>NC_135330.1:146402063-148902063 GCF_023851605.1 Tamandua tetradactyla
AGAATGTCTTTATAGCTAAAAAGCTAATATTCATTGAGTTTTACAATGAGCTTTTACAATGTGCCAAGCAGTGCCATAAACTCTTCACGTGTATCATCTCATTTAATGTTTAAAACAATCCATTGAGATAGGTACTATTATTGCCCTTATTTTCAGAGAAAGAACCTGAGGTGAAAAGAGATTAAGTAGCATTTCCTTTGGCATCCAGCTAGAAATGCAACTGGAATTTGAATAAGAAAGACAGGCTGTCTCCAGTATTTGCTCTCTTAACCGCTAAACTGCATATCTCTTAATGTGAGTTTTATAGTAGTGTTACATCTATTATCATTTTTTTCATTGCAGCAAGTTTGTAAAATAGGTGTTGAAATGTTTATTTAGTTAAGTCATGTCATTGGCAAACTGAGGCCCAGAAACATGAGTGATCTGTGTAATGTGACATAACTGGAGCAAGATCAGTCCATTTGAACACAACAATCCTTAGTCCATATGTAGTTTGCCACTGAGCCACCATTTGTATGACCCGCATCTGCATCGTTCTTCTTTGAGGCTGTAACGGTGTTTCCCAGATCCACAGGCAGTTACGCTCTCTCACTGAACACTGTGACTGAGACACCCATTTGTGAGTTGGCTCCAGATAAGGGGATAGTCTGTGGCCTGGAAACACAGCCATGCTAATCATCCTACACAGAACAAACAGCTGTCTTGGCCTCATTAGCCACACCAGCTGATCAAACTGGCAGCAGAGATGCTAAAGTCTGCTAAATCAGCTACTGAAGAGGACAACATAGAAGCACAGCAAACCACCTTCTTTTACTAGGTGATGTTTCTTTCTTGGTCACTAATCATAAATTGTAATGGAATTGTGATTTCTTATTTCTAACTAGATTCTTAGGGAGCACTCGTTCAGGTCTTCATGAATTGGCCTCCATCCATTGAAATGAAGAAACCAGGATAAAGTTCCCCTGACAAGGTCTTATCTTTTTAACATCAGTGGTGGCCCAGGAATAAATACAGGCAAAACTAGCAGTATAGCAGCTTGCCTCTATGTCACAAAGAGTTAAATGACCCTTCACATCACATGTATTGAAAAAAACCGTTGATGAAACTCTTTGGGTTTTTTTTTTTTGCTCACATGGGCAGGCACCAAAATCGAACCCAGGTCTCCAGCATGGCAGGCAAGAACTCTGCCACTGAGCCATCGTTGCCCACCCTGAAACTCTTTGGTTTTTGAGACCTATTTACAATCAAGTACTTTGAAATGACAGATGGATTCTTTGCTCAGGGCTGGGAGGCAGCAGCTTGGAGCACCATGACTGCAGGGCTGGGGATGTAACTACTTTTTCCATGAGATTTTTTCCCTCAGGCATTGTGGATCATTTCTGCACCACGAGTTGCCTTGGGTGGTAGGCTAATGTGACTAACACTGGGGTTCCCGTGACAATGTGCAAGTACATGACTGGAGATAGATTTATTAATAGAAATAATAAAGAGGGGAACCTAGCCACAATAGATCAGGTGGCAGAAGGAAAATTATGTTGGCAGTAATTTGGGGTCTTCAATCAAGCCCAGGTAAAAAGAAACCTATCTTTGAATAAGAGTGAAAATCAGGCATTCTGTATCTATGAGGGCATTCAGAGTAAAATCACATTTCTATAGGAATTTTAAATGTTTATGGCCCTAGGGAATGATCACGGGTCTCTGAATCAAGGACTGGCATGGGATATAGGAATTGCCCAAGTATCCAAATAAATACAAAAAATTTAAGCATCTTTCTGTGCAAAGGATGATTGAGCCAAGATATTGCTTATGGCTGCTGAGAAGATACAGCCTAAAATTACAGCCCATGAATATTACATTTTCACATAATAAAGAATGGGTGGGGGAGAACTCTGTGCAAGCTGTGTGAGGAGGGGAGATGGAGTCAGCATGTCATGGGGAAATCGGAATCAGACGGAGGATCAGCTTTCTAGAGCTATAAGGGAGCAGGGTGACTAAGGACAATTTTAGTCATTTACAATAAAAACCTCCTTAATTCGAAACGCAGGGAACCAGAACAGATAGATTTTGAATTAACCAAGTTCCAGGTTACCCCCACCCTTTTTTAAAATTAAAGGACTGCATAGAAGTCAGTTTGAATTACAACCTTTTTAAATAAACCAATATTGAAGTAATGAGGTTTTAACACATTATTTTACCAAGTTATCAAAGTTTCCCCCAAATAATTTATCTGGCTGCATTTATCTGCCTCCATTTTTTCATCCATTTATGAGCTGCCTACTCTGTGCCCGAAACTACAATATATGTTATTCCTCAGGTTAGTGATTTTTCTGAGCATATGGCATCCTTCACACAGGCAGTTGAAAGGATGGGTACTTCCAGTTTCGGACCTAACCAGCCAGGATGATAGCCATAAAAAATAGTTTATTCGTATGAATTAGAAACAAATAGTTGAAAAGAGTTCCGTGCTTTGGAAAGAAATGCAGTCCTTGTAAAGGAATTGGTTATTTCTACTTCCTCTTTCCAGAGACTATGTGACCCATTTCCTCACAGATGACTGTCACCCGAGATCTGGCTCTGGAGGGGGAATCCCAACAGTAGTTTTGAAAAGTGAGCTACTCTGACGTCACTTGTAGAGAGCGCCTAAAAAAACCACAACCAACAATTGCCAAGGTTGGCCAGACTGGTTAAGTTTGGGGAAAAGATAGTATAATGTTGTTTACATAATGTCATATACAATATAAGTTTACAATTTAACCATCATTCTAGTAAAATAACAACAGAATTTTGTTGAAGTTGGTTAATGGAAAAATAGGCAATAAAAAGCCTAGGAATCTCCAAGACCTACATTGGGCAATACCATTGCCACATGTGGCTATTGCACACTTGAAATGCGCCTAATCCAAAATGATCAAATGCATGTCAAATTCCAGAGATTTAGTACAAAAAAAGCATGAATAATAACTTGTTAATTTTATATTGTCTGCATGTGTAAACGATAACATTAGGGATGTATCGGGTTAACTAATGCAAAGGTCTCATCTAGACTCTTCAACGTGACTGCTCTTCTTTGGAACCCATTCTAATCAGTGACCAGGACTGATTGGGTCATTCCCCTCCCTCATCAGGCAGATCCCAGGAGAGGGAGGACCCAGCAACAAGCAACAGCATTCCTGCTGGGGCAGGATGCCAGAGCCAGACTCTTCTCTCTGACAGTTATAGTTTTTAGAGCTGGAAGAAAATAATGAGTTCAGTGTCTCAATGGAATACAAGGTCAAAGACAAAGTAAACAATCCAAAATGGACTTCAAATCCAGGGACTAGATTAAAAATGAGTCAAGGTTTAGTGTCAAATAGGCAGAAGAAAACTGCCAAGCCACTATGTAGAAGTAGAGCCTTGAAGAATTCTGCAGGCAGTAGGCAGAAACTGGTGAGAGCCTTAGTGATGTTTCCAGGCTTACCCGGATGGGCATTCAGGGTACATACAGAGGGTCCACAGTGGGCTAATCAGTTTCTACGGCAGCAAGAATTTCCCATCAGTGTACATAATTGTACAGATGTTCTGCATCATTCAGTCTTCATCATTCCATCTGGTTTCTTACCTCTGGCTTTCTCAGCTCCTGTTAACCACTTTACAGACCTCAGGAAGTGCTAGAACATCAATTTTGCCCTCATGGCTGCACGTGTCCTAGGTGCAGTGACAGTGCTCCAATGTTGTTCTTTCCAGCTTTGGTAGGGGTGTGTTACAGCTACAGCTCCACCTCCAACTCCTAGGCTTTTGGCAACACAACATTTCCCAGTCTAAGTTCTGCTCCTTGAAAGGCTCAATCTCATTACCCTGGGTTCCATAGTCTAGAGTTATTTTCTATGATACTCTGTCCAGTGTTGCTTCAGTCTACAGTAGCTATGGTTAGAATGGTAAATTGTTCTCATTCTGTGGTTCTACTATTTGCTTATTATCCTCTTATAGAGTGGTTTCAGGATTATGTTCAAAGCTAAATAGGAACTAGGGTTGAGAGGGAAACAAAGAAACGCAATGAATGGCCTCTGCCCTCAAGGTCCTGTTCATCTAATTGAACAGATGAGCAAACTTTAGACTACAGGAGCTAGGGTTCAGGCAAATGCTGTCCTAAGGTCAGCCCTAGGTGCATGACCTCAATTGTTTACTCTCTACATCTTGGCCCCTCATTAAAAATGAGAAGGTTATATTAGGTAAATGATTTTCATGCTTTAACAGATCAGTAGAATTCTTTCATCAGTGAATTCTTACATGGAATACCAATATTTAATTCCAGAAGATGTTTTAATTTTTAAAACAACAAAAGGGAAATAGTTGAAAGGCTGCTGCTCTAAGTAGAAATTGAGGATAGGATCCACAGCTGGACTTGTTTAATAAGCCTCCAAAACCACCACTCTCCATCTCATCCCACCCCAATGTTCCCCGGAGAAGCTTCAAGGGACACATTTTAGAGTCCACTAGCCTGGTCATATGCTTATTTCCTTCCAGCTCCCAACCACGGCTTCTCTAAACAGCCAAACCTCTTCACAACATAACTACATGAAAGCATAAGCTATGAGAGAAAATTTTCAGAGCGATTACAAGACAATGTATTTTTGAAGGAATGAGAGAAAGGTTGTGAGTTCACAGAAAAGGCAATCACTGGGCGCTAAAGCAGGCTGTCAGGGCACCACATGGAAGGAGGGGCTTGAAAGACAGGTAAGCAGGAAAACAGTGACTTTTGGGCACAGAGGCACTGAGGCTTTATTCAAAAGACGTAATTAAAGGATGATAATTATGACATAATTATTGAGAACTCCTGATGGACCAGGGGCTATGTGGAGCCCTTATATAAACCTCAATCCTCACAGCAGTCAGTGTGATTGGTACTAGTAACCCAGATGGGAGAACCAAGGCTCAGAAAGGTTGCTAATAGCTCCCCAAAGTCACACAACTAGGAATTAGTGTCTCCTAAGTCGGGTCTGCCTGACTTCAGAGTCCACGGTTTCAATCATGCTGCTGTCAAACTGGCTTGGTATTTGGGAGTAACTGGAAATAAGGTTATAAAGACCAGCTGGGGTCAGAGCATGGAAGGATATGATTTCCAGACTAAGGAGTTTGCCATCTATCCTCTAGGCAATGAGGACGCATGGGGGTTGTGTGGTAGGTGAAATGACACAAGCAGTGTGTTTTAGGATGGCTTTATTTCCATTTCAGTGGATTCGTTTTATTAGGATATACGTACTAAGAGCAGGAGGGCTTGTTAATTATAGTGCCTTCCTTTATTAAAATTTAATTCACATTAAGGTTATCTGTCATATATTACCAAACACATGTGATTGCACCAGAAGAACAAAATCAAAGTTCCTTATTGTTCATTTTCACTAATTTCTCACAGAAAATTACAAGCGAATGGAAGATTTGAAGTTGTTGCTATTTGATGACATTAAGCTAGAATTGTCCATGTGTTCTATTATTTCTATAAATAAATAGCAGCATTTGCTTCCTAAGTAAAAAAGATAATTAGAATGATCCAGTTCTATTTAAAACTTTAATATATTGTACTTAGATAAAGAAGTTTATATACATTTGTGCTTATTATTCTTAAGTTCCATAATTAACAGAAAATAACTAAAAACTGCATACCATGCTAAGCAACAATAGGGAGGTAAGTGAATTGTAAAGTCCTAAGATGTTACGGTGGACTTTTTCTCATAAAATTTCCAAGAAATGTCAAACACATTTTGCCAGATAACTACTGAAATGTTTATATACAAATTCTCCAACTTCAATGATATAATGCCTTTAGATAGGCTTTGTTGTGATAGTGGTTCATTTTGCTATTTGTAACAAATATCAAACTAAAAATACAGTTTCATTATAAGAGCCAACATTAACTGAGCCATACTATAACTTAGCTGTTGTCCATTCATTCATTCATTAAAAAATATTTGCTGAAAGCCTAATAGATGCTGCACCACTAATAGCACTATAAGACCTGGGTTTGTGTAGGCAGCACTGAACACAACAGACACATAAATACCTTGGCATCATGGGGCTTTTACCTGATAGGGGAAACAGACGGCTGACTGTTTTGTTTGGGACTTTTTTAAGATCAAAGGTAGTATTACATATTCTATGCCAATGGGGACGATCTGGTAGAAAGAAGAAATGATGATGGAGAGAGAGGTTAATTGTAGGTGCCTGTGCCTTGATTAGTTAAGAAGGGAGGGAATCGGAGTACCCTTTATTTATCTGGCTCTAAAACTTATGCCCTTTCCATTTCACCATATCAATACCCTTTTTAAGATTTCACCATCTGAGACTCTAGTAGTAATCATGTTTCAAGAGGAGTAAAGTGCCAAGGACATTGAATACAGAACACTTGACAATTAGCTCAAGAAGGGGCAGGCAGTACATGAAAAGGTGAACGTGCACATGCTAAAATCAGGGATGTGGGTGAGGAGGGTCCAGACCACGGACCGTGAGGATGGGAAGGCACAGCTAAAGGAAAACAGAGAGGTCCCGGACTGAAAGTGAGAGGACCAGATGGTAACACTCCCTGCAGTGGAGAGTAGTTTACCAAAGTGTAATATCCAAGGAACGTGGCCATGTGTCCTCAGCTTAACTTAAAAAAGCATCTTTTCAAAACAGTTTTGCTCTCACACCTCAAAAAGGTGCAGATAAGTAAATTAAATATAAATGTTTTAAATGTGAGTCAAGTGATTTGGGGCACAGAGTTGTAGGATGGATAAATAGATGATTTATCCATTACATATTTGTACATAACGCATGTATGATATATAACATACACTCATTTGGGTTGATACTTTATCAAACAAATATAATTGCCATTTTAAAATCACCAGAGTTCCGTGGTTATATTTATACTACCTAGAAGTGAAGATTTAAGAAAATTCTTCATTTCTTAGGTAATAAAGGGAGTACTGATCTGAATCCCTTGATAACAGGGAAGCTTTTTGCAAGATTAAATGGGATTACCATCAATAGACCCTCAGGGTGTTTGGATTTGAATTAAAATACAGAAACCTTATTAACAAAATTTACATTCTTCCCTTAACCTTAATCTAATTTTAGTGATATCCTGGCCTCTAATATACAACAATTCTGTGGAAAGGCACATGCCTTATAACCCATCTTTGTCGTCCTACTCAGAAGCCACTCATCACTCCTGAGGAAAAATAGATGCATGAATTTTAAACTGGTCATCACATTCATATTTTTTTAAAATGTATTACAAACCAATATTTTATTCATGAAAACATTAAATATTATATTACTAGCAAAACATTTTATGGTATCCTGAAATTTATTTGGAGATAGAGAGTTTTATTTTTCCCTTTGCCTGAGAGCTGAACGAGAGCTGACTCTGTGTTTCCAGGTCCCCAAGACTATTCTCTAACAGGAACGATTTAACCGAACTCTCTCTAGGCGAGAACTTAACCCCAAGGAATTGCATTAATGATGACAGTTTTATGCACTGACACTGGCAAGGGGTTTTGTGGGGAAGGCAGAGAGGGCCTTGGAGTTTCACCTTCTCCCACAGGGAAATGCTTTGACTGTCATTTAAAGGAGTCAGGACAGAAAAGATGGGCCTCCAAAGTGAAATATGAAAATAAATTATTTTTGAGACATTGTCAAATTTGTCACTGAAAATTCTTTAGTCATATTTTACTTACCAAAGCAAATGAAATACTGAAGTCAGAGAGGCTGTAGTATGGAGTCTAATATGCCCATGACATATTTGAGTGCCTCAGACCAATAATTTACAATGAAGGTCTCAAAATTAATGAAAGCATATTCACCTTGTAGTCAAATCAAATTGCGGTAGATTTTAATTCACAAAACATTTTTATATTGAACCTTTCAAGCTTCACAAATTTATCCATTTGAAATTTTCGAGAATAACATCTACATAAGCTTCACTAATGTTAAAGGAAAAAAATAAAAGATGGAAGACAGTACCTTGGCTTGCTTATTCCCTAGGAAAGAGGATAGTTTATGTACGCTATTCTTAATTTCTGGTATAAACAGACAATTCACCAAGTTTTGTTTTTTTCAAGGATGGGACACTGGAGGTCCATATACACATGAAGAAAAAAGCAATTTTTTCTAAAGCATCAATGCTATGTGACCAAGACTTTCGCTAGTGATATCTTTTTGTACCCGCCTCTCAACAGACAATTTGGGAAAAGAGAGTAAATATATAATAGGGTCAGTTTTTCATGTTTAATCTAGGAAAGCAATAAAAAATTAAAAAGAAGCAAAAGTTAGACTCAAAATTGAGCAAGAAATAAGTATTTCCATGCAGGGAAAAAAAAGTTGAATTTAAATTTATACAGCATTAATCCAACAGCTAAGTCCTGATTTCGTATACCTCACCATCGACAGCAAACTAAAATATATGTCATGCCTATTCTCTGGAAGGCACTGTGTTAGATATTTTATATCTCTCTCATTATTAAGGCTCAGAAAGCTGAGATTTGTCCAATGTCATGTAAAAACTAATAGCTAAAGCTAAAATTTGAAGAGAAATTAACCTAATCGATGTCAGTGGTCTTAACACAGCTATGCTGTGACCTTACCTAAAATAAGTCATTTTCAAGAGGACTGAAGATCTTTCACCATGATTACCATTACTAGTCTGTCATGATGCTAAACATTCCTAACAAATGCATAACTTTAAGAAACTATTGACAGTACTTTAACAGTACTATTAGTATTAATGACAAGAGCTAATATTTCTAAGCACTTATCATATTCCAGGCACTATGCTAATAAACTTATAGCAATACCTTATAAAACTTCCAAGAGACAGACACTTACCATCCGCCATGGTTAATATGAGGAAATAGAGGCTTCCAAAATTATGTCACTTACTTGGAGTCACTCAGCTAGTAATGATGTGTTAGAGTCAGGACTTGAATTCAGAATATCTAACTGCAACAACCATACTTTTAACCACTGTCAATTCATTGTATTACATAAACACAATATTAGGTAACTAGTAACAAAGAGAATTTACTGGAAGTTGAAAGTTAGAATGGAGTTGGGAATTTTTTTCAAATAATTGAATCAAAGAATATGGACTTTGTAACATATACTGTGAGGAATTTCTATTTAATATGTACAGATCTATTATAAAATCCTCCACCTCCCTTCTCCCTCACTCTCCCCTGGTATGCGTCTATACATGCTGTGTGCTGGGGATGAAAGAGTGAGGAAGACAGGCTGAGACCCCGAGTCATGGAAACATTATCTTTTTTCAAAAAAGGTTAAAGGCCGCTTCTTTTTTTTTGCATGGGCAGGCACCAGAAGTCGAACCCGCGTCTCCTGCATGGCAGGCAAGAACTCTGCCTGCTGAGCCACCGTGGCCCGCCCAAGGCAGCATTTTAAAATGCATAAAATTGTATACTCTAGTTAAAATCAGACCATATATATGAAATATGGTTTTCTAGCCACCAAGAGAAAGTGAGAAGTATAACACATTAGTTAATTGCAGTATACGTGGACCAGAGTTGCCAAGATTCATGCAAAGCAGTTGCTCCAGAGGAAAACAACTACCCCCTCTCATTTTATAAATCTGAAATCTTCTAATATGCAAGAAAAATATTAATAAAAAGCAGTGGGCTACTCTAAAGATTGCATGTGGTGCTATTTCAGAATAACTTGAAGAATGAAGGCTCTGCAGCATATTAGAAACCAGAGGTCTACCCTTCCACATGGCCTATGAGCTCCTGCAATTGCCAACTTGAAAACTGACCTTTATAAAATAACTTGGATCCTGAAAAGAAGCTAAGAAAAATCAAACTATCAGTGTGGCCTCACTGTAAATTATATATGTTTCATCGAATTCAAATTCTTTAACAGTTGGTCCCTTCTTTCCTGATACGTGGTAACTACCTACAAAATTGCCTCTTACCCCTTGCCTATGAAAGATAAAAGCACTATCACGGAGCGAAACCTAAGATCATGACAACTCATTAAAAACTTAGATCAGAAGAAATACACTGTATATTTATAATCACCAATAAATAAAGATATTAGAACAAATGTCAATTAAATTTCACAAAACATGAACAACTCAACAATAAAAATATCAAGTTCATTAAATATCTTTGAACCAATACCTAGATTCTTTAAGAAATAAAGTTCATTTTTGACTTGAAACAAAGAAGGAGATTCATATAGGCTTAACTATAAAAAGTACTGAAAATATTTTTGCCACATCATTTATATATATCACAGGAATATTACTTTTAACTAGGATAGTTAACTTTCTAAAGACCCTGTATTAAACATTTTACCACTCTAATCAGCTAATTGAGGCTAAATATGCCACTGCCTTAAAACACAGAGCTAATTTGGGGTCAGGTTTGTATTTCCCTTTAATACAATAGTGTCTCAAGTAAGGAATCTTCTCAATTACTCAAAGGGACAAATTTTAGGATTTTAACAGATCCTATGGTCCACAATATGTGACTAGTTGTGTTAAACACACACAGCAGATAATGGGTTACTCTACACCAACTTTAGCTTCATCCAAAGGTGAAAGGGAAAGCAAAAAAATTATATGCATTATATTTTTTAAAAAGATATTGATATCATGCTACCATTATGTTCATTAGAAGACACAAGCAAAATATTAAGAGTCCCAGAAGACTAAATGAAATGGCTAAAGATGTATTTATATTGATTGCTAAAGAACTATTACTAAGACACTGAATAATAACTCACCACCCTTGTAATTGAAAGGGTCTTGACTCTTTCTAAAGCCTCCTCATAAGAAAGATGGCTTTCCAGAATATATGATAATATCAAAACTATTGTATTGTATAATAAGTATGAATTGGAGCAAGAACAGGGAATCATTCAGACATTTAACTTGAACCAAATCTATTCTTTTGTCTTTTCTCTCTTTTTTTTTTTTTTGTCCTCTTGTTTATTTCTTTTAAAACATTGAAGGGTGCACGGGTGGTTCAGTGGTAGAATGCTCGCCCTCCATGCGGGAGACCCAGGTTCGATTCCTGGACAATGCACCAAAAAAAAAAAAGTCATTTAAAACATTGAAAATTGTAGTTAATTATTTCGAAATCCAGTGCGGAGCCATAAGCATACGTCACCAACTCGGGTTGACATGCAGTGCATTCCTGCCTTGAAAGCTTTCTAAAGATACTTGCAGGATGTGTAGACAAAAACTTGTACACAGAGGGAAACCACCACCCACTTTTCAGGAGATTAGAATTTATTCTCAAATACAAAGAATACATATAAAATGACTTTTTTTTCTTTCTGGTTGACAATTGTCTCCCTTTCTTTGTAGACTCTAATGGTCAAATAATGGATCTTGCCAACCATTATGAGCTTCGCCCCAGCTGGGGACCCATAACTTTTATTGTGGTCCATTATCTGGCCATTAGAGGCCACAAGTGTCCTCAGCACAATTATGTAACATTTTGCTGAGGGAAAGGTGTTGAAACTGTGGAGGCAGCAGGTTTTCTACTATCTGAAGCCATAGAAACTCCAAAACCTCCTATATTGAGACCATTCATTTTCCTTATGCTGAAAATTTTATAGTGTATGCCTCTTGGATAAAGGATCCTTACCCAGCCCTGCCAAGAAATCAAATATTCAACCAGTACTGGCACAAAAAGATTCTTGTTTTCTTTTTTTCATGGAGCAGTTCTGATGCTAAGAGGTTTCGTTAAACGTTTATAGTTCAGAAAACAATATGCGCTGATCACAGGAAGCATTTGTGGCACTGATCTAAATTAGTATGAACAGCAGTGATCTAAATAAGCATGAGGAAGTGTGAAAAAGAGGATTGTCTGGGTCCCCAGGACTAGCACTAAATACTAAATACATAGTTTCCATAAAGATAAAAGAAACTCAAACAGCATTAAGAGAAGCCTCTTTGTGTGAATATCTTTATTGAATGAGAGCAAGTAGACCATCTTAGCAAAGTTTCCTCTTTGTTAGATACTGGCAAACTCTTGGCTACACTCACCGATCACCAACTTTCTAGGTATCATCCCTTGATCATTGCCCCACTTTAACTCAATAAGAAGCCTAGGTCAAGATGCTGTACATATTTGATACCAGCTGTGTCCCATCATTTGTTCAAAGGGAGGGGAGGGCAGAAGCTGTATTCCTTGGGCACCATGTAGAGCATACAGAAATAGTCTCAGTGCTTCATAAGTAGCCCTATAAATATTTCCTGCTTCTCTCATCAACTATCTCCAATACTCTCATAACTTTGAAAGGCTTGTGTTTGGCAAATATCAGTGGTTTTCCCCAGCTTAATTCTTACATCACACCCCACATATTCCATTAGCAGGAGCCTAGGCGGGAAATCTTTAGATTAAGTCCATTCTCTTTAGCACCCTGACCTGAGGGCAAAGAGACCATTATTGAGACTGCTCTAATGGTTTTCCCCTGCTGTCTGCGAGTCTAAAAGTCTGGACCCTTAATTAGGAAAGGTCCAAGAGATCACTTTATGATATTCCCTAAAGAAGGTAATTTGTGTGTTTACTGCCAAATATCATCTATATGGCAATGACCATTCAACATTACTTAATCAACAACATTTATTAAGCACCTACTATGAGGCAGACCCTGTTCTAGATGTCAGAGAATATCTGTTAAACAGCCGGATGAAAATTTCCACTCTCAGGTTTTTTTCTTCCAGTGAAGAAAGGCAAAGAAAAAGAAATGAACAGCTAGTAACATATCACACAACTAGTAACATATCACACAAAGAGAACTATTCTAATGGTGGGTGACCACTTTATATCAGATGGTCAAGAAAGTCCTACCTCTGAGATAGTGACATTTATTCTAAGAAGCGGCCAGCCACAACATCTTTAGGGATGAATATTCCGTACAGAAGGAAGCTAAGGTGAAGGCTCCAGGACCTAATGAGTTTAATGTGCTCAAGGAAAGGAGAGACAGGCACTGTGGCTGGAGCAGAGAGAACAAGGAGTGAGAGGAGATGCCAAAGAGGTTAACCAGAAGGGCAGGAGCTGAAAATGTCTTGGAATTATTATTATTTTTTTTTTACAACTAAGTGTAATTGGAAGCTTTAAGGATTTTAAAGCAGCATTGCGATTTTTTAATGATTTTTTAAAATATTATTCTGGCTACCTTGTAGAGGATAATTGTATGGGGTAGGAAGGATAAGCATAGGTGTAAGAAACCATTCAGGGAACTATCACCCTAATCCAGGCCCTAAGTAAACTCATCCGGTTTTAACTATAGTAGAAGTGGTGAAGATGGAAAGAAGTATAGAGATTCAGGATATGCTTAGGCTATAAAGTTGAGATGACTTGCTGGAGTTTTAAAAGCGGCTATGGTAAAGGAATTCATGAATCAATTATAAGTCACTTTTGAGAACTTGGTGGATAGTTTGCTGAGGTGAGGGGAAGAGCAGTCTGGGAGCAAGAATCATCTGCTTTGTGGGGCCATGTTGAGTTTGAGTTGCTCTCTTAGCCAGCCTCATGAAGATGTCAAGTGAGAACTTGTATACTTGGTGCTGGCATTCAGGACAGAATAGATCCGAAAGCACAGATTTGGGATTTGAAAATCGAGGAAGGACAAGCACTCCTAGTGCCAAATCCTTGATTATTTCAATTTTCGGAATCAGAGTAATAGGAAACAGAATGGAGGCTGAGAAGGAGCAACAAATATATATTTGTATATACGTGGACAGTTCCTGGCACATACTGTGCATTTTAATAAATGTATATAAAATCAAAATGAGCTAAAGCCGGTGTCATCTCCTCTATGAAGCTTGTGCTAAGCCTCTTTCCTCCTGAAATGAATCCTTCCTTCCACTACCTGCGTCTCCCCAGTACCCTACAGACCTACCCCTACTGTACCTCCAATGCCTAATTATTCTCATTCCTATCTGTACTTATGAGTCTCAGCTCTTTTCAGGATCTTGTTTTATTCTTACATTCCCTCTACCTAGATCAGTACCTGGAATAGAGTATCTCAGAAGACACAAAATAAGGAATTATTACACAAGAATATAATTTTTCAAGAGCACCAAAAAACATTTTTGAGGCATCATGAAGGAGAGTGTTTCAACTGCCTCTAACAAATATAAGACTTAAGATATACCACAAGGAACTACCTTTATATTTAGCTTTTCTGTATGGTGCAACAGCAACAAAATAGGATATAACAACATTATATTCATTCAACCAAGTTTTATTGATCACTTTCTATGTATAAATTGTGATCTCTGTTTCCAAAGAGATTACAACACAAAAGGCTGGATTTGTACACAAGTCACTACTATACTGAGGTCATGTGAATAGTAATCTTGAAGGGCTAAAACTAAAAGGGTTCCACTCTGACAGGCTGAAAGGCTCAGGTAAAAAAAGGTAACCCTTCAGCCCCCTATTCTTGGAGCTTGATCTGGAAATGACAATAGGAATTTTAGAGGTAAAGTGGACAGATTTCAGGGGGTAAACACCAATAATAATGGCATAGGAAAAGAAAGTTGAAACTTGAAAAGAGACTGTTGTTACCAATAGCATAAATGTGGCTCAAACCAGGGATTGAGCATGAATTACTTAGACGTAAACACATGTCTAAACTCCAGGAATGGAAATATTAAGCCAGTATTCTGGGTAGAAGCAATGATGGATTTATTGGAAAAAATTCCCCTGCTGATTCTGAAACTTATCACTGGCAGAGGGTTTGAAAACAATTAAGGGTCACAATGTTGGTGAGGGAGTTTGCGGATAGTATGCAGAGGTTTACTTAATCCTGTTAAACTAAGGATTTGGGTTTTAAGATAGGGAACCCTCTTTCCTTAAGAACTTAAAATCTAGTTACAGATATGAGGCATTATAAGGCAAACATTGACATACTTTGGGATTTGTTTCTTGGACCATGCACCACCACCACCCCCCAAAAAAACATACTTTGCAGAAAGTACCAATTAAGAGTTATAGACTATTTATACCAAAGAAATTCAGAGGAGAGCTGATTTAGTTAGGGATGGCTTCATGAAAATGTAGTAACTAAGCCTTGAAACATTAGATTTGGGGTGGTAGATGCTTGGCCATGACTGAGTCACAGCTCCCTTCTCAGCCCATACTAAACATAGTTAGACATGGATTCTTTCCCTCTGAGCCCTCAGAATCCTTCTTAACACAGCACCATCCACTTCCAGTTGGTTAGAGTAGGCTGAAAGGTAAAATCATTTGCCATCCTTGATATAAATAAACAAAAAGGAAAGTTGCATGCATTTCAGGCAGGAGTAAGAAATCTAAGACAGAATGGAGACAAGAAGTTCACAGTATGTTTTTTTATTGGAAAGTAGAAGTTACACAGGTGGAAAATAGGAGAAAAGTTTGGAATGATGGATGTAGTTCAGATTGTAAAGGGCTATAATATTGTCTCAAACATTTTAATTCTGATTTTTGATTACTAGAAGTATTCAATTGCATATTTCCATAATGTTTGTTTATGTATACTCATCTGTATTCTTTATTTTCTAGATCAAAGCTGAAGCCATGGGTAAAAAACAAAACAAACAAACAAAAAAAAAACAATGCTACTTCTTTAGTCTATAGCCTTCTATTTCTGCATTATATGTCTTTCTACAATGGTGCCACCCCATCCTCCATTCTATGGGGAATTTGAAGAGTATCTCCAGATCCCTACTTTTCACCCCTGAAGCCCCACCTCCACCCCATCAAAAACTTCTCTAGACATAGGTAATAGAGAGCCAAAAGTTTTAAGGTTAAGCAGGGTTTCTCAATCATAGCACTATTAACATTTTAACCAGGTAATTCTTTATTGTGGAAGGCTGTCCTATACTTTGTAGAGTGTTTAGCAACATCTCTGGCCTGTACTCATTAGATGCCAGTGGCACCTGCCACTCATGAAAATCTCAAATGTCTCCAGCATTGCCAGATATCCCCAGGGGTAAAGGGGGCAAAATCATTTTAAGTTGAGAGCCTCTAAACCAAAGAAACAGATCTTATAAAATCTTGTATCTGGATATTCCTGATATCTCCTTACTAGGTGTTTTAGTTTGCTAATGCTGCTGGAATGCAATATACCAAAATGGTCCAGCTTTTATGAAAGGGACTTATTAAGTTAAAGTTTACAGTTCTAAGACCTTAAAAATGTCCAAACTAAGGCATCCAGAGAAGGATACCCTGCTTCTGAAAGAAGGCCGATTTCTGTAACAAGGGCAGGCACGTGACTGTTGTCTGCTGGTCCTTCTACCTTGTTTTGTTGCTTCCAGCTTCTGATTCCAGTGGCTTCCTCTCTTAGTATCTCTGGGCCCTCATTTAGCTGCTCTGGGGAAAAATTCTGGGTTTCATCTGTTAGTATCTCTCAGGTCAGAGATTTCTTCTCTTCAAGTGTCTGTGTCCTGGTTTCACATGGCATCTCTGTCAACACTCTGAGCATCTCCAAATGTCTGCATTGTGTCAGTTCTAAACACTTTCTGTCTCTGTGAACTCTCTTAAAAACTGCAGTAAACTAATTAAGACCCACCTTGTATGAACCTGGCCACCTCTCCATCTAATCAAAAATCCCATCCACAATTGGGTGTGTCATATCTCTTTGGAAACAACCTAATCAAAAGGTTCCATTCCACAATATTGGCTCAGAATTAAAAGAACATGGCTTTTCTGGTGTACATAACATTTCAAACCAGCGCAATAGGCAACTAATAAGCTGACTCTGATTATATTTATAGACCAACAAGCCTGATTGACTGCCAAACTATCAACAGCCAATAGAGCTTGAAAAACGCAATGGTTTCCCTCTGAAAGGGTTTCTTGGTATCAACTGAAATAGAAAAAGCATGAATTGATATTTGTACTGACATTCCATGCAATACCATCAGGTTAATGTCTAGGAAGACAAGTTTTACAAAACATTGTGGCAAAAGATGTTTTGTATAAACAAAGACAAATAGAGGGTTTTAAGCAAAAACGAGGATTTTGTCATTATCTTCCATGAATCATGAAAATATTTTGACCTGTAGTCTCACAAAGGTGAATCTAACATCAAATATATCTCAACATGAGTTTGGAAAGTATTCTCCATGTTTTTTAATATTAGGTGATATATTGACTGCTTTCTAAGAAGTGCTAATATATATAAACTCTTCTTTTACTTTCTGTATTAGTTAGGGTTCTCTAGAGAAACGGAATCAAAAGGAAATATCTGTAGATATAAAATTTATAAAAGTGTGTAACTCTGGGAACATAGAGTCCAAAATCCGCAGGGCAGGCTGTGAAGCTGACAATTCTGATGGAGGGTCTGAACGAACTCCACAGGAGAGGTTCACCAGCCAAAGCAGGAAGAGAGCCTTTCTCTTCTGAATCCTCCTTAAAAGGCTTCCGGTGATTAGATTAAGCATCACTCATTGCAGAAATCACTCCCTTTGGCTGATTACAACTGCAATCAGCTGCAGATGCAGCCGATGTGATCATGATTTAATTCTATGAAATGTCCTCATCACAACAGACAGACCAGCATTTGCTCAACCAGACAAACAGGTACCACCACTTGGCCAAGTTGACACATGAACCTGACCATGACACTTTTCATTATTCTCTTTTTAAGAGCTTGATGTACATTTCCAATGGGTAATTAGTACAATGAAATATATGTCAGAAGGAAATAATTTCACCTGTGGCACTAAAATATCTTGCTAATGAATACCAAAATTTCACTTCATCAGAAATCTCTAAGTAAAAACTCAGATATGACTAAAGTAGATTTTGCCTTAGTTCTGCTCTACAACTCTTAAATCTACCAGGTATTCTTTGGATATTTTAACAGACATATTCAGCAGTCCTAAGCAAACACAGGCAAGTCATTTCTATAAATTTGATTGCATTATAAGGGTACTATAACTTCTCTAGCCTAGTGAGTATACTTTATCCTAAACTGGGTTTTTTGTTTTGTTTTTTGGTGCATGGTCCAGAAATCAAACCCAGTCTCCCACATGAAAGGTGAGCATTCTACCACTGAACTGTTCATTTATTCCTGCAACTGACATTTATTGAACATCTCTTCTTTGCCAGACCTGGTGCTGGATTAGGGGATGCAAAGGTGACCAAGACACACACAGACCTGATAGGAGGGAAATTAAAATCCAGGGGAACACATGATGGAATGCACGCATGCAGGCATACCAGGAGACTGGTGGAAGACAAGAAATACATTCAGGAAAGGGAGGCAGGTTTGGTTAACACTATTTAATCATAATACATTAAGCAAAGAAATAATGCAGAAAACACTGCCTCTACCCTCAATAACTTCAAAGATTCTACAGTCACTGCTGAAATGGATCATTAAAGTACAGCAATTTTAGAATGAGTTTGGTTATCTATCGAGTTTTCCTTCATGACTCTGCAAACATATCACCTAGGAAAGAAAATGGCTAAGCTTTGGTTCTGTAATAAGACTGAACTAGGAGTGAAGATGCTTGAGTACTAGTCCTGAATCTGACATTAATAATCTCTGTGAGCCCAGACAAGCTTCTGGCCTCTGTGTGCATCTTTGTTTCCACATTCTCCATGTGACAATAATGGCACTTGGACTTTCTCCTTTACAGTACTGTTTTAAAGGCTCAAGGTAGACAATGCATAGAATTGTCTTTAAGACATAATAAAATGAAAAGCACCAAGACATTTTTTCATTTAAAAAGTCACAAAAAGAGATCCATGAAGAGAATGCAAAGGTAAGATTTAAAGAGAAATAATTTTTTTAATGTAAAACTCTTTTAGGGTCTGTTCATTTAAAAACCACGTTTTGGCTGTTCACGGTCTTAATAATACTTTCATCGATGAGTGTTCCGTGCACCAACACAGTGGAGAGACCAGTACTCGAAAGGGACAGCTTCCATGCCCGGTGGAGCCTTTGTTTAACCTGGAAGGAGGCACCAGTAACTTCCGCGGGTAGGTGCTGGGCCGGCTTCCCAGTACCCAGCAGTATTAGCAATCTTCTTTTCTCCTCTTCTCTGAATGTCGAGTGATCTGGGATGAAAACCTAACAAGCACCTGTCAAATCTGAAGCCTCAGCTTTTCTGACAGAAGGTCCACTGGACTTTCTTATCAAGAGAGCCTTTATAAGGATATGGGAACTCTCTCTCTTTCTCTCTTTCTCTCTCTCTCAGAAAGGAAACAGAGCTCATCAGAATCCCTGGACCCTTGACTCAGAGGGCATGCTGTCTCCGATGAAGGTCTTTTGATCTCGGGGCTTTTTTATTCAGATTTGACTTCACATTATGGCTAATCAATACCTCGCAACTGTCCAGGCCCTCAGTCAGACACACGCCTTTCCATCAGGCAGGAAGGCCTCCTAATTGAGGTAAAGTCAGAGACCTAGGTATCAAGCCCTGGGGCCATTGCCCGGCACCCACTCTTTCTTTACGTAGCTTTCTAGAGATGGTGGAAATAAAATTCAGAGACATGACAGGCACAGCCAAGGAGGATCAATTCCTGTCACTTGCCACCAGTGTTTACTGCTTCCTGCGGTCTTCAGAGGGTGCTTTTCTTTCATAGCTTAGGGGAACTTAACCTTTTAAAAATGGGAAGATGGTTTCTTCATGAATTTTAAATTATTTTTTCTCATATGTCTAGGATTTGTTGATTAGATTAAAATGATTATTTGCTTTCTCACCCAAAATACCAAATTTTGTCTAGCTCTAGCTAGGAAAATGTAAATCATAGTACTGCTTATTTGTGGCTACAGATTGAAAGGAGACATATTACTAACTACTCGTATCATCATGGTTCTAATGAAAACAGCACGTTCTCCTGGCACTAGTGTTGAATAGGAAACAGAGACAAAATTTTATCCTCAAATTTGTCATTGATAATACCCAAGCTATTTAACTTTTCTGAAACTGACTAAATAAGGTCAAATGTCTTGTCTAAAATTTAAGTATCTGGTTATTATTTCTAGTTACTAATACCCATAGGTCTGATACATAAAATACCTACAGAAGTAAGATTTTACTGCTCATCAAATTGTTTTAGTAGCCTTCAAACCGTAGGCTTAATTTCTCAATAATAAAACTAGAAAAGATTGGTTTCACAAAATTACAATTTTGAAAGGATTGTAAACTTACCTGAAAAACAACTCAGATATTGAATCTCCAATAAAGGTCTATGATTGTATTGAATTCTTCATAGCCAGTAAACAAAGAAAAAAAACATACACTAATATTTTCTTTGTTTATGACAAATTTACGAATACGTAAACATCTTTTCTCCTCAAGCCACAAACTACTACTACCTAAGAGTGACAATGGATTCAACCAGCCAATCAGCATGTGGCATAGTTTCAATTAAACTTCTTTAACCATTTCTGAGCCCCTCTGCCACATACTTATATATTCAAATAGGAAATTGATCAAATGGTTTAGATATTGGGTTAGCAGAGGTCTCAGCTGACAAAAATGTTTAACAAAGCAGTTTGTAACTTACAATACACAAGAAGAAATTTAGATATCAAAATTTAATATTACCCTGAAAATAAATTTTTACTCCAAGTAACTTGCCTTTTAAGAAACAGAATTTGGGATTTAATGCAACTAATCAGAATGTTTAAGATTTGAAATATCCAAAATTTCAGGGTAAGTGATTAAGCAGAGCCCTTTCCCCTAAGACTTTCAGCTTTGAAATCTTTCTAAAACATACTGCACATTCCCGCCTTAGTGAGAACAGTGTGCTGAGTGGAATCTATTTTTCTTGGATGAAAGAAAGACTTTGAAGTCCTCTGGTCCTAACAATCATTATTTTTAATGTAAGTTCTCCAGGCACAGAAATGTCACATAAAGTTCTAGAAAAATTAGTAGCATGGATAGCAATCTTCAGGACATAGTCTCAAAGTTTTTTTGTTTGTTGGTCGGTTTTGTTTTGTTTTTATTAAGCTCCTGTCAACCACTAAATTTCTTTCCATTTCCCTCTTTCTCTTAGGTTAAGTGCAAAAAAATAATCAGTTGAGTGAAGTTTCTGGTTAACCTGGTACTCATCAAACTAGATCTTTCCTATGCCATGTGTCTATATTTTAACCATTATTTTTATGAGCTGAGCAATATTTTATAAGTTGAAAAAATATATAGAACCAAACTAACTTCAAAGATACCTGACTATATGCTGAACAATGTACCTTCTGGGGAATGGAGTGTTCACTGGTATAAGATAGCTGAACTTGTGCTCTGTTCCAATGATTCATAAGAAGACGTTCATGCTTAATAGAAACTCTTCTTCCTGAATTCTTGGAATAGGACATCTGCCTCCCTTGTGTTTAGAAAAGTTGTATATTCTAACTCAAGTACCTATCATTACTCTCTTGCACAAACTCCTATATGATCTTGAATTTTTGGAATTGTTGTATTGCTGTAAAGAGTTCAAGGTCCTTTGTAATGGAGTGCTACCCCGATATGGCAACCCACCGCCCCACCCCACCCCGCCCCAGCATGATTGTGATACTTGGTCTCCTGCTCCAGAATTTGGAAGATTGCATTGTATTGGGGGGCTCTTATTAAACCTGTTTATCTTTCGATATGATTCCATTAATTACATTCCATTCTTTCCACTTTGATATCTCATTAAAATCTTATAAATGATCAGGCAGTGACCTTGAAGGCTATACATAATACATGAAAGTAAACCTGCAGTAAAATGTATTCTTTCACTCCTGACTGGCTCCATCCCACGCTTCTTTTCCTCTCCCAGGTGACCCCAATTGGGAGCACTTTGCTAAGTGAGACAAGGTATGCAGGGATATGCACATCTCCCAGTTCCAGAATCTTTCTCAGTCATGACAGCTGCAATATGCTAATGGCTTCTGTTTGGAAGTGATGGCCCAGTTACAACTTAGGGCACTGTGCTCATTAACATAGGATGGCGACAACAGGTGCAAATGTCATTTTACATCAGCATCATGTGTCTGCAAAGATAGCTAGCAGCTCACGAGCCAGCCAAGAAAATGTTAACTTGAGTTAGCAGCCTTGGAGTCTCTGAACACATCTTCTTTAAAGCCCATGATTAAAGGATTCACAGGCCACTGTTGTGGTTTGTTGTTTTGTTTTTTTATCTGTTAGAATGGTATTTCTGAATATATGGGGATGTCTTCATAAGCTTTTTAAAGTTATGTTTCAACAAAATGCACTTATACAGTGGATCAAGTAAAATGCACAAGGTCTGTGTTTATGAATCTTTCCTTATTGAATAAAAGTTTTGCTAAGCTACATTTATTGCACTGAGTACTTTCTGAAATGGACATGGTTTTGCAGGAGTGAAATCATTTGTCAGTTGGCATAGGGTGTTTTTCCCATCAGACTCACTGGTTGCTTTTTTTTTTTTGCATGGGCAGGCACCAGGAATCGAACCCCAGTCCTTGGCACCGCAGGCAAGAACTCTGCCTGCTGAGCCACCATGCATTCACCGTATTTTTAAACATTTATTTCTATGTTTATTCTGAGGTTTTTTTTTTAGAGCCATATTTTTCTTACATTTTAATGAAATTGAATAAAAGTAGAAACATAGAAATTCTTCTTTTTTAAAGTGTTAGTGTATATACTTAATTTAACAATGAAAATGGATCTTTACTCTAGGAAGGGAAACATTCCCATCCTGATATTTTAAATAAGTAACAAATAACCACTCATTCTCTAAAGCATAATCACCAAAATTTATGTTAAATGAATAAGGTTACCTTTAATAAGGACCACTAAGTTGCTGTACAGACATAGAAATTCCTCTTTTTTAAGGCATTAGTGCATTTACTTAACAATGAAGTGGGACCTTTACTCTAAGAAAGGAAGCATCCATACTCTGATATTTTAAATAAATATACAATTAATCACTCATTTGCTGAAATATAATCACTAAAATCTACGTTAAATGAATTAGGATTTAATCAGGCTCACTAATTTGCTGTACAAATTGTCCCCAAAGATAAGGGCTATTTGTTTAGTTTTCTTTAACAATTAGAGATTTATTGTGATTTATATTTGTTATATAATCTTAGAATATTGGGGCAAAAATATAAAAAGTGGGGAAATGCTGGTGAGAACACTCTGGTTTTCCACTTGCTGACTGTGGAAACTTGGTCATCTTGCTCTCTCTCTGAGCTTCAGTTTCCTTACCTGTACAATGGAGATGTTGGTCATATCTCAGATGCTATCAGGTTGCAACTAGGATTCTGCACTGAGTTCAATTCAGTTCGGAACTAATTTGCATTTTGCTTGTGACTCGCCATAGCGGTCATCAGTGCCCCACAGTCATGCTGGCATGCCATGTCATGCTACCTCTGGACTTTCTCCAATGCTGGGCCTATGTCAGAGGCACCTTGCTACTTCCAATGCCCCCATAGTACTGGGACGTTGTTAGGTACACAATAAATACATTGTGTGTGGATTTGTGAATGACTACATCAGTGGTTCTCAAACCTCTCAGTCCTGGAACTCAAAGAGTTTTGTTTAGATTGTTATTTCCAGTACTAGAAATTTAAACTGAGAAAATTTAAAATGTTAATTTATTAAGTCATTTAAATCACTTAAAACATTTATTTATGAAAAGTAACTGTATTTCCTAAAGCAAAACAAATTGTGAGAAAGTCAGCATCGTTTTAAATTTTGCAAATCTCTTTCACATCAATCGAAAATGGCTAAACACTGCAGAAGCAGACATATTGTTTAGGGACTTCACCAACCTCCTAAAAGTGCCTCAGGGACCTCACAGAGTCCCAGACCACACTCTTAGAACCACTGAATCTCTAATAAGGCAAATCCAGTAAACCCACCAGCAAGTATGTGGGCAAGTTGTATGTTGTGGCAGGTGCATCTTGAAGCACGAAAAGGATAAACAAAATCATGTGATGTAAATCATTGACCACACCATACAGCAGAGAACAACAGATAAAAATAATTAAGTCAGTTCTTCAGAAGGGATTGCTATATAGTGCTTTAAAGTATGGATTTTGGCACTGGATGAACTGAATTCAAATCCTGTGTCTGTCCTTGCATCACTTGGATAAGGAACTTAACCTCTCTCTGCTTTGTTTTTATGATTGGGATAATGGAAATAATTTTTGCCTCAAAATTTACCATGAAAATTAAATGAGACTATGCAGGTGAAGTATTTAGCACAGTGTTTGGGGTAAAGCAAGCCGCAATGAATGTTAGCGATTAGGATAAGGACAAGGGAGAAGGTGGGCCCTTCCAATAAAGAATATTCTTTCATTCATAATCATTTATAGTACATTATAACTTTGGGAATCCATGACTATTCCTTAAAGAAATTCACTCCAGACACACAAGGAAAATACAAATAAACACAAATGATCTCATTCTTTACTTGTGTCTTTCAAAAGGCATTACAGAGAATTCCAATCAATGTCACCTGGTTAAACTTCTCATATCTCTTAATTTTCCTAACCAGGGTTTGTGCAGTACAAACCCTCTAACAATCCATCACCTCTTACCTCCCAATTCTTCTGCCCGTTCAGACTCTGAGTCACTCTCTGCCATTTCTGGTCCATAGATTTTTTCTCTTCTCCTAGGTCCTTTCCCTCAACCCGCAACCTCTTAGATCTGCTAATTCCTTGTGCATCTTCTGCTTCAGCATTCCAAACTCCAGGAAATACTTTGGCCAAGATGCATGGCTTTGGAAGGAGAATAAGGAGAAAGATGGCAAAGTAAGGAGGAAGAGAGGAGCAGGGATTGGGCTGAAAGGGGAGTAAGCAATAGGTCTGCAAGCATTCCCATGTTTAGTTGTACAGGGAATCTCAGCTTCATTCAACAAATATTTATTTTGTGCACTCCCAAAATGTCTGGTGCAGTGCTAGATGCTGGAGCAAAAAAGGCACAGGCCCACTATTCAAGGAATTGACTACAGTAGGAAATAAACTGAAAACCTGAGAACCCAATGAGCCCTCTTTGCAATTCATGTAAATGTTTTTCAGAATTTTATTTTTTATATTAAACTGGGAAGAGCAGAGGAGATTAGTAAAATGTATAACACACTGCAAATGTCAATGGAGCAGACATAGCAAAGAATTTATGTATACTTGGCCCAAAACACAGTAAACTATCCCTACACATCACTACTTTAAATGAGGTAGGATATTTTCTGAAATGTCTTCTAATGCATTTTTCACCTTCTGTCAATCCTGTCACCTTGTGAGTTCCCACTCATTGAATTGATGGCATTTCTCACTTCAGAAAGAACAGCAGCTGTCTAAAATAAAGGAATCTTTGTTCAGTTTTGAGTTTCCAGATTAGACTTTATTCTAAGACAATGGCCTTAAAAGTCAGAATTTGTTGAGAAAGAAATGGGTTTTCTAAATTCCAATAGCTTTGCATTACAAATTCAAAACAAGGGTGGGGGTTAGAGCATAGGATCATGTACACAGGTGGCAAGGTATGAAATCAGATGAACTTTCCCCCAACTGCAAAAAGAAAAAAAAAGTTCAAACAAACAGAAAAGAAGAGGACTGAAGGGAGTAAAAACACTCTTAGACGCTGCCTACATCCTCAAGAAGGGACCCAGGCCTAATACCACACAGTACCCATCTCTCCATCCCTCCACCTCCATCCCCTCACTTCCCATAAAGGTCAAGAGAGCTGCCACTTCTCTGAACTTCAGTTTCCTCATCTGTGACGTGCAGAAAACAGCATCGCCTATTTCATAGGGTTGTTGTGAGGACTGCACGAGATACTCCATGTAAATTATTTAAAGTACTTGTGCAAGGCACATGGTAAGCACTAAATAAATGTAAGCTATTATTACACATAGTAGTATTATGAATGTTGTTTTCATTCATCTTCATTTGTGGTGCATAGTCAACTTCAGCTTGTATTAAGAAGAGAGAGAAATAAGTGAGACTGTGGGAGGGTAAATCATAGGGTGTAGGTTAGAGCACACCTTTAATTTGTTTATTTGGCTGAATACTGACTGAGTGTCTCTTAGTGCAAACCTCTGACCTGGGTGCAAACACGATGACAGCAAAGAACCACTTGCATCTTGCAAAGCCCATTGGCCCTGACAGGAGAGCACTCCTGTGCACCACAAGTAGTTGCAGGCAGGCTGCTGTCTTGCTTCCTGCAGCAGCCTTTACTACCTTCTCTCATCTGAGAAAAACTGATGGTCAGCTGGTCATCATTGTCGTGAAGGCCCATCCTTCCCCTCCCTCCACCCTGCATCCCACTCGCTCGACCCCCATCCACCCATTGATGCTTAGCAAGGCAGAGGTAGAAAGTAGAGTCCTTATAAAGAACGTTTTGTGGTTGTGGAGTTATATTCAGAGAAACCATGAGCCAAGCTAGGCATTGCAGGATACTGAAGGAAGGAATAAGATGAACTTTTAACATTTTTTTTTTAATTCGGAGTTTCCATTATAAGCATAGAGAATTTTAACCCAGAAATCATCTCAAATTGGTTCTAGAAGTTTCATTGTTTTGAATCAGAAGGTTTTAAACATGCAAGTGGATCAGTGTCTTTTGACACTGTTGCTAATTCCTCACTTGTGTAATTCTTAAGTCCATGTATTCTTATATTTTCAGTACTTCTTACTAACATTCCAGTTTTTATTGGCACACGTTATTTTACTCAATCTGTTGCTCACTTGAGTATTGCATAGATAATGTACAGATCTGAGAATCCTCCACTCTCTCCTGTGCTACTTTCTTCTCCTCGCTACTTGAGTGCCCTCTCAGAACTGTAAACAAGACAGACATTATCCCACTTTAGCAGGTAGGATCTTACTGTAGTAAGATAAGTAGGGGGTGGATGGGGCCTTAGTTGTGTGCTGGAGTGATGAATGGTGAGAGACAAGAAGAAGCAGCAGCCAAGCTGAGATTTTCATGAAGAATAGACATCAGGTCCCATCTCATTGAACAAATGAAGAAATCAAGATAATATCTTACCCAGATCCCTCAGCTGTTCTATCCAGATAGAATCTTTGCACTCAATTGCTTTTTCTGTATTTGAACTTAATTTCTTTTCTGAGCACTTAACCTACCAAGTGACAGAAACAAAATCTTAGTTAATTCAGGTTGTGTCTGTTCCACCTCCACCCCCACAGCTGCCCTCACCTGCATCCCACTCCTACCCCCAACCCCCCTCCCCTCCACATTACTCTCCGTCCCCACTTTTCCCCAGAACTGTGTAAGTTTCAAGGAGCTCCATTAGGCCACAGTGCCAAAAGGGTGTGGGGGGAGGTTGGAGTGAGGACAGCTGGTCCTCGGTGGCATTGTCTGGGACCTGTGCTGGTGTCTGCAACCTGTTTGCCTAGACATGCTGGAAAGACCTTCCTTCTGTTCCTACGCTGTGCTGGGCATGAAAAATTCTGGGGTCTTGGAGTCTCCTTGTCTCGACCAGGGAGAGGGGCAGAGGTCTCTTCAGGCCATAGATGCCCCAAACCGATTCTGGGGGTTCCAACCTAGATGGGCTGAATGGGTGGCACATGGGATGGATAGACTGTGACCTTCACAGCTGAGCTCTCTGTGGCTTCCCCCTAACATGCCTTCCATACCCCAGCCCTAAGGGATCTTTCCTGTTCTCTAGAGGCCGGAAACTTTGTGCCTCCTGATATACATTCCTTTACCGTTTTTACTGCTTCCTACAGTTGATTGCATAAATTCTAGTTCATTAAAGGGATTAAGAATAGGAGTAACACAAATTTTCAGGGGAAAAAAAAGTATAAATATTTGAAACTCTAACTAGTCCCTCTAGTTAATTGCAAGACTCTTACTAGAGCTCAGATGATTTAGAGTTAATATACTCCTTCTACTGCAAATGCACCTCTTATACAGAAGAAAATATAGAAACTTCATACCAAAGATTCAGTGATACATAATTAAATTTAGCAAGTCAGGGGATGTTTTATAAATAGCAGTGTAGCGATCTTGATGGAAGTGATGCCTTAGATCCAAGAAGGAAGATGTGATTGTAGGAAATAGTCACAGATGATCTCTTGTGATCTCTCTCATCAACCCTACTTCTACAAAAGAATTTCAAATGTCCTGATAAAAAGCCATGATATTCTATATTATTAAAATGTTAGGTCTTTATATTTTATTAGTAGTTACAAAGGTAACTGTAGAAATGATAGGGAAAATTTATTTAACTATCATTTGGATTGTGGCTTATCAAAAAAGAGAGACCCATTTTAGTGTGCAAGGAAATAAAACAAAATGAAATAATTTAGGTTAAGAAAGAGCTGTGCATCCAGAAAGATCCTTATGCCACCCAAGAAATCCCCCTCAAGTGAAACTTAAAGACTTATCCCCAATTTTTAAATTTTGTGCCTTCCTTTTGGGAAAACAAAACTTATTTTTTTTTAAAAATCCCTAACTAACTCCTCCCTCTTCCTCTTTCCCCTTTGAATACTCTCGCTTAAGAACCCCAAATGGGGACCCTATCTGGGTCACTACCTGAATCTCTGTTCCCCAAACTGCAATTCTAAGACATCAAATAAACACTTTTATTGCCTCACAGCTCAGTTTGCTGTTTCTCGGTCGAGAATAGATTATATTAATAGTCACCAGAAATCAACAGGTCCCAGCATCATTACTTGCGGTGGCTGCTCTCTTCTACAGTCCTCCCCTGAGAAGTAGAATTCAGTGTGTTCTATGAGAAAACACGCAGGCTTCTGTAATGGGACAGCATCCACCTCAGATCAGCTCCCTTATTTCCCTACAGGAGAATGAATCACCTGGGTCTGGAACCTATTGTACCATGTTCCGCCTTCAGATGAAATAAGCCTCACTCGTTCACCTGTGGGCATGTGGGGATTACCAGCCACAGAGGACATTCTGCTGAGAAATGTTTTCTCACAGCAGGTTACTTTTTTTTTCTTATATTTTTGGTTTACACTCCAAACTACTGATTCCCCTTACAATTCATCATTTCCCACTAAGTATGTGTAAGATGCCCTTTTGTGGAAAGTTATTATTACATTTTTTCCCAGTTGGGCATCTCTAGGCATGGGTCTGCCCTTCCTCGTTAGCATTGGACACTGCAATTTCCAAAATATTTCATAAAGAGAATTTATTGGCTATTTCTCACTATGACTTACGAGGTAAAGTAGAAAGTTCATGTTTATTTCACAAAGAAGTGGATCTTCCCATGATCAAATTCGATACATGATGAGGAGTTGAACTGAAATCACTTTCACTTCCACGCTTTATTACACGCTGCCGGTGCCACATCAGTGCACCAGCCCACAGTAGAGGGTACCGAGCAGGAGGAGGGGAAGGAAGGGGAGGAGACCGGGGAAAAATGGAGTGGAAGCCGCACCACCCCAATCCACATGTACTGACGAAACACCTGTTGGTTGAGTTCACGTTATCCATATTTTATATTTCAAGGATGCTTGGGGCAAAGCGTCCCCCAGTCTGACCTACCTACAAATATTTATCTTTTCAGAGTAGACTTTTGTATACACTTATTCCAGATATGACCTATTTTTAATTTTTGAATTTTGGCTTTAAAATAACTAGCCCTGACTTTGTCTTTGGAAAATTATTAAATCCCCCTGGATTCCTGAAGTAAGTAGCACAACATCCAATCCCAAATGGACTTTGCAATATCTGTGATGACACTTCCTCACTGTTTTGATTCGAACAGTTCGTCTGAATAAACTGATTGATAATTCTGGTTACTACTGGCTGTGAAACAAATAAATTCAAAACTTAGCAGTTTAAACAAGCATTTTATTAGTCTAATGGATTCTGTAGGTGAGGAATCCAGGCAGGGCAAGACAGGAATGTCTTGTCTTTATTCCATGATGTCTGGGCTCACAGCTCGAAAGCTGGGGGTGGATCAACAGCTGGAGCTGAAATCATCTGGAGTTATCTTCGCTCTCAGGTCTCGTGGTTGACGCTAACTGTTGGTTGGGACCTCTCTGGGGCTGTTAACAGGGCGAAACTAGATGGCCTCTCCATGTGGCCTGGGCCTCTTTGCAGCACAGAAGACTTCGGGTGTTCAGACTTCTTACAATGGTGGGTCTTGGCTCTAAAAGTAAGTGTTTCAGATGAGAAGACAGAGTTGCACCGTCTCTTATGACTGAACTTCAGATATCAGTGTTCTTTGCACCACGTTCTACTGGCACAACCCTGCCCAGATTCAAGGAAAAGAGTACTTGATTCCACCACTTGAGGGGAGATGGCAAGGTTCTAGAAAAGCATGTAGGACGTGACGTAGTTATATCCATCTTTGGAGAGCAATGAGCCCCCGGATTCAAAGCACAGCTGACTGAACAAATAACAGAGAAAATAATCATTTGAAACATCATCGTGGTGTATAACAATCACAGGCGGTGGATTTAAGTTTTTACTTTTCAGTTGGTTGTTTCGCATCCTGAAGACTGAGCAAACATCCCTTTTGCCCCTTTGCAAAATATTTTTTCATTTAAAATAAAAGTTGTAAGATGAATCCTGACGAGAAACAGTGTTATAAGGAACGAGAATTTCCTAAAATTATGTTTTAGAGTAGCTTGTCTAAGGAAATTATTTTGTGGACAAGCAAGCTGAAAAATACATTTTAGGAGTTTGTATCTGTTGTGACAGTATGATTGACCCTACACTGACGCATAAGTGTCTGTGAGCAGGGTGGCTATAAAGGATTCCAGGACAGTGAGGAGCACCCAAAGATACTTCTTAAATTGTGGCAGGAAGATCTTAGAGTAGAAGTAACTACTACAGTTCTCAAGGTGTGGGTATGTGTGTTAGTATAGCTATAAGACATATATTAGAATATCATACTAGTAAAACGGCACATAGATCCTCTAAAATATTTAAATAACATGTGTCCTCTGTGAGGAAACTTGGCTCTGTGTAATTACTAATCTTGATTAATTTTTATAATCTTTTGCTTAGGAGATGTTATTTGGCAACACAACCTTGAATGTTTATGCTCCCACTTTTGTTTATCATAATTATATAAGCTTTGTTTTAGTTTCCTCATTGTAAAGTGAACACCATGCAATGGGTTGGTGCAAACAGTGGGAATTTATTGCCTCACGCTTTGGAGGTTAGGAGAAGTCCAAATCAAGGTGTCATCGAGGCAATGCCTTCTTATCACGGACTGGCGTTCTGGGACAGGCTGCCAGCAGTCCTTGGTCCTGGGCTCCTCTGTCACATGGCAATGCACATAATGGCCTCTCCTGGCCTCTCCCTTCTCTTCTGGGTTCTGTTGACTTTCGGCTTCTCACTGCTCCCTCTGTAGTTTTATCTCTGTCGGTCTGAATTCCATTTTCTTATATGACTCTGTAATAGGATTAAGGCCCATCCTAATTGAGTTGGCCCACACTTTAACTTAAATGACCTCGTCAAAAGGTTCAACTTACAGTGGGTTCACGCCCTCAGGTATGGACCAAGTCCAAGAATGTGTTTTTCTGGGGTACCTAGCTCCAAACTACCACACCCTTTAAAAAGATAGTTTACAAGGAAATTGAAAAACTTATTCTACATTTCAAGCCCATAACATGTTAGTAAATACTTTCGAGACCCCCAATAAAAGTTAGCTTATATCATATCCTAATGAACTTTTGCCATTTAAAGCATCCTATAATTGTAAATCCTAAAAAAATAGATGTCTCCTGTGACTATTGCCATAAACAGCTTATTAAATTGAAAATTATATTTTTAAAAAAGTCTCTCCTTTATTCACAAAGGAATCTTTAGCTAATGGAATTATAACTCCTTGCTTTGGCTCATGAATTGTGATTGAAGCATTCAGAAATCTAAGCAGCATTTATAGGGCTTTTAACTCCAAAAAGCCAAACCCTGGCTGGGCCCACTAATGCCAAGCACACATTATTTTCATGCAGTTCCATTTGTGTGGGCAAATACACATATTTGCTCATGGAAATTGCACATGCAAACAGATGATGATTTCTAAAAAGGACAACCCTATTCAGCATTCACCAGTGCATGAAGAAACACAAGCTTTCAGTGCCTGAAGATTACCCAATCTGTGGGCAGTTCAAGAAGAAAAACATAAATGTTACTGTATGCATGGAGGGTGAATTGGCAAATAATGAGGGTACTCTTAAAGAAGGCTGCTAAAAGCATTAGTTCACAGTAATTTTTATTCTAGCTTTGCTTATATAATTCACTATCTTTGCTTTTTTTGGCTTGGATAAAATCAAGCAGAGGATAAGAATGCACTATTCCATTTCCTCCTCTTAGATTTCAATGTCAATTTTCATTATTATTTTTACTTTCTGTTTCTGCCTCTTATGAATATATGTGCTTGAATAACTTTTCTTTCTTTCTTCGTTGAACTATATTTGGTCACGTGAAAACCAGCTTTTCTCACTATGCTACCTTAATTACTTGATACATAACACTCCATCCTCTTCTTATCAAAATGGAGACTTATTTCCTATAATTTATTATTCCAGCTTCTTAAAGAGTTTAAATATTACTCCATTTCCTAAATAATCTAAAGTTTATTCTGTCTTATTAACGAGTTGGCTGGATAGATGTGGGACTTGGGACTAAAATATTGATGTGCAGCAATATTATTGTAGGCTGCTTTTATATGGACGTGAGTTTCTTCAGGCATTACAGCAATAGCAAGTGGAGTCTCTTTGTAGTAATAATCCATATATCGCAGCTTTCCCCTCCAATAACAGCTCAGATATCTGCAATGCCCGTCACTCCACTTATTTCAGGATGTCTCCAATTAGCTCACAAATAAGTCTGATTACCCACTAAGCTGGGTGTGCTGGCTGAAAACATTATGTACCCCAGAAAATCCATGTTTTAATCTGGATTCAATCTTGTGGAGGCAGCCATTTCTTCTAATCCTTATTCAGTATTGCAGGGTGGAAAGCTTCGATTAGATTATCTCCATGGAGACGTGACACATCAAACTGTGGGTGTGATCTTTTGATTAAATGGAGATATGACTCCACCCATGGTAGGTGGGTTTTGATTAGATCACTAGAGTTTTTAAAAGGGGAAACATTTTGGAGAAATGACAGAGATGACAGAAATGACAGAAGCCTCAGAGCCAACAGAGACTTCACAGCAGAGCTGACACAGATGTGGACATGTGGAGAACAGAGACATGAATATTTGGAGATGCTTGGAGCCCAGCAGATGTTGCCATGAGATGTTAAGCAAGACAGAACCGAGAGAGAACCAAGGGAAGCTACGAGATGAAAGCCAGCTAGGGAGAAGCAAAGTGAGGAACTTCCGCAGGGACAGAGGCTGAAAGCAATGGAGCCCAGGAGCAAGGGACCAGCAAGGGACTAGCCTGCCCTAGCCAGCTGACAGAGGTGTTCTAGACCCATCAGCCTGTCTTGAGTGAAGGTAACCTTTTGTTGGTGCCTTGATTTGGACACTTTCTCTTCCTTGGAACCATAAATCTGTAACTTATTAAATTCCCATTTTAAAAACCTGTTCCAGGTTTGATATATTGTATTTCAGCAGTTAGCAAGCTAACACACTGGGATTTAATCCACAGCAGTTCATTTTTTCAGCATGGCACTGCCCTTACAGTGCTTATATCTATCTGCCTGCTGGACACCACCACTCTTTATGGACACTGCTGTTCCCTACAACCTCTTACCACTCTAACACACCACCCCACGAGGTTCCAGTGTTGCAGGTCTTTGGTGTGGGAAGTGAGTAAGAATGTCTCTTTCTTCTCTTGTATTGCATTATATTAGAGGGCTGCTATCAAAGCAGTACACTGGTACCCTAAAGTCTTAACTTTACCCAAACAGGCCTCTGTATTTTAACTAACAGGTCACTCTAAGTCTCAGACACGTCAAATTGGGGAGGGAGGAGGGCAAGGAGGACTTCAACAAGATAGTAGGACACAACCGCCTGAGAAATACCCAGAGTCACCTCACCAATCTAGCTGCTAAGCTCGAATATTCTGCAGACCTCCAAAATCAATATAACAAACTATAGCTAAGACAGCTGCATTATTTTGCAATAATTTCTATAGGCTCTTCTCTCAAAAATGATTATTTAGCCTATTGATTCTCAGAAGGGCCAGGCATGGAGAAGATGTTAGCATCAAAAGTCCCAGGGGAGTTTTATCATTTTACATGTCATTAAGAATCACTTGTTTAGCCAAAAGAAAACAAAAAAGGAGAAGAGAGACAAACAGAGGGCAAGAGAAAAAGAAAGAAACCAGGGACCCGAATAAGTGACTGACTACACAGCAAACAACATTAGGAGCCACAAGCTCACACCTCCATGATGAGACTCACTGTACCAGATTGATAAGACATTCCAGAGAAAGGACAAAAAGTTAACCCATCTAAACAACAGACTCTGAGGTTGAAAGGGACCTTAGTTTATTCCATTGTTAGGAAAGTCATTTTACATACTGAGTTTTTTTAAAAAATCTGATTAGACAAGGCTAAGGGATGTGAGAAAGAAGAACATGTTTAAAAAGGTAGAGCAAGGGAGGAGAGAGAAAGAGGGCAGGAAGGAAGAACAGAGGGAGAGAAAGAGAGAGAAGTACTTTTAATAGGCCATTTACACAAACAAGTTTGTATAGATATATCAAGGAATATCAGTAAAAATGTCCAAAAAAAGTCATAATTTTGATTTGTCATCAAAGTACATAAAACTCTACTACGAATCTGGCAAGTATTAGATTGGCCAAATTATCTCAGATTATAAGGTATAAACAAAAGAGAAAGTCTCGACATATTTCTAAAAGAAACCAATCTTTAAGCTAGTATCATACACATTTTTTAACCTCTTCATGGAGATAGCCCAATTGTATATAAAAAGAATTAATAATTTTATTAGGAGAACAGCTGTAAATCCTAATTTACTAATGTGTTGATAAGCTATTTCTAATTGGTGAAAAGTAAAGTTCTCTTTATCTACTTTGACAGCTGTATTTAAAAACAAGGAAACTGCCTCTCTAAATAATAGTTTCTTTGCTTTTCTTCACGTAAAAAATTTCATTTAATAGCTCTCTATTGAAGACTCTTAGAATATACATTAAGATATCAATCATTTCAAATTTCTACTAATGGAATCCATGATTATTTGGGCTGAGCATAATTAGTTCTACATTTTTAAGATGTATGTGTGTGTGTTCTTAAAAAGTCTAGCTCTAATCATCATACTTGGACTTAAACAAGGAACATCTGACTGATAAATATCCATGGGTGACTGTAAAGATTATTTCATACATAAGAATGTTTTCTTGTTAGGCAGTCTTTTTTTTTTTTTATGCAGTATGGCAGGGGTCACATTTCGTTTTTTCCATGTGAGTATCCGTTATTGCAGCACCATTTGTTGAAATTTTGTTTGCTTGCTTATTTGCTTGTTCTGGGGGTAGGTGCATGGGCGGGGGATCCAACCTGGGTCTCTCTCATGCGGGTGAGAAGTCTGCCACTGAACTATCCTTGCACCCCTAGGTATTCTTTTAAAAGTTGCTAATAGAAGGACTCTGTCATTCCTCAGTTGCTAATCCATTAAGCCCATTATGTGATGATCCCGCATTTTTAGAGTTTATTGAAATTTTCCATTTTAGCATACAACAAAGCTTTTGGCAATCATGATTGTGGGTGTTTCGTATCTGAAAAGAAAATTGAAGAAGTGCAGCATGTTGAACCTCGGTAGATCATTTTCCATTTTTGTACACTGAAAAGAATAATCAGTAAATTACTATTTCCAGATTGCTCATTATTTAACACTCAGTGCAGTGCTTCATTTTTCAGATTTATCTGATTCATTCTTTGTTAATTAAAAATGTTAAAAATCGATCTGCTCCTGTCAAACTCATTTTGTAGTTAATAGCAGCTTAATGTCCAATTACTCCATGTGCAAGTTACTCCAGTCTACATCCTATTAGTAAACATTTAAAATTTAACAGGGTAATTTGTTCATATTACAATATAATCTTTACTTCTTTTCACCTGAAGCATGTTTAGCACAGATCAGAGGTTAATGAGAGTCTAGATGAGCATCAATTGTAAGTTCTAACTTCAGCTGAGCTGTGAAATCCGAGGTCCAGTGTACTATGCCCTTTTGTAGCTTATTTTTGCATACTGTGTAGTATTATTAGAGGGGATCAAAATTCTAAATCATTATAAAATTTATTATGCTAAGAAACTGTCCTATTTTTAGTTTTCCCTCTAAACCCCCAGGAAACTAAATTTTCTATATTTCAACCAATTTGCCTTATATTTTCCAGAGTTGTCAATGGACTCTCTTCCTTAATACTAAGACAAAGTAGATGCCAAATTAATATTGAATGAACAAATGAATAAAGATGTCCTGTTACAAGGCCAAGCCATTCCTTCTTGAAATCTAGTTCAAATTTATTTAATAAAACCCACATTTCTCTTTCATTCTCCTGAATGATGTCACTATTGACTCTGAAAATAACATGTTATTACTATTTCATACTATTTTTCTGTACAACATTTTAGAATTTGCTTAAACATTTTCTTGTCCTCATATTTCTTTCCAGCAGCTTCTCCTCCAAGACGCTGGTTAACCTGTCAGTCATTTCAAGGCCATTCTTGACCAGAAAATCCAACATTTTCCTATTTCCCCTCACATGTTAATGAAATCACTGTTCAAAAAGAATATACCCTACATGTTCATTTAACCCTATCTTTTCATTTGTGTAACAATTTCAGGTTTGAAATATCTATTAAATTAACATAAATCCTCTTTGAAGAGGCAAATATAGAAAATGCAATTGGATAGTTTTATTAATCCACTTGGCACCCTCTGAGCATTCTGTTCTAACATTACCAACAATGCATGAAAAGATATTTTTAATTATAAAAATATTGCATTTTGTATTCTTCATTCATCTATAAGCAGCAACTATCTAAATAGCTAATAAACCTTATATTTTAAAATATATTATAATGTAGGTTTGATTTTCTCTCCCTTTAAAGTAAATGTGAAAATGTCACACTTTTTTTCTAAGAATCTTCCAGTAATCATTATAAACCCAGAAGAAAGTTCTGACTAGTGAGGATTGCTTGGCTGCCCATAATACTGCTCGCCTTTCAGCTATGCAACATTCCTTTTATTCAATTTAATACTTAGAGCCAAAAGCATCTCCCACACTTTGCCACTTACATAGAAAGAATCATTCCCAACGTATTTACCATTATTTCTAGAAGCCAAATGCATTGAGAGGAGAAAAAAAAAAAAAAAGATTGAAACAATTCAGCGTCCAGAGCACTGGGAACCTTTTCCTTCCTTCATCACCCCTCCCCTCAACATTCCTTCACACAGGCACCCACACTTGTCCTGCAAGCTCTGGGATTTCACACCCTCAGAGGCTCCTCCTTAACTACAGATAAAGAATCCTCACGTTAGTCAGAAAGGAACAAAGTGCAACACGATAGTGTAAAACTCATGACAGGTGAACTCTGTCAGAGTCTCTAAGGATTTCTAGAGGCTGCCGTCATTTCTCTGAATTGGTTCATTCTTCAGAAAAAAAAAAAAAGCTTACTGAGCCACTCCCAGACCCTAAGTACAGGGGATACAGCAGTGAACGAAATAATCACTTGCTGTCACGGAGTTTACACTCCGGATGAAAAGGTTTAGGAATAATACACCTGAGAGAGATGCTTAAAAAATAAGAAAATCAGGGTAAGAAGTTATTTGTGCCAGGGTGGTCAAAGAAATGGACAAAGAGAATTGATTGGGCAAAATCACCGTGTTCTTCATTGCCGAAGGCGCTCAGGTTAAAATGTGTCTGCAGAGCACAGTTCCAAACAATGCAACACAGAAATGTGCAGGTGGGCTCAGGAATTGGCTTCTTCAGTGGAAGAACAGGAGGGTATTTAGGGGATGTGGGCTTTAACCTGGTTTCTTCACCAAGGGCTGGAAAACCCCAACTTTACAGTCAATCCTTGGGACTTAGGTGCTGCCTCTGAAGGGATTAAGTGGTGAGATTATTAATACTTTCATTCCCTTTATGTGTGATTATCTGGGTTTCCTCTATTTTCAACCACAGCCATTTCTTGTTTTGTTTTGCATTTTTGGCATGGGCAGGCTCCAGGAAGCGACCCGGGTCTCTGGCATGGCAGGCGATGATTCTGCCACTGAGCCACCCTTGCACCACCCTAAATGTTGCAGCTTTTTTTTGTGGGGGTGGGAGGTGCATGGTCCAGGAATCGAACCCAGGTCTCCTGCATGAAAAGCGAGCATTCTACCACTGACCCATCCGTGTACCCTCTACCACAGGCCATATTAATATTCATTTAATTAATGAAAATAAAGAGGGACAGGATAGGAAACATGACCCATTAGCAAAATAGCATCAGCACAGTTCAGTTCTGCATGACAGATGTCAGGATCCTGAGGGAAGGAGAGTGGAAATAGACAAGTGTGACAGAGCATCCCTGAAGCAAAGCCCAAGGAAGAACTTTACTGTGAGGAAACATGGACTGCTGGGACCACGGGGGTCATTGACAGCCCATGTGGCAGCAGGAGAGAACTGGGCACAAGAGTCACCATGAGGATAATTCTCATTTATGAGGATGGGAGACCCTAGAAGTGCTTCGAAAGTGCTCAGTGAGTTTTCCCTCGGCTATTCTCAGCTATCCTACAGACCGAGCAACATGAGAAGAATCCAGGCTTAGTTTTCTTTATACTTATTGTAAACTCAGCTGAATTCTGCATTACTTCACCTGAGATTAGATCTCTCATTGAGGTTGTTCTACAATCACAACACAAATGGCATATCATTTTTTCTTTTCCACCTGATATTTTCTAAGAGCAAAAGCTAAGCTAGAAACTAGGTTTTTGACCTCAGAAAATGCAAAGAACTATTTTCTTTAAAAGTTATCTTACTTGGCAGACACATACATCTAAGCTCCCGCAAATCTACTTAAACCTGCTATTTGGAGATTCATAAAACTTGAATAAGTCAAATTTGTTCTGTGAGTGTTTTATCCCTCAATCAACCTTCAGGATTTTTTTAATTTCCTCTCCTCTTTTAATCTGTTTAAGGGGTAGGAAAGAAATAAGATCCTTTGAGTGTACAATTTGGGTTCTTTTTTTTCTAACGATGATAAATAACATTTTCTGGATTTTCCTACACTTACCCCCTCTCAGCAATATTTTTTGAGTTCTAAGATTGTGCACATAGCTCACTTTCCTGGACACTATAAGGAGAAATAGTAGAATTATTCCCTTCTGCAATGCACTTAAAGAGAAAAACAAAAACACATGCTCCTGACAGGTTGTATAATGAATCATAACCTGTGTGTAGATTCATGTATTTCTGGTCTAAGACAGTAGGGATTCCCCAAGTATAAGCCTAAGACAAAATTAAGGCCTTGAATGACATTTATAATCTGGCTTCTAGATTTTAACCCACGAAACCAACAGAAAATAGAGAAGAAGAAAAAAAAAAACACCCAGAATATGTTCAAGAGCTAAACAGCGATACAAAAGTTAAATATCATAGGACTGACAGATGAGTAGATTGATTTGGGATGGGAATCTTTTATCTGTGTCTCACTGAGGTTTAATGTGTATATAGTAAAACGCATGAATTACACAAATAAGCAGACAGCTCAATAGAGTTTTACATCCCTATGTGAGAACCACCCAGATCAAGATCTAGACCATTCCAGAAGTTTCCTTCATACTTTTTCCTAGTCATTAGGTACTCCACACCCAGAGTTATCACTGTTCAGCTTTCTGACAGACAAGGGAGATAAGTGGAGAAAAAAATCCTCTACCATGCCCAAAATAGAAGGAAGGAAAGACAATTCCTGGAAGATCTATAAGTGACCATAGGAGGTTAAAACAAGATGGCAGCACTAAGACAGCGTGTGGGAAGACTTTGACTCATTCTCCTCCCCCACCTGGTACCGCTACTACCACTAATCCTGGCTCATTCCTCCACCTCCCTCCGGAGCCGGTCCAGAGATCCCCTCCTCTGGACAGCCTTTCTATTCCCTCCAGTACAGGGAATTGCGTCTACCTCTTGCTCCCAAGACTTCCCTGCCTTTAGCTCTATCAAAGCCCTGAAGGCACCACTTGTTTGTCTTTGTTTATTCATCTGCCTTGCTTCACAACTGCAAGTTTCTTAAAGGCCAGACCCCTTTTTATTTATTTTTGTATCCCAAACTCATAGTGGTCATGCATAAAATAAAATGTATGTTCAATATATTTTGTTCAGAACTGAGTTAGTTGAAAAGCCAGAAAATTAGTAATTAAAAGAACCAGTCCTTGTTCTAATTCTCCCATCACTACTAGAAGACTATACGCACACACTTTCTCTGTTTCCTCCTTCTACTATTCTCATTTACTAAAAATGAAATTTGACAATTTTTTTCACTTTCAGGGCCTAGGGCACTTCCAGAAGCTTAATAGGCCTTTAATAGATATTCGCTGAACAAATGAATGAATGGAAACCTTCCTGAGAAAGTTATTTTAAGACTATGTGTCCTTGATCTTTCAACTCTGGTTTATTTTAATTAATGGGAGAAATAAATAGCCAGCTCACTGATACATAATATGCTAAACATCAAATCTAACCTGACAGAGGAAGAGTATTATGTATTATTTATTTTGAAAATAAGACATGAGTATCATCTTACATCACTGCCATTATTATATTCCTCCATTTCTCAGACATCCAAATATTGTGAATGAGCAACAAGTTGGATAACTTTCACACGGTCAAGCCATGCATCTATAACTCCTTTCAGCTTTGGGAAGAGTTTCGATTAGCTTAAATCAAAAAATCACTCTTTTTGAGTCCCCAAATCAGTATCCCCTCTTCTTTTCTCTTTCCTGTAAGGGTTTATTGCCATCTCCCATCTCATTTCTGTAAATCTTTAATGTACACTATGCAAGTCCTCTCCTCACGAAGCTCAACGTGTATCTTAGTCTGACTCTGTACCACCTCCCATTGTGTCCCCATCTTGCCACGCCCTACCTACATTCTATTCCAAGGCTCTCGGGAATCTCTACCCCACGAGGAAGAAATGCCCTTATAACCTTAACAGTAACATCTGTCAGCATTGTCCTCTTCTGATTCTCCTGTTGCTTTTCCTTACATGTTGCAAAGCCCCAGAATCCTGAGCCAGGGAGCAGAGTCCGAAGGTTCTAGTTTAGCCTGTTGCATTTAGAGGATTGTTTTTCCATTCTCCATTTCCATGGTGCTAGCCCAGGCCCCACGATTTTCTCTTCTGACCTTATTTTTTCAGTAGACTTTTCTACAGGCATTTTGCTTCCATTCTTCCTCACCTCCAATTTTTCCTCCAACCTGCTTGCTACAGTGACCTCCAAATCTGACTTCTGCTCAAGTTGATACAATGTGCATACTTTGAAGCACCAACCCCATTCCTAATACAAAGCAATACCAAGTTAAAAAATAATTTAGGTAATATAAAGAAGACAGGACTAAGGAGATGGGATGGCCCTGGGAAAAGGGCTGCAGCAATGCAGGGGACCCAAATGCAGGGACTGTAGTGCTGACAAGGAACTATTGAAATCCCTAGTGAATTGAAATTGCATTTCACAAGAACATACTAGATGGAAAGAAAAAATATCCTATGGAGGCTGTGAAAGCCCCGATGCCATAAATTTATTATAAAAAGAGAATATTATAAAAAGAAAAAATGACATTCCTTTGTTCTTCCTCATGTAAAAACATTTTTAAAATCTGTACATTGGAGAGAGGCTGGAAGATGGCGGCTTAGTAAGACGCGCGGATCTTAGTTTCTTCTCCAGGACACCTACTAGGGGAGTAGAAACGATACAGAAAGCGCCCAAAGCCACAACAGAGATAAAAAAAGACAGCGTACCCCATCCTGGAACGGCTGGCTGGCTGAGAGAAGCAGCTCGGGTGAGATCGCCGAGGCGCGCGGGCCTTACCGGGCGGGGTGGCAAGCGGCCGGAGTTACTCCCTTCCCCCTTCCCGGGCCGGCTGGGAGAATTGGAGAGGTGGTCCCCTGAAACCAAGGCGACTGGCGCCCACACCACGCGCAGCCCCCGGACCAACTGAGAGAATTGGATCGGAAACCCCCAGGCCGCGGAGAACGGTGACCCCGTGACTCCCGGGGAACGTGCACTCCCTCGGGCGGGCCGCTGCCGCTGGCGCCCTCCCGCCACGCTTGTTGCCCAGGGCCGACTAGGAAATTCGGACAGGCTCTTTCCCTGGCTGCGGCGACCAGCAACCCTCCCTGCGTTCGGACACCCTCCCTGCTTTCAGACCCCGGGCCGGCTCAAGCCGCTTCGGCTAGCGAACCCCCAGGACGGCGAGAGTTTTCCAAAGTTTAAGGTCCCACAGCACCTTTTACTGGTGGGACCCGCAGACAAACGTGTGCCACGAGCGCCACCTACTGGGCAGGATAAGAAAAACAGAACCCAGAGATTTCACAGAAAAATATTACAACCTTACTGGGTCCAACACCAAGAGAAATCTGAATAAATGCCCAGACGCCAGCAGCAGAAGATAACTGTCCACGCTCAAAAGATTGAGAATATGGCTCAGTCAAAGGAACAAACCAATAGCTCAAATGAGACACAAGAGCTGAGACAACTAATGCTGAATATACGAACAGAAATGGAAAACCTCTTCAAAAATGAAATCGATAAATTGAGGGAGGACATGAAGAGGACATGGGCTGAACATAAAGAAGAAATAGAAAAACTGAAAAAACAAATCGCAGAACTTATGGAAGTGAAGGATAAAGTAGCAAACATAGAAAAAATAATGGATAGCTACAATGATAGATTTAAAGAGACAGAAGATAGAATTAGTGATTTGGAGGATGGAACATCTGAATTCCAAAAAGAAACAGAAACTATAGGGAAAAGAATGGAAAAATTTGAACAGGGTATCAGGGAACTCAAGGACAATATGAACCGCACAAATATACGTGTTGTGGGTGTCCCAGAAGGAGAAGAGAAGGGAAAAGGAGGAGAAAAACTAATGGAAGAAATTATCACTGAAAATTTCCCAACTCTTATGAAAGACCTAAAATTACAGATCCAAGAAGTGCAGCGCACCCCAAAGAGATTAGACCCAAATAGGCGTTCTCCAAGACACTTACTAGTTAGAATGTCAGAGGTCAAAGAGAAAGAGAAGATCTTGAAAGCAGCAAGAGAAAAACAATCCATTACATACAAGGGAAACCCAATAAGACTTTGTGTAGATTTCTCAGCAGAAACTATGGAAGCTAGAAGACAGTGGGATGATATATTTAAAATACTAAAAGAGAAAAACTGCCAACCAAGACTCCTATATCCAGCAAAATTATCCTTCAAAAATGAGGGAGAAATTAAAACATTCTCAGACAAAAAGTCACTGAAAGAATTTGTGACCAAGAGACCAGCTCTGCAAGAAATACTAAAGGGAGCACTAGAGTCAGATACAAAAAGACAGAAGAGAGAGATATGGAAAAGAGTGTAGAAAGAAGGAAAATCAGATATGATATATATAATACAAAAGCCAAAATGTTAGAGGAAAATATTATCCAAACAGTAATAACACTAAATGTCAATGGACTGAATTCCCCAATCAAAAGACATAGATTGGCAGAATGGATTAAAAAACAGGATCCTTCTATATGCTGTCTACAGGAAACACATCTTAGACCCAAAGATAAACATAGGTTGAAAGTGAAAGGTTGGGAAAAGATATTTCATGCAAATAACAACCAGAAAAGAGCAGGAGTGGCTATACTAATATCCAACAAATTAGACTTCAAATGTAAAACAGTTAAAAGAGACAAAGAAGGACACTATATACTAATAAAAGGAACAATTAAACAAGAAGACATAACAATCATAAATATTTATGCACCGAACCAGAATGCCCCAAAATACGTGAGGAATACACTGCAAACACTGAAAAGGGAAATAGACTCATATACCATAATAGTTGGAGACTTCAACTCACCACTCTCATCAAGGGACAGAACATCTAGACAGAGGATCAAAAAAGAAATAGAGAATCTGAATATTACTATAAATGAACTAGACTTAATAGACATTTATAGGACATTACATCCCACAACAGCAGGATACACCTTTTTTTCAAGTGCTCATGGATCATTCTCAAAGATAGACCATATGCTGGGTCACAAAGCAAGTCTTAACAAATTTAAAAAGATTGAAATCTTACACAACACTTTCTCGGACCATAAAGGAATGATGTTGGAAATCAATAATAGGCAGAGTGCCAGAAAATTCACAAATACGTGGAGGCTCAACAACACACTCCTAAACAACGACTGGGTCAAAGAAGAAATTGCAAGAGAAATTAGCAAATACCTCGAGGCGAATGAAAATGAAAACACAACATATCAAAACTTATGGGACGCAGCAAAGGCAGTGCTAAGAGGGAAATTTATTGCTCTAAATGCCTATATCAGAAAAGAAGAAAAGGCAAAAATTCAGGAATTAACTATCCATTTGGAAGAACTGGAGAAAGAACAGCAAGCTAACCCCAAAGCAAGCAAAAGGAAAGAAATAACAAAGATTAGAGCACAAATAAATGAAATTGAAAACATGAAAACAATAGAGAAAATCAGTAAGGCCAGAAGTTGGTTCTATGAGAAAATCAATAAGATTGATGGGCCCTTAGCAAGATTGACAAAAAGAAGAAGAGAGAGGATGCAAATAAATAAGATCAGAAATGGAAGAGGAGACATAACGACTGACCTCACAGAAATAAAGGAGGTAATAACAGGATACTATGAACAACTTTACACTAATAAATACAACAATTTAGAGGAAATGGACGGGTTCCTGGAAAGACATGAACAACCAACTTTGACTCAAGAAGACATAGATGACCTCAACAAACCAATCACAAGTAAAGAAATTGAATTAGTCATTCAAAAGCTTCCTAAAAAGAAAAGTCCAGGACCAGATGGCTTCACATGTGAATTCTACCAAACGTTCCAGAAAGAATTAGTACCAATTCTCTTCAAACTCTTCAAAAAAATTGAAGTGGAGGGAAAACTACCTAATTCATTCTATGAAGCCAACATCACCCTCATACCAAAACCAGGCAAAGATATTACAAAAAAAGAAAACTACAGACCAATCTCTCTAATGAATACAGATGCAAAAATCCTCAATAAAATTCTAGCAAATCGTATCCAACAACACATTAAAAGAATTATACATCATGACCAAGTAGGATTCATCCCAGGTATGCAAGGATGGTTCAACATAAGAAAATCAATTAATGTAATACACCATATCAACAAATCAAAGCAGAAAAATCACATGATCATCTCAATTGATGCAGAGAAGGCATTCGACAAGATTCAACATCCTTTCCTGTTGAAAACACTTCAAAAGATAGGAATACAAGGGAACTTCCTTAAAATGATAGAGGGAGTATATGAAAAACCCACAGCTAATATCATCCTCAATGGGGAAAAATTGAAAACTTTCCCCCTAAGATCAGGAACAAGACAAGGATGTCCACTATCACCACTATTATTCAACATTGTGTTGGAGGTTCTAGCCAGAGCAATTAGACAAGAAAAAGAAATACAAGGCATCAAAATTGGAAAGGAAGAAGTAAAACTATCACTGTTTGCAGACGATATGATACTATACGTCGAAAACCCAGAAAAATCCACAACAAAACTACTAGAGCTAATAAATGAGTACAGCAAAGTAGCAGGCTACAAGATCAACATTCAAAAATCTGTAACTTTTCTATACACTAGTAATGAACAAGCTGAGGGGGAAATCAAGAAACGAATCCCATTTACAATTGCAACTAAAAGAATAAAATACCTAGGAATAAATTTAACTAAAGAGACAAAAAACCTATATAAAGAAAACTACAAAAAACTGCTAAAAGAAATCACAGAAGACCTAAATAGATGGAAGGGCATACCGTGTTCATGGATTGGAAGACTAAATATAGTTAAGATGTCAATCCTACCTAAATTGATTTACAGATTCAATGCAATACCAATCAAAATCCCAACAACTTATTTTTCAGAAATAGAAAAACCAATAAGCAAATTTATCTGGAAGGGCAGGGTGCCCCGAATTGCTAAAAACATCTTGAGGAAAAAAAACGAAGCTGGAGGTCTCGCGCTGCCTGACTTTAAGGCATATTATGAAGACACAGTGGTCAAAACAGCATGGTATTGGCATAAAGATAGATATATCGACCAATGGAATCGAATAGAGTGCTCAGATATAGACCCTCTCATCTATGGACATTTGATCTTTGATAAGGCAGTCAAGCCAACTCACCTGGGACAGAGCAGTCTCTTCAATAAATGGTGCCTAGAGAACTGGATATCCATATGCAAAAGAATGAAAGAAGACCCATCTCTCACACCCTATACAAAAGTTAACTCAAAATGGATCAAAGATCTAAACATTAGGTCTAAGACCATAAAACAGTTAGAGGAAAATGTTGGGAGATATCTTATGGATCTTACAACTGGAGGCGGTTTTATGGACCTTAAACCTAAAGCAAGAGCATTGAAGAAGGAATTAAATAAATGGGAACTCCTCAAAATTAAACACTTTTGTGCATCAAAGAACTTCATCAAGAAAGTAGAAAGACAGCCTTCACAATGGGAGACAATATTTGGAAATGATATATCAGATAAAGGTCTAGTATCCAGAATTTATAAAGAGATTGTTCATCTCAACAACAAAAAGACAGCCAACCCAATTACAAAATGGGAAAAAGACTTGAACAGACACCTCTCAGAAGAGGAAATACGGATGGCCAAGAGGCACATGAAGAGATGCTCAATGTCCCTGGCCATTAGAGAACTGCAAATCAAAACCACAATGAGATATCATCTCACACCCACCAGAATGGCCATTATCAACAAAACAGAAAATGACAAGTGCTGGAGAGGATGCGGAGAAAGAGGCACACTTATCCACTGTTGGTGGGAATGTCAAAGGGTGCAACCACTGTGGAAGGTAGTTTGGCGGTTCCTCAAAAAGCTGAATATAGAATTGCCATACGACCCAGCAATACCATTGCTAGGTATCTACTCAAAGGACTTAAGGGCAAAGACACAAATGGACATTTGCACACCAATGTTTATAGCAGCATTATTTACAATTGCAAAGAGATGGAAACAGCCAAAATCTCCATCAACAGAAGAATGGCTAAACAAACTGTGGTATATACATACGATGGAATATTATGCAGCTTTAAGACAAGATAAACTTATGAACCATGTAATAACATGGATGGACCTAGAGAATATTATGCTGAGTGAATCCAGCCAAAAACTAAAGGACAAATACTGTATGGTCCCACTGATGTGAACGGACATTCGAGAATAAACTTGAAATATGTCATTGGTAACAGAGTTCAGCAGGAGTTAGAAACAGGGTAAGACAATGGGTAATTGAAGCTGAAGGGATACAGACTGTGCAACAGGACTAGATACAAAAACTCAAAAATGGACAGCACAATAATACCTAATTGTAAAGTAATCATGTTAAAACACTGAATGAAGCTGCATCTGAGCTATAGGTTTTTGTTTTGTTTTGTTTTGTTTTGTTTTGTTTTGATTTTACTATTATTACTTTTATTTTTTTCTCTATATTAACATTCTATATCTTTTTCGGTTATGTTGCTAGTTCTTCTAAACCAATGCAAATGTACTAAGAAATGATGATCATGCATCTATGTGATGATGTTAAGAATTAATGATTGCATGTGTAGAATGGTATGATCTCTAAATGTTGGGTTAATTTCTTTTTTTCCGTTTATTAAAAAAAAAAAAAGAGAAGGGATAATTGGAGCTGAAGGGATACAGACTGTACAACGGGACTGGATATAAAAACTCAGAAATGGACAGCACAATACTACCCAATTGTAATGCAATTATGTTAAAACACTGAATGAAGCTGCATGTGAGGTATAGGTTTTTTGTTTTTGTTTTTTTTGTTTTTTTTTCTTTCTATTATTGTTTTAATTCTTATTCTGTTGTCTTTTTATTTCTTTTTCTAAATCGATGCAAATGTACTAAGAAATGATGAATATGCAACTATGTGATGTTATTAAGAATTACTGATTGTACATGTAGATTGGAATGATTTCTAATTGTTTTGTTAATTCTTTTTTTAATTAATAAAAAAAAAATTTAAATAAAAAAAAAAGCTATGTGAAGAAGAAAATAAAAATGGAAAATATTTTATTTGAAAAAAAAAATCTGTACATTGTACATTTCACTATTATTATACACTCTAGGCATTCCTAGATTATACCATCTCGATCTTTACCATCTATCTTTCTTTCTGATTTCATTTATGTCCCCAGCCCTCCTCCCTCTATCATTCTCACATGCAGCTTCATTCAGTGTTTTAACATAATTACATTACAGTTAGGTAGTATTGTGCTGTCCATTTCTGAGTTTTTCTATTCAGTCCTGTTGCACATTCTGTATCCCTTCAGCTCCAATTACCCAATATCTCACCCTATTTCTATCTCCTGATGGTCTCTGTTACCAAGGAAATATTCCAAGTTTATTCACTAATGTCAGTTCATATCAGTGAGACCATACAGTATTTGTTCTTTTGTTTCTGGTTAATCACACTCAGCATAATTTCCTTAAGGTCCATTCATATTGTTACATACTTCATAACTTTATTCTGTCTTACAGCTGCATAATATTCCATCTTATGTAAATGTCACAGTTTGTTTAGTCAACTCTCTGTTGATGGACATTTTGGCTGTTTCCATCTCTTGGTAATTGTTAATAATGCTGCTATAAACATTGGTGTGTAAATGTCCATTTGTGTCCTTGGCCTCATGTCCTTTGAGTAGAGACAACATATAGATGGGTCCTGTTCTTTAATCCATTCTGCCAGACTATGTCTTTTGATTGGAGAGTTTAATCCATTAACATTCAATGTTATTACTGCATGGGTAGTACTTTCTTCTACTATTTTGCCTTCTGGATTTTATATGTCATATCTAATTTTCCTTCTTTTTACCTTTACTCATAGTCTTCCTTTCTACCCTCTTCTCCACACCTCTCTCTTCTGTCTTCGTATCTATCTCTAGTGTTCCCTTTAGTATTTCTTGCAGAGCTGGTCTCTTGGTCACAAATTCTCTCAGTGATTTTTTGCCTGAAAATGTTTTAGTTTCTCCCTCATTTTTGAAGGACAATTTTGCTGGATATAGAATTCTTTGTTGGCAGTTTTTCTCTTTTAATAATTTAAATATATTATCCCACTGTGTTCTCACCTCCATGGTTTCTGCTGAGAGATCTGTGCATAGTCTTATTGGGCTTTCCTTGTATGTGATGGATTGCTTTTCTCTTGCTGCTTTCAAGATCCTCTCTTTCTCTTTGACCTCTGACATTCTGATTATTAAATGTCTTGGAGTATGTCTATTTGGATCTATTCTCTTTGGGATATGCTGCACTTCTTGGATCTGTAATTTTAAGTCTTTCATAAGAGTTGGGAAATTTTCAGTGATAATTTCCTCCATTAGTTTTTCTCCTCCTTTTCCCTTCTCTTCTCCTTCTGGGACACCCACAACATGTATATTCATGCGCTTCATATTGTCTTTCAATTCCCTGAGTCCCTGCTCATATTTTTCCATTTTTTTTTCCTATTGTTTCTGTTTCTTATTGGATTTCAGATGTTACGCCCTCCAGTTTTGAAATCCTATGTTCTGTCTCTCAAAATCTACCATTGTAGGTTTCCATTGTTTATTTCATCTCTTCTACTGTGTCTTTCATTCCCATAAGTTCTATGATTTGTTTTTTCAGACTTTCAGTTTCTTCTTTTTGTTCTTTCCTTGCCTTCTTTATATCCTCCCTCAATTCATTGATTTGATTTTTGATGAGGCTTTCCATGTCTGTTTGTACATTCTGAATTAATTGTTTCAGCTCCTGTATGTCATTTGAATTGTTGGTTTGTTCCTTTGACTGGGCCATATCTTCAATTTTCCAAGTGTGATTTGTTATTTTTTGTTGGCATCTAGGCATTTAATTATCTTAATTAGTTTATTCTGGAGATTGCTTTCACTTCTTTTACCTAGGGTTTTCTTGCTGGATGAATTTGTTGTCTATCTGTTCTTTGACATTCCGTTCAGCTTTATCTGAACCTTTAGCTTAAGTTTTGTTTAACAGAGGAGAATTTTTCAGTTCTTGTTTTCTTGTTTCTTGCCCTGAAATATTGCTTATTTTGCAAATATTACAGTATAAACTTATTTAACTTAGGGGGAAGCATTGATTTTTATGATACTCAAATATATAATTGATCTTTCATTTGTGACATTTTAATGGGGAAAAAAGGCCTGGTCAGGCTTATAAACATGATAGGGATGCCAACATTATTTCTCTTCAGCATTGTTCTGAAGATCCTAAGCAGCATGGAAAGCCTTTTCATAAAAGGGGATTAATTTTGTTAAAAACATGTAGTTCTTCAGAGGAAAGGCAGCTAACTTTCAACTGAGGTTCTTTCTTATGTGGGAAGGCACAGGGTGATCTCTGCTGGCCTTCTCTCCAGGCCTCTGGGTTCCGACAACTTTCCCCAGGGTGCTTATCATCAAGAGTATGAAAAGGCAAGCCACAGTGTAGAAGAAGATATTTTCAACAATTTAACCAACAGAAGGTTCATATCCAAAATACATACAGAACTCATAAAAATTTATTAGAGGAGACACATGGGTAGTTCAGTGGTAAAATTCTTGCCTGGCATGTGGGAGACTCAGGTTCGATTTCTAGTCCATGCACTTCCCCAAAAACAAACAAACAAGCAAAACAAACAAGCAAAAATTCAACAAATGGTGCTGCAATAATAGGATATTCACATGGAAAAATAATGAAATGTGAACCCACCATACAGCATACAAAAAAAAAAAATTAGGAAAACATCCAGACAATCCAATGGAAACAGGATAGGATATTTAAAATAGGCATTTATAATAAAGGATAGTCAAAGGGCTGATAAACACATGAAAAGGTGCTCACCCTCAGTAGTAATATGGGAAAGCAAATTAAAAATCACCACAAGGTACCACAGCATAGCTATCAGATGGCTAAAACTAAAAACAACCAATAATACCATGTTAGCAAGACTGTAGAACAATAAGAATTCTCTTATACTGCTAGAGAGAATGCAAATTGGCAGTGACTTTGGTAAACAATTTGCTGTTATCTATTAAAACTGAAGATAAGCATATTATTTGAACAAGCAATTTCACTTCCAGATATTTAGCTAATGTGCACCAAGAGACTTTACAAGAATGATTATAGTAGCATAATCATAAAAACTCCTAATTGGAAAAAGCCAAAATGTCTATTAACATTAGAATGGATAATTAAGTTATATTATATTAATACAATTGAATACTGAGCAGCAATGAAATTAATACACTACAGCTCTCAGTCCTAAGATACAAGAATCTCACAAATATAATGACACCCAAAATAAATGCTTTAGGTTTCAATGAGAAAATATTTAAAAACAGGTAAATCTACACAATGGTACAAGAATTCAGGATTGTGGGAACAAGAGAGTGTTGTGACTAAGAGGAGGTCTGAAGGAGAATCCTGAGATGCTGGCAATGCTTTATTTCCTGACCTGAATGTGGGTTTTAGAGATGCTTATCTTGGAACAACCAAGTTATGTACTTGAGTGTTGGGTAAGCTTTAAAAATATTTTAAAAACATAAAAGACAATTTAAAACCAGGCAGAAATGAAAAAAAGAACAAATGGATATAGAAATAACTTGTTGGATATCTTTAAATTTAAAAATCATCTCATTGATTTTTTTTAAGATTAGAAAAGATGAGATAAGCCTTAAACTGTACATAATTCACTGAAAGATAATACTGATTACCTTTAATGCATCATAGATAAAAGTAAAAAATCTTCAAAAAAAATCATGGAGGATAGGATAAGAGTCTTCAAGCTATATCTAACAGGCATTCTAGAAGAAGGAAATGATAGAAACAACATTTTAAAAATATAGCCAATAACTTTCCAGAATTGAAGAAATACATCAGTCACAGATTATACTGCAAATAACCCTATGCCTAAGCTCCTGATTGGGAAACAACAGAATAGTAAAGATAAGCAAACTTTTAAAGGGGCAAGAGGAGATAAGCTATCCCTAAAGGAATTATAGTTAGCAGATTTTCCTTCATCAATAATATATGTCAGAGTACAGTATTATTTCTCAAATTTCTGGAAGAAAAGAAATCAACCTGGATTTTTATACCTAGCTAAACTGCCATAATCTATGCCTACAGACATCAAAGACTAAAAAAGTTTACTGCCCTACATACTCTCACACAAAAAATACTAAAGTGTATATATTTCCCCCACCACAATACCAGTCTTCTTTAGACTCACTATGCATTTCCTTCCTTACTCTTTGCAAACAACATTGACTACCAAGTAAAGAATCCTCTCTTCCAAACCCTCATTATGTTTGCCTTGTTGTTATTCTCCTGAATTCCTCTAAGTAATTAATAGTCACATATTAATTCATACTGTTTTTGTATGTGTGCTCCTGTGCTCTGATTACTGAGCACTGGTAGAGAAAGAAGAGGAGAAAAAGATAAGAAAAAGAAATCAGCTATTTGAGTTATCGAAAGCATCTACAATAATGGTCTTCAGTCTGCTTGATGATTCTTTAATTTATACCTAATCATCTCCATTTTACACTCTCATGTTACATATTCCAGATTTTTTGTCCTCTTTTCAAGCCATTCCTTTTTATTATCTCTTTATTGTCAGCAAAATTCATCTTATTTCTTAGGGGGAAAAATGTTTGGACCATCTCAAGTTACCTATTTCCATTAGGCCAAAATTATTTGTCCTTGTTAATGAAATTGAAAAGTTTTGATAATTTCAGGTTTGCCATCTAGCATCACCATCATCATATATAAAAATAACTGTAGCATAACAGCAATAAAACTGTACTTGAGTGTAAAAAGAAGGAGCATCCACAAATGTTCTCTTCTTGGTATGACAAGTTTATTATCTCCAATCAACAGAAAGGGGTGATTTGCTCAAAATTATACGGTTATTGCTGTGCAGACCTGAGACTAGAACCTATACCCTCCACTTCCAGATCTAGTCCTCTGCCTAGAGCCACTATACTTCGAGATATCAGTATTTTATCCAATTTTTTCAAGATAAAATATCTATAAGGCAGTGTATGAAAAGTTTTCTATAAGAAACATCAGATTAGAGAAAACATTACATTACTATGCCAATCATTTTCCTAAATAAAAATATCAGCTCAATGAAAAGATAAAGGTAAAGAGCTATTTATCATCTGTACTGAATATTTGCTTCCTTTTCACCCAAGTAAAACCCTTCCTCCTATTCAATATTGCTTGTTATCTTTGATGTTTCAGTTATGCTTGTTCATTTACAAGAAAATATATTCAGGTCTACGAGCAAAATGCAGAAACTCTTTGTTCTGAACTTCAGTCCTAATACTGTACTTGACCCAGCTAGCAAGAGTACTTATTGTTGATACAATCTAAGCAAATATAGCATTTTTACTATCTCCCACTGTAAAGAAACAGAAAATTAAAACTCTTCAGGCTAGATCCTATCCCTGCTTCTTGATTCCCACTGAAATCAATGGAAGATATACATCCATTTCAGAATAAAATTTAGAGGAAATAGAAAGAACAAAAAAGAGTACTTTTTGAGAAAAATCGAAAATAGCAATTGATTCTACCAGTTATACATTTTCAGTAAAAAGGTTTATGTCGGTCATACAAATGTTGACCTGCTCCTATAATGATAAACAACTGGCAAACTAGAGTTAGGGGTTGGGGGGAACCCACTGAATTATGAGAGACAGGATTACACTGGGAAGAAAGCATGAGTCTTTTAAATTATAAAGACCTGGGAACAAACCCCAGATTGAAGTTACTACGTACCCTTGAGCCATAATCATAATTAACATTTTATGAATATGCTCTATGTAATAGGCACAGGCTAAACACTTTGCTAAAATCCAGTAAGTCAGTACTACCATTAGTCTCATTGTTTGGACATGGAACTGAATCTGTTTTTCACCGTGTAAATATGCTTGCTGTTACCTCAGCCTTATAAGGACGAAGTGCCTGATACTGTGGGGTCGTAGCCTGAGTGACCATGAAGAACAGGTCTTATCTTTTCTGACACTCACAGAACTCTAAGCAACTGCAATAAAAAGATGCAGTTTCCAAAAAGACCTAGGAGACAGATTATTAAGATGTCCCCTAGAATGCCCATCATTTGAAGGAGGGCTCAAAAATTTCCAGAACATCTTCCAAAAAGCTCTGCGGAAACCAGAGACCTTAACTGGCCGTTGTTTTTGTTTTTGTTTTGATGATAGACAGTGACTGAAAATGTCTCTCATCTCTATGGTCATCCCTTTTCTTAAGAGCCAATAGCACAATAATTTCAGAACGTAGGACTAGTCCATCTCAGTCCAAAGGAATTTCCTGCTCCTCTAGTCTTTTTTGTTAAAAATTAAAGAAACACCATATGAAAGTGAGCATTCCAGTGCTGGAAACTTAGTAGTCAGAAACTTTGCTGAATTTGTACCTTCAGAGATAAGCTAGGCCAACGTTAGGCAAAGCTAATTTCAATCAACAAAATTACTAAATGTACAGAGCATAGAGGAAATAACTGAGTTTAGAGAGGACAAGGAAGGCTTCACCGAAGAAGTTACATCTGAGTTCATTCTTAATGGACTAAGATATACACCAAACAGGCAACTATGCAGGCATTAGCAAGGGGCAGGGGGGAACTACTGGGAAGGGCAAAGACATATGGCATAAGGGAACATAGAAGTTTCTAGAACAGAAAAGCAGTTTGTATTGGCATATGTTTTATGAAAAGAAGCGATGGAAGATGAACCTGGACAGGTAATCAGGGAGACATGATCAAGTTAAAAGGAATATGAAGGCAGAACAAGCCTACACTGGGAGCCTCCATCCATGAGCCAAGACTCTGTGGTAGACTCATCCCCGGGAAAAATAACAGACAAAGATCGGGTGCCTACCCTTGCTTGGCACCCTGATGAGAGAGTCAAAGAATGGACCAGCAGCAAGAGTCCACACGTCAGCTTCGAAGATCCACAGCACCAGTGATTCAGCCCTAATAAGAATAAAGTTTCCTAAATGAGAAAAGATGCCCAGCAAAGTAAAGAAGGAAACAAGTCAGGGTTTCCCTGACATTAATGATCTCAGACACAGCCTCCTTCAAGAAGCCGCTCAGGTGAAAGCCCTCAGGCTCCATGTTCTCTTGAAGCCCAGCCAGGTTTGGGAGTGAACTGCAGTGAATTGTACTTTTTTTTTAGCTCAGAATGAAAAAATAATAATATGGAGGATGGGGGACTGGGTTCTTGATTCATTAGGATCAGCTGCAGTTTCTGGAGCTTCCCTAGAGTTTGTTACTGTGGATTTTGCTGCTGACCTCCAATGCTACACAAGCAGCCTGCACCCTACTCTGTACCCAGCTTTTATTCATGCTGGGATTACCCGCAGACCTTCAGAAAACTCACAGGGCTGCAGGATGGCTGCAGGATCCAAACAAGAAGAGCTTCCTTTTAAATAATGCTGAGACTTTCAGAAATCACTTTAGCACTTGAAAACCTAAGGCTCAGGTTTCATTGTGATCTCTTTTTCGTTCCTAGACCTCAAACTCCCCAGGAGGTGTCAAAAATTTACATGCCATCTCTGAAAAATAGATACAGCACTCATAGCTCTCTGATTTACCTAAAAAAAAGAGTGTTTAAAAAAAAAGAAAAACAATGTATTCACATAGCTAGACAGCTCCTTCTCAATGACACATATGAGAAATCTTAAATTGTAAGTTATTCAAGAAAAATATATTTTATATTCACAACTTGCTTTCCAGATCATCTTTTGCAAGGAGCTTTAGAATATTTTTACCTATTTCCTTTTGGTGCCATAGACCTTGTCAACAGGAAAAATAGTGCATAAAGCAGTGGTGGATAGAATATAGCATCCTAGGCAGTGGTGCTGGTTCAGTGATAGGAGTCAACAGACCATGAGAATGGAGAGAGCTGGATTTGAATCCTGCCATTCATTATTTGGGTGACCTGGGTCAATCCTTCAAACTACCGAGGCTCCATTTCTTAATGTTGCAAATAACTCATAAGATTGAGAAGATAAAACTAGATAATGTGTTGGTTCAGATGCCCTAAGAAGTAGACACTAAGAGAGCGTTAGATGTTCAAAAGACTTATTAAGGGAAACACTATGAGGCAAAATGTGGCAGGAGCAGGGGGAGATGTCAGGGGGTAGTGCAAGCCTGGCTGCCGCGAAGGCAAAAGAGAAGGAAGGAAGGCTACAAGAAGGGTCTACAAGACCAATGGAGACTTCTCAAGCCCAAGTCATCCAAAAGAGAATCCCCCATCTCCCTTAGCATTCTTGCCCAAGGTCAGTTATTGGCTGAGAGCAGTCCATGGGGAGAGTGGCTAAGGACAGAGGGAGAGATTTCCTAGGACAGCAGCTTGGGCCAACTGATCATACTCTCTACTGAAGGAGATCTGAGAGATACATTCTCATGGCCACCACAGTTAACCTATGAAAAGCACTTTAGTACAGTAGAGGACATATAGAAATCATTCAATAAATGTACTCCTTTCCCTTAGCTGTTAGACATTTTATTCACATGCTGAATAAAAAGTATAGTTTTCATGGTCTAAACCAAATTTGGATATAAGTTGGCCTTCAATTTATGAAATGGAGCATACGACTTGGTAACATCTCTTTCAGATGTGGGGAAGGATGTTTTTCATCCTAAATATTGAGGAGAGAAGAGGAATGAAAGGTTGGTGCTCACCCAGCAAACACAAGTTCTCCAACCTCACTCACCCTCAAGAGCAGAGTTTCTAGGATAGCAATGTTGTACCGGGACATACAGGGCAGGTTCATGTTCCTAGCCAGTTTCCAACAAGTTACAAAATCATCAAGATGCCTCCAAACAATAAATTCTAGGTTCCACATGTTACTGAAATGTTTCATTCCTTGTTGTCCAGTGAAATAATCTGCTTGTCCCCATCCTCTAAGCTAACACAGCTTCCAGCTCAGGAGACCTCAAACTTCAGCTTTCCTTTTCTGCTGACCAAGGTTTCACTACAAACAGAGGAGTACCACTTTTACATCTATATAGTATTCTAATACTCATACAAACTTCTCTATCTAAGAATACACAACTAAGGAATATTTGAACACAGACTTGATGTTCAGTACACAGAATTCTTGTCCAGCCTCATCCAAGCTTCTGGAGCTTGGGAAAATTAGTTCATCTCTGTAAGTTCAGTGTCTTCATTCACACAATAAGGATAATAATATCTTGCCTGAAAAGTTGTTGTGAGGTTTAAAGATAATATATGTGAAACACTCAATAAATTATGACTAGTAATATATCTTTCCTAGTCTCTTAACCATAGGAAACATACAGGAAATGTACTCTTATATGCACTGTATAATATAATATAGCTTATCAAAAAAAAGTAACAGTAAACACCTATACTAATCAGTGCCAATAGAGCTTTTTAGCAAGTATATCCAATTACAGGTTATCTAGCTAAAAAATAAAAAACATAAAATTTAAAGATTAAAAAATAACCATAATAAACCTTATAATCTTGGGGAGAGGGGTGTTCTCTGTCACTGATTCAGGCCCATGAGGCACATTTATGGAGTCATATTTGTAAAACCAGAAGGTATATGCTACCATATGTTTGCTGCCAGATGTTTCATAGCAGCTTCCAAATCAAAGCACTACTAGTCTTTACAAATTGGGAGCAAAGAGCCAGCATTAGATATTTTCCCTACATCTTTGTTAATAATTCTTAGTTTATTTCATACTTTGATTTTCCGTGCCTGAGTACAAGTATACACTTCTTTTCAAACCACATTGACTTATTCTTTCCCCCTAGGAAACAGGGCCTTCTCGGAAATATATGGATCCTCTCCTGCCAAGAAGAGAAAAATCTTCCTATCTTAATCAGGTCAAGGCCCCTCCTTGCTAGGCCCAAAGGTTACTCAGCAATAGCTGGTAGAGAAAATGATTCCTTTTCTTAACTGTCTGTTACCATGGAGAAATGCTAATTAGTGGGTGATGAGAAAGCAGAGGAGTTCAGGTTCTATAAAACCATGAGTAAAAAAGGGAAATGAATGGGAAAATATGGACAAAGAGAAATTAAAGGATGTTATAGGGCATATTATAGATAAAGAAGTCCTGGAATGATGGGGTCATAGTGGAGAAGTGGAAGTGTTATGAAGAGAGAATAACAATGAAAAAAATTCAGAGACTGAGAGTTTGAAGAAATGAAGGGTAGAAACTGCAGCTTAACAGAAGAAATGGAAAACTCTAGTCTCACCAAGTACAAAGCCACAGGATTACAAAATATTAAAGACCCCATTTCTACAGGTAGTGAATCAGAGGATTTTTTTTTCAAAGGGAAGGAACTGTGACATCCAGGGCCATTAAAATAGATTATGAATCTTAGCAGACAAGATTTCTGCTATAGCTTGAATTTACATTTGCCAACCCATCAGTTTTCTGGGTGGAGGGTCAAAGTGCCAATGAGGAGGGATCCCTGTCCCTCTGAGCCAAATGTGCCCTTGTATTTCTATCTCCAGACTTCCAAAGAGTAAAAGCATAGAAAAGGAACAGAGCTGAGACTTTTAGAAGCTATGTTTTTAAAAGATAATACAGAGATAAAACTATTATACTTGTGGCAGTACCTACAGCATTTTGAAAACTTGACTAGGTGATGACATCTGTCTTCTAAAGAGATAATTTCATGTTGCGTTAATACAAATATTTTATATTTCATATATTTATATGCTATGTATTTATTACACGTTATTGCTATATTACATTGCTCCATTAAAGCATTTCAAAGGTGAGATATTTTGCATGCACATGTGAAGATATTGTTGATACGCTAATAAACAGAATAAGCAAGCTATTGGCGAAGGCTAAATACTACCAGAAGCAACCCAGCCATAAAGGAAGAGAATTGGAGCACTGTCTGTTTAATTTAAGAAGAGTTATATAGCATGATGTACAAAGTTATTCTTACCTGCTCTTGCAGATGAATGAACTTGCAGCACCCCAGACCTTGGAAATTCCTCCCAACCTTGAATTTTCTTCCCCACAACTTTCTATGATTACTGCAAACTCAGACTGTTTCCACCCTACAGGTTCTCTCATCTTTCAAATCTAAATAAAATACATCTCCTCCATGAATGCGTGCCTAGGCCAGTACAGGTGGCTAGCTGTGCCCTTCTTTGTACTCCTGAGGCACATCATACCCACCTTTCTTATGGAGTTGAATTCGTTTGACATTGTGGATGTTTGTCTAAATAACTGTCTACACCCAATGGTAAACTCCTCAAAGATAGAGCCTATATTACATGCACCTTCATATGCCCCAGTACGCTCAGTACCAAAAACAATGTTCAGAATATAACAGGTGCTTGTTAAATATTTATTAAATAAATGTTAATGATAATTTATAATCAATAACTAATTTGTATAGTGATTTAAATTTTACAGAGGACTTTTTAGAGTGTGAGCTCCTTCAACATCCATACTGCTTTTGCTTACCTCTTCTTCAGGCAATAGCACGACTAGTGCTCATTTGTTAAATGAGTATACATAACCAGAATTAACCAGAGACACTGCCTTCCTTTCAAAATTAATGGTTTTTCAGCAGCATGGTGAGAAATGCCTAAAAATGTCTCTCCTCTCTCTATAGAGATCAAACTCTAATATACATGCATATTAAAAGGTAAGCTTTCCTAGCCAGTGAGTTTTCCCCCTGGAACTAACCAATGCTAGAAATGAATGTTCTGGAGGCTACAAAGCCTCCCCAAAACAATGCAGGTGTCAATCAGCTGGAGGGTAGTTAGGCCAGGTGCAAGTCCAGGTTCTAACACCAGGGGGAGCCAGTCTTACTAACCCACTTCACCTGTTCCTAAGAAAGCAAGAACAGTGACCCTACACAGCCTGACTTCATGTTCTTATGTCTTGTAGCTTTGCCATCACTCTGCTTTCTCTATTTTCTTCTACTTCTACATTAAAAATGAATATTACTATTCAAATATTACTGAAAAATAGCATTTTAAGGAAGGGAGGACCATGGCTCGGGGAAAGCAATTGTTGTTGTTTCTTTATCCCCAGCCTTACTTGTGAGTTAGCCAAAGGTGTTAAGGAAACATTTGAATTTATAAGCTCAACATAAGTAAATCTAAATCCCTCGCTAATCCCGAAATATCTCATCAAGAGTATCTGAAACTCCCATAATACCTAATCACTTTAGATGAAGAACTTGATGGCTCACAGCATTTGAAATCATTTTCGCTCCCACCACCTAAGAATTCTGAGAATGGGCCACAAGATGGACCCTTTTTGATGGCACCAAGGGAAGGAGCTGGCCTGGAGGGCCCTGTGAAGGGGGACAGGCCCAAGTGATGATGCTTTAGTTGAAGACTGAACAGCCGGCAACCAGCCATGCGAGTGCTGCATAGCCAAGGACTGAGGGGATGAAAGGGATGGAGCCAAGACAGGAAGGTGGAAATACAAATTCAGTTATCACAGAGTTTTATTTCAGGACAGCTATGGTGAAAAACAAAACTAGGTCATCACACTCCAGGCTAATATATACAAAACAGGGCACAGCCCTTTGAATGTGTGCTGCAATGCTGTACATCAGAACCTGTCCTGTTACTGAAATATACGGCAGTTATATCACCGTGATGGTGGTATGTGCATGTGTCTGTTTTAAACGTGCCCACTCAGGTGATAAACCGAGGGGTCCTCATATAAGAGATATAAATAAAAAGATTTCTAGTAAAATGTTAAATGAAAAAGATTCTAGGAACCTCACATTTACAACTGCTCCACTAATTTTCACCAGACATTTTGCAGTGCCAAATCTGTCACAATTTGGTCACAGAAAAAAAAAAACACTCTCCTGGATAAGAGAGCACAAGTCAATCAGGGTAAATTTATTACTTCAAAGTATAAAACCAAGATTATTATAATCACAATAGTATCAGCTCCACATATGTCAGACAGTACATTTAGCATCGGGGTAAGAAGTGACAAGTTTATGAAAATACCTGGGTGTGACAAAACTAAAATTAATTTAATTTTACAAATTGTCAAAAGACTCTCTTTTCAAACAGAGAGAGCATTTATTCATTAACATCACTTAGTCTTAATATAGCAAGCCTATTTACCTAGCGAATATTTTCTTCACAGACTTATATTTGAAACTTAAATTATACTTTGCTTCATAATCACAGAAAGACTAATTTAAGGAATTTATCCAGGACCATAAAGAAGCAACTGGAACGAGTCAAACACTTGCACACAGTTAGTCCATCTCCCTTTAATCTCGCTGCTATAAGCAGTCAGAATCCAAGCCTCCTCATAGAAACAGAACCTAACTTCCGCTCGTCCTTCCAGACTGGGTATTAATGGCCTGGACTTCGGACGTGAGACTGCTTTCTGCAGCACTGGCTCCATCTCACCTCTCCCCGTGCTTCTCAGTGGTTTGTGGAAATCCTCCAGGTTGTTATTCTTTTAGCTTTTATTCTCTATATTATATTTTTGAAGAGCAGAAGGTTTACGCAGCAAAAAATGGAAGCACTGTCACTCCACCAAGTTCTTCCACACACCAAAGGACAGGATCCCACTTCCACGCGACCTTTTTAAGAGAAGGGGAGGAAAACTAATTAGGCGTTTCAACCCAGGGTATAAGGTGGAAAATAAATGTCCAAGCAAGAGCCATTTTTACTCAGAGGCAGTGAGGAATAAACTAACAGTAAGTTAACAACGTGATGCTGTAATTTCTATAAGACAGTTTAAATTTTAGGATGCACAAAAGCAACCACTTTTCCATTTTAATCATTTCTAGTTAGACCTTTGTCAAGATGTATCGCCCTGTAGTCAGGTCTGTGAGAAAGAAATGGAGGATTCAGAGCAAATTCCTAACACTGCCTCTGAGATGATTAAAGTGCTGGGAAAGGCTCAGGGGAGGTTTAATTACTCTCTGTAAGCGTGTGAAGGGCTCCCACCTCAGGTGCAGTGGCCGCGGCAGAGTTACATGGAAGCGAGATTTTCACTGAAGACATTGGATTCAGACCTAAGGACCCATTTTGTGGCTTTGAATACTGTTGAATAATTGATTCAAACAATGAATTGGATTAAGGATTCACTTTTGAAGGTCTCTCAAAATGAGATCATGTTCCATTTCTCTGTACCTAAGAAAGGAATTGGCAAGATGGTTTCTCCAGTTTCTCTAGTTCAATTCCTGATTATCTGTGACTCTATACTGATTTATCAATTATTCAAACAATTTAGAGAAAAGCAATTTTCCCCCGTACGGATGATATTTAACTATCAGACACTCAGTACAGCGTCTTAGTCTTCGGGTAGGGGCCCTCCTGCCAAAAAGTACCACCTGAAAAAATATCATCTAACTCCAAAATTAATTTTGAATTTTGTTAGACCCAGTAAGAACTTAAAGTTTGCCCTGAACTAGAAAAGTATATACTTGTTTAAAGAAAAGTAGTAAAGCCAAGGTGTTCTGGCTCCGATGGCATGTTTCCCTCTCCCCTACCCCTGCTGAGTCACTTTAAACCAAGCAAAGTAGAATCATTTTGTAATCGCACAAACAGCAAACAACTGAAAAAGAAAAAAACTGTAAGAACCGTGTGTCATGTTGGAAGCCTTAGCTTTACAATTTTTTAATCATTTGTTTCCCCTTGTCAGGGTAAAGACCCTTAAGGAAGATGAGTTTGTGTTCCCTTGTCATTCCTTCCCCAACATCTAACAAGCATTCCTCCCATGACATCTATTTTTTCCTCAAAAGAAATAAAACCGGGTGCACGGGTCCCGTGGTAGAATGTTCGCCTTCCATCCAGGGGACCCGGGTTCTACTCCGGGACCATACACCCCAAAAAAAGAAAGAAAAAAAAATAAGTAAAACAACTTTTATCATCAGATGTCTCTGAAAGAGATGATCATTTTCTTTTCAAAATAAAAACAAATTAATTTTGATGTTCCCAAATCATCTTAATGCTTATCCTTTTTAACAAAAGTGAAAATAGTTTACAAAGGGAAGGGCAAAGCAAATTTGGATTCTACAAAGATAAACTTTCATTCCTGGAAGTTATAAGCTGTATTTCCTTTAGAAACCACTGAGAAAAATACCTAAAGAAAGAGAAAATGCAAGAGAAATTATTAATAGTGCAGAGAGAGAAAGAGAGAGATTTAAACGTTGTTGTGAACAGTGGGCTTGTTTATTTTTCCCATTTGCTTAACTCATCAGGAATGAGGAAGTACACTTAATTATTTTACATGAAAATATGAGGATTTGATTTGTAAACCTTGGATATTTTATTGTAATCCCTTAATTAGCTGATAATTACAACAATGTTGGTTTTGAAAAAATGGTTTGAAGATCTGTCAGACATTCTCTATAGTTAACTGTCTTTTTTTTGAATAGTCGAGAATTATTCTACTAATGTCAAATAAAAGGTTATTTAAAAGGCTTATTCCATGAATATCAAATAAAAGATTACTTTTCTCAGTACAGACATATTTAACTACCAAGTTTCTGGTAATGTTTTCTGCTTTTAAACCTCAAGTATTGAGGGTCACAAATGGTAGAATTCAAAGAAACATAGTATTTTATCAAGGGAAAGCCACGAACCTGTTTATATTATTCCCCTAGATATATATCCTAAGTAAAAGTATTTATCTGTTGCTGTGTCTATAGAGATATAATAATGTGGTGAGGGATGGAATTTAACTAGATAATACTAACTACCGAATTACTATAGTTACTGGGTTTTTTTTTTTTCTTAAATGGGTATGTATATACTTTTATAGGTTTAGCCCAAAGTTAGTACTGCCATGTAGCAGGTGCTCAATAAACAACTAATTTATTTGAGAGAAGGAATATGTCATAATGTCTACAATGTCTCCATTTTGCTTTGCTTGATAAATTCAGACAACACTCAACGAAATTGAAAACTCCTGCTTTTTGAAGGACAATTTATAAAGTGAAGGTACAATCCCTGGAATGGTAGAAAGTTATTTGCAAAACATATATCTAAGATTCGCTTGCAAAACAAATTAAAACTCTTACAGCTCAACAATAGATATACAGCTCATTTTCGGGGGTGAAAGATTTGAACAAACAATTTATCATGGAAAATACATGAATGAAAAAACTTCTCAACATCATTATTCATTAAAAAAAACTCTAATTAAAATAAAATGAGATATCACTACACACCAACCAGAAAGGCAAAAATCTGAAAACTGACAATGCCAAGTGTTGACAAAGATGCAGATCCAATGGGACACTCAATACACTGCTGGTAGAATGTAAAGTGTTACAACAACTTAGGAAAATAGTTTGGCAGTCTTATGAAGGAAAACATGCATTTACCATTTAACCAATCAATTTCATTTCTCGCTACTTCACCAAGAGAAATGAAAATACATGTCCAAAAAAAGACCTGCAGGCTAATATTTATAGGAGTTTTATTTATAATTTTCAAAAAACTGGAAACAACTCAAATGACCATGAACAGATGACTGGATAAACAAATTGTGACAAAACCATACAATGAAATATTAATCAGGGAAATGAAAAGGAACAAACTGTTGGTATATGCAACAACATAGATGAATTTTAAAAGCAACATGCTAAAGAGACACAAAGAGCTGTATATGATTCCATTTACCTGACATTCTGAAAATGTTTTAAAATATAGGGGAAGAAAACAGACAAAGGGTCACCAGGGGCCAGGGTTGAGGGAGCGGATTGATTACATAAGAGCGTGAAAGAACTTGAAGAATGACAGAAATATTCTATAGAGTGTCATGGAAGTTACGTGACTGTATACTTTTGTCAAAATCCAAGAAATTGTAAACCTAAAGAGGATGAGCTTTCCTTTATGTAAATTATACCTCAACGAGCTGACTTTAAAAAGGATGCGTGTGTGTGTGCATGCACATCTACATCCTTACATGCACACACCCATGCCAACACATATAAAATGATGGGAGTCAGGCATCATCATCCAATGGATGATCATCATCCAACGGTGAAAAGGATTAGTCATGTGTCACCATTACACCCATTTCACCCGTTGACTCTCTGCTACTAAAACATTTTCAAGAGAACCACCACCACCCACGACTGCTGTGAATCAGGACTACCACACCTACCAAATCACCAAGCTTTTCACATTTTATGTGGTTTGACATTTTGCGCTTTTTCCCCTTTCATTGTCCCATTGTCCAGTTGGTGGCCTAACCACCCCCTCCACTCCTGACACATTTCACTTGCCCTTTTACAGACCGTAAATGTAATAGGAGTCATTTTCTACAGGGCAATAATAGAGACGTCACAGGCAGACGGCAGCACACAAGTGCATGGTAAAGCTTTTACTTAAATGGATCCTACCCACAGAAGTAGGAGCCCCAACCTTCCCACCGCAGGGCCACGGCAGCATTGGTTGTGGAATAAACATCATCAGGAGGATTCATTTCCACTTTACTTTAGACCTTATGCTGTAATTCCTCATATAAAAATCTCTTTTTCTCCTTGACCATTAATACTGATAATTATATCTGTATTTCTTAAGAATATTATGAGTTGCCATTTCTGCATAGTAGCAGATTGAATTTATTCACCTTACGGATATATTATTATCACAGATAATAACTGCAGCGTGATAATTATCATTAATTATTCATTTGGATTAAGAGGCAAATAGGCTTGTATTCAAGGGTCTCTCAGAGCACCATTCATTGTTCCCCAGCCCTGTGTGCCAGTGTGACTAATCCGTACTCTTTTTGGAGCCTCCGCTGACATCTGACGGGTCCCATATGTATTTATTTGAAAATATAATAAAAGGAATAAGTGCTTCATTTCACGATGGAGCCACTAAAACAGATGTATGGTTTCTTCTCTGCCCTTTGAGTGAGGGTACGCAGTTGTCTGTTAAAGCCAGGCCACTGTGAGCATTGCTTCCATAGATGTGTCTGCATTCCTTTCCTTTGCATCCTTGACTAAGACTATTTAAGCTCATATAAGCCTGTATATTTACATAATAGCTTTCTGCAGAAATAATAATGTACTAAGTCCTGTACTTTATCTTTCATTGAATAAAGTGTTTTAACAGGATTGCTTGTGCTCCCCTTTGAAGCAGACTTGAGTTTAATATCAAAAAGAACCTCTGCTAGTAACAAATGTACTGCACCAATGTAAGGTGTTAATAACAGGGTGGTAAGTGGGGATCCTATATTTTAGGCATGATATTAAAAGAAAAGGACCTCTACAAAGTTTAGAAAATTCAAGAGAAATCCAGAAGAGAGGGTAAATGTAAAAAAGATGATACATCTCACAAACACGGCTGTTATTTGGAGGGTTTTTAGCTAACATACCCCAAAATTCAGAGCATTATTTTTTTCTTCTCTTGGTCTCAGTTCTTATCTTTGTTTTTAAGCTGTGGTTCATATATATTCCTTTCAAGTAGATATAAAATGACAGTTTGAAAGCTATGCCAGTGGAGCTATATTTAACATAACACGGAGTTCTTAGTACCCTTTATGTAGTTGGGACTGCATTTTAAAATGACTGCAGGGATTTCCTTTCTTTGTCTCTATTGTTGATGCAGGAGGGGTGCTAATATATTGTGCTTAATGTTGCCTTTTTAAAGAGTCTTGTGTTCATATTTGTCAATATACTCTCATGCCCATCATTCATTCCCTCCTCGTGACATTCCACCAAGGTACAATAAGAGAGCTAGCATAATTCCCATTTAGAGATGAGGAAATTGAGTTTGCAGGAGATTAAGTGCTGTTTAATCAGGAGCACACAGTGGTGGAACTAAATCAGGAGCCCATCTCTTCTGGGTCTCAGCTCCTTCTCTGCCCCTCGGAGCCTGGCTGTGAAAGTTTGACACGGATGATGAAGAGACACATGGAAGAATTTTGTACTGGAGGGAACCGCACAGAATTTCAGCCAGGAAGGAACATCAGGAGTGGTGGCTTTGAGGCTCTGTTAGTGTTACACAGTGCAGCTTTCCTCACTGTGGACAACAGGGTCCAAATATTCATGTGAGCAGCAGACTTATGCTGCTAAAGTGTGGGTTGTATTCTGGTGGGCAAGCCTCATTTTTAATCTGTCATACTATAATAATATGAGTTAGTACTGAACTCTTACTATATATGCCAATAATTGCACTGAGCATCTACATATGTTATCTACAGAGAGAATGGCTACCTGAGAAGCCTTCCCTTACCAAGGGGTTGTTTGGAGTCTCAATCTATGAGAAATCTGTTTCTTTTGCAATTAACAAGGTAAATGAAGCATTTGAAACATTTCTTTGGGGGTGGGGGGTTGGACTTTAAATTTACCATGCATTTATTCACTCTACAAGTATTTATGGAAAACCTGCTATGGTGTCAGATTCTGTTTCAGATATCAGGGATATAACTGAGTAATAAGAAGCCCCTTATCTTGAGCAGCTTTCATTTTAGTGGGGGAGACAGATGATGCACAAATATTTAATATTTCATAGCAGTGAAATTTTATGCAAATGAAGGGAAAGAGCAATGTAACTGATGGACTCGAGGGGTGTGTTATGGATTGAATTGCCTTTCCCCAAAAGGTATGTTCAAGTCCTAATTCCTGTCCTAAAATGAGCCCTGTTTGGAAATAGGAACCTTGTAGAGATCATTAGTTAAGATGAGGTCAAACTGGATTAAAGTGGGCCCTGATCCAATAGGACTGGAGCCCTTATAAGGAGATGGACCTTGCACACAGGGAGACAGAGGGGAGAATGCCATGGACTAGGGGTTACCACCAAGACCCAGAAGAGGCCTGGAACAGACTCTTCCCTACAGACTTCAGAGGGAGCATGGCCCTGCTGACACTTGAATTTGGACATCTAGCCTCCAGAACCATGAGACAATGCACTTCAGTGGTTTTTAGCCACCCACTCAGTTGGTGGTGCTTTGTAACGGCAACCCTATGAAACGAAGACAGGGCACATTCCAAATGGAAAGCCAGCGAAGGCAAAGGCATTCAATGTGAGAGCGTGGTTTCAAAAGAATCATCAGAACCCACAAAGCATTTTACCCCAGATAAAAATGTTCTTGCTGACTATATTTAATTTGTTGTCAGCCTCTTTAATTCCTCTGAACATGTTTCTCTCTTTCTCTGAATATGATTCTCTTCTGGCTGAGTGTCTTTGATCTGATTGCTTATGTGTTTCTTTTTTTGGCCATGTTATGTTGAAATGTCTTGTCAACCCCCTAAAATCAGATGCTAACAATGGAATATTTTTCTAATAGTCATGCTCACTTGAATATAAAATAACCTGGCCCCATGAAAACCTGAGCAACGAATTACAGTTCCTGCACAATGAAATTACAGTAAGTTTTGATGGATTAGGGAAGAGGCAAAATGACATGAATTGTCTCTCCTGATGCTTTCATTTTTCTGAAAGGAAAACTGACTTTCAATCTTTCATACCAATAAAAAAATAGCTAAGAGTTGGCATTTATTGAAAGCCCACATTGGGCAAGGGAGTTCGCTAAGCCCTTTGCACACTATTTCTGAGTCCACACGCAGGTCTTATCAGACTAGCCTTGCTTGCAGAAGAAACCGAGACCCTCGTAGACTAACTCTCCCTAACTTGTCCAGCCAAGTCTCTCTGAATTCAAAGCTTGGGCTCTTCCCCATCAACCCGCATTTACAACAGGGAGAAGAAAAAGGGTTTTTTAATGGGGGAAGAGTGGTATAGTCAGATTTCTATTTAAAGCAGGCAATGCTGACAGCCGTACGAAAGGGTGATTGGAAAGGGATGAGCCTGGAGTGAAGTAGGAGATCATTTCTGTTCAGGGACAGACAACAAGGACCTTACCTGGCAGTGTTGTCGATGGCGATTACAACAAAAATCAGCTACTCTCTGAAGGACACCTACAAAATCTCCCATCCAAGATAGGGTGGATATGGTAGAAATGCCTATTCATATAAGCCACAGAATAACAACTTTACCCCGTTTGATGCAGTCTTCCTGTGCAGAGGAACATTGCCCTCTATTGCTTTATGTCTTGTGGCTTTCCGTGGCCCATAACTAAACCAAAAGGGGAAGCACAGGTATGCCCATGAGTCATGGGCACAGATGTTGGGAGCTGGACATGTGCCACTGGATGACCAGCAATGGAGTTCCAAACTCAGCTGCCAGTTCGCCACAAGCACTCAGAAATCTCAGCCAGTTCTCCTGCAGCAAGAACAGGCCTCGGCTCTCTGGTCTGCCAGAAGTGATAAACAGGCTCTGATATGTTTATGCAATTGCACCAATTTTCAAACTTTATTGAAAATGTTAGTAACTGTAATTCAATTTCCTAATCTAAATTGCCATTCAGAATAAATTGGATGTACTTTGTTTATGCCATGCTCTTGAAAAGATGGAATAATTATGAATATAAATGACTTCTGTTTTCTTCACGTAAAAAAAAAGACATTATATACATATAAGTCAAACAGGGTATAAGGAAGAAATGAGTGCAGTGTAATCATGATAAGAAATCGTAATATCCGTGTGGAGGTGGATACAGAATTGCCACGCTTTACTCGCACAGCGAGAAAGTTAGTAGGCAATTAGCAACAGCAAATGCCAAGTGGAAGGATAATTTGTAAGACTATAACAAACATAGCCTACACCCAATGAGACAGAAAGAAAGCGGAAGCAGAAGTGTCAATAAAACAAGTAGAACCGCCAAGGAAAGCACTGCTCTAATACAAAGAGAAAATGAAAATGAATCTTCCCTACCCCTCACAGCAACATCAAGTATATTCAGTTTTCTGCTTGTTCTGGACCAGCCATCACAATCACCTGTTTTAGAAAATCTAATAATAGTGAAAAAGACACATTATGTGAAAAGGCTTGCTTTCAGTTAGCTAAACATCACCAGTCTCTATTCACAGGGCAAGGAAACCCCTTCTGAAAAGGGGGGGGGGGGGGGCTATAAAATAAAAAGCAATAATTCAGCCCTTGAAAATCAAAGGACAAATAATTATACAATCAGTGAAGGACCTGAGGGATATATATTTGTCTGCTCAGCTACATCCCACACACATACAGGAAATAATTACAGTAAAGAAATTTTTAAATAAAAAAACACAATGCATGGCAACGATCATGTCAGTACATCTGACTAACACAACTCATTTTCAGCATTTACCTGACCTAAAGCATTCTAGAACAATTAAAAGATGTCTTAGTTTCAGGGACCTTTAGAGAGACTTTACAATGTCCCTCAATAATCTATTCACTATGCATGGTAAATTTTTACACATGTGTAGATATAATAGATAAAGACCGCACACGGTGATAATATGTATAAACATTTCTTATATAATTTCAGAAATTTTTAATGTGTACTTTGCTACCTTATGTCATTTAATCCCCACAGCCCTATAGGGTAGATACTATTATTTCGTATCTTACATATCAGGAGTCTGAGCATTAAAACTTCAAATGCTTTGCTCAAAATGAAGTTGGAATTCAAACCCAGATTTCTTCAGTTGCTAAGCCTGAGTTCAAAATAATTAGAGAAGAAAACTAAAAATTATAGTTAAGAAAAGCATTCTGGAAAAGTGAGAACTGAACAACTAAATTAGAATCCTGTCTCTAATCATGCTACTAACCTATTTAAAATCATTCAGTCTTTACAATAGAATTAGGAGGGAAGGATGAAGATGAGGAAAAATAAAATGGAGGTGATGGGTGGTGAAGAGAATGAGGGGGAGGAGGGGGAAGGGGAAGGAATGAGTATCATGATGGTGGTGGTGATGATAACAATAACGTTCTTTTTATAGTTTAGGAAAAATAAGAGGTTAAGGCACCTGCTCAGAGTGACCCAGGCCAAACTAGAACTCAAACTATCTGACTGTAAAATCTGTGTTTTAAGCCACCCTACTAAAATCCTAGAACATTCTTCCCCCATCTAAGTATGTTCACATCTCAGCTGTATTAGTTTTATACTGCTGCATAACAAATTAACATAAACTTGGTTGCCTAAATCAACGTGCTTTTTTATCTCACAGTTTCCATGGCTCTGAAGTCCAAGTACAGCTTGGCTGGGTCCTCTGATCAGTAAGTCTCAAGCCTACCATCTAGGTGTCAGCCAAACTGTTTTCCTAGCTGAAGCTCTGGGTCCTCTTCCAAAGCTCACGCATTTGTTGGCAGAATACAATCCCTTGTGGTTGTAGAACTGGGATCTCCATTATCTTGCTCACTGTCAGCCAGAAGCAACTAGGGGCTCCTACAACCCCCTGCCAAAATGCCCACTCATAAACCCTCTCTCAGTGTGGATGCTTACTTCTTCAAAGCCAGAAGTCAAATGTCCCTGCCTTCTATTCTCTTCTGAAGTGCTCTCCTGATTAGGTCAGGCCCATACAAGATAAGTTCCTTTTTGGTTAACTTAGTCAACTCATTAGGAGCCTGAATTACATGTGCAAAACCCCTACCTCTGTATATGGTGAAACATATCACAGCAGTTATATCCCATCACCTTTGTCATCCTCTATGATGAAGCAAGATACAGGTCCCACTCTCACTGAAGGGGAGGGGATTCTAAAAAGACGTGACTCGTCGTGGGTCACCTTAGAATTATGGCCACCACATCAGCTTTAACATCAGCTCTTTTAGGAATTCCTGATTGATTCTCATAAGTGAATTACTCGCTAACCTCTAATTGCCCTCCTGTACTTCCCCCACAGAATTGTGATGACTGATTCCTACTAGATTCCAAGCTCTTCCCGTTAGAGTTTGTCTTGTTCTCCACAGGAACCCCAGCATCCTTCCCAGTGCCCGCCAGTCTTCTAGCAGGTGATAAATGTGGGCAATTACTATTCAAGCAATATTTCTTCAGAAATATTAATGTCTATAAATAAATACAGTTTAAATGTCATCTTCTCGGCTAAGTTTTTTAGCCTGTTGTCATAATTCCATATTCAATCAATATTTTCACACATATAAATAAAAATTCAAAAGTCTACATTAACCTAGCAAACAATTATTCTTTATATCACCAGTCAAGGTAGAATTCCAATACATTCATTTATTTTCTCACTGCTTTCTGATCAGGAAATTCTCAAATTTCTATTTCTCACTGCTTTCTGATCAGGATATTCTCACATTTCCAAGGTGAATTAGACCTTCTAGTTTCACAATGCACTATCAAGAAAGAAAACTTCAAGTTGAACTCTTGGATATTACATAAGTGGATAAAGGAAAATAGATTTACCTAAATAAAATGGGGGAAAAAACTAAAATTATGGGTTAAATTGAAATAAGGGCAAACCCATGGAATGATTATATGAACACAATGTTCTAAAGTATCTACATACAGAGAAAAACATGGGAAAAACAAAATAAAATATTTTGTAGCAAAGTAGAGGCTAAACTGAAGCAATGGAAAATAGATCTATGGGGGAAAAATGTAAACTCTCAAGCTACAATTCCACTATGGCTTACTCTAGATAAGAAATTCAACATTATAGTAGAAACTGTAAATTGGCTTTTATTATTCTCTTAAAAATCCATGATGCTGTGTCTTTGCATTCATGGGTAATTTAAATTCCATAATACTATTCTTCAAAATATATATCTGAAATTTATCTGCACTCTTTCAGAGGCAGATGTACAAAATCCCTCATCGGATTGTTCTCTCTAAAGTTTGAACAATTTTATGGTAGCCTTTATGCATATAAAGAACCACAAGTGTGGACAATATTTTAAGAGATTTTCCTATGTTTCCGAGTAAGCCTATCACTGGGTAATCACAAATACATGCCAGCTCTATAATTATTTAAGATTAAAAAAGACATGCTCAGAATTTGGAAGACATTCAAACTGTTGCCTGCAGTGATCTTTTTAAAAAGTTCTAAGGAGACTCCATAACCAGTTTATTGCCCCATTAAACAAAGGTATATCTTTCACTGACATGACTTCAGGATTCTCTATTCATGAAGGACCTAGCTTCGAAATTCCCAAAGAGAAAGGCTGTAAATCATGTATGAAAATAAAATGCAAGTCGAAATGCTCTGGGCTGCTAGGTGAGGGGGTGGAGGTGGGGGAGCAAAGGAGGGGAAGAAATCTGTTTGGCCTTTTAAAAAGTGAGACAATAAGTAAAATTAAAAATAAGGCATTGTGGATAAAATAACAGTTTGCCTCTTATTCTGTACCCTTTGTTACACACCAGCCCAAATTGTGCCCTGCACCTAGACATTTGTGCTCAGTTGCCCCAGAGAGAAGATCCAGATAAAGGGAGAAATAGAGGAGACAACAAAGCTTTTGTGGGCTGCAGAGAAATTGACAGAATAAAGATATCTCAGATCTATATTTATCAGGCTTTTACTGTAAACTCTGCTTTCTACTGTCTATTAATAGTTGGCACTTATGCAAATCTGTACTTCAAAGATAGCTGATGTCCATAATGATGGCCGAAGGACCGCAAGAGCCCAGAGAGCTTCCTGCCCCATCAAGAGGTCTCATGCCCTTTGGCTTCTGAGCTCAACCACTCTCCAGACAGGCGTGTGCTGTTCTGTGACACACTGTAGGAGGAAGCTCTGCGTTGTCCTTCTCGATAGCCGTGGGAGCAGCTCAGAACCCCTCTCTGTGCGAGCATGGCTCTGCACTCAGGACAGAGCTCCCTAAATATTTGTTGAATTAACGTGTAGAATTCCCTACTACAGGAATGTTTCCTTGTGAAGCACACCTTAATTATTCTGGCTGCAGCGGAAGGCACTGTTCTTTCATATATTGGTGATTTTCCTCTGAACACACATGGACTCCACTTTTCCCTCACACCTTTTCCTCATAAGTCACTGTACTCTGTCCAAAGGTCTCTCATATTTCCTTAGTACCTAGAACAGAGTCTGGCATATACAAGGTATTCAGTAAGACATCTTTTAAATAAATGAATCAGTACACAATGACTGAATGTCCCCTGCCACGATGTCGTCCCTGGTGGCTGTAAAAGATCTTCACCGGACCCACCGCTTGTGGATTATAGATATATACGTAAGGTACGTGCAGATATACCTTATTCTAAATTGGATTAGTCATTGTTTCCCAGAAACGCCTAGATCCTTCCCTGGTGTTGCCTCCTTCCTGAATGTCCTCCATGCCTGAGTCCATCTGTGGGCACTGTTTGTTCTCCAAGGCCTAGTTCGAATCTCTCTTCCTCCAGGAAAACTTCTGTGTTAACTTGGCTGACTATGGGCTTCCCTCCTCCAAACTCTGATAGTACCCATGAAATCTATTCCATTAATTTTCCTCACAAAGAAACTTAACTGTGATGGGTGAAAATTTTAGTTTAGAAATCCCCGTTTTTTTATCTTCAGGATTAAAATGATGTTAGATGTTATTATAGATAGTTTTGATATTTGAAATGATTGTTACTCTCTAATAAAAGCAGAAAAATGAGAAGTTAAACATATTCACTTTGCCCGAAATTCTGATATTTACTCTCAACACTATATAATGAGTAAAAGTCCATAAAACTTGGTTATATCAATATAACTTTCTTAAAGAAATGGAAAACGTGGTGACAGTTGTTAAAATGTGAAGGCTCCTGGTTAATTGACTGAAATTTGCATTTCTCAAATAGCTTTCCCAATGCTAAGTATATAAAGGTCTGAGCTTTCGGTTTCTGAACTGATAGCTAGTACTTTATATTTTTAAAATCACCCAATTGATTCGATTAGTGAATGATTCTTACAAGGTTTGTAAACTGTATGTGCAACAAGGGCTGTTTTTCCCTCCCAAGATAACCCAGTTAGTCTTGACAGCTTGTTTACAACAGTACCCTAAAGACACATTCTCTGGTTCTCAACTATATAAATATACATTTGAGATACACACTTGGGCTCATAACATTTATTAAGTATCTGAAACATGAGCTCAGTCTAGTTAAAGCATGTTCTTGTACCTCCTTAAACATTAAGGGAGTGAATCACTAGACCTTACAAGTGCATCTACAAAGTCCTACTTCCAGTGGCATATACCACTGTAGAAGTCATAAGATAATTCAGAGACCCCAATAAAGGAAAAAGATGGGGGCCCAAAGAGATATTATGAAACTATCCAGCAAGCAGAGAGGGAATACTAGGTATGAGAAATATGAGAGGCACAGGGTAACATTCTACAATTATGAATTCACACCTTTGGATCAGATATTTTGTAGAAATAAGAATATCACCTGGAATATTAATCAGATCAGATACCAGCACCATGGACTCCCAACAAGGGTCAAGACTATCCCTGAAAAATCAATAATAACAGATTTCATTGTAGATTTATAACAACAGTGACAAAGTAGAATGTTTGTGACTTAGCTCCCATCAATTCTTTAAAAACCCCAACTCTCTTCAAATTCCTTTGAAACAGCCTGGGAATCCTCAGAGGGGGATTTCACCTGCACTCTGGGAGCGCATCTTCCTGGCATCCTAGATGCACCTCGTACTTGGTTATTCTGTCACTGTGGATGCCCAAAGGGACAACTCCGCCTGAAAGCCAAGCACTGTAAATGGAGAGCTCTGCATCCAAAGCCCCAGCACAGCTCTAGTGTGTGCTGTGATGTGGGTGCCAATGCCTGATACTGAAGGAATTCATGTCTTTCCTAGAAAGCCATCTGCCCTTTCTGCCAAAGCTCTAGTCAACCAACGCTTCCTATGCCTTGAGCTTTAATGTATCAGCGTTTTACATTTCCACCCACAACTCCTGTGTCCCAGGACTCTGTCTTGAATCATTTGAGGTGGGTCATGGGGACAAGTTTAGTGAGAGGTAAGTGGAGGCTAATAATGTCCCCCTCCCCAGACATTGATCATTCTCCTCTGGGAAGAACCTTGGTCCCTCATATAAAGAAACAAGTAGATTTTCAGATAAAAATAGTGGATTAAATATAAACCTCTAAAAAGAACCCCACTAAAACCACAGAAAATTGTGTTTGTTTAAAACCACATTGTCTTGAGCTTCAGTGTTCTGGTTGGGAAATTTAAATGACTTTTTTTTTCTTGATCCTTTGCATGGGGACTAGTTTTTTCCTTTCTCTCTGGGGAAAAAAATATTCAGAAGGAAATTTCTTTCCATCCTGTAAGACTAGATAGAGTCAAAGCATCAATATGATGTGATGTGGAAGAAAGATACTTTTATGCATCTAATGTCTCAAAATATTTATCTCCTTCAGACCACTTCTCAAGAAACTATTGGAAGATTTACTACATATAAATATGGGGAGAAATAACAGAAAGATAAAAATAAGAAACAGGAACAGAACTAACCCAGAAAGGAATAGGGGGCTCCCAAGATGACACTGAAGAGATGTTTACAAGAGTAGAAAGTAACCAGCCCAAACTGACTGGAAGCTCCAGAGGAGAATACTTTAAGAAAATGGACCTTTTGACTAGCTGAGGTGAATGAAAGTTTTGAGAAGAGATTTAGACAACTGCAATAGGGTATGGAAATGAATCTGTGACCAATATAAAAAAAACTAAAGAGATAAACAAACTGTATAATTTCCATGACCATAAATAATAAAAAAGTTGTGCCTGAAAGGAAAGGTAATCACCATTTGTTCTAGTTTGCTAGCTGCCAGAATGCAATAAACCAGAAATGAATGGCTTTTAAAAAGGAGAATTTATCAGTTGCTAGTTTACAGTTCCAAGGCTGAGAAAATGTCCCAATTAAAACAAGTCTATAGAAATGTTCAATCAAGGCATCCAGGGAAAGATACTTTGGTTCAAGAAGGCCAATGAAGTTCAGGGTTTCTTTCTCAAGTGAGAAGGCACATGGCGAACATAGTCAGGGCTTCTCTCTCAGCTGGAAGGGCACATGGCAAACACAGTGTCATCTGCTAGCTTTCTCTCCTGGCTTCCCTTCAGGACACTCCCTGGGAGGCATTTTCCTTCTTCATCTCCAAAGGTCGCTGGCTGGTGGATTCTGCCTCTTGTGGCTGCATTGTTCTACTCCCTCAGAATCTCTCTCATTCTCCAAAATGTTTCCTCTTTTATAGGACTCCAGAAACTAATCAAGACCCACCCAAATGGGTGGAGACACATCTTTCCTAATCTAGTTTAACAGCCATTCTTGATTGGGTTACATCTCCAGGGAGATGATCTAATTACAGATTCAAACATACAGTATTGAATAAGGATTATTCTGCCTTTACAAAATTGGATTTTGATTAAAACATGGCTTTTCTAGGGGACATACTTCCTTTCAAACTAGCACACCATTTATCCCATGGCTTAACCATGAATGATACACAGAATCAAGTCAGTGTCCATGCTGAATATTATTGTAATCAAAATTTTAAATAACTATGTTGGAAAGATGGGGCATGAGGGGTGGGCATTTGTTTGTGGTGGAGACAAGGAAGAATGAGTACTTAGGTGTGCATCTCCCATGTGAGAAGTCAACAGCTAATGCCCCAAATTGAAAGAGTCAAGAAACACTAACATAGGCATGTTACTTAAAGATAGGGGGCTAAATGGCAAGAGAAGTCACTAAAAAGTTTTAAATCAGTTCTCTCTAAAGAAGAGGAAGTTGAGAGTGCTAGGGGAGAAAGCTGATGACAACTGATTATTAATAAAACTTGTAGACCTAGCTGATTCCTTACAGGATGTGTTTATATAACTTTAATGAAAATAAAAGCTTACATTTTAAAAGAGCTAACCATAAGGACAGCCAACCATGCAAACACAGCTAAATATCAGTGAACCTAAAACATGTGCAAAGAGAACAACACTGTCACCAGACGTTCTTCCATAGATCTCATAGCCTACTTGTCTCTAAAGACAGTCTTCTTGAGTGAATATTTTTGTCACCATTTTAGAGATGAAAAAACCAAGGCTTGGTGAGATTGAATAACTTGCCTGAAATACCAATTCATTCACTCATTCACTTATTCAACAAATATTTTTTGCACCAGTCAGGCAAGAATTCGGTAACAGATTTTCAGGCTCCAAAGTCTGTGCTCTTTCCCTTATGCTATTATGTCTCACATGAAAACAGATTTCTAAAACTAGAAAACTATCATGGCCAGACTTTTTAAAAAGATATGATTCAAAAGGGAAAAGGAGGCATTAAAAAATGTAATTCTGACTATGCAAGTGAGAATAATTTAAGTGAGAAAGAAATGAAATTGAAGGTCAAAGCACCCAAAATAGCTACAAAATTAATTCCCTTGCGAGCTCAGATTTTTAAAATATGCTAAATGAGACAGAAGGAGCTCATAACAAAGAAAAAGTAAAGAAGATAGGCACAAACCCGCCAGATTTGAGTCCCAGTGATTGTGGACCCAACAAGATCAATTGTCAAGATCACCAGTAAAGGCAAGTCTCTTAGTTTCCCAGCTGCTAAAATAAATGCCACACAATGGGTTGGCTTAAACAATGGGAATTCATTGGTTCACACTTTGAAGCTGGGAGAAGCCCGAAATTGAGGTGTCAGCTCTCTTGTTTCCTTCTGGTGTTAAATGCCAGTAATATCTGGGTCTTCAGCTTTTCTGCCTCATGACAACATCTTTCCTCCCCTTTTTCTTTCGGGTTTCACTTACTTCCAGCTTCTGGCTTCACTAGTGGCTTTCTCCATGTAGTCTCCAGTAGTAGGATTAAGACCTATCCTGATTCACTTGGTCACTCCTTAACTAAAAATAGTACCTTCAAAATGTTTTCTTTAAAATGGGTTCATACTAACAGGGATGGGTTGAGATTAAGCACATGCTTTTTTTGCCCCATCCAATCAAGGAACCAGAACCAGAAGTCTCAGGGCTTTCCTATACATATACACACACACATACAGAGAGAGAGAGAGAGAGAGAGAGAGAGAGAGAGAGAGAGAGAGAGAGAAGCTTTGAATAACCAGCAAAAAACTGGAAGAAACACCTTTCTCAATGCTCCAGAAACTGTTAAAGTACTGCAATAACAGGGCAAGTACTGAACCAAGAAAAATGCCACTTAAAAGTGGTGGATCTCCTGATGCCCTGACTGGCCCCTCAGCATGAAGCCAGCCCATCCTCAGTACAGATGACCTGTTCCAGTTCCAAAGGGAGCAGAGTAACCCTCATGCATATACTGGTAGCATGTCGTCTGGTCCTGTTTGTCTGGTGGTGGTCTGAGGGACTCACCATCCCAGAATTTGCCCTGCGTACAAAAGGCAGCTCACAAAACTAGCTCTCCTACAGAACACAGTGGGACACCAGTGACGTGGCTGCTGGGGCAAGGGTTGGTGGCTGCAGTGCCTGGAACCATGAGGAAGCTGATTCTTAGGGAAGAGGGAATATTTGTACTCATGTAAGTGGGAGAATTCTTAGGGCCAAACATGCGCAAGATTAGACTCATGCATAGAAAAGACCAGGAGATCCAGCTTGGAGCTCTTCACTAGACTCACTGTATGAATAAGCCGTGAAGAATGCTGACTGGGTTCAATTTGCAAAGATTGGGAAAGGTGTTTTCTTTTCTTCTTTCTTTCTTCCTTCCTTCCTTCTTTCCTTCCTTTCTTTCTTTCTGTCTGTCTGTCTCTTTCCTTCCTTCCTTCCTTCCTTCCTTCCTTCCTTCCTTCCTTCCTTCCTTTCTTCCTTCCTTCCTTTCTTTCTTTCTTTCTTTCTTTCTGTCTGTCTCTTTCCTTCCTTCCTTCCTTCCTTCCTTCTTTCTTTTTTCTCTCTCTCTTTCTCTATCTCTCTTTCTTTCTTTCCTCCTTTCCTTCCTTCCTTCCTTTTTTGTTAGCTTCTGGCATTCAAGGAAAGCTCTGTCATAACACTGGTTACAAGCTTAGGGAACAGAACCTTCAGAGTCTGAATTCCAGCAATAACACATTAAAATATCAAAATTCCAAGTTTTATCAAAAGGTTATAGTCCAAGGGGAAAAAAGGCCTTTAAAAATGGTCCTAAATATGCTCAAAGAGCTAATGGCAAATATGGACAAAGAACTAAAGGTAATTAGGAAACAACAGAGAATACCAGTAGAGACATGGATATTATGAAAAAGAAACAAACAGAGATGAAAACTACAATAACAGAAATTAAAATTGCCTTATGGAGTTCAATAGCAGATTAGAGCTGATAGAGGAAAGAATAAGTGGACACGAATATAAGACAATTGAAATCGTCCAGTCTGAGAGGAGAAGGAAGAAACAATGAAAAGTAAATAGAGGCTGAAGAAACTGTGAGACATTATCAACCACACCAATATAAGTATTGTGGAACACCAGAAGTAGAACAAAGAGAGAAAAGGCAGAGAGAACATTCGAAGAAATAATGGCTGAAACATCCCCATTTTAATAAAAGACATGAATATACATATCCCAGATGCTCAACAAACTCCAAATAAGATAAACCCAAATAGACCTACACTACACCATGTTACAATCAAGCCAAGGATAAAGAGAGAAGTCTGAAAGCCACAAGAGAGAGAAGCAACAGATCTCATGTAAGGAAGTTTCAGTAAGATTACATGCTGATTTCTCATCAGAAACCATGAGAACAGAAAGACAATGAGATGACATATTTAAAGTGCTGAAAGCAAAACATTGCCAATCAAGAAATTCTATATCCAGCAAAACTCTCTTTCAAAAATGAGGAAGAGGTTAATAAATTCACAGATAAAAGCTGAGGGATTTCATCACTACTAAATTGGCTCTATAAAAAAATGCTAACAGGAGTTCTGCAGGTTAAAGGAAAGAACACTAGACAATTGACTGAAGTCACATGAAGAAATAAAGATGTTTGGTAAAGATAATGACATGGGAAATATAGATATCAGTACTACTATATTTTCAATTTGCAACTCCACCCTTCACTACATGTAGGATCTAATCACATAAAATGTAATGCCAAATCAGTGGTTTTGAACTCATAATGTATAAGTATGTAATTTGTGACAATAACTATATAAAGGTTGGGGGACACAGGGATAGATGAACATATTTTATGTATGCTATTCAATTTAAGTTGGTATCAAAGTAAATGAGATTGTTATACATTTAGAATATTACATTTAAACCCAATGGTAACAATTAAGAAAATATCAGAGAACAGGTAAACTCATAGAAACAGAAAGTAGAGTACAGGTTACCAGAGGTAGGGGTAGGGACAATGGAATAAAGGCAAAATGAGCATAGGTTTTCTGTTTGGGATGAAGGAAAGGTTCCAGTAGTAGATGATGGTGAGGGTACTGCAACAATGTAAATGTGCTTAATTCCACAGAATGGTATAATTGAGGGGTTAGAATAGGAAGATTTATGGTGTATATATGTTCCCATATTTAAAAAAGAAAGGGAAACCAAGGAGACAATGACAATTAAATGCAATTCATGATACAGGATAGGGTCTCAGAAAAGAAGAGAAAAAGACATTATTGGGGCATCAGAAAAAAATTGGAATACAATGAAAGTTTTACATCAGTGTGAAATTTCTTGAACTTGATAACTATAGTTAAGGTGTTTACATAAGTGAATATCCTTGTTTATAGGAAATGCACATGGAAGTACTATGTGTTAAAGGAACATGATTTCCATTTTCAAATGTTCAGAAGATAGATAGGTAGATAGATAGATAGATAGATAGATAGATAGATAGATAGATAGATAGGTAGGTAGGTAGGTAGGTAGGTAGATAGATAGATAGATATAGATAGATAGGTGATGGATGAATTGATAAATAAATAGATGAGGAAGGAAGGAAGATACAGCAAAGGTGGCAAAATGTTAAAATTAGTGGATCTGGGTATCTGGAAGGGTGGAGTATGTTGGAGTTCTCACTATAGGGTTTGTATTCTTTTTGCAACTGTCCTGTAAGTTTGAAATTATTTCAGAAAGTTAAAATATAATAATAATTTTTTCCAAGGTACATAATTTAACCTATCACAGCCAAAAAGATTGTGGAAAGGGAAGTTATGTATCTGCTCTTGAAAGAAGATGTAATGATGCTGGCAGATAACAAAAAAAGAGCCAAAATAAGCTTTATTTTTTTTCTATTTCCCTCATCAAGGAAAATTATTTATAAACTGAAAAGAATAGAAAAAAACATTGCTGAGTGATTACTGAAGACAAAAGCAGAAGAGATAGACAATGTTTGGAGAATTGAAGGAAATTTTACAAAGCTTACTTGTTGAAATAAGCTTAATACAGTAGAATTGCATGTGATTGGTTGTCGAAGTCTCTTGTATATTTGATCACGGAGACATCTATGAAAAAAGAGAAGACACTGGAGAAACCAACTACTGTTAAAATGAAAGAAAAGGTTGATTTCAGAAACCAAAGACTGATAAGATCTAATAGGTTCTGGATAAAATTATTTAGCTGTATAGTAAAAATTTAGAAAGAATTAATCAACAAGATGAGGAAGCATCAGCTTTCTGCAATCAAATTGTATAAATACTGCCAAACCAAAGTCATCATACTTTATAAACCATTGGTAAGTCAGTGCTTCCCTTCCTGATGACAGGTGGATGATTTCTGAGCCCTAGTCAAACTATCTTCTCTTAATGATTCAAACTGCATCTTTCCAGCTTCAGCCCTGGTATCACTGCAGCCAACTGAGATGACACTAAATCCTCTTTGTTTCCCAAGACTCCAGCCACCCCTGCTGGGTCTAGGTCATATGGAGACTTTAAAAGCATATTTTCAACTCTTCATGCAATTTACTGTCAAAGCAATTGAATAAGGGTCCATCCGATTACCTCATGCTCATTAATCCATGAGTCTACCTTCCTGTTCAACCAGCTTCTTGTATATTTGAACACGGAGTCCTATTTCATTCAGGACCAATCCTATTTCTTTGCTGGCGTAGGTAGATTATAGATTTGGTAGACTGAGGTACTGTAGATGTGTCATTTCCAATCGCCTTCCTGCCATCTCAACTTGGATGCTTCATTCCAACTTTAACACTTCCAAAATGAAACACCTGACAGTTCCCTCCAATCGGATTCTTCCTCTGGTCTTCCTACTAGTCTGCCCTTACTCCTCCTTTTCCTTCCCTCCTCACATCTAACTTTCACCAGAATACATCTAGATGTGCCTTGAACCTGTCTTCTCATCCTCAATGCCACCACCTTGGCCAAGACCTTCCCTTTCTCACTCAGAGTTTGTCATAGATTCTTTAACTAGTTTCCCTCTTCTACTCTCACCCTTCTCCAATTCATTCTTCATACAGCAGAGAATCCTTCAGAAAATGTAAACTAGACCATGTTGCTCCACCCCCCAATGTCTCCCACTATATTTCAATTAAAATCCATATTCCTCCTTCCCTGCTCATATAAAGCCTTGCCTAATTGATTTGCCTAGTTCTCCAAATTCTCATTATGACTTAATTTACCTTCAGCTCACTCTGTCCCAAACCCACAGAAACACTAATTCTTTCTGGCTTTAAGGGCTCAGCTGCTCTTTCTGCTTGAAGTCCTCTCCCAGATTCTCTTTATTTCTGCCCCTTCTCATCCTTTAAACTTCATCTTTCAGTCTCTCCTCAAAGGGGTCTTCCCTGCCTATTCTAAATAAGCTATGTTCATCCTAGAACTCTCTATCTAGTCACTAGTATTTATTTATTTCTGAGTTCCAATTGCAATTGCAATTACTTTATTTTTTTCTCATAATGTAAACTCTATGAAAACAGAGACCTTGTCTGTTTTGATCTTTATTGCATTCCAGTACCTAATTGATGAATGACATTTGAAAGTCTCTCCATTGATGTGAATTGAAAAAAAAAAAAAAGGAATTACTAAATGTTGGGTGCTTTAATTTTAGTATCACAAACTACATGTGATTTTCATGTAGATATTATGGTTGTGATGGTACAATTAATTAAGTTCCGAAGTGGGGTGAAGAGGATTGATGAATCAGCTGATGGATTAATGAGTGTGAGGTAAAGACCCTTCCTATTCACTATAACTTGCATGAAGAGTTGAAAACATGATTTCAAGTCTACGTGCGGCATAGACCCAGGAGGGGTAATGGGAGTCCAGGGAAACAGAGAGGATTTATGGTCATCACATGTGGCTGCAGTGATATCAGGGTTGAATCTGGAAGGATGAGGTTTGAACTGATAAGGGCAGACAGGACATCTAGCAGGGCTCAGGAATCATCCACCTTTGGAAAGGAGGAGAAATGGTGACTTAACAATGGTTTGTGAAGTGTAGTTATCATGTTTAGGGAGTACCATACAACTTCATTCATTTACTGCTCTGCTTACCAGGACTAAAGCCAGTTTCTGTCCATAAAGAATTCAGTCTTACTTTTAGCTACAATAGTTGGAGTATAGGCTCCAGACACAGTTCTCTTGTCAGCCTGGAGGATTTGCAGAGATGAGACAACTTGAATGTTAAACATTCTAGAATTAACCATATGATAAAGAAAGGTTAAGGGTACTGGAGATGACCAATCCAGAAAGATACCATATTTGAGAGATCCAAGAGGCTGTCTTCCAATATTTTGAAAGTGCTATGTAATAACTGTTACAGTAACTTCAGAACTGCTCCAAGTGACAGGGCTGAGGTCCACAATGAATGCTGAGGGAAAAACACTCCACCCAAAAGTGAGATGCATTTTAACAAGGAACTGCAGCTTCTCCACAGTCCAATTATGGGGCGGGCTCCCTAGCAAAGGGGTGAGCCATTCTCCTGGGGTCTGCAAGCATATCCAGTGGGACCTTTCATGTACGTGGAAAAGACTCTTGCACAATGGGACACTGGTGCCCCTAAGGTCCTTTCTGACTCTGCACAGAGTGATGCTGAACCAGGGGGAAGCTCACACAGGCCCAGCCACAATAAGTGTATATTTAAAGACTGAGCATAAATTAAGGAACTTAGATGTTTGGACTAAGATTTATTTTCATGCATTTATTCTCTGTGGAAACTGGAGTTAGAGAGTGTCATGTTCCTCATAAAGCTTTCCTATTATCATTGATCAGCCTACCTGGCTGAGATGATAAATGAATAAACAAACATAAATTCCCAAGTAAGCAGACACTCAGTTCTGTTTTAATATATACTAAATCTACTTTTCTCTGCTATATCTTGTGATAGTTGAGGAGGTTTTTAGATGATTAAGTACCACATTAAATTGGGAGCCTTTTTCCTAATGAAAGGAAATTATGATTATGTATTTTTCTGGCAACATTTAGTCCTGCCACACACACTATGTGGCTTCTCTTGGAGAAGTTAGGTGAATATGGCTGAAGCATGTGAAGTTGGTATCTTCATCTCACCACTCACACTACACATGCCCTGCAAAAAAATGTTTTTAGTAACAACATGAAAGTTTAATGAGAACCCTATCTTTAAAAAATATATCCATTGCTCTTTTGAAACTAAATCTATGATAAGCCTTTGGGAAATTTCTGAAGTTTTTACACGTATATTTATTCCCATTAATTAACTTAAAGGCTAAAATGCAAATAAATGTACTATTGGTCTTTAAACGTACCCTGTTTTTAAAATGGCAGGGCTCAGAGTACAAGATTCCCTGGCATGATATATTTCCAGCTTGAATGAGTGGTTTTCTGATTCTTGATTCTAGTTCTCTGCTAAGACCAATACTAAATGCAGCAAGATATACAGAGACTATCAGTTTCCCACAAAGCTGGAGCTATTGCTCCATACTGGCATGACAGGAGCTCCATGAGGTAATGGAAAGATAATACACAGTCTAATTTCAACCCCTAGTTATATCTTTCAAAGTAGGGACTTGTACAAGTTATTAACTTCAACATGAAAATAAAGAGGGACCCCACAAAAGTAAGACAACTTAGTACTGAATGGTGGTTTTAACAGCATTTTCCTGATTTTACATCCTGCTACATTGAAAATATCTAAGGAATCTCCCTAACTCCTTTGAGGAATTGGCAAAAATAATATCTCCCAAAACATAAAGTTCTGCCAAGCCCAGAACATTATTTCAGGAAGAAAAAAAAAAAAAAAACAGCTATTATGTCCATGAAGCAAGAATAATATAAATGTTTCCCCAGGCCCTGAGATAATTTGAAATGGAATTGCAGCGTGTTTTTGCTTAGCAACAACCCCTCCCCAAATGCTTGGCCACGTGAGCATTATTCAAACATTGCATGAGGATAAACGGCCAAGTCAGACTTTGGACCTGGCATTTTAAAGCTGATGCTTGGTCTGCTCAACCTTTACTCCAGCATAATAGCCTCATAGAAGGAGGATGCTGGCAGGCATTCTGCATCATTTGGCCTCCCAACACTGCAGCTCTCTGATTGTCCTACAGGAAGCTCTGCCACACAAGGGAAAGTAATTATGTGTCCAAGGAAGGCAGAGAATGTGCTCAGTATGCTTACAGAATGTGAGGGGATTACAAGGAAGACAGCTGTGTTAGAACAAGTCTCTGGCCATCTACTCGGTCACGAGGCCGGAGCCCTAGCACAGCCCAGTGGGTTACAGCGAAGAGGCAAAGAGCTTTCACTGCTTTACTTTGGGGCCCAGGGGAAAAAAGCAGGCAGAGGAGAGAGGAAAGAGGAAGATGAGGAACTCAAGATTGGATTTTTAAATGGAAAACAGCTACAAGTTAAAAGTGTGCTTCAGGAACACAAGGGAAAAGGGAAACATATACAAGCTTAATTAATCAGATTCAGATGAAAGAAGGGTGAAGCACTTAAATATTCATTATAGATCCCATAGAACTATGAGAGAAAACAAACTCTTAATCAAAACATGCACTGGTGAAACAAAGATTTTAGAAATTAAGAGTTTGGAGGAAACAAGAAAAACAAGCAAGTTGTTCAAATTGAAATGCGTGTGACAAAGTGTTCCACGGACTTTGAATTATTCGCAAGCGGTAGAGTAGAAATGTGTGAGGGCAGACAGCGTAGGTCACAGCAGACATTGCAAATAAAAACTACACAGGAGGATACTTCTGTGTCCATTTCAATCCAATTTACTCTTTGATGAGCCATAAGCTCATCAAAATGAATAAAAATTAATGATGATGATAACAATGATAAAAACAGCCATTATTTTATAAAATGTTTTCATGTGTCTGACTGTACGCTGAGCATTTTACATTTATAATTACAACATTAAGAAACAGTTTCCATTATCATCCCATTTTACAGATGAGGAAATGGAGATTCAGAGGGATACATTTGTTCAAGGACACAAAACTATTAAGTGGCAGAGACAATATTTGAATCCAATATCTTTCTGACTTTGAGTTTATACAGTTATACCAAATGTTAATAACTGTGTACATTTTGTGACTGCAGCTTCTCCTGAAGAGTTCTCTATCTACGTGTATACTTAAAATCACAATTTGTTGTTTGTTTTCAAAATATTTCCTCCTTAAATAAAAGATAACCTAGAAACTAAAAACTTGTCATCATGCTTATGGGGAGACCTAAAAGATGGGCCAGGAAATTGAGTTATGAATTTATATTTTGAAAGATTGAGAAAGTTTCTCTTTGATTTGCATTTTGAGCAGAGTTAATTGATGCTTTAGAAAACTCAGAGAATTTCAAAGAGCCAGCCCTTTTAAGTCCAGGCAAATCCTTTGACATTTCTTCCCAGATTGCTCAACTGCATCTCTCCAGCTCTCTCAAGACATTAATATGTAATTTGGACCAAGCAAAGGATCTGGTCTGCTAGCAAATCATAGCACCATAATACCACAGGTGCTTATTGGGTGAAAGGATTGATCACTCTCTTTCCACCTTCTCCACAGTTACACTTTGGGACTTGCTAATTCTACAAATCGAAGAAAAGTACTTGCAAATCATGTGATGTTCTCCATGTGCATTGATTGTGAGAAGAAGCACTCTCTCCTCCCATGAGATTCATCAATAATCGCAAACCACAGAGAGTAGAATCTACAGCACACAGATATCCACGAACAAACAGCATGCTCCAGTCCCACCAATCCAGACAATTCTGGCAAAGAAGCTTCGTAGGAAGCAAGAGTTACCGCTTCTAGTGTCCCATGCCAGTGAAGCCCCAGATACATTTCACCTCCCTTCCCAGCCCTCTTTCTTTTTAGGGGATGGGCAGGGAGCAAAGTCACCCCTTGTGGAATGTTCCTTTCCGTGAACAAAAAACGTCACCAAATCAGCGAGGGAGTGCTGAGCAGGTCAGCCCTGCTGGTCTTATTGCTGCCATCCAACCTTGTTGTTCTCACAGATTAAAAAGGAAACAAGAATGTGAAGACTCTAAAATGCTGTGCACATAATCAGATATCATTTTAACTGTCCTCCGTGTTGAGTCTAAACTGCCACCAGCCCTTCCTTGATCCAACACCTTTCAGACTCTTCTGCAAAGAACCCTACTTAATCGAGGAAAATTTTCCAAATACAAGTGTATTAACTACTCCCAGGAAATAGTACATCAATAGGCTGGAAGATTAAAGCTCATTGCTGGGTGAAGACAGTGTGTTTATTGCCTCAAGGGAGCAAGGACATCAGTCTTTGAGGACATGTACTGGCCCCCTGAAGTGCTTTATGTACTTTTCCCAGGAATCTCTTCCCTCCTACTTCCCTCCTGAGACCTTCACCCAACGGAAAGCCATACTCCCCTTTGTGCCCACCCTTAAGAAGATATGTTTTCCCATAAGTATCCAGAGAAAGGAACCACATAATTTGACCATCAGCTGTTCCCCCCAAGACTCTACTTATACCTGTCAACACTTTCTCCAGGACCCCCTGCCTCCCTCCCCATAAAAAAGGAGTACATTAACCTGTTTTTTTTTTTAATTAAGCAATGAAATATATTCATGCCTTCTTCCTTCTGGTTCAATTTAGGATTTTCCTTATGTATTTCCTTATCTTTACTTCAGTGCCTTCACATACAACAACAAAAATCCTGCAAAAAGAAATAACTCTAATAGGGGGAATTTTTTTCATTAGATTTCAAAAATTCTAAGTTTAGCTTCTTTGATGTTTCACCCATGAGTACTTCATCATAACCCCCTTTTTTCCTTATTATATATAGTTTTAATACCCTGAGAAATAAAAGTGCTGAACTCTATCTGATATTTTACTGAACTTCTGAACTATTCTGAGTTAAGTATGACAGATGACCTAATGCTTGAGCTCGGAAAGTTGTTCTTTCAGTTCAAGCACAGAATGTTTCTATTAAAAACCAGAGACCTCAGTTCTAACCTTGGCAATGCCTTCTTCACATGATTAATTATTTTTATGTGCGCTGTGGTCCATTAGGGAAGTGTCATTATGCCTTAGGACGCAGATGCCTTTACATGGATCATTTTGTTCTCCCCTCTATCTTCATCTAGCAAAATAGTCACATTTCCTGTATGTTTATTTCAGATATTTTTTTAAATTAGGGGGCTTATTTTCAAAATTTTCTGTTCAATAGTATTCTCTTGGAGAATTCTATGTAGTGTTATCTAAACTTGTACAAATATAAAGAGTTAAAATGGAAAAATTCAGTCAGTAAAATCGGGGACAGTCATTTAGAAATAATTTAGGAGGGAAATGAGTGATACATAGTCTTTTTGTTATTTGAGGCACACTATGCTTTTATTTTTATATAGACAGTATGATCTGATTTACATATTTTCACAGGCCATTAAACTATATTCTTTAGAACTTTTTCCTAGAATTTCCAATGCTTTATTTACATCTCAGATATGTGTTGGTGAGTTAAATCTTAGGGTAAGAGGACAAATGGTGGTCTCTTTACGTATTACTATGTGAAAGAAATATACTGTATGTGCAATAGGATACTTACGAAGAGAATGTTTAAATAGGGAATATGAATAGTTTTATAACTGAGTTGATAAACAAGCTGCCTGTATTTTCTAATTTAGTTTCCTATTTGGCAAGCAAAAACTGCATCTCCACCCAGCAGGAAGATATACAAAAATATCAGCTCCCCCTTTCTTTTTATTGTTATCTCACTCCTTGAAATCCCATTATAATGGTGACTCTCACTTATAACTTCGATTTTCCAGCCACAACAGTGTCCAAGATGCAAAACCTGCAGACATTTGGAGCATCTTCTCTTTATTTTGGTAGTTGCCTCTGATTTCTTTTAAAAGTCTTTAAAGTGCTTCTGTTGTTGTATTAAAGTTTTTGAAGTTGGTAGATTAATGTTTGCTCCTACTATCTCCCAGTTTATTTCCTGAAAAAGCAAGAGGAAAGTAGAACGAAGGTGAAGGAGGAAACAAAAGAGGAACAATACGTTGTTATTATTTATTAAGAAGTGGTTGTGTGTTAGATACTGTTCTAGATGCCTCAAATAAATTATTTCTCCCAAGATTAAGGCAGATTCAAATCAAGGAGGCCTAGGTTCCGATGATTTCACTGTGATCCTTACTAACTAGACTTTAAAGTTCTTCAGAAATTCTCATGATTTGATTCATTGGATCCATGGCTCATCTATCAAAACCCAGACTGCAGTTTCTAAAAAAAAATAAGATGAATTATTGTCTGGAATTTAGAACAAATTAGAAAAGTCTAAGGAAGTACTTCAATGGAACTGAGAAGGTACTTCAAGTACCTAATAAGATTGAAGTCTTTTGTAAGGCACTTTATACCCCAATTTGACCCTCAAAACCACACCTAAATTAGTTTCTATTAATGCACATTATGCAAATGAGGAGACTACGGTTAAGAAAAGAGCAACTTGCCCAGGGTCATAGGGAAAGGACAGCAGAAGGAAGGCCTCTCATTCAGATTGTCTGAATCAAAACCTCCTGTATGTAATGCCAGACCTTAATAAATTGCTGTTCTCTCTTTTAAGGGCATCAAGCATAAAGGAAATTAATTTAGATAGCATTTTATATTTGAAATAGCTGTATAACCCTGTTACCTCATTTACTATTTATGTCATATCCTGAAAATTATAATCCAGTTTAAGCGATCCAAAACTATGAAATACTTCTATTTCATTTGCCAGCTTTTTTTTTCATAGGTCCCAAAACTTAAACTATTTATCACTGATGTGTATAATCTTAACAAAAATATAAGCCTATCTTGATCCATTTGATTCTAACAGTTTGGAGAAGTAATTGGAGGATTTTAAACAAGGAATATTTCATTAATCCTGAAAGACAATGTTACCTTAAGAAAAATATGGAAGTTCAAAATGACTGCATTTACATGTACATGTAAGAAGACTATTGGTGAAGTTGGAAAGATATGTTACATTGATATTGTGCAAGACTTGATCTGCAGTCCTAAAGTGTTTGTAGGCCATAGTAGTGAAAAGAATTTCTTAAATGGAGGTGTGGGAGGTGAGGTGGGGAGAGTGGTACCATGATCAATTTAATTTTTAAAAGAACTCTGGTGGTCGTAGAAGATGGATTGGTATGAAACATCTTTAGCAGCAGAGATACCACTTGGGAAGCTGAGGCAATAGTACACACTAAATATAATACATATCTGGGCCATCAACTGCAGAGTGCATAGAACAGAAAGAAGGTTTGGTGATATGTTTAGCAGAAGAATCAAGAAAATGGACAGAGTTGGGAACCGAGTAGGCACAAAGAGTAGAGAATACTTTTCCTATCACAGAGATAGGGAACTCAGGAGGAGGATCAGGTTTGAGAGGTAAGGCAATGAGTACAGTATGTGGTGTTTGAGTTGCCTGCAGAATTTACCTATGTACAAGTAAGTGTCCAATAGACAATTTGAAGTAAGAAGCTGGGGCACAAAATAAATATGTAGTGAATAACTGACTGAGCCCGCTTTCTTCTGAAAAAAGAAAGTAGCTGTTCACAGATCTTTGGGGAAAAGGAGCTGATTCTTTCCCTCTTTCATCACGCTGCATTCATATCACATTCTTGTCCAAGTAGTTGCTTGCCCCATATATTATAGAAAAATTGGTGTAATCAGAATCCCTTCATGAACACTATACATTAGCAATAAACTGAAGACTACAACCATCTTTGTAATTTAAATGCACTGCCTATGAGAGGAATGACTGTATTTCAACACTTTTTGGGGTAAATAATTCTGTGCATTCAAAAGATAGGTTTCTAGATGCCTATTGTGGCCAGGCACTGTATTAGGCCCTGGCCTACAATATACAATAGTAAGCTAAAGTAGACCCAGCTCCAGCTCAAAGAAATCAGCTGTTAGTGGGAAGAAACAGACCTCACTCAAATAAGCACTCATAGATTGAGTGATCTAACAAGAGGAACAGAATTCACAGTTCAATGAGCACATATAAGAAAAGAAGATGCCCTAGAGAAGGCTTCCTCAAGAAAGTAATGTTAGGACACAAAATTGGAGGAGGATTAGGGGACAGTTGAAGAAAAGCATGAGAAAGGCCCATTGGTGAGAAGGAACATGCCACATTTGAGGAGCTGCCAGAACGTTTGTGTGGCTGCATACAAGGAGGGGGAGGGGATGGTGTCATTTGAGCTGGAGAGGTGGACAGTGATTGTAGACCTTGTAAGAAGTTTATTATTTAAACCAAGAGCGGTGGGAAGCAGGAGGGCTTTGAATAGCAGGTGACATGATCTCATTTCATTTGAGACACCTGCTTTGTCTACAACACACAGGATGAATGAACTTACTTCTTGCTATGGTTCTAATATTGTCCTATGTTGATCTTTGCCTAGGTTGATTTTCTTTTCTCTTTTCTTCATCTTTGCACAGTGCTTAGAACCAGAGGGGGGCCCAGCTAGGGCAAACTTGGAAATGACTTTCTTCTATGTCCATGTAAGATATGAGCTACCACCTCCTAGTATTGAGGACAGGTTTATTGAGAATTGTTCAAGTACCAGTAGTGAAAGGGCTCATCACTGAGAAATCCACGGTTAGTGGAGAGGGTGCAATAAGAGCCAGGACAGCTGGGTTCTAGTTTTCATTCTCCACTTTCTAACTATAGAACCATGGGAAAATCATTTAAAATCTTCCCCCGGCAGACCCTCAATCTTTAGAATGTAGGCAGAGCAATGGACAGGCAACCCCATGAGTTCCCTTCTGCCCTTCTAATTCTATTTAATAAATGACAAAGACAGGGAACATTTTTAGTCAAACCACTATATAGTTCTACCGGGAAGCAGACATATGTTGATAAAATGAAAATCACATCTCTAGATTGTTATAAAAGCGTGCAAAGATATACCTTGAAATTTAATCAATTTGCCTTTTTAATAAAAAATATCATTTAAAACTTGATTTTTATATGTGGAACTAAACACACAGCCTTATTTACTTGTTATATTTATTATCTAGCATAAATACCTGGAAATTTGTCCTTGGGCTCTGAAAACTCTTGAAATAGGTGCACTGTTTCCTTTCAATGTAAATCAGGTATGCAAATCACCAGCACAGGATTGTTGGTACTTGTTATCCCCTGGAATCTCAAATCCATAAGGAATGTGTAGCTAATTTAGGCTTCATTGCATTAAATTGTAGAATATGCCATAAAATACTGATACTATAACTTGCATCACACAAGTAAACATTTGTTATGGGGACAGTAAAATTTACTTTTCACAAAAGGAAACTACAGTAATAATGCATTCAATTCTATTTCCCAGAATGCTTCTTAAGTATGTTAATAAAGTCTTTATTGTGTCTGCTTATAAAAGTCGCCACCATTTCCCATTAGAAAGTCTCTGTTTATTCATCAAACATTTACTGACAGTGACTGCTGGGAGCAGCCTCAGATTTCCACTCCATTACACGTTTGTGGCATAAAGCACATTAATTATAGATATATTACAATATTCAACTCATTGAGGAAAAATTAGATGATCAAGGCTCATTTTCCTTGACAATAAGCAAGTTAATGAAAATACTAATTACCTGATGATGAAGTGGAGCCTTCAGGATTGAATGCTTAGCATCTGTAGAAGAGTTCCGTGAATCTAGCACAGAATATTAAAGCCAGAAGCATCAGAAGTCTACAAGGTAGCCCTTGCAATTGTCCAGCACCCTTTAATCAGAGGATAAAGGGTAGGCAGAGGTGAGCTAGACTTTAATGAAATATTTGGTAGTAATCATTGAAAAGTCATACTCTCTCACTAAAACAATTTTAAATAATATTTCTGGAACATAAATCAGCTTTATTTGAAATAATTATGCAAAGACTTGGCTCACTGTCAGCAAAAGCATTGCCATCTCCTAGGTTTGTAATTCTGTCAGATATTTTCAACCATTTAAAAATTCTAAAGGAGAAACTTTGCATTTAAAAATTCCTTTCTCTCAACTTCTATAAGCTTAGATTGGATAATGACAGACTACCAGCACAGGAAAGCCAGTTCATATTAGATAAGGTGGTTTTGAAACTGTAAAAATAGGCCCATTCCAAATAAGCATATGAAAAATGCTGAGCATCATTTGCCATTAGGGAAATGTGAATTAAAACAATGAAATGCCACTGCATACCTATTAGAATGACTAAAATCCAAAAAACTGACAACTGCCAAGGAAGTGAAGCAACAGGAACTCACATTCATTGCTGGTGGGAATGCAAAATCATATGCCTCTTTGCAAGATAGTGTGAGTTTTTTACAAAGCCACACGGTGTCTTAACATATGATCCAGAAATCAGATCCTTAGGCATTTCCCAACTGATCTGAAGACTTATGTCCACACAAAAGCCTGCACATAAATGTTTATAGTAGCTTTTTTTCATAATCACTCAAAACTGGAAGCAACCAAGATGTCTTTCAGTAGATGATAAGTTAACCGTGGTATATCCACACAATGGAATGCTCTTTAGCAAGAAAAGATGAACTACAGGCCACACAAAAACATAGATGAATGTTAAGTGCACAATGCTAAGTGAAGGAAGCCAAGTTTAAAAAGTTACATACTGTATAATTCCCAATAAATTACCTTCCAGAAAAGGCAAAACTATGAGTCAGTAAAGACATCAGTAGGTGGCAGGGATTTGAGGTGGTGGAAGGGTTCAGGCATAGGAGATTCTTATTTTTAGGGCAGCGAGACTATTCTGCACGACACCGTAATAACAGATTCATGACTCTATGCATTTGTCAAAACCCAGAGAATTTAATAGCACTAAAAGTGAACTTTACAAAATCATTTTTAAAGATCATCTAGGAAGTAGGGGGAGCCAAGAACGAAATGCGAATGTGGCAAAATAATCTAAGTGTATTGCCAATGTATGAAACAACTTCACCAAAGGAAGTAGATAAAAAGTTGCTGACCTAAGTAACTTTGGAACTGAGTGGAGGCTATGAGATTAAAGGCAGAAGGAACTGTACATTAGCATTCTGCAGTAGTTGAGAAAGTTACCTCTCATAAAGGTATCATTAACAATTCTGAACTCACTATCCACGTTTACTGGAACTGAACAATGAAGTAAATAACAGATGGTGGGAGCCAAATTCTCACTGTTGGAGTGAGAAGTACTGATGAGCAAGAGGAGAAAGCTAGAATGATCCATGTGGTAATTAGAATTCAATTCCATATAAACTCAAGTTTAGCTTAAAATAAATATAGACAGTTACATATAGAAAGATTTATAGGTATGTTTGTGCATATATGTATGTTTGTTAGTACAAATACATATACGTCTTGCTCTGTCAGCTGAGACATCCTAGAAGGAATATGCATACCTAGTGCCCAGATATTGATTTCTAGGACCATTCACCCATAGAAGGAACCAGGGCTCTTGGAGAAATGGCTGATTCTAAGACTGAGGTAGGAAATACACAAGATGAACCTGGAGCATCTTGTAATGCTAGAAAATAAGGAAGTACTAAAGAAATTAAATTTAATTTAAAAAAACCACAATGATGGGGGTATGTCAAAGGGACAAAAGAACCAATTGAAAGAATTCCCAATGGCTAAAGCTGGAATAATTTAAGTGACATACAAGTAAAGAAGTATTGGATTATAGCCTAGAGTATATAATAAATATCCATACTCACATAGATAATTTAAGATATGTTTTTATTTAAAAAGAAAAAAAATCAGCTATGTTTATATAAATGTCATATGTTATATTGTATATATTTATAGTGATAAAATAAATGATGGCGTAAATAAATAAGGAAAAGAGGCAAATCTCCCGTAAAGAAGAATTCCAAATATTTATATAGCTCTGCCATCCTCAAGGAGGAAAAGTATAAATCCCCACTCCTTAAGTGGAGATTACACATAGTGACTTCCTTCCAAAGAGTACAGTATGAAAGCAGAAAAAAAGAGAAATTTTACAGAGGAGAAATCTGACGAATATTATTTCAGCCAAATAATCAAGGTTAATATCAACAGCGAGATGTCATGTTGATGGCGTATATCCTTGATATGATGCGATGAGAATAGCACTTTACTTTTGTGGTCTTCCTGTCCAAAATACATCACTACAACTTAAGCATGATGAATTCCAGTTGGGAATACCTGACCAGTACTCCTCAGAACTGTCAAGATCATCAAAAACAAAGGAAGTCTGAGAAACCATCACAGCCAAGAGGAGCCTAAGGAGACACGACGACTACATGTAATGTTGTATCCTGGATGGGATCTTGGAACAGGAAAGGACATCACATAAAACTAAGGAAATTTTAATAATATATGAACTTTAGTTAATAAAAATAATGTGTCAGAACTGGTTCATCAATTGTGACACATGTACCATACTAATGTAGGCATGTTAGTAATGGGAGATGGGTATAAGGGAATGCACCTTTCTGTTTTCTGATAGGTCTAAAACTGTTTCAAAATTTAAAATGTGTCTTAAAAATAGGCCCTTTCCACAGGTGCCTAAGGTATTTCTTCCATTTCTCAAACTGGCAGTCTAAATAAGAATAAGCAAAGTGCTGAGTGTATCTTCTGATTTTGTTCCAGCATCAATTTGTATTTTCCATTCTCTTTTGAATTCAACTAACAGCTCTGCACAGCCTCTCCCTTTTCCTGTGCATTATCCATTGAATGAGTTCCAAATCACTCTGCTGTGGGGTGGCCAAGGATCCCATTTGATGGATGGTCATTTCACACACCTGTTTTTGGGGTTTTGATTGATGTGCTGGCATGTACCTAATAGGGAAGCGAGGAAAACATACATTTGTGCAAGCTGCAGTCCAGTTTGCTGCTCATCCTAAAGGCTTAATTTAGAAACAGTTACTTAATAATTCAACATGAACAATTCCTTGATTCTGATTGACTTTCAATTCAATTGGCAAATAATCTGCCTCTTAGATTTTTCATTATTATGAAGACCAATGTATTTTATAAGAGCAAACAGCTGCTCTGGCACATTAATGTCCCTTCTTGTCACCCTGCAGTGAAAGCTTACTTGGAATTCTTCTCATATTAAAAACAGTTTGGATCCAAGGAATTTAACTGGCTGGCCACCAGTGACTTTAGTGCGCTTCTCTGTGTCTGGGTCTGTTCTATAACCCTTGCATACCAGAGTTCTGCAAGCTTTTCAATTAGCTGCTTCTGAATCAAATGCCACTTGTAATGAAATGTTTAAGCACTTGGAGTTGACAAAACTGGGCTCACATTTCAGACTTCTCATTTACTCTGGAATAGTTACTTACCCCTAGAAGCTTTATTCTCCATCCATTAAATGGGAGAGATAATACTTTCTAGCCTGTCTCAGAGAGATATGGAAAGATTATTCATTCATCTGACAAATTTACTGCATGGCAGGCAGTGTCTAAGGCTCTGTGGATGCAATAGTTGAAGGAGAAAAACATGCTGCCCTTATGGAACTTATATTCTAGTAGAAATATAAAGAGAATAATAAAGCTAGAATATACGGTATTCAGATATTAATAAATGCAATGAAAAATAATAATAAAGCAGAGGAGAGCAATGGTGACTCTTAGGGAGGAGCAAAGGTAATTTTAAATTTAAACCAGTTGCCATTACCTGACACAGGAACACAATTTGGGGGATGGGGACGAGCAGAAGCTTAGTTTGGGAAATGTTAGCTTGAGATGCCTTTTAAATATCAAAAAAATGAATAAAAGGAGACATTCGGATATATAAGTCTGGAGTTTGGAGGAAAGGTCCACGTTGGAAATATAATTGTACAAAGGTCACCACTGTATAAATGGTATTTAAAGCAATGAGATTTGACTGGTCATCAAGTGAGTCAGAAAAGATAGAAAAGAGGAAAGGTCTTCCAAAGATATACCTCTAAGTTACTCTAAAGTTAAGAAGTCAAAAAGCATAAAAAAGGACATGCAAAAGACATTGAGAAGAAGTAAGGGTTCAGGATGAAGCAAAAGAGGAAGAGTATGGTGGTTTGTAATCCAAGTAAAGAAAATATATTAAGGGAGAGAGAATTATCAGTCACATTAAATACTGTTGATAGGTCAAGTAAGGTAAAGTCTGAGAACTGACCTTTAGATTTGGTGATTTAAAGATTATTTTGACTTTGGAGGCAAGAAAGAGAGTGTAATTGCCTTGGATTCAAAAGTAAATGGGAGACCCTGTCCCATTCAAGAGGGCAGAGTGAGATGCCTTGGGTTCTGTCACCCCACAGACACTTTTTTTAAAAATTTTTTATTGTATAATATAACATATATACAAAGCAATGAAAGAAAAAAGCAATAGTTTTCAAAGCACTCTTTAACAACTAGTTAGAGGACAGATCTCAGAGTTTGTCATGAGCCACCATTCCATCATCTCAGATTTTTCCTTCTAGCTGCTCCAGAATATTGGAGCCTAGAAGGAATATACATATTTTTTATCGTCATTTTTTTTCTTTTTTGTGAAAAATAACATATATACAAAGAGCAATAAATTTCAATGCACAGCACAACCATTAGTTGTAGAACAGATTTCAAAGTTTATTATGGGTTACAATTTTAGATTTTTACTTCTAGTTGCTCTAAGATACTAGAGACTAAAAGAGATATCAATATAATGATTCCACAATCATGCTTGTCTGTTAAACTCTACCTTCTCTATATAACTCCACCACCAGACATTTTGAACAACCAGCAAAAACTGGCAAAAGCATCTTTCTCAAAGTTCCAGAAACAATTAAGGGACAAAAGTAACAGGGAAAATGCTGTATCAAGAAAAATGTCACTTAAAAACTATAGGGGCAAGCCACAGTGGTTCAGAGGCAGAGTTCTCACCTGCCATACCAGAGTCCCGGGTTCTATTTCCGGTGTCTGCCTAAGCAAAAAAAAAAAGAAGAAGAAGAAGAAGTTGAATCTCCTGGCACACTGGTTGTCTCTTCCCCCACCCTTCCAGCCTCAGCATGGAGCCAGCCCATGCTCTCAGTATGGATACCTGGCCCCAGTTTCAAAGGGTGCAGAGTAACCCTCATGCACATATTGGGAGCACGTATATCTGGCCCAATCTTTCTGGTGGTGACCTGAGGGACTCACCACCCTAAAATTGCCTTGCATTTAGAAGACAGCTCACAGAACTCTCCTACAGAATGTTGTGGGAGAGCAGTGAAGTCATGACGTCTGGGGCAAGTGAGTCCTGGTTGTAGGACTTATATTACAGTGCCTGTGAAAAATGGGGAAACGGTTTTCCTGGGAAACAAGGCATATTGATAGCCATGTAAATGGGATAATTTCTAGGGCCACATATGCATGTCCAAGACAAAGTACATATGCAGAAAGGACCAAGGACCCTCCTATACTTTGCCTTGGAGCTCATCTCTAAACTCTTTATATAGATAACCCCTTGAAAGAAAGCACTCACGCAGGTCAATCTGCAGACTGGGAAAGATACCTCCTTGTTTACCTTCTTCTTTTTTTTGAAAGCTCCTGGCATTCAAGGAAAGCTCTGTCATAACACTAGCTAGAAACAAGCTTAAGGAACAGATACCTCAGAGTCTGAATTTCAACAATAGAACATTAGAATGTCAAAATGTCCAGTTTTCAGCAAAAATTTATAAAACATATAAAAAAAAAAACAGGAAGCAATGGCCCAGGCAAAGAATAATATTAAAGCATTAGATAAACCATCAATGAAAAGGATCAGACCTGAGAATTTCAGAAAAGGTCTTTTAAAAATGGTCCTCACACAAAATGACGTCCTGAAGCACATGGCAAGATGGATGAGACTTGAGAACATAATGCTGAGTGAAATTAGCCAGACACAAAAGGAAAGATACAATATGATTCCAACTTTTATGGCCAGCATAAAGGTATAATCAGAGGCTTATAATACAGAATATAGGGGACTTAGAGATACACAGAAGCTAGGGATGGGTGAACCGTTAGCTAATGAGGTTGAACTCAAATGTAAGGGAATAGATAGGAGTGAAGGTGATTCTCTAGTGGGTCTATAAGTAATATTACCATATTGAAGATGAACAAGATTGAAAGGGGTGGTATAGACCTACGTGTCCCACTGATTAACACTAGAAATATGAAGTAGTTCTCAAAGGATTACTTCAAAGATATGATTCTTCTACGAAGAGTGTTTAACTCCAGAGTACAGGGGGATATCTGCTATTGCATACTATCAGCCATGTTCAAAAGGAAACCATCAACACTACCACAGCAACAGTAAAGGTAAATAATGGGGTGAAGGACAAGAGTTAAGAGGAGGTTTAGATTTCCTATTTGGCAAGGGTGTGTTTCTCTTGGGAACAATGAAATTATCTAAAATTGAGAATGTTGATGGACTGTGGACTTTGGGCCCTCTACATGATGCCCAATGAATGCAGGTGGCTGAAGGATGCAGTGACAGAGAAGTAGACTGGTGAATGATGGTGTATACTTATGAATGAAGGTTGTGCTGCTACAAAAAGGATCAAAGGTGTGAGTCATGCAACGATGTGAATGAACATGTGGGACATTTGATGAGACAAAATGAGTCAGAAACAAAAGAACAAGAACGGTATGATCACCTTTAGAAAATGTTATAAGAAAACAGGGGTCTAGTTTGTAAGCTTTTAGAGCAGACACATTAAGTCTGGAGTGGTGATTATATTTCTGGATTTTGAGAGGATGTTTTATATATATAACCTGATATTTAGGGATCAGAATGAAGCTGAACAAGTTGGGGTTAAAGTAATTCAGAACATAGGGGTAAGGAAGACAGTGTCTATATTTTAGAACCACACATACTTTTTGAGACCAACCAAGAGAGGACTATTTGGTGTGGAACTGAAATTTTCTGTAGTACATAATCTAATTCAACCTACCTGTATAGCTCATTTGAACAACTGAAACACAGGGAGCACAGAATAAGAAAGAAGTGCTTTAATCCTGTATAGATTACTGTAACATCTGAACACATCCCAGAGTATATTAAGCAGATAATCAAAAAGTATTGGCAAAGTCCCCAGAGGGAGGGGAGAAAGAATATGAAACTATTAAAACTTACCATCAGGGAATCCCCTGATATTGTGTCACACTTTAGGGATACCCAAATCAATAGGCCATGCCCTCAATCATGAGGCTTACTCTTGTGAAACTTATGTAGGTAGCAGAGAAGCTTAGAGTACCTATAGGCATGTCTAAGAATTACTTCTGGAGGACCTCTTTTGTTGCGCAGATTTGGCCTCACTCCTTCTAAGCCCAACTCTGCAAGTGAAATCATTGCCTCCCCCCTACATGGAACATGATATACAGGTGTGAAACTCTCCCTGACAACGTGGGAGAGGACTCCCAGGGATGGATCCAGACCTGGCACCATGGGATCAACAATTCTATGCTGAGTAAAAGGGGGAAAAGAAGTATAATTAATAAAATATCAGTGGCAGGCGGGCCGCGGTGGCTCAGCGGGCAAAGTGCTTGCCTGCTATGCCGGAGGACCTCGGTTCGATTCCCGGCCCCAGCCCATGTAACAAAAAACGGAAAAACAAAATACAATAAAACAAGAAAATGTTTAAAGATGTTTCCCTTTCTTCCTTCCTTCCTTCCTTCTATCCTTCCTTCCTTCTCTCTGTCTTTCCTTTAAAAAAAAAAAAAAAAAAAAAAAATATCAGTGGCAGAGGGAATTCAAATAGAGTCTAGAGGCTACACAAGCTTCAGGTAGACCTTGTTACCTATCATAACCTGCCAACCCCCAAACCAGGACTATTCCAGCCAATTCTAAAGAACACCTAGGGTAATATATAAGATTCCACAAGGGTTCCAAGGACTAGAGTAACTTTCCAGAAACCTACAACCTCCAGATGCGTCCTTCGTCCAGATAAGTCCTGAAATCTAGTCCAGCCTCTCCAGAACATCAGATAGTTCCATCTCCCTTCCAATATCAAAATTAGTGACAGACCCTTCCAATATCAAAAATTTAGAATTTCCATAGACCAAACACCCCTAAAGAGAGGTATTGAAAGATCAAAGGTGATGGTGGAGTTATACAGAGAAGATAGGATTTAACAAATGAATATGAATGCTGAATCATTAAATTGATATCTCTTTTAGTCCTCAGTATTTTAGAGCAGCTGGAAGCAAAAACCTAAAATTGTGGAATTGCAACCCACGTCAAAGTCTGAAATATGTTCTACAACTAATTATGGTGCTGTGTTTTGAAATTTATAGCTTCTTTGTATATATGCTATTTTTCACAAAAAAGAAGGAAAAAAAGTCAATTATAATGATAAAAAATTATTTAAGCCTTCTAGCCTCCTACATTCTGGAGCAGCTAGAAAGAAAAATATGAGAGGATTGTATGGTGGCCCATAACAAACTCTGGGGTCTGTCCTGTAACTACTTGTTGAAGAGTGCTTTGAAAACTATTGCTTTTTTATTTCTTTGCTTTCTATATATGTTATACTATACAATAAAAAAAAGTTAAAAATTTAAAAAAATGATCCTCATGTGATTGTGAAAACCTTGTGGCTGACACTCGAGTATCACAAATATACCTGAAGTTCCAGAGAATGGCTGGTTATGCACAAAGAGCTCAGCATCTCTGAATTTAGAAATAAGTTATAACTCCAGAATAGATTTGACTGCTGTAAGAACTTGCAGTCTAGGAATCGTTACAATAGGTCTTCCCTGAAACTTAGACTCTCAAATTCAATTCTCAGAGTTTGCGCATTATAGTTTTAGTCTAAATTTGTGGTGTTACAATATTTGTTTTTTTCATTTCTGGCTTATTTCACTCAACAAACTGCCCTCAAGTTCCATTCACATAGTTGCATGTCTCACAACTTCATTTCTTCTTGCAGATGCTCAATAGTCCATTGTATGTTTACACTACAGATCCCCCTTCCATTCCTTAGGCCATCTCCATCCGATGCAAATTGTGAACACTGACATCATAAGCACCGGTGTGCAAATATCCTCTGTGATCTGGTTCTCAGTTCCTCCAAGTATACACCTAACTACAGGGTTGCAGGAACAAACAGCAATTCCACCCCTAGCCTTCTGTGGAGCCACCACACTGCCCTCCAGAGGCACTTGATATTGACTGTATTTTAAACCTTCAAGTTCTGTGTGAGATCAAAGGAAGATTTGTTTATTTGATGCAAAATATATTTTCATTAGCACACTATCTAATATAACTTATATGGTCAGATTATTCAAACACCATAATTACATGGAACCTTGAATAGGGAGTGATATCTTGTTGGTTTGTAAAGCTTGGTGGAAAGCCCCAGTATATCCCAGAGTTAATCCTGGCAGAAGATTAAAAAGTACTTGTAAAGTCTCTTTGAGGGACTGGGGAGAAAGAGGGAAATATTAAACTTCCCCACATGGGAAAGACATGATATTCTCGCAATCATTGGGGACTGCCAGTTTGATGGACCAGGCCCTTGATCTTGAGGCTTGCCAGTATGAAACTTATCCTACAAAGGAGAAAATAAGCCTACTTATGATTATGCCTAAAAGTTACTCCCCGAGAACCTCTTTTGTTGCTCATATATGGCCTCTCTCTCTAAGCCATCTCTGCAGGTGATCTCACTCCCTCCCTACATGGGACATGACCCCCAGGGATGAGGCTGGCCCTGGCATTGTAGGATTGAAAAACCCTTCTTGACCAAAAAGGGGAAGGGAAATGAAGCAAAATAAAGACTTCAAGTAGAGCTGAGAGGTCGAGGTCATTCTGGAGGTTATTCTTATGCAGCATATAGATATTCTCTTTCAGTTTTTGGTGTATTGGAGTAGCTAGAGGGAAATATCTCAAACTGTTGAACCGTAATCTATAGCCTTGATTCTTGAAAATGATTGAATAACTATAGAGCATTTAAGGTATGATCATGTGATTGTGAAAACCTTGTGACTGACACTCCCTTTATCCATTGTATGGACAGATGAGTAAGAAAAAAATAGATGAAAATAAATAAATACATAATAGGGGGAGGGAGAGTATAGGATGTTTTAGGTTTCTTTTTCACTTTTTTTTTTGGAGTAATGAAAATGATCAAAAATAAAATGTGATAAATGCACAGCTATATGATGATACCGTGAACCACTGATTGCACAATTTGGATGATTATATGAATATATAAAATATCTCAATAAAATTGCATTTTTTAAAAAGGTCCTAAATATGTTTAAAGCGCTAACAGAAAACATGGGCAAAGAACCAAAGGAAATCAGGAAAGCAATAATGAACACAAAGGGAACATTAATAGAGACATGGAAAATATGAAAAGGAAGCAAACTGAGCTGAAAACTACAGTAAGAGAAATTAAAAATTCCCTAGAGGAGTTTAACAGCAATTGGAACTGGTAGAAGAAAGAATAAGTGAACATGTAGACAAGACAATTGAAATGTCCAGTTTGAGGAAGAAAAGGAAGAAAGAATGAAGAAAGTGAACAGAGTCTGAGGAAACTGCCATCAAGTAAACCTGTACATACATTGTAGAGATCCCAGAAGGAGAAGAAAGAGAGAAAGGTCAGGGAAAATATTCAAAAAAATAGTGGCTGAAAACTTCTCAAATTTAACGAAAGACATGATTAGACACATTCTAGATGCTCAGTGGATTCCAAACAGTAAAATCCCAAATAGACCTACACTGTGCCATGTTATATCAAACTGCCAAAAATCAGAAAGAAAGAGAATTCTGAAAGCCACAAGAGAGAAGACATTCACATACAAGGATGTCTCAATAAGATTATATGCTGATTTCTCGTCGGAAACCATGGAAGCAAGAAGACAATGAGATGACATATTTAAAGTGCAAAAAACAAAAAAACAAAAAAAAAGAAAGAAAGAAAATGCCAACCAAGAATTCTATATCGAGCAAAACTGTCTTTCAACTATGAAATAGACATCAACACACTCCCAAATAAGCAAAAGTTGATAAGAGTTCATCATCTCTAGACTGGCCCTACAAGAGATGCTAAAGAAAGTTCTGCAGGTTGAAAGGAAAAGGTAATAGAAACTAGATTGCAGCTACATGAAGAAATAAAGATCTCTAGTGAGGGTAATGACATGGGTAAATATAAATACCAGTACTATTTTATTTTTATTTGTAACTCCACATTTTACTTTGTATAAGATCTAAAAGGCAAATACATTAGATGTTATAATAAATCAGTGATTTCGGACTCAGAACATACAAACATATAATTTGTGACAAGAACAACATAAACATGGGGGACAGTGGGGCATAAGAACATAGCTTGTGTATACTATTGAAATTAAGTTGGTTTCAAAGTAAACATGGCTGCTATGATTTAGAATATTAAATTTAAGCCCTATGGCAACTACAAAGAAAATAGACAATATACAAGTTAATAGAGACAAAAATTAGAATAGAGGTTGTCAGGGGTGGAGGGCAAGGAGAATGGGGAGTTAATGCATAATGGAATGGGGTTTCTGTTTCTGGAGATAGGAAAGTTTCAGTAATGATCGGTGGAGAGGGTACTGCATGGGAACGTGACTCACCCCACAGAATGATATGCTTAGGAGTGGCTGAGACAGGAAAGTTTACGTTTATACATGTTTCCACAATTTTAAAAAGAGAAAGAAAAGGCAACTAAAGAGAAAATGATAATTAAATGCAATACATGGTCCTAGATAAGGTCTAGCAAGGGAGGAGAAAAGGTTCAAAAGGACATTATTTGTTCATTATTGGTACATATGATAAAACTGGAACATAGCCTATAAAATTATATCCATTTTGGTTTTGTTTTTGTTGAGTCATTCTATTTTTTTTAACTTTTTAATTGTATAGTATAACATAGATACAAAGCAAAGAAATAAAAAAGCAACAGTTTTCAAAGCACTCTTTAAAAAGTGGTTCCAGGATAGATCCCAGAGTTTGTCATGGGCTACTATTGGATCCTCTCATATTTTTTTTCTAGCTGCTCCAGAATATAGGAGGCTAGAGAGCTTAAATACATTTTTATCATCACAATCGACTTTTTTCCCCTTTATTTGGGGGGGGGGGGAATAATAACATATATACAAAAAAGCTATAAACTTCAAAGCACAACACCACAATTAGTTGTAGAACATATTTCATACTTTGACGTGGGTTACAATTCCACAATTTTAGGTTTTCACTTCTAGCTGTTCTAAAATACAAGAGACAAAAAGAGATATCAATTTAATGATTCAGCATTCATATTCATTTAAGTCCTATCTTATGTGTATAATTCCACCATCACCTTTGATCTCTCCATACCTCTCTTTGGGGTTGTTTGGGCTATGACAATTCTAATTTTTTTATTTTGGAAGGGTCTGTCAATAATATGGGATAGGAATATGGAACTATCTGATGTTCAGGAGAGGCTGGACTAGGTTTCATGACTTATCTGGACCAGGAACCCATCTGGAGGTTGTAGGTTTCTGGAAAGTTATTCTAGTGCCAGGAACCCTTGTGGAATCTTATTTATTGTCCTAGGTATTCTTTAGGATTTGCTGAAATCGTCCTAGTTGAGGGTTGCCACGTTATGATAGGTAGAAAGGTTTACCTGAAGCTTGCAAAAGAGCAATCTCCAGAGTAGCCTCTCGATTCTATCTGAACTCTCTTTGCCACTGATACTTTGTTAGTTACACATCTTTTCCCCCATTTGGTCAGGATGGAATTGTTGGTCCCATGGTACCAGGTCTGGATTCATCCCTGGGAGTCCTCTCCCACGTCTCCAGGGAGAATTTCACCCCTGGATGTCAGGTCCCATGTACAGCAATGATTTCACTTGCAGAGCTGGGCTTAGAGAGAGTGAGGCCACACCTGAGGTCCTCCAGAAGTAACTCTTAGGCATGCCTATAGGTAGTCTAAGCTTCTATGCTACCAGCATAAGCTTCACATGAGTAAGCCTCACGATCAAGGGTATGGCCTATTGATTTGGGTGTCCCTCAAGTTTGACACAGTATCAGGGGATTCCCCAATGGCAAGGTTTAATAGTTCCCTGGTCTTTCTCCCCTCCTTCAGGGGACTTTGCCAATACTTTTTGATTATCTGGTTAATATACTCTAGGATATTTCCAGACATTACAATAATCTATACAGGATTAAAAGACCTTTTTCTTGCTCTGTGCTCCCTAAATTTCAGTTATTCAAATGAGCTATACAGATAGGTTGAATTAGATTTTGCACTGCAGAAAATCTCAGTTCTAGATCAAATAAAACTTTCTTCCATTGGTCTCAAAGAGAATGTGTGGTTCTAAAATATAGACACTGTCTTCCTTACCCCTATGTTCTGATATATCAACCTATAAAATTATATCCATATAAAGGGGGTGCAAGGGTAGTTCAGTGGTAGAATTCTCACCTGACATGCGGGAGACCCAGGTTCAATTCTCAGCCCATGAACTCCCCCCCCAAAAAAGTCAACAAATGGTGCTGCAAGAATGGGAGAGTCACATGGAAGAAGAATGAAATGTGATTTCGCCATACAGCAAAAGAAAAAAAATCATATCCACATAAATTTCTTGAACTTGAGAATTTCACTTCAGGTGGTTACCTAAGTGAATATCCTCGTTCTTCGGAAATATGCATGGCAGTATTAAGTATTCAAGGAGCATGATGAATATAACCTACACTCAAGTGTTCAGAAAATAGATGATTAGATGGATAGATAGGAAAAATGATATGTCAAATGTGGCAAAATGCTAAAATTGGTGTATCTGAGTATCTAGGTGGGAGTACTTTGGAGCTCACCACATGGGGTTTTTGTAACTGTCCTGTAAGTTTAAAAGTATTTCAAAATAAAAAGGTTTTTTTTTTAAGTACATGGGAATTCCTGGTTTCTGTAATTGTACTATGGTTATGTAAGATGTTAGCATTAGGGAAATTAAGTGAAAGGCATATGGGAATTCTCTGTACTTTATTGGCAACTTTTCTTAAGTATGAGATTATTTCAAAATAAAAAGTTGGAAAAAATACATGAGAGGACAGTATCCGAAGACAGTAGTACAGACAATTCTTACTTGAAATTTTTCTGAAAACATAAGAAAAAATGGATGGTTGCTCAAGAAGGAGTGGAATCAAGAAAGTTTTTGTTTGTTTCGTATTCTTTTTTTAAGATGGGAGAAATAACACCATGTTTGTATGCCATTGGGGATAAAAACAGAGATGCAGGAAAGAGAAGAGTATTCCTGAAGCAGTGTCCTAAAAGAGGAAAAGAGGGGATGCAATCGCTTGTGCCTGTGCAGAGATGCCTGTAGCCAAGAAGGGCTGTATAAGAGTGCAGATGCCACGTGCAAGTAGATCTACTGATGAAGCCTCAGCAAATCCTGTCTGAGTGCTTCGTATTTCTTACCTAAGTGGGCAATGAGCCCACAGATAATAGTAAAAGACGGCATCAGAAGTGGAGGAGTGCTGGAGTTTTCAGGAGAGGAGAAAAGGAATGCAATACTCATCTACTGAGTGAAAGTAAATATGTGACAGCATTTATGGTGCTAGAAAAGGGTAACCTCAGACCTCCGAGTGCAGGGGTTAGCTAACTGATGTTCTCTTTTCACGTCTGGTCATTATCAATAGAAATAATTTAAATGAAAAGACAGACCAAACAAAGAAAGTTCCTAATGCAGTAGCATACCCCATCTCTGTAGTTTTACTCCTACTGGAGAAGATTACAAAAATCCTCATACACCTAATTTCTAACAACTCTCCTTTAGATCTGTCTCAAATACTATGAAGCAGACATCATGTTATGTTTTACAGATATATCCATCTAATTGTATACTTTAAAATATATACAATTTTTTAAAGCAGTGACTTTATTCATGAATGGGAAATCCAAGAGGGGATCCCCAAAAGAAATTGTAAAAGTTACATATCTTCAGCAAGCCAAGTGCTTTCCCTATGATATTCAGTGGCCCTGCTAACTTCAGAGGAGGGGCATGCTTCCCCAACCACTGCCTCAAAAGTAGGTTTGGAAAATAGTGTCCCAGGAGAATTCTCTCTCCACTCAGCAGTCCAGGGGAAGACGCCTAATTGAGTGACATTTCAACCAAGAGTCAGGGGAGATTGTTACTGCCTGTCTAATAAAGCCGCTTATTCTTCAAGCTGGTTCCTGACCCTTACGGGGTGGGAGTGTTTCCCTGCTCCACGCCTAAATTTGCCTCCTGTGGAGAACAGATGAATGCCCAAAGACTAAATCCTCACAGGCAAGATAAGACAGAGAAGCTAAGCAATTATTTTGATAATTTGAACAAATACACCCGTTGATGAAGGAAAAGGGGCGTTTTCCGTTCTTTGGGACTGGCTAAGGAAATCAAATTCCAGGATAATTGCAAATTGTCTACTTCAGTGCCATTGAAGTAAGCGCATAGGTTCATCTCTTCTCAGAAATCCAGAAAAAATCAATGACGTTTCTGCCCCTAGAGATTCCCTCCGTGTCCCCCCTTCCCACCAGGATATAACAGCCACACGTGGGAGGCTCTAGGAGCCGAGTTTTTTTTCTGCCTTTCGTGAAAATTAGGTGTGTTTCTCACAATTGTGATAGTGAGAGAGGAGATTATTTTTTCCTCACTTGTTTAATTTCTAATTCCTTTCAAATTCTATCAGGGCTTAGTGCTGCTCCTAGATATTTAGATATTTGTTAATATTCTGATTTTGATCTGAGCATTTCACCATAATTGTTTCCCTCCAGCATGGCTTGCCTCAGTTACATTAAATGACTGTGGGAATATAAGGAAGAAATCACAGAGCTAGAATCTTAAGTACTATTCGAACAGTTATAAAGAATTAGCTGGCCAAGAAACCCTGATGCCTCCATTAATAAAGCTATTAATTTTGAAAAGCTTTGACAGCTGTAACATCTTTTTTAAAGAAAGCAAAAGACAATCTTCCTTTATCTTCAAAATGCCTTCTTCTATGTATGTAGTGGCTGCCTCAAGCCCCCTTCTACTGCCTGTTTTAATTTGTCTTTAATATCAGATGTGCTATATCGATTTCTTCTGTGTATATTTTCATTCTGAATAATTCAGAGGCATGATTTTTTTTCCATTATGGTCAATAGCAGGAGCAAATTTTGAGGATAATCAATTGAGCCCTGACTGACAATTCCTGTGTTGATATACCCAGAAGTGAGGGAGGGGGGACAGCAGGAGATAAGACCACCCAACAGTCAATCACAGCTTACAGCAAACGAGCCAGTGCAGGTTCTTGTGCAGAATGGAGAGCCATACTGTGGACCCAAAAGGCCTGCTAATAGTTCGCTCTTTTTACTTTTCATCATACAACACTCCAGCTGTGCCATGGAGAGTTACGGTCCATTCTCATAGACATCACCTTTTCTACTAATATTGCTTTAAAATCATGTTTTAAAGGTGTCATCTTTTACATGGATATCTGCATCATAGAGGTATAAATTTTTAACCATTTGTTCATGTTTTAGCCGCGCTTCTTCCAGAATGAGGTGGGAAATGGAAAGGTTTTAGGAAATAAGTTTGAGGAATAAATAATCATCACCTTTAATTCTGATAATGCTGTTGAAATTAATTATAATACAGGTGACAGAAACAATGTGAGTTAATCTAGTCTCCTCTCACCTGCAGTCGGAACACATTTTCTCTGCCTGTTTTGATACTGGCCCCCATCCAAGTGTCTGACACACCCCATGTACCACAGAATTGGCAACCTTCAGTCTCATAAAGGAACCCAAGCATAACAATAAATGTTGGTGCCTATGTATAATATGATTAAAATAAGTCCCATAGACCTAATGAGGATTAGATTGGTAGACTTAAATAATTATAGCATTTTATATTTTCCATTTCTTTCTGGAGATATTTTCATAAAACCCTTACTTAACAGGATATGCTAGAGGCAGGCATTTGCATGGAGATGTTGTGTTCAGAACAAAGTGAGAAAAAAAGAGGCTTAGGTTAACAGGAGCAGTTCAATATCAATTATGTGGCATAAGTGGTCTTTTTCAGGTCTGGTGATTTTTGAAAACTATTTGAAAGTCTGCCCTGATTTACATGAAGTTTGCCTTGATCTTTAAAAACAAAGGTTTTCATACTACTCGATTCAAGATGTAATTAAGGTACAAGGGCTGGTCATAAACAGGTATTCCTAAGGTAATTTTTAACAAACAACCAAGCAATCCCTAAAGAATAGTTTATTATAAAATAAAAGCTATAGAATTAATATCTTCTACAACAGATATCTAGTTTTGCTTATCTCCAGAGGAGTTCCATAAAATCACGAAAACATCTGTAGTTAATTGCTAAATTGCTTATAGTTAAATAACAGTCCAATGTATGCAAAGTAAAAAAAAGGAAATTAGAAGTCCTGGTTTAGTTTACCAGAGATAACTTATTTATAAATCTCTGTAATTTATTATTAATATCCTTACACAATAATCACTCATGCATATAAACACAGTCAACCTTAAAATTTTATTCAGATTCCTGCTTCTTTACAAAAGAGGTATTTTTGCTTCAGAACTCATTACTCTTAAAGATTTTTTGAAGACACTAAAGACGTTTGTTACCATTATATTTTATGGGGAAAATAGTGGTTCTTTGCTCATGACCTTATTTTATTCATCAATAAATGTCATGGAGAAAAAATTACTCTCATTAAAACTATAATCTTCTTGAATTAATTTTAGGGTTAAGGCTGATATCTCAAAAATGTAAAGAATATTCAGGGATAAATTATTTGTAAAGTTAATATTTATTTTATAAATATCAGCAAGGCTTTCCTACTGCAAATTACATCAGTACTCATATGCTCCAATTGCTTTCATCAGACCAGGCCGTTCTGCGACTCACTCTTGTTCTCAGGGGGAAAAATACCACTTTGGGGTGAAAACTCAAAGAATTACATGGTGGATCAAGCTGACATGTTACCTGAAAACAGAGAATAGAAGGAGAGAAACTGATCCTTTTTGTTTGCTTGCTTAATGTAAATATATGTAGCAACTGCTAGAGTTGATTGGACACTGGTGTGAAGCTAAAGCATGTAATCAATAGTAAACTGACAAATCACAGCCTATTGTAAAGCAACAACTAGAGTTATTTAATAGGGCCAAAATTAGTAATAAATGGTTTTTGTCTGTTTTTCCTGGTCAGCCATAAACTTTAAAGATTGATATTAAAGTCTAAATCAAGGTTGACATTAAAAATAGAGATTGAATCTCTGTTGGGAAGAAATAGAAAGGAAAAAGAATTGGTCAAAGTGAGGTGAGCTGGGTTCTAGTGCCAGTTCCAGGAGCTCTATGAAATAGCTGGATGATCTTACTGAGACTTATAGATAATAATAAAAATAATAGAAGTGGGAGCTAGCATTTATTGGAGGTTTTCTCTGACCCACAGATCATCTCATTTAATCCTCACAAGAACCCTAAGATTATTGCCATTTTGCAGATGTCAAACTTAGGGTACAGAATGGTATATAACTTGCCTGAAGTTGCTTACCTAGTAAGTGGCAAAATCAGCAGGCTTAAAACTCAGGTCTGGCTGACTTACACACCATGAATATGCATCCTCTCCACAAACATTGAGGACAGAGCACATGGCTTTGTCTTCCACTTCTAAAATACTTCATACCTCGTTCTTATAAGCATCTCCAAGCAGAGAATTCCACAACTTGTTTTATGAAGAAGGAAATACTTTTTTTTAATTTCCCAAATGTTTGTAGTCACCGTGGGGAAGGAAGAAGTCTTTGCAGAAAAGTCACTAGGCGAAATGAAGAAGAGGCCCCACTGTGGGATCACTGCCTTCCCCATGAGAATGTTGGGCCATGGCAGCAGTTGATGATAATGATTTCTGCTATAGTTATATATAATGCTCACTTTAAATCACCTCCCTAAGGAGATTCAAGTCTATGACAAGGGATATTAATATATGGTGGCTAAATAACTGGAGGATATCATGCTTCACTATAACTTACTTTCTAGCATTGTGCTTGGGTCAGTCATCTTCCTGGTGGTGTGCAAATAAATTAATGTTAATGCCCTACCAAAAGTGCACCTTTGTTCAAAGCAACTTTTCAGGCAGTTGGTGGAGAGAGCTCAAGTGACCTTGACTTCTGGCAGATTGTAGACTCAGAAGGAATATATGGGAGATATATATGGTAGAACAACGGCATAAGACTGCCAAGAACACTGCTAACACGTCACAGTCTTAGGCAATTTACATGACACCTTAGAGTTCTGGTTTCCTCATCTAGAAAAAAACGTCTAACAAATTGACTTCATAGGATGGTGAAGAGTGAGTAAGATGATGTGTGTTCAGTGCACATGGTAGGAGCGATGTGCACATGGTGACAGAGCCTCCTTAACGACTAGTTCCTGTGCTTTGCATCCCATCAGAGAAATGTTTCTCTCCTGATGTCACTGAAACAAAGATACTATCTTTAAAACTCACTCCAAAGTTGGACATTCCTTACAAAGGGGAAAGCGAGTACCCAAAATCCTGGATTGAGAGATACAAGGAAAGAGAAAACCAAGGACAAGGTCTACGCAAGGGGGCTTCACTTTCTAAGCAGTTTGTCCAAGCAGCCTTGGAAGCCCAAGGTCATTCTAACCTGCACTGACCAAAGAGGATATGTGCCATGTTCATGTGTCTTGAGTCCAGATGAGGTGACTTCTTAGGGGCCCCTTGGATCTCCAAATAGCCAGTAGGATATATTCACTTCTATATATTATTTAGGTTTGTAATCACTTAACAGCATATGAATGTACTGAAGCATTATGAATAAAATTTGAACAAAGTAAATGACAGGTTTTTAAATGTGCATTCAGGAAAGAAAAATGTGTGTTTTATGCAGGCCTTAACTGTGGAACTTATGTTAATGGAAATCATTGTAACACTTTATTCATAAGGGTCATTTATAAATGATGTATGACTTCCCATAAATATCTCTCTTATTTGCTATTAATAGTTACGAATGCTATTATTTTTACATAAGCCAAGTGTGATGCCTTTCAAATGGAATCAACAATAGGTATAATCTGTTGAAATGAGTCTACAGACAAAATAAGCATATTTTTGCTTGGTTATTAACTACAATAAAGTATTTCCATGTGGGTTATTTAAGGTTTTACTTAGATTTCATCTTTAATTTGGAAAAACCTCAGGGTGCTATTTTCAATGAAATGTATCAATCATAACACTTGGATCCCAATTATTACACTTCAGCTAAATTACTTACTGTGATTTTACCATTTAAAGCACACATCAAAACCATGGTGAATTATCATAAAAAGATTTCCTTTTCTCAGACTCTTTTATTTTTAATGAATAATATACATTAATCAAATTCATTTAAGGGAAAGCATCATCACATATTGACATTACCTGGCACAGTGAAGGGAATATAAAACCTACAGCTCTTGGTCTTTTGGTTTGACTTTTGTATCATAAGTAAAGAGTCAAATATTGTCTTGTCCTTCTTCTTAATACAGAGCAGGGAGGGCTTGAGAGTAGAAGTAGAAGTTCTTCAATGATCTCATTGGGATTTGGCATATCTTGTTAAATGTTCATTTGCTAGAATTTCATAAAATGGTTTGTTTCAGATGTAGAAGAAAAGATAAATGCTGTGCGGGGTGATTCATCTAAACATCATTTGGTTGCTATTTTGCACCAAAAATATGTTCAAATGCCACATATTCTGCACTTCCAATTCAGTACACCCAAAAGGGTGGGAGGGTAGACCCAGGAGTGTCTTCAGCTGTCATTCCTTGGAAATTAGTGGCTAAGACCCAAAGGGAGGGAACAACAACTTAAATCCTAGTTTAAGATTAAACTGTGCCATGCCAGAGGAGATGAAAAGGGTGAAGGAAAGGCAAAGGAGAAAGAGCATACCTTCCTCCCTTTTCTACTTGCTTGTCCTGGCTTCTTTGACAATTTATCCATCCCCTCTTTATGGAAGGGCTGGATGCAGGCAGGTCGAGGTTAGAGACTGCCCTGTCCTACAGACCATTTCCAAGTTGAAATTTCCTTCACTTAAGGTTCTGGTTCTTGTTAAAATGCACAGTGCGTTTGAGTTTTTCCTTCTGTCCAACACAAAAAATGCAGGCAAGAAGAGGAAGAATGGACACAAGGAAGAATGGACACAGCCAAAGAAAGAAGAATTCCAAGTTCTGAGGCCAGTAGGTTGAAGACAATCTCGATCAGATTCTTATTTTTGCTTGGGGCCAGATTTGTCTTAAAGCTTCACACTTTTGTACAGCTCCTCACCCAAGATTATCAGTTCTCCAGGGGGTCACACATGCTTATTTTCCCAGGCTTACCCCTCAAGGTAAACGCCAGCAGATAATGGCATATCTCTACCCCTTTGCCATCTGGAAAATTTCTACTCATGTGTCAAATTCCTGAGCTACTAGGATGATTTAAATCAAATCAAATTAAATCAATTTAAATCATCACGATCCCTTTTCTAGAGAAATATAGAATGCAATAAGAGGAGTTCAGACATTCGTCTGTGTCTGACTCAGGGAAGAGGAGCACTAGCTAGCAAGCAGCCTTTAGCAGGATCTGAGACAACATTCAACAAAGGAGGAAACAGAATAGAAGCAAACTAAACGCACTAAATTCCACTGCAAACGTCACTGAGCAGAATAACGATGGCTGCCATTTATTGAGAGCACCCAGCAAGGGCTCTAATTACATTACCTCGTTTAATCTTTACAAGAACCGTATTGGTAGGTACCATATTTAACCCCCTGTTTAACAATAAGTAACAGAAAGCTCAGAGAGATGAAGTAATTTACCCAACATCATACAGTTTGTGTCAAAGCTGTAATTCAAACCCAGGTCATGATTCCAACCTCTAATCTCAGATACTAACATCTAAATCGAACTAACTAGACCATCCAATCAGTCTAGTTTTTTTCCTGATCTTTACTTATATTCGACAACCAAACAACATCATAAAATAAAAGATATTTAACCTTAAAACAAATCAAGGGCAGTGTGAAGGTGGCTTAGTGGCAGAATTCTCACCTGCCAGAGACCCAGGTTCAATTCCCGGTGCCTGCCCATGCAAAAAAAAAAGAAAAGAAAAATCTAAACACATCCAAGCTGCTATCTCAGGGAAGTACAAATTCAGCTATATTATTACACCTCATTCTTTTGCTCATTATTCAGTCAATCAGTCCACAGATATTTATTTAGAATTCATGTTTAGACTGTCAGAACAAAGATCCTGAGAAGACAAGTAATCTATTATACATATTGGTTTATATTACATGCTGTGCATGTGTATCATATATAATTCCTATAAATTTGTTATACTATATATTTGTTATATTAACCATAAATAGGAAAGCTATACAAAAATCTTTTAAATACTATGTTAAAAAACAGATGTTTTTAAGAGGTTGGGAATTTCTACTTTACTCTCAGGTTAAATCGATTAACCATTCCCTGAACATTACAGCATATTGTAATGTTTTATGTGTATTTAGGTGACTTGCTGATAAACAACTAAGAAAATGTCTAGGTAGTTACCAGAGAAGTTTATCTGTCTTTAAGCCTCAAATTGATATCTTGATACTCAAATCCGATAGGAAAAGAGAGAAGGCCCAAAGTGGTCCCTGAGAAGACAGCTCCTCCTAGAATGATGGACAACTAGTTTCTTCCGACTGGAGAGAAATGGTGGTGGAAGATGCGTGAGGAGATACAACTGGCCATGAGCTCGCCACTATACAGTCCAGAATAACCAAGTTCCTTCTGAGGAGCCCAGGGAGGAATTCCTGGAAATGGCAAAGCAGATTAGATTTCACATTATCTAAAAACATAAAATGATTATTAAATTCTCCCTGAATTCAAATAGCATTTATTGATTATTTTTTTAAAATCTTAGATAATTTCACTAGGCTACATTTGCATTGTGTAGTATAAAATAAACATTTTAAGTTATTTCTGCTCACATTTCAGACTATTTCACCCCCGATATTCCTTCACTACCTAAATTTATGATATCAGCTAAGGTGGTACAAGTCAGCCAAAGCTAATCATCAAATATTTATAGGTGTTAAATAGTACTACAGTTATTCATAATCAGAGACCAAAAAAATTTTTAAAACGTGAGCATATCCAAGAGTAATATCCAACTGAGAAATTTGTAAAGCATCTGATGACTGAAATGATGTTAGTGTTATATAAAAGAAACAAGAAAAATACACTGTCAGAAATAAAACCAAAAATAAAAATGAAATTGATAATTTAAATAAATATATAATAATATTCTGAGCACAACATTTACATATATCCTGTCATCTCAGCTTGTCCAGAAAAGTGACAAAAGACAAGAAAAGACTTCTGAACCATCAAATAAACACCAAAGAATGTCAAGTCAGAAGGATTAGGCTGAAATCCAGGCAGCACCTCATAAGGGCTGTATTATACACAAGTACGTTACCCCCCTGAACATGTCTTTTCTACTATCCCCTAACATATAGGACTGTTGTTGGGATTAAGGTTAACGGGCATGCTTAGACTCTGCTGACACATAGCAGGCCCTCTGAGAAAAGTAATTACTATAGTCATTGCCATCTTCTTAGTCAAAGCATAGTGTGAGGGGAAACAGAAGTCTGCCATTTGAGGGACCACTTATTGATGCAAGCTCCTGGATTGATTATAAGCTCCTTTATGATTCTGCATTTATCCCCACACCTAATACAGAGGCCTGGTACACAGTATGTTCTCAACAAATATTTCTTGAATATATGGGTGAATGAATACATGAACGAATGAATAAATGTTAATCAGAGAATAAGCCTCTAGTGCCAGGTATGCCACAGTTGAGAGCTGACAGACACAGGAACAACGACAAATGCTGGTTATATTCCAGGCACCATGCAGTAAAAGCTACAAAAAGCAAATGCAAAATCTTAGGAGTCTAAGGTTTTTCAGAGTAAAGAAAAGCAATCCATGTTAGCACTTCAATGATCTTTGAAAGCACTGCTGTGAAATCACTGGTTCAGAGGGGCAGTGCTGTTTATGGGAAGGAGCACCAGGCTTGGAGCCAGAGAACAGTGTTTCATTTCTCGTTCTTGCATTTACCAGGGATCTTTCGGAAAGCCATCAAGCCACCCTGAGCATCAGTTTCCCTTTCTGTAAAATGGTAATTTTGAAACCTATTTCGCCCATTGCATAAAGCGATGAGAAGGCATCTTGAGATGATTATAATCTATAGCGTGTTAAGTGAATTAAAGGTATCCAGTTCAAAATGATAATACTAAATCAAGTAAGTATTAGATTATTGAGTCTTTATACTAAGTTTTCATATGGAAGAAGATATACAGAATATTTTTTAAGTATTCCATTGAAATAGAAAATTCATTTTAAAATTCAGGCACTTCTGGAAAATTCACTTATGTGGAAGTATTCATTCCTGATATGGTCACCCTTCAATTTTTAAGATGATGCTGTTGATGATAAGTAATTGAAAGACTTGTGCTTTGAAAAGTTCTAACTTTTAGATCAATGATTTTCTAAAATTATTGTACTAGTACTAATAAGAATGTCTCAGTAAAAAAACCAATTTATTCTATTGCGCAATAATGTGGAAAAAATCCAAGGTATTTGCAAAAACAACATATTTTAGATCTATTTAGTTGTTTATTTTCAAAAGTGTATGTATTTCACTTACTATTTCTAAATACATAAATACACTTCTAAATCACTTTCAATACATAAAACATAAAACTTTTTTCCAAAGACACATCCACAATATATTTTTGCCCTACATTAACGCAACTAATTGAAAGGAAAACAAGAAACAAGAGTGGGAAGGAAGGAAAAAGAGAAACATAGAGAAATAAACTTAATATTTAACAAACCCTTGAGGTGCAATAAGCGAATGCAATTTTTTAAAAATATTGACAATTCTGTCATTTTAAAAATGGTAGCAAAATTTTAAATAAATGTTTGGATTTCCGCTTAAATATTTGAAGCACAAATCTCTTCAATTTCTCCTTTTCTTTCTTTTCAGTAGAGAAACTATCAGGTTTCATACTGCACATGTATAATTGATTTTGTTTCCCCTCCCCATCACTTAATTCTATTATTATTTTTAGTATTTCTTCTAACTTTCACAATTTCTCTAATATAAATAATATCATCTCTGTTTTATAAGTGAAGAAACCGAGGCACAAGGAAGTTCAGAAATTTGCTCAATATTGCTAGTAAGTGGCAGGTAATGATACAGAATTCAGATCCCTCACTCAGATTCTCATCAAGTGGCCAGTAAATCACAGTCACCTCATAATATACAGCCTTGCTGATATGGTGAATCTGCTCAATTTCTTGATAACCAAGATTTTCCTCCGAAGTACTCAGCTGTGGGACTGTGCTTCAACCTGCCCTTGGAAAATTCCAAATACCAATATCTAATTAAATATTCACAGTAGGCTTTATGGTTTGGCCTGTTATAAATGAAAAATAGGAGATAGTCGATGTGCTGACCAGGAAACGAGATTGTTTTTCTCATCCTTCACTCCAGTAATAAAATTCACACTGCAAAGTCTGAGAAGCTCTTGGACAGGGGAAAAAATGGGGTATTGACGCATCCTGTTTTTGGACAAGATCCCTTGAAACCAGCACTTGTAAAATTTCCAGATCATTCTTTTATTGGCCTTCTCAGTGTTTAGCAGGAAAAGAGGTGATTTTTCCAGCTACTTTTGTTATGTTATAAACTTAAATGTTGATCACATCATACCTGGGCAACTAGTATAATTTTCATTTATCTATTTCTTTCCCCTTTTCTCTATATCCTCTTATTTCTTTATCTAAAAATGGAGTTATTAATAAGAGTATATAAAGTTATATAAGATAGTACAGATAATAGTTTCCAGACAGCACACTGGCACCACTTCTTATATCAATCCCTTTATTCCTTCCTTCTCTTTCCTCATTTTCATTCTATTTCTACCACTTGTATCCAAAAGAAATTTTTAAAATTGGACATTAGTAAAAAAAGAAAAAGTGACCTGAATTTATTCTTTGATTAACAAGCTTGTAATAATAAATGCCTATGTTTAGACAGGAATGGTGCAAGATCTTAGATGCACAAAGTGAAATAAGTTTTCTTAGAAAGTGGCAGAGAAAGGATCTGTTAGTATGTTGCATATGCAAAAATGAAAGTTTAGCATAAAGATTTGGGAGCCCAGGGGAAGAAGTATCCTCAGCAATATGACTCAAAGAGCCTTTGAAGGACTTCATCTCCCAAAAGCACCAATCAGGTACATTTGCTTCATTTCCTTGTAACAGGAAAAAAAGGGGGGGGGGGGGATACTCTGTTTAACTGACTTAAATGAGAGTATAAAGGTGGTATTAATATGAACATGAACTGATCTCAAAGAGTAGGCCTGTAGGAAAAGTTTTCCTAAGAGATTTTTCGGAAAGTGAAAGCAAAGATCATAGAACCCTGGAAATAATTTCCATGAACACAATCTGCAAAATCACAACCCAGAACAATACAGATACTGCATTTCCAGAAACACCCTTCCAGCCATCAGCTCTACATTTTCTTAACATCTTTCAGGAGCAAGGGTATTTGAACTTATTTTATTAAAAGAGCTCAGACCCACATCAAACCAGATTTGGACAACAGAGCCCCAGGATGAGTGAACTTCCCTTGGGAAAGACCCTGAAACCCTGAGCCCAGCTGTAGAAAGACATGTTTTGAAGTTCAGTCACAGCCTTCTCCTCAGTGAACTTGCTGTGTGACATTGAGAGAGACACTAACAGCTCAGTGTCTCCGTTTCCTCATTTGTGTAATGGGGACCACAATGCTCACCTTCCTCACAGGCCCACTTGGAGCAACAACTCATTAGCAATTATAAGGGACTTTGGAAATGTAAATACCAAAATATAATTTTAACCAACAAGTAAATCCTGGTGCTTCCCACTCAAGCACTCCCTTCTGGGTAAGTGATCAAAACGACTGGCTGACCCAGGTGCCTCTGAGCTCAGAATTCACCCCTCACATAAATATATGTCTCCTCCAGAGACTGTCTGGGGGCCCTTTCACGGTCCAGTCACCAGGCTGCAGCTGCTTTCCACCACCTGTCAGGAAACAGGAATCCCAACATGAGGGGTGTCCAAGTTGTACTTGGCAGACACCACAACTCAAAGGAAATTGTGAGAAAGAAACTAGCAGGCCCATCCCCAATGACTTCTGAACCACATCTCTGGGTTTGTGGAAATTTTCTATTATAAAAGTATGTACCTATTGTATCAGTCAGGGTTCTCTAGAGAAACAGAACCAACAGGCGAGATCTGTAAAGATGAGATTTATAAAAGTGTCTCACGCAACCTCAGGAATGAAAGTTCAAAATCTGCAGGGCGGCTGTGAAGCTGGCAGCAACCATGAAGGGTCTGGACAGAGCTCCACAGAAGAGGCTCGCTGGCTGATGAAGCAGTGAAGGTTCTCTTCTTCCTTAAAAAGACTCAGCTGATTGCATTATCTTGTTGCGGGAGATGATCCTTTGTTGATCGCAGATGTGATCAGCCACAGATACAATCAGCTGACTGATGATTTAATACATCAGCCATATGGTTTATCAACCAGCCACGAAATATCCTTGCAGCAATGAGCAAACAACAGGGCATCATCACTTGACCAAGTTGACATCAGAACCTAACCATTAATTTATTTTTCAACAAAAACGTGTTGAACATCTAAATGTGGACATAGAATGGAAATTCTTTACAGCTCAGTAAGAATCCTGTAGCCATTAGACTAATGTCCTATGGGCCAGCAATCCTTGCTAGAGGATTAGGGCACAATCTCAAAGCCAAGCAGTCATATCACAGACATCTCTAGCTTCTTAAAAGGACTGGGTGGTGGTGGGGATGGAGTCACACAAAAGCGCAAGTATTCACAGAGTGGGGACTTTGCCCAGCCCTCAGACCTCTCAATGCAGTTAATGTCAAATATATCTTTGCAAAAATGACTCTCTATTATAGGAAAAACAATCAACTAAGCCTTGGATTGAATTTAAACTGGATACTACCCCATTTCAAATAATAAGTATGCCCATCCTCTAATACTAAATGCACTTTGAGCGAAATATCACTTGTGTAATTGGGTCATAAATATAAGTGGAAATAAGTACCGAGGAAAAATTTCAGTAGTGGGATTTGCAAATTTCCACTAGGTTTAATTTATAGTTGTTGTATTTTCTTTCAAAATTAATCTGAGCTATTCAAGAGTTAATATACTCATCCTCATCATTCAACATCTCAAGCCTATTATTCATCATAAGTTTGTCATGACTGTACTTGTCAGGAATGTATAAAAATAAAACCACCAAATGGAATGAGCACTGAGCTAGGACTAAGTTGATATATTTGGGACCCAAGCATATCGCTTCCTAACCCTGTGACCTTGGGCAAGTCACATAAATCCTCATAGCTTGACTCTCTTTCTCATAAAATGAAGATATTAATAAATTACTCCTACTTCCAGGGTCATTGTGAGTCACTACTGGGGTGATATACGTGAAAACACTTCATGAACTAAAAAGCACACTGTAAGTTAAAGGGATGATGATGATGATGATTTCTACTTAATCTTCTTGTAATAGGTGCATTTGAAAACTCTACAGTGAATGAATAAAAAGGTGTGCAGACATTATTAGTACAGTGCCTGTTGGTGGTAATAAATCTGCATTGATTATCACAAAGAGAAGGATAAGAAAAGGTACTTTCCTCAGATTCTGTCTTTTATTAAAAAGATATAACTGTGGCGGGCCACAGTGGCTCAGCAGGCAAGAATGCTTGCCTGCCATGCCAGAGGACCTGGGTTCGATTCCCTGTACCTGCCCATGTAAAAAAAAAAAAAAAAAAAGGTATAACTGGCTTCATTGTGCTTTCCACAGCCTTTACATTTGTGATCCTTACAATTAACTTGTAAAATATTTGTATTTGAATGGCATCTATAAAAATAATGGATTCAGAAAGTTATCATATGTGAAAAGAATAAAGAAAAAAAAAACATTTCTCTCCATCCCAAGAAGTTTCAAAAGTTTCAGAATCAGAGTTAATAAAATTCAATATGCTCTCAGACAGCATATACTCACTAATAGAATATCGTTTTGAAGATAATTTAACTCCCTGGTATCACCAAAACCTACAGAACACTGTAACTGTCTGTAATGTGATATATGACAAGATATAATAAATGGGTGTATAGGCAGGTGAAACGCTACATAGATGTCTAAAGCAGAGTTATAAAACAAGTTTACATTTGTTATAAAATATTTTCAATTATTAATATAAACAAATTATTATAAAATACATTAAAGTGACATGGAAATGAAATTATATGCACTAAATATTCTAGCAATGTAAATGTAGTCTTCATTTCACTTTTTCTAAGAAGTCATATACTTCCATTTTCTAAACACTTTTGAAATGATTAACGTACCATTTATTATGGGTTTATAATTACCTTTGTTTTATGAACATATTTTCTCTTTTCTGCACACAAAGAAGACATAGATTAATTTTTATATTATTCTATATAATCATCCTTCATATATTTGAACATGTTTGGAAGCAAATATGCACTCCAGACAGTTCTCCAAGTGCTATCTTAGGATATGAGGAAGACATAAAGTTAGAGTCATTGATGGAGTTGAGGGAAAGATAAAATCAATATTTCTCTTTCTCCCTGCTTCTCCTCCCTGCCCCTCCCTTGCCCTCATTTCAGCAACAACAACAAAATGTTAGGAAAAAAGTGGTTACCATATTTCAAACATTTTACCCAAAGGTTTTTCTTATTTTACTAATATTGTATTAGTTATCTATTTCTGCATAACAATTCATTCCAAAACTTAGCTTTTTAAAACAATAAACATTTATTATCTCACAGTTTCTATGGGTCAGGAATCTGGGTGTGGCTTAGCTGGACCTCTCTGGCTCCAGGTCTCCTGGGCGGTTTTGATCAAGCTGTCAGCTATGGTGGTGGTCATCTCCACACTCAACTGCAAATGATGGATTCACTGCTCATTTCGTTCACTCGTCGTTGCCAGGCTGAAGATTCTCATGGCTGTTGGGCTGAGGGCCTTAGTTCCTTGCAATGCCTTGTTGGGCTACTTACAGCACAACATCTTGCTTTTCCAAGGACAAATGATCCAAAATGGAGCACGAGAAAGCACCCATGAAGGAAGTCACAGTTTTTTTACAACCTCACCTTGGAAATGACCTCCCATCAATCTTACCACCTTCTATTCATTGGAAGCAAGTATTAGGTACAGCCCACGTTCAATATAAGAGAATTTAGACAATAGCATGAACGCCAGGATGTGGGAATCATCAGGGGCCTTCTTAAAGCCTGCCTACCATAAATAGAATTGTATATTATCTGAATTAAGTGATCAAAACATGCAAGATGCAAACAATTAGTGTATTTCTGATGAGATGTAACAAAATAGACATGTTCAACATGACCAACTTCATTCATAAAAATGTCTTTGATAATTTCAAGTTTTTTTCCCAAAAATAATCTGATTTATTCATTTTCAAAATAGTTTCTCATCAAACCCCTAAAAATTACAGAGTGCCTAAGATATATCAGGCACTGAGTTCAGTGCAGAGAGGCAGGCTTGGTTTTCAAGGTGCTTATAGTTTTGAAGTTTGTTATTTATTTCCAGATCTTTGCAAATTCTTATTGATATTTTAATTATTGTGGTTTTGTTTTGTTTCAACAAAGAAATATTACTCTGCTGAATGAATGTGCACTTAAATGTGCCTTTCCAAAGAGCTTCAAAGCACTTAACTGTCAATATCTCACTGGACCTTAGATTCCCTAAAAAGATAGGTAGAGGGTGGGCCGCGGTGGCTCAGCGGGCAAAGTGCTTGCCTGCTATGCCGGAGGACCTCGGTTCGATTCCCGGCCCCAGCCCATGTAACGAAAACGGAGAAACAAAATACAATAAAAAACAAGAAAATGTTTAAAAGATGTTTCCCTTTCTTCCTCTCTTCCTTCCTTCTATCCTTCCTTCCTTCTCTCTGTCTTTCCTTTAAAAAAAAAAAAAATAAAAAAAATAAAAAAAATAAAAAAAAAAGATAGGTAGAGATTTGGTTTATAGAAGCTAAGACATAAAAAAGTTAGCTTTCCAGTCCTATGCCATAAAGGTAAAAGAAGGTAATAGTAAAAAAAAGAATCCATCTTGCCCAAGTGTCTACCTGTTTTCCTGTTAAGTAGGCATTACTGCATCTCTCCGAGCTCAACAAGCCAGACAGTTGAGAATCATAATTAATTTCATAAACCTACTAATACAGTCAGTCTATCTCTTTAACCTCTTTATCCCTTGGTTTAGTGTAATCACAAAAGTCCTTGTACTCTACAACTCTATATGTTACCATGAACCCATTCAGCTTTTCCCTACCTTCATCTTTGCCTTAAAACTTTTAACTAATGCAGAAAATAGTTGTTCCATAACGCTTCTCTTCAATTCCAAACAGACTGCGTTTTACCGTAAATCTTTCAAAAAGCCAAATTAGATGGATTCTTCTTTTTGGAGTTCTTGTTCTTTAGGGGACCTTTAATCAACCTGGCTTTGATGAAGTCTCTCTTGTTAACTAAAGGACCTATCTCTATCCCACTAAAGGACCTAGCTCTTCATTCCCAGGCACCAAACCAAATCATGCCTATTCCAATGGTTCGCATTCAGAGTTTCACTATCTCCAGAGTGTGTTTCCTTATCCAACATCAAATAATGGGAGCATCTGCAGATGAAGTAACAGTCAGAAAAATAAGAAACCTGAGTCCTAATTCAGAGTCAGCTCTTTTTCTAAAGTAATGTAAAAGAATTACAATAATGCAAGATGCTAATCATCCAGCTGCATAAAAGGGAATTCAGTTACGTTTTTGGTCTATTTCAGTATAGCAAAGTGAGGGGTACAGAGCAAATAGTTAAAGAGTATTAATACATTCATATCGCTATTTATTCGACGTTTCTGTGTTTATATAAAATGCCTTACAGCATGCATTTATTTTGTATGACACTACATCTTCCTAGCTTTGTGACATTACAAGCCTAATTCATATGAATAGGCAAGCATAAGAAGCATTGTGCCTCTCAAGGATCTGTAATTCTGGAAAACTTAAAAGGAAAGACATTTCTGAAGAATGGTTTATAAAACAAAGATATTTCTCACCCAATTGAATTAAATAAACATTACTGTATCCATGTGTTGATACTTAAAATCAAAATGTGCTAGAGCAGTGAGTGGTCATAAGAGCATAAATTGCTGTCACTGACAGTCAGGCAATCTGCGATCTATCGGGAAACTGAATGTGTTCATGTGGAAATGTGTTCTACTGTGGTTAGTAATATACAATAAAGAGCAAAACTAGGCCTCCAGAGGGACTCTGCGAAAGGTTGTAGACAGATGTTCTGCAGCTAAGAGTCCAACAGGACAGGACTGTATTTAGGTCAACGAATAAGGTTGAACAAGGAAAGAAAGAGTAGAAACAGAATTTGTGTGGTGACCTCTAGAAGCAGTTTCAGTAGAAAATTGTCTTGACACATGCTTTCTAAAAAAGAAGTGAAATTAGTTCTGAACTACAGTTAAACCAACATCCAAAATCTGGATCTAGTTGCAGGCGAGCACAAAATATTGTAATATTTGAGGGTTTTATGATATAACTCCTAGAATACAGATTTTGCTTTTAAAATATATCAAAGAGCTGTGTACTTTTTTAAAATGAGACTTGCTTGTATCAAACATTCAGTTAAAATGAATTTCCTTAGAACGCTCATTTTAATTTTTCTACATAGCCTTTTTCTTACTACCATACATATAAAACTATAGAATTTGATATATTCAATAAAAACACATCACGTTGGTGTGATTATGTATCTATGAATACCAAAATTAGGTTTAATTCTTCAGTGAGAATAAGGAATATAAGAGCAGGATCTTATGCTAACCCAGCCTATATCCTAGACATAATATTGCTACCCTTTTCTAGAAGGAAACTGTCTGGCATAATAGCTGTCTTCAGATAACAGCATAATTTCAGCAATTCTGTAAGTATCTAAATCATCAAATTCCCATCTCTTTTTCCCTAACCCCAACTTATTACTCCCTTGCCTTCATTGCCTTCTCTTCCACCCTGCCAAACACACACACGTTACTCCAGGCCAGATCACCTATCTGGACTGTGCTTGTCGTCTAAAAGTCCTTCAAGAAATACATTATGGTTGTATTTCTAGAGTCTATATTATCCCTCTCTATATCCATAATGACGAAGAGAAAATGACATTAGTTTCCTCCCCCATAGGAGAGGATTCATGCAGCTTCTTAGTAATAAACAAGGAAGATCCACTAATTCTTTCTTTCCTTCTCTCCTCCATTTATAGATGGTCCTAACAAAAGGTGAGTTGCAACATGAGGCCTCCTACCAAAGGAGACCAAGTGCTGGTTGGTCTCACCTTGGGTTTCTTTCTTCCTGTTTCTTAAAGTCCTACTAAAAAATAGCACATGAATATCAAAATGCCACTACAGTAGTCAGCATGCAATGGGAATACTGAAAATATGATTATACAGGTAGATCACATTTCTCCTCCTGCGCTTGGAGCCATGGAATTCAAGAAGATGAAGAATCATTTAATATATCTTTAAAGTACAAAAGTGATAATATAACATTCAAGAAGTGCTGCTTATACTTCCTTATCATAACGGGAATTCCAATTTAGTTCTCACTTGAAATGTTTTAAAGAGAGTAGAAGCCAAGAACACATCCTATCTATAAATTTAAAGTATGGAATTTTCATAATTGAGACGTAACACTAAGGACAACAAAATCCTTGAATATTTAAGGGAGAATAAAAGGAAAAGACAGAAATGACTCCTACTAAACACCAAGCTGAGTTTTTGGACTTATTTCAATCCCCTTTTGTGGTCCTAGCTTACACATTCTGATGAACTACTTTACAAATTACTTTCTTTTCTTTGACAGTAAGAACAAAGCTGAAGGACTAAATAAAACATAGACAACTAGGTGCTGACTCACCCACCTGGTGGCAGCAGTGTGACCTGTGGATAAAAGCTTTAAGTCTTCAAAAAGACAGCAGCTGCTCATTTTCCTATTGTCTTTTGTTTAAGGCTTAGAGATGTATTCAAAATTTGGACCTACTTAAAAGGGATGACACTCTTCTTTTCTAACTCTTGGACTGACCGTTCGTGGTGAACTTTTCTTCCCCTTTGCACATTAGGAGACATATTTTAACTTAATTGAGGGCGGGCCACAGTGGCTCAGCAGGTAAGAGGGCTTGCCTGCCATGCCCGAGGACCCGGGTTCGATTCCCAGTGCCTGCCCATGTGAAAAAAAGAAAAAAAAAAATGATGCTCTTAACTTAATTGATACATTCAATCCACAAATAAGTGGTACAACACCTCTTCATGCTTAGAACTCCCTGGCACTGTTGGAAATGTTTAAGAAAATAGAGGCTGGCCCCTGCTTTCCAATGTGGAACATATGACTGAACAAAATTACAAAAACACAAATTATAGCAAACACCTAATGCTTACTCTAGATAGGCACTGCCCAAGCCCTGCCCTAAGTGTTTTGATAATATTAATCCATTAAATTCTCACATCACCCAATGAAACACATCTCCACTTTATTGACTGGGAAAGGTAAAGCCTGGAAAATTTACATAATCTGACCAAGGTTACATATATAATAAATTGTGGATTCAGAATTCAAATCCGAGTATTCTGATTTCCCAGTTGATACTCATTTTTGTATTCTTAAACTTTTCATTTTGAGATCAGTTCAAATTTGCAGAACAGTTGAAAAAAATAAAAAACCTATACAAAGAACTACAACATACCCCATCTCCCACCAAAATATCCAGATCTACCAATTTTTAAAATTTAGTCATATTTACCATATCAGTCTATCCATCTATCTATTAATACATCCATCCTTCTATCTATCATCTACCTGTTTGTCTAAATATCTGCTTTCTACACATTTGAGAGTAGGTTCTGTGCATCACAGTCCTTGAACACTTAATACTTTCATGTACATTTTCCAAAGAACAAGGATATTCATTTATGTAACCACTTTACCCACAGTTGTCAAGTTTAAGAAATTTAACATTGATATAAAGCGTACAGTCTATATTCCAATTTTTTGACCCAATAATATCATTTTGGGCTTTTTTTCCTCCATTATTAGATCCAGTTCAGGATCATGTACTGTTTTTATAATCATTGTTTCTTTTTTTTTAATTTAGGAAACATATATTCAACACAAACTTTCTCATCTCAAACACTCACAAGCATACCATTCATTGGAATTAATCATATTAACAATGTTGCATTACCCTCACCACTATCCATTACCAGAACTTCTCCATCACCCCAAAACAGGTACCTAGCACCTAGTATTCATTAACTCCCCATTCCCCCTTCCTCCTCCCTTGAACTCTACTTTCTGTCTCTATGAATGTGCATATTCTATTTCATAAAAGTTGAATCATATAATATCTAACACCTGTGTCTGACTTATTTCAAACTCAGTATAACGTCTTCAAGGTCATTCATGTAGCAAGTGTGTCAGTATTTCATTCCTTTTTAAGACTGAGTAATCTTTCATAGTATAGCTATATATAGATATCTTTGTTCATCTATTCATCTGTTTATTGGACACTTGGGTTTCCTCCACATTTTAGCTATTGTGGTTAATGCTGCTATGGACAAAGGTGTACTAATATCTGTCTGAGTTCTTACTTTCACTTAAATTGGGTATATACCTAGAAGTGGGATTGCAAGATCATATGACAGGTCTATGTTTAACTTTTTAAGGAACCACCAACTGTTTGCACAGCAGCTGTACCATTTCACAGTACCCTCACTTGCATTTATTATTTTCTGTGTTTTTTTAAATAATAGCCATTCTAGGGGGCATGAGGTGGCATCTCATTGTGGCTATGATTTTCACATCCCTAATGGCTAATGATGTTGAGCATCTTCTCATGTGCTTATTGACCATTTGTTTATTTTCTCTGAAGAAATGTCTAGTCAAGTCTTTTACCCACTTTTTAGTTAGGTTGTTTGTCTCTAATTGTTGAGCTTTAGGAGCTCTTTATATATTCTGGATATTAAACCCTTAGAAGATGTATGATCTCCAAATATTTTCTACCATTCTGTTGGTTGTTTTTTCCCAGTCTAAACTCAACCAATATGCTATACTGAAGTTCTGAATAGTTGAGTGTTTTGTGACTTCACAGAAAAAGAAGATAAGTGAGGGCTGGAGATGTTGCAACAAGTTTTGTGGAGAAAGTGGAAGGAATTTGGAACTTGAGAAATAAAGAGAACATGGCCAGATGAGGGTGAGGAGCAAGGAATTATGGCAGGATGAACAATAAGCACGGATTGTCCATTAGGAAGTGAGGAGGCTATTCTGAACAGAGCAGACATTAACAAGGAGAAATTAGATGAGATAATTAGGATGATGCAGATTATGGAAATCCATAAAATGTACAGGGAAAATTGAATTCCTAAGAGGGTGAAGTTAAAATTGAGTTAAAAGGCATTATCTCAAAAGCATATTTGGCTATATTCCAACAGAAACAAGGCTTCTCTTAAAGCGTATAGATCCTTAAATAATTGTTTCACTATGAGCAAAGTGAACAAGAGAAAATACAGATTAGGGGTGAAGATTAATGCATTTTTATTTTTACTAACATGAGAAAATGGCAGCCAAAGAGTCAGAAATTTCTGTACTGACTTACAGTCTATTTTGATTTATATCATCTTTGTGATCTCTGCTGACTAAAATATATATGAAACTTGTATTTAAACTGAAATGTAGTGAGAGCCAGGAAGTCTGCCTGGAGGAAAAGCAGGTGGAGGGAAATGCTCTCAATGCTACCTTCTCTTTGGAAGATCATTTTTAAAGGAGACTCAGCTGAGAGTCAAAGAGAAGTTTTGTCCTTCCTTCAAAAGGCAAAAAGGGACATGAAGAAGAAGCAGAAACACATCTAAATCACCTCTGAGGAAAGGTGATAGTAAGGATGAACTGGTCAAAACAGTGAAACTGACAGAAGCAGGAATGTTTAAATGTGTGAACAGAAAAGTTAAGAATCACAGTGAGGAGGCAGGTTCACCAGGAACATTGCGAGGATATTGGAAAGAGAACAGGGAGCAATCTCATAACCTCTCAGTCATTTCCAACTTCTTACAATGCTCCAGGAAAGAAAAAGTGTGCTTGATAAGAATGATTTATTGAGCAATTATCTCTTTCCGCCCTCAGCTCTCTGACACTGGACAGCAGACAAGTTGGGTGAATTATATTTGTGGAGTTCTCCAGAAGAGCTTCCTCTGAAGATGCACAATTTTCCAGTTAGTCACAAGGCAGAGTCACAAGCAGAACAAGACTCCCTCTTTTTGTAATAAGGCTGCTTTCTACACACAGCTTCTATAACAGCTTCAGCGCTCCCTTCTCTGTCCATGCTCCTCTCTACTGGTTTAGAATTGTTTATTCCCCAAGTATAAGCATGCTGCTCACTCCCTCTCCCCACAGTCCTAGCTCCCCCTTTGCATCTCCCATCAGTCCTTTCTATGGTCCTCCACTGAACTATTTGCTTCCCATGCAAATCAGACTCATCCATGTGCTGCCCCCTCATCCCTGCTTCTTCCTCCAGCAGTGTTCTCTTGGTTTCCCCATCTGCCCCTTGGCAAATACCCTGCAGAAAGCAGACTCTCTGGGCTGTCTTCTCCCAGTAGGTTTCTTCTGGCTTCAGGCCCCAGTATCCCAAGTCTCCACTTACTCTTGCCCTTCCCTGCTTCCTGTGACTGCTGTTCTGCTGCTGACAAGCATGAGAAGAAGGGTCAGAAGGAAAATTGTGCTTTTAGCACAGTGATTACTCAGATATGATTTGGGTAGCTCAAGTGTGCTGAAAAGTCTGTTTTTTATAATTGAGCATAATACAGATTTAAACGTAGTAAACCAGTCTCATTTTTCATTTACATGGTTAACTGACAACTCCAGGCATGAGATAACTACCTGCCATCTCAGGCACACACGTGAAGATAACTACATAAGGAATCCTAATAGATCATGAATCATCAGGCCAGATTTTAGTTGAGTTCCCTTAGCAATAAATATTTTCCAGCATCTTAGATCATTTGTGGCACATTGTTTATTTTAGAATATTTGTCCCTAAACTACTTAGCACCTGATCCTTCCAGTACTTTAGTACAAAGTCTAAAGAAAAAACAAGTTTGGGCTGAGTATCTTCAATCACCAGTGACTTAGCGACAGGTGCAAACTCATTTCACTTAGAATTGTAGGTTGAACTCAGATTGGGGTCCCTGAAGCCAAAGATCAGCCCTTATGCAGTAAGTTAAAGGAAAACATTTCCTATTTCTATTAAGCAACCAGGAAAGGAAGGCTCATGCGATAGCTGGAAGAGAACTGAAAATATCAGGGTTACCAAGAGTCACCCAGAAACCTTTAAAATAATTTAAAATGGTGATAGAACGCATAATACATGGTGCTTTTACTGATGCAGTAATCCTTAACCCTTAACCCTTAACCTAACTTGTACTTGTGCTGAGAAGTCAGTAGAACTGTTTCTAGTTGATCAGCCAAGGCCATTTCCCTTAGTCTGGGAACAACGCTGAAGACTTTCCCACTTAAATTGCACACAAAGCACTAAAACTGTGAGTCCTGTGGAATTTTCCCTCAGATAAAAAAGAAAAACAAATTTTTGGAAATTATTTATAATTCATAAATGGGTCAAGATACCATTGCACTGGGAACTCTAAACAGAAGAATCCAGAACTATGATTTCTTCAATTATTTGTGAGGTAACTCAGGTAATTCCAATGTCTTACTGTATTTAGGAATCAAATTTCTTGACTATTACATATCTAAGAACATAGTGAGCAAATGGCTGCCTCAGAAGTGGAAGTGGGTTTTTGAAAAGCTAAAACTCTGAGATTTGAAAATAAATAAAGGAGAATCAAGATGCTTTGAATCATTAACAGCTCTGCACATGCACAGAGAGACACAAACACATCTAAAGAGGCTAGGACAAAATTAAACAGTAATGATCATTTATAGTAAGATACTCTGAGACACAACAGAAGTCTCAGAACACCAACAGGAAAATCTTGTTTGCTCAAATTATTTGTTTCTTCTGTCTAATGAATGTAATTCTAATATACAAGTGATAACACTGGCATTTCTTTGAAATGTTGATTCAGTTTAATTATGAAAATCACCAAGGTATTTTCTAGCTGCTGCATCACTCCCTGTACTAAGATTAATCACATCAACATCATTCATTTAATCTTCAAAGAGGAAGCAGTTGTCCACAAAAGCCTTCAAATAGCTTCATTAGTGCAACTTTTCAGTCTCAAGCACTTAGCTGGCAGCATATGAGTGAGAGTAAGGTCATTATATTCATCTATTTCCTAATCTAATTTTTTAAATGTTTCTACATCTAATGTAGAAATATATGTGTAGAGCTCTTACCTTCTCTTTGTTTGGCAAGTAGCTCAAAACACGAAGAAAATACGGACTTTGTTTAGCCAAATACTTGGTCACTATGGCGTCCATTCATGAAATTTAATGTAAAAGCCCAGAACTAGTTCATTTCCCCTTTGGGGGTTTATTTAATGGGGAAAGGATTGGACCTAGAAACATGTTTCCTTGTCTCTCACAGACAAAGAAAAACTTAGAGCATGATAACTATCCTCTCAGTTCAAGAACTAGAATTAAAGTAATCATTGCAAATAATAATGTCTTTGGCGTTTTAAAATACAAGATGGAATTTATATTTAAAAACAGAAATGATCAATCTCATCTTTATTTCTTTACTAAGATCCACATTTAGAACCCTCCCTTTGTAAAAACATTAATAGTCACTTCCTTTATTGGAAACCAATAGGCATAAGGGTCCCATAAAATAACACTGTAATATTTGATATGCTGATCTGGTCATAGTATCAATCTTTAAAAATTATTCAGTTGCAATCAAAAACATTCTCAGAGAGACTTAGAGCAGAGCCTAAACCAAGGGGTGAGAGGGTGGGGGTAGAGTCGTTTGTAATTACTGTACCTGCTCTGAAGGGTTATAAAATGTGTCAGAAAGTAAAATTTGCTGAGTCCCATTATCAAGAAGCAAAACCTGCTAACTGATGCTCTAAACTTTGCATCTTATAAAGGAATGATTTATTTGACTTTTTGACTGGTCCACTTGCAGAAATCATTACATTGCAATATTCAGTGACTGTGCAAAGGGGAAAGAAAGGATAAATCATGCAGCGACAGTCTCAAGTTAATATCTGGCAACCACATAATGTCAAAATTTAGGGCAAAATCTACCCATAATGGGGCAAATAATAGGGTACAATTGGGTTTTGACAAAGGGATTGGGATTTTTGATCATGAAAACAGTTTGCAATCTGTTGCAGTGATATAATGCCATTGTATAAATTTTGCTTCCACAAATTATGTAAAAGATATTTAGCATTTGCAGTGTTGACCTCTTTTAAACTGCTTTAAAATAAAACTACAGTGGGTTTTGCGTAACTGAATTCTGATAGATACAACATAATTATAAGGTAAAAAATGAAATGTGAGAATAACTCCATCCAGAGCTCAGTATTTGTCCAATTACACATGAAATCACCAAGGTAAGATGCAACCATATGAAAAAGTAACAAGTAACAAATAACTGCACTATTTGCACATTCAATACAATAATCAGGACTAGCAAAAAAAAATTAAAAATAATAATCAGAAATAAAACACTTTGTATATTCATGAAGTTTTATTATCTACTATATGTTGTAATATTGTGTTAGACATTCTAGGGATATAAAAATAAAAAAGATAAACTCTCTTCCCTTGAGAAGCTTTTGCTATGGTAGAAAAGACAGGAATGGAAACATATCATTACAAAACAAAGTAACGTAAGGTAAGTGACAAAATCAAGGAAGAACATGCCTGAGAATTTACAAGTAGATTTAACCTTGGCTTGAGGACCATGGAAGACTTAATAGCAATGATGACACCTGGGTGTTGAAGGATGGATAAAATATCGAAAGGTCAAGTTGGGGGAAAGAAGATTAAATTTCACAGTTTAAAATATTTTATAAACCCTTCCGAACATTTTCTGCATTTTATGTATCCTCTGCAGAGAAGAATAAGAGTTCTTCCATTTTCAGAAGTGTCAAAAGAATTTGTTACAACAATAGACAAATTCAAGAAGACTGGAGGCCCATTCCAGGTGGTATTTCTGAAATTGAGCCTAAAATAACCATTTTAACCATTAACGTTAGATATTTAATCCATACACTCCAAAGTCAGTTTTTAAAAAGCAACAACAAACCTGAGGAAGTATATTTAAGCATATTCTGAAAAAAAAAAAGGTGTTACTTTTCAAATAAAAAAATAAGTTTATTTATAGTCATGTAAAGTCTGACTGGAAACAAAAATACACATAATTTAAAGAAAATGCCTAAAAATATGAATCACGTAATTTTGTGGATTTTTAAAATTGCTTCTTCTTGAGATATATTTTTTCAGTGCCTTCCTGGGGGTGGAGGTGGAAACTTGGTGGTAAAGAAAGGTGAATCCTTTCAAAACACCTTTGGTAATATAAGAATTCAATTATTGGTTAATAAAGGAAGGAAACTAAAATAATTACTAGACCTTACTGAATTCACCTAAGTTACAAGTACTTCTGATGATTTCAATTATAATCTTAAAAGTAAAGAGCCTATCTTGCAGTACTAGATAATATTCAGAGTTCAACAACTAAAATAGTCCCAGGAATAAGGGATGTATACTCCTGTTTGTAGAATATAAAGGACAAATACAGGTGTCTTGACAACACAAGAAGAGCTCAGGAAGCAAAAATTGTCTTATACAAACTAATACCTAGTTCAGTTCTTATTCTGGGCCTCTGGAATGTGTCTATACTAATACAAGAATATGCAGTAGCTCTTTTAATTCTAGGAGTAACTGAGAAGCCTAAGGAGCTCAGAATCACCTTTCTGACCATCTTTCCTGTCTTCTATATATCCTCATAAAATATTTACTGTTCTTCTGAATGACCACTCTGATTATCCTCAGACTCCTTTCAGATTCCCTGATGATGTCATGGAAATGTTAAACCCATTATGCTAAGTTAGGACCTCCATCTGCAGTGACCTCTTGGCACAAGCTTCGAGGGCAGCATGATATTTTTACATAAAAGTTAGTCTTCATTCAAATCCTGGAGGTCTGATCCTGGAGGTCTGATCCTGAAAAAATACTGACAGCTCAATCAACCCTAATAAATACTTAACTAAGTCCATGGAAAAAATAATAATACAATTCCCCCCAAAAATCCATTACACATTTACAATTGAGTCATAAAAATGTCTATTAAATGTACAATTATTTTACCACATTTTTATTGGAAAATAAGCATTTATCCTAATTTACAGGTTTAACCCAAAGGTGGTACATGACATTCCTTTTCATTATGCTGTTAGGGGAGTGACGATTGACGGCACCCAGCTCTAATTATCTTTAATGTAGTGTTTCAAATTGATCATGCATAATGCAATTACAAATCATGATTAAATTAATTTATATTGATTTAAGATTTTATAAGTTGTTAATAACTAGTCTAGTTCATTTATTTCCACAAGCTAACATTTAATATTTTCAAAGTGCCAAAGCATTTCCTCTTTTTTATTCTAGTTTTGTTCTCATTAAAAAGTTTGCAGACTTGTAACTACTTTATGCAGGTGAATGCTGGCTTCAAAAGCCTGTAGGTAGAAGATTCCAGCAATTAAATAAAGTTTCTCTGAGAAATGATGCCTAATCCAGTCAGGATTATCTGCATTTTAAGTATCTAATTTATCTGAGAAGCACCTTGCCCGCCTCCATCTCCTAACTCTTCCACCTTGCCACAACTGTTTCACAGCTGGTTCTTTCAGTATTGGCTAGTACAGCATGAGTTCTGGGTGAATGATTAGTGAACCCTCCAGAAACCAGTGCAAAAGGGCAGAACTCCTTTCCTTAACATTCAAGGAAGGAAAGAAGGAATTTATAAACGAAGGGGAAGCCCAAGGAAACTTTACTCAGGAAACAAAGCCCAGGGAGTTAAGCCTTCCCAAATACTTTCCGTCTCTCCTCATTTCATCCACATTCAAAGAATTAAGTTCCCTCAGAAATGACCACATAAAAGGCAAAGTGAAGAATCAACCAGAGTGGACAAACAGTCCAGGGGATACCTTCCCTTCCTTGTTTCTCATAAGAATTGAAGGTGAAGAGAGAAAGAAAGTGTGACAAGAAAGCAGGATGGATTAACCCCATCTAACATGCTTTTGTTACAGAAACAAATAATGAATAAATTTCCAAGTTATCATTGCCATTTTTGCCACATACTAGAATTCTTCACCTCTTCGTACCTGGACTGTAAATCCAGGCAGGCACATGACATAAGCCACAGAGACATAATCTGGTCATTCTGCTCTTCACAAGCCTTGGAACCGAGAGTGGGGCCTTTGTAGATTGCTGCTCTCACATGGAAAGGTGAGCTTAGAGTTGTTTCATTTTCTTTTCAGTGCCCTTCTACGAACGCATTAAATGCTTTAAAGTCCTATGTAGGAAAATGAAGTAATCAGATTGGGAGGGACGGCGTGGAAATAGAAGAGAAATGTTTATGAGAAAAGCACGGAAATGACTTTAGGCAGTTTCCTGGATCCCAGCAGCTTCGGGTAGGACTCGGGTAGGATCCCAGCTCCCGCTCAACTGTGGGAAGGGACTGTTCAAAGCAAGTTGAGGCAGGAAATCGGCTTAAAGCCCTGGCGGGTTGGGAGGCGTGGGACGTTTCCTGCTCCCTGGCGCCCCCTCCAGGTCTGAGGGGAAGGCGAGCAGCTGCAGGAGCTCAAGCCTTCCTGCACTCGGCGCTGGCGGCCGAACTCCCTTCGCAGGGGGAGACCGTCCCAGTAGAGAGCTCTGCGAGCCGTGAGCTCCAAGGTCTCCCCGCCGCCAGCCAGGCCCGGCTTAGACGCGGCTCCACAGTCAGGCGCAAGTGACAAGCCTCCGGGAGCCCCAGGCGGGCGAGCGCGGAGGCGAGCGGGGAGAGCCCATCACCGCCACCACAGAAAAGCCGAGGTCGAGAGCACCCGCCTAAACCCAGCTGAGGAGCAAGGTCCGCGGACGAATTTATCGACCCCAAATGCAGCCAGAGCCGGCGGGTGCGGGGGGCTGCAGGGGCGGGAAATCCAGAGCGGAGCGGGGAAGAGGCAATGGGGGTGGGGTCAGTTACCCTCCCCTTTAAGGCCACGTTTGTCTTGAAGTCTCCTGCGTTTGGGGTCGAACTACTGCGAACGTTTCGGATACCAAGGAGCTAGAGCAACACTTTCTAAGCACACACACACACACACACACACACACACACAACCATCGGCCCCTAGCAAGAAAAGGGAGTCCAAAACTTAAGCGGATTTCCAGGCCCTGCTCCACTCTCAGCCGAAGTGGGACCTGTCCACACCCCCCACCTTCGCCCAGCGGGCGGGACTGCAGCCGCCGGACACAACCCGCCTTCAAATGCGGGATCCTTTCTGTTGTTCTACGTTTCCAAGGCCCAGTTCGTCCAGTCTCATTATCAACTGACAAATCAGTTCTCCAGTCTGACTTCTGAAGGTGTCACGCTCTTTTTAGTCAAGGACTTCGCCACAACTGTCCCCGGCAGCCTTTCATTCTCCCCAACACTCACAAAGTACTTTCCCAATGGATCGTTGTGCCTTCCCAGATTTCAGAGATTCTTGAATCGTGAAGGGTTTTTTTCACTAAAAGGCGCTGAAAGGCGGGGGGGGGGGGGGGGGGGGGGCGGGAGAGTAAGAGAGGGATGGAACAAGTATTTTCAAGCAATTTCCGAGCAGGTTGCTAGTCTGAAGAATAAAAGAACTCAATAAAACGTAACGCATTATTTTCCTTAACTAATAATAGTTAAGGAGGTGGTGATGTGGATGTCCTTGGACTTTCTTGAGTCACAGTTTGGCAATAAAGTCAACACTGCAGCCCTGAGACTGGAACTGCCAGCAACGACTTCTCCTCTGTGCACTCTCCTTGGGAATGCGGTAATGAAGCTCTGCCTTCCAGAAATTAGAAGATTCTCTGGGTTTAAAAAAAAAAAAAGCAATAAAAGAACTGTTTTAGGGAAAATAAGTTTCAGGCTTTAATCAAGTATTACAATTGAGACGGAATTTAAGTGTTTGGAAGGATTATTATTATTATTATTTTGGCATCGGAATGTGTGACAAGCAGTCCAGGTTGTTAAATTTCCAAGCAGGAATCAGCTTTAAATGCATGGATTCTATTATATGTACAATTTAATCACAAGGTATTTAAAATAGACATTTCCATCTAAAATCCAATCAGAAATCAACACAGTTCCTCCAGGCATTAGATGATCATCTCGATTTTGCATTTGTAAACTGGGAGAAATAAATGTGACTTGTGGATACCAAGAGGTCAAGTGCGGCTGCTCAAATATTTTTCTTACAAAATGACGGATTTATTAGACAAATAAGTAGCCCGGCTGATGCAAAACCCCCAGTGATTGAATTTTGACGTTAAGTCAACAACAACTCGAACTACATCAGTGCTTCAAGATTTAGTTATGGTGGTAGAGATTACTGAACAAATAAGAGCCAGAAATGAATACAGATTTCTGAGGCTCTGCCCCTGGCACCCTCTTCTTGACATTCTCCTCCATATGTTCCCCCTATTCATACTGTATTATAATTAAAGGACTTGCTTATGCTTTGCCATTGGAAAAGAAGTTTAAAATAATTAGGCATATTTTTTGTTAAAAAAAAGAAAAAGGATAGGCTCATGGAGAGAGCCAATTGAGTTCCATTATAAATGCCATCGTGACTTGAAAGTCAACCACCATCAGAGGGAGGGAATGTGCAGTCGATAGGGCAGTTTTTTAAGGTCTTATTTTCATTAAGTGTTATGATAAGCTACTCTCCTCCACCTTTCTTTTAAAACACCGCTTTCTAAAAGATTTGAGTACTTGGGCCACATCAGTATCCCACTCGCGGATCTGAATCCACTGTTAAATAATTACACTGTCCCTAGAATTTCAGGAATATTTAAATTTCACTTCTCATATCTGAGGGGCTGCCCCCACCCAGGAGCTGGCCGCGGTGCTGAAAATCCTGCGTGAATTTTGTGGAAAGGGAGGTATCACACATGGAGGTTCTGAAAGAATTACTTTTTTCCTCACGAAAAGAGGCTTAAATAATTGAGACTTCATTTAAACAGTTCATTTCTCATCTTTTCATGAAGAATAAGACTAACCCACTCCTACTGTGAAAATATTTTATTTATTCTTTATGTGACTTCCATATTGTAATGGAATTGGTGACAATTTCCATTTGAGTCTTCTTGAGCTCAACCAGAAACTCACTTCTTCCACCCTCTCCTTCTCTTATTCCATGACTTTCAGGCATAATTTTGTACCCCCTAATTAATGGAACTGCTTCTTTTGCAGAGATAAATCTGCCGTTGACTTTAAGAGTTTATCTGATCAAGAGTTTGAGACAATTTCTCTTTGTGGATAAAAATTTGCTTTCTAGGTATCCAGGCACAGACCATTAGAAGCAATGAACTGGTACCAGATCTTTATCCCAGGTTTCATTTAAGTGCAAGAATAAATTCCACTCTTTAAAATAAGTTGCCCATCTGGGCTTCTTTCCCAAATTGTCACTTTCCCCTCTTATGTACCCATATTTCTACAAATGATTTCATCATGTTGGTTTTTAAGTAATTTGTTATATTGGTTGTTTTCTCTGGTAAATAAACCTGGAAGCCAAAAATTGCTAACCCCACAATAGCAATAGAATTCACTAAATATAGAAGAATGTTTCATTATTTTGCCAACTCTAAGAATTTAAAAAATTGTGCAAATGTAGCCTTTCTACTAGAGAAGATAGTATAGTCATTTTTTTTCCTTATTTTTGATTCTGAGTAGTAACAACATTCCCACAATGCGTCTATGTGTCTGTTTACAGTTTGCTTGAACATGTTTCTGGATTTATATTTCAACATGCTCTTTAGGATGCAAAATTCCTGTCAAATTAAAGAGTGCTCATGTCTTGCCCGCTTCCAGCAAATCACTTGCAGCACCTAATAAATCCAGCTGGGGTTCCTTCCATAGCCGGATGCTGCCGAAATCATTATTGTCCTGCCTTGTTTCATGTCAGAGGCCTCTTCGCCTCATCTGTCATGAAACCAATTTCACTTTATTTACATCCATTTGCTAGTTTAATTACTGTGCTGATGAATAGCCTGAAGGAATTAAGTTACGAGTCTTTGGAAACCCAAAGCGACAGATATATGGGCTACCTTTAACTACAGGGAAAGAAATGAAGCCTAGTGGCAAGCTCCAAAATTAAAACAAATAAGTGTTTCTCCTTATGCAGCTACTCTTGAAATTCAGGGTGATTCTTTCTGTGTGTATTCTTCTTCTCCTAGATAAAACACAGTACTTTAAAGTCCCTCATATGTCCAGACTGACTGCAAATCAATTATAATTCTCTATTTTTTAATGCCTTTTTTAAAAAAATTAAAGGAGTCATAGGTGACTTTTCAGCCAAATAATCCTATGCAGTGGTGTTTTAAATTAAAGGCACCTACAAATATTAACCTTTCCCTGTAACTGAAAACTTACTTCTATGTAAAAAAGATAGGTGCCTTTGTGAAAATAGTGAATATTTAATACATCCAATCTAATGTACAGTAATAAGCACTCCACATATATATTACAAATAATGTAAAAGATTTCATTCATATAACATTTTATTTATCATTGAGTACAATTTCACAATTATCCTTTGTTTTTACATTTTAATATGCATAAATCATAAATAACATTCTGCTGCCTCTCTTTTACATGTCCAATATAATTAAGTACAATGAGCCAATATTAATGACAGAGGCTTATTTTGTGTGTGAATAATTTGTATTCTTAAACATATATAAGTAGTCAATTTTTATGTATATGTTTTAAAACCCAAGATTAATAAACTTTTCAGTACTTCTACTTTCCTGTAAATTACCTACTGTAGTATAGTCCCATTATCATGACTTAAAATTAAAGAACATTTTCAAGGATATTCTTTCCTAAATTCTGTAATTAATTATAGACTTCAAATCTTCAAATTGATAATCTAGCAATTAAGTATTCATGTGGTTCATCTTCACTGACTGCTGATTAAAACAATAACAAACATGCCTGAACTTACCTTTGGTTTTATATTTTCTCTTTTGTCAAGTAGCATCCCACATGAAAAGAATGTTTAAATCTTAAGTACCTGTATGTTTTACTTTCATTGCTCTGTTTCTGGTGTAGTTTTTAACATTTTAAAATCTGTGCTTTCATTTAATTTCCCTAAAATGATGAATTTAAGACATATGACAAATATATTGACTATTTCAAGAAAGTATTTACTTTTTTGGATAGGCTTTGGTGTACTCACTCATTTATACCATCTGCATACTGAGTATATAATTACTTCTAAGTTGTGCAAACTTTCTATTTATTTGTCTAACAAAATTATTTTTAACCTTCAAGGGCAAGAGGTACTTGTAAACAAAGAATAAATAAGAAAAATAGGTGTTTTAGATGCTTTCTCATTCCTTTTTACCCTAAAAGAACTTAAGTAGTTTTTGCCGCCCCATAGACCTTGCCGTTTCATTTTTCATAAAGTTAGCTTAAGGGAAGGTATTCAAATGTAAACACTTCACATTTACTATCAGAACTAAGAGTGGTGAGAACTCTTGTGTCTATGCAGCTATATATTAATAAATTATATATTCATTACAAATCCTCCAGGCACCTTCTTCCATATCCCTCTTACATCCCCTAACACATTTCCCCTCCCCCATTACTTTTCATAAAACTACTCCACAAAACAACATAATAAGAAAAACAACTTTTTTTGTAGCAAAAGAATCTTACCTATAAAGTTTTGCAATACAGATACCCAAACATGACCCTCCAGATAAAATTTCCTTCTATTTTAACAGAATCGTCTACTATTCTAATTCTTTAGTAGACACTTGTGAACAGTCTTTAACTTTACAGAAAGGAAATCTGTATTGGTTGAATCTTATTTAGATATTTTTATTCATTTGCTTTTTATATAAAAGAAATGAGAAAATTGGGGATTTAAAATGCTTTCTAATTTTCTCTCCCCCTCCCCCATCTCTCATTCTCCCCCTTTCAAAGACCCTCTCCCTCTTCCCAGCTCTTTTTGATTAATAGATCCATGTGGCTAACGGCCTGACATATGGTGTGCGAAGCAGCTTGAGATGGTACCTTAGGCATCCCCTACGGCCATTAACATATTAGGGGCTTATGTGCAGTCAGACAGTCAGACCTAAAGGAGAACCCAGTGTTTTCAGAAAGGCTGCACCCTAGAGCTGTTTGATAGAGCGTTTCAATAAGGCTTCACTCTTCAATTTTAAGGGAGATGCTTCCCAATTGAAACACTGTACAGGAGTGGAATGAAGTTTAGAAATTAGCCTCGGTTACACTCAACAACAAAAGTAAAAATGTGCTACATTTGTTTGTATACGGATATGCACGTGGCGATGCAGCTTCAGGCTCACAAACACGAACTAACTCCTGAGTATCATCAGTAAACAGGCAACGTCAGCGCCCGGATTTATTTTGTTTAAAGTCTTCTTTACACCAGGAATACTAACAGTAGAGTATCAGTACAGTTACTGATGGAGACAATTAAAAAGTAAACCAAAACAACAAAATACGCTCAAGAAAGAAACTTGATTAATGAACGATGTAGCTTGATTTTTACCCCTAGTAAAAGAAATTAAGTGTATGCTTCCATCAGCAGCCTTAAAGCAAGGAAAAGAGAAAGAAAATAATGAAAACTTTAACTTTACAAAATGTGATCATATTTTAAATGAATTTGCAGATCAATCTCTAGAGAGGTACTCAATCTTACTCCACAAAATATGAAAGTTTACAAACAGAAAAAACGTCTTGATGACAACTCCAAAAGGTGGGAAATGCCTCTAGATTAAATATCATCTGTAATGTTCAAAAACAAAGGACACGACACTCGAAGCTTTTTAATTCACTTTAATGTTGTAACTGAAGCTTGACATTCTCTTTGTCCACGCTCTTCTCTTTGCAGCCTCCTTCTGATAAACCACTGCACCCCTTTTGAACTGTATTCTGGCTGTTTGCTTGGCAAATAAATGCTGTTCTGCCCTATTAAACCTTTTAGCTAGTTTCAACTTCGGATTTCTCAAATACGGAACTAATAAGGAGGTGCTTTGATGCTGCTTTATTTTCAAACTATAGCCTTGAGGCGTTAAAACGCACAAAAAAGGTAAAAGGAAAAGCAAATTGCCAGGAGCAAAGCGCATCCTCCCTTTCAAAATCTCTCCTACACTCTGCAGTGCCTTGCGTTGCAGACGAAAATCGCTCTGTTACCTATGTACAACTACTTCGCATTGGCAGGTCCGGGGATTCTGAGCCGGTGCCACAATCGTGGGGGGGGGGGGGGAGCGGGGGGACGAGGAGAGAAGAGAGACTTTTAAAGCACTGGAATCCCCTGGTGATGGGCGGAAGTAGAGACGGAGAAGCTTTCCAAAAGTTGATTCTAGGCAAACAAATATCAAGTAGGAGGTGAAGATTAAGAAATGGCAACTCCTTTAAGCAGCAGTAATAAAACTTTTACATAAGGTGTGACGGTGGTGCTTTAGAGCCTGCTTATAGGCGCTAAGGCTCGAGCTCATTTCAAACCTCGGGCTCAGATTACATTTTGGATGGGAGACAGACACCTGCGCGCGTGCAGGCACGCCCTGAGCACTTTTGATTTCCGCCGCTCTGTCATACACAGGACCCCTTGGTTGACTATAAACAAATGAAACAATGGAAACAAATCTGTTCCCTTTTAAACTAAGATGAAAGCGTCTCCTGCTCAAAGGCATCGCAGTCCGTCTCATCTAAGTACGTTTTCAGAAGAAACGCAAGCCCCCAGGAGAAACCTCTGCCCAGAGTCAAATGGATACTACTTGCTTTTAAAAACGCCTACATTTCCATTGCTAACTCATAAAACACATTTTAAGATTGCGTTGAAGTGCAGGACAGACAGTTGAGCTTCCGAGCCCTACCTCAGAGCTCCTTGCCATATTCCGCTTTTTTCCCCTCTTTCTTTCACTACAACGCTTTGGTAAAGTCGCATAAATGATCAAAATTAACATAAATCATTATTAGTTATTAGGATTTGCTCTAAATTACTCTGTGAATATCACACCAGCCCCATCTGCCGCCCCTACTCTCGCAGCAATAGATTGCAGATAAAATAAATGTCCTTACCCCATTAGAAGGTTCCTGTCTCTGTAGCCAAAAGCCAAACAAAAGCAATAAATACCGGGCTTTTTCACTCCACTATTCAGCTGTGAGTCTTTTCATCTGCTCTTCCTCTAGAAAAGCTCGATAGCTGCCTGAAAATATTGCATTTTATATCACCAAAGGGCGATTAATATTGCATTAACTGTGTTTAACATTTTTAAGCGCGAGTAATCTACATTGAGTTAGTTTCTATTACTAAGTACAGGGGATATGATAACTACTCCAGACCACTTAAGATATCCTTTAAAACGTATTACCAGTCTCACACTTTGTATTTTTTCATAATGTTGGTGTGTAGCATGCAATGTTTGAAGTGGAAGAAACCGTGCTAATGTTCTGTTTAAAGTATTCTGACACTGTCTGGAGACAGCGAGGTCTCTGCCTTCATTAAATGTTTATTGTCAACACTTGGGGGGGGGGCTACTATTAAGTGAATTTCCAGGGCTGGAAATTGTCAACAATTTCTGATCCATGCCTACAAAAGTTTGTATACATTATGCGGGACTGAGTCCAGGCGTCAGAGTTACTAAACAAACTTTTGTTTGAAATTCATTTTACCTAACCAATGCTAGAAATCTCTCTCTCTCCCCCCTCCACCATCCCTCCTTCTAGCCTCTCTCTTAACCACTTCTTTTTTCTTTCCTCCTGCTCCTATTCTTTTCCCTTTCAAATATGAGAGAAGAAATCTTCTGGAGATGAGATTCTGGGGACAGGGCTTGGGATTTGGGGGAACGGGTGGTCGCCTCACCCCAGGGGCCCGGTACACTAATCTCACTACTTTACGCTTTGAGGGAGTCTCCCCGACCCGAGATTTCTGACCTCAGTTCTACGATCCAGGCTTTCACTGAATTCTAAGGGCCGAAAACCCAGCGGCCAATCTTTCTCCCGCAACCAGTATAGCCCTTATTAAACTCAATATAGCGAGGCTTGTTCCTCCCTATTCTTTTCAAAAGAGGTAAATGAGTTAAAGTTTTGTGCTGTTTAAGGCTTCTGTTGACTTAGGAAAACTGGGGGAAGGAGAGATATTTTATCCCCCTGTGGAAAAACTGGTTCATCCCCATTCTTCTCAGGATGTCCTCAAAGGCACTTTCGGAGCAGGAGCGAACCTCTCCGAGTGCTTAATCCGAGCCTTGCTATTCCCGCTCGCCTGGTCCAGACTCGGCCCCCGCAGCGCGCATGTGCGGGTTCCGCGCGCTCCCCGCGGCCAGCACCCAGCCGGCCACCCGTGCGCACGCGCGCGGGGGCCTAAGGCCATTAACCAGCTCAAGTGCTCGGCGGCTTCTCCGAATCCCAGCCGGGGTCCTCAGGCTGATGGCGGTCTCGTCGGCAGAGTGGAGCTGCGGCCTCAAGGCACTAGAAACTTCTGGGCCGCGAACCTTCGGAGAGACGGCGGAGGGGCGCAAACAGGGCGGGCGGCGGTCACTGCGCCGTGGTCAGCAGACCGCGAGAGCGAGGGCCGGGGCTCTCACGCTCGGGGCGGCCCGGGATGAGTGGGTGTTTTCGTGGGAGAGCAGGAGCTCGGCGTGGTCGGGGGAAGGCGGGTCCCCTCCTGGCTGCCAGTTCTGACCCAATCAGCTCTGTCTGTGGCTTGAAAAGGCAACCCACCCACCCCGAAGCCCGAAAGTCGCGCCGAAAGTCGAGCGAGCTGCCGCCGGCCGCTAGAGGGGAAGGAGCAGCTCCAAGCGACCGCCTCCGAGATAACTCGCGGCGTCAGAAGAGCATTTGGTCGCTCAAATTTCGAGGCCGTCCCCCGGCCCGCACCTGCCAGATTCTCCAGGTTTGGGGGAGGGTGCTGCCTGTCTCTCAGCAAACTGAATTGGCAACAATTACTAAAGTTTTTAATTAGCCCCTTGTTATCATTCATTTTATTAATTTCCGAAATCTCAGGCCATGAATTATTAAAATACAATCCAACCGGCGTGGGGCCGCGTCGCGCTCCCCCGCCCCCAGCTGCACGTTCGGGACCCGGCTCCGGCCGCGCCTCTCCTGCTGCGCGGGAGAGTGTGAGCCGCCCCGCACGAGCACCCGCGACAGAGCGAAGGTTTTAACAAATATTGAATAATGTAATTATTGCGACAAGGCTTATCTCGCAGGTGGAAAGAGGTCCCCGTAAGAACTGGAATTCGGCTACTATTTAAAAAATGGTTTTAACTTGCAGTTGCCTTTGAAATAGTACGCGAGGAGTGTGGCTCTCTTCGTGGGGCTAAGACTGCAGTAGCAGCAACCAAGAATAGAACAGAACCAGCTGATAGGAATAGTCATTGTGGTCATCAGCCTTATCATCGCTGGCCACCAGGGCTATTCGAATGGGGGGAGACACGCTGGTTTTAGCCGGGATCAGAAGTTAAAATTTCAACTCCACAGGCAAAAGCGTGAAAAATGAAGAGGGATGCCTCTCTTAGGGTCTACCGGGAGAGGCCTGGGCGAGCGGACGGGAGGCCGCGAGGCGGGACCTGGCTAGGTAAGCCCTGGGGGTAGGGCGCCTTTCCCTCTTTTTAGCACAGAATGGGATCCGCCATTTCCACCCCGTGACTGGTGCCAGAATACACTTAGAGTGAACCGGACCGAAGTGGTCTTAATATTAAAAGTAAAAAATCGATACAATCACGGCAGAGGATACCTCCGGTTTATTTATGGGTGTAGTCGAAGTTGAGAGCAATTGCAGAACACGGATTAAAGAAAAGTCTGTTCGGAAGTTGAGAAAATCATCTGTTAGACCTAAAGAATTGGTAGAATCCCCAGTTAAGACTGGCGGGAAAAAAGGGTACTAAAGAGGAACGGACCACGTAAACGTGGCAGGTGCGTTTTAGGCTTATTTTTCTTTTGCCTTTACTAGTCCATTGCCGCTTGGATTTCCTGAGAAGTTGAAATGCAAACGGAGCCCAGTTTTCCCATTCTCTCCAACGTACCCACTATTATTCTTTAAAAGAACCCGAGCCACACATTGTACTATTTTATATACCCACTGACTAGAGTGGGAATCTACTTAGAGGGAAGTTTAGCTCTTAGGAACCATAAAACTTTAGAAGGCCAAACTACAGCTGAGTGGTAAGCCTTTACACTCTATAGGAGGACATTTTTTTACTTCATGTATTGCAGCTAAACACCTTTTAGAATAGTCTTATTATTGGCCATACACAGATTCATCCACCAAAGACAAAGCATTTTTGTTTTGCACAGTTTCCTACTCCATAAAATAGGGAACTCTGCAAAGCATATATTTTCATGATATTTTATTAACATAATATTGTTTTCTCTTTACCTGTTAAGGATTTTTACTTAATACAAAAACAAATGCTTAAGTTCTTAGTACATACATTGGTCATTATTGAATAATACAAACGTATTTGTCTGCAACATTTCCATTTTTGGCAGATTTTTTTTTAACAGCCTTTGTAAATCTTTTCATTTGTTCATTCCTGGTTCTCCAACAATGAAATCCGGTCATACTTTTCTATAAAATAACTTTTTTTTACAAATGCACTTTATTAAAAACTTTGATGACAATTCAAGTCAATAACAGAAACAAATTAATTTTGATGGAAGAGATCTATTTTTAAAAATACCTCTAGTGCTTTTCTTAAACATTAACAACTGTTTAAAATCACAGCTTTTTAAATGTATTATTCTTTTCTGAACATCAGGTGTTTTGTTTCACAGATTTGCCGGTGAAATTAAAAAGATTTGGCTAAAATAGGATGATTTCAGAAGATATAATCCCAGCTATTAAGAAACTTTGTACATTTGGCATCTGATCTAGTCCCAGGTCATAAGGAAATAGAGTCTCTGGTCACTTGGAGCAGTAGGTGGTACACTAAACGTTCCAAATGAACAGAGACATTTGCAAAGGAATGTGGATAGATCAGTGGATGCTTTTTAATATATTTTTTACCCTCCAAAGAAGTTACTGGATACAACATTTTTAGTAGTGCTTTTAGTCTAGAACAACACATACAACCCTCACACCTTAAATGCCTCTGTCTCTAATCCTCAATTTAATTTTGCTTTGAGGGCACTTGGTTATTTATTATTTCCAAGTGGTGTGATTTAAGAGTTTCTGCAGTTAAAAAACCTTATAATAAACACAGGCAACTAATACAGAATTCATTTTATTCAGAGCACCAGTTTTCACATAAAGCTATCTGAAACCAATGAATTCTGATTCAGCAAAAAAATACATTTTTCTTATTCCCCTTTTTCAACCCCCTTTCAACATCCTACACTTTCCAGGGTTTTTTTTTTTTTTTTTTTTTTTTTTGGTGGGGGGAGAGGTGTTGTTGGATCCAGTCTCACTTGTTGAACAGCTCTAGGACTTGGCCAAATATAGAAACAAAAATGCAACCAAATCATAAAACTGCTCTTCTTTCAGTTATTTGTTTATTTGTTAGGTGTGCTGGGACACATCCCCCTGTTGTATCTTGGCACACAGAAATGGTTCTGATAGATGGCAGGGAAAAAAAGCAAAGACATAACCAAGGAAAAAGCTCAGCAGACATACATGGTCAGGTAGATCGATCCGTGAAACATATCAGAATTAACACTGGCAGTTTGTAACCACTGTGCGAGTGTGTGCATTAAATAAAATATTTACAATAATCTTCCTTTTTTTTCTTTTTCTTCTCAAAATAAGGATATGACAAAAATGTTGTGTTTTCGGTGAAAACAGGCAGTAGACTGTGAAATCACACCATCCACAAAAGGGTCTACCAGAAAGCTAGTCCAATTTAGTGCTCAGTTTCAAATGCATAGAATGTTTGCGCTGCAAACAATGATATACAACACAATTAAATAAATAATAACTAACCAGAGTGAGACCTAATTGTGTTTCTTTCTGCACCTTTCAGCTCATGCATGATTTCAGTCTTGTTAAATGGCAGGGTTTTTTTCCCTCATTTGTTCCGTTTTCTTTCTTCTTCTTTTCACTGTTCTCAAGGATGGTAACAAAAACTATCTCCACACGAGATCCAAAGAATATCTGTTGCACAAAGCAGGCATTTTACCTAACCACCTTCAACCGTCTTTCTCATTTTTTTAATCCATCAGCAGTTCATAGGTACCTTGATTATTACTATGAAATACTATACATGATTTTCTATTTGGGAGACTGATAGTGCAAATTAAAGTTCTTGCTACCCAACATTTATCCCCAACAATAAATGACTCTTGAATAATAACAATAATAATTAATAATAATAATTAAAAGTGAACACAGTTGTTCTGCTTTACCCCCCAACATGCAGACCCCTTTAAAACAAATGGAGGACTTTAAACCTGTGTTCTTCTCATCTAGGATTGTGTTGATTTTCTCACAGATAAGTCCTGCCCCAAATGAAAGCAGAAACTTGTCAACATTTTAATAATCACATTCTCAAATAAAGGAGGAAAAGGACCTAGAAGAGCAAAACGGGTCTTGAACTGTTCAGTGGGGAAAATGGGACAGAGATATTTCTGGTATCTTCCACCCTCGTCAGTATTTTTGAATGGGCAGACAAAAAATTTTCGGTAAATATTGTAAAATAAACCACACTCAGAAAAAGAAATGAAAAATTAAGCCATGATAAAATTCTATTAGTGGGGGAGGGGGAGCTTATTTTGAAGTGGTCTGTTCTCTAGAGCTCAGCGGAACAGTAAAAGCAAAAATCAAAAAGAAAAAAAAAACCTTTGTTTAAATTGCTTTATTTTCTTAGAATAAAATATTCATTTCAGAGCTCCTAAATTCTGCCCTTGAGTCATCTCAAGGGCTTGTACCTCTCTGTCCCTAAAGGCTTCTACCCAGTCCAGGCCAGGCTACATGGGTGTAGCCGAGGCCGCTGGAAAACTTGGACCCCACGTAAACAAGCAGCAAGTCCCCCCTTCAGCTCTGCCTCCAATCACTTCCTGGCGATGGAGAGCAGCCTTCAGAGTCTCAATGCAACGGAGAAAATAAATTAAAGCGGATATGGGTGGGGAGGGGGTGAGACTTAGAGGGGAGAATTAAATTAAACATACAGACAAAACAACTAGCTTTAGCTACTTGTTTTAGCTTTAGCTACCCAGAATTTCACCTTCCGATTCGTTTGGTTTTCCTTATTGACTTCGTTGTGTGTGTAGGGTTGGGGCAGTGGTAATAATTGTGGTATTCTTTTTTTTTTTTTAATCCTCCTCGGGGGAAATGAAGCTACAGATTACGGCTCCCCATAGTTAAATTTCTAAAGCGTTTTTCTTAACTTTTATTCTGTTTCGTTTTTGTTTGTCTTTATTTGTCTAGTTTTTTAGTGGTTGGTAGGCTTGTTTCTGTACATAGTTCCTTGGTCCCCAGGAGATTTTAATGTGTCTCTGGTCAGAAACCATTCTTTTCCCTACCCGCCCCGCGTCTCCCCCCACCCTAACCCCCAGACCCATTCTGCTCCTCAAAACCCCTGCTCCAGTGGCCACTCTCCTTACCCCCACTCTCCATTTATCCAAATGATCTCCCCTTCTCCCCCGCCATCCCTCCTGACTGCACACCCAGCACCCCGGTCCTCTAGACTGGGGGAGGGTGAAGGCAGGAAAACCCGAGAGGAAACGGAGGAGAACGCGCAGAGAGGATACCCCCAGATGCGAGCAAGATAACGGACACTCCAAACTCGGGGCAAAGCAGATGGGGTGGGAGAGGGGGAGGAGACGGACGGAGGAAGCCCCTCAATTCCCTCTTAGCTCCCCGCTCTGCCGCGCCCGCCATCCCCTACCCCCAACCCTTCCTCAGTAAGTGGCGGAGAATTTCATCCGCTTCTGCTTCTGTCTCTGGTTGCAAAACCACACCCGCACCACGTTCTTTTTGAGGTCCAGTTTCTCGGCGATGGCTGCGATCTTCTCGGACGAGGGCCGGGGCTGTACCGCGAAGTAGGCCTCGAGGGAGCGCTTCTCCGGGGCGGCGATGGAAGTCCGCTTGCGTTTCTTCTCGCCGCCGTTGAAGAGCTCAGGCTTGTTCATTTTCTCGCGCTGCGCGCCCTCGGCCTCCTCGAGCCACGCCTGCAGGATGGGTTTGAGCGCGATCATGTTGTTGTGCGAGAGCGTGAGCGACTCGAACCTGCAGATGGTGCTCTGGCTGAGAGAGCCCACGCCCGGGATTTTGAGGTTGGCCAGCGCCGAGCCCACGTCGGCCTGCGTCACGCCCAGCTTGATGCGCCGCTGCTTGAAGCGCTCGGCGAACGCCTCGAGCTCGCGCGGGTCCGTGTCCGAGTCGCAGATGGACGCCAGGCCCGCCGCGCCCACCACGGCCGCCGCCGCCGACGCTGCCGCCACCTGCCCGGCAGCTGCCGCCGCCGCCGCCGCCGCCGCGCCGTGATGAGCCGCGGCCGCTACCAGCCCAGGGTGCGGCAGCCCCGACGGCATGTTCATGGCGGCCGCCGCCGCCGGGTGCGACAGGTGGCCCAGGCCGTGCATGTGCGGATGCGGGTGCGCCGAGCCGCCTAGCAGCCCGCCGCCAGGGCCCCCGCCGCCCCCCGGGCCGCCACCACCGCCCCCGCCGCCTCCCGGGCCGCCGCCGCCCGGGCCACCGCCGCCCGGGCCGCCACCGCCCCCCGGGCCGTCGTGGGCGCCGCCACCGCCGCCCGCCGCGCCCGCGCCGCCGGCGCCGGCCATCAGCGCGAGCGACGGCGATGAGATGTGGTCCAGCAGGTCGCCGGGCTCGAGCGCCTGGTGGTGGTGGTGGTGGTGGTGGTGGTGAGCCAGCGGCACGGTGGATGTGGACGTGCACGGCACGCTGTTCATCGTGTGGTACGTGGCGTCGGGCTTGAACGGGTGGCTCTTGCCCTGGGATACCGCGATGTCCACCGCTGCCAGCGCCTCGGCCCGCGCCAGCAGCGTCTCGTCCAGGCTGGCGAAGAGGTTGCTCTGCAGCTGCAGGCGACACAAACCAAACCAAAAACACCACAAAAACAAAAACAAAAACAAAACAAGCAAAAGAAACACAAGCCGGAAAGCACCGCAAGCAAAGGGCAAACACAAAGCAACCAAAATAACAACAACGGGGGTCGGGGTGGGGGACGGGTGGAGAGCGGGAAAGATGGAACAGGAACACGTTGGGGGCGAGGCAGGGGGATAGTCGAAAAAGGATGGGTGCGTGAAGAGGGAGGCAAATGCCGGGGAGGAATGGGGACGCGGGAACACGATCCGGGGATGGTGGTGGGGAGACGAAAAAGGAGGAGAAAAAGAAGAAATGGAGATGTAACTAGCAGCTGGTGAACCGTGTCACGCACGCGAGCACATAGAGAAACCGCCTTTCTTAGGCACGAAATTAACAGAAAAAGTGGAGGGAAGTCGAGAGTCAGGGCCCCAGCACTCCCGACTCTGATCGCAGGCGCCCGACACGCAGGCAGAGGCAGACAGGAGCAGGACATTAAGCGCCACCGGACAAAATGTGCCTCGCAGCGGGATTCCTCTAAAAACCCTGCCCGCATATCCCCGCGCGGGGACCTGGGCACACACCGGCACTCGACATGCCGCGTCTGAGACTGGGAGGGGGCGGGCGCGCAGGTCGTGTCCGCGGACTTGGGGCGCTTACCGGCGGCGTGGGCAGGCAGGCTCTCCGGATGGCCTCGGAGCTGGAATGCAGCGACGGGTACTTGTGCTCAGGGAGGGTGGGATGCATGGCAAAATGAGGTTGCTTGCTGTTCATGGACATCATCTTGAAAGCTTGGCATGTAAATCCACAAACACTCCGAAAGTCCCCGGGAAAGTGCACAAGCCGGCTCCTCCGGCCTCTCCTTGGAGGCTGCAGCCGCGGCGGTGGGTGGCGCGGAGACAGCGGCCGCGCCGGGGGCTGCTGCTGCTGCTGCCGCTGCGACCGCTACCGCGGGGCGCTCTCTTTGACAGCGCAGGACGCCGCGCTCCGGCCTCGCGATCTAGCTTCTCCGAGAGCTCTAGCCCCGCGCGCGTACGGGATGCGCTCCTCTTACACCTGAGCCCCACTTCTCGCGGCCAGTCCGGGGAATTCTCGCGAGAGCTCGCGTCCCCGCCGCGCTGACAAGCATCAGCTGTCTTCGTCTGTCTGGCACGCGCTCTCTCTTTCGACTGCTTCGTGCGTCTGCGCGCGCGCGCGCGCGCTCGCCGGGCCGCGACCGGTGCGTGGGAGCCGCTCTTATAGTGACCACAGGCAAGGACAGCGCAGGTGATGCACCTGTAGCCACCGGGGCATGCGCACTGCACGCCTCACCTTTTCCACTGCGGGTCTGAAAAGATCAGAAGGACCACCTATTGTCTGAGGGTAGGCTCCTTTTAGAGGGAGGAAAAACAAGATGCTTGCACGCCCCTCGGGTTACCCCCTCCCTGTCCCCCCAGTCGGGGAGGCCCTGAATATATGCGCATTACTTAAGCGCATCTCCTGTCCGAGATGTCTAACAAGCTGTTATATAATGTATACAGTTGGACATTTGTATGTTAAATTATGCTTGCACATTCCTCGGCATACAGTATAAATAACAACACAAAAATGCAGAGGTGCTGTCTTTTGCTGCAATAACCTGTTTCTTTCAAGATTTATAAATAGGTTCCTAGAGAATAGTCGCGGTGACAGGCGTTTGTTTGAAGCAGTCAGACGCTATTGATTTCCATATAATTTAATTTCCTCTGCATACTTTGTTGTTGTTGTGAATATCACTGTGTCAGGCATCGCCAGTGACAGCCACTTAGGAGCCACAAGGAGCGTGTGCTTTCTACTCGGAACGGATGTTGAAATGAAATTGTGCATTTCTCTTATTGTTTGTCTCCTTTAACCAAGTACAAACCTGCGTTTCAAACGAGCTCCGGGTGATCTGAGGATTCTAGTAATCAAAAGAAGAAAAATAGTTAACAGGGTATAGTTGGGATCCTTTGCTCTCCTCGGCGTGGATACACACACACACACACACACACACACACACACACACACTCATTTTACTGGGAACTCCAAGGAAAGAAAATCTCTGCAAAGAAAAGGAAATAAGATGTTAAAAAGAGAACTTTCTTTTCCCTTCCATCCATTCGGTTTCTTTGCCTCTTATCTTTGCTTACTTATGTACTTTCTTTTCCAGTTGGAAACGGATCAATCCAGCTTATAGAAAAGCTGGTTCAAAATATTTTCAAACCAATTTGAAAGAAGGAGCCCAATCTCTGATTCTTTCCTTCTTTCTGCCTTCCTTTGCCTTCCTTCCTTCCTTCCTTCCTTCCTTCCTTCCTTCCTTCCTTCCTTCCTTCCTTCCTTCCTTCCTTCCCTTTCTTCCTTCCTTCCTTCCTCCCTTTCCCCCTCTCTCATTGTGAAATCAAAACCTAAGAAGAGGAATAAATCAATTACTCAACCTGTTATATGGCTCTTAAGTGACAGGCATATAGATAAAGGGTCTCCCGGGAAACCACTGTTCAGGTGCCCGAGTCCCCAGGGACATAAAGCTTACCCGAGGTGATAATAATGGCCCAGATGTTATCACCTCTGCGGCGGGAGAGCTGGAGTGCAGCAAGGGGCTGCTTATGGGAAACAGAGATCAGATAATCTTTCTGATTTCTCCCACACTAAGGAGGTCTATATTTCTACCAAAGAGCAGATCTTATTTCTATAAACCTAAATTTGCGTGGATATCTTTTCTTTGCACATAATGTGTGTGTATTTAGTATACACTCACCTACTCAAATTCCAAAGGCGTCACCATGGCTTTTTCTTTTCTCTTCTTTTCTTTTCTGCCCACCCTCCCTCCTCTCTCGCCCTTCTGGCCAGAGAGGGAAGTGAGAAGAATGTTCACTTGCTGGTGCGAGAAGGAGCCGCGTCTCCATCCATTATGTGGTCCCCTGGGAACACTAAATGCAACTTTATCTCGACAGGGAATGGATGATGAGCGGGACGTCGCTGGAGGGAGATAGTGAGTTCTATGGTAGTCATCGCACCGGGTGTCCAGGCTTAACCTAATCCTTCCTGACACCCAGCGTGGCGGCTCCCCGAGCTCCCCCGCGGGGAGAATGGAAGGACCCCGCAGTGGGCAAGCGCCAGGAGCCTGCCCTCCGCCTTTAGGGACATTGAAAGGTGCAGGGCGGAAATAAGCGCAGACTGCACTTTGGGGCCAGGTGGATCCGCAGAGAGTGGAGCGGGCCTTGCCGGGATCCGGAGAGTAGCCGAAGCGCACCTGGGTTTACCCTCCGGAGCTGGGAAAGCAGCCGGGAGGCACCCGCAGGGCCTGAGGTCAAGAGCTCACGGTCGAGCCCAGATTCCCCTCTTAGCTCCCCTCTCTTGAGACAACTGGCGTCCCTGTCCACTTCGGAATGGGGCCAAACCTTTGCCTAGAATCTCTCGCTTTTTGGTGGGGTTAGAAATGTGAGGGTTGTGAGTAAAATCCTCTTCCTGTCCCCGGCCAATGGACTGGAAGCCCATTTGGGGCACATGTGTCTTCCACTACCCCGGTTAGCACGGTGCCTGTCTCAGGTAAAAGTGCTCCATAAATCAAGACATAGTGTAGGAAGGAAGAAAAGACAGTTGGGAGGCGGGGTGGGGTAGAAGAAAAAGCCAAAGAGGATTGAACAAGCCAGGGCTGATTGGAGCCAGCAGGAAGATCCCTGGAAGGTGTCTTCACTCTCTCTAAAAAGGAGGTGGAGACTGGGAAAGAGGGGTGTGCTTTTTCAAGGTAGAGATGTAAATCTTGATTCCAGCCTGTTCTTTCTTTTTCAGAGGCCAGTTGTTTTGCTCCGCCCTCATTTCCTATTTCACTTTCTTTCCTAAAGTGCTTACTGAACACCAGTCCCTCCCAGTGCAAAAGAATGGAGAGAAAATGAAGTATAAAATATGAGGTCGTGCCCTCTAGGGCGTGGCAGTCTATGAAGGGGCCAGCCACAGAGGAAGAGGTATTTATGGTATGTGTGATAGGTGCGGTGAGAGGGAGCTGGCTAGAAATACTGGGGTGGGTGATGCTAAAAGAGTTATCTGGCATATCCCTTCTGGGCCTCAGCCCCAGGCTAGGGAATGGGGTATGTTGGGAGATCTGTAGGCATTTCCTTGAAAAGGTATCAAGCTTCTCTCCACATACTCAGCAGCCTGGGTGAAAGGAAAGGGTGATGGGCCTGGGCTCAGCTCACCAATATGTCACTGCTTTGTTTGTCCGGGTTTGGCAACCACTATAACTAGTTGACCCCTGCTGGTGCTAATAATGATGCCCACATAGAGCTTGAGGCTGGACAAAGATTCCTGGGCAGTTTATTTCCTTCTTCTCCTTCTCCTTCTCCTCCTTCTCCACCTCTTCCTTCTTCAATGGCCAGCACAGAACCCGCTCCAACTCCCATTTTATCAACAAGAGGGTAACGAATGGTCAGTTATTGACTTCCAAGGAATTTTAGCCACCAGGGACAGGGAGACTACCATCTGGATCACAGACACATTTCTTTCCCTCATTAATTAATTTTCTCCGTCTTCTTTGGCAAGAGCCCACTTCACAAATCCTTTGGCAGCGCCTCCCCCACCCCCCCCAACCCCACCCGGCGCTCAAGAAGCAGATACTCGTCCGTTGAAGTGAAGATCGGTGGGAAAGGCACAGTGCAAGGGCAGGCACTGTTGGGAGTGAATTCTCCTCGCCTTTGACCCCTGGCCCCACCCCTTCCCCAGCTCCGGAGAGCGAGCCTGACAGCTGCTGCCAGCACAGTCTTTCTCCTTCTGAAGGGGCTTAGAGAAAGTTAGGGCTTTGTAACTTTGCAGGCACGATCTGCACACCTCCTCCCCACACTTGGAGGCTGGAACCCGCGTTGTTTGTCTGGGTTTAGGGGAGGAGATTCGGGAAATATTCACGGAAGTGCGTTTGTCCAGGGAAAAGTGTTGGGTCCCCACGCTCCTACCCGATCCCCACCTACCGGCCGGCCCACTCTGAGTCCCACCTCCCTGACTCCGGGCATCCCTTTCCCGCAGGCAATTGCCCAGTTTGACATGATGCACATTTCACTGCGCAGCCACCGCGCTGCTTGCTGGGGAAGCCTCCCAGGCCCTAGAGTCCGCGAACTTCGGAGGTCGTTCGGGTTGTTTTAAGCAGTGTGAAGAAGCAGGCAGGGGAGAAACAGGCACAGGGTGGGGGTTTCGGTTCTCGGAAGAGGAGCCACAGATTGACTGTCTCAGAGTCCCAGTCCTCGGAAAATCGCTTTCGGAAAGATGGAGTGGAAGAGGGATTGGTGGGGTACTTTCGCTTTGCCTCCCTGCGGTCTTCCCTGGGCCACACCTTGGCTGCTTTGATCCGGTCTCTTACCTCTACCCCTTGTGAGTCCGGGCCCAGTCCCTGTTGCGATGGAGGCGACTGAGCTCCTGGGAGCTATTGGACCTGCCTTACATGGCTCGCCGGGGCTCAGCCGAGAAATACCAGTCCCGGGCGGCGCGCTAGCTAGTGGCAGTAGGTAGATTACAGGGAAACCACTGCCCCCCCGCCCCCATCCCACCCTCAGCCACTCGCATCCATCACTCCCCAAAGCCTAGATTAGGTGAATTACTGGGGCTCAGGCTCATTGTGATCTTTTCCGAGGTTCCCTAAGGACGGGACACCTAGATTAGTTGGAGAATACCAGCCCCTCATTCAGACTGGTCTCCAGCTCCGGCGGGAGGTGGGAGTTCTTGGGCCAGCCCGAGGAGGGGGAAGAAAAACCAAAACACTGTTTTCTTTCCTCTCGTCCTTTAATTCAAACGCACCTTCCCTTGGGGACATTTCCATAAGTGTCGACCACCCCACTCCGAGATGGCGCCTGATGAATATCCTTGCGACTTCGACGATGTGTCCCAGCAAAGTTTACTGTCATTCTCACTCTTGGCGTTACATATATAGATATGGAATTCTATGTATATATCCTCAGCTTGGTCTCTCTGCTGACATAAAACCCACCGACCCTGTGAAAGCCCTACGGACGCTCGGTGGCAACTACATCTGTCTTAACAGGGGCTCGGCGCGCGCGCACGCACACACATACAGCTCCCCTGCTGCTAGTTACAAGAACCGCGTTTGCAGCCCAAGTGAACAATGTTGCACCACTAACTAAACATGGTAACGCGCCCCTGTCATTTAGCTCCCAAGAGAAGCAAAGGCGCCACTGTTCCACCCCGCCCCCTTCTAAGGCTTGAAGAGTGGGCTGGTCAGAGAAGGCGCTTAGGCAGGCCCAGGGTTAACAAAAGGAAACAACACAACAAAACACGAGACACACTCGCCCGTGAACTCATGCGACGAGATGAAAGTTCTGTCACCTTCCCTCTCCGAAGGCTCTCACACCTGGACGCACGCACGTTTCCCTTCCTAGGGAGCTCCGCTGGCTTTAATGGACTGTAGAGGACCTCCCTAGCCCCTACCCCCCCCCCACCCTTTCTCACCTACCCAGCCCCCTCCACCCACCTCACCGCCCCCCCGCCCCACCCCGCTCAAGCAGTGCATTTCTGAGGATCCAGAGACGGGTACCCATCACCCTCTGCAGGTTCTGTCCTGACCCCAGAAGCAGGACTCCCAAGAGGGTCTAGAAGCCAAGGAGGTAACCGCGATACAGCAAGTCCAAACCGGTGAGTGAGGACCTGGGTCCGGAAGCCCGGTTCTAACGCTCGCCGGAGCAGCCGCCAGTTGCCTCTCCTTTCCGCGGTACGCACAAATCAAAGCCCCTTGCGAGGGACTGGGAAATAGTTGCCTTGTCATGTAACACATTGCCCTGATTTATTATAAAATTTTAACGAAATCATGCATATTTTAACAGCCTTTAATCACTGCATGAAAATTTAATTCATGGACTGTAGAGCGTTTAAATAAATGAAGTGTTAATTCATTAGGATTAATTAATTTGTTAAAGGATTGTGTGCAAGGTTAAGGTGGAAGGAAAACTCTTTGTTGGTTTCGCGTCTTAATCGCTAGATTTCTATAGTGGTAGGTAATAAAATGCAAGGAAACCGCAGAGCCGGACCCTTCTTCGGGTGGGGTCTGGGCGGGACGAACTGAGAAGGCCCCCGAGAGCGCAGGGAACCCCGGCCGGAGCAGCGCGGGCGGGTCTAGACCCCCAGGAGACAGTGTGTGTGTGTGTGGGGGGGGGGGAATGGGGCATGCGAGGAGGTGGGGCGAGTAGGTAGTGTGAGGTGGAAAAGCCCTGGCAAAGGGAATCCGGCAAGGTCTGGTTCGCTGGAATCCGAGGGATTCCACTCTCAGAGCGGAGGGGGTCAGATCAGTCCCCACTTCCCCACCCCCAGTACCTAGATGACCCAGTGGGTGAAGCGGGTTTGCTCTTTCTGGCCCTCAGGGAGCCAGGCCTCGCTTAATGGACAGATGATGGGTCAGCCCTGCCACCTACTGAGCCTTCCAGCTCCAAAGGCACAGCCGAATCGCGAGACGTTCCGAAGAGGCGGAGCAAGTCCAGACGGGCAACCTCAGGCTGTAGTAATCCGGTAAACCTTTCACAATGAAGTAGCCGTGACATTAGAGCGTGGTTCCATCAATGCCTTTTCTGAGAGGGCCTCGGAGAGGCGCCGGCTACAACCTAGAGAACGCACAGAAGAGACCTACTCTTCTGCGCTGAACTCTTATTCATCCTTCAGGACCCAGTGCAAGTTGTATCTGTGAAGTCTTAGTTTCTTCACTGCTTCACACACTTCTTCTCACATTTGACGTTAAGAGGTGACTTTTTAAATCACCTTTGTCGTTAAGAGAAATAAAAATGGATCAGAATTAAGTCTTCCCTCCTCAGTCTCAGTAAATGCTTACATCAAATCCATACCCCCGAGGGCTAATTTTTAGAACCCCGAAGTAAGCCACACAAAATGCATACTTCTATACTTAGTTAATCCAACCAACATTTACTAGAGGAAATATACTCCCTTCTAAAGCATAAGACCTGAGAATCTAGTTTCAAGTGCAGCTGCACCGTAGGGTATTCCAGACTACCTCAGTGATATAAAACTGAAGATCACCACAGCCTGCACTCCAGATGGATTCTTAAAAGAAATCTGCATCTTAATAGATGCTTCCTCGCACAGAGTGGGGTTCCGAGAATTAAGCAATAAATGTTCACTATGCACTCTGAGAACATTGTTTAAAAGGTTTTCTCTCCGCCAAGTATTATTAAAAGGATCAGGTTACATCAAGATAAGCAAAGGCTGTGTTGTAGGACTCCCACAAACAGGAATGAAGGACCTTCTTATGAGATTTTGGGAAACTTTTCTAATTTAATAGGCCACACTCCCTAAGGTTAAACTGTTAATGTCAGTTTGATGTTCTCTACACGTGCAGGTACAAAAGCAGGAGAAAAAGATAATTTTTCAATGAGTGAAAAGATCTTGAAAATTAAGGTGAAAAAGTCATAAGAAAAAAAAAACCATACTGTCACATTCCTGGAGCATAAACCTCTTACAAAGAAGCAGTTAAAAGGTGCTATTTTTTAATAGATATGAACTGGTAAGTTTCTGCTTCCTTTTATCATTAGATCTTTTTCTAACATAGCTTTAATGAAATTAACCAAAAGGTGAGGTTAAATGTCAGAGTTAATGTGAATCTTTGTAAACTCCCATTATTGAGCTACTTAATAGAATGAGACCCATGAACACAACCAGGGATTATATGTTACTTGCAAAGAAACATGCTACTATTTCCAAAATATTACTACTTTTAAAAAGAATCCTTGGGAAATTTCAAATTTCTTCTTCCCTCCACTGGTCTACAAATGTGGACTACCATTTATGGAAGAGAAAGAGCATAGGCTCTGGAGTCACAGGCACCATCTCCATGACATCACTCCACTGCAGTTGTGTGCACTTATCTGTGAATTGGGGATATTATTTAACTCACAAGGTTTGAAATGAGGATTAGAATGAAATAGAGGTTAGCACAGTACTTGGTCTCAATAAAAGTAGTTTATTTTGTTTTCTTGGAGTGTATTTTAAAATCTGTGACATCACCATATTTGTCATGACATATCTATTAGATATGGTAAAGATGGCAACGACTACAGATGAGAATGTGTGATTAAATTCTGCAGATTATTCCTCAGCTTATTCAAGTAAGTAATGTTACAAATTAGATTAAATATATGAAATACTGTTTTGGGGAGGACAGAGCAGTGTTTCTGAAGATAGGCAGCTGGGAAACACTCTAATACTGAGCTTCAAACCCCTATTAGGCTACTTTAGTAATTCAGCTTACAAACTCCAGGTTTTCATGGCAGTGTCAATGAAACTCACATACCCTTTGTCAAAGAATTATAGATAAAATTAGACCAAGGCTTACCCCCAAATTTACTGTGACTATTAGTTCAGAAAAATTTTCGACTTCTACATTTGAGTTTTACTTTATAATCACATTATAAAAGATACTTAAACTGCTAACATCTCTGAAAGTATGCACTGCCTTTAACCCATCAGCAAAATAAAATAATATGCAAATAATTACTGGAACAGATATATGATTAAAAAAATTATGCTTTATGTCAACTTTTTTTCTGGTTCTTACTCCTAAAAGTGGAGGACATAATCTCCAAATTATAAAAGTGATCTTTTTTACCTTTATGGTTTAATTTAATCCCAAAGTGTACAAGGGTTGGCAAATTTTTCTGTAAAAGGCCAGGGAGTAAATATTTTAAGCTTTGTGGGCCATATGGTCTCTGTCACAACGATTCAATGCTGCTATTGTAGTGTAAAAGCAGCCCTAGATAATATGTTAACAAATGAGAGTGGCATATTCCAACAAGACTTTATTTAGAGATACTAAAATTTCAATTTCATATAATCTTCATATGTCACGAAATCCCCTTCTTTTTTTTTGACTTTTTCCAACCATTTAAAAATGTAAAAACCACTTTTAACTTGCAGGCCTTACAAAAACAGGTGGCAGGCCAGATCTGTCTACCCCTGAATTAGAAGAGCAATTAAAAATTAAGTTTTTTCTGGTCTTTATACACTGAACTCAAAATCTCAGACTACATCAAGGATTACAGTGCTTATGACATCTTTTATTCAATTCACATAAAAAGCATGCAGTATTAATGTAAAATGTTCAGTGAACAGCAGATAAACAAGCTATTAGCATACAGAACCCATTTTTAAAGGCCTACACAGGCATAAGCAAACATGTTTGGAATAATAATATACTTTTTTGGAGCCTACATTAAAAATTGTGCTTAGCTCTTACCTATCCTTGCTTCCTCAAACATTCTTCATGGGGGGAAAAAGAATTTGCCCTATGTAAAAGATGTTCTATTAGCCAATTTAAACTTATTTTTCTTAATATGGAGAACAGAGCAAGCAAGAATGCTACCCATGCATACAGAGTTTCTGTAAAGAACAGTAACATGCAAAACAACTTCATTACTCCAAAAGACGCTCCCCTGGGGATGTCAATGGATCAAGAACTTGCAAAGAGTGCTTTTGCAGCTGTACATCCAGAACAATGAAGCTACTGCACTTAGGTTCCTCCAAACCCGATTTCTCCATGTCTTCTTTGCAAAGTTAGCTCAACTTCTGATTTTCCATACACACAAAAAAGGTGAGCAAATGTAACCTATCCAATATAAAATGACTATTTTCAAATAGAAAATGTGTCTTTTCACACTAGCGGAACATTTTCACAAAACTGACAAAATACAATGTTAAAAAATACAAGCATACACATAACATAACATAACAAAAAAAAAAAAAAAGAATACCGGGCTAAGGTAGAGTGCCGTTTCTCCATCACGGCCTTGCATAAAATTAGGTCATCACTAAACATAAATAAAAGGGGAAAGGGGACAGGTAAAATAATTCCCACCCTAGGAAAAGCTTTAAAGAAACTCAAGTGCCTTTTGAGCAGCGTGTAGATAGTACTAAAGATTTTAAGAAATCTAAGTTCTAAAGACAACGGAGACTGAGGCTCATCAACAGGGAGGCCACTGTATCTAACAATTACATCAATAGTCAAGAAAACAGAATACACCTAACCCAGACAAATATGATATTCATTAAAAACAAAACAAAAAACTCTCCCTACCATCTGTGGTTCTAAAAGATGCCCAAACAAAAATGCAGTCAAAAGACCAAACTTCTTTCAAAATGATCAAAAGTATTCTGAGTACAGGTTAATCCACCATACAGACTTGACACTTGACTAAAGGTTATCAAATCAAAATTGTATAGAACTTTTCTGAGGGGAAAAAAAAATTAAAAATCTCTATATTCCTCTCAGGACAAAAACCCAAATGATATCTTTCCACTGAGTCAACTTTTAGTTGCTTTTGATGGGCTGGCATTGGAAAGGCTGCTCTGGATTTTTCTTTTCGTTGACTGATTCCCATTTTTATTCCTCTTTTCAGGCACAAAGGAATTAGACCAAGGAGACTGAAGGTGGTTATGAAGACCATGCATCTCTGAGGACATCTTAAACAAAGATGACCCAAACCTTTGATCTTCAAATAGTCGGTGTGAGCTGCTTAACAAAACACCCTGGGAAAACTCTGTCTGAAACAAACAGCTTGGGGGTTTGATTTCATTAGTTCCTGGATTGGAACTGGGATGGAGTGAAAAATCTTCACTCATTTCTTGGTCAGATGGAGGGAGAAGAAAAAAAGAAGTGGGTTTCCATTCATTTCCATTTTCTATCTCATCAGTAGCTAGAGAACCTTTGGAAAGGTTTGGCTTAGTTCTTTCCTCCAACTTACCAGGTTCATCAAGAAAGTCACTGCTTTGAGGTGGCTTTGATAACCCATCCAAATCCACTGACTTAAAACCATTGTTACATGGGCTCTTGCTGTTGTCCGACTCCGACATCATTGAATCCAACTCAGAGATTTTGTCAAGGTAAGCTGCATCCATTGATGCTTCACTGGATGTTCTTGTCCGATTCATTTCAAAAGAACGAATAGAATTCAACCTCTTGGATAAACATGAGCCTGATTTTTCACTTGATTTTGAAGATATTTCTCCAACAGAATTTGCCATTGTGTTTCCTTCTGTACTTTCAAAATCCAAACTTTGGGCATAACTTGTAGAGCAACAATCCCAAAACCCTGTCTTGGAAGAAGTAAAGCATTCTGATTTCTTTTCATTTTCACTCCCATTTATTTCATCCTCTGAAAAATCTTTATTACAAACATTCGGAGAATCACAAAAATCATCAAACACCAGTTTTCTGAGATGATTTGAGTGCTTTTTTGAACCTCCAGCTTTGACGATAGCGCTTTCTCTATTTTCTGGAGTACTGAGCTGAAGGCAGCTAAGGGACAAAGGAGTACAAGGAGCTGGAAGATCATAAATTTCTTCATCTTTGTAGGGTACACAATCACTTGTTTTACTACCCCACTCTCTTTCCAAATAAGTGTCCATACTTGTATCTGTGACATCTAACATTATTTCTACCCGTTTCTGATAAAGGTCTTTGCTCTTTGAACAATTTGATTCTGTTTTGCTGGTGCTTTCCTTCCTCGCAGAACTGGTATTAGAGAGTATACTGCTGGGGGGCTTTATCAGGTGAGAAGAACTTGGGGTAGATGAGCCAGGCTGCTTTCTAGCACCGTCACCTTGGTCTTCTGATGTTATATCCTCCTCACTGCCTTTGCTCCCCTTGCTATCTGTAGAAAGTGCTCTCTGGCAAATGGAATTCATAACTTCTTTCTCTTCACTTGAATTTTTTAGCTGTGCAACTTGAGATTCCAGTTCCTCTATATATTTATCACTTCGTTCCAGGGCTTTCTTGAGGCGACTGGTTTCACGTTCATACTGTTCTACTTTGGACTGAAGAGCAGCAATTGTAAACCTCCCAAACCTATAAGGAATGGAAGGATAGTTAATTTTTATAGCTCAAACTTTTTCTTTCCTTTACAAAGTTTAGGAGCACAAACTGTGTCAGCTCATTAATTTCATATAGAAAACAGTGAAATTTCAGACCAGTCAATGAACAAGACAAAAGCATGCAGATATAGTATCTTCAAAAAAGTATTTCCCCTTTTATATCACTATAATTAGACAATAATGGCAAAGATCTAATGGATACTTTTGTGATCAAAATCAGACTTGTGGTATCACCGATGGAGAAAATTTCCCTTCGAAGAGTTGGTTCCATCAATTTGGCTTATATATACATGAAGAGTTATCCCTGAAAACAAGGGCAAAGATTTATAACATTTAAACAGTGATCCACATCTTGAGATATTTACATTCAATCATTCCTACGGTACTGCAGTGTTTTAAAATACATTTCTTATACAATGTCACCTTGTCAAACATAAAATGCCAATCTGAAATTAAATAATCTTAGCAGTCCCAGGAGGGGTGGTTTTAAATACTTATTTGCCCCCTTTCAATTATAGCCACCCTTATCTGAAATTTTTACTTGGCCTTTAAAAGAGGAAACATTCTGGAAAAAGCTTCAGAGCCAGGAGAGCTATACAGCCAAAGACCTTTGGAGATAAAGAAGGAAAATGCCCCCAGGACACTTCATGAAACAAGAAGCCTGGAGAGAAAGCTAGCCATGTGCCTTTCCAATTCAGAGAAAAACCCTGGATTCATGGGCCTTCTTAAATCTAGGTAACTTTCCGTGGATGCCTTAGACTGGACATTTCCATTGCCTGGCTTTAATTTGGACATTGTCACAGCCTTAGAACACATTAACTTGCAACTTATTAAATTCCCCTTTTAAAAGTTGTTCTGTTTCTGGTATATCACATTCTGGCAGCTTGCAAACTAGAACAGAGTTCAACTCTGAAAACAATTTTTGAGTACCTAGTATGGGGGCTTGGTGGTATATTTGGGGTTGGGAATACAAAGATGAATAAGACAGTCTCACCTCTGAGGAACATGAAATGTCCAACTTAATTCTATCTGCCAACCAAAGAATACCCGATCTTTTAAAAATTGCTTCTTATATGCCAACAAACAAGCTTTATATTCTAATCTGTGAAGATCTCTCTATCCCCCAAATTTTTTAAAGTCTTTTCTTAACTATCTTTTTAATGACTTAAATATATCGGCCCATCTTGAAGAATTCAGGGGTTGTCTGTACTGGAGGAGGGTACTTGAGAAGGTGACATCCAAAAATTGCTCTCATCTATGGGTTAATTTTTTTTTTAATTATAAAAATAACTACAGTTAAGAAAATATACTAAGTATTAAAAAAAACTATAAGGGAGCAAGAGACAGTAATTCCACCTCTCAGAGCCAATGACAGCACATTCTATGTCTACCACTTAATGACCACTACCTCCTAAACTCCAACCCAATCTCACTTCCCAGATCACCCTAACATGATCCCTGCTCTTCTGTCACTGAGGGAAAAAAGCAGGGCCCCAGGTAAATAAAGAATCATAAAATCTTGAAGTTCAAATGGGTCTTAAAGATAAGATAGCCAAATATAGATCTACTTGCTGCAATTAACTGAACTTCCAGAGACAGCACACTCCCCTCAATTTCCAAAAAAAAACAAAGCAAAAACCATAATAATAACAAAGACAAAAACATCTACAACAATAAACCTTTCCACTTTAAGGACAAAGTTTACTACTTTGAGTATTTGGTGAAAATGAATGGTAGAAGCTTTTCTTTAATAGCAAAAGTGAGAGCCTTAAATTTGCTTAAGAAGATAAAGCTTGTTTTTTTCAAGTGCACTTTTTATGATAAAGGATATACTCAGATGAAAAATCAAAATGATTATAAATCTAATGTTATTACTAGATAATAAATCAGCTCTTACCAAAGGATGTCCCTTGGAACTCAGAAACTTACATAAGGAAAGAATAGTGACAAATAATAGAACATTTTCCAAAATGTTAGCATTTTTTATTCCAGATTTTTGCTCACATATATTTCAAACGTCATTTTTTTAGAACTATTGTAGGTTTACAGAAAAATCATGCAGAAAGTATGGAGTTCCAATATGTATTCCCCCCCTCCACTGACAGTTTTCCCCATTAACATTTTGTGTATGTCATTTTGACACTATATTTGTTCCTATTTTTTTTTAATCATGTTTTGAAAAGAATTAAGTTAACAAATGGTTCTGAGTTGAAGTTAAGGACAGCCTTACCCACAATTTTTTGCATTGCTTCAAAAAGAAAGCTGAATGCTATGAGACTAGCAACAAAAGCCAACAATGGAGTGCACATGAGAAGGACAGACAAGCATGAGAAGTCACTGATGAGTTAGGCTGCTTTGTAAAAGGTCATTGCCCTTGATTCCCCAAAGTTCCATTTCAATGCTTTACAAGTCTATAATACTTTGAGTGACCAGACCTTTTTACCATGCTAATAAGGGATCCATGTTTGTGGGCAAATTGATAGAAATGTGTTGTGAATGCATGGAACTGATCAATTAATTAATCAATCCATGTAATTTGTTTTCTGTTCTCACCCCCATTAGACTATAAGCTCCAGGAAAGCGGGGATTTTGACTATCTTATATCCACTGCTAGATCTTCAGCACAATTCCTGGTATACAACATTACTTTATTATATATTTGTTGAATAAATGTGATTTTTTTACTTTAAGATATATCAATGCCTTACATCAAGACTTAGCCAACACTATAGGATAAGCTAAGTCCTTGGGTCTCTTACACATGTAAGTATTATAAAAGTCACTGCACTACTAAGTAAAGTGCAATCCTAAACCTGACTGTTTACTTTCTTTTTTTTCACACCAAGAAAAGCAACAGAGTAACATATATACCATGTAGCTTTTTTCCTACAGGCTTGCCATTCATTCTGCACTGTTCCATGCCAAAGAACTTCCATTTTCATCTTATTAAAATAATGTGAATAGATGAAACTTTTGACATAGGTGTTAGACTTTTAGCTTACTCTAAACACCTATATTAAACTCAGAAAAGGGCAATTTACTGTATCATAAAAGAAATACTAACAGATAGGGATAGAGATCTATACAACGCTTCCATGGAAAACAATGAAGACAAGAGCTTATCTTTGGATCTTAATGCTCTCTTATTCCCACTACCTCTAAATATTTCCAGAGTACATAACATTAACTGAATCAATGCCAAGGCAAGCCAGAGGGACTTCTAACATCATTTACCATACTTCCTTTTCCTGAGCAAAATTCAAAATGGAGTATTTTTATAACATTCCATTAGAGACCAAAAGGCTTTGATTTTCAAAGTAGCAATGATGGCCAAAGGCTTCATTATGCCAGAGAAACACTGTAGAGCAGTTTGGGAGCTGCAGATGATATCGGAAGTGTATTCTGCCAGAATCTAGGAGATGCTTAAAGCATTTTTTAGTTTGCAATGTTAACCAATGTATATATTCTGGATGAGAGAAAAAGGAAGGTTCCCCTTTTCTAAACAGCTACAGAGCTAGAAGACTGTTTCTTATCCCTACAAGAAGAAAAATGAAACTCTTATTGGTTTGACCTGAGAGGCAATACCTAGAGTAACAGCATCTCTAACAACAACAAGGAGGTAGTTCCCAATACCATATTTTTTTCTTCAAAATCAACATACTCATTGTACAGAAATGTCAGAATGTTTGAAGGAGATTAAGAGATTACAAGAAAACAATGTGGTAAAAGAATAAATCACACAACTAAACTCAAAGAACTAAACTTTATTGCCGTGCTGCCATTAACTAGTGGTGGAACCTTAAGCATTTCACTTTGCCTTTCTGGCTCTCAATGACATCATTAATAAAACTAGAGGATTGAACAAGGACAGGGGTTGGCAAAGTATGGCTCATTGACTGTTTCTGTCAATTAAATTTTATTGGAACATATCGTATATGGCTGCTTTTGTGCTATGACAGTGGAGCTGAATAGTTACAACAGAGAAATGTAGCCTGGAAAACCTAAAATATTTACTATCTGGCCTTCTACAGAAAAAAATGTGCCAACCCTGCACTAGATGATCTCATGTCCCTTCAAAATTTAGTTTTCTATAATCTGTGAATTATCTTTCAATACTGGCCAAAAGGAATCCTCATCCTGTGAACACCTATTATGTTATCTGTGCTTCTCTGAATATTTTCCATTTTCTACTAACTTGCATTACAGTTATTTAAATGGCAAACTTATCTCTTGTGTTGTACTGAAAACTCATAGAAGCATTTATCCCTGTTTCCTTGTTTTTCCTCAGAGGCTAAGGCTAACGTAGTTCTTTGAACTAACAAGGTAAGTGATAGGCCAAGCCTGCTATGCTGAGACCTTGAAGAGTCCTGGAATGGAAGTAACGAGGTTATATCACTGTATCACAGGAAGAAGTCCTGAGTCTAGTGGCTGATAAGTTTTGGTGACTGGTATTATAATATGCCCTCCTATTCTGGCACTTGCCCCAGCAAAAGGGATAAAAGTGGCAAGCCCAGTGATTGCTAAAACCATCAAACTTTAGGAACATCTTCTTGAGGAACAAAGGGGATACTGAAGGGGGAGCCCACTTGCCCTCTCATGTATCTTTCAATATAATATTGTTTGCCTTACTCACTAGCTGAGGTAATATTAAAACAAAGTGGAAGCAATCTTTGAATGTGGGCCAGTTTTTGTTGTCTAGGCTATCTAATAGGTTCTGAACGTTGATGTCCTCACTTTGCATGGTTCTGATGTCCTCTCATTGCATCGTTCCGATAGGCAGAAATTTCAGTTACCACAGTTAAGTCAAAGAACACCGACATAGTTGTTGCCCAACAAGAAAGTTCAAATTTCAGTTTCCACATATTATTAACTGAATAACTATATAAAGTGCAAACATTGCTGTTAGCTCTTCAATCTGAAAATCACTACATAAATAATAGTATGCATCATGACCTAGGACCAATAATGTCACTTCTTTCAGTCTCTCTGCTTGGTCATTGAGTATCTGTGATTCACTTCACACCCAGACAGAAGAATATGTAGTTGTGGTGCCTCCTTATCTCCCAGTGATAAAACTCCATGACATTTTACCAACAGAATTAAAGGTACAGTAGGAAATGAAAGTGATAAAACTGGAAATAAAACAGAATCAAATGTAGATGTAGTTTCAAAAGAAATAGTTGACCATGGGAATTTTGAAACTGCCACTGTTCGAGAGACAATACATATACAACCAGAGGAATCTAGCAGAGACAAACTTATTGATAAAAATAAGGAAAGTTGTTGCAATGGAAAGATAAAAATACTCTGAATCATAAGTTATATGAAGAGAAGAAAAGCACTATTGAAACTATTCTCTGTAGTTTTTTACAAAGAAGGAAATCAGTTAAATTCTCAATGTTTCTAGTGTTTTAAACTATACTATATATTAGTTTTTCATTTCCATACACAATTATAACTGACAGAGCTTTAATGTTTTGACAAAAAATTTAAAGGCCAGAGAACAATGATAATTTTTCCCATTGACTATTAAGATTGCTTTGCATGGTTTTGGCTTGCATGACGATTTTTATGGTCCTGCACCACCATGCAGAACACGGATGTTCCTATACTAAAATAATAGCTGATACGCAAGGAGACCAAATAAACTTATGTGAGTTTCATCTTTTTTTTTTTAAAAGAACTTAGCCAAAGAAAGAATGATCCTAACCAAAGAAAGAATGACCAAGACATAGCCAAAGAAAGTAGATGCAAAGTAAGTATAGAGTAGATGTTATTGTAGAATTGCCTATTTCCACAGCTGTAGTTGCTGGTCTTATTCCCCAGTTTTCAAAATTATTAGGAAAATAAAGCCTTTATTTTAAACATGGAGAAGTGGAGTTGCAGAGGGAAAAGCTTTTCATAGGTCCTTTCCCCTTACCCTAATTCCCTAAGTGCTTTCTCTCGAAGGACAATCCAGTAGTTAGAAATTCCTTAGGTTCACAAACTCCTTCTTTTGTCTACATATAACTTGTCAGTAGCCTGTAAAAGAGATCTTCAGGAATCTGAGTTTTGATAGGAGTAGGAAGAAAAGGGAAAGGTTCAAGCAGTGGACCTTGCCTTGTATATATACAATTGTAGGTTGGGTAGGGAAGCATATTTTAGGGAAAAAAGACAGGTAGGACCAGAAGAACTATAGGGAACTCAAAACCACATTTGGTGGTAGTGATGATGGTTGTGGCTCAAAACCCTTGACATTCTTTCTCTCTCATTTGCTTTCTTAATTGCTTGTATATTACCCACAACTACACCTCAACTTTGTGTGTGTGTCTTTAATCTACTAGGAAAACTTTGGGAAAAGACCCATATATACATATATATTAAGCTTTTTAAAATTGTATAATATATATACAAAGCAAAGTGAGAAAAAAGCAATAATTTTCAAAGGACACTTCAACAAGTAGTTACAGAACAGATCCCAGAGTTTGTCATGGGCTACCATTCCATCATCTCAGATTTTTCCTTTTAGCTGCTCCAAAACACTGGAGGCTAGAAGGAATATTAATATACTGAATTCAGCAGCAATATTCATTTGTTCAATCCCATTTTCTCTGTTATATCTCCTCCTTCTCCTTTAATCCTTCTCTCAATTGATAAGGACTTTGGGGGAATACCTATTCTGACTTTTTCATGTTGAAAGGTGTGTCCACATTTAAGGATGGGGGATGTAATTAATTGATAATCCTGGAGAGGCTGGTCCCTCTGAGGTTCAGGATTTATCTGACCTAGGAACGCTGTGGAAATTAATTTTCCAGGAATTTCTGGGAAGAATTTTCCAAGAAGGCGAACCTAGAACATGAAACCTTTATAACAGAGCCTCAGTTCCAGCCCTAGGTGTTCTTAGGAGTCCACAGGAGTGACATTGCTTGGGGCTTAGCAAAGCATGACAATTAGCACTATTTAACTGCAGCTTGCATAAGAGCAGGCTCCAGGACAGCCTCTTGACTCCCATCTGTTCTCTCTTGGCCACTGATACCTTATTTTATTACACTTCTTTTTTCCCTTTTGAAGACCCATGTACTTTTATTCACCACTCAGCCATACAACTTGCCAGTACTTACGCAAGAGAATTTTTTTCTTTTTAAAATAAAACACTCTATTAACATAATAAATTCTGAAGAATTTGTTAATAATAAAAGCAGTCTATGGCCAATCCTAGTCATACAAGTTGGTTCTCCAAAAATATATGATAATATGGGACATACTGAGAGAAGAAATTCATCCATCCTGAAGCCTCAAGGCAGAAAATATCTGTTCCCTGTACCAACTTAAAAAAACAAAAAAAAAAGGCAAGCGAATTTTTGGGATGGCAGGAAGAAACAGAAATGTAACTTTCCTTAGGAAGGCATCTGATCCAAGCTTTGTATACTGTGATCTACGCTGTTATTATCCAATTACCACAATAACTTGTGATCCATTTTACTCTCTTTCTCTCTCTGCGACTTCCTGTCTTTTGACCCAGTATTTGCAATAATACTCTGTTTCAAAAGCTTCTTTTCCTAAGTGACAGTATCTTCAATTTTCCACTCAAAAGCTTTATTATTTGCCTCTTTTGCATCTTCTTTCTTGTTTTTGTTGAGAAAGCTATCCATTCCACAACATGTAAAATAATTTTCAAATAAACAAAATTGTTTCAAAAGAAAGTGTAAGAAAATAATGAAGTAATGAGATACAAAATGTCAGAAAGACTATAAGGGATATTATCTTCACACAGACTCTGGCCTTTCCAGTACAGAGACTGAAAGACACCTTCTTATATATACTATTTTCATGAGTACAGGTGGTTGTTATATGGACACAGAGGTGGTAACAGATGGAGTGAAAACTCTATAATATAATAAACTATTTCCTCAAATAGGACTAAATATAAGCTGCATATTTCCCCTTATTTGTAAACATAAAAAGGAACCAGGGTTTAGACAAATTTTCATACTCACATGAATTTGTGAGATGCCCTAAAGCATCTTAAAAAGTTACAACAGTTCAAACAATCAAACATTAGAGAAAATTGAGTTTGTAAAGATGTCTAGTTTTCTCTATTTATACTCTATAGAGTATTTCTATACTCTCTCCTCACACAAGAGTAATTAATTGGAAGTTGCTATTACCTCATTTTTTTCTCACAAGACAACATATAAGATATTCAGTAGGCAGAATCAAAAGAATGCCTTAAAATCACATTTTGTATAAGAGTCAGTGTAACAAATAAATTAACAGTAGTGTAAGTGACCATTATTGACAATGATGATAACAAGAAGAGCAGCAGTCATCTTTTATTGAGTATTTACTTTATGCCAAGCACATTTTTATATGCTTGATAAATATTAGCTCATTTAATTTGTCATGCTAACTTTATGAAGCAAGATCTTAATTTTTATTTTAAAGATGGGAAACAAGAAATTGTAAAGGGTTAATGTTTGTATTTTACAACTTCAACTCTGTGGGAGACCAAAGTAATTTTGTCCAAAATTTAAATTTTCTGTATCACACTAGGTAATATAACCTGTCTGGTCAGTTCATTTAAAAACCTAATTACATAGAACATAGAATAGGGAAGAAGGTCTTATTATTCTGTACAGGTTAATATAATACCTGGATACATTCCAGAGTATTTGGGGCAGAAAATAAAAAAGTATTTGGAAAGTCTGCTTGAGGGACTGGGGAAAAATGTAGATCTATTATATTTACCCACCTGGGGAAATCCTGATATTCTCTCCCAATTTAAAAAGCCAAGCCCTTAATCTTGAGTCTTGCCCTTGGGAAACTTATTTCTTCAATGGCAAAGCTAGCCTGCACGTAATTATGTCTAAAAGTCACCTCCAGAGAACCTCTTTTTTTTTGCTCAGATGTGGCATCTTTCTTCAAGCCAACAGGCAAATTAACTCATTGCCCTGCCCCCCTAATGTGGGACATGACTCCCAAAGGTATAAGTCTCCCTGGCTACGTGGGACATGATTCCCAGGGATGAGCCTGGCTCTGGCATCATGGGATTGAGAATGACCAAAAGGGGGAAAAGAAATGGCATAAAATAAAGTTTCAGTGGCTAAGAGAGTTCAAATAGAGTCAAAAGGTCACCCTGGAGGTTATTCTTATGTAAGCTTTAGCCAAATATTTCTCCGAATTACTATATTATGCCATGCTGCAACCAACAGTATTCCTGAAAACCCTAGGAGGTGCCCCAGGCTCTATGTAAATGTCTATAAAAGTTCTTCTTAGTAAGCTTATTTTCTCATAAACTTAAGGTTTCCAGATTGAGATTAAGCTACATAAGTCCTGAAACCCAGAGGTACCAGTCTCTCCAAGAACAAAAAACAGGTTCATTCTTCTACCCCAGAAGGTCAAGACCTCTTCCCAACACGAAGAAGTTAAAATGGTCACTGCCCAGATATCCCTGAAGATTGAGAGAAAGATCAAATGAGAGGAAGGAGGTGTAAATGAGAAATTAGGACTTAATAAATGACTGTTATTACTGACTCATATACATATATTTCTTTTTAGAGTTTAGTGTTTAGAATAGCCAGAGGAAATACCTGAAGTTGCTGAAGTATAATCCAGTAGCCTTGATCTTTGATGATGATTGTATAAGTATATGCAAAAAACAAACAAAAAACTTAGTTCCCCTTGTTTGTATGGCTTTACTTCTGAATGCTGTGTTTTGTTCTACTAATATACAGAATGTTTATCTATCAAACTACACTCTCGTAGTTAACCTACTTCTACTGTAAGTCTTAAAACTGGGTAGAATGCAATACTAGTAATCAATAAGAGGGAGGGGTAAGGGGTATGGGACGTTTAGGGCTTTCTCTTCTTTTAATGTTGCGTTATGGAGTAATGCAAATGTTCTAAAAATGATCATGGTGATGAATACACAACTGTGATGATACTGTGAACAACTGACAGTATACTTTGAATGGACTGTAAGAGGCAGGAAGATAGATAACTCAATAAAAATTAAAAAAGATCATGTTCAAGGTTACATAGCAGGTAAATGGCAGGGATGAGGTTAAATCCAAATCTTTCTGACTCTAAACACCATGTTTACAACCAAAAACTCTGTGTGTGACACAAAATCCGTTAAGTAATATCAGCATCTATTTATCACTTAACATTGAAATGCATGTTAGGTTTACTGAATGCAAAGTCTGTATACACAGTCAAGTGACCAGCATTGTTACAATATTTATTAATACAGACATTTGCTAATCAAAACATGGAGAGGAAGAAAACGAAGTGGGAAGACAATCTTCTCTGTATGCACAAAGTCAATAAATAGTCATCAAAAACCTACTATGTCAAAATAAAACCAACCTACTATGTGCTAAGCATAAGCCCTAGAATATTTTGAAACCATCAAAGATCATTTATTAAAGTGGCCTTTATCTACTGCACAAGCACCCTGATATATGGCAGCCCAAAGTGGGTGTCTATAACCAGAGATAAGACAAATCTAAACCAAAGTCATGAAGTGAAAGCATGACTTAAAGAAAAGTCTTTAAACGTGCTAAATGCAGAAAGTATACATGTTCATTTGGTCTACTTCATGCACAATCAGCAGGTATCTTCAACTACAGGGGAAATAAGTTACTTATGTGAAATAAACAAAATTTAAAATGCAAATTTTTAGAGTCTAAACATCTCAGAGGAACTGTCTCAGCATCTAATTATGAGGAATAAAAAATATAAGTTATGTTAAGTTGCATCTTTTTTAGGGGGGTGGGGGACATACGTAGGGACCAAACCCAGGTCTCCCACATGGCAGGAAGGTTTTCTATCACTGAACCATGCATGTACCCTGCATCATATTTTTATCACACACAAAAAAAGTGCTTAAAATTTGCAAGAAAAAAAATGCCACAATTTCCCTCTTAAAAACAAAGCTTTTCATGGACACTGGAACTAGACAGAGTCTTAAGTCTGTTGTTGTAATTCCTTCTTCCTCCACCACCCAAAAGCACTGTTTAAAAATCAAGGTACAGTCTACTTTGCAAGTTTTCAAATGGAGTGCAGAGTTTTAAAATAATAGCTCATATTATTTTAACATAATTTGTAAAGTAAGTTTTTTGTGTGTGCTTGTTTTATTGAACTAACTATGCATTTGTTGTTAAAAATTATGGTGTTGAAAATTCCTGCTGTGATACCTAGAAATTCTTTATAGAAACAACCTGATTGTTGGGTAGCATATATCAATTGAATAGAAGCAAATTAGTTAGTCCCTTCTTTTGGTAAATTTCTATTAACAGCTGATCCATATATAGGGTCAGCAGGGTTCATAAAGAGAGATATGGAACTAAACTATGTTTAGTTCCTTCCCTGCCCTGTGTGGAATGGGACTTGAACTCTGACCCTTTGCTTGGAAATCACATCTAGCTATTTATATTTCCAAGGCAGCTTTGGTTTTTCTTGGCAGTACACTGGAGAAAGTGGTTCAAAACTCCAAGCACTAATTTCTCTGCATTGTGTGAAGACAAACTCTATTTGACATATGTATTTCATTTAAACTCCATCTAGAAATGCCCCAATTTTCTACCCCAAAAGAAAAGAAAAGATCAGCCGTCAAGTTTACATGACATCAATGGAGATTCTAATCTTTAAGAAGAGAATATTAACACATGTTATTTCATATCTTTTTCTAGTTCTAAGAGGAATAAAAGACTTTTTACCTTTCCCCAAAACATAACAATGGCAAGAAGAAAATATCACAAGTATAAAAACAGTATAATTATCTTAGGGGAAAAACAGCATACTTTCTGGACTAGTGTTTATACATTTTCCATTTGAGCCAAATTCTCTCTTTTTACATGGGAAACAATTTGAAACACAATAAAACAAAAAAATCTGTGACCCAGTCACCCTGTAATTACTGCTCGGATAACAGTTACTGAGAACTAATGTGTGCTGAGGGGCTATTGAGGAAAGAAAACAAAAAAAGGAGAAGACCTCATCCCTGTACCAAGGTAGTTGAACATCTGACAACCTTATTGCTTAATCATTAGGGTGTGTTACTTTAGGTGCGAATAGGCTACTAAAATATCTTAGCAATACAATAAAGACAATCTGACAGAAAACAGTAGTAACAGTCTATCTCCAATTAGCTGAGGATGCAGAGAAGGGCCCCTAAGGTAGCTTAGGGGCCTGAGTATACCTACCTGTCACAGTCTAGCCCGAGGGTATCATCAGGCTTCCCTGACAGTCTATAAGCTCCCCTTCTGGGAGAACCAAAGGGCATAGCAGAATCAGTCATCAGATCAGGCTGGAGTCAAATACCAGGAATCACAGCATTTGTGAGAGTAGAATCATGAGAAACAGGAAAGGCCAAAATAGGTACAGGGACAACAGACAAGGCCAGTCAGACCAGACATGCCGATGAGGAAGCAGAAAGCCTGGAGTAGTCCGAGTGGTATCAGTATGTCCTGGGACACAGTATAGGCACAGTAGCCCTAACTGGAAAGGGGCCCATGGCTCAGATTCAGCATAACAGGGCAGGAAAAACTAGTTCAAGTAAGAAGACTCAGACAAGAAATCCTGGCCCAATCAACAGAAGAGTAGAACATATGGAATAAAAATAAATAATAGGGGGAACAAATGTTAATAAAATAAATTCAGTTTGAAATAGCAGTAAATGAAAGCGAGGGGTAAGGGGTATGGTACGTATATATATTTTTTCTCTATTATCATTTTATTTCTTTTTCCGTTGTCTTTTTATTTCTTTTTCTAAATCGATGCAAATGTACTAAGAAATGATGAATATACAACTATGTGATGATATTATATATGTAGAATGGAATGATTTCTAAAAAAAAAAAGAAATCCTGGCCCAGAGCCAAGCAACCCCTATTATCTGTATCTCCCCCTTTTTCTTTTCAGTCTCTCACCTTTGGCACAACTTAGAGAGGAAACTTCCAGGAAATCCCTCTGCTCTCCTCATTTGGAGAAAATGCCAGGAATCCCTGATTTCTTGCCTTCTCAAACCCTTGCATTTCAAGTTTAAAATCTTAATCCTTGGTTAGTTCCTTCCAAGCAGTAACATAGAATACAAAGATTCCTTTCTTCTGATGGGGCCCAAAGAAGGAAGGACCCACACATGTACACAAATATAATATTTATATAAATATAAATACTGTATTTAAAAAAAAGTCTTAGCTCCAAGGAGCTGACAGATTAACTGGTCAGGGCAGTTATGGACCTATACAATGTGACTGTTTAAAGAACAATAGGTAGAACGAAAGTGTTTCTTCTGTCTGAATAAACTGTGAATCACTTACAGATAAAGGAGCAACAGGGTTAGATCTCAAATGATGGATGGATAGGAATTTACCAGGTAGAGTAAAAAAGGTGAGGTGAACGGGAAGGACCAGAAGAGGCAAGGAAAAAGGCATGAGCAAAGGTACAAAGGCATACCACAATATGGGAAACTGGCTCCAGTGAGAAATTTGCCATGGCCAGAGCACAGAACAAAGAAAGGCAAGAGAAGAGGTGAGAAGGTTAAGCCAGAGTCACAAGAAATCACTAAGAAATTTGGGTCACTAAGAAATTAGGGCTTAACTAGCAGGCAAGGGGAATCACTATTAAACTGGGGAATGAGATAACTACATTTATACTCTAGAATTCAGGCAATCATAAAGCAGATGCTTAAGGGTTTGGTATAGAAAAGAAGTGAGAACAGTTGGACAGTTGTTAACATACTCTAAGCAAGAAATAATGTGGGACCTAAGAGGGAGGATTGGTAAACATACTGAACAATTAGATGAGAAGAGGTGGAAGAACAATGAAGACTGAGGTTTTTTATCTTAAGCAACTAGATGAGTAGTAAAGCTGTTAATGAGAATAGGGATAAAGCAAGAGGATGAACAATCTTTTGTGTGGAATGGATGGGGGGGTATAATGGATATAATTATTTAGAGACATACACAAACACTCCCACCTCCAATCCATCTTCACCTGTTCTTTGGGCTACAAACTGTACCAGTGACAAACAAATTGTATCCTTTAACCCTCACAACAACTCCATGAGAGGGATAGGGACCTATTATCCATATTTTACATAAAGAAAATGGAGTGTTATGGGTTTAACTGTGTCCCCCAAAGGACATATTCAGTCCTAACTCCCAGTCCATGAAGGTGACCTTATTTAGAAATAGGGTCTTTGGAAGATGTGGTTAATTAAAATGTGGCCGAATTATTATGGTAGGCCCTAATCCAATATGACTAGAGGCTTTATAAGAAGGTGAACGGACACACAGGGAAACAGAGAGAGAGAGAGAAGATGGCCATGTGATGACAGAGGCAGAGACTGAGTTATGTAAGCAATCAAAGAACACCAGTGAACAGGGCAAGCAATTAGAAGAACAAGATAATTTCAGAAGAACAAGATAATTTCAGATAGTGATAAGGTCTATGAAGATAATAATAATAACATTTACTCAGCATTAACTATAGCTCTGTTATAAGCACATTTTATGTTTTAATTCATGTAATTCCCCACTACAGCCTATAAAGTTGTAAAAGGTGTTGGCTCCATTTCATAGAAGACAAAAACTGAGATACAGAAAGTTTAAGTAACTTGCCTAACACCACAGAGCTAATAAATAGATAGAGCCAGTGTTAGTCCTAGGGAATATGGCCTCATAGCATGTGCTCATATCACCATGCTGTACTATCTCACCTCACCACGATTTTATTATTATTATAGCATTATAACAAGACAGAATAAGGAACATGCGTTGGTTTGAAACTATTGTGTACTCTAGAAAAGCCATGTTCTTTTAATCCTAATCCAATTTTGTGGGGCAGCCATATTCTTTTAATCCTGATCCATTATTGTATGGCAAGACCTTGTGATTAGACTGTTTCCATGGAGATGTGACATGCCCAACTGTGAGTGCGGTCATTTGATTAGATGGATGTGACTATGCCCATTCAAGGTGGGTCTTAATTAGTCTACTGGAGTCTTTAAGAGAACTCACTGAGAGGGAAAAAGTTTAGAGCTGACACAGACATAGACATTTGGAGACAGAGACCAAAAAAGCCTCACAGAACTCAAGGGCTCACAGAACTAGCCAGAACCTGAAGGGAAGAAATTTCTGGTCCTGGGAGATGCTAAACTCAGAGATGAAATTCAGAGTTTTGCTCTGGAGCAGCTAAAGAAGGGCCCACAGGTGCTTAGAGGGGAAGCCACTGGAATCAGAAACTGGAAGCAATGGAACCTGAACCAAGAACAGCAGATGCCAGCCACTTCTTTCCCATGTAACAGACATCGGTCTTTTTTCAGAGTCAAGGTATCTTTCTCTGGATGCCTTAGTTTGGATATTTTTAAGGTCTTAGAACTTAAACTGGTAACTTAATAAATCCCCTTTATAAAAGCCATTCCATTCCTGGTATATGCATTCTGGCAGTATTAGCAAACTAAAACAGAAGGAGATGGTGTTAAGTTGGGGTTCTGTTTTAAACGGCATGATAAAAAAGGTCTCTCAGATCAAACCCCACCAAAACCATTCTAGCTAATCCTAAAGAACACCTAGGGCAATATATATAATTCTACAAAGGTTCCATATACCAGGGTAACTTTCCAGAAAACTACAACCTCCAGATGGGTCCCTGGACCAGGTAAGTCCTGAAACCTAGAGGGTCCAGACTCTCCAGATCATCAGTTAGTTCTATCTCCCTACCTCATATTAATGACAGCCCCTTCCAACATGAAAAAGTTAGAATGGCCACAGCCCAAATACCCCTAAAGAGGAGGACAGAAAGATTAAAGGTGATGGTGGAGTTATACAGAGAAGGTAGAGTTTAACAAACAAATATGACTGCTGAATCATTAAACTGATCATCTCTTTTAGTCTCCAGTATCTTAGAGTAGCAGAAATAAAAACCTAAAACTGTGGAACCATAACCCATACCAAACTCTGAAATCTGTTCTACAACTAAATGTGCTTTGAAATTTATTGCTTTTTTGTATTTATGTTATTTTTCACAAAAAAGAAAAAAAATGTTGATTGTGATGATAAAAAAATATTTATTCCTTCTAGCCTTCTATATTATGAAGAAGCTAGAAGGAAAAATCTGAGAGGATAGTATGGTGGCCATGACAAACTCTGGGATCTGTCCTGTTAACTACCTGTTGAAGAGTACTTTGGAAATATTCCTTTTTCATTTCTTTGCTTTGTATATACGTTACATTATACAATAAAAAGGTTAAAACAAACAAACAAAGGCCTCTCAGAAAACTGATGACAGGAGACAGCTATGTAAAGATCTGGAAGCAGAATATTCTAAGCAGAGGGAATGAATCCAACTTGTTTTATAAACAGATAAAGGCCAGTGTGGCTAGAGAAGAATGAGCCAAGGAGAGTTAGAATGAGAAGAAGTGGAAGAGGCAGGTGTAGACTAGTTTATGAAGAGTCTTAGACAATGGTAATGAGTCTGGATTTTATTTCAGAAAGGCACTGAATAGTTTTGGGCAGGAGATTTAATAAATTTGAATTAAACTTAGAAAAAGATAATTCTAATTATGGTGAAAAATGAACTGGGTGAAAGAAGCAACAGCAGAGTAGAAGTAAGGAAATCTGAATCTAGACAATTTATCTCAAGAACTAAGCAAGGTGGTGAATTCAAGATACAGGGCCTCAGGCTATGGTGCAAAATAGATAGATGGAAATATAAACCTACAGCTCACAAACAGTTGAAGCCCAATACTTAGATTTTATTTTATAATCTCTGATATATAGGTGGATGAGTATTAGAGCCATGGGAGTAGAAGAGATAGCTCAAAGAATACAAACACAGCAAAAGTTAAAAAAAAAAAAAGTCAAAGTTATAATCTATGAAGTCGATTTTTTTCCTTTTCAGAGTACTACTTTTCATATACTAATAATGGGGAATCTTGCTCATTGTCCACAGAGTACACAGAGCATTTATCCTGCACCCAAAGTTGTTGGCATGTAGGTGAAGACTGATCATAATGTCAAGTGCTGGGATTGCTGTGCAATAAAATGAGCTGCATTCAGAGAGACAATATCAAATCAACACAATTCTCTCAAGACACAGTGACAAGAACATATACCATCCTGCATATATTTATAGAAAGAAAAGTCATTAATCCAATCATAACCAAGTTTGATATAAATGCATCATGCACACATAGCTTTATATCCCATGTTATTAAGATGAGTTAGCTGCTAAGGGGAAGAACAGGTGCTCTGCTAAAGCCCCATACAGCTGGATGTGAGGCACAATTTCTGCTTAGGATCGTCTGAGTAAGAAAGTGGCACAATGGAATAGACAGGTAGAGATGAGATGGATTGTAGTAGAGAGATGTGAAAATTACATAGAAGATTTTCACTCTGTTGAGATTGAGAAAGAAACCAACATGTTACTTGAGCATGATTTATGGTTACTACTGAAGACAAGGGTCTGAAGCAGAAGGAAGCACTTAATACTCCTTGGCAGCTCAAGCTGTCTCCTCTCACTCAGAATGCCTTCTTCTTTACTGAAATCTCTGTCCTTCAAAACTGTGCTCCAGTCCTCTTTCATATTTTCCTGATCAGGGCAACCCCAATCATCTTGCCTTCTCTGAATCCATACTGCTTTCTGCTATGTAGCTGAGGGTTTGTTTAGTATTCAACTGGTTTTAGTCTCTTGCTTTTATTAAGACTATGAACTTCCTGGGGTTAGGGGCCATGTTATGTTAATTTTAACTGTGTATTATAAAATTTTTCAAATATTCACAGATAGAGAGAGAACAATAATTACTAACAGTTTGTGATATGTGCTAAGAGTGAGAAGTACAAGAAAGAAAGAGAGGCTATAACAAGGGAATCTAACCCTCAGGGAAGGAATTTACATTACGTAATTCAAAGCACCTAGTACAGTGTTAACTAAAACATTCAATATTTCTGGGTGGGTTGGGAGAGGGAGCTTTCTTCAGATACTGTAAACAAAAGGACAGATCACCATTCCTTCAATAGCTAAAGTTTCAATTTTAAATCAGAACATTGAGCAGAAAATCTAGTTCAGAGTCCATGTGATAGACTTCAGCCAACCACAAACTCAGAAATTGTATGCAAAATTATGTATGTGTGGATGTGAATATGAGTAGAAACGTGTGCATTTTCTACGAAGAAGGTCCCCAACTTTCATTAGCATCTGTCAGGTTACTTAAGCCACAAATCCTGACACTAAGTAACAGAACTAAAGTAAATCTGTCCCAAATTTCAAAGTTCAATGATAAAAGATAATAGGAACACCCCAATGTCTGGGTTTGTCTGTACTTCAACTGCTTTCCATGTGTCTAGATGGATAAGAATTATAAATGTCACTAACAAATTGGAGCTTATTTCTCTTCCTTTTAAGGAACTTTTTCAGTGCTAAGATCAAAACAAATCACTTGAGCTCTGATCATAAGAGTTGGTCCTTTTAGTAGTCTATATTAGGAAAAACTGAAGGAAACTCTGGTTTCCTCCAGGTGAAGTAAAGTACTTTAGAAAAGAAAATGGCGGTACAGATAAAGAAAAAAAATAAAAAGATTGTATCTTTTTCTGGACTACCAGTTTACACATTAGAACAATTTATGCTAAGTAAAGAATAGAATGAATATTATGAAACCCCCAAAAAACATGCTTACTCAGATATCTGTCACATTGTTCAAGATGACTTTTGAGTGAAGAAAGCAAACTATTCAGCTACACTTAAAGATATAATGGAAGATTATGAAATATAATTATAATAACAATAATAAACAAGCAGAGGAAATAAACGATAATCCAAATCTTCATTTAAAAATTATACGGCGGGCCACGGTGGCGTAGCAGGCAGAGTTCTTGCCTGCCATGCTGCAGACCCAAGTTCAATTTCCAGTGCCTGCCCATGCAAAAAAGAAAACAATACAAACAAACAAAAAATATGGTGAAACCCCACATAATATTTAGAAAAAAAAGATTGTAGTACTGGAATGACGGAAAAGTTTTGGTAATGGATGGTGGTGATGCTAGCATCGTTGCAAATGCCATTAGCAACACTGAAATACATATCTGAATATGATGAAAAGGGGAAATGTTAGATTGTATATATGGTAAGAGAATAAAATTAAAAAAAAAAATCCATGGAACCGCACCACACAAACAGCGAATCCCAAGTTCAACCATGGACTTTAATTAATAGTGTGATTATAAAAATGTGCTATCATCAACTGCAACAAATGTTTCACACTAATACAAGGTGTTGGTGGTATGGTGGCATATGGGAATCCTGTAGTCATGCATGATTGTTCTATGAACCTACAGCTTCTCTAATTAAAATAAAATAGAATAAAAAGGTCTGGGCACTGAAGATGATAATTGCTACTGGGATGTCACTTTTTCTAGGTCTCTCAAAAGAGAGATAGGAGATACATGTAATGTATGCTAATCCATGTATATAGGCATATCCATAATTCCTTCTGTATCTATCTGTATAAATAAATGAGTTCTTAAAATTAGAAAAAAGATTATAACATTGTTAAATGAAAATATTACTTTTATACAGTGCTATCTAGTTAAGATCAATATAAATGTTTAAGACCCCCTTGGTCACATTAGATGTTAGTTTAATTTGGGGGCACTAGCATATCTGTTTGAGCTTCTTAGAAAGAAAGACTCTCCTTATTTTTTCCTTCTCTAGTGTCTAAATTTTAGAGGTCTTTCCTCTATCTTACTGCAGAATGTCTACATATTTTGTAGGATATATCAGAGACTAAGGTTATACGTATAAAAAAAAACCATACCTTAACACCTAATCAAAAATGGACAAGAGAAACATAATTGGTCAAGGCACTTCCTAAATCGAAGGACTGAAATGTGATGGTGTTTATTTGCCTGCAGCTACTTTAGTACTTTTGAAATTTCATATTCTTTTTCATACAAGATAGGAGCTCTCCTGAGGTGAACCAGATCTGAGTATTTTCAGCTGTGGTCAGCTACTCTCTGAATCCCAGCAGAGTTTAGTGATGCAGAGTAAACAAGGTTATAAATCAAATCCAATGCACTTAATACCTCAATACATTGCAAATTGATCTAGAATAGGGGTCAGCTCAAATCGCCTTTTCAAGGGAAACTTTTCATATTAAAGGTGAGGGAAGAGAAACGGAGGGAAGAAAAGGATGACAAGTTCTAAAGTTATTAATGGACTCAGATGTGTGGCTGTTTTTTGTAGAATAGAATTAAGCCAGGTTTCCTTAGGTGAGTGAGATTCTTTCATTTCTAGTAATTTATCAAGTTGGAGCCATGGATATTTAAAACACATATTCTTGTGGCTAGCATTAAGTCTGAAATCTAGTGGGCAACTTTTCAAGAAATAAAAGCTGTAAACAAAATAGCTTTAGTTCCATTCAGCCTGCTGTGGGAAATGGCTAATGGACAAGCATTACCATGGCTGCAAGGCGAGCTGCCAATGAGAGAAAACAGAGATTCAAACCACCACATAACAATACTTCCTAAGCTTATTTCACTAATTTGTCAAAGTAGAGCATTATCCAAGCCAAGTGAAAGAAAAACAATGTCGGAAAGAAGAGAAGGAACTATTTAAAAGTAAAAGTAGATGTCTTTGTCTCTTGGTTACCTGTTTCTGCTTTGAATAATTATGGCTCACTTCAACCAATTCCTGTTATCACATTTTGTTTTACTGAAAACAATATTTTCTCCTTTTCAAATGACAAGGAGAGAACTATTTCTGATGGGATAATTTTCTATTGTTTGCTTAGGCTTGCCTTGTTTCTTTCCAATAAAAACAAATGAAGTCTAGTGGTTGGATGGGAATAAAGTATATAGTCCTGACATGGCACTCCTCAAAGATGCCTGATCTCAGTGACCATCTTCTTTTCTCACTTTCTTTTTTTCCTAGAAAAAAGAACCTCAAGTACCAACTCCCACTTACTCTTCATCTTTAAATCACAATTCCCAACTCCGTTTTTACAATTTTAAACAGGCAGACTAACTGTTAAGGGGGTCAATACTTAAAACCTCTTATTTCTAGAACAGAATAAAAACTATCCAATCATAAAAGAAGAATACATTCACTTAATTGTTTAATTTCAAATCAGTCCAAAATCCAATGAACAATACTTTAAATTCTATTTCAGGCTTTTTAGTGTAATGGTTACAAGCACAGACTCTGGGGCCAGGCTACCTGGATTTAAATTCTATTTTCACCACCTTTAGCTGGGCAGAGAATATATACAAATTTAATCTCTTGATGTCTTTGTTTCCTCATCTTTAAAGAGGGAATAATAATAGTTCTACATCACTGTTTTTTGTACCATGCACAAAATGTTAACCCTTACTATGATTATCTCAAAAATACCAGAGGGTATTATGTTAACCTGCCTACTATTTATTAGTACTATTAAACAGTTACACATAAAACTAAGTAAAAGTTAACCTGTCTTAAGTCACATAAAATAACTCTCTGCAAATCTGATAAGGAAAAGGTTAAGAATTTTAAGAATGAAGACCTCTCTTCAAAATTAGCCTTATGAGGCTAAGGTTTTACCAATAATACCAGTACACACTTGATTTTTAAAAGCAAAACATTCCTTGTAAACTTAAATTTAGATGCTTCAATGAAGAGTCAAATGAAAAACACATGCCATCACAGCAGCCTATTTAAAACCTTGACATGACTAAACACTGTTCTGTGCGTAAAATACATACTTCTGGGGTGATCTGTTATCAACTTCAGCCTTCAGTCGCAAATTCTCCCTCACCAGGCCACCATTTTCTAATTTCAATTTTTTATTTGCCTAAAAAAAGAGTTGAAAACAATTAAGCACAAGCTAAAATAAAAGTAACTTGTAAAAACTACGACATGAGCCACCTGTATTTTTTTAAAGCAATAATTTCAGAAAACTGAATAGTGGAGCATGGCCTTGAGAAACTTAAAATCACCACTGGGAATGACTTGTGAAACTATAAACACGACCAAAAATTTTAAATTCATATTCCCCAAGCACTTTGCAAATCTCCTATCTGAGGAAACAGAGTTATGTTAGTTAGCACAGTCATTAAGGGACCATACAAATGGTAAATATAGGTTTTATTTATTTTTTTGTTTTTCACATTACGGAATGCAATATTATACCACATGCAATTATTTCTGTGAGCTATGAGATTGAATTTTGGTTGTTATTTTAAAATATTTTTCTAGTGATAACAAGTCTAATATGATTAAACTACATGCTTTCTTTCCTCAAAAAAGGCTTTCTCAATGCCCTAGCTCATAATTTCCAGTATCCTCAAAACTGGGTCAGTATTTTCTCATCAATCCATGACTCACCTTTGATTAGAAAAAGAAATCCTTTCCTTTCTTGAATTGTGTGATATCTAAAAATTATCTAATAAAACACTATTTGCCAGAAAATCTGGAGGCTCAATATGGGTTCTGGATAGCTGGAAAAGTAATATGCTAAAATTTTAGAATCTTCTTCAAAGCTATTTCTTTTAAATTCCCTAAACACTGCATTTTTTAATACCAAAGAAAATAAGACTCTATAGACTAGAAACCAGACACACTAACTGGGTAAGAGAAATTTTCCGTGTGACTAAAACATTTACAGTATTCCAAGCGGTCATAAGAACTATTAACAAAAATGCTACATCAAGAAGCCTTAAAAACAGATTTCAAAAATTTAACCAATGTTTTTGACTAATTTCCAGAACTTCTGACTATACAACTTCCTACACAAATGTCCCAGGGTGATTAAGCAAAGCACAGGCAGCAGACATTTTCTGAGGCATAAAGCTAAGTCCCCTACTCAGAAGCATCCAAGTTCCTTTTGGACTTTGGGCACCTGCTTTTTTTCTTCATGGTGCTCACCAACTTCGATTGTCAAGAGTTAATTCTTTAAGTGACTGATAAACACCATTACTGCCCCTCTGAAAATAAAAGAAAGTCATTTACTTTCTCATACAGACAGACAATGAATTAAGCTCTTAAGGACAGCACCATAAAGGGAGGCACTTAGTGAATGCTTTTTGATGATGAAGACAAGCTTAAATTAGAAACTCATTTGATTCCCTTTCCCCATCCTCAATACTGCATCATATCTCTATATTTCAAGGTCTCTCACCAGTCCAGTGGTTCTTTTCACAATGGGCTGGTTAGTTCCTTAACTATCAGAGATAAAGTTCAGGATCCTTAGGTGCGTTCAGATTGAAGGCAGAGTTCTACCCTAATTGTTGAAAACTAAGAGTACTGAAGACTTCACCTAACTACTCTGCATACTCGACACTAATTGAGTAATGATGGTTCAAAACCCACCTAGCCCAGGAAACATCAGGAAAAGTCCATTTCACCCATTCCAAGAGGTTCTCTATTCTGAATTTTTTTTGTACTCCTATATTTGATTTAGTCTATGTTATTATTTTGTTCTTCATGAGTTACGTCTCTGTATTCCATGTTTTTAAATTTACTTATGTCTTGCTTTATAGCCTTATACATAATACCACCACTAGGCATCCAAAATGGGCTAATTAAATATCCCAAGCAGCTCTGAGGAATGAAGGTATAGAATTTGGATATAGAATTTAATGCATGAAAATTGAAAGAGAAAATAGACGCTAACCGTGCTTTATATTCTCTTCTTTTACACACATTCTCCACACCATCTTTATCAGCCATAGTAAAATTTTCTTATATAGCCTCAGGTATTAAGAAAAGAATTTATTGCCAAAGATTTAAATGAAGTTTAATAATGACAAAAGAGACCATATAGGACTTACCTATGATCCAAGAAGAGGCAGAGATGCTAACGAGGACATGGTAGATTGATAAATACTGGAACCTTTCAGCTGTCTTTTCTTTTTATGTTTTTTTTTCTCCTCTTATATGAACCAACATGCTAATGTTGGCCATCAATACCCAAAAAACCTACACATTTCCCCTAAAGTTTCAACACACTTGGTACAGTTATGCCTGTAATTTCTTTTCTCTAAAAGTACTAAGTTCCTACATACCATACCCCTTACCCCTCTTTTTTAAAAATTAATTTATTTTTTATTTATGATACATAACCACATATAAACACAAACATTCTTGTATATGTATGATTTTTTTCTGTTGTCTTTATTTCTCTTTCTGAATTGATGCAAATGTTCTAAGAAATGATCATCATGATGAATATGCAACTATGTGATGATATTGTGAATTACTTATTATATATGTAGAACGGAATGATCATATGTTAAGAATGCTTGTGTTTCTTTGTCACTTTTTTTAAAATTTAAAAATAAAATTTTTTTTTTAATAAATAAATATATAAAAGTACTAAGTTCCCTTCTTCCTTTCATCATGGCCTCCTCTGACCCGAAAGAACATTTATTTGACATATGGGTGTGTGCAATGGCCTAGTATATACACTAAGTAGCAGACACTTCTCTGCTACTGAACTTCACCAAGGACCTTGAAGCTAGTACATAGCAGCACTTCTTTAAAGTATCATTTAGAGTTCTTTAATAATTTTAGGAGACAGGATTTAGTAATTCTGCATAGGAACACTATTTTAGGGGACTATAGATGGCTGAGTGGGTGTCTGTGGACCTGGATACAAAAAAAAAAATCTCCATTCAGCAGAACAAACTCTACTTTTCATAAATCTGAAGTTACACTAAAGGCTGGTCGTTGGTTAACAGAGCTCCACAGCACCTGATTGTAGCATCTAGCGCTGATGACATGGATCTCATCATTCTTCTTAGACTAGAAAATTCTAGTATACATTCTTATATGTATTTTGTTGGATAGATGGAAGGATCACTGAAAAAATTAACCTGCCTCATAAACTACAATATTCTTTCGCATGGAATTGTCTAAAGTAGCTGCTCATAACTTTCTTGGAATTAGTCATTAAGCCTTTAACTATCTATTCACAATCTTAGGAATCAAAGAATGTTAGTGCTAGAAAAGATATGCTCCAAACTTTCATTTTATAGGTAGGGAAATGGGCAGTGTTAAACTTATGTCAGGGAACTCACTGACATAAGCTTGAAAAATTAAATCACAAAAAACGTGAAAAATAGAAAAAAATCCTTTACTTAATATCATTCTCCTGGAAAAAGATGCAAACTCACAGAAACACCAGAGTTTCCAATCATAGTCACAAATGGAAGTATCTGATCTTTTTTGGTAGCTAATGATATTTAAGGAGAAAAACTAAGTTTTCTTACTGCATATAAATGCTCATGCAGGGGTTTTTGTCCTTCCCCCAGAAATCATTTAATGATGAGTCAAGATAATATGCCTACTTATACTTTTGAAGGTGCTTAAATATTCTAGAATTTAAAAAATAATCACAACATACCTCCTTTAACTTATCTACATCATCTTTCACTTTTTCATAGATTTCATTAGCTGTTCTGAGTTTTTTCTTCCACTCTGCTATAGTTTCTGGGTCAATTTTACTTGGATTATCTACAACTGCAGGTTTGTCTTCACTTTGGTTGCCTTGTATCAAGGTCAAAGGATCCAGAATGGTCTTGATCTGTGACTCCAAGCTGAGATTTTTACTCTTAAGTTCTTCTACCTCTTTCTGTAGACAATCTATTTCATCCTGTAAAAGGATTGCACAGCTATTAGGCAAACACAGACACTGAATGAAGTATGCTAAACTGTAGCTAGTGTTCTTTTTCTGAATTTTATACTCAAAATTTTGTAGATATATAGATTCTTTACGCATCAGAACAGCTTTGTAGCCAGAAAATCACATCCATCACTGAAGAAAATACTGAGGTATGTATAACTGTTGCCTACAGTTTTGCTTCTATACTTGAAGTAAGGATTAAAACATATACCATTTTCTTCGACTCTGCATTTCAGTATAATACATGTGCTTAATTTTAAATTTTTGTGGATTATGGTTCTTCAATTACCATCATGAATATTCTAAGTATTAGTTTCCCCACTCCGGAACTGGTTATTATCTTAAATTCAGGCACTAGACATCTGTGAATCCTTTGCTGTTATACCAGTTATTTATCTATAATGGGTATTTCACCTTAAACTGAGGTTGTTAGAAATTCTGCTTTTAGAAAATAAACTATACTCTATCCAAATAGCTCAATATGCCTGTGATCTTCCAAAAAATTAATCTGATTAGGACCTGAGTATGATAAATGATCATTTAAGTATAAAAGAATATATTTTAGAGTTAATAATGAATTCTCAAAGATAGCAGTATTTGCAATTTTAAATTACAATTTATTTCAAGTTAAATAGCATTATAAAACAATTGCTTCATTTGTTTGGATAAATATATTAACAAATAAAAATAACAGGAACACACATATATGAATGAACACTTATTCAGTCATTTATTTATGCCCCACTGCATTTAAAAAATTATTTGAGGCAGCTGGGATAGTTTCCATGTGTACATTTTAACTTACAGATATTTTGTGTCTGAAGACATCAATAATATTTCCCCTTCCTTCAATATAAAACAGCTTAAAGTCTACACAACTGGCTGAAAGTCTACTATTCAAAAGTACATGTATTCTATCAACATGAAATTATTAGAAAAGTTCTACTGCTGTGTTAAATTGGACCATCATTCACCTTTGGACAAGAATTAGAAAACAGCATATTTTATACTAAAATTTCTTAGCTAATAGTTCACATAAGGTATATTTACTTTAACATCATTGGTGAATTTAAAGGCAGAAGAAAAAAAGGAATGAAGGTTTTGGTCACTGTTTACCAGAGTGTTCAAAATGCCTTGTAGGTCAAAACTTTGACCTTCACAACAGGGATTCCTTTATCTCCCAACTTCTTGAAGGAGCAAATACTTACAAAATGATGTTCCTATTTGAGGTAAAAATTTTATATTAAAAAAAGAAAAAAATGCTTCCATTTGTTACTTTTCTCTGGAACTCCATACTATTCCCCTCTTCCTTTGGTACTTAAAGGGAAAAAAAAAGCAAAAGCAAAAAACAACAAACTTTCTTCTCTTTGAAATGACGAAGGGAAAAAGAAAAAGAATTTATCAAAAGAGATTTTTATTGGCATTTAAAATAATATTTCATTGGATGTTTATTCTACAAAGTCCAGGGACTGAGGTAGTTCACTTTTACCTGCGCTCACTGCTTTCAATGAATTATAATTATTTACCTCATATTCTTTGTGGAGTAACTCAAGTCTAGTTTTCCGAAGGTGTTTTCTGACTGTATGGCTTAGCATAGGTTCACTTTCACTTGTTCCTCCTACAGAAAAAAAAAATTCTAATTTTTATTGTGATTTTGGCAGAGTAAAAAGGAAAATAACTCTTTTCTTATTGCTTAATTTAGTGTACCACCTTAATTTGTACTGTTTCCCTTATATACATACTTGGGGTTATCATCTAGGCCTTTTCTCTCTCCCAAGCCGCTGAAAACATAAGAATCAAATAACTCCATAATAAAAACCTTCATTAAAACTTCATGTGTGTTTACTTACCTATGTATCTTACTATAGTAAATTATAATTATTATAGTAAAGGCAGGGGTTATATTTATTAGTGTATTATATTTATACTACTGTATATTCTGAATACGAGACAACTGTTAAATAATGATAAAACAAATTAGCTATTCAAACATACCTGGTTACCGGAACACAAATGAAAAGATTAATGCCTCTTTTCACTAATTCTCACAACTCAGTTACAATGCATTATGAGTCACAGCAGTAACTATATGCCTACAATGACTTCTTACAAAAACACTCAAAATGAATACTTCCTGACAGCTCTTCACTTGTGCCATGATTACCCTATTTTTCTTTATATTTCTTAGCATTGTGATGGCAAAGGTATTTTACAGGTTTTCTTTTTCAGGACTTTCTACCCACATGCAAGAGTAGAAAAACCATTTTATTTGAAAGAATCTATTAAATATCATTTGCATATGAATGAATGAAGGCATGAGAAGGGATCTGAAGAGAAACTGGAGAAAACCAAATTACTCTATTATTTTGGATGCTGTGCAGTGGGGGTCACTTTCATTGCTTTTCCATGTGAATGTCCCACTATAAATGGCAGCGCCATTTATCGAATGTTTTATTTTGGAGTATGTGCCAGTTTGAATGTGTTGTAGACCCCAGAAAAGCCATGTCCTTTAATCCTTGTTTAATATTGATGGGTGGAAGCTTTTTGATTGTTTCCATGGAGTTGTAACCTACTCAATTGTGGGTGGTAATTTTTGATTAGATGGTTTCCATGGAAATGTGTCTCTACCCATTCAAGATGGGGTTTGCCTACTGGAGCCCTTTAAGAGTGAACCATTTTTGAAAAAGCTTAAGAGCCAGGAGAGCCCACACAACCAGAGTTCTTTGGAGAGGAAGAAGAAAAATGCCCCAGGGGGAGCTTTGTGAAAAAAGAAGCCTGCAGAGAGAGCTAGCAGACATCGCCATGTTCACCATGTGCCTTTCCAGTTGAGAGAGAAACCCTGACCATCATCAGTCTTTTTGAACCAAGGTTTCTTTTCCTGGATGCCTTAGATTGGACATTTCTATAATTTTCCTTTAATTTGGACATTTTCACAACCTTAGAACACATATAATTGCAATTTAATAAATTCCCCTTTTAAAAAGCCATTCTATTTCTGGTATATCGCATTACAGCAGCTTGCAAACCAGAACAGAGTGCATGGGCCAGAATTTGAATCTGTGTCTCCTGCATGGTAGTCAAGAATTCTACAAGTGAACTACCTGCACACCCCCCAAAAACAAATTAATTTAATCATTAAAGCTCATACTCCACCAGAAAAGACTTAGCTCCTTGGTGAAGCTCAGTACAGGTAAAAAAAAAAAATAGAGATAAAAAAGTTTTAACACTGCAACATGCAAAACAGTAGAGAATTATTCTTACAATAGTCTTAACCCAGTTATCTAAAATAGAAACCACAGGTCATCTCTGATTTATCCTTTGGATCTCAGTTCCCAAGTCCCACTAGTTCATCCTTTGCTCTCTAGCATTTATATTCTTCCTCTCCATTTCCATTATAAAAACTAATTTAATTCCATTTTCCTTAATTTGCTACAATTAACAATGACTTAAGTGTTCTGAAAGATGTTTGCCATACACGACAAATTATAGATCCACTTGGAATTTCTTCTAAAACACAAACAACTGAAAATCATTTTAATTTTTGCAATCTAGAAGAAACTCATATGAGCAGAATAAAACCAAACACCAAAAAGACTCTTTAAATGTTTTCTTTTTAAAGAATCCTCTTCTAATTCAAGTTTTTCTTGTGCCCATTAGTGTGACCCTGACTGTTTCTTTCTACTGTTAACCAAACTTCCACTCTCCCTAACCTGGGCAAAAGCCTCCTACCTAACCTACTCACATTCTGTCAGTCACTCCCCTACAATCTAACTTATGCATCACCATCTGAGTAATATTGCTAAAGCACATTTGGAGCACACTACTCCCTTGCTAAAAACTATTATGGCCACTTCACCCCTCCTCCCTTCCAAGGAGCAAGTCTCTGATTTGTCACTCAAGGCTTTCTACAGTGAAGTCTCAATTTCAGTCTTATTTCAGTAGGCACATTCAACACAGACTACTTATCATTTCCAAAAACATGCCTTTTGTGTCCCTGCTTAAAAACTTTAGATTACAACATTTCCTCTGTATGAAACACCTTCCCCAATCTTAACCTATTGAAATTTTAGCCATTGTTAAACGTCCATCTTGAAGAATGTGATGTTCCTCACCAAATTTTCTTGCCTGACTCCTTACGCTTTCTGAGGCTTTTTTGGTCCTTACCATCTGCTACATTATACCATTAATATTTTGGTCCATACGAATAGCTTCTATGAGAATGTAAGCTCCATGAAGCTCTTTAAGATTTATGTCTTTTAGCATCTCTCACAGTACCTTGTACCCCTCAGCTGCTCTCTCTATATATTAGACAATTGCTAATTTACCCAGTAAGATGTTGGCCAAATAACACCACTGAAAAACTTCATTTCAGTTTTCCCCCAAATAAACATTATATGGAGACTGCTTGAAGTCTAATTCTATGTGTATATAAAACAGGTCCTTACCAATAATCTCTTTGCAAGGATTTTCAGGAGTGATGGGGACTCTGCAAGCTGGACACTGGCTATTATTCTTCAACCACAAATCGATACATATTGAACAAAATACATGGTTGTTGATGCATATGACAGGTTGGCGTACCTTTAAAAAAAAGAAACATAACTTTTAGTAAAGGACAACTGCATAACTGGAATCGCACTATGGTTTAGTTTGGAGCAAACAAACTGCTTCTCTAGAGTACAACTGAGCAGATGCTGTAAAAGGGAACAAAAAAAGTTAGTGATTTATAAAAATGCTGCTTCTGCTGACACACTGTTTCTTTTACATATATAACTGAGATACCAGCAGAGAAGCTGGCCACGAAAACTCAAACTTTCGACACAGTATGAAATACTTTATTTGGTAAACAACCACATTTGACAACCCCCTCCCCCAAAAAAGCTTTTGCTCCACTGAGGGGATTCTATTCTAGAATCATTAAATATCAATATTAGAGAGTTCTTTAAAGACTACTAGCTCAAAGATACTTGAATCTTTTCTTCAATTCATTCCACTATATTACAGAATAATTAAGCAGCTATTAAGCACTGACATTTTACTACAAATTTCCAATAACTGATCAGGCATGAAAGCCAAAGCAATTCCAAAAGGCATGGATTCTACTCTTAAGTATTTTATAATCTAAATGCCAAACAATGCTGACAGAAATACTGATATACTCCAAATACAAAAATCCTTGGCTCGGTCTAAAAAATACAAATAATACCTTATATTTATACAGAATCTTTTATTTAAAAAGGACTTTCACATGCATTCATTCCCTCTCTTTCTCTCTCTTTCCTGCTCTTGTTCTCGGTGTGTGTGTTCAACAAAAGCCTGTGAGAAAAACAGGATAGTTATATTTTACAAATGAAGAAACCAAGAAGAAATGAGGTGGTTTACTGGAAGTTTTGATCACGTGTAGTTGTTTTTTTCAGGAGGAAAAGAGAAGTTGCCTTGGTTTTCCTCATGGCATTTATACTACCTGACATTATATGTTTGCTTGTTTCCAAATATACCCAATTAGAATGTACACTTCATGACAGTGTGAAGCTCTTTAGCCTTTTTCATTCCTAAAACCCTGGCACCTAAAAGAGTACCTGTCACATGGTAATTACTCAGTAAACATTTGTTGAATGAATTAATTGCTATTTCATATCCACTTAGTGGGGAAACTTGTCAGAGGGAATAATGGTTTAATCTCCAAAAAGCATAAATTTTCAAAAAGCACAAAAAACAATAACCCCAAAAAAGCACAGAAATACTTAGGTTTTCACTTTGATTTGTATGGTACTTTCACCATGGGACTCAAAACATTTTATAGCCATTTTCAATATTTTTCTTGTTCCAATATTAGTAACAATAGTAGTGTATAACCCTTTTCCAAATGGGGTCTTGAAAATTAGAAGATCAAGAGGAAATAGAGAAAGTAGAAAGAGAATGAAGAGACAGGACCATCACAAACCACTTTTCTGAGAGAAACACTTGTGAAGCTTTATGTCTGCCTCAGAAGGACATGGTGAGTATCCGGTAATTTGAAAGAGGTCTTTACCCTCAGAGAAATCACAGATGTATTGCTATCCAAGATGGGTGGGTGATTTTCATCCTCACTTCAGCAGACTCTAGTCTCAGTCTGGCTTTTCAAACATTTTGCTGCTCCCTTGATTATAAACACTACCATAAGAAAACTAAACAGAGAAAATAGCTCAGGATGGATTTAGACTTAGCCTTGGAGAAATATAAATCTATTTCATTCAATCCAACTGGTATGACAGGATTAATTAAAAATAAAATAGGACCATGAAGCACCACTCCTCAAAATCTTCTTCCAAAATGCTACTATCAGAAGTAAGCAATGAATGCTTATCTCTAAGGTATTCATGGTCAGAGTCTCAAGGAGCAGACAAAGACTGAAATTTCTTTGCAAGTTGTTTTTTTTCTTAAAAATTAATGAGATTTAAGTCCAGAGCATAATATTTAATTGTATCTTTAAGTCATGTAACCTTTTAAAAGCACAAAAGTCCCCAAGTAAGTACAAAGAAGATACTGCTATTTCTATTCTGTAGCTTCTCTTAAACACACACACATACACACACACACAGTGGCTGGGTTAGTTCCTGACTAACACACTAGCCATATTCCTGCAATATTTCTGTGCCGGTTTAAAACTGTTGTGTACCCCAGAAAAGCCATGTTCTTCAATGTCAGTCAATATTTCTGGGTGGGAGCTTTTTCATTAAGTTGTTTCCATATAGTTGTGACCACCTAATTGTGGGCGGCACATTTTGATTAGGTGGTTTCCATGGAGATGTGTCTCCTCTCATTCAAGGTGAGGTTGTTTACTGGAGCCCCTTAAGAGGGAATCATTTTGGAATAAGCTTCAGAGCCCACACAGCCAGAGACCTTTGGAGATGCAGAAAGAAAACACCCCTAAGGAATCTTTATGAAACGAGAAGTCAGGAAAGAAAGCTAGCAGATGTCACCATGTGCCTTCCCAGCCGACAGGTGTCCAGAAGCCAAAGATCCCAACAGATGCCAGCCACATGCCTCCCCAGCAAACAAAGGTGTTGCTGATGGCATCAGCCTTTCCTGAGTGAAGCTAACCCATTGCTGGCACCTTAATTTGGACATTTTTATGGCCTTGGAACTGTAAATTTGCAACTTAGTAAATTCCTTTTTTAGAAGCTATTCCATTTCTGGTATATTGCATTCCAATAACTTTAACAAACCAAAATAATTCCTAAAAGTACAAATAACCCAAAATTAGGAGACTTTACCTAAAGAAGAAAAGAGTTATTCCCTTGTCCTGGGTCAGTAACTACTTTTAGAGCAGTGACAATTAACCTTTTCAAAAGTCATAACCTCATTGGAAAGTAGACGAAAGCCACTGTTCATAACATAAAACTATACACATTATCTAAGGGGATTCAAGATGCTTTCCAACCCACTACAGGCTTTCTCCACTGGAAGCACATCTAAAGACAATCTATATTTTCTATGCATTTGTTCCCATAACAAAAAATAAATATCCTCTTAATCTAAAAGAAGATTTTGAGCAACTCAGTGGTTAGGGCTATCATTTACTAAGGTAGGGACAACATGGGAGAAGCAGATTTCACACACAGTGGAATTTAAGAATTCTGTTTGACCATGTTACAAGCAGATTTTCAAGTGGACAAACTGAACAACGTGGGAAATGAGAATCAATGACAGAAAAGATAACGACATTTAAAGCCACTGGATTGGATGAGATTACCTGTTCAGATAGAACAGCTAGAGAAAAGAAGTGAATTCTTCTTTTCTGAAAGACCTGAGGTGTTTCAATATGCAGGGAAATCAAGCAGAGGAAGAAGAGGAGAAATCAGAGAAGGAAACTGATTTGGAAAGGGCCTGTGATGTAGGAAAGAAGGACAATGTGGTATCACAGAAGCTAAGAGAAAAAAAGTTTTTCAAGAGGGAGATAATGGTCAGGTTTGCCAAATATTGATGAGAGACTGAATTCGAAGTGATTATGGCATGCAAAGTATGACAGTCATTGTGATCTGTTACTGACAAGCACAGTTTCAGTGAATGGTGGGGGGGTGGAAACCTGCTTGGAGGCTGAGAGACAATGGGAGATGAAAAAGTAAAGAAAGAATATTGACAAGTCCTTCATTTTGCTGTAAAGGGGAGAGCGTAAAAAAAAATGAGATTATGGCTAGGAATACAGATGGGAATGATACAATAAAAAGAGGATATTAATGATAGAGTAAAGAGGGAGGGATAATAGCCACAAATAGCAAAGTCTAAGAAGTCAAGGGGACGCTGTGACAGATAGGTATAAGGACTTGTGATCCTTTGAAACAGAAGGGAAGGTAGAGGCTTTAAGAACAAATACAGAAGCCTTAGAGGATCTGTTGATGGAAAGGTGAAGTTTCACTGTTCAAAACATTAAATATAAGATGAGGTTACCGGCTGAAAGTGAAAAAGGGGAAGGACATAGATATGAGAAAACAGGAAAATAAAGCAGCAATTTTGAAAAATGGGAAAGCATAAATTTACTAGGGAGATGACAGCAGAATTGCCAAACATTCTTAAGTTCCAATTTGAGGTCTATGGTTTTGAATTTAAAGTAAGACCAATTAACATAGATGTGTAATTTCCTAAGCAATATTTAACTGTTTACATTCAATAAGGAAGAAGATGAGTAGATGGGTTTACACAGAGTTGGGGTTTTGCCAGAGGAAGAAAGAGACAAGAATCTGATGATAATTAATGGCCATGGCTGATAAGGAAAATGTGGATATAAGTGACAACAATGACAGTGGAAAAGGAAACAATGGATGGGTCTTCATAAGGCTGAGAGTAAGTATGCTGGAGAGTAAGTATGAAGGAAATATGATCAGAATGATATGCTCATGGTCCAGATACTAAAGGTGGCAGAACTGCTTTCTCTAAAGTTTTATCCTGGTTTACTTTCTGTCAGTCTCAGGGGTCACATGGCATTAACTTTGGTTCTATGCTGATGACTCCCAAATCTCCCTCTGCACGAGGATCTCAGTAAGTGGCACAGTTTAGGCTTCAACAGACAAACCTGGGGTCAATTACAGCTCTGCTGCTTAATGAGCTACTGGATTTTGGGTACGCCATTTAGTTATCCTGGCTGTCAGCTTCCTCTGAATTGCGGTTTATCCTAGTATGTTTTTCATTCAGGTATTAAGATTAAGATAGTGGATAATGGTGACTCCATACAGCAACCCTTCAAAACAACAACAGCAGCAGCATTACCATAAACTAGTGCCAAAGACTTATCTCTATATGGGGATTCTGCAGCTACAACCATATATGCCACACCAAACTCAGCCTCCTCCACATATCTGCTCCTCCTCCTACACTCCCTCCATTCTAAGTAAATAGCACCATCACCTCACCATTTAGGCTAGAACACTCAGAGCTGTCTCTGACTCACACTTTTTGACTTATCCTCACCAGCCAATCTGTCACCAAATCCAGATATTGTACATCAAGTCTAAGAGGCCATAAGAAGAGCCAATATTTTATATACCACTAAGAAAAACGAACAAAAAGTGCTTCTAATTACAATTCTAAGATGCCATCACTTGTGAGCTGCAATCAGACTTCAGAAACATTATAATGTGAAAAAAATGTGCATCTCAGTACAGAAAAGTATGGCAAATCAACCTTCAAATGTTCCTTCACTTATCATCTTTTCTTTCCTTTCTATCCTCACCCCACTGAGGTTAGGTTCTCGTTCTTTTACTCCTGATGTATTGCAATGACTTCCTCCCAAGTTTCCTTGCTTCCAAACCTTCACTCTTCCTATCCACCTTTCATACTGATGCCAGAGCTACCTTCCTAAATATGCATCAGACGCTTTCATTGCTTTCCTACAAAGCAGCAATATTTTTCTCCCTGCTCATAGTCTTAAGTGTAAAATTCAAAGAACAATTTAATATGTTATTAATCAACCATTTCCCTTGATCTGTTAATTCAATACTTGCAAAAACCTGCACTTCAGCCACAGATCTACTTGACATTCAGCAAGGAGTGGGGGCTCCCTATTTATCATGTTCTCATCTCTTAGCTTGATAGATTCTCCTGGCCCTTCCAACCTCCCCAGACAATCAAAATCAAATGCTTCCCATCTTTTAAGATGTAAATCAAATACTACCTACTTCTTTAAAGTAGTGTCTTTGTCTGTCTCTCATAAGGTACTCCTTGACATTTATTTAATGCTCACTGCTTTCTGCACGTGCTGTACTTAGAAAATTGTTTACATCCTGCCTTCCCGATTATATTTCAGGCTCTTTGGAAGCAGGGGCAATGTCCTGTTCTTCTTTGTAGCCACCTACAGCACATGGCACAGTGCCTGGCATACTGTGAGATAATAAATATGAATCCTGATGTACTAAAATGAAAGGCTAGGATAATGGTCACAAAAGCATCTCAAGAAGCAAAAGGTCAATGGCCACTGCCAAACTGTGAAAAAACAAAATTTTAACCTCTTCCATTTAAACTGCCAAAATGATACAAGAAAACAACCACAGACAGACTGTTTGGCTCTGCCTGCTAAGAGCCACTGACAATGTCACCCACTAGAGAATCATTTTCACTGTTCAATACCTGGTATTATCACTGTCATTATGTTAGATTTTTGAAATCGTTGACTAATTAATCTCTTTGGTACAAATACTTATCAGATGATGATGAAGATTTCTAGATAATGGCCTAAATATAGTTTAGGAGAATAGAAAACAATGAAAAGAGAAAGAACTATACTTCCTAAAACAAATAACCGTTTATTTATTTCACTGCAACTTGCAGAAGCCAAACAAAAAGAATCTAGTCCTCCCTCGATTCTTTTCCACCCATCTTCCTCTACCCAGATTCTACTATAATACAACACTAAAACACACATTTATAATTTCTTGAAAATCTTCTCAAGACACAGGTGGTCATAACTTGCCTAAGTTATTAGTATGTATATACAATTTAGTCTTAAATAAGAGCCATGTCACTAAAACAGTACTCAGGAACTACAATTCTAAGACAATAATGACATGGATAAGTAATATGTACAATTTCCAACTCATCTGGAGTAAATATGTTGAAGTGATGTCCTAGAATAATGCCCCTGAGGCTGATGAGGAGGAGGACGTGGAGGAAGAACAGGAAAAGAGAAAGATGTGAAAAGTGGACTCGTGGAGGCAGTTCTTAGTGCAGAAAAATTAGTCCCAAAATCTGTTATTCTACTATGTAGCTTCATTTCTTTTATCTGAAGATATTTCAGGCTTAGGAGACTTCATTTTATCACCAAAATCCCTTTTTTAAACAAAGTAAATTTGGGAGAATGTTGTCCATTAATATTTGTGCCACAGGGCATAATACCCTAAGGCTATTATTCACTAATATCTATATTATCCTAGGCTCACCTAGAGTTTTACATTGGTTAAGGTAGGGTTTCTCAATTTTGATACTACTGATATTTTGAAAAATAAATTTTTGTTTTTGTTATGCAGGACAGGAGTAGGCTGCCCTGTATATTATTGTAGGATGCTTAATAGCATCCCCTACCTCTACCCACTAGATGCCAGTAGCATCCCCGTGGAGACAATCAGAAATGCTTCCGGACTTGCCAAATGTTGATGGAGGGGAGGGGCAAAACCCTCCCTACAACTGCCCCCTTCCCCAACTAAGCCTAGGATATCCACATGGCTCTTCCCAACAACCCAGTAGTACTGGTAGTCTCAAAATCCATTGTCAGCTGTGGAAACTGAGACTCAAGGAAATTAGGTAGGTTATAAGTGGTAGAGCCAACATCTTATATTCAATGTGATTCAAGTGAAAATCAAGTTGCTCTTTCAACTAAAAAATAGTTCCTTCTTCCTCAGAAAAGGGTTAGTAAAGAATATTCTGGGAGTAAGAAAGCAACAGAGAACACATGCCTGAAAGAAGCATGAAGCGGCAGTGGACAGGTGCTGCAGAAAAGGTGAACTGAAGGAGGCTATGGGAGGGAAGAGGCTATAGGTCAACTTTACCAACTGCCATGGCAATTACATTCAAAATCAACTGCCCTGTCCTTTTGGCATTCTTTCTAGAGTCAGCAGCCAATACCTGCTGAAAGAATAATAATTTTTCTTACACCTGTGTCAAAACTTTATGCTTCCTAGTGAAGGACTAAAAAGACTGTGAAAAAGAATTTAGGTGCAATGCAGAAATGACTTAGTTCCAGGGGTCCCACGATTTCATCTTGGGAATGTGGAAACTATGCAAAATAAAGTTCCTGGGTAGCACTTGCGGGGCTTTTGGTTTGTTTGTTTATTTTGAAATAATTTCATACAGGACAGTGCAAGAATATATACCTCATAAGAGAACTCCAACAACTCCCTGCCCCCAGATACCCAGACCCACCAATTTTAACATTTTGCTAACTCCAACTTGCTGTATTATTCTATCATCTATCAATCAATCAATTTTCTGAATGTTTGAGAGCAGTTTGCAACTAATACTTCTTGAACATGTAATGCTTCCATGTATATTTCCTACAAAGATATTCACTTACATAATCACCTTCAATGCAGTGATTGATATAGAGAATACATTTTATATTCCAATTTTTTCTTATGTCCCAATAATATCCTTTTGAGCCTTTTCTCCTCCATTTTGAGATCTTATTCAGAATCATGTACTGCAATTAGGTGTCATATCTCTTTAGTTTCTCTCTTTCTTCGTTTTATTTTAAATTGCAGAAACATATACATTCCCATTCCAACCCTCCCATGTATACCATTCAACGGGATTAATTAAATTCATAATGTTGCAGTATCCTCACCATCATCCATTACTATCACTTCCCATTACCCAACACTCAGTTTGTACTAACTTCTTATTGCCCCTACCCCCATCTCCTGGTAACTTATAGTCCACTTTCTGTCTCAATGAGTTCACCTATTTTCTTTGTGGTTAGTATGGGGCTTAAATTTAACATTCTATGCTCCTTTTATCCAGGGTATGGACAGAGGAGTAAAAAAATATGGACGATAAATAAATAATAGGGGGGATAAGTGGTAAAATAAATTGGGTAGATGGAAATATTAGTGGTCAATGAAATGGAGGGATAAGGGTTACGGGATGTATGGTATGAGTTTTTTCTTTTTATTTCTTTTTCTGGAGTGATGCAAATGTCCTAAAAAATGATCATGGTGATGAATATACAACTATGTGACGATATTGTGAGCCACTGATTGCACACCATGTATACAGTGCATGTGTGTGAAGATTTGTCCAATAAAAATATTTAAAAATAATTTAACATCCTAAATCTATAATAATCTCACTTGCTTTGATACCAACTTAACTTCAATAGCACATATAAACTATGATCCTATACCCCTCCAATCCTCCACCTTTATGTAGTTCTTGTCATAAATTACATATTTATATACCATTAGTCCAAAACCACTAACTTATCATAATATTTTATACATTTCCCTTTTAGGTCCTATAGAAAGTAAAAGGTGGGTAAATAATTAAAAAAATACAATAGTACTAGATTTATATTTACCCATTGTTCTAGTTGGCAAGCTGCTGGAACACAATATACTAGAAACGGAACGGAGTTTAAAAAGGGAAATTTACTAAGTTGCAAGTTTACAGTTCTAAGGCTGTGAAAATGTCCAAACTAAAGCAAGGCTATAGAAATGTCCAATCTAAGACATCCAAGGAAAGATATCTTGGTTCAAGAAGACTGATGATGCTCAGGATTTCTCTCTCAACTGGAAAGGTATATGACGAACATGGCACTCTCCAGGCTTCCTGTTTCATGAAGATCCCCTTGGAGGCATCTTCCTTCTTCATCTCCAAAAATCTTTCGCTGCTTGGGGTCTGTGGTGCTCCTGGCTCTGAAGCTTTTTCCAAAATACTTCCTCTTTTAAAGGATTCCAGTAAACTACTCAAGACCCACCTGGTATGGGTGGAGTTATTTCTCTCTGGTGATAACCTAATCAAGTTTCCAACCTACAGTATTGAATAGGGATTAAAAGCAATGGCTGCCTCCACAAAATGTATCAGGATTAAAACATGTTTTTTCTAGGGTATATCATCTTTTTAAACCAGCATTTCCTTATGTGGCTTCAGTTAATTGTCTAGGTCCTTTCCTTTCAACCTGTAGAACTCCCATTAGCATGTCTTGTAGGGCCAGTCTAGTAGTGACAAAGTCCCAAACCTCTTGTTTATCTGGGAATGTCTGGGAATGTCTGAATTCCTCCCTCATTTTTGAAAGACAGTTTTGCCAGATACAGAATTTTTGGATGATAATTTTTTGCTTCCAGCAATTTGTTTTCTCACTGCCTTCTTGCCTCCATGGTTTCTGATGACAAATTACAAGCTAAATCTTTGTGGGGCTCCCCTGTACGCAAAATGTTGCTTCTCTCTTGTGGCTTTCAGAATCTCTCTTCATCTTTGTCTTTTGACAGTTCTGTTATAACATGGCATGGTGTGCATCTATTTGGGTTTATTCTGTTTGGAATTCATTGAGCATCTAGGGATGTGGATATTAATGTCTTTCATTAAATTTGGGAAGTCTGTGCCACTATTTCTTTGAATATTCTCTCTTCACCTTTCCCTCTTTCTTGTTCTCCTGGGACTGCCACAATGCATATATTGGTACATTTGATGGGTGCACCACAGCTTCACTTTTCTCCATTCTTTTTTTCTTTCTCTTCCTCAGACAAGATGATTTCAATTGTCTTATCTTCAAGTTCTCTGATACTTTCATCTGCCAACTCCAATCTGCTGTTAAATGCCTCAATTTTTAATTTTGGTTATTGTGGTTTCAACTCTGGTTCCTTTTCATAATCCCCATCTCTCTATTGATGTTTTCTTTGTGTTCATCTATTATTTCATTATTTCCTTTACTTCTTTGAGCATATTTAGGACCAATTAAAAATGTTTTTGGAATGTCTCAGGTCTGATCCTCCTTTTTAATAATTTCTAATGATTTACTCTCTTTTGCCTGGGCCATCATTTATTTCTTTGAAAATGTTTTGTAATCTTTTATTGAAATTTGGACATTTTGTTATTTTACTGTATTATCATTGGATTAGATTTTGAGACATCTGTTCCTTAAACTTGTATCCAGCTAGTGTTATGACAGAGTATTCCTTAAATGCTAGGAGTTAACAAAAAAGCAAAAGGAGAATAAGAAAATACCATTCCCAGTCCTTGCCCATTGACCAGTGCTCTCTTTCATGACTTACCCATATACTGAGTTTGGAGAGTATCTCTGGGCCAAAGCTTTGTACCTCCCTGAGCTTTTCAGAGGATATCTTCTGTCTTGGGCATGCACCTATGAACCTAGGAATTCCCCCATTTACAGGGATACAACTGTCCCTCTTTCCTAGGAAACAGTTTCCTCATGGTCCTGAGCACTGCACTGTTATATTCAACAGCCACCAATATCTTGCCCCCGGCAGAACAAATCGAATCCTCTCCCACAGCATTCTGTGGAAGAACTCGGGTGACTCATCTTTTACACACAGGACAAGTTCTGAGATAGAGTCCCCAGGCCACCACCAGATAGACAGGGCCAGACATACATGCTATCAATATGTATTGGAGGGTTACTCTGTTCTGTTTACATCCAGGACCAGGGATTCACACTGAGGAGTGTGGGCCAGCTCTGAGCCCAGCTGGTAATGGTAATGGGAAGGGGGCAGCCAGGGAACTATTAAATCCTACTGCATGTAGGTGGCCTTTTCCTTGATTTGGTGCTTGATCTGTTACTACAATCCTTTTAACTGTTTTGGGAAGCTTTTAAAAAGGTGTTTCTTCCAGTTCACGCTGGTTGTTCAAAGCTTCTGTGGGGGGGACAGAGCCCTGAACTCCATCATAACATCTTATTTTTCTTTTTAAAATATTTTTATTGACAAACCTTCACACACATACAGCCCATACTTGGTGTATAATCAATGGCTCACAATATCATCACATAATTGTGTATTCATCACCATGATCATTTTAGAACATCTGCAACATTCCAGAAAAATAAATAAAAAGAAAAAACTCATACATTCAATACCCCTTACTCCACCCTTCACCGACCACTAATATTTCAATCTCTCCAATTTATCTTACCCCTTAACCCCTCTATTATTTATTTATTTATTTCCCATATTTTTTACTCACCTGTCCATATCCTGGATGAATCACAACCACATAGTCACACTGTAAAAGTTGTATCGTTATACAATCGTCTGCAAGAATCAAGAAAGGCTACTGGAACACAGCTCAACAGTTTCAGGTACCCCCCTCTAGCCACTCCAAATACACGATAAACTAAAAAGGGATATCTATATAATGCAAAAGAATAACCTCCAGGATAACCTCTCAACTCTGTTTTAATTCTCTCAGCCACTGAAACTTCATTTTGTTTCATTTCTCTCTTCCTGCTTTTGGTCAAGAAGGCTTTCTCAAACCTGTGATGCCGGGTCCTGACCCATCCTAGGAGTTCTGTCCCACAGTGCCAAGGAGATTTACACCCCTGGCAGTTATTTCTCACGCAGGGATAAGGGCTTACCCCGTAATCTTGATCTGGACCCATTGCTATGTTTTAAGAAGCCTTAGGCCAGAACTTAGGTCCTAGAATTTTAAGATTTGTAATATCCTAAGGACTAAGTTACTTAATATCTATTGGTTTGGGGGTCTTCATTCTTATGTAGGTAAAGAAGAGATAATACATTTCCCCTACCCTACCCTCATGCCCACCAGGAATACTTTAAGGATAAACTGGCATCCTCTTAGTGAAACAACTATGCCAGCTATTATATATCAACCCTGATAATTAATCAGGATAACATAACACTCTTTTGTATTAGTTTTTTATTATGTTCTAGGTTCGTTAAAACACAATATTGTCATACTTTTCTGAAAGTGACAACATTCTTCAAACATACTGTAATCTGGAAAAAAGGGAAATGTAAAACATATTCCACATGGCTTTTTTCAAAGCAAATTAATTGTTATAATTATATGCAAGGCTGTTCTTAAATCAGAAAGACTGAGGGGAAATCAGGGCTGAAAGATGGGTTTATTGTAGTGAGGTGAATGATTTGCTTCCCAATTCACAGCCCTCAATGAACAAAGATTAATGAATTTTGTCAAAGTGGAGTGAGGGCTCCAAACTGCATAAGGCTCTGTCCTTAGCCTAATCTTTTCAAGATTTTTAATCAATAATATGGGTGAAAAGTAAACCAAGTAGTCCTACCTGAAAGGGCTTCTTTTAGCAGTATTTCTAATGAGTAATAAGTTCAATCTATTACTCGTCACTTCAAGAGATGGCCACCCCTGTGTTGTAAAGAAGCTAATTTCATTTTCGGCTAGTTCAGTCAGAAATTTGACTTTATGTTAAGCAGAAATCTTAACAGTGTGGAGTTATACCAAGTTTGACTCCCTCCCAAATGAAAAATACTTTATTTAAAGATTCACTAACATGTCCATACTCTACACTATTCCATTCCACTTAAATTCCAACCCCAATTGCAACATGTTCTCTAAGTCTTTCAAAATGCTCGGGTTTATTCATGTTTATTTTTAATGTGTGGTACCCCAAACTGGACTCATACTCAAGTGAGGAATAACTGAATATAATATATCAGTGCTGAAGAGCACTGCAAGTTTAGCTGCTTGGTACTTCTCTTGAGAACCTTCTTCATCTTTCCATAAAATTAACTGCAGGCCAAATTTGGCTGCTACCTATAGCAAAATACATACACAGCCAACAACAGTGTTACATGCTTCAACAATTTGGTTTCCCACGTGTTATGATTTCACAATCTGATTTTGATTTCTAATTGAGATAATCTCCTGGAGCTATCTAATGATAAACTGTTCTGTAGCATTCTGGTGGCAGTATAATAATATCTTAAATATTGACATCTTGGGCTAGATCATTCCTACATTTCTGCTTAATGGCTCACTAATTCAAAGCATGGAAAAAATTATAAAAGAATAGGCAAGAAAAGTGTTACACATAAGCATCCTACAGGATGGGTACCTAACTTCTTTAGCCTGCATAGCACTCTTACAATATTGACAAGGCTGCAAAATACTAGTGAGAATAGACAATCTACCTTTAAGACTGAGTTAGAGACAGAAGTACTGAATGCAAAATGTTTAAGTGCTCTGATTTTAAGTACATCAACACATCAACAACATGCTCTCCTCTCCTTTCCTCTTCATTCTGCCCCCTTTCTCTCTCAGAATCTATTTATCTCTTTAAGATTTAAGGTCTGGCACAGTCTCTGCTGTCATGAATGAGTCTGAGTGAGTGTTTCAGAAAGTAATCTACTGAAGACACAAATGATAACTGTAGAAGTTCAACCACCATAAACTCTAAGCCTTAGCATCCTTATTTAAAATTGACTACCTCTCTCACAGGATTGGGTTGTGCAGTAAATAAAATAATACATTAAAAACATTCTGTAATCTGTAAATCTCTACGTTCTACTAAGTATTATTTGTGTTAAGTAAACCAAGCATAGGTTTTGGGAAATAAAAAACACAGAACACATTTCCAACACAACTGCAAAAAATATTCTAGTTACAAATGGAAAATAAATATAATGTATACAACTAAGAGCAACAGAAAAGTATTTCCCAAAGATATTTTTTTGTCAGTCTTTATGGCTAATGGTAGAGGAAATTCAGAACAAACACATACTTCAGGGAATTTCATGTCAGGAGCCCAAAGTAGGGAACTGTAGCAAATAGAAACATTACCTCCCTTACTGCTGAGGCGGCCAACATGTATGTAAACTACCTAGCAAGTGCCAGCTCAAATACTACCCTCCATGAGGCCTTACTTGAGCTCTCCAGTCAGAATTGATCAAGCCATTCCCTATATCCTCTTACTAGACATTTGTTATTTCTCTGGCATTTCATTCTGAGTTATCAGTTGCTCCCAAGCCTGGCTTCCTACCACTTCTTGAACTCAGTAAATTCACACAGATTCCAATACATAAGGTAGATACGCCTACTGGCTGGAACAAAATGCTCTATGAAGTTTGTATTTCTCAATTCTAAGCCTTCTGCTGTAGTTTCATAGTTTGCACTTGGGGGGTAAACACGCACACATACACACACAAACACCACAAACAAATCAGGGTGGAAAAAATCCGCATATGCACCGTATCTTCTCTCTTCTTGATCACGCAGGAAAGAAATGACCTTTAAGAAACCGAATGAAGGTACAAAAAGAAACAAATGACAGCCAATGCATTAGAACGTTCAAAACTCCCTTTCTAATTCACAACTACTTTCCCCACCTTGTTTCACTAACACATTAAGCACCTCTTGCACCACAAAGACAGTATTTATTATACCTCCTGCCTGATCCGTTCCTGGAATTAAAGACCGCAGCTCTTAGTCTAAACACCATTTCGGGGCACGTACTATTCACTTTCCACATTTAAAGCCCAAACTCAGAGCAAAGGCTATCTATCCTCAAGGCCCAATTAAAAGGAAAGGGTCGTTGGAAATGGGAATGACGCCCCAATTAGCACCGTAGGCCCTGTAACATAAACCCTCTAGTTGTGTAGGGGCGAAGGAACAATAAAGTGAGGCTCTCAGGAAATGTGATTTAGTGGTATCCCTATACACCACACTGGACGGCACAAGGGCTTTAAAAATTGTTACGGTTCGTTTCTGTGCCTCCAACGACGCCGGCGCCGGCCCGCGTGAGGCCGCCGACCGTGGCGGAGCAGTCGTCGTCGCCTTCCTTGCAGACCCCGGGTCGTGTCATACATATCCTAAAGGCACCCAGATGATCCCAATCATCACCGCACACTCCTCCCGACCCCCAGAACGCGGCCTCTCATCCCGGGAGACCGGCGGGTTACCGTCTTCTCCCATCTCGGCGCCTCATGCCCCTTCCCCGCCCCGCACGGAGACCGCTGTTGGCTTTGGCCGGCAACTTCCTACCAGAGCCCATTTCGCAGCTGTGCCCCGAAATCACCCATTACCTTCCCCAAGCAAATGTGGCACGTGATGGGCAGAGTGAGCGACAATGTAACGTTCTGCACGGTCTGAGCCATGGCAGCGTTCAGAATCCCGCCAACACGGAAGTCCCGCCGACCTCGGCTCCTTGCTGCGACTGGGGGCCGCGCAAGGCCGGCTACGGAGGCCGGGTAGGGCCAGAGCCCGTCAGGGAGAGGAAACGAGAACGCGATTTAGAAACGCTCCGAAGCCAAGAGCTTCCTTACTTTCAGTGTTTAAAACTTCCTTGGTTCGTAAACTGCAAGATTCCTGAGAATGGGAAGGGTGGAATAGTTTATTTCAAGCACTGAAGATCCTGAAAGTTTAAAGGAAAGCGTAATTAGTGGAAAAGGAGAGAAAGACGCGGAAAGGTGATTTTAAATCTTCAGATCTTTTGGGTGAGTGGAGTAGAAGGAGATTTTATCGACTGAGGATTAAGCCCTACACAGTCTTTAAACACACGGAGCAGACAAAACTTAAAGAGAAAAGACGTTATCTTTCCATTTTAATTTTTCAAAACAACTTTCCACCTCGCTGGCTCCATTTCATTCTTAAATGAAGTGATATGCTTCAAGAGGGCAAGGTAATTCACTTTAAAAAAATACATATTATCTCTTATCTATTTCTGAGACAATCTGCATATATTTAATCGCAACTTTCCCTGAAAACACACTTTCTCTTTTGGCCCTTCTTCTACCTATTGCAGATTTAAGAGTGGGAGTCACGGACTTATTTTCACCCAAAGCTCTGTAGCCTCAAATTGTGTGAGCCAAGCACGCTGTCTGAGAGCACTTGCACAGTGTGTTTTAACGCCTTCATTTCAGGGTGCATGATTGGATAGGAGATGCACCACAGTGTTGTTGAAGCAATGAATAAATTAGCATTTCCTAACCAACGAAAGAGAAAGTTTTCAAGTTCCTAGATGAATCCTAAATGTATGAGACTTCAATTGAACTGCAACTTGCTTTAAGTGAGGGAGAACTGATGTGATACATTTAAACTAGTAAGAACAGTCTGTGAGTTGGGGGTTTTAGAAACAAAGCCCATAAAACAACTTTCACTAATCTTTAGGAATGACAGGCTGTATAATTACAATGGGCAGCCTCGTGTTAAGAACAAAGATTCTGGACTGCCACTGCTGGGGTAGAAATCCCAGCCCCAATAGCTAACTAGATCTGTGGTCTAAATAACTGTGCACGTTATTTTATCTCTACCTCTTAGCTTTCTCATTGGTGAGAAGGTTTTTGTTTTTTGTTTTTTTGTGGGTGAGGATTAAATGATGTCAGTGTATCTGTACTAACATGTTTATGAAAAGACTAGGCAGGTTTGGAGCATTCAGTAGTTCACTTGAAGTCAAAGTCCAGTTCAAACTTGGCTCACTGATGACAGGGAGAATTCTTGCAAACAACTCAGTAGCTGCATTTCCTAGAAATTGGAAACCATCCTATGCTTTGAATTGGCCAAAAGAGCCATATTAATCTTCTGTTAAATGGCCCCCTTTTCAGAGTATCAGGTGTAAAAGTCATCTTGTTTGGCTATTTCCTGACTGTTGGAAGGCAAAGTCATATTTCTAGGGGGTCTCGAATTCATGTTTGGCTAATTTTTATTTCATGTTCCTGGCTGTAGACCCCAGGCTTGCAGAATGAGAAAGCTACCCACCAGTCATTCTTTTGCTTTATTCCTATCTTCCAGTTTTCTTCTCTGTTCTCACCTTGCCCAGGCTTATCCCCACCGTGGTATTTTAGGGCCTGTCATTTCCACCCTCTGTGTGGAGTGTAGGACTGAGAATGTTCTCTCTCCCACATCACTCCCTGGAAACAGTGCAGCAGGAAGACCTGTTGAAGACACTTTTAAGACTTTTCTATTGTTTACTGGGGCAAGTCCATTTCCTGTAAATCATCTTGATGAGTAGTACCAATACCTAGTCACAAATGTAAATTTTTAACATCATGACGTGCAATTTAAGTAGAATATTAAAATTTAGATTATTTCCACTATTTCTTTCCATACTTACTATGATTGTCATTCATACAGCTTCTTGGTGCTGCTTTAGTGGTTTGTCTGTGGCCCCTTCGGCACTGATCACATTGTATTATAATCCATTGTTTATGTGCTGCCCGAACAATGGACTGTATGTTTCTTTTAACTGTTTTAATAGATTATAAATTACATAACATGCAATTCGCCCATTTAATGTGTATAGTTAAATAGGTAATAAGTTTTAGTATATTCACAGATATGTGCAACCCTCACCACTCTCAATTTTGGAACATTTTCATCACTTTAGAAAGAAACCCATGCTATGGGTTTTTGAAAATCTCCATTCCCCTAGCCCTTAGCTACTTTCTGTCTCTGTAGATTTGCCTATTATGGGCATTTCATACAAATGGAGTCATCTAATGCTTGGTCTTTTGTGAGTTGTCTTTCCTTTCACTTAACATAATGTTTTCAAGGTTCATTCATGTTGTAGCATTCATCAGTACTACATCCCTTTTTATGACCAAATAACATCCCATTGTTTGAATATATCACATTTTGTTGTTCATCAGTTGATAGAATTTGAATTTCCACCTCCTTGCTGTTATGAATAATGCTGCTGTGAGCATGAGCATACAGGGCTTTGGGTAAACGTGTTTTTATTTCTCTCAGATAAATTTTTTTTTTCAGATCCTTTGTCCATTTTTAATTGTTATTTGTCTTTTTATTATTGAGTTGTAAGTCTTTTTATATTCCAGATACAAATCAGACTGCATGTTTCTTGAGGTCAGGGAATGCATCTGATTTATACAGTATGTAGTCCTAGGTGTTTATTCCACAAATAGTAATCTTTTCTTTAACTGTAGTCTAATTTTTGTATAGACCGAGACTGTTTTATTTTAAGCTTTGGCTTTACTTGATTTTCACTTCAAAATGGAAGGTTGTATTGCTTTTTGCTAAAACAGTCTCATCTTTAAAAAAATTAAACCATGCCAAAGAATATAGTAAGCAAAAGTTTCTCTATAGTTCTGTAACACTTCCCTATCCTATGAGATAAGCACTATTGACATTCTAGAGCATATCTTTGTAAAAATTTTAATCCATATATTACCATAAGTATAAGAACAAATAAAATCATGGCATACCTGCCTTGTTCATGTAATGTTTTATGTAGATTATATATCCAAATAATAGATTATTATATTCAGTTTATATCCAAATCATATTTTTATTTATTATTTGCAGGTTAATTAGGACTCTCTCTAGGTTCAGGTTTGATGACAGGCCAGTTTCAGGTTTTGCTTCTATTAATTCAAGTAGTTTTAGGTGAGGAATTATCTCTTTTCTCAACTCTATAATGGGCATTTTACATTTTTCTTTTTTTGTCAAACCACGTTCTAAATACACTTTATTTGGCCCAAATCATTAAATGATACTGCCATTACTCTAATAGGAAAATAAAGATTACATGGTTCATTGGCTTTCTACTTAATTTCGTTCTCACCTTCTTATTAGCCTTATGGGGAGATCTGTGATCCCAGGAGTTCATTTAGATATAGTATTTGGTATGGGTTAAAACCTCCTAAATCCTCAGAATCACAAACTTTTAGCGCTAGAAAAGATCTTAGGTTGTTGCAAGGGCCTTTCCTTTCACAGATGAGGAAATTGAGGCCTGGATAAAATAAACCACTAGATAATGGTAGAATTGGAGCTAAATCCTAGATCTCACTTGATGGAGTCTCTGAGATTGTTGGCTTGATGCCTTCATGTAAGTGCAAGATGTATTATTATTAATAAAGTAGTTTGATAATAAAAAGTCAGTCATAATTGAATTTCTTTGCTAGGAAAACCATCAAATAGCTATAGAACACCTTTTACCCCTTGTTTAAATCAGATTCATTTTTATGATAAATTATTTAAAAGCAAGTTTAAAAAAATATAAAATCTTAAGTGCTATTAAAAATTGATTAGGAATGCATTATTCTTTCATTGACTCAGTTCAGATTGTTTTTTAATTTTTTGGTCAAAGCTAATAAATTTGAGTAGATGTTTCAGATAGACGTATTGTAATCATTTGGTCATCAGTCAGTTAATCACAACTTCATAAATATTGATCTCAGATTACATTTATTTTTCATTACTGAAAGACAATCTTTTTTTCTTTTAAATTTATATTCCCCCACTTGGATTGTGGTTAACACTGAGAAAACTCATAAAAAGTTGTATTAAAAATTAATCAGAGGTGCTGGCCCAGTTGCATGGGCACCAGGCTTGGTACCATCCACTCATAGGCAGGAGCTGAGAATTCTGAACTCAAATGTCTCATGATGATAGCATGAAAGATGCTTCTTAAGCTATAGTGAGGAACTTGGGTTTCTCTTACACAATGTTTTTTTCTAGAATAGATTGATACTCAGTGTGAAACTGCTGCAAGTAGCATTCATTCACTTATTGTATTTTTATTAAAATATGTTAAGGAACAACTAATCCAGACAAAGTTGCCTCTCATAGGTCTTACATTCTAGTGGAAAAGTTTTGCTGCACTGGCTGGTACTCAATCTTGTTTTCTTAAGTAGCAGTAGAGGTCTTAATACTAACTTGCACATCAAGTTAGTATATAATCACAATATAATGATTGCATAATTTAAAAATGTAACTAGTTATTTGTTTTTTCATTCCTCCAATATTTATTTATTCTGTTATGTGGCAGGTACTGGTCTAAGGGCTGGGTGTACAAGTGTGAGTCAGACAAACAAGGTCTCTGACTTCATTTATTTATTCAGCAGATAATCTTATTGACTGCCAATTATGTGCCTGCCACGGTACTATTAATGAGCCACTTTATAAATGAAACAACTGAATCTAATATTCCTATTCCATCATAAAATGCCTATTTCTATAGTAACTTCTCTTCTGGAAGGTCTTATTGTTTGTTAGTTCCTGGTCGCTGTGACATAGCAACTTATAATTTTAAATATTTGAAAATGTTGCAAATTAGGTGATTGTTTTTAGATTATGTAATTTTTAAAACAATATTTTAGTTCCACCTAAGGCAAGGTGGTGCATCACAAATGTTTGTTGAATGTTAGAGAATAAATGAAGGAAATATCACCTCTGGGAATATTGAAACAGAAACCACTAAAACACAGAGGTTACAGGACTTACCAACGTAGCAAAATAGGGAATCAACTCTGAGATCCTGATTGCTTTTTTTTCCTGACAGGGCACCTTCATTTTTCCTGCTCTTACATTAGATGTGGGTGTGAGCAGTGTTCCAAGGGGCTGGCTGCCGGGGATCCTAGCCCCTTTGCCACATGGCAGGCACATGGTGGTATCTCCTCTTCTCTCCCTTCTCTTCATGGTTCCATTGATATCTAGCCTCTTGCTTCCTGTAGCTTTTTCTCTCTCTTGCCTCAATTTCATTCCGTTTATAAAGGACTCCAGTATTAAGATTAAAACCTATCTTGTTTGAGGTGGATCGCACCCTAACTGAAGTAACCTCATCAAAAGGTCCTGCTTCCATCAGTTCATACCCACAGGAATGGATTAAATTTAAGAATATGTTTTTCTGGGGTATATACAGCTTCAAACCACCACACCTAGAAAAAGGGCCCAATACCTCTTCTATACTCTTGACACTTCCAGCAATTGTTTTAGCAGCAGAATCATTTATTACAAATGTTATTTAACATTCCCCCAGATCACGTTCCCAGATCACTTTCCTTGACTCTTTGATGTTTTTTCTTCACATAGTTCATTATGACAGGTCTCACGTTTCTTCTCCTTCATGATGCCTGTCAAAGTCTCCTTGCCTTTCAAATCTTTTTTATTTATAATGCATATCAACCAGCTTTGTACATCATGCCTTTATTCTAGAAACACTTATTTAACATCTTCTTGGGCCAAGCACTGTGATAAATGGTAAAGCTAAAAAGTTGAACAAGTCTAACCTGTCCTGGTGTATGTTCCAGTCTAATTCAAGAAATTTAATATATTAGTAAATAACAGTTATATAGTTGATACTTATCAAAGCATGGATACTCTGCCCAATGTGCACAATAGCCAATCCTGTGACACTATGGTTTCAAAGGGAGAAAGAGCTTTATTGCAAAGCACGAAGCAAGGAGAACAGGATGCTTATGAGCCTCAGATCTGTATTCCCGAACTGCAGTAACTGAGAGGCTATAGTATTCAGATAGACAGGTTTAGGATAATGAGTATAAAGGCTTAAAATGACAGAGTTAGAGATAGTTTAATTATCAAGTATGCACTGATTGTTTACATGTTTAGTCACAGAATGTATGTAAGAAAATGTTGGCCTCAGCATGATGATAGGTTAAGATGATTTTTAGTATTATAATGAGATATATGTCACCTATAGATTAAGGTTTAAACTATTGAGCATGTCAGGCAGGCCAATTCTGGTTAGAATTAACTTGTCTGGCAAGATAGCCTAGGAATTGGGGTGGGTTAATTCTGTGCTGACTCAGGTTTCTTCATTAATAAACAGTAAGGGGCTGTCTTTGTGATCATAAGACTTGAAAAGTTGTAAAATAAGGAGAGCCAGTGACTAGTTTTCATGGGCTTTACAGTTACAAGGTAAAGCAATATCATCACAGATAAAGGCATCTGGATTATAGTTCAGTGAGTTTCAGTAGTTTCAGGTATTTACTTTTGGCTATTCTACAATATGATAGAAAGTAAGACAGCATTTATATAATGATTCAGTAACTATGATTATTTGTTAATGCTTAACTCTTGGTTTCATAGTGAGTTAATTTCTGCAGGAGTCGAGAGTGGAGGCTGCTCTGTTAGCCTGGGTCCCGGGATGAAGATAAGAGAGAGCAAAACCTCAGACCACCTGCAATGGATGTGATATGTGACCTAGAAATAAGCCGTTGTTGTTGTAAGCCACTGAGATTGTAGGGTAATTTTTTTTTTATAGCCACTAATCCTAGCCCATCCTTATGACACAATAGCTCTGCCCTTCTAAGTATTCATTTGCTGTGAATGTGTGTAAGCAAGTGTGTGTCTGTCCATACAATAATAGGCTAGCCTTTTCTTGGGAATACACATGGGATAGACACATAGATAAACCACTCAGACCTCTTTTTAAGGGGGATCTTGTTGCCCAGTTGTTGGGAGTATTGTCAGCAGATAATGTTATCTGCCATCCCCTTCAGGGATTGCCTCAGCTACCTGTCACAATTAATGTCATGTCCTTCCTAAAGCTGCCCATGGCCTGGCCATTTCAGGTCAATGTGAGACAACTCTGAAGGACCAGTTTAGTTCTAGAGCTCCCTCTGGGGTCTGCTGAGGTGTTGATGGGCCTGCATCACAGCTTGGCTTCTTTCTTTGCCCAGTCCTACTTCCTTCCCATCCCCTTCCACATGTGTTGAGCACAAGGGCACTTCCTCACAAACCCCCTGTGCGTTCAGCTCCATGTCAGTGTCTGCTTCTCCAAGAACCCAACCTGTGACAACATCTGTCTTCAGAGAAAATATTAGAGTTGTGTATGGTATGGTGTGTGTTTGTGTGTGTGTGTATGAATGGACAGGTATTTTTAATTGTCTGTGTATCTATTTCTGGTTTAATGGACACCTCCCTAATAATTCTATGAAAACACTCCTGGGTTTAAGAAGAAAAAAAAAAACAGAAAGGAAGAAAGGGAGGAAGGAAAGCCAAGAGGGAGAGATTGAGGATGAGGAGAATTTCCATCCTGAAGTACTTTCCTCTCTCACTGTCCCAGATTCTACATAGACATATTTCACACTGGACTTTGCCAGGTAGTTCTGGCAGCACTTAAACTCACAGTTTTTCTCTCCCATGTTCTTCTTTTTTTTTTTTTTTTTAACTTTTTTTTGATTGTGTAATGTAACATATATACTATATACAAAACAAAGAAAGAAAAAAGCAATAGCTTTCAAAGCACCCTTTGACGAGTGGTTACAGGGCAGATCCCAGAATTTGTCATGGGCTGCCATACAGTCCTCTCAGATTTTTCCTTCTAGCTGCTCCAGAATATAGGAGACTAGAAGGAATAAATATATATATATATTTTATCACCACAAGCAAACTTTTTTTGTGAAAAATAGTATATATACAAAAGAGCAATACATTTCAAAGCACAGCGCCACAATTAGTTGTAGAACAGATTTCAGAGCTTAGCATGGGTTACAATTCCACAATTTTAGGTTTTTACTTCTAGCTGCTCTAAGATACTGGAGACTAAAAGATATCAATTTAATGATTCAGCAATCATATTCATTTCTTAAACCCTATCTTCTCTGTATAACTCCACCATCACCTTTGATCTGTCTATTCCTCTTCTTAGGAGTATTTGGGCTATGCCCATTCTAACTTTTTCATGTTGAAAGGGACTGTAACTAATATGGGGTAGGGAGATGAAATTAGCTGATGTTCTGGAGAGGCTGAGCCCTCTGGGTTTCAGGACTTATCTGGTCCAGGGCCCCATCTGGAGTTTGTAGGCTTCTGGAAAGTTACTCTAGTGCATCTGCGATGTCTTTTTCATTGAATTCGTCTACCTCTCTTTCTGACCCCCACACTGGCACAGTCTAAATGCATTTTACCCTGAGGTGATTACCTACACTTTTAATTTACAGCGATCTCAGAGGTGACTGACCTGGGTCTCATGAGGGTAGCTGCTAATACTGGCACTGCACATAGTTACCTGCTTGACCTTGGTCAGGTCCTTTCACCTCTGTGGGCCTTGGTTCTCTCATTTGTATGTGAGGACAATAGAGAAAATAATTTCTGAAAACTCTTTCAGGTCTTAAAAAATCTAAAATTTGGGTCTAATTGCTAAATATAATTGTCATGGAAATAATTATTAGATAAATTCCTCATATTATTTTACGGAGGGCATAAGTGGCTGAGGAATCTCCCAAGAGGTTTTCAGAATGAATAGAAGTGCCAGAGTGACACTAGTAAATAAACTGTCACAAGACTTCAAAGATGGTATTATTTGGGCCAGCTTAACTTGCTTCAGGGTTCTAGTATCATCTTTGAAATTCCAGACACTGGAGATGTCAGTACGGTCAATACTTATCATAGTTACGTTAATCAGACTCACTGTTGTGGATTAAATTGTGTCCCCCAAAAAGATATGGTAAAGTCCTTCTCTCCAATACCTCAGAAAGTGGGCTTTTTGGGAAATAGACTCATTACAAATGGTATTAAGCAAGTTGAAATGAGGTCATACTGGAGTAAAGTGGGTCCTTAATCCATTATGATTGGTATCCTTATAAGAAGAGGAAATTTGGACATAGACTGAGGGGATAATTGCTGCAAAGCCACCACTGGAAACCAGGAGACAGGCATGAAATAGGTTTGTCCCCACAGTCTTTGGAGGAAGCATGGCCCTACCAACACCTTGATTTTGGACTCTACCCTTCAGTACTATCAGACAAAAAATTAATGTTTCATGCCGTCCAGTTTGTGGTACTTTGTTATGGCAGCCCTAGGAAATTAAAGCATAACCAGTAACTGATATATAAAGAAGAATGTGAACTCTTGAATTGACAAAGAGGGAAAGCATTTTTAGTCACTTGCATCTAAAGGGAGCCTACCCAGGGTACCTTCTTTCATTTGGTGACTTGTTTTGGAGCAAAGGAAAATGGAGAGTTAGGAAGTACATTGTTCCCAGGTTATGGAAAATGCTGAAGAGATATCACCAAGTGAACCTCTCCTCTCTGATCTTTGAAGTCAGTGACTTTCCCTACTTGAGCAGGTTGGGCACACACATCCTGCTGGATGGGTTTCTGTGCCCCCTTGGTGACCCACTTGTTGTTTAGATATGCCAGTATTACTGATTAGCTGTAGCCAACTTCTCCTGTGAACCTAGAAGACACTCTTCCTTCTTGCAGTAAATGTGCATGTTTAGAGGTGTTCTAGTTTTCTAGCTTTCGGAATGCAATATAGCTGCTGGAATGGCTTTTAAAAAGGGAAATTTAATAACTTGTAAGTTTACAGTTCTAAGGCTGTAAAATTGTCCAAATTAAGACAAGTCTATATGTCCAATCTAAGGCATCCAGGGAAAGATACCTTGGTTCAAGGAGGCTGATGACGTTCAGCATTTCTCCGCTGGAAGGGCACGTGACGAACATGGCTGGCTTTCTCTCCAGGCCTCTTGGCTTCATGAAGCTCCCTGGGAGGCGTTTTCATTCTTCATCTCCAAGGGTCTCTGGATAGCGGACTCTCTACTTCGTGGTTCTGCAGCATTCTGAAGTTTTCTCCAAAATGCTTCTTTTATAGAATTCCAATAAACTAATCAAGACCCATGGAGAATGGGTGGAGACACATCTCCATCTAATCAAGTTTAATACCCACACTTGATTGAGTCACATGCCTGTGGAGATAACCTAATCAAGTTACCAACCTGTAGTACTGAATAGGGATTAGAAGAAACCATTGCTCCCACATGACCGGTTAGGATTAAAACATGGCTTTTCTAGGGTACATAATCCTTTCAAACCAGCATAAGAGGGCAATCTTGTTTCTTTTGTTTCAAGTAATTGGGGGTAACTTCTTATCACCTAAAGGTGTAAGAAGGACCTTTTAGAAGTCAAGAGGGCAGAGCTACTTTGATTTTTGTTTTAAGTTATTTTTTTAAGATCCCCAATATATTAAAAATGAAAAATACCAATACAGTATTACAATCATTGTGGTGATTTGTAAAAATTACTTTTAATTGATTAATTCCTGTAGTGTAAACATACTTTCATATTCTCCAGGATAATTATAGAGTTCATCATAAAATAATTAATTTCTGAGGTATTCCAGGCAGTATTGTCTTGTAAAGTTTTATTTTGTGTGCATTTTTCTTTCAAGCCATAGGTCCCATACCCATTAGTAGGTCATAACATCAATTAGTGGGTGAAAAGCAGGGCAACCAAGAGCAGGTTCAGGTGTAAAAACTTCTTCATCCTCTAGCAAGTGTTGATGAGCTGACAAATTTAAAGTGGGATTTTTTTGTCTAACCCCCTTTTTTCCTGTAGGACCTCCATAATTTGTACGGACCTTCCCCACTTTTCTTCATTTCCTCACTCTTTCCTCCGTCTGTCTTGATTGCAGCCAGCACTTTGAGAAACTTTAGAGTAGAATGGAATAGAAAACATCACATTTCATTGCATGTGGTTATGGTAATTACTGTTCTGTGCTGTTGGTAAGTACTGTTTTGTGCTATTTTGTGATGTAAATGGATTTCTTAGTGTGGTTTGTATTTAAAAGTTTGAGAACTACTATCTTAATATATAAGTTCAGGCCACGTAATGGATGTCTTCTTTTTTTTTTTTTTTTAAAGACAGAAAGAAGGAAGGAAAGGAGGAAGAAAGGGAAACATCTTTAAACATTTTCTTGTTTTATTGTATTTTGTTTGTTTGTTTGTTTTTTACATGGGCTGGGGCCGGGAATCGAACCGAGGTCCTCCGGCATGGCAGGCAAGCACTTTGCCCGCTGAGCCACCGCGGCCCGCCCTGGATATCTTCTTTTAATATCATCAGTGTGTCTCAGTGATGATGTATACATTCTTTTTGAGATAATGCAAAAAGCCAAAATTTGAGTCATGTGATAAATGTAAAACTTGGATCGAATGATTGTTCAGTCCTCTCCTATCCACTCAACCCTAATCAAGGAAGTATTTTACCAACCCAGAAGTGCTTTGATGAATACTTTTCTTCCCTGTCTCTATACCCTCCTCTTTTTTGTTCCTTCATCAAAGCATAATATTAAACATTATACCTCTCAAGAAATAGTCTCAACCTCGTTGCTCTGGATTTGCAAACACTGAAGGGAATCCAAAGGAAAAGGTCTGGCTTTTATCATAATCTCTTTTCCACACATAACTCTAGCAGAGCTGCGAAAAGTAATTGAAGAGAATGGTGGTTCAGCCCAGCAGACATTTCTGGAGTGCATACTGTGTGTTCCTCACAGCAACCCTGATCGATAGCCTGCCATTTTCCCTGTTTTATAGTTCAGGAAATTGAGGTTCAGAGAGGTAGCGCAACTACAGAGCTATTAGATGCCATAAATGGATTTTCTGACTGGTGTTTCAGGCTGGTCATTCAAAAATCATTTGTCAAGAATGCATTATGTTCCAGGAACCCTGGATTATACCTAGAGGATTTTAAACTGATTGAGACATGGTGTCTGCCCTCAAAGAGCTTGAATCACTCTGGGGCTAGAGATATATTTAAAACTCCATCAAACATAATTGTTGCCACTTAATGAGCACTTACTCTAGGCCAGGCATGAGGTCTTTCAGGTAGGAATCAGGTAAGTTTTCCCATCCGTTTTCCTGTAAAGTTTTCTCATCCTGATGGTAACCACTCAGCAGCCACAGAGGATAGCAAGACCCTTCAAAGCATATGCAGAAGAATTGGCTAGGTGAGAGAGTCCCATTTGTCGGCAGGATGTGAGCAAGAATTTGGTTATGGGCTAGGAGAAGTAGAATAGGGAAATATTCCAGGATTTTTGGTTTGGACAACAAGATAGGAGTTGGACCACAGGCACTTACTAAATTTTATAAGTTCATCAAATATTCAGTGTTGTGGTCTTAACGTGGATACTCATTGCCTGAAAGAATGAACACTTTCCAAATTCTTAGGTTTATATTTATCATGAATAGTTAAGTTGTGGGAAAAGCTGACTGAATTAAAATCAGTATTACTTTATTTTGTTTTAAGAATTTAATTTATGAAAAACAAACTTTTGTCTCTTTATTTAAGACCTATCATAAAAGATTATGAAATAAAGGAGCTCAGTTTTAGAGTATTTATGTGGACTGGGGCATAAGTTGGGGGATAAGGGACAGTTAATTACCAGAAGATACAGTCTTGTTGAATGATAACTGGATAACAATTTAAAAACAAATTTTGAATTCATTGATGTTTAAGTAGTTCTGTCTTTTTTTTTTTTTTTTGTCATCTGTACCGTGAGTTGGATGAATCTGCAAGGGATGAAACACCATTGTTTTAAAATAAACTTTTAAAAACACAAAAACACAAGTCTCTAGGAGTCAAAGCACATGCTAAATGGAAATTTCAAAATTACTGCCTTGAGCACTTTTTAAAACTGGTGAAAATGTTTTATTTAAAATATGCTGTCCTTTTAGGGAAAAAATATAGAGGCAGTGTTCTAGAAAGGGAAGGAAAGGCAGGAAAGAAATATATACATTCTTTGTTCACGTTGATTCATGCTATATGTGTAAACACACACACTTGCCTTAACATACCTACCTTGCAAATACCTATTATCCAGAATTCAGACAACCAAAAAGCTCAGATAACCAGTATCAATACTACACAATTATAATTGTACTCTTAATGATGAATCCGTGACCCTTAAAGATATCGGGATGCCTCTGGGATACTCAAGGATATATTGAATTATGTCAAGTTTAGTATTACTGTTAACTATATTTTATTATTTGAATATTGGTAATTCCTGTGTTGTACTTTGTTACTCTCATTTGACCTAAATATTCAATTTAGCATTTGCTTTAATTTTCTGTGTGTGAATATTTGTATAAAAGGGAGTTAACATGCATATTTTATTTCATTGATCTTCAGGTATGGGTATAAATGCTGCGTTAATAAAACACCCCCTTAATACAAAAGAAAAATAAACCTATATGCTGTACTACTGCCTTACTTACACAAATTTTTGAAGCAACTGGTAGGAAAAATATGTTTCTTGGGTGTTTTAGTTTTCTAGTGCTGCCAGAATCCAATATACCAGAAATGGGATGGCATTTATAAAGAGAATTTATTAATTTATAAGTTTGCAGTTCTAAGGCCATACAAATGTCCAAACTAAGGCATCCAGAGAAAGATACCTGTACTCAAGAAAGGCTGATGGCCTCCAGAACGCTTTTGTTGGCTAGAAAGGCATGTGATTATTGTCTGCTGGTCCTTTGACTTCTGGTTTGAAACAGCATCCCCAAGGCATTTTTTTTTTTTACTATTTTCCTCTTAAAGAATTCCAGTAAGTGGATTAAAATCTGTCTTGAATGGGCAGTCACATCTCCATCTAACCAAAGAGACATATTCACAATTGGGTGTATTACAGCTCCATGCAAACAATCCAATGAGAGTTTCCACCCTGAACAACAGATCTGGTCCTATAAGATTGGATTAGGAAAAGAACATGGATAGCTTTTCTGGGGTATATAACATTTTCAAATTAGCACATTTGATTTAAGAAAACAAATTGACATATATTAGTGTTTGTCATTAGTGAGGTCTCTTTTTTAGATGTACAAAGTTCTGATCTTCATTGATAATGCTTGTTTTGGCGAAGACATCTCTGCGCAACCAAACATTTGTCAGAATGTGCCTTCTAATTCTTTCTAGGTTTGGAATCCACAGTAATAAAAGATTCGGGGTTCAGATTAGAAAACCCATCCTTTTGGACCTCCCCCCCCGCTGCCCTGTGTCTGTTGGAAAGGACCCTAACAGGTTTGTTTTCAAGATAATAATAGTTAATGGATTCCAGACCTTCTGAAGAGTTTTTAGTGCCTCTGTTAAATCACAGTCTGACCCTATAAGATGTTTTTTTTTTTTTTTATGCTATATGGCGATGGTCACTTTTCATTCTTTTTTCATGTGTGTATCATATTATTGCAACACCATTTGTTGAATTTTTTGTTTGTTTGTTGTATTTGTTTTTTGGGAAGTGCATGAGCCGGGAAGGTGAACTACCCTTGCACCCCCCCAAGATTGTTATTATTTTACTTTTAGGAAAATTGAGGCTCATTCATTCCTTTAAAAATTTTTTTTATTGAACACATTAGTTTCAGGCACTGATATGCTGACAAGAGGATGGGTTGCAGATAGAGAAAGGGAGGTTAAGGCTTAAAATATACAGGGTTCCTATTTGGAATGATGGAAGTGTTTTGGTAAATGGATGATTCAACATTGTGAACATAATTAACGGCACTGAAATATATATCTGAATATGATTAAAAGGGGAAATGCTACAGTGTATATATGGTAACAGAATAAAAATGAAAAAAACAACAACATGGAACTAAACTACACAAACAGTGAACCCTAAGTTAAACCATGGACTACAGGTAATAGTACAATTATAACAATCCGCTTTCATCAATTATAACAAATATTTCACACCATTGCAAGGTGATAATAATTGGGTTGTATATCGGAATCCTGTATTTTATGCATAGTTTTTCTGTAAACCCCCAACTTCTCTAATAAAGAAAAAGACACATAGCATTAGGATAGAATTCTGTGACAAAAGTGAAATACAAATACAGTTCAAAGAAAGTAAAATGTTATAAAATATATTATAAACTGTATAAAATAGATTGAAGAGTAGAAGAAAAAGGCAGACTATTTGATTTGATGTATATAATAAAATTAACTGAAGGTACAAAGCAGTAAATGTGATGAGCAGTGAAGAACAAGAGAGGTGGAGCTCTATGGGCAAGAATTTTGAAAGAGTTCCTGGAGAAAAGACAACTTGGTCTGGGCTGGAAGAATGTCAAATTTGCTAAAGGGAAGTCTTGGTGAATTGGGATCAGGATGAGTGAGATTGCTCCACTCACTCCCATCAGAGCTCTAATCATTTTAGGATTAAAGATAGAGAGGCCCTTTGAACAGTAAAGTGAATAAACTGGATTGCCCCCAGGGTGAATCCAAGGATTCAGAAACCTCTGGAATCAACCCAGAATGAAGAGATTGGAACAGATATGCCTCCTGGGTTTCATGACCTAAACCGAGGGTAAATTCACACATGAAGCATGCCCAACACACTCTGGGAATACACAAATGTGACTCAACTCTAAGGAGAACATCAGACTTTATAACACTCCCAATAGCATTGAAACTTAAACAATCATCATTATATTTACAAAGGGTAGATGGAAGAAATCAGACCAGGTGGATGGACAAGGCACAGAAGCTCAGCCTGAAGCAATGAGCTCTGCTGTAAACAGCTGGGAAACAGCTGCAATTGACAATCCCTGCTGGCACTCTGCTATTAGTGACAGTTGTGCTTAGTACCATGCTCAGTACTAGGAGAAGTGGCATGCTATTGCAAGGGTAAACATGGGCATTGGACATCGGGCCTTACAGATCGGACCTGCACACAGAAGAGGGCTGGCGTCTTTTAACTAGTTGATTACTTGTATTTCACTTGCCTAGGAAAGGAAAAATAACAGCTGACTATCCTTGTTTCAAAAGAAGGTCAGGAGGTATCATTTTAAGTTGCTTAGATCTCATATACCCATGCTATATATAAGCAACTCTCCCGCAATTAGCTTACTTTCATTTGTTAATGCCTTTGTGTTTTAAGAAATTGCCCAAATGTCCAAAGTGATTTATCATTTTGCATTCCCACTAGTAGCATATGTGAATTGCAGTTGTTCCACATCCTACCAGCAGCTGGTTTGGTCAATCTTTATTAAGCTTAGACATTCTAATAGGTGAGCAGTGGTATCTGTTGTGCATTTCCTTGATGGCTATGATGTTAAACATCTTTTCATGTGCTTATTTGCCATCCAATATCTTCTTTGGTGAAGTATCTGCTCAAATCTTTTGTCAGTTTTAAAAAATTGGATGTCATTCTTCTTTTTAAATTTAAGATTTCTTTGTATATTTGAGATTCGAGTCCTTTGTCAGACATCTGTTTACAAATATTTTCTCTCAGTTTGTGGTTCTTACCCTTTGGTTTTCTTACCAGTATCTTTTTAGAGCAAAGGTTTTAATGTTGATGAAATTTTTGCTTTCTCTTTCCCCCATTTCATAATTTTTTTTTCTCCTTCCCACATCTCTTTAATCTTTTAATATCTAGGAGTGTGGCAGACACTTTTACCCCATCTTTGCTGACGTCTGAAGAAGATCATGTCAATTTTGGGGGGGCTCGGGGGGTGCGTTATAAATACTTTAATTCCATCTCCACAAACACATGAGTCTAAATGTTATACAAGGCACCACACACTAAATAACAATCTGTATTAGAATATATTTGGCTTATACATGATTTAAGATAAAGTAGATTTTTAAAAGCAAGTGGGTGCCAATTATAAGGTAGGGCAGGGATTGGGGCAAGTACCATCAAGAAGGTGCATGCAGTTTTCTACAATATTTATTGAAGCAAGTAGGAATCAGCACATGTACATTAAACAGTTATCCAAGATTAGCATATCCAGGGGTAGCATGATGTCTCAGAGTTTCTTTGTCCATATGACAGACAGCTAAAAGTACTTCCCGCAAGTGCAAAGACTTTCCCTTAGTAGTCTTGGAACCAGTAACAGAATATGATACCAAACATCTTCAATGTGGTTTTCATTCCAAAAATCATGTTTTACATAAAATCTTCAAAGTATAATCCAGTGAAAGCATGTTTAAAATAAGAAGCTTTTATAAATATGTACCCAGTTTACTACCAGTTCAAATACACAAAAAATGCTTTGCTTTGAGCACCATGATTTGCCTTTCAGAAGCCTTTCTGAAAGTATCATCTTAGTCCAAGGAGAAAATCCCTAATTTCAATTATATTTGCTCCATCTCCCAGATCATTTTGGTGTTGACCAAACCCTAGCAAATGTCAGATACAAGCAAGGGTTTGTGAGTTAAGGTCCAAGTAATATTTATTAATAATTTCACAATCATCTAGTTAAGAAAACACACAAAAATGAATTATTTCACTTTACAAACAGCCTCAATTTGAATGTAATTTCTGTGGCTAAGAACAGAAGGATGAGGTAAAGGAAGTCATGGTAAAGTAGAGGTTTTATGGGAATCATCATCAGGTTTTAAGTTTGGCCAATATCACAGTCCACTCCAAAAAGATTTTGAGGGAGTTTCTTTTCTATTTAATGGAAGGAGATTCCTTGACAAGTGTCTTTGTGGAGTCACTTGAATTCCTTGCACATTATAAGTTATTATGTAGGAAGCCCAGGGAAGATTTGGGTCTGAGCCTTGTAACTTACGGTAGTAGAGCTCATTGAACGACTCCTCAAATGATTTTTAAGTTTTCCGATAATTTGCTTCTTCACCCCTGGTCTGGATAGATAAGCAACAAGATGGCCTTTTGGCTAATAATTTTATTTATTTGGCTGGGATATAAAGTTAAAATAAGAACAACTGGCCTTAAAGATAAAAAAAAAACAAACAAAGACGATGTTGCTCTAGTAACTGTTTCTAAAAATGTGGTCCTCATCAGAGGCATCTAAAAAATGCACATATATGTTTCCAACCCCATAGTTAATGAATCAGAATTTCTAGATTTTGGGTCTCCATGTGATGTTTATATACAATCAAGTTTGAGAACTATGGGCAGAAACATCTTTTCTCTGGTTGAACATTTCTATATTATCAATGCCAGTCTCTGTGCTGCATCTGAAGGGTCATAGGAAGGAAGAACTTATATATCGTTTCATGCTTTTTACAACCAAAATGTTGTGCCTCTAAAAAAAGTACAAGAAGAGCAGAAAGAGACTCCCACATTTTCTTCTGGGAGAGGAGTTAACTTGCAGGATATTAACTAACTAGGCTCGATTATTACCTGCTCTAGGTAGGAATGCACCTAAATCTATTGGCTGCAGGCAATGGAGTCCCTCAGGGGTGTGGGGCAGAGGCATCTGTGGCTGGGAGACAATATTTACTCCCTATTCTGTAGGGCTGAGAAAAGTGAATGTTATTGTATTGAAGTGAGGAGTGGAGGAGAATGGCAGAAGTTGCTTCCTAGAGGTTTGGCATTTGGTTGTAGAGGTACAATATGTCAAACAATGGCTTTTTAAAGTTTTTAAAACAAAATACAAGCCTCTTTGTGATTAGTTTAGAAAACTAATGTGATAACTAATCACATTCAGTATATGTGAGCACAATACTGAAAAACAAGTGGTGTTTATCATGGAACATAAAAAAAACTGTAGGCAAGTAAGACATCTCCCCTGGTCATCATGTAAGACCAAAGCTGATAAAGCTTTCCAGCCATCTTGGTTTTGTATTGTACATTGCATGGGTGCATTGTACCCACTGCTGTCCATGCATTTTCCCCTAATTCATATCAACATTCATCTATCCATCGTTCAAGGATAGACTTAACTCCCAAGCTCCAAGTCCAACTGCAACTGCCACCCCCCTCCCTCCAGCTTGCACCCCTTGTTCTTTTGCTTGAAGTCTGTCTACATCTTGCTTCTGTCTACATTTCACCCTTCCTGCAGGAATTCGTTGTTTTGCCTAGTTAGGTCTCCTCACTGTCCTCACAATGCCAGGCAGAGTCCAACATCTCCTTATTTGTACTTGCCATTTTTCCATCTAAAAATGTCTTCCCTCTTTCTACTAGTTTAACCCTACCCATATTTTATGATCCAGAATAAATCCCACTTCCTTTTCAAGTTTTTGCCAGGCCATGATTTCTGCCTCTTTTTCTACTCCTCCAAGAGTCTGTAACTCTTTTCTGGCATTTTCCATGTACTTCTTTGTATGATTCATTACCTTTTCATGAGTTTTATCTTCCCAATACAGGTGTAAGTTTCTGGTAGGCTGCATGTCTTCCATTTCTACATATTCCCACATAAGGCTCTGCTCATAGAACTCTGGCAATTCTAATGTTTCCTGGTGGAATTCAGTATATGAAAAGAAGATTCTAGAGGCTGGAGTAATATAAAGTTATATTCTAATCTACAGTTTAGGTCAATATCTGAGTCATGTCTATGCTTCTGATATCTCACCAGATGGTAGGAGTCTCTATATGCTGATGTATTTATTCCTAGTTGCCCCCTAATTAATATTTAACAAATAAATGATTATAAAGAATGTTCTTGTTATATCCCAAAACGTGGTTTCTCTGTTCCTCCTTCAAAGTAATTCTTTCCATTCTGTTTCACATGTGCCTTTCAAAGCTCTAGTATTAATGGATAGAACTACTTAGAACTGGATTAGTTCCTCACACATACCCCACTGTTTCACACCTCCAGGTCTTTGCTCATGCATTTCACTCTGCCTGAACGTTCTTTCCATCTTTCCATTTATTGGTGAAATGATCTATTCATGTACCTGTCTCCTTCGTTAAACACACACATTCCTTCAGGTCAGAACTGCATCGTGTTCTGACTGGTGTCTGCAATCCTAACCCTTAACCATCCCTTGTTCCTCACCTCGTACAGAGTCAGGTTATAATATCATAGGTGTTCAGTAAATATTTACTGAACTGTTAGCCAGTGGTTCTCAACCCAGGAAGGAAGGCGATTTTGTCCCTCAGGGTTAGTTTGGCAGTGTCTGGAGATGTTTTTGGTCGTCACAATATGATGGCTATGATTTGGGGTGGGAGGTGGGGAGTGTTTGCCACTGGCATCTAGTGAATAGAGGTAAAAAAATGCTGCTAAGCAATGAACACACACAGACACACACGCACACACACACACACACACACAAATAGTTACCTACCCCCAAATAGTAGTGTGGAGGCTGAGAAATTTGGGCCCAAATAGGATATGGAAAAGGGTTGAAAATTTTAGAGGCTGCACTCTAATTTCTATATTATTTACTTACTTTTTGGGAAGACTTTTAGATCTGCATTTACAATTGGGAATAAACTTGTAATAACAGCAAGTTCTGATGCTGGTAAAATGGCTTGGTTTGTAAGTGTGATCAATGTTGGAAATTAGAAGTTAAAAGCTTTTGTTCATGCAGGGTTCTGTAGGTTTGCTAAAAACCTCTCTAAGCAGCTCTTTGAATTAGTTTCAGGTGAATTTAAAAAATTAGATTTTTGTGTGTAAAAAAATCAATCCCATAGGGATTCAGAGTAGCTTCTCCTGGTCATTTATGAACTGAACCAGAGAACTTTGTGAATTTTATGTACTAAATGTAGCTATACTCCCACATAAAACTGCAGGGGGAACTGTACTTACGCAGGAGAGACTGTAGTATGTAGCTGCATGGAAACACAGCTTTCAAATGACTTCAACACACCTATTTAGACCAAAGAGACTGTCAGTTAATTTAACAAACTATCCCTGTTCCCTGATCTTTGGGCCATAAAAATTGTTCATCTGCTCAGTCACAGGCCATTTAATTTTGGATGCATCGTTGCCAGTTGGTTACAGTAATTAGCATTCCCTATATTGTGGCAGCTTCCCTGAAGCTATGCTAAGTAGGGTTGCACTTTTGTGAGGAAACATAAGCTGGGTTGTGCAAATGAGCTTGGCCACCCATCTTAGAGACAGAAGCCCTAACTACCGTCTTCTTGGCTCGGGGTGCCTTCCAAGCCCACCTGCAGATCTTATTTACTGATTATTAATGACAAGAACTGTAGGCAGCTGTGAAAGGCACAGCATGGCAACTCAAAGCTGCAACTCAAAACTATCCTCCGTGGGACTGTAATTTTCTTGAATGACACCTGACTTCATTTTAATTTCTTTCTTTGCTCAAAATGCACTTGTGCTGGAGAAATGCAATAGAAATTCAATGAGCTCCATGTTTAATAGGCAGACTTGCAACATTTGTTGGTGCATCTGTTAGTTTCCTGGGAGAGGTGGGACATTTGGAGAGGAAATATATATTCGTGTTTGTACCAGAGTTGGCACACAACCTGTAAGATGATTCAACAGCGTCCCTGGAGAGATACCAGAGAAAAAGGTTACCTGGTAGTTTACAACTTACCAGTCTATGGAGATGATATTTTAAAAATCAAATTTGATTGAATAAATGTTAATCTTCAAGCATCAGCGTTCATCTTTAGGAGATCAGATTTTAATTTCAATTTAGAGGGACATGATATTCTACATAAAAGTCTGAGAATGAATTGGCTTCATTAGGAATGAAAACTGGATTTAGTTCTTTGAAATGCACACATCTGCATTTTAGTTTGTACATCTGCAGTTTTAGTTTCCTGGGAAACCACCATGCAAGAGTTTGGATGAAGGGTTCACCACACACTGCTTTATATCCAGGGTGATTTTATTTCTTTTTCTAATGCACTAGAACGTAATATTTCTGCAGTGGAATTCATTTTCGCTTGCTTAATTTTCAGATTAATAGGATGAACACCCTGAATGTAATTAAAAATAGGTTGTATTGTTTTCTTCTATTTGACTGCTGCTAATGCAAATATGGGGCTCTAGCTCACATTAGTTGCATTCTTGTCTTTTCCTGCAAAGCTGAATTGTTCAAATGAATAAAATCATCTTAAATTGAAGTTTTTAGGGGAGAGGAACTTATAAATTTTATGACAGACTGGATGTTTTGTTGTCCTATTTAATCATCATCTTCTCTAAGCATAGTGAACTCGGTTAATTAAAAAATGATCTACGTAGTCTGGGTACAATTAATCTTTATTTGCATAAGTTTTGAGGTAAAATAAAGTAAACAATACAAGTAGAGAAAATAGCCACCTTCAGTATTTGGTGCTTGTGTATGCAGTGGGGCACGGTGATGACTCACGAAGAGCAAGGCTTGAAGACAAGGAATGTGCTTGTTAATGATGCTGTTTTACTTTACATTTTTGAGCAGGAATCTCCAGAGGATCATTTTCATAAATGTGAACAGAAGCATAAGAACCCTATAAGAACAAGGGATATTTGAGAGAAAAAGGAAAAAGTAGGCCCAAGTCCAGTAATTTTTCATTTCATTTGTTGCAAATAATAATAATAATAAAACATGGAATGCCCAACAGAATAGCCACAGCAGGAGAAGCAAAGAGCAAAAGGACGCTAGGACCCCATTTTAGAAATTCCTTTAGGCCACATCACAAGATCTACAGTAGGAGGAAAAAGCGGGACAGGTTCTCATTGTCCATGTTGTATTTCTGTTAGAATGGGTATCTTTGAAAACCATACCAGGCTAGAAAAGCTAAAGTCTGCTTCCAGTTGCCTTTACTCCTATTCATTTTCTGAGGTAACAAAAATAAGCCTTGCGTTTGATAGGTGGGGAGGAAAGAATGTAAATACTTGTCTAAGAGTATTGTGGTGAATGGCCTTTGGAAAGCTTTATTGACAAGTTCAACCTCAATTATAAATGAAGGGAAAGGCGAAGTGTTTGTAAAGGCAGACTTTTTATTGGGGTCTCCCAGCAGGTTATTCTGGTCAGTGTCCAGGATGAATCAAGAAAGTGAGGAATTCAGAGCCACTAAAATTTTGTGCTCCATTTTACCAGCCTCAATGCCTATGGAGGGTGGGGGGCAAGTTCTTATATGATTGCAAAGAAACTTGAGTTTTGGCCAACAAGACTTTTCTCAGGGGAATCAGTAGGATACAAAGAAACAACACCCTAAGTTTTGAACTTCACGAAGTTTTTTCTTGTATTAAACAAACATATATATTTTGCTCAGTGTCATCTTTCAGTTAACAACACATATCTTCTAGTGGTATCTAAGAAAACTATCAGAAGTGCTGTAAAAATAAAATGATGGTAATAGCCATAATAAAATCATGAGTCTTTAGAACAGAAAGGAAACTTTTATACTACCAAAGCATAGAAAGTAGATTTATGAAAGATGAATTTTTTTAAATGGCCAAAACGTGGTTTTTGCTCTGAAGTCATTTGCATTAAAACAGTGCCCAGGCTTCCTCTTAATTGTTGTGTGATGCTTGTTCTGCTTGCCAGTGCCTTCAGGAAAATGAGGCCTCACTTTCAAAAATTCTCTGAGGTGAAAATTTTTATTGCAGTTCAGAGGTGGGTCTGAACCTGGCCTAACTTTCCGTGTGGATGACATTCACTTCTGGAAGGTGTCTTTGGGAAGTGAAGTCAGTTCTCTAGATGTTCTGGATATTCAGGTCTAGTACCAAGTCAGTTTGGAATAGAGGTGGGGAGGGGTGCATTGTATCATTAATATATACACTTACACTCTAGTGGTGACATCTCGGTTGATACAAATTTAAAGGGTTATCTAAGCAAAAAATCACCTAGGACAGGTCTGATTTGATAGTTTTGCTTCAGTCATAAAGCTCCAATCTTTAGGTGAGAGCTTGATGTTTATCTTTCAGTCAGAAGAAGGAGCGGACCTTGGCAACAGATGGGAGCTTATTTCTAAGTATTTGCCTAAATAACACTGAAGGGCATATGATAGCAACCATAAATATTATTTATTGATTCATTTCTAGGTGTGAGGTTCGATGTTATATGCTTTACATGCCTTATTTATTATGTAGTGTCTTCACAATATAGGTACTGTTTATCTCCAGTGTCACATTAGTAAACAAAAGCTTAGAAAATTTAACAGTTTGTCAATGATTATTTCATCAATCCAGTTTTGACCATCCTAAGTGTGCTCTTAAACTCTACCCAAGACTCTCAGATTTCACAGATCATATATAAAAAGCAACAACAGCAAAGATGAAGAGATGGACTGATAGCTTCCAACACTTAAGTTTTGCAAGGGAAGACCATTAAATGTACACTCCCAACAGAAGAAAGCATATTTAAAAATCATGAAAAGTAAGAAAGATACAATGTCGGAAGATAAGACTATTCTTTCCATAGAAACCAATACAGTTTTATGAAAACTTACCGTAGTGTCCTTATTTTCTCCTTTCCCTGCAGAGTGGTCTCTGATGGGTACTGGTCTAGGATTGGTTTGGAGCAACAGAACAGTCTTGGATAGTGCCAAAGGCCCTGGTGCTGTATGGCAATGCTCGGGATCTGATAGCAGCCCCTACAAGAGTCCATGGCTCAGTGTTGCAATGAGAGACACAGGGTTTAGAGGTGAGGGCTAGACAAGTGTATCTAGAAACTGCATTGTCAGAAGCCCCAAGCAAAGTCTTAACAAAGGGTGAAAGGGTGAATACGAAGAGAAGGTGGTGGTGTTGGTAACACATTTGAATGAAAAGCCACTGGAAAAAAATGGTTTATTCATAAGATAAAATTGAACAAAGTTGATGAGGAGAAAGGTGAGGGATGATTGAATAAAGACCTAAGGATATTTTGCAAAGATGACTGGTGACCACATGTCCTACACTTCATTAAGGACAGGTGAAAAGGGGACATGGGCTAAAATAGCAGCAGGAAGGTAATAAATCAGACACAGAGAAGCACATGATGACTATAACGACTATTCATATATTGGAATTAAATATTGGAATTAAATAGAATAAGCCCTGATCTGACTCCTTGCCCTCATTAATTCTTTGCTGATGACCAATCTGAACAATAGAATTCATTTCTCTGGTCCTCTCATTGCTATTTAGAGCTGAAGTCAAGTTCTAGGACAGGTCTTTTCTACTTGCCACTTTGCATTTTTCATTCAGATAAAAGATTTTTACATTTCTTTTTCAGAGATATCTACAAGACTGAAACATGGAACTTTTTTAAAGTTTGATAGAGCAAATGAGGTAGACTAAAGAGGAGATATCCATTTGGCCTTTAGAAAAGACGTAGCAATACTGTGTCTATATGGATATAGGCTAATACTAATACTACCTAAGACTGAGTATGCCAAGGAATATATAGACATCGATGCAGGAAATGGAATGGAGAGAAAATAAGAGTATTAAGATAAGGGCCTGGCAAAGTCAAACACAGTGTGTGATATAGTCTGGTACTCAGAAGATCTGAGTTCTAACTTTTGTTTTTCCTATTACAGTTTCTACTCTGTGTGTTTAAATACTTTGCACTTGACTTGTTAACCATTATCAAGCCATGGTTATTATAAAGTAGATATCAGGTATGAATCAGGCTTCTTGGAAGACGACCTTTAATAACAATTGTACCTTTTTGAGCACAACTTTGCCAGGTACATTATATTTATCCTTATGACACTCACCTGGATTGTCAGTTGGGTTCTGCTGTACTCGAGCAGTTCATCCATCCAGACCACAGCAATCAATCTAGAATTTGGCTACTTTCTTACAAGAAGTCTCCATATTCATTATATGCTCTGGAGAAAACCAAGTTCCCCAGTTGTTAGAGGTTCTATTTCCTTCCTGTGGCAGAACGCTTGAGAATAAGTACTCCTTATAAGTTTTTATTCTTTTCACTTGGACTGGTTCTCCCTTAGCTCATTCCAGCCTTCTACTTCTCAGGGCCCAGGACCACTCCTCTCCCCATCCCCAGTGAACTGAGAATTGCTGATACCAATTATTTTTGAAATTTCTGCGACCAGCTAAATTCTTCCTATTTCCTATGTGCTTGGAACTGAAGGTTTCAAAAGGAATTAGAAAAGCTGGAGGTACAGAAGCAAGTAAGCCATTTGATTAACCCCAAAAGCTTCATTTGTGGCTAAAGGCATTGCTTCTTAAAATTCTGGAAATTACAGAACCTGCTTTATTGAGTAAGGAGCAGAGAGCGGAGCAGTGATTAGGGTATCTTTCAACTTTTTTCAGAAGGGATTTGTTTTCATTTCTGAGAGGCTTCATAATAAAGTGTGTAAAAGCAAAAATCTGGAACCCGGAGAAATGGGTTTGAATACCAGCTCCAACATTTTGTAAACAATTTGATCTTGGATAAGTTAACCTATATTTCAGTTTTCTCAGATATAAAATATGGATAATAAAGATATCTATCTTCTAGGGTTCTTTGGAAGGTTAAGTGAGTTAATATATATAAAGCATTTGAAATGAGTGCTTGGCACAGAGTAAGTTATCATTACTGAGGTGAAAAAGGGGAAGTATCTCCTCTAATATGATTTGCATATGATAGTTTCTAGTGAATGTTACTGAGGGAAGAATTGTGACTCGTGCTGTTATTACTATATTGTAGTTTATATCCTGTGTCTCTCATTGTAGCCCTTGTTATTTTCATTTATAGCAATGGCAATTGGAGTCAGTGGAAAATGCCATGTGAACTGTCTTGGGGAAGCTTCCATACTCCAGTAACCAGTAGTACCTGGGTGATGGGGCTCCATCCTAAAGAGCATCACTGGTGCTGTTTTGAAAAAGACCTCGGCCCCACAAAGTTCCCTAATTTCTTCCCCCTGCTGGGAAAGGCCCTCATTGGCATTGCTTCCAGTGACCTACCTGTGGCAAACACCCTTTAGCAGCTAAGGTATGTCTTAAAATAAAACAGTGTATTTAGTGAAAAGCAATTTCATCGTGTTTGGTGGTCTCTCGTCCTTAGTAGCATCTACAAGCTTGAGGTCCTGGATTAGCCAAGTGGCAGGTAGGAGACTGGCATAGTTGGGGGTAGAAGAGGCAATGCTAATGATGACAGGGCTGCTGCTCAGAATCTCATAGGCTTTCTGCCTAAAACCTCTCTAGTTCGCTTCATTAATGTGATTATAGCCTTTTCATTTTTTCTTTTATATACTCACTTGCGACTTGGCTCATTAGCACATGCCCTTTGCAACAGAGGAGCCCGACTTTAGGTGAGAGGCAAGCAGCAGGAGAATATGAGCTCGTAAAGATTCAGCTTTCATGGCAGCCTTACAGCTTGAAAACGGACAGAAAAATAGAAATGATATTACAAATAAGCAATGGTATTGTTGATTTGTGTGTTTGCAAATAATTGCCTGCATGCAGGCAATTCTTAATGTAGAAAAATGCCCTCAGGGGCTTGGGGAAGATGAGGGAGCCACCTGAAATATTTAAGTTTAGGAAAAGCAACTATTTAGCATGCAGAGTGGCTACTTTACTGCTGTATTTTAATATATGCAAATGTAGTTAATACTGTAACAATAATCTCATGGCAGGTCCGAATGATGCCAATGTAGGTGGCACTTTGATGAAGTTCTGATGGGAAATTATGGTTAGAAAATTATGATTGCATCATGTCATGGCAGCATACTATAGTGAGAGAGACAATATTGATTTTTTTCCAGCTTACTTTAAAATAGAGAAAAGTGTTGTATTGCAAATGATGTGATTAGGCACATTAATAACATCATAAACTCCTTAAAAGATTTGCTTTTTATGTGTTTTGGACAAACAAATCAATATTGAATTCTATTGTTAGTCTGCTGTATACATTTATATTTGGACATTATTTAACCTAGATATGAGAGAGAAGTGGGAGCTCTTGATCTTTTATAACCAATTCCAAGACATTTTTTCTAGGCCCATTAAAATTTATTTCAGTATAAGCCACAAATATCTGCTCTGCTTAACTTGATCATTAATACTTTTTGTAGATCTATATTTATAATATTGTTGTCATATCATGTTGCAGAAATCCAGAAGTAGTGATGATTAAAGCCTGAACATTAACAGTTGGTCTTGCTGAAGTTTTTGATGTACTCATTCAGCAATTATTAAATGTCCAGAGTATAAAGAGAAATTGTGGTAGCGTCATAAAAGTTATAGAAACATTGATCCCTAACCTGAAGGGAAAAGAAAGGAAACTCCGTTTATGGAGTATCCAAGGCACTCCAAGCTCTAAGCTATTTTCATGTTATCTTTGATAACATACAACAAGCCCTTGAAGCAGATATTGTTATCCCTGTTTACAGATTAGAAAACTGAACCTCACAAAAATAAGTCAAACCAGGGTTCAAACTCAGTTCTGTCATATCAAAACCTTGCCTTTTTAAATTAGAACGAAAGAAAGTGTACTATTTAAACCATGTTGGCCATGATCACAGCTTTACAGTTCAACATATAAATGTTTAGAAGATGCTAGAAGAATTAACCATATAGAGTTAATATGGGAAGACTTCTTGGAGAAGGTGTTTTAGGCACCTTACTGTATGTGTCACCATCACCCTCTTCTGCCTTAGCGATGTTATTATCCTACTACCTTCTCTGCGTTGTAGAATCGGTAAGGCTAATTTACTAACAAAGCTTATGACTACTTTGCTGAAATTGTAGCTATGAAAAAGCTGTTTCTATTTCTGACAGTCCCGATGCAGACATTTTCTAATTCACATTACAATTTTACAAAATGTGGACTGACTTTTATAGTAGAAAATTACTATTAGGAAATATTGTTCTCTCTTAAGGTGAAATGGGATAGTGTTTAACTGAATCACATCTATGTCAGTGATACCGTGGTATTATTTCAGCTCTTTCCTTTCTCCTAAATTACCCACATCAACAAGTTTATATACTTTGTTGCTATTATATGGATTTCTCATCAATGCTAGTAAACCAACTTCTAGATGATAATTCTTAATAGTTATTGTGTTTATAGACAAGAGAGAAAAGCAAGAACTCTCAGGGACAGATAAATTAACCTGGATAAGTTTTCCCATGCAATACCATTTTCCATGGTGTGTTAGTTTCAAAATTAAGACACCGCTGTTTCAGGCTGCCATTATTATTGTGGGCTAGAATTCTATTTTAATATGAACAACATCACACTCAGTGCTTCCCTATATTCTTGTAATATTTGTTTCCTGTTAAATTGAATAATATCATTTTTGGCCTATTTGAAATATTGAGTTTATTAAGGCAAGCTTTCTGTCCCTATTGAGGGCATAATCCCCTGCTGGGCACAAGCTAGTGGCTTCCAAAGAAACCGACAGTTTGCCTCCTATAGAATGATTAGGGAGTCTCTGAGCTCTTTGGCTGATTATCTACAACAACTAATTCATAAATCAATACTGATATTATGATTTGAGAATGGCTTTATTGTATTTTACATATTAAAACATAAGCTTCTGATTTTTTTTTCTTTACAAAAATAATATGCTGATTTATCTGTTTTGAATTCAAGGCTTGGATCCTGAGTCAAATGGGAAATAAACCACAAAGACTAAGCTATTATTGCTTGGAAAGGTTGCTAGTTTGATGTAAGCACAATGTGAGTTTTTGTTTAAGTTGCTGTTAGCTAGAGGTAATCAATGAAATAATTTAGACAACTCTTAATTGTAAAGGAATATCTTAAAGACAGGGTATATTTATTTGATCTAGAATCCACTAGACAAAGAGCTAGAAAATCTAGGTCTTATTGGTAATTCAGTTACTGTCTAGCCGTCCAAGCAAGTCGTTAAGACTCTGTGCCACGTTCTATGGGAGTGCTTACTTCCCAAATGTGTGAATAAGCCAAGTATTTAGAAACTACTGTTTCTATTAATATTCTAGCATATTTCATTTCTTGAAACTTTAATTATATCTGATGGATGGATTCACGTATGCCCTTTGAAATTACTGATAATATTAGGCTCATGGTTTTCACTTACAACTTCTTTGTTTTTGTTAAAATTACTGCTGCTTTTAAAACTTCGAACTATTTTATGCTATGAGCATATATCATTCTTCCTATAGTTCCAGTACATTACTTATTATTTGCAATGATATTAATTGCTTATTGTCTTGCCTATTTTTGCTTCTCATTTTAAACCTTGACAGAATGTAACCATTTCTCCTCAACCATACTTTCCCTGATTTGTCTTATTTTTCCAAAGTTGTATTTTATGCTTTCTTTCCATGTTGGGACCTCCTTATACTTTTTTTTAAAATATATTAATAAAATATACTCATGTGTCAGCACTTCCTTCAGGAGTGTAAAGGACATTTACAACTTCAAATAAGTTTCTGAAAAAATATCTGAAATACTTTAAATATGAGATGGGAATGAGAAGATGGGTACAAACTTGTTTTGGGAAGGAACAAAAATCAAACGAAAAGAATGAAAAAAAACCAAAAGGGAGAGATAGAAGGAGGAAAGGAAAAGAGACACCTGAAAACTTCATTCTGTCTTTATATACCAGCACTTGGCACTTTTGACATTCTACAGCCCAGGAGACCTGTACAGAAACTCTGGTGTGTTTTTAAACAGCCCATAGGGTTAGCAGATATACTTAATCATTGTGTAAACTGCAGAAAGTGGCAATCTAATTTAAGGACATGCATCCAGTCAAACACTAATTACAACAAAAGGAGATTCAACACGTGCCTGACTGGCCTCTATTCCTGCACTTTTGCTTTTTTGCAGTCTCCCTGCCCCTGTTTGAAAGGATGATTTGGGTCAGGACATAGTTCCTGAACAAATTCTCTTCCCAAATTCCACCAATCTTTGTAATATTGAGGGAAAGAAGTGAGTGCCTAGGGTGATGCCTGATACTTAGTAGGGATTCAATAATTGTTTAATATATGAGTGGATAACTTAGGGTTTCTGAGAAGAACATGAAGTGATCTTTCTGGATCTGAATTCATTTGGAAGCTTAGTGAGGCAGCAAGCCCAAATCTGCTCACCTTTTGATCAGACTATTGGAAAGGCTAGACATATGTGGGTGAAAGCACACAGAGATTTCTCTCAATGTAACCACCCTATCACATAAATTTTTAAAAAATGATTTATAATTTACATGCTATGAAAAGCACAGATTTTAAATGCTCATTTTATGAATCTGGCAGTAGTATACATCCATGTAACCCCTAGACCTGAAAAGATAAAGATCATTTTCATCATTGCCAAAAGTTTCCTCGTGCTTTTCTTTAATCAGTCTTATGTCCCCTCTATAGAATAGTGAATAGTTTTGCCTCTATTTGTATTTCATATAAATGGATGTGTGGCTTCTTTCATTTAACATGTTTTTGAGATCCACCTAAATTGATGTATGTATCAAAGGTCCTTTTTTATTGCTGAATAGTATTCTGCTGTATAGATTTACCTCAGCTCATTCATCTATACTTCTGTTGATGGACATTTGGATTGTTTTGAGGTTTTGGCTATTATGAACCCCAGCCCTAACCCCTGGCACCGCTAATCTATTCTTCTCTATTCTTCATTTTTATAATTTTGTCATATAAATGGAATTACACAGCATGTGACCTTGTAGGATTGGCTTACTCCCAGGTAATTCTCTGAGGAGTCATCCAAATTGTTGCATGTATCAGTAGTCCACTCCTTTTTCTTGCTGAGAACAGGATTTGGTTAACCATTAACCAATTGAAAGGCATCTGGGCTGATTCCAGTTTTAGCCTATTTCATATGAAGTTGCTATGAATGTTTGTGTACAGGGTTTTGTGTGGACATAAATTTTCATTTCTCTTGGATAAAAGCCTGAGAGTGCAGTTGCTGGCTTGGATAGTAGTTATGCCTTCCATGGAAGGAGTGTGTCTACCCATTCCCTTTTTCTTCCTTCCTGCTGTTGGGAACGTGGGTGTGTTGGTGAGCCCTGTTTGAAGTGAATGAAAGCAACACTTTAGGGATATTAGAGCAAAAAGATGGAAGGATCTGCGGTTACTGATATTATGGGACCACCATATCAGCCCCAAATGACTTACACCCAGTTTTAGGTCTTTTTACAGGAGCTGAATCTGCCTCCTAACATAATCCTACCAACTATGAGACAAGCACTATTAATATTTTGGGACAGCATTTGCCAATAATTTTTCTATGTGAATAACTCCATATAAGGTGAGATTACACTCTATTTTCATTTCCATACATGTTTACTAACCAGTATATTGTGACAGCCTAGCTATATAAAAAGATACATAGTGACTAGTATTCCTTTACCCATTTACCATATTTTAATTAGCATTTCATCATTGTTGGACATTTTTTTGCCATGATAGATAATTATGCAATGAACCTTTCTATATAAATATTTGAACACATTTCTGTTTCTTTGAGATGGATCACTTGAATTAGCCATTCTTATTTGAACAAGAGTGAAAGATTCTTATCTGATATATTGTCTCCAAAAAGTTGTACCAATTTAAATGCCCATTAAAACTGCAAGAGAATGTATGTTTTCCTGTCCCCCATACCAAGATAATTAAATTTTTCAGTGTTGCAATTTGGATATCTGAAAATGATCTTTTTATTGTCATTTCAGTTTGCATTTGTTTTAGTGATTACTGAGATTAAGTCATTTTTCTCCTGTTTATCAGACAGATGAAATTCCTCTTCTATGGACAGTCTAGTCATATTCATTTCTCATATTGCTATTGAATTTAGGTAATGTTTTCATTAATCAATTTCTATTCTTTCATATTAGGAATGTTAATTCTTTATAATATATGGCATGTATTCTCCTAATTTGTTTTATATCTTTTAACTTTGTGATATTTTTGATATACAATATATGTTTACAGATAAACATAAAACTTTAAAGTCTAGTTACATTTTCCTTGGTAAGTTCTTCGATTATTTTTGGGGTTTGAAAGTGTCTTCTCTTTCAGAAATAAAATATTCTTCTAAAACTTACCTTTATTTAAAACTTATTTTATACACTTGATTTCTGGAATTGATTTGAAAGATATTTCAGCATATGGTATAAGGAATCTGAATTTTTTTCCAACTATGTAGTTTTTTTTCTCAGTGACATTATTTGGATATTTAATTCCTTCTCCATTATTTTATGATGCTTGCTTTATCACATGTTTTTACATGTTCTGAGGTTTACCTAGGTATCTATCTATATTGATTCATTCCTAAAGTGGTGACAGCGCACTTTTATTGACTCTTTTAAATTATATTTGAAAGTATTTAAAATATAAGAATGTCAAAGAAAAACATAGTCATATTCCCCCTACCCAGAGTTAATAATGATTGATATTTTTCAAATTCAAATTTGTACTAATTATTTTAGTGATTTTGGCTTTCTAATATTTTATCATGACTCATATGGCATCTTTCACATCAACTCTTATTTTTTTCCAAAAATTTCTTATATATTTTTACCTATTTATTCTTTAAATGAACTTTAAAACCATTTTGTTACGTTCTCCCAAAAATTCATTGAGAATTTTATTGGTATTTTTCTGGCCCATTAAATACTTTATGAATAATTGATTTTCCCAACCATAAAAAGCATCTTCACTTCTATTCTAAGCTATTCTTTATATTTCTTAAAAGATTTCCAGTTTTGGGTGAGCCACAGTAGCTCAGCAGGTAAGGATGCTTGCCTGCCATGCCCAAGGACCTAGGTTCGATTCCCGGTGCCTGCCCATGTATTATAAAAAAAAAAAAAAAAAAAAGATGTTATTAAAAGATTTTCAGTTTTTATCTACATCAATCCCACGTGTTTGGATTTGAATATTCCTAGGTATCTAATGATTAAAATTTGTATATCTTTTTTCCCTATTACATCTTCAAATTGGTTAATGCTGGTATACTTTTTTTTTTGTTAATGCTGGTATACTTTTTTTTGTATGCTCTACGGTGGGGTCACATTTCATCTTTTTTCCATGTGAGTATCCTGTTATTGCAGCACCATTTGTTGAGTTTTTGTTTGTTTTGCTTGTTTGCTTTTTGGGAAGGGCATGAACTGCGAATCGAACCCGGATCTCCCACATAGCAGGTGAGATTTCTACCACTGAACTACCTCTGCACCCCCATTGCTGGTATACTTTTATACCACAGTAAAACATAAAAAGGATATGTAAGGATTTATGTATTAACATAAAAACGATATATTTACCCTTACAGTGTATTTGAGGAACATTGTATTTGTTAGATATCTTACCCAAATTATACAATGAAGTGGAAAACCTGAGATTTGTACTCAGGTCTTTTTCTGGAAGTCTGTATTAATCGCATTCTGACATTTGGCAAAGAGCCTAAAAAATACTAATAAGAAATATAATACAAAGCACTGTGCTGAGTGCTGTAATGGACAAATAATTTTGTGACAACTGAGCTTTGCGTTTAAGACACTTGAACACAAGAAAAACAAAACCCAAGTCTAAGAAACATGCAATTAATTAAAAAAAACAATGAGAGATAGTCACAATTGTTTTGAAGGAGTGCTTGCTCAGTGGATCTTTGTGAATTGAATGACTTACTGCAAGATGTGCTTCTATTGGATTTTCTTTTCTGTTGTTGCCCATACAGCCCCCCTTTTTTTTGGTTGGCTGCATTTTTTACTGCTCAGTCTTTTCTGTTGTTGTTGTTCTGGCTTCTAGGTGCCTGTGGTTGTGTATTCACCGATGTTAAACAAACAGCCTGCATCCTCCAGCTGGATGCCCTGCTTTTTGAGAAATGTCTGTGATTTTATTGCAACAAGTCCTAATGAAACTTGGTCCAATTACATACACTTATTAAATATTATATGAATAACATTGCCACCACAACTGATGTATGTTGTGATTCACTTCTGATTCGACTGACGATAAATAGCCCATTCCCCAAGACAGATAGGCTTTTGCAGATGGCTGCCTCTGCTCCTCGGCTGGCTGCTGATGCCTCAGAAAGCTGAGTTGGCTCCACAGCTGTAGAAGCTACAGTATTACCAGTATGCTGATGAAGAGTGAGCCTGAAGCAGGGCAGAAAGGAAATCATTCGTCACCAGATGAAATTTCTTCTCACCTGCAGGTGGAGGAAGGAAAACCAGGAAACCAGTTCATATGACAGATTTTTCTAAAAAACAAATACACCAGAACTTACATAACCAAGAATTGTGCTATTGAAGATAGTCAATCATCTGCACAGAATTTGTATGAATTTCTAGCTTTTCTTTAGAAATTTCTTTCAGAACATGCCTTCATAGTATTATTTCAGATATCTTCAGTGGAGTCTCAACTATTTTTTTTTTTCCTTTTAGATGGCTTTGATTTCAGGAAACAGCCAATATCCATTTGAAGTTAAGTCTAGTGAGTAAAATTGTTAAACCAAATAGATAATTGGAGTTTTGATGATTATTGAGATGTGATTCTGAAGTGATAAAATTGATTGTTTGGATATTTTTAAATTTGGGTTTTGAGCTGGCCCTTAATGACCAAGAAATTCAGTACAATGGAGAACTCATTGGTTTGTTTGTTTTAGGTTTATAACTCCTGAGGTTGCTTCATTGAAGGTCAAGATTCATTAAGGTACACAGTCTAGTATGCCTACTTAAATGCCAGTCATATTATCTGAGCACCTCTTTCATGTCATTGTCAGTAAATTGTGGGCTTAGCCAGAACCTCACCATGTCTTTCTATTGCCAAATTCAGATTGCCTTTTGTTGAGTTTGTTTCCTGTCCAAAGGGTCTGGTAAAACCCAATTATAACATGGTATCACCTATTCATTCCCTGATGGAAGAGAAATTTCTGAGTATTAGAATGATTGATTAATTGCTGGGCCAACTGGCAAGTTTAGTTTTTTTCTTTTCTGGAAAATTTCAGACGTTTTATTTTTTTACATTGTTCTGATTTGACAATATCCAAATTTAAATGTGTTCTCTTAAGTGATATTCTCTGGTTCTTAATCATGAAGAACTTAGAAAAACCTTTTAAAGTTCACTGGATAAAATGGTAAAGGTCTCGGCTCAACCTTTTTTTTAAAAAATGGCAGTCCAAATACTTAGATTATAAAATCCACTTATTCAGTGATAATCATTGTACAAGCAAGGGAAGGGTTCAAAAGAAGAAGAGGTGGACCAAAGTGGAATAAAGAAAAAGAACTCTGGAAGAACGAGCAGGAATGTGTGCACATGACATACACTGCTTTTGATTCCTTCCCAGTATCATCTCACTTAATTCTTTCAACTACCGTGTTAAATCATGTTTTAGTCAAGGATTTCCAGGGGCACAGAACCAATGTATATATGTATTTATGTAAATATTATGAGACTTATTATAGGAATTGGCTCATGGACCATGGGGATTGGCAAATCTGAATTCTATGATTTCATTATTTTGATGAATTCCCAAGAAGAAGCTGGTTGGCTGAAGAAGAGCTAGAAATCCTCTTTCTGACTGCTGACATCATCAGTTCTTACTTTAAGGCCTTCAACTGATTGGATGATACTACTTCATTACTGAAGGTAATCTCCTTTGTAGATTGTAGATGTACCAGCTGTAGATGCAGTCAGGTGGTCGATGATTTAGATCCATGAAATATCCTCATGTCAATGTGAGGTGTGGGTATAAGGCCAGTGCTTTCTTGACCAAACAACCTAAAACTATAACTTAGTTCATGTTAACACGTGAACCTAACCTTATCTACATATCGCTATTTTCACCCCACTTTATAGCTTAGGAAACTGAAGGGTTGTGCTCAACTTCACACAGTAATAGGTGGTTGAAGTAGACTTAAACCTGTGTCTTTCTAACTACATTTTATTTTTTATGCTTTATTTGATTTCGTACATCTAGTCAGGGCTGTAAAAGGTATGTCACCTATTATGGTAGAGAAAAGAAAGTAGACTAGAATTCTCACAGCTATTTTAGAGCTTTGTTCAAAAGGTAAAAGTGATGTGAAACATTAAAATGCAATAAGAGCTAAGTTTGGACATAAAAGTCAATTAATGAAAAAAAAAAAAAAGAAAAGGCAGAACTGGCCTCTGCTCCATTTAATAGCACATGGAGTGAGTTTCCTAATTAAGATATAAAAACATTTCGTCATCATCATTTTGCATAATCCAGAATATATGAAGGGGATTATCTTTACACAAAATTACAACCCTTTGATGTTCCCACTCCTATGCTGTGTTTGCTTTCTGCTACAACATTCATATATAGCCTTTCTCTCTCTGAAGGCTTTCTTCCAGATCAGAACAAAATGGAGTAGTGTGGATTATTTCTGAGGTGGAAATGTTTGCTTTTCTACAGGAAGGATGCTGGAGTCTAGCTCTACACATAGAATTTTAAGTATAGCCTTTGTACTCCATTTCTCCTGGTTAATTTGCGTATTATTGCTGTATTGCCTGTTTGCTTTGCAGAAAACGACATTCAGGTAGAGCAAGAAGTTTGCTATTGCCCATTGACAGAGTTTAGATATTTATGGTAAATGGAAAACTAGATCCAGGTAAGAAGACTTTCCTACAAATCTCTTGTTCCTTCTCTCTTTTGTTTAAACAGATTTTTTCTTTTCCTTTTTTTTTCTATGGTCAGGTACCAGGAATTGAACCCTGGTCTCCAGCATGGCAGGTTAAAACTCTGCCTGCTGAGCCACCATGGCCTGCCCAGCTTAAACAGATTTTGAAAACACTAAGAGGGATTCTTTCCTTTGGCATCATTTCTTCTGATAAAATTGTTTGTCCCCTTCTTTTCCTTTGCACTTTTTTTAATTGTCTTATTTTGTAGTACCTTGTCATACTTTATTGTTAAATTGTTTAATTGTTGACACCCCCCCCCCACGATTAGACCAGAAGCTCTCTATGTCTTGTTCAAAACTGTACTCTCAACATACAGTCAAGCCCTTGACACTCATGATCTATTTGTAGAGAAAATGAGTGAGTGTTAATTGAGTGGTTGGCTTCAATACTTTGTTTGCAGGAAAATTTTCTGTCTAATATTCAACCAGATCATTTTGCCATGAACATATTGTATCTTATTCTTGCAATGCAATAGTATGAACACTTGAGTGCTTTCTTGCAAACAATATACTAAAAGGCTAAGATAAGTGAGGAATTGGGTCAGGGAAAGAACTCCCACCTATGCAAATAGGGTTATTACCTTCTTTATTTTTTTTCCCTGGTTGCCAAGAGATTGAATCTTCACCAGCTTAAATTTCCCTCTGCAGCTGCTAGCCCATGGGGACTCTGCAAGCTTCCAAAGAGCTGTGCAGCCACGATGCCTGCTGAAGGATTGCCATAGGGAAACTAAGGGGTAGTGCTGACTTTGGCTGCCCGTGCCACTACAATTTATTTCGATTTAGCATTTTAATCAGGCACATGCTCAGAGATGCTAGTTTAAGAGGAGGAACGATTATAGAGGAAAACCTACATTTTTTTTCCCTGTTGAATTTGAAGCTGGATCATACTAATGACAGTGTAGATTCCTAGTTGTTAACCTGTATCACCTTTTAAATTAGTGTTCTTTTCACATGCTTTTTCCTTAGAATCTTTTTGTTTTAATAAGAGAAGTTGTAAACTTACAGACGAATCATGCAGAAAGTACAGAGTTCCCTTATATCCCCCCTTTCCCCTATTATTAACACTCTGCACTAAAGTATTACCTTTGTTATAATTGATGAGAAAATATTATTATAATTTTAGTATTAATTATAGTCCATAATTTGCATTAGGGTTCATTCTTTTTGTTGTACATTTTTATGGTTTGAGGTTTTTCTTTTTAAATTTTATTCTGGTAACATATATACAACATAAAATTCCCATTTCGTTTACTTTTAGATGTACAGTTAGCGGTATTAATGACATTCACGATGTTCTGCCACCATTTACCACCATCCATTACCAAAACTTTTCTCTCACCCAGACAGAAACTCTGTACCATTTCAGCATACTTTTTTTAAGGAGACGATCTAGGAATGACAGTATAGAAAATGTAATTTTGTTACAATTTTTTATTCATACTCAGAGGTAATATGAAGTATTTTTCAACTTATAGTAAAAGACTGAGATAGGTGACTAGGCCTAATTTAGATAAAATTTATTCTGAAATACCAACATTATAATATGGGCCAATCCAATTCAGTATATATCTATTGACCACTTTTTCAATGGGTAATGAAATGTGGGTTTGTGATCCATATTAATGCAATAAATATTTAAATGAAACTGAAAGTGAGATTGATTGTTAAAATCATACATGCAAAAAATGAACAGCCACCAAAATGTAGGCAATGTTTCATGAAAAAAAATTCTACGTAGAAAACTGATTGCAATTTACAGGAATATTCCTATTGTTTTTCGTCCTTTTGTGTCTTTTTTAGTGTTTGTCATTGCTTGCTTGCTTTCAAAGTCTTCAGTCCAAGTTTGTAAACTGCCAGCCCTATGAGGCTGAGACATTTGGAGAGTAGCTAGGGTATTAAAATCTCAGAGTTTGGACCATCTGTTACCTTAGGTGGACGGTTGTTCTCGTGTTGCCACCTCACGGATGAACCTTTGCTTCTAGGAAAATTTGTAAAAGAATGCCACAGAGTTTCTTTTAATCAACTCCCAAAATCAGAAGTATTGTGCTAGTAGCATCCTAAAGATTTCTTAAGAGAGTGAAATGATTAGCATGAAAAGTGATAGGAAATATTTGTCTTTCTTTACTAAAAACAGAAAAAAGGATAATAAACATTTACCATTCTGAGAAACTAGAGGGAAGCCACAAGCATTAAAATTGCAGTTTATTAACACCCACTTTAATTCATAATTTCCATTTACTTGATGTACTTGAGGGATAAAATAATCCAAAAATTTCAAAAAATTGGAATGTTCTATTATATAGATGCATGTTGCTATCTTGAGGTTTTAGGGGCACCTGTTTAGGTTCCTCTGATATGAAGCAGTGCTTTAAGTGCTTGTGCTTTAAGACCATCTTACTCTGCTACTTTCATCTACAATTTCTGGGTTTGCTTATGATCAAACAGAAATATGGTCCTTTAACCCTATAAGCATGTGGCTAGCACAGAGTGACTAGGAACAGAATGGACAAAGGACTAATGTGGTCATACAATGGTGCCTTCATGGCTGAGTTGAGAAGGAGTTTGGTTGGAAGGGTTACCCTTTGGAGGAGGGCCAGCTTTGACTATTTCCTCTTGCCTTTTGGAAAAAAAATCAATTATGTGAAAGGGCACATGAGTATGTAATCTTTTATTCCCTTTAGTGGAGTATTAGCTAATATAGTTACTAGTTCTCAAGGCATATGTTGTAATAATAAGAGGAAAGAGCAAATCTTGCTTAATCATTAAGAAATTAAACAGGGTGGAGGGAGGAGCTACTTATATATTGTGATTTGAAAGGCACTGAATTCAATTTTTTTTTTGTCATGGAGCCATTAGTTAGAACTCTTGAAGACTGAGGTACTAGAATAGCCAGAGGTAATGGAACACAAGACTGGTATGTTTTGATGGTGTGACTAAGATCTCAGTTATATGGTTGTCTTCATTTCCTAGGGCAGATCTACAAAATACCACAAACTAGGTGCTTAAAACAACAGAAATTTGTTCTTTCACAGTGTTGGAGAACCGAAGTCTCCTACCTTAAATAGAAGTCACAGTGTTTTCAGGGCCATGCCCCTCTGAATGCTCTAGGGAAAAATCCTTCCTTGCCTTTTCCAGCTTCTGGAAGTTGCTGGCAATCCTCAGCATCCCTTGGCTTGTAGCTACATCACTATACGCTCTGGCTCTGATGTCACATGGACTTCTTCTTAGTGTCTCTGTGGGTCATCTCCTTTCCCTGAAAGAACACCAGATAAACTGGATTTAGGGCCAACCCTAATCCAATATAACCTCATCTTAACTCATTGCATCTGGAAATGTCCTATTTCCAAATAAAAGTCACATTTTGAGATTCTGGATGGCAAGAATTTCGGGGGGAGGGTGTGTGTGTGTGTAACACTGTTCAATCTATACAAAGATGTTATTAAAGAAGGCAGGCCTGAGCCAAGTATCATCATGTAAAGGCAGTAGGCAGCACATGAACATAAAGATATATCAGACTTCCAAAGGCCAAAAGGTACTGCACAAGATTCTGGGGAAAAAATTGCCTTTACTAAATTTTTCATTTGGATAACTCAAATTTTGCAGTTTAGAGCTTGGAAAATCTTTAGAACCAGTCTTGGTTTTAACACGTATGTGAGGTACTCTTTGACTAAAGTAGGATTTTAGTGTGATTTCTATTTTCCTTTTAAAAGTTGATATGATTGCCTACTTCTTCATAGACTAAAACTAAATTATTCTTTTTAAATGGCATCTTGGAAATATATTGTGCTAGTTTGAAAGGAAGTATGCCCCCTAAGAAAAGCCATGTTTTAATATAAATCCCATTTCATAAAGGTAGAATAATCCCTATTCAATACTGTATATTTGAAACTGTAATGAGATCATCTCCCTGGTTGATGTGATTTAGTCAAGAGTGGTTGTTAAACTGGATTAAGGGATGGCATGTCTCCACCCATTAGGGTGGGTCTTGATTGGTTTAATGGAATCCTATAAAAGAGGAAATATTTTGGAGAAAGAGAGATTCAGAGAGAGCAACACTATGAAGCAGAGAGTCCACCAGTCAGCGACCTTTGCATATGAAGAAGGAAAACGCCTCCCAGGGAGCTTCATGAAACCAGAAGCCAGGAGAGAAAGTTAGCAGATGATGCCGTACTCGCCATGTGCCCTTCCAGCCAAGAGAGAAGCCCTGACTGTGTTTGCCATGTGCCTTCTCACTTGAGAGAGAAACCCTGAACTTCATCGGCCTTCTTGAACCAAGGTATCTTTCCATGGATGCCTTTGATTGGACATTTTCTTGGCCTTAGAACTGTAAGCTAGCAACTCATTAAATTCCCCTTGTTAAAAGCCATTCCATTTCTGGTATATTGCGTTCTGGCAGCTAGCAAACTAGAACATATATTATGTAAAACTAAAACAAAACCAGATAGCTTCAACAATGTATACTGGTCTTTAGAGAACTTGTTTTGGTATCCATTTCAACTTTCTTTTTAATCACATATTTTGCTCTACTTGGAACTGCTGGTTTTTGAGTTTCAAGCAGCTCTCGCTCCATGGTGTCCTTGTCTGCCAGATCTGCTCCTAACCATCTTATCTTGTACTTCTGGAACATTTAAGCAAGTGAGGAAATACAAATAGATTTCTCTTTCTCTCTCTGTTGATAGATACAGACACCTCTATTTTCACATTTAATTCTCATAAAAACAGTGTTGGGTTTAAATAGCCATACAGGAAATATTTCTTAACTTTTCTAACATATTATTATTATTTTTTTAATTTAGTAATTTTTAAATAGAAAAATATAACAACAAACACAAACATTCTTAACATATGATCATTCCGTTCTACATATATAATCAGTAATTCACAATATCATCACATAGTTGTATATTCATCATCATGATCATTTCTTAGAACATTTGCATCAACTCAGAAAAAGAAATAAAAAGAAAACAGAAAAAAATTCATACAAACCATACTCCTTACCCCACCCTTTCATTGATCACTAGCATTTCAATCTACTAAATTCATTTTAATAAATTATTTTTACATTATTTTTAATGTAGAAGCAGATGGTGCATTTTCCTTTCATTGGTTCAGTCCTATCCCTGAAACCATTTTCTTATTCACTTGTAAAACATGGATTTAAGATGCACAGTGCAACAAGCTTGCACTAGGAATAGGGGCTACAGAAATAAAAATTCCTCTCATGGAACTCATAAGGCAAGAGGCAGATATAGACAATAAACTGGAAAACACAGTTCACTATGGTAAGTATAGGCTACCTGCATGCACAGGATGCTTGATGAATTCAGAGAAGAGCCACATGACTTAGCTGAGGGAGAGACGAAATTAGGAAAGGGAGAGGTAATGATTAGATTGAGTTCTTAAAGGATGAGGGAGATTTAGTTAAGGCAGGAAAACTTGAAAAGGATATTTTCAGTAGGCAGGAGAACATCAGCAGAGGCATAGAGGCCAGTGACATGAGGGATAGTCATGATGTGTGGCTGAAGCTTTGGTGGAGCATGGAGAGTGGGGGAAGATAAGATAAAAGGGAGTCACCACAGTTGGCCGGCATGCCAGGAAAAACTGTGGTCTTTACCCAAAGGCAATAGGGATGTGTAGGTGGGGATCAAAGCATTTTAAACAGGTGAATCAGAAAGAAAGTTGTTTGGGGGTGGGAGGTGGCTCTTCCTTTGAGAATACCAGTCAGGAGATTTGTAATAATCCAGCCAAAATATGAAGCGTTTTCGAGCTAAAGTACTTGCAGTGAGTCACAGACAAAGGGATAAGTGTAAGAGATATACTATATGGTTTGGGGAGATTCACTATAGGAAGTAGATTCTATAAGATTTAGTGCCTGATGATGATATTGTAGGTGGAGAATTTGAAAGATGGTAGAGGCAAAGATCATTTCCAGGTTTCTGCCCTAGGTAACCAATGGTGCCATTTACTAGTATAAGAAGAAAGGAGAGTCAAAGAAAAGCTCTGTCATGATGTAGCTGGATACAAGCTTTAGGAACAGATGCCTCAGAGCTTAAATTCCAGCAATAACACATTAAAATATCAAAAAGCCCAGGCATCAAAAAATAAAAAGAGTCTGGGTGTCAACAAAAGATTGCAAAACATACAAAGAAACAGGAAACAATGGCTCAGGCAAAGAAGATTAAAGCATTAGAAATCATCAGTGAGGAGGATTAGACCTGGGACAGTCCAGACAAAGATTTTTAAAACAAATAGTCCTAAATATTCTGAAAGAGACAAAAAAATATGTGGATAAAGAACTAAAGGAAATAAGGAAAATTATACATGAATTCAAAGAGAGTATCAGTAGGGGGATGGAAATAATGAAAAGGAACCAAACAGAACTGAAGGCCACAGTAATAGAAATTAAAACTTCCCTAGAGGGATCCAACGACAGATTGAAGTTGTCAGAAGAAAGAATCAGAGAACTTGAAAATAAGACAATTGAAATTATCCAATCAAAGGAGCAGAAAGAGGAAAGAATGAAGAGAAGTGAACAGAGACTGAGGAAACCGTGGGACACCATCAAGTGTACCAATATACGCATTATAGGGGTCCCAGAAGGAAAGGAAGAGAGAAAGGGGCAAAGAATATTCTAGAATATTCAAAGAAATAATGGCAGAAAATGCATGGACTTTAACGAAATGCATGAGTATATATGCTCAATGTACTTCAAACTGGATAAACCCCAATTACCCACACCATACCATGTTATAATCAGACTGTCAGATAAAGAGAGAATACTGAAAGCCACAAGAAAGAAGCAATGTGTCATATACAAGGGAGCCTCAGTAGGATTGAATGCTGATTTCTCATCAGAAACTGTGGAGGCAAGAAGGCAGTGGCAAAAAATTACCATCCAAGAACTCTATCTGGCAAAACTATCCTTCAAAACAGAGAGGAATTAAGACATTCTCAGATACACAAAAGCTGAGCGACTTTGTCACCACTACACTGGCCTTAGAAGACGGGCTAAAGGGAATTCAGCAGGTTGAGAGGAAAGGACAATAAACAATTGTCTGAATCCACATGAAGAGATACTGGTAAACATAATGACCTGGATAAATATAAATACTAGTACTATTGTATTTTTTTATTTGTAACTCCACTTATTACTTCCTTTAGAATTTAAAAGGCAAATGCATAAACATAATATTAAATCAATGATTTGGGATTCATAATGTAGAAATATGTCATTTTTGACAAGAACCACTAAATGCGGAGTAGGGTGGGGTGGTATAGGAACATATATTATGTGTGATGTTGAAATTAAAGTTAGCATTAAAAAAATGAGGTTGTTATGGATTTAGGATGTTAAATTTAAGCCCCATGGTAACCACAAAGAAAATATCAGAGAATAGGCAAAGTCATAGAGACAGAAAGTAGAATACAGTTTATTAGGAGTTGGAGGCCAGCGGCAATGAGGGGTTAATGCAAAATGAGTGTAGGGGTGAAAGGAAAGTTCTGGAAGTGGATGGTGGTGAGGGTACTGCAACATTGGGAATGTGGTTAATCCCACTGAATGAACTGCTTGGGAGGGGTCATTATTGGGACATAAGAAAAAAATTGAAATACAGAAAATAGCTTTATATCAATGTTAAATTTCTTGAACTTGATAATTGCACATAAGTGAATATTCTTTTTCGAAAGAAATGTACATGAAATTATTGCATTTTCAAGGAGTATGATATTTGTAACCTGCTCTGAATTGTTCAGAAAATATTAAAGATGATAGATAGAATGATATGGCAAAAGTGGTGAAATGCTAAAATTGGTGGATCTGGGTGTCTGGGGGCTAATAGGGTAGGAATATGTTAGCATACTCCATATGGAGTTTGTATTATTTTTGCAACTATCTTGTAAATTTTAAATTATTTATAAAAAAGTTAGAAAATGAAAAAATGAATTCATGACAAAAAGAATAAAGAAGATGTTTGCATAAAATTATGAGTTTGTTGCATTTGAAGGTTTATGGAGCATAACTAGAGATGTCCAGGGGTCAGCCTAGGAGGAGTTAAGAAGTCATGAGAGCTGAGAGCGATTGGGTGACCTCCATAGAGAGCTGCTAATTACAGCCAGGACTGTGTCTGAAATACCCAGAAAGAGAAAAAGAAAGACAAGAGAGTAGTAACAACACTCTTATGGACATCACATTACCTATTATGTGATAATTCATCAGGAAATTAACCTTGATGGCTTGTATTAATATTTTTAACCCTTTTAGGATAGCACACTCCTCACCAATATTTAAATTAATTCCTTATTGTTCCTTATGCCTAGATGCTCTTATTCTACTTTGTCATTCTCTTAGTGATGTGATCAGCTGATCTATTCTATCCTGGTAATAAAAAGCACATATTACTGAATTAGCCTAATGGTTTCTCTTCACTGCTAAACCAACATCTGTTGTTACTTATCTTTAATGAATAATGTTCATAACATTGCCCTTTTTATTTCCATCTTTTGAAGAGTATTTTTTTCTATCCCTATTAAAATGTGAGCATTGTAATTTGATAAAGGCTCAAGTCAATGCCCAACTGATTGATGACTTTGTTTATATCATCTAAATATGACATTCATGTTAAAGCATTACTTCATGCAGCAAAAATTTGTGGAGCATCTACATTTTCCAGATACTTTTCAAGTTCCAGGTGTTCAACGGTGAATGTTTTCAGTCTTTACAAAGGGGACTTGACAGAGGCTGTGATGAGAAAGCTGGGACATTTAGTACTAGACAGCAGACAAGGAAATAATGGGCGCCTATGCAGTAGGCTGACAGTGAAGGAGGAGTATGATATTGCAACTTTTCTCCATTGCCTCCTGTTAGTTGCAGTTTCTCTTGCTTTGCCATTCACTATTCCTCCACAACTTTCGGCAGTAACTGTGTTATCGCCTTTTTATGCTGGTGCCTTTTGCCTTTTATTGTTACTTTATTTTTCCCACAGCCTCCTGTTATGGATTGAATCATGGCCTCCAAAAAGATGTGTTCAAATCCTAGCTCCCAACCCATGGATGCTTACCTATTTGTAAATAAAACCTTCAAAGATGTTATTACTTAATGCGAGGTCCAACTGTATCATAGTGGGCCTTAATCCAATATGGCAGAGGGAATGTGGACACAGGAGTAGGAAACCAAAGGAGACAGATGGCTAAATGATGGAAGCAGAGATTGAGTTATGGATTGCTGGCAAGACACAGCCAGATGCTGCAGGCTTCAGAGTCAATATGGACCTATTGATACCTTGATTTCATGGGAGATACCTTGATTATGAACTTCTAACCTCCAAAACTGTGGGACAATACATTCCTGTTCTTTAAGCCGAGTAGTCAGCAATACTTTCTTGTAGCAACCCTGGAAAACTAAGACAGCCTTTCCTGTGAGCGCAATGTTCTTATAACTTGTGCTGTGTGGCATTGTGGCATTTGGCCTCTCCATGGAGCAATTGCTTAAGTGCCCACTGTAACTTGCTACTTTTGTGAGTCCAACTCCACAAATTGCAGATATGGACGTAAAGGGTTATGAACCTCCCATTCGTGACCATTTCATAAGAATGACATGTATTTGTTTTCTTTCTTAGATGAAAATCCCAATGTGGGCTCCCCACTAATAAGACAAAGGCTTTCATTAATTTTCCTAGTTTTATGGTATGTGCACAGTTCAATATATACACTTGCCTTATTTTATCTTTGCACCAAAAGTGGTCACCTCTGGACTAGACAGCTGGTGGAGGTGTCTTTGCGCTTTGGTAGTATCAAGCTCCACAGTACACAATGGTGCCTGCACAACCTCACCGCCCTACCCTCTGGCCAGTGTGCTGGGTGCTTCTCCTAGGTTAGCTATCTCACTCCTCCCTGGGACAGAGAGGATCTTTCTACTGTTGTCCTTTTATTCTAATATGAATGCAAGTCAGTTAGCATAATTGGTAGAGCATTTACGATATATAAGGCTCTGGTGCCAGGTGCCAGACATCATATCCAAAAAGGATTGGGCTCTCTTTTTAGAATGGAATCATGATTTCATGGGAGAATACAGATAGATATATCCATGATGAAAGGGTACGCATTTAGAGTCTTTGCCTTCGTATTGAGTCTTACGAGGGAACTGTTCATTTTACCCAGTGGAGAGAACCTATTCATTTCCTCTTTCATTCATTTTTTGTCTTTTTCACCTCCTTTAGGGAAGTCCTCCCCTGACCATGCTGTCTAAAATTGGAATCTCCCCTCCATACACACTATCTGACCCCTTTCCCTGTTAAACTTTTCTTTTTAGTACCCATCACCATCTAACATAATATATATTTTGCTTATTTTCTTATTTATTATCTGTCTTCTGTGCCACAAAAATAGGGGTTATGTCAGTTTTATTCATTGATGTATCTTTAATGTCTCAGTAAATATCTGTTAAATGAATGAATAAATAAACAAATATACTAATTCTTTCAATAAAAATCTAATGTTTGGCATGCACTTGGGATGAATGACAATAAGCCATTTCCAGCATCCTGCCCTCATGAAGTTTACATTTAGTGGAAGATAGTGATTTAATTAGTCACACAAATATGTAATTACAAACTTCATTCTCTACTTCCTGTCCCCATATTTCTTGTCTTACATGGTGAACTCTAGATTGTCTAAATTTCTCTCTTAATCTGCAAAAGTATCACAATATATCATAACCAGATTTGTAAAGACATTATCATTGAACATTTCTTGGCAAATAGACATGTTTAAGAACTAATATAATACTATACTGCCCTCTTCCAGTCTGTCTAGTATCTGGAAAATTAATTTGACAAAGAAAGTTAATACCTAATATATAGAAAAGCATTTGTTTACATGCTCAGAATATTTACCCAGCAGGATGCCGCTCAGAGTAAAGTGCTTAGAATGTATATAGCTGCTGATATATTCTGGATTAGCTGGTTTTCAGAGGGGTCTCTTGTTTAAACAAATTAAGTTTTGGAAATTTAGTGCCATAACATGAATACAGATTTTTCCAGATTAACTGTGTGGATTCTTAACCCATTCCATCTTTTAAGTAAAATACAACCCAAATTGAACTTTCAGTTCCAAAACAGTGTTTTGTTGAAGAGGTGCTTCTGATGTTTTACTGTATTTTTTTAAAGGTGAATTTAGTTTGTATTACTTGAAGTTGAAATTTTAGGGAGAAATATTAGATTTATGGTGTTATTTTAAAAGTTCGCTAATCAGCAGCTGTTCAAGTTCCTCTTATATTAATTTGCCAAGGAGTATAAATAGTATTTGTTTGAAAGTTTCATCCGTAAGTAAACTCAATATTGTAATGCTGCTCCTTCTTGTTTAATTTGTATAATAAGCAGTCTTCTGTTTTGGTAAATAAAGTTATCATATATATTGACAGTAGTAACCAAACTATCACTGCCTGTGGGTCCCCTTCTCCTCACCAAATTTTAGGTTTGCAGAATTAACATAACACATGCTATCTAGATCTAAATATATACCAGCTGCTGTCTTTTAAAGTCTCATATCATTTTGTTAGCACAATGCCTGCCTACGTGAGCAAAAACATAGGAACTGCATCCTAATGCAGTTGACAAGATTTTTTATTTTCATGATTACTTCTCTGCCTTTTTTTATTTTGCCTGCAGGCAAAGGTTGGCATACATGTCAAGAGAATGTTCTCCAGCTGGGGCCTGCAGTACAGAGAATTGTATATACCAAGGGCTCATGGGACTCTAGGCAGATTATTATGGTAATATTGGAGGCTGCTGTCCTCTCCCTCCCACAGCTGGGCCGCCTCTCTCATTGTAAGTATTGAAGCAATATGTTTTGCAAATTATACATTGGGAACAACAGGGACCCAGTAAAGTGAGGAAAAAAGAGAAACATTGCAAAATGTTGCCTTTAATATTATATTTTTTCTTGTTCATCAAGCAAAATAAATTAAAGCTTTAATTTTTTTTAATTAAATGAAGATCATATATTGAAAAAAGAGCTATAAGAGTTAAAACTTAATATTGATTTTATTGAGTGAGAGTTTTAAGAAAATATCGTTACAGAGAAATTAGACAGTAGCCTGATTCAAGAGAATCATGGTAAGATTACAAAATAGCCTTTATTATGGATTTCAAAAATCCTTTTGAGTCCAATGAAGCTGGGTGAGCAAAAACTGCACAAAAAATATCATTTTAATTAGTGCTAATGTGATCTCGTCATGGTCCAGCTGTTTCACGCAGGATGAAAATGCCTGTTACTTTATTAGTAATGCATCTTAGGAAAAAAATGTCGCTTCTGATTTCCAACATTTGTTATTAAAGTACATTTTAATACAACAGTAGAGCAACATGATTGATTTAGCTAAATGCGACATTAGTGAAATTCAGGCAAAAAGCCTTAAAAGCCTTCTTAATTGAGGAAGAAATCTTTTCCTTCTGTCTGGCCTTCCTCTCTGGAAACATTAATAACAAAACAAGAACCCTGTTATATGGAGGATTTTGAAGGCTCCTAGTATGTTAGAAAGAAGTAAAATGTCAATGATTTGCAAATTAGCACTTTCTCTTTATAGAGCACAAAGTTTCTCCCCTAAATTTAAAGTTGTAGGCTAATTTTAACAAATGCTCAGCTATTTCAATTTTCAATATTAAATTTAAATTTATTCATCAGCAAACATTTTCATGTGTCTCTTGATAGATACTCTATAAACTCATTCTTATGAATTCAGTTTTCATCATTTCTGTCAGTTTTAAATCTTCAGTCAAATATGAAATCTTGCATCCTTAGAAAAAGAGCTACTTTTTGATTTGAAAACTTTGGAGGATGGCTCAAATCTTTCCCTTAAACTTTTATATGATTTAGAGAAATTGAGTCCTGTCACATGAGGCAATAATAAGTACAGTTCATTTATTTGTAATACTTCTATTTCTTTGCTACGCACATACAAAAGAGCTTGCATGTGTGATTCTGTGCTAGACTAATATATTTAACCACTCTATTTATTTGATATGCCATTATATTTTAGCTTGCTATGGGTAGGGGTATTCACATGCAACTTAATCCCCTTGGCTACATATTCATTTAGGAAGAATTTAGCAAATAAAAGGCTGGTAAGAAGTGATGTTCAGCATAAATGCCAGGCTCTATGATCTTTACTGAATTATAGCTATCATTCAGAAGTGGTAGTAAAAGGAGGAAAACAGCCAGGGAATTCTCTGTTGTTTTTCAGTGTTTCTCATTATTCCAATCACTGTCTCAACGTTTAGTCAAAAAGAGTAGAAACACTCAATTTGATTGATGCTACCAGGGAACTTATTTATTTCAAGCCTCCATTGCTTGCTGCAGGACAGCTCTGTTTTACTGTTCTTTTAATTCTTCTTATCATTTGGACTCCAGCAAGTTTACTCCTTTGAAAGTCTTAAATATCAATCAAAAAACAACTTTTGATTTAACGAAGTAGGCACTTTTCTCAAAGATTCTCTCCTGTGCTCTTTTCATGTAGGAGAGCCTAGGTAGGCCGAACAGTTTTATGATGAACCCATTTAAGCTGTTAAGTAACCAATCCTTTTGAATGGGAGCCAAGAGAGCATCATTATTTTCTACATAAAATATATCACTCTGTAGTGTGTAGTGGTAATGTGGAGTGTTCTTGTGATTTTACTGGTGGAAAAAATGTGTGCACTGTGAATCCATGAGAAAGGACTAGAGAGTGGCTTTCCTATTTCTTTGGTCAAATGATTATCATTTTGCACACCTGCTAATGATAAGTGGGTGAAATAATATTCCACATTAGATATACCCTCATTATTTTTATTTGGAATTTATAGTAATATTGAAGCATACTTTTTTTAGGGGAAGGGAGGACAAAATTTTTCTTGTATTGAAAATACAGGTGTTGGGCCATGCGACAGTGGCTCAGCAGGCAGAATTCTTGCCTGCCATGCCAGAGATCCAGGCTCGATTCCTGGTATAAGCCATTTCCAGGATCCCTATGGATCCTGGAAATGGCTTATTTATTTTTTGCCCATGCCAAAAAAAAAAAAAAAAAATACAGGTGTCTGTTTGCTTGCCTGCACTCTCGGCCTGTACCTACAGTTAGGTGAATTGAAGAAAATAAAGGCCAACAGTGGTTGCAGGAAATTTTTCTCTCTCTCCCACCATTTAGTTTTAGGTATGGATAAGAATGGGTGTGGACCCAGGTTTGGATTTGTATTATATGAAAGACAAGGTTCCCATAATGCCAAGTCACCAGACAGAGATTAGATGGAGGGAGTTGTGGTTCTTGGTCCTAGCAAAGGTGCTAGTGACTCTGTGGGCTTCCCAACAGATGCCTACTGGCTTTCAGGAATAGTGAGGCACTGCTGGGGTTACTCATGGTATTCCATGTCTTCAGCTCCCATCAGTAAATTTTTACTGGCTACCTATTATGTGCAAAGGTCTGGGCTAGGCACTGAGGGATATTCAGAAGAAACCTAAGATACAGTGTCTGCCTGCAGATTTTACAAGTTTGTTAGCGAGACAAATACTCAGAAAAGAAAAAAAGGGTGGGGTAAAAATGGCCAAGTTCTGAATGAGAGGCACAGACCTCAGATGCTGTAGGATACCAGAGTGGTAACTGTGGACTGGGATCTTAGGTGGGAGGGCTGTGTGGGCATGCAGACTTCTATGTGAGTGAATGATGTGAGTCAAGGGGCTGAGATGGGGATGTGATGGAAACATCTCCACAGAGAGTTTCTCAGCACCAAAGGAAGACTTCTAACCACTCTGTAACATAGGGGGCAAGTTAGCAATGAATTTTACTGGGACATTCTTCCAGAAAGTCATTTCTGTAGGACTAGTAAAACAAGTGGAGTTGGGTTAAAGGCTGATTTTCCAGGCCTAGTAAATTATGAAATACAGTTTCATTGTCCCTATTTAAATTTTAAGTTATTTAAAAATCTTGACACATTCATGACCAAATTCTTCTGAAAGTATTGCTCAGGCACATGGCTCCATGTAGCCAACTCAGTTAGTAAAACTTAACACTTTCCACATCATTTTTTTAGTATAATTTGTTTTGGCCAAAATAAAATCTTTTCTTAATGGACACTGAAGACTTCCACATATAAAGATCTTTGGCCCAAGGAAAAGTGAAGAATGCTCATGCAGTCCAGAAAAGCATGAAAGGAAGTACCAACAAAAATCTGCCCAAAATTCTTCAAGTTAAGGATCTTTGCTAAAGACCCACAGATAGAGTTAAGGCTTGAGAACTTCTTGTGGCTGAATCCTCAACCTTTCTTTTCTAATTTCATTGATATCTTTTATGACTATAGGTTTTCCTTCTGTTCAAGCCTCCTTTCCTTTTTCCGAAGTATACTCAAGGATGAACAACAGTATGATAATCTAGACAGCTTCTCCTTAATCCTTTTCTACACACTGATGAACTCCCAACTATACTGTTCTCATTTTATCACATATTAATTCAAGATTAAGTTTTAGAAATGCCTTGTTAGTATAGATTTGCATTTTTATGGGCCCTATGGGCTTCCTTCTCAATAGTCATCAACATATTAACTGTGTAGACTTTACAAGAATCTTAGGAGGCTAAAGCGTCATCAGTTAATTTGGGCCAAGCTTGCACTGGGTAAGTGCATTGTATGGAGGATAACGTAATATAATATAATACAATGTTTTATAATATAACATAGCATAACATAACATATTATAATACAGAGCTCAGAGTGTTTTTTCTAAGCATATTTGCTAGAAGTACAAATGCTTGGGCTCCACCCTAGACTTTCTGAATAAAAATTCAGAGGGATTCAAGGAAGCTGAATTTTAAACAATATCCCTAGTGATATACCTATTTACAATAAATTTGATATCTGCCAAGCTTTGCATTTAATTCAAGACTCTTCACAACCTTCACATTTAATTCAAGAGGAAACTGGACCAGCCAACAGGCAGTCAAATACAGACATAGCCAGTTAGCATCTTGAACTTCAGGCTAACATCTTGAAATACAGAAGAGCACTAGACTCTTTTGTGACTTATTGCCCCTTTTAGTTACCACAGCATTATCACTGGGGTAGCTGTCTTATTTTTCCATTGTATCAATGGATAAATAAGCTCGGAGAGGCTTGGGACTGTCTGGAGAACCCATAGAAATTAAGTGGCAGAGTTAAGACTCAAACTTATATCCTAGCCACCTTCATGGCATCCATGCTGGTTTCTCTCTGCTATCCAGCTCCCTTGTGGGTCAGCAGTTATAGATTTAGGAAATTAATTTCTCTTTACATTCACCTACAAAAATAATCAAGAGGAATGGTATACTGATGCTAATATTGCACAGTACACTCAAATCCCTCCTTTTGATTGGCCTCTTCCCTTACTAACATAGAATGTGATGGTTGAAGGAGTGTGTGCCAACAGATAGATGTTGAGAAAAGTTAATACCACATTGAAACTGAACTTACATTTAGTTTATGAAACTGTGGAAATCCAGAAGGTTAGCCTAAGGGCTGTGAATGAGGAATGGTGTCAGTACTACCCATCCAACCCTCAAAACACTTAAACTCTACCAATAAAGCATTAATTTGCAACATAGCATAGTACAGGGGCTCTGGAGACAGATTACCTGGAATTAAATGTCTTCTATCACTAAGAGATGGGTCATATTGATCAGTTATTTATATTTTCTGAACCTTTGTCTGTCCATCTGTAAAATGGGAATAGTGGTAGGACTATCTTTGGAGGGTTGTCATGAAGATCAAGTGAGGTGTTTCATGAGAAACTTATAGGACAGTACCTGGTACGTATGAGTATTTCATAAATATTACTCATGTTTAAAGAAAGTCAAGCTAGCGACAGTGTCTGGATATATCAGGCCCTCAGTGATGTTGAATATAAGGCTATCTCTCCTTGTTTCCTTACCTTCAGAGGTACAGTGCCCTTTGAAAAGTCCCCTTTCTTTTTCTCCATCTATTTAAAAACTGATTTGATATTAGAGTTTCTTTTTCAAAGTCTGGATGGATCTATTCTTAGGAACTGTTGCTTTTTTTTTTTTTGAGATTGGGAAATAGATTAGGAGAAGGAAGAAAGAGAGGGACCTTTATATGAGGCTACTTCAGTTGAGGTATGATCTACCTCAATCAGAATGGGTCTTAATCCTATTGCTGGAGACCTTTATAAGAGGATGAAATGCAGCAAAGAGAGAGAGAGAGAAAGCCACAGAAGCAAGAAGCTGAAATCAATAAGAAACTTGGAAGAGAAGGAGAAGACCAGCAAATGCTGCCATGTGCCTTGCCATGTGACAGAGGAGCCAAGGATCACCAGCAGCCAGTCTTTGGGAAGACAGCATTGCCTTGATGATACCTTGATGTGGGCATTTTTCTGGCCTCAAAACTGTGAACACACAAATTCTCATTGTCTAACCCAGTCCATTTCATGGTATTTGCTTTGAACAGCCTGGGAAACTAAAACATCCCATTTGACTTGCCTCCCTGACCTTTCCCTTCAAACTTACCCTCACCTTGGTATTTGCTTTCTGCTTAAAGATACCCAGGTGCTGGCTGTCTTTTCTCATTGTTTTCTCCTCTGCAGTTGTGTTTGCCTAGGATTTCAGCTTGCCCCTGGTTTAGCCTCCTATGCCAACCTCCCTCCATCCTGTGCACACTGCTTTTTTGCTTTCCTTTTTGGAAGTGAGCATCCTTTCTATTGAAGCATTTCAAATCAAGGTGTAAATAATTAACTCAGCTAAGGCAATTAAACCAGCCGTAACTTAGTAACTTATGTAGATGGAAATTAGGACCTATGTAATAAATTGTTATTTTTTCTTTGAAGAGTAGCAACTTGAGCAAAGCTGCTTAGTGTTGGATGCTCATCAGAACCCACATAAGGACGCTTTTCAAACCATAGAAGCTTTGACCACTCTAATTCCAAACAGTTCTGACACTCCTCTGGCACTGAGTCAGCACTAAAAGACATGTAGAAATGACAGTGTTTGTGTGTGTGTGTATTTTAAAAATATATCTTTTTCACTTATTTCTATAAATTATTGGAAAATGATCAAGTGGTTTTTAAAATCTCTGAATGAATTCAGCTTTGTGTAACTAGATTTTGCTGTGTCTGAGGCTTATTTTTGCAAGAAGAATTAGTAGCAGATTATTATTATTATCTTTGTAGCAGATTATTTTAACATCTTAAAATTTTATTTTGAAATTAGTACCTGTAGCATTTATTATACTTGGTTTATTGTATTCTGTGACTCCCATATAAGAAAAAAGTATTGGTATTTGTTCTTTAACATTCATAACAATCCTGAGTATAGTCAGCATGGGATTAAATAAAAGAAGATTTCTAACTGCTCCAGAATTCCTGTTTCTATCTGTTCTATGAAGAGGTTTTTTAAGAGACAGTTATTTGCTGATTCTTTATCAATTTTATTTCTCTATAATTATGTGGTACATTACTGCTATTATTTTTATCTCTACATCACTGCTGAAGACAGTGTTGCATTTTCCTTTGCTAGTTTTTTTTCTTTTTTTGTCTAGCATGAACAGTATCAGAATTTAAATATTTATTGTAGGGATTGCTTTAAGAAGTTTTTTTTTATTTTCCTCCTACCCACTTCTAACAGGAGACATTATAAGAGAACAATATGAGAAAGTTAAGATAACATTTGTCTTTATTGGTGTTTTCATGCTGTTTTCTAGTTGATTTATATCATTATTTAATGCCAAAATGTGAAACCTGATAAAATAATAATGCAAAATGCTGTATGCTTGCTTTGTTTTTATTGTGTCAATTTATATTGAAAATATATAAAATATTTAAAAAATAGTAATGCAAAAATTAATTAGGTCTGATGAACACTGGGCTGTTCATCTTGGCAGTCCTTGAATAGCTGTATGTTGGTTTTGAGGAGAGTGCACTGTTGGTTTCATAGAAATAAAGACTTAGTTGAAAAGGGGCTAAAATATCTACGTCACCCCTTTCCCCCTAAAAGTTTTAATGCTATTAAAGAATCCTACAGAGGTTTTATGGGTTGTGGAAGTAGTTGTTGGTCAGCAGGGATTAATCAAGAAGTGTTTATTGTAGACAGTTTGCCAAGTGCTTTCACTTGCATTATCCAATATAATTTCACACTAACTCTGTGAAGTAGGAACTAAATTCACATTGAAATCACTAACCATTAGCCCATGCTAGTTAATAGCAGAGCCAGACTCCAGATTCAAAATATGTATTCCTACTTAGGTGGCAAGGCTTGTATAAGTGTTTTTTTACTGTTGTCTATGATTCTCATGCCAAATGTATAAGGTGGTATTATCTTCTTTTAGAGCTGAGCAGGTCAAAGCTAGATTACCAAATTCAGCTGTTGGCACCAGGATTGGGACTGAAACTTAATCATAAGGATAGAATCAGAATTCCATATTGCCTCAGTATCCTTTCCGCTGAACACAATGGCTCATGTATTATCCAAATTTCATTCTCCCAATCAGCTATATTTGTATACCAAGATTTCTCAGCTCAACCATAAGAATTATTAAAGGTATATGAGATAGGCTCATCCTTTAATCTGGCTTAGAGAGGAACCAGACTTGGGATCTTTTTTAAAAAAAAATTTTTTTTCCCTATTAAAATGCTAAAGAACTTCCCTCAAGATCTACACAATAAGGCAAATTAGTGAACATTTCTAGTGGTGTATTGTCTCTGGTAAGGCAAAAGAAACAGACTTAAGCTATGAAAGGAAAATGCGAATTAGTAATTACTACCATTTCTCCTGTTTGTGCAGGGTAGAGGCTAGGGACAATGGAAGAATACATTAGAAATGCAAGTCAAAACCCTTGTCATTATGGTAGTCATAATCTAGCTGAGTAGACCAAATCTACCGGTGTGTTTGCTGTATGTGTCATATACCACAAGAGAAATCCCATTTTTGTTGGACATTTTATTTTTGCCATCTCCTAGGTGCAGTCCTGGTTCCATGATTGTATTGAACATCTACGATTAGGGAATTTAAAACAAGCAGAAAGGCTTCTGCTTCCAGCCAGAAGTTATGGAGTAACGGGTCAGATTTATCCTGCTGTGTGAAACCAAGTAAATCAGAAAAACATTCTGAAACAATAGAAAATAGTGGTCTGTGAGAGACAGGAACAAATCAAGTGAGTTCTATGATTGCTCCAGCTCACTGCATGGAATGAGTTTTCAGGATGTAGCTATACTTAGCACTCTTGTGGGTTAAATTATGTCCCCCCCCGATAAATGTTAAAGTCCTGTGAATGTGACCTTATTTGAAAATGTAATTAAGTTAAGATTTGTTCAAACTGCATTAGGATGGGTCCTAAATCCAATGACTGGTGTCTTATAAGAAAAGGTAGATTTGGAAGCACACAAATACACACAGAGAGGACTGTGTGAAGGCAGAAGCAGAGTTTAGAGTGATGCAGCTACAAGCCAAGGAATATCAACGATTGTTGAGAGCTGTCAGAAGGTAGGAAGAGGCAAGGGAGGATTCTTCCCTAAAGCCGTCAGGAGTACGGCCCTGGTGATACCTTGATTTCAAAATCCTAGCCTCTACTACTATGAGAGAATAAACTTCTGTTATTTTAAGCCACCCAGTTTGTGATATTTTTTGTTACAGCAGCCCTCAGAAACAAAACATGCACAAATTCAACAAGCTCTAGAAACCCCAAGCACAAGAAACATGAAACACCATAATCAAATTGCACAGAACCAGTGTTAAAGAAAAAAGAATCTTAATAGCACTAGAGAAAAAAACTTCTGTTTCCATATAAAGGAACAAAGATAAGAAAAATAGTAGCTTTCTCTTGAGAAAAATGCAAATGAGAGAGTAATAGAACCACATCCTTAAAGTACTGAGAAAGAAAACAGTCAACCTAGAATTCTACACCCAGCAAAAATTTCAAAAAAGAAAGAAAGTCTTTTTCATCACCTCTATTCAACATTAAACTTGAGTTTCTAGCCAGCACAATAAGGCAAGAAAAAGAAGAATATTCCAAATTGGAAAGGAAAAAACAAAACTATCGTTATTTATGCATGACGTGAATGTCTATGTAGAGATTCTAAGTGAAGCTACAATAAAGCTATTAAAACTAATAAGTGCACTTATCAAGGAACCATCAGAAACTGAAATTGAAATTAAAAAGCCATTTACAAAAGCATAAAAAATATGAAATCCTTAGAGATGAATCTGACAAGATGTATGAAATTTGTATGCTAATTACCATAAAAACTTTATTGAGGGAAATTAAGGATCTAAATAAAAGGAGAGACATACGTGGTTCATGGGTTGGAAGACTCAGTTTTAGGGGTTGACAAACTATAGCCTGCAGCCTATTTTTTTGTGAATAAAGTTTTAATAGAATATAGCCATACCATCCATTTACATATTTTCTATGAATGTTTTTGCATTACAGTGGCAAAGTAGTGTAGTTGAGACAGAGTCCTGTGGTCCTCAAAGCCTAATCAATATCTTTGCTCCTTGGCCTTTTATAGATAAAGTCTGCTTATCCCTGTTCCACATTGTTAAGATGTCAGTTCTTTCCAAATTTATCTATGGTTTCAGTGCTATCTATGCCAATCAAAATCCCGTCAGATTGCTTTGTATAAATTTACAAGCTCATTTAAAATTCATGTAGGCCTGAAAAGGACCTAGAATAACCAAAATAAAGTTGGAAAAGATAAACAGATTTGGAGGAATAACACTACTTTAATGTAAAGCTACAGTGATACAGACAGTATGTTACTGGCATTAAAACAAGCAAATATATCAATAGAACAGAATAGAGACCAGTAATAAACATATACTGATTTTTTATAAAGTTGCAACAGCAATTTAGTAGAAAAGTGCAGTCTTTTCAACAAATGGTGCTTAAAAAACTGTTATATCATAATAAAAAAAGAAGAATAGAAATTAGATTCATACTTCACATCATATACAAAAATTAACTCAATAGATCATAGACCCAAATGTTAAATCTAAATATATATATATCTCCTGGCAGAAAACTTAGGGAAAAACCTTTGTGATCTTGAGTTATGAAAATATATCTTAGAGAGAGCACCCAAAGCATGATACCTGAAAAATGAATTGATAAACTGGACTTCTTTGAAATTAAAAACTTCAGCTCTATAAAAGACACTATTAAAAGAAGGAAATGGCAAACCAGTAACAGGGAGAAAATATTTTCAAAACACGTGTCTCAAAAACAACTGGTATACAAAATATTCAAAGAATACTCATAACTCAATAAGGACAAAAGTCAACTCAATATAAAAAGTGGACATGATTTTGAAGACACTCCACTACATAAAATATATACATAGCATACAGCAATTGAAAAGACACGCATATCGTTAGTCATTAGGGAAAAAGCAAATTAAAAGCACAATGAGATACACATCTATTAGACTGACAAAATTTAAAGGTACTAACCATATGAAGTGTTAGCAAGGAAAAGAAGCTTTCATAAACTACTGGTGGGAATAAAAACTTGTACAACAATTTTGAAAGAGTTTGGCCATTTTTAAAGAAGTTAAACCTACACCTTCCACTATACGTATTATCTAGCTATTTAATTTCCTCGATATCTACCAAAGAGAATAGAAAGCATACACAAATGATCATAGCAGCTTTACTTGCAATAGCAAAAACCTGGAGACAATCCAAATGCCCACCAACAGATAGGCATATAAATAAGTTTGGTATATCCATACAATAGACTACTCCTTTGAATAAATAGAGGCAGAATATTGATACATACAACAACATATATGAATCTCAAAATAATTATGCATGGAGTAAAAGAAACCAAACAAAATTAAAATATTATGTTCTGTGTGATTACAGTTAAACTTTCGGAAAATGCAAAGTAATCTATAATGACAGAAAGCAGATCAGTGTTTGCCTGTGAAAGACGGAGATTATAAAAGACTTGAAACTTTTTGGAGTAATGAATATGCTCACTGACTTGACTGTGGTGATGGTTTTGTGGGTGTAAACGTATATCAAAACATCGAGTTACACATTTTAAATGTGTGCATATTATTATATGTCAGTTATATCTCAATAAAACCATTAAAAATTAAACAAAACAAAAAAGTATAAAGCTTTCAAAAAACCTAGAAAAGAAACATTTGAAAAAATCATAGAATTTTCAACCATTTAGCACTCTGTATGTTCATCTGTATTTTTCTACTCGAGCATCATGTCCCTCAAGATTACTTTTGTTATGTCTTCTATTTAAGTGTCTTAATGATCTCCTGTATGCCTAGCTTTATATGAGGCTCTCTATATAAGCAATATTTGATTTTCCTTTAATTTTCTGCTTTTTGTGTTTCTTTAATAGTGGTCTATTGCCCGCTCAATTCTAGAAATTATTTAGGCCTAGTCTAGACCATTTTTTTTTTTTTAGTTTGCATAATGTGGAAAAAACACTGGTGAAATATTTATATTATAAGCATCTAGATTTTGAGGCACTTCCTGATGTTGGGGTGAATGTTTTATATTGGGTGTATTCAATATATACTCATTATTAAAGTCATTGATCATATTAATTAGCAGATAGAGGTCAAGAACTCTAAATGCATTCCCTGAGGGCAAGAAAAGACCAATGAGAAAGCACGTAGAAATACAGATTAGTTTGAAAAAGCCTTCAAGGTATGCAGGAAAATAAATATTACAGTTTTTTATTAAGCCAATAGAGATAATATAGAGCAATGATTTTCAAACCTGGCTGCTTATTAAACTAATTTGGGAAGATTTTTAAAGATATCTGTGGCAGGGCTACAATCTATATGAAAAGAATCAGATTTTTAGGGGTGAATCTTTGTACTAGATATACTACAGATCTCCCCAAATAATTCTAATTGTGCTGCCAGAGTTTTAAGAACCACGAGTTTAGTTATGAGAATCTTGGCATTGGAACAGAAAGACTGTCCTCTGTCACTTCTAACCTGAATGACCCTAGGTGAGGTATTGATAAAGTAGTTCCTAACTTCTCTTCAATTGGAATCATTTGCAGTATTTAAAATATCTTAGAACCTGGGTCCCAACACCTAGAGATACTGATTTAATCCATCAGAGGTCCATCCTGGGCATGGAGATATTTTTATATTCTCAAGTCATTCTAATTTAGAGTCAAACTTGCTCTAAACTATTCTAAGATGCAAGTCCTCATAACACTTTCAGGTAATACTTCATAAGGAGTTTTTGACGCTTTAGAGAATAATGTGTCAAGCATTTAATACATGTTTGGCGTAGAGTGAGAGGTCAATAAATGGTAGGCATTTGTGTCATCGGAAATCCCCAAACTCTAGAAAAGCGGGATCCATATAAAAGAACCCCAAAACTCATGAAGGTTTTTACCTAACTTTGGAAAAGTGGGATCTATTATATTAAAAAATCTAAATCCAAGAAGAACTATATGAAAGTCTTCTATTTTTTTACCGAATAGAGCTGAAACTGTTGAGGCTTTGCCAGACTTTCAGAGGTAAATCTTATTCCATTTGAAGAAGAAGGTATTTGTCTTATAAGAAAAGTATTGCTGTGAAATGGTGTGAATACTAGGGCTTAAAGGAGGCTCTAGTGGGCTTGTACCCATTCTCAGCCTTACTCAGGGTCTGGTTGAGATGGGTTAATTATTTAAAAAAAAAAAAACTGTACTTTTTTTAAAAAGTAAGGCTTTCTGTTGGTGTTTTTTTTTTTTGGCTGTTAAAAATAATATTTTCCTATTGTGAAAGCAAAGTCAGTAAAAGCCAGTAAGACAAACAGTGCCTCATAAAGCATCCAAATTTGAGTCCACAAAGCCTAATAAAAGACTGTACCAAGACTTGCTGAGACTGGCTGGACTTGGCTGCTCTAATACACTGTAATATAAATAGCCATGCTATTAGTCATGACCTATTATAACCATCATCACTTTTCTACCAGGCCTTCACCACCATCACATAAATCCCTTTCCCTCCAGGCCCCATGAGACCTCAGCATCTCCCGTGGGCAAGGTATTATCTTCAAAGCTATTATTTTGATATTGTGACTCTCCTTAGATCCCAAAATTAGCTTCCAGTCTCATCAAAAAAAACTTTGTATCTTGGGTTTAAAACCAGCCTCCACTCCTTAATCGAATTGTCCTGCTTCCCAGGACACTGTGATCCAATCTGAAACCTACTACTTATCTTCGGTCTTAGTTTGCCTGAGCTGCTATCACAAATAGTATGCTAATAATGGGTTGGCTTAAACAATGAGAATTTATTGGCTCATGTTTTTGAGGCTAGAAGAAGTCCAAAGTCAAGATATTATAAGACTTGCTTTCTCTAGAGTCTGTATGTTCTGGCCCTGGCTGCTGGCAGTCCTTGGGGTTCCTTAGTTTGTTTCTTTGATCCCATCACTTGGTGATGTCTTCTCCTTTATCCTGCTTCTGTGACTTCTATGTCCTCTTTATAATGCCTCCAGTAGGCCAGATTAAGGCTCACCCTTATTCCATTGGGCCACATCTAAACTAAAAATAGCATCTTCAAGAGTTGCTGTTTATAATGGATCACACTCTCAAGGACATGGCTTAAGAATAAGAACATGTGTTTGTTGGGGGTACCTAATTCAACCTATCACGTCTTTTATGTGGCCCTTTTCTTCTTTCATCTCTAAAGGCAACTTGCATCTACGGAGCACTCTGTTCAGTCATGGTGTCAGGCATAGTGTCATTATTCCTATGTGACTAATAAGAAAGTTGAACATCAGAGAGAGTAAATAATTTGGCTAAGGACATAGAGCTAGTAAGTGGTAGAACTGAGATTTATCCTTGGATTTGATTCCAAATTCCATGGTTTTTCCCACTGTTAGTATAGTATACCTTGTAAATTTCCCCTCACCAGAAGGCATGACTTATATTCTTTCAAATGGCATTATGGATTTATTTTTATGCTTCCCTGATAAAATCTCCCTAATTCTGGCCACCATAAGCAGTTTGGTTGAGGCAGCCTCCTTTATTCTAGTTTTCTAGTTCCTTGAATATTTTAATTAGAATTTATAGAAAACAAATTTGTTAAGCTTGAGTATGATTTCTATGTTTCTATCATCCCTGTTTAAATTCCACTTATTGAACTGTAAGTGTCTCATGAAGAGAGATTGCGCCATTGCATTTCATAGAGCTTGGTAAGATTTTGGAGCAAAAATGTGTCAACTACTTTGAGTATATTGTCAATAAATATCAGACCACTTCCAGAACCCAATCAAATATATCAATGTGATGGAGACTCTACTATGTGTTTCATAAACACATTGTGTCTGAGTGATGAATGGTCTCTTCTTTCAAGAGGTTTATGATCTAATATAAACAAGAAAAAATTTTAAATAAAAGCAATGACTATTTGCTTTAAATTAGTTTTAATTAGTTGGATCATTTAAATGATTTACAGCATGTAATTTACCCAAATGTACACAAAAATGGTACAGGTACTATAATTTGAATTTCTCATGTGGTATATAAACTTCACCCATAAAGGAGATAAGGGACTGGCTTCTAGTCTCCCGTTAAGGGCAGCCACAGATTCACTGCTGTGGAGGTTTCCTGCTCTCTGGCAAGCTGTGCTGCAAGGCTGAAACCTGTGTGCCTGACCATTGTCCCTTTGCAGATAAGAGACAGGGGAAGTTGTGAAAATTTTATTCCTAGAAGTATTTATTGAGGATTGATGGACTTACTGGGAGTTTTCCCAAGTTTGATAAGTGGTTTCAAGGACACAGTAAATTAGGTAACATTATAAAGGAAATATAACAATTAAGTGACCAGATTTTCTTTATTAAATACCCCAGACTAGCTGCACTACAGGGGACACGTCTCAGGTTAGTCTCATGATAGAGTATAATCAAACAATTTGAAAGGTTGTTACCTAACATCTATAATATTCTGGATATAGTGATGAAAAAGACAGGAAAGACTTCTGATCTCATGGAACTTTTATTCTAGAGGGGGGATGAGGAAGAAAAGATGACAATAACTATGTACACCATCAATAAAGATGTATTATATAGAAAATCAAATTGGGAATTGTGATAAAGGATGAACAAGAGACTGAAGTAGAGAAGGCAGTTTGAGAGATCTTACTTAGATATGCCTTTGAACTGAAAACTGAAGGGGAAAAAATGAACCCCTCATGTTAAGATCTAAGGGGACCCTTCTTGTTATTTGGAACAGCAAGTGAAGTACAAAGGCACTGTGGCAGGAATGAGCTTAGTATGTACAGAACCAAAAGCCAGTGTGGCTGAAGCAGAATTAGTACTCTGGGATAGTAGTAGGAGAACAGGAAAGGGACTCATTCATGCAGACATTATGAGGATTTTGTCTAGGCTTTGAGTGAAAAAAAACCCAAGGTTTTGAGTAGAGGTAGAAGAGTGACATCCGTTTTATTTTGAGAGGATCACTCTTGTTCCTTTGCTAGAAATAGGCTATAGAGGGGAAACGGTAGCAATAGGGGGAACATTTAGGGGGGCACTCATGAATAACCCATGAGAGAGGGATGGCTTGGATGGTAGGTAACTGTGATGAGATGCCATCAGAGTCCAGAATTTTTGAATGATATATCGTGAGTAAAAGATAGGAGTCAAGAAAGATCCCAATGTTTCTGGCTTGAACAACTAAATTTGGCATTACCATTAACTGAGACAGGGAAAGCTGAGCAGGGAAGAGTTTTGAAGGGAAGATGAGGAGTTCAGTTTTGCGCATCTTGAGGATGAGGTGTGTGTTAGAAACCTAAGTCGAGATGTCAAGTAAACCATTAGATTTAAACATCTGGAGTTTGGGAGAGAGGTCTGCTCTAGAAATGTATGTTGATACCATATAGGTGACATTTAAAGTTATGGGATTGGAAGATCTCGAGGGAGTGCTTAGTCCTGGGGAAGTAATGGAAGGCAGAGAAGCCCACTTTCATGGAGCTTGTTTTCTAGGATGTCAAAGAAGACCCCTAGAATTTCCAGTTTATGAAACACATGACTGTTTTAATGATTCCTGAAATTGCAAGAATAGTTAGTACCAGGATAAAGAAACTGTCTTTAGTGTTTGGAAGCCATTCATGAATTTGGAGGAAACACCTAAACTGGATAAAATATAGGTACAATGTTTAATTGAACCAGAGTGTCTCTTCAACCACATTGTTAGTATAATATTTTGAATTAGCAAAATTTAGGACTAAAGAGGATTCTGCAACAACATGTCTTCTTCAGCATTGAAGGTTTCTTGGCCCTTTCAATTGTGGAGTCCCCGAAGTCCAAGCTTTATTTAGGCTTGGAATATTGTGGCCACATGCATGGGAAATTTTCTAATTAAGAGTTGGTATATTTGTAAACATTAAAAAATTAGCTTTTTGGGCCCAGTGAAAACATGTTATTTCTTTCTGTTTTAAAATCCTCAAATGACAATTTTGCAGTAGATGTCTAAATTATTGCCATGCTTTGGTTCTCTGAAATGGCCTTTCAAACATTCGTGGGTGATTCATTTGTGTTGAATATTTTAAATTACTTTTTGCTCCTGAAAGTAAAATTGACATTTGAAGACTGGATTCTTTCTTTCTTAGGGATAATTTCTAATTACTGTATTCTTGACATCATTAATTCTTGTTTCTTCTAAAATGTTATACCCACTTTCTAAAGACAAGATTTAGAATAAAAGATAGTCACTCAAATATTCAGGACCCTTCTCAATAAAAGATAATCACTAAGAAATTCAGGACCCTACTAGCACCCCTACTCAAGTTGCTATTCAAGTATGCACAAAGAAAGTTTGATCAAAATGCACTAAAGACCAGCCTGTGACTGTTATTTAAAATAATTTTACGAAATCACGATTCAACAACCGATTTGCCCTAGCCATAGAACCAAATCTCCAAAGTGATACCCTATTCTTTTTGTTTTTGTCTCTAAAAAAATAGAACTATTTTTGAATAAGAATATGTGTTTCTGTCTAGTCTCTTCCAAGGAAAACAGTCTTTTCTGGAAAATGTATCACTAGTCTTCTAAAAATGTACCCCAAGTCTTTTTTGCAACCAAAAGTTGGCACAGTAAGCTACTTCTTAACATGACAGAATAAAAAGGTCTTTATGTCAGCTCACCTTAAATCACGTGTGTGAATTTAGTCCCTAGATGCTATTTATGTCCACTAATTAAAACTCAATTCTCACCAATGTGTACTACTGTATATATAGAGAGGAAGAGTTAACAGATCTGCATATTTTCTGACCTTTTTGTACACTTGCATTCAGTAGGAAATCAGTGCTTCCCCCAAGCAAATGCTGGTGAGCCACAAAAGACTGGCCACTAAGCCTTGGAGGAAGGAGAAGGATGAGGATTGCTAAAAGGTGGACATATTTTCTCCTTAGACATTATATTTGTCTCCTTCTATTAGATTTATTTTTGGCACACAGAAGAGCACATCCATATGGGGAGCATTTTTAAATTGCTTGTGAAGAGCAGGCACATTTCCAAGAGGAAATGTAACCTTGCCTTCATCTGGTGTATCAGATCAATGCGCTGTAAAAGATCATGTTCAGTTACCTCATTTTTTTGAATTAGAATTAATGGCTCATTAGTCTTGATCATATCAATATTATAACACCACTTACATTTGATAGACGAGGGAAGGAGGCTGATGGATTGCACTTATTCTCTTTCACTCTCCATGAATAGACCATGTGCCAGCCTCAGGGAAAACCAGCGAGATCACAGAAGTGGCCCTTTTCAAACAGGCCCCACTTAGGGCAAATGTGGACTCTTTTGTAAGAGCCTCTTGTAGAAGAGTTAAAAGGTTTGGGTCATTCAAGACACATATTAATCAGTATTTTCTACCACTTTTGGCAGCCAGTCAGCGCGGGGGAACCAGACACCCTCAGCATTTCTTGGCCACATGTTGCACCATATGTTGGAACCTGGCAAAATCGACATTAAGAATCTCTCAAACTTCTCTCCCATGAGAATTCTGTCCACAGAGGAGCATATACTTATGTTGGGCTCAGAGGGAGATGCAGATTGACTCTTTTGAAATGAAAAAAATATATATGGCCAGATATAAGACGCCATATCTAAGATCTAATGTATCTTAGATACATTATCTAAGATTTCTCCCTCTCCCAGCCCCCAAATTATGCCAAAGAAAGAGTAACCAAATGGGCTCTAAAATTAAAACAAAAAAAACAAAAACCAACTTCATGAAAGGAAAGACCAGACCTGGGATCAGGAAACTTGGCTGCTTTGCCACTACCTGAGTGTGCGGCTTTGGGCAGCAGGCTTCCTTACTTTTTAACTGCATGACATCTTTTTCTTTTAGGAGCCAGTACTTGTGGGGTTGTAAATTTATGGCAATGAATTAGTATCTTATCTCCATGATCACAGCAACTGGTTCAGGGAGGGATACTTGACCAAGCAGTCCAATGGTGTCTTCTCAAGGATTTTGTTGGAACCATTTGGCACTTGTTTTCCACATGGGTGGAAAAGGATAATTTAAGCCAGTGTCTTTCAATGTCCATCTTTGCCACGTAAAGCCAACTTAGAGGAAGGTAGGCCTGAGAAACACCCAAAAAGAAGCGGAGCAGGGTCATAGGTATTTGAATCCCTGGATCCTTCTATGCCTGAAGTTGTGAACCTTGGATTTTCTGTTTATTCTAGGTTATACATTCCCTTACTTTCAGTTGGGACTTTTTTACTTGGAACCTGACTATTCTGCTTTGCATATTTAAAGTCACCTCTTTGAGTTTCCCTTTTCTCTATTGTGAAGGAATATAGTCAAGTTAGTTGATTGCTAAGTTTCTTTCCATCACTGAGATTTTTAGATGCTAAATATAAATCTTTCCATTTTACAGAATAATTTCTTGAGATAATCTTTATCCTTATAAACAATAAGTCTCTTAGGAACCTCAAAATTTCCCTCCAAATATCCTCCAATTATTGGGAACTTATGATGATTTTGCATGGGGTTGAATTTATCTTTATATTAACAATGAATGAAGTTTGTTTGGTAAGAAAATTGATAATATAAACACTATTTCAGAAGTACCATCTAAAACCCTTAAACATACAACAGTAGGCTTAAGAGTCATGATGGACATCTGCTATCTATTTATTAAAGAACACCTTAGTACTAAATTTAGCTATCACATCGATTTGAAGCAATAAAACCTAATACTAAAAACTTGCTCTATAATTAAGACTAGTCAGTCCCACCAATTATTTCAATTCTCTGTACCAATCAACAATATAGAGTTTAAGTTTCATTATGCAAATGTCTTTAACAAAATCTCTTTTTTGTCCCAGTGGCATGACTGTATGCTGGCAAAGAAATAGAATTTAAGTAGAGAATAGAATAATTTTGCCTTGAGAAAAGGCATTCAAGAACTTGGGGGTGTTGGTAAAAATTAACTAGCATGAATTTTTTAAAAACGAAAGTATCCTGACTTTAGGCTTTTTTCACTCCTTCCTCCCCAGTTTTATTAAACTTAGGCAAGGAGAAGACTGAATTAAGAAGTAACTAACATAAATATTCTTTTCTCTCTTATCCCTTGGAAAGGTTCACAAAATTTTACTAAGCTAATTTTTAGAAGAAATTTAATATGAATGGAAATGTCATTTTGACAGCTCTGAAAATATAACATCTCTCTGTAGCACAGACTCAAAAGTACGTTAGCATTAGCATTCATAATACTTGAAAGCTATTAATTAGCACATTCAGCATCCCTTCATGATAAGTGTTGATTATAAATGAGCATTGATAAACTGGAAGAATTGAGAACTTGAGTAAACAGTCCCAGTTTTAGCATTCATAGCTCTCAGTGATTTTTTTATTGTAGAGTTGCTTCTTGTTTCTCTGTCTGGATGAGCAGCTCTCTGCAAAGAGAGCATTCTCTTTCACTCCCTTCTTCCTTCCATGGGGTGCTTACTTGCATGGATAGCACGTTGGTGTGAGGTGTGTGGGACCTCACCCTGTGAGTGCTCTGGCTGGGGTTTTGGAAGAATGGTGTCATTTTGGTTTGGGGTCTTTAATGGATTGTCAAGAGCCATTGAGAAAATGATCATCTGTTTACTAAAGCAGAAGTGATTTAGGCAATCCTTGGTGGGTAAGTTCATCTCTGACTATTTTCGAAAATATTTTTTCCAGCACTAATTTATGAGAGTAGATTCTGTGGTTTGAGTGCCTCTGCAGAAGATATCACAGATGAAAAAGCATGGGAAGGTAATGGATAGTTGTACACTATCAACTTTGTGTGGCCCTGAGTAAGCAGACAAAAATAAAGGTGACCATGTTCAATTTCTAACAATATACCTGGCAGACTTCCTCTTCATGTACAGAGAATGAATTCATCTAACACACATATATGAATTCCCTACAGGGTCTATTGCTCTGTATAAATTAGTGGTTCTTAAATTTTGGTATGCATAAGAGCCACCTGAGGATTGTAATAAATGACCAATTCCTAGGCCCGATCCCCTGAAACTCTTATTCAGCATATTTTGGGTGCACTTTCAGAATCTACTTCCCATGTGAGTGGGAACCTGAACATCCTTGGGCCCCTAGCACCTACTGTGGTAGTGCTGTGGGGACAGTACAGATTCTGCACTGTGACTCACTGAGTCACAGTGGCCAGATGAGGCCCAGTTGCCCACACAGGTAAAGCAGATCATGGCACTACCCCACAGAAGACCAGACAGAATCACTCTGGTCAGGGCTACACAGGTACGGGGATTTTCTAGAGTTATAGGCTAGATTTTGACATGAAAGTGTTTTGTGAGAATTTAAAAAGTCAACTCCTGAACTTTGAAGGAAATCAAATTCTGGTCCAATTTTTCCATCTTTTTCGTGCGAGGAAAAGGAGATTCCAGAGAGCTGAAGTGATTTGCCTAAACTCACTCAGCTAAGAGAGGACTAGGACTGGAAGCAGAGCCTTCTAACTTTGTGCCCAAGGCATTTGACCCTTGTGCCCAAGGCATCTGGCCTTGCAGAGTTTGCCCTAGGTGTAACAGAGTATACAGGCCACCATCCAATTCAAGTGACATGGGAAAACATGGCTAAATATTAGTTTCTTTTAGACTTGGGTGGGCAAAGCTGAGGAGATGTGTCAATTATTTCAGTGTTACACAAAGAATATTCCATATGGAAGGAAGTCTCTGCTAAGATTCTCTCCTAAACATTTTCATCACTGACTTAGAAGGTGTACATGGGCAATACTATACTAAATAATGATTATCAGATTATTAATTCATTTAATCTTCTTTTAAAAAAACCCTACAAGGTAGGCACTACTACCTTTAATTTATAGATGAGAAAACTGAGACTCAGAATGATTAAGAAACTTGCCCAAGGTCTCACATTTAGTAAGTGGTGAAGGGCGGATGCAAATCAAGCCTCTGCCTCCTGAGCCCTCTCTATACCACTGCTCTATTCAGAAGCTTATAAATCTGCACATGATGGCACCACGCTTAGAGAGGTGGCTGAATTATTGGATGTCAGGATTTAAAAATTATCAGATCAGGATTTTAAAAAGGTCCTGGTGGACTAAAACCAATGATGTAACTTAATAGAGGTAAATGTAAAATTTTACATTTGTGTTAAAAAAACAGCTGCACAAGTACAGGGGTGCTGTTCAGACTTGACTTAAATATAATTCATGTGAAAAAGGCTTAAGGGTTTCAGCTGACTTTGCTCTCAAATAAAAAAATAATGTGAAGTGGCTGCCAAAAGCTTATGTAATTTTAGGCATCAGCCAGAGCAAGGTTGATAAGAGTCCCACTGCATTTTAGATATTGTAGATCCCAAGTGGAGCTAATTGGACAATAAATAAATTGGTTTATTTATGTTTTTAAAGGAGATAAAGACAAACTAAGTTGTGTGCAGAGGTAGAAATCTTCTGTATGGCAAAATGAAAATCTATAGTTTTAGGCAGTCCAATAGCCATTCCCTCATTCTCTCACTCTCTCTCTCCTCTCCCCCCTCCTCTCTTTGTCCCCACCCCCTTCTCTGGCTCTCTGTCTTTGTCTTTCATGTAATAACTTATTTGCCTTTACAGAAGTGCCCACCCATTCTTTGTGGTCCTGATAGAACTGTAAATCATAGAGCCCTTGTGGACCACCTCCTATCCTCATCCCTTGGCTAAGGAACAAGTCCATGAACCAAACCAGGCCACACTCCATTATGTAGGAATTTTAATCTTAAACAGAGAGATACTTGAGACAAGATGGTTGAAACGGAATCATTTTGACACCAGCATCTATAGGAGACTGCCTGCTCCTCACTGACATTTCTGGATGCTGCTCTGGTTCCTATGTTTCTTGAGGCTGGCAGTTCAGTCTGAAGCCAGGTGCATTTGTGAGTTTATTCTTCATGATTATCAGTATGTTCTTTCAAAAACATTAACATCAGGGCACAGTCCTAAAGACACTGGTTTCCCCACCTCCTCCTCTTCTCTCTTTTTCTTTAATGGAAATGTTAGGTTCCAAAATTGTGTGGTGGAGTGAATATGAATGTGGCAGGTGATTTCTGCTTAGCAGTGGAACACAATGGTTGTGTTTATGAATGGACTCAGATGCAGGAGATCATGAGTCTGGCACCAGATGGGTGATAGAATCAATGAGAAAATTGTAACCCAGGTACTAACTGAGGAAAGAAAATGAAGTTATCAAAGCAGATACAGGATTTTGGACAGGAAAAAACTCCTAACTGAGTGGAAAGAACCAAGAAAAGGAGGCAAAATTACAATAAAAGGAAGAGTAAGAGAATGATGCTGCTGCTGATTAAAAGTGTTTTTCTTTGCTGTTTTTTTTTTTTAGTCCACAAAACACTTTCACAAATTTCCTTCCTGTTCTTTAACTACTCTTTAAGTAGTTATCATTAGCCCTGGTTCCTAGGCAAGCATTCAGAGGGCAGGAAAATTCGACTTGCTTAAAGCCCCATAGCCACATATCAATGCCTTAATTACCAGGTCACATTCTCCCTCCCCTGCCCATCTCCTCTAAACCCCTTCCTTTCTCCATCTTTCCTTCATTCTCTTTGGCTTTGAATCTGTGTTAAAACAAAATTATTTTGGCACACACGCCAGGCCTTCCATTTTTGTTTAGTATCAATTGCAAAACTTATCTGCAACTCATGAGACAAATGCCCTAAACTGATTATAGAGTGCACTCTCTCACTCTCTCTCTTCCAATCTTGCTGTCCAATCAGTGTCTCCTGGACCTAGTTTGCTATATGTGTAGATTACTGGTTAAAACGACCTGGAGATTTTATAAAGGAGACCCCTTGTCAGTCCTTAAGTGCCCTTTCAGTCAACCAAAATATTAGCCAAAATATTGTGATGCTGGGTTCTTGTGACTTTCAGAGACTGGTAGAAAAGAAATGTTCCTTAGTGTTCGCTAGAGATATTTCTGAAAGCAAAATGCCTGAGAAAAGAAACTAACTGTGTCTGAGTGGAGTTTGTATTAAGTACCTGATTCCTGCTGTGAACCATGAAATGTGGTTGTTTTATAAATTAGCCACATTTGAAATCTAAATCACTATAGGTACAGCAGAGCCTTTGATATAAGGCTAAGCTTATTTTTCAACAAACAAAATAATTGCTCAACATTGGTGAGTTGGGGAGGGGCAAGGGGAGAGTTTGCTTTTTGAGGAACTATACCTGCTACCCAGATAATTTTCTGATGACCTGACAGCATAAAATAATAGTATTGATAAGATGAATAAATCTGATCCTGGCTATTTTATGTCAAATAGGTAGAAGACAAATTTTTATGCAAGAATGCAGAAAAGTAATAAACCTGCTTAAGGAACAAATTTAATGGTTTCCAAGGCTATATATTTCTAATAATTGTTTATACTTTTAAATTAATACTATTATTCCTAGCAGGAACCTTGTTTCAAGTTGTGGAGAGACAGGAATAAAAATGAAGAATCAGATTTTTCTATAAGCCAGTTTTTAAGGGAATTCAGCATGATTAGATACGATTCTATCATGTTCACTTCCCTTTTGTCTTGAATATTTTTGTCAATAAATCTTGTATAGGCTTCAGCAGTTCTCCCCCATCCTCCCTTGGGGATATGGGAGATGAGAAGGGAGGAAGGTTTTATAGAATTTTTCTATAATTTTTTGATGTTTATTACCAAAGGCATCGCCACAATCCATATTCATACATTTTTACTCTAATTTAAGAATTTAAAAAGTGAAACCTAAACCCGATGGTATTTTCAAAAATCAAATGAGTTTGGGAGCAGGCAGCAGAGAGTTGCTAGGAGTAGTTAATTGCAGCATGAAGGAATCAAGGTAATCATTTCTGGCTATTCTTTGGCTCCTGAGACATTCTTTTGGGCTTTCCTAGATGTACCATCATACATTCCCATTCACTATCACCTCTTCAGGCCTTCCGACCAAAAATCAATGAATAAGCTTAACGAAGCAAGTTTGAGATTTGTTGGCAAGCCAACGTGGAAAACTCCTTCTGCCATCGCTTAGGTTCTGCCCCTTCTGGGAATATATAAAACCCTCTCTCTCCAGGATTGCCAAAGTCAGCACTTTGCAGGAGCACTTATGAACAATGGCGTCCCCACCTCTCCATCAATGACAGCTGAAATCCCTAACTATTAGTAATGGCATAGTGGGGAGCACAGGGAACTTTAGAAACTAGAGTCTCAGGAAATATTTTCCCAGGGCAATTCAATATGAATGTGAGGTTGTCTTCCAAAGTGAGTGGTAAAGCCCTGTCACCGGGATTCTGCCCCCTCATGCTAATAATAACTTGCTGCCATCGCCGCCGCACACGTGATTAGCAGGACTAATGCATTAGGCTCTTTGTGGAACAGTTAGAGTGTCTGCAAGACGAAGCACTCCAAAATGGACTGCAGGAAACAAGCCCGTGCTGACAGGACGAGAGGGATGAATGGTCTCCTTCTTAATTCTGTTTCTATTATAAATTAGATGCCTACTTAAAAAAAAACGCAAGCAAAGTATAAATAATTTAAAATAAATCAAAGGCCTTTATTAGCACCGTCTTACCCAGGTTTTTGAAGATGACTCGTCTACTCCAGCACATTTACGGATGCTTGCTCTGCCTTGTTCTCTGCTATTTCTCCCATAAGGATGTGTATACTAAGAAAATACAACAAAACAAAGTAACAGAAAATCCAGTAGGGCTTCTCGTCTAATGTTACCTACAAAGCCTGCACCCCAAGAGAGTCAAAATCCTATCTTTGAGAGAGCCCACTTTCGGGGTCCAACATGAGTAGTCTCTCCCTCCCTTCCCAATGCAATGGATCACTTTTAAACTGGAGTGGAAGATCCCAGAACAAAACTACCTAGAGCTGTCCTTGGCAGCATTGATAAGCAACTATTCACTGACCCAGTGCCTCCCAGTCGTCCTTTTCATTGCTTCCAACTTCGAGTTGGGCTGCATTTCCACTCCCTCCTCTGCTTTCTGTGTGATGGCAGCGGCTTCACGACCATACCCCTGACTATCCGGTTGTTGATGATATTCTGTGATTTAACTTTGTTTAACTTATGCTTGTTCTTGTGGCAAAATGACCTGATTTCTTTATACGTAAGATGCTCAGAAAGTCTTTCACTGGTAGAAATAAATCCAATAGAGAATTAGTAAAATCTGGGGCAAAACAAGTACCTTACTGTGCCTCTAACATATGAAAACACTTTGGGAGCTTAAATAAGAAAGTAAGATGGGAAAATTGGAAGTGAGTGTGTCTGAGTCATGAAAAATTTGTAAAGGCTGCTACTCTGCACGAAAGAAAAATGAATACATGAATTAGGGTAGGTTAATTTGAGTGCTGTGGCGGAGACGAAATACTCTGTTAGGTCACAAACCTGGCTGCGCATCACAGCACTTGAGGCCCTTGTTAAATATACAGGTTTCCTGGCTTCACACTGGAAGTTCTGCATCAAAAGATATGGGGTGTGACTCAAGAATAGGCACCTAGAGAATCACTGCTCTAAATTAAGAAGCAAAAAAAAAAAAAATGGTAGTTGGTAGTTAACACTTGTACTCTAGCTATTTAACACGCTGAAATAACTAGATTAGATAACAATAGGACCTGTAGTTGGCCAGGTAGTGGTCAGAAGTTGAGCTATATGGCAGTCTGTGAGTTGTGATCATATTTTTGTTATTTCTTTATAAAAAGTTCTAGAGAGTATGGAGAATGGTATTGCATTTATTTGCCCAAAGGCAGTAAAATGGTAGCCACATTACCAGAGTAAGGCTTTCCCCATAATCCCTGATGGCAGTTTTCTGTAATATATGTGTCTGAACAATCTGAGCCTCTTAGTCAAGATGAAATCCCAGCCAACATGAGAAACAAAACAAATACCCTCTTTCTGGGGTAGCAGATCTCAAACTTTTTCAGGAACTCCTGACACACTCAAAAATTATTGGAAGTCTCCAAAGAATTTTTGTAATTTTGATGGGTCCTATTTATTGATATTAACTATATTAATTAAAATTGAGAACTTTAAAAAATATTTTAACATTTTTTGACAAATAACTGTTTTCCAAACAGCTTTGTGAAGAGTAGTGCTTTACATTTTTGCATGTCCTTTTTAATGTTTGTTTTTATAAAAGATAGCTGGATTTTCATAACTGCTTCAGCATCCAGTGTGTTACAAATAATGTTCTTTTGATTGAAGTGCGTAAAGAAAACCTGGCTTCACACAGATACATGGCTAGAAAAAGGAGGACTTGCAGGTCCTGGGAAAGAATCCTGGGGACTTCCAGGGGTCCTCAGACCATGCTATGAGAACTGCTCTTGTAGAATGATCTCCATGCTCCTGCCTTGCTGGTGAACTGGAAACATTGGCTGAAGGCACACAGCCTTGAAGAGGTGAGTTCAAATCTTGAGGGTTTTAGACCTAATCACAAACCTGGTCTAGATAGTCCGGAAGAATATCCAGAATAAAGAGGTGTGGGCTCCAGAAAGAGGTGAAATAAAAGATGTTTATGACGCAGTAGCTGGGACTGGAGATGAAACGTTCATACGGTCGCATCCTTTGGTCCCGCCATCATAACATTTAGGAGGAGTCTGAGGTAGTTGTCATACAGCATTTCTGCTTCTTTATAATCTGAAGGTAGCTCAGGCTTACTATTTTAGGCATAAAACAAATCTGCCTAGTCATTTAGATGTCTTGATAAGCCATGCTTAAAGTTTCTGAGGTGCCTTTTTAAGATGTTCTGAGATCGGAGCCTTTTATTCAGTAAATAATGGAGTATCCATAAGACTAATTCAACCTCTTCTCTAAGTGAATTTTTTCCTTTTTTCTCCTTGTTTAGAAAATTCATTGTTTTCCTTATTTTTGAGCAATGATTTTCCTTGTCTCCTCACTGGCATAGATTAGTTAATTCAGCAGTTTGAGGAATAGTTTGTAGGTTAGGTTCTTGTACAAGCTTTCTCATTTTCCTGGGAATCTGACTGTAGAATTGATCAGGACTCATCAATTCTGTGACCTTTCTCCCTGGTGCTCAAGTTAGCTCCCTGAATCCAGTGGTGAAAATGGTTCCGCTGCAAAGTCTGTTGAGGAAGGACTCCAGAGCTTCTCTCAAAAGGGTGCAGAATCAGTCTACATTTGTCTGAATTTCAAGTTTATATTACAGATTGGTTGGAAGGTCACATTTCAGTATGTGGCTAAATCATTTGACAGGCACTGGCTGCTAATTTGAAAGGAAATGTGCATAGGCATCATCCTCTTACTTAACATGCCTTCATGTGGAGCCTGAAATCAGAATGCCACCCCATCATGAGTCCTCAGACGTTTCCCTTTTCCTCCAGCATCTTCCTTTCTCTCTCCCTCCCCAGGCCGATGCATTTCTGGGACCACCTGGGGCCAACACAACTTTAGTCTCTGCTTCTCAATTCTTGCTTTGCCGTGCAAGTCTCTTGTGGAATTTCTAAAGTCAGAGCACACCAGCCAGCAAAAGAAAAGGTTAACCTTCTGTGGTGGCCTCTTCCTCTTTCACTCTCCTTCTCTCATCCATGCTCACCAATCTTTTCAGCAGGAAAGGAAGTTAATGTTTATTGAGAGCTTCCTTTGCCCCAGCCACTTTTGTAATCATATGTCTCATTTAATCCTAAAATAACCTTAGAAATCTTTATTTTGGTAGATGGAGAAACTGTTACTGAACAAGGTCATCTAAGAGTCTGTCCAATTTCAGGCAGTCAGACTGCCTGGGTTCAAAGTCTTTCTCAACTACTAATTGTGTAATCTTGACCAGTTTATTCAGTGTCTCTGTCTTGAATTACCCATCTGTAAAATGCTAACAATAATAGTACTCACCCCATAGGATATTATAGGGATTAAAATGGGTTAATGAATGTAAAACATTTCAAACAGTGCCAAGTTTTTTTGGGTAAGTGTTAGCTGCCAGCTTACTTTTCCTGCTGCAGAACTCAGATCAATTTGCTTCTAAGTGGAGCAAAATTCAATGGCTCCTGATTCCATTATTTCAAATAAAGACCACCTCTTGAACTTGACCTTCTGTGCTATCTATTGTCTTCCTCTGACCTTATTTTCCAAATTTCCTTTCCATTAGATTGCCACATACAACTCCAGGGAGCCAAAACTATTAGACATTGCCTTGCTTCCTTATCTTTATTCTTTTTTCACATTTAACTCTGTTCAAGACATTTTTCTGCTTCCTTGTGTTTATTCTTTTTCACATTTACTCTTTTCAAGTTCCATTCACTCATAAAGATTACAGGATGGCTTCCCTGATCTTCCTGGTAGAAGTAATCTATTTACCTTGTGGACCACTATAACTCTTTATTATGCCTCTCTTTTCACACTTTACCACATTTCATTATCTATTATAATTACTTATGTTTCTTTACTCAAGTAGAATTTAAACCTCTCCAAACTAGAGATTATATCTTATTCATCTTGGCATTCTCCTATACGTTATGGAATTTCTTGTTCATAGTTGAGAAAACATTAAAAACTTTTTTTGAATGATTGTGGTATTAGTAGGTTCATCTAAGCATGACATCTATGTTGAGCTCTTTCTCAGTGCCAAAGTACTGTGGGGAGATACTTGTGTGTAGTGCCTCATTTGATCTTCCCAACTATGTGAAATAATTATTGTTATTCTCATTTTTCAGATGAGGAAATTTAGGCACAGATAGGCTAAGTAATTTGCCCAAAACTATCCACCTCGTAAATGGCGTAACTGGACCTGTCCCCAGTGCTGTCCTATTCCAAGTCCATGCTTACCTCCCTTGCATTAGAGTTTTCTCATCTATTGTCAAAGGAAGACTCTATGGAGCTAGATCCAAACACCCACACATGTACTTACTGGTACCTAATTGGCTGTCGGGCCTGCTGCCATCTCAGGAGTCACCTCCCAAGCACCAGTCATTCTTTCTTAGCTGACATGCGTTTCCTCCTTTCAGGGGAAACCTAAGAATAGCCACAAAGATCTCTCCTGCCTGCCCTGCTCCTGGGGACAGGAAGTGGGCTTTGCTTGGTTGACCGATAGCAGTGAACTCTCCAAAGGATGCATCAGAAATTATGTGAGGCTGTCTAAAATACAGCAAACAAATAATTTAATCCCTAACATGTAATGCATTTCAGCTTATTTCATAGCATGTTTATGCTCGCATCTTCAGAAACAATATTCTTGTAATTCTTGTATCAAATCCTTGGGGAGATATTGGTAGTAAGCAGGAAATCAGCAAACACATTGATCCTACATGCTCTGTGATGTTAGCACTAGTCATGAAATTGAATTTCATCTTAACATATTAAAATCAATATACAGTCTTCAGTTTAATTTAGCATGTAAATACCATCAAGGGTTTTCAGGACAGAGAAAATAATAGTTTCTAACTCTGGAGTGTATGTATCATGACCAAGGCCAGTTTCCATTATTTAAGGCAAGTAGGAGCTGGGAATAGAAAAATGGCTTGCTCAGCCTATCAGAGTAGGCAGAGCCTCAAGTTCTCAGCTGATTGATCCAGTAGCTGCAAAGCAGTTCTCACTTTAAACTAACATATAATGTTTAGCTATTTTTTTCCATAATTTTATTTTGAGATAAAATTTTGCATAGTATTGAACTTAATGATTCTCATTCTCTCAACTGTATGTTAGAGAGCATTACCTTGTGTAAAATGCCAGTAGAGTGCTGAGAAGACGTTTGCAGCATGTTACAAAACAAAACAAAATTCCCTGCAACCTCATGAGGGGTGTGGCCCAAGTGATACCTTTATTTTGGTATGGGGGGATGTGAAGTTTGGCATGTGAGGGCTCCCAAATTCTCTCACAGTATTCTTCTGCTTTCTTTCTCCAATTGTTTCTAATGCCATAGGTAAAATGGAGGATAGTAATAACTATTGATTAGTTATTTGTTATTACTAATAACTAATTCTTCAGAAGAATTAAGATATTCTAAGGATGACACTAAGTTCTTTACTGATGTGGTTTAGTTTATACCCTTACTAGCTAATAATGTAGGGATCATTATTTCTATTTTATAGATTAAAAAATGGAGATTGAGAGGAGTAAAGCTACTTACCCAAAGCCATACAGCTTGTAACACTGGAGAATTAAAACCTAGGATTGTCTGACTTCAGATTTCTTGCCCTATTTCAGGACTGTCCTTAAGGAAAGACCACTGCTATCTTGGAGACAATTATTCTGTCTTCAAATGGCCATAAAGCCTCATCTAGAGAGAGTTGAAAAGAAAACAGATGAAAGGACCATCTTATGACTTCAGTATATAAGTGTGTATTTCCCAAAGCAGGAGGATAAGGAAAAATGTAGACACAAGGACCATTAAGTGGCAGTGATCTCATGGCTAATACATTCTTGCATTTTCATTCATTCATTGGCTTTCATGAATGCAATATTTTTGTAAGATCTCTTTCAGATACTTGAAAGGCTAAATAGGAAGTATTGTGGTCTATGGGGTAGTTTTCCAAAGTGCATGGTGGTACGAGTCAAGCCTGTAGAACACATTCATCTTTTTTCTTCCCAACGCTGGCAATGTAGATGCTAAGGAGTACATAATCATCCAGTCAAAAATGCTTGTTGCCTTACTATCTAAGCACTCTGGAAAAACAAAAGCCCCTCAGTGGTATTTAAGTAGTTCCACTTTTATCCTTAAAAGAATATATATTACCTATTGGTTTCTAGATTTCTTGTGGTGATTGAGTAGGGCTGTACTTTTAGCGGCCACTTCTCAGGTTAGGATCACAGCAATGTTGTGAGGTAATGTCTGGAAAGCACTTTGAGCTCCTTTGAGAAAGGTGCTACGTCAATACTATGTATTATTATTTATTATCAGCCTGAGAGAAAAGCATGGGCAGGAGATGCCTTTTGTTTCCTTCTCTGGCTATAACACTGCTGTGGGTTACATAGATTTCAGTAGGAGGAATGTTCCAGCACCTGCAATCTTTGACTGAAAAGATGTTTGCAGCAGGTGCCCTCCAGGGACAGAGGCTGGGTTGAGTGCCACAGATAAAGAGGGAGCGGCTCTGCGTTTGTGCAGACCAGTCTGCTCTATCTTAAGGCGCAGGAGCTAGGCTCTCCTTATAGTGGGAATTGAATTCCATGTGTTTGGTGGGGAGGTGAATGGGGAGTTGGATCTTGCAGATCTGGCAATAATGAGACACTCTAAAACAATCACAGCACTCAATGCAGTAGCATGGCTTTCTGTCACTTCATGACCATTTTATTTGCCAAATATGCACATTCCATGTTGGTCTGGTTGAGCTCCAGTTGTCCCCTCAGCACCCTAAAATAGGCCTCATCCTACTTCTCTGCTAGAAAATTCAAGTCATTTTTAAGTCCCAGCTCAGATGCCATGATTTCCTCTTTGGATGTTTTCAAATAACCAAAAACTAATTACTGAATAAAAGACTGTGCTCTCAGAGAATCTTGCTGTCAAAGTATGACCTGCAGACTAAACAGCATTGGCGTCACCTAGGAGTTGGTTACAACTGCAGAATCTGAAGCTCTGCCCGGTCCTTGATAATCAAACTCCAAATTTTAACAAGATCCCCGGGTGATTTTTAGGCATATTTAGGTTTGAAAGTGCTGTCACTGGAACTTTCGGTTTGCCTTAACTGGGTAACAAACTACTGCAAAACTTAATGTTAAAATCATCAAGGATTCATTATGTCTCATGATTCTGTGGGTTGATTGGGTGCAATTGCTCCACTGGTTTTCCCTGGGCTCTCTCGTGTGCCTGCATTCCTGCAGCCTTTACAAACAACCGTAGCTCATGATTTTGATAACAAATATATATATTTGTTATATACAAAATATATTTGTTATATACAAAAACCATAGCTCATGAGTTTGATAAATATATATATATATATACGCATATATAATTTCATGTGTTATCATGGCTTCCTTATATTTATGATCAGTGTTAATATTTTTCTACTTATGGTAGGGCTATGAAATTCCATTTTTAAAATTAATGCACTTTTTCGTAAAACGGGTGTCAATTCAAAGAAAATAGTTAAGTAAATAATGGCATAGGCTATATAAGGATAGAACAAAATCGTGAAGTTACTTAGTATGTGAACTGTTCAAGTTTGAGAGACACTTTAATAGCCAAAAATTCACAGATTTCAAGGGGCCCAAGGCCCATCTACCACTTTCAACAGGTGCAGGTGTCTCTGAGAAATTGGAAGGGAAGTGGAAAGACACTAGGTCATTACGCTTTTCCTTCTCCCTCAGACCCAGGGATCAAATGTGAGCTTGGGTTGGATGTGAACAGCAACTCCCACCTTTCCCTCTTACTGCTTCTTTTCCCCTAGGATTATTACAGTAATATCAGCACCTGACATTTATGTGGGATTTTATGGTTTGAAAAGCTCTCACACCTTCTCGGTGTCATTTGATCTGTAAAGCATTTGATCTGTATGGCATTTTCTTCTATATAGAAAGTGGGCAGAGTGATCGCTTGTCTTTGAAAGGACGGAAGGGCTGATTATTGTTGGACTCAGTCCCCCAGGAGGGACAGAGCTTCCTCTGTATGCATGGTTTTCTATGAGGCCGACCCTATTTGTTTGAGGCCAACTCTGCCTTCGGTCTTTTGAGAATTGCTGGATAAAGGAGAGTCAACCCTAACTGCAGGTTTTCCAGAGAAGGGAAGGGCCAATGAATTGAAGAGTGTGGTGGAAACTGGTTAGCACCGAATGCAGGGAGCTACTTTTCTATGTTATGTCCTTTGCAGCCCAGCCTCGTGATTTTGGTAGAATCATTTCATAATCAGCAATATATTGTCACAGAGTTGTGTGCCATCTCAAGTCCTTTCCCTCCTCAAAGTCCTAATTTAAATTATAATTTCCTTCTCAGCTGGAATTTATCTCTCTCTTTCCTGGAATTTTCTATTTATAAAAAATATAAATAGGTTTTCTATTATAACATTTGTCTTCAATACCTTTTCTTTGGAGTTATGTGTGTGTCTGTGTCCAGTGCTGACGAGTGGGTCCCAAAGACCAAAAACGAAGTCTCACCAATGTTTTTATTGACCACAGCACCTAGAACTGCTCTTTGCTGGCCACAGGGCTCTGTGGGCTTGAAAATAAAACATTAGGCACAAAATATTAACAAGGAAGGAAAATTCTAAGCAGGATTCTTTTCATCACTATCCTTTCGAGAATTTTATACCTGTGTATCTCAAGTATAAATTTTCACAGTTCAGCTCACTTAGTCTTCCATTGTTCTTTCTAGATGTGAGAATTTGGGGCCATTTAATAACTATGGTTGAATCAAGTGCTGCCGTCCCATGTGGCTTTGAGCAGATTTTCAACTTCAGTTTTGAGATGTGTGTTCCCTACTGCTCTATTGACTTTTGAAAATTACAGGCACATATTTTGTGGAACATTCTTACTTTTCTTTAAGAATTATGTGTGTGTTAATGATTATCAGACACTTATATGTCAAATATATCTCAGATAATATCACAAGTAATATTTTATAGGTAGAACTAATGCCATATGTAACAACGATAGTTTACAATGAGAATTGTGATTGGTTTAACATTTAAAATAAAGGCTATTTAAGCAGGGATAGAATTTAGCAGTTGTTTTTTTAAGTTTATTTGTCACTTATAATAGAAATGGTTAATATCAGCTAATTATAATCTCTACAAAATAAGAACTTCAACACTTGGTTACTATCTCAAATATTGAGAATTGCACTGGCTGTTTTCATTCCAGTTTCTAAATTTTACTAAAGGAAAGCATCAAACATTATTTAAAAGCTGAACAGTCTTTCTGATTGTATACTATACACTGGACATATTTTGTTTGTGTAATTACTCCTCTTAGCTGTGAGCACTTGGAAGTGCAAGTATAGGAAGAAAGTCTGAATACCTTAAAGTATGTGTTCTTATTTTGATTTTGAAAAATTTGCACATATTCGCAGTAAGGTAGTGACAGGCTAAAAGCAGTCCCTTAGATGACCTATTCCAACTTCCTATGAAAATATCCACAAAAAGCACAAAATTTTTTACAAAACACAGGCCTTGGAAACTTCCAAAATATCTCATGGGGGACTGAAATTTGTAGAGTTGGAGAAGAGCTAAAGAAGAAAATAACCCTCAACTGACACTTTAAAAAGCAAGGAAATTGGGTTAAAATATTATGTTTTAATAAAAATTAAGAATATATTAAAGGGGAAAAAAGATACCAGTGAAGACATAAAAATATGAAAGGCTTGAATACTCCTGAAAATTAAAGTTGACAGTTAACCACATGGCAAAGTGTGAAAGAGAGGGTGACTTGCCATCTCTGGTTGGGAGGTACTGGTTTGAGCGTATAAACGATTATCAGACACAGACATGGCCCACACATGCTCTTCGAACTGTGGCAGTATGGCTGCTTTCAGGCAGGATGGAGAGCATGTTGACTTTTTTCTTCATTTTGCCTTCGTGGATGAAGAAGCAGGGGCGGATAATTGGGCAGCTACCACCTACTGCTTAGAACATGTCTTCTGCATTAGCCAGAATAGAGGTAGCGTCTCTTTTTGAATATAAAATTACTTGTGATATCTAATACATCCTGAGTTGAACAGTGGACCCAAGAACACTGGCACCCTGGGACTTATTTTGTTACCCGATTAAGATCAAGTTCAAACAGCCACAACATACACATGCCCATATGCACATCCACGTGCATTCCATAAAGCTAGGGAGAATTTGGAAACTACAAGGGCCAAGCTCTGTCACCATAGTGTTAGAAACAAGGAATTTTATTTGAAGAATTACCTGGAAATGTCTATCTAGGCTCTTAAAAAATAAAGAAAAAAATATCTCCTAGTAAATTGGTTAAAGTAGAAATCAACAATACAGTTGTAGATTGCTTTAAACGAACAAATATGAGAATAATACGTACCAAAATGTATAGTATATCTAAAGATATATTCTGAAATAACTTTATAGCCTTAAACATGTTAATTGTTTAAAAAGAGGGAAAATAAATCATTTAATCATTGATCTTAACTGTTAGAAGAAAAACAAAGAAAACCCCAGATGAAAAGTAAAAAAGATGGGAATAGTAAGTCTAATTACAGGAATTGCTGAATTAGAAAACAAAATATGTGAATTGGGAAATGAATCTAAGAACTGGTTTATATTTTAAGAAATTCAACAAAATAGATGAGAACCTAGCAAATCTAGTGAATGATTAAAGAGATAAAATACAAACAAATGCAATTAGAAATCATAAAACAGTTATAAAAACTCCTTGTATGAGCAAACTACGTACAATTTTTAATTAATAATTTGAGAATCTAAATGAAATACATGATTAATTAGGGAAAAAGTTCTAAATAATCAAAACCAGCTTAAACGACAAGAGATCTGAAAAGATAAAAGGGAAAAAAAAAGCACAGACTTCAAGAATAGCTTTACCAAGATATTTATACAGCCCATAATAAAACATCTGCAAAATTTATTGTGGAAAAAATGCACAGAGCAAAAGTGACGAGCATTTGGGCAGACACCCTCATTGTGTTCATTGATCTGGGGAGCAGCTTCCTAGGGGATGGGTCCTGGGTAGCTCAGGTTTCTGAGTGACCATGAGGAACAGCGCTCCCTACTGACCAGTGTTGGATATGAAACTTGAGTGAGAAAAAAACTCTTTTACGCTGCTGTCATCTTGAGGTTGATTGCTACTACCTAATCTAGCTTGAGTGATACACTGATATAAAAATATATTCAAGAGCATAGAATAAATAACTAGAAAACAAACCCATTACTCAAAAGATATTATATGTGATAAGGAGGCAACACAGGTAAATGGGAGAAGGCACAAAAATAGCTAATTAAATGGAAAAATAGAAAATTTGATTCTCACTCAATACCATAGAATAAAATAAAATTCACATGGATGAAAGAGTTAAGTGTAAGAGCTCAGGCCATAAAATAAGAAAAATGATGGTGAATACTGAGTGTCTGAATAGGACTGGGTGCATTTAAGGGAATTTTAAAAAGTTTTGAAAATGAAAGGAAATGATCCCCCAAGAAAACCCCATAAAATTTAAATGAACAAATGTTGATTTAAATATTAAGAAACCATAGCCTAGCCAACTTCCACTAAACTCATCTGTTATGTAATTATACATGAGTTTAAATCACACAAATAAATTCAAATAATTTATGCTTAGTAAAACTCATAAATGAGCTTATAAGCTATTATAATCAACACTAAATTCATCTAAAATTCCAAAGCATCATTGGTAGGAGCTAGGACCTTAGGTTCTAGACTTGACTCTTCCTTCCTCAGCGATGAATATGGAACTTAGATGTCATAGAACCTCTCAAAAATGGTTTCTTTATCATTATATGAAGGCATCAAGCCAGATGATCTATCTTTAAGGTCTTTTCCAATGACAAGTAGTGTGAGAGTACAGCTATCCACAGCATTCAAAATACTAAAATAATATTATTATAAAGGAATGTCAAATGTTATAAGAAACAGGGTGGAAGATATGATGCATTTGTATACTTAGATGAGGCACAAAGAAGATATGTCAGTCTATCACTGATGCAAAATTCTAGCATTCTAAAGTTATAAATTCACATGACTAGACAGCCTACTTTTGGCAAGTGAATTTTTTTGCAAATTATCCAGTAAGCAAGCCAACCCACGAAGTAAAAGGACAATATATCACTAAAAGTATTTAGGTTATTTATTTTTATATGTGAGGTTTTATTTTAATTATTTATACAACTTCATAGTGTGGTAGTAAGTGTCCTGTGGTATTTTTTTGAAAAATGATGGTATTTAAATATGAGCTCTCACTAGAGCAGGTTGCTATTAAATTGTTACAGAAATATTTATTTAGTGAAACATTGAATTTAAGGATAAATTATGTTCAAATCAGTAGGGTCCTAATAGACTAAATGCATTTTAATTTTTTTTAAAAAAGGAAATAGATATGTGCTTAAGAGTAGGATATGAAACAACCAACTAGTAATTTAGATCTTTGCTCATTTGACCACTGCCTTTTCTCAAGGCCACGAGAGAGACTTTGGTCTTGGGGATGAAGTCCCCAAAACCTTCTTCCCACACTCAAGGATGGGAGCAGGTGTATTAAAAGCAATGCATAGCAAGTGAGGTTAAAGTCTGTCACTGAGGATGATTGGCAACAAGCATTTATGAAGCGGCTCCTCTGTGTCAGGTACTGTATTAAGTTCAAGAGATATAAAGGTGAACAAAACATAATTCTTACCCTTAAAGAACCTAAAACCTAGAGTGGAGATAAGCATGTGTATTAGGGTAAATAAGGTTAATTTTTGTAGTAGTCAAGCACCCAAATATCAATGCCTTAACACACACAGGACGTTTACTTCTTAGTGGCGAGTTGTCTTCCATGTTGTTATTGAGGGACTCGGGCTTTTCCCACTGTTGCTTTGTTTTATCCTGTGTTGTTGGGTCCTCTGCTGGATTCCTGTATCTGATCAGGAAAAAGAATGTACAGAATAAAAGTAGGGTCCAGAACAGGCAGTAATGTACATCAATCATTTCTTCCCATCCATTGCTCAGAACTTTGTAGATAGGAGTTTTGAAGATGTTGTTAATTTAAGATGAGGCCAAACTGAATTAGAGTGGGTCCCAATCCAATATGATTTGTGACCTTATAAGGAGAGGAAATTTGGACATTGACAGGTAGCTAGAGACAGAGAGAGATGGCCATGGGACAGAGGTAGAAGTTGAGTTATATTGCTGCAAGGCAAGAAACACTATGGATTGCAGACCATCTGTGGGAAGGCATGAGAGGCAGGGAGCAGGTTCTGGCCATTGAGAGGAAGCATAACTCTGCAGACACCTTGACTTTGGACTTCTGGACTTCAGAACTGTGAGACAATACATTTCTGTCATTTAAGCCAACTAGTCTGTGTCTTAACTGAAGGAAAACTGGAATATGTGGCCAAACTTTGTGCCTAGGAAGTGGTTGAAACAAGTGAACAAGTAGCAGTGTCTGTCATAGCATGTGCAGAAAAGAGACCACAATTTGTGCATGGTTACTATAACAGAGATAGAATACAAGGTACGGTGTGGGTCGAAGGAAGGAATGACTCATTCCCATGCGGATAGGATAAGGATTTGGTTAATGGCAAATATCAGGCTACAATTGAAATTATGGGTTCAATAAATCTCTATAGAATAAAAAGAACTAAAAGTATTCCCGATGAAACCTCAGTTACTTTATAATAAAGAACCACAGTGCTTTTTTAATTGAATTTTTTTATTGAGATAATGGTAAATTCAAATGTAGTTGTAATAAATAATACAGAGTCATCTTGTGTAAGCTTTACTCAGGTTCTCCTAATGGTAACATATTGTAAAATTGTAGTAGAATATCACACCCAGAATATTGATAGATTCCACCTAACCCACCTATTTTGGATTTCCCAGTTTTGCCTAGATTCATTTATGTGTATGTGTGAATGCGCTGGTTTGAAGCTGTTATGTGCCTCAGAAAAGGCCATGTTCTTTTAATCCATTCCTGTGGGTGCAGACCTGTTATAGGTGGACATTTGGTTAGGTTGTTTCAGTTGAGACGTGACCCACTCTATTCAATGTGAATCTCAATCCTTTATTGGCATCCTTTATGAGAGGATAAAGGATAGAAAAAGCCAAGAAAGCTCAGAGAGAAAACACCCAGGGAAGTTTGTGGAGAGCTTAGAAAAGCCTGGAAGAGCTAAGCCGCTGGAACAGAGGAAGTTACTGGAACCAGAGCTAAAGGCAATGGAAGCCAGTTGTGAGGACCAGTGACACCAGCCATGCCCCTTCCCATGTGACAGAGGTGCCCCAGATGCTGGCAATCTTTCTTCAGAGTCTAGTTATCATCCTGTTAATGCCTTAATTTGGACGTTTTCATGGCCTAATAAGTATAAATTCTAAGTTAATAAATCCCCATTGTAAAGCCAACCCATTTGTGGTATATTGCCTTCTGGCAGCTTTAGCAAACTGGAACAGTGTACTTAATTGCATGTGTAGGTCATGAATCCACCACCACAGGGAAGACACAGAACAGGTCCATCACCACAGGATCCCTCCAACTTTCTTCCCGTATCCATCCCCTATTCCCAATTCCTAACCTCTGGCAACCATTCATCTGTCCTTCGTATCTCAATTTGTCATTTAAAAGAGTAATATGAATGAAATCATACAGTATGCAACCTTTGGAGTTTTTCTACATAGCGTAATTTCCTGCAGTCATCTAAGCTGTTGCGTGTATCAATAGTCCTTTCTTGTTTATTGCTGAGTACTATTCTGTGGTAAGGGTGGACCACAGTTTGTTTAACCTTTCACCCTTTGAAGGACATCTTCACCCTTTGATTCCTCCAGCTTTTGGTTATTACAGATAAAACTGTTATAAACATTTTTTATTGAATTTTTTTTTCCTTTTGTTTGCTTGTTTTTGGGAGGTGCATGGACCAGGAATCGAACCCGGGTCTCCGGCATGGCAGGAGAGAATTCTACCACAGAACTACCCTCGCAGCCCCCGGCATTCATCGATTTTTAAAGCTGACTTCGCAGTATTTATATGGGATGCCTGAAACTGCATTGGGTATGAGGGCAATCCTAAAGGCAAAAGCCCCTGTTGGTGATAATGGCAGAGGGGGAGACGGGAAGAATCTGTTTCCTTGATCCTGGGATGTTACTGAGCTGCTGGATAAACCTACCTGGGAGCCTGGCTTCTTATCACGTGAGGGTGCAAGTTTTTCTCATTGTTAAGCCCTTCTGAGTGGGTACACGGTTTCTTGCAGCTTAAAGTTTCATAACTAAGATTGCCACTAACTCTGCCTACGATTTTTAAGGAAACATCGTTCAAAATAGGTAAAATTTGAATTGGGTCTTGAAGGCTAAGTAGAAGAAGATACATAGAAGGAGAGAAGAGGGCCTCAAAGGCAAGGCAGGATTAGCCAGGCTATGTTGGGATAACAATAAGAAATTTCATTTGGCCATAGCATAGAAATAAGGCCTGAAATGCCATAATGAGCCTTTTTCTTTTTTAAATCATGCCATGAAGTTTGGATTTTGTTCTGTAGGCAACATGGAGCTGGTAGTGCTTTAAAACAGGTGAATGTCATGATAAGATTTATACATTAGTCACAAAACCCTGGGAAGCAGAGTGACAACAGGAGGGAGTAAAGGCTGATGTCAAAAGAGTTTTGTTGTTCAAATGACAGAAATATATTTACAAGGAAATCTATTTATAATCATTTACATAAGCAAAAACAAACAAAAAAATTGGCTATGTATTGAAATTCCAGAGTTAGAACTTGCTAGAGGGCTTACTATACCTCGGTGCTCAGACAGTGTAGTCAGGAATTTGCCTCTCTCACTCTCTTTGCATCCCTTGGCTCTGCTTTTTTCTGATGTAGCTTTATGTTTTTCCAGCATCTTGGCTGTGTTAATTTTCCATCATTGTCAGAAAATCATCCCAGATGAACGTATGTACCTGTTTCCCAACAGCTCCAGCAAATGCCCTGGAGATGGCTCCCGTGGACCTGACTTTATTTTTGTCCTCATGCCTGAACTAACTATTGTGGGGAGAAGTAGGCAACATCCTAATTATGCAAGTCTGGCCATCTACCCACACCTGGACCTAGGGGAGAGTATTGCTGAATGATTTAGATTGAGAAAGGGGGGCCTTTCCTGTAAAGTGAAGCGATGCAGAGCGGGCCTCACTAGTAGGTAATGACAAATGAAGAGATTATGGCAGGAATCCAGGCAAAATATGAGATATACGTGAAGGCCTGTGTCCTAGAAATTGAGAAAATAGGCTTACCTTCAATTTGGGAGGTGAGTATGATTACGTTGATAGTTTTATGGAGAGGAGACTCAGGCTTGAAAAGGATAAACAATTTGCCTATGGTCCCACAGCTTGTAAATGAATAATCTAGGACCCAAACCAGATCTGGCTGACTCCAAAGTCTGTGCTTCACTAGCCACATGGCTTCTCAAGCACAGCTGGAGGGGGAGGGGAGGGGAACCAGATGCTGGTATTCTCACACCAGCTACCTAAATGAGAAGGGAATGAAGAGGAAATTATGTACTACCTTTGTTCCCAAATCCATCCTCAACAAGACTGAGGGAAGGTGGAGAAGAAAAGAGCCTGGAAAAGGTTAACCCTAAACCAGGGTTCCTAAGCATAGGCCTTATTGCCATATTAGCCCAGGTAATTCTGAGTTGTGGAGGGATGCACTGTGCATTGTAGGATGTTTACCAGCATCCCTGTACTCTAGCCATTAGGTTCTTGTAGCAACTTCCTCCTCACTTTCATCCTCTGTAGTGATAATCAAAAATGTCTCTAGAATTGCCAAATGTTTCCCTGTGGAGCAGACTCCTCCCACCCCCTAAATAAATCTCTACCATAGGAGGAGCCTGAGGACAAAGTTTTGCCTGGTGACCTTGCAGCCATACTCCCCTCTGCCCTAGTAGATTTCCAGCTCTGCTGTGAGGCTCCAATATTTTACATTTGTGCACTTTCTCCCCAGAAGTGGCCTAGATAACACCTCCCTTCTCTACACTCCAAACAAGGCGGGTTGCATCTCTTCCCATTGCTGCTTGGAATTCTGGGTTTTCTAGGACAGCTTTTGGGAAATAAATTCACTTTTAACTGGAATCCTGACATCTTTTGTTTCCAAGCAAAGGAGACGCCTACACGGAAAGGGAAGTTAGGTCGTTTGCCATTGGTTATTTCATTTGAACTTTGCCACTTAGATCGCCTACATTATATTTAAGGCCGTGGAGTAAGGAGAAGAAATTCTAGTTTCAACATTTACAAGCAGTTTGACCCAGGCCAACTCTCTTAACTTCCTTCATCCTATTTTATCTACAAAATGGAACTGATAAAATGTAGTTAAGCATGTCTCTGAAGACATAATTTTATAGAGCAACAGTGTTGAGTATTTCAAATCTGACTCCAAGTCACCAAGAAAAGACTAAATATTCAATGTATACCATTTCAGAGTAAAAGATAGTCAAGAACTGTCTAACAAACAGATTCAAAATCTCTACCAAAAAAAGAGAAAAGAATTAAAATTGAACGTTCCAATATGCTTCTGAAAAACTGCCCTCTGCAGAATTTAGGAAATTAACCTACATTGTTCTTAGTTTGCCAGGGCTGCTTTGACAAATACCTCAAAACTGGCTGGCTTAAGCAACAGGAATTACTGTCTCATAGTTTCGGAGGCTTCATGTCCAAAATCAAAGACTTGACAGGCCATACTTTCTTGTGGAGTCTGCAAAGTGCTGGTGCTGGCTAGCCAGAATCCTTCGGGTTCCTTGGCTTACATCTCTGCTTCTGTCACATGGCAGTTAGCCTTATTCTCTGACTTTCTGGCCTCTACTTCCCTATCTAATTTCCTTTGCTTAAAAAAGATTCCAGATATTTTGGATTAAGACTGACCCTCATTTGGTTTGGCTGCACTTTAACTAATAATAACATCTTCAAAGGTTGGATTTACAAATGGACTCACACCCACAGGAACATGGATTAAGACTTGACGTGGCTTTTGTGGGGTACATGATTCAATCCCCAACAGGGAGTTAAATGAAGTATTTTTTATTTAACTACTGGCATTTTCAAATTCTAAAAGATTTTAAACATGTGAGTTCGGGTATTACCTCTTATATAAGGAAAAATTATTGTGGAAAAACAATCTTCTCCTCCTTTTGTTTGTCTTGGAAGAACACTGTTTTAGTTCTTATTTGGGCCTCTGAATCTCCAACTAGGGAAAAGAGAGAATTCTTAAACTCAGATGTAAAACAGAAGAAAGTGACTTTCTGAAATAGGAAGGAGGAGAGAAAAAGGGTAAGTATATATATATGTGTGTGTACTTTTCTCCTTATATTTTCTTCTAAAATATTCTCTTAAGTCTTAATGCCCTGGTAAAATAAATTTGAAGTTTGAAATTACCTCCAGTATCAAGTAATAGATGATGTATTTGAGTGAAATTTGCAAACTTCCTTTTGTTCAGAAGCAGAACAGCTCTTCCCATGGAGACCACGTGGCTCAGCTGGAGCTGAGGGTGGCTCTAGCATCCCCTGGCTACTTTGTCAGTCTGCCTCTTATAATATTACCCCTCTGTCGACTGACTGCAGCTTTCTTTACTCCTTATAAGTCTCCATGCCTTTGCCTTCTTCCTCTCCTCTTTTTATTCTGGTGAGGCACTGTGTGTTTTGCCATTAGACTTTATTTATTTGGTAACATCAGGAAGTAAATTCTTACTGATAAGGGAATTCCAAGAACACTTTAAATGTTGACACTTTTTAAAATGTACTAGTGAAGAAAACCCTTGCAAAATGTGTCAATATTTCCATGTCTGTATTGACCAAATTTAAATTTTTCTTGAAAAGCAGTCAGCAGGAAATATAGTGTGGTGACCTAGAAGTTTACAGAGTTTTATAAAGTTCAATTTGCTTTTTAAATTATGATTTCAACAAAGATTTATTGAGCACCCCTTATCTTCCACACATTGTCCTGTGTCTTTTTACTTAACTCCTCCTGATTTACATAAATGTCTAGCACATAAAAAGCAAGGAATCCCATATTAAGTATATTTAAAATTTTTTCCCCAAGTTAGGAACAGAAGTTAAGAAAACAAATGCAGTTAAATATACTAAAATTCAACATATTTTGATAATATGTATTCTAGCTAACTTCACTTTCCATACAGATTAATACTCAGGTGTAAAACAGAGGAAAACGAAAAGGTGTCTGACCCTGATAAAATAATTGCAATAAGGAGCAAGAATATTGCTCTAATGAGATAAAAGGACAATACCCTGTATTCTCAAGAAAAGACAATATTTAGTTAAATTTAAACACACATGAGACTTTCTACTTATACTTGACACTCTTAATTTTGTGAAGAAGCAAACAGCAGAGGCTCCAGACCATGATGACAAGATGAGAGGCCAGTGTGCCTGGGAGGCTAAGCTGTGCAGAAAGTCCACCAATGGACTACAGCAAGAATCAACCAAAGCAGAACCATCAATGCCATTGGTAAAGACTCCTTTCTAATATGTACTTTGTGAAATTGCAGAGAGCAACGGAAAATTCTTCAAAAGTATTATTAAATCAGTTAGAAAATAATATTGATCACCAACTATAGAAGGGGTGCTGCATATACCAAGGACCCATTTGAAAAGAGCAGGTTGGGGGAATAGAAAGTAAATCTACTTCAGTTTTACATGACTGGGGAACAGTATGGTTAAATGATGAGGCTAAGAGAGTAAGGAGGAGTCAGATCCAAAGGGCCTTGAAAGCCGTATTGCAGGAGGGTAATTGGCAGCCATTGAAGGCTTAAGCAGAGGAATAACAGCCTCAGTCTTGTGTTTTGGAAAAAAGGACTGGCAGTAGTGTGAGAGTGAAAAGGAGGCATGAGCCTAGAGGAGGCCAGAAGGAAATTTCAAAAGGTAATTCAGACAGTGAGGTCAATGGCTTAAACCAGGTTGCTAGTTTTGGGAATGGAGAAAATTGAACAGGTTGCAGAGACACCTGGAGGTTGAAGCTTAGCAACTTGATGGTCAACTGAATGTGGGGGAAGGATTTGAGAATGGGTCAAGAACAATGCTTTGGTGCTAGGCCCTAGGATGATGGTGCTATCCTTGGATGGGGCAGCAAAGGAAGCAGCCTTGGGGGAGACACAGGCGGTGAATAATGAGACACATTCAGGTAAGGGGCGTTCACATAAGGATGCCCAGGAATTGGTGGTGGCATGTGAGGGCTTGGGAGCTCGCTGGTGGGGAGGTTTAGGCTGGTGGTGAATAGGTAAAAGCTTTAGAATTTGAAACACCTCAGTGCAAGCTGCACTACATCAGATCTAGGTTTGCCTTTCTCACTTTATTGCTGTTATGAAACTGCACAGGAAGCATTCACAATTCCTGCTTCTGTTTCTGAAATGGCTGGAGCTGCATTTTCTTGGTGTATTGATTGGCATATTTGATTTGCAGCGTCTGCCTCCTGTGTGGGACTTGCTAAAGCAGATCAGAAATGTCTAAATATGTCTGGAACATGTGGAAATTGACATCTAAGGCTGAAATTTAACCTGTTGTTTAATAATCTTTTAACTAGTCACTGTCTATATGGTGTTCATATTTTGCATGTTATTGAAAGGCTATTTTTAGGGACTCAGAATTTCTCATATATTTTTTTCCTTTAGTTGAGAAATATGTTGCTTCTGGCTAGAAGCTATATAATTGAATTCACAGAAATAATTTTGTGATGAAATTAATAAAGAATCTTAATGTTCTCTAGGCAATTGTGTGCTGCCAATGTGCTAAATCTTTGTCCGTTAACTTATTAGATTATTGTTTTATGAATCTTCTGCAGGACTATATCCAAATTGAATGTTTTGCCAATATTAATCCCCTACTGGTGGTTCTAACAAAGAGTTCTCTTTCAGGGACAAGTCTTTTTCCTAGGGGAAGTAAATAGAGTCAGTGATTTACTGATAAAGCCACCCAGTATATACATCATCTCTGTCCCATATATCAATGTCACCGACAACAGCTTGCTTTACTAAGTGATTCTGCAGTGTCTTCTCAAAGACTATTTTGTTTAGTAATTAGATCAAAGTGCCAACATGAATACTTTTTAGCATAGTTTAAATTGTTTTTATCTTTACTAGCACAATTAGTTCTGAGACATTTTATGGGATGGTTTCCACTGCTGAAATTTTATCCCACCATATTGGTCTACTTACAAAAATGTTACTTTATGCATCACTCATGTGCACTTGAGCACAGATTATTTGCTACACCCTTCGTACTTAAGACTGAAATTGTATTCCTGTTACCAATTAGGAGAATTCTCATATTTGCAGATCTTCCTAACTGACCCGTTTTTAATTTGGTGTTAATTACCTAAATGATTTGGGAGACAGAACTGCCTTTCTGCTTCATGCTATTAAATGGCATTAAATATTTCCTCCAAACCTTTGAAAATAGACTGTGAAACTAATGAGGGATAGCATTGTGAAAATTTACATGGGAGTGAGTAGAAAACTGTAAAGGAAAGCAGTCCCTTTGATGATGACTGATGGATAATGACAGCTTTCCTGTTTGGTTTAAAAAAGGAGGTTTTACTGAGTGGGTAGTTCAATTTAACATCTTTGTAAGTTGGTCCTGAAATGACTTCAGGAGGACAATTGGAAGGACACAGAGTTTTTTTTTAATAAAACATTTTTTAAAGAAAAGTTTTAAAAAATGATATTTTATAAACAAGTTATTGGTTTTCTTCTTGCATTTCTGATGCCGGCATTTTAGCGAGTTCCATTTTAAATGGTTTCTCTGTAGAAGTGTGTTGTGCTATGTACATAATCTTTTGTAAGGAATTCTACTTGCAGCATATTTTTCTTCAAAGGCTTTGCATTTCTGCATAAAAAGCTTATTAATTATTTGTAGCTGCTTGTCATCGTGTTCTGATAATAGAAGGCTGGTCAAGGATAATAATTACCACTTCACCTTTTTGGATCATATATATCCACTATTCCTAGTGCAATATTACCCAAAGCATCTCTCCTCTCCCTGTACACAGGACCAAAAGTGCAGGCACATCATTTATTGATAAGACAAAAAGAATGTAATGAAATTATCAATGTTCTTGAATTAATTATGAACATGATTAAGAAAGCTAAAATCTCAGGAGCCAGGATCTCATTACCCATTCAGTCTTAGGGATTGCTTTCATTCAGCTAGGCAAAAAGGCTTTGAGCAGCCCCACAATTGCCTTTCTCTCATTTATTTGTACTAGAATTAAGGTTTATTTGTTTTCTGTTCTCTTCTTCTGCAGATTGTTTCTCTCTCTTTATCCATTTAACAAACTGTCCCCTCCTGTATCTCAGAAGGATGCACCTATAGGGCCTGCATCCCTGTCTGCAGTCTACATGCCTTCTTCTTCTGAGTGCATTTCTCTCAACTCATTTTGCTGGAGCTCCTAAATATCTCTCAAGGTAAGTCTGAGAATGTAGCCAAAAAGTTCTTTCAGATTTATGTCTGCAGCTATACAACAGCTCTGTCTGAATCCCATTCAGCTAGGAGTCTTAATGACATCATTAGTACACTGCCTGTACTGGGCTAGATTTTACTTGGAGCCTTCACTGTATTATTACTTATCTTCCTTTCCGTGTGAACGTATAAGTACTTGTTTAGGGTGGGGGGAAATGAGTCAAAACAAAGAGGGGTGTACATTTTTTTTAGTTCAAAGCAGATTTCCAAGAGTAGTATTAACTATAAGCAAAATGTAAATCCCTTTAAAATTTATAGTTGGTGTACAAATACTTTGAGAGCTCTGGAATACTTATCCCCTCTTCCTCACTATTACAATTGAAGTGAGAAGGATGGCTGAAATGTAGTATCAGACTTAGATTTATTTTTTAAATCCCCAAGTGTTCCCTTTGTAAAGGTCTTCTGAGTTTCTGGTATTGTAATGTCCAAAGAAGAGGAATATTGAACTGGTATCTGTTATAAAATGCCTTGGAATTGTCTTAATAGCATCTTGACTGAAGGATCTTTTTTTTTTTTTTTTTTTTGTATACTTAACCAAGGGTACTTTGGCAGCAAACTTTTCTGAAATCTGATAATAGGTCATTTATAAACAAGGTCAATGGTAAAGCAGGTAAAGCGCTGCCAGCAGGCGTTTACAGAGGCATACAGAGGAATTACAAAGACCACACAGTGGAATGTTATTTTGATTTAAATATATTAATATCAGACTCATATTCTTCAGTGAGAGAATTAACTATTGCACAGACAAGGTGGGGGAAAAAGCTGCAGTTTTAGACCATTGCATAAATATAGTGTAGGTGACACTAAATTCATTGATCCTGGTTTTCTTTAAAGTGGTGTTTCGATAAGATTGCTAAAATATCCATGATTCTGATTGCACAAAATCATTGAAAAACTAAAGCACGTTGCAGCGATAAATGACAAAGTGATTTAATTATGGAACACAAATGTAAAAATGCCATTCTCTCAAATCTTAGAAACAATCTGGAAATTTGAAAATGTGTTAGAAAATGTAAGTAAATAACACAAAGAGGGAAGGCTGTTTGCTTCTATAAACCCAGAGCCCTTGGATACAATATTTAGATAATTCTGTTGTTACATTAAAAATGTTTGTTACATATTAGCTCAATATCCAAGACATTAAAAATATATAAAAAGTATTATCTGGCTCATGAACATACTATCTTTTAATTTGGGGGCACATTAAATATTTTAGCCTTTGCATCTTTCTGCTGCATTTTTGAGTGCTGCTAATTTACTAAGTAAATGGCTATTGGTGCTTACTAAAATTACCGTTGCTATGCATTTTTGCTTAGTTCTTATGTTAACTAAATCCATCTAGATAGGTGATTGAATTTGAAAGTGTTAAAGATGCAAAATGATACTGAATCCTGCTTTCAGATATCAAACAAGAGAAGCAGTAAAAATAATTTTTTTATTTTATGAACACAGAATGCCTGGAATAAAAGAGTGTTTCTTAGGTAGAAGCACCTTATACTTTATCTCATTCTAGGAAATGGAAATATCTCTGAATTTCTTTTGATATTTATTTCATATCTTATCAAAAAGGGGAAAATGAATCATAAAATACCCTGCATACCGTTTCCACATGAAAGGAATGAACAGAAGTCCCGTGAGGCTCTCTCCAGGGGAGGCCCATTACTGTAGATCTCTAGGTGGTCGCCTGTGCTTCAGCAACTGGACACCTCCAGGTGAAACAGTCTGGAGATGGAAAAAGATAGAAATAGCAAAGGCAGAAATGGAGAAGAAGGGAAGTACATTTCTAGCAGAAAAGTTGGTAAAGAATACTTTTATTTAGTTTGCTGGTGCCTAATTATCAATACATTTCTAAAAAAAAAAGAACCAAAATATAAAAAACCACTGTCAATTTTATTATATTATTAGCTAGATGCAGCTAATACTGGAGCCTTTAATAAACTTTTAAAAAGTTGCATTAGTGAAAAGTGCTTAAATGCTGATCTTGGAAAATTGAAAGCATGAGCCTGTTTTTACAAAGGACGTGTCAGCAACATTGTGGTTTATATATTTTTACTAGTTTCTATTGCAAAAAAAGTGAAATGACAATTCTGTGTGCCATCATTAACTTCTTGGAGTTCACAGAGTTCGAAAGCTAACAATTAAGTATCAGTGGAGAAGTTTGAATATTTATTCCAGTTTTAAAGGCAGAATTATGTGAGAAAAAATAGAATGGCATCCAAAACCATGCATAGTTGATATCAGAGTTGATTTTTTTCCCTGCATATATCTGACATTGACACTTTACACTCCTAATACTGAATGAAAAGGAGAATGTATTCAAATGTAGTTGATATGGAAATAAAACACCAACCAAAAGTCAATAAAGGAATCTTAAATATTTAATACATGACTACTGTTTTGTTCATAGTTTGAATTAGTTCTGAAATTCAGGAAGTGCTAAAATCTCATATGTGTGTGGAGTTATGTTCACAAAGACTTCTATTTAAAAACATCAAGGTGTACTAGAAGAAAAAAACACTAGCAGGTGTTAGGGGGTTTCATTTCTGTCAATATCTGGTTGTGACCTTGGATTAGTTATTGAACCTCTCATGGTCTCTGTTTTCTGTGGGTAAAATTAGTGGGGTGGAAAGAAATATGAGTCCTCTTCATATTCTAAAATCTTTTATTTTACATCTCTCTGTGTATGTGTTTCATTGTTAAGTAAGACTGAAATCTATCTTTAGCATTTATTTATCCAAGTTTTAGGAAACTACTTTTCATTAGAGAACATACGGATTCTAACATTGTATGCCTGTGCCTTACCAGCACTTTAAAATCTGAGGTTCCTGCTAACTTAATTCCAGAAACGCAGGGCTTCCTTTGCTCTTACACATTCCTCCATCTACATTTGTTCTGATCGGTGCCTACGAACAGTGGGATTTGCTTCCCGGCAAGTACGTCTTTAACAAAATTCCTCGAGTGTAGAAAGAGAGTTGTTTCATCTTTCCATTTCTCACAGCAAGTTGTTGGGTCTTAGCAAATTGCTAATAGGCTCATTAAGCTCCTGCTATGTATGTACATCTACCAAGTGCACACGGAACTGATAATTATAGCTACAATTAGATTCCAATTTTTGGTCAGTAGCCTAAATTCTGCACTCTTTCACAGCAGTGAGATTTTAATAAGACGCTTAGTTTAGTGGACAGAACGTGGGGTTTTGCAGTTTGTTTCTTCCTTAGGAGGTTCAGAGCACACAGTAATTGGGGAGAGTTTGAGGTTCCTTTCTGCGGGGGGACAGGGCTGTGCTGAATGGGTTAATGAAAACTACCTGCTTGAGATTGATTTGAATCAGTAATGGATCATCTCATAAAGCTGCTGTTACCAGATATTACCCTGCTATCTCTGTCCTCTGATAGCACAGATCAGAAGTGCTTACCGCAGAGGAGGTTCCTAGAGGACAGATATTGTTTCCTGTACCTCAGGGAGTAAAAAGCTATACTGCTAGATCAGTGACTTTTCCTAACAGCAAGTAAATTCAGGCCTTATCAAGTTACAGCACAAACTGCACTCATGTTTTATTATTCTCATTAGAGATTTAAGGACTAATTCCAGTTGTTAGCGCTTAGCAGTTTAATGTTTTCCATAGATAAGAATTAAGATTCTTCTGGGGGATTTTTTTATTTGCTAAAGCTTGCAAAATATAATGCAGTGATGCACTTACTGTGATGTAATGTGGTAGATTTTCTAAATGCCCTGAATGTTTTCAAGGCATACATTTTAAAAATTTAAATCTAATGACTGAATTTTTCCAATTTGGACATGTACTCATTTTCACTGAAACATGACTTTCTTTGTCTGGGAACTCAAAACAGCTTTCCTTTTAGAAATATGATGAAAGGGGATGTACTTGGTGCTTTCATAGCTTGTCTTTACTGTGGTGTATTTTCTGAAAGTAAATTCACTTAATCGAGTCTAAATATAATGTCTAATTCAGAAGGAAACCTTAAGCAAGACCTATTTTGTAAGTAAACTTGGCTTTAAATTGTTTCCTTGAAGTGAAGCTCACATTCCTTCCCCAACAGGTGGGGAAAAGCTGTGAATGTCAAGTTTCTTCTACCTCTGTTTTCAACGAGATTACAAAGTTTGGATTTAATAAAAATCCAGGCATTTTGTTAGCTTGGATACTAAAATCGTGTCGTTTTAGTGACTTTTAGGACATGTGAGTCTGCTGTTTCCCAGAATTATGTTTCTGAAGGAAAAGTAATCATATTTGAATAAGGAATTTTAACCTAAGTTACAAATGGTTTAACATTACTCTTGGAATTAAGGTTCAATGTTTATAACGTATTTGTGTTTACCTTTGATTTATTCTTTTTGTGTGCGATCTCTAGTGTGAAAACCTTATCTCTCCCACCCCATTTTCTCCTGGGTTTATCTTCAGATCTTTCTTTACATGTGATCTATGCATGGTAATTTCAGGGATGGCTGAATTTCTATAGTATAAATCACATATAGTACATTTGTCAGACTTTGGGCTCATTTAGAAGAAAACATGCTACATATTAATAAAAGTTGTTATTATTCAGAGGTATTTGTTGACTGACACTTTGACAGCTATTCTTGGAAAAACATTTTCCTGAGGTAAAAATGATTCTAGCAGGAATGCTAAAAGAACGGACTGCTTTATAGCAAGCCGTTAAGGAATCCTGAATGTGCCTACTAGGTAGGATTAATGATAAAGATGGCAGCTATCATTTATTTATTAAATAGATACTATGACAAATGTGTTAGTTAAATACATTATCTTATACATCATTTGTTTTCCCAAAAAAATCTCAACATGTTAAATTTACCTTTTTAATTTTTTAATACAGGAGAACTATTCTAGTTAATTTTTTAATTATTTCTGGCTTTGCAGGCTTTGTGCTTGTTTATGCCCCAGATTGTTTTTCCCTTTTAGCCATTGACACTCTATCTGCCAGAAAAAATTAACATGCTTGTTCCAGTTACGTTACTGGGTGCAATCCTCCCTTCTACAGGAAATAAATTTATTATGAAGAACTCCCAGTAGAAGCCTTGGAAAACTTACACAGAGCTGTGCTGTGTCCAAAATGCTGTTCAGTAGGTTTTTCAAAGCGCCCAGGTAACAGCTGGTGCAGGCCATGTGCCAGCTCTGACAGCCCATATGCTCTCTTTAGTGCAGTAATTATCTCAACACAAAACTCTGATAGCCTAGTCTACTGGGTCCAGTTTCCCTAGGTTAAATTGACTCAGTGGCTTTGTTAGTAAGTTCCTTTGGCACAGTAAGAACTTCATCAAGAGTTTAAGTATTGGGATAGGCTTCGAAGACCAATACGACTGCTCCTTTCAAGACAGGTGGCTTATTAACCCTCAGAGATTCTAGGTGGCAGTTTGTTAGGCTGTCACCCAGCAGCAGCACTCCAGTTTAAGGTCTGTCATTGTTTCTACTAGATATCAGGTTTTGGGGTGGTAGTTAGCTTGTTTGTTTTGGTAATAGGCTAAGAGTTTAAATTTTTGTACTTCATTTCATGAGCAGGAACATGGCTTTCTTCCATATTTCAGTGGTTGTGTAGGGGTGGAGGGGTTGGAGTGAGGAATTGTAGAGTAGGAGAAGCAACAAAGAAAAGTGAATTTGGTCAAAATGGGTATAGGCTTTCTTACTCACAGCATCGCAGAGAAAATATTTTCCACTTTTTATGTCCCTTTGCCCTCTGAGATGTTAATATCTCCTCTGTGTGTGCAAAATTCATGTATTGGAGGCATGGCCTCCTTATTTAGATCCCTCCATCTCTCCCTTCCTCCCTTTTTCTTTTCTTCTTCTTCTTTTTTTATTCCCTTCCTTTTTTCTGAGAAAGGCAAACATCCAAAGGATCAGTTACAATAAAACTAAAGATGCAAATCTGCAGTTATAGAACAAAGCTTACCGTAAATTCAGTAGTGATGTTCTTGAAAAATGTTGCCTGGAATTGCAGAATTTGGCCACAGATGTTTGAAATTGAACTAAGGCTATATGGTGTTATAATTTCAGCTTCTTTTCTATCTTATGTTCTCAGGAAACGTAGCACAAACCTTGAGTAAAAACTGTGCCCCACATGTCATGATCATTACCGGGCACAAGTTTAAGCCTCACTTCTGATCTACTCTAGATGACACCAGCCTCACATTCTTAGCCAGAAGCTTGAGCCACTATATCTGTTGGCCAAGATCAACCTTCTCTTGTCTGGTTGGACAAGACCATCAACCAAGATTGTCTACTAAGATTGCAGGAGCAACCCAAAGGGCTGTTTCTCCAATGGACCCTTTGCGGGGGCTAATTTCAGATGTCCCTGAGAGAAGGGATGGTTTTCTGCCCCATTTTAATCACTAAGTGATATATAGTAATAAATTGCTGCTATTTTTCCTAAAGATGAAAGAAAAAAGAATAAGCGTTGGCTACTTTGTCAATATAGCTTTCCTCTCTTGTGTTGAAGTGGTATTCTGAGGTGGACAGGAATGTATCAAAATAAATGGACTGTAGATTCCAAGAGGGAGTGGATCACACCTTATAATTCTATGTGCTGCCCATAGACCCATAAATTCCTGATCATCTGATTTCTGTCATTTTTTACCCCATACAGGCTCATCTGGTTCTGGGTAGATCTTGACTTTCTTCTTCACTACTATAAGTTCAGAGGGTAGAGTGGTGCCTGACACGTAGTTAATGCCTCAGAATTATTTGATAAATGAATGACCAAACGGGTAAAGTGGATACCTGGCTCTTTTCTTTATGGAAATGACTCAAGCTGCAAGTGGCAGTATCAATCTGGAGTGAGTAATGGGGTTGGGTTGCAATGCCATCCTAAACATGGGGCCATCAAGGAGGGTAGGGAGTCTGACTCTCTTAGAGACAATTCCTGGCTTAAAGGACCCTTGAGAAGTTAAGGTTGTTCAATACTGTTTTCAATGACCAAGGTTCAGGAGTAGGCGCATGGCCAGGATTGATGTATTTCATGTTGGTCTCTGGGATAAATTGGTTCACGAGTAATGTAATGTCATTGCACTATTGTATTTTCAATTTAATAAAGCAAATTAAAATACCAAAGAACTTCTATAGAAAGCTAGATCATTTTGTTCATAAAAACCAAAACACGGACCTTTGTTATTTAGTTTCCAACCACAGGTAGTTACACTTCTAAAGTTATTATTTATATGTTGTCAGGAGTACTCACCAAATTTATTGACTTGTACATTATTCTTTGCAAATAAGTTCTGGCTGCTCTCTGCATATTATAATTAAAACGACAGGGACTTTAATCATTTATGAAATTTTAAACTACATACTGAATATAAATGTATCATTCAATGTGATAGAATGAATTAAATTCATCACTGTCAAATAACTGTATGAAAGATGAAATATCTCTCATCCCACATCATTAACTTATTTTAAAAAAAGCCAGATTTGCAAGCATTGTAATATAGAATAGTTTTATAGTCTTTTAAGGACACTTTGAAAATGAAGACATTTGGCATATACAAGAAAAGTGCTTCAGATACCAAAAAAAGTTGATTTTTAATTTTATCTGAAAAATGTTGCAGTTTGAATTTGGTTATGAAGAATAATTTTTTCCTTGGTAGAGCCAAATTGATTGAAACTCTTCTAAATGAACATAAACTTTTTTTTTAATCACCATGATGCAAATATGTGTATATAGGCAAAATAGAGTTTCGGCAACCCAGATTATGTAGGCAAAAATCTTTGCTGTGGGTCGAAAGGTTAATTTGTGAGAGGAGAGTAATTGACTATTTATCTGGAGCAGGTAAGTAGCTGACATTTGGTCAGTTTCAACTTTTTGTGCCTGTCTGGACATAATGTCAACATCCAGATCTCTAAGGGAAACAAAATAGATTTAGGAAGCAATGGTTCTGATAATTATTTTCATTTTCTGGCTTGCCCATTCAAATTACTATGTTTGGCTGGTGTCTGTATTTGTTAAATACTGTGAGATTCAACTTGAAATAAATTTAAATAGATAATTTTATATCAGAACTCTTTAAAATGTGAAATTTTCTATCATTTATTGATTTATTTCAGGAAAATATGTACTATAGACTTTTTTATTTTGGCATGAGGCAGGCTCTGGGAATCGAACCCTGATCTTTGGCATGGCAGGTGAGAATTCTGACACTGAGCCACCATTGCACCGCCCTGTTCTTTAGACTTTTTACTGCTGCTCCCCACCACAATCTATCTGAGTCTTCATGTTTCAATTACTTTATCTATGTTTCTTGATTTCTTTCCCTTGTGGTTAAGATACTCGTTAATTCATTGATTGATTGATTGTCTGATTGATTGATTTAATACATTTTATTGAGCCAGGCAAGGGTGCAGGATGGGGAAAGAGGGGGCTTGGTTTTGGGATGGGAAGAGAATGAGTCCTTCCTCTCGAGGGCTAATGGAGACTAGACAAGTTTTGCTAAAATTGGAACTAGTAATGCTTTCATAAGCTTTTGAACTAATTCTAACTTGGGGGGAATAGTAAATTAATTAAGACATTTAAACCTGTCTTCCCACATCTCATTTGAAAAATAGCATCAGTGATACTTTATTTTGTTAAAATTTTAGGTTGCGTATTTTGGGATCGTAGTTAATGCTATTAAATTCCTTCAAGTCTCTGTCCTGTTGAGTTCTTTTTGTCACATAATACAGTAAGCCAACAAAATCAATGTAATCTGGAGTTTTGTATATGATTATATTAGCTACATGATCTCTGATTGAGCTGTGGTTATTGGAATAATATTTTTTGAAAAGTAAGAAATATCTTGGGGGGGTGAAAGAAGGATGAGGAAGGTATATAAGGCTTGGGAATGTACAGCATAAACACGCATTTCTGTTAATTAATATACTCTGGCCGAGACACAGTTTGCTAAAAGCTGACTAGCAACCAATGTAGCTCGGGTTTTCTATTACAGAATTATCTTTAGCTCAATTTTAATCAGCAAGTTTGAATAACAGCACAACAACCAAAATGACTACAGTAATTAAAAAGAAAATACATACACAAAACCTAGAGAGTAGAATCAATAATTTAAAGAAATATTTCAGACTAAAGAGTTTGTCAAAAAAGGTACTTTTCTTATACCACACACTATTTTTAACCCCAACACATGGGTTCCTATCTGTGAAATGTATTCCCCACGCACTGTGCCTGCTTTTTAAAAAGGCATTACTACTTCCATCGTACTCTTTCTTGTTCAATTATTTATTTATTTATTCGTTTATATATATATTTTAACATATGTTTGTTTTCACAAAGCAGTACTTCCTCATTAGCTTGCTTTAGGGACTTCTAATAGGCAACTTCTAATACTTATCCTCATCGTTAAGAATCTGATGCAAAAATCATCAGTGTGTTTGGAAGCAGGAAATCTTTCTGACATGTTTCCCCAAGATTTCTAACAGCAATCATTTATAGTATAGACTGCAACTGTATACGATAGTAGTTTGTATGAAATAATAACACATGGCTCAAGATGTAAAGATGCTTGCGATTTAAGAATCCCTTTCTAATAGCTGTATGATAGACCCCCCTATACTGAGAAATGTTATTAGGTTTGAAATATAATTTTCATGAAGTTCCCACAGAGTGGGAGAAAAGTGCATTTGCTAAACCCTTTAAATTCTTTTCCCTCTGCTTCTCAATATGGTTTCAAAATAGAAGGTGAAACTGTATTCCTTGGTGTACAGTTTAAAGTCAAGAGCAGCAATATTTAGCACATGCTTGGGCAACCTTGTTTGAAATCCATGCCGCCTCTCTCTAGTGTTCTGATGTGCCTTTAGGGGATGCTTGCCTGTTTGTAGTTTGTTTTCTTTTGTTTAGGGTTTCAGCTACTGCATTGACTAATGATTATATAGCAGTAAACTCTCGTCCCTCCTAAATTCAGTACTGATGCCTCAAAAGCATTTTTCCCTTGTGTGACATAAAACAATAAAAGAACCAGACAAACCCCTTTTGAGCAAGAAGAATCCTTTGTTTAAAGAAAAGAAAAAGCATCTCCTTGATGCCAGAGGGTGGAGAATTCCAATCAAAGTCATAGCTAATTGATAAAAAATAACACAAGTGTTAATTCTGAACATTTTTTCCAGTCAGAATTGTTATCTGTTCAAAGTCATAAATAATATAACAATTTTTATCTACACATGACCTTTTTTATGATACAATTCCACAATATTTATTTAACACATAATTACTTGATTGACACTTTCTACTCTTGGATATAAAATCTAAATAAGGGTTCTATTTCTGTAGAAGGCTGCTGCCAGCATACTTTATCAGTGGAATTTTGGTCAGACAGCTGTATTTATTTCTTTGAAGATAAACATGTATATCATTTTCACCTTACGTTTGCTCTTTAATAAAAATTGAAACAGTTGATTTTGGATTATAACTCATATGTTACTAATTTGACTGAAAAATTAAAGAAGCTGTCAAGTAAGCCATACAGATTTATATAATGCATATTCATAATCTTTAGATTTACCAATTCCGATCCCAAAGATTTTGATTCTGCCATTTAATTGTTCTCTGCAATTTTTAAAATGAGACATGTGGTCATGAGTCGAAGTGATAAATTCTTCTTGATTTGCCTCCAGTTGTCACTGGCCAAACCTTAGGGAATGAAAGATTAGTTATGGTTGCAAAAGACTTATTATTTTAAGCTAGAGAATTTTTCATGTCCTTAACCCAATTAAGCAGAGAGTGAAGAATCTATCCATATTGTTGTCAGTTTATTAGAGAAAAAAATCTTCCAAATTTTAATTTAGTTGTAGACGATGTCAATTTCTGACTTTCATTTTGAAAAGAAGATTGTTTAAATTAGCAGTTGACTGTGATACCTAAATATCATATCACGAAACAAAGGAAAATGGCCTTGAGATTTAAACAATTTGAATCGATGAGCATGGTTTCAGCCCTCATCCAATTTTTAATATCACCCAAGTCCCTCAGTATGTCAGCAAACTGTACAGCACTTTGCACAGAGTTTGGTGACTCTGTATATTTATAATTCAGTTTTTTAAAACAGAAACTTCAAAACTCCAAGGAAAGAAAAGTTTTCTTGTTAAGTTTATGTACTGAACCTGAGAGACCACTTCAGGCTGCAAAATAGTCCAAGTTGGCCCCGAACACAGGTGCTCCCAGTTTGAACATGGTGCCTGGGTTTTCTGCAGAGAAACGAAATGAAAGAGTGACTTCAAACACAGGTGCAAAACCCCACATCTGTGGGGGCAGGGACTGTGATGCAGCCTGAAACCATGGCTTTCTCCTGACCGTTTTCGGCTTGTAAACCTCATCCTCCACGGAGCACCTGTGTCAGAACCAATCACGGATGTGTATAAATGTTATCAACACCTACACATCATTACTTATTCATCAACATCAGCACCAAATATTGATGCAGACATGCAAGGATGCTTTTTTTTTTTCCCATGGAGCTGCTCTTTTCTGGAGCTCGTGTCCATCTGTCTGGTGGCTGATGGGAAGAAGTAAAATAAACAGACCAGGAAACTTGAAAGATTTCAGACTCAAAATCCTATGACCATTTGTATTTTTGTTGCTTTTTAATCTTTAAAACTATTTCCTTCCATGGGAAAATGGATAGAGAGGATCAGACACACAGATTGCCTAAAGGCCTAATTGCAATAATTTCGTCCTTTGTGGTGTACTTTTGTGCACAGCCTCCTCCGTGGTAGTCTGTTGCCTTCTTGCTGTTTGATTAGCACTCAAAGAATCTACATTTGAAGCTGTGTAAGATTTTTGTCTTTCAATAGCAGTGGCAAGCGGCAGAAGCAGCAGGAACTGGCTTTCTGGCAAACTCCACAGGCATTTGTGTTAGTGGCTTTGTACTTGCCTCTGGGCCTCTCCTGCACAGGGCTGAGGAGGGGTATGGAGCTGTTAGAGGCTTTGGAAGCCATTTCTTCTTTGACAATTTAAATTTATGTGGTTTTTAATTGTCTGTAAACAAAGCCTTTTAAATCTAGCACTAAATCTCCATCCGAGGTCATCTGGCATCCAAAGGGATGGTTGCTGATCTAGTTCATGTCTGCTTTTTCTTTTTCTAAAAAACCCTCTCCATCAGTTTATTGTCCTCCAATAGAGATACACAAAACACACAAATCACTTGGCCCCTCCCCCCCACTTTGAATGAATAGATAAAAATCCATCTGTTTTTTATCTGCATGTTTCCAGGGCCAAATTTGTGTCCTTTGTAAAAAATAGCCTCAGCAATACAATTTCCTAGCAAGCAGCTAGGAATATAGACCAACGCTTAGATTTGAAGTCTGTGGTAATTATAATTGAGAAACTTTCAGCATAGTTTTGGCCAGAAATTGCATCTACGTTGTTTATGCTGCAGATAATTAAGAACCAAAGATGTGATACAGTAAATATGTATTGAGTATCATTGTTCACTGTTAGGTTGTGTGACTTTATATCATAAAAATTGGGTAAAGAGATGGAGTAATGCCAATTTCTGCTACTGACTATAGTCTTTCTAGAACATATTTGAGGACACAAGCAGACAAATGGCTGGCTATAGGTCACTGGCTCCCATGAGTCCCAGAATTTCCTGTCTGCTGCATGTAGAAATCTGGCTGGGACCCCTTTCAGACTGGCCTCACCCCTCCTGCAGATTTGGTGTTGTTCTCCCATTTCTCCGACGACCTGCTGTCTCTGCCATAAGGGAGGCAAAAAAACCAAAGCATTACAAATAAGGAGAAGCATAGAGCTTTAGATAAAAAGGAACTCAGAACCCACAGAGCAACTGTTTTAAAGTAAGAGCTGTCACTGCTGAGAACTAAAGTCTCAAACTGTGGCACCAGGATCCCTTTTTTAAGCAGCCCTGACTTGGTGAGAAAGAAACAGAGAAGGCTTTCGGAGTTTCCTTTCTTTGTCTCCATTGAACCTTATGTCCCTCCTTTGAAAGCGACCATAAAAACAAAAAGAATACTTTGGTTTCTTTTTCTAAATATATCTGTATAAATGTGTTCTTATCTCACATGGAGGATTGATTTTTTTCTTCCACATCTATTTCTAGTTTTCAGCATTGCCAGTGGATAAAGAGGAATCTGCCTGGGTTTTTAAAAGAGAGCGCATTTGATTCCTGACATGGTTACTAGTGTGACCTTGGGAAAATTACCCTTCTGGTCAATTTTTCTACCCTGCAAAATGAGAGTAATAATATCTGTGTGAGATTGAAGCAAAGGCTAAAATAAGATCATTTAGAGCATCACTTTTTATAGAACATGCTACATACTTGCATCGAAAACATTGCGGACCAAGGAACAATTTGAGATCAAAACAATGCATGACATCCTACACCTTGACAACAAAAAGAGAAATAGCCCAATTTAAAAATGGACAAAGGACATGAATAGACATCTTCCCAAAGAAGATATACAAATGACCAATAAGCACATGGAAAGATGTGCAGCATCTTTAGCCATTGGGGTAATGCAAATCAAAACCCCAGTGAGCCACTACTTCACACCCACTAGAGTGGCTATTATTAAAGAAACAAGAAATAGCAAGTGTTCACAACGATGTTGAGAATTTGGAACATGTGTTATTTGTGGACATGTAAAATGGTACAATCACTGTGGAAAACAGTTTGGTGGTTCCTCAAAAAGTTAAGGATAGAATTACCGTGTGGCCCAACAATTCCATTCCTAAGTGTATACTCAAAAGAACTGAAAGCAGGGACACAAACAGATACTTATACACCAATGTTCATAGCAGCATTATTCACAATAGATAAAAGGTGGAAACCAGTCAAGTGTCTATTGACAAATGAATGAATAAACAAAATGTGGTATATATCCTGACAATGGAGCACTAGTCAATCATAAAAAAGAATGCAGTTCTCATGCATGCTGCCACGTGGATGAACATTGAGGACACCATGTTAAATGAAATAAGCCAGATACAAAAGGACAGATAAGGTATGATTCTACTCAGATGAAATATCTAGAATAAGCAAATTCGTGGAGATAGAAAGTGGATTTGTGGTTACCAGGGGCTGGTGGAAGGAGAATGGGAAATTACTGATTAATGGGTATACATTTTCTGCTTTGGGCAATGAAAAAGTTTTGGAAATCGTTGATGATAGCACAATATTGTAAATGTAATTAATACCACTGGATTGTGCACTTAAAAATGGTCAAAATGACGTTTTATGTTTTATATATATATATAAAACATAAGAAATGTTTTATTTCTTACACAGTAAGAAATGATCAGCTAGTTCAGCTCAGAACTCAAACAATTGCACAAGTACTTTCCCTCAAGACAGCCTCTATATTTCAGTATGGAGGAGAAATGCATCCTTCCCACTTCATCACACAGAATATTAAAAAGATACATACATGATCATCCAGATTTGATAAAATCAATACTTTGCTGCTCAAAAAAACCCCACAACAATACATGACATCAACAACTAGAAAGAAAGAAAGAACAAAAGAAAGGCTAGAAAAAGTGCTTGTATATAGGAAAAAATATTCAGAGAGTAAACTTGAAATATAAAATTATGGGAATTAAGTTAGGTGTTTAAAAAGTCAGGGATTGAAATGTAGTGGCTTGGAATTATGTATCTCAGAAAAGTAAGTTCTTTCTTTCTTTTTTTTTGAAAAACAAGCTCTTAATCCATTCCTGTGGATGTGAACCCATTGTAAATAGAACATTTCAAGTAAGGTGTGGCCCAATGGAATCAGGATGGGCCTTAATCCTATATCACTGGAGGATTCATAAAGAAGGCCACAGAGAGAGAGGAGCCAAAGGGGAGCAGGCAGGAACTGGAAGTCAATGAAACTGGAAGAGAAAGGAAAAGATGCTGCTACGTACATTGTCATGTGATAGAAAAGGCAAGGAACCCAAATATTGCAGGATAGCCAGATAATACTGACCCCAGGGGCATTTTCTTTCTGCATTTCCAAACATCTCTGTCTGAGTCAGCTCTAAGCTCTCTCCAAAATATTTCCTCTTTTAAAGGATTCCAGTAAACTAATGAAGACACACCTTAAATGGACAGAGTTCTATCTCCATCTACCCAAAGGATCACACCCACTATTGGGCATGTCATATCTCCATGGAAACAATCCAATCAAAAAGATCCTGCCCTACAATATTAAGTCAGGATTAAAGAACATGGCTTTTCTGGGGTGTACAAGAGTTTCAAAGTGGCACAAGTAGTTGTATTCTCATTTTGCAGATAGGAAAAATGATACACTCAGAGGTTAAGTAAACTTCCTAAGGTCATACAATGGTGGAGAAAATGGTGTGCCAGGATTCACACCCAGGAATTTGACTCCAGAGTTGACATTCTTAACTCCATAATATCCCACCTCCTTCAATCACCTTTCCTCTCTAGTTGGCCAGTTTCAGTTGGCAAACTGATTTTCATCTCTTGTGCCTTTGATTAAGGATTTTCTTTCTCTCATTTTAAGCTTTTATTATGGAAAATTTCAGACAAACAAAATACAGAGGCTAATGTAACAAAATCTGCATGTATGTAAATCTTTCTTTCTCTTTGCTGCTCCCCCCACCCCTTCCCAGGTCCTGATGCATCTTATTATCTTCCACATAACTCCTAAATTTCTACCTCTTCACTGATTTGACAATTTGATTGTGGCATTCATGACACTTCACTGTCCTCCAACTAGCATGATAGTTCAGAAAGAATGGTCCCTGGATTGTTTTATGATACTTTCACTACCCGTAAGTCCTAAATTATCAATCATATGATTTTAGGGCTTAAATGGGACTGTTTATCAGCTGCTAGGACTTCCTATATGCTTAACTCTAGTGTCACATACAGACAGATCAGTATTTTAATTACAAAATGTAGACTTAATGAATTTTTTTTAACAAACTAACTAGAGGGACAATATTTTAAAAATTGTATTATAAAGAGAAAAAACGCACAGACATTGCTATTTAGCTTTTGTAGTGGGGATGGAAGAGCTTATGCTGTTTCTTTCTTGGGCAAAGGGGGTTTCTAAAGAATTTTTTGTATTGTATGAATGAGTGAAGTTGTCCAGAGTTTGTTCCTATAGAACTGAAACTTTACGGAAAATAATTTTTCATGAGGGAAGGCTGGATTTGGATTAGAGAGGATAAAATACTGGAGGGGGCTGGTTTGGGTAAAATATCAGGCAGACATTGACTTCCAAATGCATTTCCTGTGAAGTAGCAAACTTTTCTGCTTCATAGTTGGACTTTGTACCTGAAGTTTGATGTGTCCTGGGATTTCTTCCAAGTTTCAGTTCTCTTCAAATTCTATACATGGGCCATGGAAGTTTCACATTCTCCCATGATAAAATGACCAGATACATCGTGTTTTTGATTCCAGTTCCTACCTCTCCCTCATCTCCAGACACATTAATCCAACTGTCAATTGGAAATTGCCACTTGGATGACTCATATTTTCCTCAAATCTAAGGTGTCTGAAATAGAATTCATCTTCCCATTAACCACTTCTCTTTCCATTTTTTTCTACTACAGAAAATGACATGACCCAATTGCCTAAGCCAAAAACCTCGACTCCTCATTGTCTCTTCCTCTCCATTTGCCATTAATCACTACGTCTTATTGACTCAGCCTCCTAAATATATTTCCAACTCATCACTTCTCTTCATTCTCACTACTGTCCTCCATGATTCATCATCTCTAGACTGGAGTACTGTAAGAGTCTCCTAATTACATCCTTCCTCTAGTCTTGCTCCTCTCTAATTCATCTTCCCTCCCTCCAAAGTGGGAAATGCAAATCTGCTGGTCTACCAGAAGCTAAAAATTCTTCAAATGTTCCTTATTGCCTAAAGATAAAGTCCAAACTTCTTAGCTTAGCAAGCCTCTCTATCTACCCTTTTTCTGTATTTCTCTTGTACCCTGGATTGCAGACCCACTGATCTCATTGCAATTCTCAGAACGTATTGATGGTTCAGTAGTCATTGTGCTTTTGCTTCCAAACTTCCCGCTATAAGGACGCCTTTACCTTTTCCTCTTTCCACATCACTGCCAATGACAACCTACTAATTCTTGAAGACATTCAAGACATTAATAGAGAAGGGTCCCCTTCTCTATTAAACCATGAATGAACTACCCTCTACCCTCTGCAAAGTTAGAATTGACCATAGCTTCATTTGGCTTCTACTATATCTAATAGAATCGAAAACACATTTAATTTTTTATTTTGCTCACATTTTAATATATCTGTATCTCCTATGAACACTTCCTTGTTTCCTCAATGCCTAGTGCTAGTTCCTGACATATAATAGCTTAAATATATTTGGGTGTTTGGTTGACTGAATAAATAAATGTATACTCCCAAAGAGATATTTCTTATTATATCAATAAGTTCTTAATTTTTGTTTCCTTCCCATTATCACAAGACTTTCTTCTTTCTGAAATGCTGCATGCTGTTAATATCCACTTTGCATGTAATAATGATCTTGTTTTCTATTGTTTCCAAGCTTCACTCTTTTCTAAGCCTTCCAGATTTATTTACTTCATTTTGTTACATAGTAAATACGCTTGATAGTTGATTTACACAATAACTTTTTTAAAGGATAGTTTTTTCTGTTTTCATATTAAAAATATCTTATTTCACTTTATTTAGACATCATTGTCTCTTATGAATTATAATATTTATGGAGAATTAAACTCTTATCGCTTCTAATTTGGTTCCTTTGGAGCACTGTTATTGGAAACTACCTGATATGGAATGTAGATTTGATTTTTTGTTTCAAGGTGGAATCTGTTTTACTCTTTACTTTGAAAGTTTCACTCAAAATTTATTGAGAGCTTAGTCTTTTCTGGGCACATGCTAGGTAGGGATATAAAGATGAGAAAGCACAGCCTCTTAACTGAATAAGCTTATAATATTGAAGGAATATAAGACAGTTGCACAGAGAACTATAATATATAAATATGGGGTAAATGCCAGGAGAGATATACATAGTGCTGTGGAACAAAGAGGAGAGACTTAGTTCTAGTAAGGGGATCCTAGGAGAGCTTCAAGAAAAAAAGGGGACTTTAAGCTTAATTTTGAAAGTGAATTGGATTTCAACAGGTGAAGATGGGGCAAGGACAATGCACCCTGAAGGATATGGGTCGTGGGGAGAGGTAGTGAAAGTATTGGTGTGGGGGAACCCAGAATGGAGCCTGGGTTTAGAGGATACGAAAGGCTATAATTACCTTTCCAATATTCTACTTCTTCTAGAAGTCCTACAGTCCCTCCAAAAGGGGCAGCTGTTCTAGAGAAGGTGGAAAATTGGAAAGATAAATTATGTCCATGTTAAGAAGGCCCTTGGATGCCTCACAAACGATCGAGACTCATAGAAGGCATTTAAAAAAAATACATGGATCACATTATATATATATAATATATATGTTCTAAACTTTTTTTTATTGTATAGTATAACATATATACAAAGCAAAGAAATAAAAAAGCAAAAGTTTTTAAAGCACTCTTCAGCAAGTGGTTACAGGAGAGATCCCAGAGTTTGTCATATGATCCTCTCATATTTTCCCTTCTAGCTGCTCCAGAATATAGGAGGCTAGAGGGCTTAAGTACTTTTTTATCATCACTGTTGACGTTTTTTCTCCATAGAAGGCTTTTGATCAGGGCAATGAACCTTCTTTTCTTCTGCTGTTGTCTATTCACAGTAGCATATCATTTTCGCCTTATCTTTTATGCTCTGCACTTACAAAAAAATTATCATGATATCATTATCTGTTTGGAGACCTTCTTCTCTAACCACTTTGAAATCATGCTTTGCCACCTCCTCCCCCTCAACTCAACTGTTCTGGCATTATGTTTTACTATGTGAACTTCGGCCAAACTTTTTTTTCCCTTTGATTTGAGACACTGTAGAAACTGACTATAGGGTGTAAATTATTCTGTAATTACTAACTTCAATTAAGGTTTTTCTTTAAAAAAATTTTTATTGTATCACATAACATATATACAAAGAAAAGAAAGAACAAATAGCTTCAGAACAGATCCCAGAGTTTGTCATAGGCTACCATTCCATCATCTCAGATTTCTCCTTGTAGCTCTTCCAAAACAATGGAAGCTAGAAGGAATATGAATATAGTAATTCAGCAGCCATACTCATTTGTTAAATTCCATTTTCCCTGTTATACTTTCTCCTTCTCCTTTAATCCATCTCCCATTCTATAGGGATCTTTGGGGAATTCCTGTTCTAACTTTTTCATGTTGAGTAGGGGTGTCCATACTGAAGGATAGGGGGATGTAATTAATTGATAATCCTGGAGAGTCTTGTCCCTTTGGGTTTCAGGATTTATCTGACCTAGTGTGGTAGTTAGGTTCAGGTGTCAACTTGGCCAGCTGAAGGTGCCTAGTTCTATTGCTGTGATCGTGAGTTAATGGCATGTGAACCTCATCTGTCACTGATTACATCTGCAGTCAGCTAGATGGCGTGTCTGCTGCAATGAATGATGTCTGTCTTAGTCGGCTGGATGCTTAAATAAGAGAATTTAACGTAGCACAGCCCAAGCAGCTCAGCATACCTCATAGCAGCACTTGCAGCTCAGCCCAGGCCTTTGGAGATGCAGAAAGAAATCACCCTGGGGAAAGATGTTGGAACCCAGAGGCTTAGAAAGAAGGCCAGCACAGATCACCCAGAGCCTTCCCGTGTAAGAAAGAACCTCAGTTGAAAGTTAGCTGCCTTTCCTCTGAAGAACTATACATTTTTTAACTAAATAAACCCCCTTTTATTAAAAGCCAGTCCATCTCTGGTGTGTTGCATTCTGGGAGCTTTGGCAGACTAGCACACCTAAGGAACCCTTTAGGAATTCATATGTTCCAGGAAGACAAACCTAGTGCATGAAACCTTTGCGATGTCTCAGTTCGAACCCTAGGTGTTCTTAAGAGACAATAGGAGTGATGCTGATGTGGGGTTTAGGAAACCATGACAAATAGCACTATCTAACTCAAGCTTGTGTAACTAGAACAACCTCTTGATTTCATTTGATCTCTCTTGGCCACTAATGCTATATCAAGAGGCACACGATGAACTGAATAAACCTTGGGGACAATGGTCTGTGCAGAGTCAGCCAGAAACAAAAGAACAAAAATGCTAAGATCTCTCTCAAAAAATACTTACTAAAAAAATGAGAGCCTGGATTGTGGGCCCCTATAGCAGCTACACTTGGTCTAAAGTTGTGGATGTATTTCTGAATTATGGGACACTGAACTATATGTGTATCAGCTGGAATTGACCTGGAACTTTGAGTAGCTATGTGATACTTGGTTCTCAGAAATAGACTGCTGTAGAGCTGAAAATTAGCACAGCTATATAGTAACCGAGAAAGACGTAACCGAGAAAGAGATCAGGCCTCAATTAGAGTTCAAAACAAAGCCAATCTGGTGGGGTCTAAGGTAAATTAGAATGCAGGGTAAATGATATAGTGTATGTATTCTAGACCTTCAGCTACTGTATGAGATCAAAGGTAGAGAGGTTTATTATGTCTAGAACCTAAATTTTCTGTAACACATAGTTTGAATCAACCTTTCTGGACACTCGTTCAGAAAGCCCAGACTCCTGGAGTCCAGAATGAGTACGAGGTCTTGTAACTCTGTGGCTTGGTGTAGTGCCAGGATATATCTTAGACTATGGTAGGCTGATAATTAAAAAATATTGATAGAGTCCCTTGAGGATCTGAAGGGGAAAATATATATATATATATATCAAACTATGAAAACTCTTCCCATCTGGAAAACCCCAGGTACCCTTCTAACCATTTGGGAACCCCAAGAAAATAGCCCAAGCTCTGGATTTTGAGGCTTGTATGAAACTTACTTCTGTAGAGGAGAAATTAAGACCACTCATGATGAGGCATAAGAGTTGCTTCCAGGAAGACTTTTTGTTGCTCAAATGTGGCCTCTCTCTCTCTCTAAGCCCAACTCTGCAAGGAAAATCATTGCCTTCCCTGCCACATGGTATAAGCCAGTCAGGGGTGAAAATCTGCCTGACAACTTGGGGCATGACTCTGGGGGATGAGTCTGGCTCTGACACTGTGACTAATGATGTTGAGAATCTTTTCATGTATTTATTGGCCATTTGTATATCTTTGGAGAAATGTCTATTCAAATCATTAGCCCATTTCTTTGTTGGTGTTTTTGTCTTTTTATTAATGAGTTATCAGGATTTTTAATGTATTCTAGATATAAGTTCCTTATGAAGTACATGATTTGCAAATATAACTCCACTATCACCTTTGCTATTTCTCCCACTCTTTAGGGGTGTTTGGGCTATGCCCATTCTAGCTATTTCATGTTGGAAGGGGCTGTCAATAAAATAGGATAGGAAAATAAAAGTAGTTGATGTTCAGGAGAGGTTGGCCCCTCTGCATTTCAGGACTTATCTGGTCCAGAGACCCATCTAGAGGTTGTAGGTTTCTGGAAAGTTATCCTAGTGCATTGATAATGTCCTTTGAAGCACAGAGGTTTCTAATGTTTAATGAAATCCAATTTGTTCTTTTATCACTTGTGTTTTCAATGTTCACCCACTTTTTGGGGTTTGGTGGCTCAAGTTAACTTGTGAAAACACTTTTTGATATGTTTCTGATTACCTAACAAATGGAGTCCTTTCCTCCTTACTTTTAAGGTGGTTGGGCCTATTTCTATTCAGCAGACTGATATTTTGTGGATTTTCTGAAATCAATGCAATGCATTAAAAATTATTTACCACTTCAGGGTTTCACTGCCTCCACAAACTTCCCCATTTTCCTTTTATTATCCTGTCCATACCCTTGAAACAGTAAGGAATCCATCCTGAGAGCCCATCAGAATACATCTGTCTAGCTCCTGTGGTATTCTAGTGCCCAAGGCATGTATCAAGCACAGTATCTTCCACAGTTACCTCATGTCCCTGGTGTGGTTAGAAATGGACTCTCCAAGCCTGCTCTCTCTGACTTTGTCGAAGTCTCAAGAGCTCAGAGCAGCAGAATTAAGTTATGGGAAGAGTCTTGGCTGGACTAGGAGATAGCAGATCTAAGTTCAATCTAGTCTTGAATTTGTCTTTTACTTGCTTTGTGACTTTGACCAAATTACTTAATCTCACTGTACTTTAATGTTCTTCTTTAGAGAATGAGTTTTAGGTGTCTAATGTCTCTGCTTTAGAGCAGCAGTTCTCCAAAAAGTGTGATTTTCCCCCTTCACCATGGGACAGCAATGTATGGGGACCTTTTGATTGTCACAACTGAGGACGTGATATTGGCATCTAGTGGGATGAGGTCAGGGATACTGCGAAACAATCTACAGTGTACATACAGCTCCTCACAGCAAGGAAAAAACATCAACAATGCTGAGAGTGAGAAACGCTGCTTTAGAGTTCACTTTTTATTGGTATTTTGTTAGAAATTCCTCTCTTATTTTATCCAGATTCTCCCTTTCCTCCCAAGTTCAGCTTGAAAAAGGAGCCTACTTTGTCTATCCTAATCCATCGTGATTTTTTTTTATTTTCAGAATTTCTATTATTCTAAACATAGGAATAATTAGTGACTTATTTTTGTCACTAATAAGTGCAATGGAAAATAAATATATAGCTGTAAACAATTTATCTTTTTATGTGATAAGAAGTATATATTTATAGCCCAATCAATTAAAATATCATCTTACAATAATTTCACTTTTTCCCATCAAAGTAATTATGAGCATATGAGCATTCTTTATCCCAGCTGCTCTTCTTGAGATACCTGCGGTCTCATCACTCATAACTAACAGCAATGTTGATGCTAAAGATATTGCAAAATTACATGTGAGGGTCATTCGAGCATCTTTCCCAGGCCCAGTTCATTCCAGGCTCTTCAGTGGGAAACCAACCCAGCAAGGAACGTCTCAGATGGTTTCACTCAGGGCAGCAGAGAGCCTGCCCAGTCTCACTTAGGTATTATGGATTAGCCAGAGAAATGAAAGGAGGGTCTGGGCGGAGATGTCAGAGCGGCTACTCTGCATGTTATATTCAGGGAATTTGCTTTCTAAAATGGATTTCCTTGTACTTCTCCTGTATGTCACCCTGTTTTCATATCTCCTTATTTCTCCATTATATCAAGTATGAATTATGGTTTTCTTTGCTAAAGTACAAACCAGCTTAAGCACAGTCTAGGGCCCATCACTGGAGTCACATGTGAAAACATTAAACAGCACCAGGTATAGGACTGACCCCTTGAAGACCACCACTCAATATGCCCCCAAGTCTGACATTAAACCATTGATGACTTCTGAGTAGATCACTCTGACCAATAACACATCAATCAATGGTTTTCTTCCATCTCTGCATCCTGAGAATCACCTCTTTTCAGAGATGTTCCTGCTTATCACTAGTCGTTTGACTCAACATAGTAAAATTTAAAGACAATTTTAAAGGGCTTATAAAGAGTACAGTACAGGCTTGGTGGCAAGATGGGCATCAGTTGGCTAGCAAACATAAAAATATGATGATTTTTCAGTTTTCATTTTCCCTTAATGGCTTACTAAAAGAATCTCTGTCATCCTTCCTTTGTGGGCTCTTTTTTCCTAAATGTCTTCACTGACCCAAATGTCTTCTTTGACCATACGGATTGTATTGCTGGTGAATGTGGTGTGTGTGTGTACTGTGTATGTATAGGTAGACAGATATAGGTGTACAGAAGCAGAAGGCTGATATGTTCAATCAGCATTGAATTTTACCTGATACTCTCTCTGGGAATACCCATTAATTAATTTTAGAATTTTTCCAAAAATTCAAAAGTAACCAGTAGACTTTCTACTTCGCTTATGTATTTAATTATAATTTGATAAAAAGATTTTCAAGAATCAAATAACTTTTTTAGAATTTCACTTCTACCTAACATAGAATCCATAAGGATCACCAATCTCCAATATAATTATTAATAGAATTATCTCCATCTCACTGTTCATAAGTTGCCCGAGTTGAACTGGATGCAAAAACTAATTCTAACAAGCTTGAATAACAGAGAGGCTTTTTTTCCCTCAACATTTTTAAGATCCAAAAGTTTGTTTTTAAGATACAAATAATCAATTATATTGGAGGAAATTTGCCATGTTTAAGGTGAAGTTTCTGATACAGAAATTTAATATACTTCAAAAGTTTAAGTAAATGTGGTTGAGGGGGAAAAAAGCCTGCAAACACAAACACACAACGGTCAAGTTTGGGAAATGGAGTGAATATTTCCATTCTACCATTATTTGGTATTTTGAAAAATGAGACCCAGTGAGTTTAAAGATGCAGGTCTATTAAGAAGGGTCTCAAATACTTGATAGGGCATGATAAGGATCTAAATTGTTGTGATTACATCTGATTTGTCTCGAGGGATGTGTACATTGTTACATTTGTAAGTGATATATCAAGACATTATTATTATTTATTTATATATGTTTATATGTCTCTATTTATAAACCAATATTTATTTATTTATATATGAATATCACACAATAGTTAGATGATTAAGAGCTCCACTGCCTGGCACTGTGATCCCTACTCCCACGTTTATCCCATTGTCAACCCTGAAATGCCCATATTATAGCATGAAAATCCCACATTCCAATTGCAATCTACTCTCTTAGCTCTTAATTATGATGGTAAGATTTATAGCATGCTTCACCATGCTAGGCACTATTCTAAGTATTTTACATGCATTAATTCACGAAATTATTATAGTAACTGTATAAGGCAGGCACTATTATTACCTCCTATTTTATGTATTAGAACCTGAGGTACACAGAGGTTATATAACATCATAACATACAAGATCACCTAGCTAGCAGCTGTCAGAGACAAGATTTAAATCTAGGAAGTCTGTATCTAGAAATATGAACCTTGAACTTTCTGTCATCTACTGTGCTATCCTGGCTTTCAATTAAAGAGACAAAATTAAACAAACAAAAACCTTCAACATGTATTTTAGTTTCTCAGCTATTAAATACCCTGCAATAAGTTGGCTTAATAACAGGAAGTTATTGGCTCATGTTTTCAGAGGCTAGAGGACTTGCTTCCCTCTGAGAATGTATCTTCTGGTTTGCTGGCAATCCTCAGGGTTCCTTGGCTTCCCCATCACATGACAATGTGCATGACAGTGTCTTCTCCTTTTTCTTCCAGATTCTACTGATTTATAGCTTCTTGCTTCTCCCGTGGCTTCTATTCCATGTCCAATTTCCTTTCCTTATAAGGATTTCAACGATATTGGATTAAGGACCACCCTCATCCAGTTTGGGCACACATTAACTAATAACATCTTCAATTACAAATAGTTTCACATCCACAGGACCAGGGGTTGAGCCATGAAGATGCTTTTTGTATGGGACATGATTCAATCTTCAACAAATTCCTTTTTAACAAATTCTCTATTCATTTTTGGATCTTGTAGACACTTCAGACAAAATCACAGGTTAGTTTCTTCTCCATCTCTCAGATACATTCTTTCCATAGGGTAAGCCAAATGGCCTCTGTGGCAGTTTGAAAATATTACTTACCCTAGAAAAGCCATACTTTAATCCTGATTCAATCTTGTGGAGACAACTATTTCTTTTAATCCTAATTCAATACTGTAGGTTGGAAACCATTGATTAGATTAGCTCCATGCAGATGTGACGCACCCAATTGTGGGTGTGATCTTTTGATTAGATGGAGATGTGATTCCACCCATTCCAGGTGGGTCTGGATTAGTTCACTGGAGTCCTTTAAAAGAGGAAACATTTTGGAGAAAGCTCAGAGCTAACACAGAGAGAGCAGATAGAAACTTCAGAGCAGAGCTGACACAGATGCCAACACTTGGAGAACAGAGACATGGATGTTTGGAGATGCTTGGAGCCCAGCAGGCGTCACCATGAGACATTAAGCTAGCCAGAACCTGGAGCAAGCCAAGGGAAGTCAAGAGATGAAAGCAGCCCCAGAGAAGTAAAGTGAGGAACCCTACAGGAACAGAAGCTGAAAGCATGGAGCCCAGGAGCAATGGAACAGCAGATGCCAGCCTGGTGACTACCCAGCTGACAAAGTGTTCCTGACCTATCGACCTTCCTTGAACTAAGGTATCTTTACATGGATACCTTAGTTTGGACATTTTTATAGGCTTAGAACAGTAAACTTGTAATTTATTAAATTCCCCTTTTTAAAAGTCATTCCAGTTCTTGTATATCGTATTCCAGCAGCTTGCAAACTAACACAGCCTCCAAAGATCACATCCTAGCTATTGAACAAGCCCAATAGAAAATTTAATTATACTTCTATTAATAAATTATTTTTGATTTTCAAAGGTCAAGAATCAACTTCATGATTTTGTTCAAAACTTTTTTTTTCTTTTTTTTTTTTTATTAATTAAAAAAAGAATTAACAAAACAATTAGAAATCATTCCAATCTACATGTACAATCAGTAATTCTTAATAACATCACATAGTTGCATATTCATCATTTCTTAGTACATTTGCATCAATTTAGAAAAAGAAATAAAAAGACAACAGAATAAGAATTAAAACAATAATAGAAAGAAAAAAAAAACAAAAAAAACAAAAACAAAAAACCTATACCTCACATGCAGCTTCATTCAGTGTTTTAACATAATTGCATTACAATTGGGTAGTATTGTGCTGTCCATTTCTGAGTTTTTATATCCAGTCCCGTTGTACAGTCTGTATCCCTTCATCTCCAATTATCCCTTCTCTTTTTTTTTTTTTTAATTAACGGAAAAAAAGAAATTAACCCAACATTTAGAGATCATACCATTCTACACATGCAATCATTAATTCTTAACATCATCACATAGATGCATGATCATCATTTCTTAGTACATTTGCATTGGTTTAGAAGAACTAGCAACATAACCGAAAAAGATATAGAATGTTAATATAGAGAAAAAAATAAAAGTAATAATAGTAAAATCAAAACAAAACAACACAAAACAAAACAAAAACCTATAGCTCAGATGCAGCTTCATTCAGTGTTTTAACATGATTACTTTACAATTAGGTATTATTGTGCTGTCCATTTTTGAGTTTTTTTATCTAGTCCTGTTGCACAGTCTGTATCCCTTCAGCTTCAATTACCCATTGTCTTACCCTGTTTCTAACTCCTGCTGAACTCTGTTACCAATGACATATTTCAAGTTTATTCTCGAATGTCCGTTCACATCAGTGGGACCATACAGTATTTGTCCTTTAGTTTTTGGCTGGATTCACTCAGCATAATATTCTCTAGGTCCATCCATGTTACTACATGGTTCATAAGTTTATCTTGTCTTAAAGCTGCATAATATTCCATCGTATGTATATACCACAGTTTGTTTAGCCACTCTTCTGTTGATGGAGATTTTGGCTGTTTCCATCTCTTTGCAATTGTAAATAATGCTGCTATAAACATTGGTGTGCAAATGTCCGTTTGTGTCTTTGCCCTTAAGTCCTTTGAGTAGATACCTAGCAATGGTATTGCTGGGTCATATGGCAGTTCTATATTCAGCTTTTTGAGGAACCGCCAAACTGCCTTCCACAGTGGTTGCACCCTTTGACATTCCCACCAACAGTGGATAAGTGTGCCTCTTTCTCCGCATCCTCTCCAGCACTTGTCATTTTCTGTTTTGTTGATAATGGCCATTCTGGTGGGTGTGAGATGATATCTCATTGTGGTTTTGATTTGCATTTCTCTAATGGCCAGGGACATTGAGCATCTCTTCATGTGCCTCTTGGCCATCCGTATTTCCTCTTCTGAGAGGTGTCTGTTCAAGTCTTTTTCCCATTTTGTAATTGGGTTGGCTGTCTTTTTGTTGTTGAGATGAACAATCTCTTTATAAATTCTGGATACTAGACCTTTATCTGATATATCATTTCCAAATATTGTCTCCCATTGTGAAGGCTGTCTTTCTACTTTCTTGATGAAGTTCTTTGATGCACAAAAGTGTTTAATTTTGAGGAGTTCCCATTTATTTATTTCCTTCTTCAGTGCTCTTGCTTTAGGTTTAAGGTCCATAAAACCGCCTCCAGTTGTAAGATCCATAAGATATCTCCCAACATTTTCCTCTAAATGTTTTATGGTCTTAGACCTAATGTTTAGATCTTTGATCCATTTTGAGTTAACTTTTGTATAGGGTGTGAGAGATGGGTCTTCTTTCATTCTTTTGCATATGGATATCCAGTTCTCTAGGCACCATTTATTGAAGAGACTGCTCTGTCCCAGGTGAGTTGGCTTGACTGCCTTATCAAAGATCAAATGTCCATAGATGAGAGGGTCTATATCTGAGCACTCTATTCGATTCCATTGGTCGATATATCTATCTTTATGCCAATACCATGCTGTTTTGACCACTGTGGCTTCATAATATGCCTTAAAGTCAGGCAGCGCGAGACCTCCAGCTTCGTTTTTTTTCCTCAAGATGTTTTTAGCAATTCGGGGCACCCTGCCCTTCCAGATAAATTTGCTTATTGGTTTTTCTATTTCTGAAAAATAAGTTGTTGGGATTTTGATTGGTATTGCATTGAATCTGTAAATCAATTTAGGTAGGATTGACATCTTAACTATATTTAGTCTTCCAATCCATGAACACGGTATGCCCTTCCATCTATTTAGGTCTTCTGTGATTTCTTTTAGCAGTTTTTTGTAGTTTTCTTTATATAGGTTTTTTGTCTCTTTAGTTAAATTTATTCCTAGGTATTTTATTCTTTTAGTTGCAATTGTAAATGGGATTCGTTTCTTGATTTCCCCCTCAGCTTGTTCATTACTAGTGTATAGAAATGCTACAGATTTTTGAATGTTGATCTTGTAACCTGCTACTTTGCTGTACTCATTTATTAGCTCTAGTAGTTTTGTTGTGGATTTTTCCGGGTTTTCGACGTATAGTATCATATCGTCTGCAAACAGTGATAGTTTTACTTCTTCCTTTCCAATTTTGATGCCTTGTATTTCTTTTTCTTGTCTAATTGCTCTGGCTAGAACCTCCAACACAATGTTGAATAATAGTGGTGATAGTGGACATCCTTGTCTTGTTCCTGATCTTAGGGGGAAAGTTTTCAATTTTTCCCCATTGAGGATGATATTAGCTGTGGGTTTTTCATATATTCCCTCTATCATTTTAAGGAAGTTCCCTTGTAGTCCTATCTTTTGAAGTGTTTTCAACAGGAAAGGATGTTGAATCTTGTCGAATGCCTTCTCTGCATCAATTGAGATGATCATGTGATTTTTCTGCTTTGATTTGTTGATATGGTGTATTACATTAATTGATTTTCTTATGTTGAACCATCCTTGCATACCTGGGATGAATCCTACTTGGTCATGATGTATAATTCTTTTAATGTGCTGTTGGATACGATTTGCTAGAATTTTATTGAGGATTTTTGCATCTGTATTCATTAGAGAGATTGGTCTGTAGTTTTCTTTTTTTGTAATATCTTTGCCTGGTTTTGGTATGAGGGTGATGTTGGCTTCATAGAATGAATTAGGTAGTTTTCCCTCCACTTCGATTTTTTTGAAGAGTTTGAAGAGAATTGGTACTAATTCTTTCTGGAACGTTTGGTAGAATTCACATGTGAAGCCATCTGGTCCTGGACTTTTCTTTTTAGGAAGCTTTTGAATGACTAATTCAATTTCTTTACTTGTGATTGGTTTGTTGAGGTCATCTATGTCTTCTTGAGTCAAAGTTGGTTGTTCATGTCTTTCCAGGAACCCGTCCATTTCCTCTAAATTGTTGTATTTATTAGCGTAAAGTTGTTCATAGTATCCTGTTATTACCTCCTTTATTTCTGTGAGGTCAGTAGTTATGTCTCCTCTTCCATTTCTGATCTTATTTATTTGCATCCTCTCTCTTCTTCTTTTTGTCAATCTTGCTAAGGGCCCATCAATCTTATTGATTTTCTCATAGAACCAACTTCTGGCCTTATTGATTTTCTCTATTGTTTTCATGTTTTCAATTTCATTTATTTGTGCTCTAATCTTTGTTATTTCTTTCCTTTTGCTTGCTTTGGGGTTAGCTTGCTGTTCTTTCTCCAGTTCTTCCAAATGGATAGTTAATTCCTGAATTTTTGCCTTTTCTTCTTTTCTGATATAGGCATTTAGAGCAATAAATTTCCCTCTTAGCACTGCCTTTGCTGCGTCCCATAAGTTTTGATATGTTGTGTTTTCATTTTCATTCGCCTCGAGGTATTTGCTAATTTCTCTTGCAATTTCTTCTTTGACCCAGTCGTTGTTTAGGAGTGTGTTGTTGAGCCTCCACGTATTTGTGAATTTTCTGGCACTCTGCCTATTATTGATTTCCAACTTCATTCCTTTATGATCTGAGAAAGTGTTGTGTAAGATTTCAATCTTTTTAAATTTGTTAAGACTTGCTTTGTGACCCAGCATATGGTCTATCTTTGAGAATGATCCATGAGCACTTGAGAAAAAGGTGTATCCTGCTGTTGTGGGATGTAATGTCTTATAAATGTCTATTAAGTCTAGTTCATTTATAGTAATATTCAGATTCTCTATTTCTTTGTTGATCCTCTGTCTAGATGTTCTGTCCCTTGATGAGAGTGGTGAGTTGAAGTCTCCAACTATTATGGTATATGAGTCTATTTCCCGTTTCAGTGTTTGCAGTATATTCCTCACGTATTTTGGGGCATTCTGATTCGGTGCGTAAATATTTATGATTGTTATGTCTTCTTGTTTAATTGTTCCTTTTATTAGTATATAGTGTCCTTCTTTGTCTCTTTTAACTGTTTTACATTTGAAGTCTAATTTGTTGGATATTAGTATAGCCACTCCTGCTCTTTTCTGGTTGTTATTTGCATGAAATATCTTTTCCCAACCTTTCACTTTCAACCTATGTTTATCTTTGGGTCTAAGATGTGTTTCCTGTAGACAGCATATAGAAGGATCCTGTTTTTTAATCCATTCTGCCAATCTATGTCTTTTGATTGGGGAATTCAGTCCATTGACATTTAGTGTTATTACTGTTTGGATAATATTTTCCTCTAACATTTTGCCTTTTGTATTATATATATCATATCTGATTTTCCTTCTTTCTACACTCTTTTCCATATCTCTCTCTTCTGTCTTTTTGTATCTGACTCTAATGCTCCCTTTAGTATTTCTTGCAGAGCTGGTCTCTTGGTCACGAATTCTTTCAGTGACTTTTTGTCTGAGAATGTTTTAATTTCTCCCTCATTTTTGAAGGATAATTTTGCTGGATATAGGAGTCTTGGTTGGCAGTTTTTCTCTTTTAGTATTTTAAATATATCATCCCACTGTCTTCTAGCTTCCATGGTTTCTGCTGAGAAATCTACACATAGTCTTATTGGGTTTCCCTTGTATGTGATGGATTGTTTTTCTCTTGCTGCTTTCAAGATCCTCTCTTTCTCATTGACCTCTGACATTCTAACTAGTAAGTGTCTTGGAGAACGCCTATTTGGGTCTAATCTCTTTGGGGTGCGCTGCACTTCTTGGATCTGTAATTTTAGGTCTTTCATAAGAGTTGGGAAATTTTCAGTGATAATTTCTTCCATTAGTTTTTCTCCTCCTTTTCCCTTCTCTTCTCCTTCTGGGACACCCACAACACGTATATTTGTGCGGTTCATATTGTCCTTGAGTTCCCTGATACCCTGTTCAAATTTCTCCATTCTTTTCCCTATAGTTTCTGTTTCTTTTTGGAATTCAGATGTTCCATCCTCCAAATCACTAATTCTATCTTCTGTCTCTTTAAATCTATCATTGTAGCTATCCATTATTTTTTCTATGTTTGCTACTTTATCCTTCACTTCCATAAGTTCTGCGATTTGTTTTTTCAGTTTTTCTATTTCTTCTTTATGTTCAGCCCATGTCCTCTTCATGTCCTCCCTCAATTTATCGATTTCATTTTTGAAGAGGTTTTCCATTTCTGTTCGTATATTCAGCATTAGTTGTCTCAGCTCTTGTGTCTCATTTGAGCTATTGGTTTGTTCCTTTGACTGAGCCATATTCTCAATCTTTTGAGCGTGGACAGTTATCTTCTGCTGCTGGCGTCTGGGCATTTATTCAGATTTCTCTTGGTGTTGGACCCAGCAAGGTTGTAATATTTTTCTGTGAAATCTCTGGGTTCTGTTTTTCTTATCCTGCCCAGTAGGTGGCGCTCGTGGCACACGTTTGTCTGCGGGTCCCACCAGTAAAAGGTGCTGTGGGACCTTAAACTTTGGAAAACTCTCGCCGTCCTGGGGGTTCGCTAGCCGAAGAGGCTTGAGCCGGCCCGGGTCCGAACGCAGGGAGGGTTGCTGGTCGCCGCAGCCAGGGAAAGAGCCCGTCCGAATTTCCTAGTCGGCCCTGGGCAACACGCGTGGCGGGAGGGCGCCAGCGGCAGCGGCCCGCCCGAGAGAGTGCACGTTCCCCGGGAGTCACGGGGTCACCGTTCTCCGCGGCCTGGGGGTTTCCGATCCAATTCTCTCAGTTGGTCCGGGGGCTGCGCGTGGTGTGGGCGCCAGTCGCCTTGGTTTCAGGGGACCACCTCTCCAATTCTCCCAGCCGGCCCGGGAAGGGGGAAGGGAGTAACTCCGGCCGCTTCCCGCCCCGCCCGGTAAGGCCCGCGCGCCTCGGCGATCTCACCCGAGCTGCTTCTCTCAGCCAGCCAGCCGTTCCAGGATGGGGTACGCTGTCTTTTTTATCTCTGTTGTGGCTTTGGGCGCTTTCTGTATCGTTTCTACTCCCCTAGTAGGTGTCCTGGAGAAGAAACTAAGATCCGCGCGTCTTACTAAGCCGCCATCTTCCAGGAAGTCTCCAAAACTTTTTAACTTCAAATGTTCTGAAAGGACTTCTGTGCTACCATAAGCTGTAAACTCTTAGAATTTTGGTCATTTTATTAACATTGTCCACACCTCACACTAATTCATTTTTCAGGTAGAATTAATGTAAAGCACCTATAGAGATGCTCATCCTAATTTAGCCTCCTTAATACACTGTCCTCAGGTGGTCTGATTGTTCTTCTGATTCTGACTCTGGGGTGGAAGGAAAGAAGACTCCCACCCACTGGGGGTCTTCAGTGCTGAAAAGCTGAATTATACATGAGTAAAGTCACTAAACTGGGTGAGGACTTGATAAGAGCTGACTGACTATCCTTAGAGAGATTCCTCTTCTTTCCAGCCCTGGCTCACAGTACTTCTTCCAATTCCCACATTCTCTGCTGATAATGTAATGAAGGCTATCTTAGTTAGATAACGTTGCTGGAATGCAAAACACCTGAGATGGACTGGCTTTTATAAAGGGGATTTATTTAGTTATACATTTACAGTTCTTCAGAGGAAAGGCACCAGCTTTCATTTTGCTTTCTCTGTCATATGGGAAGGTACGCAGCTCATCAGTTGGCCTTCCCTCCGGGCTTCTGGGTTCAAACAGCTTTCCCCAGGGTGATTTGTTTCTGCATCTCAAAACATCTGGGTCTGAGCTCACTCTCTGTCTTCTGACTCGTCCTTTTAAGCCTCCAGCTGATCAAATTAAAATGCCACTCCATTGTGGAAGGCACACCCCTTAGCCTACTGCAGATATAATCAGCCATAGATGAATTTCACATGCTGATCATTTAAGTCCACAGCAACAGAATAACAGAGCACTATCATCTGGCCAAGCTGACACTTGAACTTAACTACTGCAAAGACCATGGCCAATTCTCCAAGTAATAGAGCATTTACTATGATCTGAAGCTATAGGGTGCCCTGTCAGGTCTCCAAAAACACATATGAGACCTTTACTCTCCTTTACATCTCCAGGTATCCCTTAGAGCTTATGAATGTTCCAAGAAAGAACAGAGGAATGTCCTCTTGGCATAGATAAATAATTGTGCAAACACTCGGGGCATAGCCAGACTCATGATCCTCCTTCATTACATGGTAATTTTCTCATTTATAGGGATGATTCAAAGGTGGGATATGGTAACGTAGCTGGTCTTTGCAAGTTGTCCACATTCAGTGGGCTTGAATTTGGATCTCTGGTCCAGCAAATCTCCTGGACACTGTAACAGCATTTTGTATGGTAGTACTTTTCCTGGTCCACTTCCTGGCACTTCCCTGAAGTATATGCCCTCTCAGACCACACTCTGAGATGAGGTTTACTCAGGCATTTGAAACTGCAGGGCTAGTGAGTGTCTTCTTACTTGGTCCTTCTTCCTTTCTCCCAACCTTATCTGCACTTCCATCCACTCCTTCTGGTTCCTCTCACATAAACGCCCCTTAATGCTCCTTTACTTCCACAGAGGGTCTTTTTAACCATTAGTCCAGAGTCCCAGGACCTTAGCAACATGAAAACTTATTGACCCTCTTTGAGGATAAAAATTCGTTACCAACATCAGTACTATTAGGAGAGTAAGGGGCTTTCTTTTTTCCTGTGGAGTTACTCTGCTGAGGGTAACCCAAATGGCTTCAAAATCAGCAAACTAAAAGATGACTGAGTTTTTTAAACATTTGAGTTGAAATTTAAGGATCTTGTCTCTTTTGCTACAATAACCATCTAGCTGGAGTACCTTGAAGAGGTGCCCAGCTCCTTATCTATTCCCCTTTTCAGGATCAAGCAGATATGTAAATGATACTATGCCTCCATTGTCCTGCCCAGTCATTCTTGCCTCATCACTGAGGGAATAATTTTTTAACAAAAAGGAATCTGCACTTGATGATTTGGGAGATTCTCAGTCTACCCCAATGGCAAAAGAGGCAAAAATTAAGAGATTCACTGTCAGGAAAGCTTGTTGGCTTGTTGTAAAGAAAAGGTGAGGGCATGATTGTACAACTTTTCGCTAACACCTCAGAAGGAATGAAAAATCAATGTATTTAGTTACGTAAAGGCTCTTTGAAGAGATTAAGGTTGTGACTCACAGATCCTCTCAATCAAATTAGAAGGCATCTTGGAACCTTAAGAACTTTGTCCCTCAGCAATCTTAGCACAAATCAAAAGTAGAAATGGTATTATCTAGGTAAGATCTGTGTATAAATTTTCAGTTTCTAATAGAGTGAATTCCTTTGAAATACACAGGAGATCCACAAGTTTCTTGAGAATTTTATATTAGCAGAAACATTGCTGGCTTGCACTGAAAGGAACATAGAGAATATGAAATGCAAGATGGTGGCTCCCCAAAGGTCTACAATCGGAGAATAGGCTGATAAAACTACTCAGCTGCACACATATGCTACCTTTTATGAACAAGGAATGATGACTTAGAGGGAAGAAGCACAAGCCTAGAGGGTGAGCCAAGACCCACAGAAGATTATTCCCAGGCCTTGCAACAAAACAGAGTCTGCCTTTCTGGATTTTGAAGTTGCTTAGGTCCCTTAACTCCTTTGCCCTTCTATTTTCTCCCTTTATGGAATATCTATAATTGTTATCCTATGTTTGTCGCATATTTTTATTTTAGATGTAAATTGCTTATTTCTTGAGTTTCATGAGTCCGTAAGTGGAGAGGAATTGTTTCCTGGGATGGATTATAACCAGATCCTCTCCCATACATGATTTTGATGATGCGAATTTGGACTCTGCGGTGGATAAGATTTAGATGGGATTTTTGGCTTTGATTTGATGCTGTAATGGGATGAGACTTTTTGGGACCATGGAATGGGTAAAATGTATTTTGTATATGGGACAGAACAATATTTGAATTAACTTAAAAATATATTTTTTTAGAAATAATGTTTACAACCAAAATTTCAAAAATATTCAACCCTACGTCATCATCAATAACAAATATTTATTGTCTATTTTCCTAAGAGGTGAGTTGTTCCTGTGCTTCAGAATTTCTCATTAGAGGCAGCTGTATGTGTATTATCTTTCCCTGGCCTATCAATTGCAACATCCCCTCTAATTTAGAGAACCAATCTCCCTGGATACAGCACAGTGCTAGAAAGGGAGAGACTGAGAGAGAGATACCAATTTTGATAAACAAATTCCCCAAAGAGTAAAATATAGATGGATTTCAGAAGAAGAATGTCCCCAGAAGCACTGCATGCTGGGACTGTAGTTTTTCATGAATTCTATCAATATGAAACATCAGAGAAGTAGTTGACAGAGGAGTCTCATGTCAATCCAGCTGGCTTTCATTTGTTGAGCAACTACTAGATCCTTTATTGTGGGCTCAAGTTTATGTGTTTTTGCACTATTATCTGCTCTCCAGTTACACATCAAAGAGTGGCACCACTCAACACATGTTAGGGGCGAGGGAAAGAGCAAAGTACATGTCGCATCTATTGGTGAAGAGCCTGGATAGATTCTCCTCATTTGAGGATGGGCACTAGAAAGATAATTAATACAAACTTATGGGAAAAGTGTAGGATTTGTTTCATTTTCACCTCAATAGGATTCAAGAAGACAGCTCAGTGAAATATAAAAATCACACAGAGAGATCACACTGATATGAAAGGGAAAAGAATAAATAAGGAAAGACTGCAAGGAAAATAAAAATGTCATAGCAGGATTAAAATCAGCATTTAGTGAAAACAAACAGAATGGATGCATCAGAAAATTGTATCAGTGATGTGCAAGAAAACCCAGAAAAGTTTTTTTCAGAACACTTAGAAAAAGGACAAAGAAATCCAAAGTATAGAGGACAGAAGAGATACATGCTGTATAAAGTTATATGTCTTCCTGAACAGCAGACTAGAACAAATAGAATAATTAAAAAGTATAACAGAAAAATCTTTCCTTAGAAGAGAACGAGTCTGTTAAAAACATACTAAATCTGTCATTTTCCAGATGATATTGTTTCAGGCATAATTGATAATTAAGCAGATATATAGATTAAAGATTCTCTTTTAAAAAAACTTGGACAACTAGTAGAATTAAAAACAAAGATTGATAAAGCACAAGAGATGATAAAGCTAAAAAAAAAAACACCATACATCAAAAGTTGGAAAACAAAAGAAATATCAAGAAAACATAAAATACAGGAAACCTAAAACAAAGAAGCAGAAATAAGACTAAATATATTGCCTATAAAAATATATATTATAGTTTAATTCCCCCATTAAATGACCAAATTTTAACTCAGAAAATCTCAAAATCAGGTTAGAAAATAAAATCCAACTACGGGCTACTTATAAGATATACTATCTATCTTTGGCCACAATAATGTCACATAATATTACTCCAAAACATAGTGGCTTAAAGCAGCATTTTTATTGCTCACTGATCTGTGGTCTCCTTGTTAGCAGATCAGCTGAAGTACAGACCTGGATTCAGACTGGCTTGGAGTCTAAACTCTGTTCCCTGTTATCCACCCCCATGACTCAGGGCATGCAATTTAGTCCTTCCAAGATTCAATTTTCTCATTTATCTAGTGGAAATACTAACATCTGCCTTAGAGAGTTGTTATGAAGATTAAGAGGCTAATGTATGCTAAAGCACCTAGCACAATACCTGGGATAAAGTATGTCCTTCGTATGCAGTTTTTGTTTTTGTTGATATTATTTTTGTTGTATGATTGATACTTGATTTCTTTAAGATAGTGGATGGTAGAGGGCAGCATTTGATTCTGCTATAGCTTTAGAAACCTGCTACATTTTAGCATTTTAGTGTTCAAAGATGAATAAATTTTTATCCACTGGTTGATTCATTCCCTCCACAAATATCTATTAATGCCAACCATGTGCCCAACGTGGTACTAGGAGGTAGAGATGGAAAAATGAATTAGATGTTACCCTCTTCTAGGAAGCAGGTGGAAAGGGTGATTATTCTAATGCAACATGATACCCACTTTGATAGTGATCTCAGTGCCTTGCCAGGGGACCCTGGGACGGTAGCACTCTGCCTAGTGTAGTCACAAAGGGCATCAGAGAGGAGGTGACTTTTTATAGTAATAATTGTCAATAATGTCTTCTAGGGGCCAGGCAATGTACTAAAACTTTTGCATATTTTATTGCATTTGATCTTCCTTAGTTTATTCTGCCTTCAACCTTATGACCCTCTATGAGAAGTTGCAATATTATAAATGTCCTCCTACTCCATCCAGAATGAGAGAAGGCAGAGGCATCTCCAAGTGTGTTCTGTGGGAAGTTATTCCCCACAGATGTTACTTTAAAAAGATTGGGAAGTGAGTACTGGTTTTGCCTCTTAGAGTATTGCAACATACGGAGATATTTTACAGGTTCTGGAAAAGCTTGATCTCCTTAAATCCAGACTTTCCCAAATGTTAACTACATTTTAAAAATACCAACTATAAACATCGTTAAAAACAAAGAAGCATGGGACACTGTGGAAGTCCTTATTTATGCTATCTCTTACCTCTTAAGCAAATGTCTGTATGCTTTCTGGGACAGTCTTTTTAAGAGAGGGGGGGTATGGGGGATGGCGATTTTTGTTATATATTTTAGGATATTTCTAATGAAAATGGCACAGGATTGGCATAGGTGGAAATGGTAGTAGGGGAGTTAGGGAGTGGCAGAAAGTGCAATGCCAGAAAAAGGCAAAGCTGTAGAAGACTGTAATTTAGGTAAGAGCAACCTGCTAAAAATTTAGGTTAAGCCCTCATAAGAAATTGCAGGAAGATGATGTCATAATAAGGTGTTTAGAAAAAAATATACATAATTACCATTATAGTAACATGAAATAATGAACTCAGTTTATTATTATTTTGGTTAGTTTTACTCTATTTCAAATCATGCCTAATTAAAATTTCCCTTGGTTCATTTTTTCCTGTTTTCCCAATGTTCTGCAGATAAGTCTTGCAATATTACCTGTTAGTCAATAAGCCTTCAAGAATCACTGAAAACTATTTTGAGCAGTTTATATAGTTTTTAATTGCATGATTGCTTTTCAATGATATTGTAGTCATGACCTGACTTTTCCTATCAAGCATAATGCATCTTTTTAATGTCTAATTATTGCAGTTTAATGAACATGTGTTTGATATAATGAAATTGAAGCAATTTTAACTCATGTTTTACTTCAGTATTGTGATGTAAATGGTTCTGGAAGTTGATTAAATGATACAAAGACATATTTGAAGCATGTCCCTCCCCATTCTTGGTCTCACCTCTTTGGTGCTGTGCTCTTTACGTTTCATAACTGCCATCAAATCAGAATTTTTAGGGAGTGGCAAGTGCTCCATTCAGTAATGTACACATACAACTTCAGTCGACAGCTCAGACATGTTGCCTCTCAAAGGAAGATATAAAAGGCTGGAACGTGGGTAGATGCGGATCTGACAGGGCAGTTGCAGGATGTATTGCAGGCCTATGGACCAGGTGTGGTGTGGTCTCAGAATGCCCTTTGGTATCTGGACAAGCACTGTGGAATGCTGGAAGAGGAACTCCTGGACTCTAATGAGTAATTCTCTCTGTTGGGAGGCGGAAGAGTTAGAAGCAGCCAGGGTCAGAAGTCTTCAGGGGATTTGTTTTCCTTTCCCCTCCACCATCAACCCAGTTTTACAATGTGGATCACTTATTTTCCTATACTACAGTAAAAAAAAAAGAAAAAAAATAACGAACATTTACTTTTTAATTAAATGTAGTACCACTTAGGAAGATGTATGCTAATCTGCAACCAAATCTGCCGCCCTCAGCTCTACAAGCTGCTGCCCCAGCAGAGGCTGTCGAGCTCTCGATAAGAGAGGCAAGGAGCAAGGTGCAAGTCCCTCAGCGATAACCTCCTGACTCCTACATTATAGGTCTTTCTGCTGGAATTGAGTTCTACATCTTATTCGATGGGTTATTGTCACCGATGAGTAATGAATGCACCCTGCCCGAGTCCCAGGGTGCAGGAGGCAGTCGTTCAGGCCACGGGGAGCCCAGCTGCGGGCCGCGGGGCGGGCAGATAAAGGGAAGGCAGTTAAAGGCGCAGCGACGCCGGCCACGGCGCGGGACCTGCGGCGGGGAGCAGCCCCCGGCCTGGCCCGCTGACTGGGGCAGGGAGCATGTGCATCAATCACTCTGTTCCCTGGGCTAATGGGCAGTGCAGATAAAGCAGCCTGAACCAGTAGAACAAAGGAAGAACATGATGGAGAGGGCATCTCCGCCAGTGGGTAGCTCCCGGGGCTGTACTTGAGAAGGGAAAATCATTGACGGTTACCGGAACCCCAGACTGGGGGCATAAGGCTTTACGGGACTCGTTTAGGACAGTCTGTTTTGGTTCCTTCCAGTGTCCCTTTGTGAAATGGGCCTGGATTTGTTTATTTGGATGTCTGATTTCCTTGTAGCCCCCTGAGGAGACTCCTGAGGGAATCTTTTCTAAGAAACAGCACTGCAGGCTTGATAGGTCTAAGTTTCTGATTATAATGTTTATAAATGTTTGGGTGACTCCAGAGATATAACAGGTGACACAATTAACTGTGGTTTTAAAAATCCTTGTACTCAATGCATTTATATATTGCTCTTAAATTTACCATGGAACTGATTTACTAGAGCTTTACACACACGTGCACACACACAACCTGGCCAGTCTCTGCATACAGTGAATTCTCTTCAATAGATGGCTATCTTAAGAAAGAGAGAGAGAAAGAGCCTATGAGACAACCAGCTTAACTCCAAGGACAGCAAAACTTTTAAGAACAGAACTGAGAATATGCTACTCAACTATTTCTCTATCTCTGAGCTTAAACTATTGGACAGCTTTTAGAAATAATGTTTTAGAGGAAGGTAAAACAATTGACTTTTTTTTATATGTTTACAGCAATTGTATTGTGCCAGAGTACAAGATAAGGTAATTAATTTATAATCCTTTTTTATTCAGGAAAATTTTTATGATCCTCTTCAGACATTGCAAAAAAAATAGCTGTAACACTTGTTTTAAAAAATGGTTAAGTCAGAAATTCTTGGAGGGAAAAAGAGGGAGAAGGGTGCACTTGAGAAGTAAGTAGAGTGACTAGTTCAGTCTGTGAAAAGCAGAAGGCATAATATTTCTTCCTCCTAAAACCAAGCACAGCTCCTGAGGCTGTGAGACCTGGGTAACACACAGCACACTGAACTTTCTGGCTAGTCAGTCATTCAGATGACACTTAGGGTCGGTAACCTGTTGTTTTTGATTTGTGATGATGAAATTATGTTAGAGCTATCTAGTTGTCTGGAAGAACTATGCCACATTTCATGATTTGGTTCTATTTTCAAATGAATTTGCTTCTGTGTTTGCTTGTAGTAACTTCAGTGAGTCTATGTTGATGGGAGAGACTGCAATTAGAGACATCTAGTTTTCAGAAGACCTACAATCTAGTTCTGCTTTGCCAATTACTAATTGGCCTTTGGCAGGTGGCTTCATTTTGGGGGTCTCCTCCTTCTCATCTATTAAATATGGACTTGGCAATGGCGTTTCATCGATTCTTTGCCTTATGCCCCTAAAATGCAATTAAACCACAAAACCTTAATATGTCTCTGCTTGCCTTTGAAGAAGATATTCAGAAACTTAGATGAAAAGTCTTTCAGGAATCAATATGTTATTTATTCCAAAAACAGCGATTCTACTAAATCACACGTGTAGAATGTGAGATGAAGTACTCTAGAACCTGAAATATGGGAAAATCCTAGGTTTTTGTATACTGATGTAAAGGGCGGGCCACAGTGACTAAGCAGGCAGAGTTCTCACCTGCCATGTTGGAGAGCCGGGTTCGATTTCTGGTGCCTGTCCATTCAAAAAAAAAAAAAAAAGGAATACTAATGTAGAATATTCCAACAGTTGAAAATTAGCCCATCAATTACCATAAGTTACGGTCTCACGTATTGGTGGGACTGTCCTGTGATTCTTCTCTCAGGCTGTCTGGGTGACTCTGGCTCACTTCTGATTGCAGTCAGACCCTCACCATGATTATAACATAGTGACTGCAGACCAAAGCAGACCCACATCACTGGGCCTGTGGTGAATGAGTTAGTTTGTATTTCATGCAAAGACCCAGACTTTAATGGGGTTGCGGGACCCTCCTAACTCCTGCTTAGTTATCTAGATAAATATTGTTGGTTTCCAAGGTCTTGGATATAAAACAGGTGAATCAGAGAGCTCATGGTTGCTCTCATTTCAGGAGATCAGTTGCTGTCTCATCATGTAAAGTAAATCAGGGAATCCTATTTCAAGCCAGGAAAAAAGGCAATTGAACAAGTACATCATGATTTGGAAAATCAATTCTATTAGTTAACCTTCAATCCGTAGCGGTACCCCAATAAACTTGGGTCAAATGAGTATTAATGAATGCTTTTTTGCATTTTGTTTTTTACTATGTGATTTTAATGGGCCAGGCAACCATAGTACCTTTTTAATACTAAATATTTGAATTTTACAAATGGCTGATTTAATTGAAAAAATGTACAAAGTGAATGATTTTTCAAAGAGAAAAACTTTCACCAGTAGAAGATTCTGAGCATGAGACTCTGAATGCACTCTTAAAAGTCTAATTTAAAAACATTGATTGTGGCATAGAATCTGGAAATGTTATTTAACTACAGAATACATCAAATGTCATATGTTTTCTCAGTGTTAAAATTTTCTCAGGTGTTTTCGTTTTGAATCCTGCAGAAGTATCAAGGAGCAAACTTCATCGTTCATTAAAGACTGATGGAGCAGATATTTAATCACGGCAAGCATAAGTGATTGTTTGTTCTTTACAATGTAAAGGTTATGTTGGTGAGAAAGATCTGGAATGAGAATAATTCTGACGCTCATTCTTCTAAAATGGGATTCTCTTTTTAAAGTTTGCTGTAGCCTATGCCATTGTACATTATAATGCATTCTAAATGCTGCTGAAAAGAAACTAAGTTCTTGTTAGAATTTAAAACAGAAAGGATCCATTTCTGCCTAACAGTCTTGTACTTGCTCATTCCCTGAAGTGTATCCCATCTGCTTTTGGGAGCTCTCATTGCAATATGCAGTGATTGCAGGATAAGCACACCACTTTCCTGTCAATACTTTCCTATTAGCCTCCTGGATCCATACATCATCATCTTGCTGGTCTGCAGTTTGCTTATCTTTGTCTCTGAGGCTGCCTTTGATTTATCTAACACCCAAGCTAATGAGGCATGGAGCTCAGGGTGGCTCCAAGGATAATGCACTCCTGTATAAAAATGCTTAAGGAAGGATCAAGTGATAATCCATTCTAGACTAAAAGGCCTAGCCCTTCAACAAATGTTGTATTTCTTAATCGCTAAACTAAGACTGTAATAGCTCCCCCTTAAGCTACTGCCATCAGTAAAACTATATACACTATGTGCAATTTACCAAAAGAACTGAAAATTGGATTTTAATTTGTGCATACTGAAAAAAAAAGACAAAAAATAGTTTCTAACTTAGCAACAGTTACCACCATTACTTGACAGCATTCTTATGCAAAAAAAATAAGTTAGCTTTAATATTTAATTTACAGTAATAGTTTTATATTCCCTTGCTGGGGTCTATGTTTTTCTAAAGATAAAAATAACAGGAGCTACAATGTTACTGTGGCAAGGATAAATCAAGCCAGCTATTTCAATAATGGAGGTAATTACAAAGTATACAAATCTAAATGTACTGAGTGGTTAGGGGTTGTTTAATTAACGCAAAAGTTTCAATATCATCGGCAAGTGTGCTGGTGTCACAAAAGGATTGTTAAAAATGTATTTTAAAATAGTAATGATTTCACTATTTCAGTCATATAAATTGTAGCGATGGAAAAATCACTGCAACTATATAGCACTGCATGCGGAAGTGACCATTTAATTTGGCCAATATAAATAACCAATCTGAAAACACGGGTCCAAAATATTTCTGTTAGATATAATGCCCAAATAGGATATCTATATTAATTACATACATAGATAGTTCCAAAATATGTTTCTCCCACTTACTTTTCAGCATAAAGAATTTAAGCTATACAAAAATTTTCTTAAAATATTTTGTTTTTTCTATTAATCATATGCGACGAAAAGTGTAACATAGATGATTCTTCCATTTATGAATCTTTTGCCAATATCAAGAGCAAAACTTTTCTGTTTAAAAGGAAGGAGGGAAGGAGGAATGGAAGGAAGGGAGAAAGGAAGAAAGGAAGGAAGGAAGGAAAGAAATCAGGAGGGAAAGAAGGGAGGGAGGGAAAGAAAAAAGAAGAGGGAAAGAGAGCGCGAGAGCGAGCAAGTGAGAGAGAGACAGAGACAGAGAGAGAGAGAGAAAGTGAGGGAAGGATCAAGGAAGGGGGAAAGAAAGAACAGCCAGTCTGCAATTTAAAAATCCCAGGAGAAGAAAACCTTGCTCAGTATCATGGTGCAACAAGAAAATTCTTCCCCCCGTTAGTTCACTCTATGCCCCTCAGGACCTGGCCAAGGCAATAAGTCCCTTTATTGGTCACTAACTGACATAGTTAAGAACCAGGTGGAATTTAATGATGTGGCATTATTAGGAATTGTTATTGGGATGTAAATGATCTTAGGTTGGTTTATTTAAGTCACATAAAGAACCCAGTTTAAATGAAAATTACTTATTGATTATTAGAGCAATTAACAGAATAAATTTTAGTGCTGGTATTAACAGTTTCCTAAAGTCCAAAACTGTTGCTGCTTAAATGCAGCAGAAGACTTAATTGGTCTGGGACTCAAAGATTATCTTCTTTGGGGAGATTTACCCTTAAAGGCTTTTTAAATACAAGAAATGAATTGCCAAAAAAACATTCTAAAATGCTTTTCATTTTTCGCTTTTGGTAGGGGAAAAAATGTCAACACAAAATGGAGCTGCATAAATCTAATCGCATAAGTAAAGGAGTGAAATATTCTATTTTTAATTTATAAAATAAAAACAAGCAAACAAAAAGAGATTTGTGTTCAATTAGATTAGAACCTGTATCTAATGTGGCAGAATAAACTTCCTCTTTCTTGTCCTTTCCTAATATCTATCTATCAATCAACATCAATGATCCTTTATGGGAATCACTTTCCTTAGTTGTAGTTCTTTCTTTCTTTGATTAGTCTTCAAATTAAATATAGGGTCAATTCTTAGAATAAAGCCTTTGTCAGAACTGAGGATCCTTTCTATGACCTTTAAGAAGCAATAATAGTATGTACATTTATATACACAGATGTATGGAATAAAGTTATTTAGTTGCATGGTTTCAACAACGAAAGCTTTGAAATTTGGTTGAATTATTTCAATGTCATGGGCAAGTTCGCTTATTTTTTAAAACTCTGTGATTGCCATTGGCTTCATCCCAGTGCCTCTGCTTATCCTTGATGCTGTGCTAGGTACTTGCTTTGATTTCCTCAGATACCCTACAGTGGATTAACTTAAATAATGGGAATTCGTCAGTTCATGGCTTTGAGACTGGGGAAATGTTCAAATCAAAACATCATCAAGGTGATGCTTTCTCTCTGGTGTTGGGTCCTGGTGATTCTAAGTCCTGAGCTCCTTTGTCACATGGTAATGTACATGGCGTCCTCTTCTGGACTCTCTCTTCTCTTTTGGGTACCAATGACCTTGAGTCTCTTGTTTTCTGTGGCTTTCTCTCTCTGTCTGAATTTCATTTTCTTAGAAAGGACTCCAGTAATAGGCCTAAGATCCATCCTAATTAAGGTGGGCCACACCTTAACTGAAGTAACATCCTCACAAAGTCCTACCTACCTACAATTGGTTCACATCCACGTGAAATGGCTTTAAATTTAAGAAGGCGTTTTTCTTCTGGGGTCCCTACAGCTCCAAGCCACCAGAAGACCCATCAAAAGGAATGTCTATTGGGCCTAATTTGTTAACCATCACGATTATATAGACTGTTAAAAGTGATACTCAAGGGCAGTGCAACGGTGGCTCAGTGGCAGAATTCTCATCTGCCATGCTAGAGACTGGGCTTTGGTTCCAGGAGCCTGCCCATGCCAAAAAAGAAAAAAAAAAAAAAAAAAAAAGTGATACTGAAACCTGAGCAATAATTTGGGTTAAGTCATAGAAATAATTATCTATATTTTTACATGTTTTATGTACCAGACATTTTGCAATTTTTAAACATATCTAAGCAAGGTACAATTCCCATTTTACACATAAATAGACATGACCACAAAGCTCGTGAGTGGCAGAACTAGTGTTTAAATCTAGGCCTTCCCTAGTCCAAAGAGCAAGCACTTATCTACATGTGGTTTGTATGAATTAAAGTGTTTATACTTGGCTTTGTACCAGATTCAATCTTTACATAAAGGTCAATTAAATATATACAATTTCAGATTTAAGAGAAGAAATTATGTTTAGTCAAAACCTTGAGAGGTACTGACTGGCCCAGACCCCAAACATGAGGATACCCTGACAGTGTTATAGGAAACATAAAGGGTTCCACCTCGTATCTACTTTAGTTGTTCCAAAGGCGCCACGTGTTTTAAAAGGAAATTTGCTAAAGTATATTTATAAAGCAGATCAATGACATTTTTTAAAGAAGTTGAAATAGTGAGCAGTTATCGCTTTGGAGGGGTCTTATGGGGATAATTTTAGACATGCACTCTTTATATTAATATCTATGTTTTCCTTTCAAATTGCTTTAGTGCAAACTTTCTAATTCAGTATTTTGCTCACTAAAGCTTAAAAAATTTTACAAAAACCAGGGCTTAATCCTATAGAGCAACTCAATTCAAAAAGATAGAATGAACTTTAAAAATCCCTTTCTTTCTTTATTCTTTACTACACAATTGATAAATAAAATAAAATCTTACACTTAGAATATGCATTTATTTGTTATTATTAGTGAAGGTGAATGTTTAGAAATTATATTTCATGGCCATTTACGGTATAAACATTTTTGCCTGTTCACTGTAGTGTGTGTATGTGTGTGTGTCAGTGTGTGTAAAGTGTGGTGTGCTGTTTTGTTCATACACCTGTTCCCTGTGGTGTGTGTATGTGTGTGTGTCAGTGTGTGTAAAGTGTGGTGTGCTGTTTTGTTCATACACCTGTTCCCTGTGGTGTGTGTATGTGTGTGTCAGCGTGTGTAAAGTGTGGTGTGCTGTTTTTGTTCCTAATGGCTTGTAAGAACTCTTTCTGTATTAAGGATATTAATGATTTGTCTGCCATACCCGTTGCTTAATTTTTCTCTACTTATCTATTTCTCTTTAACTTTGTTGACAGTGTTTTTCTCTTAACTTTTTCTCCTTTTTACATTACCCCACTCACTGCTCTCTTCCTTTATGGTTCTCTTTTGGGGGGTCATGTTTAAAAAGTCATTTTGTACCTAAAATTACGCAGGTTCTCTCCCAGCATTTTATGATTTTCTTTAACATCATCATAATTATTATTGTTTCACATTTTAATCTTTAATCCATGTGGTGATTTTTGACCTAAATTTCAAGACTTCATTCCCGATAAGTACCAGGAAGAAACACTGCCCTCCTTAAGTGAAGTAGCAACTATGATATGCCAGATTAGAGAAGGAGGTTCCTTGCCAGGGGATTTGCTGCAGAGCCTTTACAGAATCTCAAATTCTTTAGCGTGTGTCAAGTAATATGAGCTAAAATGCATAAACTGTCAAATCGATTTCCTCATCCCTGTCTCAGTTACTCTGTTCAGGAGTTGTGGAGTATCACACTTGCCTCTAATTTTGCAGAAGTTCTTGCCCATTGCATAATTGCTATTTGATTGTGCCATTGGTATTTAGTTAAGAGTACCAGACTTTTTTTTTTTTAAGACAAAAGATGAGGGGAAATTACAAGTGATCAACATAGCCTTTCTGAATTTGTTTACTAAACTCTGAAGTGGTGATAACAATAATACTCATAGGGTTGATAGTGAGGAATAAATGATGTAATTTACATAAAAGTAAATGCTATTAGAATTATTGCTAGTATCATTAATATTAACATTTCTTCAAGTCTGATAAGAGATTTGGTTTTGGAGAATTTTCATATCCTCTGAGTTAGTGCTTATTTTTGGATTTCAATTATCTACACTAAATCTGCTTCCATTAGAGGATTAATTTAGACCATCTGGACTGTTATTTAGCCTAAGGAAAGGCGGATGGCTTAGGGTACCTAAATCAACTATTATATAATAAAATAATTAAACTTTCTTAATTCATTTTTCAGGGCCCAGTCACCAAATATTATCACTTAAAAGTTGCTGGAGCAAGAAAGTAAAACAATAATTAGGATATGACCTAGAAATTTGAAAACACCACCTAAGGATACTTAGGGAATTATTGAGTACATTTTACTTTATAGTATTTAGTGTTTCACACGATACTCTTTGCATCATTGTGTTGTGAAATGCTATGATGAATGTAGCATCATAATTTCTATGTTATTCATTTTTATTGTCTAAGAATTGAATTGCAAGACTGAATCCCAGACTACTTAATCAGCTTTTAAAAGATTATGAACAAAATAGGTAGAGGTAGAGAATATAAACTATATCATGCCCTGAAATAAATAAAAATTCTTCATTTTAATGGAAATTTCATCTGAGTCAGCAAAAACGTACATGGGGCATTGTTCTATGAACTAAAATAAGTATGTTATGTCAATAACAAACAATCAAACAACTGTTACTGTCCTGTAACTACATCTATGGGGGGGGTAGCTGTAATTGAGAACTTTCATGGCACTTGTTTAATCTTCCCAAACTACAGTAATTCTAAAAGGACATTGTCAGAGGTGGGCAAGATTCGACCTTACTTACCAACAGGCTTCATTGCCTTTGATGACATTTCAAAATGAAATCGTCTTGAAGCATGCTGGACTCTTAAAATTTATTCACTGCACCAGGGGGAACCGTAATCTCATGAAATTGTGTCTGTGTGTGCGCATGCATACATGCTTTAACCATTGAAGATGTGCTTACTTCTTCGATACCCTGAAAGCAAGTGGCACATTTAGTGTTTTGAAATGTTTATGGTTTTGCCATCTACATAATACTTGATATTAGATAAAAATTACTCCATGTTAATCATAGGCATTATTAATTAAAAACCACATGCTTAGTAATTAGCCCGTAGGGTTTGTCCTCCTGCCAGGACAGGGAAGACTCCCTGGATAGAAGATGTCACACTGACTAAGTTTATGCTCTGCTTGCTGTTAGCCGAAAGGCCAAGAGTAAAGCAAATCAGTTGGCTGAAATTTAGCAGTCAGTCAAATGATTCGAGATCCTGCTGAATGTAAAGCAATGGATGGGGTGCCAGGTGGACTCGCTCTTGAAGCCGAAGACATATCAACGGGCTCAAAATCAAACAAGCAGAAAAGACCATTGAAAATGGAAGTTATTGATACTATGCTTAATAAATGATAAAGGGGCGGGCCACAGTGGCTCAGCAGGCAAGAATGCTTGCCTGCCATGCCAGAGGACCCGGGTTCAATTCCCGGTGCCTGTCTATGTAAAAAAAAGGATAAATAAATAAATGATAAAGGATGACCCAAACTATTATAAATGAAACAAAATTTATGTTATTAAAAGTTCTTCTCTGGACAGTTTATTGTTTTAGGACCGAAAGTTAGATTATGTTTAGTTATTGCTAATGGATACAGCAATTGCCTGCCCGGTGGCTGCTGCTTTCCTTCTCCCTCAAAACAGGATTTCAGTTTTGCAGAGGCATCCACTCCTCCCCCGAGCCCATCCTTAGCTTGAGGAATGCCCTGAGTTGACAATCAGTAGTTGGTCTTTCACTGGTAACTGTTGTTTGTCCAATTGGATTAAGGGAAAGGCTTTTATTCCATGTTGAAGGAAAGAGCTTTTTTCTATTCAGCTGGACATGAATGAAGAAGTGTGGCAGGAAGGGGCTGCCAGCCAGGCCATGCTGGGACTTGTAGGTGAATTTAGGAACTTCCTACTTAATCCTGAGAGCAATAGTTATTGCGATGTTTTCAACTAGAAGTTAGCAGATGGGAAATTAGATTTTATTTAGAAAAAATAATTCAAGATGCAGAATGGAGAATGAAATGGAGGAGACAGGAGTAGAATTCTAGTCATTTTAAAAGTTTTACTAATTACCAATGTCTCCTTGGCAGCTAGTTCCCTTAATTCTCTCAAACTCTAAATATGAAATGATCAAAAGTGTTTCTACAGTTACTTTCTCAGTGATCTCATTAAATTTCATAGCTATAAGTGCTATCATATGCCTTGACTTCCCAAATTTATATTTCAAGCTCTGACCTTGCCCCTGAACTGCCAAACTCCCAGTGGCCTGCTTGACAACTTCTCTTGATATTTAGTAGGTATCTCAAACACAACAGGTCCAAAGTTGATCTCCTAACTTTCCTCCTCAAACTCTCTTCTCTCACAATATCCAGTGTGTGTTACTGACAACTTCAGGCTCCCAGGCTAAAGAGCTTGGAGTCATTTGATGCCTTTCTTTTTCTCGCACATCATGCCCATCCATCAGCAAATGTTGTTGGCTCTATCCTCAGAATCATATCAGGACCTAACCACTTCTAACCACTTGCATTTACCACTTACCATTCTGGTCCAATCCACCAGCATCTCTTACTTGAATTGTTCTAACTCATCTAAGTACTTTTAATTTTTCCTTCCATAGCCCCATCACAGTCTCTTCGCAACAGAGCAGCCAGCGATTTCCATTAAAATGTTGAGTCTGATTGCACACTCTTACACTTGCTACCCTCCAGTGGTTCCCATTCTCACTCAGAGTAAAAACCAAAGTCTTTACAATGTCTTACAAGTCCTCTGACATCTGTAAATTATTGCATCTGTTACTCCTCTCCATCTTGCTTTCTCTGCTCCAGTTACCTCCTTGCCATTCCTTCAACACTCTCAAAGTTCCATGCTGTTCCTTCAGTCTGGATGCTTATCCCCCATGATACCCACATCACTCACTCCATTCCTCCTCCAGGTCTTACCTAAGAGTCATCTTCTCCGTGAAGACTTCTCTGATCACCCTACCATAATTGCAATCCTTCCCCCATCCCTGACAATTTCCTATACCCTTTCCCTGCTTTTTTTTCTCCATGGCTTTTATTGCCGATTGCATTCTATATATTTTAAATATAAAAGCCTTTCATTTCATTGTGTGCCTCCCACCTATACTCTAAAATGTGAGCCCCTTGAAGGCAGGCATTTTTGCTAAAGTTTTCGCTGCTGCATCTTTAGTGCCTAGAAGTAGGCTCTCCGTAAATATTTATGGTTGAATGAATTTACCTTAGCATCCTTAGCTTTGAATAGAGTGTTTTGGTATACAGTAAGTGCTCAATAAATGCTTCATACAGTTGAATAGCGATTCATCTTGCTGTCTATTGCTTTCTGAAACAGGGTTCAGCAAAAATTGTTCATTATCCATCCATGTTGTAAGCATTCAATAAGTAGTTGTTGAATTTTGAACAGTTTTCTCTAGCTTTTTCAGACTGCAGCCCACAATGATTTCTAGGGTTTCTAACTGTGCTGGTTTGAAAGGATGTATGTTCCCTAGAAAAGCCATGTTTTAATCTAAATCCCATTTTGTAAAGGCAGAATAATCCCTATTCAATACTGTATGTTTGAATCTGTAATCAGATAATCTCCCTGGAAATGTGATTTAATCAAGAGTGGTTGTTAAACTGGATTAGATAGATGCATGTCTCCACCCATTTGGGTGAGTCTTGATTAGTTTCTGAAGTCCTATAAAAGAGGAAACATTTTGGATAATGAAAGAGATTCGGAGAGAGAAGAGAATGCTACAACACCACGAAGCAGAGTGTCCAAGAGCCAGTGACCTTTGGAGATGAAGAAGGAAAATGCCTCCCGGAGAGCTTCATGAAACCGGAAGCCAGGAGAGAAAGCTAGCAGATGACGCTGTGTTCGCCATGTGTCCTTCCAGATGAGAGAGGAACCCTGACTGTGTTCACCATGTGCCTTTCCAGATGAGACAGAAACTCTGAGTGTGCTCTCCATGTGTCCTTCCACTTGAGAGAGAAACCCTGAACTTCATCGGCCTTCTTGAACCAAGGTATCTTCCCTGGATGCCTTATATTGGACATGTCTATAGACTTGTTTTAGTTGGGACATTTTCTCGGCCTTAGAACAGTAAACTAACAACTTATTAAATTCCCCTTTTAAAAAGTTATTCTGTTTCTGGTGTATTGCCATTCTGGTAGCTAGCAAACTAGGACACTAAGTTATTTGAGTTCCTGTACATTTATTGTTTGAACCATTCCTCTATTATAGCACTAGACTGGTATAGTTGGAAAGAAGTTCATTTCATAAAATAAACAGAAGCCCAGAAAAATGATCATTGATGAACTTCATTGTATAAATGTCCAGTTTACTGCTTCACATTTAGTAAGATACAGAGAGCTCAGAATAGAACCAGAGGAAATCAGCAGTAAGTACAGGCTTCTCCAGCCCTGTTTGAGTAAGCAGAAGTCATTAAAAGCCTTTGCACAGGTACAGGAAGAACCCATCTCCACCCTGAGACTGTGGCCCACGAAACTGTTAGTTGAAGCTGAATAAAGGGATTAATGAATAAATGCGCACATCAATGCAAAGGAAGTGAGACGTCGTCGTCGTGCTGATCAGGTTCCCTTTCTCTGGTTTAGCTGTGGAACTTTTCTTGCCTGTAGGCTGCAATCAAGTCAAACCCTGCTCTGGTCAGTCTGGTATGGACTCATGCCCCCCTTTCCCAAGGAGGAAATCTGGAAGAAAGTGAGAATGGCAGATAGAGAAAACCCCCTTTCAAGTGTAATTCCCGCGGAATGTGCCTAAGAATCAATGGAGTGGGTGTTGGGGAGGGTGCTGAGGAGAGGTGCCTGTTACAAATTCAGATTCTAGGTTCTGGTCCAGACCTCCTTTGTGGCAACCTGAGGGTGAGGTGGGGAGGGGTGTGCCACAGCGATGGGAATCTGCACTCTTAATCTTCCTGAGCGGTTCGCACAAGGAAAAATGACAACCAGTGTACATACATTTCCTGATAGAAAGGTGAGAATTGGTTGACCATCCCTTTAAAGAGGGACCCCTCATATAGGGCACTGTCAGTAGTGGCCAAGATGGTTTAATAGCTCAGAACAGTGCAAGAATTTTCCTGAGGGGGCTCACCTTCACTGGGAGATTTCTGCTGCTGAACCAAATTGCACACTCAGTTTGATTCTTAATACCTAGGAGATTAGAAGGAGAATTTCTGGATGCAACAAGCTTGATGGAATAGAAACATTACCACTCTGAATCTAGAATGGTGAGACAGCTAGGAATTCTAGCATGGGAAAACAGGACTGTGAGGTTAATGGCACTAGAAACATTTACTCTAGAAAAGAGAAGAAGGGCCTGGCAGCACCCTGAGAGTAGGATTTACCTAGGGGGTAGTAAAAAACTGTGATAAGAGCCGCCATTTTCTGTTGTGGGAAAGTTAGGCAGAGAAACTGATTGAAAACGACAGAAGCATGGATTTGAGTTCAATATAATGTGTATTTTCCAAATTGTGCAACTGTTAAACCCTGGGCTGAGCTTCCGGAGAGGGCAGTTCAGAATCTCCTTCGGTGAGCGTCTTTACTTTGGGATAGACACAAACCTGTGTGGGGCATTTAAGGAGATATTTTGCTATAAAGCATGGGCACTGACTTGATAACATTTCAGGTCCCCTCTGATTCTAACTTTGTAATTTGAAATACTTCCAAAGTAATATTTTATGGATAATACGACAAGCTCTATACAAATAAGCAAGTAGAAAATAAACGAATAAAATAAGATTTCACTAGGACCTATTTTGGGATTTTCATTCCTTCGTTGTAGGGAAGCAAAATGAATATCTGGTTTGGTATGACTCTGCTTTATTAACTTGATCATGGGCAAAATGAGATTCTTTATTTTCACCCACAAAGCGGCATATGAGGTAGCAGTTAATAATTTATGCCTATTATCAGATTAACACAGCAGTTATATGCAATAAGCCAAATGGATTTAATGTTTTTTTCTGTTTACTTCTGACAGTATAGAAACAGATTCATTTATGAATTTATTCCCATTTTCTAGGATTTTTATGAGACACTATTTTTAAAAAGTACCAGACTACAAATCTATAAGTGAAGAGAACGTAATCTGCAGAAGTAGAAGCAACAACAATTTTCATCTTATAAAAATGTTGAGATAATTTTCATTTTAACAATAAATTTGTGTTACATGAAATACATATTTTTTACTTTAATACTTGTGATTTAATACATTCAGTTCCAAATTTGAGAAGCTATTTAAACATATACCCACTATTTAATTTTCAGAGTCATATACTTGCAGTAATTTGAAAGAGATTCCTATCTCAACCAAACATTATCTTTTCTGGAAACTGCCCACAAAGCTCATTTGGAAAATCCTTCAGATGTATGTCCACAAGAAAAGTATACTCTTCTGGCTTTGTGAATTACATTTCTAATTTCAAGTCGTCACAGCAGCACATTCTCCTTTTCAAGGCTTGTGCCTGATCCATGGGGACTGAAAGCATTTGCAGGCAGTGCCTGCCCCTTAAGGGAAGATTTCTAGGGACCTCCAACAGAACTCTGAAGGCGTGTGGTTTTATGCTGCCACCAGCATCTTTAGAACTTAGCTTCCAGCTGGGTTTCTGTGTAAGATAAAAATCTTAGTGCAGTATTTCTCCTCTCAAGTTTCTGGCAGGTGTGTGCTAGATCCTGACTACTAAATACTTTGTAATTAGAATGCCTTGGGCAATCACTGTCATCCTACATCTGTAACAGAGCGAGGGCAGTGATAGCATGACTGTGCTCATGTCTTTAACTTCCCAGGCCTGTAGACCCAAACACAGCTGCCTGAAGGGCCTGTGTTTGATGCATGAACTATAGGAAGACCTCAGAAATGAATCTAATTATATCTGTATCTGAATGCTTTGTGGAAGCAAGATGTATTATTCATCACCAAAACTGAACCACTAGATAAGAAAAAATAGTCCAGCACGCGTACTGCCAAATTTTTAATAGCACTTGTCAGTTTTTTTTGTTTATTCTGTTTATTATCTGACTTCCCAACATTGGAATGCAAGTTGCTGGTAGGCAAGGGATTTTGTCTTAGTTACTGATGTAACTGGATCAGTTCCTGGCACAAAGTCAGGGATCATGGATAAATGAATGACTATTATTAGCCTTTGATATTAGCACTGAAAACAGGATAGTTATAGGCAATTAATGGCTACACTTTGGGGTTTAAAGAATTTTATCCAATGTAACAAGTGAAGGGAACATGTTCTTCCTAAACTGCTTACTGAAAATACTATTATCAGATATCCAGTGCAATCAAGGAAATGGATTGAGAAAGGCAGTACACTATCTATGGAAGCTATTGATCTAAATGGCTACAAATTCCTGAAGGGGAAGGTTTTGAATTTTAAGATGCCCAGTCAGCTGTATGTTTGGATTCTTGGTGTTTCTATATATGGAGGAATAATTGATGGTGAAATAAAATTATAATCAGTATTCATTGTGTCACATCATTAGGACTTCACTGCTAAGCACAGCCTGTGACTATTTTCATGGTTGACATTGCATATCATGCCTACAACATTTAGTGGTTTTCAGCAATAGTTGAAGGAACTTGAAACAGCTCCAGTTAAATGTTTGTATAATTAGTCTGTCATTCTTTACAAGTGCACATCAAATAGAATTTTGGTTTATAATTTTGTTTTATCACCATTTAGACGGTAAAGGTTTTATGATTGCAATTAAGAATAAGCATCTAAATATTCTAAAATTTCTACAAGAATGGCCCTTACTATTTGAACATAATTTTAGATTATATTTAGTAATAGTCATGTATACACAGTAATATCTTGAAAAAAGAGGATACAAAATGTAAACATCTCCCCTTTCTTGCAAATATAATGCTCACAGTCCCATAAGTGCAAACAATATAGTTTTGCTCATTGTTTAACTTCATATTTCTCCTTTGTGGTCAAACAATGGACAAATAGATATTGTTCACAGTTTTATCCCTCAGTTCTATGCTTCATTTCCTTCAGTCCCTACTTAATTCACTTACAAACTCAGACTATGTTTAAAGAAACAACAGTTTTAAAGGCTCAGAAGGCACAGAAATTATATGAAAAATTGGAGAGATCCTACAGTCCAACTAAGCTGGTTATCTTGATTTAAAGAAACAAAGGGCCAGGGAGATGACAGGGCAAAGATTATGCAGCTACTTCGTGGCAGTGTTAGGATGGTGTAGAGAGGTTTCTTAATCCCCTGGCAAAGGCTATTTTCCTTTCACTTTTCCTTTTGTGAGCACTCCCACCCCCACCCCACACCCCTGCCCCAAACATTTACCTGAGCACAGGAGAGGAATGCAACTAATAGTGGTTCTGATTCACATTTAACTAAATTGAAACTAAAGTAAGAATGAATTCCTTTACAATTTATGAGAGTAACAATAGTTACTGCATTTTATTAGCTGTTTTAAAATACTCTTTAGAGAACGTGCACAAATGTAATATTAAGTATAGAGACAGCACGATTAAATAACATGGTTATTTATTGCTATACAAATTGCTGAAGGATAAATATCATTGCATTTTCCCAGTTAATTAGGGATGGCCTGGGGAGTGGCAGGAGATGGAAGGTGGGGATCAGAAGGGGCCATGGGATAAGTGGATTATAAGAATCATAGTCACCACAGAACTCCCATGCAAGCCTGCCCAGCTTTATAAGATAAAAGATTATTAATCTGAAGAAGTTGAGGGGAACAGTTTCAGCATTTACTCCCAACCTTTTGTATATTGGCAGTTTTGCTTGTTAGAAATCTATTCTCTTAGACTTCCTTTAGGTCTGTCCCTATAATGTTCTAGTTTTACATTTTTATTTCTTTGAAATTTTAAGCTACAAGTCTACATTTTAAAGTATTCTGAAATGGAGTAATTATATCATGTAGCTGCATGAGATATCAAGTTTTTATAAAGTAGTGAGGGATTTTCAGGTTTGCCTAGTTACATTTATCACCCTTTTCTTAAGATAGGTGACAGTATCTTTATCTTGTTTAGTTTTATACACTGGCAAATGTACATCAGGGTTACTTTGTATAAAGACAAGGATTACTTTGTATAAAGACATTTTTCCTAACTTTGGTTGCATCTGTCTAGTGAGGATCTGATCGAGAGAAAGAGAATAGCTCCCCCAGCTCATCGGAGTCCCAGGGGATGTCTCAGTTTGCATCTAGGAGGTCAGAAATTGAACTTGATGGTCTGATTGTGACTTGGCACAGGAGACTGATAAAGAAAGAGCAAGGTGATCTACCCCAGGTCTGGGATACAGCTCGGGACATTTCTCTAACTTACGAAAAACAAAAAAAGGTCATTTTATTACTTTAAATCTGATTGTATTCAATACTGTACCAAGACACAAAAGTGACATTTGACAGACTTTTTTGTTGTAAACAACCTATCAGAATTATGTATTAACCATTTTATTTTCTAATTTGAATGACAGTTCTAACAGACTTTGACAGCAGTACTTTGGAATGTAATTTTTCCTTAGGGGACATATAGAATTTGCTAGAATTTATTTAGTTAGCAAATTTTTTTGGTTCTATTTGCTATGAAGAGCAAATTAAAGAGCTCTAGAAATGAATACATTGAGGTTCTTACAAAGAGATTTCATTGTTGACCTGTACGTAGAGTTTTTAGAACACCAAATTTTATATATGAATAGCACTGATAATACCGGCGTTAAAATACCTTTAGTGACAAGGAGATATATTTTCACGTAATATTTTAAAACAAAAACATGAAAGAGAACAAAAGTACTTGGAATAATGTTCACATTTATTTCTCCCTTTCATTTCTGCCTTCTCTTGCCTTTCTTCCCGCCTTGCTTGTAGCTCTAGCTTTTAAACCATCTTTAATTCCTTCTACTTTGTGCTCTTGGGAGGCCCTGTACTTTGAAAATACTTGACATTCAGGAAAATACACTGTATATGTTAAAAATCAATGGTGACACAATATTTACAGCCCAAAGGCCAAACATTTGGAGTTTCTTTATAGAGAGTAAGTGCTTGGAGACCAGCTTTGTGCTACTAAGCTGTAGACATCAAAGAATAATAATACAGCAGTTTTCAACTCGATGGCCCGAATGGGCTTCGGCCCAGTGAAGTGAAGTATCGAGCTTTTTCACAGATCTCTAATAGAGAGCCAGTGTGGAATTCCTTATTTTATCTTAATTACTAAGGAGCCCTTCATGTCTCAGAAGTCCCCATGTTTTGTTTCAAAACTTCTATCTGGAGAATGAGTTTATAGGCTTGTGTCTACAAAAGAATGACAATACTTTGAATTAGATTTTAAGAAGATTCAAAGTGCAGCCAGAAGGGGAATTCTTTAGCTAGCCCCTTCTACATTGCAGGGTTTCAAAGACAGCTTATGGTAAGTCTGTGATTTAGTTGAAAGCAAATAAAATGTTGCAGTCGGAAACTCCCCTGCTTCCCAGTAAGTTTAATTTTATTGCATTAAGCACATACCTGGAAACACACATAAACACAGAGGAAAGCATTCATTAGCTCATTAGAAACTGCATTATGTGTCTGGGCAAGAGTATCGTTTGGCTTGCACATCTGACCCCTCATTGTTATTACTTGCTCTTTACCAAAGCAGCAGAAAGAGGGAGGAAGGCAATAACTATTACTAAGCTAATAATAATTATCAGGACCAAACATGGTTATTGATGGCTCCCGCATCCTTTCATATCAGCGCTCCTGGTAATACTGATGCGTTACTTCTGTTGTTATTGGGCATGAACTTTCTGTGACCTATCATTTATCATCAGACGAAGCTCCGCCCGACCTAATAGTTATATTACATAATACAGCTTTCTGGCGGTGAAAGGAATCTGCTCAAACCACTGATGTACTAGGAATTCATTTAGGGTAGAAAGTCTTCATTCTCTTTACTTGTAAAAGACTCAAAGAAGAGAGAAAAATAATAATAATAAAAAACAAAAGAGACAAAGAAAGCTATATGAGCATTCACTATGAAGCATTCACCTTGGAGAAAACAGTTGGTGAAGCCAGGCAGTGCTGATAAAGGATTATTTGAGATCCAAGCCTGTGAAGCATGGAGGATTTAGGGAAGGGAAACTACTCAAAGTATCAGTAAAATAATTCAGAGAGAGCATCTAGAGATTTCTAGTATACCTTTCCCCCTTATTTTCTCTGTGATGAGTTTAAGAGAGAGACTTAAGGCCACACATCTTATTTACACCTTTTTTTCCCCCCTCCAAAGTACAATGTCTCTCAGAGAAAAATACAGGAAGGACATGGCCTTTGACCTCCTACATCTCCGGGACATCTAAAATACAATCCCCTCATTGGCGATTGAAACTCAGGTTTCAAAGAGGTATGTCTTCCAGGTCCTTCCATGAAAATCATATTAGCAAGAAAGTGTCTGGCACCGGAGAGGGAAGCTGGGTCCCAGGAATTCAGAACATATAGAAATAGCCATAAGGTATCCTGGATTGGCTCCACCAAGAATCCATCCCCTTACTGTGGGACAATAGCATGAATGACTCATCACTTGTGCGGGTGTGTTTGGAAAGAATGCAACTCCACCAGTAAGTCTGTTGAAACCACTAAGCAATTAAAAGTGCACGTATATGAGTATAACCTTTTGCCTGGTGGTTGTAGCCATTGTGGGCAAGGCCTAGCATTGTTTCTCTGGATGCTGATATTAGGTAATGCCTGTGAACCTCCGGGAATCTCTTTTATCCCAGCAGGCTTTGAACCTCATAGGTCCCTGAAGACACTAAACCAGAAGCATTTGCCAACGGGTAATTATATCTGTTTGATGTGCACGAGAAGAAAGTAGCAGAGAATCCACAGGCTGCTGTGCAGAAGGCAGAGCATCTGCAGCCCCAGGGTTCATCTTAAGCAGGTCTCATGAAGGCACTCTTGATGAATTCAGAGTGTTGGGGCACAAGTGCTGAAGGATATACCAACTAAGAGTCAAAAGTCTCTAGCTATGGGACCTTGTGTTGGTTGCTCTGAGACTCATTTCCATGGCTTATGGCCAGAAGCTGTTTTGGGATGCCAGAGAAATTCTTGAATTTGTATATGTGAGTGTGTGTGTGTGGTATGCATGTGTTTGTGTGTATACTAGTTGACCCTTCCCTAGCACACGAGGCTCTGCTTATGGTCACTCCGTGTTCTTCCACATTTGGCCCATCTTAAAAGAAATCAACATCCTTTTGGGAAATGGGAAGTAATTTTTCTTTCTTTGCTGCCTGTATTCCTTCCCGTTCCCTTTGACTGCCTCTCTCCCCTTAATTCCTTGTTTTTACTTTTTAATAGATCTACATTGTGCATTTTACTTATTGATTATATCACTGTCCTTCACATTTCTTCTCCCTTCATTTTAAAAACTACTTTGTTTCCTTATTTTCTAACATTACATTTCTTTTTGACTTACATAATTTTCTTCTCATTTCAGCCTCCTTTAAGTATTGTTTTTTCCTTCCATGGGTCTCAGGAAAGCAAAGACCTAAAAAATGCTTGTTCACTTCTGGCATCAGATTGGGAATTTTAAACTTATTCTTTCTACTGGATTATTGTTTGTCCTAGATTTTAACTTTCCAGAGAGTAGCCTTATACCATGTACAGATAAGCCTGCCATCAGTAGTTTGGAGACTCTTAGTTGGTGATTTTGCAAAGAGGCCAGGGAGTTCAGGAAGAGAATGCATTATTTTGAAACCTCACTTAAATTCAGGTACATTGTGCTTTCTTGGCTTCCAAGAAAAAGCTACAAGCATATTATGATATTAAAGAAGAAAGCAGAACTAACTGTAGGACTTTTTCATCCAATATTTTCCCTCCTTACTTCCCTTTTTTAGCTCCTCAAGCTGGTGTTCCATGATGCATTGCTAGTAAATATTTAATTGCCATTCTCAGAAATGTGTTTTGCATTTTCCCATTCCCCTGCTTTGCATGGTGATGAAAGACAAGATGGATAATATATATGGGCCTGTGTCATTGAGTATATACTCTGGGTATTGTCTTTATAATAAAAGAAATAATATATACATTAGATTTCCTGTAATGGGCCAACTTCGTAGTCTGCTTCTTAATGAGAGGTGCTGATGTGAAATGACCCCTGCTTTCCTAAACACACAGCAATCTAATTTGAACCTGTACGCCAATTACAGGCCTCTGTGGAGCACTTTATGGTGAAACAATCACGTCACAATAGGATTAGAACACTATGCCCCAGGACCCTAAGGGAAGCCAGCCCGGGCATAACTGCAGGTTTATTCCTCTAAATTGTCTGTAAACAGCATTGATAGCCACCTTGGTGCCACCTTGGTATTATTTCTATAAATCCTCCATAGAAACAATCTGAAATGAATAGACAACGAGCCAGTAATGGCCTGTTAGTTCCCAGCACAGGGTTGCGCCACTGATCTGCTTCATGAATACCACTCATAGTACGGATCCTATACACACAGTCACAAATGGCAGAGCAGACAGGCTTATGGCACCAATCAGGTTTCATATTCTTAGCAATCATTGGGAATTTGTTCTTCTGCCTGATCTTTCCTAGTAGGAATTATCTCCAAAAGTCCTCTTAGTAAATTTCTGCCATCACACACATTCCACATTCTCTTCAATTCCAATAAGAATTTTTAGGGGTTATGTGGCAGTGTTAACTGGTCTCTGACTAATGTGAAGAAAGCAAAAATTGGCATGTTTTGGTTGTTAGGGCAGATCTGAAGAAGACGGTGAAATGAGCAGAAGTCAAGCCACTCAGAATGGAAATTATCCACCAGGTCCTGTCAGTGGGACTGAAATAGTTATGTAACGTACAGTAGATGATCACTGTAACAGAGTATTATTATAGGGTCAATCATATTCCCTTACAAATTAAACCAAATAGAATAAAATTAAGCCATTAAACTGTAAAGAAGTGTTGGTTTTGTTTCCCAATAGGGGATAAAATCATTTATAGCAAGACCCACTTCTCCTTTGACACATGGTGGTAAAAGTAAAATATTTTTATTGCTCTGTGATATGGCTTAATATTTTTTATCATTTGAGCAATTTACAGTTACTCAATGTTTTGTATATGGACCAAAGTAGTTCCACCAAATTCAGTTACTGTTCTACATTTGTTAGTGAATTACATAAAATTGTTTCCATATTTCTTATTCAGTGTTGCTGGTTGGTTGCAGGAAGAATTTCTAATGAGAAAAGGACCTAAGGATGAAGGTAATACGTTTGGAAAAAATCATATATCCTCATATTCCCTAGGTTGTTATTTGGATCTTGGAAGAAGGTGAGCTATGTTTAAGAGAACCTCTGCTCAGATTAAGGTTTCGAGGTTTTGCCCACTCGGGCCAGGAAGTGAATGGTGCTCATTCAGAAAGAAAAATAAATTGAGTGCTTCTGGGTGCCAGCCACCATGGTGGACAAAATGCTGACTCTACCCCAGGGTTCATCTAGGCTATAGGCCAGTAAAGAGCTGAGAGCATTTACTTAATCCAGAGTAAAATAAAAACCAAAAATGAAAATGAAAAATACTTTTGCCACTTGGGAGAAAAAGTAGAGCTCTGGTCACAGAGATGGCTTAGCTTGACAGTATCAACCTTAATTACTAGACCTCTCCTTAGCAACACTCATTAATTCTTTCAAAGTGCAGGTGGAATTTATTTCAACAGAAAATTTCAAACTAGAGCTACTCACTCATGAATTTCAGAATAAAGAGATAAGGACGCCATCGTGTTCTGGAAATAGCACTCATTTGGAGGTACAAGATATTAATTTGAGCACTGCTGGGGCCTTTTGCTAGCTGCTGGAAGTTTTACACCCAGTACATTCAAAATAGATGCCCCAGTCCTCTTATGCATTTACACCTCTTCCATTTCAGCATGGAACCACTCTCCCTCAGGTACCGGGGCAGAAAGCTTCAGTCACCATACATTCTCTTCCTTCTGTAAGCCCTGTGTTCACTCAGTTGACAAGTCTTGCTAGTTCTCCTCCATCTACCACCCTTGCTTTCCCTCCCTGCTGTCTCTACTCTGTTGCACCATCTCTGACTGGGTGATAATTCAGCCTTATCCCACCAGAACTTGCCAACAGCTCTGACAATGTCATTCTCTATGCAAAAATATTCACCTGCTCCACCCTTACAAATAGAATAAAGTCCAAACCTGATATTCTAGGCCTGCTAACAGCCGTTTCTGACAGACTTTCCTCATCTGGTCCCTCAGTACTCCTTTTCACATAGCTACTGCTCCAGCAAACAGAATAAATCACTGCTTGCTACACTGCCCTTGTCCCTCCCTAAACTTTCCAGGATTTACTTTTTTTTTTTTTCTCAATTTACCACTTTTGTGTGTTTTTTTTTTTCCATTCTAGTCATTCAACATTCAACAAAATTTTGTCGACTGCCGTGTTCCAGTCACTATCTTAGGTGCTGAGATATACAAATGGGGTATGACATGGCTCTGGCTTTCAGATTTCATTGTCTAATGAAGTGGGGTCAGTCATGTAAACCAATAGTTTCAATTTACTATAACAGGTAAGAACTCAAAGCTGTAATGCTTGTTGTACCCAGCTCCACATCTTTGCATTTTACTTATCCAATTTCAGCTCATATGTTACTTGCTCTCTAATTCGCTTCTCTTGTTTCCGTAGCATTTTATCTGTGCTTTTCTTGTAGTCTGTATCACTTTCTCTGTGTTTTAAACACATATGTTTTCATGTCTTGTTTTTCTCAGTTAGACTTTAAGCGTCCTGAAAGCAATATCTATTCCATATTAAGCTTTGTATCCCCCGCAGTGCTCAATGTTGCCTTTTATCTATGACTTATAAATGTGCTGACAAAAATAAGCCCGTAATTTGTGGAAACACAAACTAAGATTGTGGCTCCTTCAAATAAAAACATTTTCTTGACTAATATTGAAAGTTGTTGTGATTTTATCAGGCTTCAGCCTACTAATTTAGTAAACTAAAAGCCTTGTTAGAGGTTTTAGAACAGACATTTCAAAATTCCAAAGGTTGAGCCTTATATATAGAAAGTATACATGACAGGCTAGTTATTACTAATATGATCTAAGCATTTAAAATAGATTTGATTATGATATCTTGTGAAGTGCTTCTGGACAGTATATAAGACATATCAGAAACTCTGGAGGCAAAACCCATTCATTAAAAATAAAAAAACAGGAACTATAACTTTTAACAAATATTCCCAACATTAAAGAAATATAAGACCCAGGAGTTTTTTGAGGTTTTACTTGCAAATATTATTCATTTTGTATTTTAAATTAGAATTTTATTTTATAGAAACCTTTGCAAAAGGGTAAAGGGTTAATCTATAGTCTGGGAAAGAAATACACAATTATATAGTGCTGGTTTCACTGATACAGCAATTGTTTATAAAAAACATAGTGAATTGGCACTGATTGTTTTCAGAGATTTAATATATATGCAACACATTTCCATTTTCATTCATATTACTTACATAACCTCTTATAATCACTTAGCCAAAAAGATAATTTATATAATTGGCACAGTGTCCATAAATTTGGCTTTAATCTAATCTAGAAGCCAAGAGAAAGAGGAATACATAGTGTCTATTTTGCAACTGGTAAGTTATAGTAAAGCTAAAATATGTTAATTGTAGAAAATTTGGAAATTATAGAAAAGCATTTAAATTTATGAAAAAAATTATCCATAATTCCATTGTATAGAAAAATTTAGGAATTTGACATAGTTCCATCTGTCTTTTCTTCCTATGTGTTTTTACATTTTATAAAGGTGACTTTATCACCTTTGCTCTTGTCTTTCCTTATTTCAATGTTTTTGGTAGTTTAGCTACTGTATAGAATAGTGAGAGATACAGACATCTGGGACATAGTATAGAGAAACATTACCATATGCTATGTTGGTCTACCACCCCTGTCCTATACCAGTGTTTGACAAACATCTGTTAAGAGTAATGCATATTCCAGACACTGCTGAACTCTAGGTCTAGAATGATAAGCAATGTCCCTGTCTTTAAGAATCTTGAAAATGGTTACAATTTAAGATCAGACTATGGTAGAGTAAGCACATAGAGGGACTGTTCAGTTATTTTGATTCCAGGTCTTTTTGTCTCATAAGATATGAACAAGTCTCACTTCTTTTCCTAACTTCAAAGCCAACATTTACTTCCCACTTGAGTCAACCTTAATACCGCCAAGTCGGGAACAAATTACAGACAATAATCTTGGTTAAGATATGCTAGGCCCAGTGATGGAGGTTACATGTTAATAAGACATAGCAGCTGTTATTCTCCTACCGCCCCCATGTCCAAGCACATGGAAGTTCTACCAACTCAGATCCCAACTCAGATCCTGGAAAGATGTAGATGCTATTCATCTATGAAATATGGTTAAGAATTACAGATGCTTCTTCCCTCAAGAGATTGTTTGTCCCCTGCTATGCAGCATTCTTTTCCCTTCTGCCATTCTTTTCAGAAGCTGGGTCACAATCTGAGGACAGGCACTGTGTCTTCTTTGGCACATGCTTCTTGCCCAGTCCCTTACTCCATACCCAGTGCCCAATATATGTTTGTTAACTTGAATTAAACCAACTTATATTATAACTGAATTTGTTTAATGTGATTCATGCTGAATTTTGGCAATGTAATTCTAAGCATAAAGCTGAAGCCATTTCATTTTGAATGATTGCAATAGGACTTTTATAAATCCCTTGAGGACAGATGCAAGATTCCCCTCATCTCTGCATTCACAGTAACTAGGATATTGCCAAGTATACAATAGGTACTTAATGCTCATCAAACTGAATTAATCAGAGTTGCATTTGCTGGCCTCTAAAAACTCATTAATATTCATGCAGGCTTTTGCCAAGTGTAACCTAGCTGCAACTCTAAACTGCTTAAACTCCTGTTTTTAAAAGAAGGCAAACCAATTCGTCATGAAGTCATTTCCTCAGTTTCCTTATCTACCTACTAGATGGCTTCTTGATACACTCTCTTCTTGCCATCAGCACAAATCTTTTCCTGTCTTGCTGTCATTCTTGGAGTTGGAGTTTTTAAATTATTGTTACAGAAGTTGATGGACGTTTACAGAAAAATCATGCAGAAAATAAGAGTTCCCATATAGTTTTAAATTATTTATTTTAAGGGAAATGAAATATTTACCTCCGTAAGATTATTTTTAGGAAATGAAAAAGACCCTTACTTATGAAAGAAGAAGTTAAGCCCCCAAATGCAAACATGAATATTTCTCAGACCAAGCTTAGCTGAAATTCTTGTCTATGAGCTTTAAGGGAATTTGAAACTTGGCATAATGAAATCACACCCCTGAGTTTTGCAGGAATGATTGCTGCACGGTAATATGTATTGTACTTAGATATTTAGATTAAAGATCTATTTTTATTTTTATTTTGTTATCAATTATGCATCCAGAAGATAAATTCTATTACTAATGGAACCATTGAAACAGATACCTAGAGGAGCGGATGGATCACTTTATTTCTTGTCAGAGTTCTATATTAGGCTTTTCAAACCCCATCTGAGTATTTATCTACTATTGTTATTGTTGTGGAGTAGTGTACCTGGGGGAAATCTGGAATGCGAATGAATAGGCTTGAATTCCATATCTGATTCTGCCTTTTCTTGTTGTATATTTTTAGACTAGTAGTTTTATCCCCATAACTAGTCTGTTTCACAATAAGAAAAGATCTTATTTAGGTTTCTGTATATCACTACTTTAAAGTAATAAACAATCATATTCTTTTAAACTTGGGGTATAATTTTATCTTTGCATAAGTTATGAGGTTGGACCCATCCCCTCCTTATTTACATAAGAAAGCAAGGACATCTAATGGCTTAATTAAGAATTGATACTGAAGATTGGTTTTGCTTGGAACACTTGTAGTCAAGATACTTTTCTTTAGCTTTGAGTGACTTGAGATTTATGAGTGGATGAAGTACCTAACCTCTAGAAGGACTCAAAAGCTAAATGAGCAAAAATAAAATTTTAACTCTTGTGAAACAAAATGCACAGGGGGATAAGAGGTACTGGAGAGGGAAAGGAAGATTTCTAGGCAGTACTCTTTAAGTGTGAGCCCCAGACCTGCAGCCTCAGCATCACTTGGGAACTAGTATACAACAAGAAGTCTCTGTTCCCACCCCAGACCCATCAAATCAGATACTTTAGGGTTGGGGACAGGCACATTGTGATTTAATTAGCCCTCCAGGTGATTCTGATGCTAAGGATACACCTTAGACTTGGTGAAAAGTTCTTTAAAATTTCTTGCTTGTAGGCCTGTGACAGCCAGGGGAGGGATCACGTATGGGAGAAAATGCCACCTTGATGCCCAGACCCAAACTGAAAGCAGGCTGGGTCCTCTGGGCACCAGTAGCCATCTGAATGCAGAGCAGCCAGCCCTTCTGAGAAATTTTGGGGATGCTAGTGTTGTTCAGGTTGCACACCTGGCTTTCCCAGCCCAAATAGGGGGAAGATGCTCAACTATGGTGTATTGATCAGGGTTCTCCAGAGAAACTGAACCAACAGGATGTATATATATATATATATATATATATATATATACATAAAATTTAAAATATATATAAAATTCCTATAATATATAATTGATAATATACATTTAATAGGAGTTGTCTCACATGACCATGGGGATTGGCAAATATGAATTCTGTAAGGCAGGCTGCAAGTTGCAAACTCCAGTGAAGGTAAAGTTGTATTCCCTAGGAGAAGCTGGATTGCTCAAGAAGAGACAGAAATTCTCCTTTCTGACTTCTAAAATCCTCAGTTCTGCTTTAAGACCTCTAGCTGATTGGATGAAGACCCTCCCCTCATAGCTGAGGGCAATCTCCTTTGTTGATTGTAGATGCAGTCAGCAGTAGATGCCATCAACTGACTATAGATGCAAATTCCTCTACAAAATACACTTACAATAACAATCAAGCCAGTGCTTGCTTGACCAAATAACTGGACACTATAATCTAGCCAAGTTGGCACATGAATTTAACTATCATGAAGAGTCATGTCTGGGTTGGGAGCTGTCTGGGATCCTGTCTTTCTTATCTCTGTATCTGGGGCCTAGCAAGGGACCTGCTTCACCTGGGAGACTCAGTAAAGGAGATGATGAATGCTGTCAACTCATGCTCAGCAGAGTTGAACAAGCTTTGTCAAATTTAATGCACCTTTTTGAGCCATGATTTCCCTAACTGTAAGATGGATTTAATGATAATTATATGCCTCACAAAGTAGTTTCCAGTTTGAAGTCAGAAAATCTCTGCGGACCCACTTTCTGAGACTAGAGTTATAAATATCAGGCATGAAAAGTAGAGATGTGTCATGCATTGCTACATCTCCACTAGGGTTAGTTGGTAACATTTTTGTGGCTTTAAAAGCAGTGGCATTTGTTCATTAACATTCTTCTGTATAGTAAAGCAGCATTCCTAATTATGGCAACATTTAGAAATGTTTTCATTGGACTCAATAAAACTATTTTTACTTAGAATTATAGGAAAATGCAGCTTGAAATATTTTTGTATTTCCTAAATTGACCCTAATACAAAATGGCTCATTTGGCATTGTTTTAGACCATTTGAAATGGGAATGAAGTAATGCTGTGTGAGAGTATTTAAGATGGAGTGGCTGACGTTTTTGCTCATTGCCCACCATGGAAGCCGACAGTAAGAGGAACAATTCTTCATGAGCACTTGAGCCCAGTGGGAAGGTGTGGCTAGGAAAAGATGCCCAAGAAAGATGGACACATCAAGGGAGAACTTGAAGGGAGAATTTTATGCCTGTATTCCTAACTGGGACAAGTAACCTTCATGTCTATTGTGAATATAAACTGGGTACACTGCTAAAGAATTGAGTGCAAAAACGTGACAGCCCTTCTGCTGATGGAAATCAAGATGTTTCAGATTGGAAAAAAGTAAATAAAACAATAAATAAGTAGAAAAGTCAAGATTTTAAAGGGCAGGTTAAAATCCATAAATCCAGGTAGCTTGGCAGGCCATGGCGGCTTAGCAGGCGGAGTTCTCACCTGCCATGCCAGAGACCCAGGTTTGATTCCTGGTGCCGGCCCATGCAAAAACAAAACAAACAAACCAGTTAGCAAGTATGAAAGAGAAAAAGGATTATTGTTAATTGGAGTTCTTAAATGGTTATATTATTAAATATGTCTGGGAAATGCTGGTTAAAACAAACTTTAACAAGACTGTTTCCTGCAGGAATTTTTCATAGTCTTTGGAATTCTAATGTACTTCGTGACTCTTCAAGACAGAACTCTAGTAGGCAATTCCTCCTAAATTCTTTGACCATGAACCTTCCTTTTGTTAATGGAGAACTTTAAGAGGTGATTATTTTCTGATCAAGTTGTGTAAAGTCTGCACAATGCCTTATGGACCAGGCATAAAACCAGCGTCTTTGTCCAATGAAGAGTAATTCTAAAGTTGGCCCAGAAGGTTTTCATCAATTCTAAAATTGTACAATTGTACATCCCTCACAATTTAGGAAATTGGCAGGTGATGAGTAAAATACTTTGACACCCTTGCTTTTAAAATATATAGGGAAATCCTTGACATATTTTTTGCTATTATTTTCTGGCAGTTTTAAAATATATTCCTAAAGAGGACAGCATTAAAATCATTGCCTTAAGTCTCTTGAGGGACTGGAGAAAAAGTATGGAACTATTAAACTTTCCCAACTGGGAAACCCTGGATACTTTCTCAAACTATAGGGACCCCCAAGTTAATAGGCCAAAGACTTAATCTGGATGCTTGCTCTTATGAAACTTATTTCTGTAACAGGAAAGCTATGTTTATCTATAATTATGCCTAAGTGTTACTTCCAGAAAACCTCTTTTGTTGCTCAATGTGGTCTCTCTATCATAAGCCCAACTATGCATGTAAAATCATTACCCTCCCCACATGACGTCCAGATGTCCAGGGGTGTGAGTCTCTTTGGCAACATGGGACGTGCCTCCCAAGAATGATCCTGCTCTGGCAGCAGGGATCGACAATGGCTTCCTGAACAAAAGGGGGAAAAGAAATGTAGCAATATAAGGTACGGCTAAGAGAGTTTCAATAGAGTCAAGAGGTTATCCTATGCAGGCTTCAGCTAGATATTGCTAATTGCCACAGTTTGCTAACCCCCAACCAGCATCATTCCTGTTAATCCCAAAGAAGATAAGACCTAGGTCCTTATCTGAGGTCCTACAAAGTTTCATATACTAAGTTTACTTTTAAGAAACCTAAAACCTTCATATGGTTCCTCAGCCAGATAAATCCTGAAACCCAGAGGTGCCAGTCTCTCCAAGAACGTCAACCAATTCCATCCCCCCATCTCCTATTGTCAACACCCCTTTACAACATGAAAAAAAGTTAGAATGGAAATAACCCAAATGTCCCTAAAAATTGGAAGAAGGATCTAAAGAGAAGCAGGAGTTATAACAGAGAAATTAGGATTTAGCAAATAAGTAGGACTACTGACTCATTACGGTGATATTTCTTTTTAGTTTCCAGTGTCTTGGAGGAGCTAGAAAGAAAAGCGTGAACTTGCAGAACTATAACCCATATCAAACATTGAAGTCTGTTCTATAACTACTTGTTAAAATGTACTTTGAAATGTATTGCTTTTTTTGGTTATATATGTTATATTTTGCAATAAAAAATGTTGAAAAAAAAAGATTACCTTTGCTTAGAAAGGGTTTTCATATTAAAAGGAGGATGTATGTATAACAATGCAAGCTGATGAATACAAATTGCCTAAAGGAAAAAGACCAAAATCCTTAGCCTGTCCAAGGACTCTTATGTATTGTCCCCAACCTGCTTTTCCATTTTTATCTTCCCCAATTCCCACTCACACATAGCATGGGTCTTCATCATGCCACTGTATTTCCACACAATGCCTCTGTTTAGAGGCACCTCCTCAATCTGCTGAACTCAAGGTTACCTTCAAAACCAGTTCTCAGATAGTTTTGTCTGCACAGCCTGCACCTTTTCCCACTGTTGGAGTTAGCCCACCTTTTCCCAATGTTGCCATAGTACTATAGATATATTTCTGTTAGAGCACTTGCCACCATTTATTAGTGAATTTTTACTGATATATCTCTCTTTCTTCTCCAAACTAAGAACTTACTTTTCTATGCATCTTCAGTGTCTGGAAAATAGTAAGAGTGCAGCAAAAGTTTATTGAGATGGATGAATAAAGTATAATTATACTTTGGGAAATTTTAAGGGAGGATTAACTTTTCCCCATTCAAACCTCCAGCTGCTTAACATCATAAATATAAAGCCTATAGATTTAGGATTGAATTTCAAGTAATATGTATGTGTATGTGTATAAATAAATATATATGTGTTTGTGCGTGTGTGGTATAAGCACACTCAGTTGACTTAGTTTCTTCACCTATGGAATGGGATGATTATGGGCATATGCCCTTTTCACAGATTTAGGAAGGTTAATGAGTATAGAGGTATAAAATGCATTGAGACCCTCAATTAAAATAACTTGAATCATTATAATACATAGTATTATTAACAGTAATTGTTATTATAAATTATGACATCTGTGATGATAGGCAACAGTGAATTATGGAGCTATACTAATTTTTTCAGGGCATTCTGAGGGGTCATAAAAGCTGCAAGAATAAAATGTGAGTGGCTGTGATCACATGCACCTAAGATTGAATTATTGCCTCATAATTCAACATCCCTATGCCTTTTATTCTCTTGTTATAAACCACCCAAGGGATCAAACTGGCTCTTCAAGTCCTAACCAATCCAATTTAATTGGTAGACTCTAAAGTCTATGTGACTGTATCCTTGCTGCAAATAATCATAGAGTTTTGGGATATTAGAGTTTGGAAAGAACATAGAGATCTTCTAATCCAAGTGTTCTCAAGTCTGGATGTGCATTAAAATCACCAGGGGAGCTTTACAATTGCAGGTACCTAGGGTACCACTAGACAGCTTTAAAAAAGGGTCTCTAAAACTGGGACTCATGCATTAGCATTTTTAATAGACTCCCATAAATTCTAATGTCAGAGTCCCTGATCTAGTCCAACCCCCTTATGCCAGAAGTGACACCCTTAGGTCCAGGGAGGTGACCAGAGGAGGCCGCATTCAAATGACTGGCTATCAGAACCAGGTTAACATCTAACTCTTGTGAGACCCAGTTCTCTTCCCATTATACAAAAGATGGCAAAGAGGGTCTAGCTCTATGCCCATTCTGATTGCTTAGTACTGTCTTCCTGGAATGTGCCGATGAGAATATTCCTACAGCTGCAGTTGCTAGGCAAGAAAGAATGTGAGGATGGGTAGCCATGTCTGCCCTTAGGTGGTGATAATGGTTTGTCATCCCTGTACACCATGCTGTAAATTTTCAACTGCCCCATCCAATCACTTCCCATAAATGCTTTCATTTTTAGAGCATTTCTCTTAGTATTTATGGAAGTGGTGGCGGGGGGAGAGTAGAAGTACCTGTCTTTAGCATCTCATATTCAAATATTAAATTAAATATTCATTGAAAGGCAGATATCCTAATTTTGGGGGTGGAAGAGAGGAAGAACTGGTATAGGATCATCTAAGTATGCTTGATGGATCCTTGGTCATGGTCAGTTTGTTTGTATTTCTTTCGGTTTGTCAGCTTTGGCCCATTGCTATGGTTGGCTGAAATATTTGCGGTATTAATAGAAATAGGCCTTGTCATACAAACCTTTATTTAACCCCAAAATTTTGGAAGCTTTTATTGACCCCCCCCAAAACATTCTCAAGCTAGCTGTGATGGAGGGCCCCTTTTAAAAATTTTTCTAGCCCTTTCTTGTGGACTCATGGCTTGTAGCATGAAGTAAAAAATGATTACTGGAAAAGTGAAGAGAAAAAATCCAAAGATAGACAAAAGGCAAGTTCCAGTTTAAAAATAATTGTAATGATTATCATTTTAAAATATAATAATTACAATTTTATGTTATATTTTATTGTATAATTATAACACAATGTAGTAAATGTAATATAAAATATAATAGCTATCTTATAATTATGTTCAACAAAATAATCAGTTCGCTAATTACTATTACAGTCTATATATGCTTTCTGTCAGTTTTGGTACTTTTCCTAGCACAGACTGATTAGGTACAGTTCACAGACCAGCACTGGTCCATGGACCGCACTTTGAATAGCACTAGTGCAAGGCTTGTTTTGCTTCTTCTGCAGCCACAGTCAGTAACTGACTGTCCTCATGTCCTAAGTCTTGGGGTATTCCTGGCACCTAGAACACAGAATTGATATTCTTAGTTAATTAAATCTTGGGATACATTTGGTCTATCCAAATCCTAGGTTTTTGAGAACATTAATTGAAATATACACTTGAAAATAAAATCTAATATATGCATAGCCATGTAAGGCACTTTTATTTTCTCTCTCTCTCTCTAAGTATTCTCATTACTTTATATAATTGGAGACAGTTGACAATATTATTTTACTCCCATGCAGAGGAATGCACACAACATTTGGCAGAGACTAGAGAAGGGGGCTCATTGAAGAGTCAGCCATCTGGAGTATTGAACAACCATGTTCTACAGTCTGCAGTTCTTTCCAGGGCCTTTGGGAGGGTTGACCGCCCTCTGAGAAGTGCAGTGTTTAGCTCAGGAGTCAGCAGACTTTTCAGTAAAGGGCCAGATAATAAATATCTTATGCTTTGCTGGGCAAATATGATCTCTGTAACATATTCCCTTTCATTTTTTTCCTACAACCAGTTGAAAATGTAAAAGCAATTCTTAGCTTGAGGGCTGTTAAAAATAGGGATGTGGAGTGAATTTGACCCAAAAACCATAGTTTTCAGTCATTGGTTTATCTCCTGCTAAAACTGCAAACTTGGCTCTATTGATCCAACAATATTGGTATTAATTATCTATTGCTGTGTAACAAATTAATCCCAATTAGCATCTTAAAACAACAAACATTTGCTGTCTCACAGTTTCTGTGGGCCAGGAAACCCAGGTCTATTTTAGCTGGCTGCCTGACTCTAGATCTCTCATGAGGTTCAGTCAAGCTGATGGCCGGGATGACTGTCCCATCTGAAAGTTTGACCAGCGGGGAAGACCCACCTCCAAGCTCACTCATGTAGCCACTGGCCGGCCTCAGTGTTTCTTGAGGTGGACCTCCCCATGAGGCTGCTTCACGGCAGGCAAGCATTCTACCACCAACCCACCCATGCACCTTAGCAAGGCTGCTTCACGACATGGCAGCTGGCTTCCTCCCAGGGTCAGTCATCCAAGAGAGTGACAGAAATTGAGCAAGACAAAAGTCAAGGTATGACCTAATCTCAGAATGGCTTCTCTTCACTTCTGCCATAGAAACTATTACGTCAGTCCAGCCCGTATCTCAGGTGGAGAGGACCACATGAGGGCTTGAACACTGGGAGACAGCGATCACTAGTGGGTCATCTGAGAGTCCACCCACCTGGTAGTCAAGTCTCTTCTACATTAGTTCATGCAAGATACAGATTTCTCAGATATGCTTTTAAAATACCCTCTGAGTTCTACCACAGACTTATTGTGTAGTTATTGCTCTTTATATCATGCTGTCAAGTATGGCAATAATTACATAAAGATAAACTTGAAGAGCATTTTAGGAGTTTTTTGTTTTGGGGTAGCCATTTATTATGTAAAAAAATTGTTTCTGAAGAATAAAAGATATGTAAGAAATTATTTCTCTGTTCTGCAGGTTTAAGAGAAGTGTATAGTAGTAGCAGCAAACACTGATTAGAAAGGGGACTGTAAAATAAGTTTAAAAGCAACATTTACCACTAGCTGCCTTGAATCATCTTATATTTCTTATATAATCTCATTTAATCCTCACAACAACCATCTGAGGTAGTTCAATTTGATCCCCATCTTATAGGTGGGGAAATTGAGTCAGGCAGAAGGTAAGTAACTTACCTTAAATTATACAGCTGATAGGTGGTGGTGCCGGAACTCAGAGCTGGGCATTTTGGCCCAAGTCCTCACTCTTTCTGAGATCCAAATACCATCGCACAACCTTAATATAAATTAAACATTGAAAATAGTCCTTCTAATCAGTCAATGCACTCACCAGTTAGTATACCACGTTAGTGCCTTTTCTGAAAAATATTTGAAATGTACACTGACCTCAGTGACAAAGGGAAAAAATTTCAAATAGTCACAGACTTCGATACTATTGGTTTTCCTCTAAATATCATGGAGAATAAGAGTTAAAGCAAATTTATTTCTCCTTCTTCAAAGGTCCTTTCCTAGGAAAGTACCCATTTTTTCTGTGATCTAAACCTATAGCCCTAATATAGAGCAGACATTTAGTGATTATTATAGTCCCAAGAGCATTGTCTTTATATACAGCAAGAAGGATTCCAGTAGCTAATATGCTCTGAAAATGCATAATCTTATTTTCAATGTTGATAGCTTGTGGAACTATGTCATTGTATAGGTCTTAGACAACATTACTGGATGGTATCACTGCTGTTGAAGCAACAAATGAAAAGTGTTATCCTAGGATAAGCACAGTTTTCAAGCAATTAGAAAGACCTTGAAAATATATTCTTAGTTTTTACTATAATTTCTATGGACCAATTGGACTATGATATTCTTAACCTTTCATCAAACTGATTTTCATTTTTTAAAAATTATCTGTTCAAACTTCTGTTTGCCTAAATGATAAGGCTCTTTCAGTTACATAGTTGCTATTATAAGGTTAGCAATAGCTATTGCTAAATAACCACAGATCATGGTGAAAAAATATGCTCGTGACCCATAGCATGCTACATGGTGAGACCCCATTGCTCATCCGTGGCAGCCAGCCACTCCTTCTCCCCCGTTAACCTCTGGACCACTACGTGCTCCAGGAATGCAGCTCCTTCTGTGACAGTATTTTCACACTTGGAAAATATAGGGGCATCTCAAATGGAGCTGTGGGATAAATATTGGCATATGATGTGCATAGTAAAAAATAATAAATATTTTTAAATGAATGCCTACACGAATAAATAACAAAGTAAAAAGAAAGGGGATCAGTACAGGAATAATTTGTTTTAAGCAATGACTTAAGTATAAATCTGAAGCTATCTAACGATCTCTCCTTTTAGGCTTCATGATATAGAGAAAGACAACTAAATACACAGGTTTACATTTGAACTCTGAACCTAGAACTCTTTTCAATTTCAATTTTCTAATCTGTAACCTGAAGATGATATCTAAATTCCAATGGTAATGTGCGCATTACATGAAAGTATATGGCCCACAGTAGTCACTCAAACTAGTTTTCTTCCTCTGAAATCAGTTCTTACAAAGAGCTTTGGATTTATCTCCACACACCATGGAGATCCTCTGTTTCCTCTTCTCAGCTTGCCACCTTTTGTGGTATACCCAGGACCACCAGGGTACTTTCTTTGGGCTTTTGACATTGCTCAGGGATTCAGCAAAACAATGACCTAAAAAATCCCTGAACTCTCAGGAATGAGTACAGTCAGACTACTCTGAAGACCTTCAGAATCACATCACATCTGAATTGGGTGGAACCATTCCAATTCTGCCTTTTTTACCTGCCTATCTGGAATCAAAGCCATGAAAGGTCATTAACTCACAGGCCAACTCCCAAGGTCATAGTTATACCAGCAGAGACCCAGAAAATATTCTGGATCATATACATGCAAGGCATGAACCCAAGTCTCCCATCTTCCTAAACAGGGCCTCTTTCCCAAATTCTAGTGTCTGATTTTCCCATCCTAATTAAATTAACTGTATGACAATTTGAACAAGTTGTTTTAAAAGTGTGATATAATCACAGTTTTACAAGTGTCTATTTTCTAGGTGCCAAAGAGGTGCTGCAATACCTTACCCATGGTGGTACCTGTGAGAAAATGCAAATGAAATCATTCTGTCTCGGCAGCACCCTGTGGGCACTCCCTAACCACTCACTGAAAACAGTCTACCCAGGTCCTCTCTGCATCAACTTCTTGCCACAGACCTGTCATTTCTTTCCTAATAGTTTTTGCGCAGTAAGAAGAATGCTCATCAATAATGCACATTTTTCAGGCATAGTAAAAATGTTTGTGAAAGGCTATTAATGCAAAAGCAAAATGCCCCATTGCAAACACTAATCTCCCATTTATTTTAACATTCCTTTTTTCTTCCTTGAAAGTACTTAAAACCACGTCTGCATTTTAAAAATCTGATAGAAAAAGGTCAGTTGAAGGAGGAACAAAAGTACGGCCATTTGAAAACCTTAGGAGTTCAGGAATTTGGGCAATAGTTAATACTAGCTTCTTTGTAAGATTCACTCAGTTAATTTCTTTTGAAATTGATATGAAGGGTAGTAAGAATATTCATGAGTTAAGATCCAACACAAAGTTTTCAAAGAAGTGTATATTTTTACTACAAACTGGTTAAGCCCCAGAAAAGTGGGGTATATAATGGGAAAAGTGTCAGCCCCCTAACTGTATGGTGGGGATGGTACCACTATAATGAGAAAAACTATTGCTTGGAACCAGAACAGCTATATTCTTTTCTGAGCTTCCACAGTCCCCACACCCCTGGAGTACCATTCAAGACAGTGATGAACTGTGGTCTCAATTCCCTTATTAGCTGTAAGACCTAAAAATTATATGTGCAATTAAAAGGCAAAATGCTGATATTACTCATAGGAAGCCCTTTGTACATTAGCAAGGTACAAAAGTCTGCTGACACTTTGCAACAGAGATAGTCAGCAGGGCAGAAGATTAATAGAGCCTCATAAATTTGCAGGGTGAATACAGTAGATGGGGCAGAATAAGCATGTTGTGTTAGAGATAAATAAAGGGCATGGTCAGCTTGACAAAACCTTTAACAAGGAACACAACCAGTTCTTTTGCGTAATTTGCTGGGCTGGCATTAGTCCGTTTTATATAACTACACATTATTACCCCACAGCAGTTGCTGCTCATGTCACAAAGGCCTCCAGCATGACCAAGAGAAGGAACGCTGGGAAGACGACCAATTCTGATGGGTTATACGTTGGGTCATGCTGCCCCATCTGTTACATTGCTCAGCCAAAAGCTTTGACTGCAATGGTGGCATCACACTCCAGGCCAGCATTTTCCGGTTAATGGGCAGCATCTCATTTCTCCGCGTTTTGATCACTTAAATGAAAACAAGGGAGTATATTACAATTCCAAAGCAAAGCAGATAATCTCTGGGATTTCTGTGACAGGCCCTGGTTTCTTTCTTTTTTTAATGATAGACACATCTAAAGAGTTAATTCAATGAGCTCTAGCCACCTTTTCCTTGTGTTTGCCAGTTTACAGAATGCTTCTTTGTTTACAAAATGCAAAATTGCAAACTGTTTTCCGTGAAATGTTGATTAAGAATAAGAGAATCTCAAGGGTCTTCAAATTTACCTTCTCTGTGAAAATGGTTCCCAAGTGAAGACGCTTATTTTTAATGCCTATTTGTGAAAAATGATATGAAAATTTCCCCTGGGAGTAACATGTCTTGCAAGGATTTTGACTACTTCCTGGTTTCAGTAGAGCCTGTCTCCTAATTTGTGGGTCGTACAGTCATTGAAGAAAGGCCTGAACACTGACTATAGGCTGTGCTCCTAAAACATGTAGCAAGCTCCCTTGCTATGTACACCATTAATTGGCCACAAAGAAAAAACTCAGCTTCTAAGTAACTAGTTGGGTCTGAGAACATTTAGGATTACGATGGTCATTTGGAGTTCTAATGAACAAAAACAGCCCACAAACTTGCTGTGTGTGGTGTGTGAGAAAGGGATTTGGACAGAGGCCAGTTAGAAAAGCCCATCTAAGGCAGACTACTGTTTAAGTTTTAGGGAAATAGTTTTAGGGTTTGTGTGTGTGTGTGTAGTGCTAAAAGCAGCCCTACTGGTATTTCTAGGAAACTTGGTCTCCAATTCAACCAGACATTCATTCCTATTCAATCCTTATTCTGGAAGAGGAGGTAGGCTGAAGGCTAGGTCACCATGTTAGTGCTTTCCAAAGTTTTATGGTATAATAATTACCCAAGGAACTTAACTATGCAGTTTTTTGGCCCCCAAACCTAGAGATTATGACTCAGTATGTTTGGAATGGACCAATAAATGTGCATTTTTTTTGTCAACACCAAAGATTATTTTGACGTAAGGAGTCATTGGACGTCCTTCAAGCAATCCTGCAATAGGTTGTAAAGGACAGCTGGCAGGCATCATTTAGAGATGCTCTTCTAACTCCTCTTGGTCCTCTGATACAACTGGTAGACCTGAATATATAGTAATCCTCCCTAGGGATCAGTTTGCTTGCTATTTGGGCTTATAAGCCTCAGTTTGCCATAAATGCTCTGGGTGATAAATAAAAGTTTTTTTTTTTCTCTCCCTGAAGGACATTATGGGTCTTGACCTGGAAGAAGAGTTCACTGTCCATTCAAAGAAAATCCTTCCATATGTGCCCTAGGATGGTGATTTCTATGAACTAGTGTCTAGTCCTAATTAAAGAGCTGTATTCAACACCTAGCATTAGAGACTTTGGTGACTGAAGGATAAAAGTGAGGAGCCTAAAAGATGAAGGAAAAAGTGGAATTTGACTTGAAAAAAGTATCTGCCTTTTAAGGCGTACTGCTAAAATGATACTGTCTATATATGTATTTTTTGGTATGGTCTCAGCAAGGAACTTCAAAGAAAGGAAAAGTCTGGATATAGACATCCAAAAGAACATTTATTTAGCCCCAAGGGCATCTTTTATTAGGCAGTAGCTCAACCTTAGAACTTTTCTCCTTAGTGACAGAGAATTACAGCCACACAAGGCTCTCTACTTCTAGATTCCTCTTCATACATACTCATAAGCTTCCCACCACCTACCTGGGGAGGTTGTTTTTCATGACGTGATGTTCTCCACTGCAGTGGTCTAATAAAGCAGCAGCCACTTGTTTTGTTCCTACCTAACACTCTGAGTCTTTTCTTTTCTCCTAAGTGTCGGGGGTAACCTACTAAAATGGTGGTGGGTTTGGACTCTGACTTCTTGATGAGCAGAGCTGGATCTAGGAGTTGCAAGATAAATGTTGATGAGAGCCCTTTAAGAGAACTGGAGTTGGAAGTACGCCTTGGTACTCTGCTTAACAAGACCTGTACTCTAACAGGACTCTTCTCTCAAACTTCAGTGTTCTGTTATTAGTAAACAAGACTGCATTCTTTGAAAGGCTTCCCCCCTCCTTTTAAATTTATGAACTAAATAATGCAGCCTCACTAAGGGAATAGGCTTGCCACAGACTTATTGCAAATAACATTAAGGAACCATAGCCATTCACATGCTTAAATAAGGCCGCTAATCAGACTGCACGTTGTTTACCACGTTCTGCATCTTCTTGGCAAAAACCTCATCTAAAAATAACCTGGCATTCCATTTGTAGGAGACTGGGCACTTGCTACCTCAAGATAAATGGTGTTTCAAGATGCAAGTCTCTTGTTAACCCTTGTAATCTGCTGTGAACATAATCCTTTTGACCAATATTTGGAAAGAATAAAAATCAATTTCTCTTGACACTCGACACTAGTGATTTGGAGTGTTTTTCCTCTCTCTCTCTCTCTTTCTCTGTCTGTCTCTCTCTCTCTCACATACACACAGTCTGTAAACAGAAATAAAATGAACTTTATCAATAAGTGGGGTTAAAGGTGGAAGAAAAGATCAATGAAATTTGAGAAATTTAATGAAGAAAAGAGAGGAAAATGTGAATCACATACTATATGATATGAAATCTGAGAAGTATAAGCTTTAAGACTAATCTATCAAAGCTGTTTTCTGCCATTGAGATCAGAATCTTATGTTTGGAATTGACCTTATATAAAATTAGTTATCTTTCTATCCAGTATAGGGATACTTTCTAAAATATTCCTTAAAAGTGGATTATACAGCTTTTGCTTGGATAGCTCTAGTGATAGGGGACTCCCTATCTTACAGAGTAGCACTTCACACTGCCAACAAGCTCTGCCACAAAATATTTCCTTATACTGGAGAATTTTCTCACCAATTACTAGACTTGGACAGGTTATTGTGTATAATTATAAAAGCTGCTTCTTTGGTGCTCTTTAGAGTGAGAGCAAAGGCTCAAATGTTTGGGAAATGCAGGGATGATTTCTCCAAAGTGATGGACTTGCAAACCATCATTTATTGCAGCATTTGAACATCGAAAGGAGTCTTGAACACATCTCATCCAGGTCTCCTTAAAAAAAAAATGAGACTTGATCTTCTCCAACTCTTGTGCTTTGTGAGTACCACTGTGATAGAAGATGTCGAAATTTGTATTAAAATTATTTATAAAAATATGTGTTCCTATCATTAACTAATATGATTCCTTGAAAGCAATAATTATAACTTGTTCATATTTTTAGCCCTACAGTTCTGTCTAACATATTCATACATTCATTTAATGACAAATTATTGAGCACAGCACTAGGCTCTGGGGGAACAAAGCTAGGTAGGAAATAGATCTTGCCTGCAAGTAAAATATTTCCTAATGGGGGAAACACTCAAATAAATTAACTATTTTTGTACGATTTGTTAGGTAAGGACATATAGTATGTGCTGTACAGGATTCTATGGGGATGCAGATAAATGTAAATGTAAAATTGAATCAAAATCAAAATTAAGTTCCAGGGGGGTTTTTTGAAGATGGACAGGACTAGGTCATGTTTGATCATAGAATTATTTTTACGTGTTATTTATTAACATCTTGCAGTGAGTATTCCTCAGTTTTTCAAGTAAGGAGGTGAAAGACTAGAAAAGTAGGCAGAGTCTTGAAAATCAGGTGTTTTGGATGCCTCTAATTTATCTCTAATCTATCAGATATTATTAAATGATTTCATGCAAGGAAATAATGAGAAAGTTTTTGTACTTTAAAAAATAATGTCCTGGGCGGGCCACGGTGGCTCAGCAGGCAGAGTTCTCACCTGCCATGTTGGAGACACTGGTTCGATTCCTGGTTGCCTGCGCATGCAAAAAAAAAAAAAAAAAAAATTGTCCTAAGAGACTACAGTGACATTTGACAATTTAATTGACAAATATAATACATGATCCTGGACTAAATCTAATAATGGAGGAGGAAATGCCCAAAAGGACATTATTGAGACAACTGAAAAAAACATTGGAATATAGATTGTATATTCAAGGTTAAATTTCTTGAACTTGACAACTGTATTTAATGTGCTTACATAAGTGAGTGTACTTTTCCTTAGGGAATATTTTTGGAAGCATTACATGTTCAAGGAGCATGATGTATGCCACCTACTCTCAAACGTTTAGAAAAGTAGAAACACATAGATGATAAATAAATAGACAGAAAGGATGGAATAGCAAATGTGGCAAAATGTAACAAGCTGATAAATATGGGTAGGGGGCATATTGGAGTATATTGGAGTTCTTTGCATTTTTTTTGGTATTATTTTTGCAGCTTTCATGTGTTTAAAATTGTTTCACAATTAAAAGTTAAACAAGTGTACAAATGTCCCAAGACCTGCACTGAAGGTAGGTGTCACTTAGAAGAGAAGCGAGGAGAACCTGAATTAGGGCATCAACTGTGGGAATAGCGTTGAGGGGAAAATATGGAAAATATTTACAGGGAAGCCATAGACCTTGGTAACTGACTGAATGTGGCAGGATGACTGGTGAGAAGGAGGCACTGCGGTGTTCTCAGCTGAGAGGCTGGAAGGCTAGTAGCTCTGAAGGAGAGGCATGTTTACGAAGAGCACCTGGCAAGCTCAGCTTTTTGTCTGTTAAGTCTAAGGTATCTGAGTCTAGATAGAGGAGCCAAGGAAACACTGAATAAATGTATTTAATAGAATATGTAGCTTGGGCTGTGCAAATCGATTTGGAAGTCCAAAGTGTTTAGCAGGTGGCTGAATCCATGGGTTTGGTTGAAGTCACCTGGGGAAAAGAAGTTAGGAAAAGAAGAAACCATAAGGTTGAGAACGATGGGCTTGGGAGCTAAGATTTAATCAACAGGTGGAGAAACAAATGCTTAATGGGAGTTAATGGAGCACCCAATTTCAGTAAAATTGGGAATAGAATGTAAGCTTAGGAGTTCCTGCCTGTTATTCCTATAATGTCTTTCCCACAAAGCCTACTGGGAGGGGAGCAGACGGAGGTGCTCCATCATCCAGATGCATCGATAAGCACACTCTTTCACTTAAAGGTCATCAGTTTACAGGCTGGCCCAGGTTCTGAGGGGATGACTTGGTGTGAGAACCTTGCTCCAAAGGGCTGGCAGGGACTGAGTGGGTCAGTAGGACTCTCTTTAGCAGGAATCCGGGGTTATGGAGAGAGAGTTAGCAGTAGGTGTAAGAGTTGAAAAACGAATAGAGATGGGGGAGGCAGCAGGGACCATAAGATCATCAAAACCATGTGCAAACAGAAGCCATGACACATAAGAGGCTGAAGGAACCCAGAACAGAGGCAAAGTTATTGATTGGCAACAAAAGTAGTTATGAGGGAAAACTGAGTCATTACCATGGTGGAGCATGAAGATAGGAGTTAAAAGATTTCTGCTGCTGAGGGGAGTGAGCTGACCTAGTAAATCAGTGGTGATTTAAATCTTGAATCATCTTCTGGTCACTAAACCATGCTCTAATCTCTGAGAGTCTGGAATATTCTGCCCTTTCTGTTCTTGCTAAGGGGCCTCATGGTTTAGTGTTTAACGAAACCTCTCTGGTTACCCAATCAGGAGTCTCATCTCATAATGTCTATCTTAATAGTCCTACTGTGTTAGGTAGCTAATGCTGTGTAACAAATTACCCCAAGATTTGGTGGTTTAAAACAACAACACACATTTATCCCTTCATAGATTCTACTGGTTAGGAATCTGGATTTGGCTTATTTAGTTAGGTGCCTCTGCCTCAAGTTTTCTCACAAGGCTGCATTACAGTTTTCAGTCAGGATTGTGATCTCATCTCCAGGCTTAGCTGAGGAATGATCTTATTCCAACATCACTCCTGCAGTGTTAGCAGCATTCAGTTCCTCACAAACTTTTGCTCTGATGACCTCTGTTCCTCCTGGTTTTTGGCTGGAGACCAACCTCAGTTCCTTGCTAAATAAATGGTACTCTCTGTGAAATCGTGTAGCCTAACTTCAGAAGTGACATCTCGTCACTTTTGTCATATTCTGGCATTAGAAACAAGTCACAAGGCCCAGCCCATATTCGAGGAGAGGGTATCACATAAGGGTGGGAATACCAATCCTTGATCCCTAGGTAGGGATCATTGGGAGCCATGTCAGAAACTGCCTGCCACGCCTCACGTTATTAGAAGGAAACTGAGGGAGTCAATCTCATTGCAAACCTGGGAGTCCTGGGTGAGGAGAACCTGGAGAGGAGAAGGTTCCTGCCAAATGCTTCAGAAAAATCAAGTAAGAACAGGGCTGAGAAGGTTTCACTGGATTTGGCACCACTGACATGGGTGGCCAATAAAGGCAAACCAGGTGGTGGTGTAATGAGAGTGACCAGGAGTGGTAAGTCAGATACAGTGTCATTTATGTTCTAGATACTTGATATTGTCATTTCCTGTTGCTGCTGTAGCAAATCACCACAAACTTAGTAGCTTAAAACAACACAAATTTACAGTCGTACAGTTGTGGAGATCAGAGTCCTCAAATCAAGGTGTTAGCAGGAGTTGGTGCTGGAGCAGAACCCATTTCATTGCCTTCCCCAGCTTGTGGAGGCTTCTCTGAATTCCGTGGCTCATAACCACTTCCTCTGTCTTCAAAGCCAACAGCATACATAGCGTCTTCAAATCTCTCTCTGTTCTGAGCTCTGTTTCCATCCTCTTCTGATTCTGATCCTTTTGCCTTTTATACAGAATCTTGCGATTGAATTTTGCCCAGCTGAATAATCTAGGATAATGTCCCATCTCAAGGGAGATAAATTTAATTACATCTGCAAAAATCTCTTTTGCCTGTAAGGTAACAATATTCACAGGTTCCAGGATAAAGATGGACAGCTTTGGGAACACTTATTCTATCTATCACAGATGCGGAGTAGAGGACAGTATCTGGGTCCTGAGAGTCCAGGACCAGTATTTTGTGAACTGGTGAATTTATCAGTTTTATCATGTGATGGGGGCTCTGTGAATAAGCAGGAGAAAAATTCCATCTCTCCTATTGATCAACTCTTAGGACTATTTATAAGGCTCTTTTTGAACTTAATGCTTTCTAAATGTTCCTCACATCTTTCAAATATTTTGAATTGTATGTGTAAAAATGTGCATTCATATTTCATGGTTGCTTGTGAGATCAAACTTTTCAAGTGACTGCTTGTTCTCCTTTTTCTCAGGTGAATGACAAGTATTTTGCTTTGATAATTCACATCTACACATCTTAAATCAGTGAACAGAAAGTTAATTGTCAAATTCAGGTCACATGACTGGAGATGGTAGGTCATTGGAGAAAAGGAATATTTTATTTAATATCTTTAAATCTGGAGGTTGTTAGGCAATGCAACTGTCTTTGTATAGTATTACCTGTTTATAAATATGTCATTTTCATCTTAAGCTTAATGGGTCTATTTTTCTACTGTAATAAAATGAATAAATTCTAGTTAAAAATAAAATGCATATTCATGGGATAAATAGAAATATTTAGTGGAAACATGCAAGCGTAGTATACCGCCATTACCATACAGTGAATAATACAAATGAATAAAAAATGGATAGTGAAAGAAATGCAGTCCACAGGACCTAAAGGTCATGTTAAGTGTGTTAGTAAGACAACTTTTGGTGAAATGTATTTGATGATTAGTGACAAACCCTTTGCCTGTAGCAGCAATTGAAGAATTTTAAATAGGCTCATAAGACACCCAAGAAAAAATGAAAAGTATATGCCGGCCATTCAAGCAGTAAAATAAGTAGATGTTACCCCTGTTCTTTCTATGGAAATTATAATTCAGTTATGGAGGCAAGAGACATACATATATGTATATATATTCAATAATTATATATATATATAATCAATAATTATGATGTCATTCACCATAGAGCTGAAGACTCACTAAGGGAGGAGGGAACACATTTAAAATGCATCAGGAAGTAAATCATAGGAAGAATTTTCTGACATATTCTTTCAAGGAAGGAAATAGAAGACTGCCCTCCTGAGGTTTTTTTTTCTCACAAAAATTTTAATTATAAAAATTTCCAAACACAAAGTTGAAAGCACTGTAATTGTTATTTGACTTTGTATAACTTCTCTGTCCATCTAACATCTGTCCATCAATTCTCCACAGCTTCTTAAGGACAGTGTGGCCAGTATCTTTTGAGATGATTCAATTGGTTGTATGGGGAGATGCCTAAGATCCATGACTGTCTATTGGGAGCAGACAGTGAGGGGAGTAAAAGGTCCTGAATCACTTGCACTTGCCTCCCCGCCCCCAATTCATGACACCAGCAAACCACTGTGACCGATATTTGTGTGTTGGGGCAGCAAAACCCTGAAAGAACTGCTGGTCTACATGCCTTCATCTTTCTATCAATGCTCTAATTCCACTTATGAATTCGGTGACTTTTTTCTCTGTAACTCTTTAATTTGCATCCTCTTTTTAAATCAGATCAGCTATTCATTGACTCAAGAAACAGCCAGTTTCATCCCTGCTTTTCACATTTTTCCTTTTACCTGGAAAGTTTAATAACTTCTTCTCCTATATTAATTTAGCCTACTTCTTTAACACTATGCTCAGAAACCTACTCTGTGACGTCTTTCCTAAGTATGTGTTATTGCTATCCTCTTTTCTGGAAATTTTGGGGGCTTTTTTGGGGGGGGAGGGTTGGGGGAGGCAGGATGTTTGTTTAAGTCCATAGTTTGTAGAATGAAATGGAACACTTTATTTTATTAAGTCTTACATAGTTTGACACTTTCATCTGTGAGCTTATATTTAGGCATCCTCCCAAAGCACATCTAAGCCTTTAGTCAAAACTTACCTGATTGGCCAACTTGCATTTACAGAAGTTCAGACACTCATGATGGGCAAAAGATTGTCATTGGGAAGTAGATCTGAAAATCCACCCTATTTCAGGTTGCCTCACCATGAGATTAGGGTTTCTATACAGAGAGGCAATTTTAGGAACAGAAAACTAAAACTCACGTTGTTGCTCTCCTGCCCGTTTAGGAGAATTTATTCTGATTGGATGTGTAATTGTGTTGGTGATTTGTCACTTTGCTCTCAGATTCTTTCCTCTACCTTTGCTGCTCTGCGCTGAGTTTACAGGGCTGAGTCCTGCAAACTACATTTCCCAGGCTTCCTTGCCACTGGCTTCCTGCCGGGTTTGGCTAGTGGGACGCACTGATTTGCAATTGAAGGGTAGCGGGGAAAAGACAGGGTATTTCTTCCCTCAATCCCAGTCCCTCCCTCCTCCAAACCAGTTTTCATTTCAGTAACATCGCTGACAGAGTTCAATTCTTGTCAAGGAAAGCCTCTCCCTCCTGCTTCAATGTCCCCTGCTTCAGCTTCCCCTATCTTGTTTGAAACTCCCTCTCCAGGGCCCACTTCTGTGATCTCTGTGTCCTTTCTGCCCTAGGGGTTGTAGCAGCTTTTTGCTCTTGCTAATCTCTGAATTGCTTCACATCCCCTGTTTGGCATTTTGGCTCTCCATTTCCTCTGTATTTGAATTCCACCTATGAAGTTCCCTCTGTTGGTTCATCTAGCACAGACTCTGTTTCCCTAACTAGATTCTACCTGAAGCAATATCAGGGTCTCATATCTTCCTTCTTCTTCAAGAAGACATACAATTTGTGCACTTCTCCGTTTCTGTCAGAGACATACAAAGGTGCTTAAAGGAAAAAGAGCTTAAGACTTTGTACTGGATGGAAAAGAAAATTCACGCATATTTCCTGAAGCCCATACGCTTAATTTAGAACGTGTCCCAAAATTTCCATCTGAATTTTTTTATCACCTCGTTAATCTAAGACTCTCCCAATTCTGAAACAGATGTGGTTTTCTACTTTTATTTTGAATGTGTTTCTGCATCTTGTATAATGATGATGCTTATCTTAATAGAATCAACAACAAAACAAACAAACAAAAAAACCAATTCCTCCAGTACCACCAGTATCAATACACATATGTATATATCTTCTTTCTGTTCTTCCTAGGCTCCAAAGAGCTGCTAATAGTTAACAATAAGGTCACTTGGGGAAACAGGAACTCTGGGCTATGGGATCTATGAATAGTACAGGAAACAGAACAAAAAAAGACTGAGCCCAGAGAGACTGGGCTAGTACAAGACGTGACAATGAGACTAACTCTCATCAGTTATCTCTGCCTTGGCGTCATTTGGAAACTCTCTATTTTCCCAGTCACAGCTCCAGCATGTGGGCTTTCAAAGCTGGCACTTCTCCAAGTTAGCACTTCATTTCACACAACAGCTCTAATTTTCAAATATTGACTTGAGGACTTAGTCTCCCTAGTGCCAGCTCAATTCCTAAACATGATTGCATTTAAAGCTTTGATTATGATGATGTACTATTGGCGATTCCAGTTACCAGACTAAATTCATCTTGATGAAATTTCTTTTATTGTAGTTTACCTAAGGTACCACACTTGCATGCAGCCTAACAGAAAGGATGCCTTGTACATTTTTAAATGTGCATTCGGGCAGAGGTTTGTATTTAAAGTGTACTTGAACTATACAAATTATGTGTCAAGGATGATGAATATTGCAAAACTAGACACATTGTAAATAAATTTGTATGCTGCAGAATTTTGGATATGCAAAATAGTCTCTTTTAGTATTTTAGGGGCGGAGGCATTTTCACAAGACTGACAAAATGTGTTCTCTGCATTTGGTCAGTGCTCTTGGATGAGGTATAGTTCATGCAAAAGGGAAATAAGATTCACATTTATGAATTAGTAATTGTTTTTTATAACAAGGAACACTATATTAATGTATTTTTAAATGTTAAAAGGACCCTGATAATTACCATGAAGAAAAGTACATTTTAACTAAATGCTCAAAACACAGTGATGGAAAAAAGTGCTGGACTTTATACCTAAGAATTAAGAAATCAAGGTAAATTTATTAAGAATTAGGGTCTTTAGGACATAATTCAACTTAATGATTGTGGTTTCTTCTTTCTTTTCCACCTTGATTTGATAGTTTTGAGAGTAAATTGTTGAGGAGATAAAACACACTGATTTTTAATGGACTTAGTAATAAAGGCCATGTAATTGATGATTAAAAAAATGGAGTTGAGCATGGAGGACAAGGATTGGAGAAGAGCAATTGAAACCTTATGCACAAAGTCTAAAAATGCGCGACAACTTTTTTTTAGAGGTTTCAGTAGATCCGTTACTATTGGTGGGTACATTTCCACGGGAAAAGAAAGCAGGATCTGAGGCATATGTGAGAGGCTGGGTTCAGTGCGTCAAGGATCTCCAGTTCTGGGCTCAGCAGCTTGACCTTTATCCACACACAGATCGGTTCCATCCACATGTTTTAAGTGGGGGACTCACAGAGCCAGCTCTGTCACTCTAGCAGTGCTGAGGAGGCTGGGTTGAAAGGCAGAGACTGTCAAGGAAACAACACAAATTCAGAAGATATCATGATGATCCAGTGGACAATTGATGGGGGCTGAACTGAAAGAGAAGACACAGGAGATAGAATGAGTGAATGGGGATATTGAGGAAGAGATTTAATAAAAATTTAAGAATGAGAGTTAAAATGATTTAGGTCCCCCCTCACTAACTCTCCATATCCAGCTAGTTTTAATGCTCACCTGAAGTAAAACATTGATAAAGGTGTATTGGAAATCTTTCAATCATTTAGTCGGATTTAGTTCAAGTAGGTAGGCTCAACAGAGTTAGAGAAGCTTATCATCAAAAAAGACATTAGTAATATTTCAATGCTATCCCTCCTACCTATGCATCAGTTTCATCTATGACTCTGACAAATACTCCTTCAGACTTGCTTTGAACTTTCAAGTGACTATCCCCTCTCTCTGCAGGAATCCTTCTACTCTTGCATGTCTAGTTATTAGACATATCTCCCTTCATTTAACTGGAAATTTTTCTTGTTAAACCTTTTTACCTAAGAAAAAAGCTCTTAAGAAACTAAGAAAGATGTCTAAATTCCATTTTGTATGGCTTTTCTCCAGATATTTAAAGTTGGTTATCATATCCCCATTGAATTTTTTTGGCTAATCTTCCATAGTTCCTTTATTTGTGTCTTCAAAATCTTTTCATTTAGATTATCCTGCTGTGATGGCAATGGTGCTCAGAATTCCATAGTATTTTAGATGTGGTCAGATTAGCACAGGAATGGAGATTCCCCTATTAATAGGTCAGAATTCTTAAGCACATCTCAAAGACTTACCTATTTTTTCCTCCAAGTTTGTTACTGATACTTATCTCTTCTTTACCACCTTCTCCATGTTTCTATCACATGTTCCCCACCCCTTCAAGATTTCTTGGAATTCTTAATAGGAATGGGAAAATTGGCATTCGTCTTAGGAATGTTTTATTTTTATTAAGCTCTAAAATGGTGTAAAGTATTCAAGGAATATGAAAGAAACTTATTTTCACAAAATCTTGGGAAATGCCCTGACTCTTTACCAACTGCAGTAAATGCCTTCTTGTAGAGCAATTAAATTAGAACTGGGGCAAGGGAATTTAGTGGTAGAGAGGGCAAATCCCAAAATATATGGTTCCAGAGGTGGTAGCTGCCTGATTTAACAGCCTATCAATAACTAAGCAATTTGCTGTTTGATATGTATATCTTTCATTTAACACAGGTCATTCCTTCTTTCACTCTTGTTTAGCCAGCACATAACTGATTCCCTCTTCTCTCTAACCATTCACTCATTTTTATTGTTTCATTCTGAATACCTTCCAGATTGTCATCATATTTCTTTTGTCTAAGTGCCCTGAACTGTTATAAAGTAATCAGAAAGGAATGCCTGATAATTTTTTGATGGAAATGTTTTTAAAATTAAACAGCCACTGTGCATCTGCCATGATTAACTTTGCACATGACCTTTAGAAACTTCAGTTCCTACTCTCAGGAAGTTTCTATTCCAGCAGGCAAAATATAAAAAGGTGTATGCTTACTTCAATCACATCCCAAGATTTTCCTAAGCCATTGTGAAATAATTTCCAGGCTGATGGTATTGATTTGTCTTGTAAAGCTCCATTAGGAGGGGTGTAACCTGTGACATATGGGTGTTACCCATGACACATAAGGCCAGCCTATGTGCACTTAGCAGAGAGAAATTCAAAGGGTGTCCAGGGTTTGCTCCTGGAGACCGTTCAGTGACCTTATATAGTAAGTAAGATGGCAGTGCCCACGTGTGAGCTGTGTTTTAAGTTCAAATACTATACCGGGGAAAATATTCCCCTCAAGGAGCATTAAAGCTATCCACCACCCATCACAAATGGCACGAACCTTGCAAGGAGAAATTGGCTGCCACAACAACCCCAGGCATGCTACCCTCAGGTTAGAGAGAACACTGCAGCAGTTTGCAGAACATACTAGAAGGAAATCAAGCTTGTCATAGAAATCAGCAATAAAGGCTTTATTTGTAAAGTTTGTCCTTTGAAAAACTGCTTGAGAGGAACAAAAATTCAATAATGAGCATCCAAAAGCAAGAAGTAGATTGCATAGTACACAATGGAGTATTCCGAGAAAACGAGGCATGCTGACTGAATCTCAAAGTCTCCTCCTCTCTCTGGTTAATGAAACAAAAATTGTTGGTGAAATTATTATCACAATTTCCCAACCTTCCTAGGGTACCAAAATAGTATCATGGCAATACTGATACTTAGGAATGAATAAATAATTTGTTGTGGGGCCTGTCTTGTGCACTATAGAATGTTTAGTAGCACCCCTGGCCTCTACCTACCAGATACTTGTAGCAACCTCCACATAATCTTGGGCAAGTTATTTCGATTCTCTGAAGTCCAGTTTTCTCATCCATAAAATGAAAATAATAGTACTTACCTCACAGGGCAATTGTGAGGATTAAAGATACTGTACGAAAATCAAACAGCAGATTGCCTGTCATGTAGCAAGTGACTGAATAGTTTTAGCTACATTTCATTTGGTTCACGTAGTTTACGTTACAGAGAGGGGGCGCCACACTTCTCAACATCTTCCGTGAATGATTTTCCATGTCAGAGATCCCTTTCCTATATTGTGACAGTTGCAACCATAGGACTTATATGATTTTACTCAATATTTTGGATCTAAGGAGGCAAATCAGGAAAGATGCTCCAGTGAAGATAGATTGATGTCATAATGAAATTTATTCCATTTCAGTATGCAATATTTTACCCAAGATTAAAAGAAAATAATGGATAAAGGTCTGGTTAAGGAAAGATGAAGAGTTATGGTTGTTCTAAAAGGATTCTCATGGAATATCCATTTTAGATTATAAATCCTAGTAGATGAAAATATCTCTATGAATGCTGATTCTGCTTTACAATAGCTTTTTGTTGATAATGAAGTATATAAGAACGAGTTAAATTAAATACCCTATAATTTTATTTGTTTTCTTTGTTACATTTAAAATTTGTTCCAGAAACTTTTGTTGAGCAAATTACTTGGTTAGCCTGTTGTGTTTGTTCCCAGGACAAATTATTTCAGTTACAGAGTAAATTTACGTGGTTGTGCTTTCGAGTTTTTAAGATGCAATCACTTGTATTTCTTCTTTCTCTTTTATTACCTCCATTTCTCACATACAGACACCTGGAGTTTCCAAGCGTCAGTAATCCCTTCTCTCCTGTGTTATACAAATAGTAAACACTAATAAGGATAAATAATTAGATAATGTGTTAATTCAGAATACCTGGGAAAAGAATGATGACAGTGATTTGGGATGAGATTGGAGCCCTGCTTAGAAAATAAAAAAGGTAAAGGGGAATCTGCTACCCTGATAAACAGCAATTTATTCAATTAGAAGGAGTCATCTAGGAACATGCCAGAAAGATCAGTATTGAATTTTATTTTGAGGTCTTAATGACATATTAAAAGTGTGATAAACAGAACATCAATTAAATTAGAAGAGGTATTACTTGGATAGATACTATGAACACAAGAGAAGGTAAAGAAATAGGGCAAAAGGACTTGTAAAAAATTGCAATATTGAGAAATAAAGAGTTTCAAAATGGGAAAATGAAGTCTAATATATTTGGAAGCAAGTTCATTTTAAAACCCCTATATTTAATTCCATTCCATTAATAATGCAGCACATCTGGGAAGAAGCATTTGAAATAGAGTAGCACTTAAAGAGATTTAAATATGAACGTGATTGAACCCAAAAAGTAGATATGATTTTGCAATGTGAATCTAGAAATATTGCCGATGTGATCTTGGCTGCAGACCCTAACAGACATTGTCACACAGAAATGAACTATTTTTTTTTTAAATTATTCGAGAGTGAAATTTCCCTTTATGGGGAACTTGGTTAAAAATCGATGTGAATTAAAATAGCATCCAACCAAACTACTTGATAGATACATTGAAAAACAAAAAGAACAAACTTAAAAATGAGGATAATAACAAATAAGATGGTTTTTAAAAACTGATCTACACAGTTTGAGGTGGTGTGTTAGACCTTGAAGTTACAAAGATCAATAGTATTGGAGGTAATATAAATAAGACACATTTCTTGCCCATGAGCAGATCATGATTTAGTGAGTAAAATAGGTATTTACACAAAGTGCTTCAAGTCTGGGGGCAGGGGAGGGTGCTAGCGTTTTTTGAACAAACAGACTAACAAGACATTAAATAATTCCAGGAAAGTATTAGGAAAAGGAGCTGAAAGAGGCATTGGACTGGAAAATTGACAGATAAGGGCCATTTGAAAAGCTGAAAGTTGGTGATCAAATAAGGGGACAGATACAAAGGGTGAGGGCAGGCCAAATGAAAGGAACAGGATGGCAGTGGGCGGATATCCTAAGGGAAAATGGTTCTCATGCGGAATATCTGAACAGTTCTTTAAACAAGACCTTCACCATGCTCATAGACACAAAATTATTTCAACTTGGAGATAAATGTGTTTAGAATCACCAGTAAAGTGGAAATAATAGTGTTTTCTATCTACCTGATACTGGGATTTAAGAATGGTGACTATACAAGGGGACAGAGGAGGCTCAAGGGGACATTATTGGGATGTATAATCTATAAACTGTGTATCGAAAGTTAAATTTCTTGAACTGGATGGTTACATAAAAGGATATATGTAAGTGAATATCTTTATTCTTAGGAAATGTACATGGAAATAAGTGTTCAAGGAGCATGTTAGGGGAAATAAACAAAATAGAGTTACGATGGCTAAGAGATTTCAAGTGGAGTTAAACTCTCATTCTGGAGATCACTTAGGCAGATTATCAGCCAGACATCACAAACTGCCAAAATATGCAGAGCCTCAAGCAACACTCTTCCTCAGTGTTCCCAAGGACACCCATAAAACAAACCACAAGATCAAGAACTCAGTTAACTACCTAATTGGAAGGACAATTGGAATAACCCAAATATCCACCAGTCACAAACAACTTGTCTAATCTTTCCCTTTAAAAGCCCTTCCCTGGAAATGCCAAGACCTGACATAATTTGGGTTATTACCTGAATCTGTCCTCCCAGAATTGCAATTCTAAGACCCCATATAAAGACCTCTGCTGCCTTGCAGTTTAGTTTGCTTTTCTCTCAGTCGACAATTGTAAAGTATACAACTCACACCTATGTTCAGAAAATAAATTGATAAATAGATAGATGAATAGATACATAGAATAATACAGCAAATGTGGCAAAAATTTAAAATTGGTGGATCTGGGTGCCTGGGGGTAGGTGGGTAGGTGTATGACAGAGTTACCTGTTTGGGGTTTGTATTATATTTGTAACTGTCTTGTAAGTTTGAACGTATTTCAAAATAAAAAAAAAATTAAAAATAGAATGGTGGCTATGATAAGTGAAGAATCTTAAGTGTATTCTATATTAAGGTTTGAATTTTCTTCCTCTTTCTGTCTAAATTATTCCATTGTCATAAATCAAAATCCTAAGAAAGGCAACCTCTACCCTTTGAAGCCACGACTCCGTTCACATAATTGGAGCATAGTTGCAGTCGCCTCTTAGGCGTCAAGACACATTTATCTCCTCTCTGTTCCCATTTAGGGTCAGCAGATGACTTAGACTCCAGAAAAAAATACATATAATATATCATAAGTTTAATATCAAATAGATTATCCTGGCTTATTTCATCTCCAAATACTAAAGTTTCATTCCTTTACAAAGAAAATGGATTCTTGTTGACATTTATTGATGTTCATCATTTATTGATGAAATCGATGTCAAGGTGCATTAAAAACACTTAAATTTGGATATGTTTTGGTAATGGATGGTAGTGATCATAGCACAGCATCATGAACATAATAACAGTGCTGAAATATATTTTAGCATGTGGTTAAAAGGGGAAATATTAGGTTGTCCATGTGGCACTAGAGTAACAATTTTTTTAAAAAAACTTGGAACTGCATAACCTGATGAACCTTGTTAAACCATGGACTAGAGTTAATAGTGCAATTATAAAATGTGCTTTCATCAATTGTAACAAATGTACCACATCAATGCCAGGTGTTAGTAGGGTCACATAGTATATGGGAATCCTGTATTTAATGCAAGATTGCTCTGTAAACCTATAACTTCTCTAATAAAAAAATGATTAAAAGTTTAAAAAAAAACACAAAAATGTTTGAACCTATCAGAAATATCGTGAAGTAGTACTATTTCCTCAATGAAGAAAATCACAGAACAAAACAACTTATTTAATGGTAGAGGTGGGAGTAGAGGAAAATCCTTTCTGCTCTTTCCATGCCATCCCTTCCATTCAATATGCCGCTTTAATTCATTCCCGTCCTTTGCCACCCTGTCGTCTATCTCATCACTAAACACATCCTAACTCTCCTTCCTCATCTCATCATTCCTTCCCTCAATCCATCTTGTTTCTGCGGGTTAAAACCCCATGTCTACTCTTGTGCTCACACGTTCATTGAATTTCCATTCCTTCTAGGAAATAATTGATCTTCTCAGACCCACATTCAAGACCACATATAAGCCAGCCTATGCAACTCTATTTCCCTTTTTTCCACTCTAATCAGGGCAGTCAGTTAGGTATTGTCAAATAGTCCATGGTTATCTTTACTCCAATTCTTCTGCGATGTTTAATTTTAATACGTTCCTAGACTCTCACACATTTTATTTTGGACTGAATCAAAAGTGTATATTTTCTTGAGTTCTTACAAGGAACAAAGGACTTCCTAATAGCAAAGCTGTTTCTCAGGATGTTACCAGAAACATCCCTACTAAAATTTAAACTATCTGAAAAGAATTGGTTCCCTTGTTTCCATAAATATTTGAAGTATCATCAAAATAACCTGAGGCAGACAAGCTCTAATACTATCATCATTCATTTCTTTCATGTCACTTCAATTTTCCCCACTCTAGATAAATGTGGTCTAACATATTGACTATCCATTCTTGGCCATGGGGCCAGGGGGTGGGGGCTTTTTCTCTCATATCGATCTAAGTGTTTGGTTTAGGGGAGTTTATTTATATAGATGTCATATGATGATTCAGAAAGTTGGTGGTTCAGAAAAAATGTAACCCCATTAAACTAAGTGCTACTGTACTGTGACAGCCTCCCATTGAACAGAAATAGATCTGCTCAAGGGCCCCTCCAGGTCTGTCTGCTGTAGACACCAAGACAGTACCAATTGTCTTTAATTGAGATACCTTTCCTTAACAATACTTAGGCACAATGAACTTCATTGAATAATGCAATTTAAACATTATAAAATCCTCCGGTTTTTAAGTGTACAATTCAGCGATTTTTAGTAAGTTTGTTGAGTTGCGTGACTGTAACCATAATCCAGTTGTAGGTCATTTTTATCACTGCAGTAACATTCCTCATGCCCATATACAGTTAATCCCCATTTCCTCTCCCAGACCCAGACAACCAGTAATCTACTTTTTGTCTCCCTAGAGTTGCCTTTTCCGGAAATTTCATAAAAATTGAATCATAAAATCTATGTTCCTTTGTGTCTGCCTTCTTTCACTTAGTAAAATGTTTTTGAGTTTCCTCCACATTATACTATATATCACAAATTCATTCCATTCTACTGCTGAATAATATGCATTGTGTAGAATTACCACATTTTGTTTCCCCGTTCAGCATTTCATGGACATTAGGGTTGTTTCCACTTTTGGGCTGTGGTGAGTAATACCACTATGAACGTTTGTGTGCAAGTCTTTTAGTTCACATATATTTTCACTTCTCTTGCTCTTATACTATGCAGTACATTAAAATAAAAATTCCATATTTTAATTATAAACTGAGAAAGCATTGGAATGATATCCTTTTATGAAAATGGAGAGGACTGACAAGGACTTTTACCTGAAGGTAATTAACTATACTCTTCTACAGAGACAGGGTGAGAGAAAAACATTTCCTCCAAGGCAAGGCCAAATTCTTCTCAAGATTTAGTCCCCTAAATTTGGCAATTATAGAGATTAGAAATTTAGCCACATCTCTGCCCTTTTCTCTCCTAACAACAAGGGAGATAATATAGTAGGTGATTACTCTAACATCCAGGTCTCTTTCAGGTAACTAATATTAAAATTCCATCAGAGGGCAGGCCACAGTGGCTCAGCAGGCAGAGTTCTTACCTGCCATGCCAGAGACCTGGGTTCAATTCCCAGTGCCTGCCCATGAAAAAAAAAATTCTGTCAGAAAATCCAAACACATCAGAGATATTAACTTTACAGCATCACTTCACTATATTCCTAAGAGGACTTTGGTTGCTGAGGGGTGCAGTCTCCCAAGTACGAAGAAATTATAACTATTTTGCTCCTTAACACCAGATGAAGTCATTATTCCTGCTGATTCTGCTCATCCTGTGTCTGTGAAGTCAAGGCAATGAGGAGAAAAATAGTTTTAGAATTAGGATGACTGAGCTATCTTAGTTGACTGGTAAGTGAGCAAACATGGAGGGTTATCAAACACTGTGTCTAGGGAGAGTGTTGTCAGATCACAGTGAAGGTCAATTCAAGAGTCCCGCCTGTCAGGGAAGAGCAGGAAAAGGTGTCCTTTCCTGAGCATGGATGTACTATCACCATATTGTGTAAAAATGGAGCAAGAGTCATCAGGGAGTGACAAGTAACCTTGACCAGATCATGCAAGATGACCCAAAAAGATTTCTGGAGAGAGAAGAGTGCATAAAAACATGTTTTTATAATTATTGCTTAGGCTTTGATGTTGATTAAACCTTCTTAGAAACAGTAATATTCTAGTGATACCACTCTTTTCGTATTTGTAAAGCTGGACTCAGTCACTTCTAAGTGTACAAGAACTTTCCTAGGGGTGCTGAGATAAAAGTCTACCTTGCTTTACCTTCACTTTTAAAAAATTCCAATCTACTGTGCAGGACTGGATTATCCAATCTAGATTCTGTCAAAACAATCTAGAAATAAATGTACTCAGTGAAGACCAATGACCAGCATTACCAGACCATGTCTCCTCCAGTGAGTGGCTAACAGAAGTTTACCTGTTTTCTCACCCAAGTCAAGCCAAGACTTAGAAAACCCTTTGCAGCAATGATCTTCTCTTTGCCATTCCATCCTGAATCAACATGTTTTGGGCACTATGCCCCACATCTTTGGCTTACATATGCCGGAGACCATAGATTTAAAAATATATACAAAGATCAACTCAAAAAGGATCAGAGACCTAAATACCAGAGCCAGAACTAACAAAATCCTAGAAGAAAACAAATGGAGGGTTCCAGGAAGATGGCAGAATCGGACAGATCAAGTTCATCCTTGCTCCAAGGAACAGCTAGAGAAGTGACAGAAAAATGACCTGGACAGTGATTCTAGGGTGTAAGTGTCCTGGGAGGGTCTCCTACACCACATAGGAAAGCCCTGGTTGCAAAAGCTGAAGAATTGAGATGCAGAGAACTGGAGACCATCCAGCTAGTGCAAACACCTAATGTGCCCCTTTCCAAACGGATGATGGAGCCCTTAGGATGCACAGACAGGGAGGTGGAGAGTAGATATTAAGCCAAGCTGCATTCCTGGACAATACCCACATGGCCGCCCCCACCGAGATGGCCTCACCCCCCAAACACCTGAGCCCTGCCCCTTCCCCACTCAAAGCACACCTACCCCAAACCCCGGCCCTGCGTATGTGTCCACTCCTGCCCCAGCCTGACCCATCTCTCCCGTGCAAGTGCATATTCTCACCCCACCCCTCCCGAGACCCCTTCATCATGCCCAAACCCTCATCTTCCACCTCCCCCTCCCTGCCCCCTGCAGGCGTGCTCACCTGCACATCCAGGCTGCAGTGCTCATCTGCCTACCTAAGGCATACTCGCCCCTAGCCCACACAGTCGCACAACCCTGCCCCACACTCCCTGAGCTCTGCTGTCATGTACATCAGTGTCTAGCACCCCCACACCCGCGCATGCTTACATTCTGCCCGCCCCAGCACCTATGCATCTATGCCCCACCCCCTCACCCCCTTGGCCCCGCATGGGGTGCACCTCGCCCCACCCTCCCCAGCTGTGGGCAAGTGCTCAACAATGCATGCAAGCCACACCCGCCCCAGCCTATGCAAGCCCAACCCTGTCCTGCTGCCCCTGAGCTCTGAGCACACGCACACAAGGGCCCGGCACCGCAGAACTGTGCACACCAGGGCCAGCCCATACCTGCACTTGGGTACATCCACATACTGCCTACCCGAGCACCCATGCCTCCATGCACCAACCTCTCAGACCCCTGCACCTTGCCCCTCCACCCTTGCACACATGACACCCTTGCCCCACCCTCCAGGACAAACACCCTGCCCACACTTGGGGAGGGCAGGGCGAAGTGCGCCCCACGCGGGGCCAAGGGGGTGAGGTGCAGGGGTGAGGGTGTGGGGCATAGATGTGCGGGTGCTGGGGCAGGCAGGATGTGAGCGTGCGCGGGTGTGGAGGTGCCGGACACTGATGTACAGGAGCACAGAATTCAGGGAGGGTAGGGCTCAGAATTGACAATAAAGTGATAGTCTTAAAAGTAGCCAATATAAAAAGACTTATTACATACAGAAGGACAAAGATAAGGATTGCCACAAACTCATTGGAAACAATGCAAGTAAAAAGACAAGCAACCAACATCCTTAAATATTGAAATAATAAAATTGTCAACCTAGAAGACTAGACTCATCAAAAATGTCAAGAACAAAGGTGAAATAAAGATTCTTTTTTCAGACATAATGAAGTTGGAATAGGGGGTGCAAGAGACTGTTCAGTGGTAGAATTCTTGCCTGCCATGTTGGAGACCTGGGTATGATTTCTGGTCCATACACTTCCCCCAAAAAACAAACAAGTGAAACAAAGGAAAAAGCAAACAACAAAAATTTAACAAATACTGCTGCAATAACAAGACACTCACATGGAAAAAGAATGAAATGTGATCCCTGCCATATAGGAAACAAACAAAAAAAGTGGGAAAAGTTCATCACCAACAAACCTGCACTATGAGAAATATTAAAGTAAGTCCTTCAGGCAGAAGAAAAACAATACCAGATAGAATATGGATTTATATTAAGCAATGAAGAGCACTGGAAATGGTAACTACATGGGTAAATATATACGATTTTGTTCCTTATTATTTAAGTCACTTTAAAAATTGACTAAACAAAAGTAACAACACTGTAGCATGGGGTTTATAACATGTATAATTAAAATGTGACTATAATAGCACAGAGTTTAGAAGAGGAGAAATGAAAAATATACTGTTGTAAGGTAATTGTACAACACGTGAAGTGGTATAATCACATGCAATCACTAAAATAACAAAGCAAAGTTATAGCTAATAAGCTAACAAATAAAATGAAATCATAAAACCAACTTGATTAATCCAAAAGAGCCTGAAAAAAGGACAAAGGAAAGAACAGATGGGACAAATGGAAAGCAAATAGTAAGATGATCATTTTAAACTTAACCATAGTAATAATTACATTAAATGTAAAGGGTCTAAGCACCTCAATTAAAAAGCATAGATGGTCAGATTAGATAGAAAAGTCAGACCAGATACATGCTGCCAAGAAGAAATGCAGTACAAAAATCTTAAAAAAAAAAAAAAAAACAAATGGGTTAAAAGCGTTAATAGTTGTAGGGAGTTTCTTAAAATTAACATACATTTAACACTCAGTATTGTGCTGAATATTCAATAGATGCTTAGTAAAAATAGCCAGCTTCACCTGGCTTATGAGATAGTTGAAAAAAGATCCTTTTCTTGAATGTCCAGTATCCTGGGTATCTTTGTCCACTTAAGGGAACCAATTCTTCTGTAAATATTAGAGGATAAAATGTTTTAAGTTTTTACCTATATGGGACAGTTATTTGGACATGAGCTCCTGAAACATTATAGGTGACTGAAAGGTAGATGGGAACGCTTTTCTTTAGCACACTGATAGGCTTATTTGGGGATTGCGCACAAAGAGGTGACATAGGTGAACAGAATTACTGACTACACTTTGGTTTGAGAGCCAATGTGCTGGCCCAGAATTGTTAAGGTGGTTCTTTAGCATTTAACATGCCCAAAGCAGAGATTTCTTACACATTCTTTGCTCCCAACAAAGCTCTTCAGTTCCATCATTCTCAGTTCTCACAGGAAGTTGAAGAAAGCAGAAGGAAGATTTAAAGTGCATTCTGTGTTGTCATGATGGGATATTTGTCCTTTTAAAAATAATTATTAAAGTAATGAATGGTGAATGTATTTTCAAAGAGACGAATGGTGTTAACTCTATGAATTCTGACATCCCTACGTTACATCTAGGAATTAATATAGGATTTTGGATAGCAAATCTCATATTTTCTCTGGTAGACTCTATACATGTAATGGTTGAGTTAATTTTATATCTTCAAAATATCAATATTTCCACCAACTCCCAAAGAAGTCCAAATCAAAAGGGCAAATAACCACAACAAATTTATGCTCAAATCCATATTTGATTCCAGAGAGTTCTCTTTGATGTTTTTATTGTGCATCGGATGTAGGTCTTAAGAGAAAATGTGATTGTTTCTTTAGTTTTCTTTATTTTTTGTGCACCTATATATTTATGTTTATTGCCTGCTGTATACTGCAACCTTACTTTCATTCTATTTTCCCTCATCCATAAACCCCCTTTGTTTACTTTGAGATTTCTGTGGGATTTCTTTTTATCTTGCAAACTGTTTTGCTATTTAATCTAGATATGGGTCAGTGTGCAGCCCTTTGTATCCATTTCTCAATTAGAAAAATGCCTTAAGTTTCCCTTTTAACTTGTAAGAGATTGTACTGATGCACCTACACATTTCCTTACCAGGCCTGGGAGAGATGGTTGGCCAGGCTGAGAGCTCAGATAATGGCTCTTGTTTAGAACGAAACTGATATTCTTTGATTGAACTTCATCTTACAGGTCTGTAAGCCTGCATTAATTATGTTATCAAAGTCAGGGGTAGAGATTAAGTTATCATTGTTCTTAGTATGACTTGGCATTCGGAATTTGCTATCTCAGATAATCAGTGTCAACTCTAATGTAGGTCCTACTTTCTTATCATACTCTAACCTTGCCCCTCACATCTAACTAATAGCTGCTACAATAGGTGGTTTCAGATGAACTTAGAATACATTCACACTTCTTCTTAATGAGGAGATTAATAAGTGTTTAAAAGAGCTACCTAACTGATAATTGTAATTTGAAGAATTAAATGAATAATTTAAAATATTGCTTCATAGTGAAAAAGAGCATGTTTTCCTTGAGGAGACCTACAGTTTCCCACCTGAGTACCATATTGCCAAAATTTTTCCTTTACAATGAGCACCTTAACTACCTAAATAAGCTATTTGCTCACAAGCCTTGACTTAAGGGGAACCCCAGCTAAAGCAGTCAATGACTTAAAAAATATTAAGATCCACTATCTAAGAACCTATACAGTTTAGCCCTTGGGTACCATATTGCCCAACTATTTCCTATTTACTAGGGCTCCATGACTGTGGCACCTGAATTTAAATTCATATATATCCTTGGTGTAAAATACTAGTTGTATCTCTTCTCTACTATGGCTTGGAGGCCCTTTGTTTATGAAAAGTCTGAAATCAAATTTCTCTCCAAGTGGCACAAAAATATTCTCATGATCATTGGTGTCAAGAAATCTAGCTTGTCCACAGTTAACCAGTGGCTCTGACCCTCTTTGCCCTATTTCTTCTTTAACAGACTTTAGTCATTTGCTCGTCTGTGATTCCAGTCCTTTCTTAAGTATATCTAGTGCAGCATGTGTTAGGTAAAATCCTAACATGACTCCCCAATGACCAAAGCCTGTGTGTAATTCTCTGCCTTTGAGTGTGGGGCAGGGCCTATAAATATGATGGTTTATCACTTGGTTATTGTATTATTTTATATGGCAAAAGCAAAACGCTTTGGCAGATGTAATTAAAGCCTCCAACCAGTGGCCTTTGAGTTAGTCAAAGCAAGATTATCCTGGGTGGGTCTGGCTTAGTCAGTTGAGCACTTTAAAAGAGGGCCTGGGCTTTTCCTGACTTCAGAGATGCTCTCTTACCAATCTTGAAGAAACAAGCTACCATTGCTAGGAAATGAATTCTGCGAACAATCACGTGAGTTTGGATGAGGATCCCAGGCCTCAGATGAGACTGCTGCCCTGGCCAGCACTTTGACTGCAGCTTTGTGAGACCCTGAGCAGAAGACCCAGGTGGACTGTCCAGACCCACCAGGAACTATGAGATGATGCACATGTGTTGCGTTAAGCCACTGAATTTGTCATAATTGTTACACAGCCATAGAAAACTGTAACTTGGCACTTGTCCTGTAATTTTTGTTTGTTAATGCTAGGCAAAGCATTAGAGGCTAAGACTTTGTTCTTTTCATCTGAGTTGCACCAAATATCTAGAAAAATGTGCTGTGTATAATAAATGTTTAATAAACCTTTGCTTAATAAGTGAATGAGGTTTAAGAGCCTGAAAATGAAAAGTATGAAAATATCCATTTGATCTTTGTGGTTTCTTCTCATATTAACTCTTTGAAATATCAAATCTCTATGTGTCTAGATGAAATTTATAAAGTGCTTTTAGTTTCCAGGATTCTTTCATAATTTTTTACTTTCTTTGAGCTCCTGCTCGTATTACCCGTGGCAAAAGAAGGTATTAGATCCTTGGGAGCCTTGACCATTTTAAGAAACATTCCCATGCCAAACTTTACTTCTCTAGCATTGCTCATCAAAATGCTGGAGCAGATCTTCACTGAAATCCAAGATTCTGGTGTGACTTTGCCAAATCAGTATCAGGTACTCAAGATGAAAAATGAAAGAAGTTTAAATCTTGAACACAGATTTTTCAGTCTTAGAAGAGGGAATAAATAACTAAAATATTTAAGTCTACCATACTGAATTTTATAGATACTAATGTTTACTGTTTAATCCCTTTGTTTGTTTGGCTTGGAAACTGTTGAATGAATTAATATTTCTAATGTATCTAAAGTTACTTTGATTAAAGGTGTCAGAAAAATACAAATATCTGAACACCTAATACAATGATGGCTGAAATGTTACAAAAGAAAAATGAGGAGTGTGGTTGGATAAGTCAGAATATTCATCCAGAGAGATAGTATAAATGTGATTTTGCTGACATAGAGAGACTTTTGATTTTTACAGTCTTTTACCAAAATCTTTTGCATGGACTGAGTTGATTCTTTGTATCAGTACTCTTACTCTCAAGTATAATCTTGCTTGGAGAGGAAGTACTAATGATGAATCCAGTTGTACAGATGGTAGAAAAGAGAATAAAGAAGGCATCCTTTTAATAAGCACAATTAGGTTGGACCCAGTAACTAGACCTTCAGCTACAGCAAGTTCCATATTTGATCCTTACTTAATTTTAATTAAGATATTTTAAATTATAATAACACTTCCATAAATTAATGTGGCTATTATTACAGAATTAACTACTTTAAAAATACTTTTATCTGTTTTAAAGGCATATCATTAAACTTCTGCTGAACCTCAGGGGTTATCACACATCAGGGTGTGAATGCAATTCTGAGATCGGAGGTAAAATTCTCAAAAGAAAAAAAGCTATTTTTGTAAGTGAGAGATAGAAAGTTATTACAGGCTAACCCTTTCTCATGTCAATTTCTTAAATGTGAAAAATATCCGATGAATCCATTAAATACATTTTGACAGACTAACAGCAGGAGGCTTGTTGACCTTTCACCTCATATTGATTTCCCCTTCAGTCGTTTTCCTTGGCGATTTCCACTTTTCCTGCATATATTTCTGCCTCCCAGTCCACTCCTCACATGCCACATGCTATCCCTTGCAAGGGAAACCCACATGAAGACCTGAGCTGCACACTTCGAGAAAAGCTTGAAAATAAAGCAGCCGTGTTACTCACATCTGTAAATAAATTACTGTCTGCAAACATTTCTATAAACATAGATACTCTTGTTATCCAGATAATGTTGCTGAACAGACAAAACACTTGGGTGAGCCAACATTGTCATTAATTATTATTTATTCATATGCTCATCAATTCCATCAGCATTGATTAATGGGCCATGCTAGAAATGGCACCACAATGGAGAGCCAACAGATAGAGCAGCGAAGCCCTTTTTAAAGGAATTTTAGTTGTAGACAAATCTTACCTATATGGAATAACCAGAAAAATACATTTCTACAAAGCAAGAAATTAGGGATCAAGATTGCATTTACAGGTGTTCAAGAATGAGGTCAGGAATCTGTGTGAACTAATTTTACCCCGAAGGAGTCAAGAAACAAACAAAAAGGGGCTGGAGTTGTTCTGATTTTGATTTTTGAAAAGCATTACTGTGTGTTATGTCTGTTTTCAGTAAGGAGAAGTCAGGGGATATCGGTAATAAATGTTAGGCAGGATCAGACTCAATTATCTGAAACCCAAGCTACACTGGGTGTGCTGCTTTGAAACTGTTGTGTACCCCAGAAAAGCCGTGTTCTTTAATCCTGATTCAATATTGCTGGGTGGAACCTTTTTGATTAAGTTATTTCCATGGAGCTGTGATCCACCTAATTGTGTGTGGGACCTTCTGATTAGAAGGTTTCCATGGAGATGTGTCTCCACTGATTCAAGGTGGGGTCACTTACTGGAGCCCATCAAGAGGGAACCATTTTGCAAAAAGACAGGGCCCACACAGCCAGAGACCTTTGGAGATGGAGAAAGAAAATGCTTCTGGGGAAGTCCTTTGAAACCAGAAGACAAGCACCCCAGCACATGCCAGCCACATGCCTTCCCAGCTGATGGAGATGATCTAGATGGCATCAGTCTTTCTTGAGTGAAGGTAACCTCTTGTTGGTGCCTTGATTTGGACATTTGCATGGCCTTAGAACTGTAAAGTTGTAATGCAATAAATTCCCTTTTTAAAAGCTGTTCCATTTCTGGTATACTGCATTCCGACAGCTTTAGCAAACCAATACAGTGAGTAAAGGGTGTAGGGGATGCATCTGAATTGTAAAGACCTTTAAAATAATCTGTTTGCTATCTGAAAATTAGAGTGAATCTTCTAATGTAGAATTAATCAAAATTAAGTATTTTGGGCCTTGTGAAATAACATTAACATTTTGAGCCTTTGTTAGTTTTTGCATCGTATCTTGTGTTTATGGTTGTTGGCATTTGAATGTCTCCACTATGTGACTGTCTTCCTCTGGATTCTTCCATGCACTGATTTTTTAAAAACTTTTTTATTGTATAACATAACATATATTCAAAGCAAAGAAATAAAAATAGCAATAGTTTTCAAAGCACTCTTCAACAAGTAGTTATAGGACAGATCCCAGAGTTTGTCATGGGCTACCATATGATCCTCTCAGATTTTTCTCCTTCTAGCTGCTCTAAAATATAGGTGGCTAGAAGGCTTAAATATTTTTTTATCATCACAATCAACATTTTTCCCTCTTTTTTTGTGAAAAATAACATATACACAAAAAAGCAATAAATTTCAAAGCACAGCACCACAATTAGCTATAGAACATATTTCAGAGTTTGACGTGGGTTACAATTCCACAATTTTAGTTTTTTTCTTCTAGCTGCTCTAAGATACTAGAGACTAAAAGAGGTATCAATTTAATGATTCAGCATTCATATTCATTTGTTAAATCCTATCTTCACTGTATAACTTCACCATCACCTTTGATCTTTCCATCCCTTTCTTTAGGAGTGTTTGGACTATGGCCATTCAAACTTTTTCATATTGTAAGGGTCTGTCATTAATTTGGGGTAGGGAGATGGAACTACCTGATGTTTTAGAGAGGCTGGGCCCTCTAGGTTTCAGGACTTATCTGCCATGCACTGATTTTCAAAGAAGGCTTATTATGTCCCCCACTCTCATCACCCCCCAGGAAAGTAAAATTATTCCACACAGCATTACTGAGCATTATAGGTTTGGTTGAAGATTTCATGTGGTAAAGGAAGCACATGTTTATAGCAGAAGGAAACTTAACAAAATCCCTGAGCCCTTAATGCTCTTCCCCAGACTCCTCTCTTCCTTTCCCTTGTTCAGTGTCATCTGCTCCCTTAGGTCCGCATCCTGACTCATGGTCTTTCCCCTGTCCTCTCTCTCTCTATGATCTCTCTTTAAGCAGTCTTTTTATGCAGACTACCTTAGCTCTGATTCAGCTCCAGGCGTTCACCCCGATCTGACTTATCTGCTGGCAAATAAAGAATTCTCCAGCTACCAGGATCCACCTGCTTTCTATGTCAATAGGGGATTGTACATTACAGATCATTATTTTCTCACCCAAATGTTTTCAGTTTCCAAGTTTTGGTTTTTGGCTTCAGTTTTCCCATATTTGTGTTTCCTAGTTACATTAAGTTAGGAACCGTACCATTTTAAATGTAATTAATCCTTAACACAGAAAAATTAACAGGATGAAAGAATTCTTCTTTATATCCAAAATTAGCTTTCACATTTCTTCAGCAAATATTCCAGTCCCCTTTCCTCTAAAGCTGCCAGCCTCCATACTCACCCATGTACTCCTAGCCCTGGATCTTGCCTCCATCTTCACTGAGAAAATGGATGTCCTTATGTGGTAATTCCTTCAAATTTCCTCACTACCTACAAATAGCTCTGGCTCCACAGATTCTTTCCTTCCTCCCTCAGTGAGAGTTGATCTCTCAGAGTTCTAAGTTCATGTTTCACTTTATTCTTGGAACCATCTCCTCTCTCTTCCGAAGATCTGACAGCCCTCTGCTTGCAGCTTTCCCGTGGCTCCCTCTCACATCTCACATAACATCCACACTCCTTACCATGATGCAAGGGACTTGAACCCTTGCCCACCCTCTGACCTCATCTCCTACCCTCCAGCTCCTCAGTCATTGTGCTTCTTTTGGTCTCCCAGTCACCCCAAGCTCATTTCCACCCTACGGACATAACACTCACCATGTCTCCTATCTGGGGTGTCCTTCCCCAGAGCATCCACGGCTGGCTCCCTTTTATTCAAGTTTCAGCTCAAATGTGAGTTCCCAGAAAGGACTTCCCAGAATAGCCTGCATAAAGTACTCCTCCCTTCAATGAGAGAAAAAAAAGGAAACCTCTAGTTCTCTATTATATCACTCTCTGAAATTGCCTTGTTTATCTTGTCTATTCTCCTTGTTCATTGGGTAGCTCCCCCACATCCCATAAGAATAATCTCCACGAGAACAGGGACCTTGTCTATTATTTCACATTATGTCCCTGGTGTCCCAGGCAGTGCCTGGAACATGGTATCAGTTCTAAACCTCACTGTTGAACACATCACCACCTCTCCCATGTGTCTAGCCTGTCCATCTTTGTGACTATTTCTCCTTGGCATAAAATCATGCTAAAATATCTCCCATTCTAAAGGTAATACCTCTCATTTTACCATGTATCTCCCAGCACCTAACAGCCCGTGTCTTTCCTTTCCTTCAGAGCCACATTTCCTTAAGGAGGACCTTAAACCATCTAGCCTCACCTCCTCAACACTTTCAGTCTTCAACCATCACAATCTGACTTTGCCACCCATTCCCATGCCTGTTGTCTTTCAATAAGTTTATAAATGACATTAGATTGCCACATCCAATAGACACTTTTCTCCCCTTATCTTACTTGACCATCTGTGATGTTTGACATGGTTGGCTGTCCCCTTTCTTCTGAAACTCTCTCCTTCTCCAACTTCCACAAAGCCACATTTTCCTAGATTTCTTTTTTTTTTACTTGTGTTTATTGAATCTTCCTTTTCAGCATGGGCTGCTTCCCCTCCATATTCTTTAGGATTTCCAAGTCTAGCCCCTCTAAGGCACAGGCCATAAGTGTACAGGTGTGAAGGGGTTGCGGGTAGTTAGCAGGGGGTAGGGGGACTGTGGGTGAGTGCAGAGTGCTCGCTGCCCATGCCAGAAGACCTTCAAATCCAAGTTTTAAAGGAAATTATGTGCTAGCCAAACAAACTTTATCTGTGTGCAAATGGAGGCCACTAACTTGCGGTCTGTGCACTGTTTGTGTTCCTCAAGATGTTTCCTTGGACCTCTACTTTTTACTACGAACACTCACACCTGCAACTATCATATCTGTCTCTTTAAATCTGCAGTCTCAATTTCTCCAACCTGTAAGAACATAGAAATTCACAGAAATTAGGCTACAGGTACAGGGTCAGGCAGACATGAATTTGAGTCCCTGCTCATATACCAGCTCTGTGACCTTCAACAAATAACTTCTTTCTCTAAGTCTCAGTTTCCTCATATGTAAAATGAGGATAACAATAGTCATTCATGTAAGAGTCTTAAGATGAGATTGATGCATACAAAGGGTTTAGCATAGTATCCGGCATGTTGTAAGTGCTCTTAAAGAGTAAAAGTTAACTCTTAAATATCCAGCTGCTTAATGAACATCTCCATGGATATGGGTAATAAAGAACATAAATTCAAATTTCAAAGCTGAATCCATTATCTTATTTCCCAGCTTGCTCCTGTGTTACAAGCACGGCCATTTATGCAGGTGTCCAGGTCAGAAGCCATGGATCATTTTAGACTCCTTCTGCAGCAGTGTCTCACACCCACACATCATCACCTAATCCACTTCCACAGTCTCCAAGAAGCCCAGATATTTGGCCTCTATTTCACTTTATTGAGTCCTGCCTTTTCTTTCTTAATTCCAGCCCTCATGGTTTCTCTTCATGGCCTCTTAACTCTTAGCCTTAGCTCTCCATCCCCTTCAATTCGTTCTTTACATTGTTGTCGAAGTGATCTTTCTAAAATAAAAGTTTACTCATGTCACTCCTCTGTTTGCAAACATTCCGTCTTCCTCCCTGCCTGTGCGATAAATACCTCAGCTCAGGCAAGGATCTTCTGATCTAGCCCTTGCTAAGAGTCACCCTCCACTGTTATTCAGCCTGACTTCAGTGCTTGAGCTATTCCTGATGACTTTAACTTTCCTGTTTCAAGTTTCACTCTTAGGGAAGCCCTTCCCTGCCTCTCTTATTAGGCTAACCTCCACCTATCTCAGTTCAAGCACTGCCTCTTCTGGGAGGACTTTCCTGGCATGCCAGCCTGATTTCCCCTAGAACATGCCTAGTGAACAGAGTTATTTCGATTACAATAGATTTTTTTAAACACTGATACTGTTTTGGGAGATAAGGGACTAACAACCCAACCTAATAGATTTGACATTCTTTTATGATGACAGAGTGAGAAAAATGAAGTCAGTGTATAGTTTGCAGGTAAGAAGTTCATTTTTTTTTTAAATACTTCCCATTTAGAAAAAAAATTGTCAATGATAAAATATTTTAAGCTAAATGATATCATGTTGTGTCTGAATCATATCCAAATAAAATGATGTGGACACTTCCGAATGACTTCTTGGCAGCTCAAACACTGGGGACTGAGGAAAGCGTGTCAGAGTAAGTTATTGGGAGAAATTAGGTTATAAGAAAGTTTGAGTCAGGTTAATTATTTAGATTGACTAAAATACCTTTGGGTTGAGGGATAAGCAAAAATCTATGGAATAAATAAAAAACATACAAATTACCATTTAATACCAATTTAACTCACCTGCATGATTATAAGATATAATTAAATCTACCTCAAATTAGACATGTACATTTGGATATGATGTATACAGTCATGGATATATGCAAATTTATAGTCATCACATACTCATATATTTATATGCAAGTAAAACGCATTGCATTTTACCTTTTTTCTGTATTTTAAGAGATTATATGCACATTAGTCTAGTGCTTTTCAAACTATGGGTCTCCAACCATTAGTGACTCATAAAATCAACATAGTAGGTTTTGACCAGAATTTTAAAAATAAAATAGATTTAAAACATCAAAGTAATGCACGGTAAAGAAAGTATTGTTTTCTTAAATGTTTGTTTCAATTTTTATGTATCAAATTATATATTAGTAAGTGTACTGAGTCATGGCATAAAATTGAGTTCTTCATGTGGGTCGTGGTCAAAATGTAAAATGTTTGAAAAGCACTGCATTAGAGAGGTTTCTTGGCCTATGAGATTTCTTAATTCTGACCCAGTGTTGAAAGCTGCTGGGAAATACCAGGTATCTGTCAAGCCCATATAGGAAGGCGCCCTTAATTGATATCACAGAGTTTTTTACACTTCCATCTTGGGGTGCAGGGAGGAGGTAAACTTTGATTCTCCTGACAAACAGGAATACCTTTTACCTCTTGGTGATCAAAACTCTATAATCTGTTTTGCTTTCTTTTCTCCTCTAGTTGCTAGCAAATGAGAGTTAAGTTCAGAGCATTATTTATTTTTTTACAGCTATGTGGCTTCCATATCATTCCTTTGACTGTCCCCACTCCCTTCCTTTCCCAAATATACTACCTAATTCCTGGCTTCTGTGTCCTCACTTAATTAGTTTTTATGCCGGTGATCTTATTTGAAGTGCCTCAAAATCTTTCTCAATGTTAGCGCTTTTAAATAACTCATGAAATGGAGGCATCCCTCTACTTCGAATGTATCAAGCTATCTGGCAAAAAACAAGAAAATAGCCACGTATGAAAAATTAGGATATCCTCTCTTACTTTTATAAATATTTTGCTGTATACAAGTGCACTATCGTGAGATAAATACTTGCTCCTTTATCCAACACAAATTTCAGTTGGTGTGATTACATTGCAGTTTGTCAAAAAGTCGGACAATTTTAGCATTCATTTTTAGCTGAAAAAAATAAAAAGTAAAAACAGGATGGTTGGGGTTTCATTCCTGTGCCACAATAGAGTGCCTCTCTCATCTCACCCATTTCCTGTGGTGGTTAAATAAAGGCTGAATCCATTTCTGTTATTTGCTTTTTATTTAAAAAAAATCTTATAATGCACCGCCCATGAAAATTCTTAAACGTGATGGTTGTAAGGACTGCAAATGACACTGTGATCCTTGAGAATGTTAGATTTTACATATATGCTAAGAAGCCTGGGCAACACGTTTAGTGTTCTCCCAATCATTTTGAATAGTACCTTATTATCCGGAACCATAAATCATGCGTCATGTTTACCAGTCTTTAGCATTCTCCTCACCACCAGACCTTCATAAAAATGATTACCAGGACTGAAAGGATTGCCAGGCTTGAAAGCATCAAGTCTTAATGGAGATAATGGAGGTGGATATTTCCAGATTCATACAATTCTAATCAGAAGGCAGCAGAATCTGAGCTAGCCCTAAGGGGTTTGTCAAGCCACTACTACAGCTGAGATCTTGGTCCAGTTTTTAATTAAGACTGCTAATTGTGCAGAATAGTACCCTTTCTTTATTTCTTTCTTTATTTTTTTTAGTAATGTAAACAATAAGAAGCTGATCAGAGACCACCATCTCATGACCTGTCTGAGACAGAGGCAGGACAACACTAATCTATGTGGAAGTAATTATTCCAATTAGCTTTCTAACTGTGGCATTGTTTTAAAAAAATAATCAAAGAAATGTCGAAGCAAAACAAAGTTAACAGTCATCATTGCTGGGGTAGAATCAGAACCTGGAGTTTCAGGTGTTCGAATTTAATCTCTCACAGAAAGGGAAGTTGTGTTGTATTTGTTCCAAGCACCTGGATAGTTATTTCCACGCCTCTTCCATCAGTAGCTAGGAAGGTGGCTTAAGAATTCAAAGTGATTTCAGGCATTTGCTTTAATATATATTTATTATTACAGGCACAATTGGTCTGACGCCTGGATATGTGATCGCTCCCTTCACGGTGTCAGGAAGGATGAGGAGAAATACCAAGTTCCACAGAGGCTGAAAGGGACAGATCTGTTTACTTCATGAAGTTAATTGAATATGATGAGATCACCATGATACAGGGGCACGGAGCAGCTTGCCTCCTCAGGTAAGCGTGCCAGTTTTAGCAAATTAGAAATAAAAGATGCCAGTTGTACTGAATTTCAGATAACCAGTGAATAATTTTTAGTGTAGGTGTGTCACCAGTGTTGCACATTTTTGCAATTCGTTTATCTGAAATTCAAATTTCACTGGTTGTCCTGTATTTTATCTGGCAACCCTATTTCAGGAGATGAATATAGTTCCTATCAAGTTTATTCTCAGTCTGGTGTAAGTTTTTATGGGAAATAATTCAGATTGCCTGAGTCTCTATTTGCCAGTGAAATACGCACATATACACAGGGAACAGGTAGTATCACCTTTCCCCTGCCACCAGCAAAGTGGTTATATAGAAAAGCAAGGTGTTGCTTTGACTGCCATCTGCAATTCTTCATGTATTAGAAGAATTGCTATGCCCTGATACTCCAAAGGGGACAGCATTTTGGGGGTCTCTAATTCTAAGAAATGTTGATGCTTTCTGTTACAAGATAATATTTGTGAGATGCAACATGTTCTACTTATAGTCTGAACACATGGACAGCCTCAAAATATTCATTTTTATGGTCTTAAACATGTTAACTATGCACATTCACGTGGTCTGGTTTCTTGTGTTCAAACTATCAATATTCTTAAGTTTTGAATTGCCTTTTCTTTGGATAGCCAGGGCAATACCATATTCTTACACAGTAACAGAAACTGTAGGAATTTAGTTCTGAACGTTAATTTATTTCTTCTAGTTTTTCTGGTCATACTACTTCACAGTTTATGGTTTCCAAGCCCTTTACACACATGACCTCAGAACATGCTCCCAGGATCTGTGTGTTAGGCAGTGCCACCCTCCTTTCAGAGCAGAGGGAACTCAAGCTCAGGCTAGATGTCTTGCCTAAAGGGTCACTGGATGGGGAAAAGACAGGGGTAAGAAATCCCTTAGGCCATCTGACCCCAGCGTTCTGCTCTTTCTGTTAGGTCAAGTGATGGTCTCAGTAATGAGTCTAAAAAATAAACCTTGGATATTCCCTAAGAATGAACCACTGAGCAAGTTATGGATATTGTTTCCAAGTGTCTGAAGACACAAATGTTTGATGGATTGGCACCCCTACCCTTAAACTTTTGTCTCACTGGAGGTTTTGTTTAAGAGGCAGGTTGTCCTGATTCCTGAGCACACCAGAGATTGAAGGTGCACTGTTGACCTTGGGGCTGCCCCTTCTCTGCCAACCACATACCCTTAGATTGCCCTTTGCCTTTGTCCCCAGCCTGCTGTGCTGTGGCCCCAATTCTAACCTAATAGACCTTATGAAAATGCAGTGTCAGGGGAAGAAGAAAGATGAGAGCTGTCAGGAGGAGGAAGATGAGAGAGGTTGTGCCTTCCTTTTCCTTGTTGCCTGCAGGATACCAAGATGCAAGATATCTCTGGGTCTTCTGCCCTCGTTTTAGGAACTCAGGAACCCTCCTCCATCCTGTACAGCTTTTCATTCTAAAATCCTCTCCTTGTCTCGGTGCCACTAGGGGAATAGTCAAAGCAGCTTGAACTTTGGTGGTTTTTAAAATATAGATTAATATTAATTCATTTTTCTATAACCCCAAAGACCCTTCATTAATCTCTGGGTGGAGTTTTGTCTTTTTTGGTAAAATTTTTAAAACAAAACACAAAAGATACTATGTCAAAGGTAAATTTTACTTTCTATCCCTTTGTCAGAAACAGTAAACATCCTTTAATTTCCCCTACTCCCCAAATGGTTATATTTCCCTTTCGGAAGCGAGCTAGTTGATGAAAAGTTGTTAGATTGAGTGCAGATCCTCTCATCGGTGGACAAGATTAGAAAGACATTCTGGGGCAGAAACAACTGGTTTTGAGGATGGATAAGGTGGAAGGCAAATGAGAGAAAGAAGAGGAGAAGAGTGTGCAAGTTGTTCCAGGAATAACCCCCTTGGTGTATATGGCATTTATATGCCTAGTCCATCCTCAAGTCTCCATCTTGGCTTCACTGGCCTCTCCATCTCCCACTGACAGTGTCTCTCCCCTAAAACTAGTATTTATTTAGTGATTACTAAGTGCCAGAAGTTGACTTTCAGATTTGATTTTGCCTTATTTAAAAGTTAATAATTTAGACATTACTCTTTCATTGATGTTGGCTGCAGACACAAGACTCCTGGATCAGAGACAAAGGACTTTATTAACTTATGGCACAGCAAGCAGAACAACATCTTGTTAGCATCAGTTCCTATTAGTATCACATCTCAAGTCCCAAGGGGGTGATGTGATAAGAGCCCCGAAAGATGCCTGCACATGTGATTGGTTGTATTACAGAAGCCCAACACTGGGCTTGGAGAACGTGATGTTTTCTGGGTGGCAGTAGACAAACCTGCCCTTTGTCCCAGATGGAGACAGTGCCTCTTTCATCGAAGTTGCTTGTTGTCAAAACAACCCTGAAAAATGCTCCAGATAAAGAACTGTCAGGGTTTTGAATTCTTGGCATCTCCAGCAAGAATGTGCAGGGATGCTCAGGGCCCATAGCAGATTGCTTTTGCCAGCATCCAGTGTTTGAAGGAATTCACATTTATTAACTTAGAAATTCTCTAATACAAACCTATGAAGTAATTATGTTTATGATCTCCACATTATACATGAGGAAACTGAGGTATAATGAGGTTTAAGTAATTTAGCTAGGCTCCTTCTACTAATAAGATTGAAACTCAGTCCATTTGGCTCCAGAATTTGCATTGTTTTTCAATGAACTATCATTTTTACTAGCAAATCAGTAGAAATAAGGCACATGCTGACCTACTAGGAGATGTGTTCCCAGTCATTCAGGGAAGAGCTCTGGAGCCCTGTAGATACGTGCCACAATTCTGTGCTTTGCTCATGTTCTTTCCCTACATATAATTCCTCTCTCACTGTCCCCTTTTTCTGCCTGGTTAAATTCCTTGCCTACATTGTCTATGTTATATTGAACTGTTGCACATTTTCAACTGCACATTTTCACTCCCTGTACTCTAAATTTATCAGTGTCACTTTGGCTTCTGTTTTTCAAGTGGAGGAAAATAAAAATTATATTTTTCTGAGCTAAGTCCCTGATACATGGCCTATCACCTTCTTTACCTTTTTTCACACTAACATGGGTTAGTATGAAATCATAACTAAAATGAAGAAATATCTTCTATAAATCCAGATCTGCCACTGAGCAGAAATACAGACAACATATTTCCTGGATGACCAATAAAACATGCTCCATGGGTGCAGTTTAATAGGGGTATTCTTGTTTCACCATTTTATGCCCCTATTGTGGAAGCTACACTTTCATAACATCATACACACTCAACGTTTATGGTATAACTTATGTTATCTTATTTTATATTTTTATTATACTTATGTATTGTATTTACTAGTGTGTCTGTCTCTCCAACTGGACTCTGAACACTGATCATGTATATCTCTTATTGAATATTTTTTCTAGTTTCTCCACTAACTAGTCCAATATTGGGGTCAAAGAAGGTACTCAATAGATGTTTATGGAATGACTATGTGCACAAGCAATTACACTGCTATTAGTCTAGTACTATAGTCCTATATTTCACTATTTCCTGGCTTAAATGGAGATTTTGGGAAACTGACTTGGAAATTCATGGGCCCAAAATAGCACCACAACTGTGGCTAAATGTCTTATAAATTTTCAACAAATGCCAACATTTTCTTTAGGATAAAACTCATTTTTAAAGAATGATGTACTTATGGAGGTAAATATCACTTGCATAAGAAACAAGTCTCATTGTTTGAAGATGAAAAATCTAATTAGTAATGCACAGTTTGATTTTCTTCCATGTGTTCACCTAGAGCACATCACCAGTATGTTGTGTATTTGATACTTGACTTGGAACACTGAGTACAAATGGCTGATAGGCTAAGCCCTTCTCATGGTGAGAACAGCCATTAACTAAACTGCTGTTATTTACCTACCATCTGTTTGTAAGACCTTGAAAGCTATCTGTGGTCTATTTGCTACTCTTCAGAGGTATTTTGCTTCAAGCATTTCACAGGGAAATTAATCCTTACAACCTGCTTATGTAAAGAAGAATTATCACAATTTGATTGATAAATATTTAGCATGACTTCCTAAAATGGTAACAGGGATAAGGTAGGCTGAAGGCCCCTCTATCTCTTAAGCCCTCCCCTTTCTATCTCTTTCCTGACTCTTGCCATTACCTCCCGTTCTGCCCTTTCTCATCTTGGTATCTCTTTCCAACTCATAACCATTGCTTATTTTCTACTGACCTTGCTTAACCTCTCCCACAGTTCCCATCTGATTTTCCCCTCCTGGACCTGGACCCCAGCTCCATCCTTCTGTCAATGACTATAATTAGAATTTGGGTAATGATTTCTTTCATATTGACAGAAACTGGAAGCCTCAGCTCCCCAGTGGCATGGTCCTTACACCTGATGGCATCAGAAATAAGGAGCCAAAGTGCACCCTCTCCATGAGAATGTCCAGAGCAGCATATGAACTGGTTTTATCTAAGCTTTTCTGCAAAAAGAAATTCTATACATTATCAACTTTCTGAAAAATCAGGGAAAAGGATTTGCCCAGCCGAATCACCAGAACAGCAGGGAAACATTCAGAGTGAACTACCAGTCCAGTTAAAAAGCCAACCTCATCTTCTGAAGCAGTACGCAAAATAGTAGGTAATAGACTGGGAAACTCCCTGTTTCTAGCTTTAAGTAAATGGTATTATGTAATCTCACAGGGTAGTTTTGAAGAAATATGAAAGACATTTTAACAAAATATAGTTATTGCAATGATCGTTCATTGACTACTTGAAGCACTGTTATTTTAAAGACACAGTGTGGCAAAAATAGTAAATAAAACCTGGAATCCATTCTCAGTGAGCTTACTTAAGGTAAAACATACATAAATAGCTTTAATACCAGGCAGAAAGTGATGAGGCAATGCTTGTTATAGAAAAGCCTATAAAAGTATACATATATGGTTAAATATATATATGATAAACATATTTGGAAATTAGAGTCCCCAAATTTGAATTCTAGCAATTTTAACTCAACTTTGTTCCTTATTTTTTCTTCTGTAAAAAGAATTATAATATTTGCCTTCATTTCACTTGACTTTTAAGAGACTAGATGAAATAATGCCATGTTAGAAAACATTATTAATAAACTAATTTATTTAACAAATGATTATTGAGCAACTATGAGAAGTCAGTAACAATGTTAAGTATATTGGAAACCAACTTAATTTAAGATTATCCTTCTCTCGAGGAGCTCAGAGTTATAGGGGAAGATTACTTGGAAGGAATCAATTGATTCTAGTAACCCATGATTTGTGCTATACTAAATGGCCCAAACCATATGTTTATATATATATATATGTACATATGAACAAGCAAATAAATAAAAGACAGTTTGAAGGGGTGCAAGGGTAGTTCAATGGTAGAATTCTTGCCTGCCAAGTGGGAGACCTGAGTTCAATATCTAGCCCATGCACGTACCAAACAAACAAAAATTCAACAAAATGGTACTGTAAAAATGGGATACTCACATGGAAAAATAATGAAATGTGACCCCCGCCATATAGCCTACAAAACGAAAATGACAGTTTGAGAAGAGATCAGGGAGGCTTAGGTGGGGAAGGGTTAAGCAAGCCTGAAAATCCATAGCTGAGTGCTCTGAGGAGTCCACCAAGCATGGACAAGTGGAAGGAGAGTTGATCCCGTTTACACGTGCAAAGGTGGAAGGCATGGAGGGGCAGCCACGCTTGGGTTCTGGGGGAGCAGGAAGAAGCAGGACTGCTCAAAAACAGAAATGCAGTGCAGGGTATTAGTAGGGGGTATTTCTCCTAGTAATGGAAAGTTGGAATTTTATCCTAAAGATAGTGAGGACCCACTGAAGACGTATATTTAAAAAATTCAGAGTTGTGTTTGTGAGAGCTCACACTGGGGACTGAGTGGAAGACAGCTTTGTGCTTTATGCTTTTGTAAACTTTGTGCTTTGTGACTATACAAGCATTGTCACAGTCACCGTCATCATAGCAGTGACGTACATGACAACTTTTCAAAGAAACTAAGCTGTTGAGAAGAAAACTTAAGCCCTAATGGCTGTATAATTCTCAAGATTGTCCCTTACAATCTGTCACTGAAATGAGAACACATGGTTCAGAGAGCTTAGGTACCAGAAGTCTGAGAGCCTTTTTACCTTCAACCTTCACAGTGGGTGGTTCCCAAACTTGGCTGCCATTGGAGTACCCTGGGATGCTTTAAAAGGGACAGCGGGTGTCCTCTCTCCTCCCCAGAGAACCTGATGTGACATTGTTTTGAGAAGCAGCCTGGCCACTGGGATTATGAAAATCTTCCCAGGTGATTCTAATGTGCAGCCAGAGATTAGAACCACAGTTTGATTCTTTTTCAGTGTTTTGAATCTATCCGCCCGCAAAGCATAACAACAACAAAAAAGTGGTTTAATGACTGATAGCGTCTCAGTTCCAAGGTGCTCTCTAACAGGAATGCACTGCCTCTGCGCGTCTGCTTTTTTATTGTAATGCTGATGAAGCACTTCTTCGATATCAAAGTCAGACCTGTTACCACATAGGGATTTGATATTTAGGTCATCAAGGATTTTGATTTTTAAAAAACACTGTCTTAAATTTTGTTGCTCTCGATTACTGAGTTTTGGGGAGCCTTCTAAAATTTTGCACTCAAGGTGAGGTCCCCACTTGCCTTGCCCTCCTCATATCAGCCCTGAGCATTACCTTCTTTCCCTTATATGGTTTCATGTTGTCCTTTCACCATCCCTATGAGAAGCCCGGGCAGATTTTATTTCCCCCACTGTGCAGATAAACGGAGGCTGAGAGAGGTCAAATGCATGGTCCAAAGGCATGCAGGCTTTTACATGGCAGGGCCAGGGCTTCTGACTCTTGGTACAGATTTCCTTTGACTGTGGCAGTGTTTTATCTATTGCTTCCTTATACTCAGCAAAGCCATTCTGGAGATGAAACTGTTGGCTGGTGTCCAGTCCTAATGAAAACTGATTCTGGAACCCAGAGATTTTATTTTTTGCTTTTCCCACTTCACAGTGCCCATTATGTTTTCAAGTTTTGCCCCAGCAGTTGTGCTAGCAGCCCTTCTGCTTATAAATTAGTGAACAAATAGCTTAACTGACTTCCTGTTATATGCCCACAAATAAAAGCTGTGATCTCTCATGACAAAATAGTTCTTCCACTTTGTGCAGTGTAAAGTCTGTAATATCTTTTCATCCTAAAGGACAAAGAAGATACAGTTAGTGTATAGTTATCTGACCTGGGACATCTGTGGTCCATATCTCATTAATTGCTTGTTTGATGGGGAAGCAGATTAGCCTTCCTGAAATACTAACAGAGAGTTTGCATTCCCTTGTGGCTCTATTCCTTAAAACATGAAAGATGCTGTAACCTCTCTGGCCATCCATGTGGCACTGCACAGGAGTCCACCTGCTTACACTGATCATGGAGAAGAAGAGGAAATGGCCATGGCTGAGATGGTCCGGGACAGCAGGGAATCCATGCTCTGCATTGCAATAGGGCACCAGGCTTATTTAAATTTAAACCAAAGACTTCACTGGATAGCCCGTTTTTCCCCAGCCTCAGAGATGGGGCATTAGTGAAATGTCAGCTTGCGTTAAGATCACCGGTGGCCTTTGCTGTGCACATTGTTCCGTGTTTCTGCACAAAGGTAGAGGAGCATGGGCATGTTCTGTTCTGGGGATCGATCTGCCATCAGGTCTGATACTGCCTTACATCACGGGGCCACGCCGGCGTGAGAGAGGGCGGCGGCGGGACCGCGTTCACTCACTGAACCTTGAGGTACAGCGTGAGCAAACGGCCAGCCGGCTTTGAGTCGTGGAACTGACTGCAGTTTGGGCTTCTTTTTAGGGTTTGCAGTGATAAGAGCAGATCTCTGAGGAGTTGAATGTCTGCGTGATCTAAAACCAGGGCAGTCAAGCTGAAGAGGATGTGTGCGCTAACCTGTTTGCACTGAATACTCTCCATAAATAATTTACAGCCATGACTGCTAGCTATTATTACAAAAATACCAGATTGCATTTTGACACGTGCATTCAGCTTGTAAGTCAATAGATCCGTTTCACCTAGTGTGCGCAGTCCTGGCTTCAGCCACCCATCCAAGTGTGTTTTACAATGTAATTTAATGCTCTCAAACTAGAAGAAGAGCTTTCTGAGAAAGGCTTCTCTCCTCACTCCCCCACCATAAGAGACTGTTCTTCTAGCTCCTTATTTTATTATTACTTAATAGGTTTAATATTTTCCCCTCCTCTGCCTAGCATTCTTGCAAATTTCAAATCATTTGCGCCTAATGTTAAATTGAAACTGCTTGGATGCCAGAAATATAATATTCCTCTGCTTTTCTGATTCAAAGGATATCTCTTGTGGCACTGCATGGTGTTTCCTCTAAGATGCAGTTGAACTGCCACCAGGAAGCATTTCACTGCTGATCAATTTTATCCCTACCCCGTACCACTACCCCCCTAATAGCAGGGTGGCTTTCTTCAAATGGGCATTTTTTCGCAAAAATGAGAGTATTGTCCCATGAAGATAAGTCCCTTGACTTTGTTAAATTCTCTTTAGGAAGTGCAAAAACAGATTCTGCTTTCTGTGGTCTAGAAAATATGTAATAAAGCAACCTAATAAATATGTAATTGCATAACCACATTAGAGCCCCTTATGCTGCTTAGTAGAGTTACATGACTTTCAGGTTTTTTTTTTAGGAGAAAGCCTGAGAATACCATTCAGATATTACACTGTCTTTATGACCAATCGATAGCCGAGTTGCAGGGTCTCCCTACCCTTTGATGAGGTACATTTATATGCAACGAGGGATTGCATGTATATTTAATAAGAAACTCCATTATGTGTACACATGGTGGGAGAAAGGAAAAAGAAGATGTTTGTGTTGGCTGTGGTAATGCTATAATAAGAAATGCGTCTAAAAATTATTTGTTACAGATTTGAAAGGATAATCTTGGATGGAGGACGAGGCAGGTAGGAAATGGTGGTTGCAGTCAAAGATGGCTTTTAAATAGTCACATGCTGTAAGTAGGAAGCATCTGGCAGTAAGATGTTGATAACAGCACAAGATTCTCTCAATAGAAGCCAGCTATTCTAATAGGGTAAAATGCTTAGAAATTTGAAAAAGGAAACTTGGGGCATGGACAGAATTTTTTGTGAAGACAGCCTTTTAAGGTTTGCACATAACTGCACTTTAGGGTTTTACACACAAGTGCACTCACATATAAATAGCCACAAGAATAATACCGTGGTGTTCGTTAAAGGCTTGTTTTTCTTGATAAAGGATTATTCAGTAGCAGTGACCCTGGGCTGGATGAGGAAAAAGCACCTGTGGTTCATCTGAAAGAAGTAATATTGGAATGCCTAATACTTTGTTTTAAATTAACTAGACTATCTGGGTGATTAATCTACTGGTAAACTCTTTCAAAAAAAAAAAAACATTGTCAACAGATATCATCAGCTATCATTGATTCAACTGAAAGAAATTTTTTTAAGGGAATTATGTTTTACCAAAATTTGATTAACCAAATATGCTGACTAAAGAAAATCGTAGCATCCAAGTAATAGAAGAGAGTATGTTTGAATTAGTTTTTAAATAAGGTGATATTAGCTCTGTGGGTTTGCATGAATATATCTTGCTGTTTCCTCCTTGCATCTTACATTTATCCTTACCATTCATTCCCACCTACCTTTCTACCTGATGAAAAAGGCCCTCTTCCTCTTATAAATGGATCAGCTTTCGGGATGCCCACCTTGACTCAAGTTGCCCCATTCTCCTTAAGTCTCCTGTGCAAATGCCACTCTCCAGCCAGCCTTCCCCAGTTGGCTTGCTCTCCTCACTACCTGGCACCCACCTTGCCTTTTCCTTCCAGGTCCTCATTGTAGGATCATGTTGCTGACTAAATTGCTCTTATACATGGCTTCATGGTGAATCAGACTTCACATAGGCCCCTAAACTTTCTACAGCATGCCACAGTAGCACCTGAAACAGCTTACTGCTTCTGCTTCTGTCCAGGTGATAGTTCCCTTCTTCTCAAGTTTGGCTCCTTGATTTTCAGTGCACACCACCTTGGCCTTTTCCATGAGACTTCCCTTCTGACTTGAACTCACTCCCATTACTACCTTATATATACAGCTTCTGTATATTTAACCTCTAAACCTTTCAACAATTATTTCATCTACCTGGAGGAAAACCCTTCCTCTGCTTTTCCCTACTTCCTAGCCTTTCATTTGTCCCTTAATCTTTCATTTAGATGGTACTGGGAAACTTTCCCAGTTTAGTGGGATTCAAAGTCGAAGTTTCTAGTGCCAGTCTGTGAGAAGTTTGGAGGAAATGAGAAAAAACTTATTCTCACACAATTGAATGTGATCATTTGAAAAGGATTGTCCTTTATTCTTAAGATATTTATTTTTTCTTTTTTAGATAATATCATTTTATTAAATGAGGGTAGCAGTAGAACACTTTTTTTTAATGTACTGATATGGAATAATAAAATTTGACAATCCATGTCAGTTGCCCCATAATTTTTGAAAATTTTTTAGTTCTGAAAATGATGAATCTGAAAACCACATCCCTAAGGCTGGGTTAGGAAAGCACAGTACCCTACAGACATTGCTACAATAGCACTTATCATGCTGGCGTCTAATTATAGACTCATTTGTCAGTCTCTCTCATTAAGCTGCGAGTATTTGGAGGAAAGGGACGGTGCACTATTCATCATAGTATCCTTGGCATCTAGCACAAAGAAATAGCAGGGAATGTTTAGCACTTTATTGTACCAAAGGTGTTAGTCCATTTCCTTCAGTGAGTGGTTCTTTGAAATCTTAGAACTCTTAATCTGAGTTCTGGGGTCCCATGAGCAGGTCCACAAAAGGGCCTCAGAGGGCCCAAGAACACCCTAAAATTTTATGCAAAATTTTCATGTACAGCATATATTCACTTTTTTTATGGGGAGAGGGTCTATAACCTTTTCAAAGATGTCAGAACCTTCAAAGATTAACAATCATACTGCAGGAATGATGTTATTATCCATGGACTCATTTAACGTTTTCTAAACAACTGGAGTGTGCGAGACCCTGAATTGACTCTGGAACTACAAACATGAGTAAGGTGTAGTTCTTCCCTTCAAAGAACTCATTCAGAGTCAGGCTGGCCCTATTGACCAGGCAAATAAAACTACTCCTAGTGGTAAAGGTGCAAAAAATGTAGGTAGTTACATGGGAGCACGATAAATGCTGCCTGTAAAAGGAGCAGGGTACCCAGAGGTGATGTTTAAGTTGAGCTTTGAAGAATAAGCAATTTGTTATGCAACAAAGGAATGAGATTGGAAAGGTATCCTAGGCAGGACATCCAAATTAAGCATAAGTGAGAACAAATAAAAAAATTGTTTATGTGCATACATATCTCTGTGCAATGTAAATATTCACACACACACGTAAGTCTGTTTTTTTCATTCATAATAGCAACTACCCTAGTGCTTGCCACACTACACCACTACCCACAACTTGGGATGCTACAAAATATGGATAAGTTGTGCCATGGTGTAATAACAAATTCAAATGACCAAAAATACTTTTAAATGTAAAGACTAAATAAAAACCTCTTATATCTCTCCAAACTTGTTGAAATAAGAGATGTCACAGCTTTATTTGAGGTCTGTTCTACAAACAGTAAGGAAGAATTAAGTACTGAGGTCAGGAGAGTCTCCAAATTGAGCTAGTCCTGAATTGAGCCCTAGTCCTGGTTTCTGAGGCTCCTGCTATGCACAGGGCTCCACAGTCGGGGGCCTTTGCGAAAGTTAGAATTGGGTGTCCCTTCCTCTGAGCGGATCCAGCATCATGCCAGGACATGGTGAGCAAAACGTGGGCTAGATTCTAGACCCCACACACCCCTCAGCTGAGAGCCTCAAACTCTCAAGTTTTAAAGATATAACAGAGACCATAGAGATAACTTATTTTACCTAGATTTAGGATGTGTTGAGCTGATTTGCATCGAGCTGATCTTGGGATGGCGAAAAGCCAGAGGAGCGCCCTAAAGCCTTCTGCCCTCTCTCAGCTAAAGAAGCAACAGCAACATAAGCTCTAGGAACTAAGACACTTGCCTACCGTGGGCCTTTAAGTTTTGCAGCATTCTTGCAGGCGCAATACATTGCTAAACTTGGCACATTTGGGGATATCATGCTCCAGAGAACAGTCAGTCTAAGGAAGAAATTAATCACTTGGTTTGTCCACTATTTGGAAGGAAAACTTCAGAATTAACAGCAGACTATGGATTTCCAATCAAGACAGCATAATATGGAATGAAAAATGGTGCTAGCTATGCTCATAGTATGCTGCTGTTGGTTTTCTTCATGGCATTTCAACCATCTCCTTTTCTAATGAGCCTCAGTAAATACACAGAATTCGAAAGCAGACATGACTTTGAATAGTTCAATATATAAAATTGGCATCAGATTAAAAAAACAGCAAAAAGACAACTGCCTGTGATTCAGCGCCAGACCTGAATAAGAAGAGGTTGAGACCTTCAAAAATATCTCCTTGATTTGCTTTGTGTAGTTCTTTCCAATTCTTTGTGGTGGAAATTCAGAGCATCAGGGAGGAGGGTACTCTAAATGCTGGCTATTGATACTGGTTCCAGAAGCTCAGGGGTGCACTGTGTCTCCTACGTCGGGGCACACACAGGACGCCTTCAGGGTATTCTCTATTTTCTCAGTATCAACATAGATCAGCTTCTTATGTCTCAGTTTGCCACCCCAAAGACACAAAATTCCCAACTTAGAGAATAGGAAGAAGGCATGAATTAGTGTATTTCAAAGGGGAGAGATAATGAGGATACAGTCTATTAGGGTTTCCCAATAGACTCCTTGATTGAAGTGTCTTTTCAATAGACACTAGATGTCTATTGAACAGTGTGTCTATTGAACAGTAGGTGCTCAATTAGTGTTTGCAGAATAACTACCTGGAAAAAGGAAAGTCTTGGAGAACACAATGAATTATATGAATCCTAAAGAATTTTCCTGGAAGAAGATACTTTTTTCTTGCATGGGCAGGCACCGGGAATCGAATGTGGGTCTCTGGCATGGCAGGAGAGAATTCTGGCACTGAGCCACCGTCGCACCACCCAGAAGATATATTTTTCACTACCATTTATCTTTCTCTTTTTAAATGGGTCTTTAGTGACTTGGGTCTAGAAATCTGGCCTCTTGTTCACAGAGTCCCTAACTTAAGGTTGTACAGCATTTACTCCTCTCCACAGTTCACCAGTGAGTCAGCGATAGTGCCTGCCTCAAAAATGTCAAATGACTGAAGCAAATCTCTGCTCTAGAGGAAGAAACAGACCCTGCTAGAATGTTTATCAGGTGGTCAATAGTTCTTGATTTTCAACATTGAAGGGTATGCTGGTTTGAAACTGTTACGGATCCCAGAAAAGCTATGCACTTTTAATCCAATCTTGTGGGAACAGACCTATTGTTGGGACCTTTTGTTTAGGTGGTTTCCATAGAGATGTGACCCACCCAGTTGTGGGTGAGACCCTTTGTTTAGGTTGTTTCCATGGAGATGTGACCCCACCCATTCAAGATGGGTCTTAGTCTAATTACTGGAGCCCTTTAAGAGAGGGACATTTTGGAGGGGACACAGAGTTTTGGAGATGCAGAAGAGAAATGCTACAGGAGATGGCACGAGCTGAGAGAGCTGTCTGGAACCAGAAACCAGGAGAAAAGGACAGCAGACGTCATCTGGTGCCTTTCCATGTGACGGAGAAACTCCAGACACAACCAGCCTTTCTTGAGTGAAGGTATCATCTCGTTGGTGCCTTAATTTGGATGTTTTCATGGCCTTAGAACTGTAAATTTGTAACCTAAGAAATCCCTTTTGTAAGAGACAATCCATTTCTGGTATATTGCATTCTGGCAGCATTAGCTAACCGAAACAGAGGGCCATCAAAAAATATATATATTTCCATATCTTTGTGAGCAGCACTCCACCTCCCTTCCTCCCAGTACATGACTAATGGGCACATCCAGTTCCTTTGCCCCATGAAGGCATCACAGTGTGTGTGCCAAGCTTTAGGACACAGAGAAAACTGCTTTTCACAAATTGAGGAGATTGAAGGCCCACTAGAACCTATTGCCTTAGCTCCTAATATCTTTATTCAGTTTTTTTCTTTTCCTTTTAGCTATTTAATCGCATTTTAGTTTTCTCTTTTCAATCTCAGCAGGTGAGCAATTGGCAGCATTCTAAAATAAGAAGAAAATCTTTCAGATTCCCTGATTCTCTGTGGGTGGCACAAGAGGGCTCTGTTGCTGGATGCAACCCACACTTAATTGCTGCCAAATTTGGAATGACAGACATGGCCTTGATAATCCATAGGCATATGTGATGGATAGCTACTCCAGTAGTTTGCTTGGCCATCCATCTCTGTAAGAATATAACTGTGATAGCTGGAGAGCGGGGAGCTGACATCAGCAGAAATGACCAACCACAAGTCCCAGGAAAAGGCAGTGGGGGATGGAAGTCAGTCTTTAATCCTCTCTCGGAGGCTTTTTTGTGAATGAGGGCAATTGTAGTCACTTTGGTCCAGACACCGTGCAGATTTTCCAGTGCAAAATCTTTAGGGGTAGGCAGCCACAAAAATTTAGCATAAAAATTTACTAGTTCAGGGATACAGTTCTCCTAGCTTTCTCCATATTCTGAAAGATGGAAATTTAATTGAGGCAAACTATATCCCCACCAATCCATTGGATGTTCAGGTCTATTTTATGGATTGGAACATTATTATTGAATAAAGCTCCCAACATACCTACAGCAAAGCCAATGAAAGTGACATGGTTCTTGCCCTCTGGAGCATACAACCTAGAGATAATTTTGTTTTGTATATAAAAATAAAGTGCAAATGTGGGTAACAGTCCTGGTTAACTTATACAATTTAAAAGGGGTACTTTTGTAGACAATGGCTTATATCCCAAAGGAATAATTCTATGATGAAAATGTCAAGCAGAATGATAGTATTAAGCAAACAGGATTGCATACTGCTACTTAAATCAGGAATTAATAGTAGAAGTATTTGCATTACTTATTTTTATATTATATAACATTATAAAAATTATATAATCATCATTTCAATCTAAATTTGTATCTCCAGGCCTCTGACTTCTTGCCTAAGCTCCAGAATTAAATATTCAACTGCCTCCTCGATTCTTTTACTTGGTTTTTCAATAGACATCTCAACTTTAACAGAACCCCCGATTAGTCTTCCAAAATAAGTATTTTGTTTAGTATTTCTTACTATCTTTTGTTCAGGCTGAAAAATATCCAAACCATCTTAGATTTTTTTCTTCCCCCAATGACATAGATTCATTCGATCAGCAAGTCCTGCTACATGCAAGATGTATCACCAATCTGACCTCTTCTCACCCTGTTTGACCACAACCTTAGTCAAATTTTTTCCTGCCTCGATTTCTACTGTAGTCTCCTAACTACTCTTCTATGTCTATTTCTTTGCTTCTTATAATCTAGTATCATTACTAAGGCCAGAAAAGATAGCCTTTTAAAAATACATATCAGATCATATTTCATTTCTGAACTGGTTTCTGCTCCAAGGTGTTTGTACTCTTCACTTTTCCTGGAATGCTTGTCCCTTAAATATTCTAGTGTCTATTTCTGAGAATTTTGCTTCCTGCTTTGACAGAGTAATCATCAGACCAACCTTCCACTGAGAACAAGTATAAAAGCGAAGCCAAATTCAAAAGCAAGACAAAACAACTGTTTAAAGGTATCAGAGAACCATTAAAGCAGCCAGGATTTTAGGGGCCAAGATCTCAGAAAGGAGGAAAATGCATGAGGGTGGACAACAATCTCAGCTGTTTTTCTCTTGGGAACATTTATTGATTTGTGGCATGAGTGCAGAAGGCTGAGTAGAAAGGAGTGGCGTGGAACTTCCAGCAGCCTCATGGGATTTAGGAGACAAAAATTGTAATTCAGGGTTACCAAGGCAATCAGAATTTAGGGGCCTAGATCTTGGAGAAAAGGGAACTTCAGAGAAGTGAGACTGACATTCTAACATTCTGTGCTTTTTCCCTCCACAACAGATTTACTACTTTTTAAGTTGCAGCTGTTGAAAGGCTTAGGAGCCAAGAGTAAAGTATCAGTTAAGAGGATAAAAAGCTAAACAGGCCTTTTAACAGTTTCACAGTGTTGGGGAGATAAATTTGGGCTTCAAGAGCTGCCAAAGTGGAGTATCCCAGTTAAACACTCCAGGCTTTTAGTTGAAACTCTTAAAAGAAGATGCCCTAGGAGTGAGGGCAAGCCAGAGTTAAAATCATTCTTGAATTATCTCTATCCCTGATTGGTTTGAGATGGTCTGTTCCTATGCTAAAGACTTGCCAGAGGAAAATTAAATCCCCTCTGAATGAAGAGCATAATATGGAGGTGCTGCAATTTTTTATGCATAATTTCTGGTATTCAAACAAAAAATAGCAGGTTGTCAACATGCAGGGCCAAATGCTTTAAAAAAAAAAGAAAATGAGAAAAAAAAATACATTTTAGGAGCAAACCACAGGTTTTCCAGATATTGGCATTATCTCACACTGATTTTAAAATAGCTTAATATGTTCAAGAGAACAGATGACAAGATGGAGAATTTCATCAAAAAATAGAATCTCTGCAAAATAATCAAATAGATTTCGTGCAACTGAAAAATATAACAAATTAAGAATGAATTGGTGGCTCTAACTGCCAGTTAGGCATAGGAGAAGAGAAGATTAGTGAACTGGAAAATAGGTCAGCTCAAACCACCTAGAATGCAGCTACAAAGAATAAAAAAGCTGGAAGACACAGAAAAAAGCATAAGAGATGTATGGGGCATAGTGAGGAAGTTGAATATATTAGAGTCACAAAAGGAGGAGAAAGAATAAGACATAAACAATACTTGAAAAGATATTGAGCAAGAATTTTCTAAAACTAATGAGAAGTTACTGAGGCTCAGATTCAAGAACCTTTGGGGTTTGGGATTCTAAACCCCAAAACGGATAAATACAAAGTTAATTATAACTAGAAATGTCATAATAAAACTGCTAAAAACCAAAGATGAAGAGAAAAATCTTACAATTAGCCAACAGTAAGGCTAGCATCTGACTTGTCAATAGAAAAGACAGAAGACAATGGAATAGCATCTTTTATATACTGACATTAAAAAACTACCAACCTAGAAGTCTATATTCAGTGAAAATGTACTTCACAAATGAAAGTGAAATAAAGATGTTTTCAGACACATAAAAACTAAGATATTCACTAGCAGACTCAAGAAAAACTATTTTCCTTGGCCTGGGGGAAAATAACCCCAGATGGAACATAAAGATGCAGGAGGAAATGAACGGTACAGAAAAGAATAGATACATGAATAAATCTAAATAAAAACTAATCATGTAATGCAATAATAATAATATCATATAATGTTGAAAGTATATGATTTAGGTAGAATTAAATTACAAGACATCAATAACACAAAAGGAGGGTGAGAGCTAAGTAAGTGTAAGTGTTTAAGGTCCTTGCCTATTCTAAACATCTTCTGGAAATATCTAATAAAAATGGACATTTAATTGTATTTTTACTAATACAATGAATTATTACAATAATATACAAACATAATTTATTTATTCCAATAACTTATACAAAAATAATTTCTGAAAATTAGTGAAAATACGAATTTATAGCAGACTCTATTATATCAAGAATCATCATTTAAGATCTAGGAAGCTACAAAAAAGAATTATGAAAGCATGCATGATTTTAAAAACTAAGCAGGGGAAATATAGAATAATAAAAATACTTGATAAATTCAAAGGAACTCATTAAAGGAGACAAAAAAAGAAAAATATTACTTGGAACAAAAAAAATGAATAGTCAGATTTAAACCCAAATACATAGGCAATTATATTAAACATCAACAAATTACATATTTCAATTAAAAGACAAAGATCATTTAACTGTATTTTTTTTTAAAAGAGCAATTATATGGTATTTATAAGATATTTACCTTAAATATAAATATGCAGAAAGATTGAAAGTTTTACATTTTTTTCCCCCATCCTTTTAGGCTGAAAAAACCTGCCCAGCAAATGCTAGCTACACAATAATGCAGCTCTGTCAATATCAGGCACGGTGGACTTCAGATAGGAAGCATTGCTAGCATTACTAGTTTTGTAATGATAAAAGTGTTAAATTATAAGAAAGCAGTAAGAATTTTAAATTCACATATTCTAAATAACATAGCTTCAAAATATATGCTGATTGTTTTCCTTCTCATCATTCAGGTCTCTCCTCAACTATCACCTAATCAAATATCCCTGAATTTCCTTTCTACAATTGTCACATTCTCTTACCCTGTAGTCACTCTCCATCCTGGCAGAAGATTCTTTTGCTCTTCTCCACACCATGAATCTTCATGCTCCTTCAGAACTTCTTTCTCTAGTCCTACAACATTTTCTCTAGTGTACAACATGACATAAATAATGGCTCACCAAGGTTTACTTAGAATGTGCAACAAATGCATTGTTAAAATATGTCATTTTAAGGAAAAGGTAAAATTAATTTAAGTAACAAGATTCCAAAAGTCAGGAAGATTCCATGACACGTGGACACCATGCACAGGCTTGAGAGGACCAGACTGTGAACTTTCTTTCCTGCCTTGAATTCTCTCAATTTCAATTCTGTCTCAAATCTCAAGTTCAGGAGTCCTCAAATCTCAAGCACAGGAATCAGTTCTCGTTCTACTTTTGGCCCATATGTCCAACAATAACAAATCACTGCGAGAGGCTATATGAGACTGTTACTATTATTGATTGTCTGCAAACCTTAAGACTCTTTTCCTCCTAGAGGCTTTAGAAAATAATAATGCAGTAGAATATTATTTCACTTTTCTTTTTATAACATATTTTCCTATTTCTGACTTCATTGCATTATTTTTTAAAAACACTTTTAGAGGCATACTTGGTGGGTATTATACAATGAATGAGGAAAGTGAGATTCAGAGGGGTTAAGAGTTCAAGGTGTCAAGGTTGAGCAGCGGGTCAACGTTTTGGGACTTTTCATCACCCACTGTGCTTTTAGATCAGTCTCTAATATTTAGACATTATGGTTTATATAATATCCTATTTCTTTACTTGGGTGATAGGTACCCTGAGATTCACTTTGTAATACTTCATTAAACTGTTCTTCATAGTTAATGCACTTTTCTTTGTGTTGTGTTTCACAATTCTGAAAGGTTAGCAAAACACACCTCAGTAATTACTCTCTGTTCTGAAATAACTAGGCTGTAGAAATGTTACTCAATATGAGTACAACCTACTGTACAACCAACTGTACTCATATTGAGTAACACAGAATTGGAAAACAGCAGAATCTCAGTCCCTAAATTTAAAGCCCTGGTATCGCCTTAGGTCCCTTCTTCTCCTCGATCCCCAAAGCTGGTCACTCACTGACCTCTATATGTACATATGCATGTTCTCACACCCGCAACTTGAATGCTGATTTTTGGATAGCTTTTTAAAAGACAGAGTACTAAAATGTATGTAACGAAAAATATTCCCTATCCTAGTTTTTGCCATGCCCCAGGATATTGTCGCAGATGCCACCACTCTTAACTCTTTTGACATTTGATATTTACCCCCATATTTCTAAATAACATGCTCATATTAATAATCCTTAATTTATCAAACATTACCTTTTTATCTTCTTGTTATGATAGATGGGAAATTACCCCTTTTGCATTACCGTATCTAATTTTCTAACTCCTCTACCTTCCCAGTAGATTTAAAACATACTTTTGTTTAAAGAAGGTCAATGTTTACATTATTATGAAATGCAATTCACTCCTGAGCCAAGGAATGTACCTTGAAAATGAATTCTTTCTAATTCAACTTTTGTTTTTCCTTAACGAGTGAATCATTTGGTTAATTTCTAAGAATACAGCATTTATTTCCTTTACCAGATGCTCCGATGTGTGGGTGTGGGTGTGTGTGCATGTGTATATACACCGTCTACTAATATATTCTAAAATAGTGAATAGATTAGACAATGTATTGTTTCCATTTTATTTTCTTGGAGACCTCACTCTCACAACCCTCTGTTCTCTTGTGGTTACTTTATGGTACTGCTGTCAAACTGCTGCTCAGAATCTCCTTTTTCTCTATCTTGGGAAATTATGATGCCTTTCTCGGTGTTTGAACTTGATCTACTTACTCACATTGCTGGAGTACATCTCCGGAATCTTACTAAGAAAGTGATGTTACGTCTAAAAATGTCTTTAGTTTATTCTCAGATTTGAGTAATTGTGTGATTAGAAAATTCTGATTTGGAAATCATTTTCCATCAGAATTTTGAAAACATTGCTCTTCTGTCTTTTTGCTTCCAAGTTTGCTGTTGAGGAGTTTGATGAAGTTTTGATTCTTAATATTTTTAATATGATCTTTCTTTTTCTCTCTTTCTACAGAAGTTTTTAATATCACATCTTTATACATAGGGCTCTAAAATTCCATGGTGATGGAAAAAATGAAATATTTTTCATTTATTATGCTGGACATTTGGTGGAGCCTTTCAGTTTAGAAATTCATATTTATCGTTTTGAGAATTTTTTTCCTTATTAATTTGACAATTTCCTCTCCATTTTTTTATTTATCATATTCTGGATCACCTATACATAAGATGTTATTTTATTCTAATAATATTTCCCATATATTTGCCATTTTTGATACACGCTGGGCAATTTCTTTGAGCTTATTTTCTAGTTATTTCTCATTTGGGCTATTTTATCTTTAATTTCCAAGACATCTTTTCCATTCTCAGGGAATTCTATTACATAGACGCAATATATTTTCTTATCTCTCAGAGAATTTTAAGCTGCTTCCTTTCTTTGTCCAGATTTGCATTGTCCAGCTATCCTTGTGTTTCTTTTCTGTTAGTTTATTGACTTTTCATTTGAAGGAAGTACTCAATAGCCACTCACTTGTAATTAATAGGAAGAACTGCAGAGCTCAGTGGAAGGTCTGCTGCAGGAGCAGGTCTTACCAATTCATGGATTCACTGAATGGTGACCAGGCAGCAGCCCAGCCTTTCCATTTAGGAAGCCCTCACCTGTCAGTGTCTGGAAACACCGTCTTTCTGGCAGTTCAGGATTCCAAGAAAAGTCAAGGCATTCGAGGTAGAAGGGAGAAAGCAGTGTATGCCTGACTATGGGGGTTCTGGAAAAAACAGGAAAATGGTGAAGACGTTAGAAATCCCACTATTACCGTGTATACTTATACTTACTCTTTCTCTTTTCGGTGCCCAGCATCATCCTGCCTATCTCTGTGTCCCCAGCCTAAAGTTTCTCTGGCTAGATTTGCTCAGAGCATAAGCCTACAATTTTTTCTTAGGATGGTGAGAAGCAGCAGTTTAGCTGTGCAGTGATGGGATGGGGGTGGCGGGGTGTACCCAGGGCAGCATCCCCACTGCCTGTACACTTTCAGTCTTGTTTTTTGCCGTCCAAGTTTCTGTTCGATGTCCTTCAGGACTTGGTGTGCCCAGTTGATTTATTTCTTTGCTCTTCTTGAACGATATGCTTTTAAAAAAAAATATCTCTTGGGATATTAATCATGGCATTTTAAAAGGATTTCTACTGATCACTGCATGTGTTTTGGGTTTTTGCCTCTTTATGTCTTCAAAAATCTGTTGAAATCGCTTGTCTTCCATTGCCTTCTCTCTCATTCTCTTTGTCCGTATGGCCATATACTTTTTTAAAATACCATGCTGTGTGTTGTTTGAGAGTGTGGTTAACCCTCCATTTTTCCCCATTCACCCTTTCTTTTCAGCATCTATGGAATGTTGAGAGGCAACTTGATTCAATGTGAAGATCCAGAAATTGGGGGTTAGACCGATCTGTTTTCAAATTCCAGTTTTTTTTTTTTTTTTTTACTTAATGAGTGTGTGATTTTTCTGCATGTCATGCAATTGTCCTGTCAAGTCCAGTAGAGACACATGGTAAAACATTGACTGAAAAGCATTCATCGAATTGGGTGAATTAGAAGGTCATCAGTGTCCTTCACCAGAGCAGTTTCCGTAGAGTGATGAGACAGAAACCAGACTGCACTGGGATTTATTTATTAATTACGCTTCTGTCATTGCTGCTGTGTAAGTCTCCTCTAGCGTGGTTTCTAGAAAAGCTGAGTTACCCACACCTTTTGGGCTCGCGCACTTTGCCAGCTGCTTTAGCATTTCCAATGTGCTGCCACATGTACGCATGGCTTTCCTTCAAGACTCATATAAGCCAGCTGTTGCAACAAGCTTCAAAATGATCTCCCAAACTGGCAGGAGTGCAAAGGGACCAGGTAAAAACAATATAGCAGGAAAATCACTTTGGGAAGATAATATGAAAGGGAAGGTGTGAGAAAGGAGCAGCTCACCACAAGAAAAAAAAAAGCCTTTTGCCAATAATGTACTTGGAGAAAAAATATGGTGGCAAGAAAAAAAGAGGAAGAAGCATCTCTGAATCTTCTCTGAGTAATTACACTGCCAAACCTAACGTAATTTGCTCATGTCTTCCAATATAACTCTAGGCCAAAGCAGAGAAGCTGATGGTTAAAAATATGTGACCAATGGAAGACAGAAATAAATAATGTGGATCACTTTGGATCACTTGTGATGACTGTTCTATGGCAGGTGATCTCTTCTTAGCCAGAAGCAGGCTCTGACCTTTAAAGGAAGAATTCTATAAGGGGCCATTTCAGGAAGGCCTAGATTGCTAAATTTTATAAACAGTCCCAGAGTTCCTTTCTGGGGCTCTAACTTCTAGTCATGTTTTGTTACCTCAATTGCAGTGTTTGTTTGTTTGGTGGTTTTACTACACAATCCATTTTCATAAACTGTGGCCCAGCTGCACACACTGGTGGAACAGCAACTGAAACAAAAATGCCATTATTTATTCTGTTCAGAAATGGATTTAAAATTCTAGAAACTGGGAAATAGTAAAATGAGAAGCTAAAAAAAATTTTTTTAGTACAGAAGCTCAGTACCAATTTTGAGATCTTTGTACCCTGGGAATACTTATGATTTTTTTTTTATACAGCAAGGACTCATATATAATTAAAGATTTTTTCTACTGATTTAAAAAAATAATTCTTAATATTGCTTATACAGTTCTCCTAAAAAGTGCTCATTTTAATCATCAGTCAGCATTTTCATTATATTATAATCCTTAATTGATTGACGTTTAATCACAGTCTTTGTATTTTACTATCCCTTGTCTCATAAGAGGCAATTTTCTCTTTACTGTAGTTTAACAGCTGATGAAAAAGATTTAAGGAAACCTATAAACTTAAGATTGGTTAATGGTCCCTTATAAAAGAATATTACACTTCTAGGATCCATTGCACAGATGTGATACTCAATTGTAGAAATGTGCATGGGGTTTATTAAATTACAGCACAAATCTTCGGTCTTCTGAGTTATTGTCCATGTTGGTATTGTTAGGCAAATGGGGAGACGCGTTATTGCTTCCAGTTGTTCACATTCCCGTGGTGGATGCAGTCAGAGACAGCTGGCACATCGCTGTCGGCGAGCACGGAGCTGTGGCAGCTGCCGGGAACTGGGTCCCAAGCGAAGGTCCAGCTCCGCTGAGTCAGTGCTGGGCGGTTCATCAGCCATGTCCAGAAGATGAAAAATAAATAAATAAACCAGGCTAGTTGTCAGGGATGCAAACAGAGAGGGGTATGGTGGAGGGAAAGGGTAAGAGAGTAAGAGAAAAGAGGAAGAAATTATCTTAGATAATGACTTTCCTAGATTGTTTTTGGATTTTCATATTTCTTGCACACCCCAGGTGCCTTTGCAGAGTTAATTGCCTACAAATGGCCTTTGGGTTTCTTTATTGGGCAGACCCTTAGTTCTGCTTGGTGCAATTTTTTTTAAGAAGGTATTTTTGTGGTTGATGGTGGTGATTTTCAAACCAAACCAAAACAACAGCAACAAAAAACACACAAGTACTATGATATTTGAACACAAGGAAAAATGCCATAGCAAGTGGTCTTTGGGGTCTGAAAAGCCTAAGTGAAATCCCCACTTCACCATTAATGATCTATGTGATATTGGGTGGCTTGTACAATCTCTCAGAATCTCATTTTTTCTCATCTGTAGATGGGGAGAGTAACACTCTTACAGGGATTAGAGATAATAAATATGAGTGCCTAGCAGTGTATAGTATTTAATAAATATGCACTAACTGATAGCTTTTGTTATTGCTGAATTATAATTTTTAGATAATAAAACTAAAACTCATACCAATTTGAATGGGGACTCGATGAAGCATTCCCATTCAAATATCTGTGGCCTCTGGCAAATTTAAATTTTCTCGAAGTCTCAATTTTATCATCTGTAAATGGGGATAATAATGCTATTACTTTTTAAAATTGTTCTGGAAATTAAACAGGTTAATGTATATGTACATAAGAAAATAATTTAGCACAGTATCTCCCAAACAATAAGCATTTAAAAAGTGTTAGCTTTTATTATTATGGCAATGAATCGCAGTGTAGGAATTAGATTCTTGAAAGTAACATCTGCCTTTGCTTCTTTATGGCTCCTGTTTCCACATTTCTTATTGCATTTTCCAAAACCTAGTCCTGTTCAAAATTTCCCTTCTATGTACCCTCTGACTGGACTGCTCTTTAGTTCAGCCTGAAAATTTTATCTAATTTCAGAAAAAAATGAGGCAAATATTATTGTTGTCGCATATATACCCATTCATCTATTATTTATTAACTAAGTGACTACTATATTCAAGAAACTGTGCTGGATTCTTAGGATACAAACATAAATAAGACAAAGCCCCTTCTCTCAAGGAGCATATGTTCCGTACGGAGAAATAGCCATGTAAATAAACAAATGCTACAAAACTTCATTTGTATGAAAAATGCTTACATAAGATGTGATCGGGTCCAAACATGAAGTTCAAATCTGCACGAGCTGGGGTGGAGGACCAGATTCATATATTTAACCAGCATTTACTAAGCATCCACGATGTCTTAGACACACTAGGTTGGAAAGTGGCACACTGATGAATAAAGCAGGGTGCCTGCCTTTCCAGTCCCTGTATTTCCTGTTTCCCAAGGGACTTTGTTCTCCCCCGTTCCACTGCAGTGCTCTCGTTAAAGTCAGCCGTGACACCCCCACCCCCGCCCACCTCTTGGGCAGGGGCTACTGATGAAATTGAGCATCCTTCCCTTCTCAGGACACTCTTTTCTAGAAAGATCGTGGGACTCCACACTCTTATCTGATGGACAGTGCTCCTCAGTTTCCCCTGAAGAATCTGAAGCCTCTGCTTCATCTCCCAACAATTGAGTACCACGACAGCACACAACAATATTTGAAATGATCTTGCTCCTTATTTGCTTACTTCTTTTCTATTTCCTCCCTTCACCCCTGTTTCCCTTGTACCTATGTTGCCTGACACATAACAGCTCAAAAAATATTAGTTGAATATATGAAAAAAGGGAGCCCACTGGTGAGGAGTCAGTCATGTACAGATAATTATAATATGATAATTGCAATAAACTGCACATTCTCAGGGCAATGTTTTCTGAGCTGAGACTTGAATGATGGCTGCAGCGTGGAGCTGCAGAAAGGTAGATGAGCCCAAGGGAGCATGAGGGAAATCATGAAACATCACTGGCCCAGGAGAAACAGCACAAGAAGTTAGGGATTAGAGCTGAGCAGGCCACTCCATTTCATTTACATTTTTAAAATTTTTGTTCTTGAATTCTTATATTGTTCTTGAATCTATTTCCAATGGTATCCATTGATGTTAAAAGTGAGTTGCCATCACTATATGTTAATAAATACAGCTTATAAACAACTTTGAGCTAAGCATGTGTAAATCTCCCACACCAATACGTATTTAGACACACACAAATTGCATGTGATAGTTTCACATCTTCCTTCTCCCCCTCTCCCCCCACCTGGTCACTGTGCATCTGCAGTGAGAAGGTGATGGCAAGGCCATTTGAGCATTCACTCTGCGGCTTTACTCTGCCCAGCAAACATTGCATCTAAACTGCCATCTTTCTTTGTGGTTTAAGGGAAAAGGAACTGAAATGAAAGAGGTACAAACAACTTGGCTAATTTAGTCATTTTGTTTGAGAGATCATTCAGTGCCCTATGAGAAATTTTCTGGGATGGGAACCAAAGTACCTGGGATCCAAAAGCAGCAGCCCCACCACCGGCTCTAACGGCGATGCTCCATTAGCTGTCAGCAGTAATCACACTTACATCCTCTTTCCAGGCCTCCAGCTATGAAGGGGGATGCCATTACACACTCCCCGTCTAGTCGCAAAGCACTTGCTGACAAACATACGAACAAACCAGGACCGTGATGTGCTGTGTGCATGCCCCTGGCAAGGGGACCTCTCCAGCAGGTGTACGTTATAAAATATACTCACCCAACCCACACTTGGCAGAGGGGCACTGGGACCTGTGATTGGGCACCCCGGTGAGGAATTTGTCTCCACCCTGATCTGAACTGCAACCCCCCACCTCAGAACAGCAAATGACTGTCGAACTGTAGAAGTGTCTCAATTACCAAATGGCAGGAGGATCTGCCATCACCGCTTCCGCTCAGGCAGCCAGCCCAGATTCTGAAGGAAGTCTACCTCACCTTAGCCTTTTTAAGGAAAGCACTGGTCTGAGAAACATGTGTATACATGCACAAAAGGCTAGATTCTGGTGATTTTTTTGCTTCTCCCTTTTAAATATTTCAGTTACCTAGCAAAGCATTCATAATGACCCCCTCAAGGAAGCATGGAAAACCTCAGAACATGTTGGGTTAACTATTTTTCCTCAGGCCTTTGATTTATGGAATGTATCTCCACTCCTCATTTTCAAGTGGGAGCAGCTAGGGCTTTGCAGCGAGCCTCAAGCTCTAACTCCTTGTTAAAAAGGAATTCTAGGTATCCCTGGGCTCAAGGAAGGCCTCAGGACAGGGCAATTAAAATGTGGCCTTGTACAACATAGGCCTATAATATGTGGCCATGTGATGAGAGATTATCAATTTATTTTAATTATAGGAAAAAGGCTCACACTTCCAAAATGATGAATTGCCTCAGACTGCACAGTTTATTGAATTGATAACTGTCTAAGGGGTTAGTTTTCATCTGAAATACTCCTATTCAATCTTCAATACCCTTCTCTAATTTTATCCCATTTGTGGAGTCTCTCCAAATCAGAGTTGATCACTTTTTCATTTTTATTATTATCACTTCGAAGTCTCTTTGTAATTATTGCTAAACATATAGAAATATTATTTATCCTCCCCCCACTCAAATATGTTCTTTTCCATTTGTTCTTAAAGAGATAGTACTCTTTAAGTAAGGATACTATCTTAAAGGTTTAGAAACCAAAGAGCAATTTTTTTTTCACTGTATGAAAAAAAAGTCTAAATGTAATGATTACTGGGAAGTTAAAGGGAGTGGTGGGGACAGTGGAGAACAAGAGAGGTCATGATCCCAATACACGGAGCAGATGCAATTAGCATTAGCAAATTGTGCCTGTGCAGGAAGGTGGGTAAACTATGATGGAATCATCCATTTCTTTAAGAAAAATAAAAAGCGAAGATATTTTTTCACCTCCGAACTACCGATTGTTATATTTTGGCTCAAGCTTATCTTTGTAATACTCTACCAACTGCATGCAGCCCACCTGCAAGTGCAATTTGGTCCATAGGCTGCCAATGTGTAGGTTGTAATTTTTACTGTTCCATCTCCACTCTCACTCAGTCCCCTTCATCACCAGCAACATGTGTGGCACCGTGGAAGAAAGACGAGGAAGGGTGACTAGGAAGGAGAGTATAACCTGCTACCTGAGCCCCACACAAGTTGGAAATTTTGGAATTGGTTTGGTCTTGCCTCTGTCTGGGAAGATTCTCAAAACTTCATCTGATCTCCTTGTTCAGAAGACGAGGTCCCAATGCCACCTCTGTGAGCTACTGCTATTCCCAACTGGCCCTTTCTCCTCTGTAATCTTCCAGCACTAGAACTGCTGAAATTATTTACTTACATCAACATTCTCATATGTCAGTGGGTATCAGCCTCACTTGCATGGCTTCTTAAAGAAAACCGCTGGAACCCACCCCTGGGGTTTCTGTTTCAGTAAGTCTGGAGTAGGGCCCCAGAACCGGAGTTTCTAACAAGTTACCAGATGCTCTAGAAAGCACTGGAAGAAGCCTTGGCTCACACTCAGGGGCTGTGGATAGAGTAGCTGCGGATCTCCAGAGCTGGCACAATTAATAATCTTTTTATTAATGACAGTCACTTTGGCTTTCTTATTGAATCAATCTGATGAACATCTGCCTAATGTGAATGGGAAGGTAGTGGCTGGTGCACACACCGCCTTGCATTAAACTTTCATATGCTTGGAGAATCAAAGAGTTTACAGCATCCTTCAAGATTATCTAGCTAAATCCAAACATTTTATAAATAAAGAAACTGAGGCTATTTGTCTTAGCTTGGCTCCTTCATTTTTCACTTATGTCCCAGTTTTTAAGGTCTGCCATTTAATACCAGCTAAATTCCTGTGTTTTCCTCTAAACAGCAGAAAAGAACGAATAAACTTCAGAAACTTCCTGCTGGACTATGTGGAGTGAGTTGGAATGTTGAATACTGCCCAGAGAAAATTATCTTTGTGAAGAACATTGCATTAGCTATATATTTACATTTTCCCCCTGTCACTAATTTTACATGCCTAGGAATGATGCCAGATCTAGACCACAGAAAGTGAAAAATATACCTAATTACTTCTGCTTAAGCTACTTGCATTTGTCTTTTCATAGTGCAACACTTTCCTTGCTAAACTGAGGATGGCATAAATGATACTTACAAACCCTATTACTGGGCCACTTTTGGCCTCTAACTCTGAAAACAAATATACAACATGTTTTAATATAGACTCTTTACAAAATAAAATTTTAAAAAGCAACACTCTTAGAGTGTTGTTCTGGCTTTCTCCCCAAATGATCAAGTTCTCTGCTATCTAGTTCCCCCAGTGATACTGGCACTGCATCCACACCCCAGCTCTCCGTATTATCCTGGAGAATGTAAGAGTTCTTGCTGATAATTCAACCATTCAATAAGTATTTGCTGAGTGTCTGTTGTGTGCTGGGCACTGTTTTACCTGCCATGGATTCAATAGTCAGACACAGTCGCTTAAGTCTTCACTTTTAAGGAGTTTCTAGTCAAGTATGGGCTATAGCAGATAAACACATGAATAAGCAAAAAATGTCATTTCAGAGAGTGGTGAGCACTACGAAAAACTAAAGTAGAAGGGCAGATGGAGGAATGAAAGGGGAGGGCCATTTTCCATAAGTGGGCAGAGAGGTAACATGGGAGATGAAATGAGGTGTGTGGCGACCTGGGCAGAGGGAGTGGCAAGTTCAACACCTCTGAGTAGGAAGGAGCCTGTGATGTTCAAGAAATGACAGGAAGGCCAGTGTGGATGAAGAGGAGGGAAGGAAGAAGAGATTGGTATGGTACGAGGTAGAAGGGCTGGGTAGGAGAGATGGCGGGGGCTCTGTAAACTAAAGGAGCCCACAGTTCTAATGTAAATAAGAAGGCTTTGAAGGGTGATAGCAGGAAAGTGAGGCAAATTGATTCAGGTTTTTAAAAAGTTCACTCCAACCTGTGTGTGGAGAATTGACTGTAGGAGAAATTAGTGGTAGTCAATAGTGTAAGCAGGAAGGCCAGTTAGCAGGATGCTGTGCTACCCTGGAGAGTACAAATTAGGTGCCACAGTGGAAGGAGTGAGTAATGGTCCAAATGGGGATATATTCTAAAGGCATTTCAGCTCGGTTCAGTAGTTTGAGTAGGAGGTGAGGTTTCAGAGGATTGGATTGATCCAAGGATGGAGGAAGGCTGATTTTAATTAAGTGGAGTAAATACTTTCTTCTCTTCTCTGTGATGCTGTGATTCTCTGAATAACCTTGAGAGTAACATTTCTTTGGCTTGATCTGGTTCCTAGTACCACCCATCCTCAGTTTGTCCCCAACAGGCTTACCTCATCCTCTCTGACTGGACTCACACCTGGATAGCCTCTAGGTATAGGTTGCAGACTTAGCAGGGGACTGTAAATGTGGATTAGAGGTGAAAGCCCCTTGAGAGCAAGAAACTACGAGATTACTGGACGAGCAGATTGGAGGAGCTTGATTTTCATTTAGTACTACAAACTACAAGTGGGCCCTCCACACTGCCTCAGGCCTACGATCTTTCACTGTAAACTTAAAATTTCCTCTTACCAACATGATTATTGCACATCTCTCTTCTTGAACATTCAACACCTCTTCCCTCTTCTTATTCTCAACTGAAAACCTCCCATACTATGTTGATGGGGAAAAAGAAAATCTAAGAGAACTACATCTTCCCACCAGCCAAACCTACCCAGTCTCTCCTTATCTTTGGGCATATACCCTGTCCTCCCTCCTTTTTGATGTTCTCAGTCTTCAACCAGCCCTTATTATTGCTCTATTTCTAACCTTTCCTCCACAACCAAACTTCACATTCAACACCCATCCCCTCTTCTCCATTCCCCAGTCGCTCATCCCTCTGCTGCAGGCTGGTTTCTAGCCCCACGATCCTGTGAGTTTGTGTGAACTCAAGCCTCCAGTAACTTCTTAACAGCCAATTGAATAGAGAGTTTTCAGGGTTTTAATTTTACTTAGGATGTCTTTTGGTATTCACTTTACTCTTTCTTGGGTCTTCCAGGGCATCCAAGATAGAGTGAGCCCACTATGGTCTATCCTTTCTGCTGACTACAACTAAAATATTTGTTCAAAATTTTTAAAAATAGCAACTGCCTGAAGACTGTGAAAAATAAATAGAAGCAGGTAGATTGAGGAGGAAAATCAAAACATGGAGATGACACATTTGTGGGGTGTTTCCCTTTTAATTCCTCTTTTCTATCTTGAATTTGAGCTAAGGGTGGTTCCCAGTGGACTAGACAGGGCAGCACTATGGGTATCTAATACTATGCAAGAAGATCTGTCTTTTTGGCTAGATGACTGGTATATGGGGCCCCTATGAGCCAGAGGGTATTGGAGTAGGTTTCTATTTTTCTCTCTTTTGTCTCATGGCTCATCTAGGGTGGGCTCTCAGAGAAGTTATGTAGTAGGCAGTGCTGGATGCTTAAGCTACAATAGAAACCATATACTTCCAGCCTGAGGAACTGGACAAAAAGGCTCCTGCAATCAGATAAATGGGGAGAAGGGAGTCTCATTTTTCTTTCCCTCTCTTTTTTTCTCCCCATTTTGCATAAGGTGTTCACAGTCCAAGAACCTGTGCAGTTTCAGTGTAGGCAGTTAAAATTCCAAGATAAATCCCATCTTTCTGGCCAGCAGATCTGGAAAAGGGGTGCCTTCCAGCTGGAGAGTATGAGGGAACCCTGGACATGAACGACCAGGAGCTAATTGTGAATATGAACTGGAATAACTTCCGGGCTTACTCTTGAGTTGTACTTGTGTATTTTGGATAGGCCCCAAAAAGCCTAGAAAAAACCATCATCTAGGCCTCAGACTGACACTTGAATGGCACATGCTCACAGCATATGCAAAGCAGTATTAACAAAGTCTTAGGTCAACTCAACTGATACTGGAAGCATCACCCCCAGAAGGTGAGACCAATCTGTATCTATACCTAACTGGCTTGAATACCTGCTAAAACAAATAAAAATGCATCAACATTCTTCATAGAATTTTTCAAAGGACCCAGAATCTAAACAACATCATACAAAAAAGAAAAATGACTAGGATACAATCTAAAATTGCTTGATATTTGAAAAGCCAGGAACACATGACTAGTTCTCAGTGGAAAAGATAATCACTAGATGCAAATCTTGAGATGACCCAGAGGTTGGAATTATCAAACAAACAAAAACATTAGCACTCTTATAATTACATTCCATGAAGCAAAAGTAGAGACTCTTGAAATGAATGGAATATTAGAAGTTCTCAGCAGAGAAATAGAAATTATCAAAAGAAAATTATAAAAAAAAAGAATTTAGAACTGAAAATTACAATATCTGAAATGCAAATTTTAGTCTTTATTTTTTAAATTCCTGTCATGTTACCTTCCATTATACATCTCTTTTGCCATTTTCAACCTGATTACATTTTCAATATGATTACAACTCTGATGACTTTTAAATCCACTCTTACTATCTCTTCCTCTGCACCTACCGTTCATTCTTTATACTCTTGCTTTCAAGCTTTTCCTTTCAGTGCTACACCACAATTCCTCCTAAATAGATCACTGATGAACCTCCTTATGGTAATTCTAACAGGGTGAAAAAACAAGCAATTTTCCTGTTGACCCTGGGGCTTGATAGAGTGGATGCCCAATATTTACATTTGTCATTTGAATAAATGAATGACCACTCCCTTAGGTTTCATATGAACAAACTTTCCCAATAATTTTTTTAAAAAATTCTTTGACCATTTTTCCAGGTGTCTTTCATGGGTTCCTCTTTCTTTTCCAACTCTATTTTCTGGGGCTTACCAGAGTTTTGACCTCAGCCTGCTGGTCATCCCTTTCAGCACATACTCCTGGACATCACTTACTCTCATAATTTCGCTTAGAGGCTACATTCTGTTGACATTCATGTTATTTTTCTATAGCCCTAAACTTCTCCCAAGCTCCATTCCAGCATCTCCACTTGAAGTCTCACAAGTACAATATGATTTTTCTTCTAGATTCTAGTACACTTGGTGGTACCACCATTCTCCTGGTACCCAAGGAAAAAGCTGAGCGTAGAAGACCTTTCCTTTGTCACTGGTCCCAGATCATCTCAAAGATTTGCTGACTTTACTTTTATGTATTTATTGAATCCATCCTCTCTCCCTTATCCTCACTGTTATTCTGTAATTCAGTCTTAACCCATTTCTGAGCTACAAAATTGCTATATACTCCCGAAGGGTATCTCAGCTTCCATTCTTGACCCCCTATGTTCCAAACAACTATTGAAAAGAGCTCTTAAAAACAGAAATCCAATTTTCTTTCCTTTTCTAAAATTCATAATAGCTCTTCTTTGCAAAATAGCCCCCAAGGCTGTGTTATCTCCCCACTGGCAATCTCTCCAGGCTCATCTCTTGCCACTCCCTGCCTCACACTTTATACTGTAGCAATAGTAAGATACTAGCAGGTCTCCAAATAATCTTACTGTTATGATTTCATAAAATTTTATTTTTCTGTTTCTCTTTGTAATATCCTTTCCACATAACCCCTTTATGAGTAATAATCATAATAATACTTAGTGGTTATTGGGCACTTACTATATGTCTGGTAGGGGTGGTTTATAATCTTGATATTTATGATTGCATTTAATCCTCAGATTAAATCACCTATAAGATAAGTGATGTAGAACTATCATACTCATCACTTTAGAAATAAGAAATAGAGGTTGAAGTGGATTATACAAGGAAATTGTGGACTCTGCATACAAACTCAGAAATTCTAACTCCAGAGACTGCATACTAGTCTACCATGCATAACTATGCCCCCATAGCTTCTATCCAATTTTCTAGACTCAATTCTGGCATCACCTCCATGAAGACTTCCTTGAATTGTGAATGCCGTAACCTTTTAAGCCTAGTTAGAGGCTTGTCTGCTGGTCTCCCAGAGCACTGTGCATATCTGTTTTAATAGGGATCTTGTAGGGAAATTATCCATTGATGTCTTTTTGTGAATGTTTTGCTTATAGTAGATATAACTCCTTAGTGGCAGAAGTTATGCTTTATTTAACTTTGTATCCAGAGTACCTTGCAAAGGATCTCATACAGTGGTCACTAGGTAAGTATTTACTCAACTAAGTAGTTTTTTAGCCAGACCTCTACGTTTAAACATCTACTGGAAAGCTCTGCTTAAGTTTCCCATCCATGCTCAAGCACAACTTGGCTGAAGTGATTTCATGCATTTTTCCTTCTATGTTCTAGATTGTTCTTAACCTTGCAATACTTTGCTTGATTGATGTACCAATGTCTAGTCAATCAATCACTCAAAATTTCTGTCTCTCATAGGAAATACTTAATTTGTTGCCAAATGCTCTCAGTTATATCCTCTAGACATCTCTTAATTCCTATCCTTTCCCCATGTTGCCATGCTCCAGCAATGATTACAAGATATTGTGATTACTTTTGTGTGTGCTGTGATGGCTTGGAGGCTTTATGAATCCCAGAAGTGCATGTCCTTAAAATTAATACACTTCTGTGGACCTATTATCAGTGGGACCTTTTGATTAGGTTATTTGAGTTGAGGCATGTCCCAGTGGGTCTTAATCCTTTTCTGGAGTCCTTTGTAAGAGAATGAAACAGAGAGTAACACACAGAAGCTGTGAGAGTAAGACATTGAAGCTCACAGAGAAAGCCACAGATGGAACAGCCAGAAGCTGAAAGCAAGGAAATCTGGGAGAGAAGAACCAGCAGATGCCCTCATATGCCTTGTCAAGTGATAGAAGAGTCAGGATCTCTAGCTTGCCTATTGATAGCTTGATTTGGACATTTTCACAGCCTCAGAACTGTAAGCTTGTAAACTAATGAATCCCCATTGTTAAAAGCCTGCCCATTTTGGTATATTGCATTTGGGCAGTTTTAGCAAAGTAAACCCATGCCATCCCTCCTTACCACTGGACTATAAAATTCTTGAGACAAATAATAATCTTTTCATCTTTGTATCTTTAAGTCATGCCTCCTTTTGCGTGATGATTGAGGCATGAAGCCCTCTCACCTACCAGTAGCTAGTAACTTATACTTAGCAGTGATCCAAAAAGGACATTAATTTCTCCAGAGGCTATGCTTATGCTAGCCCTTAGAACTGTTCACAAATATTCCAGTTCTTCTCTCTTTCTAGGAATATCATAGGATTGTACTTCCCTGCCCATTTTGAAGTTATGTGGGTTGACTTGCTTTGGTCAATGAAATTGGAAAAGAACTGCCTGCATAATTTGTGGTCATAATCCTAAGGACAGTGCGCCATCCACTCCATCCCCTTCCCCTTGCCGCAGTGAAAAGACAGGTGTGTGTGGATGGACCGTTTGTCATGAGTAAGAATGAGCTTTTGTTGTATTAAGCCACGGAGGTTATTTGTCGGTCCATCATAATAGCCTACCCAGAGAAGGACAATATTCCTAGGTACTAGTATTTTTTTTTTCTCTTCTGGGAAAAATCATGCTGCATGTCTCTTCCTTGTCCTACAGTTGCTTTTATCCAAATGAATTCTGGTTAAAATTCTCATCAATGGAAGCCGTGATATAGGACTCAGGTCCCAACCTGGCAATATTCAACCAAAGGACTATGTATGGGATGAAAAGGATAATATTATTTGCTTTGAAGGATAATTATGAACTAATTATATGTAAAAATAGAATAACCATTTCTAGTCATATACTCTTCTTTTCTCTCTTCTGAGGGACGATCCAGTCAGCAATAATATACTTCCTGAACACTGGTAGAGAAACCAAAGGGTCACTGCTACAGATATTTTATTGTGATTACTTAATTAGGATATTGAGTGAAAGCTTTGTCTCAAAGAATACCTAAATATGAGAAATATGATAGCATTATAACCAAATGTATCAAGCAGCTAGATTCAGCAATGTACAGCTAATTATAAATAGTCCATGTCCTGGGAGAGAGTTATAAAAATACTAGTATTTTTGACCACCAGTTTTATGTTGATAGAAAAACTAGATAGCTAAATTTGAGTTACCCTTCACTTACCACATTGCCCACTTTCCTTCCTTATGTCTGAATTTCATTCTTTTATAAAAGACTCCAGTATTAAGATTAAAAACCATCCTGATTGAAGTGGAATATGCCTTAACTGAAGTAACCTCATTAAAAGGTCTTTCTTACAATGGGTTCACAACCACATGGATGGATTAAAGTTGAGAACATGTTTTTCTGAGATACATGTAGCTTCAAACCACCACAATTGCCAATTTTAAGAATGGAGAAGTCAATCACTCAAAAAATGATTAGCTCCCTCTTTTTAAAAATAACCAATCAGTTGACTAGACACCATGGAGTTCACATTCTAACTTGGAAGTAACTGCTGTAGCTGAATGGTGAGTACCATCTTTGGAATGAATGCAATGGCTCCAGCCTTCATCATTCACCAGTTTGCCACAAATGTCTCAGCCCATAAGTTGTCAGAACAGTACATAGATCCGATGGTCTCTGAAGGAACAATTTTCAGGTTGGGGGTTTCTGGATGGAGCCATCTCTTGATTGTTAGGTTGCTGGTGCAGAAAGAGCCTCCTGACCCTGTGAGTTCTCGCCTTGCTCTCGCCCACCCTCAGGGTTCCATTGCTTTGGTGATGGCTGCTTCAATCCAGAGCATACTTTCCACCTGCTCTGCTACTCTGAAGTTTACTCCAAGTTCAGATTCCAGTTTTAAGGTGTGAGGATATAACTAATGATAAGACAAAGTGGTAACTTAACACTTTTTGGTCCAGATGCCTTCTGAAGCCCAGGTCTTAGTAAATTTTGGTGTCTGACCCAAGAACATTACATATGTCAAAGCATTCAACTCTCAGTCTATCTTGTTGCCTTTCTCCTCTCTGTCTAGCTCTTCCCTCTTCCCTCCCATGTCATCAGCAGTACATTACGTTTAAATGTATTCCCATATTTTTCTTGCTGATGATTTCTAGTAATTTATGTATCATCCTAATAATTCGGTCTTATTCACTGAGTAAGTGAAAAGTCTTATTTTTTCTTTTATACATCTTTTACATCTTTAAATATATGGAGTTAGGGTGGGCCACAGTGGCTCAGCAGGCAGAGTTCTCACCTGCCATACCAGAGACCCGGGTTCATGTCCCAGTGCCTGCCCATGAAAAAAAAAAAAAAAACGAAAGTCATCAATATATGGAATTAAATGTTGAAAAGTTAGCCCATAAAAATCAATACCTTTAAAAATTATGTATATATATTTTGTAGACACTTCAGAAAACACCAAAAAGTATAAGAAAATCAAAATGATCCAGTCGTCTACATAATTAGATTCACATTGCACACATAGCTTTGTCTTGGAGTATTCATTTACTATGATTTTATGGTCACTTTCTAAAAGTGTTTGAAAACATTAGTTTTAGTAAAAATATAACATTCACTTTTAAATGTATAAAAATTTCCTAGCCTTGCCCTTATTTATAAATGTTTGAAATTGCATCTGATTTATTTTTCATTTAATAAGAAAATTTTTACCCTGAAATTTGATCAGTTCTTTGGAATAGATTTCTCAAGGTGAAATTGCTGTTTAAAAAAATTAAGAATATTAAAAAAAAAATCTTATAACATATATTGCCAAATTGCTTTTAGAAAGTCCTTACCAGTTGGATTCTTGCCTACAGAGCATCAGAACATATAGATTTTAATAACTGGATAGTTGAAGTATTAATTTGATTACCAGCAAGCTAAATATTTTTCATATATTTATTGCCCATTGTATTAATTCTTTTGATTCTTAATTGTTCATTTTTGTTGCCTACTTTCTATTGCACATTGAGAGGTTTTCTAACTTACCTGCAATATTCCTTATATATTAAGAATGTTGGCCCTGTATGTTATATTCACTGCAAACTTTTCTCCCAAATTGTCAATGGCCTTTTAATTTTTTATGACCTTTTTACATACATAGGTTAATTTTTTACTTAGTATTACCTATCAACTTTCTTTGATTGTTTTTCCTTCCTTTTATGCTTAAAATTTTCTTATACACCTGCAACCAATTAGTCATCCACATTTTTTCTTCTATTTTTGGTTTCAGGTTTTACATCTAAATCACCAGTCCATCGCATATTTGTTATGGTTCCTAGTGCCAGTTGAGTATTAACTAAAGGGGTTTTGTGCTGGTTTGAAAGGATGTATGTCCCCTAGAAAAGCCACATTTTAATCCAAATCCCATTTTGTAAAGGCAGAATAATCCCTATTCAGTACCGTGTGTTTGAAACTGTAATTAGATCATCTCCCTGGAGATGTGACTCAATCAAGAGTGGTTGTTAAGCTGGATTAGGCGACAACATGTCTCCACCCATTCAGGTGGGTCTTGCTTGGTTTGCTGGAGTCCTATAATGAAGGAACCATTTTGGAGAATGGAGGAGATTCAGAGAGAGCAGAGCAGAAAGACAAGAAGCAGAGTCCACAAGCCAGCGACCTCTGGAGATGAAGAAGGAAAACGCCTCCCGGGGAGCTTCATGAAACCGGAAGCCAGGAGAGAAAGCTAGCAGATGACGCTGTATTCGCCATGTGCCCTTCCAGCTGAGAGAGAAGCCCTGACTGTGTTTGTCATGTGCCTTCTCATTTGAGAGAGAAACCCTGAACTTCATCAGCCTTCTTAAACCAAAGTATCTTTCCCTGGATGCCTTTGATTGGACATTTCTACAGACTGGTTTTAATTGGGACATTTTCTCGGCCTCAGAACTGTAAACTAGCAACTCATTAAATTCCCCTTTTTAAAAGCCATTCCGTTTCTGGTATATTGCATTCTGGCAGCTAGCAAACTGGAACAAGTTTCCACTATAAGAGGAAGGCAACTTGAGGACCAGCACACCTGATGGGACCTGGGACTGAAGAGAGAGTATATCCCAGAGGTAAAGCTCTGTCTCCTCACCTATAATATGAGAGGAGCCATATTTACCTGAAAGTGTTGCTGGGAGAAATGGCATTTCATATAATGTTTGGCATATTCTAAGTGATCAAAACAGGGCACTAAAAGGAAGTTCCAAATAGTTATTTTAAACACCATTTGTTATATGATGCTTCCTTATGAAAGAAGTTATCCCAGGTGTGCTGAAAGACAACATACTCCATTTGCTGATTTTTCTGTAATTCTTCCCCTATTGCTGTTATGATTTATTAGTCTTACTTTATAAAAGGTTTTAATATTCAGTAAAAGAAATCCCCTGAATCATTTTCCTTTGTTGATATGCTTTATTATTATTGCTTTTTTAGCCTTTCAGATTAATTTAACAATTTTATTCATTTATCCCCCTCAAATCCCACTGGGATCTTTGCTGTAATTTAATTTGTTTTTTTGCTTTGTTTTATTTTTTGGGTGCGTGGTCCAGGAACTGCACCCAGGTCTTCCACATGAAAGGCGAGCATTCTACCACTGAACAAACCGTGTTGTAATTTTGTTAAATCTAAAAACTAATTTATGAAGAAATAGCATCTTCGTAATACTGATTTGCCCATAAGAAGAAAAAAAATGGCTAACATTTCTAAGGGAGTATATGTGCCAGGAGCAAACCCAAGGTCTTTTCACATATCAACTTATATAGTTTACAAAAAGTTTTCAGAAGGCACTAGCCCTACCCCATTATACATATGAGGGGACTCAGGCACAGAGAGGAAAGCAATACCTAAAAATCACTGGCCTTGTAATAGCAAGTAATCACTCCCTCTCCACCTACTATTTATCTACTTTCTTATCCCAGTCTTTTTTACTACTATTTTCCATTCCATTCTTAATTATTCTCTCTGTCTGCTTTTTCCCCCTCATTTCACTCCTATATATTTATGTTAAATTTTGCTATTCAGATGTTTTAATTTAATTAATTTGAATTGTTATGCTTTATTAATGAAACAGTATGAGGCCTCTGTTGACCTTGATTGTGAACCGAGGGTCTCATATCCCACCCCTATCCCCAAAAAGTGAGATGTGATTTCTGATGTAGACACTGGAAATAAATATAAGGTGTGGGGAGGAGAGAGAGGAAGGAGGAGAGAAGCTTTGGGATAAAAGTCTACCTCCTATGTTTAACTTGAAGGAATCTGAGAGTTTATTTGTTCACTATCAGTTATTGAGCACCTACTGCATGCCAGGAAGCGAATCCTAAACCGATTATCCTTCATCTATTTGGATCACTTTGGAATTATGCAGTAGGGGAGGAGGAAAACTATGGTTTTAAAGCCCCAGGCTATGCCAGGGAAGCATGGGGAATTGCTTCCACTTTGCCCCTGCAGAAGTAAACAGGCTTCAGTCCACTGCTTATCCTAGAGTAAGCAAGAGTTAACATTGGTGATTCACATGACAGGATGACAATTCAGCTCAAATAATGCAGATTCTTGAACCACTTCCAATTTGAAATAACTATCTTAGCCTTTGGACTGGACTTTCATCCCCAGAGGGCTTCTGCAGATACAATTCTGGCCCTTGAGACCAAGACCAGATCTAAACTAGGGTGGGGGTACCTGAAGCCCCAGCATGCCCCAGTGTGACCTGCAGGCTCCTGACCATCTGGCAGCCCCTGAGCCGGCTGTTCGCTGACCCACGCCAGCAGGGGCATGTGCTGGGGTGTTCCAGGACCCTGAGGGGAGAGCCGAAAAGCCAGAGCCCTGTGAGGCTAGGCTTCCACTTCTTTTCTTTATGGCATGAGTAGAAATGGAAACGGGGGAGGGGAGGGAGCAGAAAAAGCCATCATCAATTCTAAAACGTGGGCGTCTGAGGTCATGACATGTAAGATCAAACTTTTGGGCTTTCTGAGATATTATCTGTTTATACTTATAAAAAAGGCTAAAAACAAAATTTCCAACCACAAAAAGGCTGCGGTATTGATAAATTTCACCCACTTGGCTTCACTTAAAACTATTTTCTCCATGCTCTGAGGGGAAAAGGAAAAGCATCTGGTTTGTTGGTGATGTCTTCTTCCTGAGAGGTGGTTGGTAGGAAAGCATGCCCACAGGAGTGAGTCATTGCCCCAGGATTTATGCTGTCATCGAAAAAAAAAATAGAGTTTTCTCTGTGTTGCTATTTGGAATCTTCACGACAGAATGGCAGTTCAACTCAATTAATTTTAGATCCTGCTTATGTTGTAGGGACTAAGAAGCTTCCCAGTCGGAGAAAGTCAACCCCTCCAATAAGCATTGTGACAGGCATATTGGGAAGACGAGGGTAGGAAGTCCTGTGGGGGCAGGGAGGCGGCCAGATGGTGGGGGCAGAAGGAGGAAATGCCTCCCAGGCCAAGAAGAGGCACAGCTTACAGAGACTTTCTCATCTGTGGGGAGGGTGCACCGAGGGGCAATAAGTGAAAGAGAGCTGTAGAGAACACCATTTTCAATCTGGACCTCCTACTTGAATGACTAAAAGCAAAGTTATGAATGCAAGAATATGATCAGGGAAATTGGTTTTATTTATAACTGAAGAATAAATATCCCTAAAGAGTTCACTTTGTGGCCTTGGGAAGGGTGCTTTTTCCAGAATTGAAAGGGTACACATTTGCCAGCTTTCCCAAGTGCTATGAAATATTGCTGACTTGTTTAAACATTGTTCATTTTTACTAGTAAGATCTCTGGTGCATTTTAATGAAATCGGTTTCATAAAATACAAAAGCATGTTCTCTTTCCATCTTAATGAAAGGAAAATACTAGTGAGTTTCACAGCTAATTTCCTTTCTTTATAATGGAATCTGAGATAGAAATGCAGCATTTAACACATCTGAAATTTAGAATGCCCTTTTAAACTATACACTGGCGTGTCACTCTGTATAAGCAATTCAATTCTCTAAATTTGACTAAAGAATTAATTACCATTTAAGCAAAACTCTTTGATGAACAGATATAAAATCTGTTCTTCATATGATGGAAATTAGTTACAAGCAAGACATAAGCAAGATTCAAAGTATGAGGTTCCGTCTAGATATCAGTAAACAAATGCTTCTATCAGGAAGATAAGTACAGAGAAATGTTCAATGCCTCTAATGCATAACGCAAAGCAACATTAATTAAAAAGGGAGGGGGTGTATAAAAAGAAAATGGAAACATAAACTCTACTTCCAAACATAGGAAGAATGTGTGTATGTGATATACAAATATCAAACGCAGAAATGAATGTACATAGTGCAAGATGCATTATCTTCTCAAATAAATCTGCTTGGATTCGGCAGTGGAGCTGACAGCCCTCAGTCAATGTTGAGACTGTGCCACCTTCTGGTTGTCATGTGTATGACAGGTACTCATACTGCTTACAGATCAGCTTTTCTGTTTTATGTAAAACTTATATGGAAGAGAAACAGCAGATATGTTAGTTGTGCTCTGCATTTTCCTCCCTGGGGACTGTATTGGAATGAGAACACGATCTATAAATGCACTCCAGTGATTGCTGGATCTGAGTTTGCTTATTAAGCTTGATCAGCTATAATGGTATACGATGGGCTAGACACACGTTCAGACAGTGCAGCAATTGAGCAGGACGTTTTGGTGGCCTGTGCTTTACCTGGCTGCCACTTTCTGAACTTCTTAGAGTTGGAGAAATGGAGCCCCAGAGAACGAAGGCAGGCTTCTGCAGTCAGGGAAAGCAGATGGGGTAATATGCCATCAGGCCCGTGGAGCTGCAAAGTTACAAATAAATATGTGGGTTGATTTCTAGGACAACTGTCAATATGCAGTTGTACCCAAAGGGTGATAAGGGGAATTGCGGTCTGTCTAAATTCCTCCATAGTGTCAGTCAGATCAATCATGCTTTCTTGGACTTCGACGGAGGTGAGTTGACGATGGCATAACTTTGCCACCACCCCAGGGCATTTTAGCTAGAGGACTTTTAGAGGATTCGCATACATCCATTTTGTGCACACATCTCTGCTACAATTGCATATGAAGTACTAGTATTTGAAAAGGTGATTGCAAAGGGGAGGTAATGTTTTTTTCTGTGCCATGCGCATTGCTTAGGGTTTTCCATGTCTTAATCAAAATTAGCCCTAGAAACCTCAAAATTCCAAATTATTTGTGAATATGCCCATAGAGACAAACACTTATATAGATATAGTAAGCTTACTTGAGCAATTGTTCTTTACATTTTATGAATACCGATCGCTATATACACCATTCCCGCCCCATATTCCACCCCTCTGGACACACACACACACACACACACACACACTTAGTCCCCAGAACAAAACAAGAAGCCAATCATACTTTTAGCCCCAGAAAGAAGTGGGGTTTTATTATAATGACCCTGATGATTCCTTCAACTTCCCATTTCACCTTGCTGACATCTAGAAAGAAACTCAAAAGCTTTTTGCAGATTAAAATATTTCTGAGTCTAAAATAAGTTTATTACCCAAAAAAAAGTAATTGGAGAAAAGAAAATGCAGGTATACTTAAACAAGTAAATGGAGGTGTTTTCATTGTCCTAAATTTTGATATTAGAATTTGTTCTATTTAGAATTTGATTATGGAGAATAAAATTTTCAAAGGTCTGTTATTAAAGATTATTCCAATTTTAATTATTTACTTTGATAAAAATCACTGAAGGGAACACATGGTTTCTTTATATTCCTTCATAGAACAGAAGAACAGCAAAATCGAAGTGTCAGATTAACAAGGATGTAGGTGCCTGATTCAAACAGTCGCTTGAAAACCGGCGCCACTCAGGAGGTAGCCTGAAAGGGCTCCCAACAGTCAAGTCAGAGATCATTTAGAAGCAAAATAATTAATGGCAGTAAAAGTTTCTGATCTACTGAAGCAGATTCACACTAATATAAGTAAATAAAGAAATGGGCGAAAAGGGAAAGCTCTTCCTCAAACACTTGAAAGCCGAGGAATGAATGTAGAAGAAATGACAAAATTAGAAAACCACAATTTGGCAATCATCACAATAATTACTGATTCATGGAAATAACATTAATGGACACTAAAACCGGGGGGTGAAAGTTTGAGGAACAAGAGAATTATTTATCTAACCTCAAAGTATCTCTCCACAAAATAGTTCTTAATTTAATAATGTAATGTAGGAATCAAACAGTGGAGAAACTTGGCACATCTCCCCTTAACCAAGCGGCCATAGTTAGCAACATCAGTTAATGCACAAATCTAGCTTGTGTCTCCTGAGATGAATTGAGAATTTAGTATTGCTTCTGTGAGATTCCTGCCCAAAGAGCAAAGCCTGAATTGAGTCGTAACAAAACATTAGATGAAGCCAAATTGAGGGATTTTCTACAAAACAATTGGCCTTGACTCTTATGAAAAAAAAAAAGTCACTGTCATGGAATATAAAGAAAGACTCAAGATCTGTTCCAGATTAAAGCAGACTAAAGGGACAGAATGAGTGCAGCAAGTTATCTTGGATTTTTTTAAATAATGGGCTTCATTAGGTCAATTGACAAAATACGAATTCAGGTCTGTAGATTATATAATAGCATTGTGTCAGTGTTAGTCTCCTGATTGGGTTAATTGTGCTATGGCTACCTAAGAAAAATCCTTATTTTTAGAAAATGCATACCAAAGTACTCAGAGCTAAATAGACTGCATTCCTATGATTTACCCTTAAATTATTCGGAAAAAAAAAGTATTAGTATTTGGAAAATCTGGGTGAAGGGCTTATGAGTTTCTCCTTATAATTCCTTTATTGATTGATTATTTCTTCACTAAAATATTGTTTTAAGTCAGATACTGTGCAGATATGAGGCATACACAACAACAACAAAAAAGATGTGGTTTCTGCCCTTACAGAGCATCTCAATCCTGGGTACTCTGGCTTTTTGTTTCTTGTTTCTAAAACTTCAATTTGGGTCACATTTAAAGACCGTTCTAATTTGCAACTGGTCTGTTCTTTTTTCTTTACTCATGCTTCTTAACCCTCTTTGGAAGCCCTAAGCCTGCTCTCCTTATGAAGCTAGCAGAAGGCAAAAATACTCGAAATAAACTATAGTGCAATGTAAGGCAAACTTTGCCTTTCCCTAGCCTACGCTAAAGTAGCCGATTTAAACTATACAAAGCTGTAGGCTCAATTCTAGCAGGTAATATTGAAATTATAAGATTCCCTAAAACCCATCTTTTTAATCCATTTACTTAACAATATTCCTGTCATCTTAACATTTATATGATAAAATAATTGTATCATTTGTATAATTCTGAAATGTAGTTAGCCATTATTTTCAATTATTTTTTCACAATCTAGTACGATCATTTATATTTCATGCTTAGTACACTAATTAGGTTAATAGCCTCTACTCCTAAGTACTGTAGTATTTCATTTCATGGTGTTTGAAAGCTATCTTGTATGGAATAGAATTTTGACCGTATAAAGCCCCATATTATCATTATTTTTAAGAGCATATTTCTATTATAAGGTTTAGCAAGGGGAAAATATTATAGGTAGGTTACATTTTCTCAAAGAACGTAATATGACATTCAGCCAAAGCACCTACTATGTGTAAAATACTTGGTTAGGAGCTCTCTGAGGACATTGAAGAAAAAAGAAGTGGAGGAGGAGGAGAATAAAGAGAACTCTCCTAAAAATGCATATGGTTATTAAAGAAAAAACCCAGGTTTCTGTAATAGATTATGTCTACAAGCTTTGGTGGCAAAACTGGAATGTGAATCCGTATGCTGCTATTGTAGCTACACAATTCAGGCCAGTGACTGAAGCATTCCGAGGCTCAGTTTCCTTGTGAATGGAGATAATAATGACACATCATGACTTTTTATCTTTTTCTGTGCACTCCTTGGCCGAGCACATATCCCCACTTGGGGGTAAATCTCCCGCCTCCACCTTGCACTCAACATGGAGATGCCAAAGGTTCCTCAAACCTGTGCTCACGCTGCAGTCCTTGGGCACCATAGCTGGAGATCTCTCCACATCCATACCACACTTAATTGAGCCTCCATTAAAATCCTTACTTCAGTAAAGAGAAACTAAGGTGTATTAGCTAAGGTTCATTAGAGAAACAGAATCAGCAGGAAATATGTGTAGATATAAAATGTATAAAATTGTCTCATGTAAATGTGGAAATGTAGAGTCCAAAATCCATAGGGCAGGCTTTGAAGCTGACAACTCCAATGAATGGTCTGGACCACCTCCACAGGAGAGGCTCACTGGCTGAAGCAGGAAGAGAGACTGTTTCTTCTGAATCCTCCTTAAAAGCCTCCCAACAATTACATTAAGCATCACTCACTGCAGAAGACACTCCCCTTGGCTGATTACAAATGCAATCAGCTGTGAATGCAGCCAATGTGATCATGATTTAATTCTATGAAATGTCCTCATTGCAACAGACATGCCAGTACTTGCCCAACCAGACTAATGGGCACCACCACCTGACCAAGTTTACACAGGAACCTGATCATGACAGTCCACCCCTTGTCAACTTGGCAGGTATACACATCACCTTAAACTATACTTAATCTCTAAATAGAAAACAATAAAAGACACATTTTTTCCCTCACTAAACAATACTCACCTGTCCCATGTACAACCAGAAATGCATTAAATATTCCCAGAAATAGGGTGCAAGTCCTTGGGTAATATTCATTCTTAAACTAAACTTGGTATCTTGCAGCTTAAATACTATAACACAAACAAAACAGAATTACAGTCCTCATTTCTGTAACGGATCATGTGGTTCTAGTTCATATTTATCACTACCTTCTTCCACTACCCATTCCATGGTCCCTTTATCCTCAGCAAGCACTTCAGTTGGCCATGGTTCTTTGCTTGATGGGGAGACCCAAACCTTCATTCCTGAAGTTTCAGAGCCATTAGTAGTCCTGCCTGGATTGGGTTGTTGCAGTTTTCCATTGATTTTAATCACAGGGCATGGCAGTACTAAAAGATACCCTAAGGGATCTCCTATATTCCAAGAAAACTCTTCTTTACCTCCGTTGTGTAGTTGTGGTCCTATTTCCCCTTGATAGCTAGGGTCAATCACCCAAGTCAGTAAAGTAATCCCCTTCTTGGCTTGTTGATCCAAGGACATGAGTAGCCCAAAGTGACCAGGTGGCACTCTTAGATTCCAGTTCAATGGAATCATTGTTGTTTCTCCTGGTGGAAGCACTCCCCCTCCTGACACTAAAACCTATAGACCAGCAGAGCTCAAGGTCACAGGGACAGGAAACAAAAATTTTCCTAGTGGATCACTAGAGGTAATAGTGAGTAGTGACACTCCCATTTCCATCCCTTCATTCCTGAAACCATGGATCCTGGCTATGGGAGCTAGAGTACCATACAATGGATGCTGATTCAGAGCATACATAACTTCTTGGAGAACATTACCCCAGTCTGCAAGGTATTGCCACCTAGTTGGCACTGTAATTGAGTTTGCAAAAGGCCATTCCACCGTTCTATCAATCCTGTTGCTTCTTGATGATGGGGAACATAGCAAGACATGAGAATTCCACGAGCATGTGCCCATTCCCACACTTCATTTGCTATGTAGTGTGTTCCTTAATCAGAAGCAATGCTGTTGGAATACCATAATGATGGATAAGGCATTCTGTAATTCCAGGGATGGTAGTTTTGGCAGAAGCACTGAATGCAGGGAAAGCAAACCCATATCCAGAATATGTATCTATTCCAGTTAGAACAAATCGCTGCCCTTTCCATGAAGGGAGTGGTTCATTGTAGCTGATACCATGCAGCTGGCTGGTCACCTCAGGGAATGGTGCCATACTGGTGTCTGAGTATGGGTCTCTGCTGCTGGCAGATTGGACACTCAGCAGTGGCTGTAGCCAGGTCACACTTGGTGAGTGGAAGTTCATGTTGCTGAGCCCATGCATAACCTCCATCCCTGCCACCATGACCACTTTATTCATGAGCCCATTGGGCAATGACTGAAGTTGCAAGGGAAAGAGGCTGACAGTTCACAGAACATCTCATCCACTTGATTACTAAAACCTTCCTCAGCTGAAGTTGTCCTCTGGTGTGCATTCACATGGGACACAAATATCTTCATGTTTTTAGCCCACTGAGAAAGGTATCCACATACCTCTTCCCCAGACCTCTTTGTCACCAATTTTCCAATTATGATCTTTTCAAGTCCCCAACCATCCAGACAAACCATTAGCAACAGCCCATGAGTCAGTATACAAATGAACCTCTGGCCAGTTCTCCTTTCAAGCAAAATGAACAATCAGGTGCACTGCTTGAAGTTCTGCCCACTGGGAGGATTTCTCCTCACCACTGTGCTTCAGGGACATCCCAGAAATGGACTGTCATGCTGCAGCCTGTTCATTTTCAGGTGGTACCTGCATATTGTGCAGAACCATCTGTAAACCAGGCCTGAGTTTTCTCTTCCTTAGTCAATTCACTGTAAGCAACTCCCCAACAGACCATAGCTCTGGTCTGGGAAAAAGAAGCTAATGCGGAAGAAGTGGGGACCATGGGTATTTGGGCCACTTCCTCATCTAATTTACTTGTGTCTTCAGGACCTGCTCTGGCCCTATCTCATATATACCATTTCCATTTTATGATGGAGTGCTACTGTGCATGCCCAACTTTATGGCTTGGTGGACCAGGCAACACCCAGCTCATGATAAGCAACTCAGGTCTCATGGTAACTTGGTGGCTCATGGTTAAGCATTCAGTCTTTACTAAGGCCTAGTAGCAGACCAAAAGCTGTTTCTCAAAAGGAGGATAGTTATCTGCAGCAGATGGTAAGTCTTTGCACCAAAATCCTAAAGGTCTGCATTGTGATTCCCCTATAGGGGCCTGCCAAAAGCTCCAGACAGCATCTCTGTTTGTGACTGACACTTCCAGTACCATTGGATTTGCTGGATCATGTGGTCCAAGTGGCAGAGCAGCTTGTACAGCAGCCTGAACCTGTTGCAGAGCCTCCTCTTGTACAGGTCCTCACGCAAAATTAGCAGCTTTTCTGGTTACTCAATAAATCGGCCAGAGTAGCACACCCAAAAGAGGAATATGTCGTCACCAAAATCCAAAGAGACCAACTAGGCTTTGTGCCTCTTTTTTTGGTCATAGGAGGGACCAGATGCAGTAACTTATCCTTCACCTTAGAAGGGATATCTAGACATGCCCCACACCCCTGGAATCTAGAAATTTCACTGAGGTGGAAGGCCCCTATATTTTTGTTGGATTTATCTCCCATCCTTGGACATGCAAATGCCTTACCCATAAGTGTAGAGTAGTTGCTGCTTCTTGCTCACTAGGTCCAATCAACATAATTTCGTCAATCATTAGGACCAGTGTGATGTCTTGTGGAAGGGAGAAACCATCAAGATTCCTGAGGACAAGATTATGACATAGGGCAGGACAGTTGATATACCCCTGAGGTAGGACAATGAAAGTATATTGCTGACCTTGCCAGCTGAAAGCAAACTGTTTCTGGTGGTCCTTACAAACAGCTATTGAGAAAAAAGCATTTGCCAGATCAATAGCTGCATGCCAGGTACCAGGGGATGTATTGATTTGCTCAAGCAATGATCCCACATCCAGAAGAGCAGCTACAATTGGAGTTATCACCTGATTGAGCTTATGATTATCCATTATTATCCTCCAAGACCCATCTGTTTTCTATACAGGCCAAATAGGAGAGTTGAACGGGGATGTGGTGGGAATCACCACCCCTGCATCTTTCAAGTCCTTAAGAGTGGCAGTAATCTCTGCAATCCCTCCAGGAATCTGGTATTGCTTCTGATTTACTATTTTGCTCAGTAAAGGCAGTTCTAATGGCTTCCACTTGGCCTTTCCTACCATAAAAGCCCTCACTCCACAAGTTAGAGAACCAATGTGGGGATTCTGCCAGTTACTCAGTATGTCTATTCCAATTATTCTGGAACTGGGGAAATAACTACAGAATGGGCCGGAGGGCTCAGTGGACCCACTGTAATGGACCTAAGCTAAAACTCCATTGATCACCTGTTCTAGTTTGTTAGCTGTCGGAATGCAATATACCAGAAATGGAATGGCTTTTAAAAAGGGGAATTTAATGAGTTGCTAGTTTACAGTTCTAAGGCCGAGAAAAAGTCCAATTAAAACAAGTCTATAGAAATGTCCAATCAGAGGTATCTGGGGAAACATACCTTGGTTCAAGAAGGCCGATGAAGTTCAGGGTTTCTCTCTCATCTGGAAAGGCACATGGTGAACACAGTCAGGGCTTCTCTCTCAGCTGGAAGGGCACATGGCAGACACGACGTCATCTACTAGCTTACTCTCCTGGCTTCTGGTTTCATGAAGCTCCCCGGGAGGCATTTCCCTTCTTCATCTCCAAAGGTTTCTGGCTCATGGACTCTCTGCTTCGTGGTGCTGCAGCATTCTCTGCTCTCTCTGAGTCTCTCTGAATCTCTTTCTCCAAAATGTTTCCTCTTTTATAGGACTTCAGAAACCAATCAAAGACCCACTCAAACAGGTGGAGACATGTCGTCCCTTAATCCAGTTTAACAACCACTCTTGACTAAATCACATCATCCAGGGAGATGATCTCATCACAGTTTCAAACATACAGTACTGAATAGAGATTATTCTACCTTTATGAAATGGGTTTTATATTAAAACATGGCTTTTCTTAGGGGCCATACTTCCTTTCAAACCAGCACATCACCTAACCTCCATAAGCCCCCACTCTAACTGGTGGACCTGAGTGATATTTTTGGTCCCCTGGAATTAATGTCACTTCTGAACAAGTGTCTAATAATCCCCTAAAATATCTGATCATTTCATTTTCCTCAATGCATAGTCACCCTAGTAAAAGGCCATTTGTCTCCTTGGGGAAGGCTTGGAGGAAGATTAACCATTTAAATTTGTGGCAGTGTAACAGGGTCCTCCCCCAAAGGAACCTGACCAGCCCCTCATTCAAGGGGCTCTGGGTCTGTAAACTCTCTCAAGTCTGGAAATTAAGGGGCCATGACTCTGTGCTTTTGGTAATTCAAGTTAGACTTCTGTTCACTTGACCTAGAACTCTTTTGTTTATACAGCTCAAACAAGAATTTAGTAGACCCCAATCTATTATACTTTAGGTACCCCATGATCTACTAGCCAACACCAAAAGTGTCTGCAAGTCAGATTATTTTGACTCCTGTTTTGAGTATGCTGTCTATTGTGCTAGCCATGTCCACCTTGCCTTTGGCGATTAAGTGCTGCCACCTGGCTTCTGCCAACTCGGGATCCGGTCATCCCTATTGTATTTAAGGATTCCAGCTCAGTGACAGCTGTTTTCACAGTAATATCTGACCTACAGAGAAGCCCAAATACAGAACTTTTCAGGAATAATGGCACTAGTCTCACAAATTTATTTCTCACAGTTTTGGTAAAAGGTGCATCCTCTGGACATCCCTGTGGTTTAAGAGCAGGCTTTCCATGATAAATCCACTCTAACATTCCAATCTCTCTTAGCCTCTGGATCCCCTCATTTACATTATACCAGGGCAGTTGTGGCATTTCGACCTCAGGTAATGTCGGGCACCTTTTGATCCATATTTCAGCCAACCAAACTCATAATGCCTTTTCTAACCCCTCAAAGTATAACATTGAATGCAGAATCTCTGCTTAGTGGGCCCATATCAATAAATTCAGCCTGATCGAGCTTAATATTTCTCCCACCATTATCCCACACCCTTAAAATCAATTGCCACACATATTCTCCTGATTTCTGTCTATACAAATTGGAAAACTCACAGTGTTCTTCTGGAGTATAATATACCTCCTCATGGGTGATACTTTGTACCTCACCTTTTGGGACCTGTTGGGACTTTAGTCTAGTTATAGGTCTGGAGTTAATGAGGGGTGTTGGGGATGGGTTATGAAAAAAATTAAAAGTATCTTCCAAGCCATTTACTTCAGGGCATTAATTTGCAGTTCCATTTGGTGAAGCATGATTAATCACTCCAGGGCTAATCCCTTCAGGTAGAGGTTGGGTGACCAATTCCTCAGGGCAGGCTGGAGGTGGGGCTACTATGTCCTCAGGCAGACTATTACAAAATTATCTAGAGAAGACTCAGCATGACCTAGGGTCTCAACCTCTCCACCGATGTCATTATCAATCTGTATGTCACCATCCTATTTTTCAGGGTCCCACTCCTTTCCAATCACTGCCCTCACTTTAACGGCAGACACAGTGCCAAATTGAGATTTCAGTTTATGAGGTAAAGTTGCTACTCTTAAAAATAAGATTCTGAGTCTGATTTTTGGAGATCTCAAGTCTAAGGCTACAGGAAATAAGATTTTCCTCCAGGACACTCATAGAAACGTTTATATGTATCAGATGGCGCATAAGCTTCTCATTTGAAGCCTTAAACACAATCCCTTCACTCATTAATGTATACAGTGTATCTAACAACAACCAGCCAACATCTCTATACCTTATATTCCCACAAAATTCCATAAAGGTGTCAAAAACATTTTCCCCCAGAGCCTGGCTTCGTATGAGCGAAGCATTAGAAGAATCGAATGGTGATATTTTGACTATCTCTTTTGCCAACTCACCCCATGGATTGGCAGTGTCATTCTGATTACGGGAATCAGAGTCCTTAGTGCCTTTGAGTCCAATCAGAGTAGACAACCAATTGTAAAAAGCCATTTTTAAGATTCTGTTTCTTAAGAACCACCCCACTCTCAGTACCAAGCTGTATTAGCTAAGGTTCTCTAGAGAAACAGAATCGGTAGGAAATATCTGTAGATATAAAATTTATAAAAGTGTCTCACATAACCGTCCAAAATCCATAGGGCTGGCTGTCAAGCTAACGACTCCAATGAATGGTCTGGATGAACTCCACAGGAGAGGCTTGACAGCTGAAGCAGGAAGACAGACCATCTCTTCTGAAACCTCCTTAAAAGCCTCCCAATAATTAGGTTAAATGTCACATTGCAGAAGACACTCCCCTTGGCTGATTATAGATGGAATCAGCTGTGAATGCAGCTGACATGATCATGATTTAATTCTATGAAATGTCCTCATAGCAACAGACATGTCAGCACTTGCCCAACCAGACAAATGGGCACCATCACCTGGCCAAGTTGACCCATGAATTTGACCATGACATAAGGAGTAAGAGGCTTGAATCAAAAGGCTTGATTGAAACTTAATAGTGAAGTGAATCTTGGAATGAATTAAATCAAAGATTATGTTGCATATATAGACTTGCCACCATGACCCTCATTGAGAAAGTTGAGTGAAGGCTGGAAGGAGAGGAAGTAGGGAGTCATTCAGATATTGGGTGAAGAGCAGCCCCAGCAGAGAGATGAGCCAGTATATTATATCACCCGTTGGGAGGGAGCAGAAGATGAGCCCAGGGAGGCCAGGCAGTAGGGGATGGAAATCATGTAAAAACTTTGGCTTTTACTCTGAAAGAAATTGGAAGTGAGAGAGTAGAGGGACAGGAGATCTAGACCTGTCTTTACCATGTTTACTCTCATTTCTGGCTCAGTTTTTGCACTTAAAGATATTGAGAAAATCCAATAATCATAAGCATGTTTAATCTGAGAATTCCAGAGAATGTGGAAAGAGCACTTCCTCCTCTGGTTGTCTGGTTTAAAAAACAAGAGAGATCTAAAGCCTGAAGAAAAGGTGAGCACACTGGCTCCTTGTGACTGATGCAGACCAGAAGCTGCTGCTTTCCCTTTAATCAACTACACTGATGGGAGGCCTCCGGTCTTCTTGAAATTTTGTTTAAAATTTCAGACTTCCTAGCAAATACTTTCAGAGAGCTCCTGCTAACATGTTAGATTTTTACCTTGTATTGTCAATTAATAAAATAATCATCATCAAGTTATGATCAGTATTCATGAAATTGTCACTCCTTGCATGAGTGACAATGCCTCATACACTGGCTCCATGGTGGCAGCTGGTGAGAGAAAGAACTCACTTCCTTCCCAAGGGGAGCAGGTCATTACTGAGGCACTGAGGAAGGAGTCCTGTTGAATCCTCCTCATGGCAAAAGCAAAGTGTCCTGACATGTTGCTCATATCAATAGTATGCTTAGGTGATCCTGGCATGTGTGTTATGAGTTTTCTGCCATACTAAAAATGAGATGATGTATGTGAGCCACCATCCTTCCTATATTCTAGTTCACTTAGTCATGATCACTAATCTTATGTAGATCTGGGCCTCTAAATTAGGGAAGAATTTTCACAAAGAAACTGATTACAGTGGTCCAGGTCTATGGCCAGTCAATGGGTATATGGCATCGAGTCAGAACCCTGGCTCTTCCTCTTCTCTCTTTACTCTCTGTGTGACCTTGGGTAAGTTGTCTAGCTTCTCTGAGCTTTGATTTCTGTATTTGTCAATTAGGGATGACAAAACTTATTTTGTAATATCGTCATCAGAGTTTTAGTAATACTCTTTTATTGAGGAACTTAAATAAATGCCAATTAAATCTTAAGTAATTTAGTGTCATATCAAATAGAACTCTTCCTAGTCATGTATGTTAACAACTTTCAACCTATAGCTAATTTCAGTAATTAAAGACTTTTTCCAGACGTTCAAATATGAGTAGCACTATTGAGTCCACGTGTTTTCTAGAAAAACTGATTTTCAAGTTAAATCTTCCATCAAGCTGATAACACTGAAGTAGAAATTTGCTTGTTTAGCTATAAAGAATACTCTCAGAGAGAATATTGTGAAATATCAAAATGGACAGAAAGGATTGGTGAACAAACTTTAGTCTTTTTTTTCTCAATGCCTTTTTAAGAGAAGATATGTTTCACAATTTGAGGAATTTATTATTTTCCTGTACAGATATTTTTGGAACCTGTTCTATATCAACCTCTGGGAATAAAAAAATGACTGGGCCTAACTGATTAATAATTTTACATATATTCTATTTATATATGTGGCTGATGAGAATATAGGTTTTATATATATACTTGCCTATTGTGTATGTGTGTGTGTGTATGTTTAGACTTAATAAAATTACTTTGCTCTTTAAAGGGGGAAAAATGACTGTATCTCTCCTCCTAGCCTGGAAAAGTTTTTGGTTTAGTAGTGGCAATGCTTTATATTATATTATATTGAACTATAACAAGGTCCAGCCAGGTATAGCCATACCTGAGGACAGAAGGGTGAATTCGATGATCTCTTACTTTCTGTTCCAGTTGAATCCTTCTGTGATAAGGGAAAAGGTATTAAAATACTGTGATCTTTGGAGACCATTCCCTGTCAGAGGAGTACTGAGTGCTTTGTGCAGTCGTAGGAAGGATAACTCAGGTAAAACATTTCTCGAGACCTTCCATTTTTGCAAGTGGTTAGCAGTGTTATTTCTATTTTTCAATGGGTTGTTACTTCTTAGTGATAATGACAAATTTCCCATTTGTCACAAACTATATTTTTCTCCTATTGAAATTATGATCATTAATTTCCATTCACTGACATAAAAGAAACATAGGTAGGTAACCTAGAAAAGCTACTCTCTGATATTTTCATCTCCTCCCTGTTGGAAACTGGGCCTTTCATTGTTGTAGACTGACTCTAAGGGACTTAAAAAGGGATTTGGGAAGCCACCACCGAAGGACAGGCTCTGATAGAATGGACAAGGCCTTTTATGTTTTGCCAAAACTAGAGCTGTTCTCAAGCTGTTTAACTTGTGATTTTTTCTCCTGTTGCTGATTCTTTGAGAACTAATTGTAGATGTGAAATGGCCATGCTTAAATAATTCATAAAAAAAAAAATCCAGAGGAGAGTGGCAAAGGTATAGAGAAACCTGATGAAGTGGGGGTCGAATTGGTTGAAATCTTCTCTTACTCTGGAGTTCTTAATTAGGCCTGTTTGGCCCTGGGTTGATTTTGTTCTTTCAAGAGAGCTGTTGACCTAATACTACATTAATACACACTGAGCAGTAGCTTCTCATGGTACGTGAAAACATTTGTAAATGCTGTTATTTTGGCACTGGGAAAAAAAAAATGCCTTCTAACTGAGAGAAACTCATACATTTATAATTGTATTTTTTAATGTTATAGAATAGCCTTTTAGCACTTCCAATTATGCAAACCAGTTAGACAACATTGCTTAATGTAGGCATCTAAATGCCCAGAAGATGCTTAACTATAAAAACAAGAGCTTCTTCAAGTTTTGGAGATTCTCCCAACCAGACAATTAATTGAACTAACTCAATGGTGCCTTTGTAAGGTTTATAGCTCCTGGAACTATTTCTATGCTTACAGAGGCATTTTAAATGTTACATCCTCAAAACTTCTAGAGCAGTTAGTTTACTATAGGAGAGCTCTTAGTCTAAAATTACTTTTTATGCTGATATATCATTTTCATTAATAAACTCTTTTTTTCAGAACTAATTAGTACCTCATGCCCTGGAGAAAGTGCTGCATTTGGTTAAGACTTTTCATCCTCATACTGAGAGGGAACTTCCACTGTGTTCTCCATACCCCCTCCTCAGATGTGGGTTGGTATTAAAATAGTAGGAAAAGGGACTCAATGGTGCTACAGAAGATGAGTTAGATGTCTATAGTCTGATAGCTTTGCTAAACACTCCAAAATTTTAGAACCAAAAGCTGTTCAAATTTGCACTGCTTCAATTATTTAAAATGCCCATAATTTCCCTTTAAAAAATGCCATGGAGTTCACTTTCACAGAGTATCAAATATGTTTCCATTTAATGCTCTATTAAAAAAGAGGTCTTCAAAGTTAACATCTAAAATATCCATCTGGCTTCTTAAATGCTATCATGTCTCTTGTTTTCCCAAATCTCCAATGAGATGTTTGTCACTTGTTATGCTGAGGATCACAGATGATGGTTTATAGGTTTAGGCAAATTATGGGCAGCACTTGGTTAACAAACAGAAAGCAGAGTGGTCCTTCATAATTATCTTATAATGCTCAATTGGCCATTAATAGCTCCTGCCCTAAAAAGATCAGGGAGCCTTGTTCCAACACAAAAGCACCTTTTCCTTAATTAACCTATGTACTCTTGTTGCAAAGGACAGCTATTTATTTCCATTTAATATATTTGCAGCTACTTTATTTATTTATTGTTCTTGTTAAGTGAAGGGTGGAAAAGAATAGTCTGGATGATTTCCATTAGCATGCACAGAGCTTTAAGAGATCAACTAATGGACTAATTTGTGAATTGTTTGGCTCTGTGCTCAGTGGGCCACCAAATGTGCTTAAGAAAGATGAGTATCTCTCAACCATGGAAACAATACAGGGGGCAAGGCATCCATAACAGTAATCAGCAAATTTTCATCAGAGAATTTTCCTGAATGCTAGATGCAATTCTTGTGAAGCTTCATTTCATTTCTCAAAGTGAATGTGTCTTGATTTTTCCCTTCAGTTGGCTTTAGCTGAATGAAAAGATGAATCATGTACTTGCTCTTTGTGACACTTTTAGCAAGAATAATTTGGAAATTATAAAGAAATGAAAATATAGATACCATAATAGGTCCAGGGTATGGTAATTGAAAAAAAGCAGTAGAAATCATACACATTCATTTATTTAGCATATTTAATGAAAAACCTAGAATTTAAGTGGTTGTTCTTATAAAGGCTTGTGTAATTTGTAAATATTCTGATACATTTTTATTGCTCTTCAAAACTCATGTGGGAAAACAGCTCTGAAATAGATTTTTCTCAAGGTGAGAAATAAACTACTTTACAAATACTTTTAAAGATGGAAAATAATATTTTATTTGAAAATGAATAAGAACTTTTTAATTTGAATGAAATAGCAGAACAATGTAGCTTAAAGTTTGCCCTTTGTAATATTTTTCTTTTTGTTTTTGTTGCATCGAAAATCATGTTTGCGTAACTTCAATTAGGTTCTCTTACTGCATACAGAGAGTTGAAAATACACTCAGATATTTGTGGAAGCAACATTCCCACAGCCACCAATCAATTCTTTTGATTCTTTTGTTTTAAAATTGGTTGGATGATGCATTTTAGAATAGGTCGATACTGCCTACTGCACAGAGTAATATGTCTAATTTATTTCTATTCATCATGATCATGTAGTTAAGAACAATATTCTTAGAATCTCAACTTGTCACAAGGAAGACTGACATATATAAAATTGACAAAAGAATTTATGAAATTGCTAAATAGGTATAATGGTTTTAAAAGATGTAACACATTCCTACATCTGCCTTTGATTGGACATTTCTATAGACTTGTTTTAATTGGGACATTTTCTCGGCCTTAGAACTGTAAACTAGCAACTTATTAAATTCCCCCTTTTAAAATTCATTCCGTTTCTGGTTTATTGCATTCCTGCAGCTAGCAAACTAGAACATAAAGCATTCACTGAGTATTATTAAGATTATTTCAACACTTAAGTGCCCACACTTTTTATTAATATTCTTGCTTACTGATTGAAGCTATTTGGGCATTCACAATTGTTAGTTTCTTTTGAGTAGCTGCACATAGCTTCTAATTGTTAGAAGTGGGGATGAAGGTTAATGCTCTTCTCCACCCAAATTTTGCCACTTAATGGCTTAATGGTATGTTACAATGAAGGCAAGACTGAGAATTAATTCTGGAACACAAATAAATATTTATCAGCAAACAGTGACAACAAAGGCATACAAACCTGCTCTGAAAAAAAAATGCTCACATAAAATTTACTTGTTATGTAAATAAATGTGTGCCTACCAATTCAAGCTGCACCTATTATGCCATTTAGAATGGAAAAGACAGTTTGTGCTACAGGATTCAATAGGGTGAGGATTCACCATAGATTGTGGTGGCCAAAAAACCATCATAAGAGAAGTTAAACCACAGCCAGACCCTGAAGGAAAAGCAGGTCTTGGATGGATAGAGTGGGGCTAAAGGCATTCAAAGAAGGGGGGGATCCAATACGAGTTCAGCAGTAGAAACATCCCAGCCAGACTCACATGTTTGTGGAATTACACTTTTCTTTACTTAAACTAGCAAATTTGGGACAGCATGTTGACCATGAGGAGCATTATCATCAAATTATAGGTGTCTTAGCAGCCATATCCCAATAATCAATCTTTTCTAATAGGCCATCCAGGCATAAAATTGTGGATTTTCTATTTTTTTATAGACAACTTGACTTTCAGTTAGTATATTTTATAACCTATTCCCTAAAACGTGAAGGGCTGTGAAAACACTACCGGTAATCACATTATAGTTCAGTGTGTTGCTGCTACTAAAAATACGGAGGAGGCAATAGCTTTTCCCCATGGTCAGCCCTCTATTTATTTACTTATTTATTATTAATACATTTATTATTTATTTTCCATTTATTTATTCCTTCATTTGTTCATGCAGCAACCTGCATTAAGCACCTACCATGTACTGTGTAGTGTGCTAAGCCATAAGTGGTTCCAATGGGTTGGAGGAATGCTTAGAATTCCTTGTCACCTAGTAATGACGATGACATTAATGAACTAAGGCACATGATGAAGGCTCTGACAGGTAAGGGGTGGCTGATGGTGGTGGTAATGAGGAGACAGCAGAGGGCATCAGCTGACTGAAGAACAAATCCCTACTGAATCCCTCACCTTGTAAAGGTCATTTGCTGTTTTCCCATTGGTTATCTGGTTGGTTAAAGACGGGCTTTAAGGGTAGTCAAAGTCCTGGCTCATTTTGGCAATTCCTAAAAGGCAGACTTACTTAAGACTGTTCAACTGATTTTAAAATATGGTTCCAAGTTAAGAAGTAGGTCAATATGGTGACTCCTTCTGTGTATACTCTTTGCTTTTATTTTGTAAGGACAGTAGAAGAAGTGGCAGGGATGACTTGATGTTCCCCTGTCTGTACCATAAGGAATTTGAACTTCCAAATTGTGAGGTCTTTTACCAATAACCAACCAGCTAGGGTGACTATATGCCCGGGTTTGCCTGGGACAGTCCTGGTTTTTGCCAGTTGTCTTGGTCCTGGTGTGTAATTATTTCAGCATATACTTTCCCTCTTCAAAGTTTTCCATTGACATAGTAAATTACATGGTCACTTTAAGACTAGCTGGCTTCAGCTTTGAACAACAACATCCCAGTCCATCAGAAATGTAGGAAAGAAAGTTTCTAGAAGTCAAAATACTTCTAACCATGAAGTATTGGTGGTGGGGGAAGGTAGGTGGGTTTCTTGAACTAAGGTGATACCACAAAGTTAGTCAATATAACCAACAGAACTAAACAACTGTTAAGGCAGAGAAGCAAAGCACTATAGTCTGGCGGGCAATAACACAAACTGGAGCCAAATGACAGATTCATGAGTAAGTTTGGCCACGTGGTATTCTCCTCACTGGTCTGTTTTCTTATCTACAGAGTGGGTGGTACAAGCACTGTCTCATGGAGTTGCAATGAGGATTGTAAGAGTTAATATATATAAGGCGCCTAGAGCAGTGCCTAGCACAATGTCAGTGAAACTAGCTCTTACTCCTACCTGAGTCAGAGAAAGAAAGGCACGGATGAGCTAACAGACCTTGTACAGACACAGCCATAAATGGATAAAAAGTCAATAAACTAGCAAGTTTAATGGTCTCTGAAACCAATAACCTTTATTTAAATATATTTGAGCTATATATTATAAATAAAAATATGTATTTTTTATTTGGGCTTATGTGAAGTGAAACCTGTCTTCTTTTTGTTCCTGACTACCACAGAAGTGTTACCATGTCCCATTTTATTATCTTTAGATATGAATGATTCTGATATCTCAGTATGTTACAATATCTGACAATTTTTTACCTTCTAATATTATAATATTCCAAACCCTCATTGAATATAACTTCATTTATGTCTCACCATCTCTGTGTAAAGTAATTGGATCGATCGATCGATCGATAGATAGATAGATAGATAGATAGATGGATGATAGATTTGGATACGCCATTGAACCAGACAAGCTTCGTTATAAATAGAGAAAATTCAGTATAACTTGAGAAAGAATCACTGAAGAATAATAAGATATATTAAATTGATAATATTTGACTGTTAACAATTGAACTGGGATTAAGTTCCCAGAAATAAATAGCATGATAGGATTATCTGAATGGAATTTAGAAATTAAATACAAAAGACTATGTTAATGTAGTTTAAGTGGGAACACCAGAAAATATCAAAGTTGAAGGTTTTGTTAGAAAATGAATTTGAAATGATATCTTATGCATATGCAACTTTTTAATACATACTCTCTGAGGTACATTTACACTCACATTTAGAAGTCTAATTAGTAATAAAAAGAGAAGAGTTTGTAATGATAGCACCCTGCTCTTTAGGGTCCCTTTTATAGATTCTGAAAACAAATTCATTAATATCTTATTATATGTGATGTCATTTCCTGGACTTAATATTCTAATAGGCCTGGACTTATTTACATACCTAAAGAATTGTTCATTTATCTTTCAGGAACATTAGCCCAGAAAATCTGAGCTATATTTCTTTACAGTTTATACACTCTATAAATTTGGGGTTTGGAGACCTTGTTTCTCTCAAATTAGATTTTTGATATTTTTCTCCCATAAAGCAAAAGATTTGAAAAAGAAGTAGCCAGAGTGCTTTGAAACGTTCTTTTTCCAGTGTGTACTGTTTCTTGGAAAGGCTAACAGGCATTTGGATAGTGAACCATCAAAAACATCACTTCTAAGCCTTCTCTTTTAGGCTATTCCTGGCAGAATGCCTCTTAACCCTTGAGGCAATTCAACAATTGAGTTAAGGAGATTTTCAAGTATCGGTTTTGCCTGTCACATGGTTGACTTAACTTCAGGATATACTTTGCAGCTGAAGGTTCATTTCCCTCAATTTGTTAAGTGGCTAATTATAAAGGTTCACAAAAGAATTGACACAGAGAAAGAGAAGAGTCTGGCTACTATCAGCCAGCCCCAAGGGGCCTGTACAAGTGTCATTTGTAAAAACAGAGCACAAATTAAACAATGGCCATAATAAGCTGCCAGGAACTAGGGTAAAATGAAAGGAGGATTCCTATGTAGATGCAAAGCAGGCACTAAATGGTTGAGAATTTTTTTTAATTGATTTACATTTGACAACTAGGGCTAATGTAAGTCACCGGATTTAAGCTTCTACTACAAATATAAAATCTTTAAACCTGAATTGACAATAACAGGCTAAATAAAAGACCTTTTATTTTGTACCTGCAGTTGAGACTTAGTTTTATTTTCTCTCTGTAAAATATTGAAAACACTCTTGAAATCCAATAAAAAAAATGGTTTTATTTCCTGAATAAGCAGATATTTTAAATAAAGTTTTGGAAATAATGAGTAGAAATAGCAGTATGAGATGAAATATTCTGCATTCCCAAACACCCATTTTCCATCAGACAAAAATCAGTTTCTCTATCTACAGCCAGTACCATGAATTCTAAATACCAGTCTTTTTAAGGTTTAAAAAAGCATAAACAACAAAGATAACTCCCTTTCCTTGGGAGCATGATATCTAATAAAACAGAATGGAAATGGCTGCATTGTTTCCACCTTGCATCAAAACATCCCTATGCATAGTATTCACATCATTATGTAAGACATTTGCAAATATGTATAATGCTTTTGCCTATGGGAAAACTCTCCAGCTCTAATGTATTCCTGGAAGATGAATGAACAATTCTTTAGGTATGATAAAAAGATTCAGAGGGTCTGATAAAGCAGTGATATTAAAACCCCAAGCTCATCATTTAATTTTTTTTAAATGTCAACTGCCAACAGTGCAGGCCTTTATTTTACTTAATTTTTTTTTTTCTCTTCAAACGTACCACTACTTTTCTAGTGCTTTTTCTGATTCAAGATTCAAGATTCAAGATCACCAACTCTCTAATTGCTGGGGGCCACCTGCTTTGATACTTATGCAGGTATCTTGTGAAGGGAGAGGTATTTTTCGGCTGCAGACCTCTGATCTGGATTTTTGCTGGATCTCTGGATTTTCAGAAGCCTCTGAAACATTGCTGCAATGTGGGCATCAACTATTACCCATCCCATTGCATTGTTTATCAGTTGGATTTTGCAGCCAGACCAAGAACTATTTCAAAAATACATAGGGTTCCACTGAGATTGAAAACTGTAAAAATGTGAAGAGAATTTTCAACAGAGTTTTGAAAGATGGAAAGTAGATGGAAGGGTAGTAACGGATTTGGCAGAGTGGAAAGAATCATAGAGGAAGGGCAGAAACACAGTGCACCAATTTGTCCCACAAATCCCTGGGAGACTTTGCACTTGGAGACATCAGTTACCTGATGGGGGTCAGGTGCAAAACCAAAATGATATGGATGAGCTAAACATCTATGTACAGTGATTGACTCCTCCACTTCTATCTGCCAAGGAAACTAGAATTCTATTTTCTTAGAGAAAATTTCCAGACTTAGGCAGAGCAGGCACAAAAGTGGTGAGGGTCACGGTGTAGGGTTGAAAACAGAGAGGCTGGATTGAGAGGAAGCAAGTTCCTAGAATGCCTGCCACCAGTCTACAAGCAGGATATTGAAGGAATCTTCCTGAGAAAAGTGAACTGACCGGTAGAAAATACTCCTATGTATTGATATTTAGAGATCTCCTATTGAAAAGTTCAGCCCACAGTGAAACCCTTCATTAGACAAGTTCCATGAACACATATGGGGCCTCCAGTCTGCTTTTTAATGTCTCATTCATAAACATTAACAGGTAGCAAACGATGATAACCAGCTGAGTAATCATACAAACAAACAAAGGAACTTAAAGAAAACAGAGACAATGCAGAGAGCAGAAGAAACTTAAAACTAATATCCCTAGAGAGACAAGAAAATATATTATGTTCATAAAACAAGAACAAGAGGCTGTGAAATGGCATGATCAGAAATGAGAAAGGGCTATTGTAAATTAAAAATAAAATAAATTGAATAACAATTCAATAGAAAGGTTGAGAAATGAAGATGAGAAAATTTCCCAGAGAATACATCAAAAGGACAAAAAATAGAAAAATTTAAAAATTAGTCAATTCTGAAGATACAATGTTTTACTAACAGGCGATCTAAAGAGAATGGGGGAAGGAAATTTTCTAAGAAATAACAAAAGATTGCATTCAGAACTGAAGGGCATTTGTCTCCAGATTATATAGATATTGCAAGTTCCCAACCCAATAAATAAGAAACAAAGACCCAGCTAAGACACAACTAAGGCACCTCATGAATTTTCGGAACATCAAAGTTAAACACAAATTTTTAAACACTTCAAGAAAGAAAGGGAAAAAAAGACAAAATTAAAAAGTAAAGACAAAATGACAGATCACATATAAACGAGAGAATCAGAGTGGCACTGGATTTCTCAAAAGTGAGAACAGGAATCAGAAGAAACGGAAGATTGCTTTCAAAATTCTAAGGCAAATGACTTTAAACCAAATATTTTATATTATCAAAATTGAGTCTGAGGGCAAAGTAAATATCTATTTAGACACACCAGAACTCCAAAAATTTTACCTCCCATCAACCCTTTCTTAGGAACCGACTGCAGGTTCTAATTGGGAAAAAGGAGAGAATGAGTCAAGAAAAAGAGATTCAGAATAGAAATAATCTAACATAGTGTGAAAAGATGTCCTGGTTTGCTTGGAACAGTATTAGTTTAGCCCTGTTATGCTGGTGTAATTATTAATATCAATGCTTTCATTCTCAAAGTATCCCAGTTATTTTTAAAAGGTGAGTATTATCTATTTTCATATTTTATGACATTCAATATTCTTAACCAAATTGCCCCATTTTGGTTCAGTGTCAAAAAACATAATGAAATCAGTGGATTAATTTATATACTATATGACTAATGGAACAGAAAAGATGCACAGTTATCTTGAAGCTATGGATAATTACACTATTAGTCAATCTCTCATTAGCAGATGCTAATTTTACCTCCAAGTAAAGTTCCAAATAGATAAAAATAAGCTTTCAGCACTCAAACTTCATTTAGATATTTAACTCATTTTTGCTACTCATAGAAGTCAATGCTTTCATAATAGAAGGCATCTATAAGGATGATGATCATAAGATGCCAATATATCAATCCCAATGATGCAATCTTCAGGTTCTTCAGATTTAGTGTCAGTTGCATTTATAGTGCCTAAAATATAGGTTTCTTTCTTTGGAGCCTAAAAATGAAAATATTTCAAGTGCACACATTTTTTTAAAAGATGGCTTAAAGCATAAAAATTAGCAAAAATTAAGCTCAAAGGTTTGATGTCCATACTCCTACTGGGTACTGTGCCAACTGCTTTCCATGTCCACTGGGAGGTGATTATATTCATGGGTTCCCAGGGTCTCATTGCCAGTGATTCAAATTATGCTTCTGCCTGTTACATCACTGTGTGACCTCGAAGCAACTTACAAAACCCCTCTATGTTTTAGTTTCCTTATTTGGAAAATGTACAAAAAAACTCCCAATTTAGTGTGCTTAGGGTGAAAACATTTTTGCTGGCTTCTGTTTTGTTGTATGGATGTTTCCCAAATATTGTTGTATTATTAAGCCTTTGTGGGTGGTTGTTTTAGTCTGCTAAAGCGGCCAGAATGCAACACACCAGAGATGAATTGGCTTTTAATAAAAGGCGATTTATTTAGTAAAAAACTTATAGTTCTTCAGAGGAAAGGCAGCTAACTTTTATCTGAGATTCTCTGTTACATGGGAAGGCACAGGGCAATGTCTGCTGGCCTTGTCTCCTGGCTTCTGGGTTCCAACAGCTTTCCTCAGGGCAATTCCTTTCTGCATCTCCAAATGTCTGGGCTGAGCTGCTTGGGCTGTGCTGTGTTGAGCTCTGGTCTGACCTCTCTCTTTTAAGCCTCTGGCTAATTAAATTAAACATCACTCACTGCAGAAGGCACTCCCCTTAGCCAGCTGCAGATGTAATCAACCATAGATGACTTTCACATGCTAATGGCTCAAGCAACAGAACTAGGCACCATCACCTGGCCAGGTTGACACCTGAACATAACTACCACAGAGGTCTTTTAACAATGTTAGTAAATTAGTCTCCTTTTCCCCAAACATTGGAGAAAGCTATATTTTGTGGTTTAAAATATAAATGCATGTTATACCAGTATCATAACCAACAGAAATGCATATAGAAAGAAAGCTTATGTACCGATTTGAAGACCACACCTCCCTATACCTGGTCACCTTAAAATATGGACGAACAGTAAACAACTTGTCAATAACCTAAACAGGCTTCTCAGAGAAGCCATGGATTCCAGTTCTTTTTCTGTAGATAGAGATAGTACAGTGAAGCTTGAAAATGTAAGAAGGAGAAATATCTCTCCTGGTCCATTAAGGCTACAGTTGGTACCTGTTGGTTCTAGAACCACCACAAGGGATCATATGGGTCAACAGCTAAACTATGTTATCTAACCGGACAGTAGGTTAATGTTATCAAGTTCCACCATGAAAATGAAATAACTCAAGATGGCACATTCTAAATACTCATCAACATTTTAAAAATGTATGGCTTTATGATAATTTAGGCATAATTATGTCATCATTTATTCTAAGGTTTAAGGAGAAAAATGTATGTTGTTGTTGTTTTTTTGTATATACATGAAAGCAAGCTATGATTAAAGAATTGAAGTCTTCTGGTGAATGAATCAGCCAGACCACTTCTCATGACAAAGTTGGTAATTAGAAGGCCAATTTAATGGTGAATCAGGCAGAAATATTCAAACCATGACAAATGACTTTAATAATGCAGCTTGCAATGCTTGAACAGAAATAAATTTCACTTCCTCAAACTCTCGCCTTTTCCTGCCTGCCTGGAAGATAGAACTGTCCAGGAGGTATTTTGTACCCTTTATTCACTAAAGCTTTTACTAGGTTTTAAGCGACCAAATAGCTTGCAAATGCAAAAACATCATTCAACTTCTTATGATTTTTTTTTCCTGAAGGAAGACCGTGTTCAGAATTCTGAGTAAGTCAAGATTTATTTTTCTTCTGTTCTGCTTAGCCCTACAATAGTGTTTTATTGTTGCCACTGTGACTTGAGGTATTAAAGGGAGCTGTACTGGCCTCAAAATTGAAAGCTAATTTTGGTGTTTGTCATAAGTTTGTTAAGACCACATGCATTCCACAGTTTGAAAAATTTCATTATTCTGTCCATGCTGGGGCTTCGTAATTGGATAGTAAGGATGTTCAAAGACTAATTTAGTGAATTGCACAATATTTTAAATGGAATTATGCAGGTTTATGGGTCCTTAGGGGATTCGGCTAGGAGCCTCTCGAGAAAATCTGTTTATCAGTAAATGATATTAGCAGCTTTCACCTAGCTTTTGTCTTCATTAAATTGCTGCTCTCCCAATTGAGGGTCACATCTGAGGCCCGCTTTGATAATTTGTCATTATTGTCTTGTTTATTGGAGCATAAAGTTGATACAGACTGGGGCTATGCTGTTTATATACAATGTGCACAGAACTTTTTATTAACAATTCCACTGGTGCTATATCAAAGTGGGGTTTTTTAGGGTTCAAAAAAGGGAATCATTTGTAGCATTCTAATTCTCTTTAAAACTCTCTGAATACATGTCATGCCCCCTTCTCTAATATGTATAACGCATAATGGCATTGCTAGAGCCAATTCTCCTCAGACCCTAAAAAAATACATTTTTACCTTTAAAAATGAGATTGGAATTTGAAATTCTTTCCATAACATAGACCTGTCAGAGAAAACCAAATCCATGCAACAGGCCCCCCTTAAAATATTTCACACATAATTATCATTAACTATTTATCTTAAGAGACTTGGTGTTACAGTTGAAATATTAAAATTAAGGAATATTTTATTTATTGTAGCACAACCAAGCATGCTTTTTTTGCACTTAGGTGTTCTGAATCCAGCAACAGGAGGGGAATTCCTTGAAAGCCTGTTTGTGGTATATCTGAAAGTATCACAGAGTATGTTTAAATTCAGCTTGTGGCTGATTGTTCTTAACATGTGGATTGCCGTGCAGTGATCTTTCCAGTGATGACACAGGATCTAGAACTGGGAAACAGAGCAGGCGGACCTTATTTCCAATCAAGCCTTTCATTCAAAGCATTTTCCTGGGCAATTTGGACATCTCCTGATTGCTCTGCTGCTCTTCAGTAGAATCTTCCGGGTGGACCCTATCTTTTCCTCTGCATATGATCTAATATTGGTTCTAATCACAGGTTAGTTCAGAAACATCACCCTCTCCACCTCCACTTTCCACACCTCCACCCTTCATGCTCAGTTCCCCAAGCCCCTCCCCTCACAAAACAATAATATTTCTCTAGGAGGGACTGGGCCTAGCAGGAAGAAGAACAGGGTTTCAGCAGTGGACAGCACACCATGATTTTGTGATACAATTTTTGAGGAATAAACTATGAATCTCCAGTAATACCAATGGTGAATTCTCCTTCGTAAGCCACTTAGGATAGTTGCAACTCCACATGAGTTTATATGCATGTCCCCCATTCTTATTTGCAGAAGCACCCTTGGCCCTACTCCTCCTGGAATTAAGAAAGGTCACCAGCCATTTGGGGACCTGACTGTCTGTATCTCTTGCACGATATGCACAGGGATGGTTTGGATGCCAAGAAGAAAAAAGGCCAGGCTTTCAAGTCTAAGAAAAGTGAAAACACTAAGTTTCACCCTCTCATGGACTCAGAGTGGGCTTAGCCTTCTCCTTATGAAAGTTCTCAGGCTAGGAGTCTAGCCTTTTCATATACATTACCTAGTACATCCACAGCTCTCAAAGATTTATGGTTATTATCGCCATCTACTCACCCACGTAATCACCAGCCTTTCACTTTAAAATGGTTAAAAATTGTTTCGTAGATTGCAGATCATTAATGTAAATTAGACTATTTCTATATTTGATTTCTTAATTTTTAAAGGAAACGAACAGCTCTCTCACACACACATTCTCTCTCTCTCTCTTTTTTAACTTGAAAATTTTAAATGGCTCTCCAGACACCTCTTTCAATAACTCTTACCCTCCAAAGCTGGGCTGACTTTTAATTTCATTCTAAAATAGCTACATTGGGACCATAATATGATTAGAATTAATGAATATTGTGGAGAGAAGCAAAAAAATTATTTAAAATCTTTAAAAAGTATAAATACTTCATTTGAGTAAGGGCCTGTGGTTTACCCCAGCCCAGTCAAGGACTCAGTTTTCACTCTGAGGAGAGATCATCTGACTACATCAAACCTCACCTTCTCTTCTGACCAGAAGATCACGACTCCAGAGCCTTCTTCACTGGATGGTAGGAAGAAATTTTATGAAAATAAATTGCCATCTCTAAGTAACTATAGTAATAAGAATAAGAATAATGAAAATTGTCTAGGTGCTATGGTAATAGAAACTACTTACACAGTGGATTTAATAAAATCTTGCTTGCTTTCCTTTTAAGATACTCTGGAAATCACATGAAATTGCCAACTTTTTAATGAATTTTCTAAATCTATCCAGAAAGTTCTTTCTTCCAGAAAGAGTTATTTACTTTTGACAAGTTCCTTCTTTTTAAACTAATTTCTCAGAATCAATCCAGGCATCTGGAATTTTCTTGCTAGTCTCTGTAATCTGCTATGGTTTCATCAGTAAGACTTGGATGCCATGATTTGTACATGGAAATTCCTTTTGGAACCTGCTGTTGCCCCTGAAACATTGTTCCACCATTCTAAAACCTTTACATGCCTTAGCGCCTCCTCCATCTAATATAACTGTCCTGCAATGTAGGTCTTAGGTACTATTCCCACTCTATAACTTCCTTTGCTATGAGATGAGAGGCAATTTCTCTATGCCTTCCTCACCATCCATATCCTAAGCAGTATAAGGCTGATTTCTGTGTAAAACGCTTTAAGATCATTTGGATAGAGAGAGCAAGAATTGTCTTCAGACTGTTAGTCTGGATGTCAGAGACCTGAAGGCTAATTTTGATTCTATAAATGAATTCGCTGCTTGACTTCATTCCCATCTCCCATCTCTGATGAGGTGGAGAAGCTTTGGCTTAATGGGTATTTGTCATGATGACCTGGGAACCAACTCAGATGTTTGGAGAGAAGGGTGGTTGATATTTCTCTCATCATTCAGACTGGGAAGAAGTGCTCAACAGTTCTCCTGTTGAGGCTGGAGATTCCAGTGTAACCACTAGAAACATACAGTTTTGTAGGAACACTCTGGCTTGAAGAGAGGACTACAAATTGGCTAGCTATATTCATTTTTCTTCTATGTTCAGTATTCTTATTTTCTTCTTATTCTTGAGCTCATTTAATTCTACTGTGGAATTTTAAAAGCCAGGCACTTCTGTGGCAGTTCTTAGATTTGGTGAGAAGTGATGAATACACAAAATGTTTCTGGCTTTAAAAACACTTGACATTTTGAAGTGAAAGTATATATTGATAGATAGAATCCTGGATTTGGGGCAAAGAAGACCTAAAAGTTGTATTCCTTGACCTGCAAACTAGGGAAAATAGTATTTATCCCATTCTCCAAAGGCTCATTGCAACTCAAGGACTTATTCATCATTTTATTACATAGCAAATAAAGAAGTTTTGAAGAAGACATGTTTATATCCACCTAGATAAGCAATATCCAAATAATTTGATTTAGGTATAAAATTCATAAATATAGACATTTCTGTTTAAAAGCATGTAAACACAACTTTGAAGTAATGCTTGCACATTGATACTGATTTTAAAATGGAATTTTACTTAATTTGGAAAAGAAATGTGTATTTTCAGACATTTTACTTATGGCTTGTTTTTAGTTGCTAATGTATAGCTCTATTTTTCAATAAGTTGATCATTGAAAATTTTCTCTCCATATAAGAGCACCTGAGTTTTTTCCCTGAAGAACAAAACATCTCAACAAATGTTTCTCTTTCTCTTTTGAGTCAGCTTACAATTTGCAAGAATACACTTTTCTGGGTTATTTACCTGTGTTCTTGTTAATGTGAAGATATAAAAACCAAATTCATTGATACTGTATTTAGAGGATGCAGAGGCAGAAAAAGGGATGCTAAAGACTGGGAATATGTAAAGAAAGGATCTGAGGGCAGCTGATAGCTGTTAAAATAATTTTTTTAGAAAAATAGACAAATAGCAAGATAGGTTCTACTGAGCATTTAAAATATGTGACCCTCCATGTTACTCATCTTAACATAAAACTTATAAGGAATTATAATATTGCGTTTTTCCTATGCCCAAATTAACCATATTAATGAGGATCCTGGTTGATCATCGTGTGCCTAGTCCCAGAGGAAAAGGAAGTCATGTTAAGCATGCCCCGAGAAGGGGGCCTTTCTGGGGCTATAAATGCTCTTTTATTGGATGATGTGCCATCTCAGCAGCTTGCCACTGTGGCCACATTTCTTTCTTGGTGAGTATCCCCTCTGTGCTCACTCAATATTACTAGAAGAATCTTTGTCATGAGGAAAATGAAAATCCCACAACTGTCATGATCCTCAACTTTCAGAGATTTGAGGTAGTCTCTTAATGTCATGTTGCTGCTGAAAGCTGGCAATCTCTGGGAGGTCAAGGGCAGGAGGAAGCAGTAATGTCCTATCTCCCTTGAATTTCTGTCCAGTGTCTGGGATTTTTCCAAAACCACTCCAAGGTGGCAGTTCAATCTGAAATTTTACTTTGCTGCATTTCTACTACCACCTGATTTTAATTGTATTTATATAGCAGGCTGCCCCTGACCATGGTAGGCAATCCAGGTCATTTCTAGGAACTGCATCCAAGTGAAATGTATAGCAAAGTATGCTCCAAGGAATACTTTGGGGTTCTACAAAATCCTCCTAAGTTAAAAGAAATCTTTGGACAAATGATTTTGGTAAATACTGCACACAAGCTATCCCTCTTGATTAGTCACAATGTCCATTAGCAAATTAAAGACTCTGAGAAGGTCTACAAAAATACACCTCAATGTATTTAACAGAGTTTCCCAAAGACATATTTTGGAATAGCTCTATTCTCAGGCTTTGTAAACAGGTTTGTGAGGAATAGCCTTTAGCAAAAGCTTGCTGACTTGCTCTGGAAATGAAGGAAGTAACATTTGAGATGGAATAGAATAACAAACAAGGACCAAGATCAAATAGGGGACTCTAAATATATGGCCATCCCATTTTCTAATACACCTAACCTGTGTTCACCATCTTTCAGAATGGGCCAGTAGGAAAACTGGTATCCTTAACATTACTTCCTAGAAACACTGGGGCAAAATTAGCAAAGGTAAAATTAAACGCTCTTTGAGGGCGACCCGCCTATATAAGCCAAAAAACCACAAGAATTTTCCCATGCTACCCCCAGCTCTTTAGAGTAGCTTGTAGAATTTGTCATGTCATCATTTCCAATGCCAAATTGCTATAACCCAAATAACTATTTATATTTTCAATGCCAATGAAAGGTATGAGGCTGTCAAGTTGTCTGGTTATCAGTAGACTCCAAATTGACCTCAGGCTTGGGATTCATCTTTGTGTTTGGTTTCTTCAAATATTAAAATTATTAAAATGTAACCCTTAAATCAATGACATGGCATTAATATCAATTTTATAAAAGTCAAGTCTTTCTGGCCAAGGAGACTCACCTGGCAGCTGTTTTCTAAATAGTATGAAAAAATCATCATAAGAGTCACATTCTCCATACACCATACTATCCAGTAAGACTGGAGAGAAAATACAGGTATTTTTAGTCCTGACCATAGCTGAAGATCTGAACACACAATGGCTTCATGTTCTGTGAGACCAAATTTTCTTTATTTTTCCAAGCTACCTTGCTTAGCGAAATTGGACAATTTATCACACAATGGCCTGCAGCAAATTTAGTATATGCAAGTGATTAGTTGTCTCTTCCCCAAGCAGCTTGGATGCAGTTGGGTAAGAGTGGCAGCAGAAAGGGAAGGTCACTTATAACACAAATCCTCTGGGAAACTGCTAATGGGCTATTGACCCTTCCTCACTTAAGGTCGATGTGTCATATTTGATTCTGGTTTCTTGAGGTGTAATTTCCAAGTGGTGACTGCTCAAAGCCTACGAAAGATGGGTTGTTCTATTAAGATTTAAGCATGGTATTATTCACATGGTGAATGGCAGATGTCAGTTGATTGGAATGGAGATAATTTTACCATCCCTAGCTAGCCTCAAGGCAAAGGGAAAATGCACTATTGACAATGTTGGTTAAGTTAATAACTAAGTGTGAATTATATCTTCACCTTTGTATTTAGCACTTCCCCCAACTTCCCCTTTAACCTATTCCCACAAGGTCGTGGGAAAACATGTCAACATTTTTGGTATGGTATGTCACTTGGGTTGATTATTTAAAGCAAATTTAATGGCTCTTTTTTCTGCCCAGCTAATTATTTTCATTGCATTACCATCAAAAAGTCGGTGAAGGATGTAAACCTATACCAGATAAAACACTATGCTCAATCAACATTCTCTAACGGAAGAGAATCAGAGAATATAATCCAAAATGCCAACAGGTCTTATTATTTATCTTTTAAATGTGACCTTTTTACCCCTGCTAGATTTGTCTTTCTGACTATACATTCCAGGGATAAATATCAAAGTCAATATGCATTTGTGAAACACGCTCAGCCAACTAATTGTCCATGTCTGTCATGTCTTGCAACAGTGGAGGAGAGACCAAAGGACACTGAGAGACAGAAGTAGACAATGGCATGCTTTCCTTGTCTCAATTCTTGGGAGAGTTTTCTGAGGTGAAATGGTAGAGATGGGGGGATAGAAAAGAAGGAAGAAATAGAGAAGGAGCAAGAGGACAGAGTATGTGAAAGGAAGGCCTAATTCATCCTCCAAACATCAAGTTACACTTTATTCCCTGCACTGTGCTGCATACAGCAGAGGATAGAGAAGAAGCAGATTTTTCTTATGCACAAGATGTGTAAGGCGTAGGTGTGGAAGCATGGCATATAGACATGAGTGCCTGGAATTTGGAAAACAGCCATGGAAGATGGAAGTAAAAAGTTTTCCTTAAATTTTTGAATCCTTGGACTATGGTAGTTGATTTAGACAGCAGATATATAGCAAGCTCTCAATTTCTTGTAGTAGTAAACTGATTTTTAAATCATCTAAATAGGAGGGAAGTTTCAGCTTTCCCAGACCCACTAAATTACTAATCTTCCATGTATTGCTGCAAAGAAAATTCTCCCTGCAGGTAAGCTGTCTATCTAGAGCCAGAGATATTAGAAGCAATTTTATGAGCGGTCTCATTAATTATGACGTATGAAATTTTAATATGTGCTTTCTTTCTTCTGATCTTTCATAGGAGCTGAGATCAAGTGGCTCCAAACCATTGAAAAAACTTGGTCATCAGGTATCCTGATGTGTATGTATCTGTATGATTATGTATCTATATGTGTATATGTGTGTGCATATGCATATGTGTACGTGTGTGCATATGCATATGTGTACATGTGTGTATGAGTGCTCCGTAATCTCAGAATGTAGAATGCTATTCCTGGTGATGTGGTAGACCTCATTTTATATGTTTGAATTTCTAAGAGGTGCTACTTTTCTTTCTTAATTATAATTAAAAGAAGGCATGGTGTAGAAGCCCTTGGGTAACTGACTTACATGTTTGGTCTTGGTGTCTCATCCATGGGAGGCACCAATGTGGCATGACAGCTAAGTGGAAAACAGGACGACTTGTTTGTTAACACGTTTATATTTCAGATCTAAGCTTCTATAAATACATATTTTTCTAGATTCTGATAAAATGGGCATAGTAATATTACCTGTATCATAGGCCTACTGTGAAGATTGAATACCACACTCCTTATAAAGCACCTCAAAAAGTGCTTAGCATGTAGGACATGTTTGATAGATGTGCATTCTTCTCTCTTGTTACCATTATTAGTTCTGCTATGTTGGAGAAAACAAGTCCATGTATTTTAGTAAGACTATTATAAAGAAAAGCTGGTTCAAAATTCTTTTAAAAATGAAATATGTATATTTAAAGATCAATCATCTAGTACTTTGGGGGCTCTTAATGCTCTGCCCCCAAAGTACTAGGTGATTGATCTTTAAATACAGAAACCATTAGACTCCATTAGATGCCATGGGTATTACAGGTATGTAAGAGTTGGCTCCTATTCTTCCATGATTAATAATTCTTTTCCTTGTGCACATGGGGAATAAAATCTTTTTAAGTAAACAGAAAGGAAGAAAGGAAGAAAAACACAGTTGCTCCTGAATGACCCTTTCAGGGCCCTGTCAAAATTGACTGACAGACTTCAAGGATTTATGGGAGAGACTGAAATCATGGGACTGGCCTGGCCAGTTCCTTATGAGACCGTGTGGGTCAGATGAATAACCAAACTGACGACTTTTTTCTATACATGATAGAAGTAAACAGAAAATGTCTTTATTGTTCATGTAATTCTCAAGGCTAGCTTTGGAAAATGGCACATTTACTACTAGGGAAAATTTCCTATGTCTGTTGAAGTTACAAATTATCATCAGAATCTTTGAGATGTCTGGTTAAAATTATTATTATTATTATTTTTTTTAATGAATGGCCTACTGGTCAGGGCACTGCTTTCCATTTAGCCCTCATGTTTCAGTCATGTGTCAAATGGGTGATTAGTATATCCTGTCAGCCTGGCTCTAATTGTAACTTGAATGGGTGCCGTGACATTCAAACCCCACCTTCTCTAGATTCTTCGCAGACATCATTGATGGCCTTCATCTGTAGTCATGGGTCCTTCGACCTCCAGTCCTCCTGACCTGATCAGAAGGTAAGCAGCTGTCTCTGCCTGCACAGGTAGGGAAAGGGATACTGCTGCCAGAGACTTCATCTCTGTCATCGCTCCTCTTCTCTCTCAGCGTTGGCCTAGACCACAGACTGGAATTCTGTCTCTTTACCCCTGGACCTCCAGTTGGAGGACCTGGAACTGAAACTCTGTTCTAATCCCTAAGCTGCTTGGCTGCATCTCCCCATCCAAGACAATGGCTGGGACCCTGCTGAGAATGAACTCATTAGCCACCTGCCAGTCTTTGATATCCCCTGCATGGGATTTTAAGTGCCCTGTACAGTCTGCATGTCTGTACTTATTCAGCTATAATCAAGCTCAAGGACGCTATGCCCCCTTGGATGCCATTCACAAGGATCAGTCTCTGAAGCGAGTTTCATTCCTTCAAGCTCGTTTCTTACCTTGTCCAGGCTCTTCTTCTCTATGGGTCAGGGATAATGATGCCTTAGAAGGTTACGAGTTGGATAGCCAGGGCTATTCTGCCTGTGGACCTTCTGTCCTTTCTCCACCCCCTCTAAATTACCACCTAAAGGGGTTAGGATTTGACCAACTTGGAATTCTGACTTGAATTCTCCTTCCTTTCTGAGACACTGAGGTTTCAAGAACTCACTCGTTTATCCTTTTGTTTCCATACCACACATTTACCTTCCATGTCCACTTCTGTTTATGGGTATAGTCACACCATGGTCAGACCCGGTTCATACACTTGATGGTGGTTTTATGACCCTGCTCCATGTAACTCCTGGGAACATACAGTCCAGGGAAAAGAGGATGTCAAGAAAATGACAGGTAGTAGCATTCCACTGATTTCTTAGTTAAACTAATCCAAAAGGCATTCAGGGATGTTATTTCATGATTGTTTATTTTTTCACATAAAGGAAGAGCCCTTGTCTCGTTTATCTGGCAGTCTATTGACTGGACCAAATGAGATCATGAACATAAAGTTACTTGTCAACTCTCGTATGCCATACAAAGGCAGTTACTTCAATATGGCAAAGCATTGTTCATTCATTACTAATTGTAATCTCTAATATGATACTGGATTTATTTATTCTGATTATGTAGCTGGTACACATTTCTCAGTATTTAGATATGCCAAAAAAAATGGACTCCTTTTCTAAAATTGAACCTAATATCTCTTTTAAACCCTATTCTACCTGGTGGCAAGGGGCTTAATTTTAATCAAACCAGTTAAATTGGTGTTTCCTGTCAATTTGGAAAATTTCCCTTTCTCCTTCTTCCCAGAATTTATTTACATTCTAGAGAATTTATATCACTACTAGTCTTCTGGGAGAGAAGGTGAGAGAGGGGCTACTGGTTTGGGGCTGACATCACCCCTTCCTTTTGGCATCCACTGGATGCCCAATGTCCCCTTAGCTGCCAGCCGATGGTGCCATCTGAGCGCCCTCCACTTCAGGGTCTCTCTCTGGCAATGCCTTCTATTTCTTGAGTGATGGGAAGCTTTGGATACTCTTCCACACCACTCTAGGGGCTGACAGAGATTCAAGAAACTGACTCTGTGCTCTGAAAAAAAATGCTACATCCTTGTTTCTATTATCCTAGAGCCCCACAAAACTGGGGCAAGTGGTCAGTCCTCACTTTTCTGACCCATGTCCATCCCCACAGCCCAATAAAAATTTTGCTACACTATGGAGAGAAAATATGCCAGAAGAGAATTCATTCAGAATTCTTCCAAAGCCTATTGTTTGACTCATCACAACTCTGATTCTCATATTCAAATGCCCAAGTTTTTGAGATTAAGACCTCATCTTTAACCAATAGTATTTGTTGAGAGGCTCCATTTAGAAAGTTTATACTTAACTGCTCTTTTTCTCAAGACAGTTTAGTATGTCTACTCTAGATGCTGTCTACAATGTGGGAAAGGGTCCGAAGATTGAAGGAAATGCTCTATATTCAGACTGTGGGGGCAGGGAGGTAAGGTGGGTTACATGGAAGCATATATTTTCAAAACTCATTGAACTTTACACTTACATGTATTCTCCTTATGCTTCATTTTTCTCTGTATAACTTTTTAAATTAATTTTATTTATAAATACTCCATATCCACCAAACGTACACCCTCTCCTTCCCTCTTCCCCATTTCTTAGTAATTTCTAATCTACTTTTTTGTCTCTGTGGATTTTCTTCTATATATCTATTTCTAGAGATCTCTTTTAAGTGACATCATACAATATTTGTCTTGATGTGTCTTGCTTATTTCACTGAGCTTGATGTTTCCAAGATTCTTCCATATTGCAGCATGTCTCATAACGTCATTCTTTCTATGCCTGAATAATATTCCATTGCGTGTTTGTAACACATTTTGCTGATCTTTTCATTTGTTGGTGGATACTTGGATTGTTTCCACCTTTTGGCTGTTGTGAATAATGCTGCTATGAGAATTCCTGTGCAAGAAGCTGTTTACCACCTCCTTCTCTACAATTTTAATTTTACTAGTTTATCCTAGCAACTTTATTTCTGCTTTGTATGAAATATATGTCACTATAGTTTACCGAATAGACATTTGTACTAGCTTACTTTGAAGTATACTCAGATATTCTTATTGTAATAATTAGGATTTTGGAGCAAAGAATATGATTAGACAATTTGTGTCTCTCTCTTCCTAACCCTACACAGGCATCTGATGTTCAGTTTTCTATGGCAATGGATATTTCTCCATTTTTTTCCAATAAAAACTTATTAATAGCCAACAGTTCAATGGGTTAACAAAATACATTGAAAAATAATTTTTGTCCTAACCAATAAGGACATGAAACATAAAAAAGTCTGTATTTTAGATTTGTCAGAGATAAACTACTGAATATCTATTTGTGTTCACTTTTGGACTGATGGTTTCCTAGGCCCTATTTTTGATTCAGCAATTTTGAGATGGGAAAGAATGTGATACTTCCTTTTCATGGATATTTTTGTGATTTCTCAGTTCATTGATATTCTCTATACAATGGCATGGATATTTATTTAAATAAGTCATCGAAAGGCCATTTTACATGTTCTTCATTGTTAGCTCACCTGCCTTGACACTGGTTACCAGTGAGTGTCAGTCATTATGCAGGGAATATAAGAAGATCCAGGGATCTGGAAGTAATCAATAGCATACAGTGTGATAGGCAAATTGCATACCAAAGCTGACTTTAAAAATGATGACACTCACAACATGTAAAGCTGAAGTCATTATCACCCAAATCACTTATTAAACAGCCTACTGAACATGACATTAAGCTTCTATCAGCCAAGAGAAACCATTGACAATAAATAACTTCACACCTGACCAGCTTTGACCATCATGATCCCCCAGTGATTCCAGGGTGAATTTGGTGAAGTACTTTGACTCTTGGCATTATTTAACACTGGCACATGCAATATTAATGGTTTTCTTTTGCCTGTTTCAAGTTGAAATTATTCTTAAGAGTCCAGAGTTGAAGACTAAAATGATTCCTGTTGATCTTCACCTATCACCTGGAAAAAAATACTCTTAAAATACAAATATATTCTTTTTTTATCATTATGGATAGTGATGCATATTATTGCTACTAAATATTGTCAATTTTATATTGGGGTCCTAAGCCAATCAGAATGAACTAAAAGCCATTGCAATGTCAGTATCTATGTTCTTCATTGTATGAAGTTTTATGAATAGGAGACAAAGAATAAGAACCCAAGATGGTGTTGGAGACATGTGAGCAGTGGAAGGGTGAGAAAGCAGTTTCAATAAAGATGCAGCCCAATTCCATTTCTCCACAGAGAGTAAGAATTTTATGTCATTATTACAACTTTGCAATTTAGAAAAATCCTGAAGTATGAAACATTCAATTAGTTTCTAGATAAGTTTGAAATATTTGCAAGTCAAGGTTGGGATACAATTAGTTTGATTGGTAAGTTAGCCCTTTGACTAGCCTAAATAGTCCACATTACAGAGAACCAAATATTATGATTAATTTTCACTTCATTTTGTAAAGATTTGGTTAAGGAAAAGAGTTTTTATTACATAAGTTAATGCTCACAGAACATAAATCTCCCTCTTTTAAAGCATATTAGATGCCCATCTCTCCCAGAAAAACTTAAATTAAGCCTCTCTCTTGGCAGAATTGGAATAATAGAAGATAGAGATTGCTTTTAATTTTAAATTCCCAAGGTTATTGAGGAAAAATAATAACCTTAAACTCATTTCAGCCAATTTCAAATTGTGGACTATAAATAAAACCAGTGTTTTGCTAGATGTGATATTCAAATGTGTGTAAAATTATTAGATGTGGTTTCCATTGGAATCCATTATCTCAGTTGAATGTTAAAATGTATGTTCCCTAGGTTGGATTTCATTATAAGGCACATATGTTCTGATTTCCTTAATTTTTCAGAGAGTTGTAATGTCTGAGGCTTTTTCCAGGTAGATATTTTTTTAAATAAAAAACTTTTGAATAAACTTCAAATACGACTTCAGCTTGAAATATAAAACATAGGCTTTGAAAACCAAGTAAGTTCTGAAAATGTAAATCCTGAAAGAAAGAAGAATTGAAATTTGGCCAACCAGTTTAACCTTGAGATCACAACATTATTTTTAAAGCTAGCTGAAAGACTGGATGATTCTGTGGTATTTCTGTAGAAACTGAAAAAGGAATTGATTAGGTTATACATGGCCAATGTACTCCCAAGTAGTTCATTGCAAAGTAATGCATACTGAAAAAGAGCATTTAAAGTTCTCACACACTAATGGGTCTGATGGGCTCTGAATTAGCTGGCACCTCTTACGAAAAAGATCTCAGCATCATTATGAACAGCTCAATTAAGATGTCTGCTCAATGGGCTGCATTGGGCCAAAAAGCAAATAGACTGCTTGGATGAATTAATAAAGGGAGAGATAATGTGGAAATATTATAATGGCCTTGCATAAACCTTGATGAGTGGGGGTAGTTTCAACGCCTACTGCCTAAATTTAGACAAATAAATCGGCTTCTCCCGTCATGGATCATTTGACTCATTTCCAAAGCAACTCTCTGGGTACGGTTTCCCTGAATTGGGGAAGCAGTAGCCAGGTGCCTTGTCTCATCAGAAACATCACTCTTACCACATCTGTGGGGCTGCTGATGCCTTTGGATGAGTGCTGCTCACCTTTTTTTCTTCTAACTCAGCTTAGGCGAACTTCCTGCCCATTTGCAGAACGCTGTGAGCAATGGGAAGGGAAATTGTGATGACATACAGGAGCCTAATATTCCAGGAGCAACATATTTATACACATTTCATGGATTTATAATTCTGTCTTGGAGATGGGTTCTAAAAGTTTTCAGATGCTTTAGAGTTTCTTCAAATTTAAAACAAAACAAAAACTGTTTCCCACTGCAAATGACAATGCTTCACCCTAGCCATATAATTCCCTTCTCACTGGCCTCTGCCTCACGGTAAGGAGAAAAATACACACCTGTCTCAGGTAAGCATAATCAGGGTCCCTCAAGTCACTTCCTATATGAGAAATTCACTTTCCTTTTAAAAAACTTACGAGAATATCAAAGGAAACATGGTCACTCTCATGTCCTTTAGATTTGGTCAGGTTTCTTACACAAAACTTCACCAAGAGTCATATACACATATCCACATGACTTTACTACTTGTATATTTGTGTGTTCTTAATTTTGTGTTTCCTATAATTAATGGTTCCTCCCAGCAGTTCATTAAAGTGACTATCCACAAGAAAGGCTGAAAATAGATGTACTGAAGTTGCTCCCAGTTACCAAACGAACTGGTAACAAATTCTCCTATCTGGTTACATACAGTGCTTGAAACATTTTTAATTAATGCTGTTTAACATCGAAAATCTCATTTCATCGTGACATGACCCTGAGAAACTTGAAACAGAAGGATACAGAATTTAGAAAAGTTAAATGATCTAACTGGGTCATCTGAACTTTTTAGCATCTAAACTGAGATCAATACCAATCTCAACTCTCTAAATCAAGTTTAGTTCACTAAACCACCTATTCGGTCTGTACTGGCACAAAAATGGAGAGCGTTTTAAAACATTTATAGATTTGGTATTGCCATGTCAACCAAGAGGTTGATTTTGTATTTTATCAAAATACCAGTCTGTGATAGATTGGAAATTAACAACAGAGAGATAAATACAGAAGCTTGCCCTCCACCACAGAGCTTTGAGTGCTCTGGCACTGAGCTGCATGAACTCACGGCTTCTGAAAGAGTGGGTTAGCATTTCAGATGGGATTTTCTGCACTTTCAGTTTTTGTCTCTGAAGTTCCACATGAGAGAGAAAATAAATAAATCCACATGAAATCAAAACACATCCACATGGGAAATGCCGAGATTCTCCTTTCCACACTTCAACATATTAATATGTTTTAACTTCCTTTTTCTCTCTGATGGCTCTTGGTTTATAAAACTCAGGAGAGCCTAAGAGACTGAACCGTAGCAAAAGGCAAGACCAATTAAGAGTCTTTGCCTTACTCTTTAAGTTAGGGGATGAAAACCTGGAATTCTTGGTAGGAGTTCCAGTGTGATTTAGGGTTTGTTTCTTTTTGTTTACTTGTAAGGTTACCTGCCTTATTTGGCTATCTCCAGTAAAGAACTGCGATTTCAAACCACCAAAACATGGATACACACTTATTTGCAGCTTGATTACTTATGATTAATAATCATAACCATTAGACACATAAAATTAAGGAAGGTGTGGATGGTAGAATATCATAGAAATCTAAGAAATAAAATAAAATCTTTTGTTGAGATTTTATCATTCATCTTGAAGGAAGAACGCTCTGCTGGTTACTTCTATCAGATGTCAAATAGTTAATATTCATTTTTTGGAGGTGTTTACCCAAATGTGAATATGGAATTGTGCCTAAGTGTGGTCCTGTACAGCCCATCAATAAGAAAAGGGCAGAATGGCATTGATTTTACTGCTGCCAAAGTGCCCAGGCTTCGATCTTTGACCATATTGACTCATTCCCAGAACAAAATGTAGCAAAATTTACACAACAGCAGCATCAAATGGCTTCTGCAATGCCATCTATGATCATCAAGATATTGATTTTGGAATTATGACAATATTTTTGCTGAAAATACTACACTTCCTGTCAAAACAATGCTGTAGGCTGATAGCATAGATACACCTGATAATCAACTTTTATTGTCCTTTGAGTTACAATGTTAGACATATCCTCCCAACACATAGTTATTACTTTAAAAGGCTTTTAAGAGTCCTGGAGGGAAAGTTGACAGAGCCAACATGAGACCCAGATGTTTGGAGTTGCAGAAAGTAAATGCACCTGGGGAAGCTGTTTGAACCCAGAAGCTAAACCCAGCAGATGCCAGCCCAGTGCCTTCCCAGCTGACAGAGGTGTTTCAAACCCATCGTCCTTTCTTGAGTCAAGTGAGTCAAGGTATCTTTGCCTGGATGCCTTAGTTTGGACATTTTTATAGCCTTGGAACTGTAAACTTGCAACTTAAAGATTCCCTTTTTAAAGCAAAAAAAAAAAAGAGTTTCTTGGGGTGGTCTTGGGATGTGATATTGAAACATTATACTTCTTAAAGTAAGGCTGTCTATTCTATGTGCTTATACCTAGTGACCTGGAAATATGTTAAGATCTGTTAAGGAAACAGGTTATAAAAGAGAAGACATATGCTGCAAAAGTTTAACAGTGGTATCCTCTGAGTGATAGCAGTATTAGTAACTTGTGTTGGCTTGAAATTGTGTGTACCCCAGAAAAACCAACTTCTTTAATTCCCATTCGATATTGTTGGGTGAGATATTTTTTATTAAGTTGTTTCTAAAATTGGGTGGAACCCTTTGATTAGGTGGTTTCCAGGGAGTTGTGTCTCCACCAATTTAAGGAGGGGTTGCTTTACTGGAATCCTTCAAGAGGGAGATATTTTGGAAATAGCTTTAGAGCCCACACAGTCAGAGACCTTTGGAGATGCAGAAGGAAAACACCCTGGAGAAGTCTTAGGAAATGATAAGAGAAAGCTAGCAGAGAGAAAGCTAGCAGATGTCACCATGTGCCTTCCCACCTGAGAGAGGTGTCCAGAAGCCAAAGGCCCCAGCAGAGGCCAGCCATGTGCCTTTCCAGCTGACAGAGATATTCCTGATGGCATCAACCTTTCTTGAGTAGCCTCTTGTTGGTGTCTTAATTTGGACATTTTCCATGGTCTTAACCTGTAAACTTGCAATTTAGTAAATTCTCTCACTTTTTTTTGTATGCTGTATGGTAGGGGTCACATTTCATCCTTTTCCCATGTGAGTATCCCATTATCGCAGCACCATTTGTTGAATTTTTGTTTTGTTTGTTTTTTCTTTCTTTTGTCTTCATGTTTGAAGTACATGGACCAGGAATTGAACCCAGGTCTACCACATGGCAGGCGAGAATTCTACCACTGAACTACCCTTGCACTCCTCCAATAAATTCTCTTTTTTTAAAAGCTGTTCTGTTTCTGGTATATTGCATTCTGACAGCTTTAACAAACCAAAACATGACTATTTTTCCTCATCTGCATTTCTAATAGTTCTTATTATGAAAGCATGGATTTCTTTTTTAAAAGAAGAAAATAAAATACTATCTTCTCAGGTTACAAAGTCTGTGTAAGTATTAACAGAGTCAAGTGTAGGATTCAGTAATAATATTACTGAAAGAATATAAAATAAAGAAAAAAGAACTTTCCACAACTCCCTCCTGGATAACTGTGCCTCCAATCTTGACTTGCACTGAAAAGGCTGACTTGGATCTATGTTCAGTTAAACCCTCACATGGAGCCCTGTTCTCTGAGGACTCACTTTCCAAAAGCTCAGACTTTTTGAAACTACCAATCTCTGGTTTCTTTGTGCCTAGGAATTCAGTTCTCAGCATATCTCTTTCCTCTCATATTTTACTATAAGCTGTAAGGAGAAAACAGGCTGCACTTTACACACCTAACTTGAAAATCTCCTCAGTTGGATACTTAAACTCATCTCTTTTAAGTCCTGCCTTCCATCTGACATCAGAACTCAATTTCACCAAGTTCTCTTAACATTTTAAAGCAAAGATCACCTTTTCTCCAGTTTCCAATAACATCATTTTTTTCTAAGGCCTCATCAGAAGTAACTTAGCATCCGTATTTTTTATAACAGTCTCTTCAAAGCAATGTAGGCCTTCTCTATCAAGTGCCTCACTATTCTCCCAGCGTCTGACCGTTACCCAATTCCAAAGCTATGTTGGAAAATACCACATTTTTGGTATTTGCAATAGCAGCACCCCACTCTCCTGGTACCAAAATCTGCTTTAGTTTCCTAGGCTTCTTAAAGCAAATACCATGAAATGTATTGGCTTAAACAATGGAAATTTTTTAATTTAATAAGCTTACAGTTTGGGGCCTGGAGGAATGTCTAAATCAAGGCATCATCAAAACTATACTTTCTTCTTGAAGACTGGCTTCCTCTCTGTTACTGTGGCTTTCTCTCTCAGCTTCTATGTGTTTCTCTCTCTGTATTCATTCCATTTATAAAGGATTCCAGTATTAGAATTAAGACCCATCCTGAGTGAAGTGGGTCATACCTTAACTGAAGTAACCTTGTCAAATGCTCCTATTTACAGTGGGTCCACATCCTTAGGAATGGATTAGATTTAAGAGCATGTTTTGCTGGGGTACATCCAGCTTCATAACACCACACAATCCTACTCCTCTACATATTCACTTATTAAATAACTATTCATTAGCAAGTAGACCTCAATTCACTTCATGCAATCTGTTCTGTGAACTCAGTGTCCTTTTAAGCACTCATGAAATGTGACCTTATTATAGAAGTAGATATCTTTTACCCTTAAAGTTGGTATCAGACAAGCAGTTATCTCCCAAATAAGGACTGAGCTCATAGTCCTTGCAGAATCAATCTTTATGCCCTGTACTGGCTAAGATATTTCTGGGTGCTTAACCCTTGTTCATGCAAGAGGAACAGAGGAAGGATATCCTTTTAATGTTTTAGCCAATTCACATATCTTGCATAATTACTCTTCACAGTAAGAGTTCATTTTAACATTAAGCATGCTAAATAACATGCCACTAATTTCACCAGTAAAAACCCATTATTGACATTCACTGTGTTAATTAGCTCTACCTCAAGCATTTGTTGGTAATGGATATGGATAGTTACTACACACTTGAGGTAGCTATCTCTAGATTGTGGGCTGTCTGATATAAAGTTAAGTCTACTACCTTTGGAGAATGAATTCTCAGTTAGGACAACTGACTGTTCCTGGTAGTAAATGTTCAACTAGTTGGTATCTACATGATATCCCACTCTCTCTATGCTGAAATATTATACAGCATTATATTAAGCACATGGCAAAAAAAATGAAATCCAATGTACTTGAATTAATTAGAAATGAGTAGTTTTCGAATGCCTATATATATAAACCCTGCTAAATATTTGGGGAGATAAAAGGATAAAGGAAGATAGCTTGGTACCCAGCCATCCATTATACAATCTTCAGTAATCTTGACTCTAGAGATAGATATCATTGAATTGTTTGTCAATTATTTCCGGCCTCTTGTGAGATAGGCTTTGCATCTGAATTCATTTTCTAGGATCTGATTTGTCATTTGGCCAGGATTCTCACTTTCCCAAGTGTGCTGGTTTGAAAGGAAGTATGTGCCCTAAGAAAAGCCATGTTTTAATATAAATTCCATTTCTTAAAGGTAGAATAATCCCTATTCAATACTGTATATTTGAAACTGTAATGAGATCATTTCACTGGTTGATGTGATTTATTTAAGAATGGTTGTTAAACTGGATTAGGGGATGACATGTCTCCACCCATTTGAGTGGGTCTTGATTAGTTTCTGAAGTCCTATAAAAGAGGAAACATTTTGGAGAATGAGAGATTCAGAGAGATTCAGAGAGATTCAGATAGAGCAACACTACAAAGCAGAGAGTCCACCAGCCAGCACCTTTGGAGATGAAGAAAGAAGACACCTCCTGGGGAGCTTCATGAAACAGGAAGCCAGGAGAGAAAGCTAGCAGATGATGCCATGTTCGCCATGTGCCTTCCAGCTGAGAGAGAAGCCCTGACTGTGTTTGCCACGTGCCTTCTCACTTGAGAGAGAAACCCTGAACTTCATCGGCCTTCTTGAACCAAGGTATCTTTCCCTAGATGCCTTTGATTGGACATTTCTTTAGACTTGTTTTAATTGGGATGTTTTCTCGGCCTTAGAACTGTAAACTAGCAACTCATTAAATTCCCCTTTTTAAAAACCATTCCGTTTCTGGTATATTGCATTCCAGCAGCTAGCAAACTAGAACACCAAGATACCAAAAGTAAAGCCTATTTGTCTTTAATTTTTTTGTATTCTCTATGGCGGGGGTCATATTACATTCTTTTTCCAAGTAAGTATCCCGTTATTGCAGCATCCTTTGTTGAATTTTTTGTTTGTTTGTTTGTTTTTTATTTGTTTTGGCAAGTGCACGGGCCAGGAATCCAACCCAGGTCACCCGCATGGCAGGCGAGAATTCCACCACTGAATTATACATACACCTCCCTATTTGTCAATTTAATTGTTTTAAATTTAGTTGTTTGGTTGATATCACCTTTCTATTTCCTGAAAAAACAAATCATCTATCTTTCATCTCAGACCAATTAACCTATAGGAATTGAGGCCTGACCTTAAAAAGTCATGTCTTTAATTTCATAGGAGGTTGCCAGGAATAAATTCTGCCCCAGCCAACTTTATGGCTGAAACAAGCTTAACAAAATCTCAGCAATGTGGCAGGACAACGGCTTACTCTATGTCTCAGATTTCGTGTGTGAGTATTTAATAATTTGACATGCATCTATTCCTCTCCTTGTTTTTATTGTTTGTGGACATTTCAAAACTATAAGGGAAATGTTGTTAGAGTACAGACTCTTTATTTCACACAAGATTAACTCATGAGGAACTTAAGCCATTAGGCTCATAGTCAGCTACAACTAAATCTACTATTTATCGGACACTTATTATGAGCCAGACATTTTCCTAAGTACTTAACAGATATGCCATTTTATCTTCATACCTTTTAAGAAGGCTTCTTTACAGAGACACTGAGGTATAACAAGATTAAGCCACTTGCCAAAGTTACACGGCTAGTGAGTGATAGAAGTACATTTTATATCAGCCCACTGTCTCACAACCAGTCCTTTTAACACTTTCTACTACATGGTAACCAGTCTTTTTATCCAAACTATACTAGGTAGCAGTCCTCTTAACTACACGATAATTACTATTTATAATTTAAGGCAATCTCAAAGTAGAAGTCTTTTATTTATACTCAATACCAAGTTTATGACTTAGTAAATTATGAGAAAATAAGGTGACATTCCCTGAAAATATTATTTAAAAAAAATCATTTTGGTGATTTTATTTCCACAATTTTCTCAATGATCTATTTTGTAAAGTTTCCAATTTCTGGGTCGTCATATGAATAAAAAACAAACATCTCCTGAATTCAACAAGTAATCCTGCCTGTGGAGTAGGCATCTTTGTGTTCCCACTCCACAGGGATTTTCAGAGAGGGTGAGGACACTTCTTGTAAATATGTTGATGCTTAACCTCTGTCACTTGCCCTTACTGTTACAATGCAGGAGGCAACTCCAATGAGAAAGAAAGGGCATATTCGTAGTGACCTCGAGAGATTAGGAAAGTTTTCAAAGTAGTTTATTTTATTTTGTGGGTTTTTTTTTATTTTGAGAAATCTAAATGAGCATATCATGTTCTCTTAGATGGAATGCAGAATACACATCTACAAACTCAGAGCTGACCTCAGGCAAAAGCACAAACTAGGCAAGGCACATCCTTGGACTAGCAATCCCTTTTCTCTGTTTCAATTTCTATTCGCTCTATCCCTCCCCCGCAACTTTTAGAGCTCAAGTGGTCCCTTCCTATTAAAACATATTCTTAAAAAAACTCAAATGGGAAATTTTAAAAATATTATTTTAGTGACTAATGTTAGAAAAGTTATAGGGACATAGATATTCTCATAAAGTTTTTGGTAAAAACTTGTATTGGTTTGCCCTTTGTGTAACCAATTTTAATACATCAAATACTGTTAAAATGAATATGCCCATAAAAAAATTAATATGCCTTTGAAATATTCCACTTCTACAAATGAATCCTAAAGAAGTATTGACTGATGGAAAATTCACAAACTGAGAGAATGTTATCGTGGCATTCTTTTAAGCAAACTGAATGAATAAGAACATGAAATTTGTTTAAACAAATCATGTCACAAACTTACACTAAAATACTAAATAGCATTGTAATCATATTGGAGGAAAAAATGTATTTCTAGTAAGAATTCCTGATACTTCAAATGATAAAAACAGATTGAAATTTTATACAGAAAGCTAAAACATTATGTGTATAAAATAAAGACTAAAGAAGCCACAATCCCCTAGAATTCAAATATTAGCTATCATTAGGTCATAGGATATTGGATGACATTTTTTTTGTTGTCTTATGTTTATTTGTATCTTGAAGTTTTTAAAGTGAATATGTACTACTTGGTTAACAAGAAAAAGGGGGAATAGTTTCTGTTTCACTTTATTTTGTTTGCTTTTAAGAAAGAAAAATCTTATACCCTAAATGCAAATGTAAGTAGCTGTATGTCTTGATGTCTATTAATGAAATGAAAGATTTTTTTTCCACATGGAAAAGGAACTTATAGCATTAAGGACTGTCTGAAGAATAATTTTCCTTAGACATCTTTCCAAAGCATAAAACTGAAACTGTTCAGAGGCTCAGTCGGGCCACATAGTGGTTGGGCCAGCTAAAAACGTCTCCTTATATTTGAAAGTTCCTGTGAAGTGATTTATATCTGCAACTCCAAAAACCGGGTGTTGATCTTCCTGATCTGTACTTAGTGATGTATGATACATGTTTTTCTTGGCCATTATATGATGTGCTATTAAGATGAGAAGATGGGATAGTAGAGGAGCGTTAGAAGGAAAAAAAGCAAGTTTACTTGGAGTGTTTAAATTCTTTAGATACAGATGTACACACTGAAGTCACACCCCGTTGCTCAGTGAACTAAGCCTGACCATGCATTCATAGCTTTGCTCAGCTTGGAGGGTCTTTCCCATCTTCTTAGCTTGGGGTAATTCTGCTCCATTTTCAAAACCCAATTTGAATATTTCCTCTTTCCTAGACACTACTCTACGGCTTTGTACTATGTCCCTCACTACTCCCCACCTGGGACAGAATGCACAGCACTTTGCTCTTCTTGCTAATACAGAATGCCTCAACATAACAATAAGATAGTATGATAAGTGGCATGACACTTTATTTTTCCTTTTCCTACTCTCTAATCGGCTTCTGCAAGTTTGGGTTGTTAGCAGAGAAAGGGCAGGGAAAGAAGGATATGACACTAATATTTATCTAGACCTACTGTTTATCAGGCGCCATCTATACTAGGTTTTTTTTACTTGTACTGCCTTATTTTATTATCAAATAATCTAAACTTCATGCAGTGCTATCTTCACTTAAAGTGGAGGAAATGGACTCTCAAAAAGTTATGAAATTTTATCAAAGTAGCACAGTTGTTGAATATCAGACCCAGCATTGAATCCTGTGCTTTTTTTTTTTCTATAACGCTATGTTCCTTCTCAATGTGAACTGTTCATCATTTTTCTTTATAACCCCAGTATTTAGCAGAGTGATTGGAATATTGTAAACAGAAATCCAACAGATAGATGTTGGATGTTGAATGAATGAATGAATAATTATATGCATGCTCTATTTATTTGTTTATTTGTTTATAAACATTTACAGCTGAACTTTCACAATCCAGACATGCACCAGATTATAGATTTTTACCTTGGGACAAACCATTTCTGATAGCCATACAACTTTCTTGGTTGCAGAATATGTTCCCCATGTGTTCTGGATAGTATATATAGTTCCAGGACATTTGTTGAGCTATTTTGCTTAGGAAAATGAGTTCCTCTTTTGGAATCATTTGGCAATGCCGGGAGGCTATATTAACCTTTTGAGGTTACTACTTTTATTAAAGAAATGATGCCTTGAGAGTGTAAATTCAAGAGGGATAGATTATACAAAGAGACTTAAGTTCCATGAACATTAGGAATTAATTTAGAGTAGCGACTATTGCGAAATGTACTTAAAGAGGCATAGTCAAACCAGAACTTGAATCTTATCAAGGCAACTTTCAGAAAGTATAATGCTCACGCATGTATACTAAATTCAAATAGTCTATGTTAGAGTAATGATAAACATGAGTTTCTTCTTTGCTTCATCATTTTTCAGTTTTCTTGAAAAATTTATGCATAAAAGTGAATTTATTTCATGTTTTAAAAATAAAAATGGCCACAGCTTATTGTTTTTAAGGACTATAAATCTGAATTTTAGACCCTTCCTGATCATAACATGCATAACTTTTTCTTCTTTTTTCAGAGTGATGATTCACATTTGGCTTATTTTGTAATCACATCAGATAAGATATTATTTTAGTAGTGATTTTGATTCTGCCACCTTCTTTATCATTCAAGTTATACAAGCATTAAGGCAACCAAATTTCATAATCTTCTTGCTGCTGTTTGTTCATTGGCTGTAGTGTTTAAAATGCTACCCTCCAAGAAGAATTCAGAAAAAAAATTTTCAGAGGGTCACATAAGTTTCCTGTCAGCTTTATAACCTGCAAGCTGAGAGTTAGCAGTCCTCAGTTCACCCTTGGAGATTAGTGTGGTCAGTCTGCCATTGGATATCTGTGACAGTGATAAGAAAAATATCCAGGTCACAGACAGCCATTATTCTTGCCACTAAAACTTTATTTCCATTCGTAACTATTCATATAATTCTAGCTTGCAAAATAGTTATATGTACAACTCTTCACAAAATATTACAGATGGCTCACATCTCAATCTTGTCCTTAGCTCCATAAGTGTGTATATTTAAATCCAATTCTACTGACCAATATTTAAATAAAGATAAATATGGAAAAAAGATGTAAAAAGTAAAGGAGATATAAATCTCATAACAAGGCCATTAGGGGACACAGCTAAAAGATTAAAGGTAAATATATATTATGAAATGTGGTAATTAGGGGGTCAGGTACTCCTGAAATTAAGTTGAAATGTGATATATGGAGACAAAAGGAAATTAAATATGAAACCCTGAAACACTTATTAAGCTGTCAGTGGGAATCTAGATGATGATGTCACAACCAGGAGAGGAGAGCGACTCGTGCAAAGTTGGACAAGATCCAGTTTGCGCTGTAGATTTATGCAGTTCATTTTGTCCCCTGACTGCATTCAGATGAGCATTTCTCCTCGACATGCACCAAGAAAATTGCTGCATTATGGCAGTGTTAATGGTAATCAGCATGCTAATGAGCACCAGAAGGTCGCTACAGCAAAGAGAGGTTCAAAGATGTATCACCGAGAGGAAACAGGAACGTAATTCTTCAGGGAAAGCAAGTGTCTTGTTTGTAGGTCATAGATTATTTGTTTTGGTCACTGCATTGCACAGGGAGTTTAATTTAAAGAGGAAAAATAATGAAGCTTTTTGAATTGTGAGAGCAGCCCAGCTTAATTAAGAAAAGTAACACCGGGTAGATTTGAAATCTGTGGCAAAAATAGAATTCTTCAGCAGACATGGGATAATACTAAAGAGTGCTGTCCAAGGTGGAATTGTATCTGTGGGGATGCAAAACATGATGGCTTTATTTGCATTTATTTTTAAGTCCAAAGGTGCTTCATGGCTCTATGGCAAGGACAGGGTCAGACTATCACGGGTGAAAATGCTAATGTGCAGAAATTAGGTCACAGTGTTGTGCAAACAGTTTCAGAGTCTAAGTCTTCTGAATTAACAGATATTTCATTGTTTACTTCGGATGTGCATGCTGGCTTCAAAAGGTTAAGTATTTATTGATACTGATAAAGGAGAGTATTCAACCAGAAGTACTGCTGCTATAGCTTATTAAAAACCTCAGAAAATGAATGCTGCACAGATTTTGGTTTAAGCTGGGTAGCTGGAATATTCCTCTCCACCAAAGATTTAAGGAGCCACTCATTGATTCCTATAGTGTCTTAATCGAAACAAAATCATAATATCATTTGTTTAAATTGTTATAGAGATTCTGTGTTTTTGCTTAATGAATACTTTTTAAAACACTGCTTTGCTAATATGCTCTTTGAGTAGATTTTATAACCAAGAACGATGCCTTGGAAATGAACAATGGTAATGATTTGCATTTCCCTTGTCTGCTAGCACATGGAATTTGTCGCAGCACTTCAAATAAATGTTTTTCCCACCTCAAAAAGGACAAATAAAATGGTTCTTCACTGATATGCATTTTATATATATATATGAACATATATATGCACACATGCACACATAGATATAAATGCACATACATACATATATTTGACTAATGTAATATAACAACATAATAATATGGCCATACTACAACTGCCAACATAAGAGTTCTCCAAACTAGAAGTCCATATTTTTTATATTTTCCATTTTCCTTGAAGAAACACCCTCTGTTGTGATGTCAGGAAACGTCCATTGTTCCAACTTTCTAAGATTTAACTCCAGAGGGTCCAATGATGAAACTTCTTCACTGCAAAGAAAAGCAAACTTTGGATTAAATCCGTGCCTTAATTGTTAAGGTTCTTTCTGGTACAGGGTACTTTCACCTTTTTTCAGAACATCTGTTACCAAGTCCTCTCATAAAACGCATTCTGCAGTCTCAATAGAATAATTTGGCTGGCAAAGAATAGGTCTGCGTGTCAATTTGGAAAAAAAAGAAACTAAACTGAAAGAAAAGATGAAGGAAGGAAGGAAAGAGGGAGGGAGATGGGGAGGGAAGGAAGGAAGGAAGGAGGAAAGGAAAGGAAGCTAACCACGGTGCACGACTAGAGGAAAAATAAATAAGATACTTAATAATTTATCAATAGAACATTGTGGATATCACTGATTTTAACCCACTAGCAGCCCACTGAGCTCACTCTGAGGTTTTGGTTAGTTGCTCTAATAAAAGAGCAGGCCAGGGGACTGAACTGAAGCATTTCTGGTTTAAAGAACTAAAAAGTCTGTGCTGCCTTGGTCTGCATGGGAGTTTGCCTGGTTTTAGGAGTGCTCTAGGTATCTAGCTCAGTGTTTCTCGAGCTTCAGTGTGCACAGGAATCATCAGGGGATCCTGTAAAAGTGCAGATTCAGCCTCAGCATGTCTGGGGTGGAGCTAGAGTCTGCACTTCTGATTTCCAGGTGCTGCTGCTGGCCCCAGGCCTCCACTCCCAGCAGCTCCTGCTCCTCAGCGCCGGGAACAGTCATCCTCCTGGGCATGGAAGCCACCTGTCACCAGATGCACGCCCTTAGTACACTGTTTTCTAGGGGGAGATAATTTGGGGGGGGGGGGAATTGAATAAATTTGTTACTGAGAAAGTTAAGAAAGTATTTGTTAGAACAGTAGAGGCAGAGTCTTAAAGGAAACTTAAAGCACATCTAGTCCAGCCCTGGCAGAGAGATCCATGCTGTCTTGAAGACTTTGGGCTCACATTTTTAAAGTAGTCTATTCCATCGTTAGATAGCTCGTTTCATTTTTATGTGTGGAGATGCAATCTGCTTCCTTATACGTTTGACCCTTTGGGTCTATTTATGTCATCTGAAACTATACAGAATGAAATAAAATAGAAAGAGCTAACATGTCCATAACAGTTTCGAGTTTCTAATGCAATTTTATGCTTATTATCTGATTTTATCAACACAAGCCCTTATATATTTATAGACAGTAGTTTTCCCATCACTTTATCTTCTGTAAATGAAACTCCCCAAGGTTTCTAAACCCCTTACCATCTTGTTTCCTTCATTTATACCCACTATAGTTTTTAGTGCCTACTATTTAATTGGGCACAAATTAATTGCAATTAAAGAATTAGACCTTATCTCAGAAAATACTTCCTATTAAAGACTTCCTTAGCACAAACACTTAGCACAAATAGTTCCTAGAGGTTTTGTTAAGTTAATACGTTACATTAGCAATAAGTACTCCCTTCTTATAGGAACATAAGAAGGAATTTTTTCTGTTTTCATACTGCCACACACTGTTTATAAATAGGAATAAACAGTATTCTTATAAATAGGAATCAACTATTTTCTTATAGGAAGGAATGGGGGTCATATAGGCTTGCCTAAATAATTTTCTTCTTCTTTTTTAAGCAGCTTTGGGGTCTCACTTTCCTCCTTTTTTCTTTCTCTTATCTAAATGATCTGTTGATTGATGTGACATACAAGATCCTCTTCTTACTTCAAGACCTATTTTTAATGCAAGAAGCTAAAGATTATATTTGCAATCAGCCTTCTACTGTGCCATTCTTCCTTCTTCCTTACCACAAGAACCCTGATTTCATATCTGGCAGCCATTTGCATCAAGAGAGCCTGGACTCCTCCCTAGTTTGTTTGCTGATGTTGTCTGCCGTGACTCCGGGAACTTGGCAGCTGTCTTGAGAACATGAGGGGACTAGCTGGAAGAGAGACAGATGACACTGAATGTGATAGAGCAAATAGAGGACGGTGTTGTCACTGGACTACTGAATGAAAAAGCCTGGAGTTACCGTAACTTAAAACTTGTGAAAAAGTAAATTTTCCTTATTGTTTTAAGCCATTTTGCTACTTAGAGCAGAAAGTATAACTGACACTGTCTTTCTATAACATTCCTCATCTCCTCCAAGGTGGATGAAAAACTCGGCCAACTTGGGCAAAATATTAAAGGAAACTGATGATATGAGTACCATCACCCCTAGGAATGGCAGGGACAGATGGCCAGAGTTCCCTTCCTCACTTAGATTCCTACCACCCTCATTTAAGACCTCGTCATACTCTCTCATAGCAAGTTTCAATAACTTATCTGTCTGTTTCTCACCTCAGCTACCACCTCTAATCCATCTTCTCCACTGATTCTGGAGTACCTTCCAGAAACACATAATCTCATATAACTCTACGGCTTAAAACTCTTCCTTGGCTCCCCATGGCATCCACAATAAAGTCCAGCCCATGTGCATGCTTTACAAACCCTCCAGGACCTGGCCTCTGCCTACTTCAGTTTCAGTCATTGCCTGGTATTCTGTGCTCCAGTCATCCCAAAGCTGGCAGTTCATAAATGCGCCAGAGTGCCATCCCTTGCCTCTGTGTTTCTTAGCTGCTATTCCCAGTGCTGGGGATCAGCTTCCCCAGGCACTGAAGACTGAAAAGCCCTCACTCATCCCTCTTGACTCAAATGATGCCTCACTGCCTCTGAAACCATCTTGCGGAGAGTCTAGGGAACAGTGGTCTCGGTTTTATGTCCCTTGCCTCTGCCTCTCTTGTAGTGCCTCTTACCCAGAATGATATTCCCTGTATATTTGTCTCCCACATAGACAACAGATTTATTGGAAAATGACCTAATTTATCTTTGTATCTTCATCACTTAACCCAGTTCCTAAGAGAGAGAGGCAGCATCTGACTGAGTTCAAATCCTGACCAAACCACATCCCAGTAATATGACTTTGGGCAAACAAGTCAATTTCTTTATCTATTAAGTGGGGAAGATAATCATAACTGTAATCAATAAAAGAAGTAATAATAGCCTTGTTGTGAGGATTAACTGAATTGATACATGCAAACATCTTTAAAACATGTCTGACATAATAATCACCCAGTAAATATTACACTGTAATTTATTATTCAAATTAATCTTAGAATCATTGGCACTCAATGCTCATTTGTGGACTGCACTGAAAGACTCCAGCTACCCTTTGACCATTGTCTTCAGTAGAGAAAATGGTTTTGGAAGGCACAGATTTAAACAGCAGCGATTCTTGTTCCCAAACATATTTATTTTGCAGCTCATGATGCTCCCTGTTCCACCTCAGTGGTGTATGGGGCACCTAATGCTCTGAGGACTTATGCAGATGCACACTACAGCTTACCCATGTGCCCTGAACAGTCAGTACATGCGTATTTTGAGACTGCGCCCTGTTCACCCCCGCTCCTCAGTGACTTACTTCCAGCTGAGACAACATAGGGGCCCTGGGAGAGCCCAGGAGGTTAAAAAGACTATTTGACCAGAAGCAAAGTGGGGAAGTCTTGAAGTCTGCCCTGAGAAACAATACTTACGAGGTGTTTAATCTTGGGAATTCACTTAATCTGATCTGACTAAATCTCAGTATATACTTGTAAAATGGGGATGGTAAGATTTGCTCTTCCTACCTCATAGCGCAGATGTAAGAAACAGATAAAGCATGTGAATATTCATTTGTAAAGCACTTTATAATTTACAAAGCAGGAGATGTGTAACTAGACCATCCAAAACCTTCTCTGAGCCCTGCAGCCTCAGGTTTTTGGACCTGTGGGACCCCCTGTAAACCTTCAAAGGACGTCTCCTTGTGTGAGAGAATATATTGTGAGTGTGTGTGTATGTCTGTGTATGTGTGTATATGCTCAATAGTCTATCTATTCTCCATATTGTGCCTCATATCCTAAGTCAAATTGCTTATATTTATATAAAGAGTAAAATAAAAGAATTTATTCTAATGGTTAACGACAGTGGAGTAAAATTAGCTTCAAATAAAAATGAAAGAGCGTAATGTTGTAGTTTACCAGAAACCAAGGAAACCCAGTGTATCCAGCAGCACTCTTTCTTCTTTCTTATTCTTTCTTTGTGGTAAAGCTGAGAATAATGCCCTTAGGTTTTTCTCACTATGTATGTAGATGGGGAGAAGAAATGAGCTGCAATAGTGCAAACTCAGAGATAGTGCGATTAAAAAGGCTAAAGCTAATTTGTTGATCTTTTTTATGCGCTATTTCTCTACAATCAAAGTCACCTCACATCAACAATTTTAGTGTAATGTAATTCAACAAAAATATTATTTAGGTATGAGGAAATTGTAAAGAAGGAAACATATTTGGATGAAGTATTGCTCATAGTGTAATTTTAATTCTGAAAGATCTTGCTAAGAGGGCTTATTTAAATAGGTTCTCCCTGAGATGAATATTTAGGGGAAAAATTCCTACAGGATGATTTATAGCAAAATTATATGAACAGAATGAAGGACAGAAGAATTTTATTAGAAAAGGGTCTCATTTCCACAAAATATAAATTATACCTTTTAGAAAATATATTGAATTTTATTAATATTCTGTGGACAGCCTGAAGTGTTAATCTCCATCCCTACCTATAAGACTTTCATTATGATGTACAAGGTGTATTTACCCTTTAACCAAATAATTTTTGAGCAACTCAGTGGAGCCTCCAATTTACAAATCCTACAAAATATTTTCGTTGCAGTTACAAAATCTCACACTTTGCATTAAAAGTTGGCAACTTTTAATGATATATATTTGTGTGGGTATGTATATTTTATGCATACATATTCAGGTTTTTGATACTGCCATGCGAGAACCCGTATTCATTTAAACAAATGATGGTCTTGTACTTGATATCTCAGAAGAATGTTTCTCCAGCATCTACTGTTTCTGTATTGCCATTTTAACTAATGTTTTAGTAGCAGAGATACCATGTGGTTGGGTCTTTTCAGTGCCACGATTAAAATTCTGCCTTGCTTCATCTTGAAATTTATAGTCGGAGAAATCACTGATGGTCTACCATGGAGTACTGCATTTCTCCCTGGCATTTGAAAGTGACCCCATGCGGACCTTGGTAACTAATATTTTTGATGAGGAAATTGACTTATTATGACACAAAGGACTTGGTTATAAATCCTTTTCCAGTCTTATCAGTCTCTAAAATGGAGTCTTCCTTGGGATAAGCCTTTGTTGATGTGAACACAAGTTCGTTGACCACTGATGCAGTGTGGGTTTCAGCAAGTTCAAACTAGTACTTAGATTTTATATTGTTGTGAGGACAGAGGATGAGAATGAAGGAAAGTCAGACCCGTTTTGCGGAAAAGACTAGACCCACTTTGACTCTCAAATAAATATTAAGAGCAAATCTTTTTATTTTAAAAAATAAATTTAGAATAAAGCGGTTGATATATTTCATCCCTCCAGCATATTCAAAACGGAACACAGCCTTCCTGATTCAGTCTAAAAACCCATCAAGTATACTACTGAAAAATTATTATTCTCTATCTATAAAATAGAAACAAACTGGCTTAAAGAGCTAGGCCTGTGTTAAAACTAGAACTTTTTTTACGCTTCAAAAAAATACACATATGTACATTTCCTTGATTCTTTACTGAGTAGCAGGTATGGCCAGCTTCCATTCACATCTCCAGCAAGAGGAAAACTTTGAAGACAGGTCTCTCCACAGTACTTGGGTATTTGAAACCATAACACCATTGCAATTCACCCCAAGTCTTTACATAAAGCTGAAGCCTCAGAGAACTTTACAGAAGGAAAATCTCTGGTTTTTATTATTGTCAAAATTTGATAAAATAGAATTCCAAAGGTACATTTTAGCACAAATATTTCTGACCAACCCTCGGAATTAACATTCAAATTCAAGAGTCCATAGATTCTTCATATGGATAGAAAGAATCAACAAAAAATATTAGACATGATGAATGTAATAATATATGTCCCTGAAAGAATAAATGGGCCAGGTATAAAAAGAAAAAAAGAGTTTAGAATTGTTCCTATCAATGTGTATAGAAACACCAGCGTCATTTTCTAATCATGGAATTTTAGAGCTATAAGAGTTCTGAAAAGATTCTCTAACCTACAGTGCATAATTTCACAATTGAGGACACACACTCGGAGTTGTGACATGTCTCAGGTCATGCAGCCAGCCAATGGCAAAGCCAGGACTTGCACTGGCACCTACTTTCTCCAATTTATGTCTCTTCAAATGGGTTACACAAGAATCTTCATTCAAACAACTTGTGAAGAAAGAGAAGGAGAAGTCAAGCAACCAGAAGAATTAAGGATGAAGGAGAGGCCAAGAGGAAGTAATCAAGGTTAAGGAAGGAATGTCAGTGACATGATGGTGTGGTGGTAAACAACATGTAGGGTCTGAGTGCTACAACCACTCGCTCATTTAACAGAGGACATGCAGAATGCAGATAAAGCTTCCTTTATCATCACCAGTGAAGGAGTCTGTCCACCAATGACATGAAATAACCCAGAAAAGGATATATGGAAAAGGGAAAAGAACATATAATTTGCAATTAGAAAATCTCAGTTCAAGCTGTATTATTTATAAAATCTGTACCCCTCAGATAAGTATAACTTCCAGAGCCTAAGTTTCTTTATCTCCAAACTGTGATTATACTTTCACTGTCTAAGTAGTTTGATAATATATGTGAAATATTTAGATTAAAATGTGCCATGAACTATAAAGAATATTGGACAGTTTCACGTGGCTTTTTAAATAAAAATCTGGCACTGGAAAAGACATTGAGGTTGTCAAATGAAAAACAAAACTGGATTAATAATGATAACAATGATAAGGTAATTAGTCGGTTACCCTTCTTAGTCTTATCCCATGACTTCTCCTGGTGGCTCATGGCTGATATGGATCGATCAAGATCAGCCCAAGGCAACAAGGAAAGGTGAAGTCACAATTATCTATGTAATACAATTATCCAATAAATCAAATACAAACTGCTTGCTTCATTCACATTATTTATATCTCTGTAACTGACCCAAATAATAGAATATGGATTATTCATTTCTAAGGTTTATTTCTGAGCACAACATAATAGTTTTAGACCTTCATTTTAATGTAACATGGTTTCCCCAAAAGTCTCTACAAGCCATCCTAACACCTAAAACCATCAGTCCTATGGAAACTTCTTTCTTTTTCTGCTTATCAAACATTTTCATGCTTTCTTACTCAAGCTATTGAAAGCAATGAAAGTTTGGAATATAAAAAAAAAGGGAGAGAGAAAGATGAAAGATTCTCTTTGTATTTGGTGACTTTAATATAAAAAGTAGGAATCCCCTCTGCTTCTTAAGCTCAAAGCATCACATACAGTGGTATCTTTTCAAATGGCCTGAATTGTATTCTTCACATCCCTTGATTTATCCCTCCTCTGGCTCCTGCAGGAAAGCGTCATTTTTTCCCTCCTGCCCCCTGTCTTCTATATTTCATTTCAGGTGTCTATCGAGGCTATGCAAGATAAAGCTCTCTGCTTTCCCTTGTGCTAAAGTTCTATATGGAATCAGTTCACCTGTCTGTCACTCCTCATTAAATTCTTACCCTCTTCATTCACATCCTGATCCTTGCAAATGAACATTTGCTTAATAAATGTTCCCAAGACTAACAGTGTGGAGTGAAAATCCCACACAGCAGTAAATTATTAACTCAGTCACAGAGGGAGTGCCATATATGACTTTTCAGAATGAGTTATTATGTGGATCATCATGTAATTATGAATTTTTCAAGCCATGATAGAGGAAAATTGAATATTTAATATTTTATGGACATATTCTACACTGCGGACATCTTTCAAAATTTTATGATAATTTTTAGAGTGAGCGAAGAGCAGAATAAAAGTTACAAAATAATTGCAAACTTGAATATTTAATCACTGGGGACGTTGTTGGTTATTTCTCAAGTTACATAATGTAACCAAGGCTGTGAACTTTTGATCATAGTGTATTCAAATGGAAAAAAATAGGTGCATTAAAATCAATCTATAAATAAATTTTGATTGTAAAAGAAATAAAAATATAGAGCTTAATATCATCAAATTGAGACCTCACATGCATACATATTGATGAGAGGCAATCTTGAGTGGTTTGTTCTAAATTGACTACTGCTGAATAAAAACATTTTAAAATGAGTATTTAAAATGGGTATTTTAATTTTAAAATGTGCAAAATCAATGCTGAGAAATAAACACTGAGATATCTTAAAATTTTTTATGGAAAATAATATGGAAAATTGGAATGGGTGATTTGTCAAAAATTTAAAAACTGTTACAAATATTTTACAGCCTTATCTGATGAAAATTAAAGATAAATAATTTCATATCAAATAATAAATGGCATGATTTTGTTATGAATTGCTCTATGACTTTATAAAGATTCATGAGCACTTGTTATATCAGAACATTTGGCACTTTAGTTATCACTTACGTTTAAATTTGACGATTAAAATAGTGAGTCCAAATTAATTGACAGTATCTCTTTCTTGTTGGTGAGGATCATTTCTTAATACACTTTAAGGATATTAAAACCTAAATGTTCACAACCCTGACTGCACACTAGCACTCTCTGGTCCTCCCAAAGGTTCTGATTTAACTGGCTTGAAGTAAAATTAGGCACTGATACTTTTAAATGTTCTCTAGATTATTTTCATTATAAATCAGAGTTGAGAATCACTACAACCTTTAGGGCAGTCAACCAGTTTCCAAAGGACAAAACTTCAGGTACACTTTTAAAATCCCAAAGAGACAATGTTTTGTGAGTTCTGAACATACAAACACCGAGGAAAAAGAGATGACTAGTAAATGGTCCTGCCTTCAAACTGCTCATAGTCTAATGAAATACGCGCATCACTGCAATCCAATACAGTTGCTGCTATTAGAGAGAGGTCTACCAAATGGTACAGGAGAAGGGGAAAAACGACATCCAAAGGAACAAGAAGAACATATTTTAGCCCAGTAATTGACTAAGAAACAATATACAGATCATTTTAGCATGTCAGATGCTAAAGTAAATATCATGCAATAGGTTGGCTTAACAATAGGAATTTCCTCTTCACAGTTTCAGAGGGTGGAAGGCCTGTCTCCTCCCTGGATTAGTACCTTCTGGCTGGCCTGTGCACTTGGATTTCCTTGGCTTTTCTGTCATATGGCAATGCCTTCTCCTTTCTCTTCTGGGTTCCGTTGATTTCCAGCTCATGCCTCTCCCGAGGCTTCTCTTTCTGGGTCCAATTTCCTTTATTTATAAGGACTTCAGCTATATTAGGTGAAGGCCCACCCTTGTTCAGTTTGAGCAAACCTTAACTAATCACCTCTGCATAGGTCCTATTTACAAATGGGTTCACATCCACAGGACCAGGGTTTGGGACCAGAGCATTCCTTTTGAGAAACATGATTCAATTCCCAACACAAATTTTACAGTTGCATTTATTCATTCAATTATTTATTCAGCAAGAATTTATTAAATGACCACTATTTTCCAAAAACTTTCTTATTTTTTAATCTCTAAGACAATGGCAGCTGAATGAAAAGAGTGTGCCAGTTAGCTATTGCTGTATAACAAACAACTCCCAAAATTCAAGTGACTTTAAGATTATAAACATTTATCTGCTCTTGGTTCTACAGGTTGGCAATTCAGGCTGAGCTCAAAAAAGCATGCCTAAGCCATAATCTCTTAAGAGCTTTCAAGAAAGTGAGATTTGAGAACAATGACACTGCATTTACTGAGAAATTGAATCTGTTTTTTGAGTGACTCTTTTACTAAAAAAAAAAAAAAAGAAAGAAAAAAAAGATCTATAACCATAGAAAGCTTTAGGCAGAAAAATACTAGTCTCAGTTGTCAAAGCTGGAACATCAAGAATCTGCTCACTCTTTATCCACAATTGTTTCTTATCCTTGGCTATAGGAGAGGGAGATTGGTCCTTCTTTATCCCACGAAGCCTCTCCTCTTCACACCCCCCACCCCCACTGTGGACGCCTTCCCAGCCCTCTAGGAAAACATGACAGAAGTCAGGTAAAGGAGTCTCATAGAATACTAGTGACGAAGGGACAGGAGCCAACAATATGTGGATTCCCACAGCATTCCCACTCTCTTCTGGAGTCCTCGTATCCACAAGGAAAATGAGATTGGGGAGGAGGAGGAGAGGCATAAGACTTTCTTGCTTGATAGCTGGGTTAGTGGGGACAGCGCTCAGACCATTTGAGACCATGGATATTTTAATCACGCATTATTATATGCTTAACAGTGACCAACAAATAAAAAATGAAATGCCGTGGAATAATCTTGTGAAAAAAAATTTCCAAGCATTTTAGAAGACTAAAAAGATTTGTTATCTGCCAGGAGCAAGCATGTGTCTAGTGGGAAGAAAAAATACTATAAACATGATAATTCCTCCCAAATCTATTACAGGTTTAATGCAGTTCTAGTCCCAGTCCCAGTAGGAATTTTTAGAGAGCAAATTTGACAACGCCATTCTGAAATTGATCAGGGAAAGTATTTAAAGATATGGTTCAAGAAGAAGAATGAAAGAGAGTATGGGTGATTTCTTTTTTTACAAAAGCTTTTATAATTCTTTTAATTTTATAATTAAACTTGCAATTTAACATATAAATATTTGATGCTTAAATGTCCAAAATATGATTAAGCCTTAATATATGCCAATCTATTGTTGGATTAAAAATAATATTATTTCCCTGCTCCTTAATCTTTTAAACATACATTTTAGTCAGTGCTAACCTTGAAACAAGGACTGCGCTAGACTATGCTGGTTTCTGAGGATTCAAAGATTAAATAAGATGCAGCCCTTTCTCTTGAGACAGTTCACAATTCAGTTAATAAGACAGAAGATTAAATATAAAATTACAATATGGTGTTCTCAGGGCTAGAATGGAGATAGAGTCCTATGAGAGTGTATAGACAGGGCCCCTGAGGAAGGGATGCTTTAGCTGAGACTTAGCAGATAAATTGGTGAGTTAAAACAGGGACTATTTGCCAGTGAGGCTGGAGAAGCAGGTGAGTGCCAGATCACAATGGGCCTTTTACATTAAGCCAAGGAGTTTTGTATCTTTTCTCCACTTGACCATCAGGTGTTGGCTGAGGAAGCTGCCAACCCAGCAAACTCCCTAAGCCTCAAAAGCTCTCTTCCTGAAATTACTGTCTACCTCTACCAGAGAAGAGCACAGGCACTCATTCCTCAAGTGCATTTTCATCAGTTGAATGCAAATTAACACATAGAACTAAGAGCATCTACCAGATAGAGAAAAAAGTCTATACTCATTGGTGTAACATTATCTTATAAAATACAAGTTTCATAACTTGTGCTGACTCATCAATATTTGTTCAGATCCCCAGTTACTAAGGTGAAGACACCTAACAACCACCATGTAAATTTAAGAAGGGCCAACAAGATGTTGGAACACTGTAAGTGCTGGACCAAGCATCACTTCTGGGCTGACACAGAGAATCCCCCTTCTATCTTGTCCAGGGCATGAAGCTTTTCAACCAAACTTGTGAAACTGCAGCCAAGAGCATGTACATCGGAGGATGAAGCAGCCATGGCACCTGAAGCTTTGTGTTCTTTGTCAGCAGGGATGGCCACCTTGTGGAGTGCAGAGCAGCCTAATGATGGAAGAGAATGGAAGACAGGGGTGAGTATTATAGAAGCAGGGATGCTGATGAGGACAGGAAAGGAAACAAAGAAAAGAAAGCTGTGGGTAGCTAACCTCTATTCCCCCACCAGAACTGAGGCCAGTGGGTATGGTCCACAAGGACATGAAAGTAAAGCAAAGCATGGATCTCCCTATACTGGTGAAATGGGTCTCTTACCATCTCTTACCTATCACACATGTAAGTACCACACTGATTAATCTGTCTGCTTCCAAACCATGCCGTCTAAGTCCATTTCCCAGGAGCCTTCAGGGACCCTATAGTCAATACAGAGTCCATTTCCCCTCTGCAGCTAGAAAAAGTCATAGCTACTAATTTTCCAATTTATTGCAGTAAAAGAAGGCTCACTAAAGCTTAGCTAAAGTCAAGAAGCCCTGTGGAATTTGTTGCTGTTGTTGCTACTGCTAGCACTTGATATTTCATTTTGTACACCATATGCTGGCAGTAGGAGCAGAACCTTCTTTCTCTTTACTTTTTAGATTCAGCCTGAATTCTTGACAGTGCACACATGTAAATTGCTTCAGAAAATATAATACAGCCTTTTCCTGGGCCAGGCAACTCTACTGGGAACACAAAGTTTGTATAAGCCAGAGTCCTTTTCTTAGTGTCAGAGACAGACAAGTAAAGCAACAATGATACATTTTATTGTTGTTTGATTTTATGAGTCCCATGTGATGGGACATTTTACTTTATGAGTTCCATGTAATGAGGATATGGGCAGGATGGCTTGAGAACATCAAAGAGGGTATTCTAATCTTGTCCTGTAAGATTGGGGCAGGCTTCCTGGAGGATCACTGGGCTAGCCAGATGAAGAGCAGCAGAAGAGTCATTAACTCAGACCTAACAGCAAATGCAGAATCCCGGGAGCAGAGCACATAGCCTGTCCAGATAATCTGAAGCAAGTCAGAACAGTTAGATCATAAGGCATGAGAGGAGGAATAGTAAGAAATGAAGGTGGAGAGGGAGAAAGAAACCATGATGCCATCTCAAGAAGGTTGAAGAATGACCTGAAGTCAAAGAGGAGCCAATAGGAGGATGTGATGGTGGCTCAGTGGCAGATTTCTCACCCACTATGCTGGAGACCTGGGTTCGACTCCTGCAGTCTGTCTATGCAAAAAAAAAAAAAAAAAAGAGAGAAAGAGAAGCCATTAAAAGATTTCAGGAAAAGGAGTGTGCTATGACCTTCAAAATCTGTTATTTCAGCAGGATTTCAGATTTCAACAATATTATTAAAAAAGAAAAAAAAAACTGGGAAAATCAATTATGTGGTCAATTTCCAGAATTCACTGAGCCCAACTTGGCACAGATACCTGAAATCCCCTCCCTTTAGCTCCAGCTCTGTTGCACCTCATTATGTAGCTCTTTCAGAGCAGTGGACTTTTAAAAAATCAACATATTAGTTCCTCACTGGGGAAACTGAACAGCACTAATTCTGTATTGGTTGCCCTCAAGGCACTGTGTCTTCAGTCTCAGGCCTGTCACACCATCTTGGTTGTGGATGAACACCGAGCAACGCATACCCTATCTTGCCTCATTACTTAATTAGGAAACATTGGCATCAGAAAGCCTGGGTCACTATGGAATCTTGTGATGGGGATAGCCCACTTTAACAACAGCACATTCACAGACTAGTGCATCATCTCCGCCTTTTAAATTCATGAATTGTACTTCTGATCTTCTGAGCAATGTTATTCTTCAGGCAGAATATTTAGACAGAATTATTTTGTTTCTCAGGTGAGTAAAGTAATTCAGCCTCGTGGATTCTGGAGTTGTAACACTGTGTGTGCTAAGCGATAATTCCCAGGTCCTGGATTGCCCTAAGTATTTTTTCCTTATGAAGAGCCTCACCCCTGTCCTGATTTCACCTGAGATACTTTTGAACATGCAAAAAGCAAAGGTGATATTGGCTGATGTGCATGTTTATAGCCTTCCACCCTTAAAAGAAAGGTAGCCATTTACCTTTGTCTTAGTAAACACAAGCTATTCTACCTATAAATCTTACTAAAGCATATATGACAAAATGTCTTCAAATTGCCCAGAATTTGCTTTATCTTTAGCGGAATTCAAGGAGGGGGTATTCCTCTTCCAAAGTTTATTCATTCATTCCATTTATTCAAGAAATGTTTATGTGCTAGGCAATAAATGAACTATATGCTATTTCCCAAAGCAGGCATAAGCTATGCACTGTACCTATGAAAAACAAAATTCCAGCAATCATAGTTAGCATGATATTAAGCTTGATAATAATATATAATAATATTATAATAACTAATATTTTTAACAACCTCTGACGGGCCTTATGCCAAGTGCTTACTCTCATGTATACATCATCTAACATTTCTAACAGCCTTATGGGTTCAGCCTTATTATCATATCCCTGCTTTACAGATGAGGAATCTGTGTCTTAGAGTGATGAAGTGAATTACTCAAGGTTAAGTGGCTATTAAGAGGTAGAATAAGAACTTGAACCCAGGTCTGACTGAGCCCATGCACCTAATTATTTTAATAAGATCCCTGCTGAGTACAGAGCATGCAACCTTCTTCATACACTCAGTGTAAATTCAGCAAGAATATATGAAGCACCAAGAGTTTAGAATCCATATTGTTAGCAGAAATTGCCCTTCTGAAGGGCCGAGACAGCAAGGGACAATCTCTAATACAACAAAAACACATTAGGCTTGGTACTGAAAATCTGCAAGCGCCAACAGGGCACATGGTTTGATGAAAGAAACATCTATTGAGCATGTCTTATGCAAGGCTAAATCCCAGGGGTAGAGACACCATCAGACAAGGTGTCTGCCTTAGAAAAGGCCACATTCTTTAGTGCCACAAGTCCCCAAATTCAGACACTCAATTATGTTTTTTCTATATCCACATATCACATATCAAATATTATTTATTTAGTATTTGTCTTTAAATAGGCACCCACTTTATATCATTATAGTGAGTTGGGAAAAAGGCAGAATTAATTATTGCACTAATTAAAATAGACATAAAACTATTAAAATGTGCATGTCCATCCATGCACTACATGAATTCATTTCGAGTGCTACTCAGGGAAGTACCGCCTGCCCTCAATCTGTACTCACATACTCTTCCTCCTCTCTGAGCATCTCTCTACAGCCTCCAGGCACAGCTCTCCTTCTGGGAAAATGCACCAGCTCCTGACCTTTTTTTCTCTCCTCCACCCTCCATACCACCTGCCACCCCACTGCACATGTCAGTAAGTGCTCAATGCCCCATTTCCTCAGAGTCTTCATGGGAAACTCACAAAATAGTCTGACAAAGAAAAATCGTTCTGTTCTTGGAGGGATTCATAGAGTAATAATTATCAATTCTTAGTAAGTTGTTAAGATCCAAATACTGGGCAAATGCTTTACGTGGATGATTAACTCAGTCTTCCCAGCAGCCCTATAAGGATGGTACGCTCATTATCTGCTTTTTATAGGTGAGGGAACTGAAACTCACATTGTGACTATGGGGGAGAAGTTCAATAACTCGTCTAAGGCCCTACAGCCAGTCAGTCACAGGCCTGTGTACATCTAGAGTCTATGCACTATTAGACACGAAGCTGTCCAAACTTCTACACCGCTGTTCCTCATGGCACTATTAACAGAGGCCTAAATTCAGGCCTAGGAGATATCCGGCCAGAACAACTGCTCTCCCCGTCCCACCTCCGCATCCACCGCCCTCCGCTGTACTTCTGCCGCGCTGTCACCAGAACTGTCCTTCTAAAACCATCACACATAGCTCTGCTTATCCATCTCACTCCCTTCACACCGACCCATCTCTGTCTTGTCTCTTCCTGTCTCTCTCTCTCTCCTTCACACACACACACACACACACACACACACACACACACACACACACACACACACACTTAACCTCTGACAGCTGGCTTCCCATTGCCTACAAGGCATAGGATAAAGTTCAAACTTTTTGCAGTATTCCGAGGTCTTCACACTCCGACTGCCACCTGCCTTCCTGCCTGCCTTCCCTCTCAACCCTCAGCTGTAGAGACTTTGCTCGAAAGACGGTGCTCCCTCATGGTGGGGGCAAAGGGCAGCCATGAAAGCAGCAGGCAGAAGGCAGGGACACAGCCCTGGCAGCAGACAGACCTATGTTTGAATCCCAACATTGAGCGGGTTTCTTAACCTCTTGGGACCTCTATTTTCTCATATATAAAACAGTGAAACTATGCCTCCATTGCAATAATGCAAGCAGGTAATGTGTCTAAAGCATATTTGATTGCTGGCACTTTGCAGGGCATCAGGCACCTTGCCCGCATGTAAATACAAGTCAGTCTTACACCTGTGCCCGTATTGCTCTTCAGATTTGCCTGAATTTGATTTTTCTTTTCCTCTTGACAAATGCCTATCCATCCTTCAAGCTCAAATATGACCTCCTCTGTGAAACCTTTCCCAGTTATTTCAGGTGATATTAATCCCTTCTTCCACATTTCCACAGCACTCAGCACTCACCTCAACTACAATACTTTAAGATGGATTTAAAATTATCTGTCAGTCCTCTCTTGTTTCTAATAGAACAAGAGTCTACATATCTACTAAGTGCAGTACTCAGCACATAGTAGGTCTCAAATGGATGTTGAATAGCTTAGCATGTCCCCCACCGCCACCTCTTCCAGACATCATTTGTATTTGAATAATACTGTTAAAAAAGAATGAAACTTCACTGAAGTATGCGCAGGGTAGATTTGGGGTATGTGGGGAGAAGGAGAACCCGTTCTCCAAATCCCAAAATGTGTCCGTTCTCTATGTGTAAAGCCACTTCAGTTCCAGAATCTTTGTCTGCAAATTATATGGGTCTTCCCTTAGAAACATGAGGGGATTTTTGCAACAAGAAAAGAAAATGCTTACAACACCTTTTCACTATAAACTTGATTATTTATGAACTCATACAGGAGAGGGGCTCTCTGGATGCTGGCACTTGGTGCTTGACAAGGAAGAAGCCATCTCCTGCCCCCAATTTATAATAAATGAATGTTGGAGTAAATCTCTTCATTATCCAGATAAAAGATGGAACGTATTCTCCTCCCCCACCAAAAAAAAATCTCTTGTCTCTTCAGCTGCAAAAGCCCCAGAGATTCCACTTTCTTAACATTCTCTCTAATGGGACAGACCTTTGCTGATGGGCGGAGTACCAGTATGACCTCGGCAGGTAAACTCAATGAAGCCGTCAGCCAAAAACAAACACACAGCAACACTGCCTGGAAGCCGGTGGGTGGCCTTGGCTGATAAGAGCTTAGTCTTCAAGCAACTGAGGCAGGAGCCCATTAAAGGTGTTAATTTTACATGATGTGGCATGGCACGTTTATAAATAAATCACAAATGAACATTCCCCACGGTTCCTCTCCTCTGAGTTTCTGTGTACCTGCTGCAAGCCTGGCAATGGCAGAAGCTGCAGCCTTCCACATGCCAGATCAAGAATTACCCTTCAAAAAGTGAGGGGGTTGGGAGGCGTTTCTGTCATGGGGACTTGATAACTTCTGACACCTTCGTCATTGGATCTAGGCACTTTAAAAAATAGCCACTAATCCGTCCTTTGTGGTTGCGTGTGCTCAATTTAAGATTATCATCATAAGCTGCAAGAACAAAACACAGATGTTAGAGTTTCAGAAAAATGTACTGTGGGGGACCATTAGTAAAAAATACTGTTTAAAATATATAACATATGTAACTATTAAATACATAAAAATCCCATGTACCAAGAGGCAAAACATGATGAAAGTTGTTGAATATTTTAAGTACCTATATTGCTGCATAAAATGGTTCTGTGCAGTAGAATTTTCTATTGCAGGAGATTTATGAAATTTTGTCAAAGTGGTAGATCATGCTGAAGTCAGGGGAAATACTAGCACACTTTAGGTTGCTTTCTATTTTTAATTAAGTTCAAAATTGCATCTTTGCACTTGTGAGTGTGTATATAAATATATGTAAGTGCAGATGTGATTAACAATAATGCTGATCTATGCAGACACTCAAATTCGCTCACAAAATGGACCCCCTCCCACCTCAGAGAAAATTATTTAATTGAGGCTGGGTCTGTGTAATCCAATGAACTGGATAGAATGGCACAATTCTACCAGCATGGTTCACCATCAGTCATTTCTAACAGCCTATGAGGAAGGAATTAGACAAGCCCAGTAGGGTCCTGACCTGGATTCCCAACCTGGAGGTGAGTCATGACAACTAAGTGATACCTGACATACTCACTCGTGTTGGTAAAGATGGTGACTGAGCTGAGGTCATTGACCAGAGTCTGTCTAATGCTTATTCTGGGGGACTAAAGCTGGGCAAAGGTTTAGCTGCTTCCTTTTCAAAGACACTCTTGAGAATGAACTAGGGGCTGAGTTACCCTGGGTCCAAAATTCTAAGCAAGAAGTAACAAAGATGGGGTCAAGAGCAGATCAGATGCACAGCAGTGAAAGCCTAAGATAAGAAAAGGCAGAGAAAAAGAGAAATGAAAAGAATGCAAGCAGTTGACTCTCTCAAGACCTGGCCTTTTTCACCATAAGACACTCCCCTCCTCCATTATTCTGGATCCACCTCTCCCCTGAATTTATATAACACCTGGGGTATGTTCCCTACAACCTAGCAGGTAATTATATACGATTCTAGTCCTGTTCATGTTTTTTATGTGCATTTGTCTTTATCCTAACTAGAGTTAAGTTCTATTTGGAGGTCAGTAACCACATCTCATGTATCTATATTTTCCCCAGGGTCTAGCACAGCTCTACACACACTCAGAGTACCAGCTACTGCGCATTGATTGAGTCAATATCAAGTCATTTTTGCTCTCCAGCAAGGATTGATAACAGGAGCCACCCATTCTTCCTCCATCTTGTCTTGTCTGCACCTTTTCCAATGTTCTTACAAAACATATACTCCAAACCACCTGAGGGTGCTTTTCTATTTACATTTACTATACCCTTTGTAACATATTATTTTACACAATCATACTTATATACACTCAAATCTTTCTTTTTAATAGCTGCATAGTATTTCATTGTATGGCTGTAGCACCATTCCTTCAATTTCTTTATTGCTAGGCATTTGGCTTATTACCATTTCACCATGATAACCAATATATATTTGGTTATATTTCATTAAATATATCCATTCTTTTTTCTACCAGTGTTTTTATTTCTTGGTAGAATTCAATAGTAGGAATGCAGAGATTAAAGATTATTTTGCAAAATTTAATTATTAATGATACCTCCAGTTTACTTTCCCAAAACATTGAACAAGTTATCCTCCCTACTGTTAATATATTTAAGTATCTTTTTCCCCACACCCTTGACAGCAGTGAATATTTTCAATCTTTTTTTTTTTTGGCTTTTAAAAAGGAATTTATTAAGTTGTAAGTTTACAGTTCTAAGGCTGTAAAAATATCCAAACTTAGGCATCCAGAGAAAGATACCTTGACTCAAGAAAGGCCGATGGGTCCAGCACATTTCTATCATCTGGAAAGCCTCATGGTGATGTCTGCTAGCTTTCCCCCTGGCTTCTTGTCTCATAAGAATTCCCCAGGGGTGTTCTCCTTCTGAATCTCCAAAGATCTCTGGAGATGTGGCTCTGTTGGCTCTCATTTTCAATCTTTTTAATATTACAAAGACAAAAGAGTCAGGACTAGAGTGAGAGATAAAGCACTTCTCTGGCTGCTAGTAAAGTTGTCTCCTCCTTGTCCATCTGTATCTTTTAAGAACTGCCTTTCATTTCTCATGTGTAATATATAGGAATTCTTCCTATATTAGGAATATTTACATATTCATAAATGATGTACGTATTATTCTTCCAGATCTTCTATGGTCATATCTTGTAAACTCCTTGAGGACAATGTCTGTGTCTTAAAGCCTGTCTTACAATCCCTTCTTACCAGCAGCTCAGACACAGTATGTAATAATCTGTATGTACATGGAAGAGGTTCAATAAATTCATTAGATAACCTTAACCAGCATTAACCAACAGTGATTTGGTCAGATTAAACTGACCTGGCAAATAATCATTGCAGAGTAGAGCATGTGGTGGTGAAATGCCTATGAGCTCAAGTAAGGCAGTTCCTCTTCAATACAAACTTCCCTTCTGGGTTGGCCACCACCTGTTTACTTCTGCCAACACAAAGTGGACTTTACGGAATACATTTGAGCCCAAAGTTGATACATGAAATCATACTGTAAAGGATGTTTATGGTTTTTTATGAAAAAAAAATAAGGAAAAAGATTAAGGGAGCTTTTGATGCAGACACAGAATCATACTCATTTGAGATGGTGCAGATCAGACCCGTACATCCTGTCAGAGAGAATTAAGGATTGAATAATCATATGGAGGTTTTGTTTTCATCATCCCCAACTGATGGAACCACCTGCATCTCTGCCACCAACTTCTTGTCTGAATGGGTCTGCAGGGACCATATGGAGACCTGCTACAGAAATCCATTGTGTTCAATATGTATTTCAATATACATTTGTTAGATACCATTGCCTAAGCAAGGTATTCCAAATGGAAGATTCCCTTTGGAGGGATAACTTACAGTATTCCATAGAATGGAATAAAATATAGCAAATAAATATTATACTTTCAAGAAATGTTTAACAACAGAAAAAATGCTCATGATATGTCAGTGAAAAGAAAGCAAGGTATAAAACTGTATATAGACTCTGACCCCAAAGGATGCATGCTATGTTTTTTTCTAAAAGCAAAAAATATCACAAAATGTCAATAGTAGTTACCTGTTTTTTTATATAAAACCAAACAATAGCATAAAATGTTAACAGTAGTTGTCTCAATGGAAATTGCTGATGATTTTTAATTTTCTTCTTAATACTTACCTGTATTTTACAAATAATTGTTTTGTTATTTTTAAAACCATCAAAAAGTTATTTTTAATAGGTTTGTATGATATTTTATTTTACATGATTCTCAGCCATATTTTGCTCTCTGTTTTCTCTCAACCAACTAATCTGAAGCCAAACTTCTCCTCTTTCACTTCCCATTCTATAGCTTTCATTTATTCAAAAACAACTACCTCAGGAGGAACTGCCAGTGGTAATGGGGGAAAATGGCACTTCTTGTAACATTCCTTGTTCCCAGCATTCCTTACTGCCTGTTCCTTAATGTCATTCCTTACTACCTAAGACAAAATGAAAGAAGAGGAAAAAATATGAAAATCACTTTCACATTCTAGTTTCACTACTACATATCTATCTTTCCCATGAGATAGTTTTCTACTAGAAAGGAAGCTTTGGAAGAATATTTCTAATATTTGGTGCTTTGGTGCTTTGATTCTGTTTCTGTGTTTTGAGAGAAAGCTACAAACTCAAACAAAAGACAAGCATATGTCTTAATATAATATCAAATAAACTGAACAAAGGATTTAAGTAGAAATATATGGAGTAGTTTTATCAATAGAAAATTTGTGCTGTTTTAATATTTTCTATATAATTTTGTGGTTATTAATATTATGAATTTTGGATGATGGAGTGAAATTTGTCTCCTTTTAAAATTTGGGATACATTTTATGGTGGCTCTTCTTATATGTCACACTTTCCACATGACACAGGGGAAATTGAGAGATTATGTATTGTAGTTTCATCAGCAAGAATATTGAGTTTTTATACACACAATTATGACTAAGTCATCAGAAAAGCTTCCCATACCACCCAAAAAGGAAGGTGAGATAAAATCATTTTTTTTTCCTCATCTATCACAAAAAAATTAGTCTTGTTGCCATGCATTTTGCTTATGTGGGGAAATTGTCAGATATACGAAAGGCATGTCTGGATCTCTTTTCCTCTTTCTTGAAGGATCATCAGGACATGCACACTTGACTGAACTGCTGTACGTCCACCATCCCTTCAGTCTCGTAGTCTGTGGAGGATGAGTGGCTCGTTGCCTGGGGATTGCAAGTGATTGCTTCAGCGATCGGTCTCTTCACAAACATCAGAAGTCACACTAGCCAAATAATGTGGCATTAAGGATATCTCAGGGGGCATTTGATTCCATTAACAGTTATTAAGGCTTTACAGTTCAATAGGGTGAGCCAGAGAGCTGGGATAGCAGGACTGTGGTTTAATCTCATCTCCTCATTAACTTGCTGTGAAACAAACTCTGTGGTCAAATACTTCTCAAATTTTCAAATCAGGTAAAAAAATGCTAGGATATTTTGGACAATAGAAATATGCTGCATATTTTGTGCCACAAAAAATATATGTGATTCACATGTGTAACTTAGATTCTTCAATTAGCCACAGTAAAAAAGCCCTAAATAAGGTGAAATTAATTTTCAATATATATTTTATTTAATCCAGTGTATCCAAATACTATCACTTCATTTTGTTTTCAACATGAAAATTTTTAATATGATATTTTATATTCTCTTTTTGTACTAAGTTTTGAGATTTGGTGTGAATTTTAAACTTATAGAATATTTCAATCCGATGCTAAATTTTCATAAGAAATATTTAGCTATATTTAATTGTCAAACATTTTTATTGAAAAAGAATTCACAAGTTGTATCAAGCTATGTAAATGTTTTGCAATAATTGAATTGAGAATCAACTTTTAAATTTAAATTGAAATTATTAAAATATGTTAAATTGGGTGGGCCACGGTGGCTTAGCCGGCAGAGTTCTCGCCTGCCATGCCGGATTCAATTCCCAGTCCCTGCCCATGTTAAAAAAACAATGATAATAAGTTAAATTAAGAATGTAGCTCCTCATACTAGCCACATTTTGAATGCTCAGTAACCATTAGTGGCTATCATATTCTAGACCACAGTTCTAGACTATGTGCATAAAAGCTATGTAAATGCTCTCGCAGAAATCCTTACGAGTAAAAATTCCAGTTCTGCAAAGATTTAAGGAATATACTATGCTTTTTAGATGTTTTTATTTCCTATAGTTTAGTGTTTATCCCTCAAGTTACAAAATTCTAATTCTAGATAGATACTTTGTAACACATTTCAAGTTGTCCTGACTTTTCAAATGGAGAACCCTGAACATAAAAAAAACTTTTCTTTCTAAGCTAAGGTCATAAATAATAAATAGTCAATTACGGTATTATGTTGAACACAGCACCGCCCTCTTGGGTCATTGAAGCATTTGATGCCATTGACTAGACCAAGGTTTGGCAAACTGTATCCTTGGGCTAAATGTAACCATCTATCTGTATTTGTAAGGAAGCTCTTATTGGAACATAGCCATGCCCATTCATATATGTATTGTCTATTTCTGGCTCCATGCTGAATGGAAGGGCTGTGTAGTTGTGACAGACATCATATGACCTGCTAAGCCTAAACTGTTTATTTTCTGGCCCTTTACAGAAAAAGTTTGCTGACTCCTCGAGTAGACTGTACTGAATGTCCGCCCTGAAGAGTTTTGTAGGTTCTTAAATCTGACTTTCATCATTTTCTTACTCTGATTGTTAGCATGAAGTTGTCTCTTCGTTGCCCTCGGGGTTCCTATATGTATAGCAGCTCATATTTGCTGATGTAAGTCACTATGGATTAATAAAACAAGTAACAAGGTGTGTTAGACCTTGTTCATACCCCAGGCAAGTTGAACATCACAGATTCAACTTTAGGGTCTGCGGCATCTATTTGTGTGAAAATGTTTGTTCCTATTTCCAAGTTCTCAGACATGTCAACCTCTGCTCGGCCCTCCTACCTCCTCATACATTGGCTCCCACCCCAACCGATGTTCTCTAATAAGCTAAGTCAGTTCTAGTTTGCATGTCCACCTTGCCTTTTCATGACTCCCTGGTCAGTCATGATTTTCTCTTAGAACTCCAACTTCCCTTTCATGGCCTAGCAATTACTGCATATTCGCCAAAGCTCAGATCCATGGTTCTCACCTCTGTAAGACCTTCCCTGACCTCTCACAACCCCACTCCCAGCTCCCACTGATGCCAGGACTATGTTAAGAGCTCCCTTCCTTCCTCAGGACTTCCTGAACATATGTGATTATCTCCATTGCAATGTTTGTCACTCTGCCTTGAGATTATCTGTACACATTTCTTCCAGTCAAAGGAACTGTGAGTTGCTAAAGGGCAGAGTCACTAGAGTCACTGTGCACATGAGCACCTGGAATGCTTCCTGCTGCATGGCAAGGAATCAGTAAACCATTTTTTAAAGTACTTGGGTAAAAATAAATAATCATATAACCCTTTAGGTAAGTAAATTACAATGTGTAAGTAACAACTTATTTAATAAAATATGCTAAAACGTCAGACTGAACATAACCTACATAACCTAAAGCATGTTAATGCAAAACTACCATACGTCCTCCTGCACTAACACTGGTCAAATTTTAATTTGGTAAAAAAATGAGGATCTTTTATTCCTTTGGTGTGAGACATGTATGTCTAAGTTTAAAGTGTGACATATTTAAACTAGGTCACATATCCATTCATGCAAAAATTATAATCATCTTGAATCCCTACTTCCCAATGCAGACACTCAAATATTTCCCCAAGTCTCACAAAGCCTCCCTGAAAACAAGTCCCCCTTTGGCCTTGTATCCACAGCTACAGAGTCAAATTTCCTCTCAGCCACTCATTCTCTCCTATCCTCTCTCTCTTTCTGTCTCTTTTTTTTCTCTCTCCTCCTCCTAGATAAGATTCAATCCATATTAAAAAAAAAAAAAAGAAAATTTCTCTGAAGGAGGCATAGCTTCCAGAGAGCCAACACAGTCTAAACCAAAGGCAATATTTTATTACTATCTGAGAAGTTTAGCTCGTGGTAACCACCAGGCTCAAATATCTCCAATTTCCAGAAGAGGGTCCTTTCTTTACACTGGAAAACGGAACGTTCTATGTGGATGATTTTCTCAGAACACAGGAACGGTCTGCTCCCAGAACTATATTCAAAATGAGGCAGGATAGAATGGTCCCTGCCTCACTTTGGGGCATCAAGTCTGTGGTCCCTGGTTCCTACCCTCCAAAGGAGTTACCGCGCAGCTGCAGACTTCATGGGACAAGAATTGACCCTAAAGCCCCAAAGCTCCCCAAAGTCAAAAAGTTTGTAAAATCCTGGGCCTGAAGCAGACTCTTAGTTAATAACAGAAAGTCTGAGGTCATAAAGATTGTTCAACATCTGTCCAAAAACAAATTTTGAGTGTGTGACGGAACTCTCCATGCACTCATCATTATCTCCTCCTGGAGCAAAGACACCTGGTGTTCAAATCAATCAATATGGAAAATCACTGCTACAAAACCTCCCTATAAACAAGCTAAATCTACTCTACTCGGGGCGTGTCTCACTCTTGAACACATCTACACTAACCCCTTTAGCATTAACTAACCTTTCAATAAACTTTACTACTTGCTGCTCCTGGCCCTCTCTCTCTCATCCCTAAATTCCCTCCTGAAATGAGACCCCCAAAACTAGACACTGGTCAGCAGGGTTCCAGTTACAAAGAGTGTTAAGTGCTGCTTTTAAATGACAATTTTCCCAGCTACTTTACCTTTAGGTCTTGGTTTTAGCAATGGCCCTCCAATTCCATGTGGAAGAAAAGTGAAGCCTAAAGCATCCATTTCCATGAGAGTTTTTTCTGTTGGATCATGAATACTTCCTACACTGTTCCCAGGAACACTGATGAAAGAATATAAACTGGATCCTTTGGTGACTTGGTCAAAAATTCCCATTGAATTAAAACTTCAAGTAGATTTGTTTATTTCTTGGCCTGGAAAAGAAATCCTCTTCACATGGAAAAAAGGAACCATGAAAGTAGTTGGGAAATGTGCATTACTAAGAATAAACTGAGATCAAGAAATTGTAAGGCAGGTTAGTTTTCAGTGACCAGAGCCCTGAGTGCCCTCTGTCTGGAGAGTTAACTTCTGAAAGTGAATCTTAGGATTTTTTCCAAATACCTAGCTAAATCTCTACATATGGCTGAGGATCAAAGTTGATGCTCTGAGGAGACTTGTGATCTGAATACCGCCCTTTCTTGGTAATAAATAATTCCTTATTTAGATCAGAAATATAATAGAACAAAAGGTTAGGACTGCTGAGCTCTATAATCGGACACAAAGGAAAACCTCATTCTTCAAATTGTTGCTCACCAGTCTTTTAGATGAGGCTTGAAAGATTTTGTTTGCAAAAGCTGTTGAGAGGTTATAAGGTCACCCTTAGCTACAAAGCTCCTTAGGGTTTTCAAAGTACTTAATCATTCCCTGAAGGTGCCCTTTCCCTGGGCAGTGTTCAAAGCCTCCCTAGAAGACTCTTCAATATTTCTTTCTCCACAGTCAAACTAGGTTCATTGTTTAGAAGAAATAGATTAGGTGAGTGTCTTTGAACTGTATTTTGAATGATCTATGATGTCAAATGTCCTTAAATAGAAACAAATAAGCCTTTCACTTATGGCGGAAGAAGGAATGAGAAGTGTTACCTGTAACAACGGGGGGAAATGTGGTTGAAGTGGCGGTGTCGCATATCACTTAAAAAGCAAGCACATCTTCACGAAGGAGCCAGAATTCAAGGGTTTTGTCCTATGTTTTCTTCGTATAGCCTGCCTCCTGGCCAGAGGCCAAACTTGCCTTTCTGAAGCGTTGCCATTTAATTCACAGTACCTCCTAACAGCTACCTGGACAGAGCAGAGATTTAAAGCAACATCAGGGCGAGTCAGACCAAATTATCTACTGCTATCAAGTAATTAATTAGTAAATCTTCATTGAGCACAAACTATGTTTAAGGCAGAAGTGACATTTTATAGCCTGTTTTCTCCAAATCAAAGTCTAATTTTAGACTTCTTAGGGTTTGGTAAAAGAAAAATATGCCTCATGTCCATAATTAGAGGCAAATCAGACCAATTTATTCGTGAGCCAATTTAAACATGTTTATATCTGCAGTTCTGGAGGGTGAAGGCATTGCTTTATCTGTGAAATGAGATAATACAGATTATATGCATCTGCCCGCTTGGTTAGTGCTGTCACATGCATTATGAAATCCTAGGTGTAGGAAATTAAAGCAATATATTGACAAGGAGATTTTAAGTGAATCTCTGTCTGTAATCTTAGAAATACCAGAAAAAAGAAAAAAAAAAAGCTCTTTAACTTTTCCAAGAATTGCCTGGACATAGTTTTTTAAGTGCTTCTCAAATTATTTTCAACTTTTCTCATCCTTCTGAGCAGATCTTATTCTATATGTATAGATTGTGAACAGTGCACACATACCACACACTCTGTCTCACCACTCGCTGTGGAGATAAGAGTGTGTAGAGAAGTAAAATGACGTTGACTGTTATTGGTTGTGGGCTTTTTAAGCCAGACGTCATTTCTTCCTTCTTTGTTTTAGATGGGAAACCTGCAGTCTGAGTTGGACAAGAACAGTCAGTTCCTCAGGGGCAGAACTAAAACCAGAACATTTTAACCTCCTCCTCCCACCCAGTTAAGTTTTCTTTTTCTTTGTCACTGCTCATTCAAACCCAATTCACACAACAACGGCAAGGAAAAGCAAGAATCTATTTGTAATTTTCTCCAGTTTGAGATCTCAGCAATAAAATTTTGGATAAATTTACAATAAAAATTATAATTCCAACTGCACTCCTTACCTGTTCTGAGCTAATAGAATGATAATCAAAATATTAATTTCAGTCTGAGCACCAACCAATCAGAATGAATGCATGCTGGCACAGCTGGCAAGAGGATTGGGGAGGGAGTGGCATCTTTCGATGGCCTTAATTCTTTAGATGCCAGATCATGGTTAGCACTAAGATCATGGCTTGGTGTGGAAAGAGGAGAATTGGGGACATCCAATCAAAGAGGCCAAATGGTCATAGCAGGGGAGGGGCATGGTAGAGTCGAGGGTAGCCATTTACCAAATAGCACAGAAGTATTTCACTTTTCTAATAACCAACATGACTATATTGGTGCATAGGGACTGCCTTTCTTAGATTTTACCTTAGTTCTTTCAATTACCATAGGCAACCAAATCTCCTTGACTAGTGTTTCCCAATCTAGTCTAGAAAGTAAAAACCCTTGGGGAAATTTTAAACTCCTGATCCATGGGCTCCCCACTTCCCCACCAAATTCTGATTTCATTTGTCTGCATGCATGTTTTCTAAATCCTCCTCAGGTAATTCCATGTATAGGCAAGATTATTAACCACCACCCTTGGTTGCATAGACTTTTCATCATTGAGAGTGCATGTAGCAAGACCGGCATTAACCATACATCCTTTATCATCTTTTAGGAATGAATACTAGTGTTGTACCTCTCACCATCACTGTTCATCCATCTCTATAAATAATGAAACTCTGGCATGATCCATGTGGTTCCCGTGCATTGGCTCACAGGTAGATCCTTGTGCAAGAATTAAGCAGGCCCTATAAGCTACAGCTACCTTTCACTTGCATTTGCCTCTCCATATGTTTTTGTAAAAGCCTCTCTAGTTTGGGAGCTGACTCTGGCAAGAGCAGAAAGTCAAATGGAGGTAATGTGGAAAAAATCTTACTGTACATTCATCATGAAAGATGAATTTTGAGCAGCCACTTAATCCCCAGTTATCATTATTTCTTACCTTCTATCATGCTTTGCTTTATGCTCTTTGCCTAGAGTTCCAGATGACCTCTAGAGCAGGAGAGCTCCATGGAACCTGCAGCCACTTTGGCTAGGGCTCCTGAAATCCTTTCTAGTTCTTCCCAGACCTCTCTCCTCATGGTATTGGAGCTGACAATCATTGCCCCACATTTACAATTTCTTGTATGGGTCTTACAAATAAACTGTTCATCACCTGGAACCACCAACATGAGGACCTAACTGAAGACCACCTCCCATCTGTCCGGTTGAGCTCCATCGTCCCCATCTTCATAGTATCTGTAAATTACCTTTGAACCTAGGTCTTAAATTACCCAGTAGCCATCATGGGTACCTGTACTCATCCCACTTTCTACCAACCCCTGCCACTACCCTGTGCCGTATCCCTGACAGTTCAAATCTCAGTGTCTCTCAAGTCCAAGTTTACCTAAATTCTAACAGGTCCTCTCAAGTGTGTGAAGATTTCCCCTGTGTTCATGTGCCTTTATTCTTTTTGCTTCTGAGAAATAAATGAATGTAGATTATATTTTATTTAGTGGTTACCACTTATGAGTTAAATCCCTTTTATATTCCTTCCGTATCTGTGACTGGACAAGAAAGAACTTTAAAAAATAATGTTTTTTAATAATCCAAGCATCGGCCATTAGAACCTCAGGTAAACAAATTGTAGTATATTCATTCCATAGGATACTATCAGCATATACACTAATAATAAATGATCTATAATTACTTGCAAAGGGTCAATTTCACAAACGTAGATAGTATTGAACAAAAAAGTCAGACCCCAAATGATACATGTTATAGATTCCATTTATATAGAATTCAGATAAAGGTTACCTTTGTGAAAGGGGAAGAGAGAAGTGATTAGGAGGTAGCTCAAGAAGGACTTTGGGGTTTAAATATATTTTATATCTTGCCCTGGGGGATTATATGGGGAGTTCACATCATGATAATTTGTTGAACTGTATACTTAAGATTTGTGCATACTGGGATACATAAACTTGAATAAGACCCAATTGTTATCATCCAGAATGTCATAATCTAGTGAGGCACACATCATATACCTGTTATGAAGCTCATAAAAACCAAAGGCCATAATAGTGGTAAAACACCATTCTTTGCGGATGTTTGGGGAAGAGCAGAGTGATTCATCCAAAGTGGGTGAGGGTAGAGGACAGAGTGAAAAGAGAAGGCTTATTAAAGAAAATGATATTTGAATGGGAGCCTTAAAGATTAGATAGCACTTTAGAGGAATCTAAGGTTCAAGAATATCCAAATAGAATGAACAAACTGAGCAGGAATTTAGTAGCAGGAGAATATTCCCTGAAATATTCGAGAAGGAGGGAGTTGATTGCACTGTGGTCTAAGTGGTGGCATGGATTTGAGATTTTTACTTCAATAAAAAATTGGGAAATATGTTTCCTGATATAAAGGATATAGTAATAAAGAGTTGTTTGTCAAGCGTGAATTAGGTAATGGTACTTTGATTTCATTCAAGGAACCCCATCTATACTTTCACTGGTGCCAGAAATATCACCATTAGAAATTCGGCCCTTGTGATTAAGGTAGGGTCCTGTTATGTGCAAGTAGTGGTGGAAAGTATGTCACAAATTACTGAGGATTAATATGTCCTTACAGTATAGTGAGGATATTCAGAATCTGGTTCTATGATACTTACTTGCTTATCTGGTTATTTTTGCTTTATAACAGACTATTCCAAAACATAGCAATTTAAAACTTCAGTACATTTTGTTTTGTTTACAGATTCTGTGGGTTGGAGATTTTTGAAGTGCTTCTCTCTTGATTCGTTTGCTCCTTGTCGCACTGACTAAGGTTCCAAAGTGGTTTTCTGCTGCTGGATGCCCTGGCTGTAGAGGGCTCAAGATGGCTTCATTCACATGTTTGGTGCTGGGAGTGCAAAGTCTCAAAGGCTGAGCTGCCAGCCCAAGCCTCTGGAAGTGGCCTTTCCCTGTGACTTGGCTTCCTCACAACGCTGGCAGCCTCAGGGTGGTCCGACTTCTGACATTACAGCTCAGGGCTCCAAGCACAAGTGTTCCAGAACTATATCGCCCTTTGTAATTGAGACCCCAAAGTTAACTACTGCAACATCTGCCATACATTGTTAGGTGAGGCAGTCATGAACTCTCCCAGATTAGGAGGGAAGGGACACAGACCCAGTTCCTGAATAGGAGGAGGGACAAGGTCCCACGGTAGAAGAGCAGGCAGGATGAGAGAGAGCGCTAAGGCCAACTATGGAAGTTACCATCTGCTGCACTAGCTGTGTGACCTTCAATTCACTTAATCTCACCAAAGCTCAGTGACTTCATTTGTAAAATGATGATAATAATAATAATAATACCCACCTCACGGGATTGTTTTGAGGACGGATGAGATCATTCCCATTAAGTGCTTAGCACAGTGCCAAGGGCATAGTAAGAGATCAGGAAGCATTATTTATTTAGCTCCTTATTACAGGGCTGGGGAGATAAGAAATGGGGAGATGTGACTCTAGAATAAAAACCAGGGGTTTTGGCCTGGATAGGGAGGGGCTGAAAGGAAAGGAACAGGCAAGACGCAGGAAAAAGGAGACTTTCCAAGGAGGCAAAATGTTTCTGAAAACAATGCTGGGCAAGGAATAACTACAAATTTCCTCAGCTTTCCAACTTTGCCTAGAATTGGCCTTGGTATTGTGTCAAATAAGCAGTGGAAGATGATTTGTTTATAAAAGTCACTGTCATTAGAAACATCAAATCATCTTCATTCTTAGGGTTGCCAAGTAAAAATAAAAGAAGGATCCCACTTTTGACACACCCTGACACAGACAGCAAAGAGTAATCTTTCATAACTCTCTAAACAAATGAACACCAACCTTTCTGGGCCATAGGGTGCCCTGGGATTTGCCACAGGAATGAAAGGCTATAACAAACTTTAAGTGAAATAAATGCATCTCTTCCAAACAACTCCCAGGTGAGTCGGGTAAAGGGGATCTGTATTACAGGATGCTTTATTAATTCTTAATGGAACTAGCCAAAAAACAAACAAACAAAACTTTTGCCACATTGTTGTGATATAAATATCACAAAATATAAATATTTATATTTATGTAAATATAAATGGCAGTTTTTAGTTAATAAGGAAAACAGGTGGCTACGTAAATTAACAATTTGCAAGGTACTAAAGCTAGGTTTTTAATCATAAATCTGATCTAGTAAGCATGATGTATCAATTGACAACTAGCTAAATGATCCTTTATGCCATTTTTTAAAATTGCAGAAATCTATAGTAACAGAATGGATAATAAATGTTATTGCCAGTTCTCTACCTATACTAATGCCATCTTTTGAGCTTGTCATCAAGAATACTTATTGAGCACCTACTGAATACTAATGTTGAGTCATGTGAAAGCTATTGCACCCCGACAGTTTCTAAACGATGACAGAGATTTGAGATTAGCAACAGTCATGGGAACTGTGATTTTACATTGAAGAGCTGATTGTGAGTATAGAGTTTGAGTGTTTCTGAAAACAATGCTGGGCAAGCAATAACTACTATTTTTTTTCTGTTCGTTCCAACAAACGAACAGAAAAAATTTTTTACAAATATTTTCTTAGTTCCTACTATGGGCACAAGCCTTGCTATGCATACTGGGATACACAAACTTGAGTAAAACCCAATCATTAATGTCATGAATGTCATAGTCTAGTGGAGGAGACAGAGGCATACATCATATACCTATTATGAAACTCATAAAAACCAAAGACCATAATAGTGGTAAAACACCATTCTTTGCAGATGTTTGGGGAAGAGCAGAGTGGTCATCCAATGGAGATGGGGGTGGGGGGACAGAATGAAAAGAGAAGGCTTATTAAAGAAAATGGAATTTGAATGGGAGCTTAAAGACTAGATAATACTTTCAGAGAATCTAAGATTCAAGACTATCCAAATAGAATGAGCAAATTGAGCAGGACTTGAGAAGCGTGAGAATATTTCTCAAAATACTCGAGAAGGAGGGAGGTGGTTGCACTGAAGTTTCCTCACAGTGTTGCTTCTGTTTACTTCCAATACTTTGCTAGTCAAGAGGAGAATCTCAATAAAAGTTAAATAAATGAATACACTAGGTGATGGATATAGAATTAAAAAGGTAGGTAGAGGCAGAAAACTTTAAAATATGAGAATACGCACTACAAAGTTCAGACCTTATTCCATATGTAATGATATGACGGACTGATGCTCTAGGAGAATGCAGCCACGTGGTACATAACGAGTGAGGGAGGAGAAGAGGGAAGACAGTGGCAGAGATGAATTTCCCTTTTACTTTTTTTTTTTTTTTTTACCACCAACCAAGTCTATTCTTAAGGTGGACACTCAGGAGGGATGCTTGCCTAATTCATGGAAATATAAAAATTGTGTAACAGTCTTGACAGTTACCATGATTTTATTTCTAACTCTGTAGTTAGACTATCTCCACTACATTTTCAAACTTCTCAGGATTTTATCTAAGGCATCTTTGAAATGAGCTACTTGTGATATATAATTTTAAGACTTGAAGAAACTGGAAAAAAATAGTTAGAAAATATAAACTCATTCGACTACATGAGAAATGAGTAACTTACATACAAGTTGAAAAAAGAGGCTAAAATTAAAATGCAAATAACATACAGTAAGAAAAGTATGCAGGAAAACATACAAAAGTATAATACATATATTATGTTTTATATTATATTTATATAATTTTTATAATATATTCAGCTAATTTTATAATATATTTATATAATATAGTATAATACATTTATTATATAAAGAGAGCATTCAATTTGGTAAGAAAAATACTAAAGAACCAATAGATAAATCAGCAAAAACTTAGATAACTGAGATGATTTACTTTAAGAGAAATGCACATTAAAATGGGAAGTGTTTAACCTAGATAGTTTTTATTTTATTTATTTATTTATTTTTAAATACGGAACACTTTACAAATTTGGGTGTCATCCTTGCGCAGGGGCCGTGCTAATCTTCTCTGTATCGTTCCAATTTTAACATATGTGCTGCCGAAACAAGCACACCTAGATAGTTTTTAAAAAGCTAAAACATACCTCTCTTTGCTTTAGTGTGCTTTGAAAACTATTGCTTTTTTTATTTCTTTGCTTTATATATATGTTATACTATACAATTATTAAAGTTAAAAAAAATTGATGTGGGGGGAGGCAGGAGATAACTTTCTCAAAATAATAGAAATGATTAAAGAAAGGCATGCAATAAAAGGCAAAATAATGTAAAAAATAAAAAAATAAAAAAAAGCTAAAACAATGAGATGCCATTTTCTATCTATTGAGTTAACACAAACTATGCTTTAATGTTTATAACCAATATCTGCCAAGGTTGCAACGAAACTGTTATAATTATTACGGTGGTCTTAATTTGTATGACTCCTGGAATGCTACTTGACAAAAAGCTATTTGATCAAGATCCATAAGAAACTATGAATCCCACTCATGGGGCTAGATCTAAAGAAACTTTTTAAGGAAGAAAAATGCATACGTTGGAAGAAATTAATTGCAGCATAATTATACAATGAAAATCTGAGAAAGGCAAAGCTAAATGTAGCAGTTATTGAGTGATAATCTACATTGACCTCTGTGATAACAGTAAAGAAAGCCAAGAAGACATGTCTGCCATCAGTGAGCCCAACAAGGAAGAGCATACTGCACATGTTAAAAAATGAGAGTCATTAAAAATCAAACGAAGGGAGGCTTTTAACTTTTCCCTAGCCCCTAAGGCAAGGGTGCTAACATGGGATGATCCTCAGAGTTACTTGGAGAGCTTTCAAACTAAATGCATGCCTAAGCCCCACCATTAGGAGATTCTGATTCTGATTCTACCAAATTCAGTAAGCTGTTTTCGTTCAGTTTACTTACACTGAAAAAGTGACAAGGAAACACATTTGCATGCAGATGTGTTTGAGTACTACTAGTCAGATCATTAAAGCTTGTCAAATGCCCTGAACAAGAAAAGCAATGCACGATCATGCCAATTTAAACTGTAATGAAAACTCGGCTGTGGTTGCAAACTGGGGACCATTCATAGGGTGCCAGTGACCATAAATTGACACTTTGTGCACATGACTTTAAGATACTGAGAAGGTATGATTATAAAATTTAAGTGATAACTTTTTACTAGCCACATTAGAAATGAATGACTAAAATCTAAATGGATTTTTATGGTTGTTCTCAGCTTTTACTACCTTTAAAAACTTACTGTCTATTATTAAAGTTATTCATAAAAATATATAATTAATTTGAAATGCAATAACATCCCTTCCTTGTCTCTTTTTCTATTTATTTATTTTTGCCCATTACGTATTACTCCCTAAAGGAAATTCCATTTTGTCTATATTGTGTAATATAGTACTCTCTTAACTGTTCCCTTTTTCCATGCCATAATTCTCAAGTTGTTTCCGATGTGTGAAATATTAACAAATCCTAATTGGTTGTATAATAAGAGCAGACAGCCTATGCGGTATTAAGCTACTTCTACACCACCTATTTTCTGCATGCAAATCAGACAGAAACAAATGTTTGGCCCCAGCTGGGCAAAATGTCCCATTTAGAATTCTTTTCCTCTTCTTTGTTCTTTGATGTTCTGCAAATGAGCTTTAGAACTCCACTCTTCACACAATTCAATTTTACAGACCCATTATCTGAGATATAATGTGGAGGTTAAATATATCAGGGCAGCCATTATGTGAAAATAATTAACAGTAATGAATAATGCACTAATTCCACTGATGAGAGATGGTTATATGTGTAATGAAGTGTTGGGGCAGCCCTGACAAATGAAATTAAAATATTTAAACACTGTTTTATGATATTACTTTGCTCATATAATTTCCTTTACCTACAATGAGCCACTTGGATTATCGTCATTATCTTGACAGCTCTGAAGGATGAAATAGTGCGGGTTAATGTGACAGCGATTAGTCAGAGGGAAAATCCATCACCCAGGGCAGAACGGGCTGAGGCAGAAAGGGCCTCTACCCTGTCCCGCTTGCAACACGAGAAGAATGATACTATCAACAGCACTTCAATATTAAATGGATAGAATTATCTTGTCATTCAGTCACAGCCTCTGAAGAACTACCTATTTGTACCTGCAAAGGAAAGGTCAGCCTTTCTTAATCACCCATAAAAATCTGTTGATAGATTCTTTCTATCAATAACAGTGACAGAAATAGAGACGGGAAGGAAGCATGGCAATTTAAAAACAAGAAGTTTCTCCCTCAAGTTCTTGTAGCTACCCCCCCCCACACACACACACAATTTCTGTTTAAATTAAAATGGAATCTCCAAGCTCAATATGTTGAAGACACCATTGTCTGCTGATTCTCCTTCCTCTGAGCTGATTACGTTGGATTCTTAATTTGAAAACAGATTCTGCCCTTGTTGAACTTAATTTTATGAATATTCTTTGGAGCAACTATTCCTAAGCCTGTTTGTAGCAGCCATACAAGATGTGGCAAGTTTGAATTTTACAAACCTGATGATGATGTAATTTACCTGCTCTTCATTAACTTGATATCCATCACTCTAAAATTTTCGTTCAGTGGTTTTCCTGCCTTGACCACAAGATGAGTTGCTTTAATCTCCTCCCATGAGAGTAAAAACCAGACATGCTCATTTAAAGAAAAAAACTTAATTTCTACTTCATTTCTCCCTTAACTAGTTCCAATATACTATAATTTCTCCTATACAACAAAACATCATTATTTAGTGTGAAAAATAGAATGCTTCATTTAGTAATATGAATAAATTGAGTTCAAATGTCCACTTCCTTTATTTCAAACTGGAATTCATTTCCAGAATAATGATAACATCATTGTTGATGAAAAACTTTTGCTGGCCCAGCCCAGCTAGCATTGGGACACAATGGCAGGCCATATCGAGTCAAACACTTTTCAAAATGTAAAACATGATTCAGTATCTCCTCCACCGCAATATGGCAATATTGCCTAGATATAGCAATATAACCATCCCTAAACTTAATGGAATAAATAAATACCAAGAAACCATCACTTAGGGATTGAAACACTCATTTTTATCAGGGCAGAAAAATAATCAGAGATTTTTGGAGAGCCAAAAGCACAACATCATAGAATGCAACTTAACAACAAAACTGGGAGAATAAAATAAAGCCTATACAAATTGCTAAGATTAATTAGGCAATATCAGTATATTCATGATTGAACCTACAATTAAATCAAAATAGTAAGGTCCAGTATATAAGGGGTGTTGCAGTTACCTGACAGATTCATGTAAATCTCTAATCTAATGTGCAATGTCATTTTGAATGCTAATTCATTACCATCTCTTATTGCTACCTCATCTAACATTAAGGAAAACCCAGAGAGAGAAAAAATGTGCACCACTCAAAACAAATCTATGCTTATGTGTGCAGATTTGTGAAGTGCATGACATCATGTACAGTATATCCATCTATCCCAATAGGAAATAACCCTTGAAAATGATATACCCCTTTCCCGTACTTCTTACATTTGGTTTGAAAAAAATTACAATTTACTTCAATTATCTGACAATGAAGTGCCTCGGTAATAAATCTAACATTAAAAAATCATTTCCAGCAAATTACTCCAATAAAATCAATGAAGGTCAGGCTCAGCTGTAGCAACAAATAAATGACATGCTATTGACAGGCTAGATGGACTTAATTGTCATTTATAAAGGTTAAGGGGATAAAACAATCTAATAGAGAGCTGATGTTTACTAAACAAAAATAGAAGTGAGTGAGATAAATCGAGAATCTGAGTTAAGCATGCTTCAACGTTCTCCTGGGCCTGAGCAAAAATACAAGTTATTCTAACATTCAGCAGCATGTGTGCTTGATTTGGTCAATATTTAGCTGCTTCAGGCTGCTTTGTGATCTTTCTGCCTTTTATATATTGAAGACATGAAACAGATTTTTCTGCTAATAGAAAATGAAGAATTGATAGAATTGAATAACAGTAGCCAGGTTAAAAGCAGTTTGACCCATTTCAAAATTCCAGTAGCTGCATCTTGTAGAATAGCAAATACCCAGAGAAGAAAGGCTGCCAGCTCCTCTGATATGAAAGCAGACGCGAACTGTGACAGTGTTCTTCACCAGACATCAGCCTACGCTCTAAACCTTCATGTTTTGTTTAAAATACACATTTGCGTATAGACACTGTGAAACATAACTGAACAAATCTGGAAGGATCTTTTGAGCTAATCAATTACCAACAATTCTTCTGGTAAATTTTCATTGCGTTCACAATGACTCGGGTCAAACTTTGTACAAACTTTCTCAGGATAGACTCCAAATCTTCTCTCACTTGGAAATGTGCAGGCTCTCTCCTCTGTATTGTAAATGGGCCCTCAGCAGGGGTTTTAACCGCAGAAGGGGCATTTTTAAAGCAACATAGCTCTCCTGAAACCATAGAATCATAGCAGCTTAAATAGAGAAAAGAATAGTAGAACATCATTGAATCCAATCCCTTCTTCTTACAGAGGAGGAAACAGAACCAGAAGGAATAAAGTAATCATTGCATTAAAGCTTTCGGGTGAGACTGAGTCAGGACTCACCCCCCCCTCCCCGTGCCCATCACCTGCTCCCACAGCCATGTTAGAAGGTCAGAGGCAGTGTTGCCTGCTCCCTGCAGACTCCTGTTTCATCAAAATACATAAGCTGCAGCTATAGCCTCCCTCTCTGAGGTGGACCCACTGCCCACCCCACTACATGGGACATGAGTCCTCCCAATGAGCCTGGCCCTGGTACTGTGGGACTGAGAAAGCCTTCTTGACCAAAAGGGGGAAGAAAAATGAAACAAAATAAAGTTTCAGAGGCTGAGAAATTTCGAATAGAGTTGAGAGGTCATTTTGGAGGTTATTCTAATGCATTAGATAGATACTCCTGTTTAGTTTTAAGTGTACTGGAATAGCTAGAAAGAAATACCTGAAACCATTGAACTGTAGTCCAGTAGCCTTGATGCTTGAAGGCAATTGTATAACTATATTGCTTTTGATCGTGTGAACATCTGATCATGAAAGTCTTATGGCACTCCCTTTATCCTGTGTATGGACGGATGAGTAAAAAAAATAGGGACACAAATAAATAAATAATAGGGGAGAATAAGGGAAATGGGATGTTTTGGGGTGTTCTTTTCCATTTTTATTTGTATTCTTACCTGTATTTTTTGGAGTAATGAAAATGTTCAAAAATTGATTGTAGTGATGAATGCACAACTATGTGATGATACTGTGAACCACTGACTGTACACTTTGGATAATCATATGGTATGTGACTATAACTCCAAAAAAATTGCATTTTAAGAAAAGAAGTGAAAGGAGAAAATGAAACAAAAATATATTGAGATGGTACACTCAAGTGCATTCACAATTATTTTCTGCATTGGTTAAAAGAAAAATGACCCAGTTACTCTAATGGAAAACTCTCTTTCCTTACACTTGCATATGAGTAACTCCAAGATCATCCAGTCATATTCCTCACACAGTGCTGCAGCCACTTCAAAAGGTCTTTAAAACCAAAAGAATAGAAAGAAAGTCTCAACTAAAATTAGTCTCTAACATGACCTAGCTACCTTGAATCTTTTGCAGAAAACAAACAAAGAAAATAAGCAAATAAAAATCCTCTACAACCAAAGGAGATAAATGAGAATTTGATGTGAGTTTTGGTAATACCTGAAAATTATTTTGTCTTAGAAAAATATTTGACTAGGACATTTCTTGGAGGAAAACTTAGGAAAGAAATTTTCAAATTTCATCTGAAAAAAATACATAGAAAATAGGGAAATGGCATAATGGCAAAACTTAATCAGAATAATGTGGATTCAAAATTTCATTTCCTTCTTAATGCCTATTCCCTATGTTGAGAAACTAAAATCATTAAGCTGTCTCTCAATTGTTAATAATGAGAATGGGTATTCAAAATTCAAGCATTAGTTCCCAACCCACTCTCTTTTGCTAATAGACTCTATTTCATGGACTATTTCATTTACAAGCACAAAGTTAAAATAAAATCACCAAAAATAGCTTTATGCACCGAAGGCATTTTATAACAGTCAGCAGGGACTAACTACTAAATATTAGAGTTGGGGACTGCTCAGGCAAATTTCTGGTGAAGCAAACTGCTTGTTAAGAGAACTGCACACCACATGTATGTTGAAGGAGCATTTTCCTGGAGACAATCAAAGTGGCAAAAGGGAATTTGTTCTTAAAATGAGAGCTACATTATAAATTTTTAATACCCCCAAAGTAATACATCTTCCTCATATGTGGAAGAACTGCTTTCAGGAGGCTAAGGCTCAAGGGAGTTGAGAATAATTTCTGACTCTCAGTAGCCCTGTTAGACTCATTTATAAAATAGAAATAAAAAGAATTTTTTTATCTTCTTATTCCAATTGGAATTTATAAAGATGAGCAAGTCCATGTTTAGCACCCCCAGAGTAGGCACTAAAGAAATACTGAAGAAATTGGACACGGTCTAGGACTAATCAAAATATTACAGGAATAATAGTTACACATTAAGCCCTCCATTGATGATCCACTCCAGATACACCCACCATGAGAAGCACCTGTAAGAATTGAGAGCATTTGGCAGTCTGCAGTTTCCTCCATGAGTTCTTTCCCTAGAGTTTTTCAAAACTACAATTCCACCACGGATTTCTCACTGAAGATGCAGCTTCACCTTTCCAATTTCTATCAAGATGGCTTCAAAATCAACCTGCTGAAAAGAGAAAGCAAAACCTTCCACCAAACCAGCTTTTACTGGCAAAGTCCCGATTTCTCTCAATGGCACAATCATCCTCAGTTTGACTTCTCCATCCTCTCTCTTCCCCTAAACAATCACACCCCAACAATTCTTATTAAATGTTGATGATCACTAACACGTTTCTCTGTCTTTTCATTTCTACCACACCAATTTTGCCTCATCCCCATTACTTCATAAAGAAACAATATCTTAAAGAGATCAACCTCCAATCTTTTCTCCACCTCCCCCTAGGGTTTGATCCTGAAACAGTCCAGGATGAACTGTTCATTCTCCATTCCAGACCCTCGTAATCTGACTCCTATCTTTCCTCCACAGGACCCTGCCTCTGGTTATGCATGCGTCCCCAGACACACTTTGCCACTTTCCTCCTCAGCCTTTGGCTTGGCATACCTGAGACCCCAGCACTGTGCACCTCCGCCTGCTCCCAAATGCCCTCTCTCCGTTTCTCCCCACACGTATCTGGCCCATTCCTCAAGACAGCTAAAGAAAGCTTTCCCTGCTCTCCTCTGCCCAGAAATGATAAATTATTCTTGCATTCATTCTAGAATTATTTAATAAACATCTACCAAGTGAATGATACTACTTTGGGTACCATGAGAACATGAGAAGAAAGGACTTAGAGTCTCTCAACTGAGCTGGCGGTAACTAGGGTTGTTCTTAAATATTTCCCTAATGCAAAGTAGAATGTGGGAAGCACCATGAAAGGAGTTGATAACGACCACAAAGGATCACGGTGAGGAAACAGCCTTTCAGCTGGAAAAAGTGGTGATGACATTTGAATTTGGAAATAGAGATGGCAACATTTGGGCAAATGAAGATACATGGAAAGGCATTTTCTGTAAAGGAAGCTGGGCAAAAGGGTGCGCTAGTTATTAGCAAAGTGTATGTGCGGGAAAGTGGCTTTCCCACAAATTCCCTAGCACTTATTCACCTTTATTTGTGGGTTTTACCATACTTATGGCTTTGTTAAGAACTGTGTAGGTACATGTGTATTTTCTTAAACAAATTATAAGTCTCCCCATAATAACTTTCAGTAATAAAATCCAATTATTGTGCCCTGTACTTTAAATAATTGCCATTACCCTCAAAAGATCTATTATCCCCATTTTACAGATGAAACGGTAAAATGACTTCACCAAGACCACATACCTACTAAGTCCTAGAAGTAAAATTTGAACATAAGCCTGCTTAATTCCAAAAAGCTGTGTTTCCATTCATTACACAACATATCATATATTATTAATCAAACAAAGATGAATAAAATACAGCCCTCACATTTAAGGAAATATTGGTGAAATGGAGGAGAGAACACTGCTCAGTATTTACCATCTACAGCCTAAGATACTGGACAATGGCTAATAGAACAACCTTATTTCCAATATCTTGCTTTACCATCATTTTTTTGTCTGGGCAATTATAAAATCTTGCTGATTTGCCTACTTACCACAGCTCTGATCCATTCTCCATGCTGCCATCAGAGATAGCTTTCTAAAATACATATAAAAACACATCCTTTCCTAATCAAATATCTTTGGGAACTCTCTACCACCCATAAGGTAAATTCCAAATCCCTGAACCTCACCTAGGGGCCAAACCTCAGGAGCCTGGCCCCACCTTCCCCTCCGGCACTGAGTCCTCCACAAGTAGCCACCACCTCAGCCAAAATACAGGGCTTCCGACACCACCACTATTCCCTCTTCCTGACATCCTTTCTTCTTTGACTAAAAACCTCATCATCTTCTGAGTAAAGCCTAGATGCCGTTTCCTCTGAGAAACTTCCCCTGACCCTGCTCACATCTTAATCAGCATGTGTGACCCAATAGCACAATTGTGAACTTTTGTCTCCCACACTGGGCCATTGAGTCCTTCAGACATCTAACATATAGCAGAATCCCAGGCCCATAATAGGTCCTTAGAAAGTACTAGTTGAATGAATTAGTGATAAAGGAAACGGCACATTAATCAATGGATATTAAAACTGGAAAGGAAGAAGTTGAACTGCATAAATACGAAACAAGGTACATGCTGCTAGGTGCAGTGGCGTGGTTGCAGACAGCCAGAAGTATACCCAGGCTTAAAATAAATCTTAAGGCTTTCATAAAACTTTGTATTTCATTTCCCACTAAATCAGCTCACACTGATGAGTTAGCAGTAACTCTCTAAACCATACCAGATGGTCTTTTTATTTGGAGCTATGTAACATGCTAAGATGATGGAACACATTTAGCACACTTCATGATGACCGTTATCTTCCCCTTCCTATAAAGTAAACCTGTACCCTTTGGCAGCAAATAGACTTCTCTTACAGCGCATATACACAGAATATGAAGCACGTAGGGTGAGGCCTGATGCCAAGTTCCTGTTCCTCCTTGCAAGGAATGACTGATACTGCTTGGCTGGTTACAGTCCCATAGGAATGCTCTTCTGTGGGTGCCAAATCCTCCTTGCCCCTCACTGATCTACAGCGAAGTAGTGGCTTCTTACCTCCTTATTATTGATTATAGAAACTTCCTATTTTTTGCAAATGCACATGTTCAAGGTGTAGTCATTATATGCTTAGTCTATATCAATTGGTTTCCAAGAAAAGATATCTTCTCTCCAATAAGCTTTGATTTTCTCCAATATGCTTGGCAAAATGTTGGTACCTGCTGTATAGAAAGCAGCACTTTGGTGCCATAGCTATCTGTCCATCTCTCTAAACCCAAACATTCATAAACCTGAGCAGGAAGCCCTGTCTGTGTTCGCTCAGTCCCTGGCAGCATTCCTTCAGACAGCAACAGGGTAGTTGACACCTTGTTTGATGAAAAGAATGAATTTCTGCGTGGGATCTGAATTGAAAACCTCGGCACTGGACTGCTGAGGAGAGTTCCTTCATAAAAGTAGAAGATGCTGGAGAGCTTTTACTGCAGAACTATTTTATGCCTACTGTTGGTTGTCTATTTAACCACAATTTAAAGGACAAAGGCATGACAATCAACTTTATGAATCAACAATTAAACATAAGCAACCTGGCAAAGCTGCAGCATTTTCAAATCTGATTATTGAATGAATGAAAAGGTATAGGGTGGAGCAATTTTGAAAGGAGCACTTTGCTCAAATTTCAGGCCTCTTTAGCTATGCAAGATGCAGGTGTGAAGAGATTTTCAAGGAAGATGCTGTATCATATGGCTCAAGGAATACTTTTGATTGATAGTGAAACCATTCATGGTAAGGATAAGCATTATTATGATAGCTCAGACACAACTTTGAATCCCATTCAAACCAGGAAGTTTTTAATACTGACAATTATACAGGCACAAGGAGCAGACCATAAGTATATACTAAAGGTCATTTCAGTTCTCATTATTTTCAAGTCTGGTCTTCTTCAGCAAAATCTGATCTGGTGATTGGCAATATGAGCCAATTGAAGGAGATGGTTGACAGGCAAATGCAATTGCTCATCTCCATAATCAGGTTTCTCAGTGGGAGGGATTTGTTCCACATAGATTGAAATGAGAAAGCATAATGCCTCAAAGGCAAGCTGTATTGACCACACCATATTCCCCCCACACCAAAACTTGATTGGATATTGTGGCTCGGGAGTCATCTGTGAGCACATTATTACCAACTTTTTACACTTAAAATGTAAAATACACTAGAGGGATTTGAGAATAAATTCATTTTCAACTGAGCTCTGAAAAGAAAATAATTTTATTCTTAGCCATAATTTCATCCAAGGCCCTCAATGTACTCTAAAAGCTTTCAATATGATTAAGTGAGAAAATAAAAAGGCCATAGTACTAAGATGACAAGTTTCACTCTATCTAGTGCCCGGTAAATAGGGGAGTCAAAACTGCTAATCATTTTTTTTTCCCAATGCCTAGACCAATTCCCAAACAGATAAGGAGAATTTAAATGAAAAGAGTAACGTTGCATTCGGAGAGCCAAAACAAATTGCATACACGCTTATGCAATGATGAAACTCAGCTTTCCCATGTACAGTGTGTATAAGGATGCATTCGGCTACAAGTATCAGGAAACTCAACTAACAGAGGCTGAGATGATAAAATGCATTTGCTTCTCTCACATAGTAAGCGGTCTGGGTGAGCAGTCCAGAGTTGGCTTAAGCGCTTAACAAAGTCAGGGAGCTAAGTCACGGCCAGTGCCAGGACGGACCTTGCACCACTGAAAGTGGCTTCAGTTCCAAACATCTCAGACTTACAGAGCAGGGCATTAAGCAGGACAAAAGGCTGGGATTATCACTACTGCTACACAAATAAAATTGAATCATGTCAGCAAGAAAGAAAGGGGGTGGCTATTATGAAGGTAACAAATATAGCAGGACTCCTGGGGACTACGGATACTTCACCTTCTAAGAGTGTTCAGCAAACTTATATTTGAAATCAATAAACTCCTCATGTCTGGTATCACCCTCCCCCCACCAATTCACATAGCTCTTTGAAAACTACAGTAGTGTGTCTCCCCATCCATCAATCTGTCTAGAAGAAAAGAAGGAGGAAAAAGTATCACATGGAGTTTTCATACATCAAAAATAATGCTAAGAATCAGTGGAAAGTTCAAAATAAGTGAAAGGATAGTTTGATCAGGGGAGGCTATGAATACGTAGTTCGCTGAGGTGGGTGACATGGATCTACTAAGATTATACAGTTAGTTGGAGGCAAAACTGGTAACAGAGCCAAATATTTATTACCACTATAACCTTATACATGTAATCAATCATTAATTCAAGCATAAACAATTAACTAAATTATTAAAGTATACACCACTTTGAAAGTGATAAAAGGGTTATGAAAATATACATATATGCCACCACTGGTAATTCTGCATTTATCTTTTCCTTGAAGTATGGAACTTTCAGACAATATTTGTTGATCCAAGACATTTGCAACAAAGCAATTGTTGAGAACATAGAAAATATATTTTATGTTTTCATGCTCAGGAAACCACTCTCAAAAAATTGTAAATGTATTTTTGACATGTGAAAACTAATGAGGGCCTGAGTTTCTGGGACATCTGAACCAAATAGATTTATATTTTAAAATGCAAGCTGGGTTTCTAGAAAAAAATGCAATCAGCAGTACAAATATTCAATAAGACAATATTGCTAAAAGAAAGTAAAGCTGATGGTGGCAACAAATTGATATTACTTTGAAAAAGCTACAGCTAAGGTCAGCAGGAGTTAATCCTATTCTAACCAAAGATAAATCAGAGACACTGCCCTTTAAAAAAAAAAATCCCTACTTGGATAGTTAAGAAAACATAGCCCTCTAAAAAAGAAATCCTGTCTTCATATCAGTTCCCTTGTTAAGCTCTGAATCAAAACTCATCCCTCTGAATCAACTTTGGAATTGTATTGGTGAAAATATAGCATGAACTCTATGTCAGCTACTGCTGGGCAGCAAAGGGGATGCTGAAAGCACGGATTTTGGATTCAGAGAGAACTCAGTTTTGGTACCCACTCTACCATTCACTAGCTGTTTGATCTGTAAGCAGCTACTTAAGCATTCTGAACCATTTTTCTTAATTAAAAAAATTAGGATGAATAAAAGAGTTACTATGCCCAGATGTCTTAAAGATTGAATTTGATAGAATATATAAGTCACTTGACACATGTCTCTGGCAATAACTAACTTATAAACCACATTTTTTCTACTGTATTTGGAGCGTTGCAGTAGGCACATCATCTATTCATTCCATGGTATTTATTTTTAAAACAGATCTTGATCACTTACCATATGCAGGGACAGTGCTAGGCTTGGGCTGACAAAGGGAAACTAATATGCACAATCCTGAGTGTAGACATATATTTAGCATCAGTTAGAAAACAATATTCTCCCAGTGATTTCAATCAGATTTTAAAGACAAATTTTTAAGCAATCAAGCAAATATATGAAATATAACATATTCCATCCTTCTCCCTGGACAGAATGTAATATGGCAGAAAATTCTTTCCGATTAAGGCCTTTGTACCCCCATAAGACAGTGAATAATTTTGTCTCTCAAGACAGTTTAGAGAGGGTAGCTTGAGTTGTTTTGAGTAAACAAAAAAGTAAATAGTTTTTGTAAATACCAAAGAGCAAGGTGAATTGTTGATAAAATAAAATAATGTAATGACAGAACCAAATCACAAGAATCTTACTTCTTTTCTTAAGATATTTCTAATAAAATATTTTTACATAATCCACTTTTTTTTTCCTTTAAAGAATAGTTTTAGTTCTGGCATCATGGCGGATTGAGTTAATAGGATTTTCTCTGGACCTACAAACCACAAGTGGAATAAAATTCTACATGATAGACTTAAGATACTAAAATTTATGCTGAAGTATATAGCTAAGCTGAAAAAATAAACAAATTTGTTTATTCAAAAAGGAGAAGTGCTCCAGAGCCAGGAATGAAGGGGAAACTCAAAGCCATGGCAGCAGGTTCCATTAAAAGCTCAGCAATTTAAGATTGCTTTTAAAAACAGGTATGATCCCTAGGAGTTAATGCCAATGTGGGAACAGGAAATGTGCTCTTGAGAGAGAAGCTGAGACAAAGACCTTCTCATAAAGTCAGGAATATTAAACTCCTGCCCAGACAGTGAAGAGAATGAGAACTACTCCAGTTACTGGCTTGCAGAAGTGGCAGAGAAGATTGCTGTATGTCCTTAGCTCTGGGAAGGAAAAAAAGTCTTATAAGAAATAAGACATTGTACCAAGAGGTAATTTACATTATCTTTGTGCTGTGTGACTCCCAAGTTGAGAAACTGAAACCCCTAAGGTTCTGTCAAAATTTGCAAAATCGCTACATAGAAAAATAAATACCAGCCAAGGCACATGAGATTCTATGCAGATGATAAAGTAAAAAAATCTTCTGCCAAAATGAGATTGCAATACAAAGTATGTGCCATACAAGGAAATGAACTGCCAAGTAGGTGTATCATTAGATGTAACAAATAAAGAAATGGGCTCTATAAATAATAAAACAATTTTCAGTAGAAAAATTGAAATATATGCTTAAAATAATAAAGGTCCAGTATAGCAAAGAGAAAACATTATAAAATAAAAGGAAATTGAATTTAAAATGGACAAATTTGAGTAGCAACAAAACAGAACTTATAGAAGCAAACCTTAAAAGCTAACATGGGTGTGCTGGTTTGAAATGATGTATGTACCCTAGAAAAGCCATGTTTTAATCCTGATTTCATTTTGTAAAGGCAGCTGTTTCTTCTAATCCCTATTCAGCCTTGTATGTTTGAAACTGTAATTAGATCATCTCCCTGGAGATGTGATGTAATCGAGAGTGGTTGTTAAATTGGATTAGGTGATGACATGTATTTCACCCATTTGGTCTTGATTAGTTTCTGGAGTCCTATAAAAGAGGAAACATTTTGGAGAATGAAGGAGATTTGGAGAGAGAGCAGAGAATGCTGCAGCACCACGAAGCAGAGAGTCCTTCAGTCAGTGCTTTGGGGATGAAGAAGGAAAATGTCTCCCAGGGAGCTTCATGAAGCAGGAAGCCAGGAGAAGAAGCTAGCAGATGACACCATGTTTGCCACATGCCCTTCCAGATGAGAGAGGAACCCTGACCACATTCACCATGTGCCTTTCCAGATGAGAGAGAAACTCTGTGTTCACCATGTGCCCTTCCAATTGAGAGAGAAACTCTGAACTTTATCAGCCTTCTTGAAACAAGGTATCTTTCCCTGGATGCCTTAGATTGGACATTTCTATAGACTTGCTTTAATTGGGTCATTTTCTCAGCCTTAGAACTGTAAACTAGCAACTTATTAAATTCCCCTTTTTAAAAGCTATTCTGTTTCTGGTATATTGCATTCTGGAAGCTAGCAAACTAGAACGATGGGTGAAAACAGATTGCCCATGAAATATTCAAGAAACATACTATATCAATAGAAACCAAGAGACATTGAAGTAATAGCTTCAAATGATCAGTAAATTAACCATCAACTCAGAATTCTATAGCCAGCAAAAATATAATTTCCACATGAAGAAAGTTAAAACATTTTCAGGCAAAAAAAAAACCTTGAAAATTTTACTATTCATAGACAATCTATCATGAAAAATCAAATCAGAGGGTTACTTCTATTAGGAAGACATGACACTCAGAAAGAAATGATACGCAAGGGAAAACATTAAGTAAAGGAATTGGTAAAACTGCAACTGAATTTAAGAAAGATGAACGCTTTCAAAACCCAAGAGTAATAGTTACAATAATTAAAAAATATTTTGGGATGCATGGGTGGTTCAGTGGTAGAATGCCCACCTTCCATGAGGGAGACCTGGGTTCAATTCCCAGATCATGTACCCCCCCCAAAAAAATTATATACATATAGAAGTCATCATAAACAAGGTGAAACTAAATATGGGGAAACAATCACACAAAATATTAAAAAAAGGTTCATTGGAGATATTTAAGAACTGTGTTGTTCAAGAGGAAAATAGAGATATTGACTGTCTTTAGATATTATTATATCAACCATGCATGATAAAAATTTAAGGGAGATTACAGGAAGAATAGACATTGAATATATAACTTCCAAAGCAAGAGAAGGAGGTAAAATCTTTTTTTAAAAAATTAAAGCAATTATAGTAAGAGAGAAAAAAGGAAGCAGAGAAAAGCATGATAAAAATAAAACACAAAATGTCATGTTATAAATTAATCCCACCCAAAATCAGTAATCAATCTAAATATAAATGGATTAAATTCCCCATTGAAAGATGAAGCTGCTCAAATTAGAAATTAAAAAGAAATCAAAATCCAGATCTATTTACAATAAAATTGCCAAAAATGTAAAGAAACAAAAAGATTGCATATAAACAAATGAAAAATATATATAAAGTAAAACAAACCAAAAGAAAGCTAACCAGGCAATGAAATGGAATAGACATTAAGGCAAAGCCTTTATTAAGGCTAAAGGATTATACTTCTCAAATATAAAATAAAAACACATCTTACAATTATAACAACCTGGGATATTTGTGCATTCAACAATGGACTCTCAAAATACTAAAACCCAAATTTCCCAATTATAAAGAGAAATGGTCAATTCTACCATCAGATAACTAAATCATCAAGTTATCTTTCTTACACATGATCAAACCCTCAGAATTTAAGCAAAATATACTTAAAAATATAAATGCCTCTGATCTTTTTTAAAAATATCACATGTAATTCATCAACTTCTCAATGGTATTGTCTGTGGCAATTCAAAATAAAGAAAAGAAAAAACAACATAGTCACTTATGGGAGTAGCCATAAGCAGATATAGGTACTGTTTAGTTTGCTGAGGCTGCCAGAACGCAACTCACCAGAGATGGATTGGCTTTTAATAAGGAGATTTATTTAGTTACAAATGTATAGTTCTTCAGAGGAAAGGCAGCTAGCTTTCATCTGAGGTTCACTGTCACACAGGAAGGCACAGGGCAAGTCTGCTGGCCTTCTCCCCTGGCTTCTGGGTTCAAACGGCTTTCCCTGAGGCAATTCCTTTCTACATCTCCAGTTGTCTGCACTGAGCTGCAAGTGCTAAAACGAGATATTGGCTGCTGAGCTCTCTTCTGACCTCTCTCCTTTAAGCCTCCAGCTAATGGCCGCAAATGTAATCAGCCCTAGATGAATTTCACATGCTGATGATTTAAGTCTGCAGAAACAGAACAAGGGAGCATCACCACCTGGCCAAGTTCACACCTGAACCTAACTACCATAGGTACCAAACTGGGGCCTTTTGTAAGGCCCTTGATAAAGATGAGCAGAACTTTCTGAAATAGCTTCTTAGAGGAAGCATCAGAAAATAACAGCAAAAAAAAAAAAAAAATCACACTTTTTTACTCCGGTCTAAAAATTAATTACAATCATCAGCCTGGAAAGAAGATAGGGATGGAGGTTAACATAATGTCATTTGCTGCTTGCCCTCTCATCATACAGCATTATACCAGGTACTTGGAGAGAACAGGCATTAATTGGTCTATAAGAACATGGTCCAACTCATAGGAAGGACTGCTACAGAACGAAAGAAAGTAGTTAAGGCATTTGAAATTTGAAATTTCATCATACGTAATTTTAAAAAGCAAAATTGATTAAACTCACTCAAGTAAATTTTCAGTGTCTTATCTCATTCCCATCAGCTTATAAATGAGGTTTATTGAACTTCTGCTGGCTCCAGAACTAGAATGAAAATTATGTATAAGATTCCCTTTAAAATCACCAGGCCACACTTTGTTTGACAGACCTCATTCACCTTGCCGCCATGAAGTTCTCATGGAACATCCTAATTCAGAAAATAAATATGGCACATTGGAAGAAAAATCACCTAACAGCAATATTTCCAGAGGCCAAGCCTTGCTCAACTGGGCCATCTGGTATGATGGGTGTTTTAACAGCTGCTGTTCTACAAAGGGCTTCTCGTACCCCTTTCTGCCAGAGCGGCTGGCTTTCCCTGGTTTATTTCCTCTCAGGCTTTCCTTTGATGACTGGCATTTGTGCCCAGTGAATTATATGTATTTTAGGTATTTTCTGCTTTGTATGTGTTAGGCTGACTTGCAAGGGATCATACTGCTTTGGGAGCCTAGTTACAAGATTTCAAAACAGGTAAATACATGTAAATGTGTGTGTGCATGCATGCACCTGTGTTTTGGAATTGGAGAGTTACAAATAAGTCCCTTAGAGTGTGTTTTGTTTGTTTTCCAAAACACTAAGGGTTTTTGAAGGTTGGGTAATCTCCAGGCCAAGAGCTCTGGGAAGTCAAGAGGCAGCAACTCCTCTAGGAAGCTCTGGAATTCTCCCCAGAGATGCTCAGTAAAGGACACAATAAAAAATGTGCAATGCACAGAAACTCACCAGCACCCTGCAATACCAAACTCAAGAATTTGACGCTTACTTCTTGGAATTTAGACTGTGCTGGGCTTTAGGGACTTTCGTTGCCTAGAATTTCTTTTGCAATGATTGAAAACTAGGTTTGACCTTGCTTGGCCTCACTTGGTTTTCAAGCATGGTCATTCTTGTTATTTTAAACACAGGTCAACTCTCACTGGTTAAGGAAGGAGAGGCGTGTCTATGTCTTTGATGGCAATGAGAGGCTCAGTTCAATTTCTATAGTTCCTGTGGTGGAATGGGAAAATCAAAGGCAAAAACATATTTAAATATGTCTGTAATACGGACTTAGGGTTAAAAGAGATTTCTATACTGAAGCAAACTCATTTCAGTGAGGATCTGTGTTCTATTACCAGCTCCAAGTTGTTATCTCTCCTTGAAGGGAAACGTTCCAGTCCGATGGATGTCACTGAGTCAGAACCAAGCCTTATAAATGCTCCTGAGGAAATGATTTAAGTCTGCATGTTAAATGCCCACTCTTATTATCTGGGCTAATAACTCCCAGTTGAAAGAATCATCACCTTGAGACTTAGCATCCAGCTTCTTTTAAAGTAAAGGAAGGGGCTTCATTTATCTGAGCTCTATAATCACAGGCTAGACAGGTCACAAATAAATTATAAACAAAAATTATATTTCGGGAGTCAGATAGCTCAGCAAAGAACTATTATGGTGGAATTTAATTTAAAATATTAAACAGCATGATGGCTATAAGGTTCCATGTTGAAGAACATGGCAAAATAGAGGGTTGAATGCCAATCTACCTAGGTGAAGTATAACTTGGAATTTCCTTGCATGGGTAGAGATAACTAGCTTTAAGATAGGAAAGAATTTTTTTTTTTTTTTTTTTTTTAAGAGAGAGGGAGGAAGGGAAGGAAAGACAGAGAAGGAAGGAAGGATGGAAGGAAGGGAAACATCTTTAAACATTTTCTTATTTTTTATTATATTTTGTTTGTTTGTTTGTTTTTTACATGGGCTGGGGCCGGGAATCGAACCGGGGTCCTCCGGCATGGCAGGCAAGCACTCTTGCCCGCTGAGCCACCGCGGCCCGCCCAGGAAAGAATTTTTAAAAGGCAAGAGCAGTAAAGCATAAGGGAAAGAAGCTTTGTTGATTATTTGGGGACTTCGTGGGGGGGAAATACATTTGCTTTAGAAGCCCAATACGGAAGAGAATATACAGTGATTTCACTTGAGCGTTGAGTTAAAAAGCCAAAACTCAGACTCAGTTATTTTCCAGCTACGAGGTTGGGCCAATCATATAACTTCTCAGTGCCATATTTCCTCATGTGAAACACCTGAGAATTATTCCTTGCTGTTTTGCATGAAGATTAAATAACAAAACTGGCAGGTAAGCTAGCCCAGTGCCTGGCACATAGTAGATAATCACTAGATATTAATTTTTTCTTTTCTGCTTCCTCTGCCTCTCTCCCCAATACCACCACCATTTGCACCAAATACAAGAGTTGGGAAATTTTATCATCTGAAATAAATTCCATAAACTGTGGCCACATGGCAAGCTAGAAAGTTACAATAGTAACTAGTAACAATAGTTACTTAATTGTCAACCTTGTCACCTAGTTTAATGAAACTATTTTGAATCCGTCTTTTGCTAAAAATTATGTAACTGGGCTATACTGCCTCTAGTCAGTACTACTGATTATACAAGGTTTCCAGAAAGTGGAAGAATTTTGAAAGCACAGAGCTAAAGTCAGTTCAGTTCAGTGAAAGAACAACTGTGACATCTAAAGGCAGATGGCCAGGCTTAAACACAGCTTCAGTTCAGAAACACAAAAAAACTGTCATGCAAATGGACAATATCATTGCAATACACTGAAATAAGGGCTAACTATTCTTTTCTGCTATTTCTTTTATTGCACCTTCCCATGTAGCACAGATTGCATGAAGACTGTGAAGTCTTTCTCAAAAGTAAGAGTGTCTTTTCATTAATCAGCACTTTCTATTTGTTTTTCTCAACATCACTATGGAGAAGTCTGCGGTACCATAAACCTTCTACTAGTGTGCTACCTTGATTAAGGCACAAAACGTTAAAAGAAAATTACTATGAAAGTATGAAACAATTTGCACTTAATGTTTCAGTCATATCTGTAAAAAATATGACTTAAATATAGTTTTATTAATAATACATATTTTAATTAAACGGCTGGAGGTGCATCTAGCAGGAAAAATTGAATCTTCTCTGGATTTCACATACTGGTATGATTCATGGGCAGTAAATATGCAAAGCTTTATGCCCATAAGGCAATCAAACTCCAAAGCTGATATGCATGTTTTTATCTAAAAGAATGAAACCGAGTAAGAGCTAGAAATAATAATAATAACAGACTGCCAGAACAGGCTAATGAATTGGCTCTAGCCAACAGTATCCTTTCCCAAGTAATAAAATCATCCTTTCAGCTACAATTACATCCACTCCAATATTTATTATTACTTCCATTATTCTCATTACACAAGAAAATCCTGTATATGTACTTACTTATGCATATTGAAAAAAATTCAAATATTAACAATGAAATCCTAAGATGCAAGTGACATTCACAGAGCAGGAAATGTTTTCCACTGAAGACTGTTTAGGTGCTGCTTATATTCCAGAAAACCCCCAGTTAACTCATGCTACTTCCCAAACATTTGCTTGGAGATTGTTCCTCAGTTGCATAAGGTTAGCTGGTTGTCCCTGACATTAGACGTGGCATTTTGCCAAAAAAGAAGAGCTTGCTAAATTTATCAGACAACATGGAGCCCAAATAAAAGCCAAAGCATTTATTTATTCATATTCTAATTTTACTTTCTCTGAAATAAAATCTTCTAGTATTTGTAGTCATCATCAAAAAATGTCTGGAAAATTAAAAATGAAAAGTTGACTGCTGATTTGTTCTCATGTTTTCTTTCTACTGCGAAGATAAGATAATCTCTTAGAAGAGATTAATGTCCAGTAACTAACAATGGTCAAAAGCTGACTAGCCAATGGTGGGAGAACACCAACCCATCCAACTTTATGCTAGACCCACCTGTCCCTCAGGTGCCACAGGTGCTGGGCATCGCTGCAGCCCTTTCGAGGATGCCTTGCAGGGACAGAGCAGACTTGGTCTGGCCTTTCTCAAAGCGACCCAGTGGCCTGGAGATGCGTTTGGAGTTCTATTATCACAGGCATACACATTTATAATCGTTAAGTCTTCCTGATGAATTGTCACATTTATCATTATAAAATCTCTCCCTTTACTTCTGATTACTCTGAGTCTTTAAGTGTATTTAATCTTATATTTCAAAAAGCCAATCCAGCCTTCATATGCTTAGTATTTGCATGGTTTGTATTTTTCCATCCATTTACTTTCAAACTATATGTGTCTTCATATTTAATATGTCTTTTGCAGGCAGCATGTAGTAGGTACTATTATATCCACTCTGTCAGTCTCTGACTTTTAATTTTAGTGTTTTAGCCATTAAGATTTGAGTAATTTGGGTGGGCCACGGTGACTCAGCAGGCAAGAATGCTTGTCTGCCATGCCAGAGGACCTGGGTTTGATTCCCGGTGCTTGCCCATGTAAAAAAAAAAAAGAAAAAAGAAAAAGATTTGAGTCATTATTAACAAAAAAGAACAAGAAAAAAAAATAAAAACAAAACAAAAAAGGATTTGAGTAATTATTGATATGATTGGATTTAGCAATTTATTATTTGTTGTCTATTTGTCCCATCTGAATTGTGTTCCTCTGTTCCTTCTTTCTTTTCTTCTTTTTTGATTATTTGAATATTTTTAGTATTTGTGATGGTCAGGTTCATGTGCCGACTTGGCCAGGTGATAGTATCCAACTGTCAAGCAAGCACTGGCCTAATTGTTAGTGAGGATATTTCAAGAATTTAAATCATCAGTCAGTTGATTGCATCTATGACTGATTGCATTTACAATCAACCAAGGAGATTGCCTTCAACGAGAAAAGTCTCATCCAATCAGCTGAAGGCTTTGAAAGAAGAAGGGTTTAGGTGAGCAGTCAGAAGAGAGAATTTCTGTTTCTCCTTCAGCCCGCCAGCTTCTCCTGCAGAAATCATTGAAAACCTTCATCAAAGTCCCAGCTTAAAGACTGCCTGGCAGAATTTCGACTTGTGCATCCCTAGTCACATGAGACAATGTTTATAAAATCTCATAATATTTACACATATATTACATAACTCACCTTTCACAGTCTACATACAGTTAATATCGGACCACTTCATGAAAAATGGAGAAGCCTTGAAATCAAATGGTCCTTTTCCGTCCCCAAACTAAAGTTTATGTTGTAGTTTTCATACACATTATGCACTGGTTTGAAAGGGTGTATGGACCTAGAAAATCCATGTTTTAATCAAAATCCCATTTCATAAAGGCAGAATAATCTCTATTCAATACTGCATGTTTGAATCTGTAATTAGATCATCTCCCTGGAGATGTAATCCAATCAAGAGTGGTTGTTAAGCTGGATTAAGTGACGACGTGCCTCCACCCATTTGAGTTGGTCTTGATAAGTTTCTGGAGTCCTATAAAAGAGGAAACACTTTGGAGAATGAAGAAGATTCAGAGAGCAATTCAGAGAGAGCAGAGGAGAATGACATAGCCACGAGAAGCAGAGTCCGCTAGCCAGTGACCTTTGGCGATGAAGAAGGAAAATGCCTCCTGGGGAGCTTCATGAAACAGGAAGCCAGAAGAAGAAGCTAGCAGATGAGGCCATGTTCACCATGTGCCCTTCCACTTGAAAGAGAAACCCTAAACTTCATTGGCTTCTTGAATCAAGGTATCTTTCCCTGGATGCCTTAGATTGGACATTTCTATAGACTTGCTTTAACTGGGACATTTTCTCAGCCTTAGAACTGTAAACTAGCAATTTATTAAATTCCCCTTTTTAAAAGCCATTCTGTTTCTGGTATATTGCATTCTGGCAGCTAGAAAACTAGAACATATTGCATCTACATACATTGAAAAACCTGACAATGTAATAATTTTTACTTCAAGAAGAAAAAGAGTGTCTTTTATAATTATCCAGTTATTTACCATCTGGTCAATCTTCTTGCATTCCTACAGATCCAATTTTCCCTTTATTTTAATTTCCTTTCATTTTGAATAATTTCTTTTAGCATTTCTTATAGAGCAGGCATGCTGAGACAAAATGTCTTAGTTTCCTTCATCTAAATATGCTTTACTTTACCTTAAATTCTGAAAGCTATTTTCACAGGACTTGAATTCTGGATTAGCAGTTCTTTTCTTGCAGTCCTTTAAATATGTTGTTCCTTTATCGTCTGTCCTTCATAGATGATGATGAGAAATGCACAGCCACTTAGGTCAATGTCCACCCAGGTGTGATGTGTTGTTTTTCTCTGCCTGCTTTTAGGACATTTTCTGTATATTCAGTAGTTCAATTGTGATGTGTCTAAACATGACTTCCTTTGAGAGTATCCTGTTTACTCTTCACTGAGCTTGACCTTGAAAATTTATGTCTTTCACCAAATTTGGATTTGGCTATTATTTCTTCAAACATTTTTTTTGGCTCCAGTATCTCTCTCTTCTCCTCTTGAAACTCCAGTTACACGTTTATACCTTACCCTTTATATTGTCCTGCGAATGCCTGAATTTTTCATCTATTTTTCAATTTGTTTTGCTCTCTGTTTTACAAATTGGATGATTTCTATTGATCAATATTCAAGTTCACAGACTCTTTCCTATGTTATCTCCATTCTGTTGGTTAGTCCACTGAAAATTCAGAGATTGAATTTTCAGCTCTAAAATTTCCATTTCATTCTCTTTTATAGTTTCTATTTCTCTGCTCCAATGTGTATTTCATAGTCATAGTCTAACAGATCCACGTCTGAATCATCCTGGAGATGGCATCTATTGATTGTCCTTTCCTTTGAAAATTGCATTTTCCCGCTTTTTTTGTATTTGAGTAATTTTGATCGCATGCTGGATCTCAAGAGTGTTACTTTGTGTAGATTCTGGGTTCTTTTACATTCCTTTGGAGAGTGTTGATATTTGTATTTTGGCAGGCAATCAACCCATTTATGTTCAGATTAAAAATTCTGTCTACCTTCTGTGCTCCATGTTTCAAATTGCAGTTTAGTTCTGTAAACTTTTGCTCTGTTGGCGTGGGTCTGACCAGCACATGGAGAGTTGACTGAAACTTGTGTGGATTTTACACAGAAATGGGGACCTCTCCTCATCAGGATTTCTCCCATACTCCCTGGCCCACAGATGCTCCTTTTCCTGGTTCTACCAGCCTCTAAGACAGAATTTTACCAAAGAGTTAGCCACTTGCCAAGTAACTCTGCAACCAATGTCCAACCTCAGGGCAAAGGCATGAGAGAAAAAAAAAAACAAAAAAACAGAAATAGCTCACTAGATGAAATGGACTGAAGTGGGTTTAGAGCACCATAATGAACTCAAAACTCCCTGACTTATTTGCAGGGTCTGTTTGGGACACAGCTAGGGAGGCAAGTTATGGAACATGTTCCTGTGTCCCTACCCTCACTTTGCCTGGGTCCTCTAACTACCCCAGAACTTACCTACACTCTCAGATACAGAGCAAGTGGGCCCAATAACCTGGCGTTCACTTAAAGGGTGCGTCCATCCATCCAACTTTTAGGTTAAGACTAGGAGTATCTGATTCCCAGGTACTTTAATGGCCCAGATCTACGCATTCAAGTAACTTTTTGGATATTATGGATTTAAACTTATTAGTTTGATGCTTAGAATAATTTTAAGCAAATCTATCAAGCAAAAACAAAAACAAATAAAGAATATAGAAATCAAGCACCTCCTGGAATAGCATCATATCCCATCCAACCCTAAAAAGCAAGCCTTTTCTGGTCAAAAAACTAAGTTCAAAGAAAGGGATTCATTTCCATGAGTTCAAGTAAGTAGTTATAATTATTAATTTGCATAAGGTCAAAGAATGAGTATTTGGCAGGACTGAAAAATTCACTCATTCATTCTACAAATATTTATTGAGCACCTAAATATGCCAGATATTATCTAAGCATTATGGATGATTTTCAAAATTGCCTGAACTTGAAAGTTAAGGTAAGAAAAAACAAGTGATGGACTCTGAAATCTGTACGAATTTTTTAATGAGTGAAAGTGCTCCCCCTTTTTTATCCATGCTCTTACATATTTCTACAATTTGCATTTTGATTTATTTTGATTTAGTGATGTATTTTTCTGATTTGATTAATGCACTTTGTATGAGGCTGCAGTGCAGTTATGAATATCCTCAAAGATTGCAGAAAGTCATTGGTATACATAGGACACAGAATGCTGCCACTGTGTGACAGCTACGAGTAATTAAAAATACAATGAAAGTGGTGAAGCTAAGACAGCATTCCTCCTACCAGAGCCAAAAGAGAAACAGGATGCTCTCAGTAGAGAGTCGCCTTGTTTCCTGGAGTGCATGAGAAGAGCTGGGTGTTACCAGGTCTTCTGGGCAGCAGCCCCAAGCAGGGCCCAATTCTAAGATCAGTGTTGTGACAGCAGCCGACCTGCCCCATCAGCCCCCTGTCCCCACCCAGGTGACCAAGCTGGCATGAGAATGGCAGAAGCTCATCAATTCACTTGAGCATTAAAAAAAAATCAAGGTTTGACAATGTGTAGCCTGGCAGAAAGCTAAAGGGTAGACAGGATGTGCACTGATTTACAACCACTGTATTGGCAACTCTGCTCTTTTCTCTATTCTTTTTAAGATCCTCACTTTCTATTTATAGCCTTACTTTATATGGGTCATTGGCTTCAGGCCATTTAAAATAGCTCCAGGTGCCATCATTCATTCATTAACCACGTATTATGTATCAACTTTGTGCAAGCACTGTGCAGGGCAAGGGAATAAATAGATGAGGGGTATAAAGATCCCCACACAGATTTACCCTTGGGTCACTAACAGCTCTGTTGGCTTCCTAGTCTTGTGCTCTGTTCTGTCCCCCAAGATCTGTACCCCCTCTCCCCTCTCTTTACTCTGGAACGCCTCCTCCCTGCTAGCCTCACCCTACAATGAGGCTGTTGTTGGGGACCGTTTCCTGCCTGATTTATAATCATTCTGTTCTCCCCAGCCACCCCTCCACTGCCTCAGGAAGAGGAAGCTACTTCTGAGTCCTGCTGAAGTTTCCTTTTGTTTTCATGACCATTAAAAAAATACTAAGACCAAGACTTAATCCCTGTTCCCTCAAAACCTAGAGCAGACCAAAGAGTTTATCCCACAGAAATTAAAATCACAGAAGGTACTAACGTACTGAATTAAAGTTTTTTCATGTTTCCCAGATCAATAAAAGTAAGATGCTTTCCTCATGGAAATTGATTCAATTTTAATTTTATTTATTATATTAATAGTCTGTTTTTCTCAGGGAAGAAAGATTGCATTTCAGGAGAAGAACTCTCTGCGAACCACTTCTCTTTGCCTCTTCCTGACCCCAACAGGAGATACTGAGTTAATCCCTGATGAAGGGATGTTAAATTTTTTCAGGCTTCTCTGACTGCTAATGAGGGTACAAACCCCTGTACTGGATTCTTATAGCACCATATACCTCTCCTTCCTAGCACTTTATCATAGGTGTTTTTTTCATTACCATTTCCCCTCCTATAAGTCCCACAAGATCAGACACCACCGTTTTTCTTTTTCTTTCTTTTCTTTTTGTCTTTTTTTCTTTTTCTAACCGTTGTATTTCCAGTGCCCAGCACAGTGGTGGTATATTGTAGGAGCTCATTTATTCATCCAACAATTACCTATATGTGAATTAACTAACTAACGTCTACATCTCCACCTTGAGAAATGAGACCTCTATAGTTCTCAGTATCACTGGATGGTGAGGAGCGCCCACACACACATTTTAGAACCCAGTAGAGTACAAGATATACTAGGTGTTCAATTAATGCTTGATGAGCGATTGATTAATCAATTGACCTGGGCCATAAGGATAAAAACCACAGCCTCCTAGGGCCTCTTCTGATGCTTAGACCTGGGAAAGAATGTCTTGGGCTTCTTGGCCTCAGACACTTTCTCTAAACATTAACCAGTCTGTGATATCCCTGGAGAGGTGAAGAGGTCCTGAGACAGGAAGGGAGGAGGTGCCAGTGTTAGTGTAGATCCCACAAGGTAACCTCCAACACTTCTCCATTACCCTGAAAGGGTCTCTAACTCTTTTAGCCCATTCCTCTGAATTTCTCCAAATCTCCAGGACAGTCCTGGATTCAGAAGTTATAGCATATCAACCCTGGACCAGGAAAGTAACTAAAGACCCAAATTCTATTTATGCTTCAATCACTTAATAATGCTGTGAACCTGGGCAAATCACTCAAGCTTGCTGCATTTTAATTTTTTACTGGTAAAGTCGGGCCAACAATACTTTCCTTGATCCACCACAGAGCTTAACTGGGGCTGACTACTTCTCTCTCTTACTACCTCCTCCCCAAGTTTTTCTCTCCCTCCCGCTTAGCAACTCCATATTTGCCAGCCTCTGTTTTTGAATTGAAAGAAGGAGAAATGAATGGGGATAGAATAGTTGTTACTTAACTGTTACTCCCAGTGATGACTTCTCAAAGTCTTGGCCTATGAAGTGTTTAAAGGAGATTTTTTGACATATTTTCATACATTATGCAGAGAGTCCCAAACAATGAGTACATCTCCCAAAATTCTCTCCTCCAGCTAGTATGCCCCCCTCAGTCCTGGGTTTGCTGGGTATCAAACAGATTCTCTCTGTAGGAATCCCATTGCCTTTCAATAAATGTCCTTTTGAGAGAATTTTTAAAATTTTCTATGATGGAACATTTGCAAGCATACCCAAAATAGAAAGCATGATATATCAAACCCCCATTTATTTATCATCCAGCTTGAATAATTGTCTTTTTAATTATAATACTTTTTCCTTAGAGTATTTGAAAGCAAATTTCAGATTTCATGTATTTCACTGGGTACAATTTTAAATGGCTTCAGGCCAGCTCTCTCTCCCGCACCAGCTTTATCTGGCTCAAAGGAAGCACTCATATAGCCTTTGTCCAGGCCAACTCTGGGGTTCAAGCCTACCCCAGCTCAGCAGGTACTCTCCTTCACTCTGCTACCAAAAACATTCAATGGCCCACTTCTCTCGTCTTCTATATTTCAAAGTCAGATTTCAGACACCAGTCCAGAGTGCATAGACCCAATTAAGCCTCTTTCCTCAAGCTTGGTTTAGAAAATAGTATTTATCCACATCACTCCACCTTGTAGCTGATAAGATGCACAGAATGGCTCTCTCTCAAGAATGTCTTTATAAATGGCTATTTCCTTCTACTACTCTTTTATACTCTTCTATGTCTTCAGTGGTTGAGGTGGTTTAAGAGACTTCCAACCAGTTTTCTGATGCTTCCATTGCAATGTCTGCACTTGGTCCATTATGTACGTAGGAATGTAGTATTTATTGTAAGCTGAATCTTGTCCAAAACTTCAATTTAATATTCTGACTGAACTCACTTCCAAAGGGGTTTGACACAGTACTTACCAATCTGTATTTGTTTTGATTATGTTGATGCAACTAAAATGTCAGTTTTATCTTCTAATATTTTTATTATACAAAATTACAGGTATTTGAAACCCTTACAGCAACTACTAAGTCACTTTATTCTGACACTAATCTGCCACTATTATTGGTTTCCCATTTAATTCTAGCAATAGTTTTATTTTGACATTAAAACATGATAATCTAAAGAAAGAGCTCTGCTCATTGACATTAAATACAATCAGTTTCCGAGAAAGCAATTAATTACATTTTTTTTCTATTGTCACACAGTTCGACTGAAATTTTTAACTTACTAACTAATGATACCGCTGAAACTAACTGAATCATTGAGTGATAATGAATAACTTCACATTCTATTTGTTAAGTTCCTTCACATGTAGAGAAGCATAATATGCACATGTGGGAGGCATAGAAGACCACTTAGCCTTCTTCCTGAGTTTTCCCCTTATACAAGTTTAGAATAACAGGACCAGTAATTGAGACCATTATTTCCCACGGGCAATATCACTGAAGTCCTCTCCAGGGGGACTTTGGGTGAAATCTGGGCCATCACTGTCTCCTTCCCACTGATGTTGTGAGCTACACTAGGTAGGCTACAGGCTTCAAATGACCAGAGGCAGAACAGTGTTTATTCTCCTTCTATCCCTAAAGCTGAGCCTAGAACTCAATACTTAGTAGATTTTCAGCAAATATGTGTCGAATGATGGTATATATAGAACCATCAGGACTTGTGGGATGTAATCATAATGCAGCTTAATTTTGTTTCCTAAAATCCTTTTTAAATATACACCGCAGGGAAAGATCTTCTCCTATTCTGAATAAAAACCTAGGCAGTCCCATGACTATGTTGCTCCCTCTTATGTAATTTAAAACCTTATACTGACCTTAAGTTACAAAATATACCCTCAGTTCTGCACTTAATCTGTGCAGGTTGTTGTACTTCCCAATGTTCTATCTGCAAGTTACATCATCTCATCTTTTCTAGCTAGGACCAGTTGCAGGGAGAAAACTCTGACTGAAGAAAGGAATGCTCAGCTTCTACTGTCTTCCTATGTTTTTTTTTGCCAATTTGCTGCCCAGAGAGGGCTACAACCTACTGCCCTCTCTGAGGATGAGTTGTAAGGAGGGAAAAGAAGGAATAGATGCCAGGAAGTTCTTATTTGACTGGTCTTGTCAATAATAAACTGACTTTTTTTCTCATAGACTTATTTTTGGATTCTTTGGAGACTCCTTCCATTCCCCTCTCCCCTCAGTAGTATCTCTCAAGAATATTTTCCTTCCTTCACGCAGATAAATTTCAAGTTTGGCTGGCCATTCGTGATTCCTTCAGCAGCTCCTAAGAACACAGAGGTCTACCTCCAATTTTGATAGTTTCTCTTGTCTTGATAGCTAAGGACTAAGCACAGAATCTACAAAGACCCCACAAACAATCATTGTCTCACATGAAGTCCATGTATCTTTTTCTATGACAAACTCTGAAGGTGTAGGCCATTCAACACAGAACCTCTCCACTGCCTGTCTGTTAGCTGCTAGCCAGCCCACTCTCGCCTTGAGAGACTTCAGTTATTGACTACAGCATTTTCTCTGACCTTCAGAAGGCCATATTATACTTTAAGCACCAAATTTTAAAGTTTTTCTCTAATGATTAGTGTGGAGATGGTTGGGGGTAAATGTAAAAGCAGAGCTCTCTCCAGAGGCATCCTTTAAGAATATTGCCCCTTCTCCTGGTCTGACTTATGGAAAGTTTATTGGGTGCTCAATCTCACGATTCACTTCGATGTGTAATATAAGTCACCTTATGTTCTCAGCCACAACATCCATTTAGAAATCTTATAACAAAAGAAGAGGTCACAACAGAAAGCCCAGGCAGAGAAAGGAGAGAACTGCAGAGGGAAGCTAGATTTCCCTGACATGCGCTGTCAATGGCAAATATCAAGGGCATCGTGCCATGCTGTCCCAGGAGTCCCCTCTTTTTCCAACACAGGGCTGGAAAGTTTGGTGTGAAGCAGATGATGCTCCTGTCTCACGCATATTGGAACAGACCATTGGAACAGATCTGATAACTGGCCAGATGGAACCAGAATTTGCCTCTGTTACCAAACCAAAGATAAACACATCATCCCTGATGCATCTATCTCCCTCATCCCCATCAAATCAATGATCAAATTCATTCGATGTTACAGACTAAATTGTCTCTCTGTCCACTTCTTTCAAGTTCCCATTGCCACACTCAGTCAGAGCACTAGTGGATAGACTCTCATGAAAATGCTGTAACAACCTTTCCTTGTTCCAATTCATGTTCCATACTACCACCCAGAGCAATCTTTCTGAAACACATAACTTTGTTGTATTACTGCTTACTCTGCAACAGCTCCTCCTTGATCTTAAGATAAATTTGGACTTCTTATTGAAGTTTACAGGGTTTGAAAGTTCTGGTCCTTGCCAACTTCTCCTGTCTCTTCTTTCATCGGTTCACTGCCCTCCCCACTCCCCCATACCCAATCTAACACTTCTATCAGAGTGACTTACTCTTTGTCTATCCACCACCATCACATGGTCTTTTCACCGCCTTATCCCTCTGCCTAGAGAGTTTCCTCTGCCCCCTGGCAATCTTTATCCCCATCTCCCTCTTGGGAGTGAGAGGGATAGTCAATTTATTAAAGGATGAGGTAGTATGAAGCAATGAGTAGAAAGACCCCCACCAAATGATCTAATGGACAACATTCAAATTTCAAAGAACATTCAACATTCAAAAAAGCAAAAGGAAAATTGAGACTATTCTCCAAAAAATTGAGAGGGAAAACTCATTTTTAAAATTGCCATGCCAGAGACCCGGGTTTGATTCCTGGCAACTGCTCATGCAAAAAAAAAAAAAAGAAAAGAAAAGAAAAATTGCCATTAAAAAAGTCTATTTCAAATCAACTAGACCTAATAGATATAAATAGAACATTCCACCCTAGAAATGGAGAACACACGTTCTTCTCACATGCATAGGAATATTCTCTGATAGATGACATGTTAGACCATAAAACAAGCCTTAATGAACTTATAAGAATTAAAATAAGATGAAGTATATTCTCTGATAACAACGGGATAAGTTTGAAATCAATAACATAAGGAAACTTGGGAAATTCACAGATACTTGGAAATTAACAACATACTCCTTAGTAACCACTGGGTCAAAGAATATCAGTGAAATTTTTAAATACTTTGAGATGAATGAAAATGAAAGCACAACATACCAAAACATATGGGATGCTGCTAAATCAGTATTAAGAGGGAAATTTATAGTTATAACTGTATATAATAAATATACATATACAGTAAAAGCCTAAGCTTCTACCTTAAGACAGATTAAAAAAAAAGAACAAACTGATCCTAAAGCAAGTGAAAGAAAAGATATAAGACTGGGGTAAAAATAAATGAAATAGAAAATACAATAACAATAGAAATCAATATCCAAAAATGTTTCCTTGAAAAGAACAACAAAATTGACAAACCTTTACTAGATACATCAATGTAAAAGAGAGAAGACTCAAATTACTAAAATCAGTAATGAAGCAGAAATATCACTACCAAACTTAAAAAAATAAAAAGTTATAGTTAATGGTATGAACAATTTTATGCCATCAAATTAAATCACTGGATGAAATGGATAGAATTTTACAGGGGCAAAAGCTACTAAAACTGACTGAAGATTAAACTGTAAATATGAATTGAACTATAACAAGCAAAAGAATTAGTAATAATTTTTAAAAAACACAAAGACAAGCTTTAGGACAAGACGGCTTCACTGGTGAATTCTACCAAACATTTAAAGAAGAATTTATACCAATTATGCACAAACTACCAAAAAAATAAAAGAGGAGGTAACACTACCCAACTCTATACAAGGTCAGCATTTCTCTGATACCAAAGCCAGACAAAGACATCCCAAGAAAACTATACACCAATAATCTCGAAAAATATAGGTGAAAAATACAAGCCGACCAAATCCAGGAACATATTAAAATGATTACATATCCTGACCAAGTGGCATTTATCCCAGAAATGTATGATCTGTTTAACATACAAAAAATCAATGTTCTAAACTATACGAATTGAATAAAGGACAAAAAACACATGACCATCTCAATAGATGCATAAAATGTTGGATTGGAAAAATCCATTATCTTTTTCTCATGAATACCTTCAACAATCTAGGGTTAGGAAGCTTCTTTAATATAATAAAGGCCATCTATGAAAAACCCACAGCTAAGATCATACTTAATAGTGAAAGACTGAAAAATTTCTCCCCCAAATCAAGAACCAGACAAAGATGTCCACTTTTGCCATTTCTATTCAACATTCTACCAGAACTTCTAGCAAGGGAAATTACGCAAGGAAAAAAAAAAACAGCATCCAGATTGGAAAGGAAGGACTAAAACTACATCTATTTGCAAGTGACATGATCTACTACATAGGAAATTCTGAGAAGTGCACACGCACACAAATATATGCACAAATACACACAGATACAAACTATTGGAACTAAGGAGAGTCAGCAAAGTTGCATATAACAAGACCATTATACTAAATAGATTGTATTTCTATATATCAGCAATGAACAATCCAAAAATTAATTAAGAAACACCTCAATTTACAACAGCATAAGAGATACTTAGAAATAAATTTGACGAAAGAAACTTAAAACTTACTCTGAAAGCTACAAAACATCATTTAAAAAAATTAAAGGAGACCTAAATAAATGGAAAGATATCCCATATTCATGGATTGACATTTAAATTAATATTGTTGAAATGGCAATACTCTCCAAATCAATCTAAAGATTGGATGTAATGCCTATCAAAATGCCAACTGCATTTTCTTTCAGAAATTTCAGAATTTCTTATGGAGATGCAAGGGAATAGGAGTAGACAAAACTATGTTGACTCATATTTCCCTATTTCAAACTGCACTACAAAGCTACAGAAGCAAAGACAACGTCGTGCTGGCATAGGGATAGATATATGGGACAGTGGAATAGAATTGAGAGTTCAGAAAGAAATGGTTATATTTATGGTGAATTCATTTTCTACAGAGGTGTGAAGACAATTCATAGTTTCATAGTGGAAAGAATAGTCTTTCAATAAATGGTGCTGGGTGCACAGATAATCTACATGTAAAGAATGAAGTTGGATACCCTACCAACTACAAAAGTTACCTCACAATGGATCATAAACCTAAATGTAAGAACTTAAACTGCAAAAACACTTAGAAGAAAGCATAAGAAGAGGTGCAAGGGTAGTTCAGTAGTAGAATTCGTACCTTCCATGCGGAAGACCTGGGTTGGATTCCTGACCCATGCACTTGCACAAAAAACAAATAAACAATGAAAACAAACAAACAAAACAAAAATCAACAAATGGTGTTGCAATAACAGGATATTCACATGGAAAAAGAATGAAATGTGACCCACTATATAGCATACAAAAAAAAAAAAAAGCATAAGAGTAAATCCTCATGACCTTGGATGAGGCAATGGTATCTTAAGACCTAGGGAAAGACTCCACAGAGTGAAAGGACAAGTCGAAAGCTGGGAGAAGAGCATGTGTATTGACTATATGTATAAGTGACAACAGAAATGTGTCTAGGAACTTGTTTTAATTCCTGGAGAAGGAATGATATGAAAAAGACTAATGACCTAATAGAGAAACAGGCGACAGATATGAACAAGATGAGGAAATCTAGATGGCCAATAATCATAAAAAATGATGACCAAGGTCACTGAAAGAAAGGATGGGCAAAATAAAACCTTTAGAAGATACAATCCTATACCCATTAGGTGGGGAAAATTATGAACTTTGACCATAGAAAGTATCAGCAAGAACACAGGAGTACGTAAGACTTGGATTGGCAGGAATAAAAACTGGTACAACCTGTTCAGAAAATAATTCGGCACCATCTACTAAATTAGAGAATTTACATACAGTGTGACTCATCAATTACATTCTTAAACAAATAACTCTAGAGAAACTCTTGTATCAGAAGACACATGCAAAACTGTTTATAGCAACAGCATTTTTTGCAGCATAAATGTGAGAATAAACCAAACGTATTGAAATTGGAATGGATTAATTGTGGCATATTAATATCACACATACTATTAATAATATTCTCTGCATTGAAAATTTAAAAAACTATAACTACAGGCGTTAAAATTGATAAATCACAGAAGCCTAATGTTGAACTAAAAAATAAACAGAACAATATATACGTTTATGTTGTATACGTTTACCTATACATGCCTTAAGATCATGGAGAGAAGCGAGGAAATGATTAATAGAAAATTCAGGGTGAGGACAGGCAATGGTGATGCAGTGACAGAGTTCTCACCTGCCATGCCGGAGACTCGGGTTTAATTTCTGGTGCCTGCCCATGCAAAAAAAAAGAAAAGAAAAAAGAGAAAAAAATTCAAGGTGACATGTACCTCTGGGGGTAGAGAGAGAGAGATGTATTCTGGGAAGAGCATATAGGGTTTCATAGATATTGATATTGTCCTATTTGTTAAGCTGGGTTGGTGAGTATATGGATGTTCATCTTTTTAATTTTTAAAAACTGCATGCATATAGTATTTACACATTTTTACAAATATATTCCATTTACCAATTTTTTAAATGTGAAAATAAAATTAAAACAAGGAAAGGAAATTCTCTGAACAATTCAGGTTCATCAAGTTTACAAAATGAATAATGATTTAATTCTCCAATTTTATCAGTTTAGGCACAAACCTAGAGTTACCCCCTAAACAAGTATTCTCAAGCAAGCTTAAGGGAGATGATAAAGGAAAAGAGCAAATGTTCCATTTCGTCTAAGCCTTAGCTATCTATGAATTATATAATGATCTTCGAGGACATATCAGAGACAGAAACTGTATAGAGTTGTCACCAGGAGTGTGGACACTCCCAGTGAAATGCTGCCATCTTGCCATGAGTTAAATGGAGCCACCTCTACCTCTTTACACTCGTAGCTCTTTTATAACTGATGCCCTGTGGTTAACAAATGAGCAGCAGGCAGAACTAACTTTTATTCCCAGCTTTACTACACATTTATGTGACCTTGAACAAGTTTCTCAACCTCCTTGTGATTCCTTTCCTTCAGCTGAAAAATAGGAATAATGTCTAAACATGTGACCCTGGGAAGGTCACTCAGTACATTTGTGGTATAAAATGCCAGAGTACTTGTTAGGTACAAAGGACACATAGTTGTCACCACCTTTATCATTGCCATTGGCATCGCATACCACTATGTCATTTAATTGAGAGGAAGAAGGAAAAGTATACGTTAAATAACTTCCATACGCATGAATTTGAAGCACTGCTCAGAGCATCTTTGTATTCTCTAAGTTTAAAAAACCTTGTATATACACACACACACACACAGAATTACTAATTATTAGTGCAGACTCCATAAAAATCCCGGTATATTTATATGTTCATACCCAGAGTACCTGAACTAATAAAATGGTATTAATGGCTATTTGCATAAATTCGCCATTCTAAATTAGACCTTTAATTTCTGTAATAAAAAGAAAGTGGCTTGTGCAATTACCCATTTTTATTTTCCTACATGGAATGCAGTAGCTCTGACATAATCTACGACTTGGTGAATATTTCCAGAGCTGCTAATATTTTATCTAATATTATATCTTATGTTTTTTGATCTCTGACCCCTCTTTATACTCCCAGAACCCTCGTGAGCAATGTTCTTTGTGATAACCTTTGGTAGAAGAAGCGGAATTGAAATGAAAGTTAAATCATCCACAGCTAAAATCTTTCAAAGGGGCCTTTTAGGGTCAACAGTGATTTTTTTCCATGTATATTTCTCCACTTAAAGTATGTTTCTTAAATATTTGATTCATCAGGACTGAAATATATGTTTTATTTTGAAATAGATCACTTGTAAACACTATAGAGTATGAATATGACCCTTCATTCTTCTTCTTTTTTATTTCTACATTGTTCATTATCTCAATATATATTCTTACAGCCCCTGGGGAACAACAAAATGGAATAACAGGAGCACAGAAGAAAATTATGAGACAATACAGTGTTTAAAAGATGGCAAAGGTAACTTATTGACAGAAGAAGAAATAGAAAAACATTATTTTCAAATTAAATTGAATCGTTGTTTTAATATTTACAAAAGGTGATGAACATTTGAGACCAAAAATGGATATATTTTCCTCAAGGGAAGAAAAGGAAAAATTACAAGGAATCAGGATCAGGTGAAGATCAGATTACGAAGAATTATAACAGGTAAGAGCAAACACAGGATGTAAATGGTAAATGGAAAGAAAAGGATTTAAACAGTCAGTGGAAGCAAATAAGGAAAATGTATTAGTGAGAAGAAAATTCACAACTTCAGCACAAAGAAGGTCACAAAATCACTGGAGTAAGTTCAGATTTAGAAGAGAGGGTGACTAGAATTATGAGTCAGCGATAACTGAAAATTTCAAATATGTATGTAACTACATGTAACTTGCATGTAACTACAACCCAAACCATTGAGCAAAACTAATTGTATAACATTTCCCACTTACCTGCCAAAGGAAATGTGACTTCTGCTAAACCCAAACAATCTCCATCCTTTCTTCCATCCCCACCCCCTAACCCATCTTTGTTCCTCTTGAACATCACCGTGAATTGTTTCTAAAACACAAATTTGATCCTAAGAGTCTCCTGCTTAAAATTCTTGGCTTGCTCTCTAATGCCTATGGATAAAATCTAAATTCCTCAAACAGACTTAGAAGATTCCATTTGTCTTTCCAATTCCTTTGCTCTCAGCCCTTTGGAATGGCTCTCAGCCCTCAGTCTGGACTGAAACACCCCTAGTCCCTAAATGTGCAGACCCACGTGCTTCTCAGTGTTTATATTTGCTGTACCCTCTACCTCAAGTATCCCTTCTCCTCTTGTCCACCTGGAGACTCCTCACCCTTCAGCCCAGACTCCTCCTAAAATCAGAGAGCTTGTGTTTCTCTTCTTTGCATCCCTAGGACATGGTACCCTGCCTGGCGTGGAGAATGGACTCAATAAAAATACACCAGACGCGTGACAAGTAATGGTCAAAGATTTTATCAACAGGTCTCTCAGTTTCTGCTACCACTTCAGTTCAGGGTGAGTCTGCTTTACTCTTCCTCAAGAATTAGGATGTCATGGCTTCAGGCATCCTACGAAACTACTGAAAATGAAGAAGGTGACAATGAATAGGGGATTGATGTTGGGAATAATATGGGATGAGGCATGGCTGCTTCTCTCTAATATCACTTGGCTCAAATTACCTAAAATTCCTCAGCCTCAGTGTCCTTATCAGCAAAATCGTGATGCTCGCACAGGGAATTGTTATGACTACACAATGCTATTGTGAACCTGCTTGTTTGCTTCCTTGCTTATTTGTTTATTTCTAAAGACATCACCTCTCATCTACTACTGATTAATTCTGGTCAATGAGTTCCCTCATTTGTGGCTTATTTTTATCCCTTCAAATAGGTCAGGGTCATTAAATGATCCCCCCTCCCAGGATTTTGGTATTGCAGTAGCTCTTGAGATCAGAGTCATAGGTAACTGGTAGCATTAAAAGGTTAAGAATTTGTTCTTAATCAAACAGTAAGACAGTAATGGCACTGCAAATAGAACCACATTTTTTATATTCTCATTTCCTTCCATGGAAATGAGCATACTTTTCATTTGCTAATGAACTACATGAAGGTCATAGCCATAGTCATATTGAAATAGACACTCATCAGGTAATGTACTACAGAAGTGTTTATAGATGGAATAATTATTTAATCAATCAACTCACCATTAAGTGAGTGCCTACTCTGTGCAAAAGCATTTTGCTAAATCATGTAGCAGAACAAAGAAGTATAGCACACATTTCCCACAGCTTCAGAGCCTAAAAAAGATAAACATACACTTTGAAAAAAAAAAACAATCTTCCATCATAATGCAGTATGTAAGGGGTAGCTTGATAGAATTTTCCATAAAAATATTAATGTCTTTAGCAGATGTGGTACATCAACATATTCAATGATTTGGCCTTAAAGAAAACTTCATGGAATGGTTTGATATCACATAAGGTAAATCTAAGCTCAAACCTTTACTTGGATTTGTTCACTCATTTATGTTTTCATTCATTCACTCTTCATTCATTTAACTGTAATGGGATTGCAAGTGTTTATTACCAGAATTCCAGGAAGTTGGAGGAAGGCAAGCCTACTTGGATGCTGAGCATGGCAGGAAAATCATGGGTTGGGGGCTCATGGCAGCACAGTATAAAGGGAAAACCAGAAAGAAAGCGGGTGAATGGCTCTGAGTAGCATAGTCCCTCTTTATAAATCTTCATGACAAGTAAAATTAATGCACTCATGAAATTATAAGTGAGGTAAGAGTTTTTGAGAGAAAGTGGCAAAGGATAGGGCATAGAGTTAATTGAGAAGACAGCCTGCAGGAGAAAAGAAGGAAGGAGCAGAGGAAGAAGGGACATTGAGGCAATAAAGGCTAGAACTAGAAGAGTGCTGGACCTACCAAGCCCACGTAGGACCAAGGAACATTGAGACCCCATTAGCATCTGGGTTACAGATCAAATATTTGTTGAGCATCTATCATGTGCCAAGAACTGTGCTCAGTCCTGGTAATTAAAAGAAAAACACTCCCTGAATTTATGGTGCTGACCACTAAGTGGGGACATGGAAAACGGACAAGTGGTTACACCATGGAGTGGTATTAAAATAGAAATAGTGTGATATTTGTATTCCTACTTGTGCTGGGAATACTTTCCAAAGCAGATGCTCTCTAAAGAGAACAGGCTCAGGAGTTGGAAAGACCTGGTATGAAATCCTTACCCCTCCACATCATACAGACTCTGTGACTCTGGGAAAATTATTTAAACTCTCTAAGCCTCAGATTCTTTAATAAGGGTTCCCACATCATAAGGTTGTTATAATTATGGACTGAGCAATGTATTTTAAGCATTTTGCAGAGTGCCTGGCACATAAGTGAAGATAAGGTAACTTATCATTACAACTGTTTTGATCAATATTATAGTTGCTGCTTTTGTTAAACGGAGACACAGAGGTTGAACAGCAGTAAGTCAGTCAACAAACAAGAGAAAAGTGTTCCAGTCAGGAATGTCCATATGCAAAAATACAGAATCAAGAAAGTGCATGGTTTGTTCAGTAAACTAGAAGAAATTCAGCATGGCTGAAGAAAAAAAGTAGTGTTGAAGCTAAAAATGATTCTGAAGTAGTAAGCTTGGGCCACTACATTTGCATTTTCAAAAGAGTGACTCAGTACTAAAAAGAAGGTCCTACTTCTGTTCCCCAAAACTACGAAGGTGTCAGTGGAGGTGGAAAGTAATGTAATATTTTAGACCTTGGGAATTAGATGTGGGGGTGGGGAGAAAGAGTGAAAGATTTCTAGCTTGAGAAAGGATGGTAGCATAGGAAAAAGAATATTTTAGGAAACATCTCAGGAGAGATGGTGGTTTCATTGCTATTGCATTGAGATGGAGGTGCCTCTGGGATCTCCAAGTGGGAATGCCTAATAAGCTGGTAGATATGTGAATCTGGAGCTCAGGATAGAGAGATGTTTGGGAGTTATCAGCAAATGTTTAATTAAAGCCAAAAGAACGTTTAAGCCGCTATGGTGATTCGAAGCTATATTTGTCCCCACAAAAACATGTTCTTTAGTCTATTCCTGTGGGTGTGAGCTCATGTATGTCGGCCCTTTGATGCAGTTACTACAGTTTAGGTGCACGTGACCCAGCCCGATCAGGATGGGCCTTAACCCTCCTCCTGGAGTCCTTTATAAGTGGAATGAAATTCAGTCACAGAGACAGAAAGCCACAGGGAGCAAAAAGCTGATCAACTGAATCCAGAAGAGAAGGGAGAGACCAGGGGATGCTGCCACATGCCTTGTCATATGACAGAGGAGCCAGGGATTGCTGGCAACCAGTCCCCGGTATGAGAGAGTCTTGGGGAAAAAGCATTACCTAATGATTCCTTGATTTAGACTTTCTTTTAGCCTCAAAACTAAGCCGATGAATTTCCATTGTTTAAGCCAACCCATTTCATGGCATTTGGTTGGGCAGCTTAGAAAAAAACACAGACAACTTAAAGAACATGTGCAGAGCAGGAAGAGAAAAGGGTTAGGAAAATGAAATAACACTATTTTAGAAACAGGCAGATAAGAAGATTAAGGGTTGTGTAAAGGAAGACACCTTCCAGAAAACCACAGTATTAGAAGAGTAATATTCTTTCTTCTATTAGCCACATCTTAAAATTCAATGAAGAGCATTCTTTCTGAGAAATTTGTGGTACATTTTCACCCCCATGAAATTACTTGCTAATATTTACAGAGTGCTTCTCATGTGTCAAGCACTATGCTAAATACCTTCTGTGGGTTTTTCACTTAGTCTTCATAATTATCTTTCAAAGATGAAGAAACTGAGGATTAGAGAAGTTAGGTAAATTGCTGAACTAATATGTCTTGAACTCAAATCCAAACCCAGGAGTTTACACTCCCCAACCCTATAATTAATCTATAATTTATAGATAATTAGGGTTGATGGAACCTTAGTAGTCATTTAGTTCCAGGCTTCAAATCAGAGGAATAATCCCATTATAAAAAATTCTAAGATTCTGATAAGAAATACATTATCTCAAAGGACATATTATTCATTGTTAAAGAAATCTGGTTCCTTATATGGAGACAAAATTGCCCTCCATATAGCTCTACTCTTTGGCCTTAGAGGACAAAAGAGATTGATCATAAAATGGGGAGAAAAAAAAAACAGAAAAAGTCACTATTTTATGAATACTTAATAAAATAATATGAAAAATGCAATAAACCATTTGACTTATAAATACAGATTTTAAAAAATCTAAATAATTTACGAGTGTTTGGCCCAACTGAGTAAGGATGGGCCTTAATCCCATTCTGGAGATGGGATTATATACAAGGAGAGCTTTGAGAAGGACCCCGATCTGGGAGAAAAAGGAGAGGACATGGCCATGTGACCCAACGCAGGGATTTAGGCCGAGGAAAGCCAAGGATGACTGTGCAGCACCAGAAGGTTTCCGTTTGTGGACAGAAAGCCCCGTCTTGCGGACACTGTGGTTTTGGACTACCAACCTCAAGATCGGGAGCCAGTAAATTTCTGTTGTTGCAGCAAACTCTTTGGGTATATTCATCGTAGCAGCTCAGGAAAGCGAAGATGTCACACAAATAGCAAATGGCCCAGTTTGGTTTCTAACCCAGATTTATCTGACTTCAAAGTTTGTGCTCCCAAACTCTAGAGCCTGTTGCTGGCTGGGCATGGGTAGCCCTTAAAGCAAGTACCCATTCAAAACAAAGGCATGTTCAGTTATGCTTAATATCGCAGGTGCTTAAATGTTTGGTAATATTTTCTTTTGACCAACGAATTGTGATTTTAGGCTTCAAATGAGTCTTTTTGCTGGCTCTCGGTCTTAGAATATTTTTTCTTTCTAAAAAGCAAATCTAAATGTAAAAGCTTTTTCACAAATGAAAGGGGAAGAAAACCCTTCAAAAAAAATGAAAAAATCTATAAGCCATTTGACTTATGAGTACAGACCAAAATTCTAAATAAAATATGAATTTATTGAATCCACTAGAACTACAAGTAGGGATTAGTCCAGGAATGCAAGAATGATTCAACAACACAATCACATCAAAAAATTAAAGATAACCCACATGCTGAAAAAGCACTTGAAGAAACTTAGCAATTACATTATTAAAATATTAATTATAAAAGAAATAGAAGGAAATTACTTAAATATCTTTATCATATTTTACATATACATATATTACAAAAACCAGCTACAAGGGTATATACTTAAATTGTTTTTATCAAAGTCAATAAAAAGTGTATAATACGGTTGCACTGTACATGTGTGGCTATTTCTCAATAAAAATATATTTTTTAAATCATTAAAAGGACTGGGTTATACCAACATTCACTATATTCAACATTATTTAGAAGTTAATCACATAATTAAAAAATTCAAATAATTAATATAAATACTAGAAAAAGAGCAACATTTATTTTTACTTCACCTGTGAGATTCTACTATCAAGCTATAATAATAAGAAAAACTGACAGTGACTTGAAGCAAGATAAATACACAAAAGTGAATTGCTTTGTTTGTACTACTAGTCATCAATTATCATTATTGTTTTTTAACATTTTTTATTGTGAATATATACAAAAAAGCAATAAATTTCAATGTACATTTTAACAAGTAGTTATGGAACAGATTTCATACTTTGGTATGGGTTACAGTTCCACAATTTCATATTTTTCCTTCTAGTGCCTCTAAGCCTCTGGAGACCGACAGAAATGTCAATATACTGATTCAGCAGTCACATTCATTTGTTAAATCCTATCTTCTTTGTTATACTCCTTCTCTTTAAATAACATATATACCTAAAAGAAGTACATTTCAAAGTACATCGCACCAAATAGTTGTAGAACAGATTTCACAGTTTGGTATGAGTTACAATTCCACAATATTAGGTTTTTATTTCCAGCTGCTCAAAGGCTAGAAGAAATACCAGTAAAATGATTCAGCACTCATTTGTTAAACCCAACTTTCTCTGCATAACTCCACCATCACCTCTGATCTTTCCCATATTTTGTAGGGGTATTTGGGCTATGCCTATTCTAATTTTTTTTTTTTTTTACTTTTTTTAATTGTATAGTATAACATATATACAAAGCAAAGAAATAAAAAAGCAATAGTTTTCAAAGCACTCTTCAAAAAGTGGTTACAGGACAGATCCCAGAGTTAGTCATGGGCTACCATACAATCCATTCATATTTTTCCTTCTACCTCGTCCAGAATATAGGAGACTAGAGGGCTTAAATACTTTTTTTTTAATCAGCACAATTGACTTTTTTTCCTTCTTTTTTTTGAAACATAACCTATGTACAAAAAAGCTATAAATTCAAAGCACAGCACCACATTTAGTTGTATAACATATTTCAGACATTGCAGTGGGTTGCAATTTCACAATTTTAGGTTTGTATTTCTAGCTGCTCTAAAATACTGGAGACTAAAAGAGATATCAATTTAATGATTCAGCACTCGTATTCATTTGTTAAGTTCTATTTTCTATGTATAACTCCACCATCACCTTTGATCTTTCCATACCTCTCTTTAGGGTTGTTTGGGCTATGGCAATTCTAAATTTCTTATATTGGAAGGGTCTGTCACTAGTATTGGGTAGGGAGATGGAACTATCTGATATTCAGGAGAGGCTGGGCTAGGTTTCAGGACTTATCTGGACCAGGGACCCATCTGGAGGTTGTAGGTTTCTGGAAAGTTACTTTAGAGCCTGGAACCCTTGTGGAATCTTATATATTGCCCTAGGTGTTCTTTAGGATTGGCTGGAATGGTCCTATTTGGGGGTCGGTAGGTTATGATAGGTAGCAAAGTCTACCTGAAGCTTGTGTAAGAGCAACCTCCAGAGTAGCCTCTCGACTCTATTTGAACTCTCTCTGCCACCAATACTTTATTAATCACACTTCTTTTCCCTGTTTCGGTCAGGATGGAATTCTTGATCCTATGGTGCCAGGTCTGGATTCATCCCTGGGAGTCATCTCCCAGGTAGTCAGGGAGACTCACCCCTGGATGTCATATCCCACATAACGGAGAGGGTAATGATTTCACTTACAGAGTTGGGCTTAGAGAGACTGAGGCCACATCTGAGCAGCAGCAGAGGTCCTCCAGAAGTAACTCTTAGGCATGTCTATATGTAGTCTAAGCATCTTCACCACCTCCATAAGCTTCACAAGAGTAAGCCCCATGATATAGGGCATGGCCTATTGATTTGGATGTCCCTAAAGTTTGACAGAGCATCAGGGGATTCCCTGATGGTAAGATTTAATAGTTCCATATTAAACCTTACCATCCCTCAGGGGACTTTGCCAATACTTTTTGATTATCTGCTTAATATACTCCAGGATGTTTCTAGGCCTTACAATAATCTATACAGGATTAAAGGACCTCTTTCTGGGCGGGCCACGGTGACTCAGCCGGCAAGAATGCTTGCCTGCAATGCCAGAGGACCCAGGTTCGATTCCCGGTGCCTGCTTATGTAAAAAAAAAAAAAAAAAAAAAAAAAAAAAAAAGGACCCCTTTCTCATTCCGTGCTTCCTGTGTTTCAGTTGTTCAAATGAGCTATACAGGTAGGTTGAATTAGATTATGCACTACAGAAAATTTCAGTTACAGATCAAATAAATCTTTCTTCCATTGGTCTCAAAGAGTATGTGTGGTTCTAAAATACAGACACTGTCTTCCTTATCCCTATGATCTGAATTACTTTAACCCCTACCTGCTCAGCTTCATTCTTATCTCTAAATGTCAGGTTATATATACAGCCTCTCAAAATCCAGAAATAATAATCACCACTCAGGACTTAATGTGCCTGCTCTAAAAGCTTACAAGCTAGGCCCTTGTTTTCTTACAAGCATTTTCTAAAGGTGCCCATCCCATTGTTGTTTTTTGTTTCTGGCTTATTTTGTCTCACCAAATGTCCCACATGTTCATTCACATTGTTGCATGCCTCACAACATTGTTCCTTTTTGTAGCAGCCTTCTTTGTCTCTTATGATGTCTTTACATTTAAAGCCTATTTTGTCCATATTAGTATCGCTACTCCTGCTTTCTTTTGGTTACAACTTGTGTGTTTTTTCAACCTATTTGTATCCTTGTGTCTAAAATGAATCTCTTGTAAGCAGCATATAGCTGGATTATGTTTCTTAATCCATTTTGCCAATTTGTATCTTTTAATTGGTAAATTTAGTCCGTTAACATTCAAAGTTTTTACTGAAAAGATGTTTCTTGATTTCACCATCTTATCTTTTTTATTTATTTGTCAGATCTGTATATTCTTTCCCTCTTTTGCTTTGTATTATTTAAATTACCCGTAGTGGTACTCTTCAATTCTGTGCCCTCCTCCAGACCTCCCTCTCCTGTTTTTTTTTTTTTTTTTTTTTTCAGCTGGCAGAACTCCTTTTAGTATTTCTTGTAGGGCCAGTCTCTTGTTGACAAATCCTTTCAGAAATTCTTTGTGAAAATTTTAATCTCTCCTTCAATTTTGAAGGATAATTTGGCTGGGTACAGAATTCTTGGCTGGAAGTCTTTCTCTTTCAAGACCTTGAATATATCATGCCACTGCCTTCTCGCTTCCAGGGTGCTAATTGAGTAGTCTGAACTCAGTCTTACTTGATTTCCCTTGTATGTAGTAGATTGTTTTTCTCTTTCCACTTTCAGGATTTTCTGCTTCTCTTCTACATTTGACAGACTAATTAGCATGTGCCTTGGGGAAGGCCTAGTTGGATGTATTCTGTTTGGAGTTCTTCAGGCTTCTTTGACTTGTATATTTATGTCCTTTATGAGGGTTGGGAAGTTTTCCTCGATTATATCCTCAACTAATCTTCCTAGCCCTTAACTCCTCTCTTCTCCCTCTGGGACACCAATGATTCTTATACTTGCATGCTTTGTTTTGTCTATCATTTCCCTGAGTTCCCATTCAGTTTTTTCCATCTTTTTTGCCATTTGCTGTTTTGAGTCTTTGAAGTCAATTATCCTATCCTCTAAATCACTTATTCTTTCTTCTGTCTCTTCAAATATGGTGTTATGTGCTTTTAGTATGTTTTTTATTTGGTCAACAGAGTCTTTCATCTCTGTGATTTCTGCTATTTTTCTATTTATTCCTTCAGATTCCTCTTTGTGCTCTTCTACTTTCTTTTTGATCTCCTTTATGTCATTTGCTATCCCACTTATTTTATTAAGTAAAGTTGTATTGTATGAACATCTTTGATTAGTTGTTCCTACGTCTGTGTCTCCTCTGGTATTTTAATTTGGTCATTAGGCAGGGCTATATCTGTCTGCATTGTGATATGCTTAGTGATCTTCTGCTGTCTTCATGGCATGCAAGTATCTTCATTGATTGATTTTGGGAATTGCTTTCTTTCGGTAGTCTAAGGCCTTGTGTTTGCAGGATGGCTGTACAGCAGGGAGTAGGGCACAGGGTGGAGTATGGTGATTTGTTTCAGGGCAGGTATGGGCGCAGGTTGAGAATGGTATGCTGATGCTTATGAACATGCACACCCAGCATCAAGGGAGGATGTAGTGTGGGTGCAACAGTATGGAGGGCGTAACCCTGGTGTGCACTGGTCTAAGGCACAGGGCCCTTTGTACTCATGCATAGAGCTGTGGCAGCAGGTCACTGTTATGCTTTCATGGATTGGGGGCAGATGTGACCTGGCTGTGCAGGTCAGCACTTTCTCAGAACTGGGAAGTGAGGCTGAGGGCCGTGTGCATGTGCGGTTCTAGGACTCCTGTAAAGTGTGGTTCCTAGAACTGAATGATGTGATTGGGGGATCATGTACATGTACCGGCCTGGGTGTGCTGTAAATGGATATGCTGAGCTCAGGGTGGGGGGGGATGAGGCTGTGCAATACCATAGGCAGGGGACGGTGATAGCCTAGGTATGGAGGTTAGTGCCTACAATGTTTATGTGCTGGCAACAGCCTGCAGGGAACAGGGAGGGGGAGATGGTGCTTGGGAGGGGTGTAGGAGAGGTGGGTTGGGCTGCACTTGGGGTGGGAGTGAGAGTCAGTTATGTGCACTGGGGGCTGGTGGGATGGGGGTGCCTGGAGCGTGGGGAATGGGAGCAGATTAAGGGGTTCAGGTGCGGGGGGTGTGGGGTGAGTCGCTGGTCATGGTGCTGCACTGGTGAGGTTAGTGCACCCAAGGAACGTGGTCTGGTTTACTTCCTAGTTCCCTGTTCCCATCCATGCACTCCCGCAGGCTCGTGGCTCAGTGCCTCCACTCCAGGCTCCAGCTTTCTGCCTCTCAGTTCCCTGGCCTCTGCAACCAGGGCTGCTGCATGTGGTTAGAAGGCTCTCCCAGGTCAGCCGCACTCCTGAATTGCTGCCTCAGTTGCCTGCCTGTTGCTTCTCTAACTTTTCCGTGGAGCAGGACTAATCTTGAGCAACTTTAGTCAGCCATCTTCCCGAAGTCCCATCAATTATTATTTGAAATGGAAGAATACTTCACTTATAAGAATTCCTTCCTTAGGAATTAACAAGAAAGACTTCTAACCTGTATGAAGAAAGCTACAAAATCTTATTAAAAGATGTAAGACAAATAGTGAATATAGAGAAACAGACCATGTCCTTGGATGGATAAGCTTATTCTCAAAATGTAGTCAATCCTTATGAAATTATCCCATAAATTTAATGTATTTTCCTTTATAATTCCAATTTGTTTACTTAAAACTAGTCAGAATTATTTAAAAATTTATTTGAAATATAAATGTGACAGCAATAAAAATAATAAACACTGTACTTACTATAAAACCACTGTTAAAATAAAGTGTACCGTAACTAGTACAACTATTAAAGGTATTGAAAACTCTTATAATTAAAGCAGATGGCTCCTTTTTACTCATTATATTGGCAAAAATTTAAAAGAAAAATAGCATCCTGTGTTGATGAAGACACCAGAAAGAAGCAGCCTCAATCACTGCTAATAAATATTTCCACAATTTAAAGCAAACTGGAAATTGCTATGAAAAGCTAAAATTACACTGATCTTTGAACACAATAATCTGTATTTGTGGTAGTTATTCTGCAGAAATAAGAACTATGATGCATAAGAACAAATGTGAAAGGATGTTTATTATAAGATTTTTCACCAGTATCTAACACAACCAGATTATCTACCAATACAGGGTTTGATTTCATCTATTTTAAATATGATGCTGGTTATATGACCCAAATTTTATAAAATTTGCAATAACAAAGCCTGTAATTTTGTTCGCATACGTATTTTAGGATGTGCATAGGTTGATCATATAGGTTATTAGCATGGAAGAAAATTTGATTTAGAATGAATTGAACTGTAGGGAGGGTATGAGAAGAATGTATTAGCTATCATCAGAAGGAAGGGAGGGAGAAAGGAAAGAGAAGGTAATAAAAAATACAGTAACAAAATGGAATTCATACTATATCATATTATTTATATGGACGTTAATTGTTTAAAATGAACAAAAAGGTGATGACGGGAGCAAATGAAAACATTGATCTGATTTCCATGTGGGATTTTAAGACATTTTTGCTTTGGGTTTCTAATTTTTAATGTGGTCTCATAATGCTTTGAGAGAAAAAGCAAGTTATAGAATAATGTATATAAATGTGTCTGCTTGGAAAATGTATATATATACATACATATAAAATCACTCTGCTTTTTATTTACTTCAGGAAGATATAATTATAAAATTAATTATGGTTATTTGGAGGAGGTAATGGAGTTTATTAACTTTCATTTTCTATATCTCTGCATTGCTAGATCAAAAATCAAGTACTGTTTTTGTAATTTTAAAAAATCTAGTAAAGTAAAAAGGTAAGAAGGATGAAAGAGGCAGAAATAGAGAGAGGAGAGGGACAATAGGATTCTACAAACAAGACAGAAGCCTCCACGTAAACATTACTTTCTCTACCGAGCCTTTTCTAACCAAGATGGAACAGGTAATTCTCTGGTATGTCCCTATAACACTCTGCGCTTATTACTTTTGTATAAGGTAGAACACTATATGAAAAGGGCTTGCTCATTTCTTGATAGTTCATTGAATGCAAGGATGTTACTTATTCACCCTTAATCCATTATTCTTGCATAGTGCCTGTCACAAAATAAGTGCTCAATTAATATTTTTGGAGAGTGGGTAACTTAAAACACTGGTCACACAGCAGGCAGTCAATAAATGCTCCCCACCCTTTTGTTCAAGTCTTTACGTGCACATAAACTGACATTTTGATAAAATACAATAATTTCATCACTTAAAAATACCTTTTTTATTTATCCTTTATGTCTACCTCTACAAAAGAAATATACTTATTTATTTAAAACAAAATCGTATGAGGCCAATCAAAGCATCTGAATAAAATTGTATTAAAGTGGATAAAAATGTATTTATTATGTTTTCCATGTAATTATAAAGCATCCAATGTGTATGCATAATGCATACAACAAAATGTGGCTCATTATTGGTATTCGATGAATATTTAATCTGAATCTGAAATATAATAAATTGTATGTGTAGTTTAGCTTGAGCAACACACATGGTAGATACATTTTGGGGATTTCTCAATTTGGATTGGAAATGTTAATGCAGCATAATTAGCATTCAAACACTAAAGGGATGTCAGAGCAGTTGAGGACTTTTAAAAACTAAAGAATTTTCATGACTTCACAATGTAATTAAAACAATAAAGTTTTCCAAATATGGATTTTAAAGTGCTGGGGGAAACTCTAGAGTAAAATGCATAGGGGGAGGCCAATTCGAATAGTTCCCTTAGCAATGAATTTTATCCTTTACATTGAAATGAGCTGCTGGTGAACAAAAGAAATTAAAACAATCTGCTTTTGAAAGAACATGAGTCTAATTTTTATCAATAAAGTAAAATAATAACAATAATACTAGCACTAATAGTTATAATTTGAAGATGCCAAGAGTTTATGAGGACTCCAAATGCCTTGCAAGCCTCAGGCCAGTTATATTCAAGTACAAAGAATTAACATGGGTAAGGAATGAACACTGAATTTGAGTTTTAAGGGAGATGGTAGGTAAGTGAGTGGATGGATGTATATGGAATGTTTTCTAACTTCTGTGTCATCTGTAAAGAAACGTTTGAGAATACGCAGGTTCTGGAAGGGTAAAAAGAGTAAAGTAGATAAAAAAGCAGCCCATTATTTCAGTTTGGGTAGCATGATCTTTATCACACCTACTGCCACCAAAGTAGGTTATTAGCACGTTTGCAGTCAGGTCATGCCACATTTTATTGTCCAGAGTAAGTTAAAAACAGACATTTCTTTTGCAAAATGTTATTCATTACTTTGGGTTGATCTAATATATGCTGCTTTGTCATAGATTGATCACTATTCAAACCAAGCACAAGGTTTAAGTAAGGGAAAATAAAATTATTAAGATGAGGGTTGTGAATGAATGCTGCTGATTTTCTTCCCCACAAAACAGGACCCATGAACTTAATGCTTTTTCCACAAAAAAGCACCATGTTTCGATTCAAAGTGAGAAGCTATCAGTACCCAAATTGCTTTTAAATGTTTTGATAAGGCTTTATTGACACCATTTATTTTTCTTGGAATGAAGCCATTACTTTGGGACTGCAGAAAGCTTCATTCCATTTCTGTGTTACACCTATAGATGAAAACAAAACCTGATTTCTCTGGTTCCAGATTTTACAAACGAAATGTCAAATCAGAGCAGGGAGCAGCTACCCTCTTCCACTCAGGAGTTGCAACTCTTCTGTGCTAAGGCAGGTTGTATGACATTTTCCACTTATTTATGTTTTTCCCTAATGAAAGGATGCCTCTTTGTGCTGCAATAGATAGTTTAGATTTTTTAATATTGTTAGTGTTGAGAGATAAACACTTTGTTACATATTGGAGAGTAATAAATTGTGTTGAACATTGATAAACTAACGCAATTACCAGCAAGGTCAGAGAGTCAGCTAATTTAGAAATATCAGTCCTAGGATTTTGAGTTGTCCCCTGGAGAACTGCAGCCACTTTATTACAGCAGGAGGGTGAGGAGAAAATGGTACATTAGGATTGATCTTTTGATCTAATTGTGGAACTCTGCCATTCCTTGTTTGGCAAAAAATGCTTACCAAGCAAGAGGAAACAGCTAAACTAATTGAGGACCAGCCCTTACAAAACAGACAAAGTAAAGGAATTCTGAGAAATAAGAACAAATTGTGCATGATATTATTGGTGTGAGGTGATTGTCACAGAGGTGCATATTTGTGGATTTTTTTTCAGAGTCTTTTCAATCTTAATTACAAATCAAATTCTGTATTTTCAACCAGTTTAAGAAATTAAAAAAAAAAAAAACCCCTCATTTTCACATACATCACCTGTTCTAGTAAAATTGTGACAAAATTTGAAGGAAATGGTCAGTGCCCCTCTTTTGATATGGTTTACATTAGCCATAAGGATATGTAATTTTCCATTCCAGAAAAAATATTATTAGCCTTCTATATTCTTCAATACTCATTCTTTACTTTCAATGATACAAAGAATGTTTACTCTCCCTTATCTAAAGCTAAATTTATTCTAGAATATCTAAATTCATCCTAGAACTCTAAGAATAGTTTTCTGCTTTTATTATTACTGTTACCCTTAACATGATTTGGTTTATCTCTTACCCAATATTGGGTCCCGGGTTTTAGAACGAGGCTAATACGACTGATTGTGTTACAGTCAAATAGTGTAATGTCCTGAATTTCAGGCCTAATTAGGCTTCAATTAAAATAAGATTCTTGTTTAGCTGCCAGGCACATTGTAGGCACAATCAGACTGTATAATCCCATTTAACAAAACAGTTTCATAGGTAACACTTACTAAGACTGAAAGATGATTAAAGGCCATATATCCAGCATCTTGAAAAGGCATGGAATTGAAATTATTAAAGAAGTTTAAATTCTCAGACTGAGAATAGCAAAAATATCTTAAATCTTTGGCTTAATATATACATTTTATGTATAAATTACAATTAGTAAAGTGTGATTGAATAAGTTTGGCCTACATCTGATAAACCTCCCCTGTTGGCTATTATAATTTCCAAAGGAGAAACACTTTTATGCAAATGACTCAAATGTTTCTAAGATACACCAGGAAGTGAAAGTAGAAATAGTGGCTTTGTTTGCAGCAATTCTAATTTCAAATGGAATCAAGTTTTCCAGGTAATCAACAGAAAGGAAAAATTAAGAAGTTGAGTGGGGAAAGCATTATTGTTGAGTGATTATAGAAGACACTCTCAGTTCTTCGTCAAGTTTCAACGCAGCGCCTACAATTTTCACACCCATAAACAACATGTCCTGCAAATTTCAGAGCCCTTCCAGCTTCATTAAGTAATGTTTTACTTCCACACCCTCAGTTGTGGTGCATTTAACTATATTATTGAGTACTTAAAGCCCGTTGAAGGATGTTGGTCTTTTTTTTAATGGGGTCTTGAGAGCACAGCTAGAATCTTCACAGTTCTGTTCTGTGGCAGCAGATTGTACTGAAGTACAGAGCAAATAAGCAATGTTAAATTGATGCGGGAGACCCAGCTGTCTACCCTTTGTCTGTATGTTTAATTCCCAGAGTGGGAAAGGGTAATCCCTTTGTGATACAATCAGTTCTGGGGGGTTAGCCACTTATATTACATTATTGAAAGGATGATGAGTTGATGATATGCTGATAACAGGAAGATTGCATTAGGCAGAATATTAGCCCAAACACCTCTGAACTGCTTAGCCACCTCTGTTGCTGGAACATTATCAAATACAATTTTATACATTTATCAAATACAATTTTAAGCCACTTTGGATAAGTCTGAAAGAACTTGCTCAGAAGGGGAGTTCGTATTTAACAGAAAGAAGATTAAAAAAAATTAGAGCAGAGAGCATATTTACATAATCTGATATAATTTATAGAATATAGCATAAATAATATATCCACATAATATATCCATATATCACATATTATATACATTTATAAGATAATAATAATATAACATGGTTTTTGGTAAAGTAGCACACAATTTATTATAAATCATACCTTGATTTTAAATATTCATGACCTTTAACTACATAAATTTGAAACAAACTTTGCTTTGAACATTCTTTTGAGACTGGTAATATGAGCTAGTGAGTCTCCCTTTTATGAAGCCTCTCACCAGCGATGATACTTATGCTTTGGTTACCCAAGGGAAGCTGTGGTATGATCTTTGGATTAGTTTAGCAGCCCTGTGTCCTTTGATCTTATAGTTCTTTGACAGTGAGTGCTTCGGAACTTCTGAAAGCAACTTCTTTCCAAACAGGAAACTGGTACTTTTTCTAGTGTAAAAAGCACAATTCCCTCAAATAAATTGTTAATTGTTTTAAAAATTTAGGATGTATTATCCATTAGAATTAGTTTGAATTAGTTTTCTCCCAAAAATGATGTTTGTATTATGACAGTTGTCAATGTGGCATCCATTCAAAGACCTACCAAGTGAATTTCTCAAAATGCAATTAGTCCAGAAGTAGAATCAGTCACTTCTGGGGACAGGTGAGGAAATATTTATTTGTTCCAGGGAGAGTGAGAGTAGGAGAGAAGTGAACTGGACCTGCTCGCCCCTGAACCTCTGCATAATGGCCTGCTTAATGCTGCCAATAGATTAAATACTCAGAGTGATTTCATTTTTCTATCTATCACAAGGCTTTGTACTTTTTGTTCTTTGCTCCCCATCAATCAAGAGTTTGGTCTTTCTGCTGAGTGTATGGCACAAATTGTGTATCACAAATGAATAAACTAACATCCTTTTCTTCCATTTCTTCAACAAAACCTGATAACAAATCTCCACTCAAATTAAAAAAGATTATTATCTTGCTACTCTTAATAACTTACACAAGCACTTCTAAGTTTTATGATCTTTAAGTAACAGATGCTTTTACAAGTATTTAAAAGTAAAAACATGTTATCAGTTAGTTTCTGCTGGGTAGCAAACTACTCTAAAATTTAGAGGCTGAAAGCACCAAATTATTTAGTTCACATTTCAGTGGTTGAGTGGGCCAGTTCAGCTGGTCTCTACTGACTCTCTCATGTGTCTTTGGGATCAAATGATGAATCAATCAACTTGGGGCTGGATGATACAGAATGGCCATACCTCATCTCTGTTATTTGGTGCTTGTCTGTCAAAGGTGATGGGATAGCCAGGCTACATGTTTCTCATTATCCAGTAGGCTAGCTCAGACCTTTTCACACAGCTGTTTCCAAAACAAGTTTCCAAAAGCAGCGGCAATGCAAGCTCCCATCCAAAAGTACTTTCCAATCCACTAATTGTGATTATTTATTGAGGTCCCATTGGATAAAGTAAATCTTGTATATTCAGATTCAGAGGATGAAAAAATAAACATCACTTCTTAGTGGAAACAGATACAAAGTCACCCTGGAAAGAGGTACGGGAAGAATCTTTGGCCATGCATAGTATATGCTTTTAGGGCCTGTGAAAACTGAAAGAAAGTTGTAATTGTTGAGTGCGGTGGACATACATTGATGTTTTTGTCTTCGTTGAAACCAACTTCCCTTTTTAGGCTTGGAAAAATCCCGATTTTTGCAATCCATAATCTTGGTAGGATGTAGGTTCTCAACTTGTGATACAAATATTCCTTCCTGCCAGAGCCTTGGAACATGACTGGAGGCAGGACTTCAAATCTTGAAAAAGCGAGGCCAAACAAAGGAACATTGTATTGAACACTATTCTATCTAAGGGTGGGTTCTCATTTTAGCAAAATTGATTAATCCTCACTCTTGAAATATATTCTTCATTTAACTTCTAGAAAACCACTGTCTCTTTTTTCTCCAACTATTTCATTGGTCATAGCCATCGACCTACTTGACATCTTCATTTGAATGTCTAAAATTTAGCACATCCAAAACCAAGCTCCTGATTTGTACCTCCAAAAGACTTGGAATCATCCTTAATTTAATAAGATCTGAAGTGTAAGTGGCCTGGTACTGATATAGGGATAAATCACTAAAGCCTGTTTGTCACTGGTACCTAAAATGTTTTCAATATTTGCATAGTGTTTCGAGGACTCTCTATAAAATATCTGACAATGAATCTATACTGCAAGGGAATGTGAAATCCCTTTAATTGAAATTACAAAGTCACTTTTTAAAGAAAACTGCATATACTTCATTAGGCCACTGTCTATTTGTTTTTCTCATGGATGCTTGTCATAAATAATCTAATTTAGTGATCATCTGACCCAATCCTTTAGTTTTACAGATGAAGTTACTGAACTAAGGAGAAGCTGCAACTTGGCCACAATCTCATAGAATCAGAATTTTCTGGGATGGAGGCTCACACCTCCATTTTTCACAACTTTAATAGTGATGCTCATGATTAAGCAGAGATGAAAACCACGTATCCAACAACAACAAAAAAGACATACTCACACAAACTTTGTCTTCAGAGGAAGTTCCCATATCTCTGTTGCTTACTTCTCTGTGACTGTTAAATTCTGTAGCTCTCTAAATCTCGGTGTTTCTTCATAAACAAATTGTGAGGATCTCTGCCTCTGCGATATCTGCTAATATCAAAAGAGATATGTATGTTAAACCTATTGCACAGAGCTTGGTAAGTGGTATATTGCGGGAGCCGGTCCGGTCCGGTGCTCCCGCTTGGGGTCTGTCTCTCAGCGAACGGGGGGACTCGGGCAGTCGTGATCTGCTTTCGGTCCCGGGGGCTTGAAGGTGTGTGAGGGCACGCGACGCTTAAAGGAAGAGTCGCGGGAACGAGTGGCATTGCACATCGAACGTTTATTACAGGAAGTGCAGAGGTTTATATAGTGGTGAGGCGGAAATGGGGGGGTCAGGGGAGGCGCGCTGCGTGATTGGTGAGGAGGCTAAGGGTGGCAGCGAGGGATTGGGTGTGCTGAGAGCCAATTAGAGGATGTTGCTGGGCAAATAACTATGCTGTTGCTGGGCAGAGGACTATGCTGTTGCTGGGCAGAGGACTATGGCCAAGAGTGGGCCAATCAGATAGTGGTGTGATGTGACATCAGAAGTTGCTAGGTGAAGGGCCTGAGAGATGAGGTTGATATAATATCCGGCAGTATATTGCTTATAAGTTATAGATTTTATGATTGCTTAACTTCGCTGAAGTTTTGAATTACCTCCACCCCTCTTAACCTTGAGAATGTATCCTCTCATGTCCTGAGATGGCATTCCCATATGATTACCTTCCCAGGCTCTGATTCCTCCTTGTTTTCCTTCACTAAGCCCTCTTCCTCTACTCCTCATTAGATGTATGAGTTCCCAGAATTCCGTCTCCCATATTTTTCATTGGCTCTTCTCTAGAAGACCTCTTCCTTTCCTATGATGTTATATATCATCTATTTGACAAAGATTCTTAAATTCTTATCTTTAGTTTTACTGTGTCTTGAGTTTCACAACAGCATTTCAAATTGCAATGATGTGATTCCAGCCTTCGGCTGTACTGTAGGCACGTCAAAATCATCCTACCTTGAACTGAACTTGTTAACACATGCACACACATGCACGCACATACATCTCTCCTCACCCCTATGCCTTGTGTTGTTTCCAATCTTATCAACATCTTGTCTTTACTTAAAATTTTGATATTTTGTTCAGCATGGATTTTTGCACCAATATTGATTTTTAAAAATATTTCATAAAAACATTATTTATCTTGATTTTATGAAATATTTTAAAATATTTCATAAAAAACATTATTTACCTGGAGTTGTTTTTGAGTCACCTTAAATTATGTGCCTAACACAAGTGCTGTGCTTGCCTCACCCTAGTCCTGGCTCCAGTTGTCACTATTTGTATGTCACTTGATAAAAATTATGAACTTCTTGGGCAGCAGTTGCTGTGGGATCTGCTCCTGGTTCTTTCCAGTCCCTGATTTTGTCTGTGGTCGTGGCTACACAGCCTCTTTTTTCATCTGAACATTTTCTGAGTCTGGTTCTTCATACATCACAGTGATTTCTTGAGGTACCCAATTACCCTTCAATAAATGCCTGTTCTATTTAAGTCAGCCAGATTCCCATTCTATAGTTTGCATCTAAGAGGGTAACTGAATAAAAGAAGTGAGGAGGGCTATGCGAAATTACACTTTTGGGAGGATGTCCATGGTCTGAAAATTGTATTCTGGCATCTATGGACAAGATTTCTTTGTATTTATCAGGAGGTTTCTAAAAGCCAATCTTCTTAATAATATTTACATATGAAAGTATGCAAATTTCAGACAAAGCAATAGCCCAAGAAAGCATTGGCCAGAAACTCCTTGGTCAGTGCTGGCCAGTAGAAACTATTTATCTAATGCACCATGGTGTATCATGTATTGAGAGAACCAACTTCTATTGCAGGGAAACCATGGCTCCAAGTTCTACTGCTTATAAGCTGTACTGCTTTTAACACACAGGTTATCTTTAAAAAGCTCAATTTCCTCATAAGATTATTGTGATGATTAAACAACACAAATGTAAACTATGAAACATAATATCAGGCACACACTGTGTGTTCAATTAATGTAGAGTTGGTTGTAAATTTTGTCTCCTCATTATAAAGAAAAGATAATTTCAAGAAATTGGGTTGCTGTACATTACAAGAGAAATTTTGCATCTGATCTTGAATTGTTTTAATAGAAAACAACACTTCTCCATTTTCTGGGAAGCAAGTATTGTTCTGCCCAGCCACTAGCTCAGTATCCCATCTTCTCCAAATTCAGAGAATACCCTTTTCCTTATAGAGCATCCCAGCTCTGTTTCAGCTTTTGATTTCAATGGATAATGCAAAGAACCATGAACTGCTACTCCTTTACTCTTTAATCATCCCTTTTATCTTTGTTTGAGCAACAGATAATACAATATCACAACAGCAAATATAGTTTCAACATTTTTTTACTTTTATTTTTAAAGATAGGCATCAAAGGTTCATAGTCAGAATGTTGGTGAAATATCTGTTAACAAAGTATAGGATTTTTCCCTTCAGATTATATAAGACTTGTAACCTTAGTGATATGTGTCTTTATCCTGAGTAGATATTAAATTTATGGGGAAATCGTTGAGCACCTAAAATGCTGTTAACCTCACTAATTTTGTATCAGGCTTATCACTAATAGAGAAAAACCTCAACCAACATCCTACTTTGAAAATGCAAAATGAAAATACATCTAAATTCAAGAACAACAACAAAAATAACACTATGGCTTTCTCTGAAAAGCTTTTATATATATTAAAAAGAAAATTGGAATACATTTTATAAATCACTTTCTTCAATTCTCAAAGAATTTCCAGCTAAATGATTTATCTTCATGTCAAACAACTGGATATGAAACTCTGACATATTTTGTGATGTGGTAATCAAAATATGTAATTATTTAGCAGGTTCTTCTTTATCTTTGTTAGCAAAGGATTGAATATGCAATATAATTCCGCATTAAGCAACTTTAAAACAGCTTAATCTGAGGAGCTTTTATTTTTATCATTTTATTGTTATTATCATTAGTATAGACCTCTACCAAAATTGAGGTTTGGTGAGTCAAAGGTGATAGTTGACAAGATACTCATCTTGTCCTAACTTGTATTTATGCCAGATTTGGTGAAGGATGGATGGGGAAAAGAGTGAAGAAAATACCCAGACAAAAAGGCTTGAAATGGCATTATCCTTGTTCATTTTAGCAAAATTAGGAAAAGGGGCTGGTAACTTGAATCAACTCTAAGAATCAAAAGAAGAATTCTCTGAAAACACGCCCCTTTTCAGCTTTGAAGTAGAAAGTCGTTGCCCAGATATCCCTCAAGACTGAGAGAGAATTATCAAATGAGAGAGAGGAATTGTAACTGAGAAATCAGGACTTAAGGGACGATTTTGATTACTGAATCATTATGTAGATGTTCCTTTTCGCTTTTTTCCCCTGACATATTGTAGTAGACTGGGAAATTCGTGAAATCTTTAAATTGTATCCCAGCTTGCCTTGATTTCTGATAATGACTGTACAGCCCTTATCTTCTACCCCTGTGATGATAAAAACCTTGTGACTAACCTTCATTTGGGCCCAGTTATCCAGTTTTTCAACTTTGGTGTCTCGTAATCACTAAAGGCAGCCCCTAATGTTTATTAATGAAGGGTCTTGGGTCAGCCCAGAACTAACCCACTCCAGGTTCAAAGTAATCTTGAAAACCAAGGCTGGATCTAATCAAAATGGGCCCACCTGACATGCACAATAGCTTAGACATTAACCTGCAAGTCACCTATACCTCATTCCGCTGTTTCCTTACACATCCATAACTAAGCATGCAACCAGTCTGCTCTGCACATGCCCAATAATTAGATCACTCTAATTACGTCATCTGGGGCCATTGTGCTTATTATCCTAAACCCTGCCAATCAGGATTACTGCAGTTCAGGGAGACAGATTTTGGGCCATTAGGCCATCTGCTCTCCTACTATGCACCCAGTAGTAAACTCTTTCTCTCTTTGGAAAAAAAGAACCCTCTGAAAACAACTTAGTATCCTTCCTACATTTGTCTTTTATCACCTAGGCAGTGATAAAAGCCAACCAAGCAAGAGGCTTCTTTTTTTTCACCACTAAGGTATTCTTAAATTATGTGTTTTCTGAATCAAAAAGATATTTATGATTTCAAATGATTTCTCTGCCTTTCCCTCTAATAAAAGTCAATTTTTTATTATGTATTTCTTCTTCATCTCAAATATGAATTTAAAATATAAACTGATTCTGTGACACATGAATATCATCTCTAAGTTTTATATTCATGTCTCTTCTTATATATCTAATTGTCAAACTTTTGCATTTACTTTGAGCAAATGTCTTTTTTTTTTACAAGCTTACATCTCTCTTTATTATTATTTTTAAACTCTGTATTATGGTGAATTTTGAGCAGTCACCAAAGTAATGAATCTCCATATAACCATGACAAGTCCCAGCAATCATCAACCTGTGGCCAACCTCACCCCAACCATTCCCATTCTCTATAAAAGGTACATACTTTAAAAATATATAATAATAACCATTAATATAACAATACCATTACCATACCAGAGAGAGAGAGAGAAATTTGATATCATCAAATATCCAGTTTTTTATATCCAGATCTGTAGGTTTGATTCTTAATAAATATTGCCACTTAAATGTTCCGCAGGCATTTCTAACTCAATTTATCCAAAGCTGAACTTCCCGTCTTTTCCAAAACCTGTCCCTCTCCTGTAGTCCCTTCTCAGTGATGGACACCACTGTTTGCCAGATTTTCGGAGTCACCTTTGGTCCTCATTTTCCCCTCACATCCCATCCAGCCTGTCATCTCCTAAAAATCTCTAATATCCATCCCTTCCACGTCTTCCTGTCATTCTCTTACATCATCTGGCCCTCCCTGAGCCCTCACCCCTAGACTGATGCATTGACTTTCTACTTGGTCTCCTCACTGAGTCTTTCACCCCTCTAATCCATCTATATATATTCCTAAACCTTATTATTTTTATTAGGGATTTTATTATTATAGAAGAGGTTCACAGAAAAATCATGCAGAAAATAGTTCCTATATACCCCACCCCATTATTAACAGTTTGAGCTCAAATTTCAACTTTAAAAAATAAGCCTATTTCTATAAATGTTAAATGCTTAGTCTTTTTTTTTTCCTCATTAAACTTTGTTTTAACAGGTCTCAAAATTCTGTGGCAGATTTTTGGTCACTGTTTCCATTTAAAAAGTATTGATTTTAAAAACTTAAAACTGCCACATAAAAACAAATGGTCCACAAAACATTCCTTTCCTTCTGAAGGCTTTTCAATGCGTTGTTATCACTAACCAGTCTTTTACTATTGAACTTGGCCAATTGAGACAAACAATTCTGAGACTGTTCTTCCATCACTGATTAAGACTGGGGTGGCAGATGTTATGGGAAATATTAATTGAGCTTTCTGAGCTTTCTGGGCAGATTTGGTGACCTTGCCATCTCCAGCAGCCCTCTTGTCCATTGCCTTGATGATATGCAAAGCGATTGTTCATCTCATCTCATGAACAGTAAAACGACCCAGAGGAGCATAGTCAGTAAAACTCTCAACACTCACAGGCTTGCCAGGAACCATATCAATGATGGCAGCATCACCAGATTTCAGGAATTTGAACATTCCTTCCAGCTTCTTGCCAGAACAGCAATCAATTTTTTCCTTCAGCTCGGCAAATGTGCAAGCAATGTGGGCTGTGTGACAATCCAGCACAGGTGTACAACCAGCACTGATTTGGCCTGGAGGGTTCAGTATAATCACCTGAGCAATGAAGCCAGCTGCTTCCACTGGTGGGTCATTTTTGCTGTCACCAGACACATTGCCATGACGAACAACTTTTACAGACACATTCTTGACATCGAAGCCCACGAGGTCCCCAGGAAGAGCTTCACTCAAAGCTTCATGGTGCATTTCAACAGACTTGACTTCAGTTGTAACATTGAATGGAGCAAAGGTGACCACCATGCCCGATTTGAGAATGCCAGTCTCCACTCGGCCCACAGGGACAGTACCAATGCCACGAATTCTGTAGACATCTTGAAGAGGCAGATGCAAGGGCTTGTCGGTTGGACAAGTAGGTGGCAGAATGCAATCCAGAGCTTCAAGCAGCATGTTTCCACTGGCATTGTCATTTTACGGGTGATTTTCTACCCCTTGGACCAGGGCATATTAGCATTTGGCTCCAGCATGTTGTCACCATTCCAATCAGAAATTGGCACAAATGCTACTGTGTCAGGGTTGTAGCCAATTTTCTTGTTGTAGGTGCTGACTTCCTTAATGATTTCCCTCATATCTCTTCTGGCTATAGAGTGGCTCAGTGGAATCCATTTTGTTAACACCATTAATTGTTTCACACCCAGTGTGTAAGACAAAAGAGCATGCTCTTGGGTCTGCCCATTCTTGGATATACCCGCTTCAAATTCACCAGCACCAGCGGCAACAATCAGGACAGCACTGTCAGCCTGAGATATGCCTAGTGATCATGTTTTTAATAAAGTCTCTATGTCCTGGGGCATCAGTGATGGTCACATAATACTTGATGGTCTCAAATAGTGATAGCATGCTCATATTCAGCTTTCAGTTTATCCAAGACTCAGGCATATTTGAAGGACCCCTTTCCCATCTCAGCAGCCTCCTTCTCATATTTTTCGATGGTTCTTTGTCGATTCCACCACATTTGTAGATCAGATGGCCAGTCGTGGTACACTTGCCCACATCTACATGTCCAATAACAACAATGTTGGTATGAGTCTTTTCCTTTCCCATTTTGGCTTAAGATATAGCAATGGTTTTCATAACACCTGTGTTCTGGCAGCAAACCCGTTGTGAAAAAAGTGCTTAGTCTTTTAAATTAATTACTATGTAAGGCATTTGCAAAGAATGCAATACATTAACTTTAGATTATATATAGTACACTATCAAAACATACTAAAGAAATCTTTTACTAAAAGTATTTTAAAGTAATCCAGTGTCAAATGATACTAAAAATAAAATTAGTGTTTTCAGGGTAAATATTGAAATTATTCAGCTAAGGTAATTGTACTTGGATGACATTTTTACTTGATGATACTTTTAGTCAACACAATCATAATAACACAGCAATTTGAATTAAAAATAAAAAATGCACGTGGGTGGGCCACAGTGGCTCAGCAGGCGGAGTTCTTGCCTGCTGTGCCAGAGACCCAGGTTTGATTCCTGGTGGATGACCATACAAAAAAAAAAAAATATATATATATATATATATATACACACACACACACACACAAACGCAATTTCAAACCACTTGTCAACTAAACTATTTTATAAAATGGAAATATACCCAGAAAACAAGCCTGTAACATGCTATGCACTTAGGAAAACTATAGGATCTTTGGTAGTTAATTAAGAAATTCCAATTTTTAAGAGTAATAGGAAAGCTTCATAAAAACAAATAAGCAAAGTCTGCTCTTCAGAGATCAATTTTTCAAACAAACACAGTTTGAGTTTTAAAAATTCAAACTAAGCCACCCTTCTTCTAGGTCTTTTATTACTGTGTAAATAGCTTTTCACATAGTTAAAGAAGTTGTGTCTAAAGATTTGTGATGGCACTGTGTTCAATATTTATTAATATTGAGACCACAAAATTAATAACAGATCACAAAGTAAACAATAGGCAAAAAACATTGTAAATACACCTACCATATGGCAACCAAGCCACTGCTTTCATTCCTTCCATCCTGATAAATATCTTTTGAAAGTGCACACCCAACTGTCTAAGATATTCTATTTTTGTTAGATTTCCAACAATTCTAATTTTTCTGTAGTTTTTTTAATTAAGCTTTCCATAGTAAATGGGTTACAAATGCGTTGTAGGAATCATTTTATTTTATTTTATTTGCTTTATTGTTATTATGTTACTTTAGTTTTATACATTTTCATTGTAAAACATTGCAAATGTACATGCAAAAGTAGAAAGTGTAATAAATCCCTGAGTAACAACCGAAAAAATAAAATAAATTCCTGTTGCTTAAGCCAAAAAAAAAAGCTTTCAGTAGAACTTTGACTTTAATTATAAATCAACAATGTTTCCTATAAGCATGAGGCTTCTCTTCCCAATGAATATAGGAAAAAACTGAGCACTCAGAGTAGGAAGAAACAAGTTCAAAATCACAATCCAGGTTCAATGACACAGTCAGATTTTAGCATATCCAGCCATGCTAAATGCCTTGTTGATAGATGCTACAAGATCAACAACTGCTTTGTTGATAGATGCTACATTTTCAACATGGGCTTAATGCAATGAAAATTTTCCAGATAGCAATCCCTACAAGGTTGCTGTTTTGCGGTACTCCATTTTGCAGAATTCCCAGAACTTGACACTTAAAGCCAACATTTTACATTTTAAAAGTATGCTTTGGGCAGGCCACGATGTCTCAGCAGGTAGAATCCTTGCCTGCCATGCCAGACCCGGGTTCGGTTGCCAGTGCCTGCCCATGCAAAAAAAAAAAAAATTATGTTTTAAATAGTACTGCCTATTTAAAGCACGATGTAGGTGTGGAAAAGGCCGAAAAGGCCAATCTTACCGCCTTCAGAGTTAACCTCTGAGAGCGAGACTTCCCCAGATGAAAAAGAAATGTCAGTGACTAAGGATGGGGCACTTGCTAAGGATCAGCAGGTACTCAAGAAGAGAAGGACCTGTTTTATTTTGTTTTGTTTTTTTAGAGGAAACTAAATCAACCCTAAAGAATTATTTTGATGCTTAATTAGTACAGCTAAGCTTTGAGCTAAGGGCTCTTCATCAATACTCCACACTGATGTGTGATGTGTTCATTTTCAGTTCATGACAAGTTGAGTACAAAATTTGAGACCAAGGTTTAAAATCGTTTATAGCAATTTGAAAGAGTAATTTTAAATCCGTTGGACCAAATAACAACAACAAAAAAAATCTGGGCTTTTATCTTTTATGTATATGTATCATGTGTTTCATTTTTCTATTTTCTAATTTTTATTGTGCTTTACAAATGTTTTGGTTTATGACAGCTTAGGATTTAAAAAATAAATAAAACTAGTCCTTTACCACAAAAAGTGTGAGAAGTGCTGGTTAATATGCATTTTCTTATTTGATCCTCAAGTGAAACCAGCTAAATAGATAGCAATGTTTTCCCCCACTTTATAGTGAGGAAACCAGGCTGATAACAGAGTTTGGGTTCAAACCTAAGCCCTGGCTGTAGACCTCATCCCACATTCCATTCTGTTTTTCCATTTTAGATAATGTGATCATACTGGAAACCTCATCCCAGTATTTCCATTCAGTGGCACATTTTAACTTTGTGGGTCATCCAGGAAATGAAGTTATTACCCAAACAGCATTTTGCCTTTATATGAATTAATCACCCATGAATTTGTGTGTGCCTTTCTTATATCTATTTATATTTTCAGTCCTTTCCATTTTCTAGGTTAAAGAATTTTACAAATTTACCATCCACAATATTTAACAACATTCCTTCTTATAAATTTAAAACACCTAAAATTGTCCATGGAAAAAGAAAGACTTGTTCTTATAAGAAATAAGAAAAATTTCCTTTGTTATGAAGATTTGACTCTTTTTTTTTCCAAATTCTTATCATATAGACTCAGGAAAAAGGTACAAAAATGATACAGAGAAACCCTCTGTACCTATTATCCAGCTTTCCCATGGTAACATCTTATGTAACCAAAGCACATTATCAAATACAGGAGATTGACATTGATACAATTGTCTACAAGCCTCACTCTGATTTCATAATAAAATAGTATTAGATATAAATAACAAAAGGATGGCTAAAACATCTCACATATTTGGAAACTAAATTAAGATACTACTAAATTTAGTTAGAAATAAAAGGAAAACTACTAGCTTCGTAGAAATAAATGAGTATACAAATGTTACTCTTCAAAATTGGGGGAACACAACTAAAAAAGTATTTAGAGAGCAATTTGTAGATATAAATATTTATTGGAGAGTAATTTGTAGATATAAATATTTATTGGATAAAGTAAAGATTAAAAACAACTAGCTAAGTGCTCAGCTCATAAAGTTGGCAAAAGACCCATAGAGGAAACCCAAAGAGATATGAAGGAGAAACATAATCAAGGATGAATATCAATGATACAGAAAAGATAGAGACAGATTTTAACAAAATCAAATGATGTTTCTTTGAAAAGTTTAATAAGATAGACCTCCAGATTGACAGATAGCAAAAGAGAAAAAGAATGATAAAATACAAAATAGGATGAGCAAACACAGCATAATAAATTAAAATGATAAAATATTATTATTAACAACTAATAACAAATTGGCTAACAGATTAAAATATATAGCTATCTGAATAAAAATATAGAGTACCAAAAAAAATGACCAGAACTATAAACATTAAAAAATATATAAATTTTAATCAAAGACTTCCTTTACAAAAAATACCTCAAGTCCACAAGGTTTTTGAGGTGATTTTACCAAATTTTTAAGAAATAGGTAACCAGAGAAAGAATGACAGCTGGCCAGCTCATTTTATAGGACTGAACGCTTAAAATGAGATGAGGGCTTGAAAAAAAAGACGGCCATTTCATTTATTAGCACAGATGTGAATATTTTTAAAAAATGAAATATTAGCTGCTTGTATTCAGTGGTATATCAAAATAATGCATACATAATTTTTAAAAACCTATTAGACAATATTTGAGTAACTCAACAGCAACTCTTAGAGACATATTTACTCTCGAGACATATTTACTTTAAGATTTACTTTAATATTGAAAAAACTAAATCACCCTAAGAGAAAAAAAAAATAGAAGGATTAAAGAGAAGGGAAGAGAAAAATCTCCTTTATTTGTAGAACATATGATTATCAACATATAATAACCAACTAAGTCACTGCATGCATCTTTAGAATTTATTAAAGAGTCTATCAAGAAAGCTGGAACAAAACAAGGAGAGAGACACTCAAACCAACAAAGTTATAACAGAGGGGTAAATGTGACAAAAGACGCTGGTATGAGGTGGAGGAAGCACAGGAGTCAGAACTTTACCTGGGTGGACAAGGAAAGGCTCCTTGGAGGAAACAAGTTAAATTCAGAAAGATCACAGCACTGTGGGCAGAGGTAGCTATTTGCCTAAAGGCAAAGAAGTATGAAAGAGTAGTCCAGAAAGGATAATATTGCTGGACTTTGAGGTTGGAGACAAATGGAGTCTTATCCTGAAGAATCCTGTAAGCCATGCTAAGCTTGATTTTACAAGCAAATCAGGACGTGGTGGAGGGTGCTCGTTAGTCCTAAGATAAGGTCGAATTTGGGGCATTAAAAAGATTACTTTAGTAAAGTATGGAAAATGAGTTGAAGGAGGTTGAAAGTAGAGACATGAAGATATTTAGTTTGCTATTGCAATAGTTCAGATTTTTTTAAATGATGGAAAAGTCTGGAGTGAAGCTGTGTCTGTGGGGATGGAGAAAAGAAGATAGAAACTAAAGGTGTTTAAAAAGTAGAAACAATTGGATTTGATTGAAGGAAATGAAAACGAAGGATTATTCTTGTATGATTCCCATGTATGACAGTGATGCCTTGAGTAAAACAGAACTAGTCTCCACCAATTAACATCTGGAATCAATGGACTTCTTTTATATTTTTGTATATTTTGTACTTTAGACCATTTAAAAATAATTTATAGAAGGAAGAATCAAGGGATAGCGAAAAACAACTTTTTTCAAAATTTTAATAAAAATTTAAATATAGCACATCCAAATATTCCTTATTTTCCAAGATGAGCAATATATCTTAAATGCATCTACATTGCTCGTCAAGTGGGACATTAAATCTAGAACATATGCATGGTCTAAATACTAATTCCATATTTCAAATGCCTGGTGGTTTCCATAACTTTCTCAGCTTGAATTTTTTGCTCAACATGTTTATGAGGTTATCCATGTTGATACATGTGGCTCTAATTCATTAATTTTAACTGTCATAAAGTAATACATCCTATGATACACCATAATCCATTCTTAATGTACATTTGGTTTGTTTCTGGCTTTTCACTCCTACAATCAGTACAACTGTAAATATACTTGTACCTGTGTCTGCTTGCTCTGTGCAAATGTTCCATCCAAAGTACACAGCGAGGAGAGGAATTGCTTAGTAATTTCTGACCAATAATTTCTAATATTGTTTGTGTCTTTTTCCCCTTTTACTTCTTGATGAAATGTGTCAAATGATTTTAAGTATTTTACAAATTACCTGAAGAACAAATTTTGTTTTATTATTTACTATTTCGTTGTGCTAGTTTAATTGATATGGCAAATTTTCTGTTTTCTATTCTTTTTAATTAACTTTGCTTGCCTTTTTCCAGCTCTTGAGTTGAGCGCTGTATTTATTTTCAAACTTTTATCTACTGATTGATGCATTTATGTCTATAAACTTTCTTAAGTACAGTTTTGGTTGCATCCCATTGGTTTGATATATAGTCCACTTGCTGTTGTTTATTTCTAAATGGTTTATAAGCTACAGTTTGGATCATTTCTTTGGGAATTCTTATAAAAACTGTCCCTTTGCTTTTTATTTCTAACATCGTTTCCCACAGTATTATTGCATGTGGACAAATATTACAACGAGTATAATTTCAGCTTTGGGGAATTTTTTGTGTCTCTTTGTTGCTTCATATATGACCAATTTTTGTGAACATTCTATATATCTTGAAAAGACTGTGTTTTCTCTCATTGTTGGTGTATATTAGATCAAGTTGATTGTCATTCAAATATTCTGTTTTCTTATTTTTGTTTTCCTGATGATATTTTTAAGAGAAATATTTATTTTTCTCCTTTGTAATTTTTACTTTTCCCCATAAAATATAGGCCAAGAGACCACATGGTTTGTACATTATTGAATCACCAGAAACTAAAACAGTGCTTCAGTATACAAAAATCTGCAGCACATATTTTCAATACTTTCAAAATTTTTAACTCTTTCCTGTCCTGCCATGTGTGGGTTACACCTACATAAGAAAAATGGACTGAATAAGATACAGGCAATATTATTCTGTCTTCACAGTTGAGAAGGCTTCTTGGAACCTGGGACTATTCCTGAGCCCTTCAGTTATCGATGTATCCTTCAGAGTGCTTTCTAGCACATAACAGGTGCTGAGTGAAAGCTTGTGAAATAAATGGATGAATGGAAAATATTTAGCCTACCAATATATAGATGGATCATTTTCAAATCATGCAGTGTAAGACTTCATTCTCAACTCATATCCAATACCTGCCAACCAGTTTTAGAGCAAGAGAACTAACCTGATCACATTGGAAATAAATATTCTCTTGTGACCGCATGACTATGGAGATGGAACTGCAGAGAAGTTAAGTAAGAGGCAACATTCTTTTGAATGTCAGGCGTGAACAGCACCCCGATCCAACTGAAGTTCATACCCCAAGTTCGTTTTCTGGACCAGTTAGGATTCCTGAGAGAAAGACGGATCAGGGGCCAGGTACTCACTATAGACAGTGTTAACAATTGACCCAGATCACTGCTAAACTGAAATGATCTTGGCTGTCAGTAAATATTAAATGTGAAGATGGGGACTAAATAAACATTGGCCTGTTTGCCCAACCTTGGAAAGCTTTGAGACCCCCTTTCCTATTTCAATAGACTCTTTTAGTTGAACTATATGAAGAAAATCTAGCCTCACCATATCTACAGTTGGAAAAGGGAGTATTTTAATATAATTAAAATATATATAATTATTTTAATATATCTTAAAATAATTAAGATAATTGAGGATATTCTTCTTTGATACTAAACCAAAACTCAAGAAATGGTAGTTTTTTAAAAACTAGTTACAATAGGATAATTAAAATCCTATCCATGAACTTTATAACTATGTTTACTACTCTGTAACACTGAAATGCATTGATCTAGTTTGCATTTCAAATGCCTCTTTTATCCTTGCATAATTTTGTATTTCATTCATTGTTACTCATACATTCCATTATACAGTATTTGAAAATTACATTTGTTAATGTCACCACCAAACTTCTCAGAAAACTCCTTAAGGGTTAAGACGCTGTCTAGTTAATGGTGGCATATCAAGTTTTCTAAAATTTTAAATTTTGCTTGAAAGCCTGAATTTTACCATTAGAAACAAAAATGTCAATGTTTTTCCTTAAGAGGACAGATTTCTTTTGTTCATTTTTATGAAAATTTCTGCCAAATTACCCAAGTCTGAATAACCAGAGTGTGACTGTAAGTCGTTTTCAGGTAAAAATGGTCCTTCATGAAAAGGCAGCTATTTCAGCTTGGCAATACAAAAAAATTACAGCAGTGTTTTCTTCTTAAGACATGATTGTACATAATAGCTGTGTTTTTGTGAGTACTTCTCACTTCCACAATAGAATATTAAAGAGGTATATTTAGCATTGAGTTTTAATAAAATTAGTAATTGTTCCTGCTTTATCAAAGACATTTTGTGAGTGCATGATGGTAAAGAATTCAATGACTACTAGCACAGTTTGGTAAGACTGTCTTTATCTGTGCTGAGGCACCAGCAGTTTTTCACCCACCATTGCGTTTGAACCGTTAGTGTAAATGTCAGCACAGATAAAAGGCAAATGAACCTCTTAGTATTCTTATTAAAATAATTTTAATCCATGGACTCCTCAGAAGAGTTTAGTGACTACTCACCCCTTCAACCCCAGCAGTTGACAGACCATGCTTTGATTATAACTGAAATACAGTATGCAAAACTCAATACCATAAGGCTAGAAAAAGTCACGATGATAAACTAGATAACCGGAATTCAATGATTTTGGTTCATCAACTTCAACAAATGTAAAACACAATAGTACACGGAATCATGTCCCCCACAAAAACGTGTTCAATTTTTAAACCCTGGTTCTGTGAGTGCAGACTCCTTTGAGAATAGGTTCTTTCAAGAGTCTATTTTGGTGAGGATAAATTAATTCAGGGTGAGCTTTAATCCATCTGATAGCTCTCTTATCAACAGAGGAAATTAAGACACAGTCATTTAGGTAGGAGGAGCCAGACAATGAGGTCATTTAGGTAGGAGGAGCCAGACAATGAGACAGATCACCACGTGACAAAGATACAGATGTAAGCCAAGCAATGCCCAGAATTGCCAACAAGTCACCACCGGAATGCTACAGACTTCAGGAGAAAGCATGGCCTGGAGATACATTCATATGGTACTTCCAATCTCCAAAACTATGAGATGATAAATTATCCTTGTTTAAGCCAATCAGTGTGGTATTTTTCATTGTAGCCTTGATAAAGTAAAACATACGCTAATAGAAGATGTTAATAAAAGGGGAAGCGATTTGTATTGGGGTGAGGGGAGTATATAGGAACTCTCTGTGCATTCCTTGCAGTATGTATATAAACCTAAAATCACTCAAATAATAAAGTTTGTTAATTAAAAAAAAATGTTGAATGGACTCTTGTGGTCTTGGTTCTGTATTGCTTTCCTAACCTTATCCTGAAGAACATGCTGATGTTGTGTGAATAAGCAGCCAAGATTGTTCCTCCCCCCCACCCCACCATCAAAGTGAGGAAGCCCTTGGGGAATTTCTCCTTGAAGGTTCAAAGATGGCTTTGAGACCATCTTCTAGAAAGCACAAAAATGATGTCTGGTGCAGTGTGGTCTCAGCAGAGAATCATGGAAATGCTGTCATTTGTTATCAAGTTACCAGGCCTGCAGAAATTCTTAGAACCTAAGACCCAACGTAACTGAAATTTTTCCAGCAGAAGGGGGAATGGGGAGTATTTCCTACTATTTGATCTTCAGCAAAACAGTGTGAAGTCTTTGCTCTGTAAATCTAAAAGCAATAGTTTGGGGTCTACCTTACTTCAGAAAAAAGTATTTCTTCATTAATATGTGTAAAAAGAAATGTATAGCTTCTATAATGAAATAGAAAGCAACCAAACATAAATTAATTCAATAAAGGAAATTGAGTACTGTATACTCAATTGCATATCCCTAGATACTTCAGCTAAAATATCTCACCAACTTAATCTAGTTACCTAGTAGTAAAACAATTAGATTTAGGGTTGATGCAAATTTAGGGTTCAGCTGTGATTTTGGATTCTTATAACAAAATACAGCTTGTGAGAAAGCAAGCCCCTTGGAAATCTTTGCATTTTGGTGTTCAATTAACTGACAATTCATTCTGTTCTCTATTTTTTTTTTTAATGGGACTCGTCATTTATTGTCACTGCTGGTCCACTAGAAAGAACACTCTAGTGCTATTTTTCTCTTCTGAAGAGAATCTGTGCTAAACTATCAGAGCTTTCCTAGCAAAGAAAAAGCATGTGATTTATGGAAAGCCAGCTCCATCTAGCTGTCCACCCTATACCATTTCTCCATCCATGATCCATAAGCATAGATAATGTATATAAGTTATCATCAAAATATAGTCTATTCTAAAATAGGTCCTTGCAAAATAGACAGATTAGTGACCTTGTGCTGGTTTGAAAGGATGTATGTCCCCTAGAAAAGCCATGTTTTAATCAAATCCCATTTTGTAAAGGAGAATAATCTCTATTCAATACTGTATGTTTGAATCTGTTATCAGATCATCTCCCTGGAGATGTGATTTAATCAAGAGTGGTTGTTAAACTGGATTAGGTGATGACATGTCTCCACCCATTCAGATGGGTCTTGATAAGTTTCTGGAGTCCTATAAAAGATGAAACATTTTGGGAGATTCAGAGAGATTGAAAGAGAGCAGAGCAGAATGACATAGCCACGAGAAGCAGAGCCCATCAGCCAGCGACCTTTGGAGATGAAGAAGGAAAATGTCTCCCGGGGAGCTTCATGAAACAGGAAGCCAGGAGAAGAAATTAATAGATGATGCTGTGTTTGCCATGCACCCTTTCAGTTGAGAGAGGAACCTTGACTGTGTTCACCATGTGCCTTTCCAGACAAGAGAGAAACTCTGACTGTGTTCGCCATGTGCCTTCTCACTTGAGAGAGAAACCCTGAACGTCATCGGCCTTCTTGAACCAAGGTATCTTTCCTTGGATGCCTTGGATTGGATAGTTCTAGAGACTTGTTTTAATTGGGATTTTCTTGGCCTTGGAACTGTAAACTAGCAACTTACTAAATTCCCCTTTTTAAAAGCCATTCTGTTTCTGGTATATTGCATTCTGGCAGCTAGCAAACTAGAAGAGACCTCATTATAAATACTTTCAAAGATATTACCACATATCCATTTGTTGTCTATAGTTTTCTAGTTGCATTCATTGAAAATACACAGAGTTGGTTGTTCTGAGGGAAACACTCCAAGGTCTGTATTGTATTAAATCACACACTTCACTTCAAGTAGAAGTTTGAAATCGAGGCCTAACACTTCATGAATGTTAAAAGATAACCATATTAAATGTTAAAATGATATTACATTTAAGATTGTTTTATGTGTGTGTATGGGTCTTTATAAAAAAAATGCTAAAACAATTCTCCTAAGACTTCTGAAGACATGTTCTCCAATCTCTCTTGTTGAAATCAATCTAAAAATATTTAGCATTGTATAAATCTTGCTGTGGCCACATGCATCTTTATTAGGTCATGCCAATATTAAAGAGATTTAGAAAAAATTCAGTCCTTCTAGCATATATTTTCTATATTGCTATTAAATTATTCTTAAATTGGAAAATTAATAAACTCTATAGTTAATCTACTTTTAGGTGAAGTTAGAAATTTCCATTGTCACCACAATTTTATCACCACAGAAGAAATGAGCAAACATCTTCATGAATTCACTTAAAAACCATTATTTCACTTCAAAGAGCTCTACATATATTCCAAAATATGTTGGTTTAGCACATTTTCCATGTATTTTCATCAATATTTTATTTTGCTATCACCCAACTTTAACTCTAGTCACAAACGATAAAGCAGGGCAGCCAGGCAATTTTAACTCAGCTTGAGTTCAGCAACTACCTTACACTAGGATCTTCATTCAAATATCAAAATGCACTCTCAGGGACAAAAGAAATTATCTGCAAGTAGAAAGTATGACTTTATAAGCTGCTCCGAGTTTAAAGAGCTTTGATCACATGCATCATTCATATTCAGTTTGTTAGATACCACCATATATTATTTGGCTCAAAATCCACATTTGTACAGATAGCATTTTCTTCATGAAGAATAAAAAAAGGATGTCACAAGTGCAAATCCATTTATACTGCCTGTGAAACACTGAATGCTGCTAATTGATTCATTCATTCATCCACACAATGCAACTTTGCAATTCTACTATATACACAGAGTTCTGCAGTGAGCTACATCCTTAGACTTTAAAATATATATACATATCTTAAGTTTTCCCACCTGCAGGCATTCTACAGGCAATGTATACAGTGATAATATTTACATTTCTGCCATCCATTCTCTTAAAGGTTAAGGCATATGTCTTTGTTTAAAAGCATCCACAGCCACTGATACCCAATAATTTTGATTATCAGAAGAGCCAGCAGAAAGTGATGCACTGAGAGACTGGAGCCAGAACTCACAACTTGACCAGAACCATGACAGAGTACCAGGCAAAATTCAGACCCATCGCAAATGGAATGGTGAGTATTGTGGGGCTGCAGAAAGAGCCTGCATCTGGACTGTCAGCATCTCCATCACTGGCTGCATGGCAATGAGTAATGTATTTCATCTCACTGAATTTCCGCTTCTTCACAGCCAAATTGGAAATAATAAAATATTCCCCAAAGGGCTGATGTCAGGATTGATGAGATAATATATGCGGAAGTGCAAGGCTCAGACATGGCAGAGACAAGATACTCAAAATTCTATTGCTACTTTTCCCTCCTTTCTTTGGACATGAGTGTGAAACAGAGGGCTCCCAGAAGACACTAGTATCACAGACATTAGAGGAATAAATTTGGATCATCTCAATTCTATCAATTTAAGGATCTGGAAACCAACATCAAACTCACAAGCTTAAAATCTATTTTAGATCCCAAAATCAAAGTGTCTTGGTCAAGCACAAAAAAGAGGATTTCATAGGTAATTCTGGGGAGGGGCTCTACACATTCACACCAAATATCCCAGGTATTCCCAAAGGGGATTTAAGCCTTCAAAACACGTTCTTGTCGGGACAAATTTGTCCTTAGCAGGTAGGGCATTCTCAAACTCACTCTTTTGTGCTTCTTCCTTCTTCCAACCTTTCTCACATCTTGTCTTTTTAATTTAACACCTTCTAAACACATTTTAAATGACTCAATGATCATAGATCCGCCATGTTTTGTTTATGGAAAAAAACAAACGAATACCTATTCCCTGAAGTTTCAGAACATTCTAAGAGGAGATGAAAAGGAGCCTACATAGACATGCTATAGCTGAAAATGCTTCAAAAGGAAGTCCTAAGCAAATCAACAAAATTTAGAACTTCCATGAGACATAATACATTAGAAACCATCTACTCTCTGCTCATATTGGTTTGTGTTCAGAGATTACTAATGTGGGGCCTCAGTGAGAGTAGGAACTACATATATATTTTAATAGATATGGGAAATAGCCAGACCTCAGGGTCCTCAGGTCTTTGTTTCATCTATTTTATGTAGTCCAACCACCCTAGGTGGTAAAAATAATCTCCATGGAGACACATAGATTACAGAGTGCCAATGAGAATCTTTTGTTCTAGTCCTGAATTTGGACAATGCTTGAGCACTGTTATGGCTGATTCTTCTTCCAATTAACAACATCATCTTTTGTCCATGAACTAAATCACTTCACTGTCAGTTACTTTAAACGGTCATCAGTCAATATATAAACTCTCCATCAGTCTTCTCTGTACCTCCCTTACATTTCCAAGGATGTCTAAATATAGGTAACTCTAAGTAGGCCTCTAACTTTAAGAGACTACTTGTAGATGCTCTTTAGTTGATAGTATAGAAGAACCTTTCATCTAGAGGTGCCAGAAGAGACCCCACAGAGATGAATCACAGGAATGATTAACTGAACTATAAATGGCCAAGAGTTTTGTGTGGTTTGGGGGAAGAAATTTGGTTTACTTGAACTCTATTTATTTAACAAAAACCTTATACAGTGCTCCCCATTTGTCAGCTACTGCTCTGAGTGCTTTACAAAAATATACCATCTGTGGGGAAATTGCTTTTTTAAAAAGATGACGTTGGAACTACCGGTGTCCATTTATTTGAAAAATGAGTGATATCAACAACAGTAAAAAAAACATCTTCAGCTGCTTTGTTGCATCAGAAACAAAACGGAAAGCAAATTAGCACTGATGGCATTGCCTTTCGTTTCCAACAGAATCCCCTCTCCTGGACTCTTACATATTCATACCATTGTAACAATTGATGGTTTTTAAATTTCTCTAGAAATCAAATCATATTATGAAACTTGACTACCAGAATACCTAATAGTCACCAATCCAACTATATCCACAAGAACAAAGTGTCATGTCATTTTCATTACATTCCTATCCTTCATTAATTTTGGTTCATGATGGGAATCACCCTCCAAGTATTCGAAGACCCCAAGTAGTTCAAACTCCAATCTCTTCCTAGGGAGATTTCCTTGCAGAGCCATTTACTCCATTTTTCCTACCGCTTAGGCAACATTTCACGGAAGCAATGCTATGCAGAAGGAAGTGAAAGACAAGAGGGATGACTCCTAAAAACAAATATTAAGGTTAATTTAAATGCCTCTGGTAATAACTCACCATGCTACACTGCAGTGGTGAACCCACATAAATAGTCCATCATTTTCACAACCATGCTGCTGAGATGTGAGTACCTCAGCATTTAACCTGACAGAATCTACCCACTCTGAATACAAAAGAGAGCTAAAACGTGTCAGAGTAGAAGACGGCAATAGCATCAAGGACTCTAATGCATCTTGTTCCCACACTTTTCTGTATTCTACTTCAAGAAATGGGGTCCATCTGTCAGCAAAAATCACCTGGGAGAACAAGAATGAGGCTTCTAAAATCAAAGATTTAAGCTAGGCTCACTTAGAATCTCTACTGAGAAAGCCACAATGCCAAAAAACAGAGGACAAAACAAAAATTGAAGAAGAAAAAACTGAAAGACAACACAATACTGATATATCAGAGTTTCCTAGACATAACAGTAGTATAGTATACTACCTAATGGAGTTCAGGCCTTCAGATGCCTCAGAATTCCTTAATATTCTAGACCCAGAAAACCTCAAAAGTAAGTTAATGTCCTTGTCAGCAACGTAGCAGCCCCGTTCCAATGAGAAATAATAAGCAGTTGAGAGAAGTTACTGATTTATCCAACATGTCTTTGTGATGAGAAAGCATCTAGGGACTAAGTGTTTGAAAGGCAATTTTTTGCCAAATAAAAAAATAAATAAGAAGGAAGAAACTAGGTGAAAAATGTAATTTCTTCACTAGTTAACTTCTAGTCAGTCCTTTAGACAGATTTAAAATGTCACCTTAGCAAAACTTGACCCCATTTCCCTACATAAGGCAAGTTTCTCCTTCATCCACACACCTCAGAAAGGGCGCAGAGCTCTTCTTCCTCAATGTCCACAGTCTTTGGGGATGATCGCCTCATCGTCCCATTGTCTCAGGATCTCCTCAGGACAGGGAGGTGACTTGTTGTCTCTGCAGTCTCAGTCTGATACCCAAAAGTGTTCCATACATGTCTGGGGGAACTGAATGGAATTTCAAGAAATGGTCAGAGCTCAATGAGGAAGGGAAGAGAAATGACATGTCTCTAAAAGATTAATCTTTTCTTGTGAAAAATAAGAATTATCAGGGAAGTTCTAAAAGGAAACAGAAGGACAGAAAGAGGAGGAAAGTTGAAAAACATAAGAGAAATAATTTCAGCAGCATGGAAGACTGTGATAGCCGCATTTGGAAATGCCAAAGGGGGTGGAATATGCAGAACTGTTGACAACTAGGAAAGCTCCCCACAGCAGCGGTGGCAGGGACATGGAAGACAAGAAGACAGTTCATTAGGACCACTCTGAGCTGGGAGCAACCAGCCAATTCCAGGGACTCTGAAAAAGCCATCTTCCACCATCTAGAAAACTTGAGTGTAAAAGGCTGTTCACTCTTCCTGACAGTAGAGCCATGGTCAAAGACTTGTACCCTTAAACTAAAGAGTTAAACCCAGAAGAGGAATTATACTAACTATGAAAGAATTTGGAGACATAACAGAGACTTCCACTTAAGGAACTGGATATTTTTATTTAATATTAAAGGAACAAAGACAATACAAAATGAATATCCAGAAATTCACATTAGCAACTATTTTCAAACCAATAATATCACAACTTATTTTCATTCAGTAGGCTTACAGACACAGGGAAGAAAAAAAAAAGAATACTTCAATGTAGCATAAGCTGGGTGAATATATTGGAATCAACTGACCATCTTACATTTTTACTAAACAAGTATTTCCCTTTAAAAACAAAAATAAAAGGTCCAAATCTGAAAGGGAAGACAATATGCTTTGTGTTTACTTCATGGCTTTATCCTGAGTTTGGTTTAACAAGCCATGAGGTGTAAATTCTCCTATACTAGAGTAGGCAATATTTGCCCACCCACCCCAAAACTACATGGGTTTTGAATTCTTACTTGTTTCTCTCCTATTTTGTTCTCATATTACTTTTATCTTTGGGCCTTTCAAGAGTGCCTGATACCTATTTCCTTATACCTATGTGATGAGAGAAAATAAAAAGAGACTTTTTTATTGGAAATATTTAGGGGTGAACAGAAAAATTCGCATTCATGCTGACAGTCTCTATACTAAGTGTTGCCCAATGGGACTAGAAATCAGTGAGATATTAAGCTTTGGAAAGAATAACTTGTATTTGAAAGGCTGAAAGAACTTAATTATAGCCAGTAGCAGCACTCAGATACTTACAGTAAACTCCAATGTATTGTGTTATCATAGGAACTTTCAAAAAGCAGAAAAACGGATCAGGCATTCTGGGCATTGCCAAATAAGCCTTGTTAGCTCCGGGTCACTTGGACAGCCAGCCTAACCACAAAGGAATAGCTACAGTGCTATGCAGGGAGCTAGAGATGCCACATTCATTTAGCCTTCTGGGATCACTAAATACAAAAATGACTCTAGTTAGTTCCTCATGAGTATCTCACTTAGGACACCTGTCAGGAGTATCTGGGGTCTAGATTAGAGAGAATCAATTCAGTTTGTCTTCTTTTAAAGTAGAAGACACATGTCTGCATTTATTTGCAAGAAATACAATCCAGTAATGTGTGACAAACCCGGACGTGACCCTAGAATAAATCATTCTAAAAAGGTCATCTCCCTTGTTTCTTCCTTTTCCTCCCTTTAAGCAGCAAAGCCTTCACCACTCACCCATGCTCACTGCTCCCTCTGAGTGGACCTGATCTGAGAAACATGATGATCTGGTCGTGCGAAAACACATTGCCAGAACATTGCTGGACTCCTCCCTCTCCTGTGCACGTCCTGGGTGAAGTCGGGGAGAACGCTTACACAACCTATGGGAACCTGTGGTGCTGAGGCATCAGGTCCTACACCTGGGAAGACGAAAATAACTTTCAAGCCCAATAATCCCTTAATCAGAACAGACACCTCTTATTTTCTGATAGATACTGTCTGCCATTGTCTTAACTAATTCCTGAAATCCAGACCTTATCTATCTTCATTGCTTTTCCTGCAAGTTTTTTCTCACTTCAACTGATTTCATGCCTATTTTAGCTTTAGCTTCTTTTTGCATCCAAGACCACAGGCTCCCCAAGTCAGCTGGATTTTCTGACCTCCAGACACTTGGCATGATTTCATGCATTTCTTACCATCAATCTTATGACCCCTGCTATGCCTTACTGTTTTCCAAACCCTAGTCCAATCTCCCTACAGCTAACAGAACTTGACTTCCTGAGACCTGTGTTCCTTTCCTTTGCCTACATTCCTTCGACTCATGATTCCTTGCCTTTGCCAGTCTTTTCCCTCTCCCGTCCATTCCTTAGAGCCACATAACCTTTCTTGTATTTACTAAAACTTTTGAAGGTGAAGTTGCAGATAAATCTTCCTTTCTCTTATTTTCAACTCGGTAATCCAAAGTTGCGAAAGCAATATGATGAAGTCCAGATGAAAGCATTTTTTCATCATTCAGATGAATTTTCAGTCAGCTGGTGTGAAATGATTAACGTTGTAACTAAGAGCAGACTCCAGGCCATTTCTTGCTTTGTTTGGGAAACCTTTTTTAATATAACAACTTTAGATGGCTCAGGCCCTAAAGCCATCTCTCCTGCCTCTATTAACCCCTAATGAACACCACCAACAGAAATATCTACCTAGAAAAAGACAAAAGATTAGAGGAAATTTTATAAAAGACTACGTCCTTTGATGGGGTTCAAAACATCAAAGCAATCTACCTTAAAAAAAAAAAAAACTCAAGCCACTCCCTTCTTAGTATGTATTAGTTACACAGATACATTTACTCACTTAATGATTATGGAATAGTAAGTACTTACCATTTACCTACCAAGTTCTAGATACTGGGGACACACCAGTAAGCAACTAGCCAACCCTCTCATGGCTGTTTGATCAACTAGCTCTTTTCATTCTCCATCGTTTTCAATTGGCCCTTTCAGGAGCAGCTGTGAATTCAATCTGTGCCTGTAGTACTAACCTCTTCATCCATTTATCCATTTATATATATATATAGTCCCACTTTTGTTTTTTACTTTTAGTAGGATTTTCCAAGATACATTGCTGATTCTGAGGCATTTTTAGCATCATGAAAACCACTCTAATGGCCCACCTTAAAGCTGTCCATATGTGCCCAGTTAGCCAAAGTTACCTTGTTAATACTGAACTATATCTATAATTCTAATTATAAAATTATGTAACATGGTTTCAAATAGGTTTGTTAGGTCACTTTCATGGTTAGGGACAACCATGTCAGTGGCCAAGTTGACTTGGCCAAGTTGTGGTACCTGTTTATCTGATTGGGCAAGTCCTGGCCTGTTACAACGAGGCCATTTCATAGGATTAGGTCATGATCACATCAGCTGCATCCACAGCTGATTCCATTTGTAATCAGCCAAAGGGGAGTGTCTTCTACAATTAGTGATGCTAAATCTAGTCACTGTAAGCCTTTTAAGGAGGACTCAGAGGAGACAGGCCCCATTCCTGCTTTGGCTGGTGAGCGTCTCCTGTGGATTTCACCCAGACCATCCATCGGAGTCGTCAGTTACACAGACTGCCCTGTGGATTTTGGACTCTGCGTTCCTGCGGTCACGTGAGACACTTTTATAAATTTTATATTTGCAAGTGTTACCTGTTGATTCTGTTTCTCCAGAGAGCCCTAACTAATACAGTCACTTTTCACTTTAGGTCATTAACGTGCTTTAAACAAAACCAAAAAAAGACACACACACACAAAAAAACACTTTTTAAGGAGAAAATACAGTAAACTTTTATTTATATACCCTGTAGATTATCTTAATCAAATTTCTATACAAAGCGAACTTCCCTGTGTTCCTTTCAAAAGCCTTTGAATCTGCTTTCCCTTCCCAATAACTGCGAATATTGACCTTCCCTCAATCTCAGTCAGTATGAGACATAGAAATACAAACTAATTTTAGTCCTAGCCTAGAGAGGGTAACAAATATAAGTATGTTGAAAGATGCATTTTAAAGCCCAAATACAGGGTGCACAGATGGTTCAGTGGTAGAATGCTCACCTTTCATGTGGGAGACCCAGGTTTGATTCCTGGACCATGCACCCAAAAAACAAAACAAAAATCCAAATATAAAAGATTTTTTTAATTGTCTAAGAATTTTCTGTGGTGTGGTTCTGCCCCTAATAGAAATTTTTTTACTAAAATTGAAGCTTTGACGAGAAAATTCCTTTTAAAAGGAGAAAGTAGAGACATCTCTTCTTGTTCTTTCTTGGTCCCAATATGCTAGCACATTCAGACCCACTTAATGAAAATAGGAGCTAATGCTTATTAAGATCCTTATACATCACAGCACACAATTTCAAAGGATTACTATGGTCATTTTATCCTCACACAACTTTATTGTGTAGGTATTATCATCCCCATGTTATAGCTTAGAAAACTGAGGCCCAAAAAGTTCAAATAACGTTTACGATATCATACTGCTCAGAAATGAGGGAGCAAAAACTCAAACTTAGATCTCCTAGAGACCTGTCTGATCACAGCATGCTTTTAACACTGTATTTTGCTACATTCCCGAATCATTCCTTGTTGCCTTCTGCCAAACCATAATAATTTCACTTAATAAAAAGTGGTGTTCTTTTAATAGATTGATTCTCTTCATTTATATCAAATTTATATATATGCTTATTCTCGTAAGAATACAGGAAAACCACTGAACATAATGTGTAGACTGTGCACATAGCCATGCAGTGCAGACCATACTCCAGTACTAGGTGATCTGTAAAAAGAAATTAATTGGCAAATAAACTGATTGTTTTAAAAGCATCTGAGTCACCAATAATAACGAATAATTAATAATGCAGGTTTATGGAAAGAGAAACGGTTGGAACAGAGAGATCTCAAACTGAAGGAAGAGTCTCAAATGGTTTAAGTTTCATTGGCTTATAAAGGCAATTAGGGGACTTCCAAAGAGGAAGTTACAGCAATTGGTTGACATTCAGGTTCCTTATTATAAAGAAGGGTTTTACAAAATGAGGAATTATCATAGATTGGTTGTTATAATATAGTGGCTAATTTCTGATAGGTTATCTTTATTGGGCCAAAACCAGCTTGCTTCCAACTGTTATTTAAATTGCTCTTAAAATTATCTGATTTATATTTCTAATTTTGTTTGGTCACAATATTCTCTTGCCTCTTTGTGCAGTAGAATAACCATGAACTCGAAAAAGTTCTAGTGCCAGTTAAAGTGCTAATATTGGCACTTAAGTATAGCATCCCAAAGGACACGATGGCCTCAAATTGCTATCTTTAGTAGAATTTTGTATAACAATGTTATTTAAAATTAAGATAGCCATAAATAGTTGATATGAGGATACAAGATGGAAATAAGCATATCTCTCATTAAAGCAGAGAAAAGTAAAAACACTGTAAGAATTTAATTACCTTAGAATGTTGAAGAATTTCAACCATTTATTTCATGTAAATAAACTTTGTTTCCCTTAGAAAAATCTGCCATATTTTCATTGAATTACCTAGATATACTGATAAGATTTTCTTTATCATTTTATAGGTTTGCTACAACAACCTTAGCTTAATTTAAAAAGAAGCTTATGAACATGTCTATTCTTGTCTTTTCTTTGCAAAGACTTGTGGGACCAACCAGTAGAAATTAAAATCACCTGAACGTGAAGGGCCAAAAATCAGAGCAGAATAAAATTAGTCAATATAATTAGAGCTTAATTAGTAACATCTTCTTCTCTTCTACTCATTCCCTTCCCCTCTATTTGCCACCATCTTCGAATGCACACACAACACACACACACACAGTGTTACTCAAAGAGTTTATGTTTTCCACATGGTTACCAAAAAGTCAAATTCACACATAAGAAAATCGCTTTGCTGTGTGAGAACTAGCTGAACTGAAAGGCAAACTTACGGAAGGTTTAGAAATCAGTTCATTCTGAACCAACTCGAAATTTTCCACTCTAGACTGTAAACCGAATTCCTAGCTGATTTTCAGGGATGAGCTTTGCAGCTTCACTTCTTGGTAGATTACAAGCGATAAAATACCAATGCATAGTTCTCCCTGGGTCCATATACGTCAATTCAAAGATGTTTACAAAAGGCTCCCCCTGCTTCAGAATTCCCGTGAAGTTGGAATTCACCTTTCTCTGACTTTGTATCTTTCTTTTTCCCACAGTGAAGACCAGTGACCAGTGAGGTGACCCAGGCAGAGCTTCCAGGCCACGGCATTTTGCGCCTCGGGCTTTTCACTAAGAAAATTGAGTGTGGGAACTTTATCTCCAATAGTTTCTGCCTATTGTGACATCTCTCCTGGGTCTCTTCACCCCTAAATTCTTCATTTCTTTTTCAGAATTTAGCTGAAAAGCACTTTTCCCCTGCCTGTTTATCTCAATGTCTGTCTCTCACTGCTAGTATTTATTGCTTATCACTGCAAGTCTTTATTGAATGTAATCTGTTTGGGGATATAGTTGGCATGAAAGATGCTCCACCAAATGAAGTTGTAAAGTATTATACATAAATACTTAATTCCTGGATTTATTTATTATCATCATTAATTATTTACCATTATAGGCACACAGGACACCTTTGAAAGAAATAAATCTGGTTGGCTGCTCTTCCAAATTTTATCAGAATATCGGGTAACATATAAATTAATGCCATTATGTAATAATTGTTAACATCATCACATGACTGTTATGCACTGTAGCTTACCAAAAACATGTTCACATACAGCATCTCATTTAATCTTCCCAGTCATCCAATGCTAAAAGGGTTTTAGCCTCCATGTTACAGGAAACTGAGACTCAGAAAGTCTGAGTGATACACTAAAAGTCATATAAATGATGAGTTGCAGAGCTGGACTCAAAGCCTGGTGTCCTCTTCCAAGTGCTAAGTGCTTCTTCCTCCTACAGCTGCCCACAGGATGAGCAGGATGAAAGGAAATCAAGCAAGGGCCTGCCATGTGAGAAACAAAATGTGACCCCATAATCCCCCTCCTCTATTTTGTGAAGTTTCATGAGGGTGTGTGTCTTGGAATGGATTTGCATTTTATATTCAACTAAGGTAACTCAATTTTAATTCCAGGATCATTGGGTACTTAAGTTTAAATTGGGGTTCCAAGACTGAATTTTTATTTGCAACCCTAGGCAAGCTGGAAAGGGCCACCTCAATTAGTCCTAATTAGTATAATGGTTCACTGATTAGTAGTTCAATTAGTGAGTTCTTTTCTATATGTACCTAAGAACTGCGGGAGATACCTGGTCTGTGGTTATGTCACTAAATGGAAATAACCCTGTGGTATGTAGGATTGGATCCTGATCAGGGAGGGCATGGCCAGCAAAGGGCGACATGGGCCCTTTGAAATGAAAAAATGTGGGGTCACTACTCTTCCTTACTATCAAATTATTAGAATGCATTTAAATAATGGATATGCACTCTTGGAACTCTGGAGGACCTTGGAATTACAATTGATTATGTTCAATCCATCCCATACATCCTCACTCCTCCACCAAAGGTAGATGCAGAGAAATAGCCGAAAAAACTCAATGCACTAAGACTAAGCAGGCAAGTTATGTTTTATGGGATCCCCCGAAGCACCCTGCTGAGATGGTATACACAGCCTCTTGGAACTTCATTTGTTTGTCTGTTTTGTGTTATGCCTCTCCTTGTTCAGAAAAGTCTTTAACATGGCAAATTACTATTCTGTCAATATTGTAGAAGTTGTTCAGCTTCTACCATTCTTCTCAGAAAACTCCTTAGCTCTCATTCAAGGATCTCTGCACTAAATCCCACCTTATACCCTCACTCATTCCTTGGAGGGAATAGGAATATAAGTCCCAAATTCCCTTGGGAAGTCTGTGGAACAAACCAAAAAAGAAGATTTCAGAATAATGCTATACTTGTTGCTGAACGCTATGCAAATGTTCTTTGCTTATATAAAACTTTTCAATCTACTTGATCTTACAGTGAAACTCCAGCTCCAAGAATCTTATCTTTATAAGTCATTCTACATTACCCCTTTATGAAACCCCAAAGGCTGTGGGTATGTTATTCCTAAATCTTACACTGGCAGTCAACAGAGCACATTAAGTCCCCAAATAAATACACTGCCTGGGAAATTTGATTCAGTTCATAATAAAATAGATTAAATTGTCACCTTGAACTGAAAAATAATTACTCTTGAACTGAATATAACAAAGTAGATGTATCCATTTTGCACAAGAAAAGTAAAAAGGAAAATGGGTAAGTAGAAAATGTAATTTCTCAGTTTGCATAGAAACCACCAGAAAGAAAAAAATAAAGAAATGGAAAATAGGCATGTAATAAATCATGCATATGACTAAACAATGTAAATGCTTTTTATTTCACATCATTGATCCTGTAATCAAAGAGAAGTTAGGAAACAAATGAGTTCAAAATTTGATACCAAATAATTGAGTTATTCTTGATGTCGAGGTAAAAATTAAGATATTAAGAGGAGGCTGTATTATATATTACTCCACAAATCATTAATGGAGTTGGTGTAATTTAGTTTACCTAATTCATTCATATCCCAAAAGGAATGGATTACAATAATAATCAAGACTTTTGGAGGCTTACAACGAAGGTTTAGACAAGTTTAATAAAATAGAAAATTAGGAACTCAAGATTATAATAGTAGCAGAGAAGTTATGTTAACAAGTAATGTGAAGACTATCAATTATGAATAGCCAACAAATTTGGCTCAGAACTTCCACTGAAAAGGAGAGAAGAAAACATGAAAAGATACTTCAGTTTCATTATCTGAAATAAACACCAATTTCTTTGAAGGCATTAAATCTTTAAAGAAAGTTCTCAAATGGACTCTTATACAGAGTACTGTAACATAATAGACAAAAGTAATCAAAAACTATTTTTTATAATTGCAGAAGTGAGTTTTATTTCTAATAAACTTTATTTGCAATAAATCTCAAACCCATGACTGTTACACAAAAGTAAAATTCAATGAAAGCACTTTAGTAGGAACTAATACAACATACCCCACCATGAGCTTTCTGGCAGCTGATCTAAGATTAGGAGAAGCACGTGCTTTAGACTTCTTTAAATATCATGTCTCTTCAGTCAAGTTTAGGAGAGCATCAAAAAAGATAATTATTGGAGTTTATAGTGCCCAGAAAGAAACTGGGGTGCTAATAAGATTCCATGTTTTGTTTTGTTTTTTTACCAAAAGCACAAGCAACAGGAATCTTCGGAAATCTTACTAAATACTATTACAACTCAAGTATCACTCAGGGCCTCCCAGTTTCTTAAATAAGTCAGGTAGATCTCATTTCTGTGTGGATCCAAGAACTTCCTTTTATTTTCTGCACATCGCTGAGCACCTTTTCCATTCTTATCTGGCGGTGCCATCTCATTTTGATCCTGCATTATTTTCCATGGAAAAGCTAATCAGCACTACTCGAGAATAACAGAAAGAGAGGTCATCGCTCTCCACAAGCATTCTTCTAGCCCACTGCCCAGCCTCCTGCTTCTCCACCCCTCAGGCACCCATGATCGTGATCATGCCAACCATGATTTAAGTTCACTGCTTATGGGATGGGGAGCCACTCTGCAATTTCGGTCTGGAATTCCATAGAATAACATTTCTGCTCTCTTGTGACACATATGAATTTCTTAGAGCCTTCTTAGAGGTGGAACCTACAAAAAGGTGGCTATCCTAACTAAAAATGAACCTAACAACTGAGTTTTTCATCATGTGAATTCTGAACCAGTTTTATTTTTTACCTTAATCTGTCCCACACATACTGATGCCATCAGAGTGGCAGGAAGAGAATACCTGTGTAGGTTATATACCTATTTGTGAGCAGTCCATCATAAAAAAAGTGCAGAGTTAGGAATAGTCTCTGTTTGAAAGTTTGGGGTTCTTCTCTTCTTACCAAAGGTAAGGGGACTCTGCTTTTTGCCACCTTCCTACTCCTTCTCTCACAATTAGCGTGGGGTGGGAGTGGGGGGAAATGAAACCTAAATCTTCTCTGCATCAACTCCAACCCTTAAGGTCTGTGGCTTAAGAATTGGTGCCTACTCTTAAGAAATCCTAGGATGAGCAGAGACTCAGCATCAAGGACTGAGAAAACCCCTAGAATGAGCTGAGACTCAGCATCAAGAGATTGAGAAAACCTTCTTAATCAAACGGGGGAAGAGAGAAATGAGACAAAGTGTCAGTGGCTGAGAGATTCCAAACAGAGAGGTTATCCTGGAGGTTATTCTTATGCATTAAATAGATATCATCTTGTTAGTCAGGATGTAATGGAGAAGCTGGAGGAAACTGCCTGAAAATGTAGAGCTGTGCTCCAGTAGCCATGTTTCTTAAAGATGACTGTATAATGATACAGCTTTCACAATGTGACTGCATGATTGTGAAAACCTTGTGTCTGATGCTCCTTTTATCTACCTTATCAACAGACAAGTAAAACATATGGAATAAAAATAAATAATGAGGGAACAAATGTTAAGATAAATTTAGATTGAAATGCTAGTGATCGATGAAAGGGAGGGGTAAGGGGTATGGTATGTATAAATTTTTTTCTGTTGTCTTTTTATTTCTTTTTCTGAATTGATGCAAATGTTCTAAGAAATGATCATGATGAATGAAAAAAAAACGTGTGCATAGGCGGTGCATTGATAGAATGCTCACCTGACATGAGGGAGACCTGGGTTCAATTCCTGGCCCATGCAGCCCATCCCCAAAAAAGGCAAGAATAAAGCTATTGGGACATAAGTGTTTTCAGCCACATGATTATCAGTTCCAAAAAAAAAAAAAAATTGGTGCCTCACTTTGTCACCCTTGTTCAATCTTGTTCCCTCTGACTAATCAGTATCACCTCCATCTTATCCTCCTCCAATATTATTGTGAAGGGGAAGGCGGCAATTATGAGACCTTATATCTCTGTTTGTATTTCACCAATGAAGCTTATCTATCGATGGCTTCCCCTGCAACGTGCTCCAACCAAGTCTGATTTTCTAAACCCCACTTCAGGACACCTAACCTCATGACCGCCATAGGAGGTTCTCAAATAGAGACATGTATGAAGAGGCCCTTTCTTCTCTATCTTGTTATGTGAAAAGGAGCTCAATACACAAGTTCCAGCAACCAGTACATGATTCAACACTGACCACTGTCAGGCATTATGTCAGAAACAGATGCAACTGTGGCTTCAAAGCTACGTATAATTCTTTACTCCGGAAGCCTGTCAGCTCTGTTAGATTCCAAGGCCTTATATTTCAGCGATTCTCAAACTCAAGTGTTGATGAGAATCAGCTAAAAGTCTTGTTAAAATAAAGATTGCTGAGACTCACCCCCTGAGTTTGTGATTGATCAAGATGGGGCCTAAGAATTCACATTTCTAACAAGCAAATATTACAAAAATGAGTGATTAATATTATAAAAAGAAATTTTCCAGCACCATAATTTGTCTAAACTGAAACTTCACTACAAAAAAAAAAGAACTTTAGGGAGTGTTTAGCTATATGAAGCTTTTATTTTGGACGAAAATACTGGCAGGGTTTGAATTTTGTAGGATGCTTCTAGAACCCATCTTAGAACAGTAATGATAAATTCTGAGATTGAGGTTTTAGAGATTGTTTAATGTATCAGGAAAAGTGACTGTGTGGCATTCTGCCCGAAATAATAGGTTGGGCCTAAGAAGTGGTTACTAACAACTTTGGGTAAGATATCAGCCAAAAAAAAAAAATCAGAAGTTTAAACTCATGACATACAATTAAGAAGAGTACATTCATTTTGATATAAATTTAATTTTAATATATGCAATAATTATTGTCACTTAATATTTATTGAATGCAAAATTTATCTTAGAGGATACTGTACACGTCATATACCAAAGAATTTGTAATTTGAAAAAGACTTTCACGCATATATAAAAAATATAGATCAATAGGTGGAAACATGGAAATAATTAATTGAATAATGAGTAAGACAGTGAACAAAAAAAAAAAGGAATATCATGGAAATAGATGTGTAACAATTTCTTAGTATATACAAAATGGTTATGGAAGCTTCTTTTTCCAGAAGTAACTGGTACTAGAGTAGTCTCCCCATTGTAGACAACAACAAAACTGCAAAACAAGTAACTATGAAACAAACTATATATGTAACTGTTTTTAGTCACAACAAAACAGGAAGTACAGGACCGTGATCTATTAGAAAAAGTGAACACCCATGGTGACACGACAGTCATCCTGGCTTTCTGGTTGGTTGTATTTTCTGGAGCATAATGCAGGAATGTGGAATCCAAGACAAATTTCACTGAGTTGAGGAGGCAGAGATCAGAGTTTGGAACTACTGAGGTAACTGGAATTTTTGAGGCAAGATATCAAAAAAAGGAGGAAACTATACAGAGAAGAAGTTTCAGAAATGTTCATGGGGTCGTCTTCAAAATTTAGTAGAATGCTAGATGCATATGGTCAGGGAAGACTCTTTGAAACCTAGCAAACATAACCAATGGGGAGACATGGGTTAACTGGAGATTCCAGAGTTTCACAGTACTGACTGGTGTTGCACTTCCAAACAACAAGAGTTAGCACCCTTGCTGAATTCCTTAGGCATTCTGGAACCCCCCCCCAAAAAGAAACATTCAGGAATATTGCAGCTCTAGAACAAGTACCACCGTTGATGTGTCCTGACAAAGCTTAAAAGCAAGCATAAAGAACACTATCTAATTTGACTTAACGGTCAGTTTATTCGAACACCATAGTCACACGGAGTCTTGAATAGGGAGTGAGATCATGTTGATTTGTACAGGTTAGTGTGGTGCCCCCAATACATCCCAGAGTAATCTGAGCAGAGAATAAAAAAGTATTTGCAAAGTCCCCTTTGGAGACTAGGGAGGAAAGAGGAAATATTAAACTTCCCCACCTGCAGAATTACTGATATTCTCACAAGCATTGGGGCAATCTGTTTGATAGACTAAGCCCTTGATCTTGGGGCTCACCCCTATGAAACTTTTTCCTGCAAAGGAGAAGCTAAGCCAACTTATAATTATACCTAAGCATCACCTCCAGAGAACCTCTTTTGTTGCTTAGATGTGGTCTCTCTCTCTAAGCTAACTTGGTAGGTAACCTCACTGCCCCCCCCCCACACACACGGAACATGATTCCCGGGGGTGTAAATCTCCCTGGCAAGGTGGGATATGGCTCCCAGGGAAAAGACAGGACCTAGCATCATGGGATTGAGAAAATCTTCTTGATCTAAAGGGAGAAGAGAGAAGTGTGGCAAAATAATGTTTCAGTGGCTGAGAGATTTAAACAGAGTCGAAAGGTTATCCTGGAGGTTATCCTTATGCATAATATAGATATCCCTTTTTAGTTTATGGTGTATTGGAGTGGCAGAGGGTAGTACCTGAAACTGTTGAAATGTATTACTGTAGTTTTGATTCTTGAAGGTGATTGTATAACTATATAACTCTTACAATGTGACCACGTGATTGCGAAAACTTTGTGGCCGGCATTCCTTTTATCCAGGGTATGGACAGATGAGTAAAAAGTAAGGGCAAAAAATAAATAAATAATTGGGGAAGGATAAGAGGTAAACAAAAGATTGCAATACTAGTGGTCAATGAGAGGGAAGGGTAAGGGGTATGGGACATATGGGCTTTTTATTTCTTTTTTCTGGAGTGATACAAATGTTCTAAAAATTATCATGGTGATGAAATCACAGCTATGTGATGATCTTGTGAGCCATTGATTGTATACTTTGAATGGACTGTATGGTGTGTGAATATATCGCAATAAAAATTTATTCAAAAAAATGTAATGAGAATAAAGTTGGTTCTCCAGAAAATTAATTGTCTAGGAAAGATAAAAACACAATAAGCTTTTAAAAAAACAAGCAGAATTCAGAGACTCAGTAAAATAGCATCTGAAATGTCCAGTATATAATAAAAAAAATTATTAGACATAGAAATTACTGACCTAAAGCCAGGAAATGAAAATCAGTAAATAGAAACAGGTGCAGATATAGAAGAGAAATGAGAATTAGTAGAACAAATTTTAAAACAGCTTCATGAATATATTTCCATATTTAAAGGATAGATTGGCATTAGTATATGTAGGGTGAATATGGGTAGAGAAATGGAAAGTATTTAAAAGAAACAAATAGAAATTCTATAATAAAAATTAACTTACCTGAAATGAAATTTTTACTACTTGAGCTTAACAGTAGATGTGCACTGCAGCAGAAGACATCAGTGAACCAGAAGAAAGGAAAATAGAGGTTATTTAAACTGAGGCACATAATGCAAAAAAAAAAAAAAAAAAGGCAGAAAAAAATGAACAGAATGTCAGTAACCTATAGAATACTATATGGTCTAATAACTACCTAATTAGAGTCACAGGAGAAGAGAGAAATATTGGCACAGAAGAAAATATTTTTGAAGAAATAATGGCTGCAATATTCCAAATTTGATGAAAAACATCAACCAGCAAACGAACAGAAAAATCTCCAGGAAACTCATGCAAGGTAAACACAAAGAAATCGATACCTATGAACATAATAGTCAAATTGCTGAAAACAAAAGATAAAGAGAAAAACTTAAGAATAGAAATGAAGCTTGTGAAAAAATGTTAAACACAACATAAAAAACATTATAGGGGACTTCCTGGAAGATGGCGGCTTAGTAAGACGCGCGGATCTTAGTTTCTTCTCCAGGACACCTACTAGGGGAGTAGAAACGATACAGAAAGCGCCCAAAGCCACAACAGAGATAAAAAAGACAGCGTACCCCATCCTGGAACGGCTGGCTGGCTGAGAGAAGCAGCTCGGGTGAGATCGCCGAGGCGCGCAGGCCTTACCGGGCGGGGTGGCAAGCGGCCGGAGTTACTCCCTTCCCCCTTCCCGGGCCGGCTGGGAGAATTGGAGAGGTGGTCCCCTGAAACCAAGGCGACTGGCGCCCACACCACGCGCAGCCCCCGGACCAACTGAGAGAATTGGATCGGAAACCCCCAGGCCGCGGAGAACGGTGACCCCGTGACTCCCGGGGAACGTGCACTCTCTCGGGCGGGCCGCTGCCGCTGGCGCCCTCCCGCCACGCTTGTTGCCCAGGGCCAACTAGGAAATTCGGACGGGCTCTTTCCCTGGCTGTGGCGACCAGCAACCCTCCCTGCGTTCGGACCCCGGGCCGGCTCAAGCCGCTTCGGCTAGCAAACCCCCAGGACGGCGAGAGTTTTCCAAAGTTTAAGGTCCCACAGCACCTTTTACTGGTGGGACCCGCAGACAAACGTGTGCCACGAGCGCCACCTACTGGGCAGGATAAGAAAAGCAGAACCCAGAGATTTCACAGAAAAATATTACAACCTTGCTGGGTCCAACACCAAGAGAAATCTGAATAAATGCCCAGACGCCAGCAGCAGAAGATAACTGTCCACGCTCAAAAGATTGAGAATATGGCTCAGTCAAAGGAACAAACCAATAGCTCAAATGAGACACAAGAGCTGAGACAACTAATGCTGAATATACGAACAGAAATGGAAAACCTCTTCAAAAATGAAATCGATAAATTGAGGGAGGACATGAAGAGGACATGGGCTGAACATAAAGAAGAAATAGAAAAACTGAAAAAACAAATCACAGAACTTATGGAAGTGAAGGATAAAGTAGCAAACATAGAAAAAATAATGGATAGCTACAATGATAGATTTAAAGAGACAGAAGATAGAATTAGTGATTTGGAGGATGGAACATCTGAATTCCAAAAAGAAACAGAAACTATAGGGAAAAGAATGGAAAAATTTGAACAGGGTATCAGGGAACTCAAGGACAATATGAACCGCACAAATATACGTGTTGTGGGTGTCCCAGAAGGAGAAGAGAAGGGAAAAGGAGGAGAAAAACTAATGGAAGAAATTATCACTGAAAATTTCCCAACTCTTATGAAAGACCTAAAATTACAGATCCAAGAAGTGCAGCACACCCCAAAGAGATTAGACCCAAATAGGCGTTCTCCAAGACACTTACTAGTTAGAATGTCAGAGGTCAAAGAGAAAGAGAAGATCTTGAAAGCAGCAAGAGAAAAACAATCCATTACATACAAGGGAAACCCAATAAGACTTTGTGTAGATTTCTCAGCAGAAACCATGGAAGCTAGAAGACAGTGGGATGATATATTTAAAATACTAAAAGAGAAAAACTGCCAACCAAGACTCCTATATCCAGCAAAATTATCCCTCAAAAATGAGGGAGAAATTAAAACATTCTCAGACAAAAAGTCACTGAAAGAATTTGTGACCAAGAGACCAGCTCTGCAAGAAATACTAAAGGGAGCACTAGAGTCAGATACAAAAAGACAGAAGAGAGAGATATGGAAAAGAGTGCAGAAAGAAGGAAAATCAGATATGATATATATAATACAAAAGGCAAAATGTTAGAGGAAAATATTATCCAAACAGTAATAACACTAAATGTCAATGGACTGAATTCCCCAATCAAAAGACATAGATTGACAGAATGGATTAAAAAACAGGATCCTTCGATATGCTGTCTACAGGAAACACATCTTAGACCCAAAGATAAACATAGGTTGAAAGTGAAAGGTTGGGAAAAGATATTTCATGCAAATAACAACCAGAAAAGAGCAGGAGTGGCTATACTAATATCCAACAAATTAGACTTCAAATGTAAAACAGTTAAAAGAGACAAAGAAGGACACTATATACTAATAAAAGGAACAATTAAACAAGAAGACATAACAATCATAAATATTTACGCACCGAATCAGAATGCCCTAAAATACGTGAGGAATATACTGCAAACACTGAAAAGGGAAATAGACTCATATACCATAATAGTTGGAGACTTCAACTCACCACTCTCATCAAGGGACAGAACATCTAGACAGAGGATCAACAAAGAAATAGAGAATCTGAATATTACTATAAATGAACTAGACTTAATAGACATTTATAGGACATTACATCCCACAACAGCAGGATACACCTTTTTCTCAAGTGCTCATGGATCATTCTCAAAGATAGACCATATGCTGGGTCACAAAGCAAGTCTTAACAAATTTAAAAAGATTGAAATCTTACACAACACTTTCTCGGACCATAAAGGAATGATGTTGGAAATCAATAATAGGCAGAGTGCCAGAAAATTCACAAATACGTGGAGGCTCAACAACACACTCCTAAACAACGACTGGGTCAAAGAAGAAATTGCAAGAGAAATTAGCAAATACCTCGAGGCGAATGAAAATGAAAACACAACATATCAAAACTTATGGGACGCAGCAAAGGCAGTGCTAAGAGGGAAATTTATTGCTCTAAATGCCTATATCAGAAAAGAAGAAAAGGCAAAAATTCAGGAATTAACTATCCATTTGGAAGAACTGGAGAAAGAACAGCAAGCTAACCCCAAAGCAAGCAAAAGGAAAGAAATAACAAAGATTAGAGCACAAATAAATGAAATTGAAAACATGAAAACAATAGAGAAAATCAATAAGGCCAGAAGTTGGTTCTATGAGAAAATCAATAAGATTGATGGGCCCTTAGCAAGACTGACAAAAAGAAGAAGAGAGAGGATGCAAATAAATAAGATCAGAAATGGAAGAGGAGACATAACTACTGATCTCACAGAAATAAAGGAGGTAATAACAGGATACTATGAACAACTTTACGCTAATAAATACAACAATTTAGAGGAAATGGACGGGTTCCTGGAAAGACATGAACAACCAACTTTGACTCAAGAAGACATAGATGACCTCAACAAACCAATCACAAGTAAAGAAATTGAATTAGTCATTCAAAAGCTTCCTAAAAAGAAAAGTCCAGGACCAGATGGCTTCACATGTGAATTCTATCAAACATTCCAGAAAGAATTAGTACCTACGCTCCTCAAACTCTTCAACATAATCGAAGTGGAGGGAAAACTACCTAATTCATTCTATGAAGCCAACATCACCCTCATACCAAAACCAGGCAAAGATATTACAAAAAAAGAAAACTACAGACCAATCTCTCTAATGAATACAGATGCAAAAATCCTCAATAAAATTCTAGCAAATCGTATCCAACAACACATTAAAAGAATTATACATCATGACCAAGTAGGATTCATCCCAGGTATGCAAGGATGGTTCAACATAAGAAAATCAATTAATGTAATACACCATATCAACAAATCAAAGCAGAAAAATCACATGATCATCTCAATTGATGCAGAGAAGGCATTCGACAAGATTCAACATCCTTTCCTGTTGAAAACACTTCAAAAGATAGGAATACAAGGGAACTTCCTTAAAATGATAGAGGGAATATATGAAAAACCCACAGCTAATATCATCCTCAATGGGGAAAAATTGAAAACTTTCCCCCTAAGATCAGGAACAAGACAAGGATGTCCACTATCACCACTATTATTCAACATTGTGTTGGAGGTTCTAGCCAGAGCAATTAGACAAGAAAAAGAAATACAAGGCATCAAAATTGGAAAGGAAGAAGTAAAACTATCACTGTTTGCAGACAATATGATACTATACGTCGAAAACCCGGAAAAATCCACAACAAAACTACTAGAGCTAATAAATGAGTACAGCAAAGTAGCAGGTTACAAGATCAACATTCAAAAATCTGTAGCATTTCTATACACTAGTAAGGAACAAGCTGAGGGGGAAATCAAGAAACGAATCCCATTCACAATTGCAACTAAAAGAATAAAATACCTAGGAATAAATTTAACTAAAGAGACAAAAAACCTATATAAAGAAAACTACAAAAAACTGTTAAAAGAAATCACAGAAGACCTAAATAGATGGAAGGGCATACCGTGTTCATGGATTGGAAGACTAAATATAGTTAAGATGTCAATCCTACCTAAATTGATTTACAGATTCAATGCAATACCAATCAAAATCCCAACAACTTATTTTTCAGAAATAGAAAAACCAATAAGCAAATTTATCTGGAAGGGCAGGGTGCCCCGAATTGCTAAAAACATCTTGAGGAAAAAAAACGAAGCTGGAGGTCTCGCGCTGCCTGACTTTAAGGCATATTATGAAGCCACAGTGGTCAAAACAGCATGGTATTGGCATAAAGATAGATATATCGACCAATGGAATCGAATAGAGTGCTCAGATATAGACCCTCTCATCTATGGACATTTGATCTTTGATAAGGCAGTCAAGCCAACTCACCTGGGACAGAGCAGTCTCTTCAATAAATGGTGCCTAGAGAACTGGATATCCATATGCAAAAGAATGAAAGAAGACCCATCTCTCACACCCTATACAAAAGTTAACTCAAAATGGATCAAAGATCTAAACATTAGGTCTAAGACCATAAAACAGTTAGAGGAAAATGTTGGGAGATATCTTATGGATCTTACAACTGGAGGCGGTTTTATGGACCTTAAACCTAAAGCAAGAGCACTGAAGAAGGAAATAAATAAATGGGAACTCCTCAAAATTAAACACTTTTGTGCATCAAAGAACTTCATCAAGAAAGTAGAAAGACAGCCTTCACAATGGGAGACAATATTTGGAAATGATATATCAGATAAAGGTCTAGTATCCAGAATTTATAAAGAGATTGTTCATCTCAACAACAAAAAGACAGCCAACCCAATTACAAAATGGGAAAAAGACTTGAACAGACACCTCTCAGAAGAGGAAATACAGATGGCCAAGAGGCACATGAAGAGATGCTCAATGTCCCTGGCCATTAGAGAAATGCAAATCAAAACCACAATGAGATATCATCTCACACCCACCAGAATGGCCATTATCAACAAAACGGAAAATGACAAGTGCTGGAGAGGATGCGGAGAAAGAGGCACACTTATCCACTGTTGGTGGGAATGTCAAAGGGTGCAACCACTGTGGAAGGCAGTTTGGCGGTTCCTCAAAAAGCTGAATATAGAATTGCCATACGACCCAGCAATACCATTGCTAGGTATCTACTCAAAGGACTTAAGGGCAAAGACACAAACGGACATTTGCACACCAATGTTTATAGCAGCATTATTTACAATTGCAAAGAGATGGAAACAGCCAAAATCTCCATCAACAGAAGAGTGGCTAAACAAACTGTGGTATATACATACGATGGAATATTATGCAGCTTTAAGACAAGATAAACTTATGAACCATGTAATAACATGGATGGACCTAGAGAATATTATGCTGAGTGAATCCAGCCAAAAACTAAAGGACAAATACTGTATGGTCCCACTGATGTGAACGGACATTCGAGAATAAACTTGAAATATGTCATTGGTAACAGAGTTCAGCAGGAGTTAGAAACAGGGTAAGACAATGGGTAATTGAAGCTGAAGGGATACAGACTGTGCAACAGGACTAGATACAAAAACTCAAAAATGGACAGCACAATAATACCTAATTGTAAAGTAATCATGTTAAAACACTGAATGAAGCTGCATCTGAGCTATAGGTTTTTGTTTTGTTTTGTTTTGTTTTGTTTTGATTTTACTATTATTACTTTTATTTTTTTCTCTATATTAACATTCTATATCTTTTTCGGTTATGTTGCTAGTTCTTCTAAACCAATGCAAATGTACTAAGAAATGATGATCATGCATCTATGTGATGATGTTAAGAATTAATGATTGCATGTGTAGAATGGTATGATCTCTAAATGTTGGGTTAATTTCTTTTTTTCCGTTAATTAAAAAAAAAAAAAAAAAAAGAGAAGGGATAATTGGAGATGAAGGGATACAGACTGTACAACGGGACTGGATATAAAAACTCAGAAATGGACAGCACAATACTACCCAATTGTAATGCAATTATGTTAAAACACTGAATGAAGCTGCATGTGAGGTATAGGTTTTTTGTTTTTGTTTTTTTTGTTTTTTTTTCTTTCTATTATTGTTTTAATTCTTATTCTGTTGTCTTTTTATTTCTTTTTCTAAATCGATGCAAATGTACTAAGAAATGATGAATATGCAACTATGTGATGTTATTAAGAATTACTGATTGTACATGTAGATTGGAATGATTTCTAATTGTTTTGTTAATTCTTTTTTTAATTAATAAAAAAAAAAGAAAGAAATGAAAAAAGAAAAAAAAAAAAAACCTTATAGGACTTCTCAAAGCAAGAAGAACAAAGAAAAATAGTCCCCATACCTTGGAAATATATATTCACATTAAAGGAAATGAAATTATCTATTTCTTATCTTACATCTATATTATCTATCAAGGGGATTATATGCAAACTGAAAGTGATGCATAAACTTTATTAAGATTCCCAAATGAGGCTGGTGCAACGGTGGCTTAGTGGTAGAATTCTTGCCTGCCCTGCCAGAGACCCAGGTTCAATTCCCAGAGCCTGCCATGTCAAAGGAAAAAAGAAAAAAGAACATTCCCAAATGAATAAAGAAGACATAGTTGTCCCTCATGTCCTAATACTATGCCACAACTTTGCAAAAGCAATCTTATTTTTCAGTTTAGCCTAAACAACCTAAATATCTAATCATAAGAGAACAGCTAAGTAAATTATAGTTCAATCACAAGATAAAGTGTTATGTACAATTGCAAAAGATGCTTCAAAGATCTCTGCAAAAAACACAAAAAGGATATATCATATTTTAAGAAAAAAAGGAATATATTCGGCTATAATAATATATAATATAATGAATGATATAACATGATTACAACTATATTTGGGGGAGTTATTAAAGCATGTAAAAATATTGGAAAGAAAAACAACAAAAAGTTAATAGTAGCAGTTTTTTAATAAAGGATTTTAAATGATTGTTTATTTTTTAATTTTTGAGTTTCCTTTATTTTCTACCATAAAATTGTATTATCCTATTGTCAAGAAAATATAGCATTTAAAAGAAATTAAGTAGGTGGCCTTGTGAAGCAATTAGTTTCCTATCACATAAAATATTGAAGCTGTTTGCCATCAATCTATAGTAAAGAGGACTCTATTACTGAAAGGAGGATGTTCATGTGGATCTAAGCTCTCCCAATTCTCAGATTTCATAGTTTTAAGATTTTCTATTAAAACTTTATAAATAATTTGCTAATTGAAAAATAAAGTTGGCAATATTTCTTTCTATTTCGGTATCACAGACCTATAACTTTTTAAAGAAAAAATATTTTACAAAAATACTATTTTCAAATTAAATTTAGAAATCCATGTTTGGCCCTGACATCTCTCTTCAGTTGCTGTGTATGAGCTTTTTCACAGTTGACAGTAGCTAAAATTTTCAAAGGTTAATTTTACATGGTCAGAGGGGTCTGACCATTTTCCCACATTATCTGGTTAGTATTTGATATCTAGGGTCTATTTATAAATTAGCTGACTAAAAATAGATCTAGTTTGGATTTACTCAAAGTGAACTGAAAATAACTGGATGAATTTGAACATATAGTCATATTTTAGATTCAATCAAATAGCCTTCATACAATCAATAAATTGATCTATAAATATGGGCAGACTTTGTCCTTTGTATTGAATCTGCCATAAACTATACTGTGAACAGAAAGGCCAGTGGATCTCTGTAGTAGAATTAATTTTGGTGCCCTGCTTACTTCCCCTTTTATTGGGTGAAAACAACCACCCCTCAAAGAAACTAATCGGCTACTTAATGGTAAGTTGCTTACTTCAAACCTCTAGGAAAAGGCAGATATGCTTTCTTACAGGGATACCCTATATGGGTTCACCGTTCCTGCCCACAGGTTCTCAGCCAACATTATTAGCCAAGGGCTCACAGAGTGTCTGATCCACAGCTATGAAATTCTGTATACATCATCTCCAATCAAGAAGATGTGGCAATGGGCACACAACTAAAGGTCCACAGTCCTATCACTTTCTGTACCATCAGGAAGCTACTGGCCAAATAGAGAAATGAAACAACCTCTTCAGCATGCAACTGAGACACCAACTTGAAGATGTAACCCTGCGAGGATTGGGGCCATCTCGCAGGATTTGGTATGCTCCTTAAGCTAAGGTCCACTAGATGATACTATGTCCTCAGAAATATAATACATGGATGCAGGTGTCAAGTACCAAAAAGGTAAAGCTACTCCTACTCCCCACCCACCAACATTCTTAGTGAGCCACTTGAAGAGTCTGTGTTTCCCATCCATGTAAGTTTGAGATCGGTGAGTATAAGGATTTCAAGATGGGGAAAAATTTCCACCCAAATGACACAGAAAAACTTCAACTAAACTCAAAGTAATGGCTGCTATCTAATCACATTTGGCTGTTTCTACCAGTAGGCTAGCAGGGACAAAAAGAATTTATTACAATGGCTAGGGAAAGCAATTCTGATTATCATGAAGAGGCAGAAATGTTGCCTATTAATGAGGACATTAATTTAAATAAATATATCTGGTCACACAGGTGATATGCTGAGGATATTGTGGTATATCCATTCCCATTTGTGATTGTAAATGGACAAGTACGGTAATTATGGTTTTAAAAAGGCATGGTAACCAGGGGCTCAAACTCCTCGTGGATGAAGTTCTGCATCAACCCAGAAGACCAACCAGCTATACCAGCCCGAAGTGCTAGCTGAGGGTGACGAAGTCTAAAATGCTGTAGAGGAGGGAGATGATGCGTATCAATTTGGATCTTGGTACCAATTGCAGTAGTGGTGGCTGTAATTTATCCCAACAATTCTCTTCTTTTAAATTTCCCCAGGAACTGTGATTATGGGATGTATATGGAAGGAGTGCATTTAACGTGAGAAGCAAGTGAACCCAAGCAGGGTAAAAGGTGGGCCATGTAAGGTGCTGTTTTGATGCCCCTCACAGCTCCTCTAGTCAGACCACTAGTGCACCCACCTCCTGGCTGCTGTGAGTGTTGGCTGCCAAGAGAATAACGGCCACCACCACCCCCTTCTCTGAAGATCATCCTATGTTAGTAGAACTGCCTTACCAGGAAAGATATGCGCCACTCCTGCCCCCTACCCTCCCCAAGCCCATAGCCTATGACCATCACCACTGCCTCAAAGGGAGACTTCTCCACAGCCCACCCCATGTGATCAGGCCAAGGCTAGATTTTAATTAAGACCACACCAGTGCTTGCCCTTTTCCTTTTCCCCATCCTGCTTCACCCCAACCTTGCAGGTTTTTCTGAAAAGAACTTCCTCAATAAATCATGTGTATCCAAGTTCCTAAGAACAGTTCAAAGGTACTGTTCGTAACTAGGACAATCCCAAACTTTAATATGTATAAGAGTCAGTAAGTGAGGGAGGTGATTTTCTAAATGCAGATTCTTCAGCCCTACCTCCAGAAAAGCAAATGCAATAGGTCCTCGGTGAGCCGAAGTAATTCTCAACAAGCACTGAATATGGATTCAATACGGTAGTCTATTGACCATTCTTTGATATACACTGGACTAGCTCATCAGTACACAGTATCAAAAAGGGAAGCTGGAGCATCACTGACACAGACATATTCTCAATCAATGCACCTGAGAACAAGTTTCTCTATAGTCACTCTCCAGGCTTTCATATTCCAACATGTAACAACCTCTCAGACTCGGCTTTGTGACATGGTTTTCACTCTACTCAGGTTTATGGCTTCAAAATGTTAATAAAACATGATAAGTGCAAAAGTCAAAATAAAGTAGAAGAGGTGGCATATAAGTAATGGGCTACACATTCTTAATTTAAATCATATATATTTATTCACTCACTGGGTAACTGAATACTAACCAAATGAATTTGTAATATATTCCAGTCTAGTTTTATTAGGATTTGTGCTGTATGTGTAATGTGAAAACAAAGAAAATATATTGCTACATCAACTTATATTATTCATGCATATAAAGTTCTATGTCTCTGCCCACACGATTGAGAAGTTCCATTAGAAAGTCGAGTACAATAACAAGAAAAGGTTATTTGAGTCAAATCAAAACAATAAGTGGGATAGAGAAAAATTGTAAAATATTTGTTTTACATTTTCCCCCAGTGACACATAAAACATTATCTCCTTCTCTAAGCGATTATGAACATTTCTACTCTGTTGTATGGCATAAAGTACAGGTTTGTTTAAAATCATTTATGTCTGGAAAGTTACACAATCCTCCTTGTACTGCAGAGAGGGTATGTTTTAGATCACTGCACTTGTTGAAAGGTTACAGTCTCATTTGTAGTTACACCCAGAGAGATGAAAATATAGAAACTGTTTTAAGTAACTTCTAATTATCCAATTTATTAGATTCACCACACCTCCATTCCCTCTGTAAAATATACCAACTATTGTTGACTGTATGCAGAACATTCTTGGATATTGGACTGGTTTGAATCTGTTATGTACCCTAAAAAGCCATGTTCTTTTAATCCAAGATCTATTGTTGGGTGTGACTTTTTGATTAGGTCATCTGCATGAGGATGTGATGCCTACCCATTCAAGGTGGGTCTTAATTTGCTTGCTGGAGTCCTTTAAGGAAGAGACATTTTGAGAGAGCTCAGAGCCAAGAGAAGCTATGAGAGAAAGAAAACACCCACAGAGACATGTTGGTGAGAACGACCAGCAGACATTGCTTTGCCCCTTCCTATGTGACAGGGGAACCCCGAATGCCAGCAGCCTTTCCTCTGAGAAGAGTCATGAAGATGCATGAAGATGTAGCACCACCCACTCAAGGTGGATCTTAATATGTTTGCTGGAGTCCTTAAAAGAGCTCGTGGAGGGAGAGAGAGAGAGCTCAGACCTGACACGGAGAGTGGAGAAATGAAACCAAGAAACAGATGTTTGGAGATGCTAAGTTAAGAGATGAAATCCAGAGTTTGCCTTGAAGAAGCTAAAAATGAGGGCCCACAGATGTTTAGAGTGAAAGCCACTGGTAACAGGAGCTGAGAGAGGTGTCTGAAAACAGAAACCAAGAGAGAGGGCCAGCAGACATCACCATGTGCCTTCCTTCTCTTGTTACTTTCCATTGGGAACCCTGATGATGCATTTTTTCCAAGAAGGTATCCTCTTGTTGGTGCCTTAATTTGGACATTTCCATGGCCTTAGTATTGTAACTTGTAACTTAATCAATCCCCTTTGTAAAAACCAATCCATTTCTGGTATATTGCATTCAATCAGCTTTAGCAAACCAAAACAGATACTCTCTATTGTGGCCACCATTTCATCTCCCTTCGGGTGGGGTATACTACCATGAAGAGTCAGATGTGTTCATTTATAAATTTGCCCATGGTCCCAGTTATTATTGATGGTGGTTCATTTCATATGTCAGCTTAGCTAAGTTGTGTTGTCAGTTGTTCTGTCAAGGAAGCCCTGAACTGATTGCTACTATGAAGGTATTTTTCAGATGAATTTAAATCATGAGTCATGTGATTGCTTTTATGGCTGATTACATCTACAATCAACAAAAGAGACTGTCTTCAGCAAATGAAAGGAGTCTCCTCAAACTATCAGTTGGAAGCTTCCAAGGAAGAACTGAGGATATCAGCAGTCAGTAAAAATTTCTCTCTCTACTATAGCTTGCCAGACTCTCCCGGGGAATACATCACCTTCATTGAATTTCCAACTTGGGGCCTATCCTACAGAATTTGGACTTGCCAATTTCCAGTTACCTGAGCCAATTCCTATAATGTGTTACTATTTACGAATATATTCCATCAGTACTATTTCTGTGGAGAACCCTCACTAATATAATCTTATATTATTCAATTGTATTAAATATTACATAAACTTATAAAACATGAGTTCTAAAATAGACTTGTTTCTTTGAACACCAAGATGCATGTTGAAGAGGCATGCTAAGATAAAGTTGCTTTAAAAATTGCTCTCAAGTTATTGAGAAATATAAAATAGAGAGGAAAATAGTAAAACTCAAAGAATTTTGTAACTCAAACTACTTTACATGGGTCTTTAACTTTTGGCTTCACTTTAAAGAATCCCCAATGGAAATCGTAAAGGACCCATCCTGGGTGTGGTATACACATAAAAGCCTGGGACACTCAGACCCAGACACAAAATATTCACTATGACCTCTGTCAGACTGGCTAATGAATTCACGTTTATGCACATCTATGTATGAAGTTAGAAAAAACCATTAATCCTTTAATCATTTTTTAATAACTTTCTGCATTGAGTGAAAGTTTTTTCAGTTAACTGAAAAATGACCAATACTAATCACATCCCCATCAAAAACTTCAACCATACCAGGTTTTCTGGGTGATAGGAATAAGAAACACGAAGAATTCCAGGATTTTGTTTAAATCTTTCTATAAAACAGAGAACAAGTCAATGTAAAGAAACATATTCATGGCAGTTTTTTTTTTTTTAAGGTAAGCTACCTAGTTACAAAAAGGCAAAACTAGAGTCTCTGTGGAGAGAGATCTGGTCAAAAAGTTCATGTTTCATGTTGTATTAGTCAGGGTTCTCTAGAAAAACAGAATCAACAGTGAACACTTGCAAGTATAAAATTTATGAAAGTGTCTCACGTGACCGTAGGAACGCAGAGTCCAAAATCCACAGGGCAGGCTGCAAAGCCGATGACTCCAATGGATGGCCTGGATGAACTCCACAGGAGAGGCTCACCAGCCAAAGCAGGAATGCAACCTGTCTCCTCTGAGTCCTCCTTAAAAGGCTTCCCATGATTGGATTTAGCATCACTAATTGCAGAAGACACTCCCCTTTGGCTGATTACAAATGGAATCAGCTGTGGATGTAGCTGACGTGATCATGACCTAATCCTATGAAATGTCCTCATTGCAACAGGCCAGCGCTTGCCCAATCAGATGAACAGGTACCACAACTTGGCCAAGTTGACACCTGTCCCTAACCATGACAGTCCACCCCTTGTCAACTTGGCACATATATATATATATATATATATATATCACCTTAGACCATACTTAATTTCCAAATGAAAACAAATAAGCACACATTTTTTCTTTTACCTGACAATACTCAACTGTCCTGCATATAACTGGAAACACATTAAATCTCTCCAGAATAGTGTGCAAATCCTTGAGCAACATTCATTCTTAAACTTGATATCTTACAACTTAAATAGTATAACACAAACAAAACAGCATTACAGTCCTCGTTTCTGTAACTGATCACGTGGTCGAAGTTCATATTTATCACTACCTTCTTCCACTACCCATTCCATGTTCCCTTTCCCCTCAGCAAGCACTTCAGCTGGCCGTGGTTCCTTGCCTGGTGGGGTGACCCAAACCTTCATTCCTGAAGTCTCAGAGCCATTAGTGGTCCTGCCTGGATTGTGTTGTTGCAGTTTTCCATTGATTTTAATCACAGGGCATGGTAGTACTAACAGACGCCCCAGGGGATCTCCTATATTCCAAGAAAACTCTTCTTTACCTCCATTATGTAGTTGCAGTCCTACTTCCTTCTGATAGTCAGGGTCAATTACCCCAGACAATAATGTAATCCCCTTCTTGGTGTGTTGATCCAGAGGCATAAGTAGCCCAAAGTGGCCAGGTGGCAATCTTAACTTCCAGTTCAGTGGTATCACTGTTGTTTCTCCTGGAGAAAGCACACCCTGTTTTGGAACTAAAACCTGTAGACCAGCAGAACTCAGGGTAGCAGGGACAGGAAGCAAAAATTTTCCTAGTGGATCACTAGGAGTAATAGTGAGTGGCACCACACCCATTTCCACCCCTTGGTTCCTGGACCCATGGATCCTGGCTATAGGAGAAACAGCACCATACAGTGGACACTGATTCAGAGCATACACAGCTTCCTGGAGAACATTACCCCAGCTTTTCAAGTTTTTGCCACCTAATTGGCACTGTAATTGAGTTTTCAAAAGGCCATTCCACCGTTCTATCAATCCAGCAGCTTCTGGATGTTGGGGAACATGGTAAGACCAGAGAATTCCATGAGCATGTGCCCATTCCCGCACTTCATTTACTGTGAAGTGTGTTCCTTGATCCGAAGCAATGCTATGTGGAATACCATGACGATGGATAAGGCATTCTGTAAGCCCACGGATAGTAGTTTTGGCAGAAGCATTGCATGCAGGGAAAGCAAACCCATATCCAGAGTATGTGTCTATTCCAGTTAGAACAAATCGTTGCCCCTTCCATGAAGGGAGTGGTCCAATGTAATCAACCTGCCACCATGTAGCTGGCTGGTCACCTCGGGGAATGGTGCCATATCGGGGGCTGAGTGTGGGTCTCTGCTGCTGGCAGATTGGGCACTCAGCAGTGGCTGTAGCCAGGTCAGCCTTGGTGAGTGGAAGTCCATGTTGCTGAGCCCATGCATAACCTCCATCCCTACCACCATGACCACTTTGTTCATGAGCCCATTGGGCAATAACAGGAGTTGCTGGGGAAAGAGGCTGACTGGTATCCATAGAACGGGTCATCTTATCCACTTGATTATTAAAATCTTCCTCTGCTGAAGTCACCCTCTGGTGTGCGTTCACATGGGACACAAATATCTTCATGTTTTTAGCCCACTCAGAAAGGTCTATCCACATACTTCTTCCCCAGACCTCTTTGTCACCAATTTTCCAATTATGGTCTTTCCAAGTCCCTGACCATCCAGCCAAACCATTAGCAACAGCCCATGAGTCAGTATACAAACGCACCTCTGGCCAGTTTTCCTTCCAAGCAAAATGAACAACCAGGTGCACTGCTCGAAGTTCTGCCCACTGGGAGGATTTCCCCTCACCACTGTCCTTCAAGGACACCCCAGAAAGGGGTTGTAATGCTGCAGCTGTCCACTTTCGGGTGGTACCTGCATAAGGTGCTGAACCATCTGTGAACCAGGCCCGAGTTTTCTCTTCCTCAGTCAATTCACTGTAAGGAACACCCCAAGAGGCCATAACTCTGGTCTGGGAAAGAGAAGGTAATGTGGCAGCAGGAGTGGAAACCATGGGCATTTGTGCCACTTCTTCATGTAACTTACTTGTGCCTTCAGGACCTGCTCTGGCTCTATCTCGTATATACCATTTCCACTTTACAATAGAGTGCTGCTGTGCATGTCCAACTTTATGGCTTGGTGGGTCAGACAACACCCAACTCATGATAGGCAACTCAGGTCTCATGGTAACTTGGTGGCCCGTGGTTAAGCGTTCAGTCTCTACTAAGGCCCAGTAGCAGGCCAAAAGCTGTTTCTCAAAAGGAGAGTAGTTATCTGCAGCAGATGGTAAGGCTTTGCTCCAAAATCCTAAGGGTCTGCGTTGTGATTCTCCTATAGGGGCCTGCCAAAGGCTCCAGACAGCATCTCTATTTTCCACTGACACTTCCAGCACCATTGGATCTGCTGGATCATATGGCCCAAGTGGCAGAGCAGCTTGCACAGCAGCCTGGACCTGTCGCAGAGCCTCCTCTTGTTCAGGTCCCCACTCAAAATTAGCAGCTTTTCTGGTCACTCGATAAATGGGCCGGAGTAGTACACCCAAATGAGGAATATGTTGTCGCCAAAATCCAAAAAGACCAACTAGGCGTTGTGCCTCTTTTTTGGATGTGGGAGGGGCCAGATGCAGCAATTTATCCTTCACCTTAGAAGGGATATCTCGACATGTCCCACACCACTGGACACCTAGAAATTTTACTGAGGTGGAAGGCCCCTGTATTTTTGTTGGATTTATCTCCCATCCTCTGACACGCAAATACCTTACCAGTAAATCTAGAGTAGTTGCTACTTCTTGCTCACTAGGTCCAATCAACATGATATCATCAATATAATGGACCAGTGTGATGTCTTGTGGGAGGGAGAAATGATCAAGTCTCTGCAAACAAGATTATAACATAGGGCTGGAGAGTTGATATACCCCTGAGGTAGGACAATGAAAGTATATTGCTGACCTTGCCAGCTGAAAGCAAACTGTTTCTGGTGGTCCTTACTAATAGCTATTGAGAAAAAAGCATTTGCCAGATCAATAGCTGCATACCAGGTACCAGGGGATGTATTGATTTGCTCAAGCAATGATACTACGTCTGGAACAGCAGCTGCAATTGGAGTTACCACCTGGTTGAGTTTACGATAATCCACTGTCATTCTCCAAGACCCATCTGTTTTCTGCACAGGCCAAATAGGAGAGTTGAACGGGGATGTGGTGGGAATCACCACCCCTGCATCTTTCAAGTCCTTAAGAGTGGCAGTAATCTCTGCAATCCCTCCAGGAATATGGTATTGCTTTTGATTTACTATTTTGCTTGGTAGGGGCAGTTCTAGTGGCTTCCACTTGGCCTTTCCCACCATAATAGCCCTCACTGCACGAGTTGGAGAACCAACGTGGGGATTCTGCCAGTTGCTCAGTATGTCTATGCCAATTATACATTCCGGAACTGGGGAAATAACTACAGGATGGGTCTGGGGGCCCACTGGACCCACTGTGAGATGGACCTGAGCTAAAACTCCATTGATCACCTGGCCTCCATAAGCCCCCACTCTGACTGGTGGTCCAGAGTGACGTTTTGGGTCCCCTGGAATTAATGTCACTTCTGAACCAGTGTCTAATAATCCCCAAAATATCTGATCATTTCCTTTTCCCCAATGCACAGTTACCCTGGTAAAAGGCCGTCGGTCTCCTTGGGGAAGACTTAGAGGAAGGTTAACAGTATAAATTTGTGGCAGTGTAACAGGTTTCTCCCCCATAGGGACCTGGCCTCCCCTTCATTCAAGGGGCTCAGGGTCTGTAAACTGTTTCAAGTCTGGAAATTGGTTAAGGGGCTGTGACTCTGTGTTTTTGTAATTCAGGTTAGACTTCTGTTCCCTTGACCTAGAACTCTTTTGTTTATACAGCTCCAACAAGAATTTAGTAGGCTGCCCTTCTATTGTATTTCTAGGCCCCCCATGAATTACTAGCCAATGCCACAAATCTCTGCGTGTCATATAATTTTGATGCCTCCTTTGAGTTTGTTGTCTATTATAATACCCACATCTACCCTGTCTTTGGTGATTAAGTGCTGCCACCTGGCTTCTGCCAACTCGGGATCCTGTCATCCCTATTGTGACAGCAGTTCCTACAGTAATATCTGACCTACAGAAAAGTGCAACCACAGAGCTCTTGAGGGATGATGGTGCTAGTCTCACAAATTTATTTCTCACTGTTCTGGTAAAAGGTGCATCCTCTGGACATTCCTGGGGTGTAGGAGCAGGCTTTGCATGATAAATCCACTCTAACATCCCAATCGCTCTAAGCCTCTGGATCCCCTCATCTACATTATACCAGGGCAGTTCTGGCATTTCAACCTCAGGTAATGTTGGCCACCTGTTGATCCATGTTTCAACCAACCACCCAAACAAGCTGTTAACACCTTTTCTAACTGCTCTAGCTATAACATTGAATGCAGAATCTCTGCTTAGTGGGCCCATATCAATAAATTCAGCCTGATCCAGCCTTATATTCCTCCCACCATTATCCCACACTCTTAAAATCCATTGCCACACATATTCCCCTGATTTCTGTCTATATAAATTGGAAAACTCACACAGTTCTTTTGGAGTATAACATACCTCCTCATGTGTGATACTTTGTACCTCACCTTTAGGGGCCTGTTGGGACTTTAGTCTAGTTATAGGTCTAGAAGAAATGAGGGGTGGTGGGGGTGGGTCATGAAAAGAATTAGAAATATCTTCCAAGCCATTTGCTTCAGGGCTTTCATTTGCAGTTTCATCTGGTGAAACAGGATTAATAACTCTAGGGCTAATCTCTTCAGGAGGAGGTTGGGTGGCCAATTCCTCAAGGCAGGCTGGAGGTGGGGCGGCTATGTCCTCAGGGCAGACTATTACAGGGTTATCTAAAGAAGGCTCAGCATGGTCTAGGGTTTCAACTTCACCCCCAACATCATTATCAATCCATATGTCACCATCCCATTTTTCAGGGTCCCACTCCTTTCCAATCAATGCCCTCACTTTAACGGCAGACACCATGCAAGACTGAGATTTCAGTTTATGTTGTAAAGTTGCTACTCTAACAATAAGATTCTGAGTCTGATTTTCAGAGATCTCAAGTCTACGGCTACAGGAAATAAAATTTTCCTTCAGGATACTCATAGAAACCTCTACATCTTTCAGACGGCACTTAAGCTTCTTGTTTGAAGCCTTAAGCCCATCCCTTTCACCCTTTAATGTAGACAGTGTATCTAACAACAACCAACCAACATCTCTATAACTCTTATTTCTACAAAACTCTGTAAAGGTGTCAAAAACATTATCCCCCAGAGTCTGGCTTCGTACAAGCGAAGCATTAGGAGAATCGAATGATGATATTTTGACTATCTCCTTTGCCAACTCAGTCCATGGATTGGGAGTGTCATTCTGATTATGGGAATCAGAGTCCTTAGTGTCTCTGAGCCCAGTCAGAGTAGAAAACCATTCATAAAAACCCATTTTTAAGATTCTGTTCCTTAAGAATCACTCCTGGTACCAAGATGTATTAGTTAGGGTTCTCTAGAGAAACAGAATCAACAGGGAACACTTGCAAATATAAAATTTATGAAAGTGTCTCACGTGACCGTAGGAATGCAGAGTCCAAAATCCACAGGGCAGGCTGCAAAGCCGATGACTCCAATGGATGGCCTGGACGAACTCCACAGGAGAGGCTCACCAGCCAAAGCAGGAATGCAACCTGTCTCCTCTGAGTCCTCCTTAAAAGGCTTCCCATGATTGGATTTAGCATCACTAATTGCAGAAGACACTCCCCTTTGGCTGATTACAAATGGAATCAGCTGTGGATGTAGATGACGTGATCATGACCTAATCCTATGAAATGTCCTCATTGCAACAGACAGGCCAGCACTTGCCCAATCAGATGAACAGGTACCACAACTTGGCCAAGTTGACACCTGTCCCTAACCATGACACATGTAAATTTGCATTAATGTACATGATTAAGAGATTATTTCCCTTTAGAACATAAATACCTCATTTAGAAGGTGTTTGTGAGGGAAAACAAGTACACATCTTTACTAAGAAGGCTAGACAGCATGCAGACCAGTAAATCTATATAGTTCAAAGAACATTGGGTTGAGAACAAACAGTACAATTAGAGATTAGTCAAATATTCTTTTATCTCATGAGAATAGATGTCACTTCAAAGAGCAGTGCAGTTTCTACAGTTACACAGCCCACAGTATTTAGACAACCTGCTGGTTTGATTCAAGGACAGAAACAGAAAGAAAGGAAACTCTGAGAAACTACCATGTCCCAAAACCCTGTGAGGTGCATCATTTCCATTATGGTATTTAATTCTCATTAACAATCTTGAGAACTAGGTTTAATTCCCATTTATTTTACAGCTGAGAAGACTGAGATCATGTAATATTACTCTCCCCAATCCCACAACGGCAATAGAGCTCAGGAATTAGAACTCGCCTCCTGTGCCTGTTTTCAGTACACTACCACAGTGCATCCACTGACTCTCTGCCTGCCTCTCTCCCATCCCTTCTTCCTGAATGTTTTTGTCTGCTAGCCCTCTGAAATGCAATATGCCTGAAATGGGCTGGCTTTCTACACTGGGAATTTATTAGTTTACAAGCTTACAGTTCTGAGGTTGTGAAAATGTCCAAATCAAGGCAAAGCTTTCTTTCTGCAGACTGGCTGGTGGTGATCCTGGGCTCCTGTCAGATAGCAAGCCACATGGCAGTGTCTGCTGGTCTCGTCCTTCCCTCTGGTTTCACTGCTTCCAGCGTCTGGCTTCAGTGGCTTCCTCTCTGTTTCTGTGGCTTTCTCTCTCAACTTCTGTGTGTTTCTCTCTGTCTCTCTATATTCATCCCTGGTTTATAAAGGACTCCAGTAAGAAGATTAAGACCCACCTGAATGAGATGGGTCCCAATTTAAGATCCTGCTTACCAAAAGATCCTACTTACCTACAGGAATGGATTAAATTTAAAGAACATGCTTCTCTGGGGTACACACAAATTCAGCCATTACACTTAAGAAGGAGGAGAAACTTTTGGGAGAAGATTCAAAATCGTCCTCCCATCATAATGCAGCATTAAAGAAATCACTCAAATTTCCTAAGCTTATTTTTCTTAAAAATAATACCAATAATAATAATTTAAAATGATTGGTGAGAAAAAAAAGCCACAGAAAGATCATATACCCAATACACAGTTAAGTTATATTTACCTCATCTCCTTTTTTATTCAGAAATAAAGTTCTGTGTTTTAAAATTTGCATGCACAATATTATGCTATACTTATCATTTTGCGATGTTTTTCTAAAACATTATATTTTGGAGATTTATCCACATTGATGGTGATGGCAGCATAACATTGTGAATGTAATGACACTACTGAACAGTATACTTGAAAGTGGTTAAAATGGAAGCTTTTAGGTTGATTCTATGTCACCAAGAATAAAAAGGTTTAAAAGCCCATAGAGGACATGTGACGGTGGCTCAGTGGCAGATTTCTCACTTGCCATGCCGGAGACCCGAATTTGATTCCTGGTGCCCGCCCATACAAAATAAAAGAACAAAACAAAAGTACAAAAACCCATAGAACACAAAAACTGTATCCTATTGTAAACTATGGACTACAGTTGATATAACAATATTGTTTCATCAGTTATAACATAAGAACCACCCTAATGCAAAATGTTAATTATAGGGAAAACTGTATGCCAGTGGGGAAGTAATTTGGAACTCTGTACTTCCTGCATGATTTTTTCTGTAAACTTAAAACTACTCCAATAAAAAATTAAATAAAATAAAGATTTATCTATGTTAATACCTACATATGTAGTAATGTATATAGTTCATTTCAATAGTGTTCTATTGTATAATCATTTACCCATCCATATATTTGGTAATAGATACTAAAATCATCCAAATTACTGCTGTTCAAAACAATGCTACAACAAACAGCCTTGTGGGCAGATTCAATTTTCTCTAATACAGAGGTCCAAGTTTCATCTCATTATCTCCAGGAGAGAAGCCGGGGGAAATGTAGGTTTTATAATTCCACCACCACCCACCTTGGATGATTCTTATCATCAGAGAAGTTAGAAGAAGAAATGCCATGCTAAGAGTATATACCCAGAAGTGTAACTTTTTTCCTGGGAATTATTAATTGCCTTATTTCTTCATATCCTTTCTTTTCACTAAATCTCCTCAGACTTTCCAACCTCCCTCAGTACTATTTTCCACACAAATATGTCAGGTTTTCTTCCTGGTTGTTCTGGACTCCTTTGTCCTCCTGCCCCAATTTGGACTGGTTAATCTGTAAAACTGTTGCATAGTTTTCTGTCTTCCCAGAAGTTTTCTGTCTTCACCTTGAAAAGTCCCTTTGTTTCTCCCCTGTTTCCTGGATTTCCTCTTCTTTTTGGTTTATTACATTATTTTAGGGAAGCACATCCTCTAGTGCCCTCCAAGACATTTTTTTGAAATTGTGCAAGTCGGGTAGCTATGTGTTTTCCATTCTCAAAACTAATATATAATAGGCTTTGGCATGCATTTCCAAGGTAAAAATTCCTCTTCTTCATAATTATGACATTTTTTCTCCTTTATATTTGTCTTCCAATGTTTTTGTTGAAAAGTTAACATAAACCTCATTCCTGGTCCTTCATATTTAACCTGTACTTTTCCCCCTAGAGGAACTTTTAGTTTCTTTATTGCCAGTGTTCTGTTATTTCACAGTAACGTTTGTGACTTTGATCTTTTGTTCATTCATGATATCAATCACTCAGGATAATAAGGCCAGGCTCCTTTAAATCCAGAAATTTTAATTCTTTAATTCTAGAAAATTATTTTGTGAATTTATTTGGCAATTTCCTTCTCTACTTTTCTCAGTGCTCTCCTTCTGGAATTTCTGATAATTTTATTTTGAAACTCTTGGAATAATCTAATTTTCTTTTTACTCTTATTTGCTCTCTCTTCTTTTTTCATCTCTTTTTTCTTTCTTTTTTGTTTATTTTTTTTAAATCTTTTTTTGTTTTTTATTTTGTCTCTATCTTTTAGTTTCATTTCCTAGGATACATTTTCTAAATAATATTTTCCAAAGATGTAAATGTATTTTTCATTTCACATGTTTATATAAATTTCCAAGAGCTCTTTATTGCTCTCTGTTTCTTTTATTGCACCCTGCTCTTGTTTCATGAATGCAATATGTTCTTATCTTTCTGGTGATGTAATGTTTTCTTATGCACCTTGAATTGCATAATTCTAAATTATTGTGAATGTGTTTGTTGTGTTCTCTGGTTTAATGTTAATAGTTTTCCTTAAATGTGTACTGAATCTTGATTGTATAATCATACTTAAAAGTGAATTACTGCATGGTGCAATGGTGGATCAGTGGCAGAATTCTCGCTTGCCATGCTGGAGACATGGGTTTGAGTCCCAGTGCCTGCCCATTCAAAAAAAAAAAGTAGAAGTGAATTACTTCATTTCCCTTAGGCTGCCCATGCCAAAAAAAAAAGAAAGAAAATGAATTATTTGGACAAGTATTGTATGGTCTCACTAATGCAAACAAACTCTGAGAATTGAATTTGAGAGTGTAAGTTATTGGGTATAGACAGTGGGCAGGGATTGGGCAATCAATGATTAAGGAGTACAGTATGTTCAATAAGGCTCATTATAAAAGTTCCTACATTATAAGCTTTTACAGCAGTCACATCTATTCCTGAGTGTTAACTGTAATTTCTAAATTCTGAGATTCTGTGCTCTTTGAGGATAACTTGGTCATTCCCTGGAATTTTGGGTATCTGTGTGATACCTGAGACTCAAAAGAATTAGAGTTCTGCAGCTCTGAAAGTCAGCCTTACTCCACACAGCAACAGTTAAAGAAACTGAAATAGTGAAATGAAATGGGCCTCACTAGGGTCAAGGTAAATCAGAATACAGGGTAAAAGATGATATTGTCTATATTTTAAACCTCAACTTCTATGTGAGACCAAAGAAGTAGGTGTTTATTTTCTCCAAAATTTAAATTCTCTGTTAGACACTAATTTAACATGTCTGTTCAGTTTATTTAAACGACATAATTACATGGGACCTAGAATAAGGAATGAAATCTTGTTATTCTGTAAAGACTAATGTATTACCCAGATACAATTCAGAGTATTTAGGGCTGAAAATGAAAAAAAGTATTTACAAAGTTCCCTTGAGGGACTGGGGGGAAATGTGAAACTATTAAACTTCCCCACCTGGGTAATTCTTGATATTCTCTCAAGTATTAGGGACTCCCAATTTGATAAACCAAGCCCTCAATCTTAAGGCTGGCCCTTATGAAACTTATTTCTGCAATGTCAAAGCAAAGCTTACTTATAATTATGCCAGAGAACCTTTTTTGTTGCTGAGATATGGCCTCTCTCTTTAAACCTCCTCTGCAAATACACTCGCTACCCTCCCGGCTATGTGGAACATGACTCCCAAAGATAAGCCTGGCCCTGGCATCATGGGGTTAAGAATAGCTTTTTTACCAAAAGAGGGAAAAGAAATTAATGAAGATAAAGTTTCAGGAACTAAGAGATTTCAAATAGAGTTGAGAGATTATTCTGGTTACTCTTATGCAAGTTTTAGCCAGATATTTCAAACTACCATAATATGACAAGCCCCAAACAATAGTATTCCTGAAAACCCTAAAGAATACCCTTGGCTCTATCTAAGATTCCATAAAAGTTTTTCGTAATAAGTTTCTTTTTTCAGAAAGAAACTCCAGATTGTTCCCTATGTTACATAAGCCTTGAAAGCCAGAGGTACCATCTGTCCAAGAACATCAACCAGTTTTATTCCTGTACCCCATAAGGTTAACATCCCTTCCCAGCACAAAGAATTTTAAATGTTTATTGCCCAGATATTCCTCAAGATTGAGAGAATAAGCAAATGAGAGGGAGGAGGTATAACTAAGTAATTAGGCTTTAACAAATGATTATGACCACTGACTCATTATATAGATCTTTCTTTTTATTTTCTAGGGTATTCAAACAGCTAGAAGGAAATGCTTGAAATTATTGAACTGAAATCCAGTAACCTGAATCTTTGATAATGCTTGTATAACCATATAGCTTTTATCATGTGACCATATGATTGCAAAAACCTGTGACTGACACTCCCTTTATTTAGTGTATAGGTATATGAGTAATAAAATAAAGACTAATAATACAGTAAGAGTTATGATATATTTTATATACTAGTTTTTATTTTTATTTCTGTTTTTGGAGTAATGAAAGTTGTCTAAAATTGGTTGTAGTGATGCCTGCACAACCATATGATAACACTTGGGGCCATTAATTGAATATTTTGGATGGATTATATGGCGTGTGACTATCTCAGTAAAATTGCATTGAAAGACTTTTTAAACTTTTTTTATTGTATAATATATTTACAAAGCAAAGAAATAAAAAAGCAATAGTTTTCAAAGAAATAAAAAAGTAATAGTTTTCAAAGCACCCTTCAAAAAGTGGTTACAGAACAGATCCCAGAGTTTGTCATGGGCTACTATATGGTCCTCTCTTATTTCTCCTTCTAACTGTTCCAGAATATAGGAGGCTAGAGTGCTTAAGTACTTTTTTATCATCACAATCGGCTTTTTTCCCTTCCTTTTTTGTGGAAAATAACATATACACAAAAAGCTATAAATTTCAAAGCACAGCACCACATTTAGTTGTAGAACATATTTCAGACTTTAAAATGGGTTACAATTTCAAAATTTTAGGTTTTCACTTCCAGCTGCTCTAAAATACTGGAGACTTAAAGGGATATCAATTTAATGATTCAGAATTCATATTCATTTGTTAAGTCCTATCTTCTATGTATAACTCCACCATCACCTTTGATCTTTCCATACCTCTCTTTAGGGTTGTTTGGGCTGTGGCAATTCTAAATTTTTTATATTGGAAGGGTCTGTCACTAATATGGGGTAAGGAGATGGAACTATCTGATGTTCCAAAGAGGCTGGGTTGGGTTTCAGGACTTCTCTGGACCAAGGACCATCTGGAGGTTGTAGGTTTCTGGAAAGTTACTCTAGTGTCTGGAACCCTTGTGGAATCTTATATTTTGCCCTAGGTGTTCTTTGGATTGGCTGGAATGGTCCTGGTTGGGGATTGGCAGGTTAGGATAGGTAGCGAGGTCTACCTGAAGCTTGCATAAAAGCAACCTCCAGAGTAACGTCTTGACTCTATTTGAACTCTCAGACACTGATATTTTATTAATTACATTTTTCCCCCTTTTGGTCAGGATGTAATTGTTGATCCCTTGTGCTAGGTCTGGATTCATCCTTGGGAGTCCTCTCCCACATTGCCAGGGAGACTTTCACCCCTGGATGCCATGTCCCACATAGCAGAGAGGGCAATGATTTCACTTGCAGACTTGGGCTTAGAGAGACTGAGGCCACATCTGAGCAACAACAAAAGTCCTCCAGAAGCAACTTTTAGGCATGCCTATAAGCAGTTTAAGCTTCTGTGCTACCTACATAAGCATCACAAGAGTAAGCTTCATGATCAAGGGCATGGCCTATTGATTTGGATATCCCCAAAGTTTGTCACATTATCAGGGGATGCCATGATGGTAAAGCTTAATAGTTCCATATTCTTTCTCCCCTCCCTTAGGGGGCTTTGCAAATACTTTTTAATTATCTGCTTAATATACTCTAGGATGTTTCCAGGCCTTACAATAATCTATACAGGATTAAAGGACCTCTTTCTTATTGTATGCTCCCTGTGTTTCAGTTGTTCAAATGAGCTATACAGATAGGTTGAATTAGATTATGCACTACAGAAAATTTCAGTTCCAGATCAAATAAACCTTTTTTCCATTGGTCTCAAAGAGTATGTATGGTTCTAAAATATAGACACTGTTTTCCTTACCCTTTTGTTCTTAATTACTTTAACCCCAACCTGTTCGGCTTTGTTCTTAACTCTAAATATCAGGTTACATATATAAAACAGCCTCTCAAAATCCAGAAATAATAATCACCACTTAATGTTTCTGCTCTAAAAGCTTACGATCTAGAACCCTGTTTTCTTATAAGCATTTTCTAAAGGTGACCATGCTATTCTTGTTCTTTTTTGTTTCTGGCTTATTTTGTCTCACCAAATGTCTCACATGTTCATTCACATCGTTGCATGCCTCATGACATTGTTCCTTTTGGTAGCAGCATAACCTTCATTCTTAAGTATACACCATTGTTCGCCATTCTACTTCTTCATCAGTGCATCCTTCAGCCACCTGCATTCATTGGGCATCATGTAGAAGGTTCAAACCCCACAGTCCATCAACATTCTCAGTTTAGATAATTTCATTGTTCCCAAGAGAAAGAAAACTGATAAACACACCTTTGCCAAATAGTGAATCTAAACCTCCTCTTAACTCTTGTCCCTCATCCCATTATTTACCTCTGCTATTGCTGTGGTAGTGCTGATGGTTTCCTTTTGAATATAGCTCATAGCATGCAATAGCAATTTTCCTCCTATACCCTGGGCTTAAACACTTTTATACAAGAATCACATCTTTGAAGTAATTCTTACAAGAACTCATTCATATTTCTAGGGTGAATCAGTGGGACACGTAGGTCCATACAACCCCTTTAAATCTTGTTCATCTCCAATATGGCAATATTACTTCTAGACCCATTAGAGAATCACCTTCACACCTATCTATTCCCTTACATTAAAATTCAACCTCACTAGCTAACGGTTCACCCATCTCTAGCTTCCATGTATCTCTAAGTCCCCTATATTCTGTATTATAAATCTCTAATTATACCTTTATGCTGGTCATAAAAGTTGAATCATACAGTATCTATCCTTTTGTGTCTGACTAATTTCACTCAGCATTGTATCCTCAAGGTCCACCCATCTTGTCATGTGCATCAGGACATTATTTTGTCTTACTGCTGCATAATATTCCATTGTATGTATATATCACATTTTGTTGATCCACTCATCTGTTGATGGGCATTTGGTTTGTTTCCATCTTTTGGCAATTGTGAATTATGCTGCTATAACCATCAGTGTTCAAATGTTTGTTTGTGTCGTTGCTTTTATCTCTTCTGGGTTTACACCAAGTAGTGCTATTGCTGGGTCATAGGGCAACATGATATTTAGTTTCCTAAGGAACCACCAGTCTTCCATATTGGCTGCACCATTATACATTCCCACCAGCAGTGCATAATTGTCCCAATTTCTCCTCCTACTCTCCAACATTTATAGTTTCTTGTTTGTTTAATAGCAGCTATTCTTATAGGTATGAGGTGGTATTTCATTGTAGTTTTGATCTGCATTTCCCTTATAACCAGTGAAAATGAGCATCTCTTCATGTGCTTTTGAGCCATCTGTAATTTGCTCTTCAGAAAAATGCCTATTCATATCTTTAGCCCATTTTATAATTGGATTGTTTGTTCTTTTGTTGTTGAGTTGTATGATTTCTTTGTATATACAGGAAATCAAACCTTTGTCTGATATGTGATTTACAAATATTTTCTCCCATGAAGTTGGTTGCCTCTTCATCTATTCGACAAAGTCTTTTGAGGTGCAGAAGCATTTGATTTTGAAGAGTTCCCATTTATCTATGTCTTCTTTTGTTGCTTGTGCTTTGGGCATAAAGTTTAGAAAGCTACCTCTTATTACTGGGTCTTGAAGATGTTTCCCTACATTTTCTTCTAGTGGCCTTATGGTGCTAGCTCTTATATTTAGCAGTTTGATCCACTTTGAGTTAATTTTTGTGTAGGGTGTAAGATATGGGTCCTCTTTCATTCTCTTGGCTATTGATATCCAGTTCTTCCATGCCCAATTATTGAAAAGACTATTTTGTCCAAGTTCAGAGGATTTGGGGCCCTTGAGAAAAATCAGTTGGCCATAGATTTGGTGGTCTGTTTCTGCTCTCTCAATTCAATTCCATTTGTCAGTGCTTCTGTCTTTATGCCAGTATCATGCAGTTTTGATCACTGTAGCTTTATAATAGGTCTTAAAGTCAGGGAGTGTTAATCCTCCCACTTTGTTCCCCTTTTTTAGGATGCTTTTTTTTTAGGGCCTCTTTCCATTCCAGATGAATTTGGTAGTTAGCTTTTCCAAATCTTCAAAGTAGGTTGTTGGAATTTTGATTGGTACTGTGTTGAATCTATAGATCAATTTGGGGAGAATTGACATCTTAACTACATTGAACCTTCCTATCTATGAGCAGGGAATGTCTTTCCACCTATTTAGATCCCCTTTGATCTCTTTTAGTAATGTTATGTAATTTTCTGTGTACAAGTCCTTTATGGCCCTACTTAAGTTCATTCCTAAGCACTTGATTCTTTTAGCTGCTATTTTGAAGGGAATTTTTTCCTTATCTGACTCCTCAGTTAGGTCATTGCTTGTGTATAGAAATGTTACTAATTTTGCACATTAATTTTATATCCCACCTCCTTGCTGAATTTGTTTATTAGGTCAAGTAACTATGTTGTAGATTTCTCAGGATTTTCCAAGTATAGTATCATATCATCTGCAAATAGCGAGTTTTACTTTTTCCTTTCCAATTTGGATGCCTTTTATTTCGTTGTCCTGACTGATTGCTCTAGCTAGATTTTCTAGCACAATGTTGAATAATAGTGGTGACTGTGGGCATCCTTGCTTTGTATCTTATCTTAGGGGGAGGGCTTTCAGTTTCTCTCCATTGAGTACAATGTGGGCTATCAGTTTCTCATATATTCCCTTTATCATATTGAGGTAGTGACCTTTGTTTCCTATCTTTTGGAGTGTTTTTATCAGAAAAGTATGCAGAATTTTGTGAAATGTTTTTTCAGCATCAATCGAGGTGATCATGTGATTGTTCCCTTTTGATTTGTTAATGGGCTGTATTACATTAATTGATTTTCTTGTATTGAACCATCCTTGAATTCCTGGTATAAACTCCACTAGGTCATGTTGTATAATTCTTTTAATGTGCTGCTGGATTCAATTTGCTAATATTTTATTGAGAATTTTTGCATCTATGTTCATTAAGGAGATTGGCTTGTAGCTTTTCTTTTTTATAGCATCTTTACCTGGTTTTGGTATTAAAATGATATTAGCTTCATAAAATGAGTTAGGTAGAGTACCTTTTTCCTCAATTTTTTGGAAAAGTTTGAGCAGGATTGTGATAGTTCTTTCTGGAATGTTTGATAAAATTCCCCCTGTGAAGCCATCTGGCCCTGGGCTTTTCTTTGTAGGAAGATTTTTGATGACTGATTGAATCTCTTTACTTATGATTGGTTTGTTGAGATCTTCTATTTCTTCCTGAGTCAGTGTAGCTTGTTTGTATGTCTCCAGGAATTTGTCCATTTCATCTAACTCATCTAGTTTGTTGGCATATAGTTGTTCATAGTATCCTCTTATGATTTCTTTTATTTCTTCAGACTCTGTGGTAACACACCCTTTCTCATTTCTGATTTTGTTTATTTGCATCCTCTGTCTTTTTTTCTTTGTCAGTTTTGCTAGTGGCCCATCAATTTTATTGATTTTCTCAAATAACTAACTTTTGTTTTTATTGATTCTTTCTATTGTTCTTTTTGTCTCCCATCCATTTATCTCTGCTTTAATCTTTGTTATTTCTCTTCTTCTATTTGCTTTGGGCTTAGTTTGCTATTCTTTCTCAAGTTCCTCCAGGTTTGCTGGTAAGCCCTTGATTTTTGCTCTTTTTTGTTTTTTAATATAGGTTTTTAGGGTAATAAATTTCACTCTCAGGACAGCCTTTGCTGCATCCAATAAGTTCTGATACGCTGTATTCTCACTTTCATTTATCTCCAAATAGCTACTGATTTCTTTTGCAATTTCTTCTTTGGCCCACTGGTTGTTAAAGAGTGTGTTATTTAATCTCCATATATTTGTGAATATTCTCATTCTTTGGTGGTTATTGAGATCCAGCTTCATCCCACTGTGATCATAGAAAGTGTTTTGAATAGTTTCAATATTTTTAAATTTATAAAGACCTGTTTTGTGCCATAGCACATGATCTATCCTGGAGAATGTTCCATGGGCACTAGAGAAGAATGTATAACCTTGTGCTTTGGGGTGCAATGACCTATATATGTCTGTTAGCTCTAATTCATTTATCAATTTATTTAACTTCTCTGTTTCCTTGTTAATCTTCTGCCTGGTTGTTCTATCTATAGAGGAGAGTGCTGTATTGAAGTCTCCTACTATTATTGTTGAAACATCTATCACTCCTTCAGTTTTGCCAATGTCTGTGTTATATATTTTGGAGCTCCTTAATTGGGAGCATAAACATTTATGATTGTTATATCTTCTTGGTGAATTGACCCCTTAATTAGTATATAATGCCCTCTTTGTCTCCTATGATGTCTCTACATTTAAAGTCTATTTTGTCCAATATTAGTATAGCTGCTCCTGCTTTCTTTTGGCTACACTTTGCTTGGAAAATCTTTTTCCATCCTTTCACTTTCAATCTATTTCTATCCTTTTGTCTTAAATGTGTCTCTTGTAAGTAGCATGTAGCTGGCTTATGTTTCATAATCCATTCTGCCAATCTGTATCTTTCAATTGGTAAGTTTAGTGCATTTAACATTCAAAGTTATTACTGAAAAGGCATTTCTTGATTCCACCATCTTATCTTTTTTATTTTATTTGTCAGATCTATATATTCTCTTCCCTCTTTATCTTTGTATTATTTAAATTACCCTTAGTTTTTAATTACTCTTCAATTTTGTGACCTCCTCCAGACCTCTCTCTTCTGTCTTTCTTTTTTCATCCAGCAGAACTCCTTTTAGTTCTTCTTGTAGGGCCAATCTCTTGTTGACAATTATTTTCAGGACTTCTTTGACTGTGAAAACTTTATTCCCTCCCTAAGTTTTGAAGGACAATTTGGCTGGGTACAGAGTTCTTGGCTGGAAGTCTTTCTCTTTTAGGATCTTGAATATATCATACCATCACCTTCTCACCTCCAGGGTGCTAGTTGAGTAGTCTAAACTCAGTCTTATTTGATATACCTTGTATGTAGTAGATTGTTTACCTTTTGCTACTTTCAGGATTTACTGCCTCTCTTCAAAGTTTGGCAGACTGTTTAGTATGTGCCTTGGGGGAGGCCTATTTGGATTTATTCTGTTTGGAGTTCTTTGGGCTTCTTTGACTTGTATATTTATGTCCTTTATGAGGGTTGGGAAGTTTTCCCCCATTGTATCCTCAACTACTCTTCTAGCCCTCTACTTCTCTCTTCTCCTTCTGGAACACCAATGATTCTTGTATTTGTGTGCTTTGTTTTGTCTATCATTTCCCTGAGTTCCCATTCAATTTTTTCCATCTTTTTTGCCATTTGCTGTTTTGAGTCTTTGAAGCCAATTACCCTGTCCTCTTTATCACTTATTCTTTCTTCTGTCTCTTCAAATCTGGTGTTGTGTGCCTCTAGCATGTTTTTTATCTGGTCAGCTTGTCTTTAATCTCTATTATTTCTGCTACTTTTCTATTATTCTTTCAAATTCCTCTTTATGCTCTTCTACTGTCTTCTTGATCTCATTTATGTCATTTGCTATCCCACTTATTTTATTAAGTAGAATTGCATGAACATCTTTGATTAGTTGTTCCTATGTCTGTGTCTCCTCTGGTGTTTTAGTTTGGCCATAAGGCACGGCTATGTCTGTCTGCATTGTGATATGCTTAGTGATCTTCTGCTGTCTTGTGGCATGTAAATATCTTGATTGATTTACTTTGGGAGTTGATTTCTTACAGTAGTTTAAGGCTCTGTGTTTGCAGGATGGCTGTACAGCAAGGAGCAGAACATGGGGTGGAGCACTCAGTCTGGTGATTTGTTTCAAGGCAGGTGTGGGCGCAGGTTGTGGATGTTATGCTGGTGCTTGTGAACATGAGTGCCCAGTGGCCAGGAAGAATGTAGCTGTGCAGGTGCACCAGTGTGGGGGGCATAACCTTAGCATGTACCCGTCTAAGGCATGGCACCCTTTGTGCACATGTGTAGAGCTGTGGCAGCAGTGGTAGCCGGTTAACATTTTGCCTTTGTGGGTTGGCAGCAACTGTGACTTGGCTGCGCAGGTGGGCACTCTCTCAGAGCTGGAAGTGATGCTGAGGGCCATGCACATGCACCATTCTAGGACTGCCGTAAAGTGTGGTTCTCAGAGCTGAATGATGTGATTGGGGCCCTCTACACATGCATGGGCCTGGGAGTGCCGTGAATTGAGGCGCTGAACTCAAGGAGGGGGAAGGTGAGGCTGTGCAACACTATAGGCAGAGGATGGGGGTACCCTAGGTATGGAGGTTAATGCCACAGCCTTTATGTGCTGGCAACAGCCGACAGGGAACAGGGAAGGGAAAGTAGGCTTGGGAGGGGTACAGGAGAGGTGGGTTGGGCTGCACTTGGGTTGGGGGTGTGGAGCACGTACGTGCAGTGGGGGCTGGTGGGGTAGGGGTGCCTGGATCATGGGGAATGGGAGTGGGTGAGGGGGTTCAGGTGCGTGGGGTGTGGGGTGAGTCGCCGGTCATGGGGCTGCACCAGCGAGGGTAGTGCGCCCAAGGAACACACCCTGGCTTACTTTCTAGTAAGCCTCATGTTCTTATCAGTACACTTCCAAGGGCTCTGCGGCTCTGTGCCTCCACACCCAGCTCCAGCTTTCTGCTTCTCAGTTTCTTGGCCTCTGCAACCAGGGCTGCCACACTTGGTGCAGAAGGCTCTCCCAGCTCCTGAATTTCTGCCTCAGTCACCCTTCTATCCCTTCTCTAACTTTTCCATGGAGCAAGGCTAATCTCAAGCTGCTCTAGACAGCCATCTTCCCAGAAGTCTCGCATTGAAAGATTTTTAAAAAGTGAATTACTGAAAAGCTGATTAGAAGCTTTGTGCAAGTGGGCAAGGTTTATTGATTGCCAGACAACATCATAGAGTAATTTTATTTAAGAGAATTATAAACATCATTGTCTATACGTGATTTCTTTGTCACTGCTCAGTTTGTCCAGAGGTATAAAAACCTGGCTTTCAACATTCTGGATGTCAACTAGGAAAGGAGGGACAGAGTATCTCTCAATTTAGCCAGTAAAAATTAATTGAATACTCCTATCTTCAACAAGGAGTCTGAACATGGCCCTCTGTTATGCTAGAAACTGAATCCACCCTGGACAATTTTTATAGAGAATTAACTTCACGTCTCCTGCCTGGGTCTGGAAAGTGGTCATCAGGCAACCTGGGATGAACTGGGACCCAGGGGCTTAAATGCTTTGAGACAAGTCTTACATTTTCAGCTGTACCCCCTTGTTCCTGCTAATACAAAGTGCCTCTCATTCCTAGGTCTTTCTAGAGTTCTTAGAAAGGAAGGTCCTAGTTTTTTTAACATCCTCTTCCCTGGCCACTTCAGTTTCAGTTTTCTCTGCTCTCCAAAGTCAGTTATCTATCATTTAGAGGTTTTCCATCTTCCAAAAATATGAGGTGGTGACCTGTCTTATGCCATTTGCTTGCTTTGTCCTTGTGGATTTTGTGAGAGAATTTAGATAAATGCTTTGGTTAAATCTGCCATTGTTTTAGTCTTCTACCTGCTATGACAAATATTGCACAATGGGTTGGCTTAACAAGCAAAAATTATTGGCTTATCATTTCAGAAGTTGGAAGGCTGCCTCCTTCCAGGGTCAGTAGCATTCTGGCTGACCCACAATCCCTAGGGTTCCTTGGCTTTCCCATAACATGGCGATGTCCTCTCGTTCCTCTTCAGAGTTCCGTTGACTTCTACTTCTGACTCTTTCCCAAGGCTTTCTCACTTATAAAAGCTCAAGTAATAGGATTAAGATCTGCTGGCTCAGATGGCCACACCTTAACCATCTTCAAGAAGTTCTGTTTACAATGGGTTCACATCCACAGGAATAGAATTCAGAACATGTTTTCTTCTGGGGTACATAATTCAATCTATCATAGTCATGTTTAGGTGGAAGCCCATTGCACATTTCTCTTCCCAGTATATAATTTGTCTTTGGGCCTGATCTTCTCCTGTGAAAATGAGCATCATCATTACAATAGTAATTATACTCATTCATCTTCTTCAGAGTGCTTTTATGAGGCCCCCAAAAACATAAGATATATGAGGTGGCAATTTTTAGACTGTAATGTGTCACATGAATTCTAGTTACTGTTACAAGTAGTGATGTTTTCCACCTTATGGCAGGAAAAAGATGACACAAAATTTGTGGAAATTTTTTTAGGCTTATTTATAAAAATTAGGGAATTCCCTCTTTTGGTAAAAAAAAACTATTCTTAAATAACTTTTATAGGAATTATTGACCTCAACAATTTAAAATAGTATAGTGTTAATAGTCAAATGTTTATAAAAGTACTTTGAGATTTCAGTGCTAGATTTATAGTTCTGACTTTCAATAGAAGCAGGTACCTGTATTTTAGGTTATACCAACTAAAGCTAATCCCTGAGTCTGATTATATCCAGTTTTTATTATATTTATATCTAAATATAAAAAGTTTAGAAATCAGTAGGAACAGAAAATAGAAAGATTTAACAAATGAGTATGACTGTTGAATCATTATATTGATATTTCTGTTGGTCTCCAGTGTCTTGGAGCAGCTAGAAGAAAAGACAAAAAATCATGCAACTGTAACCCATACAAAACTTTAAAATCTGTTCTATAACTCCTTGTTAAAATGTACTTGGAAATTTATTGGTTTTTTGTATATATATTTCACAATAAAAAATGTTTAAAAAAAAAGTAGGAAAATTTCCTTAATATTCTGGTAATGCCCACTCTATTTGGGAAACTTCTCTCTTCCTTACTTCCTTACACTTGGCCTGCTCATAGAAAAAAGTATTTGATGAAATGTTTTAAACTGAAGTGTAAGTGATTGATTATAGATTAATGTGGTCTTCTCTAATAAAGAAATAGTATTTGAATCCAAAGTAATAAAGCTCAAGTGGTTGAATATAAAGTGTCATTGGCAGGTGAGTAGACAGATTATTTTTAGAGTCTTCTTACTCTGCTTTGCCCTGATATAAAGTCCGCCCTTCTAAAGTACTTAAAAATTTTTAATTCTAGCATTTCTAAAGGTTGTCTATTAAGGAAAGAGGTTTATTTTAGACTCACTCCTCATACATTTAAATATTTTAAATCAACTTTATAACATACTCTGTATTTTAACATATTATTTGATGAATTAAAATATGGAGGTGCTTCATTTGTTCTATACAGAATATTTAGATCTAGTTGATACTCTTAAGAACCTTTCCAACTCAGCCTTCTTTCTTGTCTGAAAAAATCTTTTTCCAGAAACCCATTCTCTTCTGATGGCCATTTAATCAAAAAACGCAGGTAAATTCTGATTAGTCCAAGCTTGTTTTGGCACCACCATTTCCTGTATCAATGATGGACTTACAGGGAGGGATATGACTCCTTTCTGACCAATGAGATGCTCAAGTCTGACAGGGTTGGGGTGGCGTGGTGTGGGGCTTTATAAAGAAAGAGAGACAAAGAGGAATGGTTCCTTTTTTCTCAGTGTGAGATATGTCTGATGTGCCTGGAACATAGCAGCCATGGAGCCATCTTGAAAATGGAAGAGCAGAAAAAAAAGGAAGAACCTGAATCTTGGATGATATCATGTAGCTAATGAATTGACCAATCCTGATACTACCCTACCTCTGAGCTTCTTTTAATGTGGAATACTAAATATCCCTCATGTCTAAACCATTTTTAGTTGGGGCTTGTATTATTTGAAGCCAACAGCACCATCTTAGGTAAGTGTTATATGCCAGGCACTTCATCAAGCCCTATAGAAATGAAGATAAATAGATCAAAGTCTGAACTTTAAGTTGCCCTTAATCTAATGTTGGAGATGTAACCCATGCAAAAGTTAATCATATTATTTAAGAACAACGATAGAGATGTGTTTGGACAATGTGAATGCAAAGAAATGTGAGTTCAAAACCTGACTGTGCAACAAATGAATAAACATGGGAATCCAGTTTGATTGTGAACAGCTTCTTTGAGGTGAAAATACTGAGTTACTTTTAAAATGACTCAAAGGATATTTTCATCTGTCCTTTTTCAAAAGACTGGAATATTCAAATAAATTTCAAGTGAAAAGTGCAAAGAAGACCACTTAAGCTATTTCTCTCCCTAAATAAATGACCTGTCCATTCAGTCCCTCATGATGGTACAGTGTTTCAAGGAATTTATGTTGGAAAGAAAACATTTTTAATATAAAGAATAATTAGTAGAAAAGTCTGGTTGTTCAGATAAACATTAAGCTGATAATGTGAAATTTATTCTTCCCTAGAAGAAACTGAAATAACGCCTTTCCTTTGGAAAAGTTTCTACTATTTTTCCAGTCATTTTCACATGCAGAATCTTACTTAAGCCTTGTCATAATCTTTTTTTTTATAATTTATTTCTTAATTTAAAAAATAAAGAAACAAAATAAAAGAACATACATAATCAGTAATTCACAATATCATCATTTAGTTGCATATTCATCATTTCTTAGAACATTTGCATTAATTCAGAAAAAGAAATAAAAAGACAATAGAAAAGGAAATAAAACGAACACAGGAGAGAAAAAAAAAAAGATTATACCTACCATACCCCTTACCCCTTGCTTTCATTGATCACTAGCATTTAAATTAAATTTATTTTAGCATTTGTTCTCCCTATTATTTATTTTTATTCCATATGTTCTACTCCTTTGTTGACAAGGTAGATAAAAGGAGCATCAGACACAAGGTTTTCACAATCACACAGTCACATTGTGACAGCTGTATCATTATTCAATCATCCTCAAGAAACATGGCTACTGGAACACAGCTCTACATTTTCAGGCAGTTCCCTCCAGCCTCTCCATTACATCTTGAATAACAAGATGATATCTACTTGATGCATAAGAATAACCTCCAGGATAGCCGCTTGACTTTGTTTGGAATCTCTCAGCCATTGACACTTTGTCTCATTTCCCTCTTCCCCCTTTTGGTCGAGAATCTTTTAAAAGTCCAGATTCAATTCCATTTTGCAGATAACAAACTGAGGGTTCAAAAAAATAAGTTATCTGTCAATGTTAGGCTAAGAATTTGAACTCAGGTCTCCAAATGCCAAGGAAAATGCTTGACCCCCCCACCTCACTCCATGGACTAGTCATCAAGCATCTCTCTCTCAACCTGCTATAAAAGCACGGTGCCATACACCCAGGCAAAGGACCAAAGCGGGGGCCGCTCCCAACCCACAGGATTGTCACCAGATATCCCATGGCATATGTCAGCACATTCTGTCCTTCCCTTGGGGGCACAGGAGCATCAGGCAACCAAAGTGACAGGCTGTACAAAGATCCAGACTCATTATAAAAGACCTTTCTTTTTCTTTTGTTAACGTTCATTCTGAGCAGCTGGCATCTTTCAGCAAACTGTCTGTGTTATATTTTAAGACATAGTATATCATTAAAATAAAGCTCAGGGCTAATAATTATGTCTTGTTCAGATATTTTATGACTAAAGATACTGACTTTCCCCCAAGGTTTCCAACTCACTCTTTTCCAAAGTGCTTCTCTAAGGGCATTTGTTACATTGCGAACATGTCCCCAACAATTGAATAGCTGTTTCATCCTCCCTCTCCAGTTCTTTCTTTTTGAGGTAGTGTCCTGGAGCCCGTGCCACCTCCACTTTTGAGATGGTATTTATGGAGTCATCAGGTGGCTGCACAGGGGCTAATCAAAGCAGAGAGTTGGCTCCAAGACAGCTTCTTCTTGCCAGCAACTCTCCTACCCCTTCACAATCTGCCTCCATTCCAACCATTACTCAGACACTAAGACATTCAAAGTACCACATTTCACTCTCAGGTAGAGAAAAGAGCAAAGGACCTGGATTAGACAAATATATGATCTTTTAGCCTGAGTTATTTTAGCTGTAATAATTCCCACCATTCAGAATTATTATCATAGATCAGATGATTTCAAGGATATAAAATTACTTTATAACCCAAAAGTGGGTAGGTAGTAGCTTAGAATTGACAAAGCATTTTCAGGTAGATTGCTTATTTAATCAACTGCATAGGCTGGTGACTCCTGGTACCGGGTGATGGAGGAGCAAGCCCTCTTCTAGTTTTCATTTAAAATGGAAAACCCTCTTTGACCATGTCCTCCGTTGGGTTGTTATCTGACATGGATGTGCAAGGGCCCAAGGCAAATAGGATCTGGCAGGGTGGGTCCTGTACGCAAGGCTGCAGGATCACTAGATTTATCGTAAAGACCCTCCAGGTATAATTCTCACACCCTAGAAAGAAACTCCAAGTCAGCCTTTCCATACATCCTTATTGAAAACAGGGTCTATGCGAGTGTCCTTGCACAAATTATTAATTTGTTTGTTCGCTTTTCACTTGTGTGGGATTAACAACAACAAAAAGCATGTTGACCCAAGCATTCTAGTTACTGTCTATTACATGAATTCTCTTAGGTTTTTCTCTACTCAGCTCAATCCCGTTAAACATTTGGTAACAAATACTGAACTACTTTGATTATATGGATTTTAATCAGGATAAAGGACCTTGATATGAACATCCAAATCTCAAAACCACATAATCTTTTTCTTTTTAATATAAGCTATATATTGATTTGGGGGAGGAGTGTGATTTAGTACTTCAAGGATCTTTGACCCTGGGACATCCATTAATTCTTTTGTCAATTATTCATCAGCCTCTTTTCAGGCCAGGCACTTTCCTATGGGCTGAGAATTCAGAGATATATAGAACCAAGGGCTTGCAGTCAAGTAAAAGTGTCCAGCTTTTCTGCCCAAGAGACATTCCTCATCACTCACCTGACTTGCTAGATTTTTAGATTATATCTAGGTCTGGCAAACCTAAGTAGGTCCAACTAGATATGAGCTAATGTTATGGAATATTTTAATGCAAACAGAATAGATTGTAAAACCTGTTTATTCACATAAATTCCCTTTGGCAATTTGATACTGTTCAAATTGGTGAAATAAGCCAAATTCAAACTTTCACAAGCTTTTTTTTTTTTTGCATGGACAGGCACCAGGAAACAAACCCAGGTCTCTGGCATGGTAGGCAAGAACTCTGCCTGCTGAGCCACTGTGGCCCACCCTTTTGCAAGCATTTTCACTTCCATTGTTCTCAATCGTGGTTAACTCTGTAAAATAGCAAACAATTATTAGTATTTACATAAATCATAATAGATAACATTTAGTAACTACTAACAATGTAATATGTTCTCAACTTGGATTATTTTTCTTAAACGTCATGATAACCCTCTGACAGATTATGATGCTCTCCATTTTATAGTTGACAAATGTGGTGAGAGCTAAGCCAAGATCTTCTTGCCAGGGGAAAGTTTTGGCAAACTAGTGAAGTGACTGACAGGTTTTCCACACACTTTTGCACTTGTTTTAATTCAACATTCATTGGGCACCTACTTCATGTAAATTACAGTGCTAAGTGCTGGGGAGGGGATAAAAATGGATAAGATATAGTTCTTACGCTCAAAGAATTTTAAATCTAATTCAGTATACCAATATGGGCAGAACTAATAAAGGCACTAAATTAAATGGGCAGAGGCAGCTAAAGGTGGGGTGAGTCCTGGGTGTGAATCAAGAATGAAAACAGGCCAGCCTCCAGATTCCGCGTGAGAACACAGTATTGTCGCAGAGTGGGTACTTGGGCACTCTATTCCACTCCCCCATAGCATGAAGCACAGATACTGGTGGGTAGAACATCTCTTGTTGTCTTGGACCTAGGACATTCTAGGAAGGGAAGGCCCACCTTGAATCTTTCACAGCAGGACAGCTAATGGAAGACCATCCTTCTTCTTGCTTCTGCACTCTCCACCGCTCCAGTTCCCGGTTCTGTCCTCAGTCACTGAACCATTCCCCTCCTCCTCATCCCTCATTTTCCAATCTGGCCTTTCCTCAGCAAACTCTTTCTTGTGGGACCTCAGGAACCCTGCCACTTTGCCATTCTAAGGTCATGGGGCCAAGAAGCTTCCCTCTGCTTCTGGAAAATCTGTGTATCCTGTGTAAGACCTGCTCAAGACAACAGATTCCACTTCTCCTTTAATAACTAAGGGATTCCATGGGAAGGAATTTCAGAAAAGATAGAAAGGAAATGTAGTCCCATCAAGCATGAGGAGGGGGATATCAGGCTGCTCTAAATATTAATGGTTATAAATGTTATCTTTTTGTTGGTATCATGTAAAATGAGGTTCCTTGAGAAATACCCCCAAATCCAATGAGATAGATGGATTGTAGCGCTTCAAGACCTGAAAGAGGGCAACATTTTATTCATCGCCATTCCTCATGGTCTCCAAAAATGCCTGTCACCTCATCCATAGAGTCCACCTTTCCCCACTCAGTACAGCCCAGCAGGCTAGGGCAGTTCTGCTGTGAGGAAGCCAGTGTGCAGGTCAGTCTCCAAGCATCTCACACCTCTGCTCAAAGCCCAGTATTTTGTGGGTCCCAAGCTCTGGATGCAGAAGTGGAGTCCATACAGAGAGGAACAAGTGATAAACCTTTCCCTCAAGAACCCCATAGTCTATTTGCAGACATAGGCAGCATATAAACAGTTTCAATATCTAGTCTATCCATTAAAGAAGTAAAGTTAGATGTTAGAACAGCACAGAGAAGGTACACCTAACCTCCCATGAGCTCCTTCGGCATATTGATGTGATAGAAATGAGTTCTTTGTAGAACTTTAAATTCCCTTAAAAGAAGGTCCATGGTGAGGAGAGGCAAGTGAAGTAAAGTGAGGGTATTGGCAATTGTGTTGGGTTTGCTTTCAGAAGATCAGGGCTCAAACCCTAGTATGGGCATTTTGTGGCCTTTTGGTTTTGAGTGACAACATTCTAATCCCTCAGGGCTTATAATGGTGGCAATCAGAATTTGTAAGAATTTCAAAGGAGTTAATTATAAAAAACAATTTGTAAAGGTGAATGTTACCTGAATAATAGATTTTTTTTCAGAGAAAGTTGTCTCTAGGTGATCATTATTAATCATTACTTTGCAGGGTTTTTCTTCTCCCAGTTTCCTTCCCCACCCCCAACCCAGATTTCAGAATAGCAATGCATATGATAAGCACTTTTAGAATACAGTCATATTATAGGGCAAAAAGAAACATTGTAATGACAAGATGTTCATATTAATGTTTCATTCACTTATTGAATCAACCAAATCCAACACATCTACGAACAGAGCAGTCAAGTCAATGAGTGCATGTTAAATAGTTAAATTAGGTATAAAAGATATTTTGGATATTGTCTCTGTCTTCCATGTGTTAAGACAGCTAGAAATAAAAATAAAACAAAATTCAGAAAAGTTTATAATAAATCAAGCACTGTAAGAGTTCAGAGAAAGAAAAAAATGTTCCATGCAGGATAGGTTAAAAAAAAAACAGAAAAGGCACAATTTTAAGTTTTTAGATGACAGAAATCATGACTGAATCATATATGTATCTCTAGCATGTAACACTAAACCATGAACAATGGCCACACAATTAATATTTATGGAAGAAAGATAATAGGGGAGAAGAGAGTGAGGGAGGAGTGGAGGGAGGAAGGAAATGGAATGGAATGGAAAGAAGAAAGGAGAACGAGTAAGGAGAGAGGAACAGGGAGTAGGTTTGGATTGGAAGAAAAAGGAAGAAAGTGCTAATTTAAGAAGAGAGAATGGAACGAAAGAGGAAGAGGTAGGAAAAAGTAGGGGACGGAGAAGACCAATTTGATCATAAATTCAGGTTGATTGAGAACTAGGAAGAAATAAATATGAAGATAGAAAACAGAAACAGACCCTCAAAAAAAATTTTTTAGCCTGTACAATTTCTACGCACTGAGTATAACAGGGATTTCATTTCAAGCTTCAGTTCTGTGAATCCCAAATCTCCAGCCTGTCTAGCTGAAGCCAATAGCCCCAGGGGCTCTCAGAGAAATCAAGACCTCAACTAAGGGCTGGTGCCATGAGGGTTCTTGATGCCGTCACAGACAAGAAGTCAAGGACTAGTCAGCGTGTACATCCAAACAGTTTAATAAGCACAATACCAGAGAGCCCCTGGACGTCTCAGCTGGATGCCGGACAGCCTTGGGATTTCTAGGTTGGATGCCACAGAGCTCCAGGAATTCTCTTCTGGATGCCAGAAAGCTCCGGGAATTCTCAAAGAAGTGGGGCCCTCAACCAGGGGCTGATGCCATGAAGATTCTTGACTCAACCTCAGGAAAGAACTCGAGGACTAGTCAGTGTGAACAGCCAAAGAATCCAAAGACTAACCTGTGGTCACAGCTCAAAACTTGAATGCACAGCAAAGGTACACATTTGGAAGATGGCTGAGGGTGTTTCTCCAAAGGAAGAGATGCCCTCCAAGGGCTTTGGATTCTTTGGCATGTCTTAGAATTACTTTCCATCTCTCCTCCCCTATCTAACCTGTCTCAGTGGTATGTCTGGTGGTCAACTGAGCCAGACTTAGCAGAATCCTGGGAAGCTTCCTAGGAGGAAAAACAGGATGTGTTCCAGAGAGAAAAGAGTCGGGAAGCTACAATGAAGGATAGATGCAGAAAGCTGCATACATTTGCCTCAAAGACAATGGGCCAGAGAGTCAAAGTCCTACCCCATGCAGGGGCAGGGAGCAGAGCGGGTCATGGGGCCCCCAGTGGCTGACTTCTATGTCCTAAGCAATGGGACAGCTATAAAAACTCCAATCTCCCATCTGAGAGCTGGAGTCTCACTCACAGCATATAGTTCACAGCACCTATGGTGGAAAAAGAGGCGTCCTCTGCTGCGATCTCCTCAGGGGCACCAACAGGGAAACAGGAAGCATCTTCTGCCAGGACTCCTCAGGGGACACCAGTCTCAGAGGTGGCAACTGCTGGCAAGTGACAGGGGAGGGCAGCCACATTCGGTTTCCCAGAAAACAGGAGCCTTGCGACAGCCAGTTGAATCCAGAGATAAAAATGTTGAACAAGTTCGACTGTGAGTTAAACTACTTTACAGAACAGGAGACACTCCCTAAGGAATGCTAAGACTGCTGAAGGAAATTTGCCAAGGGTTGTAGGTCTCTCTGAATGCACTGGGACCAATTTTTGAAATAAGACTTCTTTGTTCCCAGGACGCTGTTCTGGGAAATGTGGGCTTCAATCGAATACAGATAAAGTGCTCCTGACAGGACTGAGAGGACCTGGAATCTGAGCTCGCCCAGACCCTGACATCAGAGGGCACAGGAGAAGGGATCTGCACAACTGCTTGCTGAAGCTGACATCAGATAGTATAAAGAGTCAAAAACAAGAGCTGCAATCAGTCTGGGGAATACAGACATTTTCCTTGAGGCAAGTCACAATGTACTCTATTACAGGAGAGTACAGCTGCTTAAATAAACCCATCCTCATTTCAAAGATCTTCACTGGTAGAATTCCTACCATATGGACCACACAAGTTAAAAAAAAAAAAAATCCATGCTAGTGGGTACAAGGGTAGTTTGGTGGCAGAATTCTCACCTGCCATGCAGGAGACTTGAGTTCTATTTCCGGCCCGTGCACTTTGCAAATAAACAAGCAAGCAAACAAACAAAAAACCAAACAAATGAAAATTCAACAAATGGTGCTGCAATAAGGGGATACTCACATGGAAAAAGAATGAAATGTGACCCCTGCCATACAGCCTACAGAAAAATAATAAATAAATATATCCATGCTAGCAAATAGAGCATGTTTTGGTGGATTGTTTCATAAAACAACAATAACAGAGGGTAAGAATGCAATTTTTATTAAATGCTGGCTGATGACAACGACTGTCCCCATTTTTAAAAGACTTTGCATTACTGGAGAAAGTGTGTACAATTGGGAGACAATGGGAGAGTCTGAGCACTACATACAATATAGGATCATAAAATGGGGCAAAGCTCCTACTCCACTTAAAATGACTTTGCCAAGGAGATGAAACAAAATTTGCTGAAACGTATTTGCACATGTTTATACTTTTGTAAACTGATTAGTATTTGTTTCAAAATTATGCCCATTATACATTATAGCTTCTGATAGCTCTAAAAAATAATAGATTACTTCTTTTTTTTTCAGCTTTATATTTTGAAATAATTTCAAATTAAGAGGGGAATTGCAAAGCTAATACAAAATACATAGAGAGAACTCCAAAATACCCCCCACCCAGATACCCAAACTCACTAACTTTCAACAATTTGCCACATTTGCCATAGCATTTTATCTACCTATATATGCATCCATCATCCATATCTATCTATCTGTCTATCTATCTATCTATCTATCTATCTATCTATCTATCTATCTATGGCTGTGTATGTATTAATCTAGCTTGTTTCATTTTTTGATAATCCATTCACAATATCCATCTTGATATTTGCTCAAGAAGCTCAAGATAGCAATCTTGCATTTAATAAAAATAAATAAATAAAGCTAACCCTCAATTTTAAACAATATTAGAATCATCTAGACATTCAGGGTGATATGGACATATCTGAACCAAAAAATGACCCCTTCAGCTAGAGAAATGCTGCATGAGCACAGTATTACTTGGCCTTTCCTTTGGTTTTTAGTTCTTTGCATTCCTCAAGATTATCAGGCTAACCTTGGTATAACTTGACCTCTTACACTTGATGCCACAGAGCCCTCTTCTGTCATGGGCTGATGCCCTTTGGTTTCAGATAAATGTTGTTTTCTGAGGACTTTTACTCCTTTCTGGCCATCAGCCCAGAAGTATTGATCAGCTTGGTGCCACTGCCCTAATCAGCCTCAGAATGGCGCCAGAGTGATCTCCGAAAACCCTTATTTCATCTGCCTCCACTGCTTAAATCCCCTTTGCATCCCAGGTTAAAAGGGGTGAAAGGATCCTGACCACAGGGGCCCTGCCCTGTCGTCATTTTACAATGAGGACATTTGGGGGGGCTGGTAGTGAAAGAAACTGACAAGGTACTTAGGCCCCGAGGATGGCTCCACGTCCAGAAGACTCCTGGTACATGGCACTGGGCTAGTTCGCATGATTTGAATTTCCTCTCCAGACCTCTGCATCCCTTCAATTAACATTGGAAGGCGTGAGTTCTAGTTTCATTTAGAAAAACACAAGCGGAACCATCTAGGGAGCATATTATTTATTTGAAAATTTTGGTCAAAGTTGAAGCTAATTACAGTGCTCAGAAAGTCATTTCAGCTACTTTCCATGTTTCACCTCCTTCCTCTGGTAAATTTTCGTATTTTATTTGTTTTGTTTTATCCCAACCTCTCTAGTCTCTTCATTGTTTCCTCTGAGGCAGCATTTCCTGGATTGTGACTCTCGCACTGACTGGTGTTGTATTACCTTAAAGGGACTGTCTGTCTGAAGAGATGTAGCTCTTGTTTTGTTGTTGTTGTTTTTAACATGGGCAGGTACAGGGAATCGAACCTGGGTCTCCGGCATGGCAGGCGAGAATTCTGCCACTGCGCCACCGTGGCCCACCCTACCTGTTGCTTTCTACCTTCATATGGTTATTAGACCCTCAGCAGAAAAGAATTCTAGGGGGTGTCTCATCCATTCTAACTCTTTCTCCCATTGTTATAGGGATTTCCACTCCAGGCTGTAGCTTCTGGCTCTGATAACTCCTACAAAAATAACAAAAGCCCCAAAGCCGGAGCATCTCCAGGCTTTGCCCGGTGAGGTTCGGTCCAGAGCAGGCTGTGCCCCGATTCCAGCTTCCCCGGCCTCTCTGGCGATGTGCTTGTTCTGCGAGTTGGTGCCACCCTACCAGCAAGCGAGGCCTCGTCTGGGTGAGCTGGTGTCTCCGGACTTGGTCAGGATCTGGAATCTCTCGGCTCGGCCTCACCTCGGCCCACCCCGGCATGGAGGGCTCTTGCAGGACCGGCCTCAGCTGCCCTTCAGCCCGTCCAGGGTGCCTTCTCTGCAGGGCCCTCCCACAGCCTCCTGCTCCTGCGGTGACAGCTTGCTCCGGAGCCAGCAGCTGGCAATCTTCCTGGCTCCGCTCCCAGATAGGGCGGCCGTTTGTTCCCGTTTTCACCTGTATACGGATAAATGCCGTTTTTATTTTTAGTCAAACGAATAGACTAATTCCTTTGCAATAACTTTTGAAAAGAACTATTTGCGCATGGCCACCAAAATAATGAGACCAATTTATCAGTCAATAGATATATATTTCAAAATCTCATATAATTTTCATTAGTTTAGCACTTCTTTTAAGTCTCAAATGTGTCCCACTTTGGACACTACATTTATGATTACCCCTCTTGATGATGTATCATGGGAAGAGCAGAGGCCCAATTCCATATTAACAGTGGTCTCGGTTTTCCCTCTTATGTCACAGGGTCACTGCAAAGTGGCCTTAAGGGCACCCCACATTCAACCATGACAAATAAACTCAGTGGCGCAGAAGCAGAAGGTAGTAAAATATGCTTTCTCGGCCACCTTTGGGTCCCAGTGGGGCATGAGGTGGGACCCAGGCCACACTACCTCTCTCTCCCTCCTCTGTGGGGAGGGGCAGAAGCAGCTGTGAGTCTGGCCAGGCGCTGTCTGAAGGCAGAGCTGAGGCAGAGTCATGCAGAGGGCTTCCAGGTCTTGACCCAGCAAACACAACATCAGGTCCCACACTCCCAGTGGAGCAGCAGAACTTTCCATCGTCACCCACGCCCCCGGCCCCATCCCCTGAAGGACAAGGAATGGACCACGGAGCTAGCAGAAAACCCCTAGGGCTCTTCCCTGATGTCAGAAGACACTCTAAATTCCCAAGCCAGACACCGTCCTAGGGACAAGAAGGTGGTGGAGAGTGAGCACATAACCAAAAGGGACAGTTAAAATTGTATTGAAATAGGGTTTACACTATTTTAGGCCTTTAGTTATTTTTCCCCCTCTAACTTCTAAGCCAGATCACTCATTTTTCTGGGTGCATCTGGGTGTAATGTAACCTTATTGCACACGTAGCTCTTTGAAATATATGTAATCTCTGGAATTTCTTTTGAATGAGATTACTCAGCTAGCTCTTCGGGTGATACAGATTTAGATCAGGTAATTTCTCCCATCATCACAAAGGGAAATTAGAGAGAGTGAGAGCTCTGCGGTAGGGTGGGGGAGGCGGTGTAGGCAATAAAATAAGGGGAGAAGCAGGAAAGGAACCCCATGGGATTAAATGTGGGAGAAGTGTTAAAAGGAGAGGTAAGAGAAACTGCATCTATATTTCCTTAGTGCTAGTTCGGTCGAATATTAACCATGGCTTTCTTTTTAATTATGTATCATAAATGTGAAACTGTGCATTGAGGAAACAATTCGGAATGTTTCCGAATGCTGAAAGATGGGAGACTTCAGGTGCAGAGCACACAGGCCCCAGTGCCTTCAGGGAATCCTCTGTATACCGTGTTGGTTTTATGCTGAAACAGACAATACCTTGCACCCAAGAGTATTCTAGGAGTTTAGAAACTTCAGATCTTACCTCACACTGTCTCAGTATAAAATTATCATGCCCTATGCCTGATCCTTCTTATTACCCTCTCTCTGATGACAGTGTGGGAAATGTAAGAGGCATGTGATCATCTGTTTGGGGAATCAGGGAAAGGTGTTAGAAAAATGGGGGTTATATTCCCTGGGAAACGATTTGAGTTCCACTAAGCAGAAAAATTGTACAAACTCACTCCTAATTCACTCTGAAGTGATGCATTTCAATTCCCTTATAAAATACAGAAATGTGAAATCAGAATGTGTGTCCCATCAAGAGCTCTCTTTTGAGTGTTTAGGCCAAAGAGAGTAAAACTTACTCAACAACCGTACGCTATAAATCATAGTCTACAAAACACATAGTCCCTGCCACCTAATTTTTTTCCAGCAGGAAATGTGTTATTGTGTTTTATCCACAACACTAAAATGCTATGAGAATTTTTTTCAAGAATAATTTTTATTGATATATAATTCACATACCATGTAATCACACAAAGTGTAGTTAATGGTTTACAATATCCTCATATAGCTGTGCATTTATCATCACTATTGACTTTTTTCTTTTTTGTGAAAAATAACACATATGCAAAAAAGCAATAAATATCAAAGCACATCACAATGATCAGTTGTAGAACAGAGTTCAGAGTTTGTTATGGGTTACAATTCCTTAGGTTTTTACTTCTACCTGCTCTAAGATACTGAGACTAAAAGAAATAACAATTTAATGATTCAGCAAGCACATTTGTTTGTTAAACCCTACCTTCCCTGTATAACTCCACCAATACCTTTGATCTTTCTCTCACTCTTTTGGGGCATTTGGACTATGGCCATTCTAACTTTTTTAGGTTGGAAGGGGCTCTTAATAATATGGGATAGGGGGATGGAACCAGTTGTTGTTCTTGAGAGGCTGGCCCCTCTGCATTTCAGAACGTATCTGGTCCCGGGACCCATCTGGAAGTTATAGGTTTCTGTAAAGTTACCCTAGTGCATGGAACCTTTGGAGAATTTTATATAGCACCCTAGGTGTTCTTTAGGATTGGCAGGAATGTTTTAGTTGGAGTTTGGCAAGCTATGATAGGTAGTAATATCTAACCAAAGCTTGCATAAAAGTGACTCCAGAGTAGCCTCTCGACTCTGTTTGAACTCTCTCAGACGCTGATACCTTGTTTGTTAAACTTCTTTTCCCCCTTTTCACCAGGACCAGGCTCATCCCTGGGAGTCTTCCCATGGAGGGGGAAGAGCAATGATTTCACCTGCAGAGTTGGGGTTAGAGAGTGAGAAGCCACATCTGAGTAACAAAAGAGGTCCTCTGGATGTAACTCTTAGACACACCTATAAGTAGGCTAAACTTCTCCACTATAACATTAACTTCACAAGAGCAAGCCTCAAGATCAAGAGCTTGCCATTTGTTTGACATAGTGTCAGGGGTTTCCTCAGTGGTCAAGTTTAATAGTTCCATATTTTTTCTCCCATCTCACTATGAAAATTTTTAAAAAACAGAAACAAAATATCTTTTCCCCCAATTCACTCTGTAGTTCCATATTGCACTGTACTCATCACCGTCCTAACTTTCCTCACCACCATCTAAGCTGAAAGTCTCAATGTTATCATTTATTTCCACCTCTCCTAGATTCCCACAAACCCAAATCCCCCCACCACTTGACTCTTCTCCTTCGACATACTTTTCTTCGGTTCTAATTACCTCTTCTTGATATCTGAACAGGGATCTAACCCAGTGGTCTCTCTCTGTAGTTGCCCTCCTCTTCAATCCTTAGCCTCTGCCCATGACAATCCACCCTCCCTCATACTTTCTGTAGACTGCCCCTACAGCAATCTTCCACACACGGCTGAGTTGCATCACTCCTTGTCTCAGAAATCTTTAGCATCTTCCCAGGCCTACACAACAAACTCCATGGAGGTATTTAATGGCCTGCCCTTAATTCCCTATGTGTCTTGTTTCTTGCCTTACACCTTTGCTAAATGCAGACTCATAAGTGGGAAGGAGTTTGTTTAACTGCTATAATAGTGACATTAGATTACCAGCAGTTATTCAAGCATCTTCCCACTTCTGAGGTTCTGTGCTTCATTTTGAATATTCTTTGTCCCACCTCTCAAGCTCCCAAACAGATGAAGACTTCTCAAAATCTTAATCACATGGCAAAACTTAGCTCCATGCTAGCCTAAGCCATGACCTTCTTTCCTAGGTCCCATGAACACTGAGATAAAAAAAAAAATCCTTTCATTCTTTCATTACTCTTTCCAAATGTAATGACAGAGGTCAGGGAAAATTACAATCCAAGCCATTATCTGATTTCCTGAATGGTATTAATTTCTTAATATGTAGCTCATACCTTGAAGTCCTTTCACTTCTCCAAGCCTTGGCTTCCTTATCTGATTGTACTGAATCATCCCAAAATTATCTTTCAGATTCTTGATGCATAAACTTAAATCTTCCAAATTGACCTTTCCAGCTTCATATCCTAATTAGTTAAATATTTATTCTCTTCTTCTGACTTCTACTATCAGTCAACATGGAATAACAGAGTTCTGGTTGTTCGGATGACATTTTCATTGAGCCAGCATTACATCATCATCACATCATTGTCGCCATCACCATCATCATCACCATCATCGTCATAGCTAGCATAGACTGAACCCTAATTAGAGACTGGGCATTTGCTAAAGACTTTAGATTCATGGTGACCTCTTCTCTTACATAGAATATTCTTTAAAAGTTAAGAAATGGAATTATAAGAGATATATGCAGACAGGATTGCAAAATACCTTATTATTTCCCACTGTCCTTCTCCATAAAGATTTGTGAGCTAAAAAGGTCTAAGTCTAAAAGATGTTCTGGAGCAAATTTCCTTGGTGGATACAATGGATCCACTAGTGACTGCAGCTGATTGATCTTCATGACTCAGCTCAGTTGAGCTCCATTAAAATAATTCCAAAAAGGAAAATAAATGGATCTCTTCTTTCAACAGCAAATGGAGGTGACTGCCTCACAGAAAATATAAGTAAATGAAATAAATAAAGAAGGTGCTAGAAGCATGAACAAAATAAAGGTAGGGAGACTTTCAGGAGGAAGAAATGCCTGCTTTGCCTTTCACTTCCAAATAAAGAAGACTAGATAGTCCCTTGGCAAACTGAAAGAGAGAAATGGGTTGACTGAGCTTCCCGACTAAAACAACATCAAATATATATTGTAACTTCACTTTTGCAATACCACACTTTTGATTTTGTGGCACCACTGGTAAAAATTCATTTTTAAGCCACACACCTGGACAGTCTGCACTTTTGCCTTAAATCACTTCTCCTGCCAAGAACCAAGTGGAGAAGCAGCTTTGTCTAAGGAGGATGGACGACCAAACCCTCCATTGCACAAGGTCACATGCTTAATTAATCATGTTCCACTAGAATTTTCAATTCTTTCACAGAATCTCAAGACTGTATGAAAAATTTAGATGTAACAGGGAAAGAAAGAGATTTTGAAGCAGAAAGCTTCAGAGAGCACTTTAATGTAAAAGATGCATTATAGTTTCTCACATGTGAACAAGACAGCTTGCCTGACCCAGAATGCAATAAATAAGGACTGCATTCTCATAGATTTGCCCCATGGAGGGAGCTCTTATTATGGAATGCAGAAATTTCAGATTTGATGGTATTTTCAGGGACTAGTATAAACACAAAAATTATCCATCTTAAATTTAGCATCAATTTATCCAAGTCAGTAGGCAAGGCTAGTGCCGTTCTGAGGATGACAAACTCTGGCTTAAGAGATCCCAGCACTATTGCTTAGATGGGGTTTCAGGGTTTATGTTTATTATTATTATTTTAATATACATCTTCCTTCTGTTTCTGCTATTGTCAAACTCATTTTATTTCTGGGTTCCTAGGACCTCCACTTTGAGTTATGGACTTTGCCATTTGTCTTCTGCATGGATTTAGGAAATTCTGGCCTTTTTTTTTTAATATATAGTTTCATCATCTCAAAATTAAATAATATTTCTGATCATCATGAATAAAAGCCATGAAGGATTTGTATTTTGAGAGAAAATCATTTTTCCAGAGAGATCCATGATTTTTAAGGTAAAAAAAAAAAAAGTAAAACAAATGTCCTAACTGAATGGATTAATTCATCATGAATGGAATGCAATTTAGTGCAATACTCCAGGATAGTTGTAAGAAAAGCATTGTCTGAATGAAAGACATTCAGATAGAATTCTTCCAGGGCTACTCCATCACCCCTCCCTTTGAATCCCAACCACATCTCTTCCTACTGACACTGCAATGTCCTTTCTAGTGGTAGGAAAGGACTTTCCTGATCTTCATGGAAGAGGAAATTACTACACACCTCACACTTAGGAAATTATGAGGCCTCCACCCTCAGTTGCCCTGGATGGTCTTGAGCAATGAGTGCAGAAGTCCTTATCTGCACGGGCCTTCTGGCTGCCCAGATCTTCCAGCATTTTCTCCTTCTCTGACCCCATGGTTCAGGCCATTTCTTCTTCATTCTGGAGTGAAACTCTCTTACCCTAGCTCCCACATTCTCAATTCTCTGCCTTCTACTAGCAGCCAAAAACCCATTCCTAGGAAACAGTTTATGATAACTGACAAAGAGCCTGTAATACAATCCATGTCCATTTTCAGGAGCTCAATCATTCCTCACCCACAGAGAGACAGGGTCCTCTTATCAATTAATACTTTACGGCTTACATATCTTTACTCCATCCCAAACACTTTACTTTTTAAACTCTGGTTCCCCTCCTCCTTCCTCAGCTTCCTGGGAGCTTTCTCATTCCCCCTAGGGAAAGGTGAATTCAGATGACAAGCTTCCCCCTCGTCCCCACCAGTCACCAATAGCGGCCACTTAAGAACAAACCTGGGACCTCGCTATTTAAATAAGACAAAGGAATTGAGTCTTCCCAGGCTTTGAGCTGTCTTTTTAGTTCTTTCAATCCACCACTCACCTCCTTCTTACTTAGTCTTCAAACAAGCTGTTCTTCTATTGTTTTGAAACACTCCAGTCCCTATCACCTCTATGGTTTAACTTTGCTTCATGCTTCTTTCTGGTCTCAGCTACTTCAGGGAGCTCTTTGCTGACCCAGCACATACACACTAAGCACCCTGTTTGTGCTCCCATAGCACACAGTCCTTCTACTTTTATGGCAGCTAGCACACTCACCCTGCTTCTGTAACACTCGCCATCACTTATTCAGGTTGTCTTTCATGCCATATTGAAAAGACCACTGGGGCTGTTCAGGGTTGTTTTGCCAGTGGTTAGCAAATACTTATCAAATGAATGAATAAAGACAGGAATAGTGTTTGGTCCTTTCTTTTACATGCCATAACATCCAGCAGAGTAACTAAAGCATAATTACCATTCAAGAAAATGCTTATGAATTAGATGCAGGAATAAGAACCCTGAGAATGTCAGCTGAATTCGGCACTTCCCTATATCAACTGGGAAAATCCTTCCCACAATGGTTCCTGCCTGATGTCTCAGTGGGCTTCTTGCCTTACTACTTGACTCAGATAAAAGCCAGAAAGAACAACACTGCAGGGGGTTGGAAAGTAATATACAATGGAAAACGAAACTGCAACACTCAAAAGTAATATTCTTTCTCTTCTCTTTCAACTCCTATTTTGAACATCCTACCCTTCTCCCCAAGAGAGAGAGATCACTGGTAGCACACCCATTAAAAAAAAAAAGTCACCCTGATATTTTTTTTTAACAACAAGAATTTTATTTGAATTATCACCCATGAATATGTAGCTAATATTGACTAAGGAGAAATCTAAAAGCTAAGGCTTTTAAAAACGTAATCATTGAAATTAGGGTCGTATGCAAGAAATTTGTTTAAAATTTTTTTCTGAGCCACATCCAAAACCCTGGAGGGCTTATTAAATAATGAAAGTGTAAACTATTGGGATTTGGTGCTGGTTAGTATGTTGGCACAAAGCTGAGTTCCCAATGCAGTTTAAAAAATTAAGGAATTTTTCCACTCTTTCTTTTTCTAGTAGTCTCCAAAATTAAAACAGTTTTCTTTTCTTTGTGGAATAATACAAGCTAACCAAATTATAAACTAATATTTTCATTCAATGACTTGGAAAGTCATGAAAATGCTTGTTTGGAGAGTTGCCTATGCAGAAACAGAAAGAAAGGACCATATCAGGAGGATTAAAAAAAAGAAAGATAAAACAAAGAATTCCACAGAATGTCACAGCCTGATCTGCATAAATAAAAAATAATAGCTTCAGTGAGCTGGCCAACCTTTTTGTGGAATGGATCGGTCTGTAGAGAGTCATGTCTGAGAGGCTGCAGGTCGTTATGGCAGGATAAAGTCTATTTCTCATTTATATTAAAGAATCTTGCCTGTTAAGGGCTTGATTTGGATCTCAGACATAAAAGCACCCAGGGCTGCATACCTTATTAAGTCAATTGCTACATATGCATGCTCTCCCTAATACACATATAGATTTTATCATTCACAACTCAACCATTATGCCTAATGTTCTATTCTTGACTTAGAAAAGATACATTTAGGTGCACCAGAAGTATTCAAATTGAGGGGACTGAATCATAAAATTTGCTCTTAATAAAGAAAGTCTTTTCTAATTTTGTATAGAAGACACTAATTTTCTTCCCCTTAAACAGGACTCATTGCATCTTTGTATATTTAATTCACTTCATTATCTGGTTGCAGGCAATATGGATTATTCGAAGCCATCATCTGTCAACCTAGGCAATGAAAACTTTAGCAATGGAAGAAAAATAAACATGGTAAACAAAGTCTGGCTACAAGAGTGATTCAATATCGAGTAAGAAACTGAGAAACAACAGCTTTAGATGTATGTAGTTGAAAGGTTCCCCTAGGCTGGGCCTCACCAGGTGGCTCTATTTTTAGTGGAATCCCCACCTTACAGGTCTACAGGTTTAGAAATATAATGTGTCAGTCCACCTACGCATGATCAGGCCCTGCTGAACTGATATGCATCAGCAATACTCATAAGACACTGATTTCTAAGTAAAAAGGAAATTAATTCTCTAAGAGCCAATAATCATATAATGTAGAAGGAAGGGTTCTAGGTAGAAGATTAGGGACTCTGGCCCTGGTCCACCTGGTCCTCACTTCTGGGACTCAGAATAAGTCACTTACCTCTCTGGTTCTCAATTTTCCAAATCATAACTGAGCTGTTAAAAGTGAATTCAAATCTGATATTGTGAACCATTGATTGCACACTCTGGATGATTGCATGGTATGTGAATATATAATATATATCAATAAAAAATATTGCTGGCTGTGGATTTTTCAAAGATGTTCTTTGTCAGGTTAAGGACACTTTCTTCTATTCCATATTTGTTAAGAGGCTTTGTTATAAATGGGTGTTGAATTTTGTCAGGTGCTTTTCTTGTGTCTGTTGAGGTGACCATGTGATTTTCTTCTTTATTCTATTAAATTACGTTGATTTATATGCAAATGATAAATTAAAAAATAAGTCAATTCAAAGCAATGAGCTGAACTCCAAGTTTTCAATAGATACATGGACAAAAGAGAGAAATAGAAGGCATTACAACATTGTGCTGTGGATCTCAAACAAAGTCTAGGAAACTTTAGAGACCCTGGATGTTTTAATAATGGGAGATTTTTTGCTAGGAAGTCCCACAGTGTGGATGTCAGGATGATCTGAAAGTACGTGAAGGAAATGTTCATTTTGCAGAATGTTACTGAACCTGCCACCTGCAGACCCTGGAGAGATCATAACTGTATCTTATGGGCAAGTACTGCCTAGAACTGTGGTTCCAAATGGAGATGCTACTACCCCCTAGGGAAAGACTTTGGAAATTTGGGATTTGGTATGGAAAGGCCAGGACAGGGATGCAGCATGTCTTACAATGCACAAGATAGTCCTGTACAAAGATTGTCCCACTTCCCACAAAAATTTGCACATCATTCATTGCATTAATGAAGGTATGTTTATAATCATCTAATTTTAAATGTACAAACACATAATATAATTTGCTCAGTTTTAATATATGCTGACTTTTCCAGGTAACTGAAAATTAAATCAAAGAAAGTTTGTACTTTGTTGTGTTCAGATTTTTATCAAGAGCGAAATTTGGGAAAATCATACCACTCATGATATGTAACACAAAAACAAGATATTTATAGCTATCTGCATTTGTGGCTGTGGGATTCATGGTGAGTCTACATATGGGGGCAAACTTCATTTTAAAATAAATTTCTTTCCTTTCAATTCTCTCGTATAGGGAAGTTAGGGTATTGTTTTAATACCTAGAGTTAATGAGGTCTTAGAAAATATTTTTTTTTCTATAAGAGAATAGCACTGGGTATGGTAGTGCTGAGAACACTAATCTAGGACAAATGTATTTGAGGTAATAAAGAATTTGATATAAGAGAAGTTATTAACAGCTGAGCAGAGGAAGAATTGCCCTTCCTGGGGACAGAGGCAACAGAAGACAAAATTGGAAGACAGCGTAGGATTATAGGCATGTGTAGGCATCTCAGAGAGAAGGTAAAGCAAACTAAAGGCCGGGACCTCTGTCTCCACTTCCCATTTCAAAACCTGGGGAGATTCCAATTTGCAGGAGTCTTCCACGCCTAACTTGCCCCAGAACATGGTACTCACAGCAGGTATGTGGAGGCAAAAAGTCAGAAATTGTGGCCTTGAGAATCCACTGGCTCCTTATAGAAGTTACGGAAGGCACCCAGACATGCACAGCTGTTCTCAGCGGGGTATTGGACAATGGCCGAAAGGTTGCTCTACTGAGAGCAAGGTGACCCTGAAGTAGAGACTGTGAGGTTGTCAAGGCTAGAGTAGAGGCTGTGGCTAAGATCAGCAAAGCTGCAGGCCCAGCAGAGCCAGAGAGAGAGAGTGCCATGACTGTGCCTTGGAATAGACCATAAATTCCCCCAGGGAAAAGTCTCAGCGGCAAAGTCAACAGGACCACAGCGATCAAGTGAACAGAGAACATCTCCACAAAGGCCATCAAGGATGCTGAGTCCGGCACAAAGGCCAGCATGCAAATCCATCTCTGTTGCCACAAAGTCATGTGAGGCTCCCCTTTATCTAGAAACCATCCTGCACAAGAGAACAAGTTGCAGAGAAAGTCTGGAAAGCCTGAACAACTACCTAGAAAAGGCAGAGTTAACCTGAAAAAACTGTGTAACTCTGGAGAGATAAGGATACTTTTAGTAACCAAGTTTTAGTCTCCCCTCATGCTAAAAAATACCTCTACTCTACCTTACCTATCTAACAATGTAGAAAAAAAAGAAGCAACCATTTTTTGGACCCTTCTGAGTGAGCCAAGTATTGCGTTTTTATCTTTCTTTTGAAAACATTCTTCTCCTTTCCACATGCATCAGAAAGTGGTCATCTTAAACTTAAACTTAGGAGACAGAACTGAAAGTCCAGCACACAGCACTACATTCATCACGAGCCTAAGACTATTCAAATAAAAACAAGAATAAGAATGCCATCTACTGGTGTCGAAAGCTGCAAAGCTCTAAGAAATCTCATTAAGTTTAAATGAAAAAGATAAAGGAAAACTACTTTTTATTACTTTGTTATGAACAGTCATAACAGCAAGAGAATCAAGAATTAAATACAAGTAATATTAAAGGAATTTATGACAGATAAATAAATTCCTTTTTAAGTAGTAAATCTTTCACCTTCATATCTCAATTTTGGTTTTGCTAACATAGGTTGGACACAAAAAAGGTTAATATAATGACACAATATAATGACACAATATTAAGATAGTTTGCCTATGTAGACAGTGATAGAGCAAATAACTTTATTTTATTTATTTCCATTTTCTGTATACAGTGGTTTTATTGGAGGTTTTTTGTTTTGGGGGTTGTTTGCTTTTTAATGGCAGGCAAACTAAGAACTGATGTATTTGTCAATATTGATTACCTTGTATATATGATCATTCGTATGAATTTTCTTCATTTGGCTGGTGATAATTTAAATTTTTGAATTTTAAATGGAATTATTTATTCCAAATCATGTATTTATTTGAAAACTCTATTTAAACAACATTTTATAATGTTCTTGAGAGTGATTCATTAAAACATCCACAATATCAAGGTTCATTTTATTGCATATAAATATCCAATTGTTTCATCACCATTTGTTGCATCTTTTCTCCAATTTGATTGTTTTGCCACATTTGTTGAAAACCAGCGGACCATATATATGTGAGTTTATGTCTAATTCTAAATTATCTTCCTTTTATCTACTTGTCTAGCTATACATAAATGTCACATTCTCTTTTTTACTATAGCTTTGTAGTAGTCTTGAAATTAGGTAGTGTAAAATCATTCAACTTCATTCTTTTTTTTTACATTATATTGGCTATTTTAGGTCCTTTGCATTACCATATACATTTTAAATCAGCTTGTCAATTTCTACAAAAAAAAAAAAAATGCCTGCTGGGATTTTGACTCAGATGGTGTTGAAGCTATAGATCAACTTTGGGAGAACTGACATATTAACAATATTGACTCTTCTGATTCGTGAACACAGTGAATCTATCCACTTATTTAAGCCTTTCTTAAGTTTCCCAAGCAATGATTTATAGTACAAAAATTAACTTAAAATGGACCATAGAAATGTAGGGGCTAAAACTATAAAAACTATATAAGAAACACAGAAAAAATTTTTAGTGACTTTCTGTTTGCCAAAGACTTCTTAACTATAGTACACAAAAATTTAAAACTGTAAAATAAAACAATAAACTGGACTTCATTAAAATTAAAATTTTTGCTCTTCAAAAGACATGATTACAAAAATGAAGGACACACCTCAGACTTGGAGAAAATATTTGCAAAACAAATATATAGCAAAATACTTGTATCTAGAATATACGAAGAACACTTACAATTCATTTAGAAGACAAACAACTGACTTTTTAAAATGGATAAAAGGTTCCAGCAGATATTTGATCAAAGAAGATGTACAGATGACAAACAAACACATCAAAAATGCCCTACAGAAAAGGACCTCTGGGAAAGCCTCACCCCAAGACCCAGGCAGACAAGGCCTGATTGAGACTAAAGCTGAACCAGGACAAGGAGAGCCCACCCACGGGGGATTAAATCATGTCTCCCCAAAAGGGCAAGTTCAGGTCCCAAATCCTGGTTCTGTTGATGTGAACAGATTTGTAAACAGGACCTTTGAAGATGTTATTAGTTAAGATGTGCCCAAACTGGAAGAGGGTAGGCCTTAATCCAATATGGCTAAAGTCCTAATAAGCAAAGGAAATGGGGTACAGAAGGAGAAGCCATGGGGAGCAGCCAGAAGATGGAACGCAACAGAACCTGGAGAAGGAAGGAGAAGATGTTACCATATGCAATGCCAGGTGATGGAAAAGTCAAGGAACCCCAAAGATTGCCAGCCAGAAGATACTGACCCTAGGAGGATGCAAGTCTTCTTTCTAGCCTTTGAAATCATGAGCCAATAAATCCTGCTGTTAAGCCAACCCATTGGATGGGCTGTTTTAGCAGTTAGCAAACAAAGACAGTCCCCTGCCCTCTTCCTGTCACTAGGTTAGCAAGTACCACGTAGCAAACAAGCACAGTCTGCTGCTGGGGAAGAAGCAAGAGTTTGAGAGCAGACCTTCCCCTCTTGGCACAGGCACCCCAGAAAGACTGACAGTTGAAGAAGGAGCAGAAACATTGAGAAAAACCCTCAGGAACCCCAGACCCATCCTAGGCACAGGGTAATGCTATAGGAATTTAAAATTGGTGGTGCACTGAAGATGGCTGGGGCACGTTATTGAGGGACTCCAAAAAGCCCATCCTTCTGCTCACCCAGTGCCTAAGCATTTAATAAATATCTTCTGAATTGAAGAATGACTAAATATATCTCAGGCACAAACATACTGGTCTGAAATTCCTATTTTCTGGTTCCCTAATGGTTTAGACTCAAGACATTGGAATATTTTCTGCAGAATCAGATAATATTTACTCCACAGGCTCCTGATGAAAAGTAAATGAAATTTCTTCACGTAAAGCACCTATTAAGCAATGTGACAGTCATTCAGCTCATGATGAGAAGAAGCAGGATTAGAACTCATGTATCCTGACTCCTAGGCCCATGCTCTATCCTTGAGAATGTTTTCAAAGAACTCCAGAAACTCCATTGACATTTCCAATAAACCCAGGAGCCTCAGGGGAATGAGATACAAAATGAGCAAATTTCAATGGAAAATGAAATGTGAGGAAATTAAAGCAGGAAAGAACAAACCTACTATGTGCAAGACTTTCATGTGAAATGTTCTCTGACTTTTCTTCTCAATTCCTACAACTCTAATGTGTGCAGTTTTAGCATCCTTTTATGAAAAAGGAAACAGAGGTTCATTAAAGTAAAGCAATGCACCTGAAAAAGTGGATGGCAGTCTTCTGACTCGTAACTTTGGACCTATTTCTACTCCAGAGCAACACCGAGTCTTGGATGGAAGTGTAATGCAATGAGCAACTGAGGACATCAGACCATGAGTGGTCCCACAGAGTGATTGGATACCTGGGGCTGGGAAAAAAGGATGCAAAGACAAATTCATCTACTCTAAAGTAGGGTAAGGGCCCTTCTGCAGTTAAAGCATGGAATAAAGCAACCTGGTGGTTGTCAGGTACATAAAACCACCTCTGTCCCATTGCTCAGGACAGAGAACTTTGCACCATCTTTGACTCCTCTTTCTTATACTCCACCACCATTCTGCTACTACAGTCTCTTGGCACTTTCCCAAAGCTATAGCCAGACTCAAACTTTTGTTGCTATCTTCAATACTATCACCCATTCTAAGCCTCCACCTTTTTTCCTGGATTATTGCCACAGCCTCTAACTGGGCTCCCTGCTTCACCTTGCCCCTTTTCAGGCTCTTCTCAGATCATTAACCAGAGTAAATCTTTTTTCCCTCAACATTTTATCAGGAGAACTTTCAAATATATAGCAAAGTTGAAAAAATTTACATGAATGTGTATGTCCACAACCTAGATTCTACCACTGACATTTGAGTATACTTGCTTTGCTCACTTTTCTATCCCTCTAACCAACCTTCTATCTACAGATTCTTTTACAATGTAAGTCAGGTTATACTGCCCTTCTCGTCATGAGCCCCCAAAATCTTCCTGTCTTCCTGGGAGTAAAAGACTCCCGGAAATGACCAATGAGAGCCCATGATATGCACTGTCCCACCCCCATATCACTTCATCTCCTCTCTGTCTTCATCTTCTACTTCTTCCTGCCCCCTTTCCCTCCAATACACACACATTCAGTTCATTTCTCTCCAGCCAGACTGGTGTCCTTGAATAGTTTCAGATACACTGGACTTTGCATTGGATGTTCCTCTAGGTGAGTAACTCCCTCACGTCTGCATAGGGCTTTACTTAAATGTCACCTCTACAGTAAGGAGTTCCCTGACAACCCTAATTGAAATTGCAAACCACCCTAACATTACCTTCCTCCTCTCCCTGCCTTTTTCTTCCCCATAGTGTTTGGCATAGTGTTATGGTTCTTATTATCGTCTCTTTCTCCATTAAAATTTGTTACTCTTTGTAACTATGGAACGTTGTATTGGGTATTTTATATATGTTGATCTCATTTGACTTGCACATTGAGTCTATGACATAAGAACTCATCCTCTTTTAATGATAAGGAAACAGATTCAGAGAGGTTGGGCAACTTGCCCACTACTGCAAGTGTATACTGGAACAAGAGTTAAACTCAGGTCTGCCAGTCTCCAACATCCATTCATTCTGACCATATGACAGGACCCTAAGACTCTCTGCAGTGGGATAGGTGGAACCCCCAGGGAGATGCCCCAGAAAAAGGCCTCTACCACATTCATTCCTCATTTTGTATTTAAAGGATTGTTCCTTCAGTGTATCTCTATTGAAACATTAACCTTGAAAGAAGTGAAATCTCAAGCCAAGATTAATTAATACTCATTTGAAAGTGGATTATAGATGACAAAAAGAGAAGCCATGCTATGGGATTCGTATTCAGGGTAGAGGTATTGAGTGCCTAGAATAGAAAGTCAAGGATTACAGAAGATGCCCAAGGTGCTGGGAAGCCCAAAGACAAGTTTTTCAAATTCACAAAATTTTTCTCAGATACAAAATAGAGCTAATTCAAGAAAAACAGTAGAGTGCTATATTTCATGCCTCAATTTAATATCTGTTGACATATTGGTTTGTTTGTTTTTTACTAGATTGGGAGCCTCTTTGTCTGCTGAATACAGCTTGTTTGTCTTTGAATATCTAGTGCCTAGCACAAGTTTTAGCTCATAATAGCAGCTTAATGAATATTTGTTGAAAGAATTAATGAAATGAATGAATGTTGGTATAAGAACTAGACGGAACTTAGAAAGGAAGCCAAATTAAACAGCAAGGTCTATTTTTGAAGGACCTTTTACTTGACCTGTTCTTCTGACCTCAAACATAGACAAAACTACCTTAAATAACACTATTGCAGTGAGATTTTTAAATGATTACTGCACATCACAAAAATGGATGTTACGATTTAGAGCTAATGGTGATTGGTTCAATATTAAACATCAGTGAGTGCTAAGAAAAGTGTCTGAAATCCAGGAACTTATTGATTAAATATTGGTTTCATTTAAATTTGAATCTTACTCCAACACTCCTGACCCCCATGCAATATTTTTTAATTATTTCTATTGTATGATAATATTGGTATCTGTGTCTATGTACTTTTTTGTACCATAAACTCAAAATCAAAGACCATGCTGGATTCCTGAAGCAAAGAGAAATGCCTTGAAGAGAGAGAACATTCATATTATTTGTAAAATTAATAATTAAATTTACCATCTCCCCATCTACTCTCAATTAATATGAGTGAAAATAGGCTTTTAATACAAGTCAATTGTGATTACTTGTTAAAGTAATCAGGGTGGGAAAAATAGAAAGTGAACAGTCAAATAGCTTCATAAACATCATATCAGACTTGCCACAAGGCAATCTAATGGTACCATATGTAAGAAATATCATCATTGTCAATTATAATAGTAATAGCAATGATAATAATATTAAATAGCATTTATAGACTACTTACTATATGGTAGCAGGCTCCTTAGAGAAGTAGCTGATTTCAGGGCTAGAGCATGGTATGTACAAGATGAGCCTGGAATATGTTGCTATGACAGAAAGTGTAAAAACTGATGAGCAATAAAGAACAAAAAAATTCATTATGTGCAATTATTATTCCCATTTTACGAATAAGCAAATTAAGGTGTGGCGACTTAGGGAAAATCATCAGGAGTAAGTGTTGAAGCAGGGCATGACCGGGTTTGTATGAACTCAGGGCTTCTGTGGATCTATGATTTTAGCAATATTTTGATTGTTTTACTTTATTTGGAGTTTTTTATACGTCTCCTCCCTTTTTTCCCCTCTCTCTCTCTTTATTTTTGATCTTCATCGGGCTGTATTCTAGACTTTCATATAGTCTTCTAATATAAGACCTACATCATTTTCAGAGAGTCTGCAGCCTTTGTAGGAATTGAGAGAGTGGATTTCTTGATTGCCCTGCAATGTTCTACCACTTACAGTAGTAATTACAGAAGTAAAAGTGTAATAAAATGGGAGGTTTTAACCCATATTTTATGAGTCACAAATGGGCTTTAAAAAGCTGCCATTTTATTATTTTCTTTAAAGATACTTAATAGGTGATGTCAGTAGTAAAGTTTAATGCCCAACCAACACTCAATATTCCTTGTCTCCAGGATTATCAAGCTTCCTTAAAGAAGAATAAAGAAGGTCTGTGACACACACGCACACACGCTCATGTGCTGATCCATTTTCACATCATCTAGATTAAAAACTTGAATGTAAAGGAATAAGAATTCATCAAATATACAGATTGACCGACAAGAAAAAGCAGTGAAAAAGGAAAACAAAATGAGGATATTATCCGGAAAATTAAAATTGTATGTGGCTGTGCATACAGCATACACTACCTGGTAGAATTGGTCTTAAATTGTAGACACAGCATGAAACAGCCATTGCAGAGCTGGTTAGTTTCACATTAACTCATGTAATCTGACCTTCTCTGACATAGTTCAACACCTAAAAATTTTTCATTCCTCTTTAATAGACTAAGCATTTTCTCTTCACCTTGGTTCAGCTAGATTTCCAGTAACTACCCATAGCTGCTGATTAACTGAATTCTTTCCAGCTCTCGTCTAGATGCTCCAATTCCTAGTTTCTCTGCATTTTTTTTTTTTTTTTTTTTTTGCAAAAGAAGTGTATGTCTTTATATTTAGGCATTCTTGGAAGTAGTTTGTCACTTTATAACTCAGCTTACAAGAAAGCCTGTTCCATTCCCTTTCCCAATACCACCAACCCAATGCCGCACGTGCAGGCATAATCTGGACATTCTAGGAAGACTGGGGAAGAAAAGCCAGTGGGTAAGGGTGTTCCCTGTTCCTTTTTTTATTTGAAGGACAGCCATAAATACATTTCATACAGGTTCTCAGCCAGGCATGCCGAACCGAGCAATCAATTGCCTGTAGCAGGAGCCAACTTGGAAACACATCTTTGTGTTGACCTATTCTTTTTGTACTTCCTTCCACAGCTTTCATTCCTGCTATCTGCATCACCTTCTCCCGTAAATTGTTTGAACTGAATCCTGTTTTGCCTCTGCTTTCCTGGGAATCCAGCCAAGACACTACTTTTTTCTCTACTGGCTTGGTATTACACATTTTATTTCTATTCATTTAATGGGTCACCACTGAAGTGTTACGACTCTATTTAGCTTAATAAAGTCTAAAATGGAACAATATCCTAGCCCGTCTCTAAAAACATAAGGACCTTAGAACATTTGAACACTGACAATCCTCCTCTGATTTACACGTCATTTTGTCTAGTACTTTAGTCCCACAAATTGGTTATTAGAACTAATATTTAAATTATTGTTATTTTATAATGAAAATGTTTGTTTAAATGCCCATGCATATTTACTATTTCATTTGCTCAATATTCAGTTTTTCACTTCTGGTCATCCTTTTGGGAATATTTTTCTTTATTCGTGAACAACTTTCTTTTTTTTTAACATGGGCAGGCACCGGGAAACGAACCCGGGTCCTCTGGCATGGCAGACAAGCGTCCTTGCCTGCTGAGCCAACGTGGCCTGCCCAACAACTTTCTTTTAAAGTTTCTTCCGTGATGATCTCTTGGTAGTATATTCTGTTTGATTTATGTATGAATGTCTTTGATTATTGATTATTAAAAGATTGTTTTGTTGGGTTCACAATTATTTAGGTTGACTGTTACTTTTTCAGCATTTTAAAGATATTATCAGTGTCTGGCTTTCATTGTTGCTATTGAGTTGTCTACTATAATTATAATTATCATTCCTCTGTAGGTGAAACATCTTTTTAAATATTTTCTTCATCTTTTTATGCTCTAATATTTCTCTGTGATATATCTGTAAATGAATTTCTTTTTGTTTGATCTGCTTAGGGAACATTACGCTTCTTAGGTCTGAAGATTCTTGTTTTTTTAATCAGGTCTTGAAAATTCACAGTCATATATAGATATATTAGAACTGTTCATTCTATCCTTTGTATCTCTTAAAATTTCTCTAATACTTCCAGCTCCTTGACTTTCCATTCTATAATTTGATTAATTTCTTTGGTATATCTTCTGGTTTACTGTGTTCAACTATCTATTCTACTATTTAACTCTGCCATTGAGTACTGTAATTCAACAATTATATTTTTCACATTTAGAAGTTCCACTTGTTTAATTTGCTTTTCCATTTCTTATATTCACTAGTTGATTGGTGATCTTTGTGATTAAAACCTTTGTTTCTTCAAATGTTTCATTCAAAGTTCTTCTGTATTCCACATCTGATATCCTAATACTTGCAGTCCTTGAGGAACTAAATCTCTTTGTTCTTTTCACTCTCAGTCACAGTGATTTGCTTTCTCTTATGTTTGGTGATCATTGATTGTGCGCCTACATTGCAAATTTGGGATACTTTATCATAGAGAAGTTTAGCTTCTGCTTTTCAAATAGCCAGGTATCACACCTTCTTCCTCTAAGGGTTTAGGCTAAAAATAGAAGTCTCAGAATCCCCTTCCAAAACTCAGGCCTGGCCAACACTGAGTTATGACATAGCACTGCTGCTATGCGTATCTACCCTCACTAGCCCCATCACTACTGCTTTGGCCACTTTACCCATACTTGTAGCTCTAGGCCAAGCTCATTTTTTGCTTTTATGTTTGTTTGTTGATTGGTTGGTTGGTTGAATTTGGGAAGAAAGGGATGATCCCTGAAAATTTACTTCTTCTGATCCAAGAGATGTCTCAAATAGCTATCTTTTCTAAGGTTTGGTTGTCCAACAGAGGAAAGGTTCCTGAAGTTGTGGCCAGCCAAATTGCCAAAAGTGGAACTCTTGGGTCACTGTGCAGCCTGTTGAAGGGGAGGGCCATTCATGATGTGTTGTGAGCTGGAAGTGAGCTGGAAGGGGCCTATAGCATTTCCCTATAGCTTCCACACCATTTTTCAAACAGCATTCTTAGGTTTTCCAGATCTATAGACATTTTTGTAACTGTCTTTGATGACTAAAATATTTTATATTCATAGGTACCAAATAAAAACTCAGTAGAGACAATCTTCTTCATGTCAGCCCTTCAACATGTTTCAACAAAATACAGAGCTCCCTTGTTACCCTAAACCATGTTCTTAAGGGCTACAAATCTTATAGGTATGATCCCCACTGTTGATGAAGTAGAGGGTCTTGATATTTCTGTATTTCTTTTTCTACAAAGTCATAGATGGAGAGGAGAAGAGAGGGGAAAGGGAAGGGGGAGAACAATAAGATAAGAGGAGGAAGGGGTTTAAATTACAAGATCCTGACTTCTTACCGTTCAAAACTATGGTTAGAAGATAGATGTTGGACAAGTCAAGAACTTCATCTTTATAAGATAGAAAACAATAATGTGTATTTACCTCACAGGATACTTCTAAGAATTAAATGCATTAATATAGATGAAATTTCTCTGGTAAGTTTTAAAGGGATATTTTACTATGACAAATATTTATATTGATATTTATTATGACAATGATTTCTGCAGGTGTTTCTAATATTGAGCAAAAGCAAAATATTACTTATATTCCAACAAAATGGACTTACTATTGAGATTATTTCACTCATCCATTTATTTTACAAATACTTATTGGGCATAATGTTGTCATGAATGCCTCTGTTTGGAAACCAGACAGACCTCAGATTTAATTTCTCATGCCTCTCTGCAGTGTGTCACAAGAGTAAATTAAATTACTTAATGTCTCTAAGCCTTAGTTTTCTCCTCTTTCAAATGATAGTTCTAATAATAATGCCTACCTTGTATAATAGTGGAGATGAAGGCTAGCTGTACTACTAGTCAAATTACAGCTACTGCATACAAAGTGCTACATGAGAACAGAGCCTCTATTGAGACAAGGGACCTCAAGATCAGCCTTGAATGCTCCCCTAAAGAAGATTTTAGAAAACACTGAAGTCATAACCAGAACAGACGTTTGGTTTAGATTGGCCTGTCCCCTTGCTGCATCTTTGCCTCTTTATGGTAAAAAAAGGCTGTGAAGAAGACTGGGGGCTACGGGAATATGGAATATGGCCCAGCACTTGAATGCCTCTTGCATGATATCCCAGCAATGTAATGAAGTGGCTGAAATCCCCATAGTGGGGCTATGAGGGACAGCACATGGGTGAGTGATGCCAAGACTTAAGTACTGAGCCAGTCCGGAAGGGCATTATTTACAATTTACGTCGGCAGGGCCGGACTCCTATCTGTCTACTCCAAAGGCAGAAAATGCCCGAAAGTAACGTGCAATCCAAACATTCCATCATGAAAGAGCAGTAGACACCCCTGCGCTCTATCAGCACAGCCGAATGACTCCCTGTTGACTCTGTCCAAGTTTTAAGTTGATGCAAAAATTTCCATTTTTCTGGTTTTATCTCTTTTTTTTTATAGCTGGGATATGTTATCTAGATCTTTGTACTGTTTGTATTAATGTAGTCCCTAAATACAAGTCAAAATTCATTCTCTGATCCCAAAAGAGTCCATAACTACTTTAAAGAATATCTCTCCACCAATTCTTTTTTCAAGGGAATCCGGCCGACAGGCCTGAGTTATTTCAGAGGGTTTAGATATGAAATTTTATGCGCACATTTGTTTTTATATATACTCATAGGTGTTCACACATGTCTTCCACCTCTTTCAAAATTCAGAAGGAAAAAGAACACGAGCCCTGAGTAAATCATAAAAGATCTACTGTCTGTCTTGTGCATCGTTTGTTCAGACTGCCTCCTTTCCATGTTTCCTTCCTGTCTTGCCTATATTATTCCATTTGAAGAGGCCAGTATAAGTCTCTTCAGTTTTATGCACAAAGGACCATGTACTCTTGTATAACCTGGAAAAGTGATCTGAAAACCAGTTCTCTTTGAAGAACTCAGAAGCACCAAACAATAGTAAACCCCACAGAGGGAAGCAAAATAGAATGAGGAAGTCAGCCAATATTTCATTTCCATTCCTCTGAGGAAGATTGCAAGGTAAACTTGTTTACACATAAGTCAATATATCCAGAACATCCTTTATGCTTTCCAGGAAGGTTTAATACAGACTTGCAAAATGAGAGAGAGTATTGCAGCAAATTATTTACCAATAAAACAGCATTCAACTTGAAAGTGAAAGTCTGATTCCAGTGGCATTGCATAGTTCTTTTGGCAACTACATTGTGCAGCATCAATCACATTCCTTTATAATTCTAATTTTTAAATGGGGCAATAAATTTACATGGTATAAAAATATCACCATGTTTAACATTTCCTATTTGTCCTGACATTTTTATTACTTCAAACATAAAGCCGTTTATATGTAAATTGCCATATGCTCCTAAACTAAGCTGATAGAATTCTGTGAAAGAAGACTCAAGGTTTTGTTGTAAATGTGTGTAACAACTCACTGCAAAATCAGTTCCAAGAAAAAGAAAAATAGTGTCACATGAAATTAACAAGCAAAGTTGGGCACAACCCAACTCAACTGGGTCATAAACAATGTTTCGTATTTTCCTTTGATTATGGTCTAACTGTAACCAAATTCTTTGTAGTAACTGAAAAAATTTAGCCAATTAAACATTATTCTTTATTAGAAAATTGAAAAATTAAACACAAGCTACTTGCATCCTGAAGGCAGAGATTAACTGTCCCAGCCTCTATAACACACACATGCACACACTACACACACTCACAACTCACTCCCACACACTCTTACTACATGCCCACACTCACACAAACACATGCAAGCATGCACACATGCGTATATATTTACCACAATTCATGTTCAAAGAAAATTTTCTGTAGAAACGAAATCATTGAATTCAAATATATTTCTCCAAAGAAATGTCACAACAGTGTTTATTCCTAAACTGATGTTTTACAGAAATGCCCACAATAAATGTATTTTAAGTCATTTAATTGTCTATGTTAATACATAGTCTATTCTATTATTGAGCATTCTAAACTATATTCAAGTAAATTGAATGAGACATGAAAAACATATAAAACATTCAATTCTTGTATGTTTAAGAGTTTTGTGGGAGACTGGAAGTTTGAGACAAGGCAGGTGGAAGAAACAAGCAGTATTATTTGAAGAATCAATGACAAGATCTCAGGAGAAGGGCTGCCTCTGAGATCGTTCATCCTTTAATTCATGAAATAAATGTTTACTAGCACCCCTGACCTGTCAAACTGGGGGTATGGACATGAATAAAAACCAACAAACTGTTTGCCCTCATGGAGCTCATATTCTGGTAGGAAAGACAGTAACTTTACAAAGTAGCAAATAGTTATATGATGTCTGGTATTGATAAGTATTATGAAGAAAACAGAGCAGGACAACTGTGCAATGAATTGTTGTATGGTGCATCGTGGGAGCACAGGCTCAGCCACAACAAAAACAAATGACTGCTTTATTACTTACATGACACAAAGGGTCCAAAAGAGCAAGGGAAGAGATCCCCTCATGACCAGTCTCCCTAGGAAACCAACTGCTCAGTTCAAGGTCCTTGGATGACAGCTCTGCAGATAGCACTTCAGGTTGGATAGGAGAGAGCCTGTGTTGTTTTAGTATTGAGTAATTTGTATACCCCAGGGAGAAGGTTCCCTGCCAATGAGAGGCCCCACCCTGATAAGCAATTGGAACTACTTGTTCCAGGTTTCCAGGTTTAAGGTATGGTCAGGTCTTTTCATTAGACATAGCATCTCCCCTGGGCTGGAGACATATTGAAACACCTGCACACAATAGAAAAGAAAGCAGGTGTAGGCAGAGGGCTGGGAAAGGCATGGGAGATAACAGCTAGATGTGTCCCTGACTTCCCCAGCAACAATTTGATGCTTTTGAGCAGAGCACAGCACAATCTGATTTGTACCCTGAAAATATCACTCTGGCTGCTGGGTGGAGAGTAAACTATAGTAGGGCAACTATGGAAAAAGGAGACTAGTTAGGATGCTATAGTCTTAGATCAGGCAAGAAATGAATTAATATGTTAGTGGTGAAAGTGAAGTGTCATATTTGGAGCCCAATTTAAAGGTAGAGACAATAGGAATTGCTGATAGATTGGGGGTGAAGTGTGAGAGAAAAGAAGTGTCACGAATGAATCCAAGGTTTGGGGCCTAAGAAATATTGGGTGAAGAAGATACCATTCATTGAAATAAGGGATACTTAGGGTAGAGTGAGTGTGAAGGAGAAAAATCAAGAATTTGTTTGGGACATGTTTAAATATGAGAAGCCTGTGGACTTCTGAGGTGTTGAATATGTCTGTTTTATCCCAGTTGAGTTGACTTCACTGCCTCATAAAAAATCAATTGTCTGGGGTGGGCAATAGTGGCATGGTGGCAGAGTTCTTGCCTGCCATGCCGGAGACCCAGGTTCGATTCCCAGTGCCTGTCCATGAAAAGAAAAATTGTCGGTAGATGAGAAGGTCAACCTCTGAATATTCAATTCAGTTACACTGGTCAGTACACCTATCTTTATGCCAGTAACATGCTGTTTTGATCACTATAGTTTTGTAATATGCTTTAAAGTCAAGTAGTATGAGATCTCCCACTTCATTTTTCTTTCTCAAGATATTTTTAGCTATTCTGGGGACCTTTCCTTTCCAAATAAATTTGATTATTGTTTTTCCTATTTCTAAAAAGTAAATTGTTGGGATTTTAATTGGTATTGCATTAAATCTATAAATCTACATGAGAATATTTCCATTGCCTCCACAAAAATACAGCAATACAAGAAAAGTAACAACAACAAGAAGAATCCCATACTCCTCCATTACATCCCTTCATTATTGCCATTTTAACTTCGATATGTTCCCTTTGTTACAATTAATGAAAGAACATTACAATGTTACTGTTTACCATAGGCCCTAATTTGAATAAATTGTATTTTTCCATTTACCCTCCCATTTTTAAGATTTCACAAAGATAACCTTCAGTTGTTCTCCCCCAAATAAAAGCTTTCTTATATTTGTACATTGAAGCACCTTCATTGTCCCCTCTAGGTTTTGCTACATTATACAGTCCCTGTTTTATTCCTCTATCTTTCCTTCTGGTGTCATACATGTCCCTAGCTTTCCTCTTTCAACCATACCAACTTAGTTTTGTTTATTATACTTACAGTATTATTCAATCATATATTGTGCATATTATGCAGCAGTATGGATCTTTACAATCACTTCTGTTGAATGTTCTGTATTCCATCAGCATCAAGTGCCCAAACTCTACCTTTATGTCTCCTGATAACCTATATTCTCAACTTTAACTCTCAGAATTTGCTCATTATAGTTGGTTCATATCAGTGAGATCATATGGCATTTGTCCTTTTGTCTTTAAGGTTCATCCATGTTGTTGCATGCTTCATGATTTTACTCTGTTTTACTGCTGCATAAAAGTCCATTGCATGTATATACCACAGTTAGTCTAGCTACATGTCCACTGATGGATATTTGGGCTGTTTCCACCTCTTTGCAGTCATAAATAATGCCACTATAAATATAGGTGTGCAAATGTCCATTTGTGTCCCTGCTTTTAATACTGCCATACTGCCTTCCAGAGCAGTTGCACCATTCTACATTCCCACCAACAATGAATGAGTGTATATATTTCTCCACATCCTCTCCAGGATGTAGTTCTCTGTTTGTTTTTTTATAATAGACACTCTAGCAAATGTGAGATGATATCTCATTTTGGTTTTCGTTTGCATTTCCCTAATAGCCAGTGATGTTCAACATCTTTTCATATGTTTTTGAGCAATTTGCATTTCTTCTTCTGAAAAGTGTCTATCCATGACTTTTGCCCATTTTTTAATTGGGTCATTTGTCTTTTTGTTGTTAAGTTGTAGGATCTCTTTATATATTCTGGATATTGAACCCTTATCTGATATGTGGTTTCCAAATATTCATCTCCCATTGCATAGGCTATCTTTTTACTTTCTGACAAGGTTCTTTGATGTGCAAAAGCATTCAATTTTGAGGCAATCCCATTCATCTATTACTTCTTTCCTTGTTTGAACTTTGCATGTAAGGTCTAGGATACCACCACCTGGCACAAGATGCTTAAGATATTTCCTTACATTTTCTCCTAAATGTTTTATGGTCTTAGCTTTAATATTTGGGCCTTTGATCCATTCGGAGTTAATTTTTTTATAAGGTGTGAGATAGGGGTCCTCTTTTATTCTTTTGGATGTGCAGTTCTCCAAGCACCATTTGTTGAAGAGTCTGTTTTATCCCAGTTGAGTTGACTTCACTGCCTCATAAAAAATCAATTGTCTGGGGTGGGCAATAGTGGCATGGTGGCAGAGTTCTTGCCTGCCATGCCGGAGACCCAGGTTCGATTCCCAGTGCCTGTCCATGAAAAGAAAAATTGTCGGTAGATGAGAAGGTCAACCTCTGAATATTCAATTCAGTTACACTGGTCAGTACACCTATCTTTATGCCAGTAACATGCTGTTTTGATCACTATAGTTTTGTAATATGCTTTAAAGTCAAGTAGTATGAGATCTCCCACTTCATTTTTCTTTCTCAAGATATTTTTAGCTATTCTGGGGACCTTTCCTTTCCAAATAAATTTGATTATTGTTTTTCCTATTTCTACAAAGTAAATTGTTGGGATTTTAATTGGTATTGCATTAAATCTATAAATCAATTTAGACGGAAATAACATCTTAACTACATTTATTCTTCCAATCCATGAACACAGAATGTCATTCCACTTATTTAGATGTTTTTTGTTTCTTTTAGCACTGTTTTGTAGTTTTCTGTGCATAGGTCTTTTATATCCTTGCTTAAAATTATTCCTGAATATTTTATTAATTTGGCTGCTATTGTAAATGAATTTTTTTCTGTATTTCCTCCTCAGATTATTCATTGCTGATATTTAGAAACATAACTGATTTTGTGTGTTGATCTTGTATCCTGCCACTTTTCTGTATTCATTTATTAGCTCTAGTAGCTTTACGGTAGATTTTTTTTTTGAGATTTTTCTACATATAGAATCATGTCATCTGCAAACAGTAAAAGTTTTCCTTCTTCCTTTCCAATTTGGATGACTTTTATTACCTTTTCTTGCATAATTGTTGTAGCTAGAACTTCCAGCACAATGTTGAATAACAATAGTGACAGCGGGCACACTTGTCTTGTACCTGATCTTAGAAGGAAAGCTTTCAGTCTCTCCCCATTGAGGATGATGTTAGCTGTGGGTTTTTCATATATTCCCTTTATTGTGTTGAGGAAGTTTTCTTCTATTCCTATTCTTTGAATTGTTTTCATCAAGAAAGGATGCTAAATTTTGTCAAATGCCTTTTCTACATCAATCAAGATGATCATCTGGTTTTCCTCTTTAATTTATTGATGTGGTGTATTACGTTCTTGTGTTGAACCACTGTTGTATTTCTGGGATAAAACACTTACTTATGGTATATAATTCTTTTTGCAAGTATTTTGTTGAGGATTTTTGCATCTATATTCATTAAAGAGATCGGTCTGTAATTTTCTTTCCTTGTAGTATCTTTGTCTGGCTCTGATATTAGGGTGATGTTGGTTTCATGGAATGAGTTAAGTAGCTTTCCCTCCTCTTTAGTTTTTTTTAAAGAGTTTGAGCAGGATTGGTACTAATTCTTTCTTGAATGTTTGGTAGAATTCACATATGGAACCACCTGGTCCTGGACTTTTCTTTTTGGGGAGTTTTTTTTTTTTGGTAACTGCTTCAATCTTTTTACTTGTGATTGGTTTGTTGTGGTCTTTTATTTCTTCTCAAGTCAGTGCTGGTTGTTCATGCTTTTCTAGAAAGGTGTCCCTTTCATCTAAGTTGTCTAGTTTTTAAGCATATAGTTACTCATAGTATCCTCTCATTATCTTCTTTATTTCATCAGGGTCAGTAGTTATGTCTCCCCTCCTATTTCTGATTTTAATTATTTGCATCTTCTCTCTTTTTCTGTCAGCCTAACTAAGGATCCATTGACTTTATTGATTTTTTCAAAGAACAAACCTCTGGTTTTATTTATTCTCTCTATTGCTTTCATATTCTCAATTTCACTTATTTCTGCTTTAATCTTTGTTTTTTCTTCCCTACTGTTTCTTTTGAAGTTAGTTTGTTGTTCTTTCTCTAGTTCTTCCAGGTAAGCTGTTAATTCCTCGATTTTTGCTCTTTCTTCTTTTTTTTTAATATAGGCATTTATGGCAATATATTTTTCTCTCAGCACTACCATTGCTGCATCACATAAACTTTGATGTGTTGTGTTCTCATTTTTTTGTCTCAAGATATTTACTGATTTCTCTTGCAATTTCTTCCTTAACCCACTGTTTGTTTAAGAGTGTGTTATTTAGCCTCCATATATTTGAATTTTCCAGCCTTCTGTTATTGATTTCCAACTTCATTCCATTATGACCCAAACAAGTGTTTTGTAAAATTTCAATATTTTAAAATTCATTGAATCTGTGCCCCACGTATGTTCTATCTTGGAGAATGACCCTTGAGCACTTGAGGAGAATGTGTATCCTGCTGTTGTTGGATGCAATATTCTGTAAATGTCTGTTAAGTTTAGTTCATTTATAATATTATTCAAGAGCTCTGCTTCCTTAATGATTCTCTGTCTAGGTGTTCTAGCCATTGGTGAGAGTGGTATATTGAAGTCTGCAACTATTATTTATAAGTATCTACTCCTTCTGGTGTTGTCACTGTTTACCTCATGTATTTTGGGACATTCTGGTTCAGTGCATAGAAATTTGATTGTTATGTCTTCCTGATGAATTGCCTCTTTTATCAACACATGGTGTCCTTCTTCATCTCTTTTAAATGTTTTACATTTGAAATCTAATTTGTCTGATATTAGTGTAGCCACCCCCACTCTTTTCTAGTTGCTGTTTGCATGAAGTATCTTTTCCCAACTCTTCACATTTGATCTGGGTCTTAAGTGAGTTTCTTTTTTTATTTTATTTTATTTTTTCATGGGCAGGCACCAGGAATTGAACCCGGGTCCTCTGACATGGCAGGCAAGCATTCGTGCCTGCTGAGCCACCGTGGCCCACCCTTAAGTGAATCTCTTGTAGAAAGATTATGGATGGATCCTGATTTTTAATCCATTCTGCCTATCAATGTCATTTGATTGGAAAGTTTAATCCATTAACATTTAATGTTATTACTTAAAGGCAGTACTTTCTTCAACCATTTGTCTTTTGAATTTTATCTATTATATTCTCTCTCTGTCTTTCTCTCTCTCCCTCCCTCCCTCTCTACATCTCTCTCTCTCTCTTTTCACACTATCAGTTACCCTTGCTGCCAATCTTCTACACTTTCTCCAAACTTCTCTCTCCTGTTATTTCCTGTCTGCCTGTAGTGCACCCTTTAGTATTTCTTGTAGAGCAGGTCTTTTGTTCATGAACTCTCTCAGTGTCTATTTATATTTAAATATTTTAAACTTTCCCTCATTTTTGAAGGACAGTTTTGCCAGACATAGAATTTTTGGTTGGCAATTTTTCCCTTTCAGTATCTTAAATAAATCATACCACTGCCTTCTTGCATCCGTGATTTTCATGGAGTATCTGCATTTAGTCCTGTTAAGCTTCCCTTGTATGTGATGAATCACTTTTTTCTTGTTGCTTCTAGAATTCTCTCATGTCTGTCACAGTTGATAATCTGATAGTAAATGTTTTGGAGTAGGCTTATTTGGAGCTATTCTATTTGGGGTACACTGTGCTTCTTAGATCTGTAATTTTATGTCTTTCAAGAGAATTGGGAAATTCTAGATATAGATAGATAGATAGATGGATAGATAGATAGATAGATAGATAGATAGATAGATAGATAGATAGATAGATAGATAGATAGATATAGATAAACGATAGGGCCAGCTAGATAAATTTAATTCCTGGAAATTATGTTATAGTGACTGATATATCATAATATCTTGTATCTCTCAACTGTCTGTCAGTAAAAGGTTTGACATAATTTTGATAGAATATCTTTTGGGTAATGCATCTTTATAAATCTTCAAAAGACATGAGAAGCTGCAATGAGAATATGATTGGAGTCCTGAACAAATATTCTGACTCCTCTTGATAGACAAATATATTACACTATACACTTAAGATTCTTAAGCTCAGTTTCCTAATTTGAATTGATAAAACTATATAAAGAAAACTCTGGGGACACTTCGGGCTCCCAAAACACAAGCAACCTTGACCTACTTCTTCTCTGAACTCCCTCCTGATATCTTGCAATTTGAAGAGCCCATCAAGGGAACTGACCCAGATAGTCAATCAAGCCCGTAGTTCATTGTGTGTTTGTTTGGGGGTTTTTGTATGCTGTACAGCGGGGGTCACATCTAATTCTTTTTCCACATGAGTATCCTATTATTGCAGCACCATTTGTTGAATTTTTGTTTGTGTGGTTTTTCGTTTGTTTGTTTGGGAAGTGCATGGGCAGGAATCGAACCTGTATCTCCCTTAATGGCAGGCAAGAATTCTACCACTGAACTACCTTCGCATCCCCAAATTCGTTATGTTTTAACCAATACAAGATAAGCCAACCATCCCTAAACCTACCCTTTTAAGTCGGAAAAATGCTCATCCAATAAATAGAAGTCAAGCTAACTTCCTTTTTATTTCTATAAAAAATGTTTTGCCATCCCTAGGAGCCTGAAGCTGCTTCTGTTTTTGCATGTGATTTGGCTTCCTTGCTGCAGCAAAACTTTGTGTCCCAAGGAAAATACCATAATCTGTAAATTTGACTCTGATTTGTCTTTTAACAGTATTATAAGAATAAACATATATGCAGAAGTTCAGACATAAAAAAAAAAAGAGAGAGAGAGTTGGGAAATTCTCAATGATTATTTTCTCCATTATTCTTTCTGTCTCCTTTCCCTTCTCTTCTCCTTTTTGGACACCCATAACACATATATTCATGCACTTCATATTGTCATTAAATTCCCTGAGAACCTGCTCATATTCTTCCATTCTTTTCCCTAGCTTTTCTTTCATGTGTAGGATTTCAGCTGCTCTGTCCTCTAGTCCACTAATCATTTCTTCTGTCTTTCAAATCTCCTTTTGTAAGTTGCCACTGTGTTTCTCATTTTTTTCTATTGTGCTTTTCATTTCCATAAATCCTGCCACTTGTTTTTTCAAGCTTTCAAGTTCTTTTATATGGTCTGCCAGTGTCTCCTTTATATCCTTCATCTCTTTGGCCATACTTTCCTTCACCTTGATGATTTGATCTTTTATTTGATTTAGAAGATTTGTTTAAGCATCTTTAATTAGTGCTTCAACTCCTGTATCTGTTTAGGTGTTAGCTTGTTCTTTTGGTTGGATCATATTGTCACACTTTCTGGTTTGAGTCATGAATTTCTGCTGATGTTGAGAAATCTGATTTTCTTGTTTAGTTCATTCTGGATTTGTTTTCTCCCTTTTGCCTAGGGTTTTCTTGTTGCTTAGCTTTGTTCTCTATCTGTTCATATCTCTTGCCACCTAGCATACTGACTTGGCTCCCAGTCTCCCCCAAATACCCACAGTGGCCTGCCTCAGGGGTGGGGGTAGGCACTGGACACCACAGCAAGGTCTAAGTGTGGGTAAAACTGGTCTGCTGGATCCCAGGGGTGCTCAGTTTTTCATCGACCTACAAGACCTGTGTTTGTTTAAAGGTACTGCTTTCACAGTTGGACCATCCATATTTCTCAGCCAAAATAGGGGCATTTTCCCTTGCAGGGGGTCTAGGCCGGCTCCAATGAGTCTGAAATATTTTTCTGGAGTGTCTCTGAAAAAGCCCTTCAATTCTCTTGCACTTTCCAGACTTCCCAGCAGGTGCTGCTGCTCGATAATTTAATCATCCTCAGATGTTGTTTGCTTTGTAGCCCAGGCTATGTCTGACCAGAGGGGTAGAAGGTGGGGCCTGGAACTGTGGGGTTCCTGCACCCTCACATTGCTGGCCAAAATCTGACTCAATGTGGGGCCATGTCCCCCCACTTTACTTATGGCTGAGTATCCCAAAGCTGACCCAGTTCTCAGCCCACCCCCAGCAGAGATTAGTCAGCCCGCTGTGTTTTCCTCAGTGATGGGGAAGGGTTTTTGGACTCAGGGCTAGAAATACAAACTCTGTCCATGTTGTCTCAGACTCTTTTTCCTTCACTGCCCTGGACCTTGAAATGTCCACTCCTATCCCCTGGATGTCCAAATGGTGGAGGTATGTCTCACTGCTGTGAGAGAGTTTTTGTTCTGTTTCTCTCCTGGGAGGGATCCCAGCTGCTATTTCTGTGCCCATCCCATGCGGCATGAGGCCCAGTGAGGGGAGTCGGGTTGGGACTGGTTGGTCAAGTATGAAGGTTTCCTATCTGATGCTTTTCTCCCTCTTAAATTAACATTTGTAGGGTCCTTTTCCAGTCTATATATTCCTCCAGAGCTCTGGAAAATTCAGAATTGTCCTTTTTCATGATGAATTTCTGGGGAGAGGTTTTCAGTAGGTATTTACATCACCATGTTGATGACATCACTCCTCAGTCCTGGTTGTTCTTGATGAACATAGTTTTATTGGACTGCTTTTGGGGATTGAATCATTCTACCCACAAAAGGTGGGTTCAAGTTCCAACCCTTGGTTCTGTGGTTGTGAACCCATTTGTATATAGGATTTTGAAGATGTTATTAGTTAAGCATGCCCAAACTGAGTGGAAGTGAGCCTTAATTTAATATGTCTGAAGTCCTTGTAAGTAGAGGAAATTGGACACAGAAGGAGAGAAGACACGAGGAGCAGCCAAAATCCTGACATCAATAGAACTGGGAAGAGAAAGAAGAAATGCCACCATGAGCATTGCTAGGTGACAAAAAAGCCAAGGTACCCCAAACATTGCCAGCCAGCCAGAAGATACTGACCCTGGGACGAAGCAAGCCTTCTAGCCCCTGATTCTGTGAGCCAATACATTCCTGTTGTTAAGCTAAACCACTATATGGTATTTATTTTAGCAGCTAGGGAACTAAGACAAGTGCTATGAGCAAAAGCCTGATTTGAAAGATTCAGGAGATAATGTGAAAAGAACAAATGAAGAAAGAAAGGTAAATAACTCAAGAGCTCTTGCTACAAAGGGTAGAAGAGGAGCAGAGAAGCAGATAGATGGGGATCCGGAGTCAAAGGAATATTTTTGGTTGGGGATTACTGTGAGATGTGTTTACAGAAATGCTCCAATAGAGAGGGGAAATAAATGATGCATAAGAATCTTCAGGTAGACAAAAAGAGCTGTGACCTATTGTCCCAAAGCTACAAGTTCATTGCTAAATATGTTAAATCTGGAGGAGAAAGGAATAGGTATAAAATAGTTACCTGGGAGTGTGGAAGTAAAGAGCAAGAGAGACCTCTGGTCACAGAGGTGAAAATGACTATGATTAACCAAAAAAAATGCCCAGATAGAAGGTGAGCAAGGAACAAGGAGGTTACCTGAGGACCAGAACAAGCTGGAGGGACGTCCTAAGTGGTCAGGTTCATCAAAAGGCTGCCAATCTAGGGAAAGAGCTATTGCTCTGCTTCCTGCAAGTGCTATACTTAATACATAGGAAATGTATTGGGCCTTGCAGAGAGGCTAAGATGAGGACTTTATATAATGTCTTGCACATGAAGAAAAGGCACTATGGCATCTCAGACAATTATAGATCTTGAGAGTCAGATGCATAAGGGTTCAAAACCCAATCTCAGGAACCTACCCATCACATGATGTTAGACCTATTACTTATCACTTCTGAAACTCAGATTCCTCATTTATTCACAAAGATGCTAATATGGCTGCTTTGGTTTGCTCAAGCTGCCAGAATGAAATATACCAGAAATGGATTGACATTTTCAAAGGGGATTTATTAATTTACAAATTTACAGTCCTAAAGCCATGAAAATGTCTGAATTAAGGCATCTGGAGAAAGATACCTTGACTCTGAAGAAAGGCTGATTGCATCTGGGGTTTCTCTGTACATGGCAACATCTGGATTCAGCTTCTAATTCCCGTGGCTTTCTCTCTGAGCATCTGTTGGTCTCACTTAGCTTCTCTGGGACAAACTCTGGGTTTCATCTCTTAGCTTAGTCTCTCTAAACATCTGTGTCTTGCTTTCATCTCTCTGTTCTCTGTGTTGGTGCTCTGCTCTCTGTATGTTTTCTGACTTTTATTCTCTTTATGGAGGATCCAGCAAAAGGATTTAAGACCCACTTTGAATGGGCAGGGTGACATCTCCATGAAAGCAATCTAATCAAAAGGTCCCACCCACAGTTGGGTGGGACACATTCCATGGAAACAACCTAATGTAAAGGTCCCACTCAAACAGTAGGTCTGCCCCCACAAGATCAGATTAGAAGAACATGACTTTTCTGTACATAACAGTTTCAAATAAGCACAATGCCCTTTGGTGGATTGTTTCAATGATAACAGAAATACTTACAAAGTATCTTACAGAATGCAAGTACAACTACTAACAAATGTTTGGATTTTTCCTTAAATATGTCAATTTAAAACATGCATTAATCGCTACTCCCTCCAAAAATTAAACTAAAGAGTAAAGAATAAATTATAATAAATAAAAAACAATGATGAATAAAAAGAAAAAGCATAAAAAGGAAGGTGAAGAGCACAGGAGAGGAGAAACAAGGACAAGGGTTATAACAAATTTTGAAAGATGAAAAGCTTTTAGAGGTATGCAATTTGACTTCAAGGAGTAAAGCTAAATCCCAAAAATATACCAAGAAGAAGAAAGTTGTCTCCAGTCACAAAGTCCCAGAAAGGTCAGGAGTTGGAGATATCAGGCATATGTAAAGTTGAGTCGAGACATGGGGCAGAAAAAAGGTAGGATGGATAAAAGCCCCAAATCCCCTCTCCCTACCTTGTGAGGTCAAATGACCATCCTGCCCCAACCTCTCAGGAAGGTAAGAAGTTTATTGGAGTTTTGAGGTTTGAGGATATAGAATCAGAGAGGCTGCAGATACAATGCACCAGCTAAGGGAGAGTTACCATATAGAAAACAGGAAAAGCCCCTTCTCCCTGCTCTCAGCAAACCTTCAGTCTCTCAGATTCCAGATCCCTGATAATCAAGTTTCTACTCTACCTCTTTTCCCCAAGGTAGAAAATTCAAGAAATATTTACTGGGAAAATCAAATGACCCCCAAAAAAGACCCATAGATACTAATAATTAACCACCACCACCCTGAAAAATTATAGGCTAGCTACAAAATCACCTTTTAAAAAGATCACTACTTGACAAGCCCCACTCACACTCAAAACTTTCTTTTAGCTTTCAATTCACTGAATTCTTAAATAAAAACATACATGATCACTGTATGAAAGAATAGCGGTCCTAAGTGATCAGATACATTCGAAAACTTTAGACATTGTATTGAGAGGGTATTGGCAGGATTAGGAAGACTCCATGAAAAGTACACTGAAAATTTAGCAGAAGAAAAAAAAATTGGCAATTCTTAATACCAAGAAAATAACTTTTATTGGAAAAGAAATTCAATCTTGGCATACTAATACGCTCAGCAGTAAAAAAAATTACATTATCAAAATAGCATAAAAACTCAAGATAACTATATTAAGATGATAGTAAGCTAGTAGACATTCCTAAAACTGATAATTCAATTAAAATTCGTTGAATTAATGTAATTAAATAGTAGTATAAGCATCTTATTTAAAAAAAAAGAAATAGCTAGAAGGCTTGAAGGTAATTGTCTCTGGGTAACAGAACAGAGGCATAGGAATGAATAAGCTAGAGGTTATGTTTTTTTTTAGTGTAAGACTTCACTAAAAAACCTTGGCATTTTAAATTATGTATGTTGTTTTGATAAAACTAAAGGACAATGTTTTAAAATTAAATTTTTTCCATTCCTTCCATTTCTTCCCTCCGATTCTGAATACCCATAAACATATACCCTCAAAATGTGCTAAACAGGACAAGAAGGCAATAATCATATTAGCCGCTTCTGTGGCAGATAGTAAATGTTTGTTGAGTTGAGTTGAGCATCACCTAAATTTCCTAGGTTTATGTCACACATGAGATTCTTAAATTCCCTTTTTTTTTTTTCAAAAACTAGAACTTGGTGGACATGAAAGTTTCTATATTTCAGGTAAGCTTTCCACACATAATCAGGATATGAAATATAACAACTTCAATTTTAAAGCTAGGTCCATATAACTTTAAAGCAATCAGCTAAAACAGCAGCTAAAAAAAAAAAAAAAAAACTGTTACATCATATAAGCACAAAATTCACCAAAGATTTATTTCAAAAATTCTACAGGAAGTTATCCTTATGAATCAAAACAATCATTAAGGAAGGCCTGGCTTCTCTCCATGGGAGGAAATCAAGCAAATATCATGAAATAAAATAAATAATAGGTCCCTTGTCTGGAATATCATTATCTTAAATCTGAAACCATAGAAACCCTTTTGTGTCTTAGAATTAAAGTAATCTACATTTAGATGTTGGAAAGCACTTAACAGTTCTTTACCTAAAGATAAAACTTCACCCTCACACTTTATCCTCCCTCGGTTTTAAGAGGGTTTTTTGTTTGTTTGTTTTCTTTTGTTTTGTCTTTGTTCAGGATGCTTAACAGCCCTAAAACTTATAATAAATCAAACCAGGCCAATTTACAGTCTGGCATTACATTAAACAGATGATCAACCATCAAAATTACTACAGCAGTGTTTGTTTTCTAGATCGTATTTTGTAGTCTTTGTCATGTCAAATACGCATTCCCACTGAGAAGCAAATGTGGAGGTACATGTGCAAAGATGTCAACAACACGGAGAGACTGAAGGCAAACTTAGGAGGATTCATTACAGAGCCAATTCTTTCTAAACTTCTGATTAAACAGAGACTGACAGGGTGCTTAATTCTGGAGGACTGGATTATTAGTTACTGACAAAGGAACTGAAGTTCCTTAATATTTGACTGAATGGGATTGCTGATTTGAAAGTTTGTGGCCTCCAAATACTGGACATGCATTTTCACAGAGCTTCATTCAAATTAACATTATATAGCCCCTTCTGACCAATAACAGAGTGAGAGCTGTCATCCGCAGAACTGGATTCCTTTTTATCACATTAAAGAGCAAAAAGCCACAAGCATGCTCAAAAATGAGTCTAAAAGTCCCTTGAAAATACATAAACCTTTCCCTAAATAATAATAGAAAACTATGATCCTAGATCGTCGTCTCAATCTGAAGCACGTAAATTTGCCTCTGCTTTCTGCCTTAGCCAACCCTTCCCTCCCCCCCCCCCCCCCCCCCCGCAACATAAAAAATATATGAAATTGTTTAACCAAGGCTCACTTCCATCAAGTCCCCCTCCTTCTATCCCTTGTCCCCGGTCACTGACCGGGAGGCACTAATTGGACACAAAACTCTCCTTCCTCCAGACTCTGTGCGCCTTTGTTCTTACACTCAAGTACGTGTGAGGACAATAGCGCAGGTCTCTGCGCTAACGCAGGGTAAGGGGACAGACCGTGGCGGAATAATAGGAGGAGCACTAGGAGAGAAGTAAGCGCAGGTGAGGTCCGCGGAGAGAGAAGGGAGGCCTGCGCCCGTTCGAGGCGGAGAGAGAAGGGAGGCCTGCGCCGGTTCGAGTTGGAGAGAGAAGGGAGGCCTGCGCCCATTCGAGGCCGCATCGAACGAGGCCTCGAAGGTGAGCGGACCAGCCGAGGCCGAGGGCGGCGTCCCGGCTGGGGAGCAGCACTGGAGCAATGTGGCATGGCCGAGGAGCAGGGTGTTCTCAGCAGCACGAGTAGGCTTCGTGTACCTGAGGCCACAGCGCGTTGGTAGGGAGTGTAAACGATGAGTCTGCAAAGATAAGTTTTAAGGATAAATTACAAAGGGACTCGTATGCTGAGCTAAAGGGCTTGGATTTTATCCTGTAGGGAATAGGGAACCATTCTGAATTTTTCAAATGAGAGAACATAGATCCTACACGTTTCAAAATTAATCTGCATATTCATGTTTTACCACAAATTCACCTAAGATTCTGAAAAGGCTCTTACCTTCCTTTTAGAATTTCTAGGAGGATTCACTCACCAACACAAATCCCTCTACTGCCCTTAGATCAAGGGACCATAAAAGGAGAAAACATCTGTTCTCTGTGTTTTATATTCTCCCTAATTCCTCTTAGCCCTAAGTGAGGGGACCTTAAGTGTGTGCTAAATCTATTCCTAGAATTTCCTACAGTAATCTGCAGCTTCCAGTTTTGTACAAATAATATTCAGCAAAGAAAACTTTCAAAAGCCTCTCCTCTTTATTCTATATAACTCTTCTCTTTTTAGGACTGATGACTCTAGACAAGAATTTTTAATGTATTTAGACTTTTTTTCCCTTTCACCAATCCCATTTGTGGTTCTACTGTGTGACAAAACCTCAATTCTTTTGCATACCCACACCTAAGGCTGCCACTGGACTCGGGATCACATTTTAAACACAGGCAAAGATAATTTTCTGGCATTGCTATGAAAAGAGATCCATTAAAAAAAAATGTAGTAGGTGCTCAGTAAATGTTTGTTGACTGCCTGGCTCATGTGAACTGTTAATTTCTAAGCAGATGAGAGGAGCAACAGATTTCCAAACAAGGCCACATTCCCTGAACTGATATAACCAGAGCACACAAAACTAATCAGCACTAAAATTATTCTTAGCTGAACTGCACGTTTGAGACAGTTCTTTGAAGAGCCATGCTGTATAGCGCCAGATTGACAGATGTAGTTTATTCAGAAATCTCTCCAGAGGGTCCAAGGCGAAAAATTGCTTCATAGGCTCAGGAGAGGACCAGTCCAAGACCTGGTGGCAATTGGCCCGAGGCCAGTGCATGCCACAGGTACAACCTGAGAGGCCCAATTCCTACCCCATGGCCGGATCCCCCATAGGAGCCCTCAGTCAGCCAATATCTATTCAACCAGGACACGGTACATATTAGTAAGGAAGTGTTTGTTGCTGTCATCACCTATCGCCACAGCCACACAATTACTCCACATTGTTTTGTTTGTTTTTAATCCCCCTCTACAATTTTTAATACATTATGTCATTTTTCAGTTTAATGAAGGATAAATAGGGAATTGAAATACTTTATAAAGTGCTGTTATACATATATCCCATTTAATCCTCACACTGCCCTGAGAAGGTAGGTGGCTTGCCCATCTCGTGGCTCATAAGCAATAGAACCAAAAACACATCCCAGATTTTTGTATTTCCTTGACCAAAGACCCTTCCAGTATCCTACACTCCTGCTTGGAGCTATGTGGACATGAGAGTGAAATCAATGAGGGATTCAAGGACAATTGGGGAATTCCTCCCTGGACACTGCTTTTAGGTATGTGATAATTCCTTGCTAGAAAGAGGAGGGGAGACAAAGTGGGAAAGGAAGGGATGAAGGGAGAAGGGAAGAGAGATGCAAATAAAGAGCAAGGAGGTAAAAATCTAACAAAAGCTGTCATGCTAGGGTACTTCTCTGTCTTCTCTGTATGTGGTTTTGGGGACGCTATCCTATCCCATCTATATGTGGATGATTCCCAAATTTAATCTGTTGTCTAGACCACTCTTCACCTCAGCTATACATATCCCTTTTGAAGTCTGATGGACATTTTAACTTTTCTGGTCAAAAAAAAAAACAAACAACAAAACATTGGATTCCTGGCCTCCCTTTCAAACTACTTCTCATCCTCCCCATCTCAACGATATAAGCCACCACCAGAAAAAAAATTAGTTCTAGGGTCTCCTTGCCATTTCTTGATCCTGCTTTCCCTCACTGCTATATTCAGTCCTTCAGTAACCCTGTTGCTCTGGTTCAAGCTGTCATCTTCCCCTGCTTCCACCCTTGCCTTGCCTCAGTCTAGTCCCTACCAAGCAGCCAGGAGGAGCTAAGACATAAATTGGATTAAACCCTCCACTGGCTTCCCATAATTTCTAAACTAGAAATCAGATTCCTCACCACAACATTCAAGATCCTGCATGATCTTGCCCTGCCTTCCTCTTCAACTTTCTATCCAGACTCTCCCCCTTCCATCCCTGTGCTTGGCCACACTGGCCTTCCTTCTGTCCCTCAAACACAGCTGTCCCAAGGCACTGTTGACCAGCACACTTCTCTGCTGGGAATGTTCTCCTCCCAGAAGTATTCACATGGTTTGCTTCATGACCCTAATCTTAGCTCAGGTGCCCTTTCTCCAGGGAGGTCTATCTAAAATGACCTTACTCATTCTATTATTAATGTGTTTACTGTCTCTGTCTTCCTTCAAGTGGACCATCTCTGAAATGATGAGCTCCATGTCCAGTTCACCACTGGATTCCCCAATAGTAGACCAATGCCTGGCTCCTTATAGACAGTTGATAAATATTTGTTGAATGCATGAATGAGTGAATGAATGAATATTATACAAATCAAAATCTTCATTAGCTACATAAAGAAATGGTGAGAAGAAATGACTGACACAGACCACCCTTTAAGTTTTATTTCACCTGTTATTGGATGTGGCCAGGAGAAGGTCCCTTTTCAAGAAGGGCCTGTCTAGAAGACAAAAACAAGTGACACGCAGGAGTTTTCTAAGAAAACAGAGCTCACCCTACAGTATTGCTGAAAAGCATTGCCTGGTGATAAAACTTGTATGGGTCCAGTAGGGATAATTATCAGATTAGACATGCATACCATACTAATCAATTTTTATCTGCCCCCACTTTGTAAGTGCCCCCTCCTATGAAAAACAGAAATTTAATGTCAGGCAACCAGAACATTTCCTCACTTGCTGCTGAATTCACTCAATATGGGCTTCCCCTTCCCACTCCCTTGGTGGAGCCTCCTTCTACTTTCTGAAAGGGATGCTGCCCGATTCATGAATCTCTCAATCAAGCTGTGAGACACTAAATTGCATGAAAAGATTTTTTTTTATCATACCTATTGTGCTGGTTTGAAAGGATGTATGGACCCTATAGAAGCCATGTTTTAAAATCCCATTTCATAAAGGCAGAATAATCCCTATGCAATATTGTATGTTTGAAACCGTAATCAGATTATCTCCCTGGAGATGTGATTTAATCATGAGTGGTTGTTAAACTGGATTAGGTGATGACCTGTCTCCACCCATTTGGGTGGGTCTTGATAAGTTTCTGGACTATAAAAGAGGAAACATTTTGGATAACGGAGATTCAGAGAGAGTAGAACAGAACAACATAGTCATCAGAAGCAGAGTCCACCAGCCAGCAACCTTTGGAGATGAAGAAGGAAAACGCCTCCCAGGGAGCTTCATGAAACCGGAAGCCAGGAGAGAAAGCTAGCAGATGATGCCGTGTTCGCCATGTGCCCTTCCAGATGAGAGAGATGTGCTGAATGTCATCAGCCTTCTCGAACCAAGGTATCTTCCCTGGATGCCTTAGATTGGACATTTCTATAGACTTGTTTTAATTGGGACATTTTCTCGGCCTTAGAACTGTAAACTAGCAACTTATTAAATCCCTCCTTTTAAAAGCCATTCTATTTCTGGTATATTGCATTTGGGCAGTTAGCAAACTAGAACACCTGTGAACAACCTCTGCAGTTTCAGAGTTCCTGTCAACTTTCATTAGTGAAGATTCTGATTCAACAAAATACAGTAAAACAAAACTCTTAGCTCCATTGTCTAAAAATCCTAACTACTGTAAATCTATTCCCCTAAATAGTGATTCAATTTTACGTTTTCATTAGAGGAACTGCTGGGCACAGGGTGCATTAACACACTTAGATGATATGCTCCATATTCAGATGGAATGGGGAGGGCTCCGAGGAAGGCCAGGCTCCAGCTGAGCTCCAGGCTTGTCTTTACCTGAGCACCTCCTGCTAAAGGCTCTCCTTATCCTTTATCTCTGTCCTTACTCACTCTAACTCTACATTGCTGCCAAGATGTCAGGAAAAGCAGACATATTCCGATAAGGCTGATTGAATTGTTAACTTGATGATGTCCACCCCTCGAAGTAGACCTTATGCTATATTTGCACAAAATTTAGAGCACGTTTCATAGTTAGAAATGTGTTTGGCTTCAGTCAAAATAGCCAGTTTCTAAATGTGTTGGGAATTCATCTCATGATTTCAGAGTGACTTTTGCCAAACTAAGTGATTTGAGTATTGACTCTCTCCATCTCAGCCCTAGACATTGCCTTTACTCCTGATATAAAGGCTGTAGGTGATACTGAGGCAGGAAATTCACATGCATTGCGAAGGTCCATAACGGGGAGGCTGCTTAAGGCCTTGAGCATTGTATCCATGCGTTAGGAGCCTAAGACAAGAAAAAGAGCCTTTAAATTTATTTTCTACTATCAATTTCCCTCCACTGCAGAAATCTCACTTTGTTTCCCTAAAGTCTTGGCTGTGAAGATTCTCACAAATTTTATGCACTTCTTCAGAATCCATGCCTTCTTCCCACGTTGCTTCCAGAAATATTTTTTTAGGGACATTGTGACTGGGGAAATATTTTGTGAAGTATGAGAAAGACAATCCCTAAATCATCTGCTCCTTATATAATAGAACTTCTGGGGGCCAATCTTATAAACATCAAATTATAAATTGCAGGCCTTTTGATTACTGACGTATAATAATTAGATTATACAGAAATTTCCTTAACTGTTGAGGTCGAAAGGAACAAAATAACTGGTAATTGGTCGCAACCAGAGTAAATAATGCCCTTCTTTTTGTTTACATTTAGTTTTCCTATAAACTGCCTACTGGGTTGTGTGGAACTAAGAGGCTAGCAAAAAACTGAATCCCCATCCATCAGTATTAATCTCACACTTTACTGTGACTCCATCCATTTATCTTTCCGACACAAATTAGAAATTCAAGAGTTTTAACAAATGAGCCTGCAAATGTAAACTTATTAGGCCATATATTTTTACTACACACTGTGCAGTGCCCTCCACAAGCTGTCCCTTCAGAGAGCATTTTCTTATTTTGTGTTATTGATGGCAGCTAACTAATCACATTTTTAATGTTGTCTTTGGGGAGGGCTGGTTGAGTGAATGTGCAAGCTAAACTACCCAGAATAAATCTACCTTATTAAATGCTTGAAATTATGTGTCTTTTACGATAAAGAAACTCTCGAGCATTGTTACATTTGCTAACCTTCTTTTTGCAGGAATCAAAAGACTGGGATTAATTAAAATAATACATCAAAAACTGGGGTGTTGTTCAGAATGTGTCTATGTGTGAGGAAAGGCCAAGAAAAATTGGTTAATTGGTCTCTTCATCCCTATTCACTCCCCTCCATCTAAATAGCTTTAAGTGTTGCTTTCTGAACCGTGAGCTGGGGACAACTAATTCTGCATGCTTACCGGCCAATGACTGTCTCACCATCCTCTACCCCCTCCCTGAAATGTGTCTGGTTTAATAGTGTCTCTTTTTGAATAACAAAGAACTCCAAAAATTTGGTCCCTAGTCTTTAAGGCTCTAAAACATCTATAAAATCTAAAGATATTGTAACCCCGGCATTGTATTTCATCTAAACAAAGATATACTGATTTAAATGCCTCCAAATGATGTCATGTCTCAAAACTGTCAGCAGTAAACATCTGGCAGGTCAATACTTCCATCCGAGCCCAGGTCTTCCTTTCCTTCAGCTATGGTGAGCTATCTCACAGTGGTCCTCCTTCAATACCGTGTATGATTATCTCATTGTTCTGAAGTGGTTTAATTACTGTCAGGTCCTTTATTACTGAGCTCAAGTGTTAATCTGAGCCTGAGTGCATCTGCTATCTACTACCTTTTGTAAGTTTTGCCTCCTAGTAGCAAATGCAAATGTAGCCACAATTCTGACTCATCACATAAATTTCAAGGATAATAAATGACTTTTAAGCTCGAGTAAAAGGAATGGGGATCATTTGTGAACTAGGGGTCTCAATGGCACAAGTGATACAGAATTTAGAATTCACATCAATATAGACACTTCAGGACATAAAGGGATGTAATGGAAATTTACCAAAAAGAAAAAATAATCTTGGAAAAGTGATAGGTAATAAAGCAAGAACTCAAATTTTTTGCATGAATTATTTTCCAACTATTTAACTGTCCTACTTAAATATTGCTTTTGGAAATGTATTGCTTTTGGAAAACTGACATTTAAGCACAATAAACATATGCTCTTCATAGAATTTAAAGTCACAAGCATTTCAAGGCCATGTAAAAGACGGTTTTAGTGTTCCTCTGCAATCAGAGTTCTCTATTACTTAGCTTGGAGGAGAAACATAAACTTGATTAGTACTTAACTAGAGTGTAATGGCTGATAAATTGTCCTTAATGTTCAAAACTAGACAACTACACTAAGGTTGCCGACAATTTGTTTCTCTACTACACAGATACATTCATTTTTCTCACTCAGTCACAGGAATCAACACTTTGAGAACGCATTGGCTTTCTTGAAGCCTATTTGTTCTTTATCTTGGATTACTTAGAGTAAAGATTTAGCTGTTACCTCTAGCAGAGATGCAAACAAAGAGACATAAAGACTGATTAATTGTAAAGCAAGCCATGGTTGGCACAGGTGAAATTAATTTGCAAAGCTTTCTACATCAGAATTTGTTCTTTTAAGTGCAAGTAGGTGTTTTTTTAATCATTCAACAAATATTTTTTGAGCATCTACCTGATGCCAGGTCCTGTGTCAGGTGCTAGAAAGACAAAAATAACACAGGCCCTGACCTCTAAGAGCTAGTGGAGAAGAGAGCCGTGTAACCAGATAGTAAAACACGGTAGGACACATAGAAACAGAAACCAAGAGTGTGAGGCGCTAAATAATCGCTAAGAAATGTTCCTTGCCATCAAAATTATGCTTGTTACAAAGTTTTAAATCCAAATTACAGTTGCTTTCATTGCATTCACATGGAAAATAATCCATTTGTGTTCATGATAATGGAATCAATATTCACATTTAAAATAGTTGCCTTATCTTCATTGTGAAATGGGTGAGAGTCTGTGTCCAGAAGTATCTTCTAAAAGGTTGGATATAAACAGAATTAAGTAAATACTTATTTCAAAAACCCCATAATAAGAGATATTTATCATTAAAGGGTTCCCTGTAATTATTTATTTAAGCAAAAAACCCTTTTGTAATATGAACAATCCCCATAATTATATGTAGTATAAATCTGGATTTTCATTTATTAGATTTAAATCACAAAAATTTTAATGACAGGTACCCAGGCAACACATTATAGTGCCTTCTTAGGCCAGGATGATGACTGTGCTTATAATTAATAGAACAAAAGTCACCAAAAGCACTAATCGCTCTTGCCCTCAGGATAAGGTCCAAGCTGTTTAACTTTTCATAGATCAGATCTCTACTTAATCCTCCAGCCTCCTTTCAAGTGTCATATGATAGAGGAGCCTATGTCAGCCCAAGTTCCTGAGTTACTACATGGAGCAGAGCCCCAGCTCCTACTCCCACCCATCCCCTCAGGTAATGTGAGCCCTAAATAAATAAACCACTTTTCTTAAATGCCTGGATTTAGGGATCTTTGTTATAGTAGCAGAGTCTAGCCTCTCCTAACTAATAATCCCGGCCCTTTTTTCAGCCATAGTGCAGTGTGATCTAGAGCAATGATTTTCCACACTTTAGGCACTTGAGTACTATCTTCACAATTATTTATACACCTAAATATCACTTATATTTAATATTTGTTTACGTCTCTTTAATTTTAGCTATTTAAATACACCTACTTTAAAATAAAGCTATGTGTCACTATTATGAGTGGAATGCCAGTATCACTTCCTGGAAATAGAAAATAATTATAAAAAATATAACTCTTAAAGTAAGATACTTTTTGTGCCACATTAAAATCTCTAATGTACTGCAAGTATAGATATCACATACCTTAGAATGACTGGTATAGAAGAGAAAGGCCTGGGCTTAGATGTCCAACAATGTCTCAGTGAAATCCCAGCTCCACCCTTACTGGGTGTCCTCATGTAATTGACTGACTTCTTGGCACTTCAGATATAATTATCTCTATTTTATATAGTGGAAAACTATTACATAAGATTAACTTGAAGATTGAATGAGAAATATATGTTAAATACCTGGCACATATTCTTAAGCATACAATTTTGGTATGCAGTTGTATTTCTGATGCTCAGTTGCTAGACGCTATTAGCAGCAGTAGTGGTATAGATGCCACATGACCAACAGATTGCTAGTGCTTTCTGCTTCCTCATAACAACTAGCACTGTCCTTTGCACATCAGAAGTGCTAAATAAATGCTCACTAAAGTGATCTGCCTAATTAACAATTCCTCATCTTATCTCTAGAGTTTGTTTTCCCCTATACATAGAAGCAACCAACAAAACAGTTAAATTACGTCTTCAAAGTTCAACTGTGTACTTCCAGGAAACCTCTTTTCTTACTCAGATGTGACCTCTCTCTGTAAGCCCAACTCAGCAAGTAAAATCATTACCCTTCCCTCTACATGGGACATGATGTCCAGAGGCATATGACTCTCAGGGATGAGCCTGGACCTGTGGGATCGACAATGCCTACCTGACCAAGAGCGAAAAGAAATGTAACAAAGATATCAGTGGCTAAGAGATTTCAAATAGAGTCAAGAGGCTATTCCGGAGGTTATTCTTATGCAAGCTGCAGCTACATATTGGTAATGGCGTGTATGCCAAGCCCCTACCAACAATATTCCTCTAAACCCTAAAGAACACCCAGGACTCCAGCTGAGACTCTGTAAAAGTTTCACTCACTAAGTTTATTTTTCAGAAACCTGTAACCTTCAGATGTTCCTAGGCCAGATAAGCCCTGAAACCCAGAAGTACCAGTCTCCCCAACAGCATCATCCAGTTTTATCTGCCTCACCCCATAATGTAAACACCCTGATATTTTCAACATGAAGAAGTGAGATTGGTCATTGCCCAAATATCCCTAAAGATCAGGAGAAGGATGAAAGGAGAAGGAGATGTAACAGACAAGATAGGACTTAACAAATGAGTGTGACTAATGAATCATTATATTGATATTTCTTCTTAGTTTCCAGTGTCTTAGAGCAGAGAGAAGGAAATACCTGAAATTGTGAAACTGTAAACCATATCATACTTTGAAATTTGATGTATAGCTACTTGTTAAAAATGTACTTTGAAAATTATTGCTTTTTTGTATATATGCTATATCTCACAATAAAAATGTTAAAAAAAAAAAAAGTTTAACTGTAAATCTACATTGACTGGGCTTTGCTTGCTTCCCACCCAGAGGCTAAATCAAACGTTCACATCTTTATAAACCATCATTCCTTAAAAAGAAAAATAATCTGTATCTTATCTTTTAGTCTGAAGTTTATTAATTGATAGCAACAGAAAGGATCTCAGCTTTGAAGTTTTGCTAAATGTGATTAAAACAGAGGAGAAAGCACGGTTTTACTTTCAGAAACCACAGGATCCATGACATTCAGAGTGGCAATTACTGTTCACCTTTCATGGACACGCTGTGAAGCAGTTTTCTGCCATCTTTAAGTATGCCGAATCTAAAATCAGACAGGCTTGGGTTTGAACCCTGAATCCACCATGAACAAGTTACTCAACCGCTTTAGTCCTTAGTTTTCTCATTTACAAAATGGCCATATCAATAGTAGTCACCTTCCAGGACTGCCCTAGAGGTTGAATGAAAGAATGAACAGAGCTTGGATGGGCTTAGAATAGGGCCTGGCACACAGCAAGAGCTTAATAAATATTAGCTGTTATTATTATCTTATTTATACCTGATTGTTGTGATTATAAAAACTTACATTCTAAGTATAAAGATTCACATGTTGAATCACTGTAAACATTTCAGGCAATTAAAGACAGCTTTAAGCATCCTGCGATCTCCTCTTCTTAATTTTCTTTCTTAAATTCAGCTGTTTTATTAATCAGGATAAGTTAGACTATGCTGTGGCCAAAAAAAATACAGCAAATGTTTATCTCTCTCACTAGATCCAAGTTCACTGTGGGTCCAGGAAATGTTCCAAGGCAGCTGGTCTCCAAGGGCTGGCTTCATTCTCACCTGCTCCCGTCTTAGGCACCTCCACATCAGTATGCCTGCCGTGTGATGGCTGTGGGAAGGACAAGCAAGCTGGAGAAAGGCATGGTTTCTAATAAGAGTACTTCCATTCATTCTCCTTGGCCAAAGCAAGTCACATGGATGCCTAGCCTCAGGGGTAGCAGGAGGAAGGGAAATGCAACCCACCTACCTGCCCAGAGGTGGTGGACATCGGAGAAGAGTAGTAATGCCTGTCATGGCTATAAATGGCTGTAAGAATCCCTCACTCAATGACTGGATCTTTGCAGTTATAATTTCGCCAAGCTCCTAATGAGAAGTAATCACTACATTAGAAATCCAATAGAATGTTTACCCTAATTCCAAAGCAGGCCACTAAAAATCATGAAAGAAAAATCTTATTGTGATGGCTTGAAGACATGTACACTAGAAAAAACATGTTCTTTATCTTTACACAGCCCCATGAGTGTAAATCCATTGTAAATAGGACCTTTTGATGTAGATGTTTTTAGCTAAGATGTGGCCAGTTGAATCAGAGACTTAAAGGACCTTGTGGAGACCTTACAGAGAAGGCCACAAAGAGAGACCATGGGGAGCAGCCAGAAGCTGGAAGTCAATGGAACCCAGAAGAGAAAGAAGGTGCCACCATGTGCATTGCCATGTGACCAAAAAGTCCAGGAACCCCAAAGATGGCCTGTCAGCCAGAAGATACTGACCCTAGAAGTAAGCAAGCCTTCTAGCTGCTGAAATCATGAGTTAATAAATTCCTGTTGTTAAGTAAACCCACTGTATGGTATTTGTTTTGGTGGCTGTGAAACTAAAACTCCTACTAAAACATTTTTCATTCATACACAACTTTAGAGATTTTATGGTGGCTTCTTTTCTACTCTAAACTCTGATCCTAACCACAGGCTAGATGAAAATGAGTTCCTAAATACATGTCACCAGAGCAGCAAGAGCCCTAATTTTCTGATCCAATATATTGTAAGATTTGACCTAAAATCAATATGACTGTGTGACTTGTTAGGCAAGAGAACAACCAACAGAAAATCACTTTCCCCATGGATAAGAGATGTCCCTAATTCACCAGCTCCTTCCAAACTCCCTCTCTTTTCTTGAAAAATAAAATTCTCCTACGTGCTCTTGCTACCTCCCTAGCTTGCTTTTACTTTCAGTATCAAACAAATTGTCCCTTGACTTTCATCCATCAATTTCCATTGATGGTAACTTTCATATTTAATCATCAAATCTGCACCTCCAATCCCAATCACCCCAGCCCCAAACATACTGTATCACTTGAACATCTTAACATATCTAGAATTACACTCATAATTTTCCCCCAAAGCAACCTCTCTCTGTTGCATCATTTTAGGTATTATTTTATCCAAGCTAGAAAACATCAATGAACTTTGATATTTCTATATTTCTTAACCCTAAATTTTATCTAGACTCAAGATCTATTAATTCTTTTATGAACTGTTTCTTTTGTATGTTCTTCTCTTTGCATTTTTTTAAACCACCCTTACACTTAATGTGGTGCTTATATCTCACCCCTGGACTAGCGGAAATCTTCCTCTAAATGGTCTCCCTTTGTCCAAGCATTACTCCGCTGCAATTTCAGCAAACCAGCTGTACACTCATCTTAAAACATTACTTGTATTATGTTAATCTCCTAGGGAGAAGGGCAGAGGGCTTCTATTGTTCCCCACTGCAACAGCGTAAACATCAACACTTTTCTATCATTGGAGTTTTGTCTGGGGCATAAAGTTCCTCTCAAATAAAATCAAAGGCATTCACAGATCTTAGGAAACATCATCTTTTCTCTGCCTTTCCCCATGTATCTCCTCTACTTGGAATATGGCCTCCCAACTTTCCTTAGCCACATCTCATTTGCCATTTAAAATCTAGTTCCAAAGCCTCCATGAAGTCTTTCTGAATCAACGTTGGTTCCATAAATATAACACGATTTGTGTACAAGGAGTTACAAACCATCATTCCACAGAATGCCATCATAGGTATGTTATGTTTGGTCAACATAGTGCTGTTATTGTTTAAATTTTAGTACTTTTAGGTACAACATATATATACATTTGAATTTGCAAACTTTGGCCTATGTCATGTCATGCTACTGACATCTGTTTATTTTATAATCTCTATTTGTGTTTTTTTGTGTGTTTTCATTTATTTTCCCAACTAACTTGCAAGTTTCCTAAGATCAGGGAAATGTTTTCTCCTATTAAAAATTTAAATAGGGTAAGATGCATGGAAAGCATTCACACAATATGTAAACATAATTGGCCAAAGAGTTTTTGGGTCTTTCTCTTTTATCCCAAATTCTGACAGCACCGAGACCAAGAGGATATCTCAGGGTCATTCATGTCAAATTGTTATTCACCAGGTGTTCTAGTTTGCTAGCTGCCAGAATGCGATATACCAGAAACAGAATGACTTTTAAAAAGGGGAATTTAATAAGTTTCTAGTTTACAGTTCTAAGGCCAAGAAAATGTCCCAATTAAAACAAGTCTATAGAAATGTCCAATCTAAGGCATCCAAGATACCTTGGTTCAAGAAGGCCGATAAAGTTCAGGGTTTCTCCCTCAAGTGAGAAGGCACATGGTGAACACAGTCAGGGTTTCTCTACAATCTGGAAAGGCACGTGGCAAACACAGCATCATCTGTTAGCTTTCTCCCTGGCTTCCTGTTTCATGAAGCTCCCCGGGAAGCATTTTCCTGTGTCATCTCCAAAGGTCGCTGGCTGGTGGACTCTCTGCTTCTCATGGCTGGGTTGTTCTGTTCTGCTCTCTCTGAAATCTCCTTCATTCTTCAAAGTATTTCCTCTTTTATAAGATTCCAGTAGACTAATCTAGACCCACCCAGCTGGGTGGAGACATGTCTCTACCTAATTCAGCTTAACAACAACCCTTGATTGAGTCACATCTCCAGGGAGATGATCTAATTACACTTTCAAACATGCAGTACTGAATAAGGATTAGAAGAAACCGCTGCCTTTACAAAATGGGATTAGGATTAAAACATGGCTTTTGTAGGGTCCATAAATCTTTTCAAACCAGACTTAAATTGTGTTATTCTCCAGGGAAAAGAAGCAATTCCATAAACCTCTTCTCTGCCCTTTCTCCCTTCTTCACCTAAGTAATAACTTTTATTTTCATATAATTAATGGATAGCAATTTAAGTTTAAATGTCAAACAAAAAATTCTGTTTAAAAGCATTCATATGGAAGAACTTCAAATTCCAAAAATAATTTTTAAGCAGGTGGGGCCAATATGGAAATAAAAAAAAAAAAAGGAAAGATTTCAAAGAAAAAGATCAGAATTCAGCAGAGAGAGGAAAAAATAATCTCCACTGCCCAGAATCATTTGGAGATGGAAGAAGAAAATATTTGCAAAAAACATTTTGAGAAAAGAGCAGGAATAAGAATATGGTAGTGATACAATTAAAAGAATGAAGGAGCTAACATATATCGCATGCCCAAGGCCTGCCAAGACTTCACACACTCAGAGTACCCATATGAGGTTGAAAATATTTTTATCTTAAACAAGTAGAATTGAAGTTAACAGAATTTGTTACTTACCTGTGGTTACACACTTCAGTGAGTCATCACATCAGAAATCAAACCTGGATCTGTCTGATTTGAGGGTCTGCACTCATAGAACTAGGATGCACAGTCTCCCAATAGAATAAAATAGAAATAGTAAACATGGTAGATGGCAATTGGTTGGATGCTTTATTTTAAATAAAGAAAACTTTGAACTTTATTCAAAAAGAATTAGAATCCACCAAAAGAAGAATCTAACAGTGCCATGAGATAAACAATGGTTGGGAAGAATTATTTTAATGTGAAATGAGTAAGAAGAGGGTGGGTGTCAGGCATGGAAATGCAAGAGAAGACAAGGCAGTAGTTGAATGATGCTTCCTCAACCTGGGCTGTGATTTTGAAATGATGACTACACAAAGGCAGGAAATGCTAGCAAGACCAACACTGGTGAGGCCAAAGATTGCTGCTGACGTTGTAAAGTGGTTCCATCTTTTTGGATGACACTTTTGAAATATAGTACAAAATACATAAAATGTTCATGCCACATGAACCAGAAATCCCACCTCTGGAAATACAAAAGGTGGGAGGGATAGGGAGAGCCTGAAAGAACAGAGATACAGACAGATACATTTATTTATAACAGAAAAAAAAGCTAGCAATAAAATGGGTATCCAATAGTTGGGGAAATATTAAACTCTGGAATATCATATGAAGCCATTAAAATGTTAGTTATGATTGCTTAGAAAAGGATTTTAAATAGGTCCAATGGCAAATGTAAAGCAATCTTATATGCATTATAATAGCTATTATTTTTGAGCATTTATCCTAATGTGCCAAATTCTGATTTAAAAGTATCACATATATTAACTCATTTAATCTCAAAACTAGTTTACAAGGAAGGTGGTACTATCATCTCCATCTCATAAAGAGAAAACTGAGGGTGGTTATGAGTTACACCCAAGGTCACGCAGCACATGAGTTAAATGAGACAGGATTCGAACCCATGGAATCAGGCTCTAAAGCCCAAACTGTTAACCACAGTGTTAAATACCACCTTCACAGTTACAGGCCCCATAATTGAACCAGTGCAAAAGTGAAATACAGGTGAATGAAGCACAAGAAATACTGAAGAGGAATTAGCAAAACTTGGAAGGAGAATGAAAGTAGAAGATGGAGTAGACATTTTGTCCCAACCTTGTATAAGGTCCTGTACTAAGTATTTTAATAAGCAATTTCTTTGGTAGTGATTTTATTCAATCCTTCCTGGAGTGTTAAATTAATTTTTTGTGTCCTGTCCATATTTTTGGTTGAGAAACATTAAAATATCTCATAATTAAGATTTACCATTATTGCTCATGTGTAACTAGCCATATCTATTTGAAAGGTATACAAGCACATATAGACTTTTGTTACAAAATGAGAAGTTACAATAACAAATTCTTTGGATTAAAATGGGATGAAGCATTGTTCAGAGAACTGCACAACTCAAATTTTCAAGTTATTTTTAATTCCTCACTGTCTTAGGGGACTTGCGGCAAAGAGAAAGGAAAATTGTTTTCTCTGGAATATGACTGCAAAAGACGGAGGAGTTTTATATAAATATACATATACATATATGTGTATACAGTCAAAGAGCCCCACCCACTAATCCACTTCATATGACCTATTAAAAACAAATCTCAAAGGAATACTGCATAAGATGATGTTACATTCAACTTTTACAAACCACAAACTGTCACCATATGTCACGTTTCATTTCAACCCAATTTCAAAACTATAACCCTCCAATTCTCAAAGGTAATTTAAGCTATATCCAACCTTAAAAGCTTTCAACTTTAGTTAATGCCATCTTCATTGTTGCTTGAACATTATATACCTAAAACACAAGTGACAAATGTGGTAAAGCAACCAGAGGCGTTATATAAAAAAAGAGATTTTTTTCATGTGAGTTCTGGAAAAAAAAGTTTTATGACTCTGTAGACACATCACATGTATTTTTTTTTTAATGGACACCAAGAAAGTCACCAACCTAATGCCTGTAAAAAGGGAATGGTTAAAGCCACATTATAATAAATACTATACCAGATCATACATACTACACATACAGATTTTCAAATCACCCATATTACATACCATTTAAACAGAGCTCAGATGATTGAGTATTGTAAGTGAAGGAATTTTATCCATTGTTTCTAATACTATTTCAAATGGAATCATTTCGAACCTTGATTAAAAATGTATAGTGGTATGTCAGGTAAGGTATTAGGGAATAGAAACAAGCTTTAAGACCCACTATACAATTTTTTTATTTGAGGAGCAGAACGTAAGAAACAAAATAACACATGGTTTTAAAATAACACAAAGCTTGCTACAACACCCATCTGCACATTTCTCCTACCCAAAGGTTATATAAAGAAATAAAATTATCAAATGTGCACAAGGAGACCCACTCCAACTCAATTTAAGAAGTGCAACTGCAGTTGTCTTTCCTAGATTTTTAATTATGTGTTTGTTTGCCATGGTGGCCTAATTTAGTCAAGAAGATGAGCCAACATTAAAAGCTGGTAGGAGAGGTAAGTAATCCCCAGGGTGGGCTGCCTGTGCTCAAGAGTTTAAAAGCTACCCTTCCAGAAGCAGAAGCCAAGGCACGTTTGAGAAGGGGTCCACATGACAAGCAGTGTAAGGCGAGCAAATCAAATTTTTCACAATTAGTTGAACAACAACTGTGACAGGTTTAGCGCTTAGCATTTTCATTTGTGTGCTCAAATTTGGTTATCTGTCCTCTTTTATGCAAATGCGATGTGACAGGAGAAGCTGGGAGCACTCGAGCAGGCCAATCACTCACAACAGGGGCTTGGGCTGCTCAGCTGAGAGGCCGGGATTAAATGGACCGGATGCTGATGGATAAATGACATGAGCCACACTGAAAGCCTCATGAACTGATTTAAAACTTCTAAGGGAGGATGCCAAGAACATAATTATGCTTTATGTCCCATCTTAAACTGTCAAGAATAAAAAGATAAAAGAAGAATATAAATTGTACCAAATGAATATTATCAGCATTCATAATTTAACTAAACCCAACATGTTTATCCTGCACTGGAAAATAGATAAGATTAGGAAGCTGTGTTCATATACCACAGGCTATAGCATGGAAGTAAGTTTAAAAATTTAAAAGTAAAGCACAATGGAAAGAAATTCAAGGCATCTCAGTTTTCTTCTTAAAGGGACTCCATCTTCAGCAAGGCAGGGGTCACCTTGGCAAAGTCAGTACAACCAGTTCATCTCTAGTTATGTCTACTCCACTGACCAATATGCCTCTGCGAAGAGTTTTAAGTTCAAGTAGTATCACCTTTACCATCAGCATCCAGGAGATTCTGGGGAACCATTTCCAGGAACTTGTAGGGCATCTAATCTCTGTCCCACACAGCTCTGAGAGTCTATGATTCTATCAAGTCAAAGGGTTGAAAAACACTATAGATTGTTATTGAGTTTGCTTCACTGAGGTCTTATCATTTTATTATCTCTAGTTCTTATTTATTTATTTATTATCTCTAGTTCTTAACAGAATGTTTTAAAGCACTAAATTTCTGAGACAGTTGAGTGTCCTGTCTGAACACGGGGATCTGAGCTGCTGTGCTCTGTTCCTTTCAACATTTGACTTTCCAATTTCTCTATTAATATCAAACACACACAATACTTTCTGGGAATACATCAGTGATTTGAGACCAAAAGAGAAGACAGAGATAAAGCACACTTATATGTACTTTATGGATAAATATTTACACAGAAAGGGAGACTGTAATCTGAAATTGCTTTAGAAAAAGTAGATATATGGAACAATACAATGCACATGAAAACAGACAGAAAGAAAAGATTGTAGCAAAGGCAAATTATGTTTAAAGGAGCTATGTAATACCCATATTTGAGAAAATAAATGTAGAAATATTATAAGAAAACTTACTTTGTCCCAATCATTATTATGGACCAACAGAAATTTTTCCTATCTATAAGAACCTTTGATATAATTTATTTTGTTTCCATAATCCATACCTTAATTTCATCATTGTTTACCATAGATTTAGCTGGAATAGAAAATGTCATCAAATTCAGAAAATATTAACTGCTACACATATGTCTTTAAAGAAAAAGAAAAAATTTCTTGTGCATAAAATCTGAATCTAATTAAGTAAAGACTAAGTAAACCTTTTTTACAAAGCTGGAATAATATTATAAATAAAATGTTTGGTACTAAACAAACCTCCTTTATATTTTTTCATAGAAGTAAAAATAGCACAGAAGTCATAAATGTATGTAGGAGTGAGCTTGTTGGTCATTGGATGTAAACGCCTATTTTAACATGAATATACTTTTAGTAGATACTGCCTAACAGTTTTCTAAAGTGGGACAAATCACCTTTTCTGAAATAAAGAAATCTCCTGCACATCCCGTTAAATTCTCTTGTAGGCTACCCCAAAAACAAGAAAAAAATTTTATCAAAACCCAGTATACCCATCATATACACACATCTCAGCCAGAAAATAGTATGCCTAAATTAAAACTTACATATTGATTACTCCTAGCCCTTCTCCTACTGTAAATGCCTCATTGTGAGAAGAATAGAATGGTAGCCATAGTTGCCAACTCTGAGGCAATCTGCATAAGGAGTTCACCAAACCTACTGGAAAATGGTCAGTTCATTGGGCGGTTTCCCATAATAAATAATAAAGTATGCTGTGTGACTAAAACTAAATACATCTGCCCACAAATTCTAGTTTTATGTGACAGATACAGTCCCACTCTACATCTTTCAGAGTGTGTGTCACATTTTTCTCTCTCACCTATCTGGTTTTATCTTTTTAGAACAACAAAAGTCTTGCTGCATTTTTCATCTATCAATGTGTTTTTTCAGTGGTAAACGGGCAGAGCCCTTTCTTCTCAGCTGAAAGTGCAGGCTTACACAGCAAAGGGCCCGGACAACTCTACAAGCCAGTCATGGCATAACAAGGCTTATCTGATGCCAAAATGATCCATGCGCAGCGTGTTTGCTCTAACCACCAAGTCCAGTCCCTGGTGCCATTTTGTGCATAAAGCACAGATGTATTCCTGTCTTTGAAATCTGTAAAACCACCCACTATTTCTATAATAAAATTCATCTTTTATCTTAAAAAAAAAAATGGGTACATGAAGCTTAAGCAGCAAACCCAACTGCTAATTCTATCTGCTAGGCATGTCAATACATAGTCACAACTCAAAAGATCAACAACAAAATCCTGCAACAGAACCTCTGAGTCACTGTCAGTGACATTTACAGGCAGATCCATTTCAACTTCCCAAGCCATTTTCAATCATTCTCAGGGAAAAGGACTCAAGATCTGGATCTCTTCCCTCCAAGAAGACCCATGAGAATTTTCCACTTCTTCCTGGAAACCAGCAGAGCCTGAAAACGAAGAGTGCATGTGTGGGGGTGGCTGGGTGGGGATGCATTGGGTTTATCTTGAGTTTGGGGGGTGCGGAGTTTGCACATTTTCAAAATGTTGCATTTACTTGATAGTACACAGTCAGCTTGTCCTTCCCTGAGCTCCACATAGCATCTTCCTTCCAGTGCCTGGCTTTTGTTGACCTGACTGACGGTCACTCTCATAACGCAGCAGTTTACTTTAATGTTATTATCTAGCCAAAGACTCTGTTTCTATTCCTATGTTCTTGGGGAAGTGAGGGCCTTTCCTGGGAGACCCTTGGTTTCTGGGCACCTTTCTCAATGTCCATACAAGTTCCCCAGTGAATCCTTTCAACCCCCTTTCACAGCCAATGCACCCTCTTCCACTTTCTCTGAGGCTCTGATTTTGGTTCCCACAGTGGCCATTCACCACCCTTTCTAAGCTCTTCCCTGGGGTTATCAGTCTGAGATATTTAAGATTCCATGTGAAATTCATCATTCTTCTTTTCTCAGGCCATCCAATTGCATTTCCAAGCTCATATCTCCAGACCACATTTTCTTAAATAAACATCTGATTAATCATTAACAGCTATGTTTCAATTTTATAATCCACCTTAACCCAAACCACTAAAAATGCAAATAATTTGAGGAGAGAAATTCTTTTTTCTATAGTGCCAAATTATCTAAAGTATCCTTCTCCATTAGGCAAATTTCTAATCATCCTTTAAACTCATATCAGGTGTCATCCCTCGTGAAACCTGCTGCCAACTCCTTGAGACTAAGTGAGTCATTTCATTTTCTGGGATTCACAAGACCATTATAGCTTTTAACGTGTTGTATTATAACTACCTGCTAGGACTCCTGCCTTCCCCAATGGGACATGAACTCCACAAGAGCCAGGTCTGCGTTTTATTCATCTTTGAATCCCCCATTTCAATTCAATTCAATTCAACAAATATTCAACACCCAGCACTGTGTCAACTTCAAAGTTGGTACTCAATAAATATTTCATGAAACAATGAAAGAGTGAAGGAAGATAAATTTACATTATTTTAAAACTCTTTCCAAAAAGTTCTGGAAGAAACTTTCATTGTCATTCCCACTTCCAAAAGAAAAAGGGTTTCTTTTCTAAAGTCTTTTCTTAGACCTGGGACCTCAAGGTTTGTTTTTCCAGTTTGTTTTATGCTTATAAATTTAAATTGGGGTGATGAATAACTTGAGTTATATGGCATAGCACAAGTGACCCTGGAGGTAATCCAGGCCAGGGAGATGGCTAATATATTGCATGTAAGGCACTGTGCTCCTCTTCCTGCACCCAGAGCAGACAGCACTAACTGATCATGGCACTCTTTCTCATTAAGCTCAGACTCAGCCTAGGAATTCTCAGCCCTGCACTCAAAAGGCACTTACTGGAGCGGGTGGTCAAGATGAATCCCTTTTGCCACCCTGATCTAGTTCATTCTCTCATGTTGCAGATAAGCAGATAAGGTCCACAGAGATGAAATGGCTTTGCCTAAGTGATGTCACTAAGTATTAGAGCCCTAAGTATTAGAGCTCACCCAAGGCTCTTTCACTAAAATATATTTTTAATTCTATAGCTTGTTAATGAGAATGAATAGTTCAAGGATAGTGTTGCCTTTGCTCATTATTTCCCTTTATACTTAGAAACTTCATTTATTATTTCTTAACCTATTGTATCAGCAAAACAATGTATCATGAAAACCTCACTGATGTGTCACACCAAGCCAGTCTTCCTTTAAATCTATGAAGGCACAGTATTTCAAAACTTAGTTGCAGCTTGGCCGAACTCTCTGGGATAAGCATATCAATTCTTTTTTAATCAGAAGTGGTGTTTCTCCAGGGGTTAAAGTCTCCCTGGAGGTGTGAGAGATGACTCCCAGGGATGAGTCTTGCCCTGGCTCTGTAGGCTCAATAATGTCATCCTGACCAAAATGGGGGAAAGAAGTATAACAAATAAGGTATCAATGGCTGAGAGAGTTCAAAAAAAGTTGAGAAGTTACTCTGGAGATCACTCCTACCCAAGCTTCAGTTAGACACTGTTACCTATCATAACTTGCCAAGCCCCAACCAAAATCATTTCTGCCAATCCTAAAGAACACCTAGGGTGCTACATAAGATTCTACAAAGGTTCCATGCACTTTCCAGAAACCTACAACCTCCAGATGGGAGCCTGGACCAGGTAAGTCTTGAAATGCAGAGGTGCCAGTCTCTCCAGAGCTAGTTCCATCCTCCTATCCCATATTATCAACAGCCCCTTCCAACATGAAAAAGTTAGAATAGGCATAGCCCAAATACCCCTAAAATGTGGGAGAAAGATCAACAGTGATGGTGGAGTTATGCAGAGAAGGTAGGGTTTAACAAATGAGTATGAGTACTGAATCACTATATTGATGTTTCTTTTAATCTCCAGTACCTTAGAGCAGCTAGAAGTAAAATCTAAAGCTGTGGAATTGTAACCCATACCAAACTCTGAAATCTGTTTTACAACTAATTGTTGCGATGTACTTTGAAGTTTATTGCTTTTATGTATATATGTTATTTAAAAGAAAGGAGGATTATAACAAAGAAGATAGAATTTAACAAATGAGTATGACTGCTGAATAATTACATTGAAATTTCTGGTGGTATCCAGTGTCTTAGAGCAGCTAAAAGAAAAAAAACAAAAAATCGTGGAACTGCAACCCATACCAAACTTTAAAATCTGTTCTAAAACTATTTATTAAAACGTACTTGGAAATTTATTGCTTTTTTGTATATATGTTATATTTCACAATAAAATAAATAAATTAACTAACAAAAATATGAACAAACAAAAAGATTAAAAAAGAAAAAAAAAGACAAACAAGAAAACAAACAAAAAACATTAAATAAAAAAAGTGATGTTTCCCTAAAAATTTCCCATAAGAAATAGCAAAATACAAAATAATGCAATGAAAAATAAGCACTGGTTAGTTTAACTATTTGGTACCTTTCTAACAGCTTCTTAATATATCAAATTAGAAGTTAGAATATAAGGAAGATGTATCATCCATATTATTTTTGTTAATTGGCTGTTGAGTTTGTAATTCTTATAAATTTTCTCTCTATATTCAAATTATCCACACTACTGTAGTGAAAGTGGGAGCTCATGGAGGATCTTAACTGTCTTAGTATTTTTTTTTTGGACTGCTCAAATGCTGCATGTGTCTATCTTTATCATAACAAATGCCTATGATGTAACAGAAAACAAGAAATATATTAAGAAGTAAGTGCAAACCACTGTTTTCTTTTTCAGAGAGTGAGCTTAAAATTCCCCAAAGGGCTAAACTTGTTTCTTCCAAGTGGGCCAGTAGGGGTATAGGAAAGAAACACAAAATGTTGAAATAAATCAAAATTTAAGATTACTCGGCACCTTTTTTCTTTAAAATAGCAAACTGAAAGATACTGTCAAAAAATCAACACCCATGATACCTCAATATCAGAAATAGAGAGGCAAATGAGGAAGTGAGTACAGAAAACAACCCCACAAACCTGAAACAGATAAAAGAAGACAAGCAAAGTTCTTGGACATGGAATCACACAAAGGTTAACCATTTGAGAATAAGAAGTGAAACAAACTATTAGCAAATAACAATGATAATCTTTGGGGGAAAATGCCCATTTTTTTGTTTGTTTCAAGAAAAGATAGTTGTAACTGACCTTTGATTGATATTTGGGCAACATGTATCTATTTGTATCATTGAACAGGTGAGAGTGACATGCCTCTTCACAGACCAGAGGTATCAGAGAAAGACATTAACAATCTCATTTTCCTGACAATCTCTGGGAGAAATGGTGATGGCACCTATGCCAGTTTTTAGCCTACTACTTCTCAGGTCCAATCCAACTCATCTAGACTCAGCTTTGTAAAGTTGGGACTGGGTGTCTGCAAATTATATTTCCCAAACTAGCTTGGTTGCTGGCTTCCAGTAGGTTCTGTCAATGGGAGGCACTGTTAGGGAGACTGCAAGGAGGAAGAGGAAAAGATTCTTGCTACTTCCAGCTCTTGTGCGCATCCCTCCTTAATCATTTCCTAAACCAGCTATGTGCCGCCACCTCAGAAGGACAAGCTAATTGTGAGGTGGTCCCTTGTCCATGACAGCTTTCTATTTCCTTCTATTCTTAGTTCTTGAGACAGCAATGTGCCTCTCACTTTTAAATTGCAGAAACCAATACTTCCTCTTTTTTTCATGCGCTTACTCTTGCTCTCGATCTTGCTCTTACTCTCTTTCCTGCCCCTCCCCTGACCCTGCACACATACTCCCCACTTGTTACAGACCTGATTGTGGTAGTGGTAGCTCTTCCTGAGTTACTTATCTCAAGGTACGGTGCTCTCCTATTTTTGCTCTTTCAACAGATGCCTAGCATCATATTGTTTCCATTTGATCATGTAATGGATTCAGTTTTTCTGACTGAAAATGGGCCTTAGTGCTGATAATCAGGGACCATCTTGGGTACAGCACTCCTACCAAAGAGGAGTGCTCCAGCCAGGACGGTCTTCACTGATTGGGAATGCTTAGGCATCAAGAAATATAGTTTGCAGACACCCAGTCCCAACTTTACAAAGCTGAGTCTAGATGAGGAGAGAAGTTTATACTCTGTACAATTACTCACAGTTAATATATTATGGTAACAGATTTTGATGTCTAGAAATGGGGAACTAATGTTATTTAATGGAAATCTGTGCATTTCAGAACAATGTCAAGCAGGATTACCTATAGTTATTTATGTTCAGATTAATATTTTGGGGGTTATGATTTCATTCCCATTGAATAATAACTTACTTGTTTTACAAATGTACTTCCATACAGACTTGAATGGTCTCTTCTCTTGGTAACAAATTCAAATAAATTTTAGCTATTCAGGGTACCATGCGCATCCAAATAAATTTGTTTATTGTTTATCTATTTCTGCAAAGTAAGTTTTTGGGCTTTTAATTGGTATTTCCTTGAATCTATAAATCAATTTGGGTAGAATTGTCATCTTAACAATACTTAGTCATCCAACCCATGAACACAGTATACCTTTCTTTTTATTTAGGTCTCCTATGATTTCTTTTAGCAATTTCTTATAGTTTTCTGTGTATAGGTCTTTTGTATCCTTAGTTAAATTTATTCCTAAATATTTGATTTTTTTGTTTGCTACTATAAATGGAATTTTTTCTTGATTTCCTCCTCAGATTACTCATTAATAGTGTATAGAAACACTACTGATTTTTGTGTGTTGAGCTTGTATCCTGCCACTTTGCTTTACTCATTTATTAGCTCTAGTAGTTTCACTGGGGATTTATCAGGATTTTCAATGTGTAGTATCATATCATCTGCAAACAGTGAGAGTTTCCAATTTGAATGCCCATTTGGATGCCTTGTTATTTCTTGTCTGATTGTTCTGACTAGAACTTTCAGCACAATGTTGAATAACAATATTGCCCATGGATATCTTGTTCCTGATTATAGGGGGAAAGCTTTTAGTTTCTCCTCATTGAGGATAATGTTACCTGTGGGTTTTTCATATATTCCCTTTATTATGCCAACGAAATTCCTTTCTATTCCTATCCTTTGAAGTTTTCACAAGAAAGGATGTTGAATTTTGTCAAATGCCTTTTTTTTTTTTTTTTGCATCAGTCAAGATGGTCATGTGGTTTCTGCTTTGATTTGTTGATATGGTGTATTACATTAATTGATTTTCTTATGTTGAACCATCCTTGCATACCTAGAATAAATCTCACTTGGTCATGATGCATAATTCTGCTGGATTCAATTTGCAAGTATTTTGTTGAGGACTTTTGCATCTATATTCATTAGAGAGATTAGTCTGTAGTTTTATTTTCTTGTAGTATCTTTGTCTGGTTTTGGTATGAGGGTAATATTGACTTCATAGAATGAGTTAGGTAGTGCTCCCTCCTCTTCAATTTTTTTGAAGAGTTTGAGCAGGATTGGTACTAATTCTCCCTTGAAGGTTTGGTAGAATTCACTTGTGAATCCATCTGGCCTTGGACTTTTCTTTTTTGGAAGATTCTTGATGATCAATTCAATTTCTTTACTTGCAATTGGTTTGTTGAAGTCTTCTATTTATTCTTGAGTCAATGTTGGTTGTTCATGCCTTTCTAGGAAGTTGCCATTTCACCCATATGTCTAGTTTCTTATCATATAGTTGCTCATAGTATCCTCTCATTACCTCCTTTTTTGCCACAGGGTCAGTGGTTATAGCTCTTCTTCCATTTCTGATTTTATTTATTTGCATCTTCTCTCTTTTTCTTTTTTTAACCTAGCTGATGGTCCATCAATTTTATTGATTTTCTCAAAGAACCAACTTCTAGTTTTGTTGATTTTCTCAATAGTTTGCTGATCTTTCTGTAGGTTATCCAAGTGAACAGTTAATTTCTCAATTTTTGCTCTTTCTTCTTTTTTAATATAGACATTTAGGGCAATAAATTTCCCTCTTAAAACTGCCTTTGCTGCATTCCATGAATTTTGATATGTTGTGTTTTCATTTTCATTTGCCTACAGATATTTCTGACTTCTCTTGTAATTTCTTCCTTGACCCACGGCTTGTTTACAAGTTTGTTGTTTAACTTCCATATATTTGTGAATTTTCTGGCCCTTTGCCTGTTATTGATTCCCAATGTCATTTCTTTATTATCTGAGAAAGTGTTTTGTATTATTTCAATCTCTTTTAGTTTATTTAGGCTTGCTTTGTGACCCAGCATAGGGTCTATCTTTGAGAATGATCCATGAGCACTTGAGAAAAATGTGTATCCTGCTGTTGTGGGGTGTAATGGTCTGTAAATGTCTGTTAAGTTTAGTTCATTTATTGCATTATTCAAATTATCTGTTTCTTTATTGATCCTCTGTCTAGATGTCCTATCCACTGATGAAAGAGGGGAATTGAAGTCTCCAATTATTATGGTACAGGTGTCTATTTCTCCCTTCAGTGTTGTCCTCATGTATTTTGGAGCATTATAGCTCAGTGCATAAATATTTATGATTGTTATATCTTCTTATTAAATTGTTCCTTTTATTAATACACTGTTCTTCTTTGTCCCTTTTAATTGTTTTACATTTGAAACCTAATTTGTTGAATATTATTATAACTACTCCTGCTCTTTTCTGATTGTTGTTTGCATGTAATATCTTTTCCCAACCTTTCACTTTCAACATATTTTGTCCTTGAGTCTAAAATGAGTCTCCTGTAGACAGAATATAGATGGGTCCTGTTTTTTTGGAGGGGGCAGTAGGGTCCTGTTTTTTAATCCATTCTGCCAGTCTATGTCTTTTGATTGGGGAGTTTAATCCATTAACATTTAGTGTTATTATTGTAAAGGCAATATTTTCTTCTACCATTTTTCCTTTTGGATTTTATATGTAATAACTAGTTTATTTTTTTATCTTTTTACCTTTCCTGATATTATTCATTTCTACACTTTTCTCCAGACCACTCTCTCCTGCCTTTTCCTATCTGCCTGTAGTGCTCCCTTTAGTGTTTCTTGCAGATCTGGTCTCTTGGTCACAAATTCTCTTAATGATTATTTATCTGAAAATGTTTTAATCTCCACCTCATTTCTGAAAGACAATTTTGCTAGATATAGAATTCTTGAGAAATCCACAAATTTTCTTATCGAGCTTCAATGCATGTGATGAATTGCTTTTCTCTTGCTGCTTTCAAAATTTTCTCTTTCTCTTTGACATCTGACAGTCTCATTAGTAAGTGTCTTGGAGTATGTCTTTTTAGATCTATTCTGTTTGGGGTTTGCTGCACTTCTTTTTTTTTTTTTTTAACATGGGCAGGCACTGGGAACTGAACTCGGGACCTCTGGCATGGCAGGTGAGAACTCTGCCTGCTGAGTCACCATGGTCCTGCTGCACTTCTTGAATCTGCAATTTTATATCTTTCATAAGTGGTGGGAAATTTCTAGTGACTATTTCCTCCATTAGTCTTTCTCCTCCTTGTCCCTCTTCTTCTCTTTCTGGAACACCCACAATGCTTTATGTGCTTCATGCTATAATTTAATTCCCTGAGACCCTGCTTATATTTTTTCATTCTTTTCCTTATATTATCTTTTGTGTATTGGATTTCAAGTTTCCAGTCCTCTAGTTCATTAATCCTTTCTTCTGCCTCTTCAAATCTGTTCTTGTAGCTTTCTTTTTTTCCCATCTCTTCTATTGTGCCTTTCATTTCCATAAATTCTGTGATTTGCTTTTTCAAACTTTTGATTTCTTATTTTTGTTCACTCATTGCTTGCCTTCTTTATATCTTCTCTCAACTTGTTGATATTTTTTTCCTTTAGGCACTCAAATATACCATCAACTGAAAAGGGATATCTATATAATGCATAAGAATAATCTCTAGGATAACTTATCAACTCTGAAATCTCTCAGCCATTGACACTTTATTTTGTATTATTTCTCTCTTCCCCTTTTCAGTCAAGAAGGTTTTCTCAATCCCTTGATGCTGAGTCCCAGTTCATTCTAGGATTTCTGTTCCACATTGCCTGGGAATCATGTCCCACATAGAGAAGGGGAGGCCAGTGAGTTTGCTTGGCAAGTTGGCTGAGAGAGAGAGAGGTCACATCTGAGCAACAAAAGAGGTTCTCTGGGGATGACTGTTTGGCCTAATTTTAAGTAGGCTTAGCCTATCCTTTGCAGGGATAAGTTTCATAGAAACAAACCCCAAGATCAAGAGCTTTGCCTATTGATTTGGTGTCCCCACTGCTTGTGAGAATATCAGGAATTCTCCAAATGGGGAATTTGAATTTTCCTCCTTTCTCTCCATTTCCCCAAGAGGACTTTGCAAATACTTCTTTATTAAGTGTTCAAATCACTCAGGGATTTATTGGGCATCACACTAACCTGGACAAACTTACAAAATCTCATGCCCTATTCAAGGTTCCATGTACTTATAGTGTTCAGTTAAATTGTCCATAAGTTAAATTAGGAAATGTACTAGTCAAAATATAAATTTTGTGCCAAATAAACATTTCTCACTTTAGTTTTACACAGAAGTTGAAGTTTTAAAATATGAATGACCATCTATTTTCACCACCCTGCAATATTGACATTCCTTTGTTTTTCCTCATGCAAAAACATTTTTTAATTTAATGGTAAACTATGGTAAACCGATCTTAAGCAAGGCCCCCAAAACCACTGAACTGGGACAAAATAGTCTTTTCAATAAATGGGCATGGGAAAACTGGATATTTTTCATATTCATTCATAAGAATGAAAGAGAATTCTTACATTACACCCTATACAAAAATTAACTCAAATTGGATTAAATACCTAAACATAAGAGCCAGTACCATAAAGCTCCTAGAAGAAAATGTAGGGAAACATCTTCAAGACCTAGTAATAGGAGAGTAACTTCCTAAACTTTACATCCAAAGCTCAAACAACAAAAGAAAAAAATAGATAAATGGGAACTCCTCAAAATCAAATGGTTTTGTACCTCAAAAGACTGTCAAAAAGGTAAAGAGGCAGCCAACCCAATGGGAGAAAATATTTGGAAATCACACATCGGATAAAGGTTTGATATCCTGTATACATAAAGAAATCATATAACTCAAAAACAAAAGAACAAGCAACAGAATTATAAAGTGGGCTAAAGATATGAATAGACATTTTTCTGAAGAGCAAATACAGATGGCTCAAAAGCACATGAAGAGGTGCTCATTCTCATTAGCTATAAGGGAAATGCACATTAAGAGTACAATGAGATATCATCTCACACCTATTAAGAATGGCTGCTATTACTAAGTATAGGATTGCCATATAATCCAGCAATATCATTGCTAAGTATCTATTCAGACGTCATGAGTGCAAGGACACAAATGGACATTTGCACACCAATGTTTATATCAGCATTATTTAAAATTGCCAAGAGATGGAAACAGCCCAAATGTCTATCAACAGATGAGTGGCTAAACAAGCTGTGGTTTATACATATGATGGAATATTATGCAGCTGTAAGACAGAATGAAGTCATGAAGCATGTAACAACATGCATGGACCCTGAGGATGTCATGCTGAGAGTAGCCAGAAACAAAAGGACAAATACTGTATGGTTCACTGATACGAACTAACATTAAAAACGAGTAAACTTGGAGAATTTCAGTTAAGAACAGAGGTTATCAGGAGATAGAAATAGGGTAGATATTAGGTAATTGAAGCTGAAGGGATACAGATTGTGCAACAGGACTGATTGTAAAAATTCAGAAATGGATAGCACAATACTACATGAGTGTAGCACAATAATGTAAGTATACTGAATGAAAGCAAATGTGAGAATGATAGAGGAAGGAGGGCTGGGGGCACTATGAAACCAGAAAGAAAGATAGGTGATAAAGACTGAGATGGTATAATCTAGGAATGCCTAGCATGGACAATGATAGTGACTAAATGTACAAATGATTTGATTTTTAATGAGATTTGCCATGTCTGTTTGAACATCCTGAATTAGTTTTTTCAACACTTGTATCTCATTTGAATTGTATTGTTCCTTTGACTGAGCCAAATCTTCAATTTCCCTGGTATTACTTGTTATTTTTTTGCTGGCATCTAGGCATTTGATTTCTTTAATTAGCTTATTTGGAGGATGTTCTCACTCTTTTACCTAGGATTTTCTTGCTGAATGGATTTGTTCTTTTATCTGTTCTTTGACATTCAGTTGAACTTATCTAGACCACTAGTATAGGTTCAGTTTGATCAGATTTTTTCAGTTCTTGTTTTTCTGTTTCTTCCCCTGCCTATACGGAGTTCCCCCCCCCCCCCCATCTTTTTAGAAGGGTCTCCTCAGATATGACCCAGTCAGATTTTCCCAGACTGGACTAGCCTCCTCTCACAAGGAAAGAATTGCCAGCATCAATTTTCCCTGAAGGTGAGACCCAGCAGGTTGTCATACTTTCTTATGAGTCCTCTAGACTGCTTTTCCTATCCTGCCCAGCATGTGGTGCTTCTCTGCCTGCAACTTCCCAGCAGTAAAGCGATGTGGTGTCTTTAACTTCAGCAGACTCTCCGTGCCAGAGGCATGGTTGAGACAGAGGTGAGGTTGTAGGTTGGCCTTAATTGCTGCAGTTTTCCAGCCCCTGGAGCCTGAATTCCTTCAAGGAGGGATTCTAATTGAGCTGGGTCCCACCTTTTTTCTCGGGGGACTTACAGCTTTTAAGAAATGAACTCTTTTTTCACCTTACTAGTTACTTTGTTTTTCAGAAGAGTTTAATTCCGTCCTTGCCTGGAGCAGAGCTGGTGCCTGAAGCACTGATGGGCTGTTGAGTAGTAGAAACAAAGCTGGGGTGGGGAATCCTTTTCAAGAGCAGGACCCCTGCTCCTTGGATTTGTCAATCAAGAGTTTAAGTTTGTATGTAACTCTTTGTATCTTGAGGCTCTATGTGCCCCCCCCCAGCACCATTTTTTTCTTTTCTTAGGGTCCAGTATTTTGTGCTGTCTAAAAAAAAACCTCTGTTTAATTTTAGTTTTTTTTCCTTTTTCCATCAGCCCTACCCCCTCCCTGCTGGGGTAAAAATTCCTAGTGCCTTTAGTACTTATTCTAGGACTATTTTTGCTGGGGGCCTAGTTTCAGTAGTCAAAATTTGTTAATTAATTCCGCAAGTGGAAGTTGGTTGAGCTAAGCTACTGCTGTTAGTAAAGCCTGTTTCTTTTCCCTTCCAGGAACCAAGCTGCTGCTCTGGGGGACAGGCACTGGCCTCTGAGGGTTGGGAGACTTACAGTTCTGTGTGGAATCATAGCTGGTTCAGCTTGTCCAGACTGGTGTTCACTGTGTGTCTGGCCACTATGTAGCCCAAGCAGTTCTGTACTGTTCCTAGCTATTTACTAGCTGCTCTGGGGGAAGTACTAAATTCCACTTCAATAAACCACTATCCTACCCCCTTGGAAGATACTTCTAATTCTTTTCATGACCCACCCCCACCACCCCTCTTTTCTTCCATGCCTATAACTAGGCTGAAGTCCCAACAGGCCCCAAAAGGTGAGGTACAAAGTGTCACCCATGAGGAGGTGTACTATATTCCAAAAGATTGCATGAGTTTTCCAACTCATATAGACAGAAATCAGGGGAATATGTGTGGCAATGGATTTTAAGGGTGTGGAATAATGGTGGAAGGAATATAAAGCTGGATCAGGCTGAACTTGCTGATATGGGCCTATAAAGCAGAGATTCTGATTCAATGTTAAAGTTCAAGGGGTTAGAAAATTCATTAACAGTTTGTTTGGATGGCTGGCAGAAACATGAAACAAAAGATGGCTGACATTACCTGAGATTGAAATGCCAGAAGTGCCCTGAAAAGGGGATCCAAAGCTTAGAGATATTGGAATGTTAGAATGGATTTATCATGGAAAACCTGCTTTTATACCCCAAGAATGTCTAGAGGATGAACCTTTTATCAGAACTGTGAGAAATACATTTGTGAGACTAGCTCCATTATCCCTGAAGAGCTCTGTCATCATCCTTCTCTATAGATCAGATATTACTGTGGGAACTGCTGTCACTGAGCTGGAATCCTTAAACACAATTAGAATGATTGGATCCTGAGTTGGTGGAAGCCAGGTGGTGGCACTTAATCATCAAAGACAAGGTGGTATGGCTATCATAATGGATCGCAGATTTAAAGCAAGAGTCAAAATAATCTGACTCACAGTGACCTGTGGCCTTGGCTAGTAGATCATAGGGTACCTAGAAGTACAATAGATAGGCAGTCTACTAATTTTGTGTTTCAGCTATATAAGCAGAAGAGTTCTAGGTCAAGTGAACAGAAATCTAACTTGAATTACAAAAACAGAGGGTCATGGCTCTTTAATCAATTTCCAGACTTGAAGCAGTTTATAGACCCAGAATACATTGAATGAGGGGAAGGCCAGGTCCCTTTGGGGGAGGACCCTGTTACACTGACACTAATTTATACTGTTAATCTTCCTCCAAGCCTTCCCCAAGGAGATCAACAGCCTTTTACCAGGGTAACTGTGCACTGGGGGAAAAGGAAATGATCAGATATTTGGGGGACTGTTAAACGCTGATTTAGAAGTGACATTAATTCCAGGGGAACTAAACGTCACTCTGGTCCACTAGTCAGAGTGGGGGCTTATGGAGGTCAGATGATTGATGGAGTTTTAGCTCAGGTCCATCTAACAGTGGGTCCAGTGGGTCCCCAGCCACATTCTGTAGCTATTTCCCCAGTTGCAGCATGTATAATTGGAATAGACATACTGAGCAACTGGCAGAATCCCCACATTGGCTCTCTGACTTGTGGAGTTAAGGCTGTTATGATAGGAAAGGCCAAATGGAAGCCACTAGACCTGCCCCTACCTAGCAAAATAGTAAATCAGAAGCAATACTGGATTCCTGGAGGAATTGTGGATATTAATGCCATTCTTTAGGACTTGAGGGATACAGGGGTGGTGATTCCCATTACTTCCCCATTCAACTCTATTTGGCTTGTGCAGAATACAGATGGGTCTTGGAGGATGAAAGTGGATTATCATAAACTCAACCAGGCAGTGACTCCAAATGCTGTTTGCTGCTCCATATGTGTTATCATTGTTTGAGCAAATCAATACATCCCCTGGTACGTGGTATGCAGCGATTGATCTGGAAAATGCTTTTTTCTCAATAGCTGTTAGTAAGGACCAACAGAAACAGTTTGCTTTCAACTGGCAAGGTCAGCAATATACTTTCACTGTCCTACCTCAGAGGTATATCAACTCTCCAGTTCTATGTCATAATCTTGTCCACGGGGAACTGGATCGTTTCTCCCTCCCACAAGACATATACTGATGATATCATGTTGACTGGACGTAACGAGCAAGAAATAGCAACTATTCTAAATTTATTGGTAAGGCATTTGCATGTCAGAGGATAAGATAAATCCAACAAAAATACAAAGGCCTTCCACCTCAGTGAAATTTCTAGGTGTCCAGTGGTATGGGGCATATGGAGATATCCCTTCTAAGGTGAAGGATAAGTTGCTGCATTTGGCCCTCCTATGACCAAAAAAAAGAGGCACAATGCCTGGTTGGTCTCTTTGGATTTGGGCAATAACATATTCCTCATTTAGGTGTGCTACTCTGGCCTATTTATCAAGTGACCAGAAAAACAGATAATCTTGAGTGGGGACCTGAACAAGAGGAGGCTATGCAACAGGTTCAGACTGCTGTAAAATCTGCTCTGCCACTTGGACCATAGGATCCAACAGATCCAATGGTGCTGGAAATGTCAGTGGCAAATAGAGATGGTGGTCACAAAAAGACATAATAAAAACAAAAACAAACAAACAAAAAAGCAAATAGAGATGGTGTCTGGAGCTTTTGGAAGGAGAATCACAATACAGACCCTTAGGATTTTGGAGCAAAGCCTTACCATCTGCTGCACATAACTACTCTCCTTTTGAGAAACAGCTTTTGGCCTACTACTGGGCCTTAGTAGAGACTGAACACTTAACCATGGACCATCAAATTACCATGAGATTTGAGTTGCCTATCATGAGCTGGGTGTTGTCTGACCCACCAAGCCATAAAGTTGGGTATGCGCAGCAGCACTCCATCTTAAAATGGAAATGGTATATACAAGATAGGGCCAGAACAGGTCCTGAAGGCACAAATAAGTTACATGGAGAAGTAGCCCAAATGCCCATGGTCTGCACTCCTGCCACATTACCTTCTCTTTCCCAGATCACAAGACTAGTCCCTTGAGGCATTCCTTACATTAAGTAGACTGAGGAAGAGAAAACTTGGGCCCAGTTTGCAGATGGTTCTGCATGATATGCAGGTACCACTTGAAAGTGGACAGCTGCAGCACTACAACCCATTTCTGGGGTGTCCCTGAAGGACAGAACTTTGAGCAGTGCACCTGGTTGTTCATTTTGCTTGGAAGGAGAACTGGCCAGAGGTGCATTTCTATACTGACTTATGGTATGTTGCTAATGATTTGGCTGGATGATCAGAGACTTGGAAACAGCATGATTGGAAGAGTGGTGACAAAGAGGTTTGGGGAAAAGGTATGGGGATAGACCTTTCTGTGTGGGCGAAAAACATGAAGATATTTGTGTCCCATTTGAATGCGCACCAGAGGGGGTCTTCAGTAGAGGAAGGTTTTAATAAACAAGTGGATAAGATGACCCATTCTGCGGATACCAATTAGCCTCTTTCTCCAGAAACTCCTGTCATTGCCCAATGGGCTCATGAACAAAATGGTCATGGTGGTAGGGGTGGAGGTTATGCATGGGCTCAGCAACATGGACTTCCACTCACCAAAGCTGACCTGGCTACAGCCACTGCTGAGTGCCCAATCTGCCAGTAGCAAACACCCACCTCAACTCCCAATATGACACCATTTCCCAAGGTGATCAGCCAGTTATATGGTGGCAGATTGATTATATTGGAGCACTTCCATCATGGGAGGGGCAGTGATTTGTTCTTACTGGAATAGACATATACTCTGGATATTCTTTGCATGCAATGCTTCTGCAAAACTACCATTCATGGACTTACAGAATGCCATATCCATCTTCATGGAATTCCACACAGCATTGCTTCTGATCAAGAAACCCAATTCCTAGCAAATGAATTCCATGCTCATGGAATTCTCTGGCCATATCATATCCCCTATCATCCAGAGGCAGCTGGGTTGATAGAATGGTGGAATGGCCTTTTGAAAATTCAATTACAGTGCCAACTAGGTGGCAATACCTTGTAAGGCTGGGGAAATGTTCTCCAGGAGGCTGTGTAGGCTCTGAATCAGCATCCACCGTATGGTGCTGCTGGGTAGTCAGGATTCACGGGTCTAGGAATCAAGGGGTGGAAATGGGAGTGGCAGTACTCACTATTACCCCTAGTGATCCACGAGGAAAATTTTTGCTTCCCGTCCCTGCAACCTTGAGCTCTGCTGGTCTATAGGTTTTAGTTCCTGAAGGGGGAGGGCTTCAACCAGGAGAAACAGCAACATTGAACTGGAATCTAAGAATGCCACTTGGTCACTCTGAGCTACTCATGTTCCTTGATCAACAAGTCAAGAAGGGGATTACTTTACTGTCAGGGTTGACTGACCCTGACCATCAAGGGAAAATAGGACTGCAACTACGCAATGAAGGTAAAGAAGAATTTTCCCAGAATATATAAGATTCCTTAGGGCATTTCTTAGTACTACCATGCCCTGTGATTAAAATCAATGGAAAACCACAACAACCCAATCCAGGCAGGACTACCAATGGCTCTGACACTTAAGGAATGAAGGTTTGGGTTACCCCACCAAGCAAAGAACCACGGCCAGCTGAAGTGCTTGCTGAAGGTAAAGGGAACATGGAATGGGTAGTGGAAGAAAGTAGTGATACATATGAATTATGACGACGTGAACATTTACAGAAATGAGAACTGTAATGGCATGAATATTTCTTCTTTGTTTTGTAATTAGTATCTATGTACTTACACGTAAATCAAATATTTTTGTTTTCTTCATTTTATCCCTGTTATCATATGACATAAGCTGTTTTGTTCATGTTATAGTATTCAAGTTCTAAGATATCAAGTTTAAGGGTGAATATTACCCAAGGACTTGCATCCTATTCTGGAGAGATTGAATGCATTTCCAGTTGTACATAGGACAGCTGAGTATTGTTAAGTGAGGAAAAAAATGTGTCTGTTATTGTTTTCTATTTAGAGATTAAGTATGGCTTAAGGTGATGTGTATAGCTGCCAAGTTGACAAGGGGTGGCCTCTGATGGTCAGGTTCATGTGTCAACTTGGCAAGGTGGTGGTACCTGATTGTCTGGTTGGGCAAACGCTGGCCTGTCTATTGGTGTGAGGACATTTCATGGACTTCAATGCAATCAGCTAAAGGGAGTGTCTTTTCTGCAATGAGTGATGCTTAATGTAATCACTGGAAGGCTTTTAAGGAGGATTCAGAAGAGACAATCACTCTTCCTGCTTCAGCCAGCCAGCCTCTCCTAAGAGTTCATTGAGGACCTTCTTTGGAGCTGCCAGCTCACAGCCTGTCCTACACATCTTGGACTCTTACATTCCCACAGTATCATGAGACACCTTTATAGATTTTATATTTACAGATATCTCCTGCTGATTCTGAGAAAAATCTTAGCTAATACAAAAAGTAATGATAAAACTCTGGTGTTTGGCACTCTAAACATAAAAATGTAATTTGTGACAAGAACATAACAGGAGGAGAAGAAGAGTACAGCAATATCGTTTATGCATGTTATTCAAGTAAACTTAGTATAAAATCAAACCAGGCTGTTACAGATTTAGGATGTTAAATTTAAGCCCTATGTTACCCACAAATAGGATATTTAAAATATATATATAAGAGGAAATGAGAAGGTATTTTAAATGGTTCACTACAAAAGTCAACTAAATGAAAAAGTAGATAGAAATGGAGGAAATGAGGGAACAAAAAAGGTAAAAGACCATCAAAACCAAATACTAGGATGGCAGAAGTCATGAATTATGAGTACTTTCTTTAAATGTAAATGTTTTAAACTCTCCAGTCAAAAGGCAGAGATATGCAGAATGGCTTTTAAAAAAATTGATGTAACTATATGCTATCTACAAAAGACTTTAAATTCAAAAACCAAGTAGGTTGAAAGAGAAAGTATGGAAAAAAAATTCCATACAAATTGTAACAAAATAGCAGATAAAATAGACTTTTAAGTCAAAAACTGTTACAGGGGACAAAGAATGACACTATATATTGATAAAAGTCAATTTGACAAAATATTACAACTAAAAACTTATATACACTTAACAAAAGAGTCCAAAAAAATATGAAGTAAAAAATTGAAAGGATGTATTAATAGTAGGAGAACTCAATATGCCACTTTCATAGACAATCTGGACAGATGAATAATGAAATTCAGGCCATGAATAATTCTCCTACTACTAATATATCCTTTCAATTTTGTTTACTTCATATATTTTTGGACTCTTGTTAAGTGTATATAAGTTTTTAGTTGTAATATTTTGCTACTTTCATAGACAATCTGAACAGAAGATGAATAACAAAATTGAGGCCATGAATACTGCAAGCCAACCAGACATATATAACATTGAATCCAAGAATAACAGAATATATACTCTTCTCAAGTATATGTGGATCATTCTCCAGAACAGACCATATGTTACTTGACACAAACCCTCAATAAATTAAAAAAGATAAAATCTTTTGTGGTCTCTGACCACAATAGAATAAAGGCAGAAATTAATAACAGAAACTAAAAATTCATAAAGATGTTGAAATTAAATAATACACACTTAACCATTAAGAAAAATCATAATGGAAATAATACCTGAGATAAAAGAAAATGAAAACATAATGTGTCAAAACTTATGGGATGTGTCAAAGGCACTGTTCAGAGGGAAATTTAAATTTAAATTTAAATAAAGCTCTAAATGTTAACATCAAAAAAAAAGAAAGATCTCAAACCAGTAACCCAACCTCACAGCTGAAGTATATAGAAAGAGAAGAATGAACTAAAACAAACTAAGCAAAATGAAGAAAGTGATGATTAGAGATAAAAGGAATAGAGAAAAGAAAAACAATAGAGAACCTAGAAAGCCAAAAGTTTGTTCTTTGAAAAGATCAATAAAATTGACAAATTAGCCACACTGATTGGAAAAAAGAAAGAAGATGCAAATACCAAAAATCAAATATCAAAGTGGTAACATTACTACCAACCACACAGAAATAAGAAGTATTATAAGTGGATACAATGAAAAATTGCATGCAAACACATTATATAATGCAGCTGAAATAGACAAATTCCTTGAACTGATACAAGGAGAAATAGAAAATCTCAACAGACAGATAAGTAAAGAGATTGAATGGGTATTCAAAAACTTCCGAAAAAGAAAAGTTCAGGACCAGATGACTTCACTGTGAATTCTGTCAATCATTCAAAGAAGAAGTAATACCAATCCTGCTTAAACTCTTCCAAGACATTGAAGAGGAGGGCGCATTTCCTAATTCATTCTATGAAGCCAGCATTACCCTAATACCAAAGCCAGATAAAGAATCATAAGAAAAGAAAACTAGACCAACATCCCTTTTGAGTATACATGCAGAAATCCTCAACAAAATTCCAGCAAACTGAATCCAACAGTACATTAAAAGGATGATCCAACATAAGATAATCAATCAATGTAACATACCACATTATAGAATGAAGGAAAAAATAATGCATGATCACCCCCAATTGATCCATAAAAGGTATTTGACAAAATTCAGTGCCCTTTCTTGAATGAAACACCCAGAAAACTTCCTCAATGATAAAGGGTATATATGATATGATATGATAAATCCTCAGCTAAAATCACTCAATGGTGAAAAACTGAAAGATTTACTCCCAATATCAGGAACACGATGGGATTTTACACTTTTACCACTGCTATTCAAAATTCTACTGGAATATTCTAGACAGAGCAATTAGGCAATAAAGAAATAAAAGACACCCAAATTAGAAACAAAACTAGTAGACCTAATAAACAAATCCAGCAAGGTGGCAGGGTACAAGACCAACACCAAAAACCAATGTTTTTTTCTACACTTAATAATGAACAATCCAAAAAGGAAACCAAGAAGAAACATTCCATTTAGATAAGCATCTAAGAGAATAAAATATTTAGGAATTAAAGTTTGAACAAGGATGTTAAAGACTAATACATTGAAAACTACAAAACACTGCTGAATGACCTAAGTAAATGGAAAGTGAGCCTGTGATCATGGATTGGAAGACTTAGTATTGTGCAGATATCAATACTACTAAAAGCAATTTACAGATTCAGTGCAGTCCCAATCAAAATACCAGCAGCCTTTTTGGCAAAAATGGAAAAGCTAGCCATCATATTCATATGGAACGGGAAAGAGGCCCCAGATAGCCAAAGCTACCTTCAGAAAAAAACACAATCGGAGGAGTCACACATCTCAATTTTAAAATTTACTATAAAGCTAGAGTAATCAAAACAGTGTGGTACTGGCTTACAAGTAGACCAATGGAATAGAGCTGAGAGTTCAGAAATCTACACATCTCTGGGCAATTGCTTTCAACATTCAAATTACAAACAAAACTAGTAGACCTAATAGACAAATTCAGCAAGATGACAGGATACAAGACTTGACTTGGGAAGGGTCAAGTCCTTTCAGTGGGGAAAGAACATTCTCTTCGATAAATGATACTAGGAACTCTGGATTTCCACATGCAAAAGAATGAAATTGGACCTCTACTGCACAACTTTTAAAACAATTAATAGGATAGGGAAGATGGTCGCATAAGATAGGTCAAGTTCACCCCTGCTCCAAAGAACAGCTAGAGAAGGTACAGAAAAAGACTTGGAGCATGATTCCAGGATGTAAGTAACCTGATAGGTCTTCTACACGACATAGTGAGGCCCTGGTTGAAAAAGCAGAAGAATTGAGACACAAAGAACTGGAGACCCGCCAGCTACCATAAACAGCCCTGCACATCCATTTCCAGAGGGAGGCTTGGAGCTGTCAGGAGTGCACGAACAGGGAGATGAGCACAAGGAAGTATGCTAAACTGTATTCCTTGAATGTGCTACCTTTACGTGTGCAGCCCCCAACCTGCGACCCATGACTCCCCCACATTCCACGCATCTGAGCCCCATCACTGCACTCCAAGTATAGTACCTCAAAGTCCTTCCTGACACATTCCCACCCCATACCCACACCCTGAACATGCGCACAGACCTGTTTCAACCCGACCCACATCTGCCACAAATGTGCACAGTCTCGCTCCGCCCTCCTGAGACCCTCATACCCTGCCAGCCCCTCCCACTGTCATCTCCACCTCCCTGCCCCTGCAGGTACTCCCACCTGTATATCCAGACTGCCAGTGCTCATCTTCGTACCTCGGCTACACCCACACCCAGCCCATATAGTCGTTCAACTATTCCCTCCCCAAGTAACATTCCCCCCGCCCCCACTGAGCTTTGCGCATGCGCACATCAGCTTCCGGCCCCCAGATGAGTGCACATGAATGTGCCTACTCATGCCCGCCACCTTAGCTCTGTGCAAGCGCTGACCTGGGCATCCAGGCCACAACTGCCTTGGGCCCAAGCAGACACAATCCCATCCCACTGCCCCTGAGCTCCGTGCATGTGCACACGGGGGCCCTGCCACCCAGACCCATGCACACCAGAGCCCTGCCCCCCAGATCCACTCACTGCCACATCTACATCCTCTCTGCTGGGTATGCATATATCCATGCACAGACCACTTGACCCCTGCACCCAACCCCCTGTCCCACACACTGTGCACACCCTTGCCCCATGCTACAACACAAGTGCCCTTCTCCCACACCTGGCAGGTGCTCTCAGGCATATCTGTGCCACATAGCCTCTGCTCTATATAAGCAGGCACCTCTACCCCATCCCACCCCTGCACCTGCAGGCTAGGACTCCATCCACTCATCATCATCCACCCTTGATTCATGTCCACAAGCTCTATAACCTGTGCACCTCCCCACACATATACAAAACTGAGGGAGAGATTAAAATTTTTCACAGACAAGCAAATCCTGAGAGAATATGTCAATAAGAGACCAGCCCTACCAGAAATACTAATGTTCTGCTGGCTAAAAAAAAAAAGAGAGAAAGAAAAAGAAAGGAGAGGAAGATCTAAAGGAAGGAATAGAACTGAAGAGAACGAGTAAAGTAACCTAAAGGATAAAAAGAGAAAGAGGAATAAGAACATACAGATCTGAAAAATAAAATCCAAAGAATAAGATGGTGGATTCAAGAAATGCTTTTACAGCAATAACATTGGATGTTAATGGACTAAACCTACCAATTAAGAGATACCAATTGGCAGAATGGATTAAGAAATATAATCCATCTATATGCTGCTTACAAGAAACTAATCTTAGACACAAGGATACAAACAGATTGAAAGTGAAAGGATTGAAAAAAGATGTTCCATGCAAGCTGTAACCAAAAAAAGGCAGGAGTACTTATACTAATATAAAACAAAATAGGCTTTCAATGTAAAGACATCATAAGAGACAAAGAAGGACACTAACTATAGTAAAAGGGACAATTAACCAAGAAGAAATAACAATCATAAATGTCTATGCTCCCAATCAAGGAGCTCCAAAGTACAAGAGACAGACATTGGCAAAACGGAAGGGAGTGACTGATGTTTCAACAACAATAGTAGGAGACTTCACCACAATACTCTCCTCTATAGACAAAACAACCAGACAGAGGATCAAAAAGGAAATAGAGAACTTAAGCACTTTGATAAATGAATTAGACCTAACAGACATATATAGGTCATACAACCCAAAACACCAGGATATGCTTTCTTCTCTAATGCTCATGGAACATTCTCCAAGATAGATCACAGCTGGGGCACAAAACAGGTCTTTATAAATTTGAAAAAATTGAAAATATTCAAAGCACTTTCTCTGATCACAATGGAGTGAAGCTGGAAATCAATAACCACCAATAATAAAAACTTTCACAAACATATGGAGTTGAAACAACACATTCTTAGACAATGAGTGGATCAAAGAAGAATTTGCTAGAGAAATCAGTAGCTATCTGGAGACAAATGAAAATGATAATACAACATATAAATACTTATGAGATGTAGCAAAGACTGCACTGAGAGGGAAATTTATTGCCCTAAATGCTATATTAAAAAAAGAGGAAAGAGCAAAAAGTGAAGACCAACAGCTCACCTGGAGGAACTTGAGAAAAAAACAGCAAACCAACCCTAAAGCAAACAGAAGAAGATAAATAACAAAGATTAGAGTTGAATGAATGGGAGAATAAAAGAACAATATAAAGAATCAATAAAATCAAAAGTTGGTTCTTTGAGAAAATCAATAAAATTGATGGGCGAATGGCAGGGTTGACAAGGAAAAAAAAAGAGAGGTTGAAAATAAACAAAATCAGAAATGAGAGGGGGGTCAATACCACAGACCTAGAAGAAATTTTAAAAAATCATAAGAGGATACTATGAACAACTATATGCCAGGAAACTAGACAACTTAGATGAAATGGACAAATTCCTGAAAACACACAGACAAGCTACACTAACTCAAGAAGAAAGAGAAGAGCTCAACAAACCAATCACAATTAAAGAGATTCAGACAGTCATCAAAAATCTTCCAATAAAGAAAAGCCCCAGGCCAAATGGCTTCAAAGGGGAATATTATCAATCATTCCAAAGAGAACTAGCAGCAATACTGCTCAAACTTTTCCAAAAAAATTGAGGAAAAATAAATACTACCTAACTCATATTATGAAGCTAATATCACTTTAATACCAAAACTGGGTAAAGATGCTACAAGAAAGGGAAACTACAGACCAATGTCCCTAATAAACATAGATGTAAAAATCCTCAACAAAATATTAGCAAACTGAATCCAACAGCACATTAAAAGAATTAAACACCACAACCAACTGGGGTTTATACCAGGAATGTAAGAATGGTTCAACACAAGAAAATCAGTCAATATAATACAGCACATTAGCAAATCAAAAAGGAGAAATCATATGATCATCTTGATTGATGCTGATAACGCATTTGATGAAATTCACATCCTTTTCTGATAAAAACACTTCAAAAGGTAGGAATCAAAGGTAATTTCCTGAACATGATAAAAGGCATCATACTCAAATGGTGTGAGGCAGAAAGCTTTCTGCTTAAGATCAGGAACAAGACCAAGATGCTTTTTGTCACTACTATTATTCAACATTGTAGTATAAGTTTTAGCTAGAGCAATCAGACATGGAAAATAAATAAAAGGCATCAAATTGGAAAGGAAGAAGTAAAACATTCACCATTGGCAGATGACATGATACTATACTTGGATAATCCTGAGAAATCTATAACAAAGCTACTTGAGCTAATAAACAAATTCAGCAAGGTGGCAGGATATAAAATTAATGTGCAAAAATCAGTAATGTTTCTAACCAAAGAGTCAATTAAGGAAAAAAATTCCATCCAAAATAGCAACAAAAAATCAAGTATCTAGGAATGAACGTAACTAGAGATGTAAAAGACTTGTACACAGAGAACCACATAACATTGTTGAGAGAAATCAAAGAAGATCTAAATAGGTGGAAAGACATTTCATGTTCATGATAGGAATGTTAAAGTAGTTAAGTAGTTAAGATGTCAATTCTACCCAAATTGATCTACAGATTTAATGCAGTTCCAATCAAAATTCCATCAACCTATTTTGAAAACTTGGAAAAGCTAGTTACCAATTCATCTGGAAAGGAAAGAGACCCCAAACAGCTAAAAACATCCTAATAAAAAAGAATGAAGTGGAAGGATTAACACCCTATATTTTAAAACTTATTATAAAGCCACAGTGATCAAAACAGCATGGTACTTGCACAAAGATAGAAGTATTGACCAACAGAATGAAGAGTGCAGAAATAGATGACCAAATCTATGCTAAAGTGATCTTCGACAAGGCCCCCAAATCCACCTAACTGTTACAAAGTAGTCTTTTCAATAAATGGGCATGGGAGAACTGGATATCAATAGCCAAACGAATGAAAGATGACTCTTCTTAACCTTACATGTTATACAAAAATCATCTCAAATTGGATCAAACATTTAAACATAAGAACCAGTACCATAAAGCTCCTAGATGAAAATGTAGGGAAACATCTTCAAGACCTAGTAATAGGAGGTAGCTTCCTAAACTTTACATCCAAAGCACAAGCAACAAAAGAAAAAACAGATGAATGGGAACTCCTCAAAATCAAATACTTTTCTGCCTCAAAATTCTTTGTCAAAAAGGTGAGGAGGCAGTCAACTCAATGGGAGAAAATATTTGCAAATCACATATCGGATAAAGGTTTGATATCCTGTATACATAAATAAATCAAACAACTCAACAACAAAAGAACAAACAACCCAATTATAAAGTAGTCTAAAGATATGAACAGACATTTTTTTCTGAAGAGCAAATTCAGATGTCTCAAAAGCACGTGAAGAGATGCTCATTTTCATTGGCTATATGGGAAATGCAGATCAAAAGTACAATGAGATTGAACTTAATTGTAAGAGAATAGATGTACATAAAGGTGGTTCACAAGTGGGTCTATAAATATTCCTATGTTGAAGGTGAACATGATTGAAAGGGTTTGTATAGACTCATGTGTCCCACTGGTTAACACTACAAATATAAAAAGTTCTTGCATGAACACTGAAAAGATATGAATCTTGTCAAAAAGGGTATAATTTCAGGGTATAGGGGGTAAAATGATAGTGCATGCTCTGAGCTATATTTAACAGGAAAACATCAACAGTACCGCAGTAATACCAGGGGTACATAACTGGGGAAGGGACAAGTGTTAAGGGGAGTTTTGGATTTTCTGTTTGGTTTGGGTGTGTTTATTGGCTATCTTTCTCTTGGGAACAATGAAATTATCCAAAATTGAGAGTGTTGATGGACTGTAGACTTTGGACATTACACATGAGGCCCAGTACATAGAGATGGCTGAAAGACACACTGACTGAGAAGCAGATTGGCAAATGATGGTGTAAACATATGATTAAACACAGTGCTGCTACAAAAAAGGAACAAAGTTATGAGGCATGCAATGATATAAGTGAACCTATGGGGCATTTGGTGAGACAAAATAATCCAGAAACAAAACAAATATTATCTAAATATCTTATTTAGATATTGTACCTAAATAATCTTATTTAGAAAATATTTATGAGAAAACTGGGGTCTGGGGTGGTAATTGTTATTTCTGGATTTTGAGGGTTTCTGAATATATGTATAGCCTGGTATTTAGAGATAGGAATGAAGCCAATAGGGTCAGATTAAGGTAATTCAGACTACAGAGGTAGGAAAACATTGCCTGTATTTTAGAACTTCATGTACTCTTTGAGACCAAAGAAAGGAAATTTTATTTTTTCCAGAACCTAAGTTTTCTGTAGCACATAATATAACTCAACCTGTCTGGATAGATCATTTAAACAATCCAAACACAGGGAACCCAGAATAAGACTGAGGGTTTATTTAATCCTACATAGTTTAGTGGAATGCCTGGATACATCCCAGAGTATATCAAGCAGATTATCAAAAAGTATTGACAAAGTCCCTTGAGGGATGGAGAAAAATTTTGGAACTTTTAAACTTTACCACTGGAGAAACCCTGGATGCTGTGCCAAACATTAGGGACACGCAAATCAATAGGCCAAGCCCTTGAGCTTGAGGCTTGCTCTAGTGAAGTTTATGTAGTGGAGAAGCTCAGCCTCCCCATATTAACTCTCCAAAACCTAAAATCTCCAAATAGATCCCTGGACCACAGAAGTTCTATAATGCCCTTCCAGAACATCAACTAGTCCATTCCGCTATCCTATATTATCAACAGCTCCCTCCAACATGAGAAAAGTTAGAATGGGAATAGCCCAAATACCCCTCAAGAGTGGGAGAAAGCGGGTCAAGATGGCGGTTTAACAACGTGTGCATTTTAGTTCGTCCTCCAGAACAACTACTAAATAACCAGAAACAGTACAGAACAGCTCCCGGAGCCACAATAGTGACTGGACACACAGCATACCCCAGTCTGGACCAGCTGGACCAGCTGCGAGCACCCCCCAGAACCATGAGTTCCCACAGCTGCTGGGGCCAGCGCCCCTCCCCCACAGGCCGCTTCCCAGAGGGGAAAGGAAAGGACTTTACCAGCAGCAGGGACTGGGCACTATCAAATGCCAATTGTGAAACTAATTAACAAATTCTGACTACTAAAAATAGGCCCCTAGCTTAGGTGAACCTGATCAAAGTGGAGGCTGCTCATTTTTGCCCTGGCGCCAAGGGGGCAGGACTGACAGAAAAAGGAAAAAAAAGAAAGAAACAGAGGTTTTTTTGTGGCTGTGTATCTACAAAGGCTTGACTGCCTCTGGATACAGTGGCAGGACTTTTCAGGCTGCAACTGCCCCAGGCATAGGCAGAAGTGAGCTCTTTTGGGGGTTTATCTGGAGCCTGTGCCTTCCCCAGGGGAGGGGTAAAGCCCCACCCAGGTGGAATCCCTCCATCAAGGAATTCAGAGACCAGGGCTTGGTAATTTGAAGCCATTAAAACCAGCCTACAACCTCTCCTCTGTCTCCACCATGCCCCCAGCAGGGAGAGTCTGGCAAAGTTAAAGGTACCACATCATCTTATGCTGGTGGGACCTGCAGTCAGACAAGCGCCACATACTGGGCAGGATAAGAAAAACAGAGTCCAGAGACTTCACAGGGAAGTCTTTCAGCCTGCTGGGTCTCACCCTCAGGAAAAACCGACGCAGGTGACACTTTCCTCCTGATAGGAGGCCAGTTTGGTCTGGGAAAATCTGGCTGGGGTCTATAATATCTAAGTAGACCCTCCTAAGTGTGTGGGGGGGAAAGGCACCACACAAGCAGGGGAAGAAACAAAAAAACAAGAACTGAAAAATTCTCCTCTGTTAAACAAAACTTAAGCTAAAGGTCCAGATAAAGCTGAACGGAATGTCAAAGAACAGATAGACAACAAATTCATCCAGCAAGAAAACCCTAGATAAAAGAAGTGAAAGCAATCTCCAGAATAAACTAATTAAGGTAATTAAATGCCTAGACGCTAGCAAAAAATAACAAATCACACTAGGAAAATCAAAGATATGGCCCAGTCAAAGGAACAAACCAACAATTCAAATGACATACAGGAGCTGAAACAATTAATTCAGAATGTACGAACAGACATGGAAAACCTCATCAAAAACGAAATCAATGAATTGAGGGAGGATATAAAGAAGGCAAGGAAAGAACAAAAAGAAGAAGCTGAAAGTCTGAAAAAACAAATCACAGAACTTATGGGAAAGAAAGACACAGTAGAAGAGATGAAAAAAACAATGGAAACCTACAATGGCAGATTTCGAGAGACAGAACATAGGATTTCTGAACTGGAGGATGGAACATCTGAAATCTGACAAGAAACAGAAACTATAGGGGAAAAAATGGAAAAATATGAGCAGGACTCAGGGAATTGAAAGACAATATGAAGCGCATGAATATACGTGTTGTGGGTGTCCCAGAAGGAGAAGAGAAGGGAAAAGGAGGAGAAAAACTAATGGAGGAAATTATCACTGAAAATTTCCCAACTCTTATGAAAGACTTAAAATTACAGATCCAAGAAGTGCAGCATACCCCAATGAGAATAGATCCAAATAGACATACTCCAAGACATTTAATAATAAGAATGTCAGAGGTCAAAGAGAAAGAGAGGATCTTGAAAGCAGCAAGAGAAAAGCAATCCATCACATACAAGGGAAGCCCAATAAGACTATGCACAGATCTCTCAGCAGAATCCATGGAGGCGAGAAGACAGTGGGATGATATATTTAAATTATTAAAAGAGAAAAACTGCCAACCAAGAATTCTATATCCAGCAAAATTGTCCTTCAAAAATGAGAAATTAAAACATTTTCAGACAAAAAATCACTGAGAGAATTTGTGACCAAGAGACCAGCTCTGCAAGAAATACTAAAGGCAACACTAGAGACAGATACAAAGACAGAAGAGAGAGGTGTGGAGAAGAGTGTAGAAAGGAAGACTATGAGTAAAGGTAAAAAGAAGGAAAATTAGATATGACATATAAAATCCAGAAGGCAAAATAGTAGAAGAAAGTACTACCCATGCAATAATAACACTGAATATTAATGGATTAAACTCTCCAATCAAAAGACATAGTCTGGCAGAATGGATTAAAAAACAGGACCCATCTATATGCTGTCTCTACTCAAAGGACACGAGGCCAAGGACACAAACGGACATTTACGCACCAATGTTTATTGCAGCATTATTAACAATTACCAAGAGATGGAGACAGCCAAAATGTCCATCAACAGATAGTTGGCTAAACAAACTGTGACATTTATATAAGATGGAATATTATGCAGCTGTAAGACAGAATAAAGTTATGAAGTATGTAACAATATGAATGGACCTTAAGGACATTATGCTGAGTGTGATTAGCCAGAAACAAAAGGACAAATACTGTAGAGTCTCACTGATATGAACCGACATTAGTGAATAAACTTGGAATATTTCCTTGGTAACAGAGACCATCAGGAGATAGAAATAGGGTAAGATATTGGGTAATTGGAGCTGAAGGGATACAGATTGCGCAACAGGACTGAATATAAAAATTCAGAAATGGACAGCACAATATTACTTAACTGTAATACAATTATGTTAAAACACTGAATAAAGCTGCATGTGAGAATGATAGAGGGAGGAGGCCTGGGGCATAAATGAAATCACAAAGAAAGATAGACGATAAAGACTGAGATGGTGTAATCTAGGAATGCCTAGAGTGTATAATGACCGTGACTAAATGTACAAATTGAAAAAATGTTTTTGCATGAGGAAGAACAAAGAATGTCATTACTGCTGTGTGCTGAAAATAGATGGTACTTAATATTTTAAAATTTCAACTAATGTGTGAGACTAAAGCAAAAAATGTTTATTTGGTACAAATCTATACTTTGACTAGTGCATCTCCTAACATAACTTATTTAGATAGTTGACTGAACACCTTAAGTACATGGAACTTTGTATAGGACATGAGATTTTGTTGGTTTGTCCAGGTGATGCCCTGATGAATCCCAGAGTGATTTGATCAGTGAGTGGAAAAGTATTTGCAAAGTCCCCTTTGGGGAATGGTGAGAACGGGGGAAAACTCAATTTGCCCAAGTTGAATTCTTGATATTCTCACAAACAGTGTGGACAACCAAAGCTATAGGCTGAGCCCCTAGTCTTGGGGTTTGTTCATATGAAACTTAACCCCACAGGGGATAGGTCAAGCCTACTTAAAATTAAGCCTAAGAGTCACCCCCAAGAGAACCTTTTTTGTTGCTCAGATGTGGCCTCTCTCTCCAGCCAACACAGCAAGCAGACTCACCACCCTCCCTCTGTCTACGTGGGACATGACTACCAGTGGTGTGGATCTTCCTGGCAGCGTGGGACAGAAATCCCAGAATGAGCTGAGATTCAGCATCAAGGGATTGAGAAAAACTCTAGAATGAGCTGAGACCCAGCATCAAGGGATTGAGAAAACCTTCTCGACCAAAAGGGGGAGAGTGAAATGAGACAAAGTGTCAATGGCTGAGAGATTCCAAACAGAGTCGAGAGGTTATCCTGGAGGTTATTCTTATGCATTAAGTAGATATCACCTTGTTATCCAAGATGTAACGGAGAAGCCGGAGGGAACTGCCTGAAAATGTAGAGCTGTGTTCCAGTAGCCATGTTTCTTGATGATGATTGTGTAATGATATAGCTTTCACAATGTGACTGTGTGATTGTGAAAACCTTGTGTCTGATGCTCCTTTTATCTACCTTGTCAACAGATGAGAGGAACATATGGAATAAAAATAAATAATAGGGGGAACAAATGTTAAAATAGATTTAGTTTGAAATGCTAGTGATCAATTAAAGGGATCAGTAAGGGGTAGGGCCTGTAAAATTTTTTTTTTCTGTTTGTTATATTTTTCTGTTGTCTTTTTCTTTTTCTGAATTGATGCTAATGTTCTGAGAAATGATGATGATGAATAAGCAACTATGTGATGATATTGTGAATTGCTGAGTGTATGTGTTGGGAATGTTTGTTTCCTGTAATTTTTTTTTAATTAATAAAAAATTTTTTAAAAAAGAAAAAAAAAGTGGGAGAAAGACTAAAGGTGATGGTGGAGTTATAGAGGTCAGTCAGATCTAACAAATGAGTACTGATTCATTGTACTGAATTTCTTTTAGCCTCCACTACCTTAGAGTAGCTAGACATAAAAAACTAAAAGTGTGTAATTGTAGCCCATATCAAACTCTAAAATCTGTTCTACAACTAATCGTTGAAATGTACTTTGAAATTTATTGCCTTCATGTACACAGTTAAAGAGAAGGAGGTGTATAACAAAAGATAGGATTTAACAAATGAGCATGACTGCTGAGTCATTATATCGATATTTCTGTTGGGTCTCCAGTGTCTTGGAGTATTAAGAAGAAAAAACAAAAATTTGTGGAACCGTAACCCATACCAAACTTAAATATCTGTTCTATGACTACTTGTTAAAATGTACTTGGAAATTTAATTTATTACTTTCTTGTAGATATGTTCTATTTCATAATAAGAAAAAAAGTTAAAAAAATAGAGAAAAGTGAGCTAAAACCATAAAACTATTAGAAACATAGGGAAAAATCTTTATGACCTCGTAGTAGGCAGTAGATTCTTAGATTTTACACAAAAAGCATGAGCTACAAAAGAAAAATAAATTGGACCTCATCAAAATAAAAACCCTTTTTTGCATCACAACATTTTCAAGTGAGATGACAACCCAGAATGGGAGGAAATATTTGGAAAGCATATATCTGACAGGGATTTAATATCCAGAATATATAAGTAACTCCCAAAACTCAACAAAAAGCCCAATTTTATAAATGGGCTAAGGACTTGAACAGACATGTCACCAAAAAAGGTTCAAAAATGGCGACATGCACATGAAAAATGTTCAACATTAGCCATTAGGGAAATACAAATTCCAACCATGATGAGATACTTCATACCCACTAAAATTACCATTAAAAAGGAAAAAAAAAAAAAGGAAAACAAGTGCTAATGAAGGTAAAAATAAATAAAAACCCTTGTACATTGTTGGTGGAAATGCGAAATTGTTGAGGGTGTTTGGAAGTTCCTCAGGAAGTCAAAAATAAAGTTACCATATGAGCCAGCAATTCCATTCATAGGTATATACCTGAAGGAACTGAAAGCTGATTCCAGCAGAAATTTGTACACCAACATACATAGCACCATCACTTGCAATAGTCAAAAGGTGGGGAAACCCAAGTGTCCATCTACAAGTAAACAAACAAAAACACACACAAAATCATGAACAGAATATTACTCAGCTATAAAAAGGAATGAAGTTCTGATACATGTAGATACCAAAAGACAAATGATTCCAATTCTATGAAATAATTAGGACTATGCTAATTCAGAGACGTAAAGTTGGTTACAGGTTACCAGGGACTGGGGATGGCAAGCTGGAATTACTGTTTGTGGTGGTTTGAAGCCGTGTGTACCCAAGGAAAACATGTTTTTAATCTAATCCATTCCTGTGGCTGTGAATCCATTATAAATAGAACTTTTTGATGAAGGGTTACAAGTGGAATGAAATTTAAAAGGAGAAGTCACAGAAGCTGAATCAACAAAATCCAACAAAGGGAGAGACCAGGAGATGCAGTCAAGTGCCTTGCCATATGACAGAGAAGCGAACAATAGCCAGCCACCAGCCCCAGAATGCCAATCTTTGGGAAGAAAGCACTCCTCGATGGCACCTTGATTTGGACTTTTAGCCTCAAAAGGGTAAGTGACTAAATTCCTATTGTTTAAGCCCATCCATTTCATGGCATTTGCTCGAGCAGCCTAAACTAAAAACACTGCTTAATGTTGTGTTCCTGTTTGGGATAATGAAAAATTTTGGTAACAGGTGGCAGTGATGGGGGCACAATATTGTGATTATTGCTGAGTTGTACACTATAAATGGTTAAAATGTGAAATTTTGTGTTGTACATACTACAGCAAACTTTTTTAAACATTATCATTCATGACAAGAGGTTACAAAATAGTACTGTATATAATCCCATTTAAAATAACGTCATCATTTCTGGATGTTGGGCTATCATTCTGCCCCTTTTAAAGTTTTCTTCAATAGATTACATACGATCTTTTTTACAAGGATGTTTTGACAAAAAATTTTTGTCAAGATCAAATTTATTCACTTTGTGTATAAATACTTCTCAGGTTAAGTGAAAATTGACATTAATATGCTGAATTTGCAAATGTGTAAATTTTTTTTATTCTATGAAGTAATCAGTGTTTATTAACCAATGTTCTCCAACACTTCAAGTCAGAAGTTCTCTAGTATTTCATAACCAGATTGCTTTAAGCAGAATTTTATCAAGACTTATTGCACTTTTAGATGACAATGTATTTTCCCTTAAGAACAATTTAATAAATGGAGGACAGGTTGGCATCATGCTTTTTTTTTAAAACACATTATGGATGATAAAAGATATACCTGCAATGAAAAACAGCAAAAAAATATTGCTGTACATCATTAAAGAACATATAAAATGCCTATGCAGGAAAAGCAAGTCAAATTAGATGCTAGATGTTCAGATGAATACTGAAATTATGGAAGTTTGAAAACTGTCAACAGTTTGGAGGTTGACAGTATAAGAACTTTTTTTCAAACTTCATTTCAGAATCTATGGCATTCCTTCTTTGATATCACAGCATGATTTGTATACTTACAACTCATCACAAAAACATTTTGGCCCTCAAATGGAATAAAGTAAAAATTTATAATGGTAACGTAAAAGGAAATAGCAGGAAAAGCAGTAATAAGAATTTGTGCACGTGTAAGAAAAAGAGTCAGTATAGGCCAGTAACCTAACAGACTCGTACTTTAGTTGATTCAGAACTCAGGTCAAGTAAGAAGAGAGGTTAACAAGAGGGGAAAAGGCAATGTGGAGCCATTTCCTTGTCTAGACATTTTCAGGACTATTAATACCTGAGGGCTACAGATTTTTATTTCTATTCTATGTTAATATAATTGATGTAAGATGTAGGACAATTTTAAAAAGTTAACAACTGTTTTTAGTAAGACTTTTATTTTAAAATTTTTCAACATATAAAAATAATAAACATCATGGTTATTTAACAAACAAAACATAATTCAACTATAAATAATAAAAATGCTGACAACCCCACATAAACATGTAATACTATAAACATTCTAAGCATACAAGAGTAGTTTTCTAGTTCAAGTTTTACCTTTTTCAGTTCAAGTTTTATCACTTTTAAAAATAAACAAAAAAGCTGCTACAGCTTAACCAATTACTTTCGCTCCACTCAAAGAGCAGGGAATTTTCCCCCCATGCCAACACACATTCATGAAATGGGATACTTATGGGCACAGGTATTAAAAACTGGAAAAACCAGTCTCCAGGCAAGAAAAAGACTCCTTTGGTGTTTTCAGATTCAACAATCCACAGAAATTGTGTTAAAATAAACCACTTATTAAAGGAAATCTTGTGCCAGACAACATGTTCTGTGTAGTATCACACCCAAAACAAGTTCAGGACTCGGAGAATAAAAGTAAACATCTATGAATGCTTTGCTGATACTTAAAAAATGTATCTTAAGAACATTCACTAAGGTGCTGGAATGAAGTCTTGGGACAAAACAAATCTATTCATCAACGCAAAAATCTATACATCAATGCAAAACATACAATGTAAATAATATCTAAAACTCATCAAATGTTTTGTAAATATTTTAAGAATTACTCTGCCTCCTTTGAATGAGGCAGATGAGAATTTAAAGCAGAGCAGAATTACATACTATTTTAGGACTAGAAAAAAGTTCCACTTGAAATATGGGAAAACTGAGTCATGCTGAATTGATCTTTTTTTTTTTATTCCAGCAAATTAACACTGTTCCTCTTATCAAATATTTACTGATAAACTGAATAAACTACATTTGGGGGGATGAGGGGGGCTATAAGCTGGCCACAAATAAGAAATATAGTCATTCTGCATTATTAATTTATCTTCAAGTTATGAGTTGTTTCTAATGGACTGGGCTGTTTACCTAACCAAAGACCACTTTTATACTTATGCTGCTAGATTAGAGTAAGTTACAAGTGATCATAAAGTCTAGTCAAGTCTAGACAACAGCTTCAAATATGACACTGAAAGGTTTTGTAGCACCAATGACTTTTTCTTTCCTAAGACACTTGAGGGGCTGCATCACTTTAAAGTAGTATTTATCTTGTAAACAAGACCAAAAATATTGTTGATCTGTACTGAGCATATATATTTATAAACTCTATTAAAAAAAAACAAATATAGCATGACTAGAGCAGTTAATAGTGTAAAATCTAAGTATATTGAAAAATATAAAGATATATAAAAGGTTCCCATAATGCAATCATGCAGAAGTAAACTGCTTTCATTCAATTACACAAAAGTGATTCTGTACAGTTATCTACATAGCTCCATGGGAATCTTGTTCAATGAAATTAATGAATATCCTTATTTTTAATTAAATTAATCAACAACATGTGGAAATTTAAGCATAGAACTGACTTACTAGATCTCACAGCAATTTTCAAAAAGCACAATGATCTTAATGAGAATCAAATCATCTTGGCTTCTGATTTTCCGATGGCATGTTCAATCTTGCTTTTAATTGAAAAGCAAGTAGTAAAAAAATAGAAGACAAACAAAATAAAGCTTAGGGTTCTGGTATGTGGTCCACATCTATTAATCAACCAAAACTGTTAACAGCAAGTACCATCTCTTCAGACAATGTTTTTTGGGTTATAGAGGCAGAGAATTTTTCCTTGAAAAGAAAAAGTACCAAACTAATCTGGCAAAGTATTTACGAATAACCCACAGCTATTTGTTACTTTGAAGATTTGAAGATCTGAACTCCCCCCCACCCCAAAAAAGACAATTAAAAATGTGAAGTTATTAGGTCATAATTATGTTAAAAGACCTACCAAATGCACACTTTTCCTTTAAATACAACCTAAGTGTCCAACTGGTATGGATTAACACAGATAATTTACATTATGACAAATATGCTCACTATATTCTTTTTATTTTTCATGAAGACAAACGCAATGTATTTTCAAGAAAAAAAGAATTTGCAGAATAGTCAATTTCGCATAAAAAGGTGAAAAATGAGCATGGTTGGATGGAACTAAAAAAAATAAGGATGAGTTGAATCAAGAATATTTTGGACTTTATAATCAAGAGTTGTTACCAAGCATGAGTTCCAACTTCTCAAATGCCTCATGAAAATCCATGAGGAAATACTCAGAAATTAACTTTGTGAAAACTTTTTTTATGGTTTCCATTATAAAAAGGATACTTGGGGTGAATATTCAGGATGAGATTTAATCAGTCCTTATAAATTAACTTTAAACCATAAGTAATTTGGACATTTTTTTTAAAACAGGAAAAAATATAAAGTCTTCAACAATGTTAGACACACACTATTTCTCCTTGCTTTTAAGATTGTCTTGACTGCAAGTAAAGGAAAACATGGAAAAACTGCATAAATCTGACATTTAATAGACACTTCTTTCAATATTTATAATCCACAAATCATCAGTTATTACTCGAAAGGCAAGAAAAGTACTCTCCTTGTGGTTTTGAAGAACTAGGAATTTTTTTAAAAAGTATTCAGGTCAGTGGCCTTGGCAATTACTTCAGTGTGTATAATTAGAAGAAAAAGCAAGCTACTACTATATGTAAAAAAGTATTTTATCGTCTGTTCAGAATTATTTTAAGTGGCTATCCTAAACCAGAAATCAACTCTAACGCCCAGAAAAATTAAAACCAAACCGAAGCTTAATTTTTAAATCATTTTCTTAATTCTGAATTTTTCAAGGTAATGAACACAGCATCATGGTTTTACAGATTCCCTAGACACAATCATCAATTTGGCTGTGACTGAACTTAGCTCATATTAGGAAACCAAGAGGCCTTGTTCCTTCCTAAAATGTCTAAATAACAAATGGTTATAAAGGGGGGAGAACATTTATGAATAATGTCAGACAAAGCACACACTCAGATACACTTCTGGACTTAGATGTACCCTTAGAGAACTGAAAAGATAAGATGCTAATTATAGTACATGTAAACATCTATTCTAATTGAAAAAGGGCAAACATAAAATGGTAAGATGATGTTATTGTAACAGTCGTCTCCAGACAGGAACAAGGTCTTGCTGCTGTAGTCACAAGGCTAAATTCAGGCAATGATGATCTCTCTCTGCTGGAAAAAGAGAAGACTATTAACATTTTTTGAAAGTAGGAAATATAAAAGTTAAAATTGAATCACACCATAAATTGATCCCAAACTTTTCTAAACATTAAAAAAATCTATTTGAGGAAAGAATCAAAACCAAACTTGCAGACAAATTATAAAACAGATCAGCTTTGGGTTAAAATGATTTTAACAAACCTCTCTGCATCATGCTTCCTTAACATTAAGCTGCAAAGATGACAGTACTACAACAGGGATATGATCTAAAATTTTGTTCAGGAAACTGAGTAACTGACCAGACATCAAGTTTTTACAGAAGTATGGGTAGGCAAAGAAGCTTTAAGATAATGAACAAATTCCAAGATATCATAAATAAAAGAACAATTTTCTTAAGTGTCCCAAAGATTCAAAGTAATTGTACGCTATGTCTAAATTCCTTAAATTGCATACGATAATCATTCCATTATTTAACCACACTATAGGACAAAATTCTTTACTGAGGACAAAGGTCAACAACAAATAAAAGGGAGCACAGTAAAATGAGACGGTGCCTGCTACACGAAGACTAACTTGGATGATGATGAGTGGATAGATAAAATAAAAATACAGGTTGGGAGGGAATTAGGAAGGAACAAGTATAAGTTGATACAAAAGTAAAATTTTTAAAATGCTTCCAATTACACTAAGTAATGAGCACACAATACTGATAAACTGCAAGAAAATTATTTACCAAATTAGGAACTTCTATTAAACAAGTATGATATTTTCATTAGAAATTATAGAGAATAGAACAGCAGTTAAGTTCAAAGTTTACCAAGATTTCTTTCATGTGACTTTTAGGTAGTTATTTTGGAAGATTATCTGCTGTCATTTTATGGGTATAAAATATTCAGAAAGAAGAAATACTACTCTCTTCCCTACAGGCCTATAAAACCTGTATACATCACACTTTATATTAACTAGCCAGCTCAAGAAATTAACAAGAAGGTAGTTCCTGAGATATAGAAGGAAAAATTTTTCTGCCCTACAAATAATGTACACTGATGATTTAATTCTAGATTAAATTTGTATCTTAATTTCTAGGGTTTTAGATGAACAAGACAAGCCTTGAGAAAGACACCTGCAGAACTACTTAAACAGAATTTCATGTAGGATGTATTTGTTTTAAAAGGCTATGTAAAATACTTTTATAAGAGGAGAAAAAATACAAATATATAAATTCTAAAAGACCACAACTAATTTTTGAAAATCAGTCTGCATGATTTATAAGGGGGAAATAGGAAGAAAATGACTGATTATTCAATTGTTGATTAATTGATAAAGTTAATAAAATACTTTAAATGGTCATTAGTATTTCTACATTCCAAACAAGCAAATGTTCACTTTCCTTTTGTAATCTTTATATAAGCCACTAATTACTGTTCTAAGTAAGATTGGAAATACGGTCCCCATAAAACAGTTCTAATAACAAGAAATTCCCTTCAAATAAGTTCAGCCATACTTTCTACAGGTAATCAGCTAAAACAGTGAAGTCTTGTTGTTTTATAGTAAACTATTGGCTGTTAAACATTTGATCATATTACAGCAAAACAAAAGCTATGGAATACTCTCCCATCCTACAACAGGTCTTCATTAAATGCTTTGGGCATCATTTAAATACTTTAAATTTTTAGATGTTACAATTAATTATCCAATACATTTAAAACAACACCCCTTAAGTTGAGACATAAAATACTGAGTGAAAATGTAAAATGACAACTCAACCATCCCTTGAGGTAATCCTAATCAATCTTTTAATCAGCAAATTATAATTTCCCTCATTATTTTTCTGCAAGAAGCTATCTATTTTGTCCTTAATCCTCTTTCCACTTACAACTCATCCTACACAGCCCAGATCTCAACTAAAGCACAGAACTTGTTAGTAAAGCTGTAGAATTAAATACTCGTTTCAGGATTTATGTAGCAGGTTATAAAAGGAAAAGAAAAGACTAAAGTAAACTGACATGAAAAGGACTTAAATCTGTATTGGCAGGAGAACGATTGGCAACTATTATTTTTAGACTTTCTGTTTAGAAGCAAAAGGAAACATTACAATTAGGGAGGCTAAGTGCTAGTGAATATGTAAATTAACCTTTATTTTATAGGTTGAATAGAACTTGTGCCAGGAAATACAAGTATCTGGGAACACTATATACAAAAATATACCGAGATTTTCTATGAATCCTTATAACCTAATCTAAGTTGTTACCACTGAAAAAATGATAGAAATATCAATAGCAACAACAGATATGGATAATCAGTTCAGATACATTAAGTTATTTTAGATCAAACACTAATATACCACCAGGGGAACCAGAGAGTAAAAAGGACCTTAAAGATCATCTAGTCCAACCCCTTTCATTTTACAGACAAGGAAACAGCCCTGGAAAAGTAAAGAGTCCTCCAAGGCCAAAGATTTAGCTGTAGAGCTGGGACCAAAAGCTAAATCTCTTCAGCCTCATCTAGTACTTTGTACTAGGTCATCTTTGGGTATATAAAACTTGTGAGATGGACTAGATTAATGGCTCTTAGCAGTTCTAATCTTACCCCTGAAACTGACCACATTTGGTACACCAAAACATTAACACTTTCCTAATTGTGGAAATTCCACTAAGACTACATCCATCAGTTCTTGTAACCCCACTGGTGAGAAACTTAGCTGCATCAATTGTTTAGCAAAATAACCCAATAACTGAGTTCTTCAAGGAGATTTTTTAAAAAAATTGATAAGAATTAACAAGGGAGGTAATTGTCACTCCTTTATTGGAGATTTAAATATGCATTCATTCATTAATTCATCCAACAAACATCTGCGTGCCCACTATGATCCAGGCTTTGTGATAAGCACTAGAGATAAAAAGATGAATAAGACATGGTCCCCCTTCCTTTAGGAGCTTGCACTCTAGTGGGGAAGACAAACATATAAACCAGATAGATTATATTACAACATAAGTAACTGTAACAGAGATATGAACAAAGTGCTGTATTAAAAGGGAGGGTAAAGGTATGAACTGGCTAATGACCAAAAACCCTACTAATTCTGTGCAGTATCTTTGAAGATAAGAACTACCAAGTTTACAATAAACACAATCTCATGCTCGATGAATACTTAGAAAAGGAGACAGTGAGATAAGTTAAAAAAAAAAAAAGTTGGCTCTGAAAGCAGAATTCCTATATTCAAATCCAGTCCTTCCACTTACTAGCTGTGACTTTGGGCAAGTCACTCCATCTCTATTAGCCTAAGTTTCCTTATCTGTAAAATGGGAATTAACAAAAACTTTAAAGGGCATCTTAAGGTTTAAATGAAAACACATGAAAGTACATATTCATTAATTTTAAAAATCCAGTAGCAATCAAATACTACAGAATATTTATAATTAAAATTATATTAATATTAACAAAAACATAATTGTGAAACTAACTGATGTTACTGAAATGTAATTCCCATACTCTGGGACCAAACTGAAATATGCTTGTCTTCTGATTCATTCAATGCAATATGGCTCAAAACATTTTAGGTTCTAGGTTACAACAGAATTCTAGACTAGGGAAATTGACTAGCTACTTACAGATACCAATAAACAGAACAGGTGATTTCCATTACATTAAAAGGAAATTTTACAATAATTTAAAAAATAGGTTAAATGTACTCATCAAATTAAAAAGCCAAAAGTCAGCATGGAGATTTAAGTGGCCTTTGAAAGATTTACTTTCTTTGTAATACCTGTTTGGTGTAAAGAGAAGAAACGTGAGCCTCTGCCAATTTGGCACCTTTCACGACTACTAAAAAGAAAAGAAAACACACTTACCTAATGAATCAGAATAGCACATAGTCAACACACAGAGACTATATAAAAAAAAATATCATTGCTCTAATGGGGGCATGTCACCATTTTGACATCTGAAGTCTGAGTCTGAAATTTTAAATATGAATATATGCACCAATTGGAAGCCATCCCTATGAAACAGTATAACCATTCAGAACATAACACATCCTTAACCCCAACTGTGGAAAAAAGAAGAAAAAGAACAGCATCCACTAGTTATTCCACTAGGAAGAAACTATGATGGTGGTAGAATAAGTTTTGTGATTCATGAAAACTAGGTATAGGAAGAAAGTGATTTGAAAAATGTGACCTTGCTATCAAGGGGCAGAAACACTTGTAATCATAATGATAAAATAAAAGATAAATATATATTCTCCCACCCCCTCCTTCTACAAAGAACTCATTTATTTCCTGGAAAATTTTGTGTCAACTTTCAGTAACCACATTCAGCTGCCAGAGAAATCCATTTAAAAATCACAATATTTGTGCAAATGTCAAAGATTTTTATACAAATATAGGAAATGCACACTTAAAATATCAGACTGGAACACTTACCAAACAGTGTTTTCCTAAAGTAGTATCTATAGTACATTTCTTTATTCATACATCTTCAAATGGTCAAGTGTTCTTTCATACATCCAAAATGTAATGTGATGCTTTCTTATTCATCAAATGTTAGCTCTACTTGAAGTCTGGTTCCAAACTAATCAGCCTGCTTTTAAATTTTAAGACATCTGTTGAAAATTTATAGGATCAAACCAAACTGAAGTGGTATAAATTTTAAACAATGGATTGTACATTATTGTAAAGGTACCAGTAACCATTATTATAAGTTAGTGATTATAGCTCCTTTTATGATAATTGAGGGGAAGGGCAGATCACCGGCTGGAATGGTCTATTTATTTTAATTTTTTTTCTTTTTTCTTTTTTTATATCAAGGAACATTGTCTTGTCTTTTTTTTTTTCTTGTCATTGTTTTTTTTTTTCTTTTCTTTTCTTTTTAAAAGACCATTCCACTTTATTTTTAACATCTGAATGCGTAAGGGCTCATATGCAAAGCAGTCATACACCATTATCATTAAAACCCATATGGTAAAATACATACACAAGTCCAACAAAAGGCTAATACATAGTAAAGCCTAAGCATACTACTATGTAATATTATGAATACATAACTTGAAGACTTTAGTTAGAGTACTATGTTATCTATTCATTTTTGAAAACATTCATTAAGGTTTTAAATGCAAATTCATTCCTTATTTGGAGTAAAACAAAAATCCTCTAAATTTAACAAGTATTGGTCATAAGTTTCAGACCTATTCATTGAATTACAAAGAACCCAAAGAATTCTGTAATGTTCAGAAGTATGTAATAAAAACATTGCATATGTTTCTAGTGTGATGTCTTTAGCAATTGTTTACTGAAATAAAATGCAAACATCCATCTTTCAAAATACAGGATCAGAAGGTAGTTTTCTTCTCTTTTGTCTATTTGTGAAATCCATCTTCATCACATTTTACCAAAAATTGTTTTTACAAATATGTAAAAGTACATTAGATAATACTAATGAAACACAGGTAGAGTTCTAGCATATGCAGATCAATGATCAGTCAAATCATCTTCTCCAAGAACGAGATTCATTGTCCTCTTCTTCTTCATCATCATCTTGAAGTAATGAGTCATCCACCAAAGACTCTTCCTGAAACTTTAGGTTAAAATGTATTTAGGAATTTACCCAAAAGAAAAGAAAAAGAAAAGAAAAAAGGTGATACTTTTAAATACTGATCTCTCTCAACAGAGTCGAATACAAAGGTATTTCTATAGCTAGAACATTCAAGAAACAAAGAAAAGCAACCTTTATCCACTCAATGGCTTCCCTAGTATATATCTATTCTATTACTTACATGAAACAGTCCCTAAATACCAAGGAAAACCTTTGTACATGCCCTTTTCCCAACCTCTCTTTACCAAATTATATCATCTTCTACCTTCAAAATATTTCTCAATACTTTTTTTAAAGAAAATATTAAGTCCTCTCTGACTTGCCTCATCTAACTAAATCAACCAATAATCTGCATAAAATTTCACATTTTTTCTATTGAATGTAAACACTTTTTTTTAACAGCATTCCTTTTCCCCAATGCCTACAATTTAAGAGCTTCTCAAACTGCTTTTTCAAACTTTTCAAAATACCTAATACCAGGAGCTCTCCTGCTTTTCTCCCCATTCAATTCAAACTCATGGAAGGACAAAGGTATAATCTAAAATATAAAATGACAAATCATGTATATGAGTTTCAAAATAACATTTTATTCTTGCATTTGACTATGGATATGTATAACAGCCCTGAAATGCCCTTGAAAAGAAACGAAGTGCCATTTATGAAAATCTAACAGATAAAATACGGAATCATGTAGCTTCCCCACCTTACCTTTATTTCTTAACTTCCTCAATGTTTTTGTCTACAACTGATTTCACGATTAAGCAAAACAGAGTTGCTTATTTCTAAGTTTGTGATTTCAAAGGGCTCCCCTACTTCATTGTTCTATATACCCACATCTACCTTAAAACTAATTGCTGTTATCCAAGAAAAATGCACTCGTCAACACCCTTTCTTGAAGCTCATTCCCCTGGCCTTTCTCAACTTTACTCCCTGCACAATTTTTGGCTATGCAAAGCTTTCTTTATCACTTAGGGCCCAGCTCCACTGTCATACCTCCTTCAAGATTCTTCTGGACAAAAACAATCACACCTTCCCCTGGGTTGTTGAAACATGTTGTTCAAATCTGTATTCAGCATATCAGTCTGCCTTATTTCGTAATTCGTTTATGTTTGCCACCAACCCCCTTCCCAAATTATAAGCTCCTTGATGATAGGGACCGTGTCTTATTCATTTTTGTGCCTATCACAGTACCTACCATATAGCAGGCATTCTTTCTACTAAAAAGATATGAATTGAAATAAAGGAACACTGAAGTGTTAAAAGCAATTGAATAGAATAGATACCCTAAAACTTAAAATGTTACAAGGTTTCCTGTGAATAAAAATCTAAATAATTAATTTTCTTCTAAGAGTATACAAAAAGTGAGCATATATATGATTTTCATATATTCTCTTTGTATTAGCAATCTACAGCTCTTCTCATTAATCCAGAAAATTTAAAGTTGATTGCATTTATGTGATATTCCCTGCCTGGAATATGGCACAGGAATAAAGGTTTTATGTTAAAATCACAGCCATAAAACCACGTTTTACATGAAAACCATGAATACTTGACAGCAAAATCAAGTGGGGGGAGAAAAGAACATACTTCCTCTTCATCAGGTTCAACGTCTTCTGTTTCAACAGCTGAAATATTAGTTACTGGTTTATTCCATGCCAGTTTTAGATCCTGCCCTTTGAAACGAGCTCCATGAACTGCAGCCTAAAACAATTAAGGACATTGGAATATAGAACATTAATAATTTATGAAGAAATTTAAATTTTGTAGTTCTTTATATTTAAATTAAAAAACAAACAGCTAAACACAAAAGTGAAGACAGCTGTCTTATTCATTGCTTGTGGTTGTTTACTCCTCAATTTATTATATTATAATTTACAATTTAAATTTTTACAGTTACTTATTTCTAAAAACAGTCTAGGGATTGGTATTCATTTAAAAAAAAAACAACCCAACAGTAATTTCTCATAACTGAGTAGATCTAGTTCACTAATGACCAATATCTGACTTGAAAAATGAGGTCTGCCATTTATAATACAACAAAACTGTTATTTAAGACATTTCAAGATCTTGGCTGTAGAGTCAACATCTAAATCAGAACCAACAGCCAGAAAATGTATTTTCTTGCATTTTCTTTGTTATTTTACAAATGATATATTTGTCAAATATAATTGGAAACCCTTCACAAATAAGAATTTATTTATTAACTTTTAAGAACAAACACTATACCCACAAACCAAAAACTCCCCATTTCCCCTTTCTACCATCCCGATAACCTTTAATCTACTTTCTGTTTCTGCAAATGTGCTATTTCTAAATATCTCATGTAAGTGACATCATAAAGCATTTGTCCTTATGTGCCTTGTTTATTTCACTCAAGATATGATCAAGGTTCATGAACGTTGCAAGCATGTCTGATAACTTCATTCCTTCTTAGGTCAAATAATATATCATTGTATATATGTACCACATCTTGTTTAACCCTTTGTTGATGACTGTTTCTACCTTTTAACTACTGTGAATAATGCTACTATGAACACTGGTGTAGAAGTATCTCTTTGAGACCCTGATTTCACTTTCTTCGGGTATATAGCTAAGAGTGAACTGCTGGATTATACGGTAATTCCAATATTAACTTTTTGAGGAACTGCCACGTAGTGTTCCACAACAGCGACACCATTTTACATTTAGACGAGCAATGCACTAGAGTTCCAATTCTCTATATATCATCCTCTCCAACATCTGTTATTTCTTGTTTTGTTTTGTAATTTTGTTAAAATAAGAGCCATCCTTGTGGATGTTAAGTGGTATTTCACTGTGATTTTGATTTGCGTTTCTCTCATGGCTGAGACTGAGCATCTTTTCATATGCTTTTCAGCTGACAAATGAGAATAATTTGTAACTGTAAAATATCACATATTTTCAAATTATATCAACTGATCCCAACTACTATAAAATGCTTGATATATCAATATTAGCAAATATAGTTCAGTGAAGAAAAAAATGTATAACTTTCCTATTGTAAAACACAGTATTTCCTACAAAGCTTATCTAATTGAAAATGATAAAAGTATAAAAGTTAAAGCTTAGGAAATAGTCAAGTCTAAGGGCTTGCTACATTAAGGCCACTTTGGAAATCGTGCATTTAAATTAAGGTAATATGAACTAATATAAACCAATGTTAGCAAACATACTGAAATAATGCATAGTCACAAAAAAACAATAGTATAATCTCAAAATACAGCATAATGTGAAAGGTAGAAACAATTACTAGTTCAATGACATCTTAACATGAGTTGTGTGATAGTTAAGTCTGCAGGTATAAAATTTAAATCTGCTCACATAAATTTCTGATAAATTTAAAATACTTCATGCCTGTTAAAATGCAGCTCAGTAGTTTTTGGCCCATGGCTTCATCACAATGCCATACACAACTGCCATACACAACTAGAATTCTTTCAAAGAATTCAATATGATAATTAAGTTCAAAAACAACTAATTTTTTGAAACTATAATCATTATTTAAAATATGTATCAGTATATGGAATTCCAATCGTTTCATGAAAAATGCCCACTCATTTACTTGTTTTTTCACACAGCTAAAAAAGGCAAAAAACATCACTGACACTTCCTATAACAAGATCTTGACAAAAAGTTCTGATGACCTAATTTTATAAATCTCTACATTCAGCACACACTTTTTCACATTTATAAGGTAAATCTCCAGAGTTTCAATTTTAAAATTATTTACAGGATTTTCAAAGCTCATTTGTAATTAACTTTTTATTAACTTTACTTTATTAGAAACTTTTCCCTATGAAACTGCATAAATTTTGCAATAACTGAGTTCTTGCTTTTTGAACATGCAGATTTATTTAAGATAACTATACATTTCTAAGATGCCAAATTTCATCTACAACTATGTGATTACCAAGAGCACCTGATTAACACATAGGGTGGACTGTATGGTGTGTGAATAAAACCGTTTTAAAAAAAATGCACCTACAACCCACTATTTTAGATTTTAGAACTCCAGAAACTTCATGCCACATGAAATAAGAAATCATAATCCAAAATTATCTCATTCCTAGGAGATAACCACTATTTTATGAAGAGTCTGGAGTAAAGTCCTGCAAACAGTTTTCTCTATGCACATGTATATAAATATATGACATATTTATGGAAACATACTTTACTGATTTTATAGCTTGCTAAATTCTTCATAGATATCTTTCCATATCCACGTGAATGGCTGTCACTTTTTATGAATGGCTATATATATTATATATTTAGCATAATTAAACCAATGTTTTATTCATAAACATGAACAAACTCATGTACTTGTACATCTCGTGTAAATAGGAATAAAATGTTTCTTGACTTTTATCAAGAGCTGGTCTGATTCCATTTTTCTAACTGGCGTTTTATCATATTTATGGCAAAGTATTTTTTCCCCAATTGGATTTTGATTATTTATGGTGCATGTTTTTATTGGAGAGAAATGGGTTGCTGTTCTTTTATCTTCATTTTTGCCATGAAGAAATTTAAAATTTTCATATAGTCAAATTTAATGTTTTCTTTTATAGCTTCTCAATATTATGTCATGCCCAGAAAAGACTTCTATACCCTAAAATTATTTTCAGAAATTTCCTAGCTTTTTAGCTATGTTTTAAACAGTATGAAAGAAAAAAGTATAACTTTGATCCAATTTGAATTCATTTTGATATAAAAAAATAAAATGTAAATAATGTCTTAAATTTTCTAAGCAGCTAGTCGGTTGTTCCAACACTGACTACTGAATAATCTGTTTTATTCCTGACTTTAAAACATCTCCTGAGGCAAAGCTTAGATGGAGAGTATGTAATTTTCTTCATAGGTCTTTGTTTAGTTAACACATCACTGCATATTGGTCAAGAATCTTACTCCAATAAAGAAACCTAAAGATTATATATATATATATATATATATATATATATATATATATACACACACACACACATATATATATATATATCCTTTGTAATCCACTAAAATCCTTATGCAAATTTCTAGTTCTATTTTGCTCTATTATCTGTCTAGTCCATTCCATTTATTATATTAATTTTTTATGTCATAGTAAATTCAGAATCATTTCTTAACCCTTACAGAATACTCTTGATTATTCTGATATTATTTTGTCTTTGTGATTTTTGGAATCTTTCGGCCAAGTCCAGTACCATACTGTTTAAATTACTGTCACATTAAAAATACCATATACTAGATCAGTGGTTTTCTTAATGTACTATAGCAGTACTCCAAAAATTCGTCAAGCATTTCATTTAAGATTATTCACACTCGAAAAACTGAAATTCTTAACTATTTACAAAACTTTAATAAAGAATATCATGTCTAAATATGCTCTATAGGATGCAGGTAAGTACGTGAGTCATGAAGGTGGGAGTTGGGACTAAATACAAAAATAGACAAAATGAAAAAAGAGTGGGGAAATAATCTCAGATGAAGACAAAAGCAAATCTGCTCAACTTAAGTACAACTGAAAATTTAGATGAAAAAGACAATTTCTGAAAAAACTGACATATATTAAACCGAAATAAAAAAATTAAAAATTTAAACAAGCCCGTTCTATAGAATAGTAGCTTTTAAAAAGTTACGTGGTTTTAAAAAAATCATTAGACTCCAACAGTTTCAGTTATTAAACTTTAAAAAAACACAAACAGTTCCAATTCTACCTTCAATTGTCTAAGAGCCCAAGATGAAAACTTTCCAATTATTTTTTATAAAGCCAGTGTGATAGTGACACCCAACGAAACCAGTGTCCGCCAAAATCCACAATACAATCATACTTTTGATAATCCATTTAAAGGGTAATCAATTAAAAAAACTTTCTTTAAATACACTCCAATGATTTATAAAGAAAAATAAAATTAAATGGTATTTATCCCAGAAATGAGCAGAGTTCAATATTAGGAAATAATATAAATAGATGAAAGGGGAAAAAAATTTATCTTTCTATAAATATTCAATACGATAAAATTCATTTCTCATTTAAAATATTAAAAATCTCCAGAGCTTGACTTCCGGAGAAGATGGCGGCTTAGTAAGACACACGGATCTTAGTTCCTCCTCCAGAACACCTACTAGGGGAGTAGAAACGATACAGAACAGCTCCCAAAGCTACGACAGAGATCAAAAAGACAGCGTACGCCATCCTGGAACGGCTGACTGGCTGAGAGAACCCGCTCCGGTGAGACTGCCGAGGGGCGTGGGCTTCACCGGGCGGGGCAGCAAGCGACCGGAGTCACTCCCTTCCCCCTTTCCGGGCCGGCTTGGAGAATTGGACAGGCGGTCCCCTCAAACCGCGGCGGCTGGCGCTCTCACCATGCGCGGCCCCCCGGACCAACTGAGAGAATTGGATCGGATATTCCCAGGCCGTGGAGAACGGTGACGGTGGGGGGTCCCTTCCAAACCCGTGACTCCCCGGGAACGGTGCACTCTCCAGGGCCGAGGCGGCTGGCGCCCTCCCGCCACGCTTGGTGCCCCAGGCCGACTAGGAAATTCGGACGAGTGCTATCCCGGGGTGCGGTGGCCGGCGACCCTCCCCGCGTTCGGACCCCGGGCCGGCTGGTACCCTTCCAAGCCACTTCGGCTGGCGAACCTCCCCGACGGCGAGAGTTTTCCAAAGTTAAAGGACCCACAGCACCTTTTACTGGTGGGACCCGCAGACAAACGTGTGCCACAAGCGCCACCTACTGGGCAGGATGAAAAAAAAAAAAAAACAGAACCCAGAAATTTCACAGAAAAATCTTCCAAACTGTTGGATCCAACACCTAGGGATATCTGTCTAAATGCCCAGATGCCAGCAGAAGATAACGGATCACGCTCAAAAAATTGAAAATATGGCCCAGTCAACGGAATAAACCAATAGTTCAAATGAGATACAAGAGCTGAGACAACTAATTCTGAATATACGAACATAAATGGAAAACCTCTTCAAAAGTGAAATCGATAAATTGAGGGAGGACATGAAGAAGACATGGGCTGAACAAAAAGAAGAAATAGAAAAACTGAAAAAACAAATCACAGAACTTATGGAAGTGAAGGACAAAGTAGAAAAGATGGAAAAAACAATGGATACCTACAATGATAGATTTAAAGAGACAGAAGATAGAATTAGTGATTTGGAGGATGGAACATCTGAATTGCAAAAAGAAACAGAAACTATCGGGAAAAGAATGGAAAATTTTGAACAGGGTATCAGGGAACTCAAGCACAATATGAACCGCACAAATATACGTGTTGTGGGTGCTCCAGAAGGAGAAGAGAAGGGAAAAGGAGGAGAAAAACTAATGGAAGAAATTATCACTGAAAATTTCCCAACTCTTATGAAAGACCTAAAATTACAGATCCAAGCAGTGCAGCGCACCCCAAAGAGATTAGACCCAAACAGTCGTTCTCCAAGACACTTACTAGTTAGAATGTCAGAGGTCAAAGAGAAAGAGAGGATCTTGAAAGCAGCAAGAGAAAAACAATCCATCACATACAAGGGAAACCCAATAAGACTATGTGTAGATTTCTCAGCAGAAACCATGGAGGCTAGAAGACAGTGGGATAATATATTTAAATTACTAAAAGAGAAAAACTGCCAACCAAGACTCCTATATCCAGCAAAATTGTCCTTCAAAAATGAGGGAGAAATCAAAACATTCTCAGACAAAAAGTCACTGAGAGAATTTGTGACCAAGAGACCAGCTCTCCAAGAAATACTAAAGGGAGCACTAGAGTCAGATACGAAAAGACAGAAGAGAAAGGTATGGAGAAGAGTGTAGAAAGAAGGAAAGTCAGATATGATATATATAATAAAAAGGGTAAAATGTTAGAGGAAAATATTATCCAAACAGTAATAACACTAAATGTTAATGGATTGAATTCCCCAATCAAAAGACACAGACTGGCAGAATGGATTAAAAAACAGGATCCTTCTATATGCTGTCTACAGGAAACACATCTTAGACCCAAAGATAAATATAGGTTGAAAGTGAAAGGTTGGGAAAAGATATTTCATGCAAATAACAACCAGAAAAGAGTAGGAGTGGCTATACTAATATCCAACAAGTTAGACTTCAAATGTAAAACAGTTAAAAGAGACAAAGAAGGACACTATATACTAATAAAAGGAACAATTAAACAAGAAGACATAACAATCATAAATATTTACGCACTGAACCAGAATGCTCCAAAATACGTGAGGAATACACTGCAAACACTGAAAAGGGAAATAGACACATATACCATAATAGTTGGAGACTTCAATTCCCCACTCTCATCAATGGATAGAACATCTAGACAGAGGATCAATAAAGAAATAGAGAATCTGAATATTACTATAAATGAGCTAGACTTAACAGACATTTATAGGACATTACATCCCACAACAGCAGGATACACCTTTTTCTCAAGTGCTCATGGATCATTCTCAAAGATAGACCATATGCTGGGTCACAAAGCAAGTCTTAACAAATTTAAAAAGATTGAAATCATACACAACACTTTCTCGGATCATAAAGGAATGAAATGGGAAATCAATAATAGGCGGAGTGCCAGAAAATTCACAAATACGTGGAGGCTCAACAACACACTCTTAAACAACGAGTGTGTCAAAGAAGAAATTGCAAGAGAAATTAGTAAATACCTCAAGGCGAATGAAAATGAAAACACAACATATCAAAACTTATGGGACGCAGCAAAGGCAGTGCTAAGAGGGAAATTTATTGTCCTAAATGCCTATATCAGAAAAGAAGAAAAGGCAAAAATTCAGGAATTAACTGTCCACTTGGAAGAACTGGAGAAAGAACAGCAAACTAATCCCAAAGCAAGCAAAAGGAAAGAAATAACAAAGATCAGAGCAGAAATAAATGAAATTGAAAACATGAAAACAATAGAGAAAATCAATAAGACCAGAAGTTGGTTCTATGAGAAAATCAATAAGATTGATGGGCCCTTATCAAGATTGACAAAAAGAAGAAGAGAGAGGAGGCAAATAAATAAGATCAGAAATGGAAGAGGAGACATAACTACTGACCTCACAGAAATAAAGGAGGTAATAACAGGATACTATGAACAACTTTACGCTAATAAATACAACAATTTAGATGAAATGGACGGGTTCCTGGAAAGACATGAACAACCAACTTTGACTCAAAAAGAAACAGATGACCTCAACAAACCAATCACAAGTAAAGAAATTGAATTAGTCATTCAAAAGCTTCCTAAAAAGAAAAGTCCAGGACCAGATGGCTTCACATTTGAAGTCTACCAAACATTCCAGAAAGAATTAGTACCAACTCTCCTCAAACTCTTCAAAAAAATCGAAGCGGAGGGAAAGCTACCTAATTCATTCTATGAAGCCAACATCACCCTCATACCAAAACCAGGCAAAGATATTACAAAAAAAGAAAACTACAGGCCAATCTCTCTAATGAATATAGATGCAAAAATCCTCAATAAAATTCTAACAAATCGTATCCAACAACACATTAAAAGAATTATACATCACGACCAAGTAGGATTCATCCCAGGTATGCAAGGATGGTTCAACATAAGAAAATCAATTAATGTAATACACCATATCAACAAATCAAAGCAGAAAAACCACATGATCATCTCAATTGATGCAGAGAAGGCATTTGACAAGATTCAACATCCTTTCCTGTTGAAAACACTTCAAAAGATAGGAATACAAGGGAACTTCCTTAAAATGATAGAGGGAATATATGAAAAACCCACAGCTAATATCATCCTCAATGGGGAAAAATTGAAAACTTTCCCCCTAAGATCAGGAACAAGACAAGGATGTCCACTATCACCACTATTATTCAACATTGTGTTGGAGGTTCTACCAGAGCAATTAGACAAGAAAAAGAAATACAAGGCATCAAAATTGGAAAGGAAGAAGTAAAACTATCACTGTTTGCAGACGATATGATACTATACGTCGAAAACCCGGAAAAATCCACAACGAAACTACTAGAGCTAATAAAGCAGTACAGCAAAGTAGCAGGTTACAAGATCAACATTCAAAAATCTGTAGCATTTCTATACACTAGTAATGAACAAGCGGAGGGGGAAATCAAGAAACGAATCCCAGTTACAACTGCAACTAAAAGAATAAAATACCTAGGAATAAATTTAACTAAAGAGACAAAAAACCTATATAAAGAAAACTACAAAAAACTGTTAAAAGAAATCACAGAAGACCTAAATAGATGGAAGGGCATACCGTGTTCATGGATTGGAAGACTAAATATAGTAAGATGTCAATCCTACCTAAATTGATCTACAGATTCAATGCAATACCAATCAAAATCCCAACAACTTATTTTTCAGAAATAGAAAAACCAATAAGCAAATTTATCTGGAAGGGCAGTGTGCCCCGAATTGCTAAAAACATCTTGAGGAAAAATAATGAAGCTGGAGGTCTCGCGCTGCCTGACTTTAAGGCATATTATGAAGCCACAGTGGTCAAAACAGCATGGTATTGGCATAAAGATAGATATATCGACCAATGGAATCGAATAGAGTGCTCAGATATAGACCCTCTCATCTATGGACATTTGATCTTTGATAAGGCAGTCAAGCCAACTCACCTGGGACAGAACAGTCTCTTCAATAAATGGTGCCTAGAGAACTGGATATCCATATGCAAAAGAATGAAAGAAGACCCATCTCTCACACCCTATACAAAAGTTAACTCAAAATGGATCAAAGATCTAAACATTAGGTCTAAGACCATAAAACAGTTAGAGGAAAATGTTGGGAGATATCTTATGAAACTTACAATTGGAGGCGGTTTTATGGACCTTAAACCTAAAGCAAGAGCACTGAAGAAGGAAATAAATAAATGTGAACTCCTCAAAATTAAACACTTTTGTGCATCAAAGAACTTCATCAAGAAAGTAGAAAGACAGCCTACACAGTGGGAGACAATATTTGGAAACGACATATCAGATAAAGGCCTAGTATCCAGAATTTATAAAGAGATTGTTCATCTCAACAACAAAAAGACAGCCAACCCAATTACAAAATGGGAAAAAGACTTGAACAGACACCTATCAGAAGAGGAAATACAAATGGCCAAAGGCACATGAAGAGATGCTCAATGTCCCTGGCCATTAGAGAAATGCAAATCAAAACCACAATGAGATATCATCTCACACCCACCAGAATGGCCATTATCAACAAAACAGAAAATGACAAGTGCTGGAGAGGATGCGGAGAAAGAGGCACACTTATCCACTGTTGGTGGGAATGTCAAAGGGTGCAACCACTGTGGAAGGCAGTTTGGCGGTTCCTCAAAAAGCTGAATAGAGAATTGCCATACGACCCAGTAATACCATTGCTGGGTATCTACTCAAAGGACTTAAGGGCAAAGACACAAATGGACATTTGCACACCAATGTTTATAGCAGCGTTATTTACAATTGCAAAGAGATGGAAACAGCCAAAATGTCCATCAACAGAGGAGTGGCTATACAAACTGTGGTATATATATACGATGGAATATTATGCAGCTTTAAGACAGGATAAACTTATGAAGCATGTAATAACATGGATGGACCTAGAGAACATTATGCTGAGTGAGTCTAGCCAAAAACTAAAGGACAAATACTGTATGGTCCCACTGATGTAAACCGACATTTGAGAATAAACTTGGAATATGTCATTGGTAACAGAGTCCAGCAGGAGTTAGAAACGGGGTAAGATAATGGGCAATTGGAGCTGAAGGGATACAGATTGTGCAACAGGACTAGATCCAAAAACTCAAAAATGGACAGCACAATAATACCTAATTGTAAAGTAATCATGTTACAACACTGAATGAAGCTGCATATGAGCTATAATTTTTGGTTTTTGTTTTTTTGTTTGTTTGTTTGTTTTTTGTTTTTTTGTCTGTCTGGTTGTCTTTTTTTTTTTTTACTATTGTTATTACTTTTATTTTTTTTTCTCTATATTAACATTCTATATCTTTTTCTGTTGTGTTGCTAGTTCTTCTAAACCGATGCAAATGTACTAAGAAACAATGATCATGCATCTATGTGATGACGTTAAGAATTACTGATTGCATATGTAGAATGGTATGATTTCTAAATGTTGGGTTAATTTCTTTTTTTTATTTTTTTCCGTTAATTAATAAAAAAAAAAAAAATCTCCAGAGCTTCTAATAAAGAGGAACAGTTTGTATTTCTGGAAGGTTACACATACATGCACATATACATACAAATATATGTATTTGTGTGTATTTATAAACTTTAATAAAATAAGTCTACTTCCAGAAATACATAAAAATTATGGGAGAATTGTCCTCTTAATAATACTAGATCTTTCTACAAAACATCATCTTTCAAATTCTTCAATTGTTTTAAATAATTTATAAAAATCGGGAAAAATGTAAATGCTGGTAAGGCAATTGATAATATTTAGGAAATATTAATGATTTTCAGGAAATTAAATATGTTTACCTCCTGATTTCTCAGAGTCATTTAGGTTGTGATTCTAAATGGAGTATATAGGATGCAGCTTTTCACAAACTTATTTGACAAGAAAATCCTTGTTTATAACCGCATAGTGCTTGCAGAACCAGCATTCTGCAAAACAGAGTCGGGAAAACTGCCCAGAGGTATAGATAATTACAGAAGAATTTGAACCTCCTGTCCTAGTGTATTTAGTAATGATAATGATAGAACTAATGTATAAAAGAAGGCGAAAAGCAAGTTTATTAATATCTGTAATAACCACATTATACAGTGTTTAGGCAGGAGGAGTTACATTAAATTACCAGCTATAAAAAAAAACACATAAAATCTAATTTTTAGGACTTACAAGGAAAGATTTTCATTCTATTAACTCTTGAGTTCAAGTCTCATGGTCATTTTCTCACAAGCTTCACAACTGGATTTACTAATTCTGGTTGGTAGCACAGTGCAAATGACTGAGCAGTACTTAACTATTAAATGAAGCAGTAAAAATAAACCAAAAAACTCTGCCATGTACACGATTACTCTCAAATCTACTTTTACACATTTTTCTTGCTATGAATTTACTATTTACTCAGTCCTATCAACTTCTGACTGTTCATTCTGTACTATCCTCTAGGAACCCAATTCAGTGCTTCTAACTCAGGTCTAAAGAGTTAAGAGTTTTAAAACATTTTACTCTGTCTTGTTTCTATTCAGTTTCATTGATTTACCAAACATTCTTCATTCTGAAAAAAAAGCACAATATTAATGATAGCTAACATTAAGATTGTTCCAGGCACTATTCTAAGTAACTGAAAGGTTTTGAATGAGTAAATCTTAACAACTACTAGGAGTTGGGGGAAGGGAGTCAAAAAATGGATCCACTTCACTTTCAAATACATTATCACCTTTGACATCATGGGCTTTCCAGACTGTTGGTTGTGAGTTATCAGATTTGATAGAGTTTTCTACTTTAGCATATTTCTCCACATCTACTTCAGAAAGTACAGCCAAAATTACACGGACTCTTTCCGCATAGTTACACAATTTCCTGCTTTAGAAATTTTGAGGTCATAATGTTGACTTGCTTTTCTTTTCTTTTTTGTAGGAAATCAAGTAACCTTAGCTGAGGTGGAAGTGGACAATGAGAGAGATCCTACTGTTGATTCAGAGAGGATCTAGACTATCTCTTCAAACACTGTTTCATCAGTTGCATGTTCATCTTCTGCTTGTTACAGAGAAGCCTGTTCACAGACTGTGGGTCACGGCCACACAAGGGTCCAGACAGAGTGGTTCAGCTGTAGTGAAGATCAGTTGGATCTCAAGCAAAAGTCTGCCCTCCTGAGTGCATTAAGGGTCATCACTTATTACTGAATGTACATGACAGATTAAAGGCTGCATTGTTGGGCATAAAAGAATATGCCTACTTTGGTAACCAGATTTCATGTTACTAAGCTGCCTATACCATACTGCTATGACTAAGGCACACTGAAAAATATTAATCTGAGATTTTTCTAGGAGAGCAATCAAAATAGGAGGTAATTCCTCTGCATCCAAGTATTTAAGCAACTCTCCTTCATAAGGCAGCCAAATGGTCTCAGAATTTGATCCATTTCTCCCCTAAGCATTAGAAACTATTCCTCATTTCCTGGGTGCAGGTTGACTACTATACATGACAATGTCTCTTGCATAACAAGCTTCTTTACATTTTTTAACTTCTTAACACCAGGTCTTTTTCACATTCTTCAATATATAAGTCATAAAATTTTTGAAACATAGATTTTCTTGCGCTAGTTAAATATTTTCTTTTCGGAGGTCTCTGTAGGGCACTTTCAATGAAATCCATACTCTGAACCATCTAGAGACAGCTCTAAACCTTACAGCACTGTGGTATAAAATAGAGGTCCAAAAAGAAGAGAAAATGTATGTGCACTGTTGGTGAAAGTCACATCTTTAATATCAATCTCATAAAACTGTGCGGCCACCGCGATGGAATGACATGCCAGCTCATATCCGCCCCTCAGCCTTTCCCTGGGCCTGTCCTAAGGCTCCTAACTCTTGACTGATGCAGCCAGAGGCGGTGAGTGGCGTGGCGGCAGTTCAATCTTGCAAGGCCAGTAGTCCAGGCACAGAGGAGCTGTTTTTCGGAAGGCAAGGGGTCCTGATTATTATTTTTTAGTCCTTATAATTATTAAATCTCTTTCCTAGGGAAAATTTCTCACTGTTCAGCCATATCTGAATGTCTCAATTACCTAATTCCCATACATTTGCCTTGAAATTCTATGCATCTAAAATTACAGTAATAAAGATAAATTTAACCATCTAGAACAATAATTAAGAAAATAAGAAAAATGTAATATTTAGATAAAAATGTTGGCAAAGTTTGACAATTTCTTGTCTTTGGAAGGGCTATATTTTATCCTGAGCTTACCTTTCTAGGGTTAAAAATTTCTTAATGATGGTGATGGCAAATCTTTCCTTTACAAAATAAAAAACTGGCACCTTTATGTCAAACATACCAATTTTTTATTCTCAAACCTTACCAAGCCCTGAAATCTGTAAGTCTGTCAACTATTGATCTAATCTAAGCCCAATGGCATAAAATAAACTTCAAATTAATTTTCTATTTTTTTTCTAAAATAGAACATTCAATTTTTTAACGAAGTTTTTGGTTTAGCGAAATGTTTTATGATTTAACGTCTATAACTTAATTTCAAATATTTACCATAGCAGTGGTAATTGTTTCTTTCAACCTATTAAGTAAATCAAACCAAAATGGTATTTACATTAAAAAGGCTAACTCTCAATACACCTAACATTAGTTATATTGTCACTTCCTTAACCTTCATTTAATTTAATGTCAAAGTCATTCTTATACACTAACAGGTCTTTTTAATGACTGTTATTCATTTTGGAAAATATATACATTGTATAAAAATGCATAAAAGTATACATCTAACATGGAAAAACCAGACCCAAGAAGGAAGGTGTATGTCAATATATCATACCAGGAGCAAAACTTTCAAAAATTATTTAAGAGACAAAAATTTTTTTCAGCCACATAAGTAAGCAAGGAGAACTGGTACATATTTTTTAAGTTAATGCAAAGTCCACAAATCTGGTAATGTTTTAACCTGTTGTATATTAACAACTAACACTGTTTCATTATATTTCTACTTCCCAGAAAATAAGACAGGAAGAGATGGAACTCAGGCTCCCTACCTAACAATACACTGAAAATTTTAACTAAAGCCATCATTTAAAGGAAGCCTATTCTAAACTTGTATTCAACTAATACCTTTGAGAAAAAAGTTGACTGAACATCTATTTTTAAATTTAATTTATACACAAGTTGCTAAGAAAGTCTTAAACTCTTCTCAATTATAAATTACTTGTTTTAGAAAATATCTATAAATGAAACTTGCTCAAAATTAGTTTGAAAAAGACAGAATCAGGAATTCCTATTCTTGGTAAAATAAGCCCCCCTCCCCAGCCTACCCTAACCAGGTAATTTCAGGGTTCCAGCTGAATACTTTCCTGAGTCTTATCAGATTCACAGTCTTAACACTGGTTAAAATGCCCACAGAGCAACTGATATTAGATAAACCCTCTAGCACTGTATCATGGTGCTGACAAGTAGAGTTTGCTAAAAAGAGGATAAATCAATTCAGAGTTTTTCAAAACTTATTTAGACCACAATCACTGTGAAACTTCTGAAAAACTTCCTACTCTTCCATTCACATAAGCTTAATTATTTAGAATTCTTAAGGTATTTTCCCAAGGGCAAAAGTTATCTTCTCTACAATTCCTAAAGGAAGAACACACAGTGCTAAAAAGGCTCCTACGAATCCTCCCATAGTGCACTCCTATTTTCCTTTTTTAAACTTTTTAAACCCAAAATGAAAGACAAGGCTGTATATATTTTTGGTCAGTCTCTGGGAAAATAATTTAAGACACACTGCTTATAAAACAATACTAAGAGTACTTCTAAAAGCTGGAGATTTATGCTTTGGGCAAAAAGCAGTAGAGGCCTAGTTGGTAGTACTACTTAGCTAGGGACACTTCTTTAGAGTTCAGTCTGCTGAGACTGGGCAGTAGTAGGTAAGGGATGGTTAAAAAGGACAATCACCAGGATTATACTCCCAGTTTCTAATTTATCCTTCACCATCCATTCTGCCAAAGCTGACCTTGCTCTGGGCCAAGTGAGAACAAGCATAATGAAAAATAAGGTGGTCTTCTCTCCTATGAAATAGCAAGGAAGGTGAATTCCTGGTGTCTGAAGACAAAACAACCTGACATTCACTTTGGTGAATACTTTCATAGTCTAACTATATCATAATATATAATTGCCTAACTATGTTATATTAGGAAGTGCCTTTAGGCACAGACTTTGTTATCGATCTACTGTTCAATCTATTTCACATGTTCTATCTACTGTTAAAACATACTTATTTGTTAAGTTAAAACATTCATTTATGGCAGAGCTTGCCTGCCATGCGGGAGACCTGGGTTCAATCCCCAGCCCATGTTACCACTCCCACCCCCAAAAAATTAACAAACAAAAACATTCATTTATATTAAAAATAAAAATATTTTAAAAATGTTTAAATCTGAATTTTCAAAAAAATACTTACTGCTTCAGCCTCTGCTCTTGTCTTGAACGTAATTACTGCATGAAGTGAAGAGTCATCAATCTGACAATCCTCAATTTCACCATATTGCTTTAAATTAAAAAAAAAAGTTTCCCAAATAAATATTTTGAAACATCCAACCGTAATGTTTTTAAAAATACTCAAAAAACAACCCAGAATATATAATTCAAGCTGGTTAACAGTAAAGAATGGTGAATAATCAATTTTAACACTTGACACTGTTATATAAAGGGCTCTAGCCTCTAGTTTCAATATTACAATCTTGTAATTCTACACTTTCCAGAATTAAGGAAACTTATAGCCGATTTAACTAGTCTTTAAATAAAGGAAATATAATGTCCTTATCCCTCACTACTCCAATTTCAGAATATGCTAAATTCTTTCTTATACAGAATATTTAATACTCGGAACATTCAATGAGTTTTTGATATTGTTCCCAACTGAATATAGGGAAATAAAGATTCAGAGAATTTAATAATTTCTCTAAAGTAGTGAAATTAATAACCAGGATGAAAGCCCAAGTCTTTCAATTCAAAGGTTTAACCTTCTAATGGACCCAGCTTTGAAATTCTATAACTGCCACATTGTTCTGGAATGTATTTGTAAAACATTTAAAGCTTTCACTTTGGCTATATACTCCACAAGACATTTAAAAATTAGGACATTTAAAAGCTAAATGCATTAACTTATGCTTATTTTTTGCCCAGTGAATTTTATTTTTTCCACGGTTAGGATTTTTCTACAAACACTGATTTTTAGCACATAAAATTCTAGTCCCTTATATATTATTACTAATACTTTCCTTTTCTATTTCTTACTAAAAAATAAAATTACAACTATAACCTCATTAAAAACACAGATACACTACAGAGAAAAATTTTGCAGAGCACAGTAAAGAGAATAGATTCTAGAGCCAGTCAGGTCCTAGCTCTGCCAGTTATTAACTGTGTAAACTTGAGCAAGTTACTTTTGCTTTTCATGCTTCATTTTCTCATCAAATGGGCATAATAAAGGCACCAACCTCATATAGTTATTCAAATAACTCATACTATAATGAGTTATTATAAAGCACGCAGAATAACACCTGTCAGAAAAGAAGTGCTGTGTAAGTTTCAGGTGCAATTTTTATAACTACTGGTCACCTTGGATAAAGTAAAGAAAGTGTTTGTTAATCATAATTTGTAATAACCAATATTCCTTTAATAATGTATTTTCCCTCTCATACATGTCCTCTGTTCAAACCACAGAGACAGATAAGCTAAACGTTAACTCAAGCACACTCTTACTTAAGACTAACACATTTTTTATTTTTTTTAGTAATTTAAAAAAGTACATTACCACTACTGACTTTGAGTGAAGCTCTAGATTCAAGTCTCCAAACAAATTTCCACTTAGGGACTCTGAATAGTCCTTAAACTAAAATCATCTTAGTTTTGCACAAACATGTTCATTCCTCTACCAAATTCATCTTGTCTGTTTGGATTATATTAGCATATTCTTTGATGGTTTCCTGGTTAGCTGTGTAACTATTCACAACTATATTACACTTAAGTTATCTGATCTTCCTCATGTGGGATGTGTGAAACATAGAAGAGTTGGGCTAGATAAATTCCAAACTCCTTTCTAGTTTATGATTCCCTTCTTCTTTTTGCACAAATCAAGCAAATGACATTCCAGATTCCTCATCCTTAAATAGTAATCATTAAATTATTCCTAAATATGGGCCATTTCTTTCAGTGTCCCCCTATGTTCTAAGACAAAGCACAGTTTCATTTCTGTACAGCCACACTGCTTTGGAATATATTTGTAAAACATTTAAATCTGAATTTTCAAAAGGTTAAATTATTTGTGTACCTATCAACTAGCTTTCCTGTCCTTTAAGAGCTAAGCTCTAGTTTTACTACCTCATGAAACTTTCCTCTACTGTTCTTTTTCCATATATGCCTATGTGAAAGAATTTCTCTAAGTTACTAAAGTATTTATGGTTCTAAGAAATTTAACCTGATTAAAAATTATTTTTGTAGTTAAGCTTAATAGGTTAGAATTACACTAGCATACATAAAATCCTTGAGGGTAAAACAACTGGTTTTTTATTTCTTTCATTTTTTCCAGAGTAATACAGAATGATGTTTAGTAACTAACCTTTGGGATAATACCAAGAATCGTGTCATTAAGTTGAAAAGGTTATTAATTGGGTATAACCTCCATTTTACACAAGAATCCACTAAATCCCAGGAAATGCAAGGTAAATAACGGACTAGCAGTGACCAGGATTCCATTCCCCTTTCTCATAGGTCAGTCTGTTACCATTAGATAGGCTGCTTTAATTATATCCTGGCACTGACTAAAGCAACATCAAGATGATCTACCAAAATTTTGTCTTTTTCATTTCTGAGACATCTAGATCAAGAATACAGTGTCATTTTGAGAATGCACACAGTTTTGATAGTTAATCATATGATATTTAAGATACTGCTTAATATTTATAATTCATGTAACTCTGATATCTGTATTTATAGATTTTTTCCCCTTCCTTGCTTTAATTTTAAATTGGTTTATGAAACATATTGTACAAACAGGCTTTACAATGATCACTTAGATTTTTTTTTTTATGCCTATGGATAAGCTAACTATGATATCCATTTTAGGCGGTTAAGATTTCCATATACAAAAATATTTGTATCTTCATATTTTCCTGAAATAAGGAAAACATTTAATAGCACAGATCATTAACAGAGTAATGCAGATATTTGTAAGAACTTTCTACTTGGTATTTTGAGAACATTCAGTTTTGACAGCCAATCAAATGATATCTAAGTTAGTTTTTAATACTTAGAATTTAAAAACTTTGCTATCCTTTTTCCCTTGTTGCCCTAATTTTAAATTGGTTTATGAAACTTTCTGTGCAAATACAGGCTTTACAATGATTATATGGAGACTTTATTTAAATACGCCTATGGCTAAGCTAACTAAGATATTCACTGTTGGTGGTTCTAAACATATTGTTTATTTTCTTAAATAAGAAAATTTGTAAAATAAAGAATATAATACCAAAAAAATAAAATTCCATTTTAATAAAAGAAAAATCTGGATGGGCTGTGCAATGTTAGATATTTCCTTAAAGTAAATGTCAAATGAAACTAACCTACCTGATTACATATACTACTTAAAGTTAAATCATTCATTCCACAATATTTGAAGGCGTAAGTATAAAGTTGTAACATTTCTGTCAGATATTAATTTTTTTAAAAACTCTACAATTTCTACTTTCTAATAAATTAAGAAAAGTTATTACAGATTATTCAAACTCTATGGTCAGGTTAATGGGTGTAAATTCTTCATATTGTTGCATAACTTCTTTTTCCATTATATCCATTCCCAACGATGATTATAAGTACTTGTTTTGTTGGGATCAAACAAACAAGAAAGTACCGCAAAATGAGGAAGAAGATCCTCTCTATCGCTCTCTGTAAACGCAGATATCTCCAATGCCCTGGGACGGTGATCGACCACAGCATGCCCAGGAACACCTCGACCCCGACCTCGACCCCTGCCTCTGCTATGAGCTGCACCTCGACCTCTTGAATGAATTCCTCTACCCCGACCTGATGACAGAATCCCTCGTTTTGCAGCCTAGAAGAGATAAGACACAGTTTAAACAATGGTGCAATTACTAGCACAATTCAAAGGTGTTAAACTCTCTAAGGTGTTAAACTCTGGAAGATAAGCAAAACTTTTATGCAATTTGACATGATATTCAAATCATGCCTTATAAGATCCACATAATTCTAAGTTGTGGTTTTAGTTTTTAAAGTGAAACTAAAATTAGGTGGTTTTGAATTTAGAAATTTTAACATTCACTTAAGCAAAGTTTTGAAACACCTAGATATACCTTCTTCTAATAAATTCTTGCTCTCGAAGGTAAAAAAAATATATCACAGAAAGACAAGTAACTCTGGATTTCCATATAGTATTTTCCACAGTAAATGTATGACTTCCAACTAGTGTTTATATTTGTTTGCCTGTTGACTTTAGTAGGTACAGTCAAACAATGATAAACCTTGAATTCATCATTCTGTTCACCTGCCACTAACACAGAATCAATGCAGCACAGCAATTTATATTTCACACCACTCTATATGATCTAGCATGCCATTCCTTCATTTCACAAATATTTAATGAGCACTGTTTGTGTGCCAATCCCCACCCTCATGAAACTCAAGTCCTAGAGGGGTAGAGACCCTAAACAACTAAATTACTTAGTTATATTAATTAGAAGTGACTCATAAAGTGAGGAAATGTTTAACCTGAAGATCTGAACAAAAATCTCAAAGATCTGCAGAATGAATAAGATTAAAAGTTTCACGAAAGAGTTTTGTTTTTTCTGTTCATTATCTGCTTTATTCCCAGCACCTGCAACAGTAGCTGCCAGACAGTTATCTAATTTTTGTTCAATGAATCAAAGAAGGAACAAAAGAACAAATGTGGAAAGGGTGAGGTTGAGTTTACAGTATGAACAAAGGTCTCAGGAAACTGGCTCTTCAAGGAATGAATAAAATCCAGTTGTAGCACATGAAACAGAGAGAAAAGGTGGAGATATAGGCATAGCCAGATCATGCATAACACTGAGAACCATATTATGGATTTTGATTTTGAGCCCAAGTGCCATGAAATCAAGTAAAGGATTTTAAGCAGGGAAATAGAATGATATAATTGAATTAGTGCTAAAAATGTCATTCTGGCTAAAATTTTAGAAGTAAATTAGATGACAGAGAAAGCAAACCAGGGAACCAGTGAGTTGGCCATGAGAGTAATCCCAACAACTGAAGACAGACGCTTGGACTACAGCTGTTGACAACAGAGATAGAAGTAAATATGATTAAGGTGTATTTGGAAGTAACATCTATAAAATTTTGGTAATTAAGTAGATATAGATATTTAAAGAAAGGGAGAGGAGTCAATTACAACTCCCAGAGTAGTGGTTTGGGTAAGTGGATAGACATATGTCAAGTTTAGGAGGCAAGAGAAGCACAACTTGAATATATCAATATGTCACACAGACACCACTGTCAAATCTCTGTTAGTAAGAGTATTTTGGTTTCTTTATCTCAAGACAGTTAATCTAAACATTAGCTAAAACAATCATCTAAAATTAAAATAAACATAAAAGGTCACGGATCAGTGTTGACCCTGGAACAGCACAAATAAAAGTATATTCTGAGGAATAGTAATGTCACAAAATGTTTTTTGAAATAGGGGTCCATGGAAAAGTAAGTTTGAACAACAATAAATACTTATGTGCGTATTTGGTGATTCATAAATTAAAAGCCTCTGAGAAATGCTATAGTTAAGAAGTCTGTTTAGTATAACCCAATTTCAAATTTACTTTGTCTCAGACCTTTCTTTACTAATATTTAGTAACTAATGGAATTAGTGTGGTACATGGACACACTCTGAAACACTACATTACTACACATACTGATAACTGCAAACTAAAGGTGAGCATTCATAAAAGAAAAAAACAGAAAATGCCTTTCAATGTTTGGTTATATCATGAGAAGGAACCAAAACATAGACTAAAACAAAGTACATTAATAAACAATAACTTTATTATTGTTCATTTACTAAAATTATGGGGCAGAATTTTTTAAACTACCATTTGTTTTTAAAGGCCCACCAAATACTGGCATAAAATCTCCAGAATGTGGCAAAAGAATTTTATTATTAACAAAAAGGAAATCTCTCTTTTTCAAAACCTGTAGTCTTGGGCAACACAGACACAATCAGATCAAGTTTCTAGAGAATGTAAACAAATACAGTTTTAAGACATATAATGGCTTCTGATGACTTTTAGATAAGATAAAGCCTTAAATGTCATCTTTAATAATACCTGGATACCAAGACTCAAGATAGATTTCTAAAGTTTCTAAAAGCAATGATCAAAATGCTAGCAAATTTAAAAAAGAGTATTCTTCTCAGATTAAATAAAATTAATAATCCAAAGTGCAAAAAAAGATCTAAAATTCTTTTGCATCAATGAGACAAACAGATAATTATCAACTATATTTATGATATTAATGCCATTCTTTCTGTACTTCAAAATACAATTACAACTTTCAAAATATCTTTTTGCTAAATATTAAAAATTCTCCTGTAATAGGGCTCAGCTACACTAGGAATTTGTTATATAAAAAACTCTATAATTAAATTGTATGAAAAGTCTTTTTTCATAGCTGAACTGTAAGAAATAGTCTAAACATCCACAGCACCATCTACAGGCAAAAGTTAAGTAAGCATGCTCTTAAATACAATTTAACCACTAAAAACCTGACTATATAACAACTAAATACAGCATGTCTGTACATGAACATAATATCTCTAAAAACGCCCAAAAAACCTTTAACCATTGTTGGCTCTCAGAGAAGGATACTCCAAGATTCGAGAACAGAGAAAAACAAAATTAATTTGAAGTGGAAGGACTTTTAGTGCATAGGCAGAATTGTTGTCAAATCTCACTTAATGAAAGATTTTCTCCACCAGCTTTGAAAGTATGTTAACTTTTTCCCTCTACCTTATATCAACATTTCAAAATGTATGTCAGGGATTGCCAACCATTGCTAACTGGGAGAAAGGGAATATATTTTCAAATTAACCACAACTCCATCTGCTCCTTTTCAGCACATTGTGCAGTGATGAAACATACTTCTAGCTGTAATTCTGTGTACTTTCTCCTAAGTTCAGTGACTTCTTCTCCAGCTTGCATCTTTTTATATAAATCCAGTTCTGTGTCAAGCAATTCCTTCTGCATCTAAAAAAGAGGTGAAAGCAATTAACATCCTGCATTCATAAAAAACTTTTTACAAAGAACTTTTACGTTTCTCCATTTAACTCATACACTTTTCTATCTCCAGTACTACCATCCTAATTGAAGACATCATCACCTCTAGTCTAAACTACTGCAGAAGTTTTTCTTCATTTGTTATTATTTCCACTGATTTCTCTGTCATTCATTCTCCATAAAGCAGCTAGAGTAACATTTATAAGGTTTGGTATGGAATAATTTTCAGGAAATAACTGCTACAAGGAAAAACAAAAAACCCAAAGTGCTAATGAATTATAATATGGTTGTGTGTAAGAAAGAATACACACATGCACGCACATACATGTATGCATGTTTGTATGTATCTATATTTATATACGTGTACTGTGTATATATATATATATATATTCCCTTATATATATATAAACAAATATTATAATAATCATAAATTAATGATACTAGCTATCTAAAGGGGGTGGGTAGGACTAGATTGTCAGGGATCAAAGTGGAAAGGGTTTTCTGCGTATACCTTTTGATGTAGCTTTGATTTTTGAGCCAGGTTGTTTTGCTTAGTCAAAAAAATCAGATACAATCAATAAGAATGGGAAGAACTCCAAAACTGAATAGAAATAGACATTTTTTTAAAGTTATTTGAGAAATAACTTTATCAAATAGATGCCACAACCACAAAAAAGGGGAGAAAAATCCAAGTAATCTTAGAACACAAATTATGAGGTTGTAAAGAATACAAATAAAATTTGAACCTCATATTTAGTTGTTGGTAGTACAGTTGCAGCAATTTTGGAACTATTTTGATTATAAGACTGTGCAATTGAGTAATATATTGATGTTAGTGGGAACCAGAATAACATTATGGGAATAGGGAGACAAAATATAGAATAAGAGAAAAGGAGAATCCTGTAGTGTTGGATTAAAATTAGAAATATCAATACAAACTCATGATTTTATACATATACGTGCATACATACACACCAAATATAACTATTATATAAAGCACTGTGGATTTTTTTGCTTTTTTTTTTTTAATCACTCATCACTATCCAAAATTACGTTGTTCACTTATTTGCACCTATTGGGTTAATTTACCTAAATTCCTCCCTTTCAATCAATCTACCCTATACACAATATTGTCAGAATGTTAGTTCTCCGTTCAGTAACCTTTTATACTATCAGCGGCTTACAAATAAAGCTCTAACTCCTTGGTCAAACATTAAAGCACCTGTATCATTTTTTCCCTTAAGCTACCTTTTCACACTTCTCCCTATTTTCCTAATTATTGACTTTCCAACTATACTTCAAAGGATTCAAAATACAGGTAGCATTTGTTTGTTTGTATTTATTCACTTATTTATTAACTGAGGGGAGGATGGAATGGTAGCATGCAATAAGTAAAGGATATTCCCTAAAAAAAAAAAAACCTGAGTAAAACAACGTAGTGTTTAATGTTTTCTAAGAGTAGTAATATGAATAACAACACAAATTAAAATACCTGAGTCTTGGTTTTTATACTTCTTGGAAGACAACGTCCAGGAGAAGCAGCTTTGACCTCATCTTTCAATTTAGTAATATTTTTTGTCAAAACCTCTAAAGTTTTCATTATTTCTGCTTTATCTTCAGACTTCATTGCTTTGTTTTTCTCTAGTTTTGAAATTAACATCTGTCAAATTTTTAAAAAGATAAAAATATAATTTATTTTCTCCTATTATTATTGACAAAGTAAACTATAGGAATATTTAACTAATTCTAGTATATGCATTCATGGCAAGGTTAACAGCAACTAAGTAAAGATAGCAAAGTAGGAGACCTGGTGATGCTAACTATCTGAATTGAAGCCTTAGTACTGGTTTAATTTATGAAGAATTATATTACTATTGGGTCTTTCAGAACATAAATTCAAAGCACATGATCAGATGAAGCTCAGTTTAAACACTAGAAATTTATCAATTTAAAATACTGTCAACAATTTCACTTTCCAATTCATTCACTGACATTACGCCTCTAAAATTTCCACTCCAAATGCAATCTGCAATACAGAAAGAACTCAGAAAAAGTTTTATTGTCCTTTTCATATACTGAGGTATTAGAAAATTTGAAAGTTTAATTACTTTCCTTATCACAGTGAACAATAATTGGCCTGCCTGAAGATGACATTTCAACATGGCTAAGAAACAAGATGGTAATCAAGACAGCATGGGATGGGAGAAGCCACAAAATATTATAGGTTCTCTGAGTCATTCTGGCTTCAGTTTTTGTTAGAAAACATTGCTATCCCTTTATAAGGTACATCCAAATTTAAATAAGGAAAAAACAAAACAAAACAAAATATTTCAAACAAATGTAAAAAGTTTCTAAATTTTCAACATTTTGAAATGTCATCTTGCTGACCTTTATTATCAGGGATAATCAACTGACTCTAATTAATTGTCATAAATTAGAACACTGTCCAATAGAAGTAATACAAGCCACATAAGTAATTTTAAATTTTCTAACAGCCACATTAAAAAAGTAGAAAGACTGAAATCTAGAGGGTCCAGCCTCCCAGAACATCAGATAGTTTCATTTCCCTATCCTGTATTAGTGACAGACCCTTCCAACATGAAAAAGTTAAAATGGCCATAGCCCAAATACCCTAAAGAGAGGGCTAGAAACCTCAAAGGTGATGTTGGAATTATACAGAGAAGACAGGATTTAACAAATGAATATGACTGCTGAATCATTAAAGTGATATCTCTTTTAGTTTCCAGTATCCTAGAACAGCTAAAAGTAAAAACCTAAAATTGTGGAATTGTAACCCATGTAAAACTCTGAAATATGTTCTACAACTAACTGTGGTGCTGTGCTTTGAAATTTATTGCTTTTTGTATATAGTTATTTTTCACAAAAAAAGAAAGAAAAAAAGTTGATAGTGGTGATGAAAAAAATACTTAAACCTTCCAGCCTCCTATTTGCTAGAAGCAGTTGAAGGAAAAACTGAGAGGTTCATATGACAGCCCACGACAAACTCTAGGATCTTGATAGCCCATGACAAACTCTAGGATCTGTTCTGTAACTACTTGTTGAAGAACGCTTTGAAAACTACTGCTTTTCAAATTTACTCAAATTTGCATTATTTGTAAGTTTATTTTGCCAAATATAACGTTAACATCTTACCTTCTGTGTTTCTATGTGCTTTTCTAAAATTTCTTGTTTCCTTTTCCTTACATCCTGCTGAAGTTTCAGTGCCTCCTAGAGGAAAGGATTAAACGTAATAAGAGGCTATTACTAGATTTATTTTTCTAATAAAATTATTCAAGAGAGAAAAAAAGTGGCTGTAATTGCAAAAGTGTGGCAACAAAAATTAAATGCAAAGTCTTGCTACATAAAATTTAACTATGTTCCAAGTTTCAAAGATCAGGAAAAACTTTCATTCCAAGAAAAACACTATGAACCAAAATTCAGTGGCAGCCATCATACACCTTCTTTAGTTTCATTTTATAATAAGAATTGAAAAAGCACAAAGATGCAGAAAAGTTTCTACATGCCATTTTTCTGCATTATATTAGTAGTACTTACCTGTTTTTTTTTCTGTGCTTCATTATTATCAACTGCAGGGGTGGAAACAAGTAAGGATTTTTGTGCAGCCTTCAAAGCAGCTGGATTATACACCGTTTTTGTTAGGCCAGTAGATGTAGATAACACCTACCAATACAAATTCAATTTCTTGAAAAAAAAATGTATCAACTATTCATAATTTCCTAAGTCCTATTTTCTACAAAATTCAACTTTAAAACACCTCTGGCAAAATTTAGCACGATGAATTAAATGCTTATAATAAGTAAATCACATTTAGTGATTTGAAAGGAAGGGTATAAATGAGGAATAAACCTTAAAATGAAAATTCCTTAAATTAACACCAAATACTTACAAGAAAAGCAAAAACAACATAAAAATTTCAATCAAGAAAAAAACTGCCATCATTACATAAGCAAGAAGATATTAATTGCTAAATACATTTACCACAGTACCTATGACTAAAGCAAAAACCAATGTGGAAAGTATAACGCAAAGGAGGAAACGAGATGCTGTCCTTCAAACAAGTTAACATGATCATTTGTAATTTACAGTTCTGAAAGAAACTATATTGCTTTTTTATTTCACTCCTTTTCTAGCATTGTTCCTTCTCCTTGAAGTGACCTTATTTTCTTACACCCCACTCAAGTTCAGCATAACACAATCAAGACCTCCACAAAACCTTAATCATTTAGCTCTTTTTACCCAGGCGCTTCTCTGAGCTTTCATTCCTTCACATATTATAATATTTAATAAAACTAACCTGATATTATGTTAATTCATGTGTCACTCTCTTTGTTTACACCGTAAAGACTTTGAAAGGACCACATCTTTTTCCTCTTTTGTGCTTCTTTTAGTACCTAAGTCCTAGTAGCAATTAACTATATGTGAACTTGGGTAAAATCAATCATTTTGGCTTCAGTCTGCTCATCTATAAAATAAGGAAGTTCAACTTGATGGCATCTAATACTTTTACAAACTCAAAAATTCTTTACTTGAGGGTAGGGGTTTTTTGTTTTGTTTTGGCTTCACTGTTATATAGTAAGTGCCTAGAACAGTGCCTGAGCACATAGATTCTAGGGCAGGGATGGACAATCTTTTTAACATAATGGTCAAGTCAAGAAAATAAAAACATTTATAGACTGCTTTCTTTATCCTTCAAAAACAAAACAGTTGCACATTCCATGGGGAGGCTGACTACTGGTTCTTAAAAAGGTCCCTTCCAGGAGATCTGTGAACGCCATAAAACCAAACAAGAAAACCAGAACGAAAAAAACATGGCTTCTAAAAGTCTTAAGGAGATCATGACGAAAGAAGAAAATGGTTAGAGGAACTACCAAAATGAAACAGTGTTACTGAAACAAAGGGCCCTATTTTTTGGCATTTGGTAAAAATATTAACATTTGGCAGACCTGAGGTTAACCTGCAGACATTTTAATTTTTCATCATCTAATTTTTGAGATTTGAGAACATCTCAAAGCTAAGTAGACTGATTGTATATGGCCTTTAGGCCTCAGCAACTCCTCACTATTCTAAGCATTCAAGAACATTTTAACCTCTAAATGAGATAAAACCAAGAATACTATATATGCTATTTTCACATGGCACAAATGATGTTTAAAAATAATGTTCTTTATGACATATCAAAACTGGATAATTTTCTTACTTAAATAACAATACTCAGCTATCACTAACAAATATGAAATGGTTACATTCAGTATGAAATGGCTGCATTCATAAACAAATTCATTTGTACTCAACATCAGTTACCATATTCTATAATTTTAGAGAATAATTTCTTCCATATTACCTTACCACACACACCACCCAATGCCAAAGTAGTATGATTATATGAGGGTAAAACAGTACAAGGGGAAGAGAACCAAAATAATTATACTTAAGAGAGAGTTTGAGTGTTTCATAAGCTATCTCCTTCAAGAGGGTTCCATAACAAGTGACAAGTTTATGAGGAAAATAGATCTCTATATGCAAGTAGGTAGAAACAATGAATATGATAACCCTGTTCTCTAGTTTCAAAATATGTTAAATTATCATAATAAAAGCTCTGAGAAGCCTAGCAAATAAAGAAACCCATATAATTTGTTTAATGTAGCACTTCTCCAACTTTGATGAGTAGGAATACCTTTTCACAGCAACCTTATTAACACCCTGATACTAGACTAAGGGGAGCTGGTTCAAAGTGAGTCAAAGTATGTAACAAGAGTGACAAGATGCCTTATTTCTAAAAGTATTCCCACTCTTCTGCTTTATCCACCAATGTCCCTCTATGAGAACAGAACATCGATTAACATATTTCACTGAACCTAAGACATCACTGACTACAATAACTATTATTTTACATACTCCCTACTAAATAAAAATAAGACTGCCAATTATAACCATAAAACACCAATAACCATGTGCATTTTCAGAGGTGTTAAAATGCGAAAATAAAAAGCATCTTAGAAATGATGAATTATAAATATCTTCATTATTTAAATCCATTTGGTTCCAGAGTTTACACAGTAAGAGTTTCGATAGCTAGGGATAGTTGTATTTTCAAAAGATGATGAAAGTTGTGATAAAAGAGAAGAAAATCTGTTAAAAATGAAACCAGTAGAAAGAAGTGACAAATCCAAAAAAAAAAAAGATACTTACAATTCTTAATAACATAGTCAAAGCACAGGCAATGCCTTTTTCAAACAACATCTCTATTTTCTACACAGGTTTCTGCACATGCTATATTTCACATATTATTGAACTCATTTCCAGTGACCTTACTAAATTCACTAATTAATTCTAGTCGTTTGTGAACTTTTTCAGATTTTTTACATATATACTCATGTCATCTATGAGTAAACACAGCTTTGGTTCTTCCTTTCCAAACTTTATACCATTTATTTTTTTCTTTCCTTACTTTACGATTTAAGCCCTCCAGTACATGTAGTGAGAGGAGATATCCTTGCTTTGTTTCTGATCACAGGGGAAAAGCATGTAGCTTTTCATCATTGAGTATAATGCTAGCTGTAGATATCTTTTATCAGATTAAGGAAGGCCCCTTTCTTTCCTAGTTTACAGAGTCTTTAATATAATTGTGTAAAAAATTTCATCAAATGCTTTCCCTACATCTAAAAAGATGATCATATCGGTCTACTCCCCATCCCTTATATAATCTGGTGACCTAAACTGAGTTTCAAATGTTAAACCAACCTTACATTTCCGGAATAAATCCTATCTGGACATGCTGTAAATCTTTTTATCACTGGACATTTACTAAATATTTTGTTTAGGACTTTTGTGTCTGTGTTCATGAGAGACATTACCCTGAAATTTTCCTTTCTTGTAATATCCTTGTCAGATTTGGTATCAAAATATACTGGACTCATAAAATTAAGAATTATCATGTGCTATGTTTTCAAAAACTCTATCTAACACCTCTTACCTCCCAAGACAAAAACCAATCCCCTAGAGAAATAGAGATTATAATCCATTAACACCTCCTCATCTTATTTTCTATGTAACATATTATCAGCCATAACTACTACCAATACTTGTAAGAAAAAAAAAATATTTCTCTTGGACAAAAATGGAAAGAAAAAACGTTTTTGGTAAAAATTATTCATTAAGAAAGAAGTCACCCAAGTATCATATTTCAATAACCAATGCCTAAATTGGAATCAATCACAAAATAAATGCAGATATGCTACTTAACATTCACAGTAAATTAGCTCTAACAAGTTGCAAAAGTAGTATCTTATTTTAATGCAACACAAATACAGTATCTAAGGAGTTATATTTAAGAAACTTATTAATACCATTACTATCTAGCCAATTTTAATATTAAATATTCATCTTTTCAGCAAAACTGAATGATCTAAATTTATGATAAGCTCTTGAAATAGCACATTATATAGCAAAAGTTCACTAACTGGGATTTCTGGCAAGAGCAACAGATTTTAAAGTTAAATTTATAAAATATTTTCAGGGATTAGAGTTTTATTTCTTTAAAGGATACTAAATAGCTTAAAACTAACAAAAGGATTAATGGTCTTACACAGAACTAGTTGAACAACAATAACAGAACACTGTACAGTCAATAACCAATTTCTGCAGTAACTGCTTGGTTCCCATTATGTTCAGGAAAGAAAATAAAACATAATTTCCACATGAAGAATTGGAGGTAAATAATCCTAACAGAGGCCAATGCAATGCATTAAAAAAAAAATAAAAGTATCATAAACCACTATCATAATTTTATAATATGATCTTTACATTAAAGTAGCAAAATTACACAACAAATCCAAATGAAAAAAAGTCAAGGTTAGAGTAATTTCATTGTATAATTAAGAAAACAGATTCCAAATGTTAACATAAGCAGAATCCTAAACAATTAATCACATACTTAAAAGTGCTCATAGAGCAGACCTTGTAGTATTTTTTATTCCTGAGCTACTTGTTATCAAGCAGGATAAATGCAATCAAAGTAAACAGATTCTGCTAAAGTTAGTAGTAGCACAGACTCAATATAAAATTCAGAGGGAGAGGGGGAGTCATTATATGGGAAAATTTGGAGGTTTAATGGAAAAAGCTTAACATTGTGAATCTTTAAAGAATGACTGAAATTCAATTAGGCAGAAGGAAAAACTCTACAGGAAAACCACCACCAATAAAAGGTGGAAGGGGAAGGAAGAACAAAGAACAAAAGGCAAAGACCAGAAAAGCACTCTCTAAGTGTAGAAGGGAAAGACCTAGTGAAGAACAGAACTAGAAAAATGTAGGTATGATGAGCTGAGAATCAAGCAAAGTAATTTAAGCAAAGTAAAGCACAGAAACTGACAGTTTCTGCAATGAATTAACATTAAATTATTTTAGTCTTAGTGTAGGACAGCAACAGTGCAAATGAGAGGGATGCCAATAGGACACTGCATCCAGAGGCCAGGATACTGAAAAGTGGAAGAAAAAAAGGAAATACAAGTAAATGACTTAAGGCTTTTAGACTGTATAACCTGAAAAATGGTGGGATCACTTCCAGAGTTGGAGGCTAGGAGAAGCTAACTTATATAGGAAATAATGAATACATTTTAGGCCTGTTATGCCTGAAGTAATGCTGAGATGTTCATTAGGAAAGCCTGATAAAATGAGATTTAGATTCAAATTCCTAGAATTGCCAAAGCTGAAAACAGTAAGAATATACTGTTTCACTGAAAATAACAGGACTGTTATCTCATGGGAAGCCCTATTTACCTAAGAAGCCCATTTCCTTTGTAATCTTCATAATGTAAAGAACCACGAACCAAAAATAGGAAACCCGGATTCTAGTCTTGGCTCAGTAACTCACTGTGTATAGGTTAAACCATAACAACTCTTTGGGATGTAACTTCCTTTAAGATGAGGATATAGAGAAAAGAGATTATCTAATGTAATATTCTGTGATTTCACATACCTCAGAATATAAGATTAAAGATCAGGCATTCACTCATATATAAACAGAAAAAATAACACTTCTATACAGAACTATTAGTTAGGAAATGACCTTAACTTAGTATTTATCGCCTATTTAAAAAAGAAATGAGTAAATTCATTATTTGTCAGGATACACCAATAACCATTAGTAACAAATAAAAACTTACATTTACGTCATCCTTTCCAATTTAAAAATACTTTTAAATAAATGATTTAATTTGATCCTCACAAAACCCTGTGAGCAAGACAAATATTACCATCACCATTTTGCTAGTGAGGAAAAAGGTTCATAGAAGTTAAGAGCACTGCCCTATGTCATGCAGTTAGTAAGAAGTCAGAGCTCAAACCCATGTAAAATTTCTATTCCATGGCTCTTTATATTAAGTTGCAGGATGATAGAAGTAAAATGTACAATATCTTTAAAGGAAATTAAAAAAGAAGAATGGAGCACATGGAAATACAATGACAGGCCAGTATTAAAATGCTGATGCAAAAAAGTGGAAAAAAAAAACACACAAAAACAGGCAAGTATTTTTCTTTTTCAGAGAATGGAAAGCAAAAAGGTAGGAATAAGAGAAACAGGTACTATTAAGAAGCAAGAGCTTGTAACAATGAAAAAAAATTTAAATTAAGATGCCATCTGAAAACATTTATGAAGCCAAGACAAACACATCATGCTATTCCTCTTACCTTTTCAGTTGCTGAAACAGATGGCTTTGATACAAAACCCAACCTGTCCTTCACAGATAACTTAGTTACATTCTAAAAAAATTAAAATGGACATATTCAGTGTTTCCCCAAATATAAATAGAGCTGTTGGGATTTTGAACATTCTGATTAGGTTAATATATACTAAGTCAATATACTGAGGCTAATTTCAAAAATTTGGGAGGTTTTGAGAGAGAGAGAGAGAGAGAAAGAGAGAGAGAGAGAGAGAGAGAGAGAGAGAGAGAGAGAGAGAGAGAGAGAAAGAGAGAATGAAAATGTGTGCAGAAAACCAAAAATAAACCATGCACTATTACCCAATTATGAAAAATTAATATGGAAAATAAGAGGCTTGAACTAGGTGGTTGGTAAGGTCCCTTCCACTAATACATAAACATAAATTCTTAGAATCCTATGTTGACAAGTAGGAAATCTGAACAATTTAAATATTAGATTGAGGGAAGTAAAATACTTGCCTGTATCTCAAGCTTAAAAAGAAAACCCTTTCTCCTAAAGTATGTTGGTTTTAAACCCAAGTACACATTGCATTTGGTGGTGATGTGGGGTCTTTGGGATTGGGAATTTTTTTCCAGTAACTAATAATTTACCAATTTACAATTCTGCATGATTTTACAGAATCTCAATGACTTACTTTTAGGAGTTTTCTTTCTAGAAACTATTTTAAATCCATTAGCTAAATAGTATACTGCATCCTAACTCTATTTCATACAGCAAATGCTGAGGCATCTGGAGACAAAGGAAAGCGCAATTTCAGAAAATAAGGATAGAAACAAGAAATTGCCACTGAAGTGTAGAAGGGAGTAGGAAGGGGATGACATATGGAGAAGAGAGTCAAGAATAAGTGATGCAAGTTCTGAGCGCACTGCATAATTACTTGAAACAATATACTATCAAGTATACTTTAACCTGATGGTTTAAACCTTTCCTTCTCAAAAGTTTCAATTCAGTCTATTGCACAATTATCTCTAGAACAGAATTCAAAGTAGGTGAAAAGATGATGGGAAAAATATGATTTAGTGTACTGAAATTCATTTCAGGCAATTTTGCTGAAATATATCTCCTTTACAAAGTGAGAAAAATCTTCCTCACAAATATTAAAACTGAAGAGAAGAATTTAAGATTCAAATACTATAAAAAAAAAAGTAGAGGCTGTGCAAAGTAACGGTAAAAAAAATTCTACAGGTGGCATTAAATAATGTAAAGACTCATATTTCTGTATAGAATATAAACAATTAACTACAATTAAAACCATCAAGGGTGACTAATTTACTGAGAATCTACTACGTGACAGGCTTGATGATAAGATCTTTCATTTACCTGAGGGTGGTCTGAACTGGCACTCTGGGCTTCTGTGGGTTCAATATTACTTGAAGGTACTGGACCCAACCTTTCTTTGACAGACTGCTTCACAACAGGCAAAATGGGCTGCGGGACTAAAGGCTGTATTACCTCAGTACAAGAAAAAAAATTTAAACAAGGTGATTAGCTCATTAATGTGGAAAAAATAACCTTTGTAGTGATGCTACTAAGTTGCCCATACAAAAGGAGTTTTAAAATGCAACTTATTAATCAAAGCCCAATCCCCTTCCAATTTTCTTCACACAACTATACAGAAGTGTCCTTTCATTTATAAAGTAGAAAAAAAATTAAAATCTGCTGTTCACTACCTTTTTTCTCTCTTTTTTTAAAGGGACAGTTAAATAAAAAGTTAAACCAAAAATCATACTGCAAGAGTAATATAACTCTATAAGCAGTCAACCTAACATTATATATTCATTCATTCATTAGTAAAGAAACAGAGCTTGAGAAAAGAAGAAATTTCCAAAATGAACCCATAGTCTGAGTTTCTGGACTACATATAGCTACCATTTATCAAATATCTCCCATTTTCCAAACACTATTCTATACGCTTTACATGCATAATCTTATAATTCTTGAACTAAGGGTTAACTTTACAATTAACTGAGAGAATAGGTGAGAAAGGTTAGGTAACTTCCTCACGTTCATTCAGATAACAGTGGTAGAGCCAGGATCTGACACCAATGGCTTGGGCTCTTAAACACTATACTAAGAACTTTCTAAGCATTTAAATTCACTTAAACTTCTCTCTTACCTTTGGGGAAGTAGTTTGTAACTGCTGGGTGCTTCCTTCTCTATGCCAATAAACCTTAATAAAGCGATTATTCAGCACTGCTTCTGTACTTGATATTGCTTTCTTCGCTTCTTCATATGTTGCAAACTGAATAAGAGCACCTTCAGGATCACCATTATAAGCAACCTAATAGTCAAAATATTAAGAACAGTGAATTTCCAAGAGAATCTGTTGCTTCATACAGAAAAAGTCCTGAAAAAAAAGAATGCTAGTCTTTCTAAATTAGATTCTATCTTTACAGTTCCTTATGTCTAGATCATTACCAGAGCCAGAGCCTTCTTTAAAGAAACCAAACTCCAAAATCCTCCCATTCTAGGAGAAATGGTAATCAAGAATTGTTCACAGTAAAATAAGACTCCTCTACAGGGCACTTAGTATGAGAGTACTGACCTCAGAAATGTTTTATACAGGATACTTTTTTGTCCCGAATTTAAAACTATGAGAAATAATCCCTATTATTTCTAAATAACCAAGGTATGATGTGGCCAATTGTCAGAAGAAGGCAGTAAACTACTTTAAAAGAAATGATCTCTAATGAAAGAAAAACCCATCTACACAATTTTCTACATTTGCACATTTGTAATTTTCACAATAGTATTTTCAAGACTGAGAAAAATGTTGAAAAAAAAACTTACATAACTGCATAAACCCATTTCACACAAGGGTATACAGATTCAAGGAGTATATGATTCTGTCCACTACTCTACATAGTAAATTCAAAGCTTTTTGCTTCAATTTCCTGTTCTTTCAACAATAACAATGTTTCCCATAATGTGGTGTACGAACCACTGATGGTGTGAAACAATACTAAACAGAGATTAAAAGCCTGGGTTCTAAGACAAATTAATTGGCTCAAACCATGGGTAGTACCTTATGTAAGCATAAGCAAGTTATTTAACCTTTCTGTGCCTCAGTTTCCTCTTCCACATGTGGGGTTATAAACTATATTCAACTAGGTAGTGAAGTTTTAAAAAGTAAATACAAATTCATGTAAAGCACTTATTTCCGTAATGGAAAACCTAAGTCTGCCTATAATTATGTCTAAGAGTTATTTCCAGAGAACCTCTTTTGTTGTTCATATGTGGCCTCTCTCTTTCTCTAGGCCCAACTCTGCAAATAAAATCATTACCCTCCCTGCTACATAGTTCAACATGTCTAGGAGTGTGGTGTGAGTTTCCCTGGCAACGTGGGACATGACTCCCAGCAATGAGCCTGGACTGGGCACCAAGGGATCAACAAGGTCTACCTGACCAAAAGGGGGAAAATAAATGTAACAAAATAAAGCATCAGTGGATAAGAGAGTTCAAATAGAGTTCAGAGGCTATTCTGGAGGATACTTTTATGCAAGCTTCAGCTAGATACTGCTATTTGCCAGTTTACCAACTCCCAATCAACATCATTCTGTTAATCCTAAAGAACACCCAGGGGTCTATCTGAAATCCTACAAAAGCTGCATGCACTAAGTTTAGTTTTCAGAAACCTAAAACTTTCAGATGGTTCCTAAGCCAGATAAACCCTGAAACCCAGAGGTGCCAATCTCTCCAAGAGCATCAACTAGTTCCACCCCCCATCCCATATTGTCAAAAACTTTTATCAACATGAAAAAAGTCAGAATGGGAATAACCCAAATACTCCTAAAGACTGGGAGAAGGATCAAAGGAGAAGGAGAAATTATAACAGAGAAGTTAGGATTTAACAAAAGAGTATGACTGTTGAATCATTATAATGATTCAACTGACTGTTGAATCATTATAATCAATATACAGATATTTCTTTTTAGTCCCCAATGTTTTGGAGCAGCTAGAAGGAAACCATGAAACTGTGGAACAGTAACCCACACCAAACTTTGAAATCTGTTCTATAACTACTTGTTGAAATTTATTGCTTTTCTGTACATATATTTCACAATAAAAAGTTTTTAAAAAATTCATGCAGAACAAAGAAATTATAATAAATGTTCAATAAATATTAGCTACTATTATGAAGGACAATTTTAGGTAGCAGATTAATAATTACACATTGGAATTTAAAAACATCAAGATTTCATCAATATTTTCATTTACAATGAGGCTAAAGTTTTTAACTGTTTTAAAAATATACATATTTTATAAATAATAATGTAGATGGTATGTAGATATAGCAAAAGAAAAGATACTAACCTCACTAGTAAATCCAGAAAGGCAATTTGAAATAATAATTAAATACCATGTTTTGCCATCAGATTTGAAGTTTTAAAAATTTAATATTACCAATGTGGTGAATTACATGGGGAAAAGAATGATCTGAGAACTGTTTCATTTCTAGATCTAAATGCCATAGATCAGACTGAACCAAACTGATTAAGTAAATAACTATAGAGTAATATGCACAGTATTGGCCCATATTTTTTTTTCTGAAATCTGTACATTGATTGATAGATTTACTACTCACAGATATTTACTACAAAAAAATCTGGACTGACAGTAAATTGTTAATAATGTGTCAAATGGGGAGGAAGATGTGAGGGGCACAAAGAGTTGAAGGGAATATTACCTTCAGTGTCTGTATATATTTCCATTGCCCCACTGCTAATAAGCATACAATTTTTTTCACCTATTATTTTTATAGTGATATTTTTTAAACGGTAAGAAATATCAATTTAAGATGAGCTGTACCCTCTAAAACGTATTCTTGTGTTCTTAATTGTACTAGATTATGATAGATAATTATTTCAGTTGAAAAGAAGAATGTTACACAAACTGGGGATGTGGGTAGGGGAGTGGAAGCAAGATATTATTTCAACACTTTCACTATATCACATAACAGAAACTCAACACCAAGTAATTACGAGTTGTAGACTCGTAGGCACTCAAACAAAGACATAATTTCAGGTGAAGTCAAATAAATATAAATTACACTGACATTTACCTCAAAGGATGTCCGAAAGTGATAGAGGAAAAAAGACAAATGCTTAAAGAATTTATGGGTTACATGGTGTTTGGCCTGAAAAGTATCTGCCAAATCCATACACCACTATAGAAGTGTCAAAAATAAACTTGAATGAAGTTTTCTGTTGAAATGATTTTGAAAAACTGAGGAACTAAAGACTATTCTAAGGCTAGTTTTATAGAATGTAATTATTTCACCTTTGCTGTAATTTCAAAACTTCTTTACATAAAAAGTTTACAATATGATCAAAATGCCTGTCTTCTGAAATAAAAAACTTATTCAAAATCCCACAATTTTCTAAAAGATAAAACATCATTTCATACCTATTTTCCAAATGTAATTCAGCAAAATTTCCATATTTCTATATAAAAGTAATTATCTTAACATATTACATTCTCTAAAAAATTAACAGACACAATAGAGTCATTTCATAGCTCTTACCTGTAAGTTAACCAAGGTTCCAAATCTACTAAAATGCTCATTAAGTTTGCTGATATTATTTAATTCTGGAGGAACTTTTCTAAGTTCAAGTTTGGTATTTTCATTTCCAAACTGAACCTTCTTCTGGAAGCCTGGACTATTCGTTCTATTAAAATTTGGTCTGCAACAAAAATCAAATTAATTAATACATTAAAAAATCCTGATCCCTATCAATTATAAAGGAATAAAGTTTTACATACAAAACAAGTGTCCAATTAAGTTCCATTTTTTCCCCCGAACTAGGAAATTACTGTTTGATAAAGGGAAGCTTAAATTTCCTTCTATCCAAACAATGACGTTTCCAAATCAGCTTCCATCCAATAACACCATTCATGGAAACCAACTGAGAAAAAAGGGTTTTTCTTATCATTTGTTACTTTCCACTTCCTAGCCACTCTATTTTAATTCACAGCAGTATATGTGCCTATTTAATAACGCTTGTTCCATTTCAGCAAAAGCTAGCTTACTGAAATGCATCCTACTTTAAACTTTGATGAAAAGGAAGGAATGACTGTCACAGCCTCTCTCTAGCTTAAAAAAACATATATTATGATAAAGTTATAGATATACATTTAACACTTCAAAAAAATGACAAAACTGTGGCCCGGAGAAGTTACACTGCTTGCCTAACATGACAGAATTAAAGGCAGAGCCAGATCTAGGCCCTATTCATTATTAAATAGATGCTTAAGCCTTACAGTTGTGATTCTAGTCTCTCCTCAAAAAGCATATTTATAAATGAATCATCACAAACACCAATACTCTGATTCCTTCCCCTTCCTTTCTCTGAAGGCCTTCTTTGAAAACTTCAGTGCCTAACCAGCAGTTCCTTCCCCATCCAAAAATAAAAAAACCTTTCTACCTCTTCATAGGAACTGCCCCAATAGGAAAGACTTCTCCTAGACCCCACCCACACTTCCTTGCCCTGAAGATGGGCTCACAATTATCCTTTATTTCTTAATGAAAGAATTTTGGTGGGGAGGGGACAGAGGAAGAAAAAATCAATTGTGCCTTAAACCACCACACTATTCTTATGAGAAAATGCCTGCCAATTACCAAACAACTGACTTAAAATTTTTAGAAAACAACTTAACACTCTAGCTGGAGAATCCCTATTGAACTGAAAGTAACGTAACATTTTTTTTCTCATTTTGAAGGGAAATACTGTACTGTTTATAATACCCCAATGATTCTAAATATCAGTGTACAATAAAATCCCTCAATTTTTTCTGCCAGCTTACTTATCAAACCAAGTCTTCTTAGGAGGAACTCCAGGCTCCCCAGAACCAATGGTTCTTTTCCTCGATTCTGAATCCACTACTATTCTCATACTGCTTTTATTGGGAGGCTTTTCTGTTTGAAAACAAAAGAAAGCATAGATTAATATTTTCTGTGTATCATGGGTACTTTCTAAAATCTAAAATGAAAATAAAGTTTGACCTTCTGTCCAAATATATCTTTTTGTAGAAACAGAAATAAACGTACATTCAAACCCAATAATCTAAAGAATTTTAATCTATTTTAATTTAAAGAAACACTCCTTCAATTCACACCTAGAGAAACTGTGAAGAATCAGTAATTCCTCATGCCACATTAAACCATGATTGTGGGCTACTTCTTTATAGATCGAAGCCATGCTAATGTTCCCATCTGCAATCACTCACACAAATAAATATACAAATAAATAACAAATAAATCATCTTGAGGCTATATCAAGTTTATAATATTTTTGAAGGTTTTTACTTCTGTCCTTTTCAGCAGACGTCAAGCCTGCCATAGACAAGTTTTGAAATCTAAACTTTTCAAAATTTAACACTAATCCAATGACCTTTGAGAAATAATAATTTAGTAGAGTTGAAACTGAAGTGAGCTGCTTATTTAGACATCAACATATTAACATAATGAAAGCATACTTGAGTTAGAGAAGGAAAATCATTCAAGACTGAGGCAAAAATGGATGTCAAGGGAAATGCAGTCCTTTACATTTACTTAAAAGGAATACAGTGAACATAATATATTTAACCTATTATTCCAAAATGACAGCAAAGTTTAAAACATTCGAATCTTAATCCACATTAAATTTTCTTTTTTAAAGATGGATATATTAATTGTATAAAATTCCATTTTTACATATGTCTAAAGACATAACTCAAGACTCAATCCTGGTGACTTCAATTGTATCCTCTCCAATTACCCCCATTCTAAATTCCCTCAATCCAATAAATGACTGTCAATTCTCTGACTTAAATCGATTTACTTTCCACTGCTACCACTCTTGTCCAACAACTTTCATGTCTTTCCTGGAATTCTTTAAATGCCTTTTATTTCCCTCTCCATTCCTTCTTCCATCTGTTCAAGTTATATAGTTCTTTCAGTTTCCCAAATGTAAAGCACACTGCATGTGCTTTAGCCCTTTCTCTAGCTAATTAAGACTTATTCTCCATTCCCACAGTAGAATGGGTGGAAGGAAATATTCAGTATCTTGTACTGGTGGAATACAAAGCACAAGTTGCAGCTTCTTTGCCTAGCGGTATCTTCACAGAAACTGTTCTGAAGGATTTTGGTCTTATTTTACTTACAGAGCCTCCCAAACCCAGTTCACTGTCCTTTGGAGGTAGTCTTTGACCTACCTAATATCACTTTATTAATGTGTGTATGCATGTATATATTCTTTATCTGAAAGTTCACTGAGAGAGGCAATAATGTGTTTTTTACCAGTAGCTGTAACGGTTTTGCTTCAACTCATCTGTATTCACTCACTCAGATTTCTTTTCATTATTTATTTAAAAGGGTGTTAAAAATGCAGAACAGAGTTCAGAGTTCCTCTTGGTATACAATTAGCAAATATGTTCATTATTTACATGTACCATGCTTATCCCCCAATATTCTTTTAATACATTGTTTTTTGCTTAAAATTTTCAGTGTTGGCTTTTGTTGACTGCAAATGTAAAACTAGTTTTCTCATAACTGTATCTAATCATGGGAGTTTTTATCAAGTCATCCACCTCCTTAAAAATCTGGAAAGAACAATTAACAGGACTGCTGGGTCACTTTTACATTTGTACCTTAATTCCATCACATCAAAGGACCTAAAAGTTTTTCCAATTGTTTAATGGTAATTTTCCTTCAAGATTTAAAATATTAAGCATAAAAATACAATTACCATATAATAGTCATTAACAAATTTAAATTAAGGCAATCTAGAGGCTACCAGAAATACAGGAAATCCTCAATTTGAATGGATTACTAAATTAGTTGTCTGGTCCACAAACACAATGGTACCAATGCTATTAATGGAGAATAGATCTCTAACCCAGCTCATAAAAAGTCCATGATTTATCTAAGGAAGAATACTAAAATAATCATTTTCAACAATGTTTCTGTGAGAAAAGGCATTCAAACATGTAAGAAGGTATGCCAGACATTTACCTCTCAATAAGGCCTCTTCCTGTAACTTGAAATTATGGACACGTGCAGTTAAAATTTCCATAACTCCAAGCTCTACAGGGTTTAACTGCAAGGAGTTTGTATTGTTTATTTGCAAGGAGTCTGACCACTCTTCCTTCCATCACAGCTAGAAATGGGCCTAGCATTGGAATGGGTCTAATAAATACTGACCTTCAGTGGCATATAGTTACACTACTCCAGAGCAGCAAATATGAGATGACAAAGGATTCCAGTAAGTACAAGAAGTATCAGTATAATGTAAAGGAAATAAATGTGAAGTAGTAAGCCAAAGAAGGAAGGGGAGTAGGGGTGGGGACAGTTTCCTGTGATTTAGGTGGGGGAAATTTGGGGGATGGGTAAACACCATGAATAGCCACAATCTCAAGTCACTACTTTTCAATTCTAAGCAATATGCATATATCTTTTATAGAAATTGCTAAAAAAAAAAAAATTTCTGCAGCATTAATGATAATTATTGGAATACCTCAAAGGAGAACTGAAAAGAGGGTGGGCTCCCTGCTACATGGGACATGACACCCAGGGATATGAGTCTCCCTGGCAATGTGGGACATGACTCTCAATGATGAGCCTGGCCCTGGCACCATGGAATTGACAAGGCCTATTTGACCAAAGGGAAATAAGAAATGTAATAAAATACAGCACCAGTGGCTAAGAGAGTTCAAATAGAGTCAAGAGACTATTCTGGATGATATTCAGCTAGATATTGCTAATTGCCATGATTTGCCAATCTCCAACCAACATCATTCCTGTTAACCTGAAAGAACCAGGGATCTATATGGGATCCTACAAAAGTTGCATATACTAAGTTTACTTTTCCAGAAACCTAAAACCTTCAGATGTTCTTCTTCAGGCTAGATAAGCCCTGAAGATCAGATAAGCCCTGAAACCCAGAAGTGCCAATCTCTCCAAGAACATCAACTAGTCCCATCCCCTTATCCCATGAAAACTTTTTCAACATGAAAAAATCAGAACGGGTATAACTCAAATGTTGCTAAAGATTGGGAGAAGGATCAAAGGAGAAGTTATGACAGAAAAGTTAGGATTTAGCAAATGAGTACGACTGTTAAATTATACTGGTATTTCTTTTTAGTCTCCAGTGTTTTGGAGCAGCTAGAAGGAAAAACCTAAAACTGTGAATAATAACCCATACCAAACTTTGAAATCTGTTATAACTACTTGTTAAAATGTACTGCTTTTTTGTATATATATTTTACAATAAGAAATACTAAAAAAAAAAAAAACCTGAATCCAATTTTTAGAATTTGAATCATACTTCCTACCAATAAATAGCATTATAATTTCAGAAATATTTAACATTTCTGTGGGTGGCATAAAATAAAGAATATAGGACTCAGAGACGATTCTGTACTCAAAAAAAAGGGCAGATGCCCACATTAAATCTATGATTTCAAAGAGCATATAAAATTGAATTAAAATTTTCCTCATACTTCCATCACAAAAAGTTCCTTGAACACTCAAGGAAGATGCTCAGTGTTACCTAACAGATAGCTTCCAAGGAGCAAATTATAAAATGCAATGTAATGACAAATTCACTAAAGCATATTATACATTAACTGCTATGATTTAAGTTGGAATTTCATTCATGACTGATGACATGATTTTTTTCCAACTAAGAAAGACATGAAGGAGAGGTAGGAAGAAACATGGACTCTGAAAGTTAGTTGAGGTGGTTGGGAGAAAAGATATTAGGACATACAACTGTTTTCTATTATACCTGACAATCTCTCGATTCCCTACATCAAATGTTACTGTAGCAAATCTACATTTTTCAAAATAATGTGAACTCTCTTCCTCCTCTGACCCTTCCTTATCACTCTGCACCTCTAGTAATAGCATTTATGGTGTCCTGGCTCATAACTGTGTTGGTCTTCCTCTTTTTAGAAACTATATTAAAAAACCTGTCTCCTCTAAGAAAATTTTAAAATACAATGACATACCTCTTAAAAGTACTACTTTTGCTTTATCAATATTATAAGCAAACCCATATCAAATTCAAACATGTCAAAATAAATAAAATACATAAAAAGTGTATATTTACATAGCTTATTTCATTATGCAACCCAGGAAAGAATCTATCTTTAGAAATTATAAAGTATTACTCTGAAGAGTTTAGACACACCAATTAAGACTATAAATCATAAAAAATACAAGAAAAAAAAAACTACCTTTATGTACTGTTGGGAAAGTCCATTCCCATTGGTTAGTAGAAAAAAAGTGTCACCAATACCACAAACAGGGAAGTGCACATTACCTTTTTCTCAAGGGAGACAAAAGGATTCAAGAAATGAACATAATCACCATCCCATACTCAAGCCCAATAAATGCAGGAATGTTCTTTATAAATGTTTTGCTGTTCTCGATATCATGAAAACTGTAAGGAAAGATTAATCATAGTACCTCTTGGTGGCAAATCCATATCCCCTGATGTAAGTCCTATCAAGTTAGGCCTTTGTGCATGTACCCTGTGTCTATACATAGGTCTGGAAGTGTTTGTTATGCTTGGAGCTTCAGGATTGTAGCCATCTGTGTCATATGTATCTGGTAATACAAAAACTGCAATTAAAAAACAATTACAAAACTCCTCTTGGTAATTTTTATAATAATAACAGAAAAGCTTTATAACATACTACTAATATATAATATAATCTATAATTAATGTATCTTAGAGAGAAAAGTTTTATAAAAGAAATGTTATTTTAAGAAGACTATATAACTTAGTTCCTTTAAAGAAAATAACAGCTATCTATAAGTAATGCTACCATACTGAAGACGAACAACATTGAAAGGTATTGTACAGACCTATGTGTCCCACTAATTAACACTAGAAAAATGAATTAGTTCTTGCAAGAAAAAAAAAAGGTGATGGCTTACATTTAATGTATCTTCACTATGTCTACATTATATGCTTTATATATGCAACCTAGTTTTGACTGAGAAATTTACTCTCTGGGCATTTAAAATCTTCTCATCTAAAATACAGCTAGAAAACTATAATCTTAATTCAGAAAGAGGCAAAACTCCACCTGCAGTAAAAAGAGAGGGTGGAGCAGGAGGAGGCTGGTGATGAATGCCAGTTGTTACTACAGTTGGAACAGAACTGGTTGCAGAGTTTGGAGGAGCATCCATGCCAGATGGCTGCAAAGGAGGAAGTGGAGGGGGTGGTCCTGTCAAAACCAAAGAATAAGAAATATCATCTGAAAGCAAACAAATAAAATAAGTTATTGTACATCCAAACATGATTCCTATTAATCATATCCTCAAATACCAAACTCTTACAACTAAACTAGTTTCTCAAACAAAATATCTCTTTAATATATTCCAAAAGAGGTTTGCCTTAAATTATAAAAGACTGCAGGCAGCTGGGGTTTGTCAGGGACATACACAATTCAGGTCCATTCCAAACCACAGTAAGTGGTTTGTCAGAGCATGTAAAGTAGAAGTATACCAAATGAGAGTATCTGGAGCTTAGTTTCCAGTATATATCTATATGGATCAGTTTAGATACTTTTAACAAAAGCCAAGTATCAAACTTATTAACTATATAAAAAGACTATGAATGGATAGACCATAAATACTGGCAAACAAACATATTTACTTACCTGTGACAGGTGGGAGACTGGGTGGTAATGGACCTGGAGGTGGCACTGGGGGTCTAAGATTCACAGGTGGAGGTGTAAGAATTGGTGGAGGTGGGGGGAGTCCAGGAGGAGGTGGTCCTTCAACAACAGGAGGCTGTGCTGGGAAAGGCAGCATACCAGGAAGATTCACATCTTCTACAACTACTGGGTCACTTCCATGATCAAAAGGGCACATGTCTCCTCTCATACAGAAACCCTTTTCTGTGAGAAAAAATAGTTAGAAAAAACCATGAAAAGCACTGGACATATAATTTCCTCTATACAAAAATAAGATTTTTAAAAATGTGAGTATTCTTAATAATAGGCAAGTATAATTACCAATTTCATGAGAGCACATGATAAGGTATCTACATGTATCTACATACACCCTATAAAAATATATCACCAAATTATGTATTCCAAGCTAGAAAGATATGGAACTTACTATTGTCGTCATTAGAAATATTATGCTTCATGTAAATTGCTCATAAAAACTTAAATAATTTTCTACAAATTTGGCTTTGATATATTCATAAAATCTTTACAGTAAATGCTTAAAATCTATTAGATTCTTTTATAAAATTCATATATAAGTCATATTCACGAATCTAGTTCCTACCTATGTGCCAATAACCGTTTTACAAGGAACAACCATTCATCTCTACATTCCAAGAACCAGTAGATTCTGGCATGAATGTTTCAGTAGTAGACTCCTTGATAAATACCTTAGTGGATATTTATTTATTGCTTGGAAAGTTCCAACAATACATGAAGACTGACATGCAAATAAACACTATCTTGATATTCCAAATGTGGTAACTGAAGAGGCTTTCAATGATACTGAGGAATTCATGAAGTGATTAAGAGTAATTTCCCACTATTGCCAATACCAGAGGAAATCTGATATTAAATATTAAGCACTTCATGAAGCAGTTGTAAGACTCACCATCATAGTCTCTACATCGTTTCTTTGGCATTGGTGGTCTTGCGTAAGAGTTATGGTCCACCTGGTCTTCATGAAATTCAGACCAACTTTCGGTAGTGTTATTGCCATGATGAGTGGGAGCAATGACTGTAATAGTGCTGCTCAATGTAGGTACTGGGTAGTGGCCAGATGAAATGTTTGGAACTGAAGAGACGGGAGTATAATTGTTTTCTAATGGATCTGTTCTATCCAGGTCATATTTAGGCTTTACCAGGTCCCTTTCTGCAACAAAACAGAAATGATTTAGAAAATTATACCCTTTTAAAAAAATCCAAGTCCCAGTTCTTAGTGACAGCGATGTTTTGTTAAATATGGACAAACTGTTCACATTTTCACACAATCGTGTTCTTTTAAAAACTAATCAATTAATCCTTAACGTTACAAGAAAACTACTTCTCAATATGCTCTAAACAAAGTTGCTGCACTTAATGAATTTTTTCTTGGAGTCTGTTTATTGGAAAAAAGACATGCTTTACTTTCTTCATCACAACTTTAGTATGCAAATTACTTCAACCCACAAAATAAAACATGCAAGTAAAAGCATGGTTACTTTTCCTGAGATGAACATTTAGGTGACAGACATCTAAAGATCCTAGTAAGACTTTTTACACTGACCACTACTTATTGAAGATGAAAATGGACATAGAGGGAAAAATATTAAGGTTAGTCAAATGAAGCAACATGCAGAGAGGTCTAGTAAGTCTGTGGAAGGGAATAACTCAAAGAAAAGAGTAACCAAGAAGTATAAGGTTTATACTTTGGCCTTATAAAAGGTGAAAAACAGTATGTTCTAAATACTGCAGGTGAGTATACAAAAAAAGGTTGCAAAAGCACAAAAATCTAAGCTTTAATAATGGTATTTTACTCAAGGTGTCTTAGTTGTTTTACTGCCTGCAATATCTTTCTTTAAATACGCATTGGAAGAAAAATTATACATGTCGGAAATAACATTTTCTTGTGAACACACATCTAAATTTTTTTATGTTTCTGAAGTATGTGATATACTTCAGATACAATAAAGTGTATATACTAAAGGTGTTTCAATTTAATGAGTTCTGACCTACATATGAATGTGAGACATCTTTACTGCAATCAAGATAATGAGCATACTTGTTGCCCCCAGAAGTTTCATGACCCTCTCTCTCTGTAAATCCATCTCTAGGTAACCACTGACTTGTTTTCTGTTACCATAAATTAGTTTGCACTTTCTAAACTCTGATATTCATATCTACTTTATTTTGTTTGGTTTCTTTCACTTGGCATAATTAGAGATTCACCCATATTATTGCATGGAAGATAATCCATTACTTTTTACTTTGAGTAATATTCCATTGTATGAATACATCACAATCTGTTTATCCATTCACCTGCTGATGGACAGCTGGATTGTTTCTAATTTCTGGCTACTACAAATAAAAGTGCAATTAACATTTACGTACAAGGCTTTGCATGGACATATGCTTTCACTTTTCTTGGGTAAATGCTGGGAGTTGAAAGGCTGGGTCATATGGAAGACATATGTTTAACATTCTAAAATACTGCCCAACCGCTTTTTTAAAAGAGTTTCAGTTCATCTTCATCTTAACCAATACTTGATATGGTCAGTCTCTTTAAATTTAGCCATTCTGATGGCTATACAGTAATAATTCAATATGATTTTAATTTGCATGAAATAAAAATTTTTAAAGACATTTTTAAAAGCATTCACTTTCACAAAAAAAATGCATCAAAATGGAAAAAATAAGGACAAGATAAAAAAATTAAAAAAACAAAAAACGGAATGAAAACTTCAAATAAAGTTTTCACAAATAAATGAATGCCAACAAAATACATATATATAAATTACATACCCCTGCTTCGTGTTCTGCTCCTGCTTCTAGTCCTGCTCCTATCCCTGTCCCTGTCACGCAGTCTCTCTTTACTCCAACTTCGACTCCGACTCCTGCTGTAACTACGACTTCTTCCTCTTCTTCTATTGTACCGGTCTCTGTATGAATCTCTTCGAGGAGGGTTTCGATCATAATCTCTTTTGCGAGAACGATCATCTTTTTTCCTCTCATCACGACTTCTAAAGAAATACATGAACAATTTTATGTAAATAATTTTAAAATGGATACAAGAAAAAACTAAGTGCAAAAGCCACAATTCTTGGAACATTATATATTCTTCATTCCACCATCAGAAATTAAATATCAAAAGATTCACACAACTGAAAACCAGAGTATGCTGTTTAAGCACTCTAAAACCCCTTTAAAGGGATCTTTATAGGTATTTAGCCATGTCTTACAGTACACAGAGGACATAATGTCTTACACATTTATTCTCATACACATAGGCGCATATCACATGCATTCTATTCTAAATGCTTATGAAGCCTCCATGGGAAAAGTAATTCATTCACACTTAAGAGAAACTTCAAGAAAAAGGGGCTTTTTCTTGAAAAACTTACTTTAGGAGAGCCTACTCATCAAATTATAAGATTCCACTAGAATTTGAAGATAGAAATAAAAGTAATAAAACCTAATATTTATCAAGTGTTTTCTATATGCCAAGCACTGCTCTAAATTTCACTTCAGTGACCTATAAATATAACCTAGATTTTCTTGGTAGAAAAGGAACTTTCCTATACCAATAAGAGAGTAGAAGTTACTTGCTACTAAGTAAAAATAACATTTTAAGTCTGAACATTCATATAAAAGATAACCAAAGTGTAAACATTGAGAATGGTTCAATGAACTGATCACCTATTTTCTCTGTATCGGGAACTTGACTGGGGAGGACTGTGATTTAGCCTTCTAGAAAACTTCTTTTCTCGCTCTTCTTCCTTTGTGATCTGAAGTAGAAAGAAAAATGTAAGTTTAGCAAGTCTTTCCTTGTCAGGGTGCTATTTTAACAGCTTAAGTAACATTAAAATACATGAGTTAAATTGTCCCCTTCTTCTAAAATAACCGACACAAAATAAATTTCTCTACAAAGCACAATCATTTTATTTAGCTACAAAAGCAGGCCTCTTGAAAGCTAAAGTGAATGACAAACTCATAAATGCTTATTCTAGACAATGGTGGTGAGAAAACATCTTTTCTCCCCATTTTAAGTAAGAAGTATCCCCATTTTAACATAATTAGTGGAAAGCCATTTCTATTTCTTCTTTCAAAAATCTAAGTAAACAGGCATATATTTTGGTTTCATGGATTTGGTCTAGTGCAAAACACATCAGAGAACATACAGAACAACAAGAACTTCGTCATTAAAAACCAGGTCACAAAAAAAACATTTGGGCAAAACAATATGTAAGGTTAAGCAGTTTTCCAGGTCCTCATAGCAGCAAGATAGCAATAAATTCCTCTTTCCTCCAAGGGCCTCCAATCATATTATATAATCAGTAGACAACAATCCTGTGACATTCCCTTGAGCAGTGCTATTTTCTCTATGCCAGAATTTTCCAGACTGTCATGCCCACAATAATGCTGGTTCCACAAGACATTAATAGGTGTTACTAGGAAAACTGAATTCAAAGGTTAAACACATACAGGAAATACTGAACATATATGACTTCTGTACATGATAGGTCTCAATATTTTGCATTAGATATTCTGATGGAGGTAGTCTATTGATAGGATAAACATGTCCAAGTTTACGCCAATTTTTCCAGTATCCCTTTTTGGTTAGAGCTTTTCTCACTCTACAAAGTGTCCCACTTGGGATGATAAATTATATGGAAACCCTATCAACATGCCAAACTATGCAAAAAAAACCACTTCAATGCCTTCTCTTAATAGTTTGCCTTTTTTCATTTAAGGACTTTTCATCTCCTCTTCCCAACCACCTCTACCCTCCCTCTGAAGAAAACAGGCAGAAATATAACTCTCCTGATGTACCTCCTTCTTTCTATTTGCCTCAATGTGCTTCTGAGAGTAATTATATCGACAGATCTTCATATCCCACAGAATATGCCCATCTGGGAACTTTCACTATGCCCGCAACATTTAAAACTCAGACTGCCGTTTGGCATTTTAACAGCTCAGAAAGATCAAGGATAAGTATCTTCTACAACTGATCAGGAAAACTATGGTGAAGTATTACTGTATCAATAGATGAAAAAACTAAAGCATCATCATTAATTTACTTTAGGAGAGCCTACTTATCAAATCAAAGACCTAAAATTTACAAAAATTTTTCAAGAATTAAAATGTAATTTATTTCTGTATTTTCTGCATGGCTTTCTATAAACCTTCAAGTTCTCTAACTATATATATACTTTGCAGTGCAAAAATGTGAAACCAACCCAAATACCCATCAATGAGAAAACACAAATAAATTATTGTATATATCTATCTCTACATGACATAAGCAATTGCCAATACAATATCCACTCTTCCTTTCCTCCTTACTAACAGATCTCCTCTGTAGCTATTTATGAAATATGTACAGCTGTAAAACTACACTTCTGGTCTTCTCTTGCAGACAGAAGTGACCAGTGAAGAGTAAACAGAGGCAGTGAATGGGGATTCCAGGAAAGTTGTTTCAAGGTGGCTAACTCAGTAGGGATGCACAACCCTTATTCTTGCTCCTTTTTCCTTCCTGCTGCGACTCCAGTTATCCTGTCTGCATTCCAGGCAGCCACACACTAAGGATGGTAGAGCAGAAAATTACAAAGAGTGCCAGGTTCTTCAAAAGCTGGAACCACCATACTATCCCTAGGTTGTCTACTTCAGAACTCTTTTACACGTCACAGAAAAATAGACATTCTGTGCTTTTTTCTATTAATTACATAAATTAAATCTAATCCTGATACACTTCACAGTAGAACATTATGTAGCTATTTCAAAAGAATGCAGGTAATGAAAGATAAAACAAGACTTAAGATTTATTTTTAAGTAAGAGAAGCAAGTTACAAAATAATACAGTATGATAATAGTATTTGGGGGGGAATAAATGCAGGAAAAATCTGGAGTAATACATGTGAAATCGTGTAGGATGTCCTTTTTCTATATGAATAACATGAATAAATATATACTCATATGTATATGTAAATAAATTCAGATATAGAGAGATAAAAACATACTTGAGAATTATTGTACAATATTATGTTCTATCACTGCAACATAAACATGTACTTACTTACATCATCTGGGGTAAAACACACAGGACACAACCACAGTTCCCACAGCCCCCCAATTTCTCAATGATGGTAACAGCTACCATTTACTCAGAACCTACCAGGTATTTTATATACGTTACTTAACTTACGCCTAACAACAGCCCTGTAATGTTTTCATTCCACAGCTGAGGAAACCGAGGCTCAGAAAGGTCATAAAGAAGAATACACAACTATGTGATGCTACTGTAAGCCACTGATTGCATATTATGGTTGGACTGTACATGTGTGTATATTTCTCAATTAAAAAAACAAAAACAAAAACAAAAACAGGCATGCAACTACATCCTCCAAAAGTCCTGCATGCAAGGCTGGTCCTTGACTGGCATCCGGGAATCTGGATTTTGGAATGGTTCCCACCATTCCCTAATAAGAGTAACTCACTGAATCTGATTTTGTTTTTTAAATAATATGGTTTACACTGAACACCTGCTTTTCTTCTGGGAGCCTGGAATTGGGGTACATTCTAGGCAGAGGGTACCTACTTAACCAGACTCCAATAAAAACTCAAGGTGATGAGTCTAATGAATTTCCCTGGGAGACTTTTCACATGTGTTGCCACAATTCATTGCTGGGGAAATTAAGAGCATCCTGACGACTTTACTGGGAGAGGACTCTTGAAAGCTTGCTTGTGTTTTCCCCACACTTCATCCTATGTGCCTTTTCCATTTGCTGATTATGCTTTGTATCCTTTCACTGTAATAAACATAGCTATGATGTGACTGTATACTATGGGTCCTCCCAATGAATTATCAAACCTAGGGGTGGTCTTGGGGACTCCCAAAAGATACAGAAAATAAAACTGTTTAATTATTCCTCATATGTATTTAAAGAACATATAAAATATAACACAAATCCTTACCTCTTCTTTTTTAATATCTTTTTCTTGGTGCTGAAAAAATTCTACCTTCAGGCTTCCTGATGATGGCTGTTCTGGAGGAGGTAGATAACTCTTTGTATTCACAGCATCAAAAAGTTTTTCCACAAATATCTGTGTCTCTAAAAGTAAAACCAAAATGCTATAGATTAAGAGATACTAATTATCCATCTCTATACATAAGACCTCTAATAGGACAAAACATACCCTGATTTTTATAAATCTAGAAATTACACTAAGCCTAATAGTTTTCCAACCATTGTACCACAATACAAGTCCCATAGTAACACTAATCCACTCAATTTTCAAGTTGGTTGGGGGCTGGAATGACCAGAGCCTAAAGGCTTGTCACTTTCAGCCATAACTAGTCTTTTTCATACACCCACACACAAGGCCACACACAAATATTATCATTCTCTAGACATAAGCAAAGTGAAAAAAAGTGAGAAATAACATGCAATACAGCATTCGGAGTAGTTTTCCTAGCCAGTACTATCTTTAAATAAAGAAGCATTCAGTGATTTTCTTGTTTTTACTTATATAAGAAAACTAATAGTGTGCTTTAAGAATGAGCAAAAGAACCTAATGAAAGAAATGGCTTCCATTTTAAGTGAGCTATGAATATAGTCAATAATAATATCGTTTGTCTAACTCTATTACAATTAGATCTTGTCTTTTACTGGGTTCCTTTAGTACTCTATGGGTAATTAAAATAACCGTTTACAATAAAGCAATAGTTTTTAATTGAAGAGCTTACCTTTCTGAAGAAATACATCCAGCTGATCAATACATAATGCCTTTAACTCTTTTTCACTTTTGTCTTTCTTTACTAAAGCCAGCACATATTTTGCTAGGGCTGATGGATCTGCATCACAGCTGAAGAAAAAAGCAATGTTTAGTCATTTAGCCATTAAAAAGCTAAATTCCAGGCAAACGAACTTAATAGATATGTTAATTAAATGAGTTAATATATGTAAAAAAGTACCTGGCTCACTGAAGGAACTCAGGAAATTTAAGTTTTTCTCTTTTATATTAATATACTTTACATAGTATATATATAGCCATCATTCAGCATCCTTCCAAATAATATACCTACACACTATTCATACATTTAAAAAATTCAACAGGCTTTATTATTAAAAAGAACTTATAACAAAGTTTAAACAATACCAAAGCATTATAAATTAATATAATCAGTATGGTTCTAATAAAATACCAAAATGCTTTTCCTCTACCAGAACTAGACAAATAACAGAAAAACTTCAAAGAGAGAGCAAATAGGGAAATTTGAAAACATACTATACAATATATTAAATAAACAGCATAAAAGAAAATCTACAAATAGGTCCAAATAAATAGAGGAATTCAGATTTTATAAAAGTAGCATCCAAATCAATGAGGAAGAGATTAACTGCAATAAATGGTACTAAAACAAGCTAGCAGATATCATAAAACCAAGTTGGATCTCTAACTCACTCCATATACCATAATTAAATACAAAAATGTAAAAATGTGAAACCATTAAATCATTAGAAGAAAATATGAAAGTTACTTTATAGCTCTGGAGTGATACATTTATGGTGTTAAAATCACATCATGAAAATGGTTAATTATGATAAACATAAAAAAACTCTGGAATGAAAACAGAGTAAAAAGACAAATAAAACCTGGGTTCATTTCCCGGTGCCTGCCCATGTTAAAAAAAAAAAAAAAAAGACAAACTAAATCAAGTAATTTTAACTTATGGCAAAAGGTGAATCTCCCTAACATACAGAGTTTCTATTAATCAATAAGACCAACAACAGAAGAGAAAAAAGGACAAAACATTTGTTACAGAAAAAATGAAAGTGGCTCAAATCTGAGTAAAATTAAAACCTCATTCATGAGAAAAATGCAAATTCACACTATACTACCATAACATGTTTTGGCTATCAGGTTGGTAATATCCAAAAAATATGAAAATATTTTTCTGGAGGCAAAGCTATGATAGTTTTACTATCTGTGCAAATAAACTTGCGGTCCCAGAGAGTATTTTGGTAGCATATATCAAGGTCAGGAATGCATCTATACCCTTTGATTCAATACGTCTACTTCTAGAAATCTATCCTATGTACATCTTCAAAATGGTGCAGATGTAAGTTATTCATTATCACACTGATTACAAAATTTTAAAATGAGCAAGCATCCATTGACAGAGGACTGAAAAAATAAAACTAAATCCACATAAGTGAATGGCAGACACATTGAAAAGAACGGAGGGAACCGAGTTCAATTTCCGGAGCCTGCCCATGCCAAAAAAAGAAAAACTGAGTAAGTTTTCACATCTTAGAGAATTTTTCAATAAATAAAGCTTTAAAAACAAGGTAGAGAAATAGTATGGTTTATTACCATTTATGTGAAAAATGGAGAAATACTATGCTTGGAATGGCTTATGTCTGAATAAATAAATGAAAGGATAAATAACAACGTTTACTAGTTGGAGAATGGGAAATAAGTGAAGGAGGGACAGGATCAAGAGGTGAAAACTTTCTGGTGACTGAACCAGGTAGCTATTTACTAAGCTAAAAAATTTATTGGTTAAAGATCATTTTACAAGCTAAGCAACAACAAAATAGCAGCAATGGTTAACCATTAACATTTACTTCATACCTAGTTTGTGCCATAAAATGGGTCCTTAAGTTACATACCATAATTAGCTCTCATTTATAAATGAAGAAACCTGGACTAGAAAAAAAGCTAAACAAATGCCAAAGACAATATGGCAAGCAAGTATCAGAATGAAGATTTAAACCTAAATATTATTCCAAAGTCTATGCTCTTAACCATTACAATACACTAGACTGTCTTTTACAATGAGCTGTGCAAAAACCAAATCTGCAATTTACTTATTACTATAAACAGCCATCAACTCCCTATCTACCCAATTACTTCTTTTAAAAGCTCTCCACAACGCCACCTCCTTGTATTGTTTTCTGTACAGAAACAGTTCCTATAGCTCACTTTCAGCTTAAGCCTCCCCTTTCCAACTTAATTTTCAAAGTCCATTATTTTAAGTAGCCTTTAAACAATTCTTCAATCATCTCTGCCTCACTTTCCTTCCACTATCCTTCTATGTCACCAGCATGCAAAATCCCAATCTAGAATCAACCCTAAAATCTCAGCTTAGACTTAATTTCCTAGCCTGGCAGCAAAAATACAATGGTTTAGTTTCATGCCAATAGCCTAAGTGACGCTCGTAAATTAGGTTTTCAAGGCTACCGATTACACAAAAAGGTTTAATATTCATAGCTGTAAAATTAGATACAGGGGGGATGCAAAAGTGGCTCAGTGGCAGAATTCTGGCTTGCCATGCTGGAGACCTGGGTTCAATTCCTGGAGCCTGCCCAATACAAAATAAAAAAATAAAAAAAAAAGATATAGGGAAGCAGAGCAGAGGAATGACTACAGATGACATGAAGAAAGGGATACGTAAGCAGTTCATTTGAAGAACAAAAGATACATATGATATATTTAACCTTACATCCTTATTATTGCTCTTTATTTTTAACTGTTAGCAATTTTATCTCTAATAAACATGAGAGATACCTTGCATTCTACCTCGAATTCAAATGCTAGAATAAAGAACACATATACAATAAAATGCCAGAAAACTGCAACATATATTAAAAAGTCTCTATTTTTATACATATTTGGATATAATTTATGCAACAGTTCTATACAAGTATAGACATCACATGTCATTGAATTAAAAAGTACATCTTAAGACAGTGGACAAGTTTTGATTACACAGTAGAACCTATGAAAAAACCTGCTTGCAAGTCAATCAAGAGGACTAATTCAACAATCTGTATTTTACTGTGTTGTTGTTTTATAAAGGCTGCACAGAAATCTGACAGAATGGGCTGGACTTAGTGACTTTGCTTCTAACAAATATGGCGGAAGTAACTTCTGAGCTTAGGTCATAAAAGACAGTGTGGCATACTTCTTTCTCCCTCTTGGATTATTTGTTCTGGAGAAGTCAGCTGTCTGGAGAAATCAACTGCCAAGTCCTGAAGACATTTGAGCAGCCTTATAAAAAGGACTATGTGGTGGGCGGGCCATGGTGGCTCAGCAGGCAAGAATGCTTGCCTGTCATGCCAGAGGGCCCGGGTTCGATTCCCGGTGCCTGCCCATGTATATAAAAAAAAAAGGACCATGTGGTGATGAAATGAGTCCTCCAGCCAGTAGCCACCTGTGAGTGAGCTTAAAAGCAGATTCAACAGTTCCAGGTTCCCTGGCGGACAGCTTGACTGTGATCTCACGAGAGACCTAAGCTACAAACATCCAGCTAAGCTGCTCCCAAATTCGATACCCCTAGAAACTGTAAAACAAATCTGTTAAAAGCTACTAGGTTTCAGGGTAATGTGATGTTACTCAGTAATTATCAATTCTTCTCTAGATTTATTTCCATTTATTACAAAGACTTATGCTAAATTATAATCTGAACAACTAACAGTGAAAATACATACATACATTTTACTGGTACATGAGAGATTTTTAAAAACACTTTCACTTTTTCTTTCAAATTTACTTTGCATATGTACCAACAAAAAACTTTTTAACATATAGACAAAAAGTCTTTTAATACATTAATTTTTCTTCATGTTTTATCATAATGAGCATGGAAATACTTGGATCAGTGATGCAATCTGCATGATGAATTGGGACAATAACCTCATGGATACATATAACCTATGGATACGTTTGCATCTGAAAACTGGTAATACTGCATGAGAGACCACGAAACAGTACTTATTCACGTTAAGGAAATCTGAATCGGCATAATCAATTAAATAAACTTCAGTTTGCTGAAAAGCATATAATCTATAACAGTACAAATGTATTATATACTGTTTTATTGCAACTGTAGCCTATAAACGTCATTTTATGTTTCTCTTAATCAAACACCAAATAAATTTGTCTCATTCGCCACCCTATTGATTTATAAATAGAACACTATTAGAGTGAATTAAAATGTTAGCAGCTAAAATCTGGAGAAAGAACTTGGAGATTTTTGTACCTATTCCGGTCTATGGACAATAGCTCTATAAAACAGCAAGATACAATTTCATATTATATGTTCCGATCAATCTTTGCTCAACATCATTTGAATCAAAGACAACAAAAGCCACAATAACAACAAATCAACAATGCACAAAATTCTAAATGCTTGAAAGAGTCTGAACAGCATATTACTTTCAAAATTTTGTTGAGTTATAAATTATATAATAAAAGGTAGTTTTATAATTTCACATTTAGTAGCGATAGCTAAATTTGCATTCAGAGGGACAAATTTGTTAAGTCCTATAAAACGCCGTTCTGTTTTTATCTTAATATATTTGAAAAAGAAAAACACAAATTACAACTGAGTAAAAATAACTGAAACATAAAATTGTAATAATATACCAAAATATTATGGATCAGGGACATGTGCTCTCTTTTCTATTTGTTATATTAATTAAAAGTGTCAAGGCTGCATGCATTATCTGAACATCTAGCAATAATAACCTGCACTGCAAAAGTAATGAAATAAAACTGTTTAAAATTACTTAATTAAAAGATTTTATTCAGATAGTAATGAGTCAGTGGTTTTAAAAACTGTCCATATAGGAAAAAAATTTAAACATTGCAACAAATGCACGATATCAATACAAGGTCTAAATAACAGGGTGGCATATGGGAACCCTGTATTTTTATGCATGATTTTCTGTAACCCCATAACTTCTCAAATAAAAGAAAAACAAATGTTGACAAGGATGTGGAGAAATTAAAATCCTTATACATTGCTGGTGGTAATGTAAAATGGCACAGTCATTTTGGAATGTAGTTTGGCAGTTTTTTAAAAAGTTAAACATAAATTTACCATATAACACAGCAATTCCTCTCCTAGTTATCTACTCAAGATAAATGAAAACATATAACTACACAAAGATCTGCACATGAATGATCACAGCAACATTATTAACTCTACCTCCGAAATGGAAACAACCCAAATGCCCATCAACTGATGAATGGAAAAACAAAATGTGGCATATCCATACAGCAGAATACTATTAAGTGATAAAGAACTGATGAATTCTACAACACAGATGAACCTTGGAAACATTAGGCCAAGTGAAAGAAGCCAGACACAAAGACCACATGTTGTATGATTCCATTTATTTGAAATGTCCAGAAAGGTAAAAAAACAAAACAAAACACCAAGAAACACAGGACTGTACAACAGTGAAAACTATGTAAACAATGGACTACAACTATAAAAATGTTCTTTCATAAGCTGTAGCAAATGTACATTAATGCAAGGTGTTAATAATAGGGTGGTACATGGGAACTTCTGGATTTTATGCATGATTTTTCTGTAAACCTACAACTCCAAAAAGAGCAGGGAGGGAAACTGTCCTGGCAAACACAACTGTTCATGAGATACTTTACAAGTGCAACTGTCACTAACAGTGACAGGTTAGTGATGTGAATGTTACATATCTTGTCAAGAGCTAGACTTGACTCTCTGCTACACTGCTAGCATCCTGGAATGGAAGAAAAGTGGGGCTGCAATCTCCTTACAGATCAAAGAAAGAGGAAAAATAAAAATCAAGTTTTGAAAATGTTTAGATACAAAGAAATATTTAAAAAGTGACTTCTTTTCTACCTTAGAATCAGTGGGAATATGGCCTGTTTTCTATGTTCAATAAGAAATTTCCCAGCTAAGCAAAAACACATTCTGTTAATAAATCATGATTCCGACCACAAAATGCTCCAACCTATCACTGTGTGTGTGTGTGTATGTGTGTGTGTGTGTGGTGTGGGTGAATGTGTGGCTGGTGTGGGGGCAGGGTGGGATACTGACATAAAAACAAAAGAAAACCAGAAACTACTGAATAAAGAAGGCATGAGACATGACTTACCAATAGCATTTGTGGAGGACAGGGGCAATTTAAGTATTTTAGTTAACAATAAGTTAAATGAAATAGAAGTGTAAGCTGGTTCGGAAAAACATTAAATCAAAAAGAAGTAGTAAAACAGGAAACTGAGAACAAAAGAGGAAACAGTTGCTGCTCTCCTATTCAGAACAGAGTGCTACTACTGCTTTTAGTTCTAGGTGCCAATCTTTTATAAACAACTTGAACAGATTCTTAGAAAATGACCAGGATGGTCAATGGATGTCATTATGATATAACTTACTAGAGATTCTCAGCCTGGAGAACCAAAATCTCGGAGAACGTTTTAAGACTTTAATGATTGAAGGCCTATCACAAGGAAGAATCACATTTATTCAATATGTCCTCTAGGGGATATCACTAGAACCAATAGACAGAAACAACAGATTTTGGCTCAAAATAGAAACAGATCTTTTAAATAAGCAGATAACTTCCAAAGGCAAAATAAACTGTCTGAAAGAAAGCAAGTTCTCCATTAATAGAATGGTTTCAAGCATTGGCTAAACAGCTTAGAGGATAAGCACTGGACTGAAGAATAAACCCCTCACAAAACTAAGAGTATAATCCACAGGTTCAATTTTATTCATGGGATATTATGCAAATGTATGCTATAATACAGTATGCTGTTCAATTACTGATCTATAAATACAGGTAATAAAAAAGTAATCGTAAAAAGTATACAAGGCATTCCATTCTGGTCATTTCCAGAACATTTTGTGGGGTCTGCAAAGTCTTTCTTCAAAACAAATCTTAAAATCATATATAGAAAAGCAGAGGAAAAAGTTAGTGATGGAAACAGCCAAAATGTCCATCAACAGAAGAGTGGCTAAACAAACTGTGGTATATACATATGATGGAATATTACGCAGCTTTAAGACAGAATAAACTTATGAAGCATGTAATAACATGGATGGACCTAGAGAACATTATGCTGAGTGAGACAAGCCAAAAACTAAAGGACAAATACTGTATGGTCCCACTGATGTGAACCGACATTAGAGAATAAACTTGGAATATGTCATTGGTAACAGAGACCATCAGGAGTTAGAAACAGGGTAAGATAATGGGTAACTGGAGCTGAAAGGATACAGACTGTGCAACAGGACTAGACACAAAAACTCAAAAATGGACAGCACAATACTACCTAACTGTAATGTAATTATGTTAAAACACTGAATGAAGCTGCATCTGAGCTATAGTTTTTTTGTTTGTGTGTTTTTTTATATATATTTTTTGTATTTTGTATTTTTATTTTTTTCTCTATTATCATTTTATTTTTTTCTGTTGTCTTGCTATTTCTTTTTCTAAATCGATGCAAATGTACTAACAAATGATGATCATACATCTATGTGATGCTATTAAGAATTACTGATTGCATATGTAGAATGGAATGATTTCTAAATGTGTTAGCTAATCTTTTTTTTTAATTAATAAAAAATAAATAAATAAAAAATAAATAATAAGGAGAACAAATGTTAAAATAAATTTAGTTTGAAATGCTAGTGGTAAATGAAGGTGAGGGGTAAGGGGTATGGTATGTATAATCTTTTTTTTTCTCTGTTATCGTTTTATTTCTTTTTCTAAATCGATGCAAATGTTCTAAGAAATGATGACTATGCAACTATGTGATGATATTAAGAATTACTGATTGTATATGTAGAATGGAATGATATCTTAATGTTTTGTTAATTTTTTTTAATTAATAAAAAAGTTAAAAAATATATAATAAAATAAAATAAGTTAGTGTGTAGGTCAAAGTACATTCATTTCTCAGCAACATTCTTTAATGGGCCCTGTCTGCCTGACTGCCCCTACCTCCAGCTTTTCTCTGACTTCTCAGCTGGGGGACAGGGAAAGATATTCTGAGCTGTGTTATCTACTATTGACTGCTGACAATTCCCTCCTAGCGAAGAACAGAAATAATGATATTTACTGAGTTACGGTAAATGCTGAAGAAACTTTAAAACATGGAACTTTGGGGCCTTCCTCGGGGCGGGGAAGGTTTCTGCCCTTTACCCCCTTGAATCTGGGCTCTTGACAGCACAACTAACAGGATACAACAGAGGTGACTCTGCAAATCTGCAGGCACAGGCCCTAAGAAACCAACAGCTCTGACTCCGATCTATTTGGGATACTTGCTCCTGGAATCCAGCCGCAACGTGTGGATGCCCCAGCTGCCCTGTGGAGAGGTGCCAAGAGCCAGTGCCAACTTGCCAGCTATGTGAGTACGCCATCTTGGAATGGTTCCTCCAACCCCAGTTCAACCATGTGGAGCAGAGATCCTACTGGGCCCTGTGCAAATTCCAGAGACATGAGTGAAATGAATGATCTGGGCTGGGTTAAGCCAGTAATTTAGGGGATGGTTTATTCCTCAGTAAGAATCAATGATATAATTTATATTTGTGGATTATATTAATATGTAAATTACAGGATATATTTGTATATATTACAAGTATAACAATACGTAAATATGTGCACAAATGTATAACTTCAAAAAAAATTATACAAGGCACAAAATATGCCATAAAAAATAATTTTGGCAAAAAACCTATCAAAATGCCAAAGTAGAAAATTTTACTCATGCTTGTAGCCGGTGAGCCTAACACAGGATGGAACACAGGATTGAGTGAGAGAGAGAACAAGAGAGAGATAACATGAATAATTCAACTAGGTAACTAGTCAGGACCCAGTCTTTTTCCATCTTCATAAATGTTTGGTGAGTAAAGAAATAAGTTACTGGTTATGTTGTTTTTGGAAGTTATTGGTTATGCTGTTTTTTGTAACTATTCTCCAAATATCATATTCATCTGTCAAAAATATTTAATAAGCACCTATGTGTCAGATACCATCCCAGATCCTGGAGATACAATTTAGGAAAAAAATAAAGTCCCTATCTCCACAGAATTAATACTGGTTGTATATAGGAGAGATAGACAGTAAGTATACAAATGCATACCTATATACAATGTATTGTCATGTAGATAAGTCTATAAAGAGAAATAATGTGGAGTACAGCGTGGAGAAGGACAGAGAGAAGGGTGGGAGGAAGGTGGTTAATGAATGAACGATTATCATGTTGGACAGAAATGTCAGTGAAGGGAACTGGTGAAATGACATTTAAATATTTTAATTTACACAGGAAGTGAAAGCAAGCCTTGTAGATATCAGGAAAAAGAACATCTCAGGCAGAGGAACCCCAAAAGAAAGGGCCTGAGGTGGGAGACTAACATAGATGAGGAAAAGAAGAGAGTTCGGTGGAATGAAGCAAAGTAAGAGTTCATGAACATGTGGATTTCGAATCTCTCACTTCTACAAGGAATGAAAAATAACTCCTTCAATGAACTTTGGCAAATTAAATATCCAAATTACTATACAGTCACCCAAACCAGTGATTTTAAGGTATAAAAATATAACCCCTATCAATCTCTGAATATGTATATGAAGGACAGAACTAATAAGAATGTATTCTGATTTTTAAAATTGAGTTGGAGGGGCTTCCTGCTTCATGTATGCTCTTGAAAAGCACAGAGATGTAATCATTCATTATCTGAGGAGAGATAGACAATTAAATATGTTACAGAAGTAGAAAAAATAAAGTCTCCCAAAGGAACACATTTTCTTAAGTAGTACTTTAAATAACATGAATCAAATTACCCATAGATACAAAGGTTGACATTAATCCTTCTAGCACATTAATCATATTAATGTTAGTTTTTACTTAATTTAGGTCTTTCAAATACTAATGAGATAAGAAGGTAAAGAAAGCTAAAATATTCAACTACAATTTTTCAGAAAGAAGTTTGTTTTGTTCAAGTTTCTTGGAGATTTCAAAAATTCAGTGAAAAATAATTGATGGAATTTAACCCAAGTTTCCATTTTCAGTAACCTTTAAAAGGAGGAGCTGGGGGTGGTAGTGGGAATTAAAAATTAAATTTAAATATGTTAACTTAGTAACTTTAGAACACGGATATACACCCACATCTGTTCCTACCAAATTTTCATTTTATATTCAAGAAAAATATCTAATTTCCATAAAAGTCATGATTTTATTATTCTGAACTTAGGATTACCCTTTCAAAAATCAAAGTCTCATTGCAACCAACATACTATATACATGGAAAAATTCAATTACCTTAGCTTTATTACACAGTTTTATTCAATTCAAATAAGGAAGCAAAAATAGGTTATATGTACATAGTAATTAGTTATAACAAAGGTTAGACACAACAGTTAAATTACTATACAGAACATTACAATTAAGTTATTAACAAAGTTCATCCTACAAAATAAAATTACCATAGGAAAATAAGCATATCTAAATATGATCCAACAGTAAGTAATACACAAACCATTTCTTACTACTGTAAAAACTTAACAAAATACATAATTATAATACTAAAAACTATTCAAAGTCAGTTCCTTTATTCCCTTATATCACCACAAGAAATAGTAGTGATTCCTTATCTTGAGAACAGTGGCTCTCAAACATTTTGGTCTCAGGATCCCTTTGCACTTTAAAAAGTATAGAGAACTCCGGGTGCATAGGTGGTTCAGTGGTAGAATGCTTGCCTTGCATGCAGGAGACCCAGGTTTGATTCCTGGACCATGCACCGCCCCCAGCCCCGAAAATAAAGAAAAAAAAAAGTACAGAGAATTCCAAAGAGCTTTGATTTGAAAGGGTTATAACTATCAAGATTTACTACCATATTAAGAATTAAAACTTGGAAAAATTTAAAATATTAATTTAGTTTAAAAAATACTAAGCCCATTACAGTTAAGATAAATACCCTATTTTTTACTAAAAAAAATATTTTCCAAAACAAAATAAAACTTCAGAGAGAAAAGTATCAATATTCTACATTTTTTTCCCAAATATCCTTAGTGTCTGCCTTAATAGAAGACAGATGGGTCTTCCTATAGGTTTTCACATTCAATCTGTTGTGATATGTGTTAGGTTGAAATGTACGAAGACAATACTGCCTCATACGGATAAAGATATTGAAAAGTTAAGGATCTCACAGATCCCATGAAAGGGTTTTGGGAAACCCCTGAGTCCTCAGACACTTTTGAAAAGTTATTTAGAAAATACCTATTAAGTGTCTAACTCAAAGACAATCTTCATATTCACAAAGATAAGGTCAAATGAAATGTCAAAGCAAAAGTAAAACTATATATTGCTGAGTACAAACAGTAGTCCAAATGGCAAAATGAGCACAAATGCGGCTGTAGCATCACATCACACAACTGTCTCTTGAAAAGTAGAAGGGCAATAAAATGCTAATATTGCAGCTCAAAACATAACTCCACGTTTCAGCTATGCTTTCTATTATTCATAGTTGGGTTCTCTGACAAAGCACTGACTCCTAAAGGCTACCCCTTCATTTTCTTGTATGCAGACTCATATTCCACCTACCTACAGAACAAACCTGAAGTAATTCATTCCTTTAGCTACTAAGAGGGGGTAGGAAACATTTTGTCTCATAACCAAGAAGAGGCAGAATTACCCAAAAGAAATAGCACTAAAACTAGAAATCTGAAAATCACAGTTCTGTCATTCTATGTAAACTTGGCCAAATCAAACTCTTCAGACTTGTTTTTTCATATATTAAAAAAAGGGTGGGGGGGAAGGTCTGGCTTTTGCTATGTGGCTGCATATGGCATATATTCATTTCAGTCTTTTTCTAATATTGTTACCAGAATCATATTGCAAATTTTTCCTTTAAAAAAGAGGAATTGTTCTACACATTTTTTGGCACAAAAATTCCAAGCCTAAGAAAACTAGGCCTTAGTTTCTTAATCTGAGGTAATAGCTGCCTGCCAGTTTAGTAATAAAAGGACCAAATAAGGAATAAGATTACAAATAAGAAAGCATTCTATAAACCTGATAAACATCATAACAAATGTTCGGGGATTACTAATGGATGAAATATGGTAAATATTTTAAAGTTATAAGATGCCTATAACCCTAAGAACATAACTTGGTTAAAATTTGGTAAGTTTTAGTACTGGTTTTTTTCAAAACCACTTTGTCTCCTAAGTCAAACTATTAGCTTTTCCATGAAGCAGGCTGGTACTGTTAAAAACCATCAGACCGGACTCCCAAAAAAGAGGAGTTTTCAGAGCAATCCTGGGTAAGCATTTTATTTCTCTAAACGTCAGTCTTCTCATTTTTAAAAAGAAAGCCACTGAACCTGTGAATAAGATCTGAAAAAGTGAGGTCCTTTTAGTAATAAAATAAGCTTTCACCATCATTGTACTCCCTTCTCCCTTCCCAGTAACTTTAACTGAACTTCAAAGTAATTCAACATGCAGACTATGAGAATCTAAAAGAACTATCTCCCCACCCCACCCATCTTTCAAAACTTTAAGAGGGTTAAATTAACACCACCTAAATTCTACTGAACAGATAAATTTTGTATATTTTCCCCTAACCTGACATTTCTGGTCATGTATCTCTCCTCTGTGAGCCTAATGATCTGTACATACGTCTAACCACTGTTAAATTGTAACTATTGATATGTTTGTCTGTTTCCCCTTCAGGGATCTTAGGTAAATATCCCGCCTTTTTCCCAGAACTATTACAGTGTGTTGAAAAGTAATTATACCAACATTATACAAGGGAATATTAGATGAGGAGCATCACAACCAAAACCCAGAAAACCCACCTCCCAGTTTAGGTCAAACCCAATTATGCTGAATGTAAAGGTATACTTAAAAGTTTACGGATCTGAAGTCCTGAAATGCAGAAGGGCCAGCTTCTCCAGAACATCAACTAGTTCCATCCCCCTATCCCATATTATCTACAGCCCCTTTCAACATGAAAAAGTTAGAATGGGCATAGCCCAAATACCCCTAAATAGTGGGAGAAAGATCTAAGGTGATGGTGGAGTTATACAGAGAAGGTAGGGTTTAACAAATGAGTATAAATGCTGAATTATTTTACTGATATTTTAGTCTCAGTAAACTTAAGAGCAGCTAGAAGTAAAAACCTAAAATTGTGGAGGAACTGTAACCCATACCAAACTCTGAAATCTGTTCTATGACTAATTATTACGATGTACTTTGAAACGTATTGCTTTTTTGTATATGTTAAAGAAAAAAATGAGAAGCAGTAGTATAACAGAGAAGGTAAGATTTAACAAATGAGTATGACAGTTGAATCATTATATTGCTATTTCTTTCGGTCTTCAGTGTCTTGGGACAACTAAAAGAAAAAAAAAAAACCAAAAAATTGTGGAACTGTAACTCATACCAAACTTTAAGACAGCCCTCACACACATTCAGTACAAAATTTCCAAGTGTATATTACTGTCTTCTCTCTTCCTACATCCTAGACTAAGGGGCGCTACCTGCCAAAGTCCAAGCTCAGGATTTCACAAACCACGCTTAATTCAAACAAAAGATCACTAGGTAGTCTTCTTGCCTCCAAAATGTTCCAATTTAATCAAATCTCCACATTCCTTAAGAATCATTCTAAAACAGAGATTTGATGAAGTTACTCCTCTGCTTTAATTACTCTTCAGTATCCCAGGACCTACCACCCAAAAATATCTAAATAGTTCAGCATAGCAACAAAACCCCTTCTTAATATGAAGCCAACAAAGCTAGTTGAATTCAAAAGCGTTTCCTACTCTTCAATAATACTGAATATTCATAATTCCTCCAAACCTCATGTATTATCAAAGACAATAATTGTTTTTTCAATTTTGGCTACTTAATACCATTAGAAGCATCAAAGCTTTAATACAATTAATTTTGAGAAAGTACATGAAAAAGTTTACAGGAAAGTTTATGAAGACATTTTCAAAATGAGATATACCTCTTTCATAGTTGACTACTATCATGAATCTAACTTTTTTAAAAGGCAAATTGAGAAATTAAAGAAAATAGAAACATATATGAAGGCTCACACTGATAATTTCTTAAGATAACAATTATGAAAAAAAGGTCATCAGTTATAGGGCTCAAAGTAACTGCTGTTGCTAATTTTTGTCGCAAGGAGCACCAAATGACCTGTTGAACTGTATATTAATGCTTCTATAAGAGTTACAATCATTCAAACGGATTTCATATACAATAATGAATTCCACTTAAGATTTTATAAACAATTTTACATATAAATTTTTTATTGAGAAATATCTACATACGTAGTTCTATAATTATACAATCAATTGCTTACATCATCACATTGTTGTGCATTCTTCACCATAATCACTGCTAGAACATTTGTATCACTCCAGAAATAGAAATTTAAAAAAAAAGAACTCATACATTCCATTCTCCTTACCTCTCCCTCTCACTGACCCACAGTATTTCAATCTACCCAAGTTTTACCCTTTAGCTCTCTCTATTACTATTTTTTTATGTTTCCTTTTTTTTAAACTCATCTGTCCATATCCTGGATAAAAGGAGCATCAGGCACAATGTTTTCACAATCACACAATCACATTATAAAACTATATAGCTATACAGTTGTCTTCAAGAACCAAGACTACTGGAACACAGTTCAACAGTTTCAGGTACTTCCCTCTAGCAATTTCAAAACACCATGAACTACAAAGGGATATCTATATAATGCATAAGAATAATCTGCAGGATAACCTCTCTGCTCTATTTGAAATCTCTCAGCCACAGACTTTGTTTTGTCTCATTTCTCCCTTGCCCCTTTAGGTCAAGAAGGCTTTCTCATTCTGATGATGCGGGGTCCCAGCTCAACCCCGGGTGTCAGATCCCACATTGTCAGGGAGATTTAAACCCCTGGAAGTCATGCCCCACATGGGGGGCGGGGGGGGAGACAGTGAGTTCACCTGCCAAGTTGGCTTAGAGAGAGAGGCCACATCTGAGCAACAAAAGAGGCTCTCCGAGGGTGATTCTTAGACATAATTATAAGTAAGCTTAGCCTCTCCTTTGCAGGAATAAGCTTCTCAGAGGGAAGGCCCAAGACGAGGGCTCAGCCTATTGAATTGGTTGTCCCCTCCGTTTGCAAGAATATCTGGAATTCCCAAGATGAGAAAGTTTAATATTTACTCCTTTCTCCCCAGTCCCCCAAGGGGACTTTGTAAATACTTTTTTATTTTCTGCCCAAATTACTGTGCAGTGTATCGGGACATCATACTAATCAGGACAAATCAACAAGATCTCACACCCTATTCAAAATTCCATGTAATTATGGTGTTCAAGTAAACTGACCATACATGTTAAATTAGATAACGCGCTACCCAAAACATAAATTTTGCAGCAAATAAACATCTCTCCCTTTGATCTCACAGAGGCTGAAATTTGAAAATATGGGCCACATCATCCTTTACCCAGTATTGTGATATACCTTAGTTCTATCCAGATCAGCTTCATTCATATCTCTAGATGAAGTCTAGTCACTTTTTCAGCTTAACAGTTGCTAAATGCAGTAATGCTGACTTTCAGAGATTCAGGGCTCTAAGTCTGAGTCTCAGGTGTCATATAAATATCCAAAGTTTCAGGGAATGGCCAGGTTATATACAAATAGCTCAATATCTCAGAGTTTAGGTATATCAGTTACAACTCCTAAATATATGCTACTGCTGTAAGAGTTTACAGTCTAGGAACCTTTACAATAGGCCCCAATTTAATAACCCACACTCTCGATTTCAATCCTCTGAGTGTGTATATTATAGTTAGTCCACATGAGTGAGGCACGATATTTGTATTTTTATTTTTTACATTTCATTCAACATACTGTCCTTAAGGTTCATTCACCTAGTTGTATGACTTACAACTTCATTACTTCTTGTGGCTGCTCAGTAGTCCGTTGTTGTATAGACACCACAGTTCCCCCTTCCATTCGTCAGTCCTTGTAGCCTTAGTACCTATCAATTTTTACCTTGCCAATAAGCAATGGAAAATAAATACTTGGAAAATGTAGACACAGCAGCAAGGAGCAGAGAACAGTAAGATGCAGAAAATTATAGTATAGAGAATTAAAAAAAAAAAGACTAAAATTTACACTGACACACAACCACCTCCTCCTGCCACTTCTTGAAAAATGGCTAGTGAAAGTAAGAAAAAAAAAAAAAGAGGAACTACTTGCCAGAATGCAGATCATAACATCATAAAACAAATATATCTGAACTACTGAATTTCATAAATTCATAAAACAAATTTATCTGAACTACAACAAAATGCCCAAGTGGCTTTCAAACATATTCTTGTTAATATTAAGAAGGTCTCTAAGAGCAGCATTAGCTGTGTTCTGGAAAATAATTACTTCTGGTAATTAAAAATACGCACACAAAAACTACACATAGGAAGATAAACAATACAGAGTTATTTATAAAGTCAAACTATAAGAAACAACCTAAATGACACATTAAATCATAATTAAGTAAACTAAGGTATGTTAACTCAATAAAAATGGATTCCAGAACTTTCTAAAGTATAAAGAGTACACATTATTACCAAAAGTAACGGGATGGAGAGTGTGAAGATGACTTTTGTTTCACTTCAGAGCCTTCAGGTAAATTTTATTTTAACTATACGCAGAGATTATTTTAATAATTTAAGAAAAAGGACTATTTTTCCCCTTAGAAAGTAATGGACACGTCATAATAAAAGCATGATTAAAGCAAATTATAGATAGTCACATGATGGAATACCACGGTGCCACTGGAAAAAATAGGACTCTATTTAAGGAAATACTTATATGGGAGAATGTCCTGAATATCTGTTAACTGAAATATTAGTTTCAGTAACATGAATAATATGATGTCATCTATGCAAAAAATTACATATCTACATACACTATATGTTTATATTTACATACGGAGTCCTTGTAAGCGGTTAAAAGACTCACTTTGGTGTGTATGTCTATACTATTTAAGGTTTGTCTTAAATGAACATGTATTAACTTTTAATTTAAAAAGATCTGAAAATAAAACTGTGTTAAGATTTCCGGAGAAGATGGCGGCTTAGTAAGACGCGCGGATCTTAGTTTCTTCTCCAGGACAGCTACTAGGGGAGTAGAAACGATACAGAACAGCGCCCAAAGCCACAACAGAGATAAAAAAGACAGCGTACCCCATCCTGGAACAGCTGGCTGGCTGAGAGAAGCCGCTTGGGTGAGATCGCTGAGGCGCGCGGGTGGCGCTCCCTTCCCCCTTCCCGGGCGGGAGTAACTCCCTTCCCCCTTCCCGGGCCGGCTGGGAGAATTGGAGAGGTGGTCCCCTGAAACCGCGGCGGCTGGTGGCCACAACACGCGCGGCCCCCCGGACCAACTGAGAGAATTGGATTGGAAATCCCCAGGCCGGGAAGAACGGTGACGGGCGGGGGAGGCCCCTTCCAAAACCGTGACTCCCCGGGAACGTGCACTCTCCCGGGTGGGCCGCTGCCGCTGGCGCCCTCCCGCCACGCTTGTCGCCCGGGCCGACTAGGAAATTCGGACGGGCGCTTTCCCAGGCTGCGGCGGCCAGCAACCCTCCCTGCGTTCGGTCCCCGGGCCGGCTAGAACTCTTCCAAGCCGCTTCGGCTAGCGAACCTCCCGGACAGCGAGAGTTTTCCAAAGTTAAAGGTCCCACAGCACCTTTTACTGGTGGGACCCGCAGACAAACGTGTGCCACGAGCGCCACCTACTGGGCAGGATAAGAAAAACAGAACCCAGAGATTTCACAGAAAAATCTTCCTAACTTTTTGATCCAATACCCAGGGAAATCTGTCTAAATGCGCAGACGCCAACAGAAGATAACGGATCACGCTCAAATAATTGAAAATATGGCCCAGTCAAAGGAACAAACCAATAGTTCAAATGAGATACAGGAGCTGAGACAACTAATGCTGAATATACGAACAGAAATGGAAAACCTCTTCAAAAACGAAATCGATAAATTGAGGGAGGACATGAAGAAGACATAGGCTGAACAAAAAGAAGAAATAGAAAAACTGAAAAAACAAATCACAGAACTTATGGAAGTGAAGGACAAAGTAGAAAAGATAGAAAAAACAATGGATACCTACAATGATAGATTCAAAGAGACAGAAGATAGAATTAGTGATTTGGAGGATGGAACATCTGAATTCCAAAAACAAAGAGAAACTATCGGGAAAAGAATGGAAAAATTTGAACAGGGTATCAGGGAACTCAAGGACAATATGAACCGCACAAATATACGTATTGTGGGTGTCCCAGAAGGAGAAGAGAAGGGAAAAGGAGGAGAAAAACTAATGGAAGAAATTTTCACTGAAAATTTCCCAACTCTTATGAAAGACCTAAAATTACAGATCCAAGAAGTGCAGCGCACCCCAAAGAGATTAGACCCAAATAGGCGTTCTCCAAGACACTTACTAGTTAGAATGTCAGAGGTCAAAGAGAAAGAGAGGATCTTGAAAGCAGCAAGAGAAAAACAATCCATCACATACAAGGGAAACCCAATAAGACTATGTGTAGATTTCTCAGCAGAAACCATGGAAGCTAGAAGACAGTGGGATGATATATTTAAATTACTAAAAGAGAAAAACTGCCAACCAAGACTCCTATATCCAGCAAAATTGTCCTTCAAAAATGAGGAAGAAATTAAAACATTCTCAGACAAAAAGTCACTGAGAGAATTTGTGACAAAGAGACCAGCTCTGCAAGAAATACTGAAGGGAGCACTAGAGTCAGAACCGAAAAGACAGAAGAGAGAGGTATGGAGAAGAGTGTAGAAAGAAGGAAAGTCAGATATGATATATATAATACAAAAGGCAAAATGGTAGAGGAAAATATTATCCAAACAATAATAACACTAAATGTTAATGGACTGAATTCCCCAATCAAAAGACATAGATTGGCAGAATGGATTAAAAAACAGGATCCTTCTATATGCTGTCTACAGGAAACACATCTTAGACTCAAAGATAAACATAGGTTGAAAGTGAAAGTTTGGGAAAAGATATTTCATGCAAATAACAACCAGAAAATAGCAGGAGTGGCTATACTAATATCCAACAAATTAGACTTCAAATGTAAAACAGTTAAAAGAGACAAAGAAGGACACTATATACTAATAAAAGGAACAATTAAACAAGAAGACATAACAATCATAAATATTTACGCACCGAACCAGAATGCCCCAAAATACGTGAGGAATACACTGCAAACACTGAAAAAGGAAATAGACACAAATACCATAATAGTTGGAGACTTCAATTCCCCACTCTCATCAATGGACAGAACATCTAGACAGAGGATCAATAAAGAAATAGAGAATCTGAATATTACTATAAATGAGCTAGACTTAACAGACATTTATAGGACATTACATCCCACAACAGCAGGATACACCTTTTTCTCAAGTGCTCATGGATCATTCTCAAAGACAGACCATATGCTGGGTCACAAAGCAAGTCTTAACAAATTTAAAAAGATTGAAATCATACACAACACTTTCTCGGATCATAAAGGAATGAAGCTGGAAATCAATAATAGGCGGAATGCCAGAAAATTCACAAATACGTGGAGGCTCAACAACACACTCTTAAACAACGAGTGGGTCAAAGAAGAAATTGCAAGAGAAATTAGTAAATACCTCGAGGCAAATGAAAATGAAAACACAACATATCAAAACTTATGGGACGCAGCAAAGGCAGTGCTAAGAGGGAAATTTATTGCCCTAAATGCCTATATCAGAAAAGAAGAAAAGGCAAAAATGCAGGAATTAACTGTTCACTTGGAAGAACTGGAGAAAGAACAGCAAACTAATCCCAAAGCAAGCAAAAGGAAAGAAATAACAAAGATCAGAGCAGAAATAAATGAAATTGAAAACATGAAAACAATAGAGAAAATCAATAAGACCAAAAGTTGGTTCTATGAGAAAATCAATAAGATTGATGGGCCCTTATCAAGATTGACAAAAAGAAGAAGAGAGAGGATGCAAATAAATAAGATCAGAAATGGAAGAGGAGACATAACTACTGACCTCACAGAAATAAAGGAGGTAATAACAGGATACTATGAACAACTTTACGCTAATAAATACAACAATTTAGAGGAAATGGACGGGTTCCTGGAAAGACATGAACAACCAACTTTGACTCAAGAAGACATAGATAACCTCAACAAACCAATCACAAGTAAAGAAACTGAATTAGTCATTCAAAAGCTTCCTAAAAAGAAAAGTCCAGGACCAGATGGCTTCACATGTGAATTCTACCAAACGTTCCAGAAAGAATTAGTACCAACTCTCCTCAAACTCTTCAAAAAAATCGAAGCGGAGGGAAAGCTACCTAATTCATTCTATGAAGCCAACATCACCCTCATACCAAAACCAGGCAAAGATATTACAAAAAAAGAAAACTACAGACCAATCTCTCTAATGAATATAGATGCAAAAATCCTCAATAAAATTCTAGCAAATCGTATCCAACAACACATTAAAAGAATTATACATCATGACCAAGTAGGATTCATCCCAGGTATGCAAGGATGGTTCAACATAAGAAAATCAATTAATGTAATACACCATATCAACAAATCAAAGCAGAAAAATCACATGATCATCTCAATTGATGCAGAGAAGGCATTCGACAAGATTCAACATCCTTTCCTGCTGAAAACACTTCAAAAGATAGGAATACAAGGGAACTTCCTTAAAATGATAGAGGGAATATATGAAAAACCCACAGCTAATATCATCCTCAATGGGGAAAAATTGAAAACTTTCCCCCTAAGATCAGGAACAAGACAAGGATGTCCACTATCACCACTATTATTCAACATCGTGTTGGAGGTTCTAGCCAGAGCAATTAGACAAGAAAAAGAAATACAAGGCATCAAAATTGGAAAGGAAGAAGTAAAACTATCACTGTTTGCAGACGATATGATACTATACGTCGAAAACCCGGAAAAATCCACAACAAAACTACTAGAGCTAATAAAGGAGTACAGCAAAGTAGCAGGTTACAAGATCAACATTCAAAAATCTGTAGCATTTCTATACACTAGTAATGAACAAGCGGAGGGGGAAATCAAGAAACGAATCCCAGTTACAATTGCAACTAAAAGAATAAAATACCTAGGAATAAATTTAACTAAAGAGACAAAAAACCTATATAAAGAAAACTACAAGAAACTGTTAAAAGAAATCACAGAAGACCTAAATAGATGGAAGGGCATACCGTGTTCATGGATTGGAAGACTAAATATAGTTAAGATGTCAATCCTACCTAAATTGATTTACAGATTCAATGCAATACCAATCAAAATCACAACAACTTATTTTTCAAAAATAGAAAAACCAATAAGCAAATTTATCTGGAAGGGCAGGGTGCCCCGAATTGCTAAAAACATCTTGAGGAAAAAAAACGAAGCTGGAGGTCTTGCGATGCCGGACTTTAAGGCATATTATGAAGCCACAGTGGTCAAAACAGCATGGTATTGGCATAAACATAGATATATCGACCAATGGAATCGAATAGAGTGCTCAGATATAGACCCTCTCATCTATGGACATTTGATCTCTGATAAGGCAGTCAAGCCAACTCACCTGGGACAGAACAGTCTCTTCAATAAATGGTGCCTAGAGAACTGGATATCCATATGCAAAAGAATGAAAGAAGACCCATCTCTCACACCCTATACAAAAGTTAACTCAAAATGGATCAAAGATCTAAACATTAGGTCTAAGACCATAAAACAGTTAGAGGAAAATGTTGGGAGATATCTTATGGATCTTACAACTGGAGGAGGTTTTATGGACCTTAAACCTAAAGCAAGAACACTGAAGAAGGAAATAAATAAATGGGAGCTCCTCAAAATTAAACACTTTTGTGCATCAAAGAACTTCATCAAGAAAGTAGAAAGACAGCCTACACAATGGGAGACAATATTTGGAAATGATATATCAGATAAAGGTCTAGTATCCAGAATTTATAAAGAGATTGTTCATCTCAACAACAAAAAGACAGCCAACCCAATTACAAAATGGGAAAAAGACTTGAACAGACACCTATCAGAAGAGGAAATACAAATGGCCAAAAGACACATGAAGAGATGCTCAATGTCCCTGGCCATTAGAGAAATGCAAATCAAAACCACAATGAGATATCACCTCACACCCACCAGAATGGCCATTATCAACAAAACAGAAAATGACAAGTGCTGGAGAGGATGCGGAGAAAGAGGCACACTTATCCACTGTTGGTGGGAATGTCAAAAGGTGCAACCACTGTGGAAGGCAGTTTGGCGGTTCCTCAAAAAGCTGAATATAGAATTGCCATACGACCCAGCAATACCACTGCTGGGAATCTACTCAAAGGACTTAAGGGCAAAGACACAAACGGACATTTGCACACCAATGTTTATAGCATCGTTATTTACAATTGCAAAGAGATGGAAACAGCCAAAATCTCCATCAACAGAAGAGTGGCTAAACAAACTGTGGTATATACATACGATGGAATACTATGCAGCTTTAAGACAGGATAAACTTATGAAGCATGTAATAACATGGATGGACCTAGAGAACATTATGCTGAGTGAGTCTAGCCAAAAACTAAAGGACAAATACTGTATGGTCCCACTGATGTGAACAGACATTCAAGAATAAATTTGGAATATGTCATTGGTAACAGAGTCCAGCAGGAGGTAGAAACAGGGTAAGATAATGGGCAATTGGAGTTGAAGGGATACAGACTGTGCAACAGGACTAGATACAAAAACTCAAAAATGGACAGCACAATAATACCTAATTGTAAAGTAATCTTGTTAAAACACTGAATGAAGCTGCATCTGAGCTATTGGTTTTTGTTTTGTTTTGTTTTGTTTTGACTTTACTATTATTAGTTTTATTTTTGTCGCTATATTAACATTCTATATCTTTTTCGGTTATGTTGCTAGTTCTTCTAAACCGATGCAAATGTACTAAGAATTGATGATCATGCATCTATGTGATGGTGTTAAGAATTACTGATTGCATATGTAGAATGGTATGATTTCTAAATGTTGGGTTAATTTCTTTTTTTCCGTTAATTAAAAAAAAAAAAAAGAGAGAAGGGGTAATTGGAGCTGAAGGGATACAGACTGTACAACGGGACTGGATATAAAAACTCAGAAATGGACAGCACAATACTACCCAATTGTAATGCAATTATGTTAAAACACTGAATGAAGCTGCATGTGAGGTATAGGGTTTTTTTTTTTCTTTCTATTAATGTTTGAATTCTTATTCTGTTGTCTTTTTATTTCTTTTTCTAAATCGATGCAAAGGTACTAAGAAATGATGAATATGCAACTATGTGATGTTATTAAGAATTACTGATTGTACATGTAAAAAAAAAACTGTGTTAAATTAACAAATCAGGCTTAAAATATAAATATCTCTGATAACGATAATCACATGGGAAAATATAAATACCACTACTATCATATTTTTTATTTATAACTCCATTTCTACTTCCTACAGGCTTTAAAAGGCATACACACAAAATGTAATGATGAATCAATAGTTTCGGACTCAAATTATAAACATATAATTTGTGAAAAGAATTACAAAAAGGTAGAGGGGCACAGTGGCACAGGGAAATAGTTTGTTTGCTACTAAAGTTACAAAGCAAATGAGACTGTTATAGATAAAGCATGTTAAATTTAAGCCCCATGCTAACTACACAAAGAAAATATCAGAAAATAGACAAAATAACAGAGACTAGAAAGTAGAGTACATGTATCAGGCGCAGAGAGAACAGGTAATGAGAAGTTAACTCCCAATAAGAGCATGCTTACTGCGTGAAGGGAAAGTTCTAAAAATAGCTAGTGGTGAGGGTAATAGACCATTACAAATGTAATTAATCCCACTGAATGGTATACTTGGGAGGGGATGGGATGAGAGGATTTCTATTACAAATATCTTTCTACAATTAACAAAAAAAAGAGAGAAACTCAAGATAACGACAATTAAATGCAATACATGGTCCAGGATAGGATGTAAGAATGGGGTAGAAAAAACCCAAAAAGACATTATTGGGATATAAGAAAAAAAAAAAGGAATATAGAATGCAAGCTTTATATACACATTAAATTCTTTGAACTTGATAACTGCACTTACGGTGATTATGTAAGTGACTATCCTTCTTCATAGAAATGTACATTGAGATATTATGTGCTCAAGAAATATGATGTGTGCAACCTGCTTTGAAATGTTCAGAAAGATAGGTAGGTAGGTAGATAGAATGATAGACTGATAAACAGATGGCATGACAAAGGTGGCAAAATATTAAAAATCTGTGGATCTGGGTATCTGGGGTGACTGGGGGTACGCTGGAATACCCTGTATGGCGGCTGTATTATTTTTTATCCGTCCTGTAAATCTGAGATTATTCCAACATTTTTTAAAGTATTTATAGCAGCCATATTCATAAACGCCAATTATCCAAACAGCCACTGTTTTAGTTTCTCAACTACTAAAACAAATATCATACAATGGGTGGGCTTAACAACAAGAATTTACTGGTTCACAGTTTCAGAGGATAGAAGGCTTGCCTCCCTTTGGGTCTGTATCTTTTGGCTGGCGGGCTATCTTTCGTGGTCCTTGGCTTTTCCGTCACATGGCAATGCACACTGACGCCTCTTGCTTCTCCCATGGCTTCTATTCTATGGCCAATTTCCTTTGCTTATAAGGACTTCAGTCATATTGGATTAAGGCCCATCTTCATTCAATTTGGGCACACTTAACGAATAAGATCTTCAAAGGTCCTATTTACGAATGGGTTCACACCTGTGGGACTTCGGGTTGGGACTTAAACATACCTTTAAGAGGGACATGATTCAATCCACACAGCCATCAACCAGAGAACGAACAAACTGTATTCTTACAATGGAATATTATTCAGCAATAAATAAGCTACCAAAGGAGCAACAATATGGACGAATGCAGTAACGTGGGACATAAAAGAGTACATAATACATTATTCCACTTAAATAATCTAAACAGACAAAATTAATCTATGGTTACAGAATTTAGAAAGTGGCTGCCTTTTGGGAGAGGGGGGAGGGATGTGTGGAAAGGGACAGGGAAACTTTCTAGATAATGTTCTAGATTTTGGGGGTGTTGGGCATTACAGAGATGTATACAACTGTCAAAACCAACTGATCACTAAAGATCTGTTCACTCTAATTTTATGTTAATTATAAACTTGTTTACACAGCAGCACTATTCGTCCAGTTTCTCAATAAGGGATGGTTAAATAAATTATACTGTATCCATTACATTAAGACATTATGCAGCCTTGTATTTTAAAAAAAGGCAAGTCTTTCATGTAGTATATACAATGATCTCCAAGTATACTACCAATTGTGTATAAAAGGAGAGGGAATACATATACATATTTGCTTGTATATGGATAAAGTATCTGTGGAAGTATGATAGAGTAACAGATTCAGAAATTTTTCCATTATTTCACACACACATACACAAAAATAAAATCCCAATTTAAAAATAAACTTTTACCTTCTTCAGAAGTTGACTATAAACTGAAAAGGATTTTCCACAGAAATAAGGTAGTAAGAGGTAAGAAGGGTAGGAAGTAGAAAGGGTTTACACCAACACTACCTGTTCATTTCTCTTATTCATTCTCTTTCCTCTAGTATAAACTAAGAAGAAAATAAAACTTCTAGAAGCCATTTAGCTCAATATTTATACAACAAACACAGGAATATCTTATTTTTCATTTCGCTAACAATACTGTCTCTTGGTTTATACATATAAAATAATTTTATTTGAGAAGTATTATAAGCTACAGATAAAAATGCTAAAAAATACAGAAAATGCTGATCGCATTTTAACTATTCAGCACTTGGAGGGAAAAACCAAATGAGGTTGTGGCAGTAAATGCATAATAAAGGTCAACTCATCAAAAGCAAAGGGGTGAGGGTGCACAGGTGGTTCAGTGATAGAATGTTAGCCTGTGATGTGAGAGTCCTGGGTTCAATTTCCAGTCCATTCACCAAAAAAAAAAAAATAAGTAAAGGGATGAAGAGGGTAATAAAAAACATTTTAGCCAAAAATTATAGAACATTAATCCTCCTAACAGCTGTAAAATTCATCTGATAATAGGATTATCATGTATAATTTTCTTTCATGTTCCATGGAAGCCTGCAATCTCGCATACAGCAGTATTCAATATGAATACTCTTCAATATCCCCACCAAAATTAACAAACTACCTGAATTAAACTCAAGTTTTACATAATCTGATGGTGCTATAAAGTAAAAAAAGAAAGAAATAGTGATTCATCTTCAAATTGCTCACATCCATGTTTCTCTGAAATACAATAAAACTTAAGGCATAGTAAGATGGAATTTTATAGTTTTATACAAATGATTGCCTTTTTCCTCTGTTTAGGTCATGAGTACACAAACTAGAAATTTCAACTACTGCATTTAATACTCAGGAGCATACCATGCACAAGACATCTAAATCTACAATTCGGAGTCTGTTTCCAAGAATCCTAGACTCGAATAAAGAAGATAAAAAAGAGTAACAATGACTAAGTAAGTGTGCAAATAATGTGTATCACAAATGATACAAACAAGTGCTGGGGAGGAGAGCCGTGGAGAGGTGGTCACTGATTACAGCTGGGTAGATCACAGATGGCTTTCTGGAAGAACTGGCATCTCATCGTTTATCTTTGATTTCAACATATACGAAGGAAATGGAGAAAGGCAGTATATATCATAATGTACAACGCTCTGGAATCAAAAATGTTTTGCATTCTGTCTCCATTACTTACAAGCTATGTGTGGAATTCATTACTTTAACTTAACCCTTGTAAGAGTCAATTTCCTAATCTTTAAAATTGAGGTAGCAGAACCCATTCCACATACAATGAATGCACAATGATTGGCATACAGTAAACACTGAATGAATGTTACTTGTTACTACTTAAAGTGGGAAAAAAAAGGACAATAAAAGCAAAGTGACAGAGAATCACAATCAAGGTTCACTTTTGAAATTTAGAATAAAAAAGTTGGAATAAATAAACTGGAAAGATAATCTGAATGAAATCAGAGTTCTGAAAGCCAAGCTAAAAAGTGTACAATTTTATTAACGAGAAATCCTTAAGGTTTTTATCAAGCAATATATCAACAAAGTTTAAAATCCATGTTGGAAAAATTGAAAGGCAGAGAGAACTGGAGATTGGGAGGTTTGTTAAAAAACTGCAGTGGTTTAGAAAAAGAGTGTGAGGCTCTTTACCAGGCAATGGAATTAGAACTTAATGATTAAGTGAATGGGAAGTGGCAAGTAGAGGCAGCAGTAGTAAAAAAATAAAATTTCAAGCCTAGATAATTTGGAGAAATGGTAATTTACGGATCCAGAGAACACTTATTTTCAGAAATGTAGTCTGAATTTCATGTGACAGATGAAGATGGCTATGACGCTAACAACTGGAGATAAAAATTAAAGGTTTTGAAGAGTGGATAAATGTAAACATACTATACGGAAAAATAAATACATAGAGGATCTTGCTTGGAGTCTACTAACAGGCTCAAGAGGTTGAAGACTACTGAAATTCAATAAAAATTTTCAAGTACATGCAACATTCTAGGAAAGAGTCTTCAATAAAACTCTCAAAAGATCTACAACACACACAAAAAAGATTTTAAGAATGACACACAAAACTTGGTAGGTGAATTCATTGCCCACCCCACCCCCGCCCCCTATGTGGGACATTATGTGGGGTGTAAATCTCACTGGCAACGTGGCACATGACTCCTGGGGATGAGACAGGACTGAACCTCCTAACTCTGAGAAAGCCTTCTTGACCAAAAGGGGGAAAAGAGAGATGAGACAGAATAAAGTTTCAGTGGCTGAGAGATTTCAAACAGTGTCAAGAGGTTATCTTGGAGACTATTCTTATGCATTATACAGATATATAATAGTTTTGGTGTATTAAAGTGGCTAGCGGGAAGTATCCAAAACTGTTGAACTGCATTCCAGTAGCCTTGATTCTTGAGTGTTACTGTATAACTATATAACTTTTACCATGTGACCATGTGATTGAGAAAATCCTGTTTTCACAAAAGCGAAAATGTGGTTGACACTGCCTTTATCCAGGCTGTGGACAAATGAGTAAAAATAAGGACCAAAAAAATAAATAAATAAAGCAGGAGGAGGATAAGGGGTAAAAAAGATGGGCAGATCGCAATTCTAGTGGTCAATGAGAGAGAGGGGTAAAGGGTATTGGACATAAGTTGTCTTTTTTTTCTCTTTTTTGGGAGTGATGGCAAATGTTCCGAAACTGAGCATGGTGATGAATACACAACTATAGGATATTGTGAGCCAGGAATTATATACTTTGGATGGACTGTAAGGTGCATGAAGATATTTGCAAGAAAAATATTTTTTTTTAAATAATGACTGGGATAGATTAGAATAGAATCCACCCACGGGAATGAGTTGAGATGTTAGGAGTAGAAATAACTGAGAGAGGGGAAACAAAGACATAGGAACAGAACTTCAAAACACACCATTAGAAGGCAGAGGAATGAACAAAAAGGGAATAGGACTCATTTAAGAAGAACTAAAGTATTAGAGATTCAAGACAAATAAGTTAAAAAAAACAAGGAGTATCAACAATGTCTTATGCAGTAAGTCAAAGGGTATAAAACATATAAAGTCTTGGGATTTACACTAAACATTCGCTGATAACACTGAGGTCAAAAACTTTGACTACAAGTAAGATGAAACAACATTACAAGACATTAAGAAGTAAATGGTTGGAGGCAAATAAAATACAAATTAATGGTTAACTATTTCAAAATTTACCAGTGAAAGGAAAAGCCAGCAAGACGATAACTAGAATATAGTGTTTTTGTTTGTTTGTTTTGCTTTTTGCTGTCATTTTTGCTGAGTCTTTTACTTTCTTAAGAAAAGGGAAACTGACTCATTAGGTCAAGAGGAGGGAGAAAGGGAAAAATCGAAAGTGGGAAATGGGATCAAAACTTCAGGAGTAAAAAGGTCAACCATCTTGCAAATCCAAAAGAATAGTTCTTCCTATAAGATAGGAACAAAAATAAATGTCAGTGCCATGAGAAAGGTACAGTGACAAATGTGGATGAAGTGAAATGCACTACAAAAACACCAGAGGTTTCTCTCATAAATTTGTAAAGCACTGATAACCATGATGCTTTAGAACAGAGACTGCTCCTCTGCAACATGAGCAGCTAATATTAAAATGTAATAGCAAAACGTAGCACACAGTAAAAGAACAGAACATACTAGGAAGCTGTATGAAGTAAATAGTAAATTAAGAAAATGGATTCTGGAGGGAAAAGAGTCCAAGTTTAAATCAGTATTTAGTCACAAGCTAAAACCTAGACTTTGGATATTTTAACTTCAGCTTCAATGTCTCTGTTCCAGCACCTACAAAATGGAGATAATGCTTACCTCAAAGAACTCTGAGAATATATACAAAGCTTTTACAACAACACATACAACTATTAAGTGGTAGTGATATCAGTAATAGAAGTGACGATAGTAACAAAAGCAACAGCAATAATGTAACCTCTGTTTTTAATCAACCTGTGTTTAAGAAAGGAGGGAAAGGCTTAAATATGGTTCATTCAATCCTCTCAACTACCAATAGATAGGAGTATAATTCTTCCTACCATAGCAATAAAGAAAAGGGAGATTCATTTGTCTAGATCATTCTACTAATAAATGGCAGAGTTAAGATTTGAATACTGATCTGTACGGACGCAAAGCTTGTTTTCTTTCCACTTCACAACACTACCTCTACAGCACTTCAACAGTGAAGGATACACTAATCAGGTCTTTATTACCAAACTCATGCAATCTGGACAAGCCATTATATTTATCTGCCTCTCAATTTATTTCCTGAAAAATTAAAGGGTTTGATTAGATATTGAAGTTTCCCTTCAGTTAAAAAATGATTGTATTTAGTGATGTGTAAGCCCATAAAAAGTCTTAAAATATTTCAGAAATACTTTGTTTAAAAAAAAAATTCAACAGGACTGTACATTAGCAAAAAGAAATGAATATTAGAGGAAAGACCAACATCTAGTTTACTACTAGCAAGTCAGATGAAACAAATTGTCTGTGGGAATAAAATGTAAGTATTTCAAGATGATAATTTTAACACCTATATTTTCCATAATTTATGAAAAAGAAAACTAAGAATGATGATATATATATCTACAACACTTATCATAGTAATAAAAAAAATACAATTTATTTCATGCTGAAATTGCAACCAGGTGGATTTTTTTTAATCAATCTGAAAACTCTCCTGCCCTGAAACCTTTCACCAACTTCCCACTATACTTCAATATCTAAAACCTTAACATGGGTCAACAAAGCCCTGTATGATCTGGCTCCTCTCTGGAGCTCTCCAATGCCATGCTTCCCCTTATTCCTTTTTAATTTCTTTCAATTCTCCAAAGCACTTTTCTTCTTTAATTTTAGGGCCTTCATACAATTAATTTTTCAAAACCTAGAATACTCCTACTATTTCCCATTCCATTCTTTTGTTCCAGAAAACTGTTCTTCATCATGCAAGCCTAAGATGAAATGCTACCATGCTAAGGAAGCCTTTCCTGACCTATCCATACATACATATGGCAGCATTCTGAACTTCACAACATTCACTATACTCGATTTGTTCAACATGTCTTCCTGATGAATGGTAAACAATAAGATGACAGTAATTTCATGACTTCTTTCCTATCTTTTCCCCAATATGCAGCACAATGATTAGCATAGAGTAAGCAAGGTAGGTGTTCAGTAAGTTTGCTGAATTAATACATTCAAAATGTGGGATAAGTTCAAAACCATGAGATACTTGACTAGCCCACAGGAGCTAAAAAGTTGCTATACAACTTTTGAGTCACACCTTACTCTTAGTCCTTCAAATGTTCCTTCCTCAAACACGTGATACTCTGGGATTACAGTTTTAATGTAAAGCAAAAACATCCCTTTAAATAACAAACACAAGTTTCACAAAACTAAGGTTAGAAATCATTTGTTTTAAACAATTGGGATTAGCTTTTGTAAGTCATCACCTAAAATAACCTACCTGAGAAGCAATTAAAGGTACAGAAACTTGGCTAAGGGCTCAATTTTACGACAGTAATGTATACTGTAAAAAGACCAATCCCATTTCCTACCATTCCTCTACTAGTGGTGTCATATTTATTCCAACAGTAATGACTGCTGCACTACAGCCATCAGATAAACTATATGATATCTGGACTTTCCTTTATAAAAACTAAAGAAAAATCACAAGCATACACACTAAGTAGCTATAAATTTTCTTTCAGGTTAGTGAAAAAAAGTAGTGAAGCTGATCAGTAATTTTAAAACTGAAGGCTTAAAAAGAGGAACACAATTTCAAATCAAAACATTTTGAAGTTATTTACCTAATATTTAGGAGGTGCTTATTACACAGCAAGCAGTATTTCAAGATTTTCTTTATATGATTATTTCTCCCACTTTAGAGATGAAGAAAGTGAGGCACTGAGTTAAGTAATTTACCCATTATTATACAACTAATAGCAAAGCTGGCCTGCCATACTGGCTTTAGAGTCTTCCTTCTCATAAAACCACTACACTATACCGCCCATTCTCTCTCCAATCCACTGAAATAGAGCATCTATCTGCACCCCTCTACTCCAATGAAACTCTTTTGCAAAGATCATCAGTAACCTCCACCAAACAAAGGGACACTTAGCTGCCTCCATCTTTTTTATGCACTCTGCAGCATAGCATTCCATTAAGATGACATTCCCTTCTTTTGTAAATACATTTATTTTTTTCTTCAGTGACATACCATCTCCCAGTTTTCCTACCTCAGTCCTGGGCCCTCTTCCCTATCTATACATTCTCCCTAGGAAATATCCCATAGTCCTTTAAATACTAGTGACTAACTCCAAATCTTCAAGTCCTTTTGAGTTTTAGATTCATCTGGTCAACTATTTCACTTAGATGTGTAAACCCCTCATACATAATGAACAAACCTATTCACCCTTTCATCCTCCTCTCACTCTGTTCTCTCTCAGCCTTTTGTATTACCACCCATCCAGTTGCTTAGGCTAACCTTTTAGATATCATCCTTGACTTCCCTTTCCCTCATTTCCCACATCCAATCCATCAGTAAGCTACTGAATATACATATGAAATCTATATGGTTGTGTCTCCACTGTTAACTCTAATGAAAACTACCATCATTTCTGCCTGTGATATCCTTCAGAATGGTCTCCTCGCTTCCATTCTTATTTCCTTATTCTCCACAAAGCAGACAGAGGTAAAACAAAGATCAGATCATTCCTTGGCTACTTTAAATCTCCTACCTTTCCATTAAGCTTTCAATAAACTCCAAACTCTTAACTATGGTGTTAAAGACCCTTTATCATTGGTCTCTACCTATTTTTCCAAGTCCATGTACTTGCAGTCTCTGTTACTAGGAGATTCCTTGCAGCCACAATGGCCTTTTCTTTCTTCACGGAACATTTCAGGTTCATTTCTGCTGTAGGGCCTTTGTACTTGCTATTCCTTACTTCTGCAAAGAACATTCTCTCCTTAAACTTTCACACAGGTAGCCCCTTTTCTTCAAGTATTTCATAAATGTCACCTGTTCTGAAAGGCCATCCCTGACCATCCAATGTGAGCCCCCACTTCAATCACTCTTTTACGTGACCCTCTATCAGTATTACTATCTTCATAGGGTATATTATCCGAAATTATCTCTTTTATTATTACATCTTTCCTTCTTTGGAATTTAAATGCTCTATCTCTAAAATTACAAAATAGGAGCTCGATAAATTAATTAATTATTTATAAATTCCCCATTGCATTTTAAATTGTTTTAATGCGTCAACCAATTCAGATAAAGCACCTGTTCCACGATATATTTTGTGTGTATTAATAGATAACTTATTAAAACACTCCTTACATTTTCCAATTTAAGACATTTCTGCACTCTGAAGCACCACAGTCCATCTACAGTATTCCACTCGAAACTACTAAATATTCCATATGGATAGACTGAATTTTCTTCCTCCCCTCGAACAAATGGGTAGGCAGAAAAGTGGGATTTTACTGGGCACCGCAGCACCTGTTACATCTTCAATCAACTGAGAGAGGTGGCGTGGAACCAGAAAGCACATGGGAGACGTGGCCTTTTTTCAGAGATTGCATTTAAGTAAAATAAGAGTGATTTAGACTACAACTGTCTTAATTACTAGTAAGGGCCGTTCATTTCAATTAAAGAAACAGGGTAAAATAGTCTGTGAGCAGATTATGCCCGGATTCACCAAAAGAAAGAAAACATAGCGATTTTTAGGGCCCTCGGCAAATATAGGTATATACGTGGAGGTTGGGGTCTGTCTACACATAATGAGAAAGCAAGAGCGAGGGACACGGGTTCAAGAACCAGCTCAGAGATGAGAAAGGTCAGCTGAGGCTCTCAACCTGGGAGCAAAGGTGGAGGGGAAGAGAGGCTCTCTGGGGTATCCCCAACCTGGGAGTAAGGGTAGAGGGGAGGAGAGACCTCCGTTTACCGCTTCGGCCTCCACCGCAGGCACTAGGGGAAACAGCATAGATCTGTATCCACCTATTTCCCACTGCTATCCCTACAAGGAGATATCCCCGGGATACTTACATAGGCTCCAGAGTCTTGCTGAGCCAGGACTTGAGTGCTTCGAAGTTTTCAATGATCATTTTAGAAACCATCCACAGCGGCCCCGAGGCCCGTCACACTCCTCAGCCCGCCCAGGTCGCGGCCGCTACAGTGGCCGCTGCCCCCGCCCCCTCCTCCGCGCGCCGCCCGCGTGGGCCGCGGTGGGAGGCGCCGGTGGCAGGTTCCTGCGAGCTCCGCTCGGCGACCAGCTCCGCGGGGAACGCCGCAGGCTGCGAGTCCACGGGTGCCGGGAGCCTCCCCTCCCCGGACCCCGGCCCAGGCTGAGGCAGCGACGGTTTGCCAGGCCCTCCCCCTTCCTTGCACCCCAGCTAATCTTCCCGAACTGGGAACACAACACGCGCCTCGACCTGGGTTTTCTCTCAGTCTTGGGACCAAATGTTTGTAGGCAACGCAGAAAAGGCAAAAGTGAAGAAAGCAAAGACGAAGGGCAGCTCAATGGGGACGTTTCTGGGGGTCTCCCCGGCTCCCAGCACCCCCAAGAAGATGGCTGCCGAAAAATCTCGCGAGAATTGATGAAGTCTCGCGGCACCTCCCAGAGCCTGCTGGGAAGAGACGTAAACTCCGTGGAGGACGCGCTGGGCTTAAGCGCGATGTCGAGGTTTGCGAGATTCACGACCCTTTGGTTTTTTACCCTTTGGTTGTTTTAATGAGTAAAAACTTTCTTTTGTTCAAGGAGGGCAAAAAAAAAAAAGCCTCACCTTACCAAGCTGCTGACTTTAAAAACAGCGGAAACCCTCCTCGGTCCCTGTAAAGGCAGCCTTGGGCGTCAGCTAAACGAAAGTGACTCAGAGGACCCCGTAGGAACGTCTAGGCCGGTGGGCCTGGAAGCACCAGGCGCGGCCAGAGGGTTCCAGGTGTGCTACGTAGTGCTGCCTCCCCTGTTTACCCCAGTGCCTAGCCAGTATCATATTCTGCGGATGGTGTGATGTGGAAACTATTGGGAAGCCTAGAAAATAAGGTGGAATGTTGCAAAGAGTCTAGGTTCCATGAACTATAGTGATGAAAATAACTCACAAACTAGAGACGTTTACAGTAAGTAGACCAATAAAAGCTCTTCACGGCAGACACCGTGGTGGATTAAATTCTCATTATGAACCGTGAGTTTATAATTTGCTAGGGTGAAGTGTCCTTCAACAGCAAGTGTAAAAGACTATCTACTAAGAAAACTTGGACATTTGTTTTAAAATGTAACATATAGATAAGGATGCAAATTATCATCTAACTGTTGAATAATCAGATTAAAGTGATTTAAAATTTAATATTGCTGGGGAAAAGATAAAATCCTAATTTTTTAGCCTGTTTTGTTGAAGTCGTGCAACAGAATGAGTCCATCAATATTTTCAGCTTCATCAACTGTTTCATAACTCTGGCTCTCCAGTCTAGCCCTTCTAAACTACTTACTGTCTATCAAATACTGTATACTCCAGGTAAATTGATATACCCCTCTTCCCCTTCTCCAAACATTTGCTCACATCAATTCCTACGGAGAATACATCCACTTAATTCTTTCTCTGTTCAAATCCTGCTCATTCTTCTCTCTGATTCCACTGCTATGGTGGTGTTTGAAGTCTTCTCTTATTTTTCCTAAGCAATTGCAGTTACCTTCTAATTTCTCTGCCTTTTGGGTGCCCCACCCCCCGTCAATTCATCTTCCACATTGCCTTCAATAACAGTCGTTCTAAAATTCTGATCTAATCATGTCACTGCCCTGCTTAAAATCTTCAACAGCTCCTATATTTTCTTCAATATAAAAATCAAAATTATTGAACTTAAAGGGTAGTTGCCACTTTGTCTCTACCTGTAAAACAGGAGTTAAAACATTATAAGTGTGTTTCCTCATCTGTTTACTAAGTGGATCATGAGTGGTTTAAGAACAGGAACTCAAGCTTATCCCCGCTGGTACTTCTGTACTTAGCAGTGTATGGAACTCAAAAAATGCTTATTGAGTAATATGTGCCTCGTTTTAAGTAAGAAGGAAACAAAGTCAGTGAAAATGTTTTAGATAGGTAAGTCATAAAGGTGTATCTCCAAACAAACCCGTATCTCCTTATGGTTTATTACCATGAGTTGCCTTAACCTTTAGCTGCCTTGATCCTAGGCATATTCTTTATGGTGTGCTTAACTCCTCCTTAGGTTCTGTCTCCTAGCTGGTGAATACAGTCTTATTACTCAGTGGTAGGCTTAGTCTATACCCAGCTCACTACTCAAGATAGAACCTCAAAGCCAGTTTTAGTCTTGCCTCATAGAGGCAGAAACAGACATGTGGACCCAAGGTCTGTGGAATGCCTCTTTGCTCTTATTTGTTTCTTTTCATGTTGACCCAGGGTCTGTGGAATGAAGCTTTGCTCCTTTTTGTTTCTTTTGATTTGAAGAAGCATCAACATTGTTATTCTCATCTGAATGTCGCCTAATAATAGTTGCCATGTATTGAGTTCCTCTGTCAAAAACAATGCTAGGTGCTTTATGCATATTGTCTCAAATGCTTCTGATAATCTTAAAAAGTTTATGTTATCTTCACTTTACAAATGAGAAATCATAAGTTCTGAGAGAGTAATTCACATACTCAAGGTCAGATGTAGCCAAGTCTTGAACTCAGCTTCCTGTTACAGTAGACTCCACTCCATCATGCTGCCTCCCTAGTTTTCTAACTGGTCTAACTCATTTGTCTCTTCCTTATTCTCTATCTAGTGTAACACTTTCAGATTCATCTTTTTAAAACTCTCTCCAAAATTTTTAATAAGCATTCCTTTGTCCAAACAGTAAATTCTAAACTCTTTAACTCAACATTTAAAGTCCAGCCACAGTGGCTCAGTGACAGAGTTCCATGCCAGAGACCCAGGTTCGGTTCCCAGTGCCTTTGCTGTATAAAAAAAAAAAAAAAAATTGTATAGTCATCCATGTTGTATCATGAATCAGAGCTTCATACCTTTTTAATGTAGATTAATATTCCATTGTATGTATATACCACATTTTATTTATTTATTCATTATTTGATGGGCAGTTGGGTTGCTTCCATCTTTTGCCAATTCCAAATAATGCCATTGTGAACAATGATTTGCAAATATCAGTTCAGGTCCCTGCTTTTGATTCTTTTGGGCATATTCTTAGTGGTGAGATTGCTGGGTCATATGATAGTTCTTTACTTAGCCTTCTGAGGAACTGCCAAACTATCTTCCATAGCAGCTGAACCATTTTACGCTGCCACCATTAATGAATGAGAAATCCTGTTGCTCCACATCCTCTCAAACGCTTGTAATTTTCTGCTTTTTTTTTTTCAATAGTAGCCATTCTAGTGTCTGTGAACAGTATCTTACTGTGATTTTGATTTGCCTTTCCCTAATAGTTATGATGTTGAACATCTTTTCACATGCTTTTTGGCCACTTGTACATCTTCTTTAGAGAAATGTCTATGCAAGTATTTTGCCCATTTTCTAATGGGGTTGTTTTTCTTTTTTCTTTTCTTGAGCTTATGAGAATTTCATTATATATTCTGGATATTAAACCCTTGTCAGAAGCAATGTATACTTTTTTGAGGCTGTTATGTACACCAGAAAAGCCATGTTCTTTATCCTAATCCAATGTTGTGAGGGGCAGGCCTATTGTTTGGATGGAATCTTTTTTGTTAAGTTATTTCTATAGAGATGTAACCCAACTAATTGTGGGTGGGACCTTTTAATTAAGTGATTTCCATGGAGATGTAGCTCTGCCCATTCAAGGTGGGTCTTATTCTGCATACTGGAGTCCTTTAAGAAGGAACCATTTTGGAAAAAGTTTCGGAGCCAACACAGAGACACTTGTGGAAAGAAAATGCCACTGTGGAAGTCCTTTGAAACCAGAATCCTAAGGACCCACAGTCCCCAGCGATGTACTTTTCCAGATCAGCCTTTCTTGAGTCAAGGTATCTTTCCCTGGATGCCTGAGTTTGGGCATTTTTATGGCCTTAGAACTATAAACTTGTAATAATAAATTCCCTTTTTAAAGAGATGTACTCCCTACACACAAATAAGTAAAAGAGATGTACCTATTCATTGCTGGTAGGGAAGCTAGGGGTGCAGCTGCTCTGGAGGGCAGTAATATGGTGGTTCCACAAGAGGCTAGGTGTGGGGTTCCCATATGTTCTAGTTTGCAAGCTGCCAGGATGTGATATACCAGAAACGGAGTGGCTTTTAAAAAAGGGGATTTATAAAGTTGCTAGTTTACAGTTAGTTCTAAGGCCATGAAAATGTCCAAATTAAAGCAAGACTATAAAAATGTTCAATCTATGGCATCCAGGGAAAGATATCTTTGTTCAAGAAGGCCGATGATGTTCAGGGTTTCTCTCTCAGCTGGCAAGACACATGATGACATCTGCTAGCTTTCTTTTCAACTCTTCCCTGGTGCTCTGTCTATTCTGTTGGGTCTGTTGGTTCTGGTGGCACTCATGGCTCTAAAAGCTTTTTCCAAAATGGTTCCCTGTTAAAGGACTCTAGTAAGCAACCACACCTTGAACAGTAAAGACACATCTCCATGGAAACCATATAATCAAAAGTTACCACCCACAATTGGGTGGATCACACATCCATGAAAACAATCAAAAAGCTCCCACCCAGCAATGTTGAATGAGGATTAAAGAACTTATCTTTTCTGGGTTGCACAACAGATTCAAAGTAGCGCACCATATGATCCTGCAACACCATTGCTTGGTACGTAATTAGAGGAACAGAGAATGGGTACATGAATGGACATTTGCACACTAGTGTTAATGGTTGCAGTGTTGGTGATTCACAATGGATGGAGGTGGCCTAAGGGTACAACAACTGAGGAATGGAAAGGGGAACTGTTGTGTATACATGCAATGGACTACTGAGCAGCTGAAAAAAAGAATGAAGTTGTGAGGCATGCAGCTGGGTGAAAGAAACTTGAGGACGGTATGTTGAATGAAATGTCAGAAACAAAAAGACAAATATTACCATGCCCCACTCATATGAACTAACTATAATACACAAACTTGGAGAACTGAAGACAAGAGCATGGGCTATCAGGTTGGGGCCTATTGTAAAGGGTCCTCAACCGTAAACTCTTACAGCAATCACATCTGTTCTGGAGTTGTAACTGATATTTCTACATTCTGAGATACTGAGCTAATTGTGTATAACCTGGTCATTCCCAGAAACTTAGGGTATTTATGTAACACCTGAGTTTCAGAGTTAGAGCCCTGAAGCTAAGAAAGTCAGAATTACCCCTTATAGCAACTGTTGAAAAAGTGATCATACTTTGACTAGAGATATGAATGAAGCTGATCTGGATAGGACTAAGGTAAATCAGAATACAGGGTAAAGGATGATATTGTCTATATTTTAAAACTTCGACTTCTGTTTGAGACCAAAGGAAGAGATGTTTATTTGGTGCAAAATTTTTATTTTATTTTATTTAATGCCTACAAAGGTATGAATAGTTTATTATCTAATTTAACTTGCATGGTCAGTTTACTTGAACACTATAATTACATGGACTCTTGAATGGGGCATGAGATCTTGTTGATTTATACAGTTAATGTGATGCCCCAGTACATTTCAGAGTAGTTTGGACAGAGAATAAAAAAGTATTTGCAAAGTCCCGTTGGGAAACTGGGGAGAAAGGAGGAAATATTAAATTTCCACAGCTGAGAAATTCCTGATATTCTTGCAGGCAGTAGGGAAAACCAATTCAATAGGCTGAGCCCTCAGTTTTAGGGCTCATACCTATGAAGCTTTTACCTGTAAAGGAGAAGCTAAGCCTAATGATTATTATGCCTGAGAGTCACCTGCAGAGAACCTCTTTTGAGGCTCAGATGTGGCCTCTCTCTCTAAGCCAACTCGGTGAACTCATAGCCCTCCCCTCTACATGGGGCATGACTCCCAGGGGTATAAACCTCCCTGGCAACATGGGACAGGACTCCTGGGCTGAGCTTGACCCAGCATCATGGAATTGAGAAAGCCTTCTTGACCAAAGAGGGGTAAGACAGAAATGAGACAAAACGAAGTTTCAATATCTGAGAGACTTCATATAGAGTGGAGAGATTATCCTGGAGGTTATTCTTATGCATTATATAGATATCCCTTTTTAGTTTATGGTACATTGGAGTGGCTTGAGGGAAGTACCTGAAACTATTGAACTGTGTTCAGTAGCCTTGATTCTTGAAGAAGATTGTGTAACTATATAGCTTTTACAGTGTGATTGTGTGATTGTAAAAACCTTGTATCTGAGTCTCCTTTTATCCTGGGTATGGACAGATGAGTAAAAAAAAAAAAATAAGGAAAAATAGATAAATAATAGGGGCATAAGGGGTAAAAAGAATTGAGTACATTGAAATACTAGTGGTCAGTGAGAGGGAGAAGCAAGGGGTATGAGATTTATCACTTTTTTCTTTTTATTTCTTTTTCTGGAGTGATGCGAATGTTCTAAAAATGATCATGGTGATGAATACTCAACTGATGAATACTCAACTAAGTGATGATGTTGTGAGCCACTGCTTATATACTGTGGATGAACTATATGTGTATGAAGCTATCTCAATAAAAATATACTTTTTTAAAAAAATTCCCTTTATAAAAGTCAGCTGTTTTTTCCAGTCCCAGGCACTCCTGGAGCTGTGGGCAAGGGTACAGACATGGCCAATTCCAAGAACCACACCACCCACAACCATCCCAGAAAAGGCATCAAGAAGCCCCAGTCACAAAGATATGAATCTCTTAAGGGGGTAGATCCCAAGTTCTTGAGAAACATGTACTTTGCCAAGAAGCATAAAAGAAGGGCCTGAAGAAGATGCAGGCCAACAGTGCCAAGGCCATGAGCACATGTGCAGAGGCCATCAAGGCCCTTTTAAAGCCCAAGGAGGTCAAGCCCAAGATCCCAAAGAGTGGAGGCTGCATGCTCAATCAACTTGCCTACATTGTCTACCCCTCTGCCCCCCACAAAGTTCGGGAAGCATACTCTTGCACACATTGCCAAGCATCTCAGATTCTGACAACAAAGTCCAAGGCCAAGAATCAAATCAAGGCCCAAGCTTCAGTTCTGCCTCAGGGAACTGCTCCTGGCCAGGCTCCCACAAAGGCTCATGAGTAGAGCCCTCCAACTGCGAATGTGAGGATGCAGTGGCCCCTGGGCTGCCATCTGCATGGGGCTGGATCCTCCTGTGCTATTTGTACAAATAAACCTGATGCAGGAGTTGTCAAAAAAAAAAAAGTCAACCTATTTCTGGTATATTGCAGTTCTGGCAACATTAACAAGATAAAACACGTGGTTTCCAAATATTTTCTCCCATTGAGTAGGTTATCTTTAAACTTTCAATATTAAGTCCTCTGATACAAAAATGTTATTTCTTTGATGAGGTCTCATTTCTCATTTTTTTCTTTTGTTGCTTGTGTTTTGGGAGTAAAGTCTAAGAGACCATTGCCCAAAACAAGGTCAACAAAGCAGATGCTTCACTATATCTTCTTCTAGGAGTTTTATAGTCCTGATTCTTATACTTGGGTTTTTGATCCATTTCAAGTTAATTTTTGTATATGGAGTGAGATAGGAGTCTTACCAGATTCAATATCTTTACATTAATTGTTCTTTTGAGAACTTCTGTTTCTTCTAGAGTCAGAGTAGCTTGTCTGTGTGTTTCTAGGAACTTGTACTTTTCATCTAGGTTGTCTAGTTTGTTGGCATATTAGACAGTTGTTCATAGCATTTTCTTATGATCGTTTTCATTTCCGTGGGATCTGTAGTAATGTACCCCTCTTGTTTCTGCTTTTATTTGTGTCTTCTCTCTTTTTTCTTTGTCAGTATAACTAAAAGTTTGACAATTTTATTGATCTTTTCAGAGAACCAAGTTAATGCTGTCTGTATTGGTTTGTTAATGCTGTTGGAAATGCAAAATACTAGAATTGGGTTGGTTTTATAAAAGAAATTTCTTAAGTTACAAGTTTATAGTCCTAAGTTATCCAGTAAAAGATATTATGCCAGCTTGAAACTATTATATACCCTAGAAAAGCCATGTTTTAATCCTGATACAATATTGTGGGGGCAGTCAGTTCTCTTAATCCTGATTCAGTATTGTAGGTTGGAAACTTTTGATTTGATTATCTCTCTGGAGATGTGACATGCCCAGTTGTGGTTGTGGCCTTTTGATTAGAGATGTAACTCCATCCATTCAAGGTTGGTCTTGATTCGTTTACTAGAATCCTTTAAAAAGGAAAACATTTTGGAGAAACCTCAGATGCAGATGCTTGGAGAACAGTTGTTTCAGAGCTGATAGAGATGCAGATGTTTGAAGATGCTTGGAGTGACAGAGAGCAGATCCCTAGACATGGACAGAGCCCAGAAGATGTCCTATGTGCCTTCCCATGAGATGCTAAGCAAGCCAGAGCACAGAGTTGTGTCCTGGAGGAACTAACTGAAAGCCCACAGACACTTAGAGAAGAAACCACTGGCATCAGAAGCTGGAAGCAATGAACTGAGAGCAAGGATCAGTAGACACTAGCCACATGCCTTTCCAGATCAGCCTTCCAAGGTATCTTTCTCTGGATGCCTTAGTTTGGACATACTTAAGGCCTTAGAAGTGTAAACTTGTAACTTATTAAATTCCCTTTTTAAAAGCCATTCAATTTCTGGTATATTGCATTCCAGCAGCTTTAGCAAACTAATACAGATACTTTGATTCAAGAAAAGCCAATGGGTCCAGAACACCTCTATCACCTAGAAAGGCATGTAACTGGCTTCTGCTGTTCCTTTGAAAGAGCATTTTCTTTCTGCATCTTGAAACGTCTTTCCAAGCATAAGCTCTGTCTGCTCTCTCCAATGTTTCCCCATTTAAAGGACTCCAATAAACTAATCAAAACATATTTTAAATGGGCAGAGTCAAAGGTCCATCACAATAAAAAGGTCACACCCACAATTGATTGGATTGTATCTCCATGGAAACAATCTAATTAAAGGTTTCCACCCTAAACAATAAGTCTAGCCTCACAAGATTGGATTAAGAAAAGGATAAGGCTTTTCTGGGATACATAACAGCTTCAAACCAGCACACTTCGTATTTTTTTTTATTCTCAATTTCATTTATTCCTCTCTAATCTTTGTTACTTCTTTTATCCTGCCTGCTTTGGGTTTAGTTTGCTGTTCTTTTTCTAGTTCTTCCAGAAGGTGTGCAGTTAGGTCTTTCATTTTAGCTCTTTCTTCTTTTTTAATGTAAGTGTGTAGGGCTGTAAATTCCTCTGTCAGCACTGCATTTGCTGCTTCCTATAAGTTTTGAATTATCATTTCCATTTGTCCAAGATATTTACTGAATTCCTTTATTATTTCTTCTTTGACCCAATGATTAAGAGTGTGTTATTTAATTTCTACGTATTCATGGATTTTTCACTTCATTGCCTGTTGTTAATTTCCAATTTCATCCCATCATTGTCAGAGAAGATGCTTGTATAGTTTCAATCCTTTTACATTTAGTGAGACTTTTTTTGTGACCCAATTTGTGCTCTGACCAGAAGCTCTATGTGAGCTTGAGAAGAGTGTATATTCTGCTGTTTGGGGATGAAATGGGGGTGCAAATATCTGTTATGTATATAAGAATAAAATTAAGTTTAGTTTTTACAGAAGATGGTGCAGGAAAGGGTTGCAGGACAGTTCAAACCAGTCTTGCAGGGAGGGAAGGTGAGAGCAACTGACACCGGCATAGAATTGGAGCCAAATAGGTAGAACAACTGTAAATAAGTAATGGCCAGGGTCACTGAAATGAAGAGCATAATCAAAAACAGGAACCTTCAGTAGGAAATTTGAATTAGACTACCTGGATACGCTTTAACCTCTAGAATATCCAATCAGTGAAGAAAGAGGGGAGGGGCCTGCATGCTAGGCTTAAGTAATAAATACTGCTTCTTTTGGTTGCTCAGGCTGCCGACCATCATTTTTAGGCTGGGCACCCATTCTTGCAAGATTGTGAATAAATTCTTTTCTTCTCCACAATCAAGGTGAGTGCTTATTCTCTTTCAGGTATGGCTTTCTTTCTAACATGTGTACTGTATTAAATAGGGTTCTCTAGAGAAAGAGAATCAGCAGGAAATATCCATAGATATAAAATTTATAAAAGTGTCTCACATAACCTTGGGAATTTAGAGTCCAAAATCCATAGGGTAGGCTGTAAAGCTAATGACTCCAGTGAAGTGTCTGGACGACACTCTCCATAGGAGAGGCTCACTGGCCAAAACAGAAAGAGAAACTGTCTCTTCTGAATCCTCTTTAAAAACCTTCCAGTGATTAGATTAAGCATCACTCGTGATAGAAGACATTCCCCTTGGCTGGTTACAAATGGAATCAGCTGTGAATGCAGCTGACATGATCATGATTTAATTCTATGAAATGTCCTCATAGCAACAGACAGGCCAGCATTTGTCCACCAGACAAATGAGCACCACCACCTGGCAAAGTTGACACATGAACCTGACCATCACAGTCTGCCCTTTGTCAACTTGGCAGCTATACACATCATCATAAACTAAATTTAATCTCTAAATAGAAAACAATAAAACCCACAATTTTTCCCTAGCCAAACAAAACTCAACTGTCCACATACAACTGGAAATGCATTAAATCTCCCCAGAATAGGGTGCAAGTCCTTGGGTAATATTCATTCTTAAACTTGATATTTTACAACTTAAATACTATAACATGAATAAAACAGCATTAACATTCTCATTTCTGTAACTGATCACATGGCCATAGTTCATATTTATCACTACCCTCTGCCGCTACCCATTCCATTTTCCCTTTACCCTCAGCAAGTGCTTCAGGCTTCTATGGTTCTTTGCCTGGTGGGGTGACCCAAACATTCATTCCTGAAGTTTCAGACCCATTGGTAGTCCTGTCTGGATAGGATTATTGCAGTTTTCCATTGATTTTAATCACAGGGCATGGTAGTACTAAAAAGACGCCCTGGGAAATCTCCTATATTCCAGGAAAACTCCTCTTCACCTCCATTGTGTAGTTGCAGACCTATTTTCCCCTGATAGTCAGGGTCAATCACACAGTCAGTAAAGTAATCCCCTTCTTGGATTATTAATCCAGGGGCATTAGTAGCCCAAACCAGGTGGCAGCCTTAGATTCTAGTTCAATGGAATCGTTGTTTCTTCTGGTGGAAGCACTCCCCCTTCTGGCACTAAAACCTGTAGGCCAGCAGAGCTTAAGGTCACAGGGGCAGGAAGCAGAAATTTTCCTAGTGGATCACTAGGGGTAATACTGAGTGGTGCCACTCCCATTTCCACCCCTTGGTTCCTGGACCCATGGATCCTGGCTATGGCAGAAACAGCACAATACAGTGGACATTGTTTCAGAGCATACACAGCTTCTTGGAGAACGTCACCCCAGTCCTGAAAGGTATTGCCACATAATTGGCACCGTAAATTGGATTTTCAAAAGGCCATTCCACCATTCTATCAATCCAGCTGCCTCTGGATGATGGGGAATTTATTAAGTTACAAGTTGGCCAGAGAATTCCATGAGCATGTGCCCATTCCCACACTTCAATTGCTGTGAAGTGTGTTCCTTGATCAGAAGCAATGCTGTGATGATTGATAACGCATTCTGTATGTCCACAGATGGTAGTTTTGGCAGAGGCATTGCATGCAGGGAAAGCAAACCCATATCCAGAGTATGTGTCTATTCTAGTTGAACAAACCACTGCCCCTTCCATAAAGGGAGTGGTCCTATGTAATCAAACTGCTGCCATATAGCCGCTGATCACCTTGGGGAATGGTGTCATATCAGGGGCTGAGTGTGGATCTCTGCTGCTGGCAGATTGAGCATTCAGCAGTGACTGTAGCCAGATCAGCCTTGGTGAGTTGAAGTCTGTATTGCTGAGCCCATATATAACCTCCATCCTTACCACCATGACCACTTTGTTCATGAGCCCATTGAGCTATGACAGGAGTTGCTGAAGAAAGAGCTGACTGGTATCCACAGAATGGGTCATCTGTCTACTTGATTATTAAAACCTTCATCTGCTAAAGCCACCCTGTGGTGTGCATTCACATGGGATGCAAATATGTTCATGTTTTTAGCCCACTCAGAAAAGTCTATCCACGTACCTCTTCCCCGGACCTCTTTATCACCAATTTTCCAATTATGGTCTTTCCAAGTCCCTGGCCATCCAGCCAAACCATTAGCAACAGCCCACAATTCAGTATAAAAATGCACCTCTGGCCAGTTCTCCTTCCAAGTAAAATGAACAACCAGGTGCACTGCTTGAAGTTCTGCCTACTGGGAGGATTTCCCATCACCACTGTCCTTCAGAGACTCCCAAGAAAGGGGTTGGAGCGCTGCAGCTGTCCACTTGCAAGTGGTACCTGCATATCATGCAGAACCATCTGTAAACCAGGCCCGAGTTTTCTCTTCCTCAGTCAATTCACTGTAAGGAACTCCCCAAGAGGCTATAACTCTGGTCTGGGAAAGAGAAGGTGATGTGGCAGGAGTGCAGACCATCGGCATTTGGGCCACATCCTCATGTAACCTACTTGTGCCTTCAGGACCTGCTCTGGCCCTATCATGCATATACCATTTCCATTTTGTGATGGAGTGCTGCTGCACATATCCAACTGTATGGCTTGATGGGCCAAACAACACCCAGCTCATGATAGGCAGCTCAGGTCTCATGGTAATTTGGTGGCCCATGGTTAAATGTTCAGTCTCTACTAAGGCCCAGTATCAGGCCAAAAGCTATTTCTCAAAAGGAGGGTAGTTATCTGCAGCAAAGGAGAGTAGTTATCTGCTCCAGAATCCTAAGGGTCTGCATTGTGATTCTCCTACAGGGGCCTGAAAGTCTCCAGACAGCATCCCTATTTGCCACTGACACTTCCAGCACCATTGGACCTGCTGGATCATATGGTCCAAGTGGCAGAGCAGCTTGTACAGCAGCCTCAACCTAGCACAGAGCCTCCTCTTGTTCAGATTCCCACTCAAAACTAGCAGCTTTTCTAGTCACTCGATAAATGGGCTGGAGTAGAACACCCAAATGAGGAATATGTTGTTGCCAAAATCCAAAGAGACCAACTAGGCATTGGGCCTCTTTTATGGTCATAGGAGGCCCCAGATGCAGCAACTTGTCCTTCACCTTAGAAGGGATGTCTCAACATGCCCCACACACTGAACACCTAGAAATTTCACTGAGGTGGAAGGCCCCTGTATTTTTGTTGATTTATCTCCCATACTCTGACATGCTAATGTCTTACCAATAAGTCTAGAGTAGTTGCTACTTCTTGCTCAGTAGGTCCAGTCAACATGATATCATCAATATAATGGACCAGTGTGATGTCTTGTAGGAGGGAGAAACGATCAGAGTCCCTGTGGACAAGATTATGACACAGGGCTGGAGAGTTGATATACCCCTGAGGTAGGGCAGTGAAAATGTATTGCTGACCTTGCCAGCTGAAAGCAAACTGTTTCTGGTGGTCCTTACTAACAGCTATTGAGAAAAAAGCATTTGCCAGATCAATAGCTGCATACCAGGTACCAGGAGATGCACAGGTTTGCTCAAGCAATGACACCACATCCGGAAAAGAAGCTGCAATTGGAGTTACCACCTGGTTGAACTTACAATAAACCACTGTCATCCTCCAAGACTCATCTGTTTTCTGCACAATCCAAATAGGATAGTTGAATGGGAATGTGGTGGGAATCACCACCCCTGCATCCTTCAAGTCCTTAAGAGTGGCAGTAATCTCTGCAGTCCCTCCAGGAATCTGGTATTGCTTCTGATTTACTATTTTTCTAGGCAGGGGCAGTTCTAGTGGCTTCCACTTGGCCTTTCCTACCATAAAAGCCCCCACTCCACAAGTTAGAGAGCCAATGTGGGGATATATTGATTTGCTCAAGCAATGATACCAAATCTGGAACAACAGCTGCAATTGGAATTATCACTTGGTTGAGCTTATGATAATCCACTTTCATCTCCAAGACCCATCTGTTTTCTACACATCATTATATTCTATAATAGCCCTCACTGCATGAGTTAGAGAGCCAATTTGGGGATTTTACCAGTTGCTCAATATGTCTATTCCAATTATGCATTCTGGAACTGGGGAAATAACTATAGAATGGGTCTGGGGCCCCACTGGATCCACTATGAGATGGACCTGAGCTAAAACTCCATTGATCACCTGACCTCTATAAGCTCCCACTCAGACTGGTGGACCAGAGTAGCATTTAGGGTCCCCTGGAATTAATGTCACTTCTGAACCAGTGTCTAATAATCCCTGAAATGTCTGATCATTTCCTTTTCCCCAAGGTACATGTACCCTGGTAAAAGGCCATAGGTCTCCTCAGGGAAGGCTTGGAGGAAGATTAACAGTATAAATTTGTGGTAGTATACCAGGGTCCTCCCCCAAAGAGACCTGACCTCCCCCTCATTCAAGGGGCTCTGGGTCTGTAAACTGTCTCACATCTGGAAATTGATTAAGGGGCCATGGCTCTGTGTTTTTGTAATTCAAGTTAGACTTCTGTTCACTTGATCTAGAACTCTTTTGTTTATACAGCTCAAACAAGACGTAGACTGCCCATCTATTGTACTTCTAGGTACCCCATGATTTACTAGCCAATGCCACAAGTCTCTGCAGGTCAGATTATTTTGACTCCTGCTTTGAGTCTGCTGTCTATTATGATAGATAGCCATGCCTACCTTGTCTTTGGCCATTAGGTGCTGCCACCTGGCTTCTGCCAACTCGGGATCCGGTCATCCCCGTTGTGTTTAAAGATTCTTGACAGCAGTTCCCACTACAGAGCTCTTCAGGGATGATGGCACTAGTCTCACAAATTTATTTCTCACAGTTATGGTGAAAGGTGCATCCTCCAGACATTCCTGGGGTATAAGAGCAGGCTGTCCATTATAAATCCACTCTAACATTCCAATCCCATTAAGCCTATAGATCCCCTCATCTATAGGGGATGTTCTGGCATTTCAACCTCAGGTAGTGTTGGCCACCTTTTGATCCAACCATCCAAACAAACGGTTAATGCCTTTTTTTAACCCCTCAAGCTATAACATTGAATGCAGAAAATCTGCTTAGTGGATCCATATCAATAAATTTAGCATGATCCAGCTTTATATTCCTCCCACCATTATCCCACACCCTTAAAATCCATTGCCACACGTATTCCCCTGATTTCTGTCTATATAAATTGGAAAACTCACACAGTTCTTTTGGAGTATAATGTACCTCTTCATGGGTGATCCTTTGTACCTCACCTTTTGGGGCCTTTGAGACTTTAGTCTAGTTATAGGTTTGAAAGAAATGAGGGGTAGTGGTGGTCGGTCATGAAAAGAATTAGAAGTATCTTCCAACACATTTTCTTCAGTGCATTCACTTGCAGTTTCATTTGTGAAACATGATTAATCACTCTGGGGCTAATCCCTTCAGGTGGAGGTTGTATATTGCCATTTATTTTTCAGGGTCGCACTCCTTTCCAATCAATGCCCCCACTTTAACGGCAGACACCATGCAAGATTGAAATTTCAGTTTACGTTGTAAAATTGCTTCTCTAACAATAAGATTCTGAGTCTGAGTTTCGGAGCTCTCAAGTCTATGGCTACAGGAAATAAGATTTTCCTTCAGAACACTCATAGAAACATTTACATCTGTCAGACGGCTTGTTAGCATCTCATTTAAAGCCTTAAGCCCACCCCTTTCACTCACTAATGTATACAGTGTATCTAAAACAATCAGCCAACCTCTCTATACCTCCTATTTCCACAAAACTCCATAAAGGTGTCAAAAACATCATCCTCCAGAGCCTGGCTACATACAAGTGAAATATTAGAAGAATCCAATGGTGATATTTTGACTATCTCTTTTGCCAACTCACCCCATGGATTGGAAGTATCATTCTGATTATGGGAAACAGAGTCCTTAGAGCCTTTGAGTCCAGTTAGAGTAGAAAACCAATTATAAAGAACCCCACTCTCAGTACCTAGCTGTATTAGATAGGGTTCTCTAGAGAAACAGAATCAGCAAGAAATATCCATAGATATAAAATTTATAAAAGGTCTCACGAAACTCTGAAAATGTCGAGCACAAAATCCATAGTTCAGGCTCTAAATCTGATGACTCTGATGAAGGGTCTGGACGAGCTCCACAGGAGAGGCTTGCCGCTGAAGCAGGAAGAGAAACTGTCTCTTCTGAATGCTCCTTAAAAGCCTTCCAGTGATTAGATTAAGCATCACTCATTGCAGAAGACTGAACCCCTTGACTGATTACAAATGTGATCAGCTTAGCTGATGTGATAGTGATTTAATTCTATGAAATGTCCTCATAGCAACAGACAGGCCAGCACTTGCCCAACCAGACAAATGGGCACCACCCCCTGGCCAAGTTGACACATGAACCTGACCATGACATATAGGTAAAATATCATATTATTCAACTTCTCTTTTTCCTTACTGATCTTATGTCTGCATGTTCTATCTGTTGATGTGAATGGTGTGTTGAAGTCTCCAACTATTATTGTTAAGGTGCCTGTTTCTCCACTGAGTATTGCCAGTGTTTGTCTCATGTATTTTGGGGCACTGTGGTTAGGTGCATAAATATTTATTCTTGGTGGATTGCCCCTTGTATTAATATATAATGTCCTTCTTTGTTCTTGTAACAGCTTTTGTCTTTTTTTTTTTTTTGGTATTCTTAAGGCATGTATTTATCAAAATGTTCTTTGCCACGATTTCATATTAGCATAAAATTCAATTCAGTCTTTCCATTTTCTCTACTCTGTGCTCCAAGGTAAAAGTTCCTAACTTATACTTAATGGAACAGGAGTAAAACTTCTGCAAGGTGTACTTTTTAAGAAGAGGTACATTTTGCTTGTGAAAAGAAACCAATAAGTCCTCTAAGAATAATCAAAGGGAGTATTATACAGTTAAGCACATGATTTAGAGTGAAGAATTCAGATGTTGCTCTGCTAGTCCAGGTTGTTAATACTGTTCTTATTCCTCCTGTGGGCCCCTTCATCAGATATCACAACGCCTTCATCTGTGACAGACAGAATGTCCACAGTCCTCTGCAATAACAGGGTCATTTTCCCCTTCATTCTCCTGATGAATCAATTCAATGTTCCTTAGTTTACCAAAGTAGACATCGCTCTCCTTCACTGAATCTTTGATGGAAAGTTTCAATACATTGATCTGCTGCATTAATTCAACTGCTTCATCATCCCCAATGCCCACAGCAGGATTCTTTCTCACCACTCCTGGACCAGCCTTAGGAGTTGAGGTAGTTCTCTGTGTTGAAATGGACCTCTGTGAAGCTGCACTGCTAGAGCTGAGAGGTTTCTTTCTTTTGTTCAGAGCTGGAGCAACAAGGGAGGGACCCACTCCTGTCTCTTAGCCTTGTCTAGCAGCTACAGGATCATACGTTCCATCAAAAAATTTCTTGAACCATTGAATGAATTCAAAGTTGTCCTGAGACTTTCATTTCACTAATTTGTCCACAGGAATTATTTTGTCAACACCCATTCTCTTAAAACCTGCTTGTAGTAGTTTGAAGTTTTGGATGTATTCATGTTTTAACTTAGCTTGGAATTTCACCTTCAAGGTGATTGAGCCAGGGAATAGCATGTCCATAAACTGACAATAGGCAGCCCCTAAGCATAATTGTTCAATCTTTGTTAAATTCAACTGCAGAGACTTATTGATCCATGCCAGCATGTCATGCTGACTTAAGTTATCATTGGTCACTGATGTCGAGTATGCAGTCACTGCCGCCTTCTGGGTCTAAGCCTTTGCATTCCCCCACAACATTGGAGCAGTGCCTTCCACACAGTGGACAGTCAGTAAGTGCTATTTATCGGCTCTCTGTGGGGCCACAACCACTCTCTGTGCCTGGCTCCAGTTCCCTCTCTGACTGGTTCAAACTGCCAACCCGCCCAACCTCCCAGGCAATGACCTCACATGCACCCCCCCTTCACCCCCCCATTATGTGTCTTTGAAAAGCAGCTATTGTTTTAAAGTTTGTTTTGTCTGACATTATTATAGGTACCTCAGCTTTGTTTGGGTTACTGTTTGCATGCATTATCTTTTCTAACCTTTCACTTTCAATCTATTTGGTTCTTTGAGTCTAGGGTACATCTCTTTTAAAGAGCATAGAATTGGATCTTTTTTGTCTTTTTTTTTAATCCATCCTGCCAATCTGTGTCTTTTGATTGGGGCATTTCATACATTAACATTCAGTGTTATTACTGTAAAGGCAGTACTTAGTTTAGTCATTTTGTCCTTTGGTTTTTTATATGTCTGTTTTGGTTTGCTAATGCTGTCAGTGTGCAATATGCCAGAAATGGATTGGCTTATATGAGGGATTTACTAGGTTGCACATTTACAATTCTAAGGCCATGAAAATGTTCAAATGTGAGACATCAACGAGAGACACCTGGACTCTGAAGAAAAGCCGCCAGCATCTGGAACAGCTCTGTCAGCTGGGAGGGCATGTGGCTGGTATTGGCTAGTCCTTGCTCCTGGGGTTCATTGCTTTCTGTAAGCATCTATGGGTCCTCTCTTAGCTTCTCCAGGGCAAACTGGATTTCATCTCATAGCTTCCCTCAACTCTCTCCAGGTTCAGGGTCCTTCAGGTTTTGTGGTCCTTGCTTAACATCTTCCAGAGCAATTCTGTCTGAGCTCTTCCCAAAATGCCCCTCTCTTAAAAGACTCTAGTAAGCACTTTAAGACCCATCTTGAACAGGTGATATATCCTCATGGAAACAAACTAATTAGAAGTTCCCTGCCAACAACATGTCTGCCCCCACAAGACTGAATTAAAAGAACATGGCTTTCCTAAGGTACATAACACTTTCAAACCAGCACAATGTCATATCTTTTTTATCTTCTTTTTCTTTTATTGCAGCCTTTTTTTCTGTATAGTTGATCTTTTGTGATGTATCCTACTAATTCCTTTCTTATTTCTGGTCTATATATATATTTTGAGTGGTTGTATTTGGGTTTGTATTACATAACCTAAATCTATAGCTTACTAATTTGAAAAGACATCTTAGCTTCAATAGCATACAGGTTCTCTGCTCTCATACCCATGTCCCTCTTTATGTTGTTTCATTACCTCTTCATATTTGGTGTGTACATTATCAGGAAATATGCCTTTTTCTTATTCAATTGTATTCTGTCTTTCAAGAATCATATTGTCATGTTGTATATTGAGGACACAGTACTATTTTGCATTTACCCTTACTGAAGATTTTCCTTTCTTTATACTACTTTAAGTCACCTCTCCTGTCTTTTCCTTTTACCCTTCAGAATTCCACAAGTCTTGTAGGACACATCTTTTCCTGACAAACTCTGCTTTTCTGTGAATATTTAAAACTTTCCCTTATTTTTGAAAGACAGTTTTTCCGGGTAAAGAATTTGGGGCTGGCACTTTTTCTTTTTCAGTACCTTAAATATATCATACCACTGCCTTCTTGCCTCCATGGTGTCTGATGAAAAACTGGCACTTAATTTTATTGAGGATCCCTTGTATGTAGGAATCACTTTTCTCTCGATGCTTTCAGAATTCTCTGTTTATCTTTGGAATCTGCCATTATGATTAGTATGTGTCTGAGAGTAGCTCTATTAGGGCTTATTCTGTGTGGAGTACATTGTATTTCCTAAAAATATATATTTATATCTTCCATAAGAGGTGGGAAATTTTTGGTCATTATTTCCTCAATTTTTTTTTTGGACGTTTTTCTTCCTTTTCTCCTTCCTGGACACTGATGATGCATTTGATTGCATGCTTCATGGTGTCACTCAAGTCCTTGAGACACTGCTCAACTTTTTTCCTATTCTTTTCTCTATCTTTTCTGACTGTATGATTTCAGTTGTGCTATCTTCTAGATTCTAGATTTCATCTGCCTATTCAAATCTGCTCTTGTATGCCTCTAGCATATTTTTAACTTCCATTATTGCACTTTCATCCCCATAATTTCTGTTATGTTTCTTTTTTAAACTTTTTATTGTTATATAACGTATATACCAAGCAAAGAAAGAAAAATGCAATAGTTTTCAAAGCACTCTTCAACAAGTAGTTACAGAACAGATCCCAGAGTTTGTCATGGTGTTATCTTCCTTTTTAAACTTTCAAATTCTTCTTTATGCTCATACATTATCTTCTTAATGTCCTTTAGCTCTATATCCACATTTTCCTTCATCTCCTTGAATTGTTTTAGGTCTTTTTTAACTTCTTTGAATAGTTGTCCTAAATTCTGTGTCTCCTCTCACATTTTAATTTGTTGCCTTGACTGAACCATATCTTCCTCTTTCTTAGTATGGCTTGTAAATTTTTTTTGCTGATGTCTAGGCATCTATTTGTTTTGATGTTTTAACTCTGAAGGTCAGTTTCTCCTTCTTGCCTACGGTTTAAATGATGACTGGCTTTGTATTAAGGCTCTTCTTTGATGCTTAAGCCAACTTATTCTGGCTCTTTGGAGTAGCCCATGCTTAACTGTTTAGATTTTCTTCATATGATTCTTGCTCTGTTTTATCTGATTCTTGCTCTGAATGTACAGTACCATTTTTAAGATTGCCTTTTTATGTGCAATTGTCTTTCTAGGGCAAAGCTTTCTTTCCTCCTTTTCTTACCAGGGATCTGATCTATTCAGTTTGGTTTTGTGCAGAATTTTCTCCCCAGCTCCTGTAATTTGTTTAAATTCTCTCCCTTACTCAGTGTCTCCTTTTCCTTACACTTTTCATTCTGGGGACTTGTCCTGTCTTACTGGAGTTTTTCCTCCCTTTCTTTTAAAATGCTTTTCTGCCTCTGTTTTTTTTTTTTTTTTTTTCCTTGCTAGGATATCCCACCCCAGGGAGCCAGAGGGGTTCAATCCAGAAAGGTCTGTTTTTCATTTAGTTGGTCCAGCAAACAGAGACTCTATTGAGTGTGTGTGCTGCTTGCCAACAGTTCTGCCACAGTCTCTTTTTGATCTGGTGCACTTTTGTATGTAACACTGTTCAGCTGCTTGTGTTCCTACCTGGGTCTTTGTGGACTTAATCTGTTGTGTCTCCATATGCATGTTATTCTGACTCACTACTGTGAGTGGTTTTATGGTCTGCAGCAGAAGGGACCCAAGCCATGCTGCCTCTGTGCAACTGTAAACTGCTTGGTGCCAAGTGAGGGGGAGGGGTCCAAATTGGCAGGTTTGGGACCTAAACATTTTACCTGATTTTGGTGCTTCCTTCTTTCTTTGATTCAGTGTTTGTGGACTTTAAAGATCCATACAAGTGGGGTTTGTCCTTTTATTAGGTGATTCTGAGGGAAAACTTTTCCAGAGGATGTCTTATATAGCCATATTGATGATATCACCCCCTTGATTTTTCAGTGCTATTTAATCATATATTCATGTTTCCATTTGAACACAGCTCTGGTCCTGACCTATTTTTCAGTTGGTCCCTGTCTATGGCTATTCTAGTATCATGTTGTTTTTATAGGACTATTGTTATATAAAATGTCCTAATATATAATAGATCAAATCCCTCCCCTATGCACTTCTTTTTCAAATTTGATTTAGTTAAATATGAATCTTTGGCCTTGCAAATACTTCTTAGAACACAGTTGGTGAGCCTGTTAGAAAAATCCATCATTAAATTTATAGATTCCTTTGACTGGATTAAATCTTACAATGTGTGAGAGTCATAGAGATGTGCTGCTCAGATCCCCTTTCAAAACAGGACTCCCTGCTCTGCTGTAATGCATATAGAAAGTTGATAGTCCCAGCCATTAACTCCTCTGTGTTCGCCTGAGCTTTCAGGCTATTGTTGGGGTTACTTCTCTCCCACATGTCCACCCCTAGCCAGTGACTAAGGCAAAGTGTAAGGACCCAGCTTCATGGTGCAACGGAAGAAGTTTTGGCAGATTGCATCATAACCTAGCTTCCCCACCCAGTCCTGCTTCTTCCTTTTCCTTACCCAGGTGCTACTTTATATTACTAACTCTATCTCAATGTCTGCTCTCCTTTATGACCTAAGTAAAATAATCTGATTTAATCTATTTTTATAAATTTTTAAAAGTCATAATTAATTTGAAATTTAACTATTCTTCTGGCTGAATTACTTCTTTGAACCATCTCTGGCCAACTCAATTCAATATGGCCTTTGACTTTTTATGGCCATCAATGATTTAGTACCTATTATTTAATATTTTTTAGTGTTTATATACTTTATATATATACATCCATCATGTGCCCTGAATTTAATCCCCTCTAGCCTCCTTTGATACCTTGCTTCATCCGTTACTTTCTTTCTCTCCTGTTTCCCACCTCTTTGACATTCATTTATTCAATGAATAAATATTTACTGAGGCTGAGAACATTGTGGTGAACAAAAAGATATGGTCTCTGCCCTTTGGAGCATATAGTCTAGTAGAGAAGGGAAACATTTAACAAATAATCATATATGTAAAATTTTACAATTACAAATTATGTTGTCTTATGAAAAACATAAAGAGAAATAGGAACCATAGTAGCAGTTTAAACTGGAACAGTTCAAGCATGGATTCTTGAAGATTATGATATTTAAAAGATTGGGACAAATGAATAATGAGCAGAAGTTAGCCATGTGAAGCAAAGTAGAGATGAGAACATTCTAAGCAGACATAATAGCTTGTGGGATGTTTCTGAGACAAGGAAGAGCTAGGATTTAAAGAAGAGGTGAGAGGGTATCAAGTGAAGGGGAGAAAATGGCTGTAGATGAGGTTATAAAAGTAAACAAAGGCTATAGTAAACGTTTTGGACAGGGTTTTTGTTTCCCTAGAAGTAGGGCCAAGAGCATGTTAATAAAGGGAATATAATTTTCTCATCTCAGTCTATACATCAATAACTTGCAAAGAAAACTAATCCTTGCCATGATGAGGTGAGGTAGGTCCTTAGGTAACTCAGGATGCAATTGCTGATAAAAAACATAAACTTGGATTGGAGGTCATACTGTTATTACCCCCCATTATAGTACCAGAGCACTTCTAGTGTAAAAGGCTTTGAGGTCCTATTGCTGACTCTTTAGTGGCACTCCATTTATACCCATCATTGATTATGATGACTCTATCTCCACTTCGGAGGTACTGTGAAACTACTGTTTATGGATATGGATTATGCATATACTTATATATATATAGGTACATATTTACAAAGCATCTGTACAAGTGGGCACTGATAACTATAAACAATGACATTAACTAAAAATATTAAGCATAAATTTTAGCATGCACAAAAAAATGTATGTAATATTATTTAAAACAATCTGCCAGTGAAATTATCTAATGTCTATGATGTCACAATAATTTGAAATGGGGAAAAGGAAGCAGGTAGGGTACCACTGAAACCAGATTGGCCATGAGTCAATGGCCAATCTGCTTTTGTATATGCTTGAATTTTTCCATAACAAAAAGTTTTCCGGGTGGGCCACAGTGGCTCAGCAGGCAGAGTTCTTACCTACCATGCGGGAGACCCAGGTTTGCTTCCTGGTGCCTGCCCATGCAGGGGAAAAAAAAAATTTTTTTTTCTAAAAATTTATTTAGGCAAGGAGACCCCAAAAACAAAATAGACCTCTGGAAGGCCTAACCAACTACCTAGAATATATATTCCATGAGGGCAGAGACCTTGCATGATTTGTTACCAATGTATATACGGTGCCTAGAGAAGTTCACAGCACATGGTAGGTTTTCAATACATACTTGTTAGATGAGTGAACACTGGACAACAAAACCCATAATTTGAATAAGGATCATACTGCTCAGACTAACAGTCAAGACTCCTAGGGTTTAAGAAAGCCACACCAAGAGAAAGCATAATCACCAACTTCAACCTTGAAATTCCATGAGAAGTAGATATTTGCATTTTTTATATGCATGTGATTTCTACAGAGCTGCTGTGGGGACTCTGTTCCATCATTTCATTTTTCACATAATTTTTTTCAACAAATATTTTTTGTGAAGATTTCTCTGTCCTTCAAGCCAAGAATCATAAGAAAACTGCATATATTCTAGTCTCCCCTTCCCTCTCTTATTCTCTAGAAGTAAGGGAAAGAAGAAACAGCCTTTTGAAGAAGGTTCACCTCTGCATTCTGTTCTTGGTTCCTTAGTAGCCTTAGGACAAAACTGTCTGTTACAAAGGTAATGATGTAGAACCTTAATTAGGGAATTTTAAATCGAAGACTATGTTTATTGGGAGCCGGAACCTGAGAAGAGGAAGTATCCAACTTTACTGAAACAACTGACATCAGGCACAATTAAATGCCCACATGAAGTACTCTGAAGTTTTAAAACTGCACTATCCAGTACCACAGCCACTAAGTGAAGAGCAGCTACTGAGCACATTTAATATGGCTAGTTTGAATTAAGATGTGCTATAAGTGTAAACTACAAATAAGATTTCAAAGACTTCATAACAAAAAAAGTAAAAAAACTCAATTTTTGTATTGTACATTAAAATGGTAAAATTTTGGATTTATTGGGCTAAATGAAATATATTCATAAAATTAATTTCACCTGTTTTAACTTTGAAAATGTGGCCCCTAGAAAAATTTAAATTACTTATGTGGCTCACATTGTATTTTTATTAGCGAGTGCTTCTCTATAGTATAAGGTCTGTTTCCTTATGTGGAACAAAATAAAAAGCTTGTATATTAACTCACACTCTCGGTTCTCTTTATCTGTCCTGCTTTAGTGTGTTTCAGAATCCTTCTATAAATGAACTGCTTAAGATGTCATTGCTGTTTGTTCAGTTTGGGAAAGTTAGATGTGGAAGTACTCAGCATGGGAAGATATCTGCCAGAGGCCAGCCAATTCTGAGGGCAAAGTGGAAGCCACTACCTCCCCTCTATGAATTATTAAGTTAGGATGAATACTTAGCAGCAGGTGGATGATTAAGTGGAGTTGAACATTCACCAGTAGTGTGAGACCTCATAATTTCCCTGATCTCTCCCACTAGAGGATACTGAGAAGCACACCCCCTCCAATAACAAAGAACCTGTCACAATGCTTTTCACATGGTTAAAGCATCACCATGATTAGATTTATATTTTGAAAACACCTTTTTAGCTTCAGTGTGTCAAATATATGGGGAAGTGGTGGTGTCCGTTTTTTAAAAATAATGGATATCATGTGTTTATCATTTTCAAAAACATTTTTATTTTGAAATATTTATACAAAAAAGCAATAAATTTCAAAGTGTATTTTAACAAGTAGTTATAGAATAGATTTCAAGGCTGGGTATGGGTTACGTTCCCACAATTGCAGGTTTTTCTTCTAGCTGCTCTAAGACTATGGATATTAAAAAAATATATCAGTACAATGATTCAGTAATCATACTCACTTGTTAAATCCTAACTTCTCTGTTAAAATTCCTCCTTCTCCTTTGATCCTTCTCCCAATCTCTAGGGATATTTGGGTTATGCCCATTTCTAATTTTTTTTATATTGAAAAGGGTTGTCGATAATATGGGATAGAGGGATGGACCTAGATGATGTTCTTGGAGACACTGCCACCTCTGGGTTTCAGGGCTTACCTGGCCTAGGAACTATCTGAAGGTTTTAGGTTTCTGAAAACCAAACTTAATATGTGCAACTTTTGTAGGATCTCAGATAGAGCCCTGGGTGTTCTTCAGGGTTAGCAGGAATGATGTTGGTTGGGGGTTAGCAAACTGTGGCAATTAGCAATATCTAGCTGAAGCTTGCATAAAAGTAGCCACCAGAATAGCCTCTATACTCCATGTGAACTCTCTTAGCCACTGATACCATATTTTGTTACATTCCCCCTTTTGGTCAGGGATGCCTTGTTGAGTCCATGGTGCTAGGATCAGACTCATCTCTGAGAGTCATGTTCCATATTCCTAGGGAGACTCGCACCCCTGGACATAATGACCTATGTGGCGGTGGTGGTGGGGGGGGGCAGTGTCAATGATTTTCCTTACAGGGTTGGACTTAGAGAGAGAGAGAGGACATATCTGAGCAACAAAAGAGGTTCTCTAAATGTAACTCTTAGGCATAGTTATAGGTAGGCTTAGTTTCTCCTCCAGAAATAGGTTTCTTAAGAGCAAGCCTCAAGTTCAAGGCCTTGGCCTATTAACACAGAGGTCCCTAGTGTTTGAGAGAGTATCCAGGGTTTCCCAGGTAGGAAAGCTTAGTTCCACATTTTTAGCCCAGTCCCTCAAGGGGCCTTGTCAGTATTTATTAATTATTTGCCCAACATATTCTGGAATATATCTGTGTATTACATTGGGCTATACAGAATTACAAGCTTACATTCCTAATCCGGGCTCCCTGTATTTGATTGTTTAAATGAACTATCCAGACAGGTTGAGATAGACTGTATGCTACAGAAAATTTAGGTTTTGGACAAATAAAGCTCTCTTCCTTTGGTCTTATACGAAAGGTGAAATTTTAAAATACACACACTGTCGTCCTTTACCCTTTAATCTGATTTACTTTAGTCTCAACCAGGTCAGCTTCATTCTTATCTCTAATTGAAGTCCAATCTCTTTTTTGATTTCTTTAGCCATTATTGTATGTAGCAATGCTGAATTTCAGAGCTTCAGAACCTCAACTCTGAGTCTTAGTTGTCACATGTGTGTCCAGAGTTCCAGGGAAATACCAGGTTATATATATATATAGCAGAGCATCTCAGAATCTAGAGAAAATACTTAAAGCTCAAGAGTAAATGTGACAGCTATGAGAGATTGCAATCTAGGCCCCAGTTTTGTTGTAAATATTTCCTACTTACATACATATTTGTCCTTTTGTTTCTGGCTTACTTTGCAAAACATACTGCCCTCAAGGTTCATTCACCTGTGGCATGCCTCACAACTTTGTTCCTTTCTATAGCCACACAACATTCCATCAGATGTATACACTACAGTTCACCTTCCTGCTTCTCAATCACTGCATCCTTTGGCCACCTCTATCCATTTGGCATCATGGATAATGTCCAAAATAAACAATCCATGTCTCACAGTATCCTCACTTAGTTGTACAATCATCATCACTCTCAATTTTAGACAATTTTCATTGCTCCAAAGAGAAAAAAACAGATAAACACACCCTTACCAAAAAATAAAATCTCAAACTCCCCTTAACTCTCCCCATCACCCTCCAGTTAATTACCCTTAGTATTGCTGTGGTACTTGGTGATGTCTTCCTATTAAATACAGGCCATTGCATGCAATCATAGTTTTCCCCCCTCTACCCCTCTATTACTGACACTTTGTACAGATTCATACCTATGAAGTAGTTCATGCAAGAACTTATTTATATGTGTAGTTTTAATTGGTGAGATTCATGACTCTGTACACCACTTTCAATGATATTTACTTTCTATATGGCAATATTACATATAAACCCACTTATGAGCTACTATCACTTCTATCCATTCCCATACATTTAAGTTAAACTTCATTAGGTAACTGTTCACTTATCTCTAGAATCTGTGTATCTCTAAGTCCCATATATTCTATATTATAAGACTCTGAGTTTACTTTTCCCCAGGTTATATTAGAGAAATCATAGATATCTATGTTTTCTGTCCAGCTTATTTCACTCAGCATTATGTCCTCAAGGTTTATCCATTTTGTTATATGCTTCCAGACCTCATTTCATCTCACTCTTGCATAATATTCCATCATATGTATTTGCCACATTTTGTTTATCAATTCATCTGTTGATGGGTGCTTGGATTATTTCCATCTTTTGACAATTATGAATAATGTCACTATGAACATCGGTGTGCAAATGTCCGTTCGTGTCACTGCTTTCGGCTCTTCTGGGTATATACTGAGTAGTGGTATTGATGGGTCATAGGGCAACTTGATAATTAGTTTTCTGAGGAACCACCAAACTGACTTCCACAGCAGCTTCACCATTACATGTTCCTACCAACAGTGAATATGTGTTCCAATTTCTCCCCATCCTCTCCAATATTTGTTGTTTTCTGTTTGTTTAATAGCAGCCATTCTTACAGATGTGCGATGATATCACATTATAGTTTTTATTTGAATTTCCCTTATTAAGATGAACATCTTTTCATGTTTTTTTTAGGCATTTGTATTTGCTCTCTTGAAAAATGTCTATTTTTATCTTTTGTCCATTTTATAATTGGGTTCATTTTTTGTTTTGTTGTTGAGTTATATGGTTTCTTTACATATACTGGATATCAAATCCATACCCACTATGGCATTTTCAAATATTTTCTCCCATTGAATTGGCTGCCTTTTCACCTTTTTGACAAAGTCCTTTGAGGCAAAGAAGGATTTGATTTTGAGGAGTTCCTATTTATCTATTTTTTCTTTTGTTGCTTATGCTTTGAGTATAAAGTTTAAGAAGCTACTTACTATTCCTAGGTCTTGAAGATATTTCTCTGTATTCTCTTCTATGAGTTTTGTGATACTGGCTCTTATATTTAGGTCTTTGATCCACTTTGAGTTAATTTATTTTGGGGGTGTGCATGGTCTGGGAACTGAACCCAGGTCTCCTGCATGGAAGGTGAGCATTCTACCACTGCATCTGAGTTAATTTTTATATATGGTATAACATAGGGGACTTCTGTCATTCTTTTGGCTATTTCTATCCAGTTCGCTGAGGACCATTTATATAAGACTATTCTGCCCCAGTTCAGTGGACTTGGGGGTATTGTCAAAAATCAATTGACCATAGATTTGGTGGTCTATTTCTGCACTCTCAATTTGATTCCATTGATTAATATATCTATTATTGTGCCAGTAGCATGCTGTTTTGACCACCATGGCTTTATAATAAGGTTTAAAATCAGGAAGTGTTAATACTCCCAGTTTGTCTTCTACTTTTAGAATATTTTGGCTATTCAAAGTCTCTTTGCCTCCCAAATGAATTTGATAACTAGCTTTTCCAAGTCTTCAAAGTAGGTTGTTGGAATTTCAGTTGGTATTGTATTGAATCTGTACATCAATTTGGGTAGAATTGGCATCTTAATGACATTTAACCTTCCTGTCAATGAGCACAGAATGTCTTTCCAACTATTTAGTTCTTTGATTTCTTTTAGCAGTGTTTTGGAGTTTTCTGTATACTAGTCCTTTACATTCCTGGTTACATTTTTCCTAAACACTTGATTCTTTTGAAAGGAATTTTCCCCTTAATTGTCTCCTTAGGTCATTACTTGTGTATAGAAACAGTACTGATCTTTGCATATTAATCTTGTTCCCGCCACTTTGTTGAATTTGTTTATTAGCTCTAGTAGCCGTTGTCATAGATTTCTCAGGATTTTCCAAGTATAGGATAATGTCATCTGCAAATAATGAACTTTTTACTACTTCCTTTGTGATTTAAATGCATTTTATTTATTTTTTTCCTGATTGCTCTAGCTAGAACTTCTAGCTAAATGTTGAAAAATAGTGGTGATAGTGAGCCTCCCTTTCTCATTCCTGATCTCAGGCAGAAGGCTTTTAGTATCTAACCATCAGTATGATGCTGGCTGTGGGTTTTTCATATATGCCCTTTATCATATTTAGGAAGTTTCCTTCAATTCAAATGTTTTTATCAGAAAAGTAGCTGAATTTTGTCAAATGCTTTTTCAGCATCAATGGAAATGGTCACGTGATTTTCCCCTTACATTTTGTTAATGTGTCGTATTACATTCATTGATTTTTTTCTTGTGTTGAACCACACTTGCACGCCTGGTATAAACCCCACTTGGTTGTAATATATAATTCTTTTAATGTGTCATTGAATTCAATTTGCAAGTATTTTGTTGAGAATTTTTGCTTCTAGATTCATTATCAAGACTGGCCTGTAATTTTCATTCCTTATAGCATCTTTATCTAGTTTTGGTATTTATGATGTTAGCTTCATAAATGAATTAGGTAGCATTCTAGTTTACAAGCTGACAGAATGCGATATACCAGAAATGGAATGACTTTTTAAAAGGGGGATTTAATAAGCTGCATGTTTACAGTTCTAACACTGTGAAAATGTCCAAATTAAAGCAAGGATAGAGAAATGTCCAATTTACGACATCCAGGGAAAGATACCATGGTTCAAGAAGACCAACGACATTCAGAGTTTCTCTCTCAACTGAAAAAGCACATGGGGAACATGGGACATCTGCCAGCTTTCTCTCCAGGCTCCTTGTTTCATGAAGCTCCCCCAGGGGTGTTTTCCTTCTTCATCTTCAAAGGTCTCTGGCTGTGTGCGCTCTCGTGGTTCTGGTGGCTCCCTCCAAAATGTTTCCTCTTTTAAAGGATTCCAGTAAACTAATCAAGACCCGTTTGGAATGGGTGGAGCCATATATCTGTGGAGATAATGTAATTAAGTTTCCAACCTATAGTACTGAATAGGGAATAAAAGAAGAGGGCATACCCACAAGATGGATCAGGATTAAAACATGGCTTTTCTAGAGTACATAATCCTTTCAAACCAGAACATTCTACTCTCTGGATCCTAAAAAAAGACATGTTTTTCTCATATTAAAACATGGCTTTTCTAGGGTGCATAATCCTTTCAAACCAGAACATTCCACTTTGTGAACCATAAAAACCGCATGTTTTTCTCATATACAAAATACATTAATTCCTTCACAATATCAGAAAACCTTAAAACATTTCATTAAGGTGCAACATAAAGTCAGAAACAGTACAAAATCTCAAAGTCAGCTACAGGCATGGTCTATCCTAAGGCAAACTCTCCTCTGACTCTGGACCTGTAAAACTCAGACAACCTATTTGCTGCCAACATACAAAGGAGGGACAGTCATAGGATAAATACCCCCATTTCCATAGGGAGAAATTGGAAGGAACACAGGGGTCAACTGATCTGAGTGGTTTAGAAAACCTGCAGGGCAAACCCCATTAGATTTCAAAGTCTGAGAGTCATTTATCTTTGGAGCTTTAGAAAGCAGCAGTCCTACCCTTTCCAAAGGCCTATCCATCTTCATTCCATTATGATTAGAGAAAATACTTTGAATAATTTCAATCTTTTAAAATTTATTAAGACCTGATTTGTGCCACAACATATGATCTACCCTACAGAACATTCCATGAGCACTAGAGAAGAATGTATATCCTAGTGTTTCGGGATGTTACATCTATATATGTCTGGTAGGTCTAATTCATTTATAAAATTGGCTAGATTCTCTATTTCCTTATTGATCCTCTGCTGGTTGTTCTATCTATAGAGGAGAACAGTATGTTAAAGTTTCCCGATATCATTGTTGAAATGTCTTTTGCTCCCTTCAGTTTTGCCAGTGGTTGCCTCATGTACTTTGGAACTCTTTGATTGAGAACATAAACATTTATGTTTATTATTTCTTCTTGGTCAATTGTCCTTTTTACTTACGTGTAATGTCCTTCCTTGTCTTTTATGACATCTTTACATTGAAAGCCTATTTTTGCTGAAATTAGTGTAGCTACTCCTGCTTCCTTTTGATTACAGCTTACATGGAACATCTTTTTCCATCCTTTCACTTTCAATCTATTTACATCGTCGGGTCTAAGATGAGTCTCTTGTAGACAGTATATAAATGGAACATATTTTTCAATCCTTTCTGCCAATCTGTATCTTTTAGTTAGTGAGTTTAGTCTGTCAACAAAGTTATTGCTGTAAAGTAGTTCTTGAATCTACCATCTTATCCTTTGATTTTTTAAATATAATACAAAAAATACTTAATCCAATACACTCTGACTACACTCTCAACCCAGTTCCAAAACGTAAGGGATGTTCAATAACCAGAACGTTAGGGTCCTCAACACTTTTAATATCCAGACAATTAGGGATAGGATATTTCCTACTTCTATAATATAGGGAATTTTAAAAATATTTTTTATTGGTAAACTGCATACAACACAACATTCTTAACATACAAACATTCTGTACATGATATAAATCAATGGCTCACAGTTTCATCACATAGTAGTATATTCATCACCATGATCATTTTTTAGAACATTTGCATCACTCCAGAAAAAAAAAAGAAAAAGCTCATACATACCATACCCCTTACACCTCCCTCTCATTGACCACTGGTATTTCCATCTACCCAATATAACCTTTGTTTCCCCTATTTATTCTATACCCCTTACCACTCCCTTTCATTGGTCACGAGTATTTCAAGCTGCACAATTTGTTTTAACATTTGTTTCCCATATTATTTATTTACTTTTAATCCATATTTTTTACTCATCTGTCCATGTGTAAGATAAAAGGAGCATCAGACACAAGGTTTTCACAATCACACAGTCACATTGTGAAAGCTATGTCATTATACAATCATCTTCAAGAAACATGGCTACTGGAACACAGCTTGACAGTTTCAGACACTTCCCTCTAACTTCTCTAATATACCTTAAACTGAAAAGAGGATATCTATATAATGCGTAAGAATAACCTCCAGGATAAATTGTTGAGTCTGTTTGAAATTTCTCAGCCTCTGACACTTTATTTTGTTTCATTTCTCTCTTACCCCTTTCAGGCAAGAAGGTTTTCTCAATCCCTTGATGCTAAGTCACTATGGGGAATTTTTTTAAAATACAATTTTATTGAGATATAGCATATGTTCATATACCATAAATTATCCAAATTATATAATCAGTGGTTCACAGTATTATCATATAGCTGTATATTCATCATCACAATTGATTTTTGAACATTTTCATTACTCCCCAAAAAATGAAAATAAGAAAAAAGAAAAATAAAAGAGAGAAAAATAAAACACCAAAGACATCCCATACTTCCCTCCCCTTATTATTTATTTATTTTTGTCTTTATTTTTTGTTTTACTCATCTGTCTATACATTGGATAAAGAGAGTATCAGTCACAAAGTTTATACAATCACATGGTCACACCTTAAAAACTCTATAGTTATTCAATCATCTTCAGGAATCAAGGACATTGGATTATAGTTCAACAGGTTCAGGCATTTCCCTCTGGTTACTCCAATACACCAAAAACTGGAAGGTGATATCTATACACTGCATATGAATAACCTCCAGAATGACCTCTCAACTCCATTTGAAATCTCTCAGCCACTGAAATTTATTTTGTTTCACTTCTCTACTCCTCTTTGGTCAAGAAGTCCTTCTTACTCCCACATTGCCAGGACAAGACTCACCCCCTGAAGTCATGTCCCATGTTGCTAGAGAGATTTATACCCTCAGAAGTTGTTCTGGTTTGAAATGATGCATGTACCCTAGAAAAGCCATGTTTTAATCCTAATCCCATTTTGTGAAGACAGCCGTTTCCTCTAATCCCTATTCAGCATTGTATGTTTGAAACTGTAATTAGATCACCTCCCTGGAGATGTAATTTAATCAAGAGTGGTTGTTAAACTGGATTAGGTAGAGGCATGTCTCCACCCATTTGGGTGGGTCTTGATTAGTTTTTGAAGTCCTATACAAGAGGAAACAGTTAGGAGAATGGGAGATTCAGAGAGAGCAGAAAACAACATAACCCTGAGAAGCAGAAAGCCCACCAGCCAGTGACCTTTGGAGATGAAGAAGGAAAATGCCTCACGGGGAGCTTCATGAAACAGGAAGCCAGGAGAGAAAGCTAGCAGATGACGCCATGCTTGCCATGTGCCCTTCCAGCCAAGAGAGAAACTGTGACTGTGTTTACCATGTACCTTCTCACCTGAGAGAGAAACCCTGAGCTTCATCAGCCTTCATGAACCAAGGTGTCTTTCCCTGGATACCTTTGATTGGATATTTCTATTGACTTGTAATTGGGGCATTTTCTCGGTCTTAGAACTGTAAACTAGCAACTTATTAAATTCCCCTTTTAAAAAGCCATTCTGTTTCTGGTATATTGCATTCCAGCAGCTAGCAAACTAGAGCAGGAGTCATGCCCCCAAGTAAGGGGGAAGGCAGTAAGCTCACTGCAGAGTTGGCTTACAGAGAAAGCACATCTGAGCAATGGAAGAGGTTCTCTAGGGGAGACTTTTAGGCATAATTTTAAGTAGCCTTACCTTCTCCTTTGTAGGAATAAGTTTCCTAAGTGCAAGCCTCAAGACTGAGGGCTTGTCCCATCAAATTGTCAGTCCCCAATGATTGTGAGAATTTCTGGTTTTCCCCAGGTGAGGAAGTTTAATATTTCCACCTTTTTCTCCAGCTATTCAAGAAAACTTTTAAACCTCCTGCCAGATTCTCTAGGATATATTGGGGCATCCCACCAATCTATGCAAACCAACAATATCTCACACCCTACTCAAGATTCCATGCAACTATGGTATTTGAATAAGATGACCATATAAGTTAGTGTTTTCACAAACATATAAATTTTGCACCAAATAAGTATCTCTTCCTTGGCTCTCACACAAAAGTTGAAGTATTAAATAACAGGCAATATCATCCTTTGCCCTTTGGTCTGCTTTAACTTAGTCCTACCCAGATCATCTTCATTCATATCTCTTGAAGCCTGATCACATTTTCAGTGTTTTTAGCAGTTGCTGTATGGGGTAACACTGACTTTCATAGCTGCAGAACTCTAGCTCTGAGTCTCATGTCACAAAAATACCCAAAGTTTCAGGGAATGACCAGGTTATACAAAAAGAGCTCAGCATCTCAGAATTTAGAAACAACAGTTACAATGCCGGAATAGATGTGATTGCTGTATGAGCTTACAGTTTAGGAACTTTTGTAATAGGCCTTCATCTGATAACCTATGCTCTCACATTCATTTCTCAGAGTTTGTGCATTACAGTTAGTCCATATTAGTGAGGCATAATGATATTTGTCTTTTTACTTTCTGGTTTATTTCATTCACCATCCTGTCCTCAAGGTTCATTCACCTAGAAATGGCTCACAGACCTCATTCTTTCTTGTAGCTACTCAGTAGTCCATTGTATGTATACATCTATTCCTCAGTCCATGTACCTTAAGTTACGTCCATCCTTTGCAAATCTCGAACACTGCCACCATAAACACCAATGTGGAAATGTTCATTTGTGTCTCTGCTTTTACTTCCTCCAAGTATACACCTAAGTACGGGTTGCAGGATCATACAATAATCTCACCCCTAGCCTCCCGTGGAGCCACCACACTGCTCTCCACAGGGTCTGCACCTTTCCACTTCACTACCAATAGTGAAGAGGTATAGCTCTCTCTCCACATTTTCTCCACCACTTCTACCTATCCATTTATTTATTTATTTATTTTTGGGTGCCTGGTCCAGCAATCACACTTGGGTCTTCCACATGAAAGGCGAGCATTCTACCACTGAGCCACCCATGCACACTCCATTTATTTTCATCTAAGTTGTCTAGTTTGTTGGCATATAGTGGCTCATAGTATCCGCTTATGATTTCTTTTATTTCTTCAGGGCCTGTGTTAATACACCCCTTCTCGTTTGAGTTTTGTTTATTTTCATCTTCTCTCTTTTTTTCTTTGTTAGCTTTGCTAGTGTCCCATCAATTTGTTCACCAGTCCATTTAACTCTGCTTTAATCTTTGTTGTTTCTCTTCTTCTGTTTGCTTTGGTGTTAGTTTGCTATTCTTTCTCAAGTTCCTCCAGTGAGCAGTTAAGTCCTTGATTTTTGCTCTTTCTTATTTTTTAATATAGGCATATAGGGCAATAAATTTCCCTTTCAGCACAGCCTTTGTTGCATCCCATCAGTTCTGATATGTTGTATTCTTGTTTGTATTCATCTCCAGATAGCTACTGATTTCTCTAGCAATTTCTTCTTTGACTCACTGGTTGTTGAAGAGTGTGCTATTTAATCTCTATATATTTGTGAAAGTTATCATTCTTTGGTGGTTATTGATATCCAGCTTCATTCCCTGGTGATCAGAGAAAGTGCTTTGAATAATTTCAGTGTTTTATAATCGATAAAGACCTGTTTTGTGGTCCAGTATATGATCTAACCTGGAGACTGTTCCATGAGCACTAGAGAAGAATGTATATCCCAGTGTTTTGGGGAATAATGACCTATATATGTCTGTTAGGTCTAATTCATTTATCAAGTTGTTTAACTTCTCTATTTCCTTGTTAATCTTCTGTGTGGTTGTTTTATCTACAGAGGAGAATAACGCACTGAAGTCTTCTACTATTATTGTTGAAATGTCTATTGTTTCCACTCAGTTTTGCCAATATTTGTCTTATGTACTTTGGAGCTCCTTGATTGGGAGCATAAGTATTTATGATTGTTATTTCTTCTTGTTGAATAATCCATTTTATTAATATATAGTGTTCTTCTTCATCTCTCATGATGTCTTTACATTTAAAGTCTATTTGGTCTGATACTAGTATAGCTACTCCTGTTTTCTTTTGGTTACAGCTTGTGTGGAATGTTTTATTCCATCCTTTCACTTTCAATCTACTTGTATCCTTGTGTCTAAGATGAGTCTCTTGTAAGCAGCATATAGCTACATTATATTTCTTAATCCATTCTACCAATCTATATCTTTTAACTGACAAGTTTAGTTTATTAACATTCAAAGCTATTACTGAAAATGTGTTTCTTGAATCCACCATCTTACCTTTTGGAGCTTACTTGTCAGATCTATATATTTTTTTCCCTCTTTCTCTTTTTATCCTATAAGTTGCCCTTATAGGTACTCTTCAATTCTGTGTTCTCCTTCAGACCACCCCCTCCTTTTTTTTTTGTCAACTGGCAGAACTCCCTTTAGTATTTCTTGTAAAGCCAGTCTCTTATTGACAAATTCTTTGAGCATTTATTTGTCTGTGAAAAATTTAATCTCTTCCTCAGTTTTGAAGGACAATTTGGCTGGGTAGGTAAGAGATGTTGGCTGGAATTCTTTCTTTTTCAGGATCTTAATTATATCATATCATTGCCTTTTCACCTCCATAGCACCAGTTGAGTAGTCTGAACTTAGTATTATGTGGTTACCCTTGTGTATAGTAGATTATTTTTCTCTTACTGCTTTCAGGATTTTCTGCTTCTCTTCACCATTTGACAGCCTGATTAATATGTGTCTTGGGGAAGGCCTATTTGGAGTTCGTTGAGCTTCTTTGACTTGCACACTTATGTCCTTTATAAGGGTTGGGAAATTTTCCCCATTATATCCTCAACTGATATTCCTAGCCCTTTACTCTTCTCTTATCCTCCTGGACACAAGCAAGTCTTATATTTATGTGCTTCATTTTGTCCATCATTTCCCTGAGATCCAACTCAAATTTTTCCATCTTTTTTTGCCATTTTCTGTTTTGAGTATTTGAAATCAGTTGTCATGTCCTCTAGCTCACTTATTCTTTTTTCTGCCTCTTCAAATCTGCTGTTGTGTGTCTTAGTATGTTTTTTATTTGGTCTGCAGCATCTTTAATCTCTGTGATTTCTTCTGTTTTTCTATTTATTCTTTTAAATTCCTCTTTATGCTCTTCTAGTGTCTTCTTGATCTCCTTTATGTCATTAGCCATCCCATTTATTTTATTTAGTAATGTTATATGAATATTTTTGATTAGTTGTTTCAATGTCTGTCTACTCTGGTGGCTTTTTTTTTTTTTGAGTCTCAATGTAAATTTTTTTTGTTTTTCACAATCACACAGTCACATTGTGAAAGCTGTATCATTATACAATCATCATCAAGAAACACGGCTACTGGAACACAGCTCTACATTTTCAGGCAGTTCCCTCCAGCCTCTCCATTACATCTTGGATAACAAGGTGATATCTCCTTAATGCGTAAGAATAACCTCCAGGATAACCTCTCCACTCTGTTTGGAATCTCTCAGCCACTGACACTTTGTCTCATTTCACTCTTCCTCCTTTTGGTCTAGAAGGCTTTCTCAATACCTTGATACTGAATCTCAGTTCATTCTGGGATTTCTGTCCCACATTGCCAGGAAGACCCACACCCCTGGGAGTCATGTTCCACGTAGACAGGGGGAGGGTGGTGAGTTTTACTCTGATGTTTTAATTTGGTCATTAAGCTGGGCTATATCTGCCTGCATCATATGCTTGGTGATCTTCTGCTGTCATCACAGCATGTAAATATCTTTATTAGTTTACTGTGGAAATTGATTTCCTTCAGTAGTCTAAAGCATTGTATTTGCAGGATGAATGTGGAGCAGGATGAATGTGGAGCAGGATGCAGGGCATGGGGCAAGGCACAACAGTGTGGTGATATGTTGCAGTGCAGTGTATAGGTGCAGATTGGGGATGTTACACTGGTGCCTGTGACTGTGGACACCCAGCGCAGAGAGGATGTGGCTGTGTGGTGCACAGGTCTGGGATGGCCAGGACTTGGTGTGTGCTGGTGTAGGGCATGGGGCCCTTTGTGCGTATATGCAGAGCTCAAGGCAGCAGGTTGATGTTGTGTCTGCATGGGCTGAGGGCAGATGTGGCCCAGCTGTGCAAATCAGCACTTGCCCAGAGCTGCGGGGTGCATATGCAGATCTGAGAGAGCCATAAACTGATGTACATGTGCACAGAGCTGGGGAAGGGTATCACAGAACTGCATTGGCTGGGGTCACCTGTAGCCTGAGTATGGAGGTAAGCACCCGCAGCCTTTATGCCCTGGCAACCACCTGCAGGGAGGGGGAGGTAGGGCTTGGGAGGGGCATGACAAGACTGAACGTTTTCAAGAGAGATGGGTTGGACTGAGGCAGGTGTACATGCACTTGAGGTGGGAGTGTGGGACAAGTTCGTCTGCAGGGGTTTGGTGGGGTAGCGGTGCTTAGAGTGTGGGAAGGGAGATCAGATGAAGAGGTTCAGGTGCCTGGGGTGTGGGGTGAGTCACAGGTTATGGGGCTGCAGCAGTGAGGTTAGTGGGCTCAAAGAACACAGCCTCGCTTACTTCCTAGTTCTCATCTCCCCATTTGTGCACTCCTGAGGGCTCTGGACTTCCACATTAGGCTGTTTGCACCAGTCAAATGGTCTCCGGTTCCCTGTTTCTTAGTTCCTTAGATTTTGCAACCAGGACCTCCCTATGTGGTGCATAAGACCCTTCCAGGTCACTTACACCCTGGAATCACTGTCTCAGTCACTCTGTCATCCCATCTCTAGCTGTTTCTAGGAGCAGGGGTGAAGTCAACCTATTCAATTCTACCATATTCCCATAACCCTTTCCATTAATTTTTGAACAGTTTTATTCACACATCATACACTCCAACTGTGCTGGTATGAAAGTATTATGTACCCCAGAAAGCATGTTTTAATCCTGACCAATCTTATGGGAGCGGATGTTTCTTTTAATCCTAATTCAATACTGTAGGTTGGAAACTTTTGATTAGATTAACTCCACAGAGCTGTGATACACTCAATTGTGGGTGTGAGCTTTGATTAGATGGAGATATGACTCTGCCCATCCCAGGTGGGTCTTGATTCATTTACTGGGATCCTTTATAAGAAGGAACATTCTGGAGAGAGTTAGAAATGACAGAAACCTCAGAGCCTACAGAGAGAAAGCCAATAGAAACTTCAGAGCAGAGCTCACACAGATACCGGCACTTGCAGAACAGAGACACAGATGTCTGGAGATGCTTCGAGTCCAGCTGACATTGTCATGAAATGTTAAGCAAGCCAGAACGTGGAAAGAGCCAAGGGAAGCCAGGAGATGAAAGCATCTGGAGAATCAAGGTGAGAAACCCCCACAGGAACAGAAGCTAAAAGCAATGGAGCCCAGGAGCAATGGACCAGCAGATACCAGCCACATGACTTTCCAGCTGACAGAATGTTCTAGACCCATTAGCTTTTCTTAAATAAGGGTAATCTCTTGTTGGTGCCTTAATTTAGACACTTTCACTTTCTTAGACCTGTAAATTTGTAACTTATTAAAGTCCTTTTATAAAGGCTGACCCATTTCAGGTATACTGCATTCTGGCAGCTTTCAAACTAACATATCAACCTAAGTAAAAAAATCAGTGTTTCTTAGTACAATCATGTATCCGTGACTCCATCACCACAATCTATATGAGGACATATTGGCTTTGTTACATTCAACAGAAGCATATTACAATATAACTGTTAATTATAGACCTTAGTATGCCTTGATTATATTTTTCCCCTACAATATCCCATTTTCACACCTTGCAATATTAACATTCATTTGTTCTCCCTCAGCAAAGACATTCTTATACTTATCTATTTAATCAGCTTTTTTTTTTTTTTTTTTTTACTCTAGGCATTGCTAAGTTATATCATCCCAGTCTCTATCCTCTACCTTTCCTTCCGGTGTACCTCAACCATGCTCACACTTAGCTTCATTCAGTAACTTACAATATTGTACTACCATCAGATAGAATTGTGCAATCTAATTCTGTATCTTTGCAATCGGTCCCATTGAACATTCTGTACTCCTTCACCATCAAATGCCCAATCTCTACCCTCTTTCCATTTCCTGATAACCTGTGTTCTCAACTTTAACTCTCCAAGTTCACTCATTAATATGAGACCATAAAGTGTCTTTTTCTCTCTGTATAATTCACCCAGAATAATGTTGTCAATATTCACCCATTGTTATATCCTTCATGACTTTAGTCTCTCGGAAAACTGCATGATGTTACATCATATGTATATACCACAGTTTGTCTAGCTACTTGTCTGCTGATGGACATTTAGATTGTTTCCATCTCCTGACAATCATAAGTAGTGCTGCTATAAACCTCCGTGTGCAAATGTCCATTTGTATCCTTGCCTTCATTTACTCTGAGTATATACCTACTAATGGGATGGCTGGATCATATGGGAATTTTTATGCTTATCTTCCTGAGGAAATGCCAAACTGCCTTCCAGAGCAGTTGCACCATTCTACATTTTCACCAACAATGAAAATTGTTGTGAAACAAGTGTGTATCTTTCTCCACATCCTCTCCAGCACTTGTCATTTTCTGTTTGCTTGTTTGTTTTTAATATATAATGGCTATTCTAGTAGATGTGAGATGATATCTAACTGTGGTTTTGATTTGCATTTCCCTAATAGTCAGTGATATTAAGTATCTTTTCATGTTTTTGAGCTACTTGTAGTTCTTCTTCAGAAAAGTGTCTGTTCATGTCTTTTGTCCAATTTTTTTATTAATTAAAAAAATTAACTACCACAACATTTAGAAATCATTCCATTCTACATATGCAATCAGCAATTCTTAATATCATCACATAGATGTATGATCATCATTTGTTAGTACATTTGCATCGATTTAGAAAAAGAAATAGCAAGACAACAGAAAAAGAAATAAAATGATAATATAGAGAAAAAATAAAAATACAAAATACAAAAAATATATATAAAAACAGAACAAACAAACAAACAACAACAAAAAACTATAGCTCAGATGCAGCTTCATTCAGTGTTTTAACATAATTACATTGCAATTAGGTAGTACTGTGCTGCCATTTTTGAGTTTTTGTATCTAGTCCTGTTGCACAGTCTGTATCCCTTCAGCTCCAATTACCCATTATCTTACCCTATTTCTAACTCCTGATGGTCTCTGTTACCAATGACATATTCCAAGTTTATTCTCTAATGTCAGTTCACATCAGTGGGACCATACAGTATTTGTCCTTTAGTTTTTGGCTAGTCTCACTCAGCATAATGTTCTCTAGGTCCATCCATGTTATTACATGCTTCATAAGTTTATTCTGTCTTAAAGCTGCATAATATTCCATCGTATGTATATACCACAGTTTGTTTAGCCACTCATCTGTTGATGGACATTTTGGCTGTTTCCATCTCTTTGCAATTGTAAATAACGCTGCTATAAACATTGGTGTGCAAATGTCCGTTTGTGTCTTTGCCTTTAAGTCCTTTGAGTAGATACCCAGCAATGGTACTGCTGGGTCGTATGGCAATTCTATATTCAGCTTTTTGAGGAACCGCCAAACTGCCTTCCACAGTGGTTGCACCATTTGACATTCCCACCAACAGTGGATAAGTGTGCCTCTTTCTCTGCATCCTCTCCAGCACTTGTCATTTTCTGTTTTGTTGATAATGGTCATTCTGGTGGGTGTGAGATGATATCTCATTGTGGTTTTGATTTGCATTTCTCTAATGGCCAGGGACATTGAGCATCTCTTCATGTGCCTTTTGGCCATTTGTATTTTCTCTTCTGAGAGGTGTCTGTTCAAGTCTTTTTCCCATTTTGTAATTGGATTGGCTGTCTTTTTGTTGTTGAGTTGAACAATCTCTTTATAAATTCTGGATACTAGACCTTTATCTGATATATCATTTCCAAATATTGTCTCCCATTGTGTAGGCTGTCTTTCTACTTTCTTGATGAAGTTCTTTGATGCACAAAAGTGTTTAATTTTGAGGAGCTCCCATTTATTTATTCCTTTCTTCAGTGCTCTTGCTTTAGGTTTAAGGTCCATAAAACCGCCTCCAATTGTAAGATTCATAAGATATCTCCCTACACTTTTCTCTGTTTTATGGTCTTAGACCTAATGTTTAGATCTTTGATCCATTTTGAGTTAACTTTTGTATAGGGTGTGAGATACGGGTCCTCTTTCATTCTTTTGCATATGGATATCCAGTTCTCTAGGCACCATTTATTGAAGAGACTGTTCTGTCCCAGGTGAGTTGGCTTGACTGCCTTATCAAAGATCAAATGCCCATAGATGAGAGGGTCTATATCTGAGCACTCTATTCGATTCCATTGGTCGATATATCTATCTTTATGCCAGTACCATGCTGTTTTGACCACTGTGGTTTCATAATATGCCTTAAAGTCCGGCAGCGTGAGACCTCCAGCTTCGATTTTTTTCCTCAAGATACTTTTAGTAATTCGGGGCACCTGCCTTTCCAGATAAATTTGCTTATTGGTTTTTCTATTTTTGAAAAATAAGTTGTTGTGATTTTGATTGGTATTGCATTGAATCTGTAAATCAATTTAGGTAGGATTGACATCTTAACTATATTTAGTCTTCCAATCCATGAACATGATATGCCCTTCCATCTATTTAGGTCTTCTGTGATTTCTTTTAACAGTTTTTTTGTAGTTTTCTTTGTATAGGTCTTTTGTCTCTTTAGCTAAATTTATTCCTAAGTATTTTATTCTTTTAGTTGCAATTGTAAATGGAATTAGTTTCTTGATTTCCCCCTCAGCTTGTTCATTGCTAGTGTATAGAAACACTACAGATTTTTGAATGTTGATCTTGTAACCTGCCACTTTGCTGTACTCGTTTATTAGCTCTAGCAGTTTTGCTGTGGATTTTTCAGGGTTTTCAACGTATAGTATCATATCATCTGCAAACAGTGATAGTTTTACTTCTTCCTTTCCAATTTTGATGCCTTATATTTCTTTTTCTTGTCTAATTGCTCTGGCTAGAACCTCCAAAATGATGTTGAATAATAGTGGTGATAATGGACATCCTTGTCTTGTTCCTGATCTTAGGGGGAAAGTTTTCAATTTTTCCCTATTGAGCATGATATTAGCTGTGGGTTTTTCATATATTCCCTTTATCATTTTAAGGAAGTTCCCTTGTATTCCTATCCTTTGAAGTGTTTTCAACAGGAAAGGATGCTGAATCTTTTCAAATGCCTTCTCTGCATCAATTGAGATGATCATGTGATTTTTCTGCTTTGATTTGTTGATATGGTGTATTACATTAATTGATTTTCTTATGTTGAACCATCCTTGCATACCTGGGATGAATCCTACTTGGTCATGATGTATAATTCTTTTAATGTGTTGCTGGAATCGATTTGCTAGAATTTTTTTTTTTTTTTTTTTTTTTTTTTAAAGGAAAGACAGAGAGAAGGAAGGAAGGATAGAAGGAAGGAAGGAAGGAAGAAAGGGAAACATTTTTAAACATTTTCTTGTTTTATTGTATTCTGTTTCTCCGTTTTTGTTACATGGGCTGGGGCCGGGAATCGAACCGAGGTCCTCCGGCATAGCAGGCAAGCACTTTGCCCGCTGAGCCACCGCGGCCCGCCGATTTGCTAGAATTTTGTTGAGGAATTTTGCATCTATATTCATTAGAGAGATTGGTCTGTAGTTTTCTCTTTTTTTAATATCTTTGCCTGGTTTTGGTATGAGGGTGATGTTGGCTTCATAGAATGAATTAGGTAGCTTTCCCTCCACTTTGATTTTTTTGAAGAGTTTGAGCAGAGTTGGTACTAATTCTTTCTGGAATGTTTGATAGAATTCACATGTGAAGCTGTGTGGTCCTGGACTTTTTTTTTTTTTTGGAAGCTTTTGAATGACTGATTCAATTTCTTTACTTGTGATTGGTTTGTTGAGGTCGTCTATTTCTTCTTGAATCAAAGTTGGTTGTTCATGCCTTTCTAGGAACTTGTCCATTTCATCTACATTGTTGTATTTATTAGCATAAAGTTGTTCATAGTATCCTGTTATTACCTCCTTTATTTCTGTGAGGTCAGTGGTTATGTCTCCTCTTCCATTTCTGATCTTATTTATTTGCGTCCTCTCTCTTCTTCTTTTTGTCAATCTTGCTAAGTGCCCATCAATCTTGTTGATATTCTCGTAGAACCAACTTCTGGTCTTATTGATTTTCTCTATTGTTTTCATGTTCTCAATTTCATTTATTTCTGCTCTAGTCTTTGTTATTTCTTTCCTTTTGCTTGCTTTGGGTTTAGTTTGCTGTTCTTTCTCCAGTTCTTCCAAGTGGACAGTTAATTCCCGAATTTTTGCCTTTTCTTCTTTTCTGATATAGGCATTTAGGGCAATAAATTTCCCTCTTAGCACTGCCTTTGCTGCGTCCCATAGGTTTTGATATGTTGTGTTTTCATTTTCATTCGCCTCAAGATATTTACTAATTTCTCTTGTAATTTCTTCCTTGACCCACAGGTTGTTTAAGAGTGTGTTGTTGAGCCTCCACGTATTTGTGAATTTTCTGGCACTCTGCCTATTATTGATTTCCAACTTCATTCCTTTATGATCTGAGAAAGTGTTGTGTATGATTTCAATCTTTTTAAATTTGTTGAGACTTGCTTTGTGACCCAGCATATGGTCTATCTTTGAGAATGATCCATGAGCACTTGAGAAAAAGGTGTATCCTGCTGTTGTGGGATGTAATGTCCTATAAATGTCTGTTAAGTCTAGCTCATTTATTGTAATATTCAAATTCTCTGTTTCTTTATTGATCCTCTGTCTAGATGTTCTGTCCATTGATGAGAGTGGCGAATTGAAGTCTCCAACAATTATGGTAGATGTGTCTATTTCCCTTTTCAGTGATTGCAGTGTATTCCTCACGTATTTTGGGGCATTCTGATTCGGTGCGTAAATATTTATGATTGTTATGTCTTCTTGTTTAATTGTTCATTTTATTAGTAGATAGTATCCTTCTTTGTCTCTTTTAACTGTTTTACATTTGAAGTCTAATTTGTTGGATATTAGTATAGCTACTCCTGCTCTTTTCTGGTTGTTATTTGCATGAAATATCTTTTCCCAACCTTTCACTTTCACCCTATGTTTATTTTTGGGTCTAAGATGTGTTTCCCGTAGACAGCATATAGAAGGATCCTGTTTTTTAATCCATTCTACCAGTCTATGTCTTTTGATTGGGGAATTCAGTCCATTAACATTTAGTGTTATTACTGTTTGGGTAACACTTTCCTCTACCGTTTTGCCTTTTGTATTATATATATCATATCTGATTTTCCTTCTTTCTACACTCTTCTCCATACCTCTCTCTTCTGTCTTTTCATATATGACTCTAGTGCTTCTTTTAGTATTTCTTGCAGAGCTGGTCTCTTCGTCACAAATTCTCTCAGTGACTTTTTGTCTGAAAATGTTTTAATTTCTCCCTCATTTTTGAAGGACAATTTTGCTGGATATAGAAGTCTTGGTTGGCAGTTTTTCTCTTTTAGTAATTTAAATATATCATCCCACTGTCTTCTAGCTACCATGGTTTCTGCTGAGAAATCTACACATAGTCTTATTGGGTTTCCCTTGTATGTGATGGATTGTTTTTCTCTTGCTGCTTTCAAGATCCTCTCTTTCTCTTTGACCTCTGACATTCTAACTAGTAAGTGTCTTGGAGAATGCCTATTTGGATCATTTCTCTTTGGTGTGCGTTGCACTTCTTGGATCTGTAATTTTAGGTCTTTCATAAGAGCTGGGAAATTTTCAGTGATAATTTCTTCCATTAGTTTTTCTCCTCCTTTTCCCTTCTCTTCTCCTTCTGGGACACCCACAACACGTATATTTGTGCGCTTCATATTATCATTCAATTCCCTGAGCCCCGGCTCAAATTTTTCCATTCTTTTCCCTATAGTTTCTGTTTCTTTTTGGATTTCAGGTGTTCCATCCTCCAGTTCACTAATTCTAGCCTCTGTCTCTTTAAATCTACCATTGTAGGTTTCCATTGTTTTTTTCATTTCTTCTACTGTGTCTTTCATTCCCATAAGTTCTGTGATTTGTTTTTTCAGACTTTCCATTTCTTCTTTTTGTTGATCTCATGCCTTCTTCATGTCCTCCCTCAATTTATTGATTTGGTTTTTGAAGAGGTTTTCCATTTCTGTTCGTATATTCAGAATTAGTTGTCTCAGCTCCTGTATCTCATTTGAGCTATTGGTTTGTTCCTTTGACTGGGCCATATCTTCAATTTTCTTGGTGTGATTTGTTATTTTTTGCTGGCGTCTGGGCATTTAATCAGATTTCCCTGAGTGTGGGACCCAGCAGGTTGAAAGACTTTCCTGTGAAGTCTCTGGGCTCTGTTTTTCTTATCCTGCCCAGTATGTGGTGCTTGTCTGTCTGTGGGTCCCACCAGCAAAAGATGTTGTGGCTCCTTTAACTTTGGAAGACTCTCGCTGCTGGGTGTGTGGTGGAGACAGAGGAAAGGTTGTAGGTTGGTTTTAATGGCTTCAAATTGTGAAGTCCTGGGATCTGAATTCCTTGAGAGAGGGATTCCTCCTGAGTTGCGTTTCACCCCTCCCGTGGGGAAGGTTCAGGTGGTAGAGAGCCCTGAAAGCAGCCTGTTTCTGCGTTCAGGGCAGTTGCAACCTATGTAATCCCAGCGCTGAGCCCAGAGGCAACGAAGCCTCCATAGAAACAGCCGCAGAAGGCTCTGTTTCGCCCCCTTTCCCCTTTTTCAGTTAGCCCAATCGGTGACTTCTGCCTTGATCAGTTTTGCCTGAGCTGAGGGCCTATTTTTAGTAATCAGAAGTTGTTCATTAATGCCACTATTGGTGTTAGGTTGGGCTCAGTCTCTACTACTGTTGGAGACTCTTTCCTTTCCCTCTGGAAAATTGTCTGTGGGGGAGCGGCGCCGGCTGCCGCAGCTTGGGGACCGCTGATCCGAGGCTCCCAGCCGGCCCGGGAAGCTGTGCATGGGGGGAGGGGCTCCAGTTGCTGGCCCCCGCGGCTTGGGGAACTGCTGTTCTGAGGCTCCCAGCCGGCCTGGGAAGCCATGTGTGGGAGGACCGCTGCAGCTTGGGGAACCGCCGATCCGAGGCTCCCAGCCAGCCCGGGAAACCGTGTGTGTGGAAGGGGCTCTGGTTGCCGGCCACTGTGGCTTGGGGAACCGCCACTCCGAGGATCCCAGCTGGTCTGGGAAGCCGTGCGTGGGGGAGGGGCACTGGCCACCACGGCTTGGGGAACTGCCGGTCTGAAGCTCCCAGCCGGCCTGGGAAGGAGGGAGGGAGGGGCTCCAGCCACCTGCCGCCACGGCCTGGGGAAGCGCATGCCTCTTGGGGACCTCACCGCAGCGGAGTCTCTTAGCTGTTCCAGCTGTTCCAGAATGGGGCACACTGTGTGTCTGGTCTCTGTCGTGGCTCCGGGAGCTGTTCTGTACTGTTTCTAGTTCTTTAGTAGTTGTTCTGGAGGAGGAACTAAGACTTGCGCACCTTACTAAGCCACCATCTTCTCTGGAAGTTCTTTTGTCCAATTTTTAATTGGGTTGTTTGTCTTTTTATTTATTGGGTTGTTTCCCAGTTGTAAGACCTCTTTATGTATTCTGGATATTAAACCTTTATCTGATATGTGGTTTCCAAACATTGTCTCCAATTGCCTACACTGCCTTTTTTTTCTGACAAAATTGTTTGATATACAAAAGAGTTCAGTTTTGAAGAGATCCCATTTATCTACTTCATTTTTCATTGCATGTGCTTTGAGTGCAAGGTCAAGCAAACCACTGCCAGTCACAAGAAGTTTAAGATATTTTCCTTTAAATACTGTATGGTCTTAGCTCTAATGTTTAGGTCTTTGATCCATTTTGGTTAATTTTTGCATAAGATGTGAGATAAGGGTACTCTTTCTTCCTTTTGGATATGGATATCCAGTTCTCCAAGTACCATTTGTTGAAGATGCTGTTCTGTCCTTGTTGAGTTAACTTGACCACCTTATCAAAGATCAATTGGCCATCGGTGACAGGGTCTACCTCTGAACACTCAATTCAATTCCACTGGTCAATACACCTCCCATATGCCAGTACCAGGCTGTCCTGACCTCTGTAGCTATGTAATATGCTTAGTCAAGTGGTGCAAGAACTCCCACTTCATTTTTATTCCTCAAGATTTTTTATCTATTCAACATATCCTACTTTTCAAATAAATTTAATGATTGGTTTTTCTTTTTCTGTAAAGTAAGTTGTTGGAATTTTTATTGGTATTGTTGCATTGAATCTAGAAATCAATTTGGAAAGAATTGACATCTTAAGTCTCTTCCAATTCATGAACACAGTTTTTTCTTCTGTTTATTTAGATCTCTCTTGATTTATTTTAGCAAAGTTTTTAAATTTTCTGTGTATAGGTCTTCTGTGTGCTTGGTTAAATTTATTCCTAAATATTTGATTATTTTGGTTGATATTGCAAATGGAAGTTTTTTACTGATTTCATTCTCAGATTGTTCACTACTAGTGTATAGAAACATAACTGATTTTGCATGTTGATTTTGTATCCTGCCACTTTGCTGTACTCGTTTATTAGCCCTAGTAGCTTTACTGTAATTTTTTTCAGGACTTCCTATATACAGGATCATGTCATTGACAAACATTGAAAGTTTTACTTCTTCCTTTCTAATTTGGATATCAATTATTTATTTATTTATTTATTCATGTCTAATTGCTTTAGCTATAGCTTCCAGCACATTGGTGAATAGCAGTGGTGACAATGGGCATCCTTGTCTTGTTTTTGATCTTACAGGGAAAACTTTCAGTCTTTCACCATTGAGCATGATGTTAGCTGTGGGGTTTTCATATATTCTCTTTATCATGTTGAAGAAGTTTCCTTTTATTCCTATCCTTTGAAGTGTTTTCATCAAGAAAGGGTGCTGAATTTGGGCAAATGCATTTTCTGCATCAATTGAGATGATCATGTGGTTTTATCCTCTTTAATTTATTTATATAATGTATCATATTAATTGATTTTCTTCTGTTGAACCACCCTTGCATACCTGGGATAAAATCCACTTCATTGTGGTGTATAATCCTTTTAATTCGTGTTCTAATTTGTTAGCTGTCAGAATGCAACACACCAGAGACAGATTGGCTTTTAATAAAAGGGGATTTATTTCATTAGTTCTTCAGAGGAAAGGGAGACTTTCAACTGAGGTTCTTTCTTACATGGGAAGGCACAGGGTGATCTCTGCTGGTCTTCTTTCCAGGCCTCTTGGTTCCAACAACTTTCCCCAGGGTGATTTATTTCTGTATCTCCAAAGGTCTAGGCTAAGCTGCAAGTGCTGAGATGAGGTATGCTGAGTTGTTTGGGCTGTGCTACATTGAGTCTCTCATTTAAGCACCAGCCAATTAAGTCAAACGTCATTCATTGCAGCAGGTATGCCTCCTAACCGACTGCAGATGTAATCAGCAACAGATAAGGTTCATGTAGCATTGGCTCATGTCCACAGCAACAGAACTAAGTGCCTTCACCTGGCTAAGTTGACAACTGAATCTAACCACCACAATATGCTACTGGGTTTATTTGCAAGTATTTTGTTGAGGACTTTTGCATTTATGTTCAGTAAACAGATTGGTCTTTAATCTACTTTTCTTGTAGTATCTTTGCCTGGCTTTGGTATTAGAGTGATGTTGGCTTTGTAGAATGAGTTAGGTAGCTTTCCCTCCTCTTCAATTTTCTTGAAGAGTTTGAGCAGGATTGGTACTAATTCGTTCTTGAATGTTTGGTAGAATTCACATATGAAGCCGTCTGGTCCTGGAGTTTTGTTTTTGGGAGTTTTTTTTTTATGACTGATTCAATTGCTTTGCTTGTAATTGGTTTGTTTATGTCTTCTATTTCTGCTCGAGTCAATTTTCATTCTTCTGTCTTTTCTTGGAAGCCATAGATTTTGTCTAAGTTTTCTAGTTTGTTAGCATATACTTGTTCCTAGTGCCTTCTTATTATTTCCTTTATTTCTGCAGGGCTGGTAGTTACGTCTCCCCTCACATTTCTGATTTTATTTATTTTCATCCTCTCCCATTATTTCTTTGTCAGCCTAGCTAAAGGTCCATCTATTTTATTGACTTTCTTAAAGAACCAACTTTTGGTTTTATCAATTCTTTCTATTGTTTTCGTGTTCTCAGTCTTGTTTCTTTCTGCTCTAATCATTCTTATTTCTTTCCTTCTGTTTGCCTTGGAGTTAGTTTCCTGTTCTTTCTCTAGTTCCTCCAGGTGATCAGTTAACACCTCAGTGTTTTGCTCTTTCCTCCTTTAATATAGTCATTTATGGCACTAATTTCCCTCTCAACACTGCCTTTGTTGCATCCCATAAGTTTTGATATGTTGTGTTCTCATTTTCATTGGCCTCAAGATATTTACCAATTTCTCTTGAAATTTCTTACTTGACCCGCTGGTTGTTTAAACTTTGTTGCTGATTTGTGAATTTTCCAGGCTTCTATTCATTATTGATTTTCAATTTCATTCCATTATTATCTGAAAAAGTGCTTTGTATGATTTTGATTTTTAAAAAATGTGTTGAGACTTGCTTTGTGCCCCAACACATGGTATATTCTGCAGAAGACCCATGAGCACTCAAAAAGAATGTGCATACTGCTGTTGTTGGGTGCAATATTCTGTAAATGTCTGTTAAGTCTAGTTCATTTATCATATTATTCAAGATCTCTATTTCTCAATTCTACTTGAGGGAGAACAAATAAATGTCAACATTGAAGGGTGTTGAAAATGGATGATATATGGGAAAAAGTACAATCAATGCAAGCTAGGGTCTATAGCCAACAGTAGCATTGTACTATGCTTCCATTGAATGTAAAAAGGCATTATGCCAAAACTAAATGTTAATAGGTGGGGTTCATGGGGGAGGGTTATGGATTCTTTGTGGAAGAAAAGGAAATGTCTTCAGATAGATTATGGTGGTGAAGGCATGTCTATGCGCTTAGGTTGGATTGTTATGCTGTGTGAATAAAATTGTTTAAAAATGAATGGAGAGGGTGGTGTAATGGTGGCAGAATTCCCGCCTGCTGTGCCAGAGACCTGGGTTCAATTTGCAGTGCCTTCCTGTGAAAAAAAATGAACAGAGAGAATTAGTGCTAGAGAAAATATGGAGAAAGAGATGTACCTATTCACTGTCAGTAGGGAAAATGTGAGGTACAGCCCCTTGCATCTTGGGGTTTGCCCCTATGAAACTTATTCCTGCAAAGGATAGGGTAAGCCTACTAAAATTAGGCCCAAAAGTCACCCCCAGAGAACCTCTTTTGTTGCTCAGATGTGGCCTCTCTCTCTAAGCTGGTGAAGCAATTGAACTCGCTGCCCTCCCCTCTATGTGGGACATGACTCTCAGGGGTATAAATCTCCCTGACAATGTGGGACAGAAATCCTGGGATGTGCCAGGACCTGGCATCAAGGATTTGAAAAAGCCTTCTTGACCAAAAGGGGGAAGAGAGAAATGGGACAAAATAAAGTTTCAGTGGCTGAGAGATTTCAGAGTTGAGAGGTTATCCTGGAGGTTATTATTATGAATTAAATAGATATCCCTTTTTAATTTATGGTGTATTATAGTGACTGGAGTGAAATACCTGAAACTCTGAACTGTGTTCCAATAGCCTTGAATCTTGAAGATGATTGTATAAGGATATAGCTTTTATAATGTGACTGTGTGATTGTGAAAACCTTGTGTATGATGTTCCTTTTATCCAGGGTATGGACAGATAAGTAAAAAATATGGATAACAAATAAATAGTTGGGGGTGCAAACGGTAAAATAAATTGGGTAGATGGAAATATTAGTGGTCAGTGAGAGGGAGGGACATGTGGTATGGTTTGTATAATTTTTTTTTCTTTTCATTACTTTTTCTGGAGAGATGCAAATGTTCTAAAAAATGATCATGGTGATACTGAAAGAGAAAAATTGCCAACTGAGAATTCTATATCAAGCAAAACTGTCCTTTAAAAATGAGGGAATTGAGAAAAATGAGGGATAGTTTAAAATGTCTACAGGTAAACAGACATAGAGAGTTCATGAAGAGACCTACTCTACAAGAAATACTAAAGGGATCACTACAAGTAGATAGAAAAAGACAGGAGAGAGGTGAAGAGAAGAGTGTAGAATTGACAATGTGGGACAAAATTGTCAATTTTGAGCCATTGATTTTACACTATGTATGGACTGTACATGTGTGAAGATTTGTCAATAAAATATATATTTTTAAAAAAGATCTCTGTTTCCTTATTGACCCTCTGTTTGGATGATTATCCATTGATGACAGTGGTATATTAAATTCTCCAACTACTATTGTAATAATGTCTACTCCTTTCAGTGTTGACAGTATTTGCCTTATGTATTTTGAGGCACTCTGGCTTGGTACATATATTTATGATTGTTATGTCTTCCTGATGAATTTTCACTTTTATGAGTATATAGTGGCTTTCTTTGTCTCTTTTAATTACTTTACATTTGAAGTCTAATTTGACATTAGAGTAACTACCTCCACTTTTTTCTGGTTGCTGTTTGTATGAAATATCTTTTCCCAATCTTTCAGTCTCAACCTGTTTATGACCTTGGGTCTTAGGTGAGTCTCATGTAGATAGCATATAGATGAATCCTGTTTTTATTTATTTTTTATCTATTCTTCCAACCTATGTCTTTTGATAAGGGAGTTAAATCCATTAACATTTAATGTTACCCTAAAGTCTGTATTTTCCTCAATCATTTTTCTTTTAGATTTTATCTGTTGCATCTTATTTTTTCTCTCTTTTAACCCTATTAGTTACCCTTCTTGCTAATTTCAATTCTACATTCTTCTCTACACCTCTCTCCTGTCTTTTTCTATCTACTTGTAGTGATCCCTTTAGTATTTCTTGTAGAGCAGGTCTCTTCATGAACTCTCTATGTCTGTTTACCTGTAAACATTTTAAACTCTCCATCATTTTTCTCAATTCCCTCATTTTTGAAGGACAGTTTTGCTTGATAAAGAATTCTCTGTTGGCAATTTTTCTCTTTCAATATATAAGTATATCATTCCATTGCCTTCTCCCCTCCATGGTTTCTGCTGAGAGCTCTGCACTTGGTCTTATTTATGATCCCTTGTGTGTGATATGAATCACTTTTCTCTGGCCGTTTTCAGAATTCTCTTTATGTCTTTTACATTTAACAATCTGATTGGTAAGTTTCTTGCTATAGGTCTATCTGGATATACTCTGTTTAAGGTATGCTCTGCTTCTCAGACCTGCAGTTTTATGTCTTTCATAAGAGTTGGGAAATTTTAATTGATCATTTCCTCCATTATTTTTTCTGCCCATTTTCCCTTCTTTTCTCCTTCTGGAACACTCATAACACATATATTTATGTACTTTATTGCTGTCATTCAGTTCCCTGATACCCTGCTCAATTTTTTTCATTTTTTTCCCCTATCTGTTCTTTTGTGTGTAGAATTTCAGATGCCCTGTCTTCTAGTTCACAATTCCTTTCTTCTGCCTCTTAAAATCTGCTGTTGTATGTCTTCTATTTGACTTTCACTCCCTTAAGTTCTGCCATTTGTTTTTTCAAGCTTTCAAGTTCTTGTGTATGGACACCCTGTGTCTTTATATTCTTCACATCTTTTTCCATATTTTCTGTTCTAGTTTGCTAGCTGCTGGAATGCAACACACCAGAGACAGATTGGCTTTTAATAAAAGGGGATTTATTTTGTTGGTTCTTCAGAGGAAAGGCAGCTAACTTTCCACTGAGGTTTTTTTCTTACGTGGAAGGCACAAGATGGTCTCTGTTGGTCTTCTCTCCAGGCCCCTGGGTTCCAACAACTTTCCCCGGGGTGACTTCTTTCTGCATCTCCAAAGGCCTAGGCTGAGCTGCAAGTGCTGAGATGAGGAATGCGGAGCTGCTTGGCTGTGCTACATTGCGTTCTCTCATTTAAGCACCAGCCAATTAAGTCAAACGTCACTCATTGCAGCAGACACGCCTCCTAGCTGACTGCAGATGTAATTAGCAACAGATGAGATTCACCTACCATTGGCTCATGTCCACAGCAACAGAACTAGGTGCCTTCACCTGGCCAAGTTGACAACTAATCTAACTACCACATTTTCCTTCAAAGTGTTGAATTGATTTTGAAGATCAGTTTTAACCCCATTAAGTAGTTGTTTCAATTCCTGCATCTCAATTAACTTGTTAGTTTGTTCCTTTGATTGGGCCATATTTTCATTCTTCCTGGTATGAGTTGTGATTTTTCACTGGTGTCAAGGCATCTGTTTTCCTGCTTAGTTTATTCTTTTTTTTAAATTTTTTATTAATTAAAAAAAATTACAATAAGCACAAACATTCCCAACACATACACTCAGCAATTCACAATATCATCACATAGTTGCATATTCATCAACATGGTCATTTCTCACACATTTGCATCAATTCAGAAAAAGACATAAAAAGACAACAGAAAAATAAAACAAAAACAGGAAAAAAAAATTTTACATACCATACCTCTTACCCCTCACTTTCATTGATCACTAGCATTTCAAACTAAATTTATTTTAACATTTGTTCCTCCATTATTTATTTTTATTCCATATATTCTACTCATCTGTTGACAAGGTAGATAAAAGGAGCATCAGACACAAGGTTTTCACAATCATGCAGTCACATTGTGAAAGCTTTATCATTGTACAATCATCATCAAGAAACATGGCTACTGGAACACAGCTCTACATTTTCTGGCAGTTCCCTCCAGCCTCTCCATTACATCTTGAATAACAAGATGATATCTACTTGATGCATAAGAATAACCTCCAGGATAACCTCTCGACTCTGTTTGGAATCTCTCAGCCATTGACACTTTGTCTCATTTCCCTCTTCCCCCTTTTGGTCGAGAAGGTTTTCCCAATCTCTTGATGCTAAGTCTCAGCTCATTCTAGGGTTTTTCTCAATCCTTTGATGCTGAGTCTCCACTTATTCCAAGATCTCTGTCCCATGTTGCCAGGAAGGTCCACACCCCTGTGAGTCATGTCCCACGTAGAGAGAGGTAGGGTGGTGAGACTGCTCGTTGTATTGGCTGGAGAGAGGGGCCACATCTGAGCAACAAAAGAGGCTCTCTTGGGGATGACTCTTAGGCCTAAATTTTAAGTAGGCTTGACCTATCCTTTGTGGGGTTAAGTTTCATACAACTTTCAACAAACCCCAAGACTGGGGGCTCTGCCTATAGCTTTGGTTGTCCACACTGCTTGTGAGAATATAAAAAATTCAACTTGGGGAAGTTGAATTTCTCCCCGTTCTCACCACTCCCCGAAGGGGGCGTTACAGATAGTTTTCCACTCACTGATCGAATCACTCTGGGATTCATCAGGGCATCATTCTGGACAAACCAACAAAATCTCATGTCCTACCTGAGATTCCAAGTACTTATGGCATTCAATCAAACTATCTACATAAGTTATATTAGGAAATGCACTAGTCAAAATATTAATTTTGTAACAGATAAACATTTTTTGCTTTAGTCTCACACAGAAGGTGACATTTTAAAATATTATTTACCATCTATTTTCAGTACCCTGCAATAATGACATTCCTTTGTTCTTCCTCCTGCAAAAACATTTTTAAAGTTGTACCTTGTACATTTCACTGTTATTATGCACTCTAGGCATTCCTAGATTATACCATCTCAATCTTTAACATCTATCTTTCAGATTTCAATATGTCCCCAGCCCTCCTCCCTCTATCATTCTCACATGCAGCTTCATTCAGTGTTTTAACATAATTATATTACAGTTAGGTAGTATTGTGCTGTCCATTTGTGAGTTTTTGTATCCAGTCCTGTTGCACAATCTGTATCCCTTCAGTTCCAATTACCCAATATCTTACCCTATTTCTATCTCCTGATGGTCTCTGTTACAAACAAAATATTCCAAGTTTATTCACTAATGTCAGTTCATATCAATGAGACCATATAGTATTTGTCCTTAATTTTTGGCTAGTCTCACTCAGCATAGTGTTCTCAAGGTCCATCCATGTTGTTACATACTTCATAAGTTTATTCTGTCTTAAAGCTGCATAATATTCCATCGTATGTATGTACCACAGTTTGTTTAGCCACTCGTCTGTTGATGGACATTTTGGCTGTTTCCATCTCCTTGCAATTGTAAATAATGCTGCTATAAACATTGGTGTGCAAATGTCCATTTGTGTCTTTGCCCTTATATCCACAGAGTAGATACCTAGAAATGGAATTGCTGGGTCATATGGCAATTCTATATTAGCTTTTTGAGGAACCGCCAAACTTCCTTCCACAGTGGTTGCACCATTTGATATTCCCACCAACAGTGAATAAGTGTGCCTCTTTCTCCGCATCCTCTCCAGCACTTGTCATTTTCTGTTTCGTTGATAATGGCCATTCTGGTGGGTGTGAAATGATATCTCATTGTGGTTTTGATTTGCATTTCTCTAATGGCCAGGGACATTGAGCATCTCTTCATGTGCCTTTTGTCCATTTGTATTTCCTCTTCTGAGAAGTGTCTGTTCAAGTCTTTTTCCCATTTTGTAATTGGATTGGCTGTCTTTTTGTTGTTGAGTTGAACAATCTCTTTATAAATTCTGGATACTAGACCTTTATCTGATATATCATTTCCAAATATTGTCTCCCATTGTGTAGGCTATCTTTTTATGTTCTTGATGAAGTTCTTTGATGCACAAAAGTGTTTAATTTTGAGGAGTTCCCATTTATTTATTTATTTCTTCAGTGCTCTTGCTTTAGGTGTAAGGTCTATAAAACTGCCTCCAATGATAAGATTTATAAGATATTTCCCTACATTTTCCTCTAACTGTTTTATGGTCTTAGACCTAATGTACAGATCTTTGATCCATTTTGAGTTAACTTTTGTATAGTGTGTGAGATACGGGTCTTCTTTCATTCTTTTGCATATGGATATCCAGTTCTCTAGGCACCATTTATTGAAGAGACTGTTCTGTCCCAGGTGAGTTGGCTTGACTGCCTTATCAGAGATCAAATGTCCATAGATGAGAGGGTCTATATCTGAGCACTCTATTCGATTCCACTGGTCAATATATCTATCTTTATGCCAGTATCATGCTGTTTTGACCACTGTGGCTTCATAATATGCCTTAAAGTCCGGCAGCATGAGACCTCCAGCTTCGTTTTTTTTCTCAAGGTACTTTTAGCAATTCGGGGCACCCTGCCCTTCCAGATAAATTTGCTTATTGGTTTTTCTATTTCTGAAAAGTAAGTTGTTGGGATTTTGATTGGTATTGCATTGAATCTGTAAATCAATTTAGGTAGAATTGACATCTTAACTATATTTAGTCTTCCAATCCATGAACACGATATGCCCTTCCATCTATTTAGGTCTTCTGTGATTTCTTTTAACAGTTTCTTGTAGTTTTCTTTGTATAGGTCTTTTGTCTCTTTTGCTAAATTTATTCCTAAGTATTTTATTCTTTTGGTGGCAATTGTAAATGGAATTTGTTTCTCTATTTCCCCCTCAGATTGTTCATTACTAGTATATAGAAACACTACAGATTTTTAAATGTTGATCTTGTACCCTGCCACTTTGCTGTACTCGTTTATTAGCTCTAGCAGTTTTGCTGTGGATTTTTCAGGGTTTTCGACATATAGTATCATATCATCTGAAAACAGTGATAGTTTTAATTCTTCCTTTCTAATTTTGATGCCTTATATTTCTTTTTCTTGTCTAATTGCTCTGGCTAGAACCTCCAACACAATGTTGAATAACAGTGGTGATAGTGGGCATCCTTGTCTTGTTCCTGATCTTAGGGGGAAAGTTTTCAATTTTTCCCCATTGAGGATGATATTAGCTGTGGGTTTTTCATATATTCCCTTTATCATTTTAAGGAAGTTCCCTTGTATTCCTATCCTTTGAAGTGTTTTCAACAGGAAAGGATGTTGAATTTTGTCAAGTGCCTTCTCTGCATCAATTGAGATGATCATGTGATTTTTCTGCTTTGATTTGTTAATATGGTGCATTACATTAATTGATTTTCTTATGTTGAACCATCCTTGCATACCTGGGATGAATCCTACTTGGTCATGATGTATAATTCTTTTAATGTGTTGCTGGATTCGATTTGCTAGAATTTTGTTGAGGAGCTTAGTTTATTCTTGAGTTCATTTTTATCTCTTTTACCTAAGGTTTCCTGTTGGTTGGATTTACTCACATCTGTTTGTCTCTTTCACTAGCCAGTTGTCAGATTTTTCCTGTCCCCCCCCCCACCCAGTCTCTCAACAAGACCAGGTGCCCATAGTGGCCTGACTCAAGGATGGGAGTAGGCACTGGACACCACAGCAAAGTCTCTGTTTATGGGCAAAACAGGTCTGCTGATTCCCAGTGGTGCTCAGTTTCTTGTCATCCTACAAGACTTGGGTTTTTTTTTTTAAGCCACTGCTTTAATAGTTGGGTTGTCCATGTTTCTCAGCTGAAACTGAGGTTTCCATGCAGGGGATCTAGACCCACTCCAGTCAGCATGAATTAATTTTCTGGGTAGACTCTGAAAAAGCCCTTCAATTCTCTTGCATTTTCTGTTCTGCCCAGTAGATTGTGCAATTCAATAACCTTATCATCCTTCAGAGTACAGGCTACCCCTCATCAAGTCAGGTTGACTACAGGGTTACTGTTCCCTCTCTTTGCCAGCCAAAATCTGGCTCAATATGGATCTGTGTTCTCCCACTTTATTGGTGGTGGAGTACACATCCAGATATCCAAGACTTTAGCCTCCCCCCAGGCTGGGATCAGGTCTCTTATTGCCATTTCTCACAGGGTTAGAGGAAGGAATTTTGGATGCAGGGATGCAAACACCATTTCTGTCATTATTTTCTCAGACTCTGTCTCTCACTGACTTGGGCCTTACAATGCTCTCCTTGTCCTCCAGGTCTCCAAAAGGTGAGACTCTGTCCCACTGCTGTGAGAGAATATATATTCTGTGTCCCCATTTGAAGGGGTCCTACTGCCATTTCTCTGCCTGCCCTGTGCTGTGAGACTAGTGAGGGGGAAGGGAGAAGACTGGCCAGTCTAGGATGGAAATTTCCTACCTGATATTTTTTACTTCTTCATTTTGGGATTTTTAGGTTCCCTCTCCAGTCCATTTCCTCCTTCAGATTTCTGAACAAGTCAGAATTGCCCTTTTTTAATGCTGAATCTCTGAGAAGAGATTTTCAGTAGTGATTTATGTCACCATGTCAATGACATCACCTCACTATCCTTTGTTTTTTGTCAGCTCTATGTATTCTTTTCCCCTGTCTCTTCTTATCCTTTAAACTACCTTTCCTGATCATCTTCAATTCTGTTTCCTCTTCCAGACCTCTTTTCTTGTCTTTTTTTTCAACTGACAGAATTCTGTTTAGTATTTATTGTATGGCAGGTCTCTTGTTAACAAATTCTCTCAGTATTTGTTTGTGAAAATTTTAATCTCTCCCTCACTTTTGAAGGACAACTTTGCTGGATAAAGAATTCTTGAGTGGAAGTCTTTTTCTCCTTCAGAATCTTAAATATATCATGCTATTGCCTTCTCACCTCCATAGTGACCTTTGGGTAGTCCGAACTCAGTCTTATGTGGTTTCCCTAGTATGTGCTGAATTGCTTTTCTCTTGTTGTTTTCAGGACTTTCTGCTTTTCTTCAACATTTGTGAGTCTGATTAGTATATGTCTTGGAATGGGTTATCTGGATTTATTTTTGGGGGGTTCATTGTGCTTCTTTGATTTGCATATTTGTGTTGAGAAGTGTTGAGAAGTTTTCCTCCGTTATCTCCTCAATTCATCTTCCTAGCCCTTTATTCTTTCCTTCTCCTTCTGGGAAACTGGTGATTCTTATATTTGTGCACTTCATATTGTCCATCATTTCCCTGAGATCTAATTCAAGTTTTTCCATCTTTTTTCCCATTTTTTCTTTTGTGCATTTGAATTCAGTTGTCCTGTCCTCTAATTTGCTTATTCTTTTTTCCACCTATTCAAATCTGCTGTTGTGTTTCTCCAGTATATATTTTTTCTTGGTGGGAATGCCAAAGATGGCCTTTTCATAACTTTTTTTTGGGGGGGGGGTGCATGGTCTAGAAATTAGACCTGAGTCTCCTTCATGGAAGGCAAGCATCTCTAGTATATTTTTAAATTGGTCTACAGTATCTTTCATCTCTGAGATATGTTGCTTTTCTATTTATTCTTTCAAATTCTTATTTATGATTTTCTAGTCTTTTTTATATCCTTTATGTCATTAGCCAACTCACTGAATTTTTAAAGGAAGGTTGTATGAATGTCTTTGATTAGTTGATCCAAATTCTGTGTCTCCTCAGGTATTTTAATTTGGTCATTTGGCTGGGCCATATCTCCCTACGTATTCATGTACTTTGTGATTTTCTGTTGGCTTTGAGGCATTTGATTATTTTGAAAAGTTTATTTTGAAAGTTGATTTCCCTTGCTCATCTATGGTTTTGTATTTGCTTGGGTTTGTGTTGAAGGACCCCTTTTGCTCTTGGTTTGTCAGTAATTCTCCATCAAACCAAGACCCAAACTTCATGCAGGAGATGCAACTCTACTTGATGATCTGTTGAAAGTTAGGCAGATAGGCAGTTTGCCAGACTTTACTTTCTGTGCCATTCCAGCAGATGACATCCTTGGGCCACTTCTTCCCCTCAAGTCCACCTCTCGCCAACTGCAGCAGTTGACTGAGCAGTTTGGAAACCCAGTGCAACTCCAGCCAATGGTGCTGACTTTGGTGCATGCTGAAACCACCAATCCTGAGGCTGGGGAATGGCCTATTTGCACCTCAGAGGAGAACCCACTTGTGGATTCAATGGGTCTAGTGATCACCAGGGTCCTGCATGGAATGATCTTGGGCTGTGGGACTGAGTGTTTCAAATGACCCTGCCCTCAGCCAACCCAGAAAATCCTGGTGGTCCAACATGACATGGCTGGCTTCTTCAACCTTATCTCTCTACCCCCTGTGCATGCCTGAAGGGTCTGGGCCTCTGTGGAATAAGGAAAATGGCAGCGGGACACAACAAGTCTCTATTACTGGCCAATTGTCTATCCAGCTCCAATCTGCCTCTCCCCATCCTCCCAAAAGGAGGGCCCCTTGGTCTCTGTCAAGTGTTGTACCCACAGTTGCCTGTCTCAGGGGTTGGGGGCAGGCACTGTGCACTGTCTGGAAGATCTCTGCACATGCAAACCAAGTCTGTTGGCTCCCAGATTTCCCCATGGTTTCTCCTGGTTGCAGAGCTGAGAGGAAAGGACTCCCAAGCTAGCTGCCAAGGCTGGCAGGACTGCAAGAGTGCCCCACTCACTTGGAATCTGCTCCTTCCTATGAGCCACCACTTGATCCAGGTAGAGTCATGACTTAGCACACTCAACCCATTCTCTCCATCCCAATTTCTTTGATTTTTTATCTAGTACCTCCCTATATAGCGTAGAAGACATTCTCTCATCACTCACACCTTGGAACTGCAGTTTTCATCATTTTTCTATCACTTCTCTAGTTGTTTCATGAAGCAGGAGTGAACTCAGCCTATCTTATTCTGCCAAGAACTTGATGCTAAAGTCTACGTCTTATACTGGTGCTCTTTCCATCAGACAAAAAGCTACATAGGATGCTGATTTAAATATATCACCAGCAACAATAATTTCTTGATTCATGGGTACATTTAAGCACCTTTCAATCCAGTAGAATTTTCAGTCAGAACCAGATCCCAGCACTAAAGGGCCCAAAAGGGCAGGGAAAGAGATCCTGCCATGGCTGGTCTCCTGGGATGCCCAAAGTGCTTGGGTCAGAGTTGATGAATGGTGGCTCCATGAATAGTGGCTTCTCATGACCCACTTAACTTCAGAGAAGAGAGACTGTGTCTATCATTTTTAAACAAACAAACAAAAATCCTAAATTCTCCCTCAAGTACAGATCTTTCAGCTACAACTCTTAACTTCTCTCTTCTCTTTACAGGCAAGAATTGTTTTTACTCATTGCCTCTGCTTCCTTTTCCTTTCTGGCCATCCACTCCAATTCAATGTGAAATAGATTTTGCCTCCATCATTTCACCAAGGTCCTTCTTGCAAAAGTTATCAGTGACCTGCCTATGATTAAATATAGTGTCTACATTCAATACTACATTGCTTGACCATATTGTTCGCATCTCTTTTTCTTGAAACACTTTTTTCCTCCCACAATTTTCATTATACCACACTCTCATGATTTTCTTTTTGTAGGTCATTTGTAAGAAAATATTTATTATCCACAAAGAAAAATGCACTTTCTTCTGACCCTGCTATCTACACACAAACATTTATATGTAGCCATCATGGTCTAGAGGGAATAGTGGCAACCATGGCTGCTACTCAGCTCTAGCTGATTCTTTTTTTAACTTTTTAAATTGTACAGTATAACATATATACAAAGCAAAGAAAGAAAAGAGCAATAGTTTTCAAAGCACTCTTCAACAAGTAGTTACAGAACAGATTCCAGAGTTTTTCGTGGGCTACCATACAATCCTCTCGTATTTTTCCTTCTGGCTGCTCCAGAATATAGGAGGCTAGAAGGCTTAAATACTTTTTTATCACAACATCGACTTTTTTCCCCTTTTTTTTTTTGTGAACAATGACATATATACAAAAAAGTTATAAATTTCCAAGCACAGCACCATAATTAGTTTAGAACATATTTCAGACTTTGACATGGGTTACAATTTCACAATTTTAGGTTTTTACTTCTAGCTGCTCTAAAATACTAGAAACTAAAAGAGTTATCAATTTAATGATTCAGCATTCATATTCCTTTGTTAAGTTCTATCTACTATGTATAATTTACCATCACCTTTGATCTTTTCATACCTCTCACTGGGGTTGTTTGGGCTATGGCAATTCTAAATTTTTGATACTGGAAGGGCCTGTCACTAATATGGGGTAGGAAGATGGAACTATCTGATGTTCTGGAGAGGCTGGGCTAGGTGTCAGGACTTGTCTGGACCAGGGACTCATCTGGAGGTTGTAGGTTTCTGGCAAGTTACTCTAGTGCCTGGAATCCTTGTGGAATCTTATTTATTGCCCTAGGTGTTCTTTAGGATTGGCTGGAATGGTCCTGGTTGAGGGTTGGCAGGTTATGATAGGTAGCAAGGTCTACCTGAAGCTTGTGTAAGAGCAACCTCCAGAGTAGCCTCTCGACTCTATTTGAACTCTCTCTGCCACTGACACTTTACTAATTATGCTTCTTTTCCCCCATTTGGTCAGGATGGAATTGTTGATCCCATGGTGCCAGGTCTGGATTCATTCCTTTTATTAACTTTTTACTGAGTTCAAGTTTATTTTATTTTTTGCTAATAACATAAGACTTATTTAATCTTCCCTCCCTCTCTCCCCCACTTCCCCCTCTTTCTTGCTTGCTTTTTTAATGTATACCTAGTAGTGAACTCTAGAAACGTGGCAACTTATATATGGCTCCTTCCCCTTTTTTCCCTACCTCAAGATATTCTTCTTTCTTGAGCCAAATACTTGCCAAGGTCTGGAAGAAGCTAGGTGAAAGTGAGGCCTCAAGTTCTGTTGGGAGTCCTGGCATAGGGAGTTGATCCAAGACTCTCACCTATGGACCAAATAAGCAAATGTAGAACAGCAGTGCTGATTGTTTTGGAACATCATGAATCCTGAGAGTAGTGTTTGCTTTTCAGAGATCTATGAGGTGACCCTCTCTCTTCAGTGAAGTTGATACTGGTTCCACATGAGTGTCTTAGGTCTCATTGGCTCCAAAAAGTCCAAGAAGCTGAATGGGGATAAGTCTGCTTATATTACCTACTGCAATGTAATAAATTAACATTTAGTGACTTAAAATAGAAGACATTTGTTATATCATACATAAAATATGTATGTGTGTGTGTATATATATATATACACACACACCCCTAAGTTTATGATAAATTTTGCTGATATAAAGGATGTATAGCACACAATCTACAAATAATAATAAAATACGTAATACTTTGTTAATTCTATATAGCCAGTTGATTCTCACAAAATGCTTTTGTTGATTTTTGCCAAATACTTATGTCCATAACACTTTTGCCATCACTTTCTTAAGACTAGGCAATCAACAAAACAATAAATCAAGCCCAGAAGAGTTTGCTAATTAGCCAGTTTCAAGTTACTAATATAACATTACTGAACCAGAGTTGGAAAGAGATGTACAGTAGCTTAGCATTATACAGTACTTTTACCATAAAGATACAATAGATGTAAATAACCTCAGGAGCACAGATAATAATACAACAAAGTAAAATAATGAGTAAATGGTGAGTTTTGATTTTTTTTTTGTTTTTAATCTAATTAATGTAATTTTAAGTTTATATATTTTGCTGCCTGCTTGCAAATTCAGTGAAAAACTTAAGTCAGCTCTCATAGGCAGTACAAGTTGGTTCTAGCACGCCACTGGCTAGGAACTCCTTCGCCACAACCTGTGGTATCCCAGTATTTTAACAATAAGCATTGAACTGATTAAACAACAAAGAAAAACAACTTATCTAACCAGCACCATCAGTTTGAGAGAGGTATATCAGCCAGAACAAGTAGAACAAGGAGTGAACTAAACTGATGAAAGAGGGAGATAAAAACCTGATTCTTTTTTTGAAGGCATCCTTAAATATTCTTAAGTATCATGCAAATTTTTTTTAATTCAGTAGGCAAAAGGAGACTGTCACAGTTGAGACACAAATCAATGGTCCAGGAGATAAGAAAAGGAATCATAAAAAATAGAGGAGAGGTAGCTTGAAATTTTGCAAAGTACCTCACAGATCAGTGTTTCATAGACACAGTCATCAGTACATGATATTTTGCTCTCATGAAAAAAGCAAAGGAAGATTTATAGGCCTCAGGATTTCCATGTAAGTCATTGTTTAGCTATGCAAATATTAAATATTCATCTTAGCCTCCATAAAGCTTAGGCATCTTTTTTTAACATGGGCAGGCACCGGGAATCGAGCCCGGGCCTCCGGCATGGCAGGTGAGAACTCTGCCTGCTGAGCACCGTGGTCCACCGGGTATATGGCATTTTTAATCCATTAAATATTAATATGTTAATAATGTGTTGGTTTTATGGTGACTGAAATGTGAAGGTCATAATAAAGTGTAAAACTAAAATTATCCTACATATATTGTGGTGCATGATATGTAAGGAACCAGGGCCTGGGCCCCGCCCCCTCCTCTATTTTGAGAGCAAGTCACAGAGCCGCCTACACTACCCAGGACAGGCATTAAAGGATAAAGAAACAATTGTAAAGTGCTCCTGAGAAACACATAAGGAAGAACCCCGCCTCCCCTAAGAACCAAGTCTCACAAGAGTCTGCGGAAACTCTATTCTATCTCACAAGACTGCTAAAAACTTTATACCTGTTCTTGGACTTCCCCTCTCTTTTTCGCTCTTGGCTTTGGACAGAGTGCAGACTTTTCCTCTTGCGTGTGGCCGTCATTGGACAAGATCGTCCTCCTGCCTGTAAGCTCCTAGTTAAACTCATGGGTTACCTTCTGTCTAGCGTGCTCTTTGGTCTCGGGGTTGTGCTGGGCTAGAACAATGCAGAAAACCTTTTCCCATAAAACATGGATGTGGTGCTGTACTAAGGATGCGCCAAATGATTCAGACACATGATGAATAAAACTTCAATACTTATACTGAAATGCTAATCTTACTCGCCAACATTAGTGGTGTATTAGCATATTTTAACATTTATAGGGTGGTTATTGGAAAACATGGAGTTTAAACTATTCATTTCTTTTAATTGAGATATTCATGCACATACAATCCATCAAAAGTATACAATCAATGGCTCACAATGTCATCACATAGTTGTGTATTCATCACCACGATCATTTTTAGAACACTTCATCACTCCAGAAAAAGAAAAAGCCATACATCTTATACCTCTTACCCCCCTCTCATTAATTACTAATAATTCAATCTACCCAATTTTTTTTAACCCCATGCCCTCCTATTATTTATTTATTTTTTGTCCTTATTTTTTTAGTTTTCTGTCCATACCCTGGATAAAGGAAGGGTCAGCAACAAAGTTTTCACAATCACATGGTCACATTGTAAAAGCTGTACTAAACTATTCTTTTAATATCAGCAAATGAATTAATGGCATTTACTAAATGCCATTTTGTTTCCAGATGAAAACAAAATACACATTGATATGCTGCTACAGAGCCAGCAGAGGGAGCTCAAACTTTTTTGGTGTGCAGTTCTTTACCTTACTAAAGAAAATGTTTCTCTTGTTTGCTGGATTCTAAAAATAATGTGGCCAATATTTAAAGAATAAAAGGTGCTAATAGAACAAATATCATACTGTTGACTAAAATAATAACATCATAAGTTAAAAGTGACTTCTTTTTTTTTAGAAATGCCAATTGAAATTGCATCCTTTCAGTTTGATTTTCCGATAGGTTTTACTTCAAAACATATTTTTTAACCAAGATTCTTGGTTCTGGCAAGATGAAATAAACTAAAATGGAAGCCTGTAAACTAAACACATAAAATATAATAGATAAAATATAACAGTATGACACATTTTTAATTCAATTCTTGCATATATAATAAAACACAATTTGAACATGTAGAGGTATATAAAAGAATAAACATTGAAAATTTTCTGTCCTATTTCTGTTCCCATTCACTCCTTTTCAGTCCTTCCATATATACAGATTAACAACATTCTAGCTTCTTTTTCCAGAATTTCTTTATGAATATATAGACTATGAATGTAACATCTCATTCTAATCTATTTTTTCTTACACAAAAGTAATATATTATACACCCTATTCTAAATCTGGCTTTTTCACTAATATATTTTAGAAGTCTTTCCATAATTCCATAGTAGAGAACTTTCTCATCTTCAAAAAAAAAAATAGTTGTATAGTGTATAGCAACAGCATTGTAAGAATATATAATACATTTACTTCTTCCTATTTGATGAACATTTGAGTTGTTTTCTTTTTCTATTATAAATGATTCTTCAATAATTACCTTGCATATTTGCCATTTTACACATTTATCTGAAGGATAAAGTCCCCAAAGTGGGATTGTTAGGTAAAAGGACATAAGCACTTATAATATTGATTGATGCTGCTAAATTACCTTCCATGATGGTTTCTCCTTTCTCAGGAGCAATGTACCTATTTCCTTACAATATTATTAGCAAACTTTTGAATTTTGCCTTTCCAATAGATGAAAAATGTGTCTCATGGTAGGTATAATGTATATTTCTCTTTTATGAATGAGTGAACATCCTTCATAGGTATAAGAGCCATATATATTTCCTTTCTATAAACTGCTTATACCCTTTGCTTTTTTTTTTCTATAACATCATTGGTACTTTTCTTACTGATTTGTAAGAGGCCTGCACTTACTTGGAGGTTAGTTCTTTGTGATTTGTGTTGCCACTTGATTTGTCTTTTGACTTCCCTTGTGGCATTTATTCTGTATTCAGAAATCTTCATATTTATGTAGTAAAATTTATCAATTTTTATTAATGCCTTCTGAATTTTGAGTCATATAAAAGCCATCCTCACTCTCAGTAATAAAGAATTCTTCCATGTTTTATTCTAGTATTTTTTTTTTTCATTTAAATCTTTGGACTGGTTTATTTTGAAGTACAGGGGAGTTATGAATCCAACTTTATTTTTCCAGTGGCCACCAGAATGTCTCAACACCATTTATTGACAAATTTTCTCTTTTTCCTATTTAGAGATATCACTTATGGTAGATGCTAAATTTTCTTATGTCTTTTACTCTATTTCTGTTATTTCTAATCTAATTACCAAAGCTCATAATACATTTTATTAGCCTGTAATTCTTGTCCCCCTTCATTGCTCTCTTTATTTTAGTTTCCTATGTTTTTCCAGCAAATACCATGAAATAGTTCAGCTTAAGTAATAGGAATGTATTAGCTTACAGTTTTGAGGCTGGGAAAATTTCCAAATCCAGGCAACATCATCCTCAAAGCGATGGTTTCTTCCTGAAGACCATCTGCTGATGATCCTTAGCAACTCTGCTACATGGCACGGCACATGGCAGTGTCCACTGGTGTCTCCCTTCTCTTTCCTTGATTTCAGCTTCTTGCTTCCTTGGCTTTCTCTGTCTCTCTCAGCGCTCATTCCATTTATAAAGAACTCAAGTAATAGGATTAAGACCCATCCTGAATGAAGTGGTTCACACGTTAACTGGAGCGCCCTCATTAAAAGGTCCTACTTACATGAGTCCTCACCCACAGAAATGGGTTAAATCTAAGAAAATGTTTTTTCTGTGTGCATACAGCTTCAAATCCTCACACTCTTCCTTTTCAGAGCTTCCAGGCTATATTGGATTGTTTACTTTTTTTTCACATGTGCTTTATAATCAAACTGTGTTCTTAAAAAATAAAAATTGACATTTGTTATTTGTACTGCATTAAAATTTTAAATTAACTTTGCAAAAATTTGTATCTTTTCAGCACTGAATCTTACTCTTCTATTTTTTTTCTTATGTGTTTTCAGGGGCAGTTTATAATTGTCTGCATATATATGTTGCACATTTCTTTTTAGTTCTATCTTTTTTGTTGCCCTTTAAAAATAGTATTTTAAAATTACATTTTTTGTTTGTTTGTTGTAGTTAAGAAAGCCATTTATTTTGTTTCTCAAATTTCTACCCAGCTACTCTGTGTCTGAGCTTTTCTATTTTTTAGGAGTGGTTTTCGGGTGAGTTTTCTAGATACTAATAATTAACGTTTTACTTTCTTCTTTTCAATTTTTAGACCCTAAACTTCATTATTATTTCTTTTGCCAGTAACTCCACTACAGTGATAAATTATGGTGGTGGGAATTGGCAGAATTGTCTGTTCCTGGCTTTGAGAATGTTTCTAAAGTTTGATCATGTTGATTTTGGGACTGACAGATATATTTTCCATGGTAAAGAAATAGCCATGTATTTCTATTTCATTGAATTTTTTTTTATTATTAAAAGTAGTTGTTGAAACTTAACCCCACAAAGGATAGGTCAAGCTTACTTAAAATTAGGCCTGAGAGTCACCCCCAAGAGAACCTCTTTTGTTGTCAGATGTGGCCTCTCTCTCCAGCCAACACAACAACCAAACTCACCACCCTTCCCCTGTCTATGTGGGACATAACTCCCAGGGGTGTGGACCTTCCTGGCAATGTGGGACAGAAATCCTGGAATGAGCTGAGACTCGACATCAAGGGATTGAAAAATCCCCTAGAATGACCTGAGACTCAGCATCAGGGGATTGAGAAAACCTTCTCGACCAAAAGGAGAAAGAGTGAAATGAGACAAAAAAAAAAGTGTCAACGGCTGAGAGATTTCAAACAGAGTCGAGAGGTTATCCTGGAGGTTATTCTTATGCGTTAAATAGATATCACCTTGCTGGTCAATATGTAGTGGAGAGGCTGGAGGGAACTGCCTGAAAATGTGGAGCTGTGTTCCGGTAGCCATGTTTCTTGAAGATGATTGTATAATGATATAGCTTTCATAATGTGACTGTGTGATTATAAAAACCTTGTGTCTGATGCTCCTTTTATCTACTTTATCAACAAACGAGTAAAACATATGGAATAAAAATAAACAATAGGGGGAATAAATGTTAAAATAAATTTAGAGTGAAATGCTGGTGATCGGTGAGGCGGAGGGGTGGGGGTAAGATATATATGAATTTTTTCTGTTTTCTTTTTATCTCTTTTTCTGAATAGATGCAAATGTTCCAAGAAATGACCATGATGATGAATATGCAACTATGTGATGATATTGTGAATTACTGATTGTATATGTAGAACAGAATGATCAAAAGTTATGAATGTTTGCATTTGTTTGGTGTCTTTTGGTATTTAAAAAAATTTTTTTAATTAATTAAAAAAGTAGTTGTTGAATTTGTCAGCATTTATGGAGATCATTATTTGATTCATGTTCAAATTTCTAAATCTTCATTTTTTTATTGTGATACTGGATTCTCTTTGCTATCATTTATTTAAGACTTTTGCACTGATATTCATAAGTAAATCAGTATATATGAGTAGGTAGTTTTTGTGCAATTATTTTTCAGGTTTGGTATCAATGTTTACTCAGTTCAATATTTACTCTAAATAAGTTTTTGTTCTTTCTTAATGCACTAGAATAAACAGCACTAGAATTATATGATCTTGAAAGGTTTGGTTAAATTCCCCTGAAACTATTTAGGTCTGGGGCTTTTGAGGTCTTTTTTTCTTCCCTTATTTCTTTTTCTTTTTTTCTTTTTTTTTTTTTTACATGGGCAGTCACCGGGAATTGAACCCTGGTCCTCTGGCATGGCTGGCAAGCATTCTTGCCTGCTGAGCCACCGTGGCCCGCCCAACCCCCTTATTTCTTTTATGCTAATTGATCCATTTAAATTTTCTCTCTTCAGGGGTCAGTATTTGTAAATTAGTTTTCCTAGAAAATTAACCTTTCATTTAGGTTTTCTTTCTTTCCCTTTTTTCTTGTACACATTTGACAAACTAGTCTCAAGATTCTTTCAAGTTTCCTGTTTCTTGATTATTTCCCCTGTATCGTCTTTTATTTTTTGTACTTTGTGTCCTTTTTTCTTAATTATATTAGCTAGTGGCTTATTTATTTCACTGATTTTTTCACATTACCAACTGTACAATTGTACTTCTGAGTTCTTTTTTTTTTTGGCATGGGCAGGCTCCAGGAATTGAGCTGGGATCCCCGGCATGGCAGACAAGAATTCTGCCACTGAGCCACAGTTGTACCACCCTGAGTTCTATTATCTTTAACTTTTCTAATTCACCAGTTTTTGCTTTTTTTCTGTGTTAACACTTTTATTCTGTTTTCCCTTATTTTTATTATTTCATATCATACTCATGAGTAGGGTGCTAGATTTATTTATTTTCATTTTCACTAATATAACTACTAATGATAAGAATTCTTTTTTCCCCCCTATTATTTATTTTTATCCCATATGTTCTACTCATCCGTTGTCAAGGTCGATAAAATGAGCATCAGACACAAGGTTTTCACAATCACACAGTCACATTATGAAAGCCGTATCATTATACAATCATCATCAAGGAACATGGCTACTGGAACACAGCTCTACAATTTCAGGCAGTTCCCTCCAGCTTCTCCATTACATCTTGAATAACAAGGTGATACCTACTTGATGCATAAGAATAACCTCCAGGAAAACCTCTCGACTCTGTTTGGAATCTCTCAGCCATTGACACTTTGTCTCATTTCACTCTTCCCCCTTTTGGTTGAGAAGGTTTTCTCAATCCCTTGATGCTGAGTCTCAGCTCATTCTAGGATTTCTATCCCACATTGCCAGGAAGGTCCACACCCCTGGGAGTCATGTCCCATGTAGACAGGGGAAGGGTGGTGAGTTTACTTGTTGCGTTGGCTGGAGAGAGAGGCCACATCTGAGTAACAAAAGAAGTTCTCTTGAGGGTGGCGCTTAGGCCTAATTTTAAGTAAGCTTGGCCTATCCTTTCTGAGGTTAACTTTCATATGAACAAACACCAAGACTTGGGCTCAGCCTATAGCTTTGGTTGTCCACACTGCTTGTGAGAATATCAATAATTCAACTTGGGGAGGTTGAATTTTCCCCTGTTCTTACCATTCCCCGAAGGAGGCTTTGCAAATACTCTTTTATTCACTAATCAAATCACTCTGGGATTTATCGGGGCATCACTCTGGACAAACCAACAAAATCTCATGTCCTACTGAAGGTCCCATGTACTTACAGTGTTCAATTAAGCTATCTACATAAGTTATATTAGGAAATGCACTAGTCAAAATATAAATTTTGTACCAAATAAACATTTTTTGCTTTAGTATCACACATAAATTGAAATTTTAAAATATGAATTACCATCTGTTTTCAACATCCTTCAATATTGACATTCCTTTGTTTTCCCTTATGCAAAAACATTTTTTAATTTGTACATTTAGTCCCTATCCTTGTTCACTCTAGGCACTCCTAGATTATACCATCTCAGTCTTTATCATCTATTTTTCCTTCTGAATTCATTTGTGCCTCCAGACGTCCTCCCTCTAGCAGTCTCACATTCAGCTTCACTCAATGTACTGATATTATTGTATTACCGTTAGGTAGTATTCACACAATCATTCTTAACATACAAATATTCCATACATGGTATACAATCAATGGCTCACAATATCATCACATAGTTGTTTATTCATCACCATGATCATTTTTTTTGAACATTTGCATCTTCCAGAAAAAGAATTAAAAATAAAAAACTCATACATATCATACCTCTAACCCCTCCCTCTCATTGACTGCTAGTATTTCCTTCTACCCAATTTATTTTAACCTTTGTTCTCCCTATTATTTGTTTATTTTTTTATCCATATTTTTTACTCATCAGTCCATACCCTAGTTAAAAGGAGCATCAGATACAAGGTTTTCACAATCACATGGTCACATTGTAAAAGCTATATCATTATATAATCATCTTCAAGAACCAAGGCTATTGGAACAACCTCTACAGTTCAGGTACTTCCCTCCAGTCACTTCAATATATCATAAACTAAAAAGGGAATATCTATATAATGCATAAGAATAACCTCCAGGATAACCTCTAGAATCTGTTTGAAGTCTCTCAGGAACTGACACTTTATTTTGTCTCATTTCTCTCTTCCCCGTTTTGGTCAAAAAGGTATTTCAATCCCTTGGTGTTGAGTTCCATCTCATCTTAGGATTTCTGTCGCATGTTGCCAAGGAGATTCACACCCCTGGGAGTTATGTCCCACGTGGGGTAGGGGGGAGTGAGTTCACTTGCTGTGTCAGCTTAGAGAGGCCACATCTGAGCAACAAAAAAGGTTCCCTGGGGGTGACTCTTTTGGCCTAATTTTAAGTAGGCTTAGCCTATCTTTTGTAGGAATAAGTTTCATAGGGGTGACCCCCAAGATCGAGGGCTCAGCCTATTGATTTGATTGTCCCCACCTTTGTGAGAATATCAGAAATTCTCCAAATGGGGAAGCTGAATATTGTCCCCTTTCTCCCCATTCCCCCAAGGGGACTTAGCAAATACTTCTTTATTCACTGTTAAATTTCTCTGGAATTTATCGGGGCATCACATTAACCTGGGCAAACCTAAAAAATCTCATGCCCTATTCAAGATTCCATGTACTTATGGTGTTAACTAAACTGACCATACAAATTAAATTAGGAAATGCACTACCTAAAATATAAATTATGCACTGAATAAACATCTCTCCTTTCAGTCTCACACTGAAGTTGAAGTTTTAAAATATGGATGACATCATCCTTTACCCAGTGTTCTGATATACCTTAGTCCCATTTAGCTCAGCTTCATTCATGTCTCTGATGTCTGATTACTTTTTCAATTTTTTAAACATCAACGAGGAATTTTGTCTTAGCAATAGAGACCTTACTATAGTGTATTATATCAGCTAGGAATTTTAACAGCGACTAGCAAGACAGACCTTATTACGGTGGCTTTAAACACCCTAGGGTCCACTCTCCTAGATAAGAGAAGAAGTGGGCAATCCATATAGATATGGAAGTCCCACAAAGACAATAGGGATCCAAGCCCTTTATATCATTCTACTCTGGCTTCCTTACTACATGGCTTCTATCCTCCAGGTCAGAAGATAGTCACTGGAATTGTAACCATCATATATCCATGTGAGAAATAGAATAAATAGAACAGCAAAGAGCAAAGGGGCTCATGAAAATTTTTGTTATAAAAGTTTCCTAATAAGTAACTTCTACTTACTTCTCTTTGGCCGGAACTTAATTACATGGTCAAACCTATCTTAAAAGGATGCTGAGAAATGGTTTGTTTTTTTTTTGTTTTTTTTTTTTTTTTTGACAGCAAAAAAATGATTTATTCCAAAAGATGGCAGAAATAAGAAATTCATCCTGAAAATAAAGTTTGGTGTAATTCTATCATGTTGGGACAGATCTTCCTTCTGAACATGTTATCATATTGACTGCCCCACTGGAGTCTTGGTTGCCTTGCAGCAGTTTCTGGGCTGGTCTTCAACACTTCGTTGATTCTCACATGTGAGCAGACCAGAGCCATCTTCAAATCCACAGATGCCAAAAACAGAGTACTGTAATTCTCAGAAGAATAGCACCTTTCCTCTCAGAAGACCACATACACATTTTGTAGAGCTGGCACAGGTTGGTTAAATAGGCACATCATTCGTCAAAGTGTAAAGAAGGTAAAAGAAGGCAGAAAAAAAAATACTACATTTTTAAAAAGATGCTCAAATGTAATGTGAATGTTTAAGACAGCTGATGCCCAAGTGAGAGCATCAGGGAAGGTTGTCTGGGGTTGGAGGTGATTTTGCATCTAGAGGAATTCTCTTTATGACCTCAATGACTTGAGCACTGAAGATGTCTTCTTCCTCAAGGCCAATGATGCTTGAGATACCAGATGGTTTCATTTTTCAATTGTGGTCCAAAGAGAGGTTTGGATGTGGGCCAGGATTGCAATCAACCAAAAGAGATAGCAGCAAACTGAACAGATCACCAACATGGTGATGATAACTGCCTGGTGAAGCCCATTAGGGATGAACCAGGGCACAAAGAGGCTGACATAGCCCCAGAACATGCTCATCTCAATGAGAGGCACCATAAGGCTGTTATATTCCATGGTTTCCACCAGAGCTGCCAGCCCCTGCCTCTTCACTTCACTTTGGTCTCACTCCAAGAAACATGTTTTTAAAGATGAGAACATTAGGGTCTTTAGTAAAGTTGTTATTAAAGTTAAGGGGAGAATTGAATAAGCAACCAGCTGTCTCTGCCATGCAGTTCAAGATTTAGTTTGAACCCTTCCAAACAACACAAGTAAAACAATAACATTTTTAAAAAGGAAGTGTATTGACCCATATTTCCAAAACTTAGGTACGTATATATAAGCATAGCTGATCCAGGTGCTCATATAACCATCTGGAAAAGGTCACTTTTATCTCTCTGCCCTGCTTTCATCTGGGTTGTAAATAGGCTTAGCAGACTCCCTTCATGGTAGCAAGTTGGCTACCTGAAATACTAGGATTACATTCTCCCAGTTCAGCAATCCCAGTGGAATGAGATCATCTGATTCTTAATAATTTTGGTATGAGTCATGAGAGGGAGTCATGGTCTATCTGTATCACATGCTCATTTCTGAACCAATCATTGGTGACTGGGAGTGTGTTCTCTGATTCGCTATATCTGGTTCACCAAACTTAGGCCATTCTCAAATAAACCATATGAACTAAATTGGGAGAGGCATATTTTTTCTGAAGGAAATAGCATACAATGTCAGAAAGAGGGTGAATAGATGTCAGGCAGGCAAAAACATGCCTGTTGTAGAGAGAAAAACTTGCAAGGAAAAAAATAATAATTTAGGTGCTGCCAGTCTAGAAAAGGCAAAATACCAAAGATGCAGTTAATCCCTTGCATGACTTCCCATTGTCTTCAATAAAATTTAATTAATGCAATGTCCACCACAAGAAAGTATACTACAAGATAATGCTGGTATTACTTTAAAGCATTGTGAAAAGCTTTTAAGTTCTAAAATAACTACTAAAATAACAAGAAGAGGATTTATATACATGTGCTATTTATAGAGATATTTATTTGTCGTATCTCCTTTAATACTTAAATCATGGGGATTCAAAGTGATGCATAATCATAAACTAATCCTTTCTACACTCTGAAATTTAAGCTCTGGGAAAAGATTATGAGGAGAATAAGGGCAGAAAGCAATGATGTGTTTTTTTCCCAAGGTCATCAATAGAAAAAGAAGCCAACCAAAGCTCCTGACTCCCAAAAGATATGACTCATTCTGTTCCACATTTCCATAACTTATTTTAGTTTATCTGCGTGATTGATCTTTTTTTTTTTTGGTCCATTATTGCCAGAAAATGAAAATGGCCATATGTTTGTAACTCAGCATCATCTGCCTTAGGGAAATAACCAAAAAGGAGAGCACAAAAACTCAGATAAAAGAAGAGAATGGAAACACAACAAAGACAAACAAATAAAAAAATCCTTTGGAGAAAATGTACCAATAGCGGAATGTAAATGGAGGTATCAGAACTTTTAATGGTAGATTTGACAGTGAGCACACTAAAGAAAAAGTGTCATTTAATTTTTTTCCTTTTAACGTAATTTCATACTTATGGAAAAATTTCAAGAATAACTCAAAGAATTCCAAAATACTCTTTCTTTGGATGCTCCAAATGTTAACTTTTTATTATACTTGCTTTGCACATGCATACACACACTTGCATTTTTTTTAACAATTTAAAAATAAGTTGCAGGGGAAGATGATGGAATAGTTTAGGTTGAGTTCACCCCTACTCCAAAGAAGAGCTAGAGAAGTGACAGGAAGGTGACTGGCATGGCAATTCCAGGGTGTAAGTGACCTGGGAGGGTCTTCTACACCACATAGGTTGATCCTGGTTGGAAAAGCTGAAGAATTGAAATGAAGAGAAACAGAGACCATCTAGTTAGTGCAGGCAGCCTAACGTGCCTCTTTTGAAATGGAAGCCCAGAGTCCTCAGGAGTGTAGGAACAGGGAGACAGGGACAAGGAAGCAAGTCAAGCCCCAGGAATGCTCTACCCTCACACGTGCCGCCCCCACCCGGTTACTCCACCCATATCCCATGCACCTGAACCCGGACACCTGCCCCCCACACACACTCCAAGCACCCAAATCCCAACCTTCTCCTGCATGTCCCCACCCCACACTCATGCCCCATGCATGCACGCAAGCTTGTCCCAGCCTACCCCACCTCTCCCGCTCAAGCGCACAAGTGCACAGTCTTACTCTGCCCCTCCTGAAACCTCACACCCGCCCCCATCCCATACTGTCATGCTACCCTACCTGGACCCCCTAGTTCTGTGCACATATAATTCAATGTAAGGCTCTCCCTGATACATGCATGTACAAGTGTTTGACCCCACCATGTCCCAAACTCTGGGTAAGCACTAACCTGTGCATCTAGGCCACACCCACCACCAGCCCACACAGGTGCAACCCCAGCCTGCTGCCCCTGTGTGCTCTGCACACACCCACACCAGGCCTCCCCCCTGCCACTAGACCTATGTATAACATGGCCCTGCCCCAAAGATCCGGGTACAGAGCACAGTCACATCCTCCCCGCCGAGTGCCCACTGTCTGTGTACTGACCTCTTGACCCCGGCACCCCAACCTCCTGTCCCACACATGTGCACACCCTTGCCCCACCCCCTGACATAAACACCCTGTTCCTACACTGGACAGGTGCTCACAGGTGCACCTGTGCTACATAACCCCGACCCTGCTCATGCTTACACACCTGTCCCAACACTCCCACACCTGTGCACAGTGCCAGGACCACACCCACCAGACATCACCCATCACTGACCCATGTCCTACAACCTCCATGACTTATGCCCCCCCTACACATTCATACATCTGCATTCCAGGCCCCATGACCCCTCTCCCAGTGCAAGGACACACCTGTGCCCTGCCCTCCCTACAACCTAACCTCTGTGCCACGTACCACACACCCTGATACCCACAAACCCCATGCTCTATGCACTCACCCACATCCTGCCTGCACATCAGCCCATGTGCATCTGCTCAGCCCCCATCCACCTCCCACCACTATGTCCCCCATGCCACAACCTGCTCTTGCACTCCAAGTCCTGCCTGAATGCACCTCATCTCCACAGTCCCAACTCTGCACATCCACCACCCTGTGCCCTGCACCCATGCTCACACTCATCAGTTTAACATCCCTGACCTGTGCCTATATCTGTGTTCCAACCCATCACCGCACTGTTGTGCCCATCTCTAAGTCCCACAGTCATCCTGCAAATATAAAGCTTTAGACTAACTGAAGAAAATTAACTTCCAGAGTAACCCTATCAAGATATTTGCATGCCTCGAAGGCAACAGAAGATCACTAAACATAACAAGATGTAGACAAATATAGCCCAGCACAATGACCAAATTAAAACACTGGAGAACACACAGACTTTGCACAACTAATCAAAGATTTCCATATAACTACTAAATGATTTTAATATAAAATCACTGGGATGGCTAATGACTTAAAGGAGATCAAAAAGACACTTAGGAGAGAAAAAAAAGGCAGTGTGATGGTGGCTCAGTGGCAGAATTCTTGCCTGCCATGCCAGAGACCCGGGCTTGATTCCTAGTGCCTGCCCATGCAAAAAGTAAAAAAATAAAAAACACTAGAAGAGCATAAAGAGGAATTTGAAAGAAATAGAAGATATCACAGAGATTAAAGATGCTGTAGACCAAATGAAAATTATACTAGAGACATAAAACTGCAGATTTGAAGAGACAGAAGAAAGAATAAGTGAACTAGAGGACAGGGCAAGTGATTTCAATCAAACAAAAGAGCAAATGGCAAAAAAGATGGAAAAAAATTGAATCTCAGGGAAATGATGGACAAAACAAAGCACACAAATATAAGAATCTTGGTGTCTGTTCTAGTTTGCTAGCTGCCTGTTCTAGTTTGCTAGCTGCCAGAATGCAACACACCAGAGATGGATTGGCTTTTAATAAAAGGGGATTTATTTTGTTAGTTCTTCAGAGGAAAGGCAGCTAACTTTCAATTAAGGTTCTTTCTTATGTGGGAAGGCACAAAGCAATCTCTGATGGCCTTCTCTCCAGGCCTCTGGGTTCCAACGTCTTTCCCCAGGGTGATTCCTTTCTGCATCTCCAAAGGCCTGGGCTGAGCTGTGAGTGCTAAGATGAGGTGTGGTGAGCTGCTTAGGCTGTGCTACTTTGCGCTCTCTCATTTAAGCACCAGCCAATTAAGTCAAACATCATGTATTGCAGCAGGCACACCTCCTAGCCGACTGCAGATGTAAATCAGCAACAGATGAGGTTCACATGCCATTGGCTCATGTCCACAGCAACAGAGTTAGGTGCCTTCACCTGGCCAAGTTGACAACTGAATTTAACTACCACACTGATGGAATGCAATATACCAGAAACAGAGTGGCATTTCAAAAGGGGAATTTCACAAGTTGGTATTTTACAGTTCTAAGACTGAGAAAATGTCCCAATTAAAACAAGACTATAGAAATGTCCAATCAGGCATCCAGGGAAAGACATCTTGGTTCAAGAAGGCCGATGAAGTTCAGGGTTTCTCTCTCAAGTGAGAAGGCACATGGCAAACATAGTCAGGGCTTCTCTCTCAGCTGGAAGGGCACATAGCAAACACGGCATCATCTGCTAGCTTTCTCTCCTGGCTTCGGGTTTCATGAAGCTCCCCGGGAGGCGTTTTCCTTCTTCATCTCCAAAGTTTGCTGGTTCATGGACTCCCTGCTTCGTGGTGCTGCAGCAATCTTTGTTCTCTCTGAGTCTCCATTCTGCAACATGTTGCCTCTTTTATAGGACTCCAGAAGCTTATCAAGACCACCCAAATGGGTGGAGACATTTCATCACCTAATCCAGCTTGACAACCACTCTTGTCTTGTCTCCAGGGAGATGATCCAATTACAGTTTCAAACATACAGTATTGAATAAGGATTATTCTACCTTTATGAAATGGGATTTTGATTGAAACATGGCTTTTCTAAGGAACATACATCCTTTCAAACCAGCACAGTGTCCCAGAAGGAGAAGAGAAAAGGAATAGGAAGACTAGTGGAGGATAAAATGGGGGGAAACTTCCCAACCCTTATAAAGGACATAAATATGCAAATCAAAGCAGCCCAATGAACTCCAAATAGAATAAACCCAACAGGCCTTTCCCAAGAAACATACTAATCAGTCTGTCAAATGTTGCAGTAAAGCAGAAAATCCTGAAAGTAGCAAGAGAGAAACAATCTACTACAGACAAGGAAATTACATAAGACTGAGTTTGGACTACTCAACTAACACTATGGAGGCAAGAAGGCAGTGGTATGATATATTTAATATCCTGAAAGAGAAAGACTTCCAGCCAAAATTCTGTGCCCAGCCAAATTGTCCTTCAAAACTGAGAGAGAGATTAAAATTTTCACAAACAAATGCTGAAAGAATTTGTCAACAAGAGACCAGCCCTACCAGATATACTTAAGTGAGTTTGGCTGCCTGAAAAGAAAAGACAGGAGAGGGACGTCTGGAGGAGGGCACAGAATTGAAGAATATCAGTAAGCGTAACTTAAATTATTAAAAAGAGAAAGAGGGAAAAGAATATATAGGTCTGACAAATAAAATCCAAAGGATAAAATGGTGGATTCAAGAAACGCCTTTACAGTAATAATTTTGAATGTTAATGGACTAAACTTACCAGTTAAAAGCTATAGATTGGCAGAATGGATTAAGAAATATAAAGTAGATATATGCTGCTTACAAGAAACTCATCCTAGACACAAGGATACCAATAGATTCAAAGTGAAAGAGTGGAAAAAGATGTTCCATGCAAGCTGTAACCAAAAGAAAACAGAAGTAGATATAGTAATATCAGACAAAATAGACTTTACATGTGAAGACATAATAAAAGACAAAGAAGGACATTATATATTAATAAAAGGGACAATTCACAAAGAAGATAAAACAATCATAAATACTTATGCTCCCAATCAAGGAGTTCCAAAGTACATGAGATAGACATTGGCAAAATTGAAGGGAGTTATAAACATTTCAACAATAATAGACTTCAATACACCATTTCCCTCTATAGATAGAACAACCAGACAGAGGGTCATTAAGGAAATAGAAAACTTTTTGATAAATGAATTAGACCTAACAGACTTACATATGTTGTTACACCACAAAACGCCAAGATATACATTCTTCTCTAATGCTCATGGAATGTTCTCCAGGATAGATCATATGCAGGGGCACAAAACAGGTTTTTATAAATTTAAAAACATTGAAATTATTCAAAACACTTTCTCTGATCACAGTGAAATGAAGCTGGATATCAATAACCACCAAGAACTGAGAACTTCCACAAATACATGGAGATTAAATAACACACTCTTAAAGAACCGGTGGCTAAAAGAAGAAAATTGCTAGAGAAATTGGAAGTTATCAGGAAATGAATGAAAATGAGAATACTACCTATCAGAACTTACGAGTTGTGGCAAAGGCTATACTGAGAGAGAAATTTATTGCCCTAAATGCCTATATTAAAAAAGAAGAAAGAACAAAAATTGAAGACTTAGCTGGTCACCTGGAAGAACTTGAGAATGAACAGCAAATTAACCCCAAAGTAAATAGAAGACGAGAAATGACAAAGATTAAATCAGAGTTAAATGGCGGGAGAACGAACAAGAGAAAGAATCAATAAAACCAAAAGTTGGTTCTTTGAGAAAATCAATAAAATCAATGGACCAGTAGCAATGCTGACAAAGGAAAAAAGAGAGAGGATGCAAATAAACAAAATCAGAAATGAGAGGGGGTCATTACCACAGACCCTGAAGAAATTAAAAAAAAAAAAATCCCAAGAGGATATGATGAACAACTATACACCAACAAACTAGACAACCTAGATGAAATAGATGGATTCCTGGAAACATGAACAAGCTACATTGACTCAAGAAGAAATGGAAGATCTCATCAAATCATTCATAAGTAAAGAGATTCAATCAGCCATCAAAAATCTTTCTACAAAGAAAAGTCCAGAGCCAGATGGCTTCAGAGGGAAATTTTATCAAACATTCCAAAAAGAAATAACACCAATCCTGTGTCAAACTTTTCCAAAAAGACAAAAAATTAGGAAAAAGGAACACTACCTAACTCATTTTATGAAACTAACATCACTTCAATACCAAAACTAGGTAAAGATGCTACAAGAAAGGAAAACTAGAGGCCAATCTTCCTAATGAACATAAAGGCAAAACTTCTCCACAAAATACTAGCAAATAGAATCCAATAACACATTAAAAGAATTATATACCAGGACCCAGTGGGGTTTATACCAGAATGTAAGGATGGGTCAATGCAAGAAAATCAATTAATGTATTACAGCACATTAACATAGCAAAAGGGAAAATCACATGATCATCTCAATTGATGCTGAAAAAAGCATTTGATAAAATTCATCATACTTTTCTGATAAAAATACTTTAAAGGGTAGAAATCAAAGGTAAGTTCCTCAATAAGATGAAGGATATATATGTCAAACCCATAGCCAGCATTGTACTCAATAGAGAGATACTGAAAGCTTTCCCCCTAAGATTGGGAACAAGACAAGGATGCCCTCTGTCATCACTATTATTAAACATTGTACTAGAAGTTCTAGCTACAGCAATCAGGCAAAACAAAGAAATAAAAGGCATCCAAATTGGAAAAGAAGAAGTAAAACTTTCATTATTTACAGATAACATGATACTATACTTGGAAAATCCTGAGAATTCTACAACAAAGTTATCTGAGCTAATAAATTCAGCAAGGTTGCAGGATATAAAATTAATGTGTAAAAACTAGTAATGTTTCTGTACATAAGCAATGACCTAACTGAGGAGTCAATTAGGAGTCAAAATAGCAACTAAAAGAACCAAGCATCTAGGAATGAACTTAATTAGGGATGTAAAGGATTTTTACACAAAAAACTACATAACATTGCTAAAAGAAATTTAAAAAGACCTAACTAAGTGGAAAGATATTTCATGCTCATGTGTAGGAAGGTTAAATGTAGTTAGGATGTCAATTCTACCCAAATTTATCTACAGATTCAATGCAGTGCCAATCAAAATTCCAATAACCTACTTTGAAGACCTAGAAAAGCTAGTTACCAAACTCATCTGGAAGGGAAAGAGATCCTGAACAGCTAAAAGCATCCTAAAAAAGAAGAACAAAGTGGGAAGATGAATACTTCTTGATTTTAAAACTTATTATAAAGCCACAGTGTTCAAAACTGCATGGTACTGCCACAATGATAGAAGTATTGACCAAAGGAATTGAATCAAAAGTGCAGGAATAAACCTCAAATCTGTGGCCAATTGATCTTCAGCAAGGCCCCCAAATCCACTGAACTGGGTCAAAATAGTCTGTTCATTAAATGAGCATGGGAAAACTGGGTATCAATAATCAAAAGAATGAAAGAGGACCCTTACCTTATATGCTATACAAAGTTAACTCAAATTGGATCAAACACCTAAATATAAGAACCAGTACCATAAAGCTCCTATTAGAAAATTTAGGGAAACATCATCAAGACCTAATAATAGGAAGTAGCTTCCTAAACTTTACACCCAAAGCACAAGCAACAAAAGAAAAAAAAATAGATAAACAGGAATTCCCTAAAATCAAATGCTCTTGTGCCTCAAAAGACTTTGTCAAAAAGGTGAAGTGGCAGCCAACTCAAGGGGAGAAAATATTTGGAAATCACATGCTGGATAAAGGTTTGATATCATGTATATATATATATAAAAATTATACAACTCAACAACAAAATAACATACAACCCAATTATAAAATGGGCTAAAATATGAATAGACATTTTTCTGAAAAGCAAATACAGATGGCTAAAAAGCACATAAGGAGATGCTCATTTTCATTAGCTATAAGGGAAATGCAGATCAAGACTGCAATGAGATTATCACCTCACATCTATAAGAATGGCTGCTATTAAACAAACAGGAAACTACGAACGAGGATGTGGAGAAATTGTGACACTTATGCACTGCTGGTGGGAATGTATAACGGTATGGCTGCTATGGAAGACAGTTTGGCAGTTCCTTAGGAAACTAAACATTGGGTTGCCCTGAGACTCAGCAATGTCACTACTCAGTACATACCCAGAAGAGCTGAAAGCAATGACAGAGACATTTGCACACCAATGTTCATAGCAGTATTATTCACAATTGCCAAAAGATGGAAACAATCCAAGTGCCCATCAACAGACAAGTGGATTAACAAAATGTGGTATATGATGAACTGTTATGCAGAATGATATGACATCCTGAAGCACATGAGAAGACAGATGAGCTTTGACAACACAATGCTGAGTGAAGTAAGTCAGACACAAAAGAATAGATACTGAATGATTCCACTTTTATGACCATGGTAAAGGTAAAATCAGAGACTTATAATACAGAATAGAGGGGACCTAGAGATTGTAAGCTCTTATAGTAGTTACATTGAGTCCTGAGTCATAATTTTTATTTCTGGATTTTAAGAGGTAGTTTTGAACCTACAATTTTTGTAGCACATAATTGAACTTGTGTGACTAGATCATTTAAACAATCCAAACACAGGGAGCCCAGAATAAGAATGAAGGCATTTAATCTTACACAGTTTAGTGTAAGGCCTGGATACATCCCAGAATATATTAAACAGATAATCAAAAAGTTTGGCAAAGTCTCTTGAGGGATGGGAAAACAAAAATATGAAACTATGAAAATTTATCACTGGGGAAATCCCTGATACTGTGTCAAACATAGGGATACCACAATCTATAGGCCAAGATCTGGGTCATGAGGCTTGCTCTTATGAAGCTTGTGTATGTAATGGAGAAGCTTAGCCTACCTATAGGGATGACTTAAAGTTACTTCTGGAGAACTTCTTTTGTTACTTAGATGTGCCCTCTCTTTCTCTAAGCCCAGCTCTGCAAGTGAAACCATTGCTCTCCCCAGTATGTAGGACATGACCTCCAGGGGTGAAAGTCTCCCTAGTGGCATGGGAGATGACTCTCAGGGATTACCCTGGCCCTGGCACCATAGTATCTATGATCCCATCATGACCAAAAGGGGGAAAAGAAGTGGAAGAAGTAAGGTATCAGTGGCTGAGGGAGTTCAAATAAAGTCGAGAGGCTACACTGGAGGTCACTTTCATGAATGCTTCAGTTACACATTGCTACCTATTATAACGTGTCAACCCCCAACCCAAACCATTCCTGCCATGTCTCATATAAAATTCTATAAAGGTTCCATGCACTAGGGTAACTTTCCAGAAACCTACAACCTCCAGATGGGTCCCTGGAACTGAGAAGTCCTGAAATGAAGAGGGATCAGTCTCTCCAGAACATCAACTAGTTCCATCCCCCTATCCCATATTTTCAACAGCCCCTTCCAGCATGAGGAAGTTAGAATGGACATAACTGAAGTACTCTCAAAGAGTGGGGAAAAGATCAAAGTTGATGGTGGAGTTATACAGAGAAATTAAGGTTTAACAAATGAGTATCATTGCTGAATCATTATATTGATATTTCTTTTAATCTCCAGAATCTTAGAGCAGCTAGAATTAAAAACCTAAAATTGTGGAATTGTAACCCATACCATACTCTGAAATTTTTTCTAGAATTCATTGTTGTAATGTGCTTTGAAATTTATTGCATTTTTGCATATATGTTATTTTTCATTAAAAAAATGGTTGTGATGATAAATGCACAGCTATACAATGATAATTTTGAACCATGATTGTAAACTTTGGATAATTACATGACATGTGAATATATAACAATAAAAAAATAAATAATGCAAAAAAGTGTAAGTTGCAGATGTGATGCTTCTTTACTACTATGCTCTTCAGGGTGCATTTTCTAAAACCAAGGATATTTTCTTATACAACCAACATAAAATTACCAAAATTAGGACACTAACATTGACAAAGTACTATTATTTTACATACGGCCCTCATGCAAATTTCCCCAATTGTCCCAATAATGGGACAAGCTGCAAGGAGAAGCTAGGCTGTATTTTCCACATTTAGTTTGGAAATGTCTTCAGCTAAGTACCCCAGCCCACCACTTTTAAATTCTGCCTTCCATCCAACACCAGTAGTCAATTTTTCCAATTCTTTGCCATTTTAAAACAAGGATTGTTTTCCTTACAGTTTGCAATAATACGTGCATCATTTCTGTCTAAAGCCTCATTGGAAGAAACCTTAGTGTTCATATTTCTATCAATATTCTCTTCAAAGCAGTCCAGGCCCTTCCTATTCACCACTTCATAGTTCCTCCAGAATCTTTCCCCTAACCATATAAAAAACCATTCTAACACGCTTGGTATTTGTAAACCATAGCACCCTACTTGTCTGTTACCAAAATCTGTTTTAGTTTGCTAAAGCTGCCAGAATACAATATATCAGAAATGGGCTGGTTTTTATAAAGGGGGAAAACATACTTTTTTTGACTAGGGAATATTCAAGTCATACAGGTCATTCAATTGTTTCCAATTTTTTTTTTGTTTGTTTTGGTTACAGATTTGCTAATCCTGATTCTCAAAAATGTATTATCATAAATATAATTAAAATTTCCATAGCTTGCTTAACAAAAAAAAATGGATTGGCTTCTCTCAAGAAATGCCAAAATTTTTCAAAGCTGTTTTCTTTCTTTCATTTAAAGCAGTTTTATTTATACACCATACAACCCATCTGTCATGGTCAGGGACATGTGTCAACCTGGCCAAGTTGTGGTACCTGTTTGGGTGGGCAAGTGCTGGCCTGTCTGTTGCAATGAGGACACTTCATAGAATTAGATCATGATCATGTCAGCTGTATCTACAGCTGATTCCATTTGTAATCAGCCAAAGGGGAGTATCTTCTACAATGAGTGATGCTTAATCTAATCACGGGAAGCCTTCTAAGGAGGATTCAGAAGAGAGAGGCTCTCTTCCTGCTTTGGCTGGTGAGACTCTCCTGTGGAGTTCATCCAGACCCTCCATCAGAATTGTCAGCTTCACAGCCTGCCCTGCAGATTTTGGACTCTGCATTCCCACGGTCACGTGAGACACTTTTATAAATTTTATATTTGCGAGTGTTCCCTGTTGATTCTATTTCTCTACAGAACCCTAACTAATACACCATCTGAAAGGTTTGCTCTCAAAAAAATAAAAACCCTATTATTGACACAACCTTGGTGTGGTATCTCTGTTACAATTGATGAAAGAATATTGAAATATTACTGTTAACTGTAGTCCATAGTTTGCATTAGGTATATTTTTACCACATACCATCCTAGTATCAATACCTTATAATAGTGGCCTACATTTGTTCTAGTTCATGTAAGAACATTCTTATATTTTGATGAACTACATTCATCATTCACAACAGAGTTCACCGAGTTATACATTCCCCTGTTTTATCCTCTAGCTTTCTTTCTAGTGACATACATGACCCTAAATGTTCCCTTTCAACCACAATACCAACACAATTCAGTCCTGTTAATTACACTGATGATACTGTTGTACCCTCACCTTTATCCATTTCCAAACATTTGTAATTCCCCTTATTAAAAATTCTTCACAAATTGAACATCAGCTCCTCATTCTCTACCCTCATTCTATCTCCTGTTAACCTATATTGTTGATACTAATTCATGAGCCAAAGCTGTCTTCTTAAAACACCTATTACAAGGATACATAGCTTCAACATTTGATGGCCCAGTGTTGCATTCTCATTGGCCAGTTCCAGTGAATGAGTGTCTATGGGCAGCAAGGCTGAGATCTAAATACCACCATACTTTTGAGGGGGTGATGAGCATAAAGGATATCTTGAGATACCTGCAACAACTTGACTTTGATGTGAAAATATCTGTGAATTCTATGATTGACAAGGTCACAGGGACTATGATTTTTGCCAGCATTCTTAACTTAGACATATATATATATATTTTTTTTTTACTGATTCAATTTGGAATTCTATCTATAGAAACTTCAGGCATCCAAGAAGCACTGGTTAAGAACTCCTGAGCTAAACAAAGTGATAAATTAAGCAGAATTTATAACTCTCATGTATCAGCTATTTGATATAATTCCAGAGCTGCTAAAGACAGGACATTTTAAGAGAAAAGGAAAATATCTATTTGGTTTTTTCTATGTCAATTCTAAATAGTTGAAAATAGAATCCTGCCTGTTAGTTTCTGTCAAGAAATAAAAAATGGTTAAAAGGTGTTGAAAATACTTAGTAATGTTAAAAAAGACAAAAAAAATCTTATGCTAAGACATCTCTTTCAGCCCTTCCATTTCTGGGCATTAGCCCAGCCCAGGGTTTTTCTGCCTCATCACTTATGGTAGGAAAAAATTGATCTCTTGTTTATTATTCCTATCTTCAGTTTGGGGATGCTTTTTTATTTCCATTCTCATCTAAGTTTTGATGTTGAATTTTTAGTTTTTCTTAAGCTAATTGGAAAAAAGGAAGTTTAATTACCAGTATGTTAGCAATTAATTTTTTCCCATCACAAAACTCATTTAGCCCCAAAATGTGTTAACAGGGCTTTTAGTTCTCTGAAACAGAGCTATTAGAAATGAGGTTCCTGTTACCTATATCAAAAGACAAAAATCTTAAAAGTAAATAGGAATTAGGATACAATAAAAATTACACCTGGCTGGATGTCAAGTTTTGTGCTTTAATAAATTTAAATTATCCCAAATTTGGCACTTCGGTTACTGCATTCCTGAAACTCAGTTTTTCTTATGTGGAAAATGAGTGGTGATTTCTTAAGTGATCTCTAAGGTACTTTCTGCCTCTAAAAATTTTATAAGTCATGATTGTATCAAATACAGTCATGCAGTGGACGCTATTGATGAATTTCCTCCCCTGACTTGCCCACCCACCTAAGCTGCTGTCCCTATCCTTGGCTGTTATATGTAGCTGCTGTTATAAGTATTTCATGGTTGCCCCCATCTTAAGGGAATTACTCCATTCCCCTCAGCAGAACGGGAGACTGGAGCAGCTACACCCTTGAGGTTACAGCCTCCATCCAATAATAACTGACATATGGCACAAAAGTTTGGAGCCCTTTCCTCAAAGCGGGGCCAGTGGTGCAATGTGTGATCCAAAGTTTCCCACCTGGCCAGATTGAAGCTAATGTCCAAGTGAGACAATATGGTCACTGAGTTGGTTTTTTCGCCTTCACCATTCTGCCTCCCTCACTGCTTCCTGAGAGCACTCCCTTAACTAATCATTTAAACAAGAATATCCATCTCATTCTCTGCTTCTAGGGAACTTAACATGGATAGTATACTACAGTAGGCATGCATCAAATCTTTGTGGACAAACTGTGTGGATGAATGGAGGTAATCTGTTTAATGTTAATGATAAAAGGTATACAGATAAAGACAGAATGCCTCAGTTTTTAGCAATACTGTGTATTGGGAATATTTCTTAGGAAGCACTGTAAACATGCCTATAAACTTGTCTCTGTCTTTCCTGATAAAATTAATTCATTTCCAGAAGGAGTTTCCCACAAATTGGTATCCAGTGTTCTGCAGAGGATAGTCTAAGAAACCCTAAACTTGTTTCTAGTCCACAGCTCCAGCCACAAGTGATACAAATAATTAACTCAATATTTAGGAAGGAAAGAAAGGCTGGCAGCTCACATTCTCTTAGCTCAGCACCTTTGATTAATTATTTATTTCTAATATAAGGGCACATTATCAACTTATTAGCAACACCACATTAAGAATGTATGAGAAGCCAATGCAGTAAGTGCCTAAATGTGAGGCTAACTTTCAATTATTCAGTAATAGAGATGAGTGATGTAGATGAGTGAGTTGGAACAGATTGTACAACTTGTATCATGCCACAAAGAATCTGCTCTCATTTATAACACATCTTCTATTAACTAATAACACAGTTATTTTTTAAGTAGGAAAAGCTGTTGTATAAGTTTTAAACTTCTTATTGGAGAGAAATCCTCTGTAATTACTTCTGAAAACAATCACAGATACAAGTGATTCTCCTGTTTTGTAGGAACAGTAAAATTCTGGATAACACAGATGGATTATAGATTCACTGGTGCTTGGATCCTGCTCTCCATTCAGCTTTACTCATCAGCTTGGTAGACTAAAATTATTATGTTTTGGTGGGTGGGGAAAGTGTGTTTTTAGAAAGCACCTGTTTGGTGGTTGCATTAGTTTCCTGGGACTGCTGTAACAAATTACCACAAACTGAAGTGGCTTAAAACAACAGAATTTATTCTCTCACAGTTCTAGAGAAAAGACATCCAAAATCAAGGTATCAGTAGGGCTATATTTCCTATAGAAGCTCTAAGGGAGAAAATGTTCCATGCCACTTTTAGTTCCTGGTGGTTGCCAGCACCTCCAGCTTGTAGTCACATTGCTGTATTCTCTGCCTCCATCTTTATATCACCTTTTCTGTTTGTCTAACTCTGTGTGTTTCTTATAGGGACCCTTGTCATTGGATTTAGAGCCTACCTTGATAATCCAAGATGATCTCCTCCTCTCCAAATCCTTAACTGAATTACATTTGCAAAAGCCCTTTTTCCATATTTGGTATCATTAATAGGTCTGAGGACTAGGTCATGGACATCTTTTGGGGGCCCACCATTCAAAGTGATCATTTAGGATTTTTTCACTTATGTGTAAGATAAGTTGTTTACAGTATGAGTTCCACTGCTTTTATTTTTGTATTTCTTGTGAGAGTGCTGTTGTCCTAGTTTGCTAGCTGCCGGAATGCAACCCACCAGAGACGGATTGGCTTTTAATAAAAGGGGATTTATTTTGTTGGTTCTTCAGAGGAAAGGCAGCTAACTTTCCACTGAGGTTCTTTCTTACGTGGAAGGCACAGAATGGTCTCTGCTGGTATTCTCTCCAGGCCCCTGGGTTCCAACAACTTTCCCCGGGGTGACTTCTTTCTGCATCTCCAAAGGCCTGGGCTGAGCTGCTAGTGCTGAGATGAGGAATGCCAAGCTGCTTGGCTGTGCTACCTTGCGCACTCTCATTTAAGCACCAGCCAATTAAGTCAAACATCACTCATTGCAGCAGACACGCTTCCTAGCTGTAATTAGCAGATGTAATTAGCAACAGATGAGGTTCACGTACCATTGGCTTATGTCTGCAGCAACAAAACTAGGTATGCTCACCTGGCCAAGTTGACAACTGAATCTAACTAACACAGCTGTGGACTGAAAAAACTATTGCTTTGCATTAATATGGCTTTTCCTGTGCTTGAACTGCCACTTTTACATTATTGCAGGGTTTTATGTATGTACAGTCTAAACATACTGTAAGATTTAAGATTTATTTTAAGCCATCATGAAAAGAAAACTCAATATCTTCTGCTAATTAGAGAATATATTATTTTATTCTTCTGCTTATCAGAAAATACAAGATTTACTACATGGTCTTCAACCCAGGTAAGTCTGAATATTTTGACACTGAAAGAACTGTTTCTTAAGATATGTGTATTCCCCACAGTGGCTATTCCACACAATGTTAGAAAATGTTGAAAACTCCTCTTTTTGTCTTATAAATTTTAACTTTTATTTACATACTTAAAGAAAACAAAACTAAGTACTTACCTTATTTTTAAATAAGAGATAGGAGTTATGGACTCACCCCCTTTTCTAGCTTTTTTACTTTTTTGAAACTTGTATATACTAACTAACTACAATTTAATAGTTGTTACAGGCTATAGTGATGCTCCATTATATATACAGGCTGATGCGATCACTTGAGCTTTCAATTACAAACTTCAAATAAATAGAATATAGAGCCCTCTGATTAAAATAAATCTGAATCTTTTCATTAATATCCCACTTATTAAGGAAACACTTAGCAATGCTTAAAAGTTATTTGAAATTGCAATATGTTGAGTTTTAGTTCATAAGCCAGTAGGATATTAATATTAACTTTTCTGCACACAAACTGTACATTTTAAAGTTACTATGAGTATGACGTCAGTGAGGAGAATTTGGGGGTATTTTTCAGCAGGACTACTTTTTTCTGTTGTAATTATAATAAAGGTTTGTTTTTTCTTTTTTTTTTTTTTTGCATGGGCAGGTACCAGGAATCGAACCTGGGTCTCCAGCATGGCAGGCGAGAGCTCTGCCTGCTGCGCCACCATGGCCCACCATGTTGTAATTATAATTAAAGCCATTTCCTTAAGAGAAAAGTTGAGAAACCTCTGCTTTGTAATGAGTGAAAAGATAAAATGAACAAACTACATTTTGATATTTTGTCTTTTTTTTTAACCAAAAAAATCAGGATTATACCAAGAAATCCTGGGAAAATGGAAAGAAAGGAAGGAATGTTTTCTTTATGCATTATGTTTGCGAATATGTGATCCATGCCACCTATTAGAGAAAGCTTTCAGATCAACTTTATAAAGTACGGATTTCTTGTGCATGAGAAATGCATATATGATGATATTGGGTTGAAGCTCCTCAACTTGGAGGTCAGCTACAGGCTTTTTGTGGATGCCCTTTATCAGGTTGGGGAAGTTCCAGTCTATTCCTAGTTCGCTGAGAGTTTTTATCATGACTAGGTGTAAAATTCTGTCAAATGCTTTTTCTGCATCAATTGATCTGATGGTTTTTATTCTTTAGATTGTTAATGTGGTGGATTATAATTTTTGAATATTGAATCAACCTTGCTTTCCTGAGATAAGTCCCACTTGGTTGAGTGTATTATTTTTTTTATATACTGTTGAATTTGATCTGCTAATATTCTTTGTTGAGAATTTTGTTGCTGTTGAGAATTTTTGTGTCTATGTTTAAGAGGGTATTAGTGTATAGTTTTCTTTTCGTATAATATTATTACCTGGATTTGTTTGGTTTCATCTTCACATTTGAAGAGTATGCCCTCAATATCATATCAAGATTCAAGTCATTTTTTGAATTATGATACAGGACTGGGTTAAAGAGGCTCTTCACCACTTTAGACTTGTTCCTCCCAGGTGACACTGACCTGTGAATTTGGGGGGAATAGGTGTTCAACCATTTTCTACTTCAAGCCATCCATTCAACTTATATTTACTGAAAGGTCCATAAGAGTATGATGATCCATCTTCTCAAATGTTTCATTGGGTTTAAACTACTTTCATTATCTGCTCCAAAAATGAGTATGTAAGTCTCCTATTTTAGAAAAATGAATGAATTCAGAGTCCTAAAAGTAGCTGGCCTAATTGAATAGAGAATGGTTGACTGAAGACTCGGTTTTCATGCCAGCTGGGAGAAAAAAAAAACTGAAGATATGGAGTTTTTTCTTACAGAATAAAGAATACATTTTGAATAAGAGACTGTCACAAGATACTCTTTCCTCCATAATGTATGATAATGAGACTCAAGAGGGGGTGGCTTCTCTTAAAACTATACCTAATAACCCAATTACAGAGTTTTTGCTTCCTATTCCAGAAACTTTGAGCTCTGCTGGTTTGGAACTCTTAGTTCCCAGAAGAAAAATGCTTCCACTGGAAGATAAAATAATGATTCCATGGAATTGGAAGATGAAAATGCCACCTGGTTATTTGGAGCTCCTTATGCTACTAAATAATCAGGAAGGAAAAAAATTACTCTACTGGCTGGTTTAATTGATCTCAATTACCAAGGGGAAACTGAGTTGCTACTATACATGGGGTCAAGAAGTACTGCACCTGAAACCCAGGAAATTCTTAGGAGAGCCTTTTAGTATTTCTATGCCCTGAATTAATGGAAAAGTCAACAATCAAAAAAAAAAAAAAGGCAAAATTATTGAGAACACAGACCCTTCAGGAATATTTTGGGTCATTCACCAAATAAAGATTCCCTAGCACATGAGATAATTCCTGACAGCAGGAGAAATATGGAATGGATAGTGGAAGAAAGAAATCATAGATATCAACTACAGCCTCCTGGCCAGTTGCAGAAGCAATGACTGTAGTCTTTGCATATTTTTTTTTTAATTTTTTTTATTAATCAAAAAAAAGAAAAGAAATTAACGCAACATTTAGAAATCATTCCATTCTACAAATGCACTCAGTAATTCTTAGTATCATCACATAGATGTATGATCATCATTTCTTAGTACATCTGCATCACTTCAGGAAAAGAACTAGCAAAACAGCAGAAAAAGATATAGAATGTTAATATAGAGAAGAGAATTAAAATAATAATACTAATAAAATACATATATATATATATATAAAGGAAAAAGAAAAAAACAAAAACAAAAGATACCAACACACAAACAAACAAAAAACCATATTTCAGGTGCAGCTTCATTCAGTGTTCCAACCTAGTTACATTACACCTAGGTATTATTGTGCTGTCCATTTTTGAGTTTCTGTATCCAGTCCTGTTGCACAGTCTGTATCCCTTCAGCTCCAATCACCCATCATCCTACCCTGTTTCTAACTCCTGCTGGTCTCTGTTACCAATGATATATTCCAAGCTGATTCTCGAATGTCGGTTCACATCAGTGGGACCTTACAGTATTTGTCCTTTAGTTTTGGGCTAGACTCACTCGGCATAATGTTCTCTAGGTCCACCCATGTTACTACATGCTTCATAAGTTTAGTCTGTCTTAAAGCTGCATAATATTCCATCGTAGGTATACGCCACAGTTTGTTTAGCCACTCGTCTGTTGATGAACATTTTGGCTGTTTCCATCTCTTTGCAATTGTAGATAATGCTGCTATAAACACTGGTGTGCAAATGTCTGTCTGTGTCTTTGCCCTTAAGTCCTTTGAGTAGATACCTAGCAGTGGTATTGCTGGGTCGTAATCCATTCTGCCATTCTACGTCTTTTGATTGGGAAATTCAGTCCATTAACTTTTAGTATTATTACTGTTTGGATAATATTTTCCTCTACCATTTTGGCTTTTGTATTATATATATCATATCTGATTTTCCTTCTTTCTACACTTTACTCCACACCTCTCTTTTCTGTCTTTTCGTATCTGACTTTAGTGCTCCCTTTAGTATTTCTTGCAGAGCTGGTCTCTTGGTCACAAATTCTCTCAGTGACTTTTTGTCTATAAATGTTTTAATTTCTCCTTCATTTTTGAAGGACAATTTTGCTGGATATAGGAGTCTTGGTTGGCAGTTTTTCTCTTTTAGTAATTTAAATATATCATCCCACTGTCTTCTAGCTTCCATGGTTTCTGCTGAGAAATCTACACATAGTCTTATTGGGTTTCCCTTGTATGTGACAGATTGTTTTTCTCTTGCTGCTTTCAAGATCCTCTCTTTCTCTTTGACCTCTGACATTCTAACTAGTAAGTGTCTTGGAGAACGCCTATTTGGGTCTATTCTCTTTGGGGTGCGCTGCACTTCTTGGATCTGTATATTTAGGTCTTTCATAAGAGTTGGGAAATTTTCAGTGATAATTTCTTCCATTAGTTTTTCTCCTCCTTTTCCCTTCTCTTCTCCTTCTGGGACACCCACAACACGTATATTTGTGCGCTTCATATTGTCATTCAGTTCCCTGATCCCCTGCTCAAGTTTTTCCATTCTTTTCCCTATAGTTTCTGTTTCTTTTTGGAATTCAGATGTTCCATCCTCCAGTTCACTAATTGTAGCTTCTGTCTCTTTAGATCTACCATTGTAGGTATCCATTGTTTTTTCCATTTTTTCTTCTTTGTCCTTCACTCCCATAAGTTCTGTGATTTGTTTTTTCAGATTTTCTATTCCTTCTTTTTGTTCAGCCCATGTCTTCTTCATGTCCTCCCTCAATTTATTGATTTGGTTTTTGAAGACTTCTTCCATTTCTGTTCGTATATTCAGCATTAGTTGTCTCAGCTCCTGTATCTCATTTGAACTATTGATTTGTTCCTTTGACTGGGCCATATCTTCAATTTTCCGAGCGTCATCCATTATTTTCTGCTGGTTTCTGGGCATTTGATCAGATTTCCCTGGGTGTGGGACCCAGCTGGTTGAAAGGTTTTTCTGTGAAATCTCTGGGCTCTGTTTTTCTTTTCCTGCCCAGTAGGTGGCGCTCGTGGCGCTCGTCTGTCTGCACGGCAGTTGGCCCGGGAAACTGCACGTGAAGGCGGGGGTCGCTGGCCGCCGCGGCTTGGGAGAGTGCCGGTCCTAATTGCCCAGCTGGCCCGAAACGCCAAGCGTGACGGGAGAGCCCCGCTATCCAACGTTCCCAGTCAGACCGGGGAGCCACGTGCGTGGAGGGGACCCCAGTCGCCAGCCGCCCCGGCCGGGAAAACGCGCGCCCCTCGGGTATCTCACCGCAGCGGATTCTCCCTGCCTGTTCAGCTGTTCCAGAGTGGGGTACGCTGTCTTTTTGGTCTCTGTCGTGACTCCGGGAGCTGTTTCATATTGTTTCTGTTTCTTTAGTTGCTTTTCTGGAGGAGGAACTAAGACCCGCGCGTCTTACTAAGCCGCCATCTTCTCCGGAACGTCTTTGCATATTTTTTATTTGCTTATTATGTGTATGCATTTGTTTGTATATATTAAAAGTTTTATTTTGCTCTCTCCTTTCATTTATTAATTTATATGTAAGTTTTTGAAGGCTAAATTTATAGAATATTCAGTGGAACTTTGAATTGCAATACAGTAATTACAATAATTCTTGTAACTCTGTGCCTCCTCATTTTGGGAAGAGGGTAAGAACTTCTTGTTCTTGTGTATGAAGGATAGCTGCATCTTGTTGGATACAAAACTGGAGTTATTTTGTTGTTGAATTGTATATAGAAGCTGGGTAGCCAAGGGGTAGATTTTATAAGTGTCACTTTATTGTCTCTCAGCTTCAGTTCTTTGCCCTGCTTTGTGGTTCTGCAGGTGGACTCTGCAAACATTTTCCTTTGCCCACTAAGGAATTTTCTGCTTTTTCAGTAGAGGCTACTGGTATGACCCTGCAGGGCATTAGCAGCAGGAAGACACACTTTCTTTCCAGATTCCAGTTCTTATATATTATTATTACTCAGAGCAGGAGATCACCTGCTGGCCTGTCTAGAGGAGTTCCAGCTATGCCTTGAGGCTATCATCTCCTTTCAGTAGAGCTTCTGAGCAGCTCTGTCCTATCCAAACTCTCTGGCAATGGTGTGCCGCTTCTAGAGATTGGCTCCAGCCCACTCTAGCCTCTAGCAAATGTGGACCTCTTCTACATACTAGGGCCAGCCACACTCTCTGGCAACTTCCTTCCCATTGTCAGGCTGTATGTTCCTGTAGAATCCACCTTCTCTCTGAAGACTTCAGAATCTCAGTCTGGGATTCTTTATTTTTCTTTTATTGTCTGTTTCCACAGTTTAGAGGTAGCTGCTGTTTTTTGTTTTTGTTTTTTTTACACCTGGTACTTCTTGACCTATTTATTTGTTTAGTAGGAGATTCCATTCTACTAGCTAACAATTCTTTACATTTTTTCGTGTTGAAATAGCTGGTGTGGTTTCCACTTTCTGACTCATATTGTTTTTGAGAAGGAAATATCAAGTGAATTGCCTTTTGCTAAATTATTTATTAGGCTAGAAATAAGAATTCCCTATCAGATCCCACTGTATTTTATAGTGTACTTTTTGTTCTTTAAGTTCCTGTCCTAAAAAAGAGGATGTGCTAGGGAACCTGTTTTTATCCATTATAAAATAGTTCATAAATTGTATTAGTTGGTACAAATGAATCAGCAGCAAACTCTCTTTTTTTAGGTCTGTTATTTTCAGAGCTATAAAAAGCTCATTGTAATTCTTGATGATTAGGAGAAAATGTCATTCTTTTCGGTGGTAGGCCTTTTTAACAAAGGATTTGTGACTTACTTCTTAAATCTAAACACAATGCAAAGATTTTGAATGGCTTAAAAAAAAACCGTTACCATGTAACAATCAAGACGGAAACTACATTGGGAATTAGACTGAATTCCCTACTCCCATTAAAGGAAACTGTAAATTCCAGCTGAAATTCTAAAATGATTCTTAAACTTTGGTGTACATTCCAATCACCTGGTGAGCGTGTTAAAACAGGTTGCTTGACTGCATCCCAAGAGGCTCTAATTCAGTAGGTCTGAGACAGAGTCCCAACATTTGCGTTTTTGTTTTTGTTTTTTCAGAACAAGATTGGTTTATTTGGCTTTGGGACGCGGCGTGTTTCTGTCTCTTCTAGCTGCTGTCCTCCCGCCACGGCCCCTCGACCTGGAGGAGCTCTGGCTAGGCTCCGGCTCTGGCGGCTGCAGCTTTCTTCTCCCGCTGCTGCGGCTGCGGCTGCGGCTCCGGCTGGGGCTTCCGGCTCAGACTCGGGCTCCGGCCCCCTTTTCTTCCTCTGCTTCTTGAACTGCATCTTTTCACGTTTCACAAACGTGTGTTTGCAGGATGTCTTATTCCTGTAACTTCTTTTCCTCTCAGATTCCCCACTTCTTTTGTAAGAATGGTCTGAACTAGAACTTCTCCTCCTTGGCCTGTGGCGGAATTCGTGGTGGGTGCCCAGCCTCTCTCCCCTATATGCGTTCTCACCAAGAGAGGCGCCAGCTAGTCTGATCTGGGTACAAGTTTATGTATCTATTAGCTTCCCAAAATTCACTTTGGGATTTCTGAACACATGGAGAAAGTTGCAGTGTTTTCCTCTTGGGCGTTGTTGAATCTCAAATAAACCACCAACTGCCATTTTGCGCCGGGTCAGTGGGCAGAGTTCACACTGAAGCCGGCAGACAGGGCTGCCTGGCATTCTTCTTCCGATTGGTGCTGAACATATACATTACCCCTTAGATATCTAGAGGTTCCAAGTTGAAGCTGACCTTGAACTGAATCGCTTTCCCCGCGTTCTTGAACTCGGGGAGCACATCCTCATAGAATTCGAGCCATGGCCAGTAGGTTTCCTCCTCACTGTACTCCAGGCTGGTATCAGGCTTATAGCCATCCCGTTTGCGCAGCTCCATTCCAAACATCCTAAACATGGTTTTGATAGGAAGGGTGGGACTCGAGGCTGGGAATTTATGTTTAGGTGAACATCTATCTCCAAATCTGCAGGCGTCTGTTTTACTGTAGAATGGACAATTTGCTCCATCTTACTCTTAAATCCATGGGTGGTCCTGGGGTTTCCCATATGGTTCCATTTTCCAGCTCATTTTCAGCTTGATTCAGCATCTTCTGTGCAGCTTTCTCTCTTTCTTCTCCTGCAGTTTCTGCATCTCCTCTTCCCTCTCTTTTCTCTGCTGTTCTTCCCATTGTCCCCTTGACTTTCTCTCTCGTTCTTCCTGCCATCTTCTAAATGCATCTTTCTTTTCCTTCTTTATTCTGAATTCTTCTTGTGCCTTCTGCTCCCTCAGCAACCTCTCCATCTTCAACAGCTTAGTTGTTCTTCAATAAAAGCATCCTCTTCCTCCTTCTGTGAGAGCCCTGAATCTCTCAGTCCAGCGAGTTCCTGCCGATGCTCCTTTTGTTTCTCCTTCTTTAGGGCAGCCCTGTGCTTTCAATTTCTTTGGAAACAGCCTCTTCCCAGGCACAGCCATTTTGCCAGCTCCGCATTTGTATTTTTAAGAAATTCCAAAGTCATGTTCACTTGTGATCACACATTGTGAGAACCACTGTTTTAGGGTAAGAGTAGGTCCAGGACCTTTCCCCCTATTTAATACGAAACTATTTTACTTGCTTTTATTATCATGGGATCCATACTTTTTTGATACAGTATTCTGCTTTCGATTCCTGTAACTCTTTTTCTAATGTTTCTGAACCTTGGCAATTTTTTTTCTTTTCTTTTCCTCAAATATTTGGCCTTAACATCTCTCATTGCTATGGTCTTCCCATTCATTGCTTGCTTCAAGGCCCACTGTCATGTTAAATTTCATTTCAGCTTCTTAGCCAATGCTCCCTTTTTTCCCTGCCTTTTTATATCCTTCTTCCTAAGAACACAGACAGTCCTCTACTGCCAGTAAGGGATGTCAGGTGTCGGATTTGGAAAGATGAGTTTAGGATGTGTTGATCTTTCCAGGATAATATATACTGGGAATCAGAAGAACATAACATTCTCTAACAATTATTTCAGAATCTTTAGGATCATCTATTTCAGAAATCAAAGGAATAGATCCTCTTGACTCTTCTGAAAATTGGGTAAACTTGTTTTAACTCCTGCCCTGCATCCATTTTTTTTCATAGCCCATCAAACATCACTGTTCATTCAAGTGAGTTCTTGTTATACTATTTTGCCTTCTTCACCCTGCCTAGTCTACCCTTAAAGATCCTGTTCAGCCTCTGGGATCTCAATAGTGCCTTCTTTGAGAATCTTTTCTGGATGTCCTTTTCCACATGGGCACAACTAATATGTAACTAGAGTTTATGCACCTGGCACATAACGTATCCAAGTTAGGCTGTTTCGTCTCGTTTAGAGTGTTAACACATTCCTTACAACCTCTTCTTTTACTGTGGTTCTCTATTTCTTACTGATATTTATTCATGATTGCAAATCAAAAGATTATTCTCCTTGACGAAAAACATGAGAGCAACATAAGAAGCAAGGAGTAAGCATTTTCTGTCATTAGCACCTTATGGGCTGTCTCTGAGACCATCCAGTCAAGCCCATGTTTGTGCCATTTGCCTAATACACATAAAGAACATATTTGCAATACTTTCTCTTAGTTTTGACTCAAGACTCTTTACTGATTGCCTTGGTTCCTGATGCATTTCCTCACCTCCTGTTTGTGATCTCACCTTTACCCCTAGCCCTAATGATTGATATTGTTCCTCTAGTGCTAACTGGGTGATTACATCTGTCTACTCCGATCATATCTGTGGCTACTCTGAGTAAGCCTTTTATCTGTGACCATTGCATAGACTTAGTAAATTAGTTTCACAGAAATTGGGTTTGAAGAGTAGCAAAAGTGAACACCCTCATATATCACCTTATACAATTTTATAAATTTTCAGCAAAGAATAATAGAAGTTATGAGGTTAGGGCAGCCTTTCTCAGCCAGTTCCATGAGGAAATTAAGCATTAACGCACAAATGCATCCATTATATGTAATACATTACCTTCTCTTCAATGCATCTAGAGTGGTACTGGTTATGTATTATCTTAGGACAATAGAAAAAAATCATCACTTAAATAATTTTCCATGTTCTGGCTCAGATGAACAGTGAAAGGGCTTCTTGAATCCCTCAGAGGACATGTATTTGGGTGGTGGTGATAGTTTTCTGATTGTCTAGGAGAAGGTGCTGCGATATCTACAGTTGGGCAGAGGCAGACTTAACCTTAAGCTTTGGGTCACTCAATTGCATGAGCCTCTGCCAAGATTTTGGGAGAGACCCTGAAAATTTTGAATTCCTAAATTTGTATTTCTTCTTAAGTAGGGTCGCACCAAATTAAATAAGTTTAGAGCCTATAAAATCTCTATTTGTGCTGCTCTTATATCTTTAACCATGCCCCCCTTGAAGCACCAGGATAATTACTGTATGTGGTTTTAAAAACTATGCTAAGCAAATTATTTTACTTGGATCATCATACAGTTGTAAGCACAATTTTTACTTTACAGACATCAATTTGTATACAATCCAAAGTTTATTTTGTTAGTTTCTTATTGCTGTTGTAATAACATCCAAATTTAGTGTAAAACAATAAAAATGTATTGTCTTCCCATAGTGTAGGTCAGAAGTCTCACTGGTCTAAAATGAAGGTGTCTGCATGGTTGAATTCCTTGTGGATGATCTAGGGGAAAATTCATTCCTTTCCTTTTATGGCTTCTAGAGGCTGCCTCCATATGTTGGTTCTGGACCATTCCTCAATTTCAAAGCCAGTAGTAGATCACCTTTTCTCCTTTCTGATTTCTTCTTCTGTTGTCACATCTCCTTTTTTCACCCTAATGCCTCCCTCTTATAAGGAACCTATGATTACAGTGGGCCTCCCAGATAATCCAGGGTAATCTCCCCATTTCAGGATCATTAAGTAAATCATATCTGCAAAGTTCCTTTTGCCATTTAAGCTAACATATTTATAAGTTCCAGTAGGACTTAGACATTCTGAGAGTCCATTATTCAGCCCACCCCATGGATGTCATCAAACTTAAGAACTTTTATGCTGCAAGTGATACCATTGCGAAAGTGAAAAGACGACTCATAGAATGGGAGAAAATACCTGGGAACAATATATCTCAAAAGGGACTTGTACCCAGAATATATAAAAAAAACTCTTACAACTCAAAAATAAAACGAAAAATAAACTGTATCAGTCAGGTTTTCCAGAAAAACAGAACCAACAGGATATATATACATCTAAAGAGATTTATTGTAAGGATTCGGCTCACATGACTGAGGGGGCTGGCAAGTCTGAGTTCTGTAGGACAGGTTGGAGTGATGTTGAAGTCTTAAGTCTGCATCTATAGGGGAGGCCAGGGAAGAGTGGAGGGTGTAGGCTTTAGGCAGAATTGCTTCTGCTTCTTGAAATCCTACATTTCTCCCTTTTAGGACTTCCAGTTGATTGGATGAGGCTCACCCACCTTCCTAAGGGTAATCGCCTTTACTAAAAGACAGATGATTATCAATGCCAGTCACATCTGTGAAATACCTCCACAGTAAGAACTAGGCCAATGTTTGACCAAACAACTGGACACTATAACCTAGACAAGTTGACACATAAAATTAATCATCACCATTAAATAAAAATGACTAGGTCATCTACATGAAAAGTGGCACAGCAATCATGTCTCATTGCCACTATTTAACAATGACCAGTCTGCAAATATGCAGAAGGAGAGAGCAGGTCTGTCTGGGGTCTACTATATGCAGGTCCTAGCCTCATGAACCAGAACTTGACCTTCTTTTTCTTTCTCTCCCTCCCTTCTTCCCTCCCTCCCTTCTTTTGTCAACTATAATAGAAAAGTAAGGAAGAAGGAGGGAAAAGACAGCGGAGGCAGACAAGAAGGAAAAAAGGAAGCAATATTTTATGCATAGTATTTAAAATATAATATCAAGGAATTCTTTAGGCATATTGCTACATTTTGACTCTGTCCTTTTGTGCTTTTATTTCATCTCCTATATACACACACACATATATATTGTATTAAATGTGAGATTACCAAAAAGTTTTCTGGGAAGCATGTTCTTTCATTTGTTATCTCCCCACTTGCTCACTCATGCAGGTGCTAAACCAATGTCAATGTACTAGAGACCATATACTCAGTATTAGTGTGATTACTAGCACCATTTGAACTACATAATGATAAATGTATTTCTGGAATTCCAAACCCTCTTAATCTATGTAAGAGTGCTATGTTTTTAATCTGAAGTTTTCAAAATACATTTCTTTAAGAAAAATTATCTAATTTAAATTTTAGATTTAAAAATTAGATTATGCCCAGACTTTTCCTTTAGAGATATTACAAACCCTAAAATAACAAAAATTTAAGCTTTTTAATGCTGTCTTTCCTATATTATCTCCTGCTATTCCCACCTTCACACCTTATGTTCCAACAAAATTGAGTTCTTGTAATTCTCTAATCCAGTCAGTTAACTTCATGGTTAGTGATAGGAGTTAAACACACAGACAAAGATACAGCTTCCATAACATATGCATATAGATTTCCCACCTTATGGAAGCTTACATTGTGAATAAACATGTCAAAAATATTGGTAGTGGGTTTTCAATTCTAAAAGGAGAAGGATATTTAATTATAGTAACAGTTTTTAACTTCAACAATGAAATGAAACAAAGAAACAAATATCCTGGAATTAAGATTCAAAAAACATTTATCATTGTAGAATAGTGCAAAGACTGGATGTTGGAACTTGCTGGCACTGGCAATCTTTGTCATTCCTGTAAAAGGATTATAAATAAAGCCATGAATAAACAGATACTAAATAGAACTCCTAGGATTGCAGTTGTCTGCCTTATTTTTGGACAGTTACTGATAGCAGTTAATGGGAAATGTAATTTTGACTGTCCCATAGGAAATAAGATCCTGTATTGGTTTTCCCCAATGGGAAGAAAATATTTTTATCTGGGAAGCAGAATGGAAAGCGAATCTTATATAAATAACATTTAAAACAAAGTTATTGATACTTCCTGGAAGATGGCGGCTTAGTAAGACGCGCGGACCTTAGTTTCTTCTCCAGGACACCTACTAGGGGAGTAGAAACGATACAGAAAGCGCCCAAAGCCACAACAGAGATAAAAAAGACAGCGTACCCCATCCTGGAACGGCTGGCTGGCTGAGAGAAGCAGCTCGGGTGAGATCACCGAGGCGCGCGGGCCTTACCGGGCGGGGTGGCAAGCGGCCGGAGTTACTCCCTTCCCCCTTCCCGGGCCGGCTGGGAGAATTGGAGAGGTGGTCCCCTGAAACCAAGGCGACTGGCGCCTACACCACGCGCAGCCCCCGGACCAACTGAGAGAATTGGATCGGAAACCCCCAGGCCGCGGAGAACGGTGACCCCGTGACTCCCGGGGAACGTGCACTCTCTCGGGCGGGCCGCTGCCGCTGGCGCCCTCCCGCCACGCGTGTTGCCCAGGGCCGACTAGGAAATTCGGACGGGCTCTTTCCCTGGCTGCGGCGACCAGCAACCCTCCCTGCGTTCGGACCCCGGGCCGGCTCAAGCCGCTTCGGCTAGCGAACCCCCAGGACGGCGAGAGTTTTCCAAAGTTTAAGGTCCCACAGCACCTTTTACTGGTGGGACCCGCAGACAAACGTGTGCCACGAGCGCCACCTACTGGGCAGGATAAGAAAAACAGAACCCAGAGATTTCACAGAAAAATATTACAACCTTGCTGGGTCCAACACCAAGAGAAACCTGAATAAATGCCCAGACGCCAGCAGCAGAAGATAACTGTCCACGCTCAAAAGATTGAGAATATGGCTCAGTCAAAGGAACAAACCAATAGCTCAAATGAGACACAAGAGCTGAGACAACTAATGCTGAATATACGAACAGAAATGGAAAACCTCTTCAAAAATGAAATCGATAAATTGAGGGAGGACATGAAGAGGACATGGGCTGAACATAAAGAAGAAATAGAAAAACTGAAAAAACAAATCGCAGAACTTATGGAAGTGAAGGATAAAGTAGCAAACATAGAAAAAATAATGGATAGCTACAATGATAGATTTAAAGAGACAGAAGATAGAATTAGTGATTTGGAGGATGGAACATCTGAATTCCAAAAAGAAACAGAAACTATAGGGAAAAGAATGGAAAAATTTGAACAGGGTATCAGGGAACTCAAGGACAATATGAACCGCACAAATATACGTGTTGTGGGTGTCCCAGAAGGAGAAGAGAAGGGAAAAGGAGGAGAAAAACTAATGGAAGAAATTATCACTGAAAATTTCCCAACTCTTATGAAAGACCTAAAATTACAGATCCAAGAAGTGCAGCGCACCCCAAAGAGATTAGACCCAAATAGGCGTTCTCCAAGACACTTACTAGTTAGAATGTCAGAGGTCAAAGAGAAAGAGAAGATCTTGAAAGCAGCAAGAGAAAAACAATCCATTACATACAAGGGAAACCCAATAAGACTTTGTGTAGATTTCTCAGCAGAAACCATGGAAGCTAGAAGACAGTGGGATGATATATTTAAAATACTAAAAGAGAAAAACTGCCAACCAAGACTCCTATATCCAGCAAAATTATCCTTCAAAAATGAGGGAGAAATTAAAACATTCTCAGACAAAAAGTCACTGAAAGAATTTGTGACCAAGAGACCAGCTCTGCAAGAAATACTAAAGGGAGCACTAGAGTCAGATACAAAAAGACAGAAGAGAGAGATATGGAAAAGAGTGTAGAAAGAAGGAAAATCAGATATGATATATATAATACAAAAGGCAAAATGTTAGAGGAAAATATTATCCAAACAGTAATAACACTAAATGTCAATGGACTGAATTCCCCAATCAAAAGACATAGATTGGCAGAATGGATTAAAAAACAGGATCCTTCTATATGCTGTCTACAGGAAACACATCTCAGACCCAAAGATAAACATAGGTTGAAAGTGAAAGGTTGGGAAAAGATATTTCATGCAAATAACAACCAGAAAAGAGCAGGAGTGGCTATACTAATATCCAACAAATTAGACTTCAAATGTAAAACAGTTAAAAGAGACAAAGAAGGACACTATATACTAATAAAAGGAACAATTAAACAAGAAGACATAACAATCATAAATATTTACGCACCGAATCAGAATGCCCCAAAATACGTGAGGAATATACTGCAAACACTGAAAAGGGAAATAGACTCATATACCATAATAGTTGGAGACTTCAACTCACCACTCTCATCAAGGGACAGAACATCTAGACAGAGGATCAACAAAGAAATAGAGAATCTGAATATTACTATAAATGAACTAGACTTAATAGACATTTATAGGACATTACATCCCACAACAGCAGGATACACCTTTTTCTCAAGTGCTCATGGATCATTCTCAAAGATAGACCATATGCTGGGTCACAAAGCAAGTCTTAACAAATTTAAAAAGATTGAAATCTTACACAACACTTTCTCGGACCATAAAGGAATGATGTTGGAAATCAATAATAGGCAGAGTGCCAGAAAATTCACAAATACGGGAGGCTCAACAACACACTCCTAAACAACGACTGGGTCAAAGAAGAAATTGCAAGAGAAATTAGCAAATACCTCGAGGCGAATGAAAATGAAAACACAACATATCAAAACTTATGGGACGCAGCAAAGGCAGTGCTAAGAGGGAAATTTATTGCTCTAAATGCCTATATCAGAAAAGAAGAAAAGGCAAAAATTCAGGAATTAACTATCCATTTGGAAGAACTGGAGAAAGAACAGCAAGCTAACCCCAAAGCAAGCAAAAGGAAAGAAATAACAAAGATTAGAGCACAAATAAATGAAATTGAAAACATGAAAACAATAGAGAAAATCAATAAGGCCAGAAGTTGGTTCTATGAAAAAATCAATAAGATTGATGGGCCCTTAGCAAGACTGACAAAAAGAAGAAGAGAGAGGATGCAAATAAAAAAGATCAGAAATGGAAGAGGAGACATAACTACTGACCTCACAGAAATAAAGGAGGTAATAACAGGATACTATGAACAACTTTACGCTAATAAATACAACAATTTAGAGGAAATGGATGGGTTCCTGGAAAGACATGAACAACCAACTTTGACTCAAGAAGACATAGATGACCTCAACAAACCAATCACAAGTAAAGAAATTGAATTAGTCATTCAAAAGCTTCCTAAAAAGAAAAGTCCAGGACCAGATGGCTTCACATGTGAATTCTACCAAACGTTCCAGAAAGAATTAGTACCAATTCTCTTCAAACTCTTCAAAAAAATCGAAGTGGAGGGAAAACTACCTAATTCATTCTATGAAGCCAACATCACCCTCATACCAAAACCAGGCAAAGATATTACAAAAAAAGAAAACTACAGGCCAATCTCTCTGATGAATACAGATGCAAAAATCCTCAATAAAATTCTAGCAAATCGTATCCAACAACACATTAAAAGAATTATACATCATGACCAAGTAGGATTCATCCCAGGTATGCAAGGATGGTTCAACATAAGAAAATCAATTAATGTAATACACCATATCAACAAATCAAAGCAGAAAAATCACATGATCATCTCAATTGATGCAGAGAAGGCATTCGACAAGATTCAACATCCTTTCCTGTTGAAAACACTTCAAAAGATAGGAATACAAGGGAACTTCCTTAAAATGATAGAGGGAATATATGAAAAACCCATAGCTAATATCATCCTCAATGGGGAAAAATTGAAAACTTTCCCCCTAAGATCAGGAACAAGACAAGGATGTCCACTATCACCACTATTATTCAACATTGTGTTGGAGGTTCTAGCCAGAGCAATTAGACAAGAAAAAGAAATACAAGGCATCAAAATTGGAAAGGAAGAAGTAAAACTATCACTGTTTGCAGACGATATGATACTATACGTCGAAAACCCGGAAAAATCCACAACAAAACTACTAGAGCTAATAAATGAGTACAGCAAAGTAGCAGGTTACAAGATCAATATTCAAAAATCTGTAGCATTTCTATACACTAGTAATGAACAAGCTGAGGGGGAAATCAAGAAACAAATCCCATTTACAATTGCAACTAAAAGAATAAAATACCTAGAAATAAATTTAACTAAAGAGACAAAAAACCTATATAAAGAAAACTACAAAAAACTGCTAAAAGAAATCACAGAAGACCTAAATAGATGGAAGGGCATACCGTGTTCATGGATTGGAAGACTAAATATAGTTAAGATGTCAATCCTACCTAAATTGATTTACAGATTCAATGCAATACCAATCAAAATCCCAACAACTTATTTTTCAGAAATAGAAAAACCAATAAGCAAATTTATCTGGAAGGGCAGGGTGCCCCGAATTGCTAAAAACATCTTGAGGAAAAAAAACGAAGCTGGAGGTCTCACGCTGCCTGACTTTAAGGCATATTATGAAGCCACAGTGGTCAAAACAGCATGGTATTGGCATAAAGATAGATATATCGACCAATGGAATCGAATAGAGTGCTCAGATATAGACCCTCTCATCTATGGACATTTGATCTTTGATAAGGCAGTCAAGCCAACTCACCTGGGACAGAGCAGTCTCTTCAATAAATGGTGCCTAGAGAACTGGATATCCATATGCAAAAGAATGAAAGAAGACCCATCTCTCACACCCTATACAAAAGTTAACTCAAAATGGATCAAAAATCTAAACATTAGGTCTAAGACCATAAAACAGTTAGAGGAAAATGTTGGGAGATATCTTATGGATCTTACAACTGGAGGCGGTTTTATGGACCTTAAACCTAAAGCAAGAGCACTGAAGAAGGAAATAAATAAATGGGAACTCCTCAAAATTAAACACTTTTGTGCATCAAAGAACTTCATCAAGAAAGTAGAAAGACAGCCTTCACAATGGGAGACAATATTTGGAAATGATATATCAGATAAAGGTCTAGTATCCAGAATTTATAAAGAGATTGTTCATCTCAACAACAAAAAGACAGCCAACCCAATTACAAAATGGGAAAAAGACTTGAACAGACACCTCTCAGAAGAGGAAATACGGATGGCCAAGAGGCACATGAAGAGATGCTCAATGTCCCTGGCCATTAGAGAAATGCAAATCAAAACCACAATGAGATATCATCTCACACCCACCAGAATGGCCATTATCAACAAAACAGAAAATGACAAGTGCTGGAGAGGATGCGGAGAAAGAGGCACACTTATCCACTGTTGGTGGGAATGTCAAAGGGTGCAACCACTGTGGAAGGCAGTTTGGCGGTTCCTCAAAAAGCTGAATATAGAATTGCCATACGACCCAGCAATACCATTGCTAGGTATCTACTCAAAGGACTTAAGGGCAAAGACACAAACGGACATTTGCACACCAATGTTTATAGCAGCGTTATTTACAATTGCAAAGAGATGGAAACAGCCAAAATCTCCATCAACAGAAGAGTGGCTAAACAAACTGTGGTATATACATACGATGGAATATTATGCAGCTTTAAGACAAGATAAACTTATGAACCATGTAATAACATGGATGGACCTAGAGAATATTATGCTGAGTGAATCCAGCCAAAAACTAAAGGACAAATACTGTATGGTCCCACTGATGTGAACGGACATTCGAGAATAAACTTGAAATATGTCATTGGTAACAGAGTTCAGCAGGAGTTAGAAACAGGGTAAGACAATGGGTAATTGAAGCTGAAGGGATACAGACTGTGCAACAGGACTAGATACAAAAACTCAAAAATGGACAGCACAATAATACCTAATTGTAAAGTAATAGTGTTAAAACACTGAATGAAGCTGCATCTGAGCTATAGGTTTTTGTTTTGTTTTGTTTTGTTTTGTTTTGATTTTACTATTATTACTTTTATTTTTTTCTCTATATTAACATTCTATATCTTTTTCAGTTATGTTGCTAGTTCTTCTAAACCAATGCAAATGTACTAAGAAATGATGATCATGCATCTATGTGATGATGTTAAGAATTAATGATTGCATGTGTAGAATGGTATGATCTCTAAATGTTGGGTTAATTTCTTTTTTTCCGTTAATTAAAAAAAAAAAAAAAGAGAAGGGATAATTGGAGCTGAAGGGATACAGACTGTACAACGGGACTGGATATAAAAACTCAGAAATGGACAGCACAATACTACCCAATTGTAATGCAATTATGTTAAAACACTGAATGAAGCTGCATGTGAGGTATAGGTTTTTTGTTTTTGTTTTTTTTGTTTTTTTTTCTTTCTATTATTGTTTTAATTCTTATTCTGTTGTCTTTTTATTTCTTTTTCTAAATTGATGCAAATGTACTAAGAAATGATGAATATGCAACTATGTGATGTTATTAAGAATTACTGATTGTACATGTAGATTGGAATGATTTCTAATTGTTTTGTTAATTCTTTTTTTAATTAATAAAAAAAATCATAAAATCAAAAAAAAAAAAAAAAAAAACAAAGTTATTGATTTTAGACTTAACTGTAGCTTATGTTCAAAATAATAAGAAGCCTACAAGAGAAATGACCAAAACAGCAACAACAACAACAAAACCCCAAATACGGGTTACTTGCACAAGTCATTACAGGAAGTTTATTGGATGGTAAAATGTGTCCCTTATAAAGGTTGCTAGAGAGAAAAGAGAATGAGTCACAAACCATCTCAGTAGAGCTATAAATTGGGGAAATTCCCCAGAACTTTGTGTGTGGAGAGAAGGGGGTGGGATGTGTTAATGCTCAGCCAACAAGCAACTAGCAACAGAGGACAGTGACTCTGCAGGAGAGGAAGTGACTCAAACATTGGGAAAGACAAGCCTGAGATATGCATGTACAAAGAGCACATGACAGCCTCCATTGTCAGACCATCTTTCTCTTATTGTTCTTAAACACTACTCCTTGATTTTCACATTAAGACTGTATTTGTGTGAAAATATTGGCTGACCCACTGGAGTGAAGGCTTAGTAAAGCAAGGTAAGGCTGTGGTGTTCTCCTTTCCCCCAATTGTTATGGGGCTTCATAAAGTGAAGTTATACAAGATCACTTTGGGGAAAATAAGAGAAAAAGTAATCCGAGGCTAATTCAAGATTAGAAAAGATACAAAAATTTTGACAGCTTGAATGGTCTTTTAGGAAAGATCTAAAACTCAAAAAGAACTGAGAAAACTACAGAGTGTAACCATAGTCCAGATAAGAGAGAGCATCATAAACAAGAAAGAAACTGAGGGAAATCATTCAGTATGAGGAAGCCTAAGGACCTCAATTATTACTGTGCATTTCAGTGCCTCTCAAAACAGAAAACTGGGCAAATAACTCTCATCTCTTTCAGTAGTCTGAGTTATTTCTGAAGGTAAGGAATCCTGTAGCCAAAAAATTAGAAGACAAAATGAAATCTAACTTGATCTTTTGATGTTGATCAGGTCTCAGTAAGAAAAGTCTTATTTTGTTAGAAATAATTTCCTGGTCCATTAGGTTGTCTGATGCCTATTATAACCCAACCTAATCCACACATGAGAGTTGTATTCTAATTCAAAAAGTTTTTTTGTTCTATAGACAAAAGCATGAAACTACTTTTAGAAGTAAGATGTTGATCCTAGGTTATCATTTTCTCTCCTATTCCTCCAAAGAAAGTGGATAGCTTTCTAACAAATCTCCCCTCTTGAGGCCTACTAGGAAATTCCAACCATCTTTCCTTACCTGAATTACATATTGGTATCCTGGTATATACTTAACCTCCCCCAAGATGTTGTATTCATAAAACAAACAAACAGGATGAAATGAAAAAAGCACAAAGAAAAACTCTTGGAAAATTAACATTATGATAAAATAAAAACTTTGATAGAAGAGATGAAAGATAAATTAAGAAAATCCAAAAATAAGACATAAAACAAAGAGAAAGTTACTGGTAAAGAAAACATAATAGATCCTAAGAATCAAGGTTGGAGAACATCTGAAGAAACAGGAGTTCCAGAAAAACAAGAAAATTTTCTCGAACTGAAGGTCATGAGTCTCCAGATTTAAAGGATCCATTGAGTATCTGCAGAATAAACAAAAAAGATCCATATCAAGGTATATTGCCATGAAATTTTACTACATCAGGGATGAAAATTCTTACTTTTAAAAAATTAAAAAGTTTTTTTATTAGAGAAGTTGTAGGTTTATGTAACAATCATGCATAAAATACAGGATTTCCATACACCACCCCACCACCAACGTTTGCATTAGTATGGAAAATTTGTTACAATTGATAACGCTTTGTTTGTAATTCTATTTTGTAACAGTAGCTGCATTTGTTACAATTGATGAAAGATGATTAAGTAGTGCTATAACTATTGCCCATAGTTTACTAGGGGCATTTCCCCCCATATTCCTAACCAGCTATTATTATTTCTTTCTCTTTTCATGCATGTCTTTATTTCATTACTCATTTCCCCATATATTGGATAATGGGAGTGTCAGTCACAAGGTTTTTACGATTACATGGTTACATAATAAAAGCTATCTATTAATATAATCATTATTAGGGATCAAGGCTACTGGATTACAGTTCAACAGTTTCAGGAATTTCCTTCTGGTTTTTCTAATGCACTAGAAACTAAAAAGAAAATCCATATAATATGTTATACTACACAATAAAAAAAAGTTAAAAAAAAAAAAGAAGTTAGAATGGGCATAGCCCACACATACCCCTATAGTGTGTGAGAAAGATTAGAGGTGATGATGGAGTTATACAGAGAAAGTTGGGTTTAACAAATGAGTGCTGAATCATTTTACTAATATTTCTTCTAGCCTCCAGTACCTTCGAACAGCTAGAAATAAAAACCTAATATTGTGGAATTGTAACTCACAACAAACTGTGAAATCTGTTCTACAGCTACTTGTTGTGATGTGCTTTGAAATGTATTCCTTTTAGGTATATATGTTATTCAAAGAGAAGAAGTGTAACAGAGAAGATAGGATTTAACAAATGAATATGACTGCTGAATCAATATTTGATATTTCTGTCAGTCTCCATGTTTTGGAGGGGCTAGAAGGAAAAACCTGAAATTGTGGAACTGTAACCCATAACAAACTGTGAAATCTGTTCCATAACTACTTGTTAAAATGTTCACTGAAATTTATTGCTTTTTTGTATGTATTACACAATAAAAGAAAGTTAAAAAATCTATATAATGAGTTAATAGTCATAATCCTTTGTTAAATTCTAATTTCTCAATTACACCTCTTCCCTCTTATTTGATCATTCTCTAAATCATTAGCAATATCTGGGCAATGACCATTTAACTTCGTGCTGCAAAGGGGTGTTAACCTTGTGGGTTAGAGGAATGAAACTGGTTGATTTTCTTGGAAAGACTGGTACCTCTTAGTTTCAAGGCTTATCTGGCATAGGAACAATCTGGAGGTTTTAAGTTTCTGAAAAAATAAAATAAACTTACTAAATAAAACTTTTACAGAGTCTTAGATAAAGCCCAGGGTGTTCTTTAGGGTTTTCAGGAATGCTGTTCATTGGGGCTTGGCAATTTGCAATATCTGGATGAAGCTTGCATAAGAGTAGCTTCCAAAATAACCTCTTGACTTTATTTGAAATCTCTTAGCCACTGAAACCTTATTTTTTTTCATTTCTTTTCCCCCTTTTGGTCAAGAAGGCATTCCAAATTCTATGATGCCAGAGCCACATCACTGGGAGTCATGTCTCACATTGCCAGGGAGACTTACACCCCTGGGAGTCACGTTCCATGAATGGAGGATAGAGAGTTTATTTGCAGGGTTGGCTTAGAGAAAGGCCATATCTGAGCATCTGAGCATAAAAGAGGTTCTCTGAGGGGTAACTCAGGCATAATTATCAGTAGGCTTAGCTTTGCCATTGCAGAAATGTTTCATAAAGGTGAGCCTCAAGATCAAGGGCTTGGCTTATTAAATTGCGAATTCATAATACTTGAGAGAATATCATGAATTCCCCAAGTGGAGAATGAAAAATCTTAAAAGCTGCTTTAAAAACCAGTTCATGGGTGGTATGACAGTGGTGCAGTGGCAGCGTTCTTGCCTGCTGTGCTGGAGACCAGGGTTCAATTCCCAGTGCCTGCCCATGTTAAAAACAAACAAACAAACAAACCAGTTTATGGGTACACAGGTGGTTCAGTGGTAGAATACTCACCTTCCATGTGGGAGACCCAGGTTTGAGTCCCAGACCATGCCCTCCCCAAAACAAACAAACAAACAAAAAAATCATCACATGCAAGAGAATAGAAATCAGCATGCATTAGACTGGGCAGCAATCTAGCCACTCGGAGATCAGTGAGGCTATATACTTAAAAATTTTGTGAGACAATGATTTTTAACAGTTAAGTATGAGGGTCAATAAAGACATTTGAGGACAGGTGAGTATTCAAACATTAAGCTTTTATAGGAAACTACTGGGGAACATAATCTAACTGACGAGGCAGTATCCACGACAGAGAACTTCAGGGAATGAAGGGATTTAAAACAAGGAAGTAAAGGGAAGTCCCAAGGCAATAGTGAAAGGACACTGTAAAGGATAGTCCTGTTACAAACCCAGCAGTAAACCAAGCAAGATTGGAACAGGAGGGGTGCATGGGTGGTTCAGTGGTAGAATGCTGGTTCCTGGACCTTGTAAAAAACAAACAAACAAAAAGATTAGAGCAGGAGAATGGGGGAAGTAGTCTGGAAAAAAATAGAATTGATAGATTATCTGATTTGTTTGAGCATTTGAAAAATATTGGTAAGTATTTGGCATTTATGAAGGAGCATGTACAAAGGTTTCTCATGAGAAATTGAGAAATGAGACACTTACTAATGTCAAGAAGTAACAAAATAAAGCAATCATCCATGCTAGATAAAACAATGTTTTACAGGAAAGAACTTGGCTCTGAGGAATCAGTATTTACATAGGTATATAAATGTAAACAATTAAGCAAATATATTGCTTAACAAAAGTTGTGATATAACTATCTTGTGAGAGTGGGGAGATGTAAGGAAAGTAGGGAGAGGAGGTATAAATAACAGGATATTAATACATAAATTTAAATTGATAAACAAGAAACACAAGTATAAGCATATATTTAGTAATATGAAGGTAAATACCAGAAAAAAAAACACATAGAAGAATTGAATGTGTTTTTTTTTCTGGGAAATGAGGTGGAGATGGCCAAAGGGATCACAGGTTGCAGTAACAACACTGTAATTTTTAAAAGGCTATTACTTTATTTAAATCTCTTTCTCCCACCCTCCCATACTTTTCCTCTTATTTCTTGGAATTAAGGCTTTGAGTATCCAAATGTGTCTTGGTAAGAGAAAAAAACAAGAATATAGACTAATTTCATTTTTTTAAATCATAATTTACTTTATGGACTTTGCTGCTATGACAGCTAAATGATAACAAGACCCCAAAGGAAGAATAGGGTTAATTCCAGCTCATGGGGAGCTCTTTGGGACAGAACCTGTTGAATTAGGATAGAATTGGTACTAGGATGGATGCAAGTGCTTTGGGTGGGGGAATCACAAGCTAAGGTGCCTGCAGTAGGGGAGCAGAAGCATGTCACGGGCCTTGCCACTAACCTAAAGTGAAAAACAAGACATTTGCCAGAAAATCCTGATAACAAATATGTAAACTGATGATGACTATGGATGTGAAGGAGCCCCCCACCCCTGACTATCTTGTAATGCATAGTCCTTCACAATTGTATGCAACAGTCCTTTCTCTAAAGACATATGAGGAAAGGACCAGTGGAGATTGTGAAGGTGCTGACAAAAAACCTGCCCTGTTTCACAATTTCCTTAGGGTTGTTAAATCAGATTTGTTAGTTATGATATCTTATTGATATAAGAAATATTTCCCAATCATTCTCTTCCTCTAAACCAGGAGCTACAAAGATGAGATATGTCATTCTTTTTTTACAGCTTCCGTTAAAGAACAAACCTCAATGAAAATTTGACAAACGAATGACTGATCTACTAAAAATTATAAAATTCCCTTTACTTTCTGACACAAGGACTGTTAATCCTTTCACTTCTGAGAAGGGCTAGGTCTCTCCTGGCAGCCTGTCTGGTTTGAATCCCAACCTTCAGTAAGTCTCTTAACATTCCTAAATTCAGTTTCTTCATGTGAAAAATGGAGTATGTACAATACCTACTTCCTTGAGTTGTGTGAGGGTCAAATGAGATAATGTTTAGAAAGTATTTCAGAGATTGGCACACAGTGAACACTACTATTTACTAATCCAAGAAACACCATCTTTATTTATATTCACAATTAACAGTTATATTCATTGAGGTTTATATTTGGTATCTAATAACAATAACAACAACAAAAAACAATAGGCTCTTTAACTTTCTCTCTCAGACAGAAGTTTGGGCGAGGGTGGTCTAATCTAGTAGGATGATGCCATAGGCATCCAAGACTCAGGCCTTCCTATTTTCCTGCTGTGCCATTCTTAGCCACGGCTTCTATTCACAAAATTTCCTCATGGTCCAAGAAGGCTACTAAAGCTCCAATCCCCATGTTTGAGTTCCAGCTATGATGCAAGAGAAATGGGTGTGGGGTGGAGAAGTGATGACATGGATTGAATTGTTTCTCCAACAAGATACATATTGAAATCCTAACCCCAACTACCTATGGATGTGAACTTACTTGGAAATAGGGCTTTTGCAGTTGCAATCAAGTTAAGATGAGGTCATACTGAATTAGGCTGGGCCCTAATCCCAAATGACTAGTGTCTATATAAGAAGAGGAGAAGAGATACAGACACAGAGGGAGGACAGCCATATGAAGATGGAGGCAAACACTGGAGTTATACTGCCACAAACCAAGGAATGCCAAACATTGCTTGTAGCCATCAGAAGCTGGGAAAAGGCAATGAAGCACAGACTTTAGAGCTTTCAGAGACAGCATGACTGTGCTGATACCTTTATTCTTCAGATTCTCTAGCCTCCAGAAATGTGAAAAAGTAAATTTGTTGTTTTAAGTCACCCAATTTATAGTACTTTGTTATGTTAGCCTGGGAAACTAAGACAGGACAAAGAGAAAAGGGTTCGTGCAGGCTGGCTGCCCCTTCCTTAAAGAGCCTTTCTAGAAGTTCCATGTCTAACTGAATAGAAGGCTGTAAAAAAGGTGCCTTTTAGTTTGTCAGATTACTACCTGGAATAAAATCAAACTTCTGTTATTAAGTAAGAAAGGAGAATTAATGCTGGTTCAGCATCTAGCAGTTTATTCCATAACTATATAACAGGACCCAAATATTGCAATCATGATGAAGTGTTTAATTGATCTATGTACAACTCCAAAAGCAGATAAAGATGACTACCTATAAGTATCAACTCTTTCTTTCAGTCACTATTTTTTTCACAGAAGTTATTCTTAAATGTACAACAGGTCCCAAGACAACTCTTCATTGTAGTGAGAGGTGACAAAAAATGTTATAGCAAGTGTTCCAGTTTGCAAGTTGCCAGAATGCAATACACCATAAATGGAATGGCTTTTAAAAAGGGGAATTTATTAAGTTGCAAGTTTACAGTTTTACAGCTATGAAAATATCCAAATCGAGGGAAGGCTATGAAAATGTCCAAATTAAGGCACCAGCAAGGGGTTACTGTCACTCAAGAAATGCCAATGACGTTCAGGGTTTTTCTCTCAATTGCAAAGTCACACGGTGAACATGGCACCATCCGGCTAACTTTCTCTCTAGGCTTCTTGTTTCATGAAGTTCCCCTGGGAGTGTTTTCCTTCTTCATCTCCAAAGGTCGCTGGCTGCTTGGGCTCTGTAATTCCTGTAGCTCTGAAGCTTTTTACAAAATGTTTCCTCTTTTAAAGGATTCCATTAAACTAATTAAGATCCACCTGGAATGGGTGGAGTCACAGCTCCCTCTCTTCAAAGCTTAATATCCACAGTTGGATTTGCCACATCCTCATGGAGATAATCTAATCAAGTTTCAACCCACAGTGCTGAATAGGGATGAAAAGAAACAGCTGCCTCCACAAGATGGATCCGGATTAAAACATGGGTTTTCTAGGGCACATCATCCTTTCAAACCAACAAGGAATCTGCATGTTTAAACAGGAATAGAATCAAGGGTTATCAGAGCCTTAGCACAAATGACAGCTTACTTTTTATCAGATTTTTTAGACAAAGGTTTTTATTAAGAAATCTTCACACACATGCTGTCTATACATTGTATTCAATCAATGGCTCACAATATCATCACACAGTTGTGTATTCATCACCATGGTCATTTTTAGAACATTTGCATCACTCCAGAAAAAGAAATATTAAAAAAAAAGATATGCAGTTTTTCATCTTTACAGTCTTATAAGCACTAAAGATAGCCCCTAATGTTTATTAATGAAGAGTCTTGGGTCCACCTAGAACTAACCCACCCAAAGTCCAAAGTTATCTTGATTACTGAGACTAGATCTAACTGAAGTGGGCCTGCCGGACAGGCATAGTAGCTTAGACTTTACCCTACAGGTCACCTATACCTCATTCCACCATTTTATTTCATGCATTCTGTGACTAAGCCTATAATCAAACTGTGCATACTCATTAATTAGATCACCTCTAATTACATAATCTGGCCACTGTGCTCATTATCCTAAACCCTGCCCATCTTTTCTCTAATAAAACTAGCTGAACCACTGCAGTTCATGGAGACAGATTTTGCACCACTAAGCCATTTGCTCTCCTACTTAAGTACCTAGTATTAAACTCTTTCTCCCTTTGAAAAAAGAAAAAAACTCATACAGTCAATACCCCTTAATCCTCCCTCATTGTCCACAAGTATTTCAATCTGTCTAATTTTTTACCCTTTATTCCCCCTATTATTTATTTTTTATCCTTACTTTTTTACTCATCTGTCTAAATGCTGGATAAAAGGAGCATCAGACAGGTTTTCCCAATCACATGGTCACATTTTAAAAGCTATATAGTTATACAATCATCTCAAGAATCAAGTCTACTGGAACACACTTCAAGATTCAGGTATTTCCCTCCAGCCACTCTAATACACCATAAATTAAAAAGGGATATCTATATAATGAATAAGAATAACCTCCAGGATAATCTCTCAACTGTTTGAAATCTCTCAGCCACTGAAACTTTACTTTGTCACATTTCTCTCTTCTCCCTTTAGGTCAAGAAGGCCATCTCAATCCCATGATGCCAGGTCCTGGCTCATCCCAGGAGTTCTGTCTCATGTTTTCAGGGAGATTTACATTCCTGGGAGTCATGTCTCATGTAGCAGGGAGGGCAGTGAGATTACCTGCTGAGTTGGCTTAGAGAAAGAGGTCACATCTGAGCAACAAAAAGATTCTCTGGAGGTGACTTTTAGGCATAATTATAAGTAGGCTTAGCATTTATTTTGCAGTAACAAATTTCAAAGGGGGCAAACCCCAAAATTGTGGGCTCAACCTATTAGTCAGTCTTTTTTTTTCAAAGAGAAAAATATTATTATGAGGTACATAGCAGAAGATCAGTGGCCTATCAGCCAAAAATTCTGTCTACCCAAGTTTAGGGAGTTCAAGGTCTTTATGGATTCTAGCAAGGGAGAGGAAATCATTACAATTTCAAATAATCAAGTCTAAGCAGAAAGGAAGTCATTTGTCATTTCAAAAGTGCAAGACAAAAGGAAGAGAGAAAAGGTTATCATTTTAATAGCAAAAATGTAAAACAAATGGAGGGGAAGCAGAGTTACCATTTCAATGGCAGGGTTTAGCCAATACAATTTACAAACATAAAGGGCTGGAGCAGTGAATGGCAAATTCAAGTTCTTCATTTGTATTAGGGCCTTTGCCCTTCAAGTTACTTTAAGAAAATGACCAGATAAAGGAAGTAGCAACTCTTAGAATCACAAAGCCACAAGACAAAGGCTTTTACAATCATTTCAGATATCAGAGCAGCTGAATTATAGTTCAGAGATTTCAGATATTTCCCTCTGTCTACTCCAATATAGCAGAAAGCAAAAAGGAATATCTATATGATGATTCAGTAATTATAATCATTCCTTAAATCTTAACTTCTTGGTTATAATTCCTCCCTTGCATTTGATAATTTTCTATCAGTCTTGAGGGATATCTGAGTGATGATACTTCTAACTTTTTCATGCCTGAAAAGGGGCATTGCCATTAAAGAGAAGGCAGATGAAACTGGTTGATGTCCTTGGAAAGTATAGTACTTCTGGGTATCAGAGCTTATCTGGCATTGGAACAATTCAGAGGTTTTAAGTCTCTGAAAAACAAACTTAATAAGTAAAATTTTAGAAAGTGCAGGATAAATCTTTCAAGGTTTCCAGGAATACTGTTGGTTGGGACTTGCTATACTGTGGCAGTTTGTCATATCTGGCTGAAACTTGCTTAAGAGTAACCTCCAGAATGACCTCTTGGCTCAATTTGAAATCTCTTAGCCATTGAAACTCTATTTCTTTCCCCCCTTTTGGTCAACTAACCCTACAGTGCCAAGGCCAGGGTCATCCCTGGGAGTCATATCCCATGATGCCTGGGCTAGACTTATACCCCCTGGAAATCATGTCCCACATAGGGGGGAAGGTCAGAGTTTGGTTTAGAGAGAAACCGCATTTGAGAAGCAGCAGAGGTTCTCTAGAGATAACTCTTAGGTATTAGTAACAAGTAGGTTCAGTTTTGCCATTACAGAAATAAATTTCATAAGGGCAAGTCCCAAGATTGAGGCTTTGGCTTATTAAATTGGAGCTCCTATTGCTTAAGAAAATATCAGGAATTTCCCAGGTGGAGAGGTTTACTAAGTCTGTTTTTATTGTCTAGCAAGAGACTTTGCAAATACTTTTTAAAAAAATTTTTACCCAAATACTCTGAAATGTATCAGGGTATAACATTAACTTGTATAGACTATTAAGATTTTATACCTTATTCTAGATTGTTTAAATAAACTGACCATACAGGTTGAATTAGTGTGCTACAGAAAATTTAATGTTTGGACAGAATAAACTTTTTTTTCTCATTTTGGTCTCACACAAAATTTAAAAAGTTTTAAAATACAGATAATATAATTTTTTTTACCTTTTATATTGATTTACCTTAGTTTGAACCAAATCAATTTCAGTCATATTTTTGATCAGTGTCTGATTTCTTTATCAGTTTTTTCACAGTTGCTATATGGAGTAATGGTGACTTTCAGAGATGGAGAACTAACTCTGAGTCTCAGGTATCACAATAAAGGTCCAGGGAACTACCAAGTTATACAAATAGCAAAACATTATAGAATTTAGAAATACTAGTTAAAGTTTACAATCTAAACTCTAAATTTTTATAAGCATTTTAAATGGAGCTACTCTCAGAAATAAAAACATTTGAGAGTTGTTTTATATTGAAAAGCCATACTAGAGGTTTTATCCTGTTTCATCTTTATACATTTACCAGAGTTACATTAATTTATAGATGAAATATAATTTATATATTTGTTCTACCTCTCTTTTAAAGTCTCTCTTTGTTGCAGATGAAGCTCTAACTTATAGTTGACTACATATACTTTTAGAGAAATATCAGAGCAAAGAAGTGCAACTGACAAGTAAATGTGGTTCCCTGCCAGTTTCAATCTGTTGTGTACCCCAGAAAAACCATGTGCTTTAATCCTCATTCAATATTTCTGGGTGGAAGCTTTTTGTTTGCTTCCATGGAGATGTGACTCACCCAATCATGGGTGGTAACCTTTGATTAGATGGTTTCCATGGAGATGTGTCTCCACCCATTCAAAGTTGGGTTGCTTACTGGAGCCCTTTAAGAGGGAACCACTTTGGAAAAAGCTACAGAGGCCACACAGCCAGAAACCTTTGGAGAGAAAAATGAGAAACATCCCAGGGGAGCTCCATGAATCAAGAAGCCTGGAAAGAAAGCTAGCAGATGTTGCCATGTTTGTCATGTTCTTTTCTAGTTGAGAGGGAAACCCTGAACATCATCAGCCTTCTTGATCCAAGGCATCTTTCCCTGGATGCCTTAGATTGGACATTTCTATACTCTTGCTTTAATTTAGACATTTTCATGGTCTTAGAATATATAAACTTGCAACTTAATAAATCCCCCCTTTTAAAAGCCATTCTGTTTCTGGTATATCACATTCCAACAGCTTGCAAGCTAGAACAGGTTATTTATAAGATCTGTAGCCTCTTCTAAAAATTATTAAAACCATGATTAACAACAACATACTATTGTTTAATATCTTACAGATTAGTATCAGGATATAACAAGGACAGTGAGAACATCAACAAGTTTTTAGGAATGTGTATACAATATGTAAATATATGAATAACATTTTACCTATATACATTTAGCTAATAACAGGATAGAAAATCTTATAACCACTGTAGTACTTCTTAAAAAATTCCTATGCAATATGTTAAACTATTTTTGCACCTTACTTTTCCATGGTGAAAGAACAAATCCTTTGTAACAGATTTTCCCTTAAAAGTGAGAAGACGTCTTCTGAAGTAAAGGATGATAAGGTTAACATAAACATTAATAAGGATTTTATTTTGATGTAAAATCTTTGTTTTCCAGACTACTGGAAAAGTACTTGGATGGTTAGGAAAAACTTTTTTAAACTTTACATTAAGAGCAGACTAACAATCCATGCTATTTTAATAGGGAGAAAACTAAACTTTAGTTTTGTATGCATATCTGATTTTGTGTAAAACTTTCTTGTTTGAAATATAATATAAACAGACTTATTAAATTTTGGTCAGCACTGACTATGGCAGAGAGAATTCACTTTTATAAATCTTTTGACGGCTCTCTATATTCACTCAAGACATATAGTCGATGACTACCACAAACAAAATTCACTTATTGAACTTTTTACTACTTTCCATATCCATTCCACCAATACTTTTTATTTATCCAGACTACAGATAATCAGAAATAAATCTGATAACAAATTCACAAAGCTTTTTGAACATGCATACTTCCTTCCAATAACAGTATTCATGAAGGGGAGGAGAGACAGAGATACCACAAAATAATGGAAGAAGGAAGAAATTTATGCTTGGTTTGGAACATAGCCAGGCATTTATATACTTTATACTCACAACACACAAATGATCACTTTACAACATGCTTAAATTTCTTAGTCCAATCCAGCATTACCTTCAAAGATCAGAAGATTTCCAAGTTTGAAATATAATCTTTTTGATATTTAAGGGATTTATATCTAGAAAAAAACTCAAATTTTTTCAACATTATTCTTAAGTGCTAAATAATGCTAGTTTACAAAATTAAATTATGGCTTTTAAAAAACTAGTTCAAAGCTCTATTTATTCAAAGATTACTTTCTTATTGAAAGGTTTAACAAGTATCTATGAGGTCTTCTTAGGTTATTATTTATTAGCCTGCTTTTTAAATTGTTTCAGCATTTTTATCCCTTTATGATTACTGCCTTACACTATACCATGGTTCAAGTATATTACAAAACATACTGATTGGCATTAACAAAGCCACTAAAAACTCAAGTTCTTCCACATAATGAAGTAACTAATGGCAAAGTAACCAAAAGCCAGATTCTTCGAAACCCAGGTAATCAAGGTTATAAAAATGTTCATTTATATTTCTTACTAAATTTAACTGATTTTTAAAATAAGATATATTTGAAGCATCAGTATATTCTTATTTTACTATATTTTATAAATGTTATTTTTACCAGGTACATTGTTTAGTTCATATAACCTACCTGCCCAGTTAGGCTAATTTTAATAGGGATTTTGAGAATGTACTCATAATACTAGCTTATTTTATCAGGAATCTTGTATAAGTGTAGGGAGAATGTACCCAAGCAGAATAAAATTGCATTTTTTGAATTAAAAAATTTATCATAAAATTCCCTTTATCAGAGGTTGAAAAAAAATCTTTGCTTTCATAATATCTTAAAATTACAAACAATTTTTAAGTACATTGACTATCAAATTCTAGAAAAAATACTGCAATTATTTAATTTGTCTTAAGCCTAAATCAGGGAAAACTTTTCCATAGCTCTCAAGGACCTTTCATTTTACTTAGCAAAATTTAGGAATTAGATTTTGCTTAATTATTCTTATACCAAAGTTATTCATATTTTAATAATGATTTGATTACTATGGTTACCATTGCAAAGATATTATTGAAGAAAATCATTTTAAGAAACAAAGCTTATTTTATAGCATTTCTTCTATGTCTACTACTTTAATCTCCAGACCCAGTAAAGAATTCTAAATCACACCTCCCTTATCTTCTCTCATGGCTGCTATAGGTGCTTAGGCGGATAGGAGACCCAATATCCTATCCTGCTATAGGGATAGGTGGGACAAAGAATGAAGCCTAGGTTGTTGAACTTGGATTTGAAAGTTTTAAGTGAGAGCGTGGTGGGATTTGAGAGTCCCCAAGTCCTTCTTTGAACTATTTTCAATTATTAGAACTACTTCACTAAAAGCTGTGACTGGGACAATTTTAAAAGGTCTTTGCTTTTTCCAGAGGAAGCCTTTTGGCGGCTTCCTGCTGCTTTAAGGAAATTCCAGGTGTGGTTTCTTTCTAATGTCCAGATTTATTTGTAGTAATTATAAAACTAAGGTTTTGAATCTTGCTGCCCAGAGAATTTTTCTTTCATTCTTTTTATTTTAGAAGTACTAATTTATATATATTTATATGCAGGTGCCTATTTGTTTTCAAGCAGTTCAAACAGAGCTGTTTAAGAATTTTTTGTTAATTTGCTATTACCATCCAGAGGAATGAACAGGTAGATACAATACATTGACTAGGCAGACAGACACAGAAAGTTAGTTACACAGAGGCACAGAAGTACTTTTGAAAGGAACAAATAAAATATTGAATACATTAACTCACCCTATTTCTGCCTTTTTTGCAGAATAGTTTTAACTATAATATTTTTTACTTTAACTGTAATGGTAGTTTTATTAGCTAGGGTTCTCTTGAGAAACAAAGTCAGCAGGAGATATCTGTAAATATAAAATTTATAAAAAAGTGTCTCACACAACTGTGGGGATGTAAGAGTCCAAGCTCTGTACAGCAGGCTGCAAGCTGGCAGCTCCAAGGAAGGTCCTCAACAAAATCTCAGGAGAGGCTGGCTGGCTGGCTGAAGCAGAAAGAGTGATTGTGTCCCCTGAATCCTCCTTAAAAGCCTTCTGGAGATTAGATTAAACACCACTCATTGCAGAAGACACTCCCTTTAGCAGATTGCAAATGCAATCAGCTGTGGATGCAGCCAACATGATCACAATTTAAGTCCATGAAATGTCCTCACAGAAACAGAAAGGCCAGTGTTTGTCTGACCAGACAAGTGGGCACCACTGCTGACCAAGTTGACACATAAACCTGACCATCACAGTAGTATATTCCCATAGAGCCACATTCTCAGGCCATTTCTCAGATTATGTTATAGAAATAAACCTTTTTCTCACAGACTCATAAGTAAAATCTCTCCAATTTTCAATACAGCCCACAGGTCCCATTTTTGAAGACTTTCCATAATTAGGAACACTTGATCATTGTACATGCAGGAAGATATCAACTAACAAATTTAATACACACATAACACTTGTTATATTTAAGCAACACACCAATTAATACTTAGGCTGAACAATATCAATTGACAAATAGAAGCTTAACACACCAATTAACAATCAAACAAGCATTAAATAATTATTGTACCTAGTTACAGGTATAATAATTATTTTAAATATTTTACACTGGCTAATTCTTAAATAGGCTTATTTAATTTCATTAAATACCAATTAATTTTTGGACTTATTTTCCAGGAGTATACTCAACAGACAAACTCAGGTCAGGGCCTCAAATCCATATAGAATGGCACCCAGAAATTAGAAGGTGTAGAAGCTGGAGCAAGAGAGATCATTCTGGAAGCATGACCCGGGCCCAGGTCAAGGGGACTCTGACTGCCTATCTTCCTGATCCACTTTTGTCTTGATGACCCTTTTACCCAGTCATATATCTGAACTTAGAACTGGAAACAGTTGCTCTCTTTGAAGAGGACCCAAAGGATGTGGAGTGCCGTCAGAACAGGGAAACTCCGGTTGTCAAGCCTCTAGACTAAATAGAGTCCAGCAGCCACAAAGGCTTGGTTTCCATGCTTACCTGAACTACCAAGGCTCCAAAACCTCAGGCAGATGGCCTCCTTGCTTCCTAGGATCTTTTTCTTCTCATCTGAGTCACCATTTTTACCAGACAAAGGTGGTGGATTCATGCCTGTGCACTCAAATAACCAATTGGTTTTAGAGGCTAGAAGCCCCAAATCAAGATGTGGGCAAGGCCATGCATTTTCACCAAATCTGTAGTGTTCTGGTGCTGGCTTGCCACAATCCTTAGGGTTCCTTGGCTTGTGTCTCTGTCTCCCATCATTTGACAGTCTCTCACTTGTTCCTGCTCTTCCAGTTTCTGCTGACTTCTGGTCAATTAGTCAGTCAGTCTTGTAGTTGTTGCCATGTTATAATCACGGGTTTGCGGCCCTGTCTGCTAACAGTGTGTGTCAAAGAAAAGAGGATGGCAGTTAGAGGGCTGATAAAATAAATAATAAATGAAGATGATTTTCACAGTAAACTCAACTTTAACTTCAGCATTAGGTCATAGCCTTCTTACATCTGATTTTTAAAATTCTCATAGTGTTGTCAGATAAAACACGGAATAGCCAGTTTGATTTGAATTTCAGATAATAATTCTTTAGTGTAAGGATGTTCCAAATATTGCACAGGACATCCCTATAGTACCTACTTATTCCAAAAAAATTATTCACTGTTAATTTGAAATTCAGATTTAACTAGACATCCTGTATATTTATCTGCTAAGTCTGACAACCCAACAAGAGGGAAAAAAAATCACAATGATGCCCACTGGCAAAGTACAGATACATGGTTTCTCACTTCAACAGGGCTCTGTGAGGCAATGGTACTTTTATCTTTTCTAAGCCTCCTCTCATCTACTCAATGATCCTTTCTGTTTCTCTCAAGCACCAGGTCCTTTGCAGAAAATGTACTAATTGCTTACCACATTCTTCATTGAGAAAAAGAAAGCATATAAGGTAGAATTCCTTCAACATGTTTCTATCCATTCCACCTCACTGTCTATGCCTACAATTTACTTCTTACTGCTCTTCAGTACAGAAGGCCCTCCTCCTGTTGAAAGTGTCTCTTCTGCACGATGGATTTCATAATCTCAGCTCCTCAAGAGTCTAGGGTCCCCATTCTCATCCTTCAAGTGCTCAGGAGTTCAGGGCCATCCCTTCTTGTCTCTGTTCCAATTTCTGAATTCCTGTTGGCTCTCTTCAGCCTGAGAACAATGAAGGCCTTTGATCTTCAACACAGGTGTAGACCTCTAACTGCTATCCTCTTATCTTTGACACTCAAGCTCTTTGAGAAGCAGTCTGCACTGGTTGGTCTCAAACTTGACTAATCATCAGCACTACCTAGGAAATTTTATTTAAACTATTGATTTCAAGTTCCTTCTCCATACCTACTAAATCATAATTTTCTGGGGGGGCCCTCATCACCTCCAGCCAGTTCTACCTCTGTAATATCTCTGGGCTCTGTCCCCACCTCTGAATGTCCACTGCTCCTGCTCTGACCCATCATGCATGAGTCCTACCTGGATTACTACAACTATCTTTTAATTGCCCTATGTGCTTCTAATATCCTGCAACATACTTGCACCTGATCCTCAGATTGGTTGCTGTAAATTCAGATTTTATCTTGTCACACTTCGAATTTGAGTTCTTAAATGACTTTGCTTGCCTCAAAGATAAAATCCAAATTCCTTAGCATGCCAGAGTCTTTAATTATGTGTCGGCTCCTAATTGTGCAATCAAATTGCTCATTACCCTTCCCCCCAACAATACTCAACACACCTGAAATTTTGCCAGGCACTAAGCATTCTTGTTTTACAGGTTTTACTTGGGCACCTTCAAAGCTTCTCCTACCTGGAACATCTTAATACTCTTAACCTCACTCCTCCTTACCCTGGAAGATCAGGAATAACCTACATAAATGTCTGTTTTTGCCATGGATGGTAAGCTCCTTGAAAGCAGACAGGGTATCTAGTTCATTTTTGTGGCCTGCACTATATACAACAAAGTCATATTAGATTGTTGTAGGTACTTGGTTAAAGAAAGAATGCCTGGAAGAAAGACTGGACAACTGAATTAAAACAGTAAAAGTTATTTCCTGGGAAGAAGTGTTGAAAAGCAGATTAAAATTCTGTAAGGTAAATGATGTTTAGACTCATAAAGTGGATGGGACCTCAGACAACATGCAGAACATTTTACAAATGCCCACTGATTAATTTTTTTTTTAAATGTAACTCAGATTACACATATACCTCATCAAAACCCATAGGGTCTCTATTCAGCTGTGTTTCCCTTTTATCTGTACCTTTTTCTCTCCTTTCTTCTGTTTATCTTTTTATTCCCTATAAAATTCTACAATGGCTACAAAATTTCCTGATATGCCCAGTAAATCCTGCTACTAACCTCAATGCAAATGATAGTACATCATGTCTATTCATCCTTGTATTTGTATTTCTGTGGTAAACAGGTCAAAAGTTTCACAATCCACCAACCATCTCTTTCTTCTGGCCTATGGGTAGGACATTTATCATCAACCTTTTACATTTTCTTCACACTCATTTTTACTATTAATCATCCTCTCCACAGTTAATTAGAATTCATAAAATTCTCTACCAAAAATGAATTTCTACATGGATAATGTATTTTTTCAAGGTACACGAGAGTTAACTAGGGTACTTGTTTATACTAGATTTGCAAATACATGGGCAAAATATTTATTAATCTACTCATCTCACCCTGTATACAAAAGGTTTTTTTTTGTGTGACTAGAATAGTGCAGTACGTTAAAATATTTTATTATTAGCATTATATGGCCTATGTCAAATAGTTTAAAGTAGTTTTCTTTCTCTTAGCAATACATACTGCTCTCATTTCCTGAATATTGATCTATATTTCTGACTTCAAATGATCAGTGATCTTGAATAAGTGACATTATCAAATGTGCTTCCCACAAAGTTGAAATTTTGTGTTAAAGTCAGAAAAGTCAAGAGGCTTCTTTATGGTTTTAAAAAGCTGTTCTTATTGACTGGATATTTGATAAGGATTACTGTTTTGGTTTTTTTTTTTTCCTGTTTGGATAATGGGTAATGTGGTTATGTTTCAAAAAAGAGTTTTGAACTTTTAGAAATACATATAAAATGTTTGTAGATAGTGATATTATGGCTAAGATTTGCTTGAAAATAATATAGCAAGAGGGTGCTGGTGAAAGCAGGTAGGTTATAGATGAAATAAGATTGGTAAAATTGATAATTATTGAAACTTGACGATGTAGATTAAATATACTAGTCTACTTTTGAGAAAATTTTAATTTTCCACTACAAAGTTATTTAAAAGGTGCGCTTAATCTGTTAAATTATTAAGTATTTGAACAATTAATATTAAGTATCTTGAGAGTAGTTTATCACTTAACACTGAAAAGAAAAAAATGTGAAGTATGATATATATATATATCACACTCATATTTTGCTTTTCTTGCATTTGATCATCACCATAGATGACAGAACCAGTTATCAAATGATATTAAGTATGGATCATATTAGAAATATTTTTGAATTGGTATATATTATATAATCATACGAATAAAATTGGGATGAAAGTATATTACTCACAGATTATGCAAAATCCAAGCATATCAGTTTCTGTCTAGAGACACAGTATGAGTCTGTCCATTAGAAATTTCTGCAGTGATGAAAATGTTCTCTATCTGCTCTGTCCAATATGGTGGTCACATATAGCTATTAGTCTGGCTAATGTGACTGTTTTAGTCTGTAAGCTGCTGGAATATGATATACCAGAAACAGAATGTTTTAAAAAGGGGAATTTATTAAGTTGTAGGTTTACAGTTCTAAGGCCATGAAAATGTCCCAGTTAAGGCAAGGCTATACAAATATTCAAATTAAACCATTCAGGGAAAGATACCTTGGTTCAAGGAGGCCAATGATGTTCATAATTTCTCTCTCAGGTGAAAAGGCACATGTGACGTCTGCTAGCTGTCTTTCCAGGCTTTTTCAATGGCTTCCCAGGGGCTCTGCCCATTCTTTTGGCTCTGTTGGTTCTGGTGGCTCTCAAGCTTTTACCAAAATGGCTCCCTCTTAAAGGGCTCCAGTAAGAAACTCTACCTTGAATGGGTAGAAACACATCTTCATGGAAACTATCTAATTCAAAGTTACTACCCACAATTGTGTGGGTCACATCTCCATGGAAACAATCAGAAAGGTCCCATCCAACAATATTGAATGAGGATTAAAGGACATGGCTTTTCTGGGGTACATAATAGCTTCAAACCCACACAGTGACCAAGTGGCTAATGTACCTAGTGAGTGGCTGGTATGACTGAGGGACAGAAATTAAATTTTTAATTTTAATTTTGATTAACATTTTGATTTCATTTAAATTTTATTTAATGTACATTGTAAAGAACTTTTCATTATAAGATATAAAAAATTATGTTTTCCAGTAGATTTATACCCCCTGTCAACAAGAGAAAAATAAAATCACAAGGTTAATGTATGAAGTAAATTAAAAATTGATTAGAATTCTTACTACACGATCTCAAATACTCAATAAATGTTGAAATTTAAACTAAGAAACATTATAAATGTTATCTGTAAATAATGTCACAGATTTTAAATTTAGTCAATTATATCTATCTTGTTTTAAGACTTCAATTGTTAGAGTTCCAAACCAAAAATTTATAATAGCTAATAATAATAACAGATAACATTTATTGAATACTTATATAGAGGCACTATTTTAATTATTTATATAAGTATTAACTCATTTAATCCTCATATCAATCCTATGAGATAGATATACTATTAAATTCCCATTTTTAAAGGAAGAATCTTAGACACAGGGTAGTAATAACTTGCTCAATTTTGTATATAATATGTCAGAGCTATGTACCCCCTCTAAAGACATGTTCTTAATCTTAATCCCATTCCTGAAGGTGTGAACCCATTGTAAATTGACCTTTTGAAGAAGATATTTTGTTAACTGATCAGCTGAATCAGGATATGTCTTAATCCTATAACTGGAAACCTTATGGAAAGAAAGCCATGTGGAGGAACCAGAAGTTGGAAGTCAATGGAACCCAGAGAAGAAGAGGAAATTGCCATGTGACAGGAAAACCACTGAACTCAACAATTCCCAGCCAACTAGAATGCTACTGACTCTGTGCGGAAGCAAGCCTTTCAGTCTCTGAAACCATGAGGGAATAATAAGTCAACCCATAGTGTGTATATGTCATGGCAGACAGGAAAAATATAGTAACTGATGGGGCTGGGAATTGAACCCTGAAATTTGGCATAAGTCTACATTCTTTATCAATTTTGTATACTGCCCTTCTTGAGTTAATTTGCCTAGAGAAGATTAAAAGAGAATGATTAAATAGCTGTTAAAAAAAATATGTTCATAAGGAGTTTTTCATCACCTTGGAAAATAATTACGTATTGTATTATAAAGCTAAGAGGAAAGAAGTTTATAAACTTGTTTAATCTCCTTCCCACCCCTGCCAACATAAATATGCTTAGATAAAAGATTGGGAAAAAATAAGTAAAAATGTTAAAAATGATTGTCTTTGGGTCTTGGGATTATAAGAGTTTTAGTCTTTGTATGTTCAAAATTTCTATAATAAGAAAAATGTTTATTATAAAACTTTAGCTATTAAAATTATAAAGCATATTTTAAAACTCCTCATGATTTACACTAATATTTTTTGTTTGTTTGTTTGTTGTTTTTTTAATGCATGGAACGTATTTGACTGGAGGCAAAAAAAATCAGCTATAAACTGGGAAAATTGGGGAAATTTGACCTTGGGTCTTATAATATTGGATTATGTTTTTGAAAGATACTTTTGTTGGCTACAGAATTCTAGTTGACAGTTTCTTCTTTGAGTTCTTTAAAGATGGTGTTCACTGTGTTCTGGTTTGCATTGTTTTCTGCTCAAATTGAGAGCTTGGCAGAAAAAAACAAAGTGTTGTTGGAGACAGATGTGGAGAAAGCTGAACCCTGCAGGAACTTAGCCTGGAGAAACATCAGGGGCCAAGCAATGGAGAGAAAAGTGTGCTCTCCAGGAATTTCAAGAGCAAGTCACACTAGAACTAGGAAGGAAAGCCTCTTCTTCCTCCAAAGTCTCTCCAACACCTTACCGACAATGCCTCGTATCTTGCTGGCTGGCAAAGGAGAAATATTTTTAAGGTCTAGTTCAATTATCACAGAACAGAACAGGTTACAAAAAAAAAAAAGGTAAATTTGGAGCTTAGGCAATAACCTGATAACCAGTATAGGGGGATTTTTTGTCTCCCCTCCCCCTTTTTCATTTTGAATCATTTCTATTGCCATGTTGTCAAGTTCTGTTATCTTTTCTTAAGTGTCTAATCTGCTATTAATCCCATCTAGTATATTTTTCAACTCAGACATTGTTTTTACTTATAGAAGTTTTGAGACTTTTTCATATCTTCATACTTAACATGCTTTTATTTTCCTCTCCCATGTGAATGTATACAATATAGTTGTAACTGCTTAAGTATTCTTGTTCACTAATTCTATCACCTGTGCCATTTTAGGGTGTTTCTTGATTTTTTCACTATGCCCAGTAATATCTGATTGTATAGCAGATACTGGAAATTTTATCATGTTGGGTGCTGAATATTTTTGTATTCCTTTAAATATTCTTGAGTTTTATTTTGGGATAGAATTACTTAGAAACAATTTGGTCCTTTCAGAGCTTACTTCTGAGAGAGCTTACAGTGGGCCCACACCCCCAGGAATAGATTATGTTTAAGGACATGTTTTTCTTGGGTGCACTCCAAGCCACCACAGGCACATTCATCTTTCTTTAAATGTGGGAAGCGTTTACCATTATTTCTTTGCTTATTGTTCTATTCTTTTCTTTCTTACCCTTCTGGGACTTCCACAGTTCTGTATGGGTACACTGGCTGCTGTCCCACAGGTCTCTTAGGCTCAGATCATATTTTTTTCATTCTCTTTTCTTTCTTCTCCTCAGCCTGAATCATTTCCATTGTCTTGTCTTCGACTTCACTGATTCTTTCTCCTGCCAGCTCCAATCTGCTATTGAAACCCTCCAGGAAATTTTTCATTTCAATTATTGTGGCCTTCAACTTCAGTAATTCTGTTTGGTTCCTTTTAAAAAATTTTTGTCAAGATTCTCATATTGTTCATTCATCATTTTCCTGCTATTTGTTCCTAGTCTTTCTCTACATTTTCATTTATCTCCTTGAGCATACTGAAGAGCTTTATTATTTTTTAAATGTCTTCATCTGGTATGTCCAAAGTCTTGTTGTCTTTGTTGTTCAAATGGTTTCTGAATTTTTACCTTGTCACTTTAGATAGGCCATCATTTCCTGTTTGTCTTGAAAGCTTTTATATTGCACACTGTACATTTTAATATTTTAATGTGTTAACTCTGGGACTTAGTCTCTGTGAGTTGTTTCTTCCTTAAGTTTACAATCCAGCTAGTGATATGATAGATATTTCCTTCAGTGCCAGAAAATAATAAAAACAAGCTAACCAATGCAAAAAAGTACCTTTCACAGTCTTTGCAAATTGGCTCTGAATTGGATGGTGCTCTCCTTCACAGTTTAGTCTACCTATCAAGAAAGTGAAGTGCAGGGTCCTCTGTCTTTTCTAAACCTTCCTCTTGCCCATGGCCTCAGGAATTCCCTGTTTAAAGGAATCTAAATGTCCCTGTGAAATGAGATGACATACTCCCAGGTGCTCTATTATATGTCTTAAAGCCAGTAATCTTTTTCCCAAGGTCACTTTGACTTGTTTCTTACACTACCTTAGCTGTTCACAAGCTGCTTCTGCCTGCAGGGCAAGTTCCAGGAGCATGAGCCTGAGATGAGTTTCCTGGTTCAGTCTTTTAGGAAACTGACACACAGGTACTACAGTATCACGCAGGAGTTACTCTCTGCTCCTCTGGAATAGGTCTGGGGACCCACAGTGGGAGTGCAGGCTGGCTCCACTCCATACAAGGGGAAGGAGGGGGGTAGGAGTGGAGAGAGAAGGGCCAGCTGTGGCACCACGAGATTCCCCTACTGGTGTTTAAGGCTGCATTTTCTTGATTCTGGACTCACACAGTTACTACAACCTCTTAAGGGTTTTCCAGAATTTGAAGATTGCTTTGTCAGTTTTTCTAGTTATTCAAAGATTCTGTGGAAGAACAGCAGCCAGAAATGCCTTACTCCACCATCTTGATTGACAAACATCAGGCCAGGGCTCCCACTCAATAAATGTTTGGTGAATAGAAGAATTAATCACCAGGTAGCACATCCATAGCAAAAAACCCATAGTCAAGGCCAGATATACTCTAGGTGACAGCACACTAGGTTCCTAAAACTGCTACTTTAGAATCTCTCTACTTAATATCATTTTTTTAACATCCTTGGAAAACAAGCAAACCTTTCCTCCAAATTACACAAATGTGTCATTTCTCAATCACAAAGGGATCTCACTGACCCATTGTGTATGTTTTGCAACCAGTCCTCCCTGTCTCACTCATGAAACAATAGTCACACACCTTCAAGCTGTCAGCCTAAGGTCATGAAGAGAACAAAGCCTACTGCCCCCTCCACACACACACACATTAGTCACAGCACCACAAAAAGGATAATTTAATTCACATCCACATAGAACAGACTTCCATCTGGGTAAGAGGTAGAGCCTTTGGGCTCCCTTCCAATTCAGCAAGGCGGGATTCTAGCCCTGATGACCCAGATCAATTCGTTTACTACATAAATCAATTCTGTAGTGTGTTGCCAACCTAAAGGGATGTGACTTTCTTTACTTGTTTTTATACTGATATTACATTTTAAAATGCTCCTGAAAGATCTCTTGTATTTCTTCTTCCTGTCCCAGCTGAAAGAAACAGTTCTTCGGATTTCACATACAATGTCCTCAGACTTTGTTCTTGAGCTACCCCAATAAAAACTGTGGATATGAAACGTTCCTTTATAGTTTCTGTCAACATACATATTTTAAAACATTTTAAGACATCCTTCGGTTACATGGTAAAAATTGTCAGCAGTGATCTAAATGCTAGTTTTTCATCTAACTACTCTCACACTCTTCTTTGGGGCTTGAGGCCTGTGTTCTTTTGTTCAGCAAAAAACAAATGAGTACCAGGTCAGAAGGACCTCCACATACATGACTCCTGGTTCCTTTATCATCCCAATAACAAGGATCCAACACTTGAAAATCCTTTGTTGACGGAAGCTTCTTGACAAGGAAGTACTGTACCACCGGGAAACTCTGTACAAGTTGGTCAACCTACAGATGGAGGGTGGCCAAGAGCAGGCGAAACAGTGACGAGCTGGTGGAGCCGCGGCCTCTCTCTGTGGAAACGCGCTGCACAGATGAGCTTGAACTACAATCTGAGGATTCTAATCTGCCTGGGTCCTTGAGCAAGAGAGTTAGAAGTCATTGTCACTCTCGTCCAGGGGCTCAGGTTTCCGGATCCTTCGATTAGGCTTAGCTGGTGAGAGTGCAATGCTCTCATCTTCTAAATCATCATCATCTTCTTCATCATCTTCCATGTCAATTTCACTGTCTTCTGAATCTTCATTATTGTCAGAGTCACCACCTTGCATTGTGCCCACGATGCGCTTGTTGGGTCTTCCTTGCATGAGCACCTCCATGGCCGTCCGTGGCTTTGACAGCCGCCTCTCTTCCAGTTCACTGTCAGATTCATCGACTTCCTGGATATCGATGTCAGAATCATCATTACTTCCACTTTTGAGCAACCGTTTTTCTTCTTCCTTTAGCTTGTTCTGCATCAGACGGAGAGTATTTTCAGCTTCCTCAAACCTCTCCTGCTCCAACCTATGATGCTCCTCAAGCTGCTGTTCCAGGTAAGTCAGATTTTGAAACTTCTCTAGATAAATGTCATACTGCTTTTGCAACTCTTCCTCAATCTTCTCATATTCATCCATAAAGGCTGGCCTGACACTCTGCAGCATCTGTAATCGCTTTCGATTTCTTTCCAGTTCTAATTTTCTCTTTCCAGTTCTAATTTTCTCTTTTCAATTTTGGCTTCTAAATTGGCTTCATCAGAGGCCACATTATTGAGCAGATCTTTAGTCTTCTGAACCTGTGCCAAAACATCTTTTATTGTAATTCTCATCACTTTTTCAGTCTCATTTATTTCCAGAGGTCTGGCGATTGCTTCTGTTCTCAGTTCCCTCAACTCCACCTCCTTGCCCAGCAAGTCATAGAGAGATGCTCCTTTGGAGGTGATTTCAGAGGCAAGCTGCCTGGCTGCTTTCAGATCTGCAATCTTTGAGCCAAGATCAAACTTGAATTTGCTGATATCTTCATCTCCTATTTTGGAGCCCTCCATTCCTCTGGTCTTCATAGCGTTATAAAGGACTGATGTGATTTTCAATAGTTCTTTAACGGCATACCCATCTGCTTGATAAAGCTTCTTAGTATTGAGTTTTATATGTGCTTTGGTTGCCATGAACTGGGCAACTGCCTTAATGAAGAAAACTCGGTCCTGTTCAGTCTCGACATCAGAAGGGATGTCAGTCTGAGGTTCATATCTTTTCACAAGCCAGAGGAGTACTTCAGATACAAGTCCAAAATTTGGAGTGCGGAAATTTTCCATAGAAATATGTCGAGGGTATCCTAAGGCTCTCATCATCTCTGTAAAATTGCAGAGATCACGAAAAGACATGGCGCTCTGGTCCCCAGCAGCACCGGGTCGCCGCCGCTGTCGCTCGTCCCCAGAGACCACAGGCTGGGTGCTCGCCGGTCTCTACGGCAACCATCCGAACTCTGGACGGCGCGCGGGCCAAACGGCGTGCGCGTGCGCAGAGAGTCAACCTACACTAATATTTTATATTAGAAGCAAAGCAACCTAAATCTAGATTGTTATAAAAGCTCATCAAATTTTTTCCTGTAGTGTGGCCATTTATTTTCCAAGATGCTTTTACCCTGAGAATTAGACTAGTTTTAGTTGAGTATGAAGACACTTTTATTTCTAATTAAGTCCATTTTCCTTAAAGATATGACTGTACTTGTTTGTCAGATAAACAAAGAAAAACCTTTTTTTCCCTGAAAAGTCAAATCAATGAACCTTAAAATTGAACCTTCTGAACTAATAATTTAACTTTCCTTTGAGGATGGCAAAAACATTGTGGGCAGGATGAAAAGAACATGTTTTGCAAATTATTCCTGTCTTCCTTCATTGATCTGAGTACTTAGAAGCTAAAAATACCTTCTGAAATATGTTATGTATGCTTGTTTCAATGACTGTTCATTAAACAGATAATATATCACATATATCAATCTGGATTTCCCTAAGATGTATAGGACCGACTCCTGAATTGTCTAGTAGCTACATGAATCATTGTTTCTAGATGCCGTTTGTTGAAGGTTTATTAAATGGAAGATACTACACGGAATATTTACGTTATCTCATTAAATTCTCACTCTAGTTCGATGAAGTGTTTATCCTCATTTCCATTTAGCAAATGAGGAAATTAAGGTGCAAAGAGAAAATTCAATTTGGGCAGGGTCAGCTGCTATGTAAGTGGTTTCAAATTCAGGTCTTCCAGGTGCAGTGATTATGAGGATTAAACAAAATAACCCAAGAAGAAACCTCTAGTAGAATTCTAACCTGTTACCAAACCAATACATGGTTGAAGATCTTTACAGACTCTAAATGAAAAGAGGGAAGAAGAAGATTAATAATGAGATGGCATTTAAGCGATCAGATCTATGTTCCATTTATCTGGAATTTTTCTGTCTCTTATCCTCTCGTAAAGGACTCCAGTAAAAGGATTAAGACCCACCTTGAATGGTAGGTCACATCTGAATTGAAATAACCTAACTAAAAGGTCCCACCTGTAACAGGTCTGTACTATTTTGGCAAACTGTCTGGCAGTATCTACTAAAACTGAACACATCCTCTGTAATTCAGCGTATCGACTTATAGGAATCTTCTCATCTGAAATGAGTACATATATTCACTACAAAATGTACAAGAATGTTCACAGCATCATTTTGCATACTAGCTCCAAACTAGAAAAAACCCAAATGTCCATCAACAGTGTTTATGGAGTAAAATTTTGCTTCACACAATGGAATCTTACATAGCAAGGAGAAGGAACAAACTAAAACCACCCTCAACAGGATGATTAAATCGTACAAAGTTAAGCATGAGAAGTCAGACTGAAAAGAGCACATGTGGTATAATTCCATGTATATAAAGTTCAAAACAGTCAACACTAATTTATGTTACAAATTAGGATAATGGTTGTCCTTTATAGGGAGGGGAGATAGGAAATAGATCAAGGGGTCTTCTGGTGTTCTAGAAATGTTCTATTATTAATGTGTGAGTGCTGGTTACATGGGTTTATCCAGTTTATGGAAAACTATTGGGGTATATACTTATGAATTGCATACCTTCTCCATATACATATTTTTTTTTTCAAAGTAAAGTTTTAAAGTTAAAAGAATTCCAGCAAACACTCCCTCCTCCTTCTTGTTATGTGAGCTTTGGCAAATTTCTTAAGATTTTGAGTCTCAATTTCTCGTTATATAAAATGGTAATTTAATACTGCTCACTCCATATATTTTCTGTGAAAATATAGTGAGAAAATAAATATGAAGCACTTAGCAAAATGGCTGGCAGCACTCACTAAATATTAGCTATTATTACAATAATTATAATGATTAACAAATATACCATGGACTAGTTTTACTCCTGAAGAAACAACTATTGATGCGTTCTCTGTGGTTACACCCACTGGAGTTTATTGCTTATTTTATGAGCCATTATGTAGAATCTAAATCCAGTCACAGCCTAGAAAAAAAGATAATTTTTCCCCCAGCTTCTCTGCTGTTTTATGCATCCATCCTCCCTAAATTATAATATTTATTCCACATTTTTTAAGAGCACAAGGTGTTAAAAACAATTTTTTTCTGATAGCCCACTAGTAAATGAAAGTAAGGAAAAGAGCCTCCAGGAATCATAATAGTTTATATTACCTTTTCATTAGTGCTTCACAACAATCTGTGATAAAGACAGAGAAGGAGTTACATCTTGATATTAAATATGAACAAACAAGCTCAGCAGGGGCCAGATTGCTAAGAAATGCAACAATTGGGACCAAGGTTATTATAAAATTTTGTGGACAATTTAGGAAGGGAAGAAGGAGGGTAATTTAAGGTAATAAGAAAATCTTTGCTCAAGCAATTATGTTAAGTGAACTTTTTGTGATGATACAAACATACTATATCTGCACTGTCCAATATGGTAGATGCTAGCCACTGTGGCTACTGAGCACCTGAAATGTGGCTAGTGTGGTCAAGGAACTGAATTTTTAATATTATTTCATTTAAATTAATTTCAATTTAAATGACCCCATGTGGTGAAAGACTAGTATATTGACTGTGCAGCTGTACGGTTTCAGGAATCATGGTAAAGTCCCATGGTGAAGGGGAAGCGGCTGAGCTAAGAGAGGTAGAATCTCATTCACTTTGTGTGTAAGTCATCTTTATTATTATTACTATTATTAGAGAAGTTGTGGGTTTACAGAAAAATCAAGCATAAAATACAGGTTTCTCATACACCACATGGTTAGGTCATCTTATATCCCAACTTCATATACATGCAAATGTATGTATGGGCCAAGAATTATTTGGTTTCTAAGTTTGCATTCATACAATATATGTTGGGTATCTGCTGTATTTTGAAAGACTATATATTTGGAGAAGACATTTTATTGTATTTTTAAAGTAAATGCTTTCTTTGTTCCAAAGCAGTGACCTCTGGGAGGATTGTAAGTTACCACATGTGAAACAAATTGGAAGTGCAGTGGGAGTTGCTTGACAGATAAGACTTAAGAGTTGAGACTCAGCTTTCTTATCTTTAAAATAATGGCATTGGGATGGGTGATCTCCAAGATCCCTTCAAATAATGAAGTTCTATGAAAATAATCCTCTAATCTCTTTTTCTGACAATTAGGTTTTAAGGAAGTTTCTGGGCCTCCAGTGAGTCAAATCATCTGGCCCATTCAAACAAAAAAATTGTTTTGTTTTCTACCAGATGACTTGTATTTGTGCATGTGTATGTGTTTTTTTGTGACATCTGTTTTTGTTTTTGTTTTTGCTTTTATTTTTGACATTAGCAGCTGTTTACTAGTCACATACACTCTCAGCCCAGGGGAGGATGATACTACATACCATGTGGGGTCACATGGGGTTGTACTTGGGAACAGACTGAACCAGCAGGAGTTCCACTGAAATGATGTCATTAGCTTGTTTGAATACTTCCGCTGGCAGGCAGGGAGGTGAAACTGAGCTTGAGGATCAGGTAAATAGAGCCGGTCCAGCTGATAGGGAAACTAGCCTGCTGAGGAGCCTTTCCCACAAAGTGAGTTGGGGGCATCCCTAGTGAGATTAGGTGAACTCAGAGTTATGCACTTGGAGCCCTGTGAGGCTCAGAGATGTAAAACAGCACTGGAAATTTAGGTCTTAAAATACACTGTCAATCTTAAGATAAGCACCACTATCTATTGGTGAATTGTTTTTCCATTCTATCATATTTGGTGATATTGTCATATAGGAAGTAAGAACTATAGGTGTCAAGGAGTTTTTCCTAGTACTTTGCTTTTTAAAAATTCTACATTAAGTACCTCTCCATACCACCCACAAATGTACATGTCTTTCAGTAGCATGGAAGACCTATATGACTCTTAGGATGCATGAGTTTTGAAACTTGCCTATATTTTTGCCTTCTTCTGTCATCTGGGAGAATTGAGAAACCCTATCTTAGAATTTTGATATTTGCTGCTGTCTTCTATTGCTACCAGTAGGGTAGTGATGTAGAATTCCAGGAAATCTTTATTATTATTATTATTATTTTTTAACATGGGCAGGCACTGGGAATCGAACCCGGGTCCTCTGGCATAGAAGGCAAGCATTCTTGCCTGCTGAGCCACCGTGGCCCACCCGAGAATTCCAGGAAATCTTGCTGGAATTTCTAAGAATAGACACAATATGTTAAAGTTTTGGGTTGAATCTATCATTTTAGGTGCTAGTAGCTTACTTTGCTACAATCTCCAGGTGTCAGCATGACTTCCCATGAGGTAGACAAGGCCTGTGTTAACAACCACCTGACAAATTATGGGGTTGGAGCTATATTTTCAAAGAAGTTACTCAATCCAAACCTGAAATGCCTAAAACAGTTCATGTCATTTATTCACACTTGAAGTCCACTGGAATCAGGGATAAGGTGTTGTCTTCTATTCCAAGAATGAAGTCTTCAGGCAAAGTCTCAGGTGATATCTGAGCTAACTGGCCATCATAAGAACACATGATCCAAATTTTTCTAATTCATTTTAGAAAAAATTTTCTAATTTCTAATTCAGAGAAACCAAATTTCTCTGGTTTCTGGAAGCATCAAATGAATCACCATGCTGCCAAAGTCCACACAAAGATGGTCATCAGTGTCCTTCCCTTCAATCTTAACATGAGGCTCACTTTTACATTTCGTTATATTACGTTGTATGTTTACACAGTGTAGTAGGCCATGGCATGTAAGTGTTGGGTGGACCTTGTACTCCCAATCACAAAGTAATCTGTGTATTTCATCTCTGGAGGAAACTTTATCACACAAATGTCTTTTGAATTTTCTTGCCTCAGAAGTGAAACCAGAACATGGATGCCAAACTTGGGACTAGTATGATCTGCTACACCCGACTACGGGAGCTCCTGGTCGGCTGCCCCGTCCACCAGCTCCTCAGTCAAGGAACCAACATGAAGACAGCATGCTGGGTCGCAGGTCAGGCAGAGTGTGGGTCCCACGGGCAGTTGCCCTACAGCTGGCAGCTGAGGTCAGGGCCTATGCCCACTGTGGGCTTCGCTACCGGAACAACATCTATGTTCTTAAAAGTCTGTATCTGAAGAAAAAAATTTGAACTGGATGTTTTGTGCCAAATTTCTCTATGCTCATTCCTTAAAGGTAAAATTTATGGATTTTCCTGGTAACATTACAGATTATTCATCACCACAATCAAATTTTGAACATTCTCATTACTCCAAAAAAAATACATTTAAAAATAAAAATAACACCCAAACATCCCATTCCCCATATTCTCCCCATTCTGGTTTGCTAGCTGCCAGAATGTGATATACCATAAACCGAATGGCTTTTAAAAAGGGGAATGTTCTAGTTTGCTAGCTGCCAGAATGCAGCACACCAGAGACGGATTGGCTTTTAATAAAAAGGGATTTATTTGTTAGTTCTTCAGGGAAAGGCAGCTAACTTTCCACTGAGGCTCTTTCTTACATGGAAGGCACAGGATGGTCTCTGCTGGTCTTCTCTCCAGGCCCCTGGGTTCCAACAACTTTCCCTGGGGTGACTTCTTTCTCCATCTCCAAAGGCCTGGGCTGAGCTGCAAGTGCTGAGATGAAGAATGCCGAGCTGCTTAGGCTGTGCTATTTTGCGCTCTCTCATTTAAGCACCAGCCAATTAAGCCAAACATCACTCATTGCAGCAGACAAGCCTCCTAGTCCACTGCAGATGTAATTAGCAACAGATGAGGTTCACCTACCATTGGCTCATGTCCACAGCAACAGAACTAGGCACCTTCACCTGGTCAAGTTGACAACTGAATCTAACTACCACAGGGAATTTATTAAGTTGCAAGTTTATAGTTCTAAGGCTGTGAAAATGTCCAAATTAAAGCGAGTCTATAAAAATGTCCAAATTTAGGCACCAACAAGAGGTTACCTTCACTCAAGAAAGGCTGATAAAGTTTGGGGTTTCTCTCTCAACTGGAAGGGCACACATGGCGATGCCTGCTAGCTTTTTCTCCCCCAGGGGTGTTTTCCTTCTTCATCTCCAAAGGTCTCTCACTGTGTGGGCTCTTGTGGCTCTGAAGCTTTTTTCAAAATGGTTCCCTCTTAAAGAGCTCCAGAAAGCAACCCCACCTTGAACAGGTGGAGACACACCTCCATGGACATAATCTAATAAAAAGTAGCCCCCCCACCAATGGGTGGGTCACAAACATAAAAAAGCTCCCACCCAAAAATATTGAATGAGGATCAAAGGACATGGCTTTTCTGGGGTACACCACAGATTCAAACGAGCACATCCCCCATAATTTTTTGTCCTTATTTTTTTACTCATCAGACCATACACTGGATAAAAGGAGTGACAGCTACAATGCTTTCACAATCACATGGTTACGCTGTAAAAGCTACATAGTTATACAATTGTCTTCAGGAATGAAGGTTACTGGAATACAATTCAACAGCTTCAGGTATTTCCTTGTAACTATTATAATCCACTAAAACCATAAAGGGATATCCATATAATGCATAAGAATAACCTTCAGAATAACCTCTTGAATCTATTTGAAATCTCTCAGCCACTGAAACTTTGTCTCATTTTCTTCCTCCTTTTGGTTAAGAAGTCTTTTTCAATCCTTCCATGCCAGGTCCAGGCTCATCCCTGGGACTCATGTCCCAGGGAGATCTACACCCCAGGAATCATGTCCCATATAGAGGTGAGGGCAGTGAGTCTTCCTGGCTTTAGGAAAATAGCCACCTCTGTGCAACAAAAGAGGTTCTCTGGGGGGTGACTCTTAGTCATAATTATAGGTAGGCTTAGCTTCTCCTTTGCAGCAATAAGTTTCATAAGGTGTGCCCCAAGATTGAGGGCTTGGCCTGTTAAATTGGGAAGTCTCCAATGCTTGAGAATATCAGGAATATTCCCCAGGTGGGGAAGTTTAGTATTTTCACCTTTTTCCCCAGTCCCTCAAGGGAGGGCTTGCAAATACTTTTTTATTCTCTGCTCAGATTACTTTGGGATGTACTGGGCATCACATCACATTAACCTTACAAACCAACAAGAGATCACTCCCTATTCAAGTTTCCATGGAAATATGATATTCGAATTAACTGACCATATAAGTTAGGTAGTGTGCTATAGAAAATATACATTTCGCACAAAATAAACACCTCTTCCTTTGGTTTCACATAGAAGTTGAAAGTCTCAAAACATAGACAGTATCATTCTTTACCCTTTAGTCTGACTTACCTTAGTCTTAACCAGATCTGCTTCATTTATATCTCTAATTGAATTCTGATCTCTTTTTCAGCTTTTTTTTTTTTTTTTATAGTTACCCATGTCATTATCTCTACTGGAGTTCTTTATTTTTTCATGTAGTGGATTAGTCAGGGTTCTCTACAGAAACAGAACCAACAGGAAATATCTGTAAATATGAGATTTATAAAAGTGTCTCACACAACTGAGGACGCAGATTTCTAAAATCCATATGGCAGGCTGTGAGGCTGGCAACTCTGCTGAAGAATCTTGATGAACTCCATAGGAGAGGCTCACTGGCTGAAGAAGTAGTGAAAACTTTCTCTTCCACCTTAAAAGTCTTCAACAGATTGGTTAGAATCCAAACTGACTGGATTTTCTCAATTTGTGTGAGGCATGCCCTTATTTGATCACAGATGTAATCAGTCACAGATGCAATCAATTTACTGATGATTTAATAAACCAGCCTTCTGGTTTATCAACCAGCCATAAAATATCCTTGCAGTAATGGTTAGGTCAGTGCTGCCTGACAAGACAACTGGGCACCATCACCTGGCCAAGTTGACACCTGAACCCAACCATTACATGTGGCTTCAGTCAAAGTATCTAGTGTCCTTTCCTTTCAGCTTGCAGCACTCCCTTTAGAATTTCCTGTAGGGCTGGTCTAGTGGTGATGAAGTCCCTCAGTTTATTTATGTGGGAATGTCTTAAGCCCTCCCTCATTAAAATTTTTTTTTTTTTGCATGGGCAGGCACCAGGAATCGAACCCAGCATGGTAGGTGAGAATTCTGCCATTGAACCACCATTGCACTGCCCCCTCCCTCATTTTTGAAAGACAGTTTGCTTGGGTTTTTTTGTTGGATATAGAATCCTTGGTGGTTTTTTCAGCACTTTAAATGTCTTCCCACTCTTTTTTGCCTCCATAGTTTTTGATGAAAAATTGGAATTTAATCTTATTGAGGCTCTCTTGTATGTGACACTGATTCTTAAGTCTTTCAGAATTCTCTTTTTATCTTGGCCTTTGATAGTTTGATTAAAATATGGTACAATGTGGGTCTATTAGGGTTTATTCTGTTTTGAGTTCATGAGCATCTTAGGAGTGTACATTCATGTCTTCTGTTAAGTTTGAGAAGTTTTCAGTCATTATTTCCTTGAATATTCTCTTTCTACTTCTGGGATTCCCATGATATGTATATTGTTATGCTTGCTGGTATCCTATAGGTTTCTCAGATTTTGTTCATTTTTCTTCATTTTTCCGTTTTCTGGTCCTCAGACTGGATGATTTCAATGGTCTTATATTCAAGTTCACTTATTCCTACTTCTGCCAGCAACAATCTGCTATTAAACCCCTTTAGGGATCTTAAATTTCTGTAACTATGGTCTTCAGCTCTGTTTGTTCCTTTATATAATTTTCTATTGATATTCTCTTTGTGTTCATCTATTGTTGTCCTGATCTCCTTTAGTTCTTTGTCCATATTTTTCTTTAGTTTTTTGAGCATATTTAGGAAAGCTTTTTCAAAAAGTCTTTGTCTGGAATATCCCAGATGTGAGCTTCATCACTGATGGTTTTGCATGTTTTAATATTTCCCATTGTCTGAGCCACTTATTCCTCTTTCTTTGTGTGCTTTTTTAATCTTTTGTTGAAAACTGGGCATTTTTATATTTTAATGTATTAGACTCTGAGGTATCTTTTCCTTAAGCTTGTTTCCCATGAGTGTTATAGCAGAACTTTCCTTGAAAGTCAGAAGTCATATTCATTCAATGGATACTTACTGAGTACCTAATATGGACCAAGTCCTGTGTTCACTATTGTTGGGATACACTGAAATGTAAGACACAGGCCTTGCTCTTTATTAGGGATATGCATGGAAAAATAGATACATCATAATATCATGTGATAAATACTATAATAAAGATATTATTACATCATGGGAATGCAGAAGAGATAGTGTTGGGATTGAATCATGTCCTTCACAAAAAGTACATCCAAGTTCTAACCACTAGTCCTGTGTGCATGAACCCATCTTCTTCAGCTTTTTAAACAGTTGCTCTAAGGGGGTAAGTCTGACTTTCACAGCTGCAGAATTCTAGTTCTGAGTCTCAGGTGTAACACAAATACTCGAAGTTCTAGGAACTGACCAGGCTATATACAAAGACCTTGGAATTAAGAAATAACCATTACAACTCAGGAATAGATTGATTGCTGTAAGCGCTTACAATCTAGGATATTTTACAATAAGCCTTCCCCTGATATCCTATGCTGTTGAATTCATTTCTCAGAGTTTGCACATTACAGTTAGCCCTTTTAATGAGGCATTATAATGTGTTTTTTTGTTTGTTTCTGGCTTATTTCACTATTGATTGCCTTTTATTTTCAATACTAAAATCAGGTGACCATATTACATGGCAATGTTATTATTCAATGTTGTACTATGTTTAATTGTGAAGCAGAGTACCAACATCAGACTGTGCGTAAGAAATAAGGCTTGGGTCCTGTTATGGAAGAAAGAGAACAAATGATCATTAAAATGTAAAGAGAATCTTGACATGTGGGAGACATCTTTCTCTCCTTTTTATTTACATATAATGTTTGTCTTCTTACATTATGCTTATACATTAGTTATGTATTACAGGGAAACTTGTCATAATAGGCAATGTAGTGCCAGCCCTGCTTTTTCAATGATGAATGTAATTATGTAGCTTGCATGAAAAAAGGAAGCAACCATACATAAAGTCCTAATTTAGTATGACCAAAAACCAGCATCCTATACTCATGGCAAAGCAATGATCATTTAAATACTTATGAATCAGAACAATTTGATATAAGAAATCACAGAGGTAAAATGGCTATTGATTTGCTGCCTATGAACAAAGAAAAAATGAAAATGCAAAATATTAATATATATTGTTAGAATTGAGTTGCAAGTTTTCAGAATTCACATCTTTTCTAATTGTTGCCAGGTGATACCTCCATATGTAACAAGATATATATAAAATAAAGCTAATAGAAAATATTTAAATTTGTAAATTTATTTTGATCTGTAAACTAACTCTTTGGTACTTCCTTTCTATGCCTATTCCAACTTCTCTCTTTCTGTCTACTTATCCTTTATCTGTATTGTGTAGGGACCACTTCAGCTTGTACTTAAATATTACACTTCATCTTAGCGAAAAGGCTGAGTGTGATAGCTTGTACTTAAACATGTGATAATTTTATGTGCTAACTCAGCTGGGCTACAAACCCAATGATTTAATTAAATACTAATCTAGGCATTGCTGTGACGTTATTTTATAGATATGAATAAATTTCAAAATCAGTAGACATAGGTGAAATTATCCTGTATGATCTAGTGGGTCTGATTTAATCAGTTGAAAGACTGTAAAAGTAGAACTGAGGTTTCCCTGATGAAGAAGAAATTAGACCTGTGAAAACAGCTTCAGCTTAAACCTGAGAGCTCCAAGCTGTTTGCCCCATGATTTCAGACTTGTACTGTTAGCCTCCACAATTGCATAAGCCCATTCCTTGAAAATAAATCTCCTAATACATGTCTCCTATTGGTTCTGTTTTCTGGTTGAACCCTGTATGATATAGAACATTAATTGTATTTTATATTTTTCAAACATACTGGTAGATAATAAAGGAAGGGAGTAGAAGTGGACAGCTATATTAGCTAGGGTTCTCTAGAGAAAGAGAATCAGCAGGAAATATCCATAGATATAAAATTTATAAAAGTGTCTCACATAACCGTGGGAATGTACAGTCCAAAATCCTTAGGGCAGGCTGTGAAGCTGACGACGCCAATGAAAGGTCTGAACGAACTCCAGAGGAGAGGCTTGCCAGTTGAAGCAGTAAGAAAGACTGTCTCTTCTGAATCCTCCTTAAAAGCCTTCCAGTTATTAGATAAAGCATCACTCATTCCAGAAGACACTACCCTGGCTGATTACAAATGCAATCAGGTATGGATGCAGCCGATGTGATCAAGCTTTAATTCTATGAAGTGTCCTTATAGCAACAGACAGGCCAGCGCTTGCCCAACCAGACAAACGGGTACCACCACGTGGCCAAGTTGACACATGAACCTGACCATGGCAACGCTTAATTGTAAAACTGCCCACTTTAGAAGACTTCCTCTCTAAAATTATAGAGCTGAACAGATGACAGGAATCTCAGAATCAGTTAACTATGGAAGAATGTGTGAAGCTAAACTGAGTTTCAAGCCTACAAACTGTTTATAAGATCTACATACATGGTAATAGAGACAAAACTATGGAGTAATCAAAATGCTCATTTCAATTTACTAAAGCTAAAGCCATGATTTCTTGTATTTAAGAAAATCTATTTTAGAATGTAATGTCAATAGAGTGATGGCCAGTGAATTTTTTTTTTAAGTTGAGAAAGGAATCTTGAGATAGAGAATATAATTTTATCTCTTTTCAACCATCTCTAGCTAAATATAAAGAAATCATATGCATTTCAAATGCAGTTAGTTATTAGGATCTATTGTACATTAACCAAAATCAGAAGCTACTCAAGGAGCAGCTGCATGTTGTAGAGGAGATGGTACAACAACAACAACAAAAACAACTGAAGTATAGAGAAAAATTTGGAGCTTTTGCCAACCTGTGATTTAGGCCTGTGTGGATGGCCTCGTATAGGCAAAGGTAAATCTGCTATTCTTCGATGAAAAACCCAACAAAGTATCTTTATGCATTTGTATACAGCTCATCACACCTGGATAGAAGTAAGAGGAGAAGATGGAGGATGATGGAAATGTGTGAGGGGTTCTCAATGGGAAGTATGTCCCAGGTAAAGGGGTCCTAATAGCATCACTCTAAAGAACAACATCAAACTTGTTCCTTTGTAGGAAGGCTGCAGATACATCATGTCTATGTGAGAAAATGCCAACAACGTAGGGTGCTAAGGATTATTCTGGAGATGAAACATCAACCATGTAAAATTAGTTACAGTAATTTAACAAGATTTTGAGAATATTAACATCTTGATACCCATCTCATTGGATTCTCTGAGAAGCAGATACTGATAAGAAATTATGAGTGCAACAGATTTATTGGGGTGCAATATTTTTGAAAGGAAAAAGAAGGGAGCAGGATTGAACAGGGGGAGCTGTCAAAGTGATGCAAACTGACAAGGTTTCTGTCAGCTCAGCAGGAAGCTCCAAAGCAAAGATTATCCCTTCAATGAGTCTAGTGTTGGGCAAAAAATGCTAGGTTCTTATACCATTGCCTCACTCAATCATTGGCTGGCAGCCACCCTGAAAATAGTGCAACCTCTACTTGAAAGCTCATGTAGACCCTGACAAAGCTAAGAGTTGGAGGTTAGCTTTCTCAGATAACCACACTCCCTGCAGCAGGGCAGAGAGTGCTTCTTGAAAGGGAATCTGGGTGGCTTATCTCCATGTCTGCCCCTGTATTGCAGTGGGAAACTAGTAAAATTTGGGGTGGCTGTGTATTTGGAAATGAAAGTTGTTTAGATCAGAACAAGATGTGTAGCGAAGTGCACTAAATTCCTAAAATTCTACCTGAGGTTGGTGGTGTATCACCACCAATTACTTAGGTAAATAGAGTTAAAATCATTACTAAGAAATTAGGTTAAAAAAAGTCAGTTGTTGCTTAAGGACTTCACAATGGTAAAATGTATTGTTGCTCCCATTTCATTCCAAATAAATTGCTCCTAGTGACACAATTCAGGTCTTTCGCTTGAAACACTGGCTTAGTTGTGAAATGGGCAAAATGTGCTCAGAATGGATCTTCTGGAGATTACGAAAAAGTCTAGTTTATTTCATAAGGATCAAGTAGTTAGATTTAAGGAAGTCACGTTGGCTTATTGTGATATGTAACTATTTTCTTATATTTCTGCACAAGTTTCACCTAATGGTGGGCAAAAAGGGGAAAGAAATAAGGCCCTTTAAAAAATATGTACATATATGTGTATGTATATATATATATATATATATATATATATATATATATTAAGCATAGTCCTTAATAAAATGGATGGGGGTTCTGAACTTTGTCACCACTTAGCAGCTTTGGACGAGATCCTGAACCTCTCTGTACCTTAGTTTCCTCATGTGTTAAATGTAGATTCCAATCCTGAATACATCATGGAGTCACTATGAGGATGATATGAAATGATATAATGCATGCATAATCCATGGTTTAGGAAGGGCTCAATACATGTTAACTATTATACCAATTCTCTTTTTCCTCTTTCTCTTTCTTCTCCCTGAAAGTTTGCTTTCCTGTTGAATTTTGTCATTAGCTCTGGTAGATTAGCAAAATGATCATAAAACTTGGGAGATTTTGCCCCCAAAGCTTTTAATCAGGTGTTTGGTTTCTACCATCATGTTCTCAATAACTGTGCTGGGTGTGCTAGATATAAAAAATGGCTTCTGCCTTGAGCAGCTTGCAGTCTATTTGAGAAATAAATGAACATATAAATGATTAATGAAAATGCAAGCGCATATAAAACTAAGTCTGAAATTGAGTCTTATAGATTATAAGTGATGTAGAAATCTAATTTAATTTTGCTGACACAGGCTGTTGTTTTGATCATTGAAAGCAACACCATTTGGGATGAAACTGTGAGGGTGAGCACTTGTATCAGTAATAACAGTAACATGGCATATGTTTGTCTTAGACTCTAAAATACATTGTTAGAGCAAGAGAAAGCAAGCTCAATGAAATTTAAATGTTATCACTGCTTCTTAATATTGTTAGGCTATTAAATTCTCTCTGCCATTAGATGTGTCAAGGCTGCAAAAACGGAAGAACTGATGAACACTTTGAATATAACGATCAGAAAGACTGAATTTTTTTGGTTGATCTCTCAATGAGTTTCAGTGTTTATTCGATCTCTGTTATTTCAGTCAGCAAATAAGGCTGATTCAGTGACCTCTTTCATTCAGAAACCTCCTCTGAAGATGCCAGAGTCAATAGGAAGTATTTCTCCCCTCGCGGCTTCACTGTAAAATATCATTTAGGGAAAAAAGTTTAGCTTTCTTAAAAAATAAAAAGAACCTCTGGGCCAGTTCATGTGGAATCAGTTTTCAGGGTATAGAAAGTGTTTCCGTTAAGAGTTCAGTAGTTTACCTTGCCCCACCATATTCTTCTACTTGCTAGAGGAACCTGTACGTTCTCCTAGAAACACATATAGTACTTCATGTGTGCAGGCACTGAGATAGCGTTTACAAAGGGATTTCTTTTCTTATTTGATTTTTTACAAAGGGTTTTCTTAATGTTATGCACTTATAATTATTGATTTGAGTGTGACCACAAAATAGTTCTACCTTCTTTCATTATTTCCTTGTATCCTTCCAGTAACCTAGAGTTCTAGAGGCCTCTTTTCTTAGAGAGGTAGAGGAGTACGTCTGAAGAGTACCTGCTGGATTCTTATATCTCTTATTATCAAATATGTAAACAAAACGAAGATTGAAAAAAAAATCCTTATGAAACTGTGCTTCATCAGTTCTAACAAATGTCCCACACCAATGCAAGGTGTTAATAATAGGGTAGCCTATGGGAACCCTGTAGTTTATACATGCTTGTTCTGTAATCCCACTTCTCTAATTAAAAAAGAAAGAAAGAAAGAAATTCCTTACCTCAGTAATGATTTTATTTTTCAGTAATGATTTTGAGTGAGGAGTCTAAGAATGTCCTAGGGATAGGTCTCCTTTTATTGTCCTACCTTGAGTAATAAACGGACGTGTTGGGTAAATAGACGACCTATCCTCAGGTGTTCTAGAAATGCATTCCCTCTCTTCTCGACATCTGTCTCTGTGCCGTGTGATTGTGCACACGCCTGTGTCTGCGCCAAACCCGTCGACACAGAAAAGTCCAATCAACGATAGAGATAGATTTTTCCGTTGTTTTTGCCTCCGCCCACTCCCGACCGGATGACAATCTAGACAGCTCCCCCGGACTTCTCTTACTTTTCCATCTCCTCCCACTCAGCGAAACCCTCCCACTCGCGACGCGCTTGGGCGCTGGAGGACCCAGCGCGCCTGCGCGGCCATTCCGAGCATGCTCAGTAGCATGAGCCAGCTCCGCGGCGTCTGCGAACACCTCCCACCATCCGTCGCTGTCGCGGAGGTCTCTGCGGCTGCTGCCGGGGCGACAGGAAGTGAAGCGGCCCCACCGGGCCACAGCGGCGGCAGAAACAGAGGCGGAAGGGGCGCTGCGGCCACGGCGACGACGACGACGACGACTACTACGACGTCGACCGGGGTGGCCGAAGAGGCTGAACGCCGAAGAGACTTGCTCTCTGGGAAGCCGGATCCCGAGTCCGGCAGGATGGATCTTCACCAGTCGGGCACTGGCCGTTACCAGATGGTGAGTTCTCGGTCTTCGGCGCCGCCCGGGACCCTGGGCTACCGCCTGGCCCTGAGATATCGCTTTTCTCAGGTTATTCCCGAAAGAGACGAGCTGGCAGATTGTTTAGGCTGTTCTGGCTGGAGCTGCTCCTATCAGGCCTCTCTTCCGTGGAACCTGCCTGTGACTCCTGAGAGGGCCGTCCCTCTTGCCCCAGGTCTCCTAGTCCTCCACCCCCACCCTTACCCTGTTTCCAGCTGTAAGATGCCCCCACCCTCCACCTCGCCTTAAAATTTATTTCTGACCTACTCTTTCATTTCCTTACTCCTTGACCTAGTCAACTCCTGAGACATTCCAGTCTATTGGCTTCTAGAAATGGTGTTGAGTTCATATACCTGCTAGGATGCTAGGAAGATGAACGTCGTAAATGGGGTTGGGGTGGGGGAGGAGAGAGAAGATGTAAACGGTAGGGTGTGAATTTGTTTGGTAAAAATGTGGGTTAGAAATCGGGGCGTTAAGGAATAGAAGTAGTGCTGATCTTGTCTGCTTTAGTTAACCTTGCCATTTTGTCCTTTTCCATTATGTTAGTGTTAAAAGTGAATATGTGTTTTTTATGTCCCCGCTTTTTTTTTTTCTTTTGGCGGGTGGGGGAGCAGAGGAAGTTTTTATTGTTAGAAAAAATTTTAATCATGTTTCAAAAATTATTTTACAATCAATACAAAGTTTTCCAGTTTAATTTATTAGTGCTCTATGTAAACCTTTGCAACTGAATGTTGAAATGAGTGCAAGTTTTTCCTTTATATTTTGTGTCAGTTTTTCTGGCATATATTTTTCGTTTATTAATTTTGGTGATGTCTATCGGAGAGTCTTATTGTAAACCCAGTTTAAAAATTGATTCAGCAATAGATGGCTGTTGTGTTGTAGTACGTAACATATAACTTTATAAATGTTCAGATGGTAATTTATTTAAACCTGTTTACCCAGGAAGAGGAGAAAAACATATCAGTAGGTAGTGCTGATGGTGCATATATCGTACTGCCTATAAAGTTATACAGATGTAGTTATGTTAGTCCTAGATTTTACCTTTGAAATTTGCACTTATAAGACTTGGTTTTCTTTTTCTTTACAAGTCTTCGTTTTGAACTAAGAATTTATAAATAAATGCGTTTTGACAAGAGCATATATTAGGATCCTGAATGATGAGATCCAATATATGTAATTTTGCATTTTTCCAGTATAAAATTTCATGATACTTCATTTTCAGCTGGTTACATAGTGTAAAATATACAAAATATTCAAATTCTGAATTTTCTGAAAATTTATTAGTATTTTTGGCATGGCCTGAAAAATATTGCTGCCAGTATGGAAGGCATTTTTCAGGTTGTCAGTGTCTATCACTTTTGCTGGTTTTATTTTTCTTAAGGTGATGCTGTTTTTGCAGATGCTAGGAAAAGTAAAATACAGTAGAAGAAATGAAGTAATAAAGTGAGATTTGTTTTTTTCCAATTTATTTTCTTTCTTTTTCCTGTTTGTTTCTCTTAAAGGCATTAGCTGTTAAGAATTCTTTCACTTTGGATGCTTTTGCTTATTGGAATCAACCATGTTCTCATATACAAGCCACTACTCAAAATGTTATTAACTGATGTAACCTTGTGCCTTAAAATAATTTTGTATTGTATATTGTTTTCTTTGCATTCAGTAGTTATGGCTAGTTGAGATTTATAGAAAACTATTTAGCTATGAATCCTATGGCTTATATGATACACATAACTGCTCAGTTTTTTTTTAAAAACTCCGAAAGCTTAATTAACTGGTCCCAATATATAATTTGGTTGTTGAATAATGAGGGATGAATCAATAGAGAGGTAGGTAAGTATACTTGGTGAAAACATTTTGTGATATTAATTTATCACTAATTTAAAGAGGTAAAATTCAGATCTCTAAACTGTAAGTTAGCAGCGAAGCCCAGGACCATCAGAATGACTTACTACCATTAACCAGTGCAGAAGCTTCGTTTGAAACTGGCTTTTTTTCTAAGGATTCTTCTTTCCTTTCATTGTTCAGGGGTTCTGAGTTTTCTTGAATAAAGCAGTGTATAATAAAGTAGAGCTACAAACAGGTTTAACTGTTACCCTTGTAATTTTAGAGAAAGCTAGGTGTGATACATAGTTTGGCTGTTATGGGAAATTCTGTTTTGCTTCTTAGGAAATGAGCTGTGTTGCCAAATTATGAAGCAGTTAACTTGGCTTGCAACTGTTAGGCCACATTCTAAAATCTCTGTTTTAAATGATTATAACTTGGTTATATCTTGGTACCTGCACCAAGTTGACTATTAAGATGTAAAAGGTATTCTGTATACATTGGCAGTGCTGATTATAGCAATAGTTTGCCAAACTGTATTCCAGAATGATGGCAATAGATGTTCCTGGATGATTTACAACATATATTAGCATCAAAACCATGAAAAATTAGGGTGGACTATGATGGTGATTAAATGTACAAATAAAAAAAAATTGCAAAAGAAAAAAAGAAGTTTTGCAGTAAAAACAGTGGTTTGGTTTGGATTTGTTTAACCCAGTTTTTCCTAAACTTTAACCATAATTTTTTTATTTAAAGATTATATTGACATTTCAAAATATTAGTTTTTTATGAAACAAATTTGAAATATTCCTTCTTAGAAAGATTTGGATAGTTTGCTCTTGTATTGAGTAGAATTACCCTTGATAAATCAGAAGGGATGAAGGTTTAACCATTAATGGCTAAAAAACCAGGTATTAAAACAATAACAAAAAAACCCAGGTATTAAAGTCATCTGGGCTTATGTTAAGTTTTTAGTAATTAGAGATCTTGGTTCAGTTATTTAGCACCTTGAAGCTAAATTTCCTCATATTAGTACCTACTTCATTAGGATTATTATGAGAACTAAAAAAGGTAATATAGGTAAGACCTATAGTATAATGACTGGTACATGGTGAAAAACTTAACATGTGAGCACAACCATTTTTTTAGCAAGTAGCAGAGGACAAGCAAGCTAATCCACCTCTCCCAGAGAATGTTGTTAGATGCTGTGATTGCCTAAATGTTTGTTGCCTTTTGTGACTTACTAGAAGAAATCATTTAGTATCAGATGGGTAAGCTTTGAAGCATACTTAGCTAGAATGTGCAGGGATGCTCAGGCCCATGGCATGCAGCCTTGTCCAGAGGGTCTGTGTTCTGGATTAGATAATATATGATGATTTTCAGATGTAATTATTTCCTTTTGCTTTCCTCTTTAAAGAAGTATTGCAGTTTTTTATCGTACATTCTCTAGTTATCGCTTTCTTTTCTAGTACCAGCTTGATTCAACCTTCATTTGTTTGTTCCTTTTGAACTCATATAGTTTATCTGGTTTATATTCTTACTACACCTCTTTTATATCAAGGTCAGTTGATTGCTTAATTAGTAACTACTTTTCAGTCTTTATCTTAATTGATTTCTCTGTTACATTGACACTTTGAACTTTGAGCTTCTTGAAACTCTTCTTTATTCCTGATAACAAGAAACTTCCTACTCTATTTCTCTACATTTTCTTCTTTGTGAATGATTTTGTATTTATCCTTAAATGTCAGTGCTTTCTGTTATAGGACTATTGTACTATTTCCTTCCTTCACTTGACCATTCTTCAGTGTTTCATTTGTACTGATGAGTAATTTGTGTAATATAAATTTGATTTTTACTTCTCTGCTCAGAAATCTTCAGTGGACTTGTTGCATTTTCCTCCAACATTTTTTTTTAAATTAAAACGTTCAGATATATAGAAAAGTTAATACCCATATATCACATACAGATTGTAGAACCTATGGTTGTTAATGGTTTGTTATATTTGCTTTGTTGTATATAATTTGACAGTCTTATTTTTTGATGCATTTCAAAGTAACTTGCAGATATTGGTATACTTCACCACAAACTGCATACTTATCATGAGCCTTGAGTTCAATATTTATGATTCTTTTCCTTTGAGGTTAAATTGACATATAGTTAATTGCACAAATCTTACTTGTTCTGTTGGATGAGTTTTGACAAATGCATGCATCTGTGTAGCCTAAACCACTTTCAAGGTGACAGAATAGGGATAGGGAAACTATGGTCCATAAAGTTCTTTTGGAACACAGTCATGCCCATTCTTTTAGTGTCCTGTGTAGCTGCTTTCGTGTTACAACAATAGGGGTTGAATATTTGAGACAGAGCCCACAAGCCTGAAATAAGTATTGTTTTGCCATTTAGAGAAAAAGTGTACCAGTTCCTGTTATAGAACATTGCCATCACTCTAGAAAGTTTGCGCATAGCCCTTCCCAATCTTTAACCTCAGATGACCATTCTGATTTTTCTGACCTTATTTTTCCAATGTGAATTAGTTTCATGTTATTATGTATATCCCTTCCTATAGGTCTGCTGCCTCAACCTTTAATAAGCAGACAATCCCCAAGGGATTGCAACCTCTCTGTCAGGATGTCCTTTTTAGTTGAATTTGGGATGGGTAAGAGGCCACTCTTCAGTTGCCTGTTTGAATGTATTGTGATGGTGTCAACCTGGGGCTGGGGCAGCTACTGCCTTGCTATGCCCCAAGATACTCAAGTTCAATCCAGCACGAGCTCATATTTGGGCCCTGGCGGAGGGTAATGATGGAGTACATACCTTCCCCCACTGGTTCAACCTCTTGCTCTCTGTACAGAGGGTGAGGCAGGGGATGTAGAGTGGAGTGGCTGAGATCTCTTCCTTGGGAGGTGATTCCTGAGCTGAGACTCCAAGCCCTCCATTCATACTTCATTTTCCCATTGAACTTCACTTATCAAACAAATATTCAGAGATAAAATTCTTAAGAATTTCAAGACAGTAATCACAGAGCATGAAACCCCAAACATGGGGCCTTTTTGAGGCTGGGTCCTGCAGTGGTATCATGCTGATGAAAATGGTTCTGAAACTGGTCTCAGAGTGGGGACAGTAGTGGCGATGGTGGTGGTGGTGAGGTAAATTAGGTTGGCAATTTTTTTCTGTAAAAGGGCCAGATAGTAAGTATTTCAGACTTTGCAGGCCATATAGTCTGTCACAACTACTCAAGTCTACCATTGTAATGGAAAAGCATTTATACACAATACGTAAACAAACAAATGTATCTGTGTCCCAATAAAGCTTTACTTACAGCAACAGTGGGCTGGATTTGGCCTACTGCCCATAGTTTTTCCACCCCTAATATAGATGTTGTAATATAATATAGTATAGGAATATATGTCAGGTAATCTTAAAGCTTGGGCCTACTGGAAAATTAATTTTTTATTTCGCCCAGTCTCTATAAAAGGAATGTAGTGAAGTTTTTTTTTTAAATATTAGACTTTTTTTTTTTTTTTTCAGTGAAGTTGTCTTACATCACTTATTTGTACTTGGTGATCAGGTGGGTATATATAGTCGGTCTGGAATTGGTGTGAAGATAAATGGGCAGTGAGTGAAAATTCCCTGTGAGAATGGTAAAGGCAGGTTTCTCATGCCTGGTAAATCTTTCATTCTCTTTGAGTGGTATCACCCACGGCTATACTTTTCCGTGGAGAATTGTGAGAACCACAATGCCTGTGGTTCTGTCTGGGGAGATATTTTGTTATCCCATGCCTTACATATCTTTCCAAATCCTTTGCTTAATGGCAGAGAATACTTAACATTTTTTCATCTTTGACATCATTTTGTTAGTCATGTAGCTGCTGCATTGTGGCAGCCACTCCAATAATAGTCGTAATGTCTAACTCGTTATACCATTTATAAATAAAGCAGTTTTTTGCATAAAAATAAGAACAATACGTTTACATGATCTTTAAGAAAAAGTTTTAATAACCCATGTTTAACAGATCAAAGTTCTCTAAATAGAACTATCTATGGACTTGAAAATACTTAACATTTAGTGTTTTCAAGTTCTTCAAATACCCATTAGAGCTAACTGAAAAATCTAGCAAACGATATTTTTTTTAAAGTATTTACGCAAATCTTGAAAATATGTCCTAGACTCAAGTAAGTGAAACTAGAGAACACTGAAAGTAAAAGATCTTGAAAGCGTCAGGGAGTCTAGGCAGATTACTTCAAAAGTAAGAAAAAAAAAAAAGAAATTGATACCTTACTTCACAACTGTAACAATTGAAAGCAGAAAACAGGGGGGTCTTATATTATATATTCAAAGTGCTGAGAGAAGATAAATGTCACATTGTAATTGTATATGAAACTAAAGCATCTTTCAAGAAAAAGTGTAAAATAAAGACAATTTCAGACAAAAAAATTAATTGCCTGGGATACCAGGCAAACCTCCAAAGAAAAACTTCCTTGAATTTTATGAAGGAGAAAAATCATCCAAGGAGGAATGATAAGCCAAGAAAAATGATATACTTAAAAACCTAAACAAACATTAATTATATAAAACATTAGGGATAGGAAAAAAAAAACAACTTTGGACAAAATGGGCAAAATAGGATGTAAGTGAAAGAGACTGATTTAATGTTTCAAGAAACGTATTACTTGGGAAGAATGTTCTAATAAATGGTTAATAAAAATAGGAATTCTACAGTGACTTCCCATCTCTGATAGAATCTAGTCTTTAAAGAGATGAGGGTCCTACACAATCTGATCACCCTTCCTTCTTGACCTTTGTGATGATTAGGTTCATGTGTCAGCTTCACCAGGTGATGGTAACATTTTCTTCTATCCTTCTACTCATCCTTGTTTCCTCTGTTCCAGCCAGATTGTTCTCTTCACTTGCTTTTTTCTTAAACATGCTAGGCATGCTTCTGCACTTGGTACTTATTTACGTCTCTCCTTGAATGTAGGGTAGGGATTTTTGTCTACTTTGTTCACTGTTGTATCTTTCAGTACTTGGCATTTGGTAGATACTCAGTAAGTATTTGATAATAATGAATGAATTATGCTAGCTCAAGCTTGTCTATAGTATTTTATTCTAATTTTCATTTTTACATTTATTTTGTCACTACTACTGAGACTTGGCTCTCCAAGGTTGCTCTTGTTTTTGCTTCTGCTTTTAACTTAACATATATTGCTTAGTGTGTGTATTTTGTATTTATACATACATATATCCCTCCATGAATGGTGTCCCCTAGCGTTGTTCAGTAAGCAGCCTGTTAAGTTCAGATACAGTAGCCCTGTTTCATACACCTTTAACTGTGGAGTTCTGGGCACTGCTTTGATTTCCCTCATTTGTTTCATGTTGATTACTCGGCACTATTTTTATTTTTAATATCTGACGTATATTCTAAAATATTTACTGATGATATGTGTATTGGTAATATATTCTATACATGTAGATCCGACTTGAGTTTGAAAAAATATGCATTGCATTCTGCTGGTGTGAATTAAAAGTAAATTTAGGTTGGGCCGCGGTGGCTCAGCAGGCAGAGTTCTTGCTTGCCATGCTGGAGACCTGGGTTCAATTCCCAGTGCCTGCCCATGTAAGAAAAAAAAAAGTAAATTTGCTGAAAGATCATTGTAATTTAGGCTAACCTGCTTATGAGTATAGTTGTTTTCATTCTTTCTGTGTTTTCATGCCGTGTTACAGTGTTTCTAAAGGTTTGGTCATATAGTTGGAATTAAGGTGTGGATAAAATTCTTGTAAAAGATGTGTCAGTTACAAGTTAGGAAATGCTGCGGTAGTCTAAGATTTATTATCAGATTCTTTCAAGGTTTTGACTTGCTTACTTTTAAGATTTGTTTGAACATGAACAATTTAATACTTTAAAAGTTTAGAAATGTGCTATGGTTTAGTTTGTCTAATATGTTTTCCCACAATTACCTGTAACATTATTTATGGTAAGAAATTGTACTGTTTGGACGAAGGTTTTTGAGAGTAAGGAAATAAATTGAAGTTTTGTGACTGAGATGATGCTACGAAAGAATCTTTGAATGTGACGGCCCCTTCCCCCCAGCAAATCATGTTCTGTCTTGCCTTCTGGTGTTGGCATATTATTCCCTTTTTTTATTCTCTCCTTCCCTTCTTCCAGGACTAATTTCTCTTCTTTATTCAGATCAGTGTTGTTATTTTATCCAGAAACAATTTAACTCTTTTAGTGGCTTTGTTTATTTAACTCTGTATTTTAAAATATATATGCATATTCAGTTACTTGTTGATTTGTTAATTTTACTTTCTCCTATGCTTTCTGACATGTCCCACTTTCCCTTTCCAGAGCATGATTTCTGTCTGCAATCCTACTTGGGTTCAAATCTAGATTCCTTACTAATGTTGTGACCTTGGAAAAGTTATTTCACCTCTCTGTGCCATAGTTTCCTCACTTATGGATAATACAGATAATATTATGTGCCTGTATGTTATTAATATAGGTACATATCTCTAAGCGTTATTGTGAGGGTTAATATTTGCTTGAATCAGTAATTAGTATTCCTGTTTGATGACTGTAAAAATATTGTTCACTAATATATCTTGTGTAACTTTTTTTTTATTTTTCGTGGAGGTGCCTTATTTTATTACTTTAGTTTCCTATTTATATGTATAGTTTTCCATGTATCTGTCGTTAATTCTTTGCATATGCTCTTGTGATTTTCCAAAATTACTTCTCAGCTATATTTTCTACATGGCCAAATGTGTGAGATAATTGTAAGTTTCTCCTTTTTTTTTTTTTTGCCTTTCAAACCATTTTTCTTGGCGCCATCCACCCTTCTTTTTCTGTCTACCATTTTGCTCTCTAGCCCTGGTGTGTGGCTGTCATACTGGACTTGGCTGTGTTGGCTCCTCCATCTCTTGGATTCCAAGTCTTTTTCTGTTTTTTGTTTACTCTCTTATTTGGTGGGGCATATTTTCCAGTAGGTTCCCAAGAAAGGACTTCTGGGAGGTAAAAAATAAAACAAACATTGCAGAAATGTCTTTATTCTATCTTTAGACTTTATAGCTGTGTGTAGATGTCTAAGTTGATAGTAGTTTTTCCTTCAGATTTTAAGGCAGTGTAATCAGATCTTTAAGAATTCGTATGGCTGTTGCCATTTTGATTTTCTGATTCTTGAGCAGTCATATGAAACTTAGTTTTGTTTTTTGGAAGTTTTTTGAGTTTTCTTTTTTATCGCCATTGTTTGTGAATTTCATAGTGATATACTTTGGCTCTCTCCACCTCCCATTTACTTGCTGAGATTTTTCAATCTGAAAGCTAATACCCTTCAGTCACTTATGAGATATTTTCTCCTATTTCTTTGATAAATTGTTCCCCACTGTTACCACTGACCTCTCTGACTCCTGTTAGTTGGAGTTTGAAATTTCCTAGATGCTCTGATTATTTTACCTCTTCTATTTTCTATCTCTTTTCTTTTTGTTCACTTTTTTGAGACTTTCTCAACTTTATCTTCCAAATCTGTATTTAGTTTGTAATTTTAGTTTATCATTTTCAGTTGAGTTTTTTTCTTATTTTCAGTGAAAGAACTGTTTTGTCTCTGTGTACTTATAACTATGGACATTTTTATTGTCTTCTACAGATACCTTATTTTATAATAAATATGCGTTTTAAAAATAACATTAATAATTTTACATTGGTGCTTCCCTAGTACATATCCATGTCATTATATATTAGTTTTCTAGGATTTTATATAAATGGCTTTATTCAATATGTACTTGTTTTTGTCTTCTCTCACGTAACATAGTTATTTTGCAATCCATCCTTATTGTATATATCAATAATTAATTTCTTTTTATTTTTGAGTAGTATTTCATTGTATGGCTATACCACAATTTGTATATTCATTTTCCATTTAATAAACATTTAGGTTGTCTCCAGTTTTTCGGCTTACAAATAAAGCTGCTGTGAACATTTGTTTGCATGTCTTTGGGTTGGCATGATGTTTCATTTATTTTGGATAAACATCTAGGAGAGGAATGGCTAAAACACATAGTAGGTATTTGTTTAATGTTCTAAGAAACTAATTTCTGAACTGTTTTAAGTGGTTGTACCATTTTACATTCTCACCAGCAGTTTATGGTAGCATTCTAGTGGCGCCACATCCTTAGCCATACTTGGCATTGTCAAACTTTTTTATTTTAGTCATTCTAATAGATGTGTTAATGGTCTCTCATTGTGGTTTTAATTTACATTTCCATAATGACTAATGGTGTTGACCATCTTTACATGTGCTTATTGGCCATTTGTTATCTTTTTTTTTTTTGGTCAAGTATTTGTCCAAATTTTGTCCATCTCAAAAATTTGGTTGCTTGTCTTACTGTTGAGTTTTAAGGGTTCTTTTTTTTCTTTAACCTTTTTTTTGTATGTGTGAAATATATATACAAAAAACAATAAATTCCCAAGTACATTTTAACAAGTAGTTATAGAGCAGATTTTAAAGTTTGGTTTGAATTACAATTTCACCATTTAAGGTTTTTATTTCTAGCTGCTTTAAGGTAGTAGAGGCTAAAAGAAATAACAGTATAATGATTCAGCACTAATGCACATTTGTTAAACCTGACCATCTCTGGTATAACTCCACCATCTTTGATCTTTCTCCCACTCTTTTAGGGTATTTGGGCTATGCCCATTCTAACTTTTTCATGTTGGAAGGGGCTATCGATAATATGGAATGGGGGGATGGAACTGGTTGATATCTGCAAAGGCTGGCCCCTCCGCATTTTAGAACTTCTCTAGTCCAGGCACCCATCTGGAGGTTGTAGGTTTGGTAAGTTACCTTAGTGCATAGAACCTTTGTAGAATCTTATATAATGCACTAGGTATTTTTTAGGATTGTCAGGAATGGTTTTGGTTGGGGTTTGGCAAAATATGAAGGTTACAGTGTGTAACTGAAGCGTGCGTTAAGAGTGACCTCCAGTGTAGCTTCTTGACTCTACTTTATCTCTCTCAGCCACAGATACCTTATTTGTTATACTTCTTTTCCCCCTTTTGGTCAGAATGGCATTGTTAATCCCATGGTACCAGGGCCATTCTCCTCCCTGGGAGTTATCTCCCACTTCCAGAGACTTTCATCCCTGGATGTCATGTTCCATGTAAGAGGAAGGGCGGTGGTTTCACTTGCAGAGTTGGGTTTATAAAGAGTGAGGCCGCATCTGAGTAAGAAAAGAGGTCCTCTTGAGGTGACTCCTAGGATCCCTATAGGTAGGCTAAGCTTCTCTGCTACCTACATAAGCTTCACAAGAGCAAGCCTCAAGATCAAGGACTTGGCCTATTGATTTGGGTGTCCTTCATGTTTGGCACAGTATCCATGGGGTTGTTTCCCCAGTGGTAAAGTTTAATAGTTCCATAATTTTTCTCCTGTCGTATAAGGGTTCTTTATATGTTCTCAATAAAAGTTCTTTATTTGACATATGTGTTGTGAATATTTTCTCTGGATCTGTTACATACCTTTTCATAATGCAAGGTCTGGGAGGGTCTCAAATGCAGTTCCATGCCCTTTCCACGTGGAATCAGAATGCATTACCCTCCTGGTACATCCATATATATTACTAATTGTGGCCGCTCACTCAAACTTCAAGTAGAGTTTATGTGCACTTTCACTATGTAGGCATCATTGATGAAATCCATGCCCAATCTCAGTTGGTTGAACTCAGTGCAATTGGTTGAACTCAGTCAATGCAATTGGTTGAACTCAATTCTCCAGCTTCTCTCCCCTCATAAGTCCAGGATCTTGGGCTGATATAATAAGGCTTAAAGCTCCAGTCTCCTTATTAAATGGTGGCCTTGCTGGTGTGGTTAACTTCCCACCCTAAGACTGTAGGTGTGGCTGGTCCCACCCTGTCATCTTGTTAGTACATGAACTGTAACAAAAGATACCCTCTCCTAGGAAATTTCAAAGATTCAGAGGTTCCCTTCTGGAGTAGACAGAAGCCAGACCCTTTTAATGGCCAAAATCCTTACTATAGGGTGATGCAGCAGTGGCCTAGTGCCAAAATTCTCACCTGCCATGCCAGAGACCTGGATTCGTTTCCCAGTGCCTGCCCATGCCAAAAAAAAAAAAGCTTACTATACATGAGACGTAGCTTTACAGTAACTTTTGAAATCAGATTAAGTCCTTCAACTTTGTTCTTCATTTAAAAATTTCCTTCAGTTTTTCTAGATTCTTTATATTTATTTGCATCTAAATTTTAAAATCAGCTTGCTAATTTCTGTTAAAAAGCTTGCTGAGTTTTCATTGGGATTTTATTGAATCTGCGCTGTGGGAAGAATTACTATCTTAACAATATTGAGTCTTTTAGTCCATTAACTACATATATCCCTCCCCTTGTTTGAGTCTTTTTAAAATTTTAGCAGTTTGTTACAGTTTTCACTGTAGAGGGCTTGGCCGTTTTCTTGGATTTGTTCCTAAGTTTTGTTTTATTTTTTCATTTCTCAATTGTTTGCTGCTGCTAGAATAGGATTCATTTTTTATTAACTTGTGTTCTGCAATGTTGCTAGACAAATATATTATTTATAGTTTTTACAGACTTCCTGGGATTTTCTTTGTAAACAGTTATATCAGCAAATTTGATCTTTGTAGGTTTTTTTCCCCTTGTTCTGTTGCAATGTAGGACTTCAGTACAGTGTTAAATTAAAGTGGTAAAAATTGACATCCTTGCTATCTTTTGGATTTTAGGGGGAAAGCCTCAGTATTCACCATTAAATATGTTACTAGCTATACATTTTTCATAGATGCCCTTTCTTAGCTTGATTTTTTTAATGATTATTTTTATTGAGACATCTTCACATGCATGTAGTCCATTCATAGTAAACAATCAGTGGCTCACAATATCATCACATAGTAATGTATTCATCACTATGGCCATTTCTAGAACCATTCCAGAAAAAGAAATAAAAAGTAAAAAAACTCATGTATCCCATATCCCTTACCTCTCCCTCTCATTGACCACTAGTATTTCAATCCACCTAATTTTTCGCCCCATAACCCCCCCATTATTTATTTATTTTTCCTTATTTTTTATTGTTTTGTTTTGTTTTTTTTTTTGCATGGGCAGGCATCGGAAATGGAACCCGAGTCTCCAGCACGGCAGGCAAGAAATCTGCCAGTGATCCACCGTCACACTGCCCTTTCCTATATTTTTTTCACTCATCTGTCCATGCCCTGGATAAAAGGAGCATTAGACGTAAGGTTTTCACAATCACACAGTCATACTGTAGAAACTATATAGTTATACAGTCATCTTCAAGAATCAAGGCTGCTGGAATATACTAGGTTGATTATTTTATTTATTTATTTATTTTAATTACATGGGCAGACACTGGGAATTGAACCCGGGTCTCCAGCATGGCAGGTGAGAACTCTGCCCGTAAGCCATCGTGTCCTACTCTATGTTGATTAATTTTTAAATGGTAAAGCAACTTTGCATCCCTGGGATAAACTCCTTAGTCGTGATGCATTCTCTTTATTTTTTTATTTTATTTTTGCCAATATTTTAAGTATTTTTGCATCTGTAATCAAGATGAATATTGTCCTATAATTCTTTTTTTGTAGTTTCTTAGATTTTGATATTAGAATTACACTGGCTTCAAAAGCAAGTTGGATGGTGTTACCACCTTTGTTTTCTGAAAAAAAAGTTACTTCTTTCATGAATGTTACAGATTTTTCCATTGAAACCATCTAGGCCTAGAATTTTCTTTGCAGGGAGATTTTTGATAATGTATTTGAGTTCTTTAATAGATATAGGGCTATTAAGATTTTTTGTTTTTATTTGGTTTAATTTTGTTGCTGTTTTTTAAGAAATCTTTTTTTCGGTTAAGTTTTGTTGGCATAAAGTTGTTCTAATCTCTTATTGTCATTTTAATGTTGGTGATTTGCTTTCCTGTTTTATCAGTCTAGGTCTGCTTTTGTCAATTTAGCTGCTCTTTTCAAAGAGACAGGTTTGGCTTTCAGTTTCTCTGTTTATTGTGTTTTTCTTTGATTTCAGCCCTTATTTAGTCTTTTCTTCTGTTTCTGGTTTACTTTTCTTTTTTATCTTCTATGGGAGGAACTTGGTTATTGATTTTAGACTTACAATTTTTTGTATATATATATATATTTTGGAGAAGTTGTAGGTTTACATAAAAATCATGTAGAAAGTACAGTGTTCCCAAATACCCCTGCTGTTATTTACGTCTTGCATTAATGTACTTGTGTTACAGTTGATGAAAGAATGTTATTATTCTTACTCTTCAGAATCTTTAGGTAGTTGTTTCTTGTATTATCAACAGTTTATAGTTGCTATCAGTGGGAGGATTGGCCTGTGGGCGCCTCCAGTGCTATGCTGGAAATAGGGCAACAATAGAATATTGAGATTTTTTTCTACTCAGTGCATTAACTTTTCTTCTAGGAGTTTTTGTTTTGTTGGGTGGTAATGGGGTTCTCTTTTGAGGTTTTCTTTAAATATGGGGGTTCCTTCTCTGTCTGTTTACTTTCTGTTAGCTGATGGGATGTGGCGTGTGTTTTGAGTGGAGGACGTCAGCATAGTGGTATTTCTTGGCAAGTCAGCCTTTTCACTGAGAGTCTCCCAAATATCGGTGTCTTTGGTTTAGTTAGTTACAGTGGCGGTTGTTCAGTTTAAGAATAATCGTGGCTTGGATTTGAGTAGTAGCCATGAGAGGTGGGTATGATGAATTTGAGAGTGTGTGTAGTGTCTCTGGTTTCATTTCTTTTATCCCTTCATCTTTGGGGATAGAATCCATAGGACTTTCAGATTTGACTATTCAACTGGATGTGGAAGAGATGAGTAAAGTGTCAATGAAGACTCCCAGGTTTCTTGCATTAGCTGCCTAGTGAATGATGATATATATTTGGGGATAAGGAAAATTTGAAGAGAAATAGTTTAGGTTGGAGAGATCAAGTTAATTGACCAATAGTTTGTGATTTGTATAAATATCCAAGTGGATTTGTTAGTTGCCAATTGGATGTTTACTTTTGAAACATAAATTTGGTGGTTGTGAGCACAGTATTTAAATCTATAGAAATGCAGGAAATTACTTGAGGAGAAAGAAGAGGTCTCAGTGTTGAGTTCTGAAGAACTCTAAAAGCTTGTGCAGAGGAATTGACAGTGAGCAGCTAGAAAAGTTGGGAGAAAACTAAGAGATGCCAAGAAAGTAAGGAGAAGATGGGTTAAGTGGTCAGTCATTTATTACATTAATAATTGTCATAAGAAACATAAAATACATTAAAGGAGATAGTATGCATTACTGCGTTTGTATACAATTTCAGGATCTTTTCACTTTTTAAAGTGACAAGGAGTCTATTAATAATAGCTTTTTTCTTTTGGTGTACTTGTGATGTTTACACATAGTTCCTGAAGAAGACTTTTTTCATGATCATAGTGTAATACAATAAAATAGGGTGATGTTTCTGGAAGCTTTGATCAGTATTATATCTTAGAGAATATGCTATCCAGGAATATGTAAATGACATGAGCAAATTGTACAATATTTCAAAGTATCTATAAAATTGGTTCTACAGAATAGGAATAATGGTATAATAAGAAATTATAACACCAAGAAACATCAGTACTCAGACATGGTTATGAAGAAATGTTTTTCTCCCCTGGACCAGTGTCAACTAAGAAATCTTGATCCTGAGCACATTGATAATGAGCAATAGAAATATAATTGTGTATAAATTTATAGCTCATATTTATAGCTATGCTATCACTATGGTTAGTTATCATTGTTAGAGGAATGACAGGTTTTGGAGATGTAATTTTTAAAATTGAGAAGACTAGCTTTTAAATGCCTAAACTTTATCTTTTCAAATTCAAATCTTTCATGGGAAAGGGGCAAGATTGAAGTTTCATGAGGTGTGGAATTTAGTTTGTCCTCCACTTAATCCTCCAGAGCAGCTAGTAACTAGCCAGGAACAGTACAGAACGACTGCTAGGGCTAGGCTACATCAGTGACCAGGCACACAGTGTACACCCGTCTGGATAAGCTGGACTGTCTAAGACTCCACATAGAATTTTAAGTCCCCTAAACCTCATAGGCCCGCTCCCCTTCCCCCATGGGCACAGCAGGTTGGTTCCCTGAGGGGAAAGGAAACAGACTTTACTAACAGCAAGGGCTTGGCTCAATTAAGCTCCACTTATGGAATTAATTAACAAATTCTGACTGAAAATAACCCCCCAGCACAGAGAAACCTTGGAATAAGCATTAAAGATACTACGAGTTTTTGCCCTAGTGATGGGGGGAAAATCCTGAGGCTTTTTGAGTCTCACAGCTCAAAATACTGCAAAAGGGCTGGACCGAGGATTCCAGGAAGATGGCAGAATAGAGGGTTTCAAGAAGATGATGAAATAAGATAGGTTTGAGTTCACCGCTGCTCCTGGTATAGCTAGAAAAGGAATGGGAAGGGTGATGCCAGGGTCTAAGTGACCCGGGAGGGTGTTCTACACCATATAGGGAGTCCCTGGTTATAAAAGCTGAAGAATCAAGATGCAAAATACCAGCAACTGTCCAGCTGGTGCAAACAGCCTAATGTGTCCCTTTCCAAACGGAAGCCTGGAGCCCTCAGGAGTGCATGGATGAGGAGACTGGGACTAGGAACATTCTACCTCTGTGTCCCCCACACCGCACCCTGGTCACTACACTGTTGTGTGTCTTGCACACTGCATCTTGCTCCAGATCCATCCCGCAAATATAAGGCTTTAGACTACTGAAGGAAATCAACTTAAAAAGTAAGCCAATCAAGATATTTACATGCCACGAAGACGACAGAAGATCACTAAGCAATTGAAGGTGCAGATAAATATAGCCCAACCTAATGACCAGATTAAAACACCAGAGGAGACACAGAACTTGGAACAACTAATCAAAGATATTCATATAATTCTGCTAAATGAAATAAATGGGATGGCTAATGACATAAAGGAAATGCATTTAGAAGAGTATAAAGATAAGTTTGAAAGAATAAGTAGAAAAAAGACATCACAAACATTAAAGATGTTGTAGACCAAATAAAAAATATACCAACAGCTGATTTGAAGAGGCAGAAGAAAGAATAAGCGAACTGGAGGACAGGACAACTGATTTCGAATACTCACAACAACAAATGGCAAAAAAGATGGAAGAATTTGAATTGGATCTCAGGGAATGATGGACAAAACAAAGCACACAAATATAAGAATCATTGGTGTCCCTGGGAAGAGAAGAGTAAAGGGCTAGGAAGATTAGTGGAGGATGTAATAGGTGAAAACTTCCCAACCTTTATAAAGGACATGCATATGCAAATCAGAGAAGCCCAATGAACTCCAAATAGGATAAATCCAAATAGACCTTCCCCAAGATACATACTAATTGGTCTGTCAGATGCAGAGAGGCAGAAAATCCTGAAAGCGCCAAGAGGAAAGCAATGTATTATATACAAGAGGAACCACATAAGACAGTTCAGACTACTCAACTGGCGCTATGGAGGCGAGAAGGCAGTGGTATGTTATATTTAATATCCTGAAAGAGAAAGACTTCCAGCCAAGAATTCTGTACCCAGCCAAATTGTCCTTCAAAACTGAGGGAGAGGTTAAACTTTTCACAGACAAACAAATCCTGAAAGAATTTGTCCACAAGAGAACACCTTTACAAGAAGTACTAAAGGGAGTTATGCCAGTTGGAAAAAAGAAAGATAGGAGAGGGAGGTCTGGAGGAGGGCACAGTATTGAAGAGTACCGGTAAGGGTAACTAACTTAAAGGATAAAAAGAGATAGAAGTAAAGGAATATATAGATTTGACAAATGAAATCCAAAGGATAAGATGGTGGATTCAAGAAACGCCTTTTTAGTAATAACTTTGAATGTTAACACACTAAATTTACCAATTAAAAGATACAAATTGGCAAAATGGATTGAGAAACATAATCCAGCTATATGCTGCTTACAAGAAACTCATTTTAGACACAAGGATACAAATAGATTGAAAGTGAAAGGATGGAAAAAGATATTCCATGTAACTCGTAACCAAAAGGAAGTAGGAGTTGCTATATACTAATATCAGACAAAATAGACCTTAAATGTAAAGACATCATAAGAGACAAAGAAGGACGCTATTAATAAAAGGGACAATTCACCAGAAAGAAATAACAATCATAAGTGTTTATGTTCTCAATCAAGGTGCTCCAAAGTACATGTGAAAGATATTGGCAAAACTGAAGGGAGCAATAAATGTTTCAACAATAATAGTAGGAGACTTCAGTATACCACTCACCTCTGAAGGTAGAATAACCAGACAGAAAATCAACAAGGAAATAGAGAAGTTAAACAACTTGATAAATGAATTAGACCTAACAGACATATATAAGTATTTACACCCAGAACACCAGAATATACATTCTTTTCTAGTGCTCATGGAACACTAGAACATTTTCCAGGATAGATCATATGCTGGGGCACAAAACAGGTCTTTATACATTTAAAAATATCAAAATTATTCAAAGCACCTTTTCTGAAAACAGTGAAATGAAGCTGGATATCAGTAACCACCAAAGAATGAGAACTTTCACAAATATATGGAGATTAAATAACACATCCTTAAACAACCAGTGGGTCAAAGAAGAAATTGCTAAAAATTGCTGTAGAAATTGGAGACGAATGAAAACAAGAATACAGTGTATCAGAACTTATGGGATGCAGCAAAGGCTGTGCTGAAAGGGAAATTTATTGCCCTGAATGCCTATATTAAAAAGCAAGAAAGAGCAAAAATTGAGGACTTAACTGCTTACCCTGAGCAACTTGAGAAAGAACAACAAACAAACCCCAAAACAAACACAGAGTTAAATGAATGGGAGAACAAAAGAACAATAGATAGAATCAGTAAAACAAAAAGTTGGATCTTTGATAAAATCAGTAAAATCAATGGACTAGTAGCAAGGCTGATGAATTCGGGTCTTTCATGGTGATTACTGATTTCTTGCTAACAAAATACCAAAAACAGTTAACCTTTTAGTAGATTGGAGTCATTATGAACATCAGTGTTTAGGCTGTAAGTGGATTGAGGGACACGATGGAATTTTCTTAAAAAAATTTTTTTTTGAATAACTCTTACTGTCAGCTTGTTTATTTGGAATGAAGGTGAGTGAGGGCTGTGCAACTTGACATGGTTAAGGGCAGTGTAATTTTGTTACCTTCTCAAAAGTTAGTTACTCAAGCAAAGAATAAATCAGTTTTCACCCAGCTGCTCTTGTAAGTTCTTCAACTTGTCAGAGACATTCAAAATGTTATTTATTTCTGAAACATGGAATTATTGGGCTACAGATACTTTCTGGTCAAAGTGTTTCATGACTTGTGATGGAGGATGGAGAATGGATTTCAACAATTTTGGGGAGTCATAAAGCAGTGGGATTGAAAATTGTTAAGTGGGGTAGGGATAGTTGAAAAAATGGATTCAGGGACAGTGTACTTGAAGGTGAGGAGGAAGAATTGTTAAAAGTAATTTACCACTATGTTAAAATAATTGTATTCATGAATATTTTACTTAAAATGAAAAAATAGGATTCACATATATCCTTAACCCTGTTGGTTTTCTGTTGCAACTGTAACAAAAGTCAAAACTTTAGTAGCTTAAAACAACAAAAATTTATTTTCTTACAAGTCTGTAGGCCAGAAGTCCAAAATAGTGTCTCACTGCGCTAAGATCAGTGTGTTGGCAGGACTTTTTTTTCTTTCTGAAGGCTCAAGGGGAGAATCTATAACTGCTGTGGTAGGCAGGCTACCCCTCACCACCACCACCACCAAAGTTGCTGATGTCGTAATCGCTGGAACCTGAGAATATGTGGTAACAAAGAATTTTGCAGATGTTATTAGGGTTAAGGACCTCGAGATGAGGGAGGTTAGCCTGGATTGTCTGGATGGGCCCATTTTGATCACATAAGTCCTTAAAGGTAAAGAATTTTCTCTAGGTGGAGGTAGAAGAGGAGTGAGGTAGTAGGGAACATTAGAGAGATTTGATATGGGAGAAAGACTTGACCAACCACTGCTGTATTTGAAGTTGAATGAGGGTGACCACAAGCCAGGGAATACAGGTTGGGCTCTAGAAGCTGAGAATGATCACCAGCTGACAGGCTGCAAGAAAATAGGGACCTTAGTTCTACAACCATGTGCAACTGAATTCTACCAATAACCTGAATGAGTTTGAAAGTGGATTAATAATTCCCAGAGCCTCCAGAAAGCATTATAGCTATATCTACACTTTAAGTTTTGGCCTTTTGAGACTCCAAGCAGAGAACCAGCTCAGCAGTGCTGTGCCCAGACTTCTGATTTAGAGAACTGTCATATAATAAAGTACTTGCTTTAGTCTGTTAAATTTATGATCTACAAATCAATAAGGAAAAGGCTGACAACCTAGTAGAAAAATGGATAAAAGATTTGAACAGGCATTTCAAAAAAGAAGATCTGCAGGTGGTCAGTAACAGGTAATTGTAAATTAAAATTGTGTTGCAACACCACTGTATATTAATCAGAATGATTACAATATGAAAGATACATATCAATAATAAATAAATTGTTATCTATTTATGCAATAAGATACTGTGTACCAATGAGAATGAATGAACTAGCTACATCTAACAGTGTGGCAAAGTTTGGGCAAAAGGAACTAGATATAAAGACATGTATTATTCCATTTATATGAAATAAGTTAAAAAAAACAGACAAAGCTACTCTATTGTATTAGAAATCAATATAGTTACCTTGGGAGTGGGGAGTAGTAGTGTGTTTCTGTGTGTGTACTCAATTCTGCATTACGAACACTCATATAGGTCATTTTGTTGGAGGGCCGGAATTCACTACCTGTGATTATGGAAGCCATCTTGGAATAGAAGGAACTTGAATTTAGACTGTAAAACCTGAGTGTGAACCTGGACTCTGACCCTAGCTAGGTGTGGTAATTCAGTTATTTAAAGTTTGTTTCATCAGCTGTAAAAGGAAGGATGATATGTACCCCAGAGGGTTGTTGTAGGGACTGAAATAAATGGTAGCTGTAAAGTGCTTTTTGTTTTCCCCCTAAAGTAGCATTTATTGGTCTTTTACTGTAGTCAGACATTATTCTCATATTTGCAGGTATTAATTTATATAAGCCTCACAAATACTCTATGAAAACAATCCCTATTTTATAAATGGCAAAAATGAGTTCCAGAAAGGTCACAGAGTTTTAAGTACTGCAGTCTGGATTTGAATGTGGAAAATTGATTCCAGAGCCTATGTACTTCATCATTATGCTTCATATTCTTAGCCCAAATATGTGATTGAGGAGAGGCTGAGAACTGTCTGTACTATTTATTTCATTTATCTCTATAAATGATATATTCCAATATAGTGCTTTCATTGACCTACTGAAAAACAAAATTGCCAAATAATAAAATACTGTTAAATCTTTCTTCATCATTATTTTAGTTAAGCTAAGTAAAGCTTTCTCATTAAAACAGAATTCAGTCTTTGAAAAAATAAACTTAAAAATTTAGTTTACCAGCATTTTTCCCTCACGGTCTTTGGTAAATTGGTTTTATTATTTATTCCGAGATTGAGGTAGGTTTGCTGACAGTTGGAATTGATGTGCCATAAGGAACCACCTGCTCAGGTTGTCTGCAGATAATATTTTTGCTTTGTTTTCTTCAAGGCATAAATTATAACATCTTTGCCTTGTGCGTTTTTGCTCCTAATGCAGATCAGTGCAGAAGTGGAATTCAGATTTATGAATTTTTACTAAATAATGCCAGTCATTTTTATTGGAAACATCACTGTAATTGTTTTTGTATTGACTAGTGTCTTTAGAAGAGTAGTATTATAGTGATCATTGTAATTTGAGAATAAGTATTGTTTATACGGAATCAAGAAATAAATTGAATCAATACAAGGGCACAAAATGACATTTTGAGTGTGTGTGTATGATGTGTGTGGCTTCTGACACTTTAAAGTTATTTAGATTGTGTATTTAGATTCATCAGCCAACTTTTGGCAGTTTTTGCCTTGGCATTTGTTTTTCTAGTTTGCCAGGTATCAGAATGCAATATACCAGAAATGGAATGGCTTTTAAAAAGAGAAATGTATTAATGGCTTTTAAAAAGAGAAATGTGTTAAGTTACAGGTTTACAGTTCTAAGGCCATGAAAATATCCCAGTTAAAGCAAGTCTATAAAAATGTCCAAATTAAGCACCTACAAAAGGCTAACTTCACTCAAGAAAGGCCGACGAAGTTCAAAGTTTCTCTCTCAACTGGAAAGGCACATGGCGAACATGATAGCATCTGCTGGCTTTCTCTCTATGCTTCTTGAAGCTCTCCTAGAAGCATTTTCCTTTTTCATCTCCATAATCTCTGGCTGTGTGGGCTCTCGTGGTTCTTAGGGCTCTCTCCAAAATGCTTCCTCTTTTAAAAGATTCCAGTAAACTAGTCAAAACCTACCTGAAATGGGTGGAGTCACATCTCCCTCTTGTCAAAGGTTAATACCCATAATTGGGTCTGTCACATCCCTGTGGAAATTATCTAATCAAGTTTCCAACCTACAGTTCTGAATAGGGTTTAAAAGAAATGGCTGCTTCCACAAGATGAATCAGGATTAAAACATGGCTTCTCTTGGTATAATAATCCTTTCAGACCGGCACAGCATGTAACACTTTGATGGATCAGTACTTTAACTTTTGCCTATAGTAGGCTTTCTCCATGAATCATCAAGAACAGCATGCCTTTGAAATTGATATTACTATATATAGTTTTGCTACAGGATTCTGTTCTTAGCTTCTCTGTGTATGCTGAGTGAGGAATAAACTTTCCTTGAAGAAAGTCGGTGTTTTAGGCCTGGTGCTTGCTGGCCTTGTTTCCGTGATATACCTGTTGTTCTAGTTTGCTAGCTACCGGAATGCAATATACCAGAAACGGAATGGCTTTTAAAAGGGGGAATTTAATAAGTTGCTAGTTTACAATTCTAAGGCTGAGAAAATGTCCTTTAGTTTTTGGCTGGATTCACTCAGCATAATATTCTCTAGGTCCATCCATGTTATTACATGGTTCATAAGTTTATCTTGTCTTAAAGCTGCATAATATTCCATCGTATGTATATACCACAGTTTGTTTAGCCACTCTGCTGTTGATGGAGATTTTGGCTGTTTCCATCTCTTTGCAATTGTAAATAACGCTGCTATAAACATTGGTGTGCAAATGTCCGTTTGTGTCTTTGCCCTTAAGTCCTTTGAGTAGATACCTAGCAATGGTATTGCTGGGTCGTATGGCAATTCTATATTCAGCTTTTTGAGGAACCGCCAAACTGCCTTCCACAGTGGTTGCACCCTTTGACATTCCCACCAACAGTGGATAAGTGTGCCTCTTTCTCCGCATCCTCTCCAGCAGTTGTCATTTTCTGTTTTGTTGATAATGGCCATTCTGGTGGGTGTGAGATGATATCTCATTGTGGTTTTGATTTGCATTTCTCTAATGGCCAGGGACATTGAGCATCTCTTCATGTGCCTCTTGGCCATCCGTATTTCTTCTTCTGGTAGGTGTCTGTTTAAGTCTTTTTCCCATTTTGTAATTGGGTTGGCTGTCTTTTTGTTGTTGAGTTGAACAATCTCTTTATAAATTCTGGATACTAGACCTTTATCTGATATGTCGTTTCCAAATATTGTGAGAAAATGTCTTAATTGAAACAAGTCTATAGAAATGTCCAATTGAAGGCATCCAGGGAAAGATACCTTGGCTCAATCAAGAAGGCTGATGAAGTTCAAGGTTTCTCTCTCAAGTGAGAAGGCACATGGCGAACATGGTTAGGGCTTCTCTCTCATTTAGAAGGTCATGTGGCAAACATGGCATCATCTGCTAGCTTTCTCTCCTGGCTTCTGGTTTCATGAAGCTCCCTGGGAGGCGTTTTCCTTCTTCATCTCCAAAGGTCTCTGGCTCGTGGACTCTGCTTCGTGGTGCTGCAGCGTTCTCTGCTCTCTCTGAATCTCTCATTCTCCAAAGTGTTTCCTCTTTTATAGGACTCTAGTAAACTTATCAAGACCCACCCAAATGGGTGGAGACATGCCATCACCTAATCCAGTTTAACAACCACTCTTGGTTAAATCACATCTCAGATCATCACAACAGGAGATGATCTGATTACAGTTTCAAACATACAGTGTTGAATAGGGATTATTCTACCTTTATGAAATGGGATTTTGATTAAAACATAGCTTTTCTAGGGTCCACACATCCTCTCAAACTGGTACACCTGTGATAGAATATACTCACTTTCATTTTCCTTTACGTACCCTGCTGTAGTCCCAGGTAGACTGTATTTTGGCCTTGCCTCAGAACTCCCAATTGTCTTAGGGTATTGATAGGATACAAATTGATAAGGATTTGTACATGTTTCCTGCACCTCAATCACAGCTATAGTTATTCAGTAAATGTTGGTTGAGTGACTGATTAAATGAATGAAAAGGAATGAAACACAAAAAAAGAAATGAGGCTTTCAGAGGTTAATAGCCATTTAAGGTTATCCAACTAGTAGGTGGTAGCTAGTATCTAAACTTAAATTTAGATCTTCTGGCATCAGGTCCAATTCTTTTCTAGTTTATTCATTTAGTAACTACCTGCTAATCTAAAAGAATGTGAAATCAAACAAGACAGTACATCGTGCTAATATTTTAAATGACAAATGAATGCTTACAACAGTAACTCAACAGGGTAGTTGCCTTATTCCTTTGCAAATGAAAGTAAACCAAGCCAATTAACACACCATCCAGCTTCAATCCAGTTCATGCATGAGAGGCAGTATTCAGGCTCTATATTCAGTTTTAGCTAAAACTGTTTAAAATTGGCAGAGAAAAATAAGGACCCCTACAAACTAAACAGAATGAACAGTCAAAGGTAGAAAGAAAACCAGGAGGAAATTGTTCTCTGAATACTAAAGAAAAACAAATTAGAAGTATAAACAACAGCATTTAATGAATTGAAAGTTTTAGGTGGGTTGAAGACTGAAAATAGACTTTTAGCAATTAGAAGGTCATCATTCTTAGAAGAGATGTTTGAGTGGAAGCCAGATGGTAATACATTGAGGAGGAAATGAGATTTAAAAGTGCAAAGAATGAGAACAGATAGATGTCTTTTACTTTTATTTTTTCCTGTCTCTTGCTCTTCCAGAATAGTTATCACGAAAGGAAAGAAAGGAGAGATGGAAATAGTTCAGAAAGCAGGAGAAAAATTATTCTTGGTTAGAAGCAGACCTTTTTTTTCTTTTTGAGTAGTGGTGGGTGTGAATTGAATATACATGTTATACATGTGGGTAGAGAGAAAAGAAGTTAGTGAAGAAAAAGGGAGGAGAGACAAGATCCTTTGGGAAACAGATTCTTCTCTCTCTGCACAGTTGTCTGGCATTTGGGAGTGAAGAATGTAAATGTAAGTTAGGATGAATGCCATAATGCTAAGTTTAGAGATACAGGGGAGGAGAAGTTGAAGAAATTCATGCTTGAAAACTTCTTTCCCCATGTGAAGTAGGAAGCAAAGATGTGTTGACTGTTACATGTCGGAAGTGAGGAAAAGGTTACTGTGATGACTAATTTTGAAGATTGCTGTAATTGGTGCCACTACAAATTTGGTTTCCAATCCACGTACTTTTGTGATTTGTTTTTTCCTGTCTCTACTAGAAGATGGTAGACAGACTCATCCTAAATTTGTTATTAACTGGGTAGATATAAGAAAGATAAAAGGACTTAGGAATTTAGAGTGTTGGTTGGTGATTGTCATTGAAGTTTTTCCCTTTGTAGTCCATACTATATTGATAGAAGGTAGAAATTGGTGGCAGCAAATGGAGAGCTCAAATAATAGCTCTAGTGAGAGTAAGAGAGTGAGAAAAGACAAAAGGTTGTGATCAGCGACCAACATGTAAAAATGTAAAATTTTTGGGTTGAAACAATTCTAGATGGTGACCAGGTTAGGTGTTCTGTTAAGGGAGTAGGGAACTGAGGTAGTTACTGGATGATTCACCTCTAGAAGTGATTACTTCTTGTTTTATAGCAGAAATATAAAGATGGTTTAGTCACAATAGCTTTGAAATCACCATGTATTGTAGTAGGGTTCAAGGTAGAGGGGATGATATTGGTGGTAGGAAGCAGGCTTGTAAGTCTTTTTTACCCCACTGGGAAATGATTTGGGTACTTACAAATACTAAGAAGAAGAACAGGGGCGAGAGAGGATCTGGCAGGCTGCATATAGACAAGTGTGGACTTCAGGAAAGGCTCATGATTTAGAGTTGTCTATCCAAGAAAATTCTTCCTACTTTCTTGTTCCCACATAAGGGGAAGGGGTGGAGGGATTAAAATTTTTTTATTTGAGAGGGTATAGGGCTATCTAAGGAAAGTTGGAGTTCAGTTAAACACCAAAAGATCATTTTTTAAAGTGGTTGAGGGTTTAGAGGATCATGCAACTTTTTCAGAAATTGAGTGGAAATTATTAGAAGCTGGATCATAGAATTTTAAGTTAATTTCTGCTTGTTTTCATTATAACATATTGTATTATTTTCTTGGAATATTTAGCTTTTTAAAAGTATCTTTATTGAGATATCTTCATGCACATACAGTCCATCCAAACTATACAGTCATTATTCACAATATCATGACATAGTTGTGCATTCCTTACCATGATCATTTTTAGAACATTTGCATCACTTCAGAAAAAGAAATAAAAAGGAAAAAACCTCATACATCCAATGCCCCTTACCTTTCCCTCTCATTGACCATTAGTATTGCAATCTAACTGATGGTTTTTACCCCTTTCCCCCACTCCATTATTTATTTATTTATTGTACTTATATTTTTTTGTTATCTATCCATGCCCTGGATAAAGGGAGCATTAGCCACAATTGCACTGTCACATTGCAAAAGCTATATAGTTACACAATCGTCTTCAAGAATCAAGGCTACTGGAATATGGTTCAGGTACTTTGCTCTACCACTCCATACGCCATATATGGAGTGTAATACACCATAAATACACCATAAACTATACAGGGATGTCTATATAATGTGTAAGAATAACCTCTAGAATGCCTTGTTGACTCTGTTTGAAATCTCTCTCAGCCACTGAAACATTATTTTGTCTCATTACTCTTTTCCCCTTTTGGTCAAGAAGGATTTCTCAATCCCATGATGCAAGGTCCCAGCTCATCCCAGGAGTCATGTCCCGTGTTGCCAGGGAGATTTATACCCCTGGGAGTCATGGCCAGGTGGGTGAGTGGAGGACAATGAGTTCACCTGCCAAAGTGTCTGATCACTTTTTCAGCTTTTTTAACAGTTGTTTGGGGGTAATGTTGACCTTCATAGCTTTAAAACTCTGAGTTTCATGTGTCACATAAATACCTGAAGTTTCAGGAAACGCTAGATTTTACACAAATAGCTCAATATCTCAGAATTTAGAAAAAGCAGTTATAACTCCTGAATATTTGTGACTGCTATAAGAGCTTATAAATTACAAACCTTTATGATAGGCTCCAACTTGATAACCCATGCTCTCAAACTTATAGTTTGTATATTATAGTTAGTCTGTATGAATAAGACATGATAATATTTGTCTTTTTGTTTCAGACATTTAGTGTCCTCAGGGTTCATTCACCTAGTTGCATGCCTCACAGCTTCATTCCTTGCTGAAGCTACTTAGTAGTCTGTTGTATGTATTCACAGTTCCCCCATTGATGTATGCTTAATCTACCTCCATCCATTGCAAATTGTGAACACTGTTGCCATAAACACCGGTGTGCAATGTACATTTGTGTCTCCACTCTCACTTCCTTTAGGTATATACATAGCAGGGGGATTGCAGGATCATAATGGCATTCCCACTCCTAGCCTTCTGTGGAGCCGCCCACTGCCCTCCAGAGGCAGAGGGCCTGCACCTCTCTATATATTCTGGATATTAAACCCCTATCTGGTATGTGGTTTCTCAATACTGTTTTTGTGGTTCTTGCCCTTCTTGTTGGAACTTTTTTTCTATAGATATGATCCACCCCAGTCAGATTTTCCCAGACCAGACAGACCCATGCCTCAGGAGGAGAGTAGCCTGTATCAAGTTTCCCTGAGGATGACACTCAGCTAGTTGTCAGACTTTTCCTGTGAATCCTCTAGACTCTGTGCTTTTCCCATCCTGCCCAGTATATGGCGCTTTCTGCCCACAGCTTCCCACCACCTTGAAGTGATACAGTGCCTTTAATATCAGCAGCTTCTCCCTGTCAGTTTTTGTGGTTGAGGCAGAGGCTGAGGTACAGGGAGGCTTGGATTGCTTCCCGTTTTCCTGCCCCTGTGGCCTGAATTCCCTAAAGAGGGGCTGCCACTTGGGCTGGGCCCTGCCCCCATTTTCTTGGGGAAAATACACCCTTTAGGGAATTGTCCCCATTCACCTATTTACTTTTTCTTTTCAGATATGCCTTAATTATACTTCTCTTGCCTGGGGCAGTGTTGAAGCCTGAGTATACTTGCAGTTCTATCTAATGAGCTGTTAAGAAGTAAAAATAAATAAATAAATAAAAAGTGACCAAAAAAAAAAAAAAGCCTTTTCAGAGGCTTTTCCAGTTCCCAAGATTTCCCAGTCAAGAGCTGGTGTTTGGTACGTGGTTGTATGTGTCCCCAGGCTCTGTGTGTCCCCTTTCCTTGGCGTCCAGCCCTTTTCCAGGATTTTTGTACTGTCCAACGCAAAATCACGTTTTTGTTTTTGTGGGATATTTCCCCCCATCAACCCTACCCCCTCTCTGCCAGGGCAAAAACTCCTAGTTCCTTTAGTTCTTACTCCAGGTTTTTCTGTGCTTAGGGCTGTTTTCAGGAGTCCAAAGTTTTTAATTAGTTCCACAGTTGGAGCTTAATTAACTTCTTGCCACTTGTAAAGTCTTATTTCCTTCAGGGAACTACCCTGTCATGCCTGTGAGGGAGGAGTGCTGGCATCTGAGGCCTGGGATTTTCACAGTTCTCTGTGGGATCCCAGCATTTACCCCTTCCAGACCGGTGTACAATGTGTCTCCAGTTATTGATAACCCCTCATCAGTTGTTCCATACAGTTCCTGACTATTTACAGGCTTCTCTGGGGGGCAGAAATTACATTCTACACCTCCCTTATGTCACTATCTTACCCTACTTCCTGCAATGTAGTATTTTTAAACTCTATCAATAAATTCAGAGTTAAATAATAGTTGGAAAAATAGTCCAAAGAATTCCTGTATACTTTTCACCCAGTTTCTTCAAAGGTTAAAATATATTTGCTTTGTTATAATAATAAACATTATAATAAATATTTATTTATAAATAGTAAGTACCCCTATGTTCTGAATTTCTTCAACCCCAACCTGTTTGGCTTTGTTCTTATATCTAAATATCAGGTTACATATATAAAACAGCCTCTCTAAATCCAGAAATAATTATCACCACTGCGGACTTTTGTGTCAGCTCTAAAAGCTTACAATCTAGGCCCCTGTTTTCTTATAAGCATTTTCTAAAGATGACCATACAATTGTTGTTTTTTTTATTTCTGGCTTATTTTGTCTCAGCGAATGTCCTACATGTTCATTCACATCGTTGCATGCCTCACGACATTGTTCCTTTTTGTAGCAGCACAACCTTTGTTTGTAAGTATACATCATCATTCACCAATCTACTTTTCCGTTAGTGCATCCTTCATTCATTGGGCATCATGTAGTGGGCCCAAAGTATACAGTCCATCAACATTCTCAATTTTAGATAGTTTCATTGTTCCCAAGAGACAGAAAACCAATAAACACACCCTCACCAAATAGGACATCTAAACCTTCTGTTAACTCTTATCCCTCATCCCATTATTTACCTCTGCTGTTGCTGTGGTCGGGCTGATGGTTTCCCTTTGAACATAATAATGCTGCTATGAACATCAGTGTGCAAATGTCTGTGTCATTGCTTTCAACTCTTCTGGGTTTATACCAAGTAGTGCTATTCTTGGGTCATAGGGCAACTTGATATTTAGTTTCCTAAAGACCTGCCAAAGAGTCTTCTGTAGTGGCTGCACCATTATACATTCCCACCAGCAGTGCATAGGTGTCCCAATTTCTCCACATACTCTCCAACATTTACAGTTTCCTGTTTGTTTAATAGCAGCCATTCTTACAGGTGTGAGGTGATAATCTCATTGTAGTTTTGGTCTGCATTTCCCTTATAGCCAGTGAAAATGAGCATCTCTTGATGTGCTTTTGAGCCATCTGTATTTGCTCTTCAGAAAAATGCCTATTCATATTTTTAGCCCATTTTGTAATTGGATTGTTTGTTTTTTTGTTATTGAGTTGTATGATTTCTTTGTATATACAGTACATCAAACTTTTGTCTGATATGTGATTTCTGAGTATTTTCTCCCATTGAGTTGGCTGCCTCTTCACCTTTTTGACAAAGTCTTTTTGAGGTGCAGAAGCGTTTGATTTTGGGGAGTTCCCATTTATCTATTTTTTTCTTTTGTTGCTTGTGGTTTGGGTGTCAAGTTTAGGAAGCTATCTCCTATTACTAGGTCTTGAAAATGTTTCCCTACATTTTCTTCTAGAAGCTTTGTGGTGCTAGTTCTTATATTTAGCTGTTTGATCCACTTTGAGTCAGTTTTTGTGTAGGGTATAAGATAGGGGCCCTCTTTTATTCTCTTGGCTATTGATATCCAGTTCTTCCATGCCCAGTTATTGAAAAGTCTATTTTGTCCCAGTTCAGAGGATTTGGGGGCCTTGTGAAAAATCAGTTGACCATAGATTTATGGTCTGTTTCTGTCTGCACTCTCGATTTGATTCCATTGGTCAGTGCTTCTGTCTTTGTGCAAGTACCATGCTGTTTTGACCACTGTGGCTTTATAATAGGTTTTAAAGTCAGAGAGTGTTAATATTCCACTTTCTCCTTGTTTTTAGAATACTTTAGCTATTCGGGGTGTCTTTCCCTTCCATATGAATTTGGTAGTTAGCTATCTAAATCTTCAAAGTAGGTTGTTGGAATTTTGATTGGTACTGTGTTGAATCTGTAGATCAATTTGGAGAGAATTGACATAACTATATTTAGCCGTCCTATCCATGAGCAGGGAATGTCTTTCTACCTATTTAGGTCTCCTTTGATTTCTCTTAGCAGTGCTACATAGTTTTCTATGTACAAGTCCTTTAGTTCCCTTGATAAGTTCATTCCTTAGTATATGATTCTTTTAGTTGCTGTTTTGAATGGAATTTTTTCTTTGACTGACTCCTCAGCTAGGTCATTGCTTGTGTATAGAAATGTTACTGATTTTTGCACATAAATTTTGCACCTTGCTTAATTTGTTTATTAGTAACTTTGCTGTAGATATCTCAGAATCTTCCAAGTATAGTATCATAACATCTGCAAATAGTGAGGGCTTTACTTCTTCCTTTCCAGTTTGGATACCTTTTATTTCTTTGTCCTGCCTCATGGCTCTAGCTAGAACTTCTAGCACAATGTTGAATAATAGTGGTGACAGAGGCATCCTTGTCTTGTACCTGATCTTGGGGGTAGGCTTTCAGTCTTTCACTATTGAGTATGATGTTGACTGTCGGTTTTAAATATATTCCCTTTATCATGTTTGATTCCTCTCTTTTGGAGTGTTTTTATCAGAAAAGGATGCTGAAAATGTCGAATGCTTTTTAGCATCAATCAAGATGATCATGTGATTTTTCTCTTTTGATTTCTTAACGTGCTGTATTACTGAAAGGTTTAGGAGGTGAAAGGGTGAGAAAGAAGGAAAGTAGACCAGGAAATTTAAAGTGAGCGAGTTTATTTCTGTGCTCCCGGGTAGAGCTCACCACATCCAAGATGGAGAGAGGTGAGTCCACACGTGGGCTTCTGCATGGGCAGCTTTTAAGGATGGAGGTCAGGTGACATCCGGAAGGGGCAGTTCATTAGTTCCAGAAGTCAGGTTGGGAGGGGTGACACAGCCTTCGCAACTCCAGTTGCAGTGCCCTTCCCCATTCCCCCGACCTAACATTCCAGCCTTTTTGTGATAATAGGGCATCGAGGTTCTTCTGGCTACTTTTTGCTATACTGGGGTGACATGGGTGATAGGCTGGGGTTGTCATGGTCAGGGGAGGGAGGAGATTAGCTATAGGAATCTGGTGAGGAGAGTAGGTGGTGGTAATGAAGCAGGAGCGTTTGGTTGGCTGCTACCCATCACAGTTCCTTTATGCGTCCCTGAAGGAAGTTGAGGAGGCAGGGAGCTAGGAGAAAAAAGAGACAGATTAGGATAACTGGTCCTACTAGCGGGAGGAGCCATGTTGCCAGGGGGTAAGAAAACCAGTCTAAGGCAGAGTTGGTTCCTTGTTTTCAGTGGTAGAGATCCTCTTTTAGTTTGTTTAAGGTTTGAATATTTTGTTCCACCAGACCTGACTCGTTGATGTAATAGCAGCATTCTTCTTAGAGGAATATGCACATTCCTCCTTTCTTGGCTGTTAGCATGTCTAAGGCCCATCGATTTTGAACAGTTACCTGGGCTAGTGAGGTAAGTTGTCATTGTAGAGAGGAGAGGGATTCTGATGTCTATTCCAGGGCTACCTGTAGTCGAGTCTCAAAGTTTTGAGAGGTTAAAATACCATGTCCCAGTGCCCCTCCTGTTGTAGCTGAGGCTGTGCCTGAGGCAGTCAGGCTGATACCTACCAGGATGGAAAGAAAGGTAGCCCTTTTGGAGCGAGGAGAGGGCAGTAGCCAAGTTAGTTCGGAGTCCCCATAGAGGGTCAGTTGAGGAACAATAGTTACGAGGAAGCATGGTCCTGGAGCAGTGGAGTTAAGGCACTTGGTAAGAGTTCCCTTACACCAGAAATATTGTTCTTTGGGGGCATGGGTGGGGTTGTGGATAGTGATGTTAGTCTGGCACTTGCTATGAAGTTTTGTTTAATTTATGGTTATGTGTGTGAGGTAGCAGGTTTTCAGGAGGTAGGAAAGGTTATCAGGCTCTGGTTCCCATAGGGGGACATTTTTTAGAGTGGTATGGCAGGAATCAGGGCTAGGATTGTGTATTTGAGTGAGATTTGTAGGGACGGCTGCCAATAGTGGCCTATTTAATGATGCACAGAGGAAGCGGTGAGTTACTTTAGGGAGTATTTGTGTTTGGTTTAGGAAAAGTAAGGTTTGTTGGAGGATTTGGAGCCACATAAGAGAGGCTGGTGAGGCAGAGGTTTGGGCGAGGTGGCTGGAGAGGCTTTGCTCAGCTCGTGAAATGTCGATAGATACCTGGGTAAGAATATTATTAATGATGGCATAGGCAGGGTCTAGAGGGATCGTGAAGAAGGTGTCTTTAATGTCCAGGACAGAATAATGAGTAGTGTGAGGAGGTATGTGTGAGAGAAGAGTATATGGATTGGGAACTACTGGGTGGATGGGGATGACAGCCTCATTAATTAGTCGGAGGTCTTGGACTAAACGGTAAGAACCGTCAGGTTTCTTGACAAGCAAGATGGGGGGGTGTTATAATGCGAATTAGTGGGTATGAGGAGTCCCTTTCCCCTTGAGCCGGTTAATGATGGGCTGGAATCCTTTCTGATGGGTTATGGAGATAGGAAACTGTGGCCTAGACGGGAGTGAGGATGGATCTTTTAGACGGATGAAAACTGGTTTATGATGGGAAGCTATTTGGGGAGTTGAGGTATTACATACTTCTGGGTTTACTAGGTGAGGTGGTAGGGGAGGAACGGGAGGGGTGGAACCCTGAGTGGAGGTGGAGGCTACACATAAGGGTAATAGTAAATCTGTTTGGGGTTTTTGTATCCAGTGAAGTGAGGCCCCCAACTTGGTGAGAAGATCCCTCCCCATTAGTGGGCTGGGGCAAGAAGTCATCACCAAGAAAGAATGTGTAATGGGGTACCCTTCTATTAAACATGTAAGTGGTCCAGTAGTTAAGGGGCGTGAAGGACAGCCATCTATGCCCATAACCGTGACCTGGGAAGGAAGGAGTTGACCTGAGTAGGAGGGGAGGACAGAAAAGGTAGCCCCTGTGTCCACTAAAAAGGAGGTACCTTGATTGTTACCCTGGGCTTGACGAGGGTGATTGGGGTCGCTGAGGCCGGGTGTCATCAGTCGTTGGTAGCCAGGCCCAGAACTGCCAGCAGTGGGTCAGGGGTTGGAAGGACGGCCCCTCCACAGCTGGGCGCCGAGGGGCAGTCACTTTTCCAATGTCCCTTTTTCCCGCAGAGAGGGCATGGTCCCTTGGGCGGTCGAGGATTGGGGCACTGGCAGGACCAGTGTCCGTCAAGGCCACATTTGAAGCACTTTCCTGGTGGTGGATTAGTCGTAGCTGACATCTTGTCGGTTGAAGTGGGCTGCAGGGCCACAACCAGGGATTAGGTTTATAAATTCGCCCTTCGGTGGTCCCGGGATTCCTTTTCCGCCCTCTCTAGTTCATCACGAGTATTAAAAATTTTAAAGGCTGTGTTTACCAGGTCACGGATAGGGGCCTGAGGGCCATCCTCAATTTTTCTAAGTTTATGCCTTATATCTGGAGCCGATTGGGATATAAAGTGTGTGGCTAAAACAGTTTTACCAGCCTCCGAGTCGGGGTCTAGGCGGGTATATTGGAAGAGGGCTTCTGTGAGGTGGTGTAGAAAAGCAGCCGGGTTTTCATCAGGACCCTGGGTAATTTCCCTTAGCTTATGGAAGTTTACTACTTTATGTGAAGCTTTCTGCATGCCGGCTATGAGGCACGTAAGCATTTTGTCCCGTCTAGTCCGCTCTTTCCTCCCCACTGGAGTATCAACCTGATATTCCCACCCTGGCTCTTGGTCTGGCACTGCCTCAGCTCCTACTGGCATGGTGTGGTCGGTTATATGCACCTGGTTAGCATGAGCCCTGGCTGCATTGAAAATGCGGTCCATTTCATCTGTAGTGAGGGAAGAAGAGCAGATTACGTGAATGTCATGCCAGGTGAGGTTGTAAGTGTTAGCTAGATACTGGAATTCTTTAGTGTAGGTAGTTGGATAGTTGGAGAAGGAGGAAGAGAAAGGCAAGATGGTGGCAGGAATGCCGCCAGCGTGGAAGGGGAGAGAGGAGGGCAAGATGGCGGCTGGGACGTCACTGGAACAGAAGGAGAAAGAGAAGGAGAAGATGGCCACTGAGATGTTGCCGAAGCAGAAATGGAGAGGGAAAGGCAAGATGGTGACTGGAGCGCCGCTGGAGGGAGGGGAGGATACAAAGGGAGGGGCGGGAGCGCAGAAGGAAAAAAGCCTGGACATAAGGAATATTGGCCCATTTGTCGTTCCTCTGGCAAAAGTTGTGGAGGTTTGTAAGGATATTAAAATTGAAAGTTCCATCCTCAGGCCAATGAGAGAGGACCTATTGCCCATACTGATGGGTCTTAAAGAAGAAAGGACTGGCCCAGGGGGTGTCGGTGTCCGAATGCCCTGAAAGTGTCGTTGGAGCTCTTACGAGCGGGGGCTCGTCTCCCCAGGAGACGTCTCACCCTGGCTTGAGGCCCTTTCAGGTTCTGGACCTGAATTTGGGAGGGAAACGAGAAGTGGGGCGTCCCCACAACTTGTCGAGTCCCGGGAAAGGGAGTGAGGCTTGCGGGCGTCCCCGTTCACCTCAGCCCTCGGAAGAGAACCTGACGTGAATTCACGATTTTCGGAGCGTAATTAATGGACAGGCTCTCTCGGAACGGTGAGACCTGGCAGCAGGGCTAGGAGGAAAGGGACTTACCCAATCTGTGCTGGATGTAGGAGTAGGCTGAAGGATCCCTTGTTGCTGGCCATGTGGAAGAAGGAGGAAAGAGAAAGCCGGGGCGCTCCTGGCCAGGCGGGCGGCACCCGTGCTCCTCTCCTGGGTTTCGGCACCAAGATGAAAGGTTTAGGAGGCGAAAGGGTGAGAAAGAAGAAAGGTACACCAGGAAATTTAAAGGGGGGGGGGTATTTCTGCGCTCCCGGGCAGAACTCACCAAACCCAAGATGGAGGGAGGTGAGTGCACACGCGGGCTTCAGCACTGGCAGCTTTTTAGGATGAAGGTCAGGTGATGTCCAGAAGGGGCAGTTCATTAGTTCCGGAAGTCAGGTCAGGAGGGGTGACACAGCCTCCGCAGCTCCAGTTGCAGTGCCTTTCCCCATTCCCCCGACCTAACAATTACATTTATTGATCTTGTCTTGAACCATTCTTGCATTCCTGGTATGAACTTGGTCATGGTGTATGTTCTAGTTTGCTAGCTGCCAGAATGCAATATACCAGAAATAGAATGGCTTTCAAAAATGGGGAATTTAATAAGTTGCTAGTTTACTGTTCTAAGGTCGAAAAAATGTCTCAATTAAAACAAGTCCATAGAAATGCCCAATCTAAAGCATCCAAGGAAAGATACCTTGATTCAAGAAAGTCGATGATGTTCAACATTTCTTTCTCAGCTAGAAGGGCACATGCGAACATGGTGGTGTCTGCTGGCTTTCTTGTGGCTCTACAAAAAGAAACTCACTCCAAAATGTTTCCTCTTTTAAAGGATTCCAGTAAGTACCTCCACCTTCAGTGTGTGAAGACACACCCCATGATAATGATCTTATCAGAAGTTACCACCTACACCTGGGTGGGTCACATCTCCATGGGAACAATCAAAGTGCTCCCACCCAGCAATATTGAATGAGGATTAAAGGACATAGTTTTTCTGGGGTCCACCACAGATTCAAACCGGTTCAGTGTATAATTCTTTTAATGTGCTGTTGGATTCGATTTGCTAATATTTTATTGAGAATTTTTACATCTGTGTTCAGTAGGAGATTGGCTTATAGTTTTCCTTTTTATAACATCCTTACCTGCTTTTGGTATCAAATGATATTAGCTTCATAGAGTGAGTTCGAGTTCCTTTTTTCCTCAATTTTTTGGAGAAGTTTGAGCAGAATTGGTGTTAATTCTTTCTGGAATGTTTGATAAAATTCCCTTGTGAAGCCATCTGGCCCTGCGCTTTTCTTTGTAAGAAAATTTTTGGTGACTGACTGAATCTCTTTACTTGTGATTGGTTTTTTGAGAACTTCTGTTTCTTCCTGAGGCAAGGTAGCTTGTTTGTGTGTCTCCAGGAATTTGTCCATTTCGTCTAAGTTGTTTAGTTTGTTGCGTATTGTTGTTCATAGTATCCTCTTATGATTTCTTTTATTTCTTCAGGGTCTGTAGTAACACGCTCGTTCTCATTTCTGATTTTGTTTATTCGCATTCTCTGTCTTTTTTTGTTTGTCAGTCTTGCTAGTGGCCCATCAATTTTATTGATTTTTCTCAGAGAACCAACTTTTGGTTTTATTGATTCTTCTTCTTGTTCTTTTGTTCTCCCACCGTTTAACTCTGCTTTGATCTTTGTTATTTCTCACTCCTATTTGCTTTGGGGTTAGTTTGCTGTTCTTTCTCAAGTTCCTGCAGGTTTGCTGTTAAGGCCTTGATTTTTGTTCTTTCTTGTTTTTTAATATAGGCATTTAAGGCAATAAAGTTCCCTCTCAGCACAGCCTTTTCCTAATCCCATATGTTCTGATAAGTTGTACTCTCATTTTCATTCATCTCCAGATAGCTACTGATTTCTCTTGCAATTTCTTCTTTGACCCACTGGTTGTTTAAGAGTGTGTCATTTAATCTCCGTGTATTTGTGAATATACGGAGCTCTTGTTCCTTGGTGGTTATTGAGACCCAGCTTCATCCCATTGTGATCAGAAAAAGTGCTTTGAATAGTTTCAGTATTTTTGAATTCATAAAGACCTGTTTTGTGCCCCAGCGTATAGTCTATCCTGGAGAATGTTCCATGAGCGCTAGAGAAGAATGTATAACCTTGTGCTTTGTGGTTCAGTGACCTATATATGTCTGTTAGGTCTAATTCATTTATCAAGTTATTTAACTTCTCTGTTTCCTTGTTGATCTTCTGTCCGGTTGTTCTATCTATAGAGGATAGTGGTGTATTGAAGTTTCCTACTATTTTTGTTGAAACATCTATTGTTTCCTTCAGTTTTGCCAATGTCTGTCTCATGTATTTTGGGGCTCCTTGATTGGGAGCATAGCCACTATGATTGTTATATCTTCTTGGTGAATTGACCCTTCAGTTACTATATCATGTCCTTCTTTGTCTCTGATAATGTCTTTACATTTAAAGGCTATTTTATCTGATATTCAAATAGCTTCTCCTGCTTTCTGTTGGTTATAACTTGCGTGGAAAATCTTTTTCCATCCTTTCACTTTCAGTCTATTTGTATTCTTATGTCTAAGATGAGTCTCTTGTAAGCAGCATATAGTTGGATTATGTTTCTCAATCCATTCTGCCAATCTGTATCTTATAATTGGTAAATTTAGTCTGTTAGCATTCAAAGTTGTTACTGAAAAGGCATTTCTTAATTGCACCATCTTATCTTTTTCATTGTATTTGTCAGACCTGTGTATTCTTTTCCCTCTTTCTCTTTGTATTCTTTAAATTACCCTAGGTGGCACTCTTCGATTCTGTGCCCTCCTCTAGACCTCTCTCACCTGTCTTTTTTTTTTCGGCTATCAGAACTCCTTTTAGTATTTCTTGTAGGGCTGGCCTCTTGTTGCCAAATTCTTTTAGGGCCTCTTTGGCTGTGAAAACTTTAATCTGTCCCTCAATTTTGAAGGACAATTTGTCTGGGTATGAAATTCTTGGCTGGAAGTCTTTCTCTTTCAGGATCTTGAATATCTCTTACCACTGCCTTCTCGCTTCCAGGGTATTAGTTGAGTAGTCTGAACTCAGTCTTACTTCATTTCCTTGTGCGTAGTAGATTGTTTTTCCTTTACCACTTTCAGGATTTTCTGCTTCTCTCCAACATTTGACATGCTGGTTAGTATGTGCCTTAGGAAAGGCCTATTTGAATTTATTGTGTTTGGAGTTCTTTGGGCTTCTTTGACTTGTATATGTATGTCCTTTTTGAGGTTAGGGAAGTTTTCCCCATTGTGTTGTCAACTACTCTTCCTAGTCCTTTATTCCTCTCTTCTCCTTCTGGGACACCAGTGATTCTTATAAATGTGCCCTTTGCCTTTCCTATCATTTCCCCGAGTTCCCATTCAATTTCTCCCATCTTCTTTACCATTTCTGTTTTGAGTCTTCGAAGTCAATTATCCTGTCCTATTTATCACTTATTCTTTCTTCTATCTCTTCAAATCTGGTGTTGTGTGCCTCTAGTATGTTTTTTATGTGGTCAGCAGTGTCTTTAATCTTTGTGATTTCTGCTATTTTTCTGTTTATTCTTTCAAAATCCTCTTTGAGCTGTTTTACTGTGTTTTTGATCTCCTTTATGTCATTTGCTATCCCACTTATTTTATTAAGTAAAAATAAGTATGAATGTCTTTGATTAGTTCCAACATCTGTGTCTCCTCTGGTGTTTTAATTTTGTCATTAGGCATGGCTGTATCTATTTGCATTTTGATATGGTTAGTGATCTGCTTTCTTCGTCGTTTATAAATATCTTGATTGACTTACTCTGGAAGTTGATTTATTTCACTGGTCTAAGGCTTTGTGTTTGTGTGATGGTTGTACAGCAGGAAACAGGGCAGTGGGTGGAGCACTGAGTATGGGGATTTGTTTTTGGGCAGATATGGGCGTAGGTTGGGGATGTTACACTGATGCTTGTGAATGTGGACGCCCAGCGTTCAGGGAGGATGTAGCTGTGCGGTTGCAGTGGTCTGGGGAGATAACCCTGGTGTGTGCTGGTCTAAGGTACAGGGCCCTTTGTGTGCATATGTAGAGCTGTGGCAGCAGGTTGGTGTTACACCTTCATGGTTTGGGGGCAGATGTGCCCAGGCTGTGCAGGTCAGCACTTTCTCAGAGATGGAAAGTGAGGCTGAGAGCTGTGTGCATGCATGGTTCTGGGACTGCTGTAAAGTGCAATTCCCAGAGCTGAATCATGTGTTTGGTGGTTTGTGTGCATGTGTGGGCCTGGGAGTGCTGTAAATGGATGTGCTGAGTTCACTGAGGTTGGGGTGAGGCTGTATGCACTGGCAGCAGCCTGCATGGAAAAGGGAGGGGGTGGTAGTGCTTGGGAGGAGTGCAGGGGAGATTGGTTGGGCTACGCTTGGGGTGGGGGCGTGTTGCAGGTATGTCCACTGGTGGCTGGTGTTGTAGAGGCGCTTGGAGTGTGGGGGAATGGGAGCAGGTGATGAGGTTCAGGTGCATGGGGTGTCAGGCGAGTCGCCGGTCATGGGGTTGTGTTGGTGAGGGTAGCGTGCTGAAAGAATGCGACCTGGCTTACTTCCTTGTCCTGTGTTCCTGTCCATACACTCCCGTGGATTCTGCACCTCTGTGCCAGGCTCCAGCTTTCTGCTTCTCACTTCCTTGGCCTCTGCAACCATGGCTGCTGCATGTGGTGCAGAAGGCTCTCCCAGGTCAGTTGTACTCCTGAATTGCCACCTCAGATGCCCCCCGTCTGTTCTCTAACTTTTCTGTGGAGCAGGGCTAATCTGAAAGTACTCTAGTCGGACATCTTCCCAGAAGTTCTCTGAAATATTTTTTGAGAAGTGACAGAGCTGATGCAAACAAATGTTTTGAAATTCAGAAAGAAAATGCCCCTGGGAAAGCTGCTTTAAACCAGAAATCAAAATACCAGTAGGCGCCAACCCCATGCCTTCCTAGAGGTTTCTGGACCCATTGGCCTTTTCTTGAGTCATAGTATCTCTCCCTGGATGTCATAGTTTGGACATTTTTATGTCCTTAGAACTGTAAACTTGCAACTTAATAAATTCCCTTTTTAAAATCTAACCCATTTCTGGTATATTGCATTTCCAGCAGCATTACCAAACTAGACAGCATGAGGAAAAATGTTGTTACTTATGGGAAAGAAACAAGCAAAAATCCCTTTGAATCAAAATCATCACACTAAAATGGATATGGTACTGCTCTATATTACTTTATGTATTAGTTCTGCTAAGTATTTGATGCTTTGATGTAGAGGACAACTTAGTGACTCAAATTATTATTTAAAAAATTTAAAACTAAGAAAACTATGAAACATTTTAAACATAAAAGTACAAAGAATAATGTGAAAGATAACTCTGTAACCTCTATGGAAATGAGAGATGTTAACATTTGCCTTATTTGTTTCAGGTCTTTAAGATTTTTTCTTAAAAAAAAAAAAAATAAAGCCTCAAAATCCATGCCTTGCCCATCTTCGCTCCTCTACCATCTTGAAGTTGGTGGATAATATTCTATGCCTGTTTTTGTGCTTTACTTGTACTATATGTATATGTTTACATGCAATATATAAAATATATTTCTTACAGTATTTAAGATTTCATTTGCCTTTTCAATTAACTTTATTCATTTATCATGTTTTAAAGATTTACCTATGAATTATACATCTAGTTCACCAATTTTAAATGTTGCATTCTCTTATAAATTGTGGATTAATAAACCATAGTTTGTTTATTGCTGATTAGCCAGACAGTTGTTTTCAGGTTCCTACAATTACAAATACTGATGCCATGAGCGTTCTTGTACATGTCTCTCTGCGCCAAAGTTTGAGAATTTTTGACACCTAGAAATAGTATTGCTGTGTCATGTATACTGTCAACCTTACTAGGAATTGGCAGATTGCTTTTCAGTGTGCTTGGTTGAATTTATATTCCTACTAACAATCATTCTACCTGTATTAGTTAGGGTTCTCTAGAGAAACTGAATCAACAGGGAACAGTTGCAAATATAAAATTTATAAAAGTGTCTCATGTGACCGTAGGAACGCAGAGTCCAAAATCCACAGGGCAGGCTGCGAAGCCGATGACTCCGATGGATGGCCTGGATGAACTCCACAGGAGAGGCTCACCAGCCAAAGCAGGAATGGAACCTGTCTCCTCTGAGTCCTCCTTAAAAGGCTTCCCATGATTGCATTTAGCATCACTAATTGCAGAAGACACTCCCCTTTGGCTGATTACAAATGGAATCAGCTGTGGATGTAGCTGACGTGTTCATGACCCAATCCTATGAAATGTCCTCATTGCAACAGACAGGCCAGCGCTTGCCCAATCAGATAAACAGGTACCACAACTTGGCCAAGTTGACACCTGTCCCTAACCATGACACTACCCCACCCCCATTCTTGTAAACACGTGGTCTTAGAGACTGAAACTACAAACAATAAACAAAAATAAAATCCTTGGTTTTTTTTTTTTTTTTTTTAATATTAAAAACCTATAGAAGGAATAGAAGGGAACTTCCTTACATGAAAAGAGAAATATGAAAAACCACAATTGACCTCATCCTCAATGGGGAGAAACTGAAAACTTTCCGTCTAAGATCAGGAACAAGACAAGGATGCCCGCTGTCACCTTTGTTATCAGCATTGTGATGGTAGTTCTAGCCAAAGCAATCAGACAAAAAAAAAGAAATAAAAGGCATCCAAATTGGAAAGGAAGAAGTAAAATTCTCAGTTTGCAGATGACATGATACTGTATGTTGAAAATACTGAAAAACTTACAGTAAAGCTATAGTGAATAAATGAGTACAACTTAGTTGTCTTGATAAAAATATCTGACACAGTTTTAAATAGCTTTTGCAGCTTATTCAGGTGATGGAGTATCTGGACCTCTTGGTGCATTTTGTGGAACACCATGAAATAATTGATATATTCTGTCATACTTCCAAGAAACATTTTGAGTAGCAAAAATATGCCTGTGTAATGTTAAGATATAAAACCACAACCAAGTATACCAAACAAGAAGCTGAAAACTAGGCATAATTTATTACCTCGCCGTTTTTTTCCATTAATGTTAATTTGTTGCTATTGCATTTGTTTATAAATTGTTCATATTTTTGCTCTGTTATATGCTAGCTCCCACTAGCAAAATATGTCCAGAGATAGCGAAAGTTAGTGGAAAAATATTTGAAAACTTAAAACTAAGTAAATTCTGCTAATTTCTGTGTAAGTGTGTGAAGACTTTTGTATTCAATTTTATTGGTAGAAAATTTAGCTCCATTGACTAAGCAGCAGTATTTTGTGGAGAACCTGTCTTCTAAGCTCTTGACTTAGAATACTGGCTCTTCTGCGGAGATCTCTTAGTACCTGCTATTAACTAATCTCTAGGAGCATAGATAGGGTATCTTCACTTTCTTCTTGGATGATTTAAATGAGTACTTTGACTCTTCTAATTTATTTTCTTATACTCTAATCTGTTTTCTTCTTTAAATCAGGTGTGAAAGTGACATAGAATGATAAAAACTTTTTTTATTAGGGTCTTACTATTTTAGAGTTAGATGACACTGTTGCCATCTACTTTAATATCCTACTAAGGACAGGAATTCCATTATATGTTGGTTGACCATATATATACTTTATCTTTCAAATTCGGACAATTTTGAGAATGAAAAGAGTAGGAAAAGTGCTAAACAGGGTACAATCCTCAAAGAACAGTTGTTAAGGGAGATTGTCCTGGAAAAAAAAAACAGGTATATGACGACCCCTATATATGTACCAGCTTTGCCAGATAATCACCTAAACTTTTCCTGAAAGTATTTGTTGCCTTACAGAAAATCTAGTGCTTTGGGTATAAAAAGTTCTTTTATTGAACTGACATTTCTCTTCTTACAACTACTAATTCTTATTCTCAGTTCTGCTCTCTGATACTAAATATAGTCCAAATATGATACTACACAAAATATAACAGATATTTATATATATGTACACACACAAGTTTAAAAATGTTTTTTTTTTCTGTGTCAAATTCTTGTAGTTTTCTCTCTGTAGCTACTACCCCTATGCCCAAATTAAATGAAAAAAAAAAAAAAAAAAACCCATGCTAATGGCTTAATCACTAAGCTCTGGTACAGGGCACTAGTTGCCGAAGAGCAATTTAAAGCACATCTGCATATATGTAGTGTGGTACTTTTAGAAAACATTTGAGGTCTCAACAAAACTTTCAGTTAGTATATTAATGGATATATATTTTTAACCTTAAAGATGAAATGAATGGCTATACAATAGGAAACATTATGGAAGGTACAGCTTCCTACTAGAGTTAATCATAATGCTTGCAGGTTTGTTATCATAACACACTCAGTAGTCTGTGAGGACATATTATCAGGTACTATGAAAACATTCTTCAAGCCATCTTTTTTTCCTGCAGGATGAAAAATAGTAGTTCAGTATTATCATCGCCCTGGTCACTATACTAAAGCCATAAAAATCTATTCATAGACTCCATATTTACATATTTGTCTACTAGCTAAAATGTATTTGTAACCCCAACACCAGTACTTGCAGCACTTTTGCACTCATTTGGGACATGCAAGGAATGGCAAAAAATTTGGATTATCTCATTTATATGTTCCCAGCTGAGGTCAAACAAGGCAACAGTGCTCTTTTCAGCTCTCACATTATAAACAAGTATCCTTTTTGCATTCTAGTTAGTGCTGTGGTTTTGTTTTCTTGTTGATGATTTTGCTGTTTCAAGTGGCCAGTAGTCATGGTGATGAAGTGTGATATTTAATGTTCATGAGTGCAAAAAGGCTGTGATGTGCCTTATGGAGAAAATAGATGTGTTAGACATAAGCTTTGTTGAGACATGAGCTGTAGTGCTGTTAGCTGTGAGTTCCATGCTGATGAATCAATGATATGTATTAAGTAAGGTGTTCTTTACGCAGAAACAGATATAAAATAGGTTTATATAATGAAATTGTCTGAAATTGAGGGTGTTGATGGATTGTAAAATTTGGGCATTATACTTAATGCCTGATAAATGCATTTTTATCAGGTGGCTGAAGGATGCATTGAGAAGTAGATTGATGAACAATGATATATATGTATGATTGAATATTGTGCTCCTACAAAAAGGAATGAAGTTGTGAGGCATGCAACATTGTGAATGAACCTGTGGAAAGTTGGGTGAGGTAAAATAAGCCAGAAACAAAAGAACAGTTATTGTATGGTCTCCTTTAGAAAATGCTTGTAAGAAAACAGGGGCCAAGATTGTAAGCTCTTATAGCAGTCACATTTAGTCTGCAGTGTTAATAATTATGTCTGGATTTTGAGAGACTGTTTTACATATATAACCCGGTATTTAGAGATAAAAATGAAGCCAGTCAGGTCTGGATTAAGGTCATTTAGAACACAGGGGTAAGGAAGACATTATCTATATTTTAGAACCTCACCTACTCTTTGAGACCAAAGGAAGAAGAATGGTTTATTTTGTCCAGAACCTAAATTTTCTGTAACTCGTAATCTAACTCAACCTGTGTGGATAGATCATTTAAACAGTCCAAATACAGGGAACCCACAGAAAAAGAATGAGGGCCTTTAATCCTATGTAGCTTAATGTAATGCCTAGATACATTTTAGAATTTATTAAGCGGATAATAAAAAAGTGTTGGCAAAGTCCCTTGAGGGATGGGAGGAAAAATATGGAACTATAAACTATACCATCAGGGAATCCTCTGAGACTTATAGCAACACAAACATTAGGGACACCCAAATCAATAGGCCAAGCCCCTGATCTTGTGGCTTACTCTTGTGAAGCTTATGTAGGTAGCAGAGAAGCTTAGCATACCTGTGGGTATTCCTAAGAATTACTTTTGGAATACCTCTTTTGTTGTTCATATGTGGCTCAAGTTGTGTAAGCCCAACTCTGCAAGTGAAATCATTGGCCTCCCCACTACATGGAGCATGACACCCAGGGGTGAAAGTTTCCCTGGTAGCATGGGGGATGACTCCCAGGGAAAGGTCTGGTCCTAGCACTGTGGAATCAACAATGCCATCCTGACCAAAAGGGGGAAAAGAAGTGTAGCAAATAAGGTATCTGTGGCTGAGAGAGTTCAAATAGAGTCGAGAGGCTACTCTGGATGTCATTCTTACACAAGCTTCAGTTAGATATTGCTGCCTATCAAAACTTGCCAAACTGCAGCCAACACCATTCCAGCCAATCCTAAAGAACCTCTACAGCAATATATAAGATTCTGCAAAGGTTCCATGCAGTAAATCAACTTTCCAGAAACCTACAACCTCCAGATGGGTCCCTGGACCAGATAAATCCTGAAACCTAGAGGGCCCAGCTTCTCCAGAACATTAGCTAGTTCCATCTCCCTACCCCATATTACTGACAACCTCTTCCAACATGAAAAAGTTAGAATGGGCATAGCCCAAATACCCCTAAAGAGTGGGATAGAAAGATTAAAAGTGGTGGTGGAGTATTACAGAGAAGGTAGGGTTTAACAAATGAGTATGATTTTTGAATGAGTATATTGATATTTCTTTTAGTATCTAGTATCTTAGAGCAGCTAGAAGTAAAAACCTAAAATTGTATAATTATAACTCATCCCAAACTCTGAAATCTGTTCTACAACTAATTATTGTGCTGTGCTTTGAAATTTATTGCTTTTTTTCACACCAAAAAATCGATTGTGATGATAAAAAAAATATTCCTTCTAGCCTCTAATGTTCTGTAGCAGGTAGAAGGAAAAATCTGAGATGATGGTACGGTAGCCCATGACACAAACTCTGAGAACTGTCCTCTATTTGTTTAAGAGTGCTTTGAAAATTACTGCTTTTTTCTCTCTTTGCTTTGTATATATGTTATATTATACAATAAAAAAAAAGTAAAATAAAAATGAGGTTATGTATTGATTGGTTGACAAAACTGTTGTGAGCAGAGGCTGGCAGGAACCTAATTCTCTATTTCCCCTAGGAATGATGGTTCAGTATTCACTAATTGGTCACGGTGACTTTATAGAACACAATTTCTGTGAATAATGAGAATGCACTGCACATTAATGTTTTATTTTTCCTTTTTTCTTGTAGCTTCATAATGAAGAGGATAATTCAGAATCATCTGCTATAGAGCAGCCATCAACCTCAAACCCAGCACCACGGGTTGTACAGACAACTCCTTCAGCACCAGGCCTTGAAACGGACTCTTCTCCTCCACCGTATAGTAGTATTACTGTGGAAGTACCTACAACTTCAGGTATTTTTTTTTATTTCACTAGGAAACAAGTAGTAAAGTTTTTTTAATTTTTTACTATTAACCATTATCTTTGACTTTTTGTGCTAGTCTTGATTATCTAGTTTGCATTTTATCAAGGCTTTCTGCTTTCTTCTTTTTAAAAAAATTTTTTTTATTGTGAAATATAACATATATTCAAAAAACCAATAAATTTCAAAGTACATTTTAACAAGTACTTATAGAGAAGATTTCAAAGTTAGGTATGGATTATAGATGTACAATTTCAGGTTTTTCCTTTTAGCTGCTCCAAGATACTGAAGACTGAAAGAGTGGTAATGTTTTTAATAGTTCAGTTTTTTACCAGTATGCTTTTATATAATTATCAAGTCTGTTTATGGGCTTTTTTGGATTTAAGATTTAAAAAAAAAATTCCTTTTCCAAGGATAGTTTGTAAAATATTAACTTTATATATTACTTATCCCATATTGTTGCATTTTTTTAAAAATTAATTTAAAAGTATAGCTTATTGAACCGGAAACAGTGCAGAACAGCTCCCGGGGCCACGGCAGGGACCGGACACACAGTGCACCCCAGTCTGGATTGGTTGGTCTGGCTGCGAGAATCCGCTGCGGTGAGTTCCCCGAGTGGCACGCGCTTCCCCGGGCCGCGGCGGCTGGTGGCTGGCGCCCCTCCCTCCCTCCTTCCCGGACGGGCTGGGAGTCTCGGAGAGGCGAGTTTCCCAAGCAGCGGCAGCTGGCGGCTGACACGCCTCCCCCGCGGGTGGCTTCCCTGACTGGCTACAAGTCTGGGATTGGTGAGTTTCCCAGGCCGTGGAGGCCGGCGACTGGTGCCCCTCCCCCACAGGCGGCTTCCCGGTCCGGCTACGAGTCTCGGATTGGCGAGTTTCCAAACCACAGCTGGCGCCCCTCCCCCACAGGCGGCTACCCGGAGGGAAAGGAAAGAGTCTCCAAACAGTAGCGGGGACTGAGCCCAACCAAACACCAATAGTGGCGTTAATGGACAAATTCTGACTACTAGAAGTAGACCCCCAGCTCAGGCGAAACTGATCAAGGCGGAAGTCGCCTATTGGGCTAACTGAAAAAGAGGAAAGGGGGCGAAACAGAGCCTTCTGTGGCTGTTTCTACGGAGGCTCGGTTGCGTCTGGGCTCAGCGCCGGGATTACACAAGGTGCCACTGCCCCAAACACAGAAACAAGCTGGTTTCAGGGAGTTCTACCACATGAACCTTCCCCACGGGAGGGGTGAAACGTAACTCAGGTGGAGTCCCTCTTTCAGGGAATTCAGATCCCAGGACTTCGCAATTTGAAGCCATTAAAACCAGCCTACAACCTTTCCTCTGTCTCCACCATGCCCCCAGCAGGGAGAGCCTTTCAAAGTTAAAGGAGCCACAACATCTTTTGCTGGTGGGATCCACAGACACACAAGTGCCACATACTGGGTAGGATAAGAAAAACAGAGCCCAGAGACTTCACGGGAAAGTCTTTCAACCTGCTGGGTCTCACACTCAGGGAAATCTGATTAAATGTCCAGACGCCAGCAAAAAGTAACAAATCACACCAGGAAAATTGAAGATATGGCCCAAAGGAACAAACCAATAGTTCAAATGAGATACAGGAGCTGAGACAACTAATTCTGAATATAAGAACAAAAATGGAAAACCTCTTCAAAAACCAAATCAATAAATTGAGGGATGACATGAAGAAGGCAAGGGATGAACAAAAAGAAGAAATGGAAAGTCTGAAAAAACAAATCACAGAACTTATGAGAATGAAAGATACAGTAGAAGAGATGAAAACAATGGAAACCTACAATGGTAGATTTCAAGAGACAGAGGTTAGAATTAGTGAACTGGAGGATGGAACATCTGAAATCCAAAAGGAAACAGAAACTATAGGGAAAAGAATGGAAAAATTTGAGCAGGGGCTCAGGGAATTGAATGATAATATGAAGTGCACAAATATACGTGTTGTGGGTGTCCCAGAAGGAGAAGAGAAGGGAAAAGGAGGAGAAAAACTAATGGAAGAAATTTTCACTGAAAATTTCCCAACTCTTATGAAAGACCTAAAATTACAGATCCAAGAAGTGCAGCGCACACCAAAGAGAATAGATCCAAATAGACGTTCTCCAAGACACTTACTAGTCAGAATGTCAGAGGTCAAAGAGAAAGAGAGGATCTTGAAAGCAGCAAGAGAAAAGCAGTCCATCACATACAAGGGAAACCAAATAAGACTATGTGTAGATTTCTTAGCAGAAACCATGGAGGCAAGAAGACAGTGGGATGATATATTTAAATTACTAAGAGAGAAAAACTGCCAACCAAGAATTCTATACCTAGCAAAATTGTCTTTCAAAAATGAGGGAGAAATTAAAACATTTTCAGACAAAAAGTCACTGAGAGAATTTGTGACCAAGAGACCAGCTCTGTAAGAAATACTAAAGGAAGCACTAGAATCAGATACAAAGACAGAAGAGAGAGGTATGGAGAAGAGTGTAGAAAGAAGGAAAATTAGATATGATATATATAATACAAAAGGCAAAATGGTAGAGGAAAGTATTACCCAAACAGTAATAACACTAAATGTTAATGGACTGAATTCCCCAATCAAAAGACATAGACTGGCAGAATGGATTAAAAAACAGGATCCTTCTATATGCTGTCTACGGGAAACACATCTTAGTCCCAAAGATAAACATAGGTTGAAAGTGAAAGGTTGGGAAAAGATATATCATGCAAATAACAACCAGAAAAGAGCAGGAGTGGCTATACTAATATCCAACAAATTAGGCTTCAAATGTAAAACAGTTAAAAGAGACAAAGAAGGATACTATCTACTAATAAAATGAACAATTAAACAAGAAGACATAACAATCATAAATATTTACGCACCGAACCAGAATGCCCCAAAATACGTGAGGAATACACTGCAAATACTGAAAAGGGAAATAGACACATCTACCATAATAGTTAGAGACTTAAATTCGCCACTCTCATCAATGGACAGAACATCTAGACAGAGGATCAATAAAGAAACAGAGAATTTGAATATTACAATAAATGAGCTAGACTTAACAGACATTTATAGGCCATTACATCCCACAACAGCAGGATACACCTTTTTCTCAAGTGCTCATGGATCATTCTCAAAGATAGACAGTATGCTGGGTCACAAAGCAAGTCTCAACAAATTAAAAAAGATTGAAACCATACACAACACTTTCTCAGATCATAAAGGAATGAAGTTGGAAATCAATAATAGGCAGAGTGCCAGAAAATTCACAAATACGTGGAGGCTCAACAACACACTTTTAAACATCCAGTGGGTCAAGGAAGAAATTACAAGAGAAATTAGTAAATATCTCGAGGCGGATAAAAATGAAAACACAACATATCAAAACCTATGGGACGCAGCAAAGGCAGTGCTAATTGCCCTAAATGCCTATATCAAAAAAGAAGAAAGGGTAAAATTCGGGAATTCACTGTCCACTTGGAAGAACTGGAGAAAGAACAGCAAACTAACCCCAAAGCAAGCAAAAGGAAAGAAATAACAAAGATTAGAGCAGAAATAAATGAAATTGAGAACATGAAAACAATAGAGAAAATCAATAAGACCAGAAGTTGGTTCTATGAGAAAATCAACAAGATTGATGGGCCTTTAGCAAGATTGACAAAAAGAAGAAGAGAGAGGATGCAAATAAATAAGATCAGAAATGGAAGAGGAGACATAACCACTGACCTCACAGGAATAAAGGAGGTAATAACAGGATACTATGAACAACTTTATGCTAATAAATACAACAATGTAGATGAAATGGACAAGTTCCGAGAAAGGCATGAACAACCAGCTTTGACTCAAGAAGAAATAGACAACCTCAACAAACCAATCACAAGTAAAGAAATTGAATCAGTCATTCAAAAGCTTCCCAAAAAGAAAAGTCCAGGACCACACAGCTTCACATGTGAATTCTACCAAACATTCCAGAAAGAATTAGTACCAACTCTGCTCAAACTCTTCAAAAAAATCAAAGTGGAGGGAAAGCTACCTAATTCATTCTATGAAGCCAACATCACCCTCATACCAAAACCAGGCAAAGATATTAAAAAAAAAGAAAACTACAGACCAATCTCTCTAATGAATATAGATGCAAAAATCCTCAACAAAATTCTAGCAAATCGAATCCAGCAACACATTAAAAGAATTATACATCATGACCAAGTAGGATTCATCCCAGGTATGCAAGGATGGTTCAACATAAGAAAATCAATTGATGTAATACACCATATCAACAAATCAAAGCAGAAAAATCACATGATCATCTCAATTGATGCAGAGAAGGCATTTGACAAGATTCAACATCCTTTCCTGTTGAAAACACTTCAAAGGATAGGAATACAAGGGAACCTCCTTAAAATGATAGAGGGAATATATGAAAAACCCACAGCTAATATCATCCTCAATGGGGAAAAATTGAAAACTTTCCCCCTAAGATCAAGAACAAGACAAGGATGTCCATTATCACCACTATTCTTCAACATCGTGTTGGAGGTTCTAGCCAGAGCAATTAGACCAGAAAAAGAAATACAAGGCATCAAAATTGGAAAGGAAGAAGTAAAACTATCACTGTTTGCAGATGATATGATACTATACATTGAAAACCCTGAAAAATCCACAGCAAAACTACTAGAGCTAATAAATGAGTACAGCAAAGTAGTAGGTTACAAGATCAACATTCAAAAATCTGTAGTGTTTCTATACACTAGCAATGAACAAGCTGAGGGGGAAATCAAGAAACTAATTCCATTTACAATTGCAACTAAAAGAATAAAATACTTAGGAATAAATTTAACTAAAGAGACAAAAGACCTATACAAAGAAAACTACAAAAAACTGTTAAAAGACATCACGGAAGACCTAAATAGATGGAAGGGCATACCGTATTCATGGATTGGAAGACTAAATATAGTTAAGATGTCAATTCTACCTAAATTGATTTACAGATTCAATGCAGTACCAATCAAAATCCCAACAACTTATGTTTCAAAAATAGAAAAGCCAATAAGCAAATTTATCTGGAAGGGCAGGGTGCCCCGAATTGCTAAAAGTATCTTGTGGAAAAAAAACGAAGCTGGAGGTCTCACGCTGCCTGACTTTAAGGCATATTATGAAGCCACAGTGGTCAAAACAGCATGGTATTGGCATAAAGATAGATATATCGACCAATGGAATCGAATAGAGTGCTCAGATATAGATCCTCTCGTCTATGGACATTTGGTCTTTGATAAGACCGTCAAGCCAACTCACCTGGGACAGAACAGTCTCTTCAATAAATGGTGCCTAGAGAACTGGATATCCATGTGCAAAAGAATGAAAGAGGACCCGTATCTTACACCCTATACAAAAGTTAACTTAAAATGGATCAAAGATCTAAACATTAGGTCTAAGGCCATAAAACAGAGGAAAATGTAGGGAGATATCTTATGAATCTTACAATTGGAAGCGGTTTTATGGACCTTAAACCTAAAGCAAGAGCACTGAAGAAAGAAATAAATAAATGGGAGCTCCTCAAAATTCAACACTTTTGTGCATCAAAGAACTTCATCAAGAAAGTAGAAAGACAGCCTACACAATGGGAGACAGTATTTGGAAATGACATATCAGATTCTAGTATCCAGAATTTATAAAGAGATTGTTCAACTCAACAACAAAAAGACAGCTAACCCAGTTGCAAAATGGGAAAAAGACTTGAATAGACACCTCTCAGAAGAGGAAATACAAATGAACAAAAGGCACATGAAGAGATGCTGAATGTCCCTGGCCATTAGAGAACTGCAAATCAAAACCACAATGAGATATCATCTCACACCCACCAGAATGTCCATTATCAACAAAACAGAAAATGACAAGTGCTGGAGAGGATGTGGAGAAAGACGCACACTCATCCACTGTTGGTGGGAATGTCAAATGGTGCAACCCCTGTGGAAGGCAGTTTGGCAGTTCCTCAAAAAGCTGAATGTAGAATTGCCATACGACCCAGCAATACCATTGCTAGGTATCTACTCAGAGGACTTAAGGGCAAAGACAGAAACGGACATTTGCACACCAATGTTTATAGCAGCATTATTTACAATTGCAAAGAGATGGAAACAGCCAAAATGTCCATCAACAGACGAGTGGCTAAACAAACTGTGGTATATACATACGATGGAATATTATGCAGGTTTAAGACAGAATAAACTTATGAAGTGTGTAATAACATGGATGGACCTAGAGAACATTATGCTGAGTGAGACTAGTCAAAAACTAAAGGACAAATACTGTATGGTCCCACTGATGTGAACCAACATTAGAGAATAAACTTGGAATATGTCATTGGTAACAGAGACCATCAGGAGATAGAAATAGGGTAAGATAGTGGGTAATTGGAGCTGAAGGGATACAGACTGTGCAACAAGATTGAATAGAAAAACTCAGAAATGGACAGCACAATACTATCTAATTGTTATGTAATTACGTTAAAACACTGAATGAAGCTGCATCTGAGGTATAGTTTTTTATTATTATTATTTTTTTATTTTTAATTTTTTAAAATTTTTAAAAAATTTCTATTATCGTTTTATTTCTTTTTCTGTTGTCTTTCTATTTCTTTTTCTAAATCGATGCAAATGTACTAAGAAATGATGAATATTCATCTATGTGATATTAAGAATTACTGATTGTATATGTAGAATGGAATGATTTCTAAATGTTGTGTTAGTTAATTTTTTTAATTAATAAAATAATAAATAAATAAAAGTATAGCTTATTACGAATCTATTCCAGATACATTAGTGTGTAACATTTGGGAGAAATTGTTTCCCCCTCTCTCTCCCTTCCATATACATATATATGTACATATATGCATATATAAATGTGTGTATTTACTTAAAGTAAAAAATATGGTGTTATTTATGTGTATAAGTGAGAATGTGGTGAGTTTGTGTGAATGGAGGTAAAAGTTTGTGCATTAATATTATCCTGTATACATGATGCTAATTCTTAGGTAGTTGTGATTCATATTTGCCATTGTTCATCTTATCCTTTCAGGTTAGTATAAATAACTATCCTTTCTCTTTCTCTGGCTACATCATATATTTTCCCAGCAATGCTAAGTTAATCATTTGATAATATTTCAAAAATTTCAAAGATTGCTGTTTACTTCTCTAAATATTTTATATTCATTAAGAAACATCTGTTCTACAGTGAGTTATTAAAAATATTTTAACATAAAAAAATGCTTCACTCTGGAATATTTTATCCTTCTGTTTATTATTATATAAGTAATGCCCTGTACTTCTCTCAAACTCATGCCGGCTTCCCCATTACCAATTTGTAGGTACACATTTTTTCTTTTTTCAATGAACATGAAACACTTTATTGTGGTAAAATACACATAAATAAAATTAACTATTTGTAACATCTAGTAAACTCACAATTTTGTGTAATCATTACCACTAGGTGGTTTCAGAATATTTTTATCACCCCCAAAAATGCTCTACTCATTAAGCAGTCACCCTGTTTCCTCTGTCCTCAGGCCTCAACAATCACTAACCTGTCTGTGAATTTTCCTATTCTGCGTATTTCATAAAAATGGAATCATACAACATGTTGTCTTTTGTTTCTGGCTTCTTTTACTTAGCATAATGTTTTCAAGTTTCATCCATGTGGTAGCCATATTACTGTACTTCTCACTCCTTTTTAGGGACTAGCATTTCATTTTATACCACATTTTATTTATCCATTCATCAGTTGAAGAACATCTGGATGTTTCTACCTTTTGCCTATTGAATAGTGCTATGAATATTTGCATGCAAGTTTTGTTTTGTTTTTTTTTAACTTTTTGTTATTGTCTGTTATAACAGATATACAAAATAAAGTAATAAGAAAGCAGTAGTTTTCAAAGCACTCTTCAAAAAGTGGTTACAGGACAAATCCCAGAGTTTGTCATGGGCTACCATAAATCCTCTCATATTTCTTCTTCTAGCTGCTCCAGAATATAGAAGGCTAGAGGGCTTAAATTCATTTTTATCATCACAATTGACTTTTTTTTTGTGAAAAATAACATATATACAAAAAAGCTATAAATTACAAAGCACAGCACCACAGTTAGTTGTAGAACATGTTTCAGGCTTTGACATGGGTTACAATTTCAGGTTTTTACTTCTAGGTGCTCTAAAATACTGGAGACTAAAAGAGATATCAATTTAATGATTCAACATTCATATGCATTTAATAAGTCCTATGTTCTATATATAATTCTACCATCACCTTTTTTTGAAGACTTTTTTTTTATTAATTAACGGAAAAAAAGAAATTAACCCAACATTTAGAAATCATACCATTCTACATATGCAATCAGTAATTCTTAACATCATCACATAGATGCATGATCATCGTTTCTTAGTACATTTGCTCTACCATCACCTTTGATCTTTCCATATCTCTCTTTGGGGTTTCTTGGGCTATGGCACTTCTAAATGTTTGCTATTGGAAGGTTCTATCAGTAATATGGGGTAGGAAGATGGAACTATCTGATGTTTTAGAGAGGCTGGGCTAAGTTTCAGGATTTATCTGGACCAGGGACCCATCCGGAGGTTGTAGGTTTCTGGAAAGTTACTCTAGTGCCTAGAACCCTTGTGGGATCGTATATATTGGCCTAGGTGTTCTTTAGGATTGACTGGAATGGTCCTGGTTGGAGGTTGGCGGGTTGTGATTGGTAGCAAGGTCTACCTGAAGCTAGCATAAGAGCCACCTACAGAGTAGCCTCTTGACTCTATTTGAACTCTCTTTGCCACTGATCCTTTATTAATTACACTTCTTTTTCCCCTTTTGGTCAGGATGTCATTGGTGATCCCACGGTGCCAGGGCTGGGTTCATCCCTGCGAGTTGTCTCCCACGTTGCCGGAGAGACTTTTCACCCCAGGATGTCATGTCCTACATAGAGGGGACGGCAGTGATTTCACATGCAGACTTGGGCTTGGAGAGAGTGAGGCCACATCTGAGTAACAACAGAGGTCCTCCAGAAGTAACTCTTAGACATGCCTATAGGTAGTCTACTTCTCCACTACCTACATAAGCTTCACAAGAATAAGCCTCCTGATCGAGGGCATGGCCTATTGATTTGGATATCCCTTAAGTTTGACACAGTATCAGGGAATTCCCTGATGATAAGGTTTTATAGTTCCATATTCTTTCTCCTCTCCCTCAGGGGACTTCGCCAAAACTTTTTGATTATTTGCTTAATGTAATCTAGGATGTTTCAGGTATTACAATACTCTATACAGGATTAAAGGACCTCTCTCTTATTCTGTGCTTCCTGTATTTCAGTTGTTCAAATGAGCTATTCAGATAAGTTGAATTAGATTATGCGCTACAGAAAATATCAGTTCCAGATCAAATAAAACATTCTTCCATTGGTCTCAAAGAGTATTTGTGGTTCTAAAGTGTAGACATTGTCTTCCTTACCCCTGTGTTCTGTATTACTTTAACCCCAACCTGTTTAGCTTCGTTCTTATCTCTGAATATCAGGTTGCATATATAAAGCAGCCTCTCTAAATCCAGAAATAATTATCACCACTGCCACCTTAATGTGTCTGCTCTAAAAGCTTATCAGTTCTTATAAGCATTTTCTAAAGATGACCATACAATTGTTGTTTTTTTATTCTGGCTTATTTTGTCTCAGTGAATGTCCTACATGTTCATTCACATCGTTGCATGCCTCATGACATTGTTCCTTTTTGTAGCAGCACAACCTTTGTTCGTAAGTATACATCATCGTTCACCAATCTGCTTCTCCGTCAGTGCATCCTTCAGTCACCTGCATTCATTGGGCATCATGTAGAGGGCCCAAAGTACACAGTCCATCAACATTCTCAATTTCAGATAGTTTCATTGTTCCCAAGAGACAGAAAACCAATAAACACACCCTCACCAAATAGGACATCTAAACCTTCTGTTAACTCTTATCCCTCATCCCATTATTTACCTCTGCTGTTGCTATGGTTGGGCTGATGGTTTGAACATAATAATGCTGCTATGAACATCAGTGTGCAAATGTCTGTTTGTGTCATTGCTTTCGGCTCTTCTGGGTTTATACCAAGTAGTGCTATTCTTGGGTCATAGGGCAACTTGATGTTTAGTTTCCTAAAGACCTGCCAAAGAGTCTTCTGTAGTGGCTGCACCATTATACATTCCCACCAGCAGTGCATAAATGTTCCAATTTCTCCACATACTCTCCAGCATTTACAGTTTCCTGTTTGTTTAATAGCAGCCATTCTTACAGGTGTGAGGTGATAATCTCATTGTAGTTTTGATCTGCATTTCCCTTATAGCCAGTGAAAATGAGCATCTCTTGATGTGCTTTTGAGCCATCTGTATTTGCTCTTCGGAAAAATGCCTATTCATATTTTAGCCCATTTTGTAATTGGATTGTTTGTTTTTTTGTTATTGAGTTGTATGATTTCTTTGTATATACAGTACATCAAACTTTTGTCTGATATGTGATTTCCGAGTATTTTCTCCCATTGAGTTGGTTGCCTCTTCGCCTTTTTGACAAAGTCTTTTTGAGGTGCAGAAGCATTTGATTTGGGGGAGTTCCCATTTATCTATTTTTTTCTTTTGTTGCTTGTGGTTTGGGTGTCAAGTTTAGGAAGACCTATTACTAGGTCTTGAAAATGTTTCCCTACATTTTCTTCTAGAGAACTTTGTGGTGCTAGTTCTTATATTTAGCTGTTTGAACTCCTTTTAGTATTTCTTGTAGGGTTGGTCTCTTGTTGCCAAATTCTTTCAGGACCTCTTTGGCTGTGAAAACTTTAATCTGTCCCTCAATTTTGAAGGACAGTTTGGCTGGGTACAAAATTCTTGGCTGGAAATCTTTCTCTTTCTGGATCTTGAATATCTTACCACTGCCTTCTTGCCTCCAGGGTATTAGTTGAGTAATCTGAACTCAGTCTTATTTCATTTCCCTTGTATGTAGTAGATTGTTTTTCCTTTGCCACTTTCAGGATTTCCTGCTTCTCTTCAACATTTGACATACTGATTGGTATGTGCCTTGGGGAAGGCCTATTTGAATTTATTGTGTTTGGAGTTCTTTGGGCTTCTTTGACTTGTATATGTATGTCCTTTTTGAGGTTAGGGAAGTTTTCACCATTATGTCATCAACTGCTCTTCCTAGTCGTTTACTCCTCTCTTCTCCTTCTGGGACACCAGTGATTCTTACATTTGTGTGCTCTGCTCTGTCTATCATTTCCCCGAGTTCCCATTCAATTTCTCCCATCTTTTTTACCATTTGCTGTTTAGAGTCTTTGAAGTCAATATCCTGTCCTAATATCACTTATTCTTTCTTCTATCTCTTCAAATCTGGTGTTGTGTGCCTATAGTATGTTTTTTGTGGGCTCAACAGAATTAATCTCTCTAATTTCTGCTGTTTTTCAATTTATTCTTTCATATTCCTCTTTGTACTCTTCTACTGTCTTCTTGATCTCCTTTATGTCATTTGCTATCCCACTTAAGAATTGAATGACCATCTTTGATTAGTTGTTCCAATATCTGTGTCTTCTCTGGTGTTTTAATTTTGTCATTAGGCAGGGCTCTATCTGTTTGCATTTTGATATGCTTAATGATCTTCTGCTGTCTTCATCGCATGAAATATCTTGATTGACTTACTTTGGAAGTTGATTTATATCAGTGGTCTAAGGCCTTGTGTTTGTGGGGTGGTTGTACAGCAGGGAGCAGGGCACGAGTTGCAGCACTCAGTACAGTGATTTGTTTCAGGGCAGGTGTGGGTATAAGGTTGGGGATGTTACACTGATGCTTGTGAACATGAGTGCCCACCAGCCAGGGAGGATGGAACTGTGTGAGTGCATACACATAACCCTGGCATGTGCTGGTCTAAGGCATGGGGCCACTTGTGCACATGTGTAGAGTTGTGACAGCAGGTCGGCACTTTCTCAGAGCTGAGAAGTAAGGCTGAGGGCTGTGCTCATGTGCAGTTCTAGGACTGTTGTAAAGTGCGGTTCCCAGAGCTGAATGACATGATTGGGGGCGCATGTGTATGTGTGAGCATAAAAGTGTTGTAAATAGGTGTGCTGAACTCAAGGAGGGTGGGATGAGCCTGTGTGATACTATGAGCAGGGGGAAAGGGCGGCCCAGGCATGGAGGTTAGTGCCTACAACCTTTACGTGCTGACAACAACCTGCATGGAATAGGGAGGGGGAGGTAGTGCTCGAGAGGTGTGCAGGAGTGGTGGATTGGGCTGCACTTGGGATGGGGGTGTGGGGCAGGTATGTGTACTGGGGGCTGATGGGTTGGGGGCACCTGGAGCTCCGGGAATGGGAACAGGTGACGGGTTTCAGGTGCATGGGTGAGTTGCTGGTTACTGGCCTGTGCAGGTGAGGGTAGCATGCCCATGGAGCGTGGGTTGGCTTGCTTCTTAGTCCTGTGTTCCAGTCCATGCACTCCTGCAGACTCAGCACCTCCATGCCAGGCTCCAGCTTTCTGCCTCTCAGTTTCTCGGCCTCTGCAACCAGATCTGCTGCTTGTGGTACGGAAGGGTCTCTCAGGTCAACCACAATCCTGACTTGCTGCCTCAGTGCCCACGTGTGTGTCCTCTAACTTTTTTGTGGGGCATGGCTATCTTTGGCTACTCTAGTTGGCCATCTTCCTGAAAGTCTCTGCATTTCCACATTTTATCTAGACCATATAGAATGTGTTAAAAGACCCAATATTCCACCCCATACATTTACTCTTTTTGTGTAGTTACTGAAAATCATCTATTCCTTGATTTAATGGAACTAATTAAATGAGTAAATGTTTGCTTTTTTATTTGTATATAAGGTTTATTTATTCCTCATGTTTTTGCCCAATTTTGTGCGCAATTTTTATACTGATATTAACTTATCTTTGTATGTAAGGTTTGACAGTTATATTGGTGATTGCTAAAATTTTTACTTTCTAAATGTATTTCATTATTTTACAAATTCAGAATACAGTGTTCTGAACTTTTACATGAGGTTTAAAATATATCAATTTGATGATAACCTTAGTAAGTGAGTTGTTTTCCTGAAATCTCTGTCTGAATAATGTTAATTTTAAGCGGGAAATAGCAATCCCTCTGTTGTGTTTAACGTTGCAATTATTGCTGTATAAAGTACCTCAAACTTAATGGAGTAACATAGCAATTATTTATTATTATTGATCCTCATGGGTCTGGGGGTTGACTGGATTCAACTACACATTTCTCTCCTAGGACCTCATATGGATTTCTTCTGACTGTGACTAGGGCTGAAGTCACATCCAAGGCTTCCTTATTTGCTTGTTTGGTGGTTGATGCTGGCTTCAGCTTAGTCTTCATTGGGGCTGTGAGCAGAACACCTGTATGTGCCCCATCTGCTGGCCTGAGCTTCCTCACTGCATTGTGGCCGGTTTCCAAAAGCAAGCATACTGACAGGGAGCCAAATAGAAGCTTTATCACCTGTTATGACATATCCTTTCTTCTGCTACCTTTGGTTTATTAGAAGTGAGTCGCTAAGTACAGTTCTTATTTAAGAGGAGGGAAATTAGTTTCATCGCATCATGAGAAGTTTCAAAGATTTTGCAGGCTAAATTTTAAAACTGCCACAACTGTGTACTACTCCCATTCCACTCCCCTACCTCCCCCCACGGCCCCCTACTCCCCCCACCTCCCCCGTACCTACTATATCTCTCCTTCTAAAGTTTCAGTAAATGGCTCCAGTAGACCAGAACAGAAACTTGTGAGTTATCTTTTTGGTACCTGATCATAAAAGTAAATGGTTTTTCTCCTTTAATTTTTGGTAATATATAATTGAGAGATTTCTTTAAGTTAGTCCATCCGTATGTTCCAGGAATAAACTCTTGTTTGTAATGTGATATTCTCCTCTCTTCTGGATTCAGATTTATTAATATTTTATTTAGAGTTTTGCAGTTTTATTTTTAACTGGGATCTGTACCTTTCTTTACATACTGGCTCTGTGTTTTGTGGATTGGTATTATGGAAGCAACAAAAAATAAATTAAGAAGCCTTATATTTCTGTGACCTGAAATAGTTTTGATAATGTAGAATGCTATTTTTGTAGGTTACTGGTTTATAAAACCAGCTGCTGATATCTAGGTGTTCAGTTATTCTTACAACTTGTGGTTATTGATCTCTTGATCTTTAAAACTTTCTGCTTAAAAGTCATTTGTAACTATAATTGAGCATAAGAGAACTGTGTAATTCTATTTATGAAAAATATACTGGTTTTCTTCAGCTTCTTAAATAGTGTTGTTACGTTTTAAGCATGGGCTGTGACAGTTTTCTGTAGAGATTATATTCCGTAGATTTCTATTTTTATAGCTCTGAACAATATAACTCTGAAAATAATAAGTGAAGTATGTATAATGCTTTACAGTTTACAGAATCCTTTTGAAAGTTCTTTGATTTCATCCCATCACAGCAAGTAATAGCCTTCCTGGAATAGTTTTATGGGTGAAAAAGTGGTGCTTCATAGTGCTTGCATCATTTGCCTTAAGGCCCACAACTTCTAGGAAAAGGAGTAGTTAAATGTGGAACCCCACTAGGCATTAAATCCTGTGATTAAAGACCACTGCTTAAAGGGAGAAGGAAAGTAAGTAGAATTAAAAAGTGAAAATCAAAGCTGCAGTATTTTAGTGTACCTTCCCAACTTCTATTACTGGTGAGGAGTTTTTTTTCTATCTTGGGTGTCAAAAATGTTTTTAAGGACTTACATGGCCATTGTTACGATGAAAGATTGCATTTTCTTGAGTAATGTATGTCACTGTTCCAGTTTAAAAAGTTTTAAACTTCAGTGTTATTGCCTTGAATTTCATAACCCTTTTTCACTTAGATTTAACTTCAATTCTAGTCATCAGAACTAAGTAACTCTGTTTACTTGGCTGTGTATGATGTTTTTATATCCTGATAGTCTTTGCCAAGAATTTATTACTCTTTTATATTCCTTAGATGATGATGGAAGAAGTATTGCTAGAGTAAAGTTTGTTTTCATGTTAGAAATACAATAAATCTAATATAGAAAAAAATTATAGACCAATGTAGAAAATGTAAAAATACTTTAGTTATAATAGGAAAAAATCACAGAAGTGTTATGTCAAACATTGTGGTATGTACTGCTTTTAGAATCTGTCTTGTGTTCTCAAGTCCGTGATTCTAGTATAAAACTAATCAAATGATTGACCTGTATCATATTATTTGTAGTATTATGTTGGAAATAAATAATACATTTTAAAAATCAGCAATTTGTACTTTGTAAAATTATATATTTCTGGAGGTTCTATGTCAAAAATGATTTAAAAATTGGGGAGGGTCAAAAACTTCATAAAAGAAAAGTTTAAGTAAGTAGATAGATATGAGAAAAACTAGAGGAAGAAGGGTGAAAATAAACGGGGAAATCTAGTCCTGAGTTTTCTTAGATTAGGACAGTTTCTGAAGCCTATGTGTGTAGATTAAGCAAGTAGAAAATGAAATAAATAATAGTTGGTTTCTGCTTTTCACCTAGTAAGTAGAGAATTTGGCTTATCTCTTTTGTGTGAAATTTGGGAAACAGTACTGCATTAGAAATATTTTTTTAATCACACCTTATGTGCTATCAGAATGTAGAATTTGGAATCAGAAAATCCTTGGTGATGCCACATATTGGGCAAGTCACTTGACTTTTCTGAGCCTCAGAGTTGCTAAGATTAATGTATGTAGAAGTGCTATATTGAATGTTTAGTACTAAATAAATGTTTGTTATTCCTGACTTTACTACTTTTTGCCAGTGAGGTAGTAGGCAAGTAAATTCTTTGAGTCCTGATTTCTTCATCTTTAATGTGCTGATATAAAGATAAATTTCCGAGTTGAGAGATTTAAAGTACCTGTGGCTAGCATAGTAATAGGAACAGAGAGTTCTCATGTATTGTGAGTTTCTTACCTCCCTGTCTGGCACTCCTTTTCAAAAACCTCATTCTTGTTTAATATATTGGCCTTTAGATGGTATTAATCAGTCTCTTCTCTTTATAATAGATTTAAGACTAAAATAATATTTCAGATACAATAGTATAGATAAGTTATATAGCTTATAAATATAGGACCACAATAGTAGTAGTAATCTTTAGTGGCTTTATGTAAATTATTCACTTATGGTTATGGGAATGTATAAATTATTTCAAACAGTTTATTTTTAATGATTATCTCCCTGTTTTTATCCTTTCCTTCAGATGCAGACATTTATAATGAGTTTTATCCTGTGCCACCTCCCTACAGTGTTGCTACCTCCCTTCCTACATATGATGAGGCTGAGAAGGCTAAAGCTGCTGCAATGGCAGCTGAAGCAGCAGAAACATCTCAAAGAGTAAGAGAATTTTATCAGTTCCTTTTGAGAATATTTGTATTAATCCATGTTACATTTAACAATATAAAAATAGTTCTCTGTATTAGAGTGTGTTTCTGCGTAGACACTTTTTAGCATTGTTTTCCAATACTACTTATGTATGTCTTAATTTTTAGTGAAATTGACATTCTTCTCATTAAACTCACTTTTGCCTGATGTCATCTTATGGTCATCCTACAACTTATCATTCATTGACAATGTATTTATTGCTTCCTAAATCTTGATTTTAGGTACCTCATGCTCATGATTATCTGCTTCTATGCTTCTAACTCTCTCACTCTAGTTAGTCCCACTCACATAGTTCTTCTCTTTCATCTTGTCTTCAAGTTCATTAACCTCTTCACTGTTCATGTCATTATTGTCCTCTTTATAGTGTTTAGATCCCATGGTTCATCACTATAATCATAAATTATCTTTTATTTTTTATGTTCTTTTTTAATATATTAGCATAGTAAGTTAAGTGGATCTATGGATGAACTCAAGGTAGGTTAAAAAAAACAGAAAAGTAATGCTAAGTTACAAGGCCTTCAAATAATTTTTGTCAGTTCCTTCCTCCCCCTCCCCTCCATATATTCCACTGTAGAATTTCGGAGTAATGGTTGCCCTTTCTTCTTTGTTTGTCTTAATAGTGGGGAGTGTGAAATACATAAATGTTATACTGCATTCTGGTAAAATAAATGACTATCTCAGTAGCATGTTTAGTATTTGGCAGCCAGGTTAAAGGAGGAAATTGTTTACATTTCAGTATGGCTGAGTTTGTTGTATTTTTTTTCTTGCTCCAGACCTTAGAGACGTTATTTCAGATCCCAGTTTGTTCAGGATAAAGAAAATTCACTTGATAGTAGAAAGCTGGAATTATGTGAAGAGCAAAGGGAGGGAGGTGTGTTTCCATTTTTTTGCATCTCACACACAGTTTAAGGTCAACATAAATAGCTTTAGACACAGTCATGAAGTTAGGTATAGATAGTGAACTCTCAGAGGGAAAGTAGGTCTGATTAAAAAAAGTGGCATAGATAAAGCTCCGTCAGTAAGGATTTTTCATTCTGAGGGAAGAATCATGGAGAAGAATCGATAGATCTTTAAAGTATGAAGTTTCTGTCAAAGTCAACTCTAGGTTGCTTAGATTGTATATATATTTGCAGTTGTACATGTGCATGTGAAATAGAGGGATAGTAACTCCTTTTGTGAGAAAATGGCTCTTTAGAGACCTTGAAAATGGTAAAGGTCTTTAAAGAATGTTAAGAACCTTGGATCCTTTACTGCCCTAATTTTCATATAATAGAATAAGTCTCAAGAGAAAGTAGGAAATATTAAGTCTTGTATTACCTGCACTTTGAGAAAAGCAAAAAAAATGATTTTACCTATTAGAGCTAGAGAGCACTGAATTGTTGACTATTTCCTCCCTTCACTGTCGTCATTTCCAGTGCTTTGTGGTCTCCAGTCAAATTGGAACATGTCCCTAAAGAAAAATGATCTCTTTTCACTTGCTTTTGATTTCATTGTCACCTCAGCCTATGAAAATGGGAATTGTGGAAAACTTCATAGAAAACAAAATATAATTACAGAAGAGAATTAGTAGTGTGTTTAGTACAAAATACACGTCCTTGTAAGAAATCATTTAAATTCATCAGTACTTCCTAGCCCAGTGCTCAAGTGTCCTCTTTTTGCAATCTGTGAGCAGCACCCTCTTTCTACAATGCATGAGTGTTTGTGTATGGGTCTTCATACCTGCATCAGATAAAAAACTGGTCTGATTAGCATTTGAGTATCAGCCCTGAATAAGCTGAAAGCCTATTTTTTTTTCAAGTGCAATTTTTTTGAGATTTATTCACATATCATATAATCATCCAAAGTATACAATCAGTGGTTCACAGTATCATCATATAGTACTGCGTTCACCACCACAATTTTTGAACATTTTCATTACTCCAAAACAAGTAAAAAAGAACACCGAAAACATCCCATACCCCCTATTCCTCGCTACTATTTATTTGTTTTTGTCTTTATTTTCTTACTCATCTGTCCATACATTGAATAAAGGAGTGTCAGTCACAATGTTTTCACAATCACATGGTCACACTCTGAAGGCTATGTAGTTATTCAGTCATCTTTAAGAATCAAGTCTACTGGATTACAGTTTAGCAGTTTTAGGTATTTCCTTGTAGCTGTTCTAATCCACTAAAAAGGGCTATCTGTATAATGTATAAGAATAACCTCCAGAATGACCTCTTGACTCTATTTGAAATCTCTCAGCCACTGAAACTTTGTTTAATTTCTCTAACCCCTTTTGGTCAAGAGCGCTTTATCAATCCCATGATGCCAGGGGCCAGGCTCATCCTGGAAGTCAGGTCCCACATTGCCAGAGAGATTTACACCCCTGGGAGTTCTGTCCCATGTAGAGGGGAGGGCAGTGAGTTTACCTACAGAGTTGACTGAAAGAGAGAGGCCACATCTGAGCAACAAAAGAGGTTCACTGGGGATGCCTCTTAGATATAATTGTAAGTAGGCTTAGCTTCCTCTTTGCAGAAGTAAGTTTCATAAGAGCAAGCTGCAAGATTGAAAGCTTGGCCTATTAAATTCGTAGTCCCCAGTGCTTGTGAGAATATCAGGAATTCCCCAGGTGGGAAAGTTTAGTATTTCCACATTTTTCTGCAGTCCTTCTAGGAAATTTGCTAATATGTTTTTGTTTTTTATTTTGATTTTACATGGGCAGGCATCGGGAATTGAACCCGGGTCTCTGTCATGGCTGGTAAGAACTCCGCCATTGTGCCACCATCGTGTGCTCTTTGCTACTATGTTTTCATTCACTGCCCAATTACTGTGGGATGTATCAGGGCATCACACAAATCTGTATAAACTGCTCCCTATTCAAGGTTCCATGTAATTATGGTGTTCGAATACATTGACCATATAAGTTAAATATTGTTGAAACCTTATTTCTTAAATCAGCTCTCATTAAGTGCATGTAAATAGCCCACAGACTTTGATGCCATACTATTTTCTACTACTTTCTACTTCTAATGTGTAGGTCTATAAGCATCTTATGGGATTCTAAGATAGATTTATGGAAATGAGCTACTCAATTTTAATGAAAAATATTTAAATTCCAAATAATTCATTTTATAAAACTTTCAGAACATGACTTGTTCATCAGTTAGGTTCATCTTAGAACCTTTATAGTGGGTAGGGATCACTTTTCAGTAACTTGTCATAAATTGTTTCAGTAAGTTGCCTTTTACCATACTAAGTAGAACTTGATAAACTGTGAGCAACTCCAGCATAAGGACCTTGTGTTTTTATTTCTAGTGCTTAGCTATTATCTGGCAGATGTTTAGTGTTTAATAAATGGCAGTAGGTTAAGTTAATAAGTGCGTTTTTTGTATTAGCCAATATGGGAAATTAAGAAAAAAAAAAGTACAGTTCTTCTATAAGAGCTCATCATTTTATATCCCAGAGTAATTTGGGAAGAGAATAAAAAAGTATTTTCAAAGTCCCTATGCTGGTTTGAAGCTATTATATACCCCAGAAAAGCCATGTCCTTTAATCCTCATTCAATATTGCTGAGTGGGACTTTTCTGATTGTTTCCATGGAGACGTGACCCACCCAGTTGTGGGTGGTAACTTTTGATTAAATGGTTTCCATGGAGATGTATCCATGGGTTACTTACTGGAGCCCTTTAAGAGGGAACCATTTTGGAAAATGATGGAGAGCTACCAGAACCAGCAGAGCCTATGCAGCCAGATATCTTTGGAGATGAAGAAGGAAAACACCCCCAGGGGAACTTCATGTAACAGGAAACCAGGAGAGAAAGCTAGAAGACTTTGTCAAGTACCCCCCCAGCTGAGAGATAAACCCTGAACTTCATCAGCCTTTCTTGAGGGAAGGTAACCTCTTGTTGGTGTCTTAATTTGGAAATTTTCATAGTCTTGCCTTAATTTGGATGTTTTCGCAGCCTTAGAACTGTAAACTTGCAACTTAATAAATTCCCATTTTTAAAAGCCGTTATGTTCCTGGCATATTGCATTCTGGCAGCTTTCAAACTGGAAAAGAGAAAGGAGAAAATATTCAGCTTCCCCAACTGGGGAATTCTTGATATTCTTGCAAGCAGTGGGGACAGCCAATTCAATGGGCTAATCCTCAATCTTGGAGCTCACCCCTATGAAGCTTATTCCTGCAGAGGAGAAGCTAAGCATACTAATAATTATGCCTAAGAGTCACCGCCCAGAGAACCTCTTTTGTTGTTCAGTTGTAGCTCCTCTCTCTAACCAGCTTGGCAGGTGAGCTCACTGCCCTCCCCCCTACATAGGACATGACTCCCAGGGGTGTAAGTCTCCCCTGCAGTGTAGGAACTGACTGCCAGGGATGAACCGGGACCCAGCATTATGGGTATGAGAAAGCCTTCTTAACCTAAAGAGGGAAGAGATAAATGAGACAAAATAAAGTCTCAATGGCTGAGAGATTTCAAACAGAGTTGAGAGGTTATCCTGGAGATTATTCATATGCATTGTATAGATATCTCTTTTTAGTTTATGGTGTATTGGAGTGGCTAGAGGGAAATATCTGAAACTGTTGAGCTGTGCTCCAGTAGCCTTGATTCTTGAAAATGATTGTATAATGGTACAGCTTTTACAATGTGACTCTGATTGTGAAAACCTTATGTCTGATGCACCTTTTATCCAGAATAAAAACAGATGAGTAAAAAAAAAAAAAAGGGATAAAAAATAAATAAATGATGTGGGGAGATTAAGGGTAAAAATTGGGTTGATTGAAATAGTGTTGGTCAATGAGAGGGAGAGGTAAGGAGTATAGGGTGTTTGAGTTCTTTCTTTTTTCTTTTTCTGGGGTGATGCAAATGTTCTAAAAATGATGGTGAAGAATGCACAACTATGTGATGATCTTGTGAGCCATTGATAATATAGTATGGTTGGACTGCATGTATGTGGATATTTCTCAATAAAAATATTAAAAACAAAACAAAAAAAGAGCCCATCATTTAAAAAATATTTTGTCTTTTGCCAATTTTAGGATTTATAAATCAATATTTAATGTAGTAATTATTGCATAAATACCATCTTATTTTTAAACATTTTATGTAAATATTTTCATTTCAAATGTTGAGTGAAATTCCATGATGTGTACTACAATAAATTATAGTCCTCTAGAGTGAATAGGTATTTTTAAATTGTGTGTGTGTGTGTGTGTGTGTGGTGTGTGTGTGTGTGTGCAGTGTAATGCTGTCAAGGACATCTTTGTGTGTAAGTCTTCTATCTTTTTAAAAATTATGTTGATAAAATCTGTGTGCTGATGTATTGAGTATAAAATATTTATATTCTTGCCATCAGATTGACAGTGCTTTTGTGCATACTGTGCTTTCATGCTTATTTCTTCTGTTGATTTGAAATTATAAAAATTAATATGAATTTACTCATTGACAGTCATTAAATTTACTATATGACGTTTGCCTCCCCAAATCACTATTTTGAACTAACAAAAAAATTGGAACATTTTCAGCTGAGGTGATGTATATATAACTTGGAGATAATGTATATGTAAATCATTTGATCAAAGCCCTGTATGACCTCCCATTTCACATGAAGTAAAATCCAAAGCCCTTTAGGATACCACTTTGGCCTCATTTCTTCCTACTTTCTATTAACGCTGGTCCAGCCATGCTAGGCTCCGGTACTTTTATAACATGCCAGGTGTGATCCTGCCTTAGGACCTCTGCATGAAACATTTTTCTACTAGATAGCTGCATAGTTATCTTCTTGTACCTCTCCTTTATCTTTGCTTGTGTAAATGCCACGAGACTGGTCTAACCATCCTATTTAAAATTGTACCTCATCCCCAAAACATTCCCTAACACCCTTTTCCTTACTTTTTTTTCCCCAAATGCATTAATAACATATATCTTTGTTTAGTGTTTGGCTCCCTTCACTGGAATATAGATTTCAGAAGGGCAGGCATGTTTGTTTTGTGTACATTGATGTGTCTGTCCAAGGACCAGGAATCTCAATGTCTTGTATAGAATCGATACTCAGTGAGTATTAGTTAACCATTGGAGGCAATCATTGATGACAGGTTTGTATATATTTTCAGAGAAATTTTATGCATTTACAAACTAAGAATTAATGTTTTTATATTGATACAATATTTTTGTGCACAAAAAGTATCATAATATGATTTTCACTTAATGTATCTTGCTTTATGATTTCACTGGATAGATGAACAACCATTTATGTAATTAGTTTGTCAAGAACTGTGAAAAGTCTGAGATTTACCCTATTTGTAAGCTAACTAATTTACCTGCCAGTTTCATGGATACTGGCAGAAGATGAGACTGCTCCGTCATAGACAAAGGTCTTTATTACAGCAGTAGCAGTAGCCAGGGTATTAGCATTTTCTTGAACCAGTTCCCCAGCTTCAGTTCTTACAGGGTGGCACAAAGCAGTGGTGGGTTGAGTTACAGAGAGAGCCCATAGCTTAAGGAACCCAAATACTTTCTAATAGTAAGCATGCCTGTACCTTTGATCTGGCAGAAGATGCTTTATCTGCCAAAGCTGTTTACTATATAAATATCCTTGAGTAGATAGTCTAAAACAAGGGTAGCCAGTGTCTTTATCTTTAAGACTTACAGAAACATAAGAAGCCCATGAGAAATCATCTCCCAACACAGTGCAATTTTTTTTTTTTTTTTGACATGGACAGGCGCTGGGAACTGAACCCAGATCTCCAGCATAGCAGACAAGAACTTTGCCACTGAGCCACTGTGGCCCACCCAACACAGTGCACTTTCGATTGGTATTTAGATTGTGTCTAATTTTTTGCTGTTTGAATGTTACTGCAATGAATTATCTTTAGTATATCATGTCTTATAAATGAGAATACTTGTGTGTGTATATATCTGTAAGATATATTTCAAGAACTGGAATTGATAGGTCAATTCCAATAGGTATGTGCGTTTTAGTTTGTGATAGATGTTGCTAAACTGCCAGCCATAGAAATGGTATTCATTTACACTCCTAGTGGTGATATAGAAAAATTCTTATTTCCTCATTTGACACTATTGCAACAGTGTCAAACCATCTTGCTGCTTTTTCATTAATTCTCTATTATTTAACTTTTATATTTTTTATGTTTGCTTTAAAGTTATTCTTTGCAAGGATGCTCATGAAAAGTAGTAATTACTAATTTACTTACTATGTACCAGACATCCTGTTCCCTCCTCTATTATCTTATTCTGTTTTTACAGCAAATCGAGGACATTAGATTTTTTAAAATTTAAGTATCCTTTTAAAATGATAGAGTTGCAATTATTGTAGTTAACTCTTCTAATATTTTATGTTTTATAGACTCAGGAGGAAGAGTGTCCACCAAGAGATGATTTTAATGATGCAGACCAGCTTAGAGTGGGTAATGATGGCATTTTCATGCTGGCGTTTTTCAGTAAGTGGTCTTTTGTTTCCAGATTAATTTTTTTGAATATTGTCTGTGTATGTATTTAATGAACACAGACAAGGCACAAAAGCAAATATTTTTAGCTTGTTTTAAAATATAATTTTTTTCTGATACTGAATTAATGAATACTAAGTATAATCGTATGTTAGCATACAAATCCCAGAATTTATTAAACACTTATCAGATGTATTTCAGTCATTATGCTGGATGCTGGCAGCATACAGATGGGTATGCATATTTAATTAAGCCACGTATGGTTTTACATGAGGAGTACTATATAATGCTGATGGTCATTCAGTGCTGTAGGAGCATATGGAATGAGACTATAAATTCTGCTTTTGAGGGAGAAAACTTTCATTTGAATGTCCTTAAGCTGAGGAAGGAGTTGGGAAAAAGGGCAACTAGAACCATGTGACTTGAGACACATAGAATGAAAGTATAAGTCTTATTTGAGGGCAAGAAGATCACTAACCTAAGTAATATATTTAACACCTTTTAAAATTCTTAGTTTAATATTTGACTTACAAGGTGTTTTAGTTTGCAAGCTGCCAAAATGCAATATACCAAAGTGAAATGGCTTTTAAAAAGGGGAATTTATTAGTTTTCCAGTATATAGTTCTTTATATAAATAAAAGCTATAAAAATGTCTAGTCTAAGGCATCCGAGGAAAGATTCCTTGGTTCAAGGAGGCTGATGATGCTCAGGGTTTCTGTTAGCTGGAAAGGCATATGGCGATGTCTGTGAACTTTCTCTCCAGGAATCATCAGTGGCTTCCCCAGGGCTCTGTTCATTTTGTTGGCTCTGTCAGGTCTGGTGGCGCCCTAGCTTTTTCCAAAATAGTTCCCTCTTTAAGGGCTTCAGTAAGCAACCCCACCTTGAATGGGTAGAGATGCATCTCTATGGAAACCATCTAATCAAAAGTTATCACCCACAATTGGGTGGCTCACATCTCCATGGAAACAATCAGAAAGGTCCCACCCAGCAATACTGAAGGCGAATTAAAGGACATGGCTTTTCTGGGGTATACAACAGATTCAGACTGGCACACAAGGTTAAATAGGTTTACATTTTTTGAGGGAAGATTAAGTCATATCTTCATTATTTCAATTCCTAACAGATTTTGGTGCATAGTAAACTCATTAAGTGATATGAAGACGTGCATAAACTGTTTACAGTGTTAGAAGTGGTGTTAAAAACCCAATATTCATTTAAGTAAACACATCTAATTAGATTATGACTTGGTTAATTTCTACCCTCAGCCTGGCTAAATGATCAAGCTTTTATACCTTCTTGAATGGAATGCTGATTTAATTAATCTTAATTATAAAGTGTTAGTTTTAAATGATAAAAAGTTAGTAATGGTTTAGTACCACTTTCAACTTTAAACATTTATTATACTTTCTGTGTTGTTAATTTTGAGTCTGGAAATCCACTTACGTTTTCCTCTATTTTGAAATTGGTTCTTGCTTACAATCTTTATCTGCAAAAGAACAGTAGAAGATAACCACCCAGAATTTGGGGGTGGGTTTTTATTTTATTCTTCAAATTTATAGATTTTATTCAGGTTGTCAATCAGCTAATGTATAGGAAGTATTTAAATCTTGTGGTTTAAATTATAATTTCCAGTTAGATATATCAACTACAATGAAAAGGAAATGAAAGTTTACTGCATTTTGTACTGTCCAGTGAACCTTGGTTTTTTTTCTTTTAGTTCAGTTGGTGACCCTTCATTTATATTAGGAAGCTTCCCACAAATTTTGTTTTCAAAAGAGTAACATTTATTCTTTTCATAGTTATGTTTTTTTTAAGAAGTCTTAATTAGAAAGGAATTTAAGTTATTAGACTGTCCATACTCTAAGCAGCTGTTGCTTAGGAAAAAAATATTTGATGGCATTTGATTACTCATCTTAAGGTTTAGATCTTATTATCTCTTTATTTCTATATTTCACTTAACCCCAGTATCTTCTTTTAATCTATTTTTTCTTTAGTTTTGAAAATGTTTCACTAATTTAACAGTGTTGTAAATGCATGGCAATCTAGATACTTTTGTGACTTTTTAATAACTGTTAATATTAGCAATGAAGAACTTCTCTGACCTTCACTAAATTTTTACTAAATAATTATGACTTAGATTTTTATGCCTTCTGTGATGCAGCTATTGTACCCACATTGTGAAAGTAAGATTGGAAATTATTTTTCATCATTTTGTGCCATGTTTTTTTTCTAGTAGTCTGTGTTAGGTCAGTGTTTACGCTTCTTTGATGTGAAAATAAGCATAGATTTATTTGTGATCACTATCTCCCATCTAGTGGCTGTTCTACAAATTGCAGCTTGGTATGTTTTCTGTGCTTAAACTATTTATAGTAGCTGTTGTGTATAAGAGGTCTAGAAAAAGATTTTCTTTAATGTGGTTTGTATCTTAAGCATTTCAGGTTATATAGGTTGTGCAAATAAAATTACAATAAATATTAACAAAATAACTTCAATCAAGACCTTTTCATTTAATTCTGAATGATATTTTAAAAATATTTACAAACAGCAAAATTTACTTTTTGTGATGTACAGTTGTATGGGTTTTTATAGACAATGCCTTCCTTCATCACCATCTCCTGACAACAGCTGATCAGTTTTCTTCCTATAGTTTTCCCTTTTTATAGTGTCATATAAAAGGAATTAGACAGTATATAGCCTTTGGGGTCTATAGTTTTTTCACTTAATAAAATGCATTTCAGATTCAACCATGTTGTGTGAACTAGGTGTTTATTCCTTTTTGTTGCTGAGTAGTGTTCCATTATGTGGATATAATACCTTCACTGGTTGAGGGGTATTTGTATTGTTTCCAATTTTTTATGATTATGAATAAAGCTAAACATTCACAATGGGTTTTTCATGGGCATACATTTTCAAACCAGTTGGGTAAATACACATGATTGCTAGATCCTGTGCAAAATTGTGTTTATATTTGTAAAAATATGCCAGACTGTCTTCAAGGCGAAGATAACATTTTGCATTCCCATCAGGAGTAAATGAGAGTTCCTGTTGCTCTCCTTTCTTGCCAGCATTTGAAATTGCTGTTTTTTAATTGTTTTTTAATGCAATTTTATTGTGATGCATTCACATACCACGTAAACATCCAAAGTATACAATCACTGACTCACAGTATCATCACACATTTGTGCATACCTGCCCATGATCAAATAAATTTAGAACATTTTCTATACTCCAGAAAAGAAATAAAAATATAAAAGAGAACTCAAAGCCTCTCATAACCCTTTATACACCGTTATTGATCCTTAGTATTGGTTTGACATTTGTTACTATTGATGAAAGAGTATTAAAATATTAGTGTTAACTATAGTCCATATTTTCAGTAAGTGCATTTTCTTCCATATACTCCTCTATTAATAACTCCTTGTAATAGTGTTGTACATTTGTTCTAGTTCATGAAAGAATTTTTTTATATTTGTACAGTTAATCATGGACATTGCCCACTACAGGATTCACTGTGCTATCCATTTCCATATTTTAAAGTCCAGATTTCCTTTTGGTGACATACATGACTCTAAACTTCTCCTTTCCACCACATTCACATACCATTCAGCATGTTAATTATTCTCACAGTAATGTGCTACTATCATCTTTATCCATTTTCAAGCATTTAAATTCAACCTAGGTAAACATTCTGCACATATTAAGCAACCACTCCCCATTCTTTAGCCTCCTTCTATACTCTGGTAACCTATATTCTATATTTTATGTCTTTGAGTTTATATATCATAATTAATTAAAATCAGTGAGATCATATAATATTTCTCCTTTTGTGGCTGATTTATTTTCTTAACATAATGTCAAGTTTCATCCATGTTGTTTTATGCTTCAGGACTTTATTCCTTCTTACTGCTGAATAATATTCCATCATGTGTATATACCACACTTTTTAAATCCATTCATCTGTTAATGGACAAGGGTTATTTTGGTCTTTTGGAACTTGTGAATAATGCTGCTATGAACATTGGTGGGCGAATGTCTATTCGCATTCCTGCTTTCAGCTCTTTTGGTATATCCTAGATAGCGAATTGCCAGGTTGTAAGACAGTCCTATACTTAGCTCACTGAGGAACTGTGAGATTGCCAGTTTTTTTTTTTTAAGTTTTAAATTGTATAATATACCATACATATGTATATATGTGTGTGTATATATATATATGTATATATATATATATATATATATATAAAGAAAAGAAAGGAAAAACCAATACTTTTCAGAGCACTCTTCAAGTAGTTACAGGACAGATTCGAGTTTCATACTATCATACTACCATACTATCATCTCAGATTTTCCTTCTAGCTGCTACAGAACATTGGAAGCTAAGAGGAATAAATATTTTTTTTATCACAATCGATTTTTTTCCTTTTTTGTGAAAGTAACGTATATACAAAAAAGCAATAAATTTCAAAGCATACTGCAACAGTTAGTTGGAGAACACATTTCAGAGTTTGGTATGAGTTACAATTCCACAATTTTAGGTCTTCTAGTAGCTCTAAAATACTAGGGACTAAAAGAAATACCAGTATAATTATTCGGCAGTCATACTCATTTGTAAAACCGTACCTTCTCTGTATAACTCCACCATCACTTTTGAACTTTCTGTCCCACTCTTTAGGAGTATTGGGCTATGCAAATACCTCTGTTGTTTCAGTTAGCAATGTCTAACTGGAGCTTGCATAAGAGCAACCTCTAGAGTAGCCTCTTGACTTTATCTGAACTCTCTCAGCCACTGATACCTTATTTGTTACACTTCTTTCCCCCTTTTTGGTAAGGATGGCATTGTTGATCCCATGGTGCCAGGACCAGACTCATCCCTGGGAGTCATCTCCCACACCGCCAGGAAGATTTTCACCCCTGGCTGTCATGTCCCACATAGGGAGGAGGAATTGCCAGTTTTAAAAACATTTTATTACCTTTTAAGAGGTGTGTGGTGGTACCTCATTTTGTGTTTCCCTAACGATTAATGAGTATCTTTGTTCACTAAGTTCTTTTGAGCACCTCCAGGTACAAGTCATTAAAGTTATAGTTCTTAAAAGGTATATCTGAATACCGCCCATATTGAAAAACAATACATTGATGACTTATTCTGTCCATGTAAAGCTGTCGTGTTTTTATATAGCTATTAGATGGGGTTACATGTTGTGAATAAATCCAGAAAGAATTATAATATGATATTCATAGAGTAGTAAATTAAAAATTTTTTTTCTTGTAAAATTACTTCACACTTAGAGTAAGTTGCAAAAATAATACATAGAACCCCAAAATATACCTCTACACAGAAACCAGATTTACCAACTTTTAGCATTTTGTCATGTCTCTTTTGTAAACATTTAAGAGTAGGTTGCATACATCTGTGTACTCTAACTTTTAAACTTCGATGTACATTTCCTAAGAACAAAGGCACTTGCTTGTGTAACCACCTTAAGTACCACTATCATATTCAAGAAATTTGATATTGTGATAAAGCACACAGTCCATATTCCAGTTCTTTCAGTTGTCCCAATAATGTCCTTTTGGCCATTTTCTCCTCCATTATTAATTCCAGTCCAGGATCATGTTTTGCATTTAATTCCCATTGTCTCTTTAGTTTCTCTCTCTCTTTCTCTTTTAAATTGTCATAACATATGTACGATATGAATTGTCCTGTCTCAACCACTCCCAAGCGTGTGATTCATTGGCATTAATCCAATTCACAATGTCTTGCTAAAGTCACCATCAACCATCACCAAAATGTTCCATCACCCTGAACAGAAACACTGCATCCATTGCATTAATTTCCCTCCCCTGGTAACCTGTAATCCACTATATGTCTCTATGAATTTGCATAACTAGTTACTTCCTGTAAGTGGAATTGGAATATCTGTTCTTTTGTGTCTTATTTCACTCAACATGAGGTCTTCATCATTCATCCATATTGTAGCAAATTTCACAATCACATTCTTTTTTATGATTAAATAATATGCCATTTGTGTGTGTGTGTGTGTGTGTGTATGTATGTGACCTTTTATCCATTCATCTGTTGATAGATACTTGGGATTTGGGTTGCTTCCACCTTTTGGCTATTGTGTATAATGCTACTATGAACATAGGAATATGAATATCTGTTTGAATCCCTGCATTCATTTCTTTTGGTATATATGTAGAAGTGGAATTCTTCAGTCATATAGTTGTGTATAATGCTGCTATGAACATAGGGGTATGAATATCCGTTTGAATCCCTGCATTCATTTCTTTTGGTATTTACATAGAAGTAGAATTCCTCGATCATATAGTAGGTTTATGTTTAGCTATTTAAGGAACTGCTGAACTGTTTTCCACAGCAGCTGCCACCATTTTACATTCCCATCCGCAATGTATGGGAGTTCCTATTTTTCTACATACTTGTCAGCTGTTGTTTTTTGCATTTTTAAAAAGTGGTAACCATTCTGTGGGTATGATGATACTACAGTGGTATCACATTGTGGTTTTGATTTGTATTTCCCTAATGGAATAATATTGAACATCTGTCCTGGTGATTATTGGCCATTCATCTAAAGTGCTAGATTTTATTGAATTTGTTATATAGTGGAATTTTTAGTGATATAATGGAAGTTCCTTAAAATTATTAGGTAGGAAAAGTTAATAAAATGTTAGTTTCATGTCTTTTTTAATAGATAATAATTTAGAACAAAGGGCATTGCCTGAGGGTGAGACAAATTTACATTTATGCAGTTCAGACTTAAGTATGATAAAATCAGATTATTCTGTGGGAGAATATTTTCTTTGAAACCTCATGAATTTATATGTATTAAGTATTTTTCTGTGACCAAAGAAAATTAATACTCAATGTTAATCTATTGTATATTCATTTATTATTTTCATTTAAGTTATCAAAATCTTTAAATTTTTTAAACTTTTAAACTTTCTCCTTTTTTTTCAATTTTATTGAAGTTTATTCGCACACCACACAAATCATCCAAAATATGTAATCACTGGTTCACAGTATCATTACATAGTTGTGCATATGTCCCCATGATTGATTTTAGAACATTTTCATTACTACAGAACAGAAATAAAAATAAAAAGTAAAACCCAAATCCTCCCATACTTCTTATTTCCTTCCTATTGTTGACCCATAGTATTGATATAGTAAATTTGTTATTGTTGATGCAAGAATATTTAAATATTACTGTTAACTATATTCCATAGTTTGCAGTAACAATGTTTTCCCTATCTACCGCTCTATTATTTTTTTTTTACATTTATAGTGGTTTATGCAAGAATTTAGGTGCTTGACAACCACTTTTAGTCAAATTCGTCTACAAATGCTACTATTACTTATAATCCTAAGTGCTGATATAATGCCAAACCTGTAAAAAAACAAAAAAAGTTGCAAAAATGGTGTAGAAAAGTCCCTTGTAACTTTAATCCACCTTTCCCAAGTACTGACATTTTATGTAATTCAGTCCAATGATCAAAATTAGGAAATTAACATTAAAAACATTATTAACCTAATGTACAGACTTGATTCAAATTTTGCCAATTATTTCCCACTGAAGTACTTTTTCTGGTCCAGGATCCAATCCAGGGTCTGAACGTACTTGGTTTGCTTTCTCTTTATATATAAAGAAGAGCACTGTGAAGGTGAGCATGGAGAAGTCGTAGTAGAACACTAAGTATTCTTTACCAACTTTTCAGCCTTAATTGCCGCACTTCCCTGTTGCTTGCTCTCCCCAGATCTTACATTTCTGAAGGAATGTAGGTTATATAAGCCTCTTGTTTCCTTGGCTTCCATCTTCGTCCTCACAGTGTGAGAAACAGGAACTCCACGTTTTTTAAGCTTTCTTATTTTGCCCTCCGTTTCCAGGGGAACATGTCTTGAATGAAGTAAGATGGAAAGAAAAGTGATTTTATTTTCTTTCTTAGGCATGCATATTTTTACTTGCCTCTACAACACGTTTCTTTTATGGCGTTTTACATGTTTATGGTTTGGTGTACATTTATAAATTCTTTTCACTTGCCAACTCTGACTTGTCTTAGAGAATTGCGAATTGAATGCTCTTGCCCTTTCTGTACCTTAAAAACTTATTAGCTTCACTTTCTTTTTCTTTTATTTAAAAAAATTTTATAACATTGTTTATTATGAAATATATCCAAAAAAGCAATACATTTCACAGTACATTTTAGCACATAGTTACAGGATGGATTTCAGACTTTGATATGGGGTATTGTTCCTCAATTTTAGGTTTTCTTTTCTAGTTGCTTCAAGACACTGGAGACTAAAAGAAATATCAATATAATGATTCAGCAGTCATACTCATTTATTAAATCCAGTCTTCTCTATTATAACTCCTCCTTCTCCTTTGATCTTTCTCCCAATCTTTAGGGGTCTTTGGTCTCTGCCCTTTGTAACTTTTTCATATTGGAAAGGGGTATCGATAATATGGGATAGAAGGATAGAATTAGTTGATATTTTTGGAGGGGCTGGTCCCTCTGGATTTCAGGACTTTTCTGGCCTAATAACCCATCCAGAGGTTGTAGGTTTCTGGAAATTAATTTTAGGGTGTGAAACTTTTGTAGAATCCCAGGTAGAGCCTTAGGTGTTTTTTAGAATTAACAGGAATGGTTTTGGTTGGGGTTGGCAAACTGTGGTAATTAGCAATATCTAACTAAAGCTTGCATAAGAGTAGCCTCCTGAATATTCAGCTTCACTTTCTCTATTTTGGGCAGAGGGACTCAAGTAGTCACCAACTTTGTTTTCCTAAGTCTTAACCCAATTAAAGATGGTTAAATTATATATATCACATAAGTACATCTTATAGGAATCCATAGACTTACCAGAGAGCAAAAAGTAAACAGAATGGTTCAGTTAATAGTCTTTGTTCTGTCATACCTTAATCCTGGCATAAAGCATGGATGCAGTGATGTGTGTAAGATATATTAGTTAGTCTGTGTTTTAGCTTTCTAGGCTCCTTAAAGCAAGTGCCATGAAGTGATTCAGCTTGAGCAATGGGAATTTATTAGCTTACAGTTCTGGGGTGAGAAAATGTCCCAATCAAGGTATTACCAAGGTGATACTTTCTTCCCAAAGACTGGCTGCTGACGATCCTTGGCTCTTCCTCCACATGGCAAGGCACATGACAGTGTCTGCTGGTCTTTCTCTTTTCAGTGTGTTGTCTTCACTTCTTGCTTCTATGAATTTTTCTCTGTATTCATTCCATTAGTAAAGGATTCTAGTAATAGGATTAAGACCAATCCTAAATTAGGTGGGTCACACCTAAACTGAAGTTGCCTCAATCAAAGGTTTTACTTAAAATGGGTTTACCAGCACAGAAATAGATTAGATTTAAGAACATGTGTTTTGAGGGGTACGTACAGCTTCAAACCACCATAGTCTAATCTGGAAGAAATTGGACAGTTTGCATTGTTTTTTCCCTCAAGCTAAACACACATACTCAAAGGTAAAAATACACTGTTGGAGTGTTTTGCTCTTTTGTATTCTCTCCATCTGTGTATTCTAGTGTTCTTCAACATGATGTGGTTAGAAAATGATAAAATGTTTATAGCACACTAATATAAAGGAAGAAGGGGCTCAGGGCTGGTGGTTATCTGCCCATTGCCCTAGACGTCACACCTTCACTGAATGGACTGAGGAAAGAAATATCTCAGCATTTTGCCAAGGCATATGTGACATACCGGTTTGTAATCTCTACCACTACATACTGATGTAAATCATTTATTTTAAATAGATATAAATTTATTTTGGTTGTCTAAATGTGTGTTTTCCCCCACGTCTAATACAGGTATTAGCCAATTAGATATAGAATAGCTCTATGTTCAAAAGAATTTTCTATGATGATTGAAATGTACTGTATTTCCACTGTCAATATAGTAACTCTAAGCCATATATGATAATTGGACACTTGAAATGTGGCTAGTGCATTGGAAGAACTGAATTTCCAATTTTATTTAATTGTAGTGAATTTAAATGTAATTATGTCTTTAGAGAAGGGTAGGTTCCTATGGCTGGAGGAAGTAGCAATGTGCTAATGGCATTGAACAGTACAAATATAGAGGATAGCATAATAGTGATCAGTATCTAGGCTTAAAAAGACAAAAATTAAGAGTAAATAAGTTTAATTTCAAGTAGTATCTTCTAAATTTTTTGTATGGGTAATAATGATAGCTAACATTTTTGTAGTAGTTACAGTATGCTAGGTTCCCTGTATTATGCTGAACTCTTTGCATTCATTATCTCAATTAATCAGTTTAGCAACTTTAAGTAAGTACTTGCAAATGAGAGAACTGTGCTCATAGAAGTTGCAGTGACTCTAAGTCAAGTCACAATGAATGAGAAAGCTGTGACTCAGCTCAGGACTCTCATTTCAAAATCATTATTCTATTACACTAAATAATAACAGCTTCCTGTAAACGGTCAAGCAAGCTGGAACACGGAAGCATTTATATGATGGAAGAAATTACTGGAGTAATGTTTCCTCTTTGTCTTCTGAATTGTAAAATATCAAAATTCTCTATGCAATGTTTTGTTCTCCCTGAAAGTTGGTAGAAGATATTTATGGCAAGAAGATGGGCACTAAACCAGGTTCAAACCTAGGCTCAAATTGACCTTTAGAGGTTATTATTATTTTGATATTATTGGTATCTTGGACACAGATATGTCAGTATGATTATAGTATACTATTTTTTTTTTTTTTTTTACATTTTAAGTATATATATTTTTTAAGTAACTGGCAGGGAGTTTAGGCCCACTGTAATCTTAAGGACCTGTGCCAGAATGCTTTTGGCTACAAGTAATATGAAAACCTTTATTCAACTGCTTTGAACAGTTAGGAGATTATTCCACAAAATAAGAAGATCATGGGAAGTGTAGGCTTGAGACAGAGAGAGAATAAATGCTCTGGCTCTGTTTTTCTTTGCTCTTCTCCCTCTCCCACCTGTGATGATGATTTAGTCTTCCCGCTAGTAGCAAGATGCCTGTAGCAGTTCTCGGTATTATATGCAAACAGGCTGATATCCAGCAGAAGAGAAAGGACCATTTTTTCTTTGCTTTTTTTTTTTACTTCTACTATAGAAATATTCAAACACATAATAATAGACAATAGTTGATTATAAGCCTCTGTGGTAGTTAGGTTCAGGTGTCAACTTGGCCAGGTGAAGGTGTATAGATCTCTTGCTGTGGACATGAGCCAATGGCATGTGAACCTCATCTGTTGCTGATTACATCTGCAGTCAGCTAGGAGGCGTGCCTGCTGTAGTGAATGATGTTTGATTTAATTGGCTTGTGCTTAAATGAGAGAACTCAATGTCGTACAGCCCAAGCAGCTCAGCATACCTCATCTCAGCACTTGCAGCCCAGCCCAGGCCTTTAGACATGCAGAAAGGAATCACCCCCAGGAAAGTTGTTGGAACCCAGAGGCCTGGAGAGAAGGCCAACAGAGATTGCCCTGTGCCTTCCCAAGTAAGAAAGAACCTCAGTTGAAAGTTAGCTACCTTTCCTCTGAAGAACTAACAAAATAAATCCATCTCTGGCAGCTGGCAAACTAGAACAGCCTCCATGCCCATCACCTAACTTCAACCATGATCAATTAAGAGCCACTCTTACTTCATGAATGTACCACCCTTGCTTTGTTTTTAAGAAAGTACCTCTACTTGCTGTATTTTCAAGAACCAAGAATCATTTTTCAAAAGTCCTATTTAAAAACAAAATTGGGAGAGTTTAGGTCCACCGTGATTACTTAAGACCCACCCTTTATGGACTTGTAGAGGGAGGTAGTTTCCTGGGGAGGAGGAATAACGTGGGTTTTTGTTAGGTGGGAGGAAGAAGCAATGAACAGTGTTTACTCTGGGACTATAGCTTATTTTATGATTTTTTTGGCCCATTGCTAATATTACTTTAAAATAAAAAAAAGCCAATTTGATTGATTGATTGCTGAGGCTGGATTTCTTTGGTGGAATTACCTAGGAGTTAAGTTTTAATCTGATTTTTAGCTGGTTTAAAAATCAATATCACCTATTGGTGATAGGCTTTAAGGAACTTATTCATGTTAACCAAATTGAGAAGAAAGCCAGTTTTACTCATTTGTTGATTTATAGTAAATAACTAATATATTTGCAGAAGGTAAGCTACAGTCTTCACAAAAGCTTAACTGGTTGTTGTAAGAGAAGTGCTGTTTTTATTAAGGAATGAAGTATTGCTGATATTATGTCTATGTAAATTTGTTTCCAAAGTGTGGTTTTTAAAAGAACTGTTTCCGTTGTTTTTAGTGGCATTTATTTTCAACTGGCTTGGATTTTGTTTATCCTTCTGTATAACCAATACCATAGCTGGAAGGTATGGTGCTATCTGTGGATTTGGCCTTTCATTGATCAAATGGATCCTTATTGTCAGGGTAAGTGTTCATGGTAGTCTGTATCACTTTTTATTTCTAACACTAAAATGTACAGATTTGCTGATTTATAAATGTTCATTTTATTCATATAAATTCAATTATTTGGAGGCTTATTCTCAACTTCCATGGTTCATTATTGTAGTGATCTTTTTGGTGTGAACATTACATAACTATTATTTGAGAGGTTGAGTAGTATAATGGGAAAAACTTTGAATTTGATTTCGTCTTTTTTTATATCTGTGTTCTGCTTCTAAGTTAATTGTTCTGAGCAAGATTGTCTTCATAGAATAATCTGCTGATAGTGCTACCTTTCAGAATTTTTGTGATGTATGGAAATCATATAAAGTCTCTTGTCCTGTAGCTACACAAGTATATGAGCTCACTAAGTCATGCTTACTCCCATTGTGATACAGTGTAGTCATCCCTAAAATCAGTTTTAACAGAAAAATTTATATTGCTTCATAAAATTATCATGAACTTAAAAATTGTTTTTCCCTTAACAGTTGGAGCTCAAAAGTAAAGCTTGAAAATTTGAATTTGCACATGTTTGACCATGAAATGGTTATCAGAACTTGTGTTTTCTCCTTTATGTTTCTTTTAGGGTTTTCTTCTTTTCATTTTCTTATTGGTCACTGAAATCATCCTCTGCCTATATCTTATCATTTACGAGATATATAGGGAGATGGCAACAAGTCCTTTTCTTTTCTCCATCTTGAAACTTTTCTAGTCCCCAATAGTTTTCTGTAAAAGTTGCATTGGCAGTAATATCATTAGCATAATCTTCCCGCTCTTGCCTCCTTTTACAAAGCTTTCTTGGTTTCTTTAGTGTCAGACATAGGCAATTGATCAAGATTTTATTTATTGTTTTAATAAACCTCCTTAAAAGTTATCCTAACATTTAAATGCTGTTGTATAATTAGTAAATTAAAATGTATAGGTTCTCCAAATCATGTTTTCTTAAATGTTGATTTCTAATTTAATGAGTTCATTTATCCTAGAATTTGTAGTCTGTCAGCGTCTCTTAAATCCTTCCATCTGTCTTATTAAGTTGATTTAAAATTATCCACTACAAAAATACTAATACTATGGATGCAGTGTATTTCTTCTTTATATTTAAACTTATTTTATAGCTCCCAGTGTTATAGTAATCTCATTTGACCCTATCTCGGTTCAAGACAGATTATAGATTTTGATTGGTTGGTTCCTGGCTGGAACCTATAGATTGGTTTCTTCGAAGATGTTCAAAATCTGAGCCATTGTAAGAACTGTCCCCTGTCAGTTTTTGTCTTAATTTTACTTCAAAAAGTGTATAGGGAGTTTCCCCTGTAATATAATTCTGTTAAATGTGTGGAACATATAAAGATAATGATACAATCCCTGCCCTTGCAGAAGTTATTATCAGAAAAATCTCATATTGTTTGCAGTTAGTTATGTCCATCCTTGGTTGTGTTGGTAATAGAATGAATTACTATTATTCAAATGATATTCCTCATCTAAATTACAGAACACAGAAAATGATTGAGGACTCGTAATTCTTCCAGAATTGGTAAATAATATTCTAGATGCGTAAGAAAGAAGTTAATACATCATATCCACCCAATGCCTTTAGGGTGTTTGGGTCTAATTCTCTCATAGAACCCCAGGTTGAGAAGGGATTGTATTATCTAGTAATTACCTACAATTAATGTGATAAGATGGGGGATTTTAAGTACAAAGACTAGAGCTTCTCAGAGTTTTATAAGGTGTATACTATCATCAAGTTTGTGCATCAGGTATTTTTAGTTTCCCTTTAAAGTACATTTGCTGAGTTAGATTAATATACTTTTAAATGAGGGTTGATAGAAGGAAAGGGATTTTAAAAAATATTTCGCCTTTCATAACAACTGCCATTCATTGAATACTTACTGTATTCCAGGCATCATTCATTATAAATACTAGATTATTTAATTTTATATATATATTATAACCATGGTGCTGGTGATAATCCAGCCATTTTATTGGTGATAAAAATCAGAATATAAAGGATCTAATAATTTGCTCTAAATCCCCTAAACTTTGTCTCAAGTCAGTGTCTATTCTCCTAATTCATACTGTCTCTGTTACACTGTGCTTTACCTGTTTTTATAATGCTTCAAGCAATAAATTACACTTGAGGTTTAGTGCTGAGAGACCCGTACTAAAAATCTGGCATTTATTTTCGTTAGACAACAAGTAATTTATAAGTCATATAGCAGATTTGCTTTTTGTTTCTGAGCTGCCATGAACCTCAGATTTAGTGTTAATATTTTTATCCATATTTTATTCTGCCCAAGATTTTTAATGTTCATTATTTTATAAAAAATGCATATTGTTTTATTAAAAACTAACAAGTTCTTTTTGAAAGTAGACAGGTGTAAGTAATAAAGCAGATAATATAAAATAATATAATTACATATTGATTATAATGTAACTAATAAAATAGAATGAAATCTTAGTGTTATTTAATTTATTTTCCATACTTTGCTTTCTGCAACCTGTGATTGAGCCAGTCAGCATGATTGGTTTACCTATTAGAAAAACAAAACGAGACAACTTGGCTCAGTCCTATGGTTTTCAGTTTTTAAAAACATTTTGATAACTCAGTAATGAGCCCAAAGCTTATTACTTTGTCTTTTTTTTTAATGTGGTGAGTCTTTCTTTTGGGGCAGGAAATAAGGAATAGGTTTATGGTAAATATTTTTGATGAAGAATGCCTGCTCTTGACTTTATGGTTGCCTCTTAATGGTTAACGTGCACAGAAACTTAAAAATGTGTTGCTTTGGTTCTTCTTTATTCTTTTTTTGTTCTTGTAGCCTCTAAAACTTCCACAGTGATTTGACCTATATGAAAACCTTTTATTTCTAATTATTAATCACTTGACTAAAAAGTAGGTAAGTCCTGTTTTACAAGCTGTATTTTTCCAATTTTCAAGTTCTCTCTTCATTGTAAAGATGTAGACATGTGGAATTTATGTCTTTAGTATTATACTTGAAATTTTTAACCTCTGAAAGCTAAAAATTTAGACCGTGGTTCATATACTAATTGAAACTACTTCCTGGGAAACTACTTGGGAAAGCTGATCTAGATAATCTTTAAGATATGCTGTCTACATGTTGACATTTACGATTTGTAAGCATTTCTGTTATTTCCAGAGCTATATGATTTTTAAGCCTTTATGGAAATTAGCAATGAATGAATGAATTTATGGAAATTAAACAATTACCTACAGAATGGAGGCAGATACTTTTTAAACTTCAGATTTGAGGGCAAAGCTTAATTCTGTGTTTAACGAGGTCAGTTTTAGTTAAATCAGGTTCAGTTTGGAGTCTGTTTGGAAATATGGTTGATAAAACAAACTAATCTTCAGTAGTTTTCAGAGTAGGCTATATTGATACTTAAAAACAATAAAACCTAATGAAACAAATATTTCTTTAAAAAGTTGTTAGAGGACACTGTTTAAGTGCTGAAGGGAGGAATTATCTAATGTAAACTTTGAAAAAAATTGATTTTTTTAAAAACTTTTTCAATCAGTAGAAGCATGATAGTCTAGAGTCTAGTCAAGGAAAAGATACCTACATCCACTGGCATCAAACACTGTCTTCCAGCTGCCTGTTCTTATTCCCACATTACAAAGAATGTAAAATTGTCTCCCATGCTATTAGCAGGAACTGTTGAAATGCCTCTTCAGGGTTCATTTAGCTGTTCTCAGCTCACTGTTGGAAACTGAATGCTGGAGCATCTAGTTTGAAAATAAAAAAGGCTTTAATGAGTTGGGGATCTTTATGTGCTTAGTATTCTTGGTAATGATCAACAGTAGGCGGTGTACAGAAGGTCAAAAGCTCTTCTTTTCAGAGGTCAGTGGAACATCCCCATCTGATAAGATTAAACTAATGTGGCTTTTGGTGTTAATATCTAAAGCAGCAGGTTGCTGTAGTGTGTTTGGGATGATAGTTGTGACTTTGAGACATTTATGAAAAAAAAAAGACTGACATTTGAATTCTTTAATTGGAAAATGTTTGATTCAGATAGTAGTATTTACCTTTCTTTCTTCTAAGCAGTTTGAAACTGTTCTGTTGGCTAAAATCTTTTGCATAGCTGTTTATTATTGCATACAAGATTTTTTTCTCAAACATATATGTCATTAAAATAATTATTTAATTTTTTTCTTCCTTTCTGTTTTTCCTTTTGTACTATTTTTAAGTGTTAAATTAGGTTATTTGGGCCAAGCCATTCTTAAACTGGGCCTATTCTTGATTTTTAAATTTAGGTACACATAAGATTAATATATTTGTATTCATTCCAGTTTTCTGATTACTTTACTGGATATTTCAATGGACAGTATTGGCTTTGGTGGATATTTCTTGTGCTTGGTAAGTTTGTTTAGTTTGTATTTAGGTTGTTTAACTTTGATATTTCCTAAAATTGTAAGATATAATGTTGCAACTTAAGTGGAAGGCATTTTTCTACTATAAAATTCTCATATTCAAATGCTTATATCATCTCAACTTTTCAAATAATTCTTCATAACACTCCTGATTTCTTAAATTTAAAATCCAGAGACTATCAGTTTAAAGAATCAGTGGTTGTATGATAACTGTATACTATAAAATGTGAAAATTGTAACAAGATTAAAAAAATAATTGTTTTCCTTACCTTGGAAACTGCATATGCATAATTACTTTTAATCATTTTAGGAAATGTTGAGAATAGGACAGTTTGGGTTTTCTATCCATTTTCTTATTTTTGGATCTTGGAAACATTCTTTAAGCCTTTGAAATGTGCCTTGCAGTAAGTCATTACTCAGCCAGGCATAAGGAAAGGCTTCATGCCTAATGATCATAGTACTTATGTTGAATTGTCTTCTTTCTCAAAGGTTTTATCTTTTCATGTTGATTAATTTTATGATTTCATCTACATTTGAAATATATTTACTGACATGCAGGATACATTTTGTCTCTACTTCGGTTTAAAAGCCCATGTTTCTTTAGTAATTGTACCAGGAAATACTGGCATTTCAGTAGGTGGCACTCTTCTCTTTGAGTTTTTGTCATGCTATTGGATCTTTAGGGAAACAAGTTCCTGGCTAAGGTCACTAATGATCCTGGATTCTTTCTCTAATAATGATAATATTATTCTAGTGTTGTGACTTTGGAGAATTAGCAAAGGGGATTAGCTGGTTTTATATTTTTAGTTATGTTCTGACTGCTTGAATTCTTTGTTCTTGAATGAGTTTCCCACCTAAAAGTGAGAAAATTTATAAAGTCTGTTATATATTTAAGCATATTAAATGAATATATTTTCTTATACAGATGGTTAAGGATTTGGAGCAGTCTTAGAGGAAGAGAACTAGATTAGAGTGGAACACAATGAACAACCACAACACATCATAACCACAATCTAAGATTTTTTTTCAGGGGATCTGAAGTGTGAAAATTTAACCTGTAAAAATATTACCCTTGCTATATACTGCTGAGTGATTGGTTTCTAGATATGAATTAACTTATTTTAGAAAATGCTAGAGAAGAACTAAATATGTCTTAGAAACAGGAGCTTCATAGATGAAAGAAGACATCTCACAAATAAGTTTGGTTTACATTTTTCAGTGTTTTACATTTGGATTACAATAACAATAACATTATCTTTGAATTGCATCTGGAAAGGTATGAGGGTGGGAATTCAGAGAGAGGGTATCACAAATAGGGATAGAGTTAGGATTTATAGGAAGCAGATGGGATCAGATTTAGCTGAAATTTATCCTACTTGTTTAAGTCATTATTTGTGTGTCCTTCTGTGTTAACTCTCTGATTTATTCCACCCATGTTTCTTTCTTAAGGCCTTTGATTACTGTCTTGGAAGTGAGGTGCAAATTTAGTTTGAGATACTGTATCTTACTGACAGACCTGAGGAAATTTACACAAATACATATCTTTTGTTTTTGTCCCCCCACCATTTTCTAGTTAAAATTTTACTGGAGTTGATAAATGTTTCCCTTAGAATTGTATGTTTAAATATTTAAAAGGTTTAATTCTACTAATAATGGTAATGTTTTTATACTTACTATTTTTTTCTCTGAAACTTTGATCTAAGCATTTCATAGGCATGATCTTATGAACTATTGAAGAAACTTGTGATATAAATGAATGTTTAAATATACCATTTTACAGAAGAGAGCACTGAGATAGATAAACAACTCGCCTTAGAAATCACTAATCACTCTTAGGTCTTCTTTCCTGACTTCTCTTAATTTTTTTTATAAAGTCCTATTACTTAAAATAAGTAAGTATAATTTTAAATAGTTACAAATATACATGGCTTCCAATACAAATTTCAGAGATGACAGGCACTTGATATTTCTCGATAAGCTTACAGATTGTATCCCACAATTATTAGCCTTATTTACAATATGCTTTCTTGAATTCTTTATATAAGTAAATATACCCTACTTTGCTCAGTACTTATACCTCTTGAAAAGTTTGGTGTAAAATGAGATGTCTGTAAGTTGAATCAGTTTGAATGAATAAAGTAACTTTACTATTTGTTTAAAGAAATAATTTAATAAATGCATAGTTTTGTGTATTTCTAGAATTACTTTAAATGTATTTAGCCTTGAAATAATATGGGAGTGGTAGTAAAATTTTATTGTATGTTCTCATGATGGCATTACAATTATGGTGCAAAATATATATGGAAATGAATGGAACCTTACAGATTAAATTTCTTAAGCCAAGAGGATCTTGTTTATAGTTGTGTATTTTAAATTCACCATGTCCTTTTTCTGCTATATCCATATTACTTCAACCTCCTCAGGCCTTCTCCTTTTCTTCAGAGGATTTGTTAATTATCTAAAAGTCAGAAATATGTCTGAAAGTATGGCCGCTGCTCATAGAACAAGATATTTCTTCTTATTATAGAGGTGAGAAATCATAAATACAGTAACTCTTTATTCTTTTTATGTATTCAAATTCACTAGTTACATAATGAATGTTTAATGAGTGCCCATTATATATATTGTCAACAGTCAGCTTATTGAAGTATAATATGCAGTGGACTTTTTTTTTGATAACTTGTTAGATTTTTAAAATTGAATTTCATAAATTTTTAGTCTTTTATTATATAACAAGTAAACTGAAACTTTCATACTTCTTTAGGGTGCATAGTTTCTAATGAAGACTTAGCTAATTTAATATATCAGTTTTTAAACTTGCTTTTTAAGATCGGTCACAGGATGCGTGTGATGTAATCACCAGCGTAAAATTTGAGGACTTGAAAAACAAAGTATGGCAAAGTACTTGCATAGTAGAATTGGTGATTTTGCGTAAAACAAATGTGAAGCCTCCATAAACAGCTGGTGGAGAAAAAAAAAACAGATTTGTGATTAAAAGCAGTTTGCTATGCACTGATATAACAGTCTTAACAGTCTGAATCAAGAAATAAAAGTGACTACAGGAGCTCTTTTATTTTCCTTAATGTGTGTCAGTTTGTATTAGCAATGAAGGCTATGATTTGAATAAAGGGCAATATAAATAAATGGGCAGAGGTTGTCCTAGTGGTTACCCATTGAGTTTCTGGAGGCTGTGTAAATAGGGATAGCATTTATTTATTGTGCAGTTAGGAGTACCTTACATGAAGAGACCTCAAATCTTTACTGCCGATTCACTTCTTTTAAAATGCAAATGCCATATACTTCATATCTATAAATGATTTAAATTTTAAAGTATTTAAATTACATAAGTAAAATATCTACTAAAACACAACTTCTCCATGTTGGACTAAGTACAAAGTGTTTCGAGATAAATGTAATTAAATATTCTTGTTATAAATAGATTTCATGTATTTTTTTCCCTTGGAATGTGTTATTTTAAAAACCATTAAAGTATCTTTGCAAGCAGTGGTATTAAGTTTGTCAGAATCAACTATAAAATAATAGGCAAAGTAATTTTGCTAACTTAAATGTATTCTGTGAGTAGTCATGTATTTCAGAGCGTCCAAAATATAATATAAATATTTTCAAGGATAAAGACCTCTAGAAGCTTTAAATGTTAGAATATATTCTGATATATACTACTCTGTTATCTTTATCAAAAGAACATCTATATTTGATGGAGTACTGCTATAAAATGGGTTTTTCAATGTGCTTCTATTAGATGAATGCCCCTTAATCCATTTTAAGACTGATTCTTTCTTTGTCTCCAGACTGCATCGACCAGACATTCCTTTCCTATACCAATGTGAAATTTTCAGATGATCTGTAAGCCTACGATAGGATAGAAGACTACTAATAATAGAAGACAAATTAGTGAAGAAAAGATACAGCTTCAAAATTGAATGGCAGGATGGTTTATACTTAAAAGCCATTTCTGTTCAGTCTCTTAAATTTCTATATTTCATTTCTTTTGTGCATTTGCAAATGTGCCCGTTTGAGATTTGCATATACTTGAAAGAAACCATAGAGTTGATTGCATAATGTCCAGTCACATTTGGTTAATCAGTGTTTGATATAATTGAGAAATTTGAGTGATAACAGTCTTCCAGCATGAGTGCCATTGACTTTTGACCTGACATTTAGTATAATAAAAATGAAATTATTACCATGTCAAATGCTTTAGTGTCTGGCTCTTAGATTCATGTAGTAACTGCACATAAAATATCTTTTGTTATATATAAAGTTTATTGAAACCTACAGTGCAGATTATTAGAAAGGTTCTGTCAGATTTTTGACCATGTTATTTACATTATTCAGTAAAGCTCTTTCTGTAAATAACCATGCATAAATTACTTTCTGCATTGTTTTCTTAGAAATTGTGTCTAGATATCTCTTCATTAATTTTAAATTAAGTGAACTTAATATATATTTAGAAAATTTGGGTGTTAAAGATACAGATTGTTTCAGGGCAAATTTTAAGAAAATGTGGGTGTACTAAATGTCCTTTATAAGAAAATCTTTTTTTAAAGGAATATAACAGTTTAAGAAATTCCAAATGAGGGACTTGGTTTTTAGCATTGTCACCTTGTAGATCCTTGTAAGAAGAGATTGTATTAGATGTATTTATTTCATTTAAGACAGTTTTGAAAATTAGTTTTCTGAATAAATTATTCTCATTTGCATTTGTCTTTTAAAAAGCCAATAAAAGTATCTTTCAGTGTCATTGTAATATTTTTTCCTTAGGTTTTTAAGTTGTTAGGCTTCTCAAATAAAAAACTTGTATTATTAATAACTTCTTGATGTATGGTAGTATGATAACTTGTAAAAATGATATCCTGAATTGAGAGATGCAAACTAATCCATTTTCAAGCTATGGAAATGTGTGTGTTTGTAGATAATATGGGTGGGGTGTGTAAGTGTTTTGAGAGAGAGTGTATGTGCGTAGGAGGAGAGATTAAAAAAAGACCGTAGTAACCATTATTACAACTGGAATCTACTTTATAATCATAAGCTTCTACATTTTGCATCTTGCAGATCATTTTGTATCTCACCTGGTTTTCTTTTTAGTTATTTCTTTGCTTTTGAATGCCAACATTAAACAATGATGGGAATTCCATCTTTTAAACTTAAAGATCATTTAATACAACTATATAGAACATATAAATTGGTTGCTTATTCATTATTATATACTGACTACTAAAAAGTACATCCAGCTATTCAGGGACATTTTTCTGTTGTGAAAAAATAAAATTTATTATGCTTTATAACCTTTTTTTGTATTTCTCTGTATTTTCTAATTTTTTCATTGTCTTTGATAAATAAAACATGCACTTTTGTTTTCTTAATTGAGCCTCCTATTTTTTGTTTTCCCTCAATTTGCTCCCCTGCATAGAATTTTTATTGTCAGTTAAAGTACTTGTGTTATATACCCCTTGAAATTAAACAATGGTGTAGGGTAAAGAAGGCAAAATATTTAATTTAGTTGCCTAATTTAGAAATGAATTAAAATTAGAATGTAATTATAATATAGGCAACTCATGCTGAATCTCTTCATCTCACAATGTATTTCCTATAGACCTGTACTTTGTTCTTTTAATAATTCCTAAGTACAACATTTCATTATGATACAAAATAAATTTAAATTACTAGGAAGCTCAGCTATCAAACATCAATTTTTTTTATTTAATTTTAGTTTTTGTGTATTTATACTTGGTTTCTGAATATGGACATGCCACTTTTGGTCCAACGTCAAAACTTCAGTCACTACCCCCCCACCCCCCGGCCCAAGTCTATAAAGTTCAAGTGTGCATGTTATCTAATCCTCTATAATTGTTGCAATTCATGGTAGCCTTAAATCTCGTCATCCATGCAGAGGAATCAGAAAATTATTTCCAAAAACTTAATAGTTTCTTCCAGATTTATCCAATCCTGCATACTTCCTTTCATTTGCTGTGAGTTTGACTAGAACAGCTGCTGTTTGAGGATACTTGACCACCTTTTCGCCCTGCGCCTTAAAGATTGAAAATCAAAACCTTTGTAAGGGTGGCTAAACAATTTTGGGGCCAGCATCCTGGAAGTAGATAATAAAATTTTTAAAACTATTTCCATTGTATTTGAATATGCTAATTAGGGCCAGGATGATTAATTTTTTTAAAGATGCATGCTATCTTCGGAGAAGATATTTCTGTATAGTGTAGTCAGGATAGATTTTATAAATTTAAAATTAAAAGACAAATCCCATTACACTCAGTTAATCTCTGCTGAATAATTAAGAAAAAAAATACTAATCTCCAGCCTTTTATTTTGACTCTATAAGCTGGGTCCTATTTTGGGCATGCCTTTGTAATTGCCCATAAATTTTAACCTGTTAAAACAGTAATCACTAATATTTTCAGTAAAACTCTTCCTAACAAAAGTAGGGTCCAAAAAATTCCAGTTGGAAAAAAATTCACTGTTCCTTAATTTAATACAGTCATCCCTTCCACATTGTGACTTTTCTCATTGTGGTTTTGATATGTTTTGGGTCGGCATAAGAAATTAAATGGGACTTTTGGGAATTTTGCAGAAGCTGCAGATTACATGCGAAGGTTAATAGATGACACAATAAATTTAGAAACTCAAAAATGTATAAAAATATATATAGTATTGTATAATATCAACATGTTTTATCTTTAATACCATAAATGTACTTTTTTAAAGTTGAAATAAGTTAAAAGTTTGCGAAAACGTGAAAGCCACAAAGGCTGAAATGTAGAGATACCTTGTTTAGTAACTCAGAAATGCATATATTGTATGTACTATTATGTTTAATATTAACTGTACAGTATGTATTTTGCCATTTAATAACAAATGTAATAGGTACACAATTGTTTTTCTCAAAGAACTGTGTCTCTATGTGGTGGTTTGGAGATGCCAAGTATGTTTACTGCACTCTCAACGTGACATCTCGCAGTGATCTCGTACTTGTCTTTGCATCTTGAATTTCTAGGATCTTGTGTTGTTTAAATGCCATAAACTATTGAAATCATGGGTCTTAAGCATAGTGTTTCTAGTAGTTTGGAAAGTGCCCCCAAGAAACAAAGGAAAAGTGATTAATGTGAAGAAAAAAGAATTTTTAGGTAAGCTTCCTACAGGCAAAACAGCTGCTGCGATTGGCCATTAGGATGTTAATGAGTCAATCATAAAGTGTATCAACGAAAAAGAAGGAAATTGGTGAAGCCAGTGCTGTAGCTACACCAATTGTAAAGTATTTGCATAAACCAGGAGATCTACATCTCTCTACTGTAGAAATTACAACATTCTTTTGGGTGCAGGATTGTTGTAAAACGCATTTTGGTAGATTCTGCATCATACGAGGAAAGGCTAAGCCCTGTAGATTCCCTAAAGGAAAATGAGGGTGCAGTCCAGGAAAGGTTGATTTGGAAATTAAAAACAAAACAAAACAAAACAGCCCGCACAATGTGACAGTAACGCGAGACAGTGTGCTGATTAAGAGGCAACTAGGAAGTTTCTGGAAACCCTGAAGAAACTGAAGAGAAAGTCTGCAACCAAAACAGATACTCAGTGCTGAAGAAACTGCTCTATATTGGAAAAAACGCCTCAGAGGATTGTACATCACCAAAAAGTGAAGAAGCTTATTTTTTTAATTAATTTTTCATACAGTATTTTTATGTGACATTGACTTACATATATAGCCTATGACCAAATAACCCAAATTTTAAAATAAGGTACTGTAAATACCGCATAAAAAAAAAATTCAGACTTCTTCTCTGGTACCAAGGCCAAGGGAAGGCCAAAAAGTTTTTTGTGGATTTTCCAAATTGTAGGGGCACCACATCCCTAACCCCTACAATGTGGAAAGGATAATTTTTTTTTGCAACCGGTCTGTACTCATAAAAGCATGAAAGTAATGACAGAAACTGATACTATAACTAGAGTGAGGTTTGTCCTAAGTTTGTGCAGAGGAGTCCTGGTGTATGTGTGTTTTTTCAGCCTAATTACTTTCTCTTTCTCTCATAATTTTCCTAGTTTGGAGAATAAATTGTATTTTCACCCTATTTTAACTGTATACTGTACTGAGAAAGGACGGCCTTAACCCACTGCCATTTAAGAGAAGGAACTTCAGGCAAGGACTGAAGCCACTTGTCATCGTATTCTGATTGATAAAATTGAAGTGTTCTGTATATCCATTGGTATATCAGATTTAGCCTTTTATTTCTATACCAAAGCTTAAGCTCTCACATAGATGCCTTTTTTTTTTTTTTTTAACATGGGCAGGCACCAGGAATCAATCCCGGGTCCTCTGGCATGGCAGGCAACCATTCTTGCCTGCTGAGCCACCGTGGTCCACTCACATAGATGCCATTTTAAGGGAAGTAATGTTATTCAGGTTTTGCACTGGAATTAATTCATACGTCTTGCTTAGTCTTTCAAAAATGTAGTATTAGCTTTCCCATCTTTAGGAAATTTCTCCAATTTCCCGTGACTGGGAAGCAAAGAATGAATATAACTCTTGAAAACATACTATTTCGGGCCTCGTATCCCTAGAGTTATCTCAATTGTGTTAGCTACTTTCTAATAAACTATAAAGCCAGACATTGAATACAGGAGACACAAAACACTATTGATAGCATCATTTAATTCCCAGATTTTGTTTTTAAGATTATTTTTTTAAGATGGAAACAAAGTAAAAGATGTACCCATTAGCTAAGGATAATTACTACCAGAGAAAGCCTATTCATTTAAAGTGTGAATCCACTTTAAATGGCCACCATAATTTTAAAACAGTGGGAAAAAAATCGGAACTTTTGGGCTTAGTTTACCTTAGGGTTAACAAAATTTATATTGCAGTTGACACTGGGAAATTATTAGAAGAATCAAGATGAAATATGTTGAATTGTTTCCCAATTGTATATAGCATCCTTCAGTTCATGTTTGACTTTTGCAGCATGATCATGAAAGCCATTTTTACAAAAATATTTGAGGTTTTTTTTTTTTCCCTTAAAGAACTTTCAATGCTGTAATATATCATTCTCTTGAAGAAACTATAATGTCATCTTCCTGGTCAGTTATCTTGCAAGATATGTGACCAGTTTTGAGTGAGTTTGCCTTGTTAGATGTGGATAATCTGCCTAGAAATATATTAATATGATAGCATTGTTAAATGGTTATGTTAAATTGAAAGTCCTTTAAGTGGAAACATTTCATGGGGTGGTACATTAGTGAACAGCTTCCCTCAAACCTCTGCTCCCTCCTCCCAAATTATAAAAAAAAATGCAATGTTGATGGTGAAGAGTAGTATAGTATAGTAGTACGGAAGATGCAATGTATAAGACTCCTCTTTCCTCATTTCTGCTCCCTCAGAGTAAACACAGCTTAGTTTTCTAGTGCATCTTTTTAGAAATTGTCTATGTATACTTAGGCATTTCTTCCCCCCCTCCAGAGGAAGATTAATAATTCCAGATTTTCTGGAATCTTTTACGAACAATAATTTTCTTTAGTTTACAGTGTAGTGCTTAATATAGAGCATTTTGGTCTTGATCTATTGTAACAACCATGGGTTTCCTTGTAGTTGATTGTGTAGCCGTTTGATTTACTGAATTTTAAGTTCTATTTTCTTAATTTTCAAAACTTCGGGTAGGCCAATGATAAATTTATTTACTAATAGAAAAAAACTTGTCACAATTATTACTTCATTTGTAATAATTTATGTTTAATGTAGCTTAGTATCTTTTATTAAAAAGTTTTTTTAAGCACAATATTTTTATTAAATGTTTTTTTGTTGTTTTTTAAATAGAAGTCATTGTACCAGCTTATGAAAGACCAGCTTATAGTAAATAATAAACAATGAACTTTTATATTTTTAAGCTCTGTGCCTTCTAATTTGCAGATAGTACCAATTTACGTATGTGATCATAGTGCAAATAATAATGCATATAGCATATATTTCATAGTGATTATTAGTTGTATCAGTTATCTATAGCTGCACAACAGACAATCCCCAAACTTCATAACATGTAACAACATTTATTTTTCATGGTTTTGTTTCTTGACTGGGCAGTTCTGCTCTGGGCTAGCTCATCGGTGGCTGGATGGTCCTGAAAAGCCTCACTCATTGATGTGGCAGATAAGAGACTTGTTGCTCTCGTGAGTCCTCCCATAGGACAGCTTTTATGTGCTCCATGTGGTCTTATCCTGTAGCAAGCTAGTCCAGGCTCCTTCACAATGTAGTCTCAAGAAAGCCAGCCCCAACACCCAAGCATCTTTCAAGGCTGCTTGTGCTAAATTTTGATTATAATGTCTCATTGGTCAAAACAAGCCAGGTGGCCAAGTCCTGATTGAAGGAGTGGGGAAACAGACCCCTCTCTTGACAAGAAGAGCTGGAATCACATTACAAAGGGTCATGAATATAGGGATGGGAAGAATTTTTTGCGATCAGACAAGGGTATGTATTGACCGTCAATATTTCATAATAGCCTCTCCCCGAATGGAGTACGTTTGTGGGTTTAGCTCTCATTTTTCCAGTGTTCCAAACTGGAAGAACGTAGAAGGTTTTGTAGTAGACAATTCAGTGACAAAATGACATCGCCAAGTCACTGTGTTTGGAATCAGTGTTCAAAGATGAAAAAAAAAATTTCTTCCTGAAGCCATTTTTTCTTTCATGAAAGTAAACACTTCAGATAATGACAATAATTCTACAATTCTTCTCCCTCCACTGATAGCTCATATAGTTTTCCATTGTGATTATTGGAGAATAGAAGCAAGACATATTTGGTTTTGTCATTTTGTCATTGTATTAATTTATTGTTGATTTTTCTAGCTTAGATTAAAATTGGTTAAATGAGATTATTGTAAACATTTTGTGATTATAAAGCTCAATAATTTAATACTACTCAGTATGCCATGCATTAGGCTGGGTGCTGGGAATTAAATGTTTCCTTGTTTTGTTTTTAAAGCACTGTACACACCAGGCTCTTGTTGGTATTTCACGTTATATCTCAATCTCTACCTTGACTTTGAGGAGTTAATCTTTTGATCCCTATTATTATCTGCCTTTTTCAGAGAGGTCTGGAAATTGAAATCCAGGCTTTAAATTTTTTTGTTTTGAGAGACTGAGTTATCCACTTCTGAAATCCCACCTGAGTTTTCCTGAAAAACGTTCAAAAAAAAAAAATCCAATAGCTAAGAGTGAAGCAGAGATGCCATATTACCTCTTTGACAACTGAGGTTATACTGAATCAAAATCACACTTGCAGTTGCCCTATCTCTTCATTTTGCAAAGTGCTCCTTTATTACTATTTCACTCTTTTTAGTTTGCTTGTTTTAATCAAAGTAACACTTCAATGTGACACAAAAAGAAGGGACCTAGGTTGTCCTCCCTTAGCTCAGTTTCTTTTTTTCCTCTTAATTTCATCAGAAGATCAACAAAATCAGCTAGTAAAACAAGTTTATCCAAGGTTCAGAAGAAATTTGAAAGGCCACCTCTGACCTTAGAATATGAAAATATTCATATAACCTTGTTGAAAAATATGAAGTCTTTGGAGATGGAAGAACAGTACTTGTGTATAAATTACTTATGTGAAATATATCTGTTAACTTTCCCATCAAATTTAATTTTCATCCACTTGAATTCCTGTATAATGATTTGGTTTGGTATGCAATATATGTGCTGTTGGCTGTAAAAATTTCCCATCTTACTCATTCAGAGACATGAACCAAAGACTTAATTGCTAGCAAGCATTGTTGACCACTCATTCTAATATATAAGTAATAATGGAAGTAATTGTGAAGTATCACTTCTTAAATTCAAATTTTTTAAATGATGAGCAGATCATGGTAAACATTCATGTAACATCAATTTATCAAGAGCTGAGAAGCTTAAAAGAGCCCTGCTTTTCCCTAATCCTATGGGTTCTTCAGGGATGAATTCTTGATTGATTGATTCTTAGGACTTCTCTGTAGAGCAGTAATTGTTATTCAATATTATTGCTCAAACTTCATAATTAACTTGAAGCTTTTGGGGAATTTACATTCCAGCCTTAATTTCCAGAGTTCTAAATCTGTCCTGATAGCACATTTTCTTCCCAGTTTGAGATTCTGGGATTTGAGTCTAGTAGGACTGTAGATTCCTTTCTCATCATGTCTTCTCTATATCTAACTTGTGTACATGTGATAGAAAGTTAAAAAATGGTAGGACAGCGAGTTAGACTTCTTGTTGGGAAAGGAAAAGGTACATATAATCAGATCTGAAAAGGTTATTGAGCATCTCTTGAGTTCCTGTTTTAATGCCCTCATGAAATGAGGTTTCACACCCTTACACACGCAGCATGACTCTGCAGTGTTGGATCACCAGGGCAATAGAGCAGTGGCACAATGGAACCGTTTGGACCTAAAAGGTAATTATTTTCTCCATAATTCTATAAAGCAAGCAGAATTAGTTTAATTATCATATTGTTGATTTTTCTAGCTTAAACATAATTTCTTGCCACTATCTTCCTTTTTCCATCTTTGAAGAGCTTATGGATTGTTGAGAAAGGCAGCCTGGTGTAACAAAGAAGGGGCCTTGGAGTGAGATTAACCCTGTGCTGAAATATCAGCTCGTACAAAGCTCAGGCAGCTTGCCTAACTGAAGCCTCAGTTTCCTCACCACAGTATTGATAGCCACAATTTTTACTTGAGAATTAGATTTATGCAGAAGTCGAAGGTAGTCATTATCGTTACATCTTTACTAAATGTGTGTCCTGACTTTGGCTGCCTGTTAATCTTAGCAGACCCCTCTAGGACTTAAAACAGGCCCTTGTCTGATGTGTAGGCAGTGTATCTGCCAGCCCCTTCAGAAAGGGTGACTATAATAGGACCATGTTGGCCTAGTGTTTGCTTCGTTATGTCTTCTCTGCAGCAAGTGGAATTAAGGCAAAAGTCTCCTAGATGCCATTTTACTTTAAGGAACACAATTACCTTAAGAAAAGGAGGGAAGGGAGTTGCCTACTTAAAAAGCAATAAAACCAGCTGGTAGGGAGAGAAGCTCACACATATCTCTCCAGGCCAGGCTTGGAGGGCCCAGTGTCTGGTGCTCAGTTTCACTGAGTTGATTAGCTGCTGTTGCTCAGGGAGCCCAGTGCACTCAATTCTGGTGGGGTGGTGGTCAGGAAACGAGCTGGTAGTCAAGGTGTTCGGATTCTAGGATAAATGGCTTCACCAGCATTCTGTAATCATGGAGATTCTTAATCTTGAATTTATTTTCAAAGATGTCTATTACCCCAAGAAGGGAAATACTTAGATAGGACTTAAGTCCCTTCGACTCTCCCTGATCATATTTCTCTCCATTAAATATTTTTGAGTTCCTGTTTGTGCTTCTTGAAGGGGTGATGCTGTTACCTCCACATGATATCCATCTCCACTCTATTCCTCTTTCTATCTACAGCTTAAATACGATCTCTACTGAGAGGCTTTTCTCTCATTCTCTTACTCCAGTTTTGACCCTCTAGGTTCCCTTAGCCCTGTGCATTATTTCCATCAAGGCACTTACGACACTGCACTATCATTACTGATTCCTGTACTAATACCCTCCAAGGCAGATAGACTATCTTATTCAAATTTTCACACTTTCCCAATACCTAGGGCAGAACTCAATAAACTGAATGAATAGGTATGTGGATGAATGCATGTCAGCATCAGGCTGTGTGTGTGTGCTTTCTGACCTTTAACACACACTTATAAACAGGAAAATGTGCTAAAACTAAAACAGGAGCAAAAATCATGGGTCACACAGCCATTGAACTCTGAGAGAACCAGGGTACCTTCCACTACATAGATGACATTTGAACTAGATCTTTCTATGAGGCTAGCACTTTAAAAAATCAAATTAAAAATTTTCCACATCACTGTGAGCCATTCATTTTGGCATTGCAGATTTTACTAATTTTGGAAATCAAATATGGCACGGGCAACCTTTTCTCCACAGTGAGGCCAGAAGAGGGGCCCACCTTTGTTTTCAATTACAAAAGTAAACTGCTCATAAAAATTCCAGTAGTACAGTGGGATAAGAAGAACACAGAATAAACATTCCAATAGTACAGTGGGATAAGAACACAGAATAAACTGTGAACATCCTTTTCACATATTTTCCAACTCCATCTCCTCTGGTGGACTGAGAACCCGAGGTTTATTTCCTTGTTCCTTTAATCTGGAGATAAAGGGTCACTTGTGGCTTCTAGATCTTTGGGAGCTGGGCTATTCCAGGATCCGATGTTAGGAACATTTAAATGTCTTGCTTTTTTATCTTCTTGTATGTTGCTCCATTTGGTGAGAAGTTTTCTAGAACCAAGTTATTCAGAAGAAAGGGGTCAGGGTTGCCAAGAAAACTTAGACTGGGTAGATTTAGAGAAGACCCAAACTATTCCCTGTTATGAATTTAAAATGAATTCTTCTTAGTCCATAAACAAAAGGTGTGTCCCAAGATGTGGCAGTAACTGTTCTTTGTATAAACAAACACTTAGAAAGCCTCCTTTCCTCTTCTCAGTTTCTTGCCTTGAGCTCACCTGTGACATCTGGAGCTGAAGCAGCTATCTTGTGCCATTGAGGCAACTGGTAATAAATCAAGAATGAAGATGAGAGAAACCTTGATCTTTGCTGCCATCCTGTAGTTACTGTACCTGCCCTGGACAAGCACACACTCCAACTTTCTGCCTGATGAGAAAAATAAATTCTTCTGTGCTAAGTTATTGTTAGTCATATGTTGTTGTTGTTACAACACTCACAAACATTGGGCAATTCTCTGAGTCTTCAGCTTCTAGGATAGTGTTTCTCACAATGCTAATATCTTACATGTCTATAACCTAGAGTTTATTTATTTTTTTTAAAGGCTTAATGTACTGTTGAGAGTGGGGTGGTGGAGAGGATGCTTCTTCCCCACTTTTGATATTTCTTCCATGGAGAGGGAACATAATTAGTGTAACTCTGGACCTCTCTCCAATTCTTTTTTTTTTTTTTTTTTAATATTTTTATTGACAAATCTACACACACATACAGTCCATATATGGTGTACAATCAATGGCTCACAATATCATCACATAGTTGTGTATTCATCATCATCATCATTTTTAGAACATTTGCATCATTCCAGAAAAAGAAATAAAAAGAAAAAGCTCACATATCCCATACCCTTTTCTCCTCCCTCTCATTGACCACTAGTATTTGAATGTACCCAATTTATTTCACCCCTTATTATTCATTTTTTATCTGTATTTTTTTACTCATTTGTCCATATTCTGGATAAAAGGAGCATCAAACACAAGGTTTTCACAATTATCCTCAAGAATCAAGGCTACTGGTACACAGGTCAACAGTTTCAGGTACTTCCCTCTAGTACAGCCTGAACTACAAAGGGATATCTGTATAACGCATAAAAATAACCTCTAGGATAACCTCTTGATTTGAAATTTCTCAGCCACTAAAACTTCATTTTTTCTCATTTCTCTCTTTCCCCTTTTGGTCAAGGAAGTCTTTCTGAATCCTATGACGCCAGGTCCTGGCAAATACCAGGAGTTCTGTCACATGTTGCCAGGGAGATTTACACCCCTGGGAGTCATGTTCCCATGTAGGGAACATGGGAGGGCAGTGAGTTCACCTGCTGGGTTGACTTAGAGAGAGAGGCCACATCTGAGCAACAAAAGAAGTTCTTTGAGTGTGACTCTTAGGCATAATTTAAAGTAGACATAGCCTATCCTATGCAGGAATAAGCTTCACGGGGCAAGCCCCAAGATTGAGGGCTTAATTTATTGATTTTCTTGTCCCCACTGCTTGTGAGAATATCAGAAATTCTCCAAATGGAGAAGTTGAATATTTCCTCCTTTGTCCCCATTCCCCCAAGGGGACTTTGCAAATACTTCTTTATTCACTGCCCAAATTACTCTTGGCTATATCAGGGCATCACACTAACCTGGACAAAGCAACAAGATCTCATGCCTTATTGAAGATTCCACATACTTAGGGTGTTCAACCAAATTGACCATATAAGTTAAATTAGGTAATGCGCTACCCAAAATATAAATTTTGTACCAACTAAACATCTCTCCCTTTGGTCTCACATAGAAGTTAAAGTTTTAGAATATGGACATTCCAGCTAGCTGCTGGAATGCAATATACCAGGAACAGAATGGCTTTTTAAAAGGGGAATTTAATAAATTGCTAATTTACAGTTCTAAGGCTGAGAAAGTATCCCCATTAATAGAAGTCTATAGAAATGTCCAATCAAAGGCATCTAGGGAAAGATACCTTGGTTCAAGAAGGCTAATGAAGTTCAGGGTTTCTCTCTCAAGTGAGAAGGCACATGGTGAACACAGGGTTTCTCTCTGTCTGGGAGGGCACATGGTGAACATGACATTATTTGCTAGCTTTTTCTCCTGGCTTCCTGTTTCATGAACCTCCCTGGGAGGCATTTTCTTCTTCATTTCCAAAAGTTACTGGCTGGTGGACTCTCTGCTTCTTGTGGCTATGTCATTCTTCTCTGCTCTCTCTAAATCTCCTAGCTTTCTCTCTTGTCGTTCTCTTTTATAGGATTCCAATAAACTAATCAAGACCCACCCAAATGGATGGAGACATGTCTCCACCTAATCCAATTTAACAATCACTCCTGACTGAGTCACATGTCCAGGGAGATTATCTAATTAGTTTCAAACATATAGCACTGAATAGGGATTAGAAGAAACAGCTGCCTTTACAAAATGGGATTAGGATTAAAACATGGTTTTTCTAGGGTACATACATCATTTCAAACCAGCACAGTATAGATAGATGGATAGATAGGTATAGATATACAGCCCTTCATTCCCAAAAGTTCTGTGATTTGTTTTTTCAAACTTTTGAGTTGTTTTTGTTCACCCAATGTCTTCGTTATACCCTCCCTCCACTCATTGATTTCATTATTGATAACATTTTGCATGTCTGTTTGAACTTCCTGAATAAATTGTTTCAACTCCTGTGTCTTATTTTAAGTGTTGGTTTGTCCCTTTGGACCATGTCTTCGATTTTCCTAGTGTGACTCGTTATTTTTTGCTGGCATGTAGGTATTTGATTTCCTTAATTAGTTTATTCTGAAGTTTATTTAGCTAAACTACATCCTCCAATCTAGTTTTATCACTAATAAAGTTGATATTTTGTTTTTCTAGTTACCACTCCTTTGTTTTGTCTTTGTACATAACTCAGAAGGGATAGAGAGGTGCTTTTATAGGATCCTCAGAGACGCTGAATATGTATCACATTAGATCCTGTTGTTGACTAGCTATTACATTAGCCATTTTCAATATAAACAATTTAAATGCAAGACTACCTCAACGTTTAGATTTTAAGTCTTTTAGGGGAAGATTTTAGCCTCTGTAAGATCATCAAAAAGACCCTACCTGATCTGTGTGTAGAAGGCTCAGAAGAAATCAAGGAGATACTTTCTCAAAATAACTCATTGTCCCTCTGCTTCAATAACTTAGTCAATGTAATCAGTACACCCAGTTCTTGGTTCTGTAATTTCTGCACAGTCAGTTGGATTTAGGTTGCCCCAAAGTCAGTGTCTTCCACAGTGTCCACTTCCAGTCTGTTGCTATTTTTTGCCAGACATGGATTAAAGGGTCCTTGTTGCTGGCAATAAAGTGACTTCCAGCTTAGTGAAGCAGGATGCTATTTGAACTCGCATTTATCTCCTCTGCACTTCCAGGGCTGTCTATTGGACCCTCTTTGGCAGGATGTTTTGCTCTCTACAATGTGTTGTGCTTATTTCTGTTCTGGGTTTATCTTGTTTGGCAATTTTGGGGACAGTTATGTGTTCTTTTGGTCCTCATATTCCCTTAAACTGTGTAACAGAGCCTTTCTCAAAATTCAATAATTACATTGAAGAACAGAAGAGAAAGTGAGTATAGGAAGACAGAAGGAAAGCCAAGACAGAGCATGGGATGACAGATGGCAGGTATACAGGAAGGAAGTCCTCTTGTGCCAAGAATACAGGCTTCTGAGTGACTCACTGACAGCCATCAGGAAAAACATGGGTAGTTACAGCAGCAGCAGGGCCGACTGGAGAGACCTCTTGTGGCAAAGATCAGAAAGGCAGGTTTACTGGAAGGATATAGGGGCAACTGACTCATAAAGCCCAAGGTCAAGACCTATAGGCTGTATAAACAAGGACCTCCAGCCAGGAGCTTAGTTGTGGGCATAAGCCAAGTCAAAACCCATTTGTACAAGCTCTTTCTGCACAACCCCATGGCTTCTACTTTCTTCTCCTTGTGTGTCTGCTTTTTTCTTTTCCTTCTGCAGGTTGGTTTCTTCAGTTTATTTCTCTTTTGCCTGACTCATCATAGCCAGGTCATATATCTGGTTTAGCTCTTTACTTGATCTGACCTCATGAACTGGAGTTATGTCATAATGTCAAACTCTGTAGAGGTGGAATCTTACGTGCTTCTTCCCCAGGTGGACCCCACTCCATGGGTCAGTCATACTTACTCAGAGTGCTGTCTGGCATTTAAAAAGGGCAGGGTCATATCTTCTTTCATCTGGAGTCATGGTAGGAGCAGATCTTACACAGAAGTGAGAAAATTGCTGGTATATTTAGTACACTGATCATAATTGTAGGAGCCCCTTTCACCAAGTGCCAGGCACTTTGCCAAAAGCTGTATCTGTACCTATCAGGCTTTTTAAAAACGTATCAATCTATCCTAATTTAACTTTAATTTTCTCAGCCATCTGTTATGTATAGGTGTTATAGTCTCATTTTACATGTGAGAAAGTCAAAGCTTGGTGAAACCATGTGAGTGACCAGCTAAGTTGCAGAATAAGGATGTGAACTCAAGCTTCTCTGTCTTCAAATTCTGTGCTTTTACCACTCCTTGTATTTCCTCTTATCTGAGAACCAAAGGGAATCTGTATCTTTCAAGTCCATCTAACTTATGTAGTGGGCAAGAAGAAATGTGCAGAAATCAGTCTTTAATGTAGAATTTCAGGCAATGTTCTCCAATTAAAGGCCATGACTTAAGACTCTCTTTGTCATTGTCATGTCCCAGGATTACCACCTCCTCCTGGAAGGAGGGAGCAGTCTTTGCAGGCTTTCCCCTCTGCCTCATAATCCCTTCCTTTGTTCTGCCTTCCATATATTCTATGTTTCACTTTGCAGACTGGGAGTTTAGCTGCATGTTTCTGAAAGAGGGGATTGAAATCTTGCAGGACAGGAGGAAAAAACAGGGTGAAAAAGTTATGATGAAATTTCAGCTTTCTCCTTCCCCGCTTCAGTGCAGCCTCAATGATGGCGCAGAAAGGAGGTGGGTGGTGCAACAAGTTCCCTTTTGTCTCTCAACATTTTAAAAAAAGCATTGACACTTTTTTGTAAAAAAGGAAACAATTTGAAATCAGCTTATACATTAGATTGACATATACAATAGAGATGTGTGTTATAGAGTCCCTAGCTAGACCCCTAATTCTGGTAATAAAATTGTCTTTCTTGTGTTAAATAGAAAGAATATTATCTTACTCATTAGAAGAGCTGTTAGAATTCTCAACAAAGATGAGTGCATGTAGGTGATGAATTAAATAAATTGCCTAAATTTCTTCCCTGACCTAAGTGAGGCTTTCTATAACTGATTTATAGTTGTGAGTCATTTCACAATTCTTAGATGAAAGATGTTAATAGCACCCAAGTATCAATTAACACTTTTGCAAAAATGACAGCCACCAATTCTACTTGACAGAGTTCAGTGCTGAACTTCGAAGCTCGCCTCTCCAAGTGCGAGGTCATGGCTCTGCTCATCACGGAGGGGCTCCCCATGCCCATGCGGTGTTAAAATCATGCTGCTGCCTCACGAGAGAACCGGGTTTGATTCCTGGTCCACGTACTTCCAAAACACAAACAAGCAAAGACAAACAAAATGCCAACCAACCAAACAAAATTTTGACAAATGGTGTTCCAACATTGGGATACTTACATGAAAAAATAATGAAATGTGAGCACGTCATACATCAAACAAACAAAAAATCACACTGCTGGTTGCTGGGCTGAGCTGGAAGGGCCACCCAACCCAGGATGATTTCCCCATATTTGGTAACTGATTAGAGAGCAAAACACTTTGGCTTGAAGTTAGATGGAATTTGATAGTAAATTGTGGTCCTCTCATAATGGTACAGTTTCTTTAGATTTTGATCTAGGTAAAGAAAGAGTGGCTAAAAGGTTTCAACTGAGGACTTCCACATTCAGGAAGATGAAGCAGAGGTTCTTTTCCCAATTCTTCCCAACAAGTATAACTAAAACCTCTGGAAATTATATATACAACAAGCACAAGAAGACACTAAAAAGTGAGAAGAAGATGGCAGACTGATTAAAGAGCTCAGGACTCCAGGAACAAGACAGTGGTGAGTTCCCTGGGTTTTCTTTTGGCCTCATATTTCCCCCACATTTGGAACTAAAGAAGCTGGCAACCCAGAAATGCCAAAGGGCACAGACAGCCTAGCAAGACAGAAAACTTTCAGATGATAACCACTCCACCCCAGCCAAACACTGCTGAATAAGCCATGGCTTCTTCCCTTCCCAGGCCATTGGAGGCCCAGTGGGGAGCCTAGATTTCCATCCTCATCCGGCTATAAAGATACCTCAACTCACCCAGTGGGTGATGTCAGAGCAGGCCAATCAGGGAGCTGGCACTTCGGTGTCAAAGGAGGCTGAGTGAAGAGTCAGGACTTTGACCATCACCTCTGCCTCAGTGTCAGTGGAGACCATGGGGGGCTGGAACTCTCATCTCTGACCAGTGATAAGAGGAGAGCCCCTCCTCTGTTCAATACATCCCAAATGGGGATCTGGGCCCCTACCTCCACCTGGCAGTAACTCTCCCTTTTCCCTTGCCAGGGAAGTGTCAGAGAAAGCCAGCTAAAGTAGAAGGTGCAAACAAGAGCCAGAGTCTCATAACAGCGTAGGAAATGTCCAGGTTTCAGTAAAAATCACTTGTCATACAAAGGATTTCAACTGTGAAGCTCAACTATTAAACATCTAAACCAGGAGAAAATGTCAAGAAATACTCATGTGACTGTTCAAGTATTTAATCCTCTAAGTGACTTATATTGGATAAAATGCAGGTGATTAGAATCATTGGTTTTTAAACAGTGTTTTCCAAAAATGCTGCAGAGAAGCAGGGAGAGCCTTATTATAAGTCCCTGAACATAAAAATGAAAAATTTTGCATTGAGATCTTGAAAGGAGAATGAAATGAATGGAACAAGATTATCAGTAGAACCATGAAGTAGTGGTCTTTCATTATGAGACAAAATCTTTCAGATGTGTAATGGTATCTCTTTACTTGGCAATTTTTTCTAGAAATATCTGGAACATAAAGCAGTTAAGATTTTTGCATGTGGAGTACTCTTTCACTTTCACTAGAGAAGCACTTTGTATTTTCCCAAGTAAAGAGGTGATCTATTAATTTTCCATGACAGTAAAACTTAAAAATGATTTTTTAGAACTTAAAATTTTTTTACTCTAGTATATATTGTTGCTGATTGTTCCACATATTTTTGACTGAGTTTTGAAAATTTTAAAAAATAGAAATGATGATTTTCAAATAAAGAAAAATACTACTAATTCCCTAAATACTTTATTTTACATTACCCACTTCCCTCAGTTTTGGCATTCCTTAGCATTCACATATCTGTAAAAGGGGTATGAGGGACTTGTTTAATTATGTAACCAAGTTTTACCTCTTTTGATTCTTGAGGGGAAGAAAAACAAATGATTAGATGTGTTTACTTACGGGTAAAGAATAACTGAATGCTTATTGAGTGGTTAGATGAGTATCTGAAAGGTAATGGTTTATGTAAGCTTTGGATTCTGCCCGATGGTTATGCCCACCCAGAATGTTCCATAAAACATTCACTGTTGTTCTCCTCAGGATCAGCCTTCCTGAATTTAGCCATATAAATTTTTAATGAGTGACCTATTTGCAAAACTCCCTTCCGGATTGGCAAGTACAATATGATAGGGAACTCTAATCTTCTATGCCTTTTTTCTTGCAACCTCCCTTTCCTGTATTTCGCCTGCCGAAACTTTCCAAGCAGGAAACACACACACACACACACACACACACACACGCACACACCACGTATACACACAAACTCATTGGCCAAAACAGTACAGCTTTGAAAGCAGCAGTCCACAGCATATCTGTACTGTGATTTCAGAGCAAAATGAATCAAGGCACGTGATTTTTTTTTTTTTTTAGAATGTCTGCTTTAGCCTATATGGGTCTATGGGGAAGCTTTTAAGCATAGAGCAGAAACTTTTTGTTAAGTGCTAGAGCCTGCCAAATTGTTGAAGTAGTGATAAAGTGACATAATGATTCTTGAAAATGAAAGGAAGAGAGGATTGGGGATTGCTATATTTTGATTTAAGGTAAGCAACCAGAATGTATTAATGAACAATCTTTCAGGATAATTAAATGGAGGAGGTATTTTACTCACTTGTCCACCTACAGGCAATCCACTAAACCCTTACTCAGTTATTTCCTCCTTGATATCAGTTTTGTCTTTTCTCTGGAATATACATACAAGATGTAAATTAAATTCAAATCTGAATGAATGAAGAATAAAAAAGAAAATAATTTTTTTTAATTTTTTTTTATTAATTAAAAAAAGAATTAACAAAACAATTAGAAATCATTCCAATCTACATGTACAATCAGTAATTCTTAATAACATCACATAGTTGCATATTCATCATTTCTTAGTACATTTGCATCGATTTAGAAAAAGAAATAAAAAGACAACAGAATAAGAATTAAAACAATAATAGAAAGAAAAAAAAAACAAAAAAAAACAAAAACAAAAAACCTATACCTCACATGCAGCTTCATTCAGTGTTTTAACATAATTGCATTACAATTGGGTAGTATTGTGCTGTCCATTTCTGAGTTTTTATATCCAGTCCCGTTGTACAGTCTGTATCCCTTCATCTCCAATTATCCCTTCTCTTTTTTTTTTTTTTTTAATTAACGGAAAAAAAGAAATTAACCCAACATTTAGAGATCATACCATTCTACACATGCAATCATTAATTCTTAACATCATCACATAGATGCATGATCATCATTTCTTAGTACATTTGCATTGGTTTAGAAGAACTAGCAACATAACCGAAAAAGATAGAGAATGTTAATATAGAGAAAAAAATAAAAGTAATAATAGTAAAATCAAAACAAAACAAAACAAAACAAAACAAAAACCTATAGCTCAGATGCAGCTTCATTCAGTGTTTTAACATGATTACTTTACAATTAGGTATTATTGTGCTGTCCATTTTTGAGTTTTTGTATCTAGTCCTGTTGCACAGTCTGTATCCCTTCAGCTTCAATTACCCATTGTCTTACCCTGTTTCTAACTCCTGCTGAACTCTGTTACCAATGACATATTTCAAGTTTATTCTCGAATGTCCATTCACATCAGTGGGACCATACAGTATTTGTCCTTTAGTTTTTGGCTGGATTCACTCAGCATAATATTCTCTAGGTCCATCCATGTTATTACATGGTTCATAAGTTTATCTTGTCTTAAAGCTGCATAATATTCCATCGTATGTATATACCACAGTTTGTTTAGCCACTCTTCTGTTGATGGAGATTTTGGCTGATTCCATCTCTTTGCAATTGTAAATAATGCTGCTATAAACATTGGTGTGCAAATGTTCGTTTGTGTCTTTGCCCTTAAGTCCTTTGAGTAGATACCTAGCAATGGTATTGCTGGGTCGTATGGCAGTTCTATATTCAGCTTTTTGAGGAACCGCCAAACTGCCTTCCACAGTGGTTGCACCCTTTGACATTCCCACCAACAGTGGATAAGTGTGCCTCTTTCTCCGCATCCTCTCCAGCACTTGTCATTTTCTGTTTTGTTGATAATGGCCATTCTGGTGGGTGTGAGATGATATCTCATTGTGGTTTTGATTTGCATTTCTCTAATGGCCAGGGACATTGAGCATCTCTTCATGTGCCTCTTGGCCATCCGTATTTCCTCTTCTGAGAGGTGTCTGTTCAAGTCTTTTTCCCATTTTGTAATTGGGTTGGCTGTCTTTTTGTTGTTGAGATGAACAATCTCTTTATAAATTCTGGATACTAGACCTTTATCTGATATATCATTTCCAAATATTGTCTCCCATTGTGAAGGCTGTCTTTCTACTTTCTTGATGAAGTTCTTTGATGCACAAAAGTGTTTAATTTTGAGGAGTTCCCATTTATTTATTTCCTTCTTCAGTGCTCTTGCTTTAGGTTTAAGGTCCATAAAACCGCCTCCAGTTGTAAGATCCATAAGATATCTCCCTACATTTTCCTCTAACTGTTTTATGGTCTTAGACCTAATGTTTAGATCTTTGATCCATTTTGAGTTAACTTTTGTATAGGGTGTGAGAGATGGGTCTTCTTTCATTCTTTTGCATATGGATATCCAGTTCTCTAGGCACCATTTATTGAAGAGACTGCTCTGTCCCAGGTGAGTTGGCTTGACTGCCTTATCAAAGATCAAATGTCCATAGATGAGAGGGTCTATATCTGAGCACTCTATTCGATTCCATTGGTCGATATATCTATCTTTATGCCAATACCATGCTGTTTTGACCACTGTGGCTTCATAATATGCCTTAAAGTCAGGCATCGCGAGACCTCCAGCTTCGTTTTTTTTCCTCAAGATGTTTTTAGCAATTCGGGGCACCCTGCCCTTCCAGATAAATTTGCTTATTGGTTTTTCTATTTCTGAAAAATAAGTTGTTGGGATTTTGATTGGTATTGCATTGAATCTGTAAATCAATTTAGGTAGGATTGACATCTTAACTATATTTAGTCTTCCAATCCATGAACACGGTATGCCCTTCCATCTATTTAGGTCTTCTGTGATTTCTTTTAGCAGTTTTTTGTAGTTTTCTTTATATAGGTTTTTTGTCTCTTTAGTTAAATTTATTCCTAGGTATTTTATTCTTTTGGTTGCAATTGTAAATGGGATTTGTTTCTTGATTTCCCCCTCAGCTTGTTCATTACTAGTGTATAGAAATGCTACAGATTTTTGAATGTTGATCTTGTAACCTGCTACTTTGCTGTACTCATTTATTAGCTCTAGTAGTTTTGTTGTGGATTTTTCCGGGTTTTCGACGTATAGTATCATATCGTCTGCAAACAGTGATAGTTTTACTTCTTCCTTTCCAATTTTGATGCCTTGTATTTCTTTTTCTTGTCTAATTGCTCTGGCTAGAACCTCCAACACAATGTTGAATAATAGTGGTGATAGTGGACATCCTTGTCTTGTTCCTGATCTTAGGGGGAAAGTTTTCAATTTTTCCCCATTGAGGATGATATTAGCTGTGGGTTTTTCATATATTCCCTCTATCATTTTAAGGAAGTTCCCTTGTATTCCTATCTTTTGAAGTGTTTTCAACAGGAAAGGATGTTGAATCTTGTCGAATGCCTTCTCTGCATCAATTGAGATGATCATGTGATTTTTCTGCTTTGATTTGTTGATATGGTGTATTACATTAATTGATTTTCTTATGTTGAACCATCCTTGCATACCTGGGATGAATCCTACTTGGTCATGATGTATAATTCTTTTAATGTGTTGTTGGATACGATTTGCTAGAATTTTATTGAGGATTTTTGCATCTGTATTCATTAGAGAGATTGGTCTGTAGTTTTCTTTTTTTGTAATATCTTTGCCTGGTTTTGGTATGAGGGTGATGTTGGCTTCATAGAATGAATTAGGTAGTTTTCCCTCCACTTCGATTTTTTTGAAGAGTTTGAAGAGAATTGGTACTAATTCTTTCTGGAACGTTTGGTAGAATTCACATGTGAAGCCATCTGGTCCTGGACTTTTCTTTTTAGGAAGCTTTTGAATGACTAATTCAATTTCTTTACTTGTGATTGGTTTGTTGAGGTCATCTATGTCTTCTTGAGTCAAAGTTGGTTGTTCATGTCTTTCCAGGAACCCGTCCATTTCCTCTAAATTGTTGTATTTATTAGCGTAAAGTTGTTCATAGTATCCTGTTATTACCTCCTTTATTTCTGTGAGGTCAGTAGTTATGTCTCCTCTTCCATTTCTGATCTTATTTATTTGCATCCTCTCTCTTCTTCTTTTTGTCAATCTTGCTAAGGGCCCATCAATCTTATTGATTTTCTCATAGAACCAACTTCTGGCCTTATTGATTTTCTCTATTGTTTTCATGTTTTCAATTTCATTTATTTGTGCTCTAATCTTTGTTATTTCTTTCCTTTTGCTTGCTTTGGGGTTAGCTTGCTGTTCTTTCTCCAGTTCTTCCAAATGGATAGTTAATTCCTGAATTTTTGCCTTTTCTTCTTTTCTGATATAGGCATTTAGAGCAATAAATTTCCCTCTTAGCACTGCCTTTGCTGCGTCCCATAAGTTTTGATATGTTGTGTTTTCATTTTCATTCGCCTCGAGGTATTTGCTAATTTCTCTTGCAATTTCTTCTTTGACCCAGTCGTTGTTTAGGAGTGTGTTGTTGAGCCTCCACGTATTTGTGAATTTTCTGGCACTCTGCCTATTATTGATTTCCAACATCATTCCTTTATGGTCCGAGAAAGTGTTGTGTAAGATTTCAATCTTTTTAAATTTGTTGAGACTTGCTTTGTGACCCAGCATATGGTCTATCTTTGAGAATGATCCATGAGCACTTGAGAAAAAGGTGTATCCTGCTGTTGTGGGATGTAATGTCCTATAAATGTCTATTAAGTCTAGTTCATTTATAGTAATATTCAGATTCTCTATTTCTTTGTTGATCCTCTGTCTAGATGTTCTGTCCCTTGATGAGAGTGGTGAGTTGAAGTCTCCAACTATTATGGTATATGAGTCTATTTCCCTTTTCAGTGTTTGAAGTATATTCCTCATGTATTTTGGGGCATTCTGATTCGGTGCGTAAATATTTATGATTGTTATGTCTTCTTGTTTAATTGTTCCTTTTATTAGTATATAGTGTCCTTCTTTGTCTCTTTTAACTGTTTTACATTTGAAGTCTAATTTGTTGGATATTAGTATAGCCACTCCTGATCTTTTCTGGTTGTTATTTACATGAAATATCTTTTCCCAACCTTTCACTTTCAACCTATGTTTATCTTTGGGTCTAAGATGTGTTTCCTGTAGACAGCATATCGAAGGATCCTGTTTTTTAATCCATTCTGCCAATCTATGTCTTTTGATTGGGGAATTCAGTCCATTGACATTTAGTGTTATTACTGTTTGGATAATATTTTCCTCTAACATTTTACCTTTTGTATTATATATATCATATCTGATTTTCCTTCTTTCTACACTCTTTTCCATATCTCTCTCTTCTGTCTTTTTGTATCTGACTCTAGTGCTCCCTTTAGTATTTCTTGCAGAGCTGGTCTCTTGGTCACAAATTCTTTCAGTGACTTTTTGTCTGAGAATGTTTTAATTTCTCCCTCATTTTTGAAGGATAATTTTGCTGGATATAGGAGTCTTGCTTGGCAGTTTTTCTCTTTTAGTATTTTAAATATATCATCCCACTGTCTTCTAGCTTCCATGGTTTCTGCTGAGAAATCTACACAAAGTCTTATTGGGTTTCCCTTGTATGTAATGGATTGTTTTTCTCTTGCTGCTTTCAAGATCTTCTCTTTCTCTTTGACCTCTGACATTCTAACTAGTAAGTGTCTTGGAGAACGCCTATTTGGGTCTAATCTCTTTGGGGTGTGCTGCACTTCTTGGATCTGTAATTTTAGGTCTTTCATAAGAGTTGGGAAATTTTCAGTGATAATTTCTTCCATTAGTTTTTCTCCTCCTTTTCCCTTCTCTTCTCCTTCTGGGACACCCACAACACGTATATTTGTGCGGTTCATATTGTCCTTGAGTTCCCTGATACCCTGTTCAAATTTTTCCATTCTTTTCCCTATAGTTTCTGTTTCTTTTTGGAATTCAGATGTTCCATCCTCCAAATCACTAATTCTATCTTCTGTCTCTTTAAATCTATCATTGTAGCTATCCATTATTTTTTCTATGTTTGCTACTTTATCTTTCACTTCCATAAGTTCTGCGATTTGTTTTTTCAGTTTTTCTATTTCTTCTTTATGTTCAGCCCATGTCCTCTTCATGTCCTCCCTCAATTTATCGATTTCATTTTTGAAGAGGTTTTCCATTTCTGTTCGTATATTCAGCATTAGTTGTCTCAGCTCTTGTGTCTCATTTGAGCTATTGGTTTGTTCCTTTGACTGAGCCATATTCTCAATCTTTTGAGCGTGGACAGTTATCTTCTGCTGCTGGCGTCTGGGCATTTATTCAGATTTCTCTTGGTGTTGGACCCAGCAAGGTTGTAATATTTTTCTGTGAAATCTCTGGGTTCTGTTTTTCTTATCCTGCCCAGTAGGTGGCGCTCGTGGCACACGTTTGTCTGCGGGTCCCACCAGTAAAAGGTGCTGTGGGACCTTAAACTTTGGAAAACTCTCGCCGTCCTGGGGGTTCGCTAGCCGAAGCGGCTTGAGCCGGCCCGGGGTCCGAACGCAGGGAGGGTTGCTGGTCGCCGCAGTCAGGGAAAGAGCCCGTCCGAATTTCCTAGTCGGCCCTGGGCAACAAGCGTGGCAGGAGGGCGCCAGCGGCAGCGGCCCGCCCGAGAGAGTGCACGTTCCCCGGGAGTCACGGGTTTGGAAGGGGCCTCCCCCACCCGTCACCGTTCTCCGCGGGCTGGGGATTTCCGATCCAATTCTCTCAGTTGGTCCGGGGGCTGCGCGTGGTGTGGGCGCCAGTCGCCTTGGTTTCAGGGGACCGCCTCTCCAATTCTCCCAGCCGGCCCGGGAAGGGGGAAGGGAGTAACTCCGGCCGCTTCCCGCCCCGCCCGGTAAGGCCCGCGCGCCTCGGCGATCTCACCCGAGCTGCTTCTCTTAGCCAGCCAGCCGTTCCAGGATGGGGTACGCTGTCTTTTTTATCTCTGTTGTGGCTTTGGGCGCTTTCTGTATCGTTTCTACTCCCCTAGTAGGTGTCCTGGAGAAGAAACTAAGATCCGCGCGTCTTACTAAGCCGCCATCTTCCCAGAAAATAATTTTTATTCAATTATGTTTAATTGGCAGATTAGCCTTTATCACAAGCCTCCCTAAATTGCATATTTTTGAGAAAGTGGTGCAATAAAAACAGAGTACTTTGGAATTCTTTTTATTATTGTTGTTTCTCTTTCGATACTTTTCAAATATTGAAACCTCTAGCAAACAATGCGAACAATAAAAGTATAGTTTGATTATGTCATTTTGCTCTGAAGAAAAGTCTTTCTTTTTCCACATATACTTTAAAGGTTAAGAATAAATAATTTTTTCAATGAAAACACATGCTCTCCTATAGCTAGAAAACTTTTATGGTCTTTTAAAAAATTCCAGCGAAGTTTGAAATTTTTTGATTTTTTGAAAAAGAAAATCATTCATAATCTCATTATTTCTAATACAGTTTTCATTTTGGTTTATTCCATCCTGGTTTTGATCACATACAGTTATTGTTAATTTTCAAGCAAACTTGAAAATTATATGCTTTACCCCAAATTTTATTTTTATATAATTGTCACAATTATCAGTTGTAATAGCTTTTTTAATTAATAAAACCAATCAACATGCAATATGAACATTCTTTTTTTATCACACACTTGTATATTCATCATCATGATCATTTCTTAGAACATTTGCATCAATTCAGAAAATGTAATAGTTTTAATAACCTCATTCACGGAAATTTATCACATGAAAAGAAGTTCAAAAGAAGAAAAAATATAACATTCACGGCAACCTTATATAAAATAATAAAATGATGAATATAGGCATTGACCAGTAGTAGTAAAACATGGCCTATGAACTGGATAGAACATGATGTCAGTGCTTTCAACAGTCGCCAAAGGATGAAGTTTCTAATCGTGGTTCTTTGGTGAGGTCAAGGGGCCTTAAAGCTTTCACAGTAGATTGAGTAATTTTTCAGCGCTGCCTCCTATGCTTTGTCTGATAGTGGGATGAATTGTGTCTCCCAAGAGAGACATGTTCAAGTCCCAACTCCCACTCCTTGTGGATGTGATCTTTGGAAATAGGATCTTTGTAGATATAAGCAAGTTAACATGAGGTCACACTGGGTTAGGGTGGGCCCTATATCTAATGACTGGTGTCTTTGTAAGGGATTGGACACAGAGACACAGAGGAGATGCACAGGGAAGAAGGCCATGTGACTTTGAAGGCAGAAATTGGAGTGGTGCAAGTTACAAGCTAAGGAAAACCAAGGAACAGCAAGGATTGCTGGCAACCACCAGAAGCTAGAAAAAGGCAAGGAAGGATTCTCTCTTGGAGCCTTCTGAGAAACATGGCCCTCCCAACACCTTGATTTCAGACTTCTAACCTCCAGAACTGTCAGAGAATACATTTCTGTTAAGTCACCCCATTAGTGGTAATTTGCTATTGGAGCTCCAGAAAACTAATACACATCTTGGGGAAAAAAACCTCACTTTAGAGTTTAAATGTCAACCTTTAGGGGAAGATTTTAACTTTAAAGATTGGTCCCATCAAGATGTACTCCATTGGGAAGAGGTTCCCGCTGTACTTTCAACAGACAGAATGGAAGGAGAAGACTAACTAACTAACCATTTGTTGACATTCAGAATGAAATAAAAGTGAGACAAACCCTCAAAATTGGCACTGCTACCAGCAGAGAGGAGTGGATGAGTTTTAGAGGTAATTCTTTCCCAACAGATTTTTATGTAAAGAAGGACCAATATGCTGAACTGACTTTGGTTATGTGACTCTGGAAACCAGAATAGGAGAAAGTAACCAGGTAGGTAAAGAAATGCTACAGAGGGACTAGATTAAATCTCATTGAAATGTTGAATGTAGCCTGTGTGGGGCTAGTCCAGTATAGATCAGAATTTTCAGCTGCCTATGAAAGAAAGAGTGTAAATCGCAACTGTCCCTGCACAAAATGAGACAAGGCTGTTGTTGAGGTCCAGTGTCTGCTTGCAGTTTTGAAATATATCCAGGTCAAATAGGGACTTTGGGTTCCACTGGAGATAAATAGTTAAGAAATGTTTTAATTGACTTCATAACTTTTATTTAAGGACCCTCAAAATATGTCAAAATAAATTCCGCAAATAAAAATGGTTCAAAGTTTTCATGAATAGGTTTGCAGTTCATTGATGCATCATTAATAACTATTCTGTTTCACTTATTTATGGTGGGGTAAAGAAAATGTCTTACAATTTTAATGTCATACTTATTTTGAAATCAAATAATATCAAAGAATACTGCCAACTCTTTTTTAGTGCAATGTAATAAACTGAAATATTAATCTATGCTTCTTTCCTTGGACTTTTCTGTGACCCCTACCATGTGCTTGCCAGTCAGGCAAAAGAGAAGGTCATACCAACAGTTCTCAATGTATGGCTGTTACAACAGCAATGCCAAGAGAGGAAAGAGGGCCAATGCTCAGTTCAAGTTCTCAGCTACACACTTGAGATTCATGGCAGAAGTAGCAGGGGAAAAAGTTTCTGAGTTATAAGAATTTGGGCTTTTAGTGTCGAAAATCAGAATTCTGAAGAAATGAGGCATGGAGACTATGCCACAAACAAGAGGCATGGAAGAATATTGGATAAATCCAGGTAACCCACTCATGTAGTCCAAATATAGTTCCCACAGCTGGGAGGAAGAGAGTAGAAGAAGAGAGCCACCCTAGGGGCTGATAGGAACAAGGAAGGACTGCACACAGGTCTGAATATGCAGAAGCAGGCTGCCACTCTGCTTTTTTTCTTGTGTGAGACCTGAGAGCAGGCAAGGATGCAGATTTCTCTTACATCTTGGTGTCTTGGTGTCCAGACAGAGTGAAAAGGGAGAAATCTAAAACCTTACCGTGCACTTAAAACAGGCGGACAGGGTTAGTGGACCAGCAGAGCCCCAAGGTTGGGACAAGGGGGATGCAAAATAGCCGTTGAGAAATTTAGACCGTAAACAAGAAGGGACAATGCCCATTGATAGATATTAGGACAGACAGATGTTTGTGGTGGTTTGGAGCTATGTATCCCAGAAAAACACATTCTTAAACTTAATCTATTCCTGTGGGTGTGGACCCATGTAAATAATATTACTTCAAAATGTTATTTCGGTTAAGGTATGGCCAAGTGAATCATGCTAATCTTGAATCTAGAATACTCGAGTGCTTTATAAGCAGAGTGAAAGTCAGACACAGAGTCAAATGGAGCAGCCAGAAACAAAGTCAGCAGAACCTGGATGAGAAGGGAGAGGCCAGGAGAGGCTGCCATGTGCATTGCCATGTGACAGAGGAGTCCCTAGCCCCAGAATACCAGTCTTTGGAAAGAAAGTATTGCCTTGATGATGCCTTAATTTGGACTTCTTCTAGTCTCAAAATTGTAAGCCAATAAATTTCCATTGTTTTAGCCAACCCAGTGCACAGTATTTGCTTTAGCAATGAGGAAACTAAAGCGATGTCTCACACTGGGGACCAGTGAAAGAAAAAAGACCAGCAGGAAGTGCCAACACAGATGACAATAGGGCCTTCCCACCCCACTCTAAATGTCTGGAGGTTATAGACTCTTCGGAATCTTAAATGCAATCTCAGAAAAGGGAAGTAGGGTGGGAAAAGCATTCTGAATTGGCTGAGGAAATACTGTTTGACTAGCATTTGTTCTATGTCGTCAATGGAGTGAGGGCTGAAGAAATTAAGTTTTGTTCTAGAAAAATAAATATTTTGTGTACACCTGAATTTGAAACCTATGAAATTCATAGTCTGTATTTGGTATTTGGCATGAGGACTATTCAAGTTTGCTAGCTGCTGGAATGCAATATACCAGGGATGGAATGGCTTTTTAAAAGGGGAATTTAATAAGTTACTAGTTTACAGTTCTGAGGCCGAGAAAATGTCCCAATTGAAACAAGTCTATAGAAATGTACAATCAAAGGCATCCAGAGAAAGATACCTTGGATCAAGAAGGCTGATGAAGTTCAGGGTTTCTCTCTCAAGTGAGAAGGCACATGGTGAACATAGAGCTTCTCTCTCAGATGGAAGGGTATGTGGCGAGCACAGCATCATCTGCTAGCTTTCTCTCCTGGCTTCCTGTTTCATGAAGCTCCCCGAGAGGCATTTTCCTTCTTCATCTCCAAAGGTTGCTGGCTGGCGGACTCTCTGCTTCATGGTGCTGCAGCATTCTCTGCTTCTCTCTGAATCTCTCTCTTCTCCAAAATGTTTCTTCTTTTATAGGACTCTAAAAACTAATCAAGACCCACCCAAATGGGTGGAGACATGCCTCCACCTAATCCAGCTAAACAACCACTCTTGATTAAATCAGATCTCCAGGGAGATGATCTAATTACAGTTTCAAACAAACGATATTTAATAGGGATTATTCTGCCTCTATAAAATGGGATTGTGATTAAAACATGGCTATTCTAGAGTACATACATCCTTTCAAACCAGCACAAGGACCTAGCCAAGAATTTATAGCAGAACCTTACATTTTCAAATAAAGTTAAAATACTCACATTTAAAAGTTTAAATATCAACCTTTGGGGTTTATAGATTGGTTACATCAAGATTTAATACATTTGGACAGGGGATCCCACTCTAGTTTCAACAGAGTTCTTGTGAAATAAATGTCAGGGTTGTTACAGTAGTTTCTTTTGTGGAGAAAAATATAGTAAGATAAAAGTAAATTTAAATAAGGACCTTGATTCAGAGGAGCCAATGGGTTGGAACTGTTCTTTTCCCCCTTAGTGGGCAAAGCTGATCTGCCTCTTTCTTTGAGAGGAACTCTGGCCACTGAGCTGCTATTTCAATTGTGAAGTCTCTACAGTCCCCTACAGTCATAGCTACTTGATCCAAATGTGGACAACAGACCCAGTCTGGGCCAGATTCCCTCTTCTGGAAATTCAGCAGTTTGGATTCAGAGACTAGGAGTTATTGGTAGCTGAGACACAATGTGTGAGAGAAGAAATGGCTGTAAATACACCTGGTAAGAGGTGTTCTTTCTGGAATCTTGAAAGCTTGATTTTCAGTTCTTTGGATTTCAAGAGCTACCCTAAAATCTTTCCATGATTTTTATCTTCGTTAGCTAGATTGAGGTTGTTGGACTGGCCTTTTATGGCCTAGGGACAAGGGCCCTGATTTTTAGTGAAATTGTTCTTGAAAGCATTTTATACCTACTTTAGGGAATATCGGTGTGTTTTCTTATACGAGAATGTTAGGGTGGCTTGAAAGTGAAATTAAGACCCCAGGTGCTCTTTTATGATCTATTTCTGCCAGTTCTGTAAAATGCCATCAAAGAAAACAAAGAAAGGGGCTTGGGGGAGGACTTACTGCATAGCGCCTCCTCTTGCACAGATTTACTTTTTTGTTTCCTTCCTCTGTCCCCTGGAGTGACCCATCTGAGATCAATTGTCCAGAGCTTCACGACTTGGAAGAAATGCCTTAACACAGCTTGTCCAGTTACTTTTGATTTTGCTTTCCTTTCCTTTTCTGAGACAAAATCCAATATAACTCAAACACCTTATTTATAAAGTTTTATTTATGAAATTTAGGAGTTTGCAGGGTGAAATGGTCGCAGGTCTGATCACCAACCGTAGATTAAAGTAGTAGGCTGACCCTTCTCACAGATTCAAATAACCTTGTTCCTAAATAAGAATATTTGAATATTTTTGCATTCAAAGGCCTAAATAATCACTTCACACTTTTCCTTTTCTTTGTAAATAGTTTTAATAAATATGGGATACATATGCAGAAATATTTATAACCTTTAATGCATCAAGAACAACAGTAACATGAACAAATGAACACCCATCTCCCATTGCCCACGTTGCGCATAGGACAATCTCAGGGACCCAACTCCTCTGCCCACACCACAAGGGAGCTTCCAAGCTTTATAGCCATCATCCTCTGGTGTGTCTTTTAGATTTTCTACATCTCTATACCTGAAATATACATAATTTTTAGTTTTCGGAGTTTTGAACTTTATATAAATGCAACCATTCTACCTGAATTCTTCTGGAGATGACTTTTTCCACTCAACGCTGTGGTTCATCCATGTGGTTGAAGTTGATTCATCGATAGCTTTTTTTTTTCACTTCATTTTCTCCTCTGATGAGTATGTTATTGCTTTATGGTTTGGTAGAGGCTTTAAGAATGCATGCCAGCATAGTACTGTGCACTTTTATATAATAGCTGTCCAAAGTTTATAGAGTATTTCTGCCTTCTGGTCACTCCTTCCCATTCACTCCCACTAATCTAAGGGTCTTGGGACCAATACTTAACTTCTCATGACTCGCTTTCTTCCTCTGTGACTACAATATCCAGAGGCAGGAAAAGAAAGGGGTTCCTTCTGGGTGGATTTAAAAACCTTTTTCAGAGTCCCCCACCCTCCCCTGCCGGAGAGACTTCTTCTCACATCACATTGCCATTCCTAAACAAATCACTGGCAAGGAGTATGTAATTATGGCAGCTTAGGCTTATTGAGATGGAAAAATTGGGCAGCTTCACCTGAAGAATTTGGGCTCCCAAAACATGGACCATCATAAGGTTTTCTCAGAAGGAATTGGAGCAAGGCGGAAGAGGGCACCACCATACAACCTTATCTACCTCATGGGAATATTGTGGATATTAAAGGATGGAAGGAATATGAAAGAACAAAAGCTATAAGACATTATTTGGTTGAGAATCCTGAAACATGAAACAAGGATATTTCCTAACCACTAATTTGCCAGTTTTCAAGGATAACCATGAACCATGTTAAAGTGATTAATACTTTGACATTTTGTAGAAAAAATCCACAATATTTGAAATGGTGCCTTATTCAATACCACTGTTCAAAATCCAGTGGAATCTAGGATCTGTGGGAAGTCTGTGAGAAGAAAGAACGTCCCTTCATTTCCTGCTGCTTCAATATTGCAATAAAGTTGTTGGGACTTATAGTAGATTTTGAAACTGAGATAGTAGACTGAGTTTTCTGTTCCACTTTGTGGCCTTGAAAAAACAAAATTTAGGAAGAAATTTCATAAGATATTTAAGACTATCTTCCTTATAAACATTGACTTATTTTAAAAATTAGCTTTGAATTTAGATTTTAACTTTTTTGCAAATATTATCACGAGAAAACTTGATGACAGAATTCACTCACATGAAGTCTTCCAGGAAAGATTCACATTGGTCAAGTAATTTAATCAAAATCAAAAGCTTGTCTTCGGTTTTTTATACTAATTATCACAAACTTCCTAAGAATTTATTTTGCCTGATATCTATTGACGAACTTAGAGGGGAACGTGTATTTTCATAGCGATTTATGGCTGAAAGATCTAATTTATATTACATATAAATATGTTATATCTACTGAGGATGACTTTATATTGTGGCAAGAGAAGTTTCTGATACATTTCTTTTATCTTGACCTCAGAACTGAGATTTGGGTGTTGAAAATGTCATTTCAGTATTATAAAACCACAAAGCATTTTGATGCAAGACTAAAGAATAGAAGAAATAGTATAGGTTGGGAACAAACTGTCTGGAACCAATAGAAAGAACAAAAAGAGTGGTAGCTGGGAATGAAGGGTGAGTAAAATTGAGCAAATTTATATAGCTTGTCCCCAAGCTGTGTCCCTTTAAAATTAGAGATCACAGCAAAAAAAAAAAAAAGATAATAAAATAAACCATAGGTCTTATCCTCTGTTAGATCCATAGCTTATTAATAAAAAAAGTGGGGGGGGGGGAGAGGGGCATTGAAAAGAAATTACAGATATAAGAAATGACCTGTACAAAGGTAAGAGGAAAGAAACAGCATTACACATTAAAAGCTCAAGCTGAGCAAAAGGTCAGCCATAGAGTGTAATGCGAAAAGGGTTTGGAGACTTAAGCAGGGACCTGAAGAGGAAGTCCATGTGGGAGAGATGGGGACCAGTGGAGTGAAAGATTTCAAGATGTGGGAGGAGAGAGGAGACTCCTGGTAGCACACGGTTCCTGTGCTGGGCAGAAGGAGTCAGAGTTCAAGTGGTAGGGTGTCACTTGAACTGGAAGAGGAACAACTCATTCCCTGGCTATGGAGTGAAGAAAAGAAAAATGATATGGATGTAGGAAAGCTTATAAAATTGAGGAGGCACTTGCTCGATTGTCTGTCTTCTCTGTTATGGCAGTTTTTCAAAATCTGCATATTTACTGATGGTAATAATTTTAGGTGGTACATGGATGAATATTTTTAATAGTTGTGTTTTAGAAAAAATTAGCATAGCACAACTGAGATGTTATGGATATTATTGCTAATAAATCAATGAAAAATGAAGTGATTTCAAGAATATCATGAATCCTCCCAAGAGACCCTGGTTGGCCCTGCTACTTGTCTCGTCTCTTCCCCTTACTCCAATCACACTCTTTATGATCAGAATAACTGTTTCAATTTGTGACCGATAACAAAATTATGTTAATTTAACTCTGGTTTCACTCACTCCTCACTAGTGTTGAGAATTATAACTCTTTAAAGTCTATGCTAATTTGGGTGGACATTTCTGACTAAACTTACTGGATTACTAATGGGTTTCAGTATTTCCCCATATATTTGTTATATCTTATTTTGGGCCTTGACTAAGTCCCTTTACCATTTATGTATGAGAATTAATATTTTGAAAATAATTTATTTATATGAGTTACTTAAATATTAGCAGATATTAACCCCTTACACACTTGCTGAAAATATTCTAGGTTATTTGCTTTAATTTTTTGATATAGAAAGTTAGGAATTATTATGTAGTCAGGTCTATTAACCCTTTCTTTGGAATTCCTTCCATTGCTTTTGCATGGGCAAGCACTGGAAACTGAACCCGGGTCTCCAGCATGGCAAGCAAGAACTCTGCCACTGAGACACCATCACCTAAAATTGAAACCCAGGTCTACCTAATAATAGTTAAAAGCAAGTATTTTGGAATCTGATATTCCTGGGTTTCAATTTTATTGTCATCATATACTCTCTCTGTATTTATGTTTAAAATATTTAGGCAGTATAGAATTCTGTTTCCTTCTCTGTAAACTAATGGCAGGATTGACAATATTAAATAATATGATGTAGCTAAACATTTAGCTCAGTGCTTGGCACATAGGATGCCGAAAATAAATGGCAACTACTGTTACTTGTTTAAAACTCTGCCACTGAGACACCATCACCAGCTCCTTCCATTGTTTTTAGTATAAAAAATCTCCCTCCCTTCAGAGATCAGGAAGATATTTATTCCTTATTTTTTCCCAATATTTTTAGAGTTTGGTATTTTACATTTAATCAATTCTTTAATCCAACTTGAATGTATTTTGGTGTATAGTTGAATGAAGAGGTAAATTGCTTTTTCTCCTCTTTAGTAAATGATAGTCCCAATGCAATTTAGTGAACAAAGCCAGTTTTCAGACTGTTGATTTGCTTGATAGACTTTCAGTTTTTATACTAGTACCACACTGTTTTAATTATTATAGCCTCATAATAGATTTCAGTGACTATCATTGCTAGTGACAGGCTTCCAGGTGTCAAAATGATCAATTAGGGCAATGAGTCAAACAGAAGGTAACACTTGGTAACAACTGAGCCTTTATTCCCTTATTCCCTTAACATGACAGTGCTGGCAAGAGACAAAAAAAAAAAAAGTATCCAGTGTTCTATTTTCCCCACAGAAATGGGCCAGGCAAAAACACAGATGAGGATAATCATCTTACTGCTGAGGAACCTAGAACAAAAGATTCCTGGCTTTTTATGGACTCAGAAGACCAGAGAGAGGGAGAGTGGGGAAGGGCTGGCTGTAATTGGGAAAGCACGGAGTCACAGTAAAGTGCCTCAGCCAAGGCTCCCTTCCCTGTCTCGCCCACACTTCCTGGGAAATGTTTCAGCTGGCCAGATAAGGTGGCCTCCAAATGGTGGGTAGGCCTCCCCCAGGCCTCCTCCTCCAGGGTAGGAATGCAGATATATGTATGGATATGCTGTGGGGGCCAGGGGAAAAGAGGCCTGCAGTCAAGTACCAGGAAAAGGAGACCTGTACTCAGCATGCGGTAAGGCCACGTTGTAAGATCCTGCGCTCTGGCAGCAGACAAACCTCAGGTCAAATCCTGGCTAGGGGACCTGCTGTGTGATGTTAGGTAAGTGACTTTGCCTTTCTGGACTTGAGACGAAAAGAGTACCTACTATGGATTTATGCTGAAGATTTGCTGAGAAATTAAAATGCTTATCGTATGGGGAGAAAAAAGGCAATACATGGACTGTGCACCCAGTGTGTGTGGGGAGGGCAGCTTCCGCCCATGAGGCCTACCAGGCAAAGCCTTGTAATTGCCTGCAAGAAATCTGAAAGATCACGCATAAGATTTTGGCCTGGAGCCCGACTCCTCAGCTAGTCTCTGATTTTCAAAATTTTTTTTATAGATCTTTCTTGTTTTTACAGAAGAGCTATGTGATAACTTGATTAAATAAATTTGTTTATGTTTTGACTAAATTAGCTTTAAATCTATAATTGATTTAAGGGCAATTAACATCTTCCCAATATTCAACTTCCATCAAGGAATATAGTATATCTCTCCATTTATTCAAGAATTTTATATTATCTCGTTTGGATGGTCAATATAGGAAAAAAAGAAAAAAAAAAGCTGAGGCCTTGTGCTCAGCCACATAAAGATTTTGGGGTGTGTATTTATGGAAAGGGTCATATGTTCTCTTCCAAGGCGCTTCTTGGGGTCAAAAGTTATTATCTTGGGGCATTTACTGAATTTATCAGTCTAGAGTCTGATCTAGCCTTATATATGTGTGTGAGTATATATATATATAAATATTATATATTTAATTTTGCCAGATGTCAATTGTAATTTCAACTTTCAGTGATGGCCTCATATTAGTTTATTACACATAAAAATAGTGTATAAAGATAGACTCTAAATGTGTTAATTGAATGAGAACTATCCAGTGCAGTAACCATAATACTTGAAAACTCATTCATGTATAGTTCCTCTCTGTAGACAGAAAAATTAGAATCCATGTATGTTGAACTCTCAACTGCTCCAAACAAGGTCCCTAAAATCACCTTCATCTTGAGAAAGACAATGATTGTTCTTTTTTTTTACTGCAGTGGCTAAGTTCATGTGTCATTTTGGCCAAGTTATGGTATCCTTGAGTAAATGATGGTAGGTGGTGATGCTAAAATTAAAACCCAGATCTACCTAATAATGGTTAAAAGCAAGTATTTTGGAATCAGGTAGACCTACCTGGGTTTCAACTTTATTATCACCATGTATTCTCTCTGTATTTATGCTTAAAATATTTAGGCAATATAGACCTCTGTTTCCTTCTCTGTAAACTAATGGCACAATTGACAATATTAAATAATGTGATAACGCTAAACATTTAGCTCAGTGCTTGGCATATAGGATGCCGAAAATAAATGGCAACTATTGTTACTTGTTTAAAAAATGTCAGTGAATGCCCTGCTCTATCTCTTATGAGGGATGACCTTCTAAATGCACAGATACTCTCTAAGGAAAGGCTCCAAGCCAAAAGTTCCTGTCTTGTTTGCCTATCCCACTGTGATTTTAAACCATGACTAACCAAGCCCCTTCTGAAATAATACTTGGTCTTTTGATGCATTAATTCATTATTCTCTTGTTTCTGTCAAGTCCTGTGCTTACAAATCTTTCTTTTTCTTTAAGCTGACTTTCCTAACCCCTGCTCTGAAAAAGTTTAATGTTTAGAGGACAAATTTCTAATTTTTGGAGAAGGCTCACTGTGGCCCCCATGTACTGACATCATTTTGCAGTAACACTTTGTAGTTCCCCCCAACTATGTTCAATAGATGGTTTACTCTAAAAGCAGCACTTTTATTTACTCCACAAATGTAAGTATTATACATGTTTAATCAAAAGCAAACTGATAAAAATAGTGAAGCCTGAATCTTACTGCTTCGTGGCTCATTATCTAATCATGATTGAAAGCATTCAAGTCATGAGAAACTTAAAATTAAAATTCAACACATTTTTTCAGCGTTTAAGAAGAAATATTCAAAATTTGTAGATTTCTCCAATGATATCTCCACCCCTACCCCAATGGTATTGTGCAGCACAGTTGCACATGAGTTTATACATTCAGGGAATTCATTGCCTCTTGTGATTACAAACATCTCCCTAAGGCTTTAAAAAGACATGGAACAAAGTAAAATATCCATGAGAAAGTTGAAGCTTGGAATGGATCACACATTTGGAGACAAAGGCTAGTAAATTGTTGCTTTACCACGGGAAGGAGCCTAACCTTCAGGTTGGCTGCAACTCTCAGTGCCAGAGAGAGTGGCACCCTTTTATGAAATCCACGTGGTCTTCACCCTCCACAAGACAATGGAAAAAGTCTTTTGATCACATATGCATGTGTTCTAGTTTGCTAGCTGCCAGAATGCAACATACCAGAGATGGATTGGCTTTTCATAAAAGGGGATTTATTTAGTTGAAAATGTATAGTTCTTCAGAGGAAAGGCAGCCAGCTTTCAACTTTCTCACATGGGAAGTTTCTTTCTTACATGGGAAGGCACAGGGTGATCTCTGCTGGCCTTCTCTCCAGGCCTCTGGGTTCCAACAACTTTCCCCAGGGTGATTCCTTTCATCATCTCCAAAGGCCTGGGCTGAGCTATAAGTGCTGAGATGAGGTATGCTGAGCTGCTTGGGCTGTGCTATGTTGAGCTCTCTCATCTAACCTTCCAGCCAATTAAATCAAACATCATTCATTGCAGCAGGCATGCCTTCTAGCTGACTGCAGATGTAATCAGCAACAGATGAGGTTCACATGCCATTGGCTCATGTCCAGAGCAATAGAACTAGGCACCTTCATCTGGCCAAGATGACACCTGAACCTAACTATGACAACATATGAACCTGTTTTATAAATAAGATCAAGTATTTCTTATCCCCACATGATGTCTAAGCCCTAGGGCAGGGAATTGAGGGTATTATGATTGAGTTTGGATATGCAGATTCAGGTTGTTGAGTGGAGGACTGTGTGACCAGGACAAAGCAGGGATGGGGGTGCTGGTGGCTGCTGATGTCTGGTAGATCAGAGAATCCTGGCTTCAGAGTACTCCTGTGCTCAGCCATTTCACATCTCTGAGCTTTGTTCGTGTCTTCCCCCTGCCACTCTGTCTTTGCCTGGCTGATGGACTGTGTACCCCTTCTCTGGGTCTGGTACCCCCCTACCCAATCTTATTTTCTGGCTGCAATAGCAAATACCACATAATGGATTGGCTTAACAACAAGAATCTATTGGTTCATGGTTTCAGAGGCTGTGAGGTTGCTTTCTTCTGGGGTTAGTTGCATTCTAACTGGCCAGGAATCAGTTGGATTGGGTTCCGTGGCTTTCTCTTTACATGGTAATGTCCTCTCCTTTCCAGGGGATGGTGAGTCCAATGTTCTCAGGTTAGCTCTGGCCCTGTCCTGCTATGACTTCCTGTCCCTGACATCTCCCTCCTCTGTCAGTGGCTCTCCTGGTCCCTCAGGACACCAAAGCCATCATACAGAATGTATCCTTACTCCCTGGGTCCCTGAAACAGTTCCACCTGTGCTGAGGGTCTCACAGTATCTTTCAGGAACTTCACTCTCTCCACTTTCCAATTTTCTCCACTTCCCAATTTACTCCTCTCTCAAACAGGTTTAGACTCAGGCTTGAGGGAGGTGACAGAGTGGCCTACCTCATTCTACATCTCTCCCCTCTCCTCAGGAGCCTCAACCCACCCAAAACACAACATCTGCCTATTTCTTTAGTCACTTTTCTAATTCCACCCTCACAAGGAAAGCCAGGAGGCCACATGCCAATCAATTAAAATAAATAGATGTTTTCAGGAAGTCATCGGCCCCCAATTCATGATTCAAGTTTGAGCAAGGAAGGGCCCACTGGTATAATAAATAAACTAGATAATATTATTCTTAAATTAACTTTTTACTTTGTGTCTACTTGTTTCGACAGGAAGCTAGTGGAAAGGAGTGGCCATGTCTTACTTCATTATGTGCATTCCTAGTGCCTAACACGGTTCCAGATGTATAGGAATAGGCATTCAAACTTTGTCCAGCTGATCTGGGAGTACTCAAGTCAATTCGGCCAACATTTAGTAAGTACCTATATTAGTTATCTATTGCTGTGGAACAAATTGTTCTAATTTAGTTGTTTAAAACAATATGTATTGTATATTATGTTTTACAATTTCTGTAGGTCAGGAATATGGGTAGAACATATGAGTTCCAACTTGTGTTTTTAACCTTGTTCTAGAATGTGCTTTGTTCTTAAAAGTCCATATTGAGTCTCATCATCAGAATTAATACTTTACCTATTGGTAGTGGCTCTGGGAGCTGATTCTCTTATTATAATATCTTAGTTTTATCACCGTTTCTAATTTAGGATTGAATTTTTACTTTAATGTATTTACATTGAAGCCAGTTCTAAACACCCCCAGACCTAATCCAGCATTGGGCAAATATTGAGGACCTACTGTATGCTCGGAACAGTGCACAGTGTGAGGGATCCAATGATGGGCAAATATTGAGGACCTACTGTATGCTCGGAACAGTGCACGGTGTGAGGGATCCAATGCTCAGCGAAGGCAGGCTTGGTCTTTGCTGTCATGGAGTCAGGTAGGGGAGTAGGCATTGACCAAATGACAGACCTTCCCAGAAAAGGCTTACTTCAGGAGAAGCAGGACGGTCTGCTATTAGGGAAAGATTTGAAGGTTAGGATTAGTAAAAGAGACTTTTCTTTTATTATACATACTTTTAGTTTTAGATTTAAAGAGAAATTGAGAAGGTAGTACAGAAAGTTCCATAGGTCTAGCTGCTTCCTCTATTATAGATCTCTTACATTAGTAGTACATTCATTATAATTTGAAGCACCAATATTGATATATTATATTATAGCTTTAAAGCACTAACATCATTATTAACCAAAGACCATACTTTATTCAGATTTCCTTAGTTTTCATCATCTGTTCCAGGATCCCATCCAGAATACCACATTATATTTAATTGTCCTGTCGCCTTAGGCTCTTCTTGGCTATGACAGCTTCACAGGTGTTACTTGTTTTTAAAGACCTTGACAGTTTGGAGGAGGACTGGTCAGGCATTTTGTAGAATGTGCCTCAATTGGGGTCTGTCTGATATTTTTCTCATGTTCAGGCTGGGCTGAAGGGTTTTTGGGAGGAAGACTACAGAGGTGAAGTGTATTTTCTTTACTTCCTATCAAGGATACATACCATCAACATAGTTTATGACTGTTGACGTTGACCTTGATCACCTGGTTGATACAGTGTTTGTCAGGTTCTCCACTGTGAAGAAATCTTCTTTCATCCCTTTCCAGATTGTATTCTTTGGAGGGAAGTTGCTATGCACAGCCCACACTTAAGGAATGGGGAATTCTTTGGGGGCAGAGTATCTCCATAAATTATTTGAAATTCTTCTGTACAGGAAACTTGTCAGTTCTCTCCTAGAAACCTCATGTTAGTAACCAGCTTTGTCCTTTGCTAGCTGTGTGACCTTGTTTGACCTTGATAAGTTTTTCATCCCTTATCTTTAAAATCTGTCTACTTCACGTAAGTTTTTGACATGGCAGATCAAATGTTTTGTGCTTTAACTGTAACTATACAAATGTCTTCAAGATTATTTCTCTTGGTTCACATTTCTTGTCCCCTGATGGCCCGTGGTTGAGGACATCTACTCTAGGCTTTCCCCCTGGCTTCCAGGGACATTGGAGCTGGCGTCTGGTAGAGGAGAAACCTACGGCTTAACGCGGTCATTGCTGCCTTTGGGATGAACCTCAGGCCAGAGTAGGGAGACCTCCATTGTTAGGTTCCTTCACTTCCTGCCCGGAAAGCTCATACTGTGGGTGAGTGCTGTGGTTAAGATTTCTCAACACAGCTGTTTGAAGGCTCTTAATCAGGTCAGAGGTATGGGGAAAAGAAGGGCTTTTTCTAATCAGGTAATGTGAAGAGAGTCTGAGGCCAGGAGCCTTTTGGTCCAAGGATTTCAGCAGCAGCCTCCTCCCCCTACCCTTTTGGGCTTCCTCCTTTGCCCTGGTTTCTCCTTCAGACTGTTAAGAGCATTTTTGGTTTCAGTTTTGTGAAAGTTCCTAATGCCGTTGCAGGTTATGATTAGGATGATTGTCTTCATAAAAGACACTTGAAAGTCAGGTTCAAACAAGGCACATGCACGTTCTTTGCAGAGGATGTTAAGCTTGTTGACTGGAAGCCTGCCTGCCAGAACAAGATCCTTCTGCGCACACCAGAAACAATCTGCTATTGTCTCCAGGGATAAAACGGTGCCAATAAGAAATGAAAACTCCCAGCCAAGAGGAGGAATACCACATTAACTGCTTCACCGCTGAAGGTAATTATGGGAAGGGGTAGAGAGGGTAAAAATCCTCTTCCTTGTTTTTAGCCTGGCAATACATACATAACATAAATGTGACCAGCAGAACCTTTCATCTGTCTGTTCCAATGAAGTGAATAGTTCCCTCTGCACGTGTGCACATTTCAATGGTGGAGTTTTCCCATCCTTTGGAGACTGCTTAATGCTGCCAGAGGAGAAAGCTGGGTGCCATATCAATTTCCCTTTGCTTGTCCAGGCCCCAGGAGCTGTTATTTCAGGGACAGTCCCCATGCAAGGACTTAGGGGGAAGGTAGGGTGTGTGTATAGATTTTAAGGTACCTTAAGGGAAGAGGATGTGTCCTTGGAGGGAGCTGGGGAAGGAGAAGGGAGAGAAAAGATCAAAGAAAGCAAACTGAATTAGGTAATGGAGAGGCTTGTCTTAATTTTATTAATTCTTTAATTTGTGACTTAATAAGGGTAGGGACAGAGAGGGATTAGAGGGGAAACCAAAACTCTGCAAGCCCCCTGTGCCACTTTCTCCCCCAAACTCTAATGAATAAAAGTAAAGGAATATTAAACAAATCTATATGGGAATTCCATTTACTTTCTTTCCATACTTCGTGTCTGGGCCTGACTTTCTACTGGAACTCACCAAAACCTCTCTGGTGATAAACGTGGCCCCGTCTTCTTCATTTTACCACTGACTGAATGTATCCCACATTTACCATTATCACACCCAATTCAGCTTTACTACTTAAAAATTAAGTACTGTGCAGCAGTTCAAGACTCCAGGAGTTTTGGGAGGTTCAAGCTTCATGTGAGTAATTACTAAAGGGTCAAGCAATGAGTCTCTGGATCAACAGGGTTCTCCCATTCCATTATACCAGGCTTTCCCAAATAGAACAACTTGCAGTGAAGCCCATTCCAGATTCCTAGCCAGATCCCTACAATACAGAAAGGTAATTTAAACTGTGTGCATGATGGGGTGGGGGATGGTGAGTAATCTTGGAACTCTGTATTTTCTGTATGACTTTTCTATAAACCTATAACTGCTCCAATTAAAAAAGAAATAGAAAAAAATTAGCTGAATAACTCTAGATTATTCAATGTCCAGTCTAACATTCTATGCATATGTTAGTGTCCCCACCTTCATTCTCTGATCCCTTTATGGAGAATTTTGTTAAAGACAGGGCTTCATCTGTGCCTTTGTTTCCTCAAGCCACTCACATGATCAGTACACTTGTGGTAAGGAAGACTTCGGTCTGGGGGCTGAGTTTTGCATGGACTCTGGTCACCACTGTGCTAGTTTTCTAGAGCTCTCATTACAAATTACCACAAATTTAGTGGCTTAAAACAACAGACGTTTATTTTCTCACAGTTTGGGAGGCCAGAACTCTGAAACCAAGGTGTCAGCAGGGTTGGTTCCTTTTGGAGCTATGTAGGAGAATCTGTCCCAAGCTCTCTCCCAGTGGCTAGTGGTGGCCCACAATCCTTGGTCTTCCTTGGCTTGTAGACACAGTAGTTCAATCTCTGTCACCTACTCCACATCACCTTATGCTCTGTGTGTCTCTCTTTGTCCTCTCCTCTTCTTACAAGGACAGTAGTCATTGGATTTAGGACCACCCTGGCTCCAGGTAATTTCATTTGATACTCTTAACTGATTACATCTGTCAAGACCTAAATTAAGGTCACTTTCTGTGCTTTTGGGTGGTCATGAATTTTTGAGGGATGCTAATCAATGTGCTACAAATACCAAAATCAATCTTAAGACAACAAGTTTTATGAGGGCAGGACCATTTCTGTCTTGTTCGCTGCGGCACCTCAATGCTTAGCACATTCAAGGCAGTTAATGAGTATTTGTAATAAATGATTAAATAAGGTTAAAATAGGGCCTAAGTGATAGGAACTCAGTATATGTTGCCAGTTGCATTCAAATTAAGACATCATGGTGTTCTAGGGTGCTTGCTTTTTATGATTTTTCAGTGAATTTGTAAAAGGTTCTATGCCTCATTAAACTGATGGAAATGCAATCTATTTACCCTGAAAGTCTTACTTTAAAATGCAGTTTTAAAAAAACAATGTTTCTATTAGTTCTTTACTTTCACTTTTCTCTTCTTATTTCTCATTGGTTTCTTTTCTTCTTCCTCATAATTGTGCTTTTGAAAGGTATGGGTCTGGAATATAAATATACACACATATATTTTAATAACAATTGGATCAAAGGGGTCCTAAACATTTAGATTTGACTCTGAAAAAAGAAAATTTACTTACTTAGTGATTTTATGCTGAGTTTCCCTGAAGTAAGGAGAAATAGCTAATTTTCTACTTTAAGTTAGTCATAAGTGGAAAGGAATTCCATGTTTTTCAGCATACAGTGTTTTAATGCATTACTGTCTGCATCTTTTCAAACTAGTAAACTAGGACATAATGAGGGAGGCGACATTAGACATAATAAGCTGCTCGCCATCCAACTAAGAAATCCTTTCTCACGCTATTTCCTGCCGAGTGAGACTGTATGGAAGCCTACAAATATCTAAACTCAGTGCACTGCTTGAGCATCCCTATTACCTTTCTGAGCCTCAGATCTAGTTCTTTGATTTGTTCTCTCAAGCTCCTTAAAGCTCTTCTATGCCAGTTTGGATGGTATTTAGGAATCCTTGATGAATATGCTCATTATCTAATACAAAGTGACATAAAACACTCCTGCCATGAACTCTGCCACATAACCATACCCTGCTGAACTCCCGTGATTCATGCGGTACTAGATTAATAGCATTTATGTTATTCATATATCTCAGTTGACCTTGATCTGCTAGGAACTCCTTCCTTTTTATCTCTGTTCCATACTGGGGAGGTTTTGTCCCCCATTAACAATGCTTCTTTTGTACATCAAAGCACAACCCCCCACCCCAACATCCCAAGTTTTAATTTTCCTTGCATGCATAATATGTATCTCTCTTCTGTTCACTGTCAGATACTTCTTACCTACATTTAATTGAAGGATAATAGAATTTTTTATTCAGTTTGCCAAAGAAAAGTTCTTAAAAATTAACCTTTTGGTATTTGAACAATAAAAAAAAAAAAAAAGACTGCAGCTTTGTGAATGAAAAACATTCACAGAAATGATTTTTTTCTCCTTTTTTTTTCAAATTAAAAAAATACATGGCTTATATACTGAAAAAGAGATCCAGGCTCATATAATACATCCAGCATCTTTCAATTAACAGTATTTATTTGTCTTGGAACACAAGAGTTTTAACAACACTGCAATATCCCTGTTTGGGTTGAGAATTAAATATATTTATTTTATATATGTGTGAGCATATATGTGTATATATAATGTGTACAACCTTCTTATGAGTAATAATACAGATGTTGAGTAAAAGTTGGTGGGCAATAAATGAAAGTTAAAGTCCATGAAACAATCCTGCCATTCCTCTTAGGAAACTTCTTTGAAAAATACTTATCTAAAGGCAAACAAATGAACAAAACAAAAACAAAATATAAAAAAGAAAAACTCATAACCTTAGAGTGACTTTGTGTTGTGAACTTTCCTTACTTCCAATAAAACATCTTACTTGTAAAGCACCCCCTTTGCTTTTTTAAAATCTCCAATTAGCTTATTTCCCTTTAATCGGTGAATACTTACTTATCTGATATTTAGTTGTTCCATGTAAAATATTTGTAAAGAAGTTCTTCAGCAACCACTCCAGGGGCAACGATAGGTGGGATAAAACCTTTTTAAAACTTCTTCCATAGAACCCGATTTAGAGTATTCAAACTGTCTTTTGTTTTGTTTTTGCTTGGAGATTCAAATCTTTCTTTAATGTACTTATTTTCTAGTTCATTAGTCCTCCGTGAGAAAGTATTTCAAATCCAGTTCTTAAATACAGCAGGATGTGATACAGCAATGTGAATTATCTGCCTTTAAACAAAAATCCAAATTTTCACATCCCAATGTGTATAAATACCACCTGGGCAGCTTTTTAAAGATGCAGATTCCTGGGACTCATCAGGAAAATGCTGGGGTTAAGGACCCAAGCACGTGTTTTAAATCATGACCCTGGTGTTTCCTTACTTTGAGAAAGTACAGACCTTACTTTGAAAAACAATGTTCTAAAGTACTATGGAGCAAAGTGCTTACTCATGTTGAGGAGCTTAGAGTCTGAAGGTTTCAAGGATGCAGTGAAATGTATTGAAGGCGTAATGTCGCACCTAGACATGTAACTAAGAGGTATAAAATATTTAAACTAGGTGAAAGAAATACTTCATAGATTAATAGAAGCTTTGGATATAAATATCTTGCTGAAAGCAGGAAAAGAGACCTCTTAACAGAAATTGGTTTATAGAAGGTAATATGGAATAATGAATGCTGTCGATGGTAGGGATGGTAGGATAATTTCTCTACCCCTATTGGATTTAGGGTTGCTCATGAAAAGGAGTAGGGCAAGCTAAAACTGTTCCATGGGAATGAAGTCATTCACCAACCCTGGTATACTTATTTCTGTTTAAGTTTTCCCATCATTGCTCCATTGGGATACTTTGGTAATGAAGTGATTCAAATCATGAGACAGTTTTTAACTCCAGGCTCAATTGCTCATTTTACTAGATGAATAGGTATGGAGTTATTCACAGTCTGGATTAAAGTAATTAGTGTAAAGCCTAGTTTAAAGTTAGGTCATATAGTTAATTGTTTCTATATACATTGGCTTTATTTAATTCCATGAGATAACATATATGAAAGTGCCTACTATAGAATCTGATATATATTAAGTACTTGAATCCAATTGCCAATTTAGGATCTACTCTCGGATAACTTGCAACCACTTCAAACTCAACAAAAGTCAAATTGATCTCATCTTTGTTTCCTCCTCAAATTGTTTCCCAAACCACCCAGTTACTTAAGCTGGAAACCTTTGTGTCATCCTTGCTGTCTCCTTATCCTTTTCTCCTCCAAATCCTATTGATTTTACTTCCCAAATATCTCTTAAATCACTCTATTTATTTATTGCTCTTGGAGGATAACAATGAACCACAGAGTTAAGATCTGTTCCAAGTTTCTAGGCAAGTTATGGGTGATGATGGCTCAAAGAGCTTGACACATAAAGGAACAGAGACGGCCAGGTTGAGAGAGAAGAAAGGGGGCCAGAACATGAAGGGCCCTTAAAACCATGTTAAGCATTTTAACATTTTCATCCTGAAAAATGGAGAAAGTTTGAAGAGTTTTGAGCATGATGTGATCATAAGTGATGAGAAGAGTTTCTGTTTTATAAGGTTTTTCACTTTTTACTCTCTGGCCCCATTTGTTATAATACAAGATAAGGTCACCATTTTCTTGCCTCTAAACCATTGCATCTGCTCTCATCAACTTGTTCCTTCTCCCTCAAATGCATGCTCCCCACTGCAACCAAACAAATGGAACAGAAACAAACAAAAAAATCCTAGAAATCTGATTAGATCACTCTTCTGTTTTAAATCTTTTTAATGGCTTTCCAATACCTTTAGGATAAAATCCAATTCCCCAGACAGGCTTTCCAAGGCTTCTGGCTAGTGTTTACTTCCCAGCATCCCCTCTGACCACTTTCCCTCTCATACTCTCCAGGCATACTCATCTTCTTTCCCTTCCTTTAAAAACCGTCTTCTCTTTCACCCAGACCTCCCTGTTCTCTCTGCCAGGGCACCAACCCTTAACTATGTGTGCTCAGGCTGGCTAATTCTTGAAGCTTCACTTTGCTTCCAGTGGACTTTTCCAACCCTTAACTATGTGAGCTCCCTGGCTAATTCCATTGTTCCCTTTTATATCATTTATCACATGTTTCTCTGCTAGACTTAAACTCCAATATCTATTCTGTACATGACAGTATTTCAACCAGACATTCACACAGCATCTGCCACCTGGCAGGCTCTCGACATACACTGAGTGAATGAGCAGAAACTGTTAGTTTCCTTCGCTTTGCCTTTTATATTGTGTCTTCCTTCCAAAGAGTTCAGTGGGAAAAGGAAGAACTCAATAATGCCATACCTGTTTCTAGTTTAGATGATAAATCTTAGTCCTGCTAATAATTTGGAAATGAAGGTAACCAAGATAACCTTTAAACAGGGATGTGGGATCTGATAGACAAGGAAAAAAAGATAGAAGAGATTTCAGGGATGTTATTACTATTTGAAATGAGAAATGCTAAGTGATTTAATCATCTATATAATGTTTTCACTTATACCTTTCACAATCATAATAATACTTGAAAACTGCTTTACATTTTGAAATGTGTTTCATACAAATGACCTCATTATGCTAACAACCCTCTGTTATTATCACCCACTTTATGGATTAGGAAACCGAGGCATCATGGTGATGCTAAGAGACTGCCCAATGGTAAGTGGCAGACCAGGACTTGACTCCATGTCCTGGCCTCAAATCCCACGCTCTTCTACATCACATTCCTCCGCTAACTGTCTGGAAAAACAGAACCACACAAAACGGAAATAGTTGACTGCTCTGGGCACTATTTTATGTGCATCATTACCTAATCCATTAAAAGTTGAAAACGAATGAGAGGAAAAGAAAAACATCAGTGAAGGACACTACTGTCATTGGGAACTGGAAGTGGTTTTGGAAATCTTTGCCTGTGGCACTGACAGCTGTGTGGTAGCTGGCGCCCGGGCAGTGGAGATTCTCATTAAGTAGGTTTACGACCTGCAGAGGAACAGCCTTTCAGAGGGAGGCCTCCAGCTGTTGCGTTAAGTTTGCAATTTAAATAGCCAGTTAATCAACTGTGCTGCCTGAGATTCTAAGAGGTCCTAGGCACCTTAGGAAGACTAAGGGGAAGATAGAAACCAGAGGTTAAAAAAGGAAAGAAATAATTCTTGTCTTGAAGAAACTTCTAATCTATGGAGGAAATGGATAAGCACTCAAAATCCCTACCAATATAATGTGAACAACCAAGACTCAATTTCAAGCAGAAGACTTAATGAAGAGTCTAAGCCAGCAGTCCTCACCCGTGGTTGCATGTTAGAATCTCCTTGGGGAGCTCTAAAAATGTCTAAGCCCAGGCTGCAGCCCAGACCAAGAAAATCAGAATTTTTGAAGGTAGAACTCAGGTGATGCCAATGTTCACACAAGGTTGACAAATATGATAAGCCTTGTTGCTCAAAACATGGACTGCTTACCAGCAGCATCAGCTTCACCTAGGAGCTTATTAGAAAAGCACCCTGGTCCCTCCCCACCTATAAAATCAGAATCCCTGTGTGATTTCTGTGTGTGTTAAAATGTGAGAGGCACTGCCTAGCACACTCTCCTTTTGCTCATTCAACCGGAGTTATCCCAATCTTAGTTTCTTCATTCTGAACAGTGTTTCTTTCTGATTATCTCAAGATATGCTGCAAAATTCCACAAATATTGAGGCAAAATTAATTTAAATCTGTTTAATTAAATGAGATCACAACAGCCAACATCTACCAGGGTCTCTTTAGAGCTCAGCACAGGGCTAAGGGCTTTGTTTATATTACCTTATATAAATAAATGAAATTCCCATAACCCTGACATTTCAGTATTATCCTGTTTGATAGGTAATAAAATGAGGTTCCAATAAGTTACCTGCCAAAAGTCAAACAGCTGGTAAGAGGTAGTGGAGACAGAATTTGTACATACGCTTGCCTGATTTTATAGTCATCAGACTAAACCATCCTGCTCATTCACTGGGAAAAGAGATATTAAAACAAATAATAACAGGGACCCACATATCCCAAATAGCAGAGATTTCTCTATAGTTAGGGTATTGTGGTCTTAAGTTTTATTTCTACTAATGCCTTTAAAACTTAAGGCAATTTTTGGTGCCTCAATTATTTGATTAAAAATGGAGATGACATTATGAGAAATTTAATGTATTTTTATTTCATATCTAAATATCTAAGGTATGAAATTCAAAAGTTCACAAGAGTTTTGACTGAAAAATAAATCTCCCTTCTATTCTCCTACCCCTGCTGCGCAGTTTCCCCGACGCAGGCAGTAAGTAGTCTAGATATTTTACTGTATTCCAACAATGATTGGCAAGGTAAATGGAATGATCATGATTGATTTAATCTCTTCGGGGTTTATCTCCTGGGCAGGGACAAGGGTTGTGACTTGGGGCCTTGCAAAATGGGGCTGTTAGCAAAATAGAAGAATATTATTCGATAGGCAATCAAGAGTGTCTGTCATGGTTTGGATGACATGCTCATATAACCTAATGGCATACTGATGGCAGTTCCCAAACTTTTGCTAATACAAACAATGCTGCAGTGAAGAGCTTTATATAAATGGTATTTTGCACATGTGTGAGTGTTTCCATAGGGTACATTTCTAGAGGTGGGATTTCTGGGGCAAAGTTAGGTGCATTAAAAATTTTGATAGATATTGCCAATTACTCTCCGTAGAGGCTGGACCAATTTACACTCCCATTAGCAGAGATGTAAGTGCCTGGTTCACCAGGTAATGATACACTTGTAATCACAGCACATTATCAAACTTCTTGACTGGATAGATGAAAAGTGGGAAGTATATATGGTGATTTGAAGCTGTGCATAGCACAGAAAAGCATGTTCTTAAATCCAATCCATTCCTTTAGGCGTGAGCCTATTGTAAATATGACCTTTTGGCAAGGTTACTTCAGTCAAGGTATGACCCACTTCATCCAGGATGGGTCTTAATTCTTTTACTGGAGCCCTTTATAAATGGAATAAACATGGAGAGAGAGAAAGAAAGAAAGAATGTCACAGAAGCAAGAAGCTGAAATGGAACCTTACAGGGAAGGGAGAGCCCAGGAGACTCCATCACCATGACTACCTTGCCATGTAGTTGAGGAGCCAAGGATAGCTGGCAGCCAGTCTCCAGGAAGAAGGAATTGCCTTGATGACCTTAATTTAGCCTCAAAACTGTAAGCTGATAAATTCCCATTGTTTAAATGGACTCATTTCATGGTATTTGTTTAAGCCACCTGGTAAACTAAATCAGTAGTTTTAATTAACATATAAAAATGTTTAATTAACACTTAATGTTAACATTAACACTTTAATTAACATTTTAACACTTTAATGTTAATTAAAAATGTTTAATTAACATAAAAATAATAACATAAAAATTATTCTTTGAATGAAGATCTCATATTTTCAAGAGACAGTTGTATTTACTCTTCCATGACTTTTCTGTTTCTATCCTTGGCTTACCTTTTTTTAATTGGTCTTTTCTTATCAACTTCTGGAAGCTCTGTGTATTAGAGAAATTGGAATTTTTTGACATGCATTGCAAATATTATTCCCAGGGTTTTTTTTTTTTTTTTTTTTTTCGGTATTTTGACTTTTTATGGTATTTTTTTGCCATGTAGAAATGTATTATACCATCAAACATAAAGTCATACTTTATGATGTCTAGATTTTGAATCAATGTGGGAAAAACCTTTCCTGCCCAGAGATTATTTAGAAAGTTTTCCATTTTTTTTCTAATGCTCTGAATGCTTAATGTTCACATTAAAACATTTGATCCATGGGATTTCTTTTAGCATAAGTTCCTCTTCCCCTCGCCCTGATGGCTAGTCAACCTTTTACTGAATACTCTAGCTTTTCTCCACTGTCACTCTTATTAAATATTAAATACCTTTACATTTATTTCTGTATTTTCTATTCTGTTCTATTGAGCTATCTGCGTGTTCATACTGTTTATAATAACAGTATTGTACTGGTCATAATTGCTTTAATATCTAGCAGGGCTAGTTTCCCTGATCTCCATTATTATTTCAGTAATTTTGTAGTTATTTTTGCTGTTTTATTTTTACATTTTTTATTTGCTTTTTCATTTAGTTTGTCTAATAAAAATCCCATTTAATATTATTATTAAAATTAGGTTAAATATATAAACAAATTTAAGAAACCCCTAATGATATTTTGTCTTTCAATCAAAGTGTATGATATAGTTCCCCCCTCCCCCTTCCCCTAGTTTTTGATTTTAAAGTAAGGAGTGTTTGATTCACTTTGTCAGATAAATTTGTCTTTAGGACGTAGGAAAAAGTATAATTCAAATTTTCCTTATTTTCTTTTTGGTCTTTATGTTTGCTCAAAATGTTCTCTTGAGTTCACCCACCAATTTTGTTACTGAAATAATAATGGGGAAAAAAGTAAATTTGCTTTCATAAAGTCTCTTTCTGAAAGTTTGAACAAGTGGATGAATCATAGCAATGTCATCTGCATTTTCTCCTAAGAGACTTGGCTGGGGAAAAAAAAAAACTGTAGCTACTACTTAAAACAGTCCTTGCTGTTTGGCAGGAGTGTTTCCCAAGTCCCAGAGTATATCCTGTGGCTGTTATGTTTTCCAAGGATTAATATACCTTGTTGTGGGCTTAGGCTTCCAGTAACAATGACATGGCCATCCAGTTCACTTATCACTCACGGCATCAGCATACTGACATTTCATAACCGGTCTCACTCTCATGCCAACATTCAGAAGGGACAGTGAAACAAATAGTTGGCTACTTGCTTAAAATCTTGTCTTAAATTCTGCAAAGGAAAGATGAACCTTTTTGAAATCAAGTACCTGGGTAAAAAAAAATCCTTATCAGTGTTGGGGGTATTTTGTAATCACACTGTTATTTGGGGGGAAATATACAGGTTATGGTCAAATACTTCTTTCAGGTTGTTAGGAGCTGCTGTATAAATCTTATGAAATAGTTTAGACTTCTCTGCGTGCTCTGACTTGCATGAGGTAAAGAATTTCCTTTCATAGCTAACCAAACTTTCTCGATTCCTCTCTGTTCTAAGTATCAAGTATCTGTTTCTCAGAAATGTACTTGTTTTAACTGAAATTATTCTAGTTTGCAGCACATATACCAACACCTTTTCTCTAACAATTAACTTTTTGCAAGTTTTAGCGTTTAGTTGTTCTTTAGGGACAAATGGAAAATTAAAGGTTAAAACCTTTTTCAATGTATATATTTAGTGTGGAAACAACATCCTGAAATGTATTTGCTATATTCTTACTTCTTTCTGTATAGTTGGACAGGGTTCAATCAGGTCCAAAGTAGCATTGGAAGTCAACTTGAGTTTCATGATCAGGTAAAAGAGGAACACTGGCTGCTTTTAATTTATCCTATGTTTTACTTTGGGAAACTCATTCTACTATCTTCCCATTTACCTGGCCAGCTCACACTGTTGTTACTTACATATTCTTTTCTTTTTAAACTGGTACTTTTAATTTAATGAGTATAATCTGGTAAAACTCTGGATAGCATGTGGTATCAGATTTTTACCCCTTTCCCTAGCAGCTTATTTAATTTCCTCAAAAATGATATAACATGAAGAATTTGATGGAAATGTTTTTTATAATAGCAAACATTTCAAACAAACTTAGTGTCCAACAACAGGGGACTGGTTAAATAAGTTAGCTCACTTATCCCCCATTTTTTTCTTTCCTCTGTCCCAGTAGGACCTGTTCTACCCCTCCGTTTCCTCCTTACTCTGTGTCAGGAATAGACTCCCCCTTTCCACTTACAGAGGATGCAGGAGGCTGGAGTGTGTGTGTACGTGCAAACCACGAATGTGAAGATCTTCAGTGAAGGGCAGAGAAAGAGTTCAGAGGAGTTTTTTTTAGGAGGGAGCCAGAGCTGTGGCCTTAACTCCTTGGCCTCATTTGCAAATGTGGTCCAGAATCCAAAATGTAGGCCCGGATCCCAGATCCGTTTCTGCTCTTTAGGTACACATATCATTGCATTGGATGGGTCATGGGCCACTTACTGTCTGAAAAAGGGAGTTTGAATTCAGTCTAGGACTGAAGAACTTAGGACTTAGTCTTTCAGGTCACCTTCTGATCTAAAACTGATTCTTTTTTTTTATTTCCCCATATCTTTTTTTTTTCTGCAAGTTTTATTTTGATATATTCACACACCATATAATCCATCCAAAGTATACAGTGTCTCACAGGATTATCATCTAGCTGTGCAATCATCACCACAATCAATTTTAGAACACTCATTACTCCAAAAAGAAAAATAATAAGTAGACATAAAAAAGAAAACCCCATACCCCTTATCACCTCCTACTGTTGACCCCTAGTATGGGTGTGGTACATTTGTTACTGTTGATGAAAGAATATTAACATATTACTGTTAACTGTAGTCCATACTTTGCAATAGGTGCTTTTAAACAGGTTTTTTTTAAAAAAATCCAAATCTGGTCACATCATTCCTGACTAAAACTTCCAAAATTTTCCCCTCTGCTCTTAGGATCAGGACCAGTCTCCCCACTATCCCCCCCACCCCTGCCCCATGATCTGGTCCAGGGCTACCTCACAATCTCTTCTCTTATTATCCTTTTACTCTCCAGAGACATGCCAAACTCCTCCCTACACAACAACCCCAATACATGCTCCTTTCTGCAAGTAACCCCTTCCTCATGCTTAGTTGTTAGTCAACCTTTGGGTCTCGAATGAAATATTTCCTCAAGGAAGCCTTATTTGACCTCCATCCCCTGGTGCTCCTATGTACTCTCTTCATATCATAATTTAAGTGTTTGTGAAATGAAGTAATGCTGGTCTCCCCAGCCAAGGCTATAAATTCCAAACACAACATGTGGTTCATTATTATAACACTAATGCGACAATGTTTATTTCCCGATTGAATGAATGAGTTTTATTCATTTAAGTTTTCAGGACCCCTTCTGAAAAGGGATCATGGATTGGCATACAGAGGTGTTTACACTCTAACAACACCCAAAATTTAACTTAAATGTCCCAACGGTCTCATTTATTTCCACTAGAAATATTCTAGAAAAATAAGCTTGATATTTATGTTTTATTATGGAAAAGACAGCTAGATGTGACAAGATAACACTTCAACACAGCAAGTGCAATTGAGAGACCAGTATTTGAATCTTAGCTCTGCCTCTTCCTAGCGGTGGCTCCTGGGGCAGAGGTATTTAAACTCTCTGAGCCTCAGGTTCTCATCTACGGGAGGATAACATCTATTCCATACCAGGTTATTGCAAGATTTAAATGTGATATTGGGTGCAATGTATAAATGCTCAGTGCCTGGTATTTGGGAACACAATAAATATTAACTGGTGTTAGTTCTTAGGATGATAATAAGTCCTCTGCTTATTCTGGGCCCAGGGACCCTCTCTGGATGGATTACATCCCTCTTTGGTTGTAAATGCAAAGAAAATACAGAAAGCTAAAGCATAGTTCCAGTTGTCCAGGAGTCAAAGCTTGGCAGTTTTGCATCTGTGACAGACAGGGAGTATGCATGAAGGTAGGAAAGCTCCCCAAATGTCTCATGCTTCATTTAATCTGGAGAATATTCATCTTCAGATATAAATTATAAAATTGCAGAATAAGAAGTGAATTCAACAATTTAACAACTAAGCCTAAGGTGGTGGGACAGTGGCTCAGTGGCAGAATTCTTGCCTGCCATGCTGGAGACCCGGGTTTGATTCCCGGTGCCTGCCTATGTAAAAAAAAAAAAAAACCAACAAAAAACTAAGTCTGCAAGGTGTGAGTTTCTAGCAACAGTCCTCTCAATCTGTTGTTTTTTAAATCATTCCTGCGCCCATTTCAGTAGGAGTGTACCATGCCATAGGGGAAGGTCCAGAATGGGACAGAGGTGAAGAGGCCTCCAAAGAGACTCCGAATGAAGAGGGGTCTTCGTGATTTAAAATATTTGTTCCACCTCCTTCCCGCTTTGAGGATTAGGAGCGGGGAGAGCAGGGTGGCAGCTGCCGGAGCCCGCCCGGCTGCCTGGTGGGTAAACCACAGCTCTTGCAGCTGCGGGGCCCAGCCTCTGCATCTCACACACAACCGCGCGGAGCTGGAAGACCGGGCGCATGAGGTCTTTCCTTCAACAGACAGGGCTAGAGATTCCCGCGGAGCCGTCTTGCGCAGGAGCTGTTGGGATTTTCTTTCGATGTGTTTGGTTTTGTGGTCCTTCAAGAAGCATCAGAAAGGAAGATGGTTGGTGTTTGGACATCTGGTCCCAAGTCCAAACTAAAACAGAGCCCTTGGGATAGACAGGAGCTGGGGGATGATCGGAACTGTAGCTATTGTGTACGGGGAAAGGCAGTGATGACTGAGCAGAGACAGGGGCCCGTGATGGGAAATCAGCTGCATGATTTGGGAAAAGGCTTTCCAGGCAGAGAAATAGTTAAGCCCTAAGCTAAGAACAAACACATGGTGCGCAAAGGACAGGATGAGAGCCAGCATGTTTGGAGCCTAGAGAACGGGGGTGAGTGGACTTGGAGGTCAGGTCCATGAGTGGTGGGTGTGTAGCTTCCAGCATGGCCCCCAATGATCCCCTCTTCCTGGTCTTCATGTCCTTGTAATCCCCTCCCCTTGTGGTGGCCAGAATTAGAGAGTCACTCCTAGCAAAGAATGTGGCAAAATAGAATATACAGTATACAGGAAGATTAATTCTGAGATTGTGTTATACGAAGCTGTAACTTCCTTTTTTACTTCCTCACTTTTTTCCTCTTTATTCTTCCTTGGCTCACTCACTCTGGTGAAACAAGCAGGCAGTTTTTTTCTTTTTTAAAAATATTTCTATTGAGAAATCACATACATACATTCCATACATGGTGTGCATGAAATGGCTCACAATATCATCACATAGTTGTGTATTTATCACCATGATCATTTTTTAGAACATTTGCATCATTCCAGAAAAAGAAATAAAGAGAAAAAAGAAAAAACTCATACATATTATACACCTTGCCCCTCCCTCTCATTGACCACTAGTACTTCCATCTACCTAATTTATTTTACCCTTTGTACCCCTTATTATTTATTTATTTTTTAATCCATATTTTTTTACTCATCTGTCCATACTCTGGATAAAAGGAGTATCAGACACAAGGTTTTTACAATCACCCAGTCACATTGTAAACATTTTATCTTTATATAGTCATCTTCAAGAATCAAGGCTTTTGGAACACAGCTCAATAGTTTCAGGTGTTTCCCTCCACCCTCTATAATGTGCCATTGGCTAAAAAGGGATAACTATATAATACATAAGAATAACTTCCAGGATAACCTCTTGACTCTGAAATCTCTCAGCCACTGAAACTTTATTTCATCTCATTTTCTATTTCCCCTTTTGGTCAAGAAGGCTTACTCAATCCCTTGATGCTGGGCCTGGCTCATCCTGGGATTTCTGTCCCACATTGCCAGGGAGATTTATGCCCCTGGGAGTGATATCCCATGTAGAAGGGAGGGCAGTGAGTTCACCTGCCAAGATGGCTTAGAGAAACAGGCAACATCTGAGCAACAGAAGAGGTTCTCTGGGTATAACTCTTAGGCCTAATTTTAAGTAGGCTTAGTCTATCCTTTGCAGGAATAAGTTTCATAGGGGCAAACCCCAAGATTGAGGGCTTGGCCTACTGATTTGGTTGTCCCCACTGTTTGCAAGAAAATCAGAAATTCTCCAAATGAAGAAATTGAATATTTCCTCCTTTCTTCCCATTCCCCCAAGGGAACTTTGTAAATCTTTATTCACTACCCAAATTAGCCTGGAATTTATCGTGGCATCACACTAACCTGGACAAACCAACAAAATCTCACCTCCTATAAGTACCATAAGTACCTACTTATGATGTTCAACTAAACTGACCATACGAGTTAAATTAGGAAATGCACTACCAAAAATATAAATTTTTTACCCAATACACATCTCTTTGGTTTCACACAGATGTTAAAGTTTTAAAATATGGACAATATTATCCTTTACCCTGTGTTCTGATTTACCTTATTCCTATGCAGATCAGCTTCATTCATATCTCTACTTGAAGTCTGATCACTTTTTCAACTTTTTAAACAGTTCCTGTATGGGGTACTGCTGACTTTCAGAGCTCTAATTCTGAGTCTCAAGTGTCACATAAATACCCAAAGTTTCTGGATATGACCATGTTATATACAAATAGCTCAGTATCTCTGAATTTAGAATGAACAGTTACACCTCCTGAATATATGTGATTGCTGTAAGAAGCTGCCAGTTTTAAGCCCCCCTATGGAGAGACTCATACGGCAAGGGTGAAACCAGTGAGGAACAGACCAACAGTCCATGAAGAACTGAATCCTGCCTTCAGCCCTGTGAGGGAGCTTCAAAGCAGATCCTCCTCAGTTGGACATGGAGATTACTGCAGTCCCCTCCAATACCTTGAATGCAGCTAGTAAGAGATCTTGAAGTACAGGGCCCAGATAAGCTGCATTTGGATTTACCACCTACAGAAACTGTGACATAATAAATGTTGCTGTTTCCAGCCACATATTTTGGAGTAATTTATCACACAGCAATAGATAACTAATACAGGTGGATAGGACCAAATCATGTATAGGTTTGTAGGCTGTGGTGAGTTTGGAGTTCTCTCACATTGCAATGCAGGGTGGGACATCATCATTTTTTATAAAAGATCACGCTGGTTAATATGTAGGAAAAGGATAGAACAGGGACAATATTGGAAGCTGGAAAACCATGTAGGAGGCTCTTGACATATGTATGTGAAATGGTCAGATTTAAGGCATATTTTGAATGTAATGCTGATTTGACTTGCTAGGGATTGAATTTAGTGGAAACAGAGCATTTACAGATGACTTCCAAAGTTTAGCTTGCTCAGCTGGGTAGATGCAGGTGCCATTTGTTAAGATGAGGACAATTAGGGGAAAAGTTGGTTTGGAGTGGAGATGGGAGTCCTTATGTTTGAGATTTTAGTTCCAATCCAAGTGGAGATGTAAAGGAGAAGTCTGGGTTCAGGTCTGCCTGTGTAGGTCTGAAGGATGGGAGGAGAGGTCAGTTGGGAGAGTCTACTTACATGAGTGTCTCAGAAGCCTCTTAGAGTAGAACTGTCTTCAGGGTAGTCAAGATGCTCTCATTTGTGAAAGAAAATGAGCCAAAGTTGGCTCTACCCTGTATTTAGAAATTTATCCTCTAGCTTAGTCCACATATTTAGGGTAAGGGGGATGTAATAGCAGCCTCTACAAAATTGAAAATAAACCTTTTGATCAAATCTTCATGAGACAAAGAGAACCAAACTTTTAGCACCTCTGTGTGTCAGTAGTTCTGCAGAAATGGGAGATGCTGGTCTTAGCAAAGGCATCAACAAACTTGGATATTGATGAATCACAGCAGTAATATTTGTGTCTTTGTCAGCCATTGGTGATGACCTCTTCTGTGAGCAACTGACATAGCTGCCTTTTTTTTTTTAAACTTCATAGTAACAAGAGCTATCACTAAAGAAGTAGAGGAAGAGGAAATTGGCAGATGATAAATTGTAGCCAAGAAGACCGTCTTAGGAACATTTTTTTTTTTTTTTTTGAGGAATTTGAAATGGGTTGAATTTTCTTAGTTGGGAAAGAAATGGAAAGTATGGTTATCATGACCCTGTTTTTACCTACCAGATGTGTTCTCTGGAAAAGAGGGGTTAAACAAAAAGAGACATTTAAAAAGATGTCTGCATTTGTTGGAAAGCTGTTGTCAAGACCATTAGCTATTGCCCCACAACATGTACACATATAAAATCCTAAATGATATTATACTTATTTTAGACAAGAAATTGATGTGTTTCTGCACATATATTCAAAGGACCAACATAGACAATTGTGTTTCCTGTTTTAGCCCTGCCTTTCTGCAAGATCACAGGTAAATTTTATTCTCAATTATGTTTATGCTTACAGTTGGCATACTTGCCTTCTCCTTAATCCTTAGTTTTTAATTTTTAATCCCATTTCTTCATTTTATTATTAATGTGTCTTTTACTATGAGCCCCTTCAAGCTTTTTGTTTTCCCAGAAAGATGAGAGGCTTAAGTAAAAATTTTAAATTAACTCAATATTGTACTATGAATGCCCTTAGTGTTTTTTCTATACCATGCAAAATACCATGTTGAAATTAGGTGATGCTGAGGGAGAGCTTTCTGTTTGGTAATCCCAGACCAGATCCTAAGGCTTAATCAAGGCAAATTAGTCACGGCCTAAAAATCCTCAAAGAGCTAACCACTGAAAATCAAATAGTTTCTGGAAGCGTGTTGGCCTAAAAGATTTTTTATATCCTTCAGACACGGGATGACCTGTTGCTTGTTGATTTTGTAGTTTTAGACTTAGAGGGCCTAATTTCTCTAGTGGAGGGAACCACTTGTAAAACTCATTAACTCAACACTTAAAAAGTGGAATAAGTTATTTTAATTGCGCTTTAACTGATTGCTTTGTTTTGAAAGTGAACACTTTGTTTTGGAAGTATTAAGTTTCATCGTGCATATTCAAAAAAACTTCTTGATAAATTTACCTGAAATACTAGGGGTACATCTAGCCTCAGAATAGAACAATGTTAGCTCTGCCTCTCTTCTCTCCCTTTTCTATTTCTCTTTGCTGGTTGGTACATTCTCCCTAGTGCAGATGAGCTTCCCTTATGTAGTGAGAGCAGGGGGCCATGGACACAGGCTGCCTTAAGTTAGTGGCTCCAGAGGAAAGAGAAATTTCCTTCACAGGGTCCATCATGTGGTCATTCTCAGCCAAGCACAAGGCCCAAGGGGGCTGGGTCAGGGCTTGGTTATAGGTCTGCCTGTGTGCCTAACAGGATGTTACTGTGATTAGCAGTTAGAGCTGCAAAGAGTGTATGTGTAGCACTTCCTCAGGAGAAGTAGATGAATTGTTACAAGAAGAATGGTGGAAGTGAAATGAGGCAGACAAAAGAATTAGGGATCCTTGCCAATATGTTGAATCTGATATTACAGAGTTCTTGTACAACTCTCTATTCTGCTTCCTTTGATCCAGAATAGTCTCAGAATCCAGTCCCATAAGGACTCTCCCAGTTTCTCCTGGTGCACCTTAGCTTGGTCTGAGAGCAAAATCAGTGTATTGGTCTTTTCTTTCTTAGCAGATCCAACACTTCTTGAGTCTGGTTATATATTGACCTTACTATAATACTTGGTCTGATGGCTAGGAGGTGGTAGATCCTGAGGGGTGTGGGTGTATATGTGTGGTTTAGCAAGGCATAATCTCTTATCATTTGTAGGAAAGAAGGGTCATTAGCCTTTAACCAGGAAGAAGGGGCTACTTCTGCAGGATCAGAGGGCTCACGAAAGTCTGGGGATGCAAGATAATTGACTCTATCATCCAAACATCCACTCCCATATAGTAGATTCCCACCAAAGTCCCCTTGAATTTGGAGTAGAAATCTTGAAAGGTTGAGAACTCAAGCTCCCCTGGAGCTTTGCTACTCTTAAACTAAGTCCTGGGCATGATCCTCAGTTGGTTTCCATTTTTCCCTTTCCCTTACTTTCTGGCTGGAAGAAATTGGAATATCTTTATATGTTACTTAAGGAGGGTTGAACAGTTATACTTGAATTGGCGATTAATCATTCTCAGCTATTTATTTTCACAAACCATCCATTGATTTCAACATCCATTGAAATGCTTTATACATTGCATCCACCAGTGCATTCCCTTCCACTGGTGTACATGTGTAAGTCGCCACTCGTGAAAGTTTTAGCAATTGTATTGCTGTGTTGCACCAGGGACTCTTGGTGTTCCCCTACCTCAATGCCCAGCAGTCCAGCTGCTAATCCTGCTATCAAATCCCACTTCAGGGTCTTCTTTAGACCATACTGGCTTCCATGGAAAGTAGAATCTGAGAAAGAGATTTGGGGGCAGGGAGTTTATTAGAGAGTATTCAATTTCAACATTTTTGAGGGTGTGGTGGTGGGGAGGTAAGGAAGCAGGATTGGGATATGGGAAAAGTTGAACTACAATGCACTTGTGCAAAAACCCCAGCCAACCCTGAGGCATTTAAACCCTAGTGTTGACCAGTACTGGATGCAGGCTGCTCCCTGGAGTGAATCTCAGATGAGGGGGATCCCTTCAATGTAAAGCTGTGTCTAGATCTGGACTCAGCTGAAAGCTATGGACACCAACATTACCAGCAACTGGAGAATGAGTACTTCAGTCCTGGAGGAGGGGATCTGGGCCAGTATCCAGTACATCTGTGGTCAGTGGGAGTGGAGAGAAGGACTAGTCTTGCTTTACTGAAATGAGTTTAGTCTGTCTTTGGAAGGTAAAGGAATTGGATGTAGGCTAATAATCCTAACAATAAGAGTGCATTAAAAGTGGTGGAGAATGTCAGAAAGCATGTGGAAAAGAAATGCTTTTACTCTTAAAACAAAAATTGAGAGTGTTCAACATTGAATGCATTAAGTAAAATTGTCTGTTTTTTTTTCTTAAGTTAGCTATAACTAACACATTATTTACAAATAACTGGCAGAAAAAAATATTTTTTATTGGTGAGTCTGATACTCTATGTACTCTAAGTTCTTTTCCCTTTAGACTCTGACCAAAAGAGTAGCTTTTGTAATGTGATTTTTGGAAACATGAAGTCTCATAGGTACACAAAGCCTGCTTCTTAGAAATAATGGAAGATGATATAAACAAACTCTAAAGACTGGGCTAATTATTCTTTCCTGATAGGGCAAGTGCTGACTCATCACATATTTAAACAACAGATTGTTCATGAAGCTTGCTAAATGATTTTGGAGAGTTTTGAAGGAGAAAGTCAGAATTTCAGTTGGCCAATATCATTTCTTCCATCTTAACCTTTATTTTTTTCTAACAAATCCTGAATTATTATAACAAAACAATAAAAAACTTTCCCTAACTTCTTAGAGGTTATAAATAATTTTGTATACTTTTTCTTACTTCTACATACATTTTCCTATTTTTATTATTGTTGCCCACTTTGAAGATGAGGACACTGAGGCTATTAGAAATTAAATGAATTGTCAGATTCCACATTTCAGCCTCCCAGAGTTTATAATCTTTCCAAATCCTACAATACTGTATTTTTTATCATCTCCTACAGCCAAGTAAGTTAGCAGTGTAGATTCTCAGAAGTAACTAAGAAGGATTTGAGTGGAAGAGAGAATGCAAGCCCTTTTGAAAGGAATCCAATTACATTGCATAAAAGAAAAGAAGTCTTATTTTTGCCTTGGGCAGTGAAATACCTTGGACCCACCCTGGATATAGTAAGGGGGAAAAAGACCAAAGGGATGTGAAGAATTTAAGAGATTTACCCCAAGGTAGGGAAATGATTCTGATGAAATGGTGCTTGAAAACTACAGTGTTCTCAGAGGCTGAGACCAGGAAAAGATGTAGACATTTTCTTGGAAAAAGTTCAGACCAGAAGTCAGAAAGATGATTGAGGGGTTGAAGGGACTGATTTAGAAGGACAGATTAAAAGAATTACATAGGTTCACCTTGGCACAGAGACAGCAAAGGTAGTCCTTGATAGCCATTTGGATGTATAACTACCAAGGAAAATGAAGTGTTACTTGGGGTAGAACAAAGGAATATAATTACCTGAAAATTAATTAATTAATAATTACTTGAAAATTAAGGCAATGGAAAGAAAACTGAATATGAAACAATTCATGTTTACAAAAATATTTATGGCAGTTTGATTATTAACTTCAGGGCTTTAAAGGGTCAATTTACAATGGACAAAAACTGTAGAACATAGTTTATTACCTCAAAGAATAATCTTTAACACTGTAAATTGTGTTGAACTTGAGTTCAGCTATTATCTAAGCACAATACTATGGATTTGTATGAAGCAGATCACATGGTTATTTTGGCTTGGATGCCAGAGAAACAAACACTTTTGCCACCTGACCTGTGGAGTGACCCAAGGTGACTGGGAAGATACTGGATGTTCTCTCCTGGAAAGGTTCAGTGACCTAAGGATAGGTCAGCTCTGAGATCACTCTGTGAGGTTGTGGCTAGTTATTGGTCTGTGTGTCATGATGATGGTACTATGATTTGAGAAACTCACCCTCTCTCCTTGATGGGAACATTCAGCCTTGGTTTTGGAATTCTATCCTTGGCTTTTGTGCTATCTAAAGCATAGCTTCTACTTCTTTGTGTGTTATATTCTACATTTGTTAGCTGGTTAGACAATTCTCATATTTTGTGAATATTTTGTTTCCTTAACTATTACTGATGAAGTATTTTGCAATAATATATAGAATTCCTAATATGTACTTATTTTTCATCCATACCCTGTAGAATAGTTTCCTTTTTTTTTGGCATGGGCAGGCATGGGGAATTGAACCCAGGTCTCCGGCATGGCAGGTGAGAACTCTTCCTGCTGAGCCACCATGGCCCACTTAATTTGCTTTTGAGAGGTGTTATAGAGCTTTCCATTTTCTTTTTTGTGTTTTTTTGGATTTAACAGACAAAATTTACTTTGTTAATTATCATAATAGCTTTTACACACTTATTATCAGTTCCTATACTCTTTTTTTTTAATTGACAAAACATAGCAACATACAAACATGAACATTCTTAACATATGAACATTACATTCTTGGATATGATCAATGGCTCACAATATCATCACATAGTTGTATACTCATCACCAAGATCATTTCTTAGAACATTTGCATCACTCCAGAAAAAGAAATAAAGAGAAAAAAGAAAAAATTCATACATACCATAACCCTTACCCCTCCCTCCCTCCCTCTCATTGACTGCTATTATTTCCATCTACCCAATATATTTTAACCTTTGTTCCACTTATTTTTTTTTCTATACCCCTTACCACTCCCTTTCATTGATCACTGGTATTTCAGTCTACTGTCTATACTCTTCTTGTTGCAGACTTGTAGCAAACCACTGGGCATGCTCTGAGCCACACTTTAAGTTGCATGCTGGTATGAAAAAAAGATGCAGAACTCACAGAGCGTGGTGTGTTCTGCGCAGAAGTCCAGGGTTCCACTTTTGACTCTGGTCATGAGTTTTCTTATCCCTGAAATGAACATAATGATTTCTGTCTTTTCTTTCTGGTTCTGTGGAAGACCATGTAGTAGGAAAGAAGGGATCTTGGTTTGTTACTAGTGATATGCTAATTACACATGATAGGTCAGCTGGGAGAAAATGGTTCCTGTGTGATGTCCTTGAGAGAGTTTTCATTTGCCCGTAACAGAGAAGTGAGTTTTTGTTTTATCAAGTTACATTTATACATTTCAGAACCATGTAAGTAATCTTAAATTTGTAAAATTTAAGATTATGTTAAAGGAGGCAGTATGGGTTAAAATTCAGACAGAACTGAGTATTCATCCCTGCTTTGGCATTTACCAGATTGTGTGACCTTGGGCAAGGTACATAATTTCTCTGCTCCTAGCTTCTTCATCTGCAAAATGGAGCTAATATTGCCGACCTTGCAGAGTTGTTGCAAGGTTTAGGTGAGAAAAAAAATATAAAAGTAATAAAGGTGGCGCCTAGCACAGAAAAGTTGTTAATAAATATGAGTTTTCTTCCTTTAATGAGATTTGGGGATTTCTGGTTTGTGTACACATCAGTGCTGATGGAGAGACACTTATACTGAAATAAAAATTGTAGAGTCCTCATCTGCTTGAACAAAGGAAGGTGATAATGCCAGGTTTCTGTTTCTGGACCTTCTAAGACTGCATCTATTTCAGTTAGAAAATGGCTTCTTGACTCCAAATTTAATCATTCAATTGATATCTTAATAGTAGGCTATTTTTAATATCCATTTATTTGTTTGAGGACTTAATTATTTGAAGTTTAATTGAATGAGATCAATTAAAACTGGTATAATTTGTTTTTTTGCATGGGCAGGCACCAGGAATCAAACCTGGGTCTCCGGCATTGCAGGTGAGAACTCTGCCACCGTGCCACTGTGGCCCACTCAGAACTGGTATAATTTTTAAGCTAACTTGAATGTTGTAGTTTGGGGGCTACTAGCACAAATGCTGTAGCTGTCGCTTCTCTGACTGACCAGCTCTGACAGATCTTTTCTTAGGTCTCATACAAGAAACAGTGCCATCCCACCAATTGTCTTCGTGATTTAGTGTAATAGGAATACTTATTTGACAGTCATTTTTCTTAAAAAATTTCTTATCCATGTTCTGTTCCTGTTAGATTTAGTCTTTGTCTACACATTTTCCAATCATATATTTCTCTCCTTTCCTGTGTGAGTCCTTACATTCAAAAAGAGAATTTCTAATCTACCTAGTTATTATCCAATTATCTCAGGATGTGATGGTAACTCTTGTGATATGTTTGTCTTCTTTCATAAAAAAAGCCACCTCCTCTTCTCAGTATCAGGAGCTCATGTACAGACAGGATTAATCATCAGGGACTGAGTGTGAGTTTGTTGGCTTAAGAAAATGTTATTGAAGGATATAAATGAAGCTTTCATTAAGATAAATAACATCAGCAACAAAAAGCACAAAAACAAGAAAAATTTCTGGGCATAGAATGTATTGTTCTGAGACTCTGCCTTTCTTTAATGTAATTTAATATTTTAGCAAAAAAGACAGTACATTTTTGTGGCTAGTCTTTTCATGTTGCTCAGTCCTCCCATCAGCTGGAATGTGTGCGAGTTGATGTTACCGTTTTTACATGAATGTGGGTCTGAAGTACAATTAAACATAGAATTAAACAAAGACTAGATTTCTTGTTTTTTACTGTAGTTCCCATATCTTTTTTTTTCCTTCTAATTTGTGACCTTCCATTTCCACTGTGCAACTTTTAAACTGTAATAACCCCGCTATTAGGATGTCAGGGATGTAATTTGTACAATTCGAAAATGTTCTCTCTCCACATGACCCTCGTTGCCTGTAATCATGATTGTGTAAACAGGCTGTGGAAAGGTTAAAAAAGGCTGTTGGAACTTAATAGTTTGCTGACACATAAAATACGTACATCAGTTTTCTCCAGTCTTGGCCATTGTAGACTACAGATCTTTTTAGCTTTTTCACTATCTTTTTTCCAGTGTGTTTTCTTCAACAGTTCTCATTTCTGTCAGTCAGTGTCACACGGCAGTTCTGGTTTTATCTCTGCTTGACAAGGTTAAGCCAGTTCAGCTTTATTTTCTATAGATTTCTTCTGATAACCATAGTGTGAACTCTAGACTATGTGTTAGGAACTGAAAAGAGGCCAAAAGCTTTTTTATTAGCATTTGTATTCCCACATTCATTAATTTTCCAAGGGGCAAAAATGTGTCAGTGCCCATGAAGAAAATATAATTAGGTGAGAAGCAAATTTTTTTCTTTTTCCTACATTAAATAGAATGCAAAGTACAATTCTTCATGATGGTATCTGCATAGTATGTTGTCTTCTAAGACAAACTGTTTAGTATTTCTCTTTATCCATTTTTTTGAGAATACAATTGTTTATTTTATTGCTTTTTTCCTTTGAGATGTTCTGAGCTAATGTGGAGAACTGCTATGATTAATTTAATTTTTAAGCTTTGGTCAATAATTTAGGGCAATTTGCATTTTGTAATCAGTTTTAAAATGAGGATAGATAATGCTTTCTTTTTCCTTAAGAATTATTTTGTGATGGATAGATAAAAGTATGACCAATGTGTATTTTGATGAATTAAACTCAGATTGTAATAACAGAGAAATAAGTATAAAATTTTAGTAGTTGCCTTCACAAACTCTGTACTAATCCTGGCTCTTATTTTCCTATTGCTCATAGAGTGAGTGTGAACAACTTCTGGTGAATGTTATTTCCTTTCAGAACACTGTAAACTTGCTCATTTGTCCACATTGGCTGTTCCATTATATTATTGGTATTTGGAGGCAGATATATTAAAAGACCATGGTGATCTTTATTTTACTATTATCAGTGACTAGACCAGATTATAAATAACCTGCAAAACCAGAGTCCAGAACTTTCTGAAGGTCTGTAGGGTCCTACCTTATTCTGAATAAGAGATGTTGAAAGAACGCCACCTTCCAGAGCTCATATATGGGAATATTGTCAGCATAGAGACAAATCGCCTGTAGAAACAATTAGTTGTGACCATGAAAAAGCTGGCAACTCCTGCCAAACTCTGAGGACAGAGTAAGGAAAGGTATATCACTGACACGGACAGCATGGAGGAGAGAAAATGAGAATTGAAGATAGGATTTTGTGAGGCTAAGTCCTTTCCCATAAATTCACAGATTAAGGAAGAGGCTCAGGTCCAATTCAGGGAGGAGTCAATATGTAAATTTTTATTTGCCAGGGCAAGGTCATGGTTCATCCTTGGTATTTCTTTCTCAGTAATGGCAGTCTATCAAAAGGGAATCAGGGTGGGCAATGGTGGTGCAGTGGCAGAGTTCTTGCCTGCCATGCCAGAGACCCGGGTTTGATTGCCAGTACCTGCCCATGCCAAAAAAAAAAAAAGAAGAAGGAATCAGTTTATGAGTTTGGGTTTTGTATCCATGCAAGTGCCACCAGAAACTAGAGCTTACTGGGAGCCCAGATTGAATTCTGGGAATCAGCTAGGACTAGTGAGAATCCTTTTCCCAAAGTGGACCTTGAATGAAAACCAGGATCTTTATAGCTAAAGAAAAGATGATTTCTAGAGCCCATGTGCCAATGTAGCAGTCTGCTCAATTCTGACTGCTCCAGGAGAGAAGTTGCCGATGGAAAGCAGCATAACAAGTGGCTAGAATGGAATTAGGGCAGGTGGGGTCTTTCATGAAGCCATATGAGGTAAACTTGAGGGAAAGAGTGCGCTTAATTTTGTTCTTTCTCCCCTGTAGCCAGGTCATCTGACTCCCACCTCCAGGTTCAACTTCAATTGAATTCCAAGACCCATTTCTGAAACTTTCGATAGGGGGCAACTGTGAGACAGGGTTTCCTGACTCAGCAGTAAGTCATTCCTGCTGATTAGATGGAAGTGACTTTTAGTTCTGAAAACTGAACTACTTCTATCTCAGTGACTTTCTAGAGCCCTGTTGTTCTCTCCTTAAGCCTGCACATTTATTCAACAACTATTTATTGAGCACCTACTATATGTTAGGTATAGGGAATACAGCAGTGAACTAAACAGGTAAAAATTTCTCCTGTCCATGAACTCTAACTCAAGGTAGAGGTTCCATTATTTGCTGCTGGTTTCCTATATTATGGCAAACTAAGCCTTGGCTTCAAGATTTTTCTTCTCTGATTTCCTGATGGATCCAAAACACTCTACTCCCTCCATTTAGACTTCCTACATTTATCTATCTGACTGCATTATGCCCTTTTGCCACCCACCTAGGTCTGGCTCTTTCCATGACTAACCTTCACAGAGCAACGTTGACCTTGCTCCCTGCTCACCCCTTACCCCCACCTCAAGTGAGCACAGCTGCTTTCAGGTCTCAGCCTGCCTCACTCAACCTAGTTACATGATCCAGAACATGATAATGCCAAGAGGATCGTAGTTTTCCAAGTGCAATATCAAGAGAAAATATGTGGGCTGGTGGTGCTTCTAGGTTTGACTCCAGCTTTACCATTTAAGGAAGTGACCCAGAGCAGGTTACTTAAACTTTTTGAGTCTGCTTTATTATGTATAAGTTGCTCAAAATGATACTTCTCCTTCTGGTTTTTTTTTTTTTTTTTGCATGGGCAGGCACCAGGAATTGAACCCAGGTCTCTGGCATGGCAGACGAGAACTCTGCCTGCCCTCCGGGTTTTTAAGAGATCCAAACAGGATCATGTATGTAAAGACCTGGCACACAGTGGGTAGTCAGTGATGGTTCTTTTCTTTTTGCCAGCTTCATTTTCACATTCAGTGGTGAAGATAACCATGGGGAGAGGAAAGCCAGGGATAAAATTCCTGTTCTGCAGATATTGAAACTAAGGCTCATGATTATTGTGACTTATTCATATCAAGTGACTGTTGGGTAGAGGAGGGTCCAATGTGAAACGTCAAGTCTCTTAACTTCTGTTCAAAGCTTTTTTATTAGTTAATGCTGCCTTTACTGAAAAAATAACAAAATATAACCAAATAAAATGAAATTTGCAAGAAATTATTTATGTATTATTTTATTTTGCTGAGGCTGATGGAATGCAACACTGCAGAGATGGACGGGCCTTTATAAAGGGGATTTATTTAGTTACAAACTTACAGTTTCTCAGAGGAAAGACAACTGGCTTTTATCTGGGTGGCTCTGTCACATGGAAAGGCACATGGTGATGTGCATTGGCTCTTTCTCCCCATTTCTGGGTTTACATGACTTCCCTGGGGCGTTTCCTCTCTGTATCTCCAAACATCTGGGTCTATGTCAGCTCTCAGCACTGCCCTGAAGTATGATGAGCTACTTCTCTCTCCTTTTAAGTATCCAGCTAATTAAATTAAATATCACTCATTGTGGAAGGCATTCCCCTTAGCTGGCTGCAGATGTAATCAGCCATAGATGAATTTTACACATTGTAGCAACAGAACAACAGTGTACCATGACCTGGCCAAATTGACATCTGAACTTAACTACTACATATATTTATTTATAAATGTTGGTCAAAGTGACTAAACGATATAAAAATTTTTTTCTTTGCTCAGTTATTGCCATTGACCTTATCCTTTAATATATGTCCATGCTGGACATAGGTGTCATGTGAGAAGAAATAATAACTGTCTGACAATAACCTAAATGAAAGTATTTAAAATGTTTATTCATTGAAATTCCTGCAAGATTCTTATCCCCCTTTTAGTTTGATAAAACTAAAACAAAGAGAACTTATGTGAGCTCATGTTTGCAGTTAGTAAGAGGCAGATTGTGCGTTTGAACAAAGTCTGTCTAACATCAGAGCCTAAAACTGCTTATTTTCTTAATTACCTCTTTACATAAGTGTCTAATACTTTTTAGTTATTGTGCCATCTGTCTTAACACTTTATATTGGTAGGTTAAATATCTGTTTATGCTAGCATGGAATGAAAGATACAGAGACAGCACAAAATTAAGAGAGGACTTTTGGACTTACCAAACTTAAGAAAACTACTCAACTGCAACAATGAGCTATTTCTAATGGAAAAGTAAGAATGACTCAGGGCAGAACCAAAAGCCCAGAGGGTTGAGTCAAGAGTTATAGAGAATTATTCATAAAGTACAGGACTGGACTGGACTATAATCAAGAAAGTGGTTCTAGCCTCTGTGGGTTAAGACAGGCTGACAGAACGGAAGGGAGGCAGCTGGAAAGGAAGTAACAAATTATCGTTTATTTCAGGGGATGTGATTACCTATATATAAAACCCCAAATAACAACATCAATACATTATCAGATTTCAAAGATTAAGATAAACTCCTCAAGGCCTTCATGTAAAATGCTCAAATAACTTTTGAAGGCAAAAGAATTATAATGGCACCAGATTTTTCAAAAACCAGTGTGCAAAGCAAGTCACCAATAGAATGCACTTAAAAATAATAAGTGGAAGCCAAGGGTTTATATCCGGCCAAGGTGTCAGTCAAATATTAAGGTTACAGAAAAACAATTTCACTAGACAAGAACTTAGGGAATTCTGCATTTGTTACCCCTTCTTAAGAAATCTACTAGAGGATGGATTTCTTACAACAGGGTGATTTCTTACCAAAAAAAAAAAAATAGTTTTGAGGAAGGTTACCATCTCTAGGATTCCTCTGACGCTTTTGCATTAGTGGATTTGGAACAATGGCCACCCTCAGAGCCATCCCTCAGTGATCTCAAGTAGCTCATCAAAAGCAGTGATCAGCGATCAGACCACACACCCCTGGAGTTTGGAGGACTAGGTCTTCATGTCTCACTCTGGCACCAGAAAGCTGTTCCAGGAGCCTGAGCTTCAGTCCCCCCCTATTGCCAACCATGAGGCTGGGGCATGGCGGATTGTAATTGCTGCAGAAAGGGTAGAAATCACCAGTATTTACTAGCCTCTTTCTCCTTCTCCTCCCTGGATGCTGCACAATGTTCACTGAGACTCTGGATTTTCAACATAGTTGATTCAGACAGTTGTCCCCCAATATAAGAACTGTTTTGCTGGTGTTTCTGGAGATTCCTACTCCACCATCTTCCCACAATCCTCCATGGACTTTTTAATAAATAGTGCTAGGATAAGTGGGAAGCAATTTGGAATAAGATAAAACTAAATCTATACCTGACACCATACACAAGAACAAGCTCTAAGTATTAATTATCTAAATCCAAAAAAAAAATAAAATAATACAACAGTAGAATAAAACATGGGTGAATTCTTCTTCATTTTTTTTTTAATTGTGAAAAATAGCATATATACAAGCCCAAGAAATTTCGAAGCACACAACAACAACTAGTTTTGGAACAAATTTCAGAATTTGATCTAGGTTACAGTTCCACAATTTTAGGGTTTTCCTTCTAGGGCTCCAAGACACTGGAGACTAAAACAAAATTATCAATATGATGATTCAGCAGTCATACTCATTTGCTAAATCCTATTTTTTCTGTTATAACTCCAGCTTCTTCTTTGATTTTTCTCCCAAACATTAGGAAAGAAATTTAGAATGTCCATTCTAACTTTATCATGTTGGAAGGGGCTGTCGATAATATGGGATAGGGATATGAAACTTGATGTTCTGGAGAGGCTGGCCCCTCTGCATTTCAGGACTTCCCTGTTTCAGGGACCCATCTGGGGACTGTAGATTTCTGGAAAGTTACCCTCGTGCACAGAACATTTGTAGACTATTTTATAATGCCCTAGGTGTTCTTAAGGGTGGCAGGAAAGGTTTTGGTTGGAGTTTGGCAAGTTATGATAGGTAGCAATGTCTAACTGAAGCTTGCATAAGAGCAACCTCCAGAGTAGCCTCTTGACTCTACTTGAACTCTCTCAGCCACGGATACCTTATTTGTTGCACCTCTTTCCCTGATTTTGGTCAGAATGGCATTGTTGATCTTATGGTGCTAGAGCCAGGCTTATCCCTGGGAGTCACCTCCCACATTGCCAGGGAGACTTGGGTGAATTTTTTAAAATTTTAGTGTAAGGAAAGTCTTTCTAACTATGACTCAAAAATCCAGAAGTAGAAAGAAAAAGATTGAAAGTTTGAGTTCATAATAATAATTTAAAAATTGCACGGAAAAAACCAAACGGCACCCTAAACAAAGTTAAAAAATAACCAACACTGCAAGAAAATTCACATCTACACAGGGAAAGAACTCTTAAAGTTGAGGGATAGGGGACCAAAAAACCTAATAGAAAAATTATTTTTAAAATAATCCGAGAGGTGTGCCCAAACCGGTAGGGCCAGGGTGGCACCAGCTGCTGCGCAGGGAGGCGGCTGAGGCTGCAGCTGGAGGGAAGCCCTGGCCCCTCTGCACCTGTGTTTGGCAGAACCGGTGTGAGAGGAAGGCTCAATCCTTCCCCTCCACCCTGATAATCAAGAGCTTTGGCCAGACCTTTGAGAGAACAATGAGATAATGCAGAGTCAGGTGGAACACACAGACTGCGGTGCTGAAGGGCACTGATAAGGAATCTAGCACCTTGGCCCGTGATCCCCCAGCACCACGTGCAGCGGGTTCAGTTGAGGAGGTTTCATTGACAAGCCACAATTATAGGATCTAACGACAGCCCATACCAAGGTGGTGTATTATTTTGACAATTCATTTTCCTACACACTACTCCCTCAAACCACCTAAGGTTACATTTACAACAAGAATTTATCATCCCCAAATATTAACAGTAATGGCAGCATTTGTCTCCACATTCTAGGATCACTGTGGTCTCCTACTTTGACTATTTCTAAAGTTCTTTTGTCCACTTATTCACTGCTATGCGATCTGAACTAAGATGACTCCCTATTGTTAGAAGTTGCACGGATCTATAAATCAAAGATAAGCACAACAGAATATCTTGGAAATGGGCTCAGAAGTACGCCATGTGATGCTACTTTAAAGTCAGAATAACCTGCATTATAGCTGGAGTAAATGTTGAATTATTGTTCCTTTTTTGATTTCCTTATCTAGCTGCTCCCCTATCAGATTTTAGATTTTATTTTTTGTTTACTTCCCTCCATTCATTCACATTCTCATCTGAGAAGACCTAAGTTCTTCCAGCTTAGAACAATAACTGCTTTTAGAAACTGTAGAGTAGTTACAAGAGAACAGCTGCCCAAGATTGACAATTTTTAAAAACATGGAGCATGTGTATTATGTGGCCAATGTCTTCACTCTAACTTGATTGTGAGACTAAAACCATTCCTCACTGCTCTAACATGCTGAAGAAGTCATCTGATAGGGAGAGAGATGGATGTTCGCAGAACTCCATAGCAGTGTCCATTCATATTTCAGCCTTCCACTGTTAGAGATTTAAGGTTGCATGATATACTTTATGTTCATAACTGATGTGACTAGAGAATTGTTATTGAATTTATAGCATCAGCAGAACAGAAAACGTGATGTATTTTATGCATGTCAATTAAGGAGTAATCTATTCTTGTTCTACAGAGAATGAAAATTAGAAATCAAGCACCCTTTGTATTCCAAAACAGTCTCAAACATTTTATAATTTTCATTTAAATTGTTAGGAGGCTTGGAGCTATTAGGTAATCTATCTTCCAATATACTGTTTAATAGAGCACTGAATAAGTGATGCGAGTTGCCAATGGATGGGTGACCAAATAAAAGCTCTGCTAGCAATTAATTTATTTTTCTTCAATTAAATTGCATAAATCAATAAATTAGCTGCCTGGATTAATCAGTATGAGAAACAATCTTATGAATGCAAAGCTGTTTTTCATATATACTGTTGGGATTTGCTTCACTGTTTGATATCACACGATGATGTCAAGTTCAACATAGTGAATATTTTGCCAGATTCAGTTGAAGAGCACAGTCTGTTACAGGGTGACATATTGATTGACCTGATTTATGCAGAATTAATAAACTAATCAGATAGTATAGCTTTAGTTTGCTGCACATGATATTGGCAGACCTTAAGTTCAGAGATGGACCTGGGACCCAGCAGTTTTGAAACATGTATTTGGAGTTTAAAGAATTTATTTTCCAGGTGCAAACCCCATTATACACTTGACAGATGATACAACCATAATATGGAAGTAATAATGGGTCAAAATTTGCAAAATAAAGTACTGTTTTGGTGTGGAAGTTGTCATGTGGCTATGTTGAAATGACTTACTATGGTGGGATACTGAGTATCCGTTGAAATGGATTTCTTCAGTCATTTACATTAATGAGTCTTTAAATGCATCAGATGTCATTTCATGTTATTTAACATGAATAGATAAAAGTCTAAAATTTTATTGGATTAAAAATAATAATAAAAGATTTTACAAAAAAAGGATTAAAATTGGTTCTCAAATATATAAAAATGTCAAACTCACTAATAATTAGAGATATGTAAATTAAAATAGCACTGAAATACCATTTCTCATTTTTTAGTCTGACAATAATTAAAAAGTATAAACACATTTTATCAACAAGGTTGTCAGGAAACAAGCACTCTCATATATTGCTGGTGGGAATGCAAATGTCAATACCTTCCCAAACTACATATGCACTTACTTTTTGGCCCAGCAATCCCATCTAAAAGAATTTACTCTGAAGATGCATCTCCAACAATATGAAAATATATACGAACAAGGTTATTAATTGAGGCATTGCTCGTAATTGCAGAATATTGGAAACAGCATAAATGACCATTCATAGAAGATGATACATCCACACAATAGATTACTACTATGTTAAATAGAATGAGGAAGACTTCTATGAATTGATTTGTAGTATATTAAGTGAAAAGACTAAAGTACTTAAGAGTTTCTATAGTATGCTAAGATTCATATAAGAACAAAGGGATATAAGGAAATATATGCATCAGCCCATTTGTACAAAAATATATAGGAAGGATAAATGTGAAAGCTAGTGTGGCATATTTATGGGAATTGGAGCCTAGCCGTCTTTAAAAATTTAAACAGTACTTTTCTTAACATTCTCTCCATACCTGCAATCTAACTTACTGTCCTCCCCCTCTCCTGTCGTAGACCGCCCATTTCCGTAGCCCACCACAAAACCACACCCTTCCTGTTATGTTCTACACTTCCCTATTCCTAACTTCTGCCCTAAACCTAGCAACTGCTTCTTAGCTTGTGTGATTGGCTACCCTCCCCTGACGTACATGCCCCGACTCCACCCCTCCTCCAAACTGTATATAACCCGAGCTCACCAAGCGTCGGGGTCCTTTTTAGCCCTTGAGCCCCTGAGCACACAAGTCTTTGCTATATAACAATAAAGTAGCAGTGCGCAACAATTGGCCTCCGGCTCAAGTCTTTTTAGGACCCTCGGCGGGGAACCCTGCCGAGCATCGGCTCACCTTAGTCCACTTCTCCGGGCCGGAACCCCCTCACCCCCACCCGGTGAAACGTCCAAACACCCTGATGCCGCGAGGCAGGAGGCCCAAGAGCCGTAGCGCCCTCTTTAGCCCCTGCGACATCACCGCGGCAGCTAGGAGATTGGTTCCCCATAGAAGGTGGATGGAAAACGGGTAGAAAGAGAAGGGAGGAATGGGTTTGGAGTAAGGATGAGGAGGGAGCATGTGCTGGTTTGAAAGGATGTATATACCCTAGAAAAGCCATGTTTTAATCCTAATCCCATTTTGTAAAGGCAGCCATTTCTTCTAATCCCTATTCGGTACTGTGTTTTTGAAACTGTAATTAGATCATCTCCCTGGAGATGTGACTCAATCAAGAGTGGTTGTTAAACTGGATGGGGTGGAGACGTGTCTCTACCCATTTGGGTGGGTCTTCATTAGTTTACTGGAATCTTATAAAAGAGAACAACAAGAGAGAAAGCTAGGAAATTCGGAGATTGCAGAACGACATAGCCACAAGAAGCAGAGAGTCCACCAACCAGCAACCTTTGGACATGAAGAAGGAAAACGCCTCCTGGTGAGCTTCATGAAGGGAAGCCAGGAGAGAAAGCTAGCAGATGGTGCTGTGTTGGCCACATGCCTTTCCAGATGAGAGAGAAACTCTGACTGTGTTCACCATGTGCCTTCTCACTTGAGAGAGAAACCCTGAACTTTATCAGCTTCTTGAACCAAGGTATCTTTCCCTAGATGCCTTGGATTGGACATTTCTATAGACTTGTTTTAACTGGACATTTTCTTGGCCATAGAACTGTAAACTAGCAACTTATTAAATTCCCCTTTTTAGAAGCCATCCAATTTCTGGTATATTGCATTCCTGCAGTTAGCAAACTAGAATAGGGACTCTCTCTCAGCATACCTTTTCTATAACTTTTACTCTAAGAACCATGGTAGTGTTTTGTTTTGTTTTCATAGTAGTATTTTATACACCCCAAAATAGAGAAAGAATTAAAACCTTCCAGGATGCAGAGAGGATCCAAAATGTAATATAAATGGTAACAGATAAGCCTAAGTGTATTACAAATAAATAATTAAAACTCCCTGAAGGGGATGAATAAGATAAGAATTAATCAAATTAATTTTGGGAAAGTATATTTTGGTTAGACACTGTAAGACTAAAGACAAAAAAAGTGTACCTAAAAACTATTCTACTTAGTAAATCTGTTTCTCATAGGCATTTGGTTATAATTCTGTGACTACTTTGTAAGAATACTAGGATGGAAGAAATAATTGAATATATTATAGGTCATGGAAGTCAGGTTTTTCACTGTTCAGAGAATGAAATTAAAAATAGGGAAAAGGGGAAGGCTAGAATGAATCCTCTGGTATTGATTTGGAATATGAAATACCAATATGAACTGAAGGTATTTAATAAATATACAAATAAATTGATATCAAAATAGATAAGTAAATATAGAAATATTTTAATAAATCTAGTGTGTAGGTTAGTGTATACACATATTTTTTAGCTCTATATGCTGAGAGGGCCTAAGAACACCAGAACTCAAGAGGCAATAAGCATATCTCACACCCAGATCTTGGTTTTGAAATATAATTCTTCAATAAGGAGAACCAGGGATCACTGGAGAAATGATTGATTACAGGATTGGTACAGGAAATATATGAGATAGATTTAGAGGTTTTTTTGGTACCAGAAAATAATCAAGGGCTGAAAAACAAAAATCAACTGGGCCATGCCAAAAGGATACAGAGGTCAATCTGAAAAAGCTCCTACTAACAAAACTGAATCTATTTCATGAACAAAATACATAATAACAGTATTGGATTATAACGCATAGAATAAAGTAGTTATCTATGCATTCATATTGACATAAATAAATGATTGAGTAAATAAAATAGAAAGGGGGACGGCCTTTCTTTATGGAATAATTTTATAAATGTGTATATGGAAATTTAAGTACCATGTTAGGCAAGCATTTCAGTAATAATTGTCGCAGGCAAGATCTACTGATGGGTGCTTAAACAGTGGATAAAAGTTTGCAGAGAAATAGAATAATACCATCGTCTCAAGGTATCTTTTCTGAGATATTTATCAATTACAAAGGGAACAATAGTAACATTATAGTGAAGATATCTGACAAATACTACCTAATCAATTGATCATGATTAAGCATGTCAGCATCAAGAGTCTCCCAATAAGCAGTCACAACATCATATCTAGGATTCATGACAAAATTGCAAAATCTCAATCTAATCCTGAGAAAATATTAGAAAGGCCCAAATTGAGATCCACTACAAAATATGTGACCAGGACTCATCAAAAGCGTCAAAGCTGTGAAAGACAAGGAAGAGACTGAGGAACTGTCACAGATTAGAGGAGACTAAGTACATACAACAGTTGAATTTGAGATTCTGGATTGGAATCTGCAGCATAAAAGAGACATTAGTAGAGCAAGGGGAAATTCATTCATTGCAGGTGGGAGTGTGACTTGGTGGAGCCTTTCTGAGAAACGGTTTAGCCTTATCCAGTAAAGGTGGAATATGTGCTCAGAATGTGAGCTGTCATTCCACTCCTAGATACAACTTATGGAATTATTGCACAGGAACATCATGATATATGTACAAGAATGTTTGTAGTAGATTGTTATGGGTAATCAAGAACAAGGAAAAAAATTCAAATGCTCATCAACTATAAATTGCACATATAAATTTTGGCATATTTATACGATATAGTACTATAGGGTGGTATAAGTAAATGAATGAAAGCTAAAAGTAACAATATGGATAAATCATAAAACTGTTGAATGAAGGAAGCAAATCATTTAAGAAAATAAATTGTGTGATTTTGTTTCTATAAAGCTCAAAAATTGGCAAAACTAAACTGTAAATTGTTCAGGGATATATACATACAAAGCAAAACTATAGAACAAAAGGAATAGTTAATAAATTCAGGATGTGATTGCCCTGGAGGGAAGAGGGAAATGATTAGGAAGGGACATCCAAGTCTTCTCTAATATCTTGATAATGTTCTGTTTCTCAGACTGGATGGTGGTGTACATTTCATACCCTGGTTTGAATGTTGATCTATTATATAGCAAAAATTTTTTTAAAGAAAGAAAACTAGTGCCTGGGAAATATCTATCTGGTAATTAAGAAAAAAACAAAAACAAACTAGCTCTTATAAAATGTTCTTTGTAGTTTACAGCTAAGTACAAAGAATATAGTCTCTCTCTGGTTTGCTACTTAAAATGATGCGGGATTTTTTGTTTTTAATACACTTCGCTATTTAAGAATGGGGTCATGAGTTTCATGACTTTTTCTGATCAAGAAAAAAAAAGTGAAGATAATAATTTGGCCTCAGTTCCATCCCTCACTTAAGCTACTAAAAAACATCAGTCCTCACTCGGCCATCTGCCATGCAGTGTACAACAAGGGCAGGAAAATTAACTCGTGTGAATTCAGAGATTTATCTCTCTGACATTCCGGCCCAGAAAAGAGAAACAGAAATACAGTATTGTCCATTAAGCCAACATTTCCCCACAACCTGTCTCAAGTTTCGTAGCCCTTGTTAAGTAGGTTGATGATATCGGTCCTGTTCCCAGTGGGCAAATGTTAATGTCAGTTAAATAGAATCTGAGGAGGAGATTTGATGAACCAAAAAACTCACTGAAGGTAGTAGATCAAGGGTGGTGAATGCATGAAGAAAGCAAAAACTCTTTGCCCTACCCCAAACCCCCATTTTGCAAATTATTTAACCATGTACTTAAGGGAACGAATGCAAAGACAGCCTACCTTTAATGCTTCTGCTTCACTGTAAGCAGGTGCAAACGTCTTTAGAAGCCTATGCTATTTTTCTTCTTCCCCATCTGTTTTACTTCTTTTTTACTCCAATGTTTTTATTCCTCTTCAGATACTTAGTTATAGATCCATTGAGTAAGGACAAATCGATGTTAAAGATAAGTAGGGTGATTTGCTTTTTCCTTTTACTTTAAATACTGATTACTTCCGGCTGGGTGTGAGGATAAATAACTTCAGTTTTCACTGCCACTTATATTGAAACCTAGAAACAGTGAGCAAATAAATGTGATCTGAATTGTCTCATTGACTGAGAGCATGTCCGTCAAATATCTTCTATAAATAGTAAGTAAATCTTAAATAATGGCAGAACTTGTTAAAACAATGAAGTGGGAATGCAATATGCTCCATTTTGATATATGAGGACATACAGCTGAGGCTGTGATTCTTTTCCTGATTCATAGTTGCATGCGTTTCTGTGCAGCACAGAATGAAGCAGGTAATTGACAAGTATCTAGGAATGTTTAGGCACTAAATTGAAAAGTAGGCTTACGACTTTTTTTGGTCATGTAAGGGGATAAAAATCATTCATAGTCTAATTTCTAAAACTCACCATATTCAGTGATTTGGAAATAATATTTTTGATGTTTCAGATGTAAGTAGTAAAATGAAAAATTTTGCATAGATGCTGAAAGGAATAACAAATCAATTATATCAATAATTATCTTTTGAAAGAACTCAACTCATGCTTAATAAAAATAAATAAATTTACTTTCCTTTTTCTTCTTGAAGGAAAAATTGTTATACATTGAAATTTCCTGGGAAATTTTGGCCAATATCAATGTGAACCATGATTGATTCTCAAAAATAAATGTTATGATAATCTGATGCCGGATGTAATTTCGGCCCCGTTCCTCTAGCTCTCTGCCTAGCAACATATTCAAGTCATTCCATTGAGCCTTCTGCTTTCACCTCACCCAATCCCTCACTGCCACCCCTGGCCTCTTCACCAGTCACGTAGCTCCCCTAGCCCCCACCTAGCGCTAGCCCCCACCTAGCGACTTCTGACCTCACATCACACCACTCTCTTCTCACTCTCTGATTGGCCAACCTGCATTACAACACCCATCCTATTCACCAATCATAATATCCCCCCGCTTCTCTCCCCATTGCCGCCACACCACTATATAAGCTTGTGTACTTCCGCTAATAAACGTTCGATGTGCACCTCTACTCGTTCCCGCGACTGTTTCTTTACCGTCGCGCGCCCTCCAGACCTTCGAGCCCCGGGGGCTGCAAGGTGGATCACGACCACCCCAGCCCCCCCACTCGCCGGGAGGAAGACCCCAAGCGGGAAAGCGAGAAAGCTGCCCCGCAATCTGAAGAAGTGAAATTCAGGAGATTGAAAATCAGTGATTATCAGGATGAGAAGACATGACTACAAAAATCTTTTCTACTATTGGCTTGAAAATTTTAGCAATAAAAATATATTTCCTGTTAAAATACAAATTATTCTGTACAAGTTAGATATTAAAGTGAAAAAAAAAGCATATTTTAATACTCTAGCATGGATTTGTTTCTCAAATTAAGAAGCCAAAGTGTCAAAAAATGTGGTTAAGTGAACAGTCTTCAGTCAGATAAGAGAGAATTAGTACAAATTGCAGTGAGAGGGATCTAAGTTGGTACTTTGCCTTGTTACTCTTCATGCAGGTTTTTTTTCTATTTTAACACAGGATCAAGCTTTTAAATTAAAGAGATGAAACGCTTATTGGGAGGGATTTTTTACTTTACCCAATAGAAGAAAGAGTTATCTGGGGGGACATCCCCTTAAGCTCATACTGAGAAGGCAGCTCTTTACTGCTGTTATGAGAAGGTGATTATAAGCTTGAGATTGATTATCCTCTGTAGATTGTAAACAGCCTCTGAAGGCAGTTCCCAAAAATTAGTTCAAAGTTGAACTAGGTAGTCAGCCTCCTAAAGTAAATACTCCGAAGCACTTCGAAGCACATCCCGACCATTTTGTACATGCTCTGATATATCTGTGAAAAGAAAAAACAAAAGGTCCCATTGATGTATTTCTCCCCAGAACTGCCACGTGAGAACAATGAATAGGCAGAACATGGCTTTGAAGAGGAAAACACCAAAACTCTGAGAATGGTTCTCACACTTGTTTGACTTAGTCTCAGGGGCTCTCTAAATCTCAGTTTTCATATATTCAAATTAGAGTAATTATATGCATTGTGTGGGGGCTGTTTTAAGATTTCTTAAAAACCACTACATGAGATAACAAGTGGTTGTAACACTTAATATTTAAGGAACCCATGAATGACATCTACAGTGCCTTGCTTGGAATGGGCAAGCAATGACTACACTATTAATATATGTCAGGCCCACCCAGACTGATTGCTGGGTCCCTCCGAATAGGCATATCTCAGAAAAATACATTAAAGGAATTATTTTTCATTCATGTTGTCTTGGAATGAAATTCAGTATCAAGGAGGACTAGATCCTTATTCAATGGAATCCCTCCTCAATCCCTTCTGCCTTATTTGGATATTCAATGCTCATTGATATTTTTCCTTAATGTGGTAACATTAATGCCATTTTTATTTGCTGAATTTGTTTTTTTTTTCATTATTTTTCTTTAAAAGAAACACGTATAATTCCACGTTGCCATAATTAAGAACCATAGGATATGTCCAAGGACAATGAGTGAAATCATCATTAACATTCCAATATTAAAATCCCATTAGCTATTTTTATTTGATGTAAGGGGTTCTTGCTTAATTACCCTCAAAAGGTATATCATAGGTAATGATTAAGTATCATTGATGGAAAATATGGCACTTTTTAGGTGGTTTATTTTTTATCAAACAATTTGGTTGCTTTGCTGTATTATCTTCCCATTGCCATCTGCCCTCAGCATAGCTTAGATCCATCTTTAATAGCATTCCATTTCCAGGCTTCCTCAGTACTTTTGAAATAAAAAATTTCTCCTTTTCTCCTTCTCCTTTTCTTATTGAGAAGGATTATCTGGATAAGTCCCATAGCAATGGTCTCCTGCCCTCCAGTGGTCCCATGTCTTATGCTCCAGGAGAAACTGGGATGAGACAAATCTGGAAGGAAGGAAGGAAAAAAGAAAGGTTAGTACTTCCTGCTAATGGTACTGCATTAGCATGAGCTGCTCCGCCTGAGGCCTTGCTGGTCCCCTCTGGGGTAAAGCCTCTGACATTAGCTCCTAGTACAGGTCAGCATGGTTTGTCCAGGTTGGTCGTTACAACAGTGTTGTGCTGAACCAAAGGTGCTACTTCTTGGTGCCAGGTCTTGCCTTTTTAGCCGAGAGTTATAGTACTCAAATGGGTTGCCACTTTCCAGTTCTGGTTATTCATCCCAGAGATAAGGCTCCTTTCAACCGATGGAATATGAAGAGTTGACTCTCTCTTTTCTGATGGTTGAGTTCTATTGCCTAGACTTTAGAAACCCCAAGTTTATTTATTCTTCCTTGGCACTGGAAGCTAGTGGGGTGGGAGTGCTTGCTGCCACTCCATAAGGCGGTTGAAAATTTTTTTTTCCTCCTTGCTAAAGCAGAGATGGGAGTACAAATTAAATCTCTGGTGTATCATCCTATTACAATTAATTGAATTTCATCTCATTAGAGTTTCAACAGCTTATTTGAAAGTCAGCTGAAGAGTTCAGTCAGATAGATGTTCATTGCCTGAGAGGCTCAAGTTAACCTTTCCTATCTGAAAATTGTATGATGAAATCCTCAGGATTGATAAATTTATACTCCCTTTAATACAGTACCTACTTTATGACAGACAATACATTTATACCTATCTCAATGACAGCTCTTCTGCTACTCTCCCCACCTCTAACTCCCACCCCAATCCCACCATCAGCTTTATCTTCTTGTGGCTCTGTCTACTTTTCAGAGCCTGATAAGCTCTAGCTCATTGCTTATGGTAAAACAGTTTTCCAGAGACAAATACAAATTTCATTTATGGTCAGTCCTCCAGCTTTCTTCTTTCCTTCCTTTCTTCCTTCCTTCCTCCCTCCCTCCCTCCCTCCCTCCCTCCCTTCCTTCCTTCCTTCCTTCCTTCCTTCCATCTTTCCTTCCCTCCTTCCTTCCTTCCTTCCTTCCTTCCTTCCTTCCTTCCTTCCTTCCTTCCTTCCTTCCTTCCTCCCTCCCTCCCTCCCTCCCTCCCTCCCTTTCATTTCTTGTTCTGCACTCACAATAACTTATTGTTTCAAGGTTGCTTTATAGTGCAAATCTCTATGCAAACATTTCAAGATTATGCAATTAGTACAAATAATCTAGTTGAGTTGATAATCTGATGAACAGATGCCTTCTACCCAGGACTAAATTCACATATTTATAAACAATGATGATGTTGTTTCAGCTTACTTCTCTGGAGTTTTTCTTTGATATCACATATAAGATACATCCTAACTTTAGAAATATTAAAAATATGGAAAATGCAATTAGAATAGAGAAATATGGTCACTATAAAATGGGTAAAGTCTTATCTCTCCCCAATTCAAAATCTTACTTGGGTTTTATCACTAGGGTGAGTGAAAGAGGCTCTACCTTTAGAGGCCTGTTGCAAAAGTCAGAAGCCTGAAAGACAAATTTAGTTTCTCCCTTTCTCTTGCTCCTCAAAGCTAGTCCATCAGCAAGTCCTTTCTTTCCACCTCAAAAATACACTCAAATTCTGTCTGCTTAACTCCACCTCTCTGCTGCTACCATATTCCAAGTCAACACCATTTCTTCCTTGAGCAAATGCAGTGTCTTTCTGTCTCCCTGCCTTCTTTGATTTGTGTTTCCTCTCCATTCTCCATACCACAAGGATAATGTTTAATACATGAGATAACATCACTTTCCTGCTAAAACCCCATTAATGAATCCCAACTGCAAATCAGATAAAATCCAAACTCTTTACATGACCTTATGGCTCTCCAGGTAGGTCTATAACTTCTCCAAACTCATCTTAACTCCTCTCTCCACTTCTTCCCCCCGCCGCCCATCGTACGTTAGGTACAGTGGCCTCCTTTCCTGTCCTCGTACCTGCCAAGCTCCTCCTTGCACCTACCCCCACCCGCAATACCACCACTGTCTTCTCTTTGCTGGCTCATCACTTTCAATGTCTTGGTTTAAATGTCAACTTCTCAGGGAAGCTTTCATGCCTGTCATGCCCAAATAAGTTTCCCCTCTCCATTTCCCATCTCTGCCACCTAAATTTCTTATATAACACTGTTTCCTTTGTAACACGTATGTGAAATTTTTATGCATGTATTTCCTCTATAAGAGGAAGCAGCATGTTTATTTTGTCACTAACAAAACTGGCACACAGTAGTGATTCATAATTATCCAGGGATGAAGCAATAAAAGGAACAGAACAGAGAAGACTGTGTCAGCAAACATAGCCCTGGGCTCTGGCCTAAGGGAAGAAGGTTATCCAGTAGGACAATATTTCATAATGGAAAGAATATTAGGTGAGGAGTGAGGGGTCTGACTTCAGGTCTTGTCTCTGACACTTAATAGCTGAGTAACTTGAGTGACTACTTAATTATCCCCATGATTCTGTTATTTTATTTTCACAAAGGGAATAATAATGCCTACTCAACTCATTGACTTGCAAAGATGCAAGACTGATGGAAGAGAAACTGCCACACAAAGTTAAGACATTATTCAGATGTTGAGGCAGGGAACTAGTTATAGAAAATGTTTCAAGGTAGGCACTTTGTCATAGGAGTGACAACAAAAGGCCAAGCACTAGACCTGGGCAAAGTACCAGATTCAAACTGGCCACAGAGTAGGACTGACTATGGGTTTCCAGAGCAACCAAGTTAAGGATCCTTAGTTTTCCAACATCAGAGTCAGAGTTTGTCCTGCAGTTTTGTCGAGTATGATGATGTCCGTGGGGGTCCTGGAGGGCTGTAGGTTCTAGAAAGCCTCAAAGGAGGAGATTCCACAGACTTCATCTTATTTCTTCTTCTCTGAATCTGTCTTTCACGGTATGAATTTCTACTGTAAAGGAAGGAGCAGCAACTCATTCACAATGTAAATAACTAAATAGAATAATTTTTGCCTTGTCTCAGGCTATGACAGTCTTATACTAAATAAATGAGACTTTGTAAAATTTCAGGCATTGCCTAGAGATTTGGGGAGGCATTTGGAAATGCTTTTCTGTGAGTGTTTCATCCTATATAGGTTTGCATTTGTGGCAAAATGGTTCCCTGCCCTATGGAATTTACATAACCCCTTTCAAAGTGTACAGTATGTGGGAAGTGCTTCCTCACCACAATTACATGTCCGGGTCCCCTTGTCTCTAGGTAAGGCTCATGTGTAATGAATGACACAGCCAGGCTAAGACATCTGATCAGTGGTGTGTGCCTAGTTCACACCTCCTTTCTCCTCCTACCACTGAATGCAGAAGATGACAAAGTTCTCAGGAATGGCAGAGCCAGAGAATGGAAGGACTCTGGGTCCTGCACTCTCTATGTGGAGGAAAGATATCTGTTTTCCTAGACCACCAGCTCTGGACTGTTAGAAGAATGAGAAATTGATTTAAGTCCCTGAATTTTAGGGTTTATCTGTTATAACAGCTAGTGTTTTAGTTGATACAGGAAGCACTTTGTTGGATTAAAATTAAACACAGAAATCAATACACGTTAAAATTCAAATAGGAAGTCCTCTAATCATGTAATATCTAAGCATATTATGCCCTATGAGTTATTGCTGCCCAAACAAGAGTCAACTCAAGTTATATACTCTAAATATCAGAGCTAGAAGTTAATACGCACCAAAGATCATAATAACCATCGGTATTAGCAGAATGAATTTTCCTAATATGTAAATCAGTTTGGAGACTTTTATTTTTCTCCATCTTCTAAGAAGAGAACCAAACTGCCAAAATTGAATTATGAAAACCTGTAAAGCCAGTAGAAGGCTGCCATCGTTGTAGCCATCCGACAATGATGATTTATTTATTTATTTATTTATTTTGGCATTGCATCTTCCTGTCTTTTTAAATCTTCGTCTGGGTTATTGTTTCTATTATTACTTTGAGAGTAAGCCAGAAGTTGGTAAAGGTCTATGTTTTTCCAAGTCACGGAAACAGCTGACATCCTGTCTCTCTCTATTAATGAGTAATAGGCAGGTGGATATTTACTGGGGCTCGCGCTGAATTATGACAAGACTGGTCATGAACCAGGCCAGGAAGCTTGTCTACTGTGTGGGGAAGGGTGGCTCACCAGAACAACTCCTGATTTTCTCAGCAAGTGAGGACAAGTTCGTTTTTTTGCTGGCTCTGTCTAAATAGTCCAAACAGTTGCTTTTGTAAAGGCCATTGCAATTATTCTCTCTGCTAATGTTTGTTCTGTAGAAAAGCTCAGTTAGGCCCTTTCCAGGTAAAGATAAATCATGCAGAGTTTCAAAAAATTTCTGAGGATTAGCAAAGGCATTAGAATTCAGCATTCCTGAGAACTCTACATGCTATTGAGGCCTGGCAAGATGTTGGTTTTTTCACTTAGAAGTTACACTAATAATTTCAGAGCAAAAGAAAGTATCTTCTTGGGTACCCACAGGAGTAACGCAGCTTCTTAAATTGTAGCCTGTCTAAAAGCTGTGTGCGGTAACCCTAGTTAAAAAACTTCTAGGATTTACAGGCATTATCTCATTTATTTTTTCATCAAGTGCTTCAGTGACCAAGTGAGAAGTATCATCCTATTAGAAAGGTGACAGGGGCAAAGTATGTGGCTGAAGGTATAACTCAATGTTTCCTTTAACTTTTCTGTGGCTGATCTCACTACCCAAGAGAACTTTGTAAATTGGAGCCAGGCATTATACTTGTACTTTACTCTTTTAGCCACTCTCAGAATATTATCCTGCTTCATATATGCCCCCTATATATTTGCAAATAAATCAATGACTGAATGAAGGCATGAATGAATTAGGTGAAATTCTAAATGACTGAGTGACTTTAGAGCATGTATTCTTATTGAGAGCTCTTCTCTCCTTTACATTAAGCAAGAACAGATTATGCAACTCCCGTATGATTATTCCAGGAGATTTCTGCAATAGGGTCAACCTTGCTTTCAAATATTTATTTTGTTCACTATCAGTCTATCATATTTAATAAATAATAGCAAAAATCCTTTGTGATGTAAGTTGAGACCTCAATTAATCCCATAACCCCCCATAACTATGCCTAGTACACATACATACAAAAACGTGAAAATGGTTGTGTATTAAATAATACAGCAACAAGAACCATTGTAATATCTTGATAAATAAAGAAAAATGAATTGCACAGGAGACGAGGGAAAACAGGAATAAAATCTAGGCTGCATACATTTCTTCTAACACAATGGCCTAATTGTCAGAGCACTAATTTTAAACCCACTTGTTTATATATAGAAGAACAGAGGGGGGTGACTATAGGGAAATGGAGCAATTTATAATTTTCAGCTTGGTTATTGGATGGAATGCTTCAGAAAAGGGGTAGCTGATATAAAGCAAAAAACATAGGCTTTAGCCCCTTTCAGACTCGTATTTATATATCTGTACCCTCACTGGTTCTGTAAGTTTAGATGTCAGCTCTCATTGCTGCACTGTAGTATACAGATATGTACTTCTACCATTTTTTAAGGTACAGTTATATTTACTATTATTTTACTGGACTTAATTAAAATTAGTTTAACTAGTCATCTGAAAGTAAAATAACATCAAAAAAGAATTATCTTAGAGTGAACAATGTTTTTCCTTGTTTAATGATTTTTTTAAAGACTCACACACCAACCACCATTATCATGTGTTTTACTTCATGTATAAAAGATTTAAAAATATCAGATGAAATATGTATGTATGTTTTTTAACAAAAAATGACATATATCCACTATGCAATAAATCATGCAAAATATTACCAGTTGGGGATATTGTGATTATTGAATCTTTGACAGTCATGAGCTCATTATCACAACTTTGAACCAAAGCCTAGTGGATGGAGCTGGCAAAGTAATATGAAGCAGTAATCTTTAAGTTAGAGAGTGGATCTATTCAGGATTATTAATATGAGGTAATTTAATTTGCATGACTTCTATAAATTTGGCAATAAATGCATATAATCTATAAATTTATACATCCCTATAAATCTACTGGCAATAGAGATCACTGCTGTCCACAGTAGTTGTAAATTTCTCATGAGAAGATTTTGTATAATAAACAAAGGGTGCTTTATATTGAGTTGGCATGCCAAAACCAGATTTCTTACTTCTAAAGCTTCTTAGTCGTTGGTAATTTTACTAATGTTTAAGTAGAACTGTGGGGAAAAATGAGATTTAGCTCAGTATCTCCTAACCTTATTTACTAATTGAAAGTTACTTATTTTTAGAAAATTTTTCAATGGAAAATTTAAAGCATATTTAGAAGTAGAACAGTTTAATGAACCTCCATGTATACATCATTAAGCTCCAAAAACCATTAATTCTGGGCATTTCTTGCATCATCTATTCCTTCATCAATTCTCCCTGATCTTATTATTATTTTGGAACAGTTTGAGATCTACAGAAAAATTAGGGGATAATACAGTGGGTTCCCATTTATTTGGGACCCAAGGTATCCTATTATTACAATTTATATTAGCATGAAACATTTTTTACAAATAATGAAGCAGTATTGTTACATTATTATTAACTAAAACCCATATTTATTTTGATTTCCTTAATTTTCACCTACTGTCCTCTTTCTGTTCCAATATATCACATTGTAGTTAGTCATCACCGTTCCTTTTAGCAGTGGCAGTTTCTTTGACTTTCCTTGTTTTTGATAACCTAACAGTTTTGAGGAGTACTGGTACTCCTGGTACAAATATTTTTGTAGGGTTGCCACTATTGGAATTTGCCTGATGTTTTTCTCAGGATAAGAAATCACTTATGGGTTATGGGAAGAAAGAACACAGGGAGAAAGTATGATTTCCGTCACATCATATCAAGGGTACATACTAGCAACATGATTTATGACTATCGATGTGGGCCTTAATCACTTGTCTGAAATAGGTGTTTTTAGGTTTCCACACTGTAAAGTTACTTTTTCCATATTGTACATTTTGGAAGGAAGTCACTATGTCCAGTCTACACCAAAAAAGTGGGGATTTATAATCCATCTCCTTGAGAGTTGAGTACCTACATAAATTATTTGGAATCTTCTGTATGGAAAACTTGTCTCTTTTCCCCGATTTATTAATTTATTCATTATTTACTTATAATCATGTTATTTTGAAACAAATTCCAGACATCATGTCTTTTCCTTTATAAATGTTTCAATTTGTGTCTTTAAACAATTAGGATTCTTTGTTTTAACATAATCACAATACTTTATCACATCTGAAAATTAAGAGTAGCTCTTTTTTATGTCAGCAAGTATACATTCTGATTTCCACGTTTTCCATAAATATCATTTTTTACAGTTAGAATCAAAACCAAATAAGGTTTATACATGTGTTGTTTGATATGTCTGTTAAATCCCTTTTAATTTATAGGTTTCTCTCAATCTCTTTTTATGTGTAATTAATTTATTGGAAGATGGCATAGATTAGGAAAATCTTATATTTTCACAAACTTTCATTCCTTTATCTATCCAAAAGGTATATTTTTTATTTGGAATGTGAGTGTACTGAAAAAATTAAATTAAATTATATTCCAAAATCAGAGTTTAATACCTATTAATTCAGTAAATACCTGTGGAGCATCTACTCTGTACCAAGTTCTAAGCCTGGGACTGGGAATATAATAATGAAAAAGAATGGAAGATGAATAAGAGAATCATGTTAAAACCATTCTCATTTTACCTCCCTTCCTTTGTTTCAACATAAATGATGAAAGCAAATATTTAATTGGGACTTTTTTGTTCCAGGCATCGGTCAATGTCATCTCAGTGTACAGATGGTCAGATGATGTGCCCAAGACCATTAACTGGTATGTAGTCCTGATGTGACTTAATCTCAGGTAATGTAGCACCAGAGTCTATGCTCTTAACGAGGGGTCAGCAAACATGTCTGCAAAAGGCAAGATAATAAATATGTTAGGCTCTTTGGAGCACATATGACCTCTGTCTCACATTCTTCTTCTTCTTTTTTTTTTTTTTAACAATGCTTTAAAAATGCAAAATGCAGTCTTAGCTTGTGGGTCATATAAAAATATGCCACAAGCTGGATTTGGCCCAGCTGCATTGGCCCATTTACAACCCCTGCTAACCATTGCACTCTACTGCCTCTTTTCAAGTAATGAACACAGAGAGATCAGGATGGCCTCAGATACTCACCATCCTATAGGGCTTAATTTCTGTTGTGACCCATTTCTTCTTTTCATCATCCTTAAAAGCATGCAACTGTAAGCCTCAATTCCTCGTTTCTCTACCTGATACTCTCTCTTCAGGTCATACAGCTCATTGACCCCAAATCTCAGGAAACCTGAATTTTTTGTGTGTTCACAGCTCTACTGTGGGGTCTTCCTTATTGTTTAGGCAACAAGGGTGTTTGTGTAAGAGGATGTGGGTGTGTAAGATGCCTTCTAATGCAGAAAGATACCCAGACAACTCATTATCTTAATTTAAGAATGACCTCCTCTTATGGTTTGTGAATAAGAATGACTAGACACTGTCAAGGGTCTGGTCATGGTTTTAGCTACTCCACTAAAAGTTTGTCAGCACATGGTTTTTTTCTGGTTTGTACCTCTGAAAATCATGAGCTAGGCTAAGATGTTATGGGGAAAATCAGAGGCTGAATGGGACTTCACTTGAAATTTGTTATCTCTAGTCACATTTATTGGGCACTTAATCTGTGCATGGGCAGTGCTAAGCAAGTCACACGCATTATCTCACCTCACTTAACCTCATACTGAATGAGGCTTGTTAGCATTATTATTTTATAGGTGAGGAAACTGAGGCATAAATGAGTTAAACAACTTATTAAAGTCAAAGAACTAGTAAGATTGGTACTCAAAATCAAATATGTCTAATTGTGAAGCTCCAACAAAAGTTTTGAGTACCTACTAGCAAAGCATATATTGTGCTGGAGATACAGGGAGACCAAATTTCAGGCCTTAAGTAGGAAGGTACTTCTTGTGATGTCCCTTTCTTTCTTTCTTTCTTGCAGATCACTGCCCCCACCTTTCATGTATCCTTTCCCCTACCGTTCATTTCCATTTATGACACAAATATTCCATACCCATGTAAATTCATACATGCATCTGCTATTTTCTTTCTTTACATTTTCCACCAACAGTAGAGAGAAAATGTATGGCATCATGATTAACATGGACATCTTAACAATATGTCCACATGTCGTCTCAAGAGGCCCATGATTTGCATTGATCTATTGGAACTTTGATTTCTTAGTATACACTTGACAGTTATAGCTTAGGGAAACAGAGAAAGTTTATACTTAAAAATATTTCCAGAGATGAGAATTTATTAAATATGTTGTAGTTAGGATGTTTGTAATATGTTAACTTCTGTACTGTGACCAAGAAATTGGAATTTAAGGGATGATTTTTGATTACCGAATTATTGTGTAGATGTTCCTTTTTACTTTATGGTATATTAGAGCAGACAGAGGGAAATACCTGAAAACTTTGAATTGCAATCAAGCAGCCTTGATTTCTGATAATGACTGTATAGTCTTTATTTTGTACCTTTGTGATTGTAAAAACCTTGTGTCTAACCTTCACTTGTACCCATTTGTCCAGTTTTTCTACTTTAGAGCTTGTGATCACTAAAGTCAACTCCTAATGTTTATTAATGAAGGAAGGGTCCTGGGTCAGTTCAGAACTAACTCACCCCAAGTCCAAAGTGATCTTGATAATCGAAACTGTATCTAACCAAAATGGGCCTGACACCCGCAGTAGCTTAGACTTTAGTCTATAAGTCACCTATGCCTCATTATAACATTAAAAATCACACCCATCATCATAAGCGTGCCATTTTCTTACATACATTCTGTGACTAAGTAATATACCTGCGCATGCTCAATAATTAAATCACCCCTAATTAAATCATTTGGGGCCACTGTACTTATTATCCTAAGACCTGCCCATCTTTTAATGCTATAAAACTATCAGAATTACTGCAATTCAGGGCGACAGATTTTGGGGCCTATAGGCTATCTGATCTCCTGCTACTGTGCCTAGTATTAAACTTTTTCTCTGTGTGAAACCCCCGGGTCTCAGGAATTGGTCATTGAATGCACTAAGCAAGAATCTGCCACCTTTGTCCAGTAACACCACTGTCCAATTCATTCCCTATTTCACATCTCCACTGATGCTAGAATATACTTTTCAAATTTGTAGAAGCAGAATCTGTGATTTTACAGTCACAAAAATAGAAGCATGCTAAGACTTTAAAAATGTGAACCACACTCAGCTATCAACTTTAATCAGATTCAATCATTTCCTAGCTCCTAATGTAAGTGTGTGGTCCTGGAATTTACATCATTCAAAGATTCATGTACCATAAACTCTCATTAGACAATTGGGCTTATAATATGTTTTTCATAATCAGACAGCCTGAGTTTAAATTATCGCTCTACTACCTTCAAGCAGGTGATTTAGGCAATCTGTTTCTATTTCCTCTTCTAAAAAATGGGGGTAATACTATCTCATAGAGTTGTGAAGAAGCTAATAAAAAGCACTTGTTAGTATCTGTCACAAAGAAGTGATAAAAAACTGTTATTCATTATTAAAATTGTTTAAAATAATATCAAGTTATTAAAATGTACAATCCATATTATAATTTGAAATGTGTGAATTGAGTTTGGTCTAGTTTTTTTTGTTTTATGATTGCTCATTCATTTTTGAAAAATTTATTCATGCTTTTACGCAGCTTTTGCAATGTTTTTCCACTGTGCATGGTGTTGTGGAAAAAAGAAAAGGATAAGCTTGTTTTTGTCTTTAAGCAAACGATAGTTTTCTTGGAAGATTTATGATGTGGGATGAATTGTGTCCTCCAAAAAGAAATGTTGAAGTCCTAACCCCCAGTATCTCAGAACGTGACCTTATTTGAAAATGGATTTTTTGCAGTTATAATTTGTTATAGTGAGGTCATAGTGGTGTAGGGTGGGCCCTTAGTCCAATAGGACTTGCGGCCTCATGAGAAGGGGAAAAGAGTTAACAGAAACAGAAATATGGAAATAGAGAATGCCATGTGAAGTCAAAGGCCGAGACTTGAGCAATGCAGCTAAAAGCCATGGCACACGAAGAATTGTTAGCATCTGCCAGAAGTAGGAAGAGGCAAGGAAGATCTCCTTCTCTATAGTCTTGAGAGAAGCACGATTCTGTGGATACTTTGATTTTGGACTTCTAGCCTTTGTAACTATGAAGGAATAAATCTTTGTTGTTTTAAGCCACCCAGTTTGTGGTACTTGGCTATGCAGCCCTAGGAAAATAATACAACTAGATATATACATAGCAAACATTTACACAGAAATAAGACTGTCTGTGCACTGCTGCTTCTCAAGCTTAAATGTGCCTGGGAATCACCTGAGGATTTTATTGAATTGTAACTTCTAATTCTGTGGTCTGGGGTGGGGCCTGAGAGTCTGCATTTCTAAGAAGCTTCCGACTCTGCAGCTGGCCCACAGAGCACACTATGAGTGGCACAGTAAGCACTGGAGCATTTCAAAGAAGGAAGAGATTAAAGTTGACTCTGCCTTGCCTATGATATTAACAAAAGCAAGCAAACAAAATATGTGCTTTCAAATTTTTAAACATCATTTTGTAAGCAGAGGTTTAATTTCTTTTCACAGTAATGAAAATTATACTCTACTGGGAAGACCAGGGTAATGTTTGCAACTCATTCACAGTAAGCTCATAAGGACTGAGGCATACAGTGGTCTTATTTGCTATTTCCTTTTTCTAGAGTTCTATTTTTACTTCAAATGTCTATCTGCTAATTCTATTATGCATGTTTTTGCTGTGTCACTTCAAATATTTACTTGAAAGAGGTGGGATATAAACGAATGCATTCAATTCACTTGTTTTAGCCAGACAACACTGGTTTAAAAACTAATTTGAAGGCTTTCAAATTAAAAGTTAAATCCAAGTGAAATGGGAATATATTAAGTAATTCTAACGTACAGCATCTTTTATCAGTTAAGCCAGAAGCTCTTTCTGTTTTTTTTATGCAAAAAGAAAAGCTGTTTTAAACCATGTTTTAAACACAATTTCCATATATACCCATTTAGGTATTATGAAGATCTATAAGCTATGATAATGTTTTTAGAAATGAGAATAGTAAGAACTAGAATCTTAGATGGAGGATACTGCTAAGTCATATTTTCAGACTCAAGTGTTGGATTATAGGTGAAGTTTGTCAAGATGGTGGTGGATACAAAGGAGAGTGACTTTGGCGGATCTCTCTTACTGTACAAATATCTCTGTCCTATTCATTTTTATCTTGAGTTGCTATTATTTCTGCTTTTGTCATACTTTACTTTCATCTAGCATATCAGGGATTGAAATTCTCGTTCCTCTAATTAAGTCTGACATGAAGCTGTCAATCTTATCTCCAAGGCCTTTATTGAAATGTTCCAGATGTGTGGGCAGAGTCTAGGATTTATTCTTTTCTTTTTTTTTAAATTTTTATTAGAGAAATTTTGGGTTTACAGAACAAGCATGCATAAAATACAGGATTCGCATGCACCTCCCACCACCAACACTTACATTGGCAAGGAAAATTTGTTACAATTGATGATAGCACTTTTTGGGATAATTCTGCTTTTTGATAGTAATTACATATGTTACAATTGATGAAAGATTATTACAGAAGTACTATTAACTATTGTTCATGGTTAAGTAGGGGTTTCCCTTACATATTTCCAGCCTATTTTTTTTTCATGCATGTCTTTATTTTATTACTCATCTATCCATACAGTTGATAAAGGGGGTGTCAGTCCAAGGTTTTTACAATCACATGGTCACAGGATGAAGGTTACTATATAGTTAAACAATCATTTAGGATTGGTTCTTAAATGGTCATTACATCTTCTCTTTCCCCAAACTCCAAGGCTCTCCACCAAAGTCATGCATATGATGGTATTTCAAGGCATTTTCTATTTTTTTTTTCCACTCAGCCTTTTATCTTCCTCCTTCAAAAAGTGGCCAGCATAGTATGGCATTTTCTTTTATCAGCAGTGTGCATGTCTCCAGTTCCCAGGGGAGCGCACATGGCAATCTCTCTCAAAGAGTTTTACAACTTCAACTCACCAGTCTACGCTTTCACAAATTGAATTTATGAATACAATTGCAAATCTCATTTCCATCTTCACATAGGTCAAAAATAAATTGTAAATATTTTGGAGGGAGGGTCAGTATCATAAAAACCTGGTCATGTGCCTATCTTTTCACTTATTTGTAAATGATCTTTCAAAATTCAAGCTCAACGGAGAGCTCCCTTTAAAGCGTATACATTTCTTTACATGTCTTTCACCCCTCTGTCCTGTTCCATTGTCTCAGATTAATGGGCCTTGTCAAATATCGGCCTGTCCCATTGTTCTTTTTTTCTTCAGTTTATATCATAAGATCAAGATGATGTGGCTTTTCTATCCCGGTCTCTATTTACTTTTATAACAGCCCTTTGTTCTTTCTTATAAGGTCACAATTAGATCCAGAAACTGTTGCTCCAATATCCTTCCTCTACTTCTGAGTGATAAAAGGTCATGAAGAATGTGCAAAGGCTTTAGAAGCTATTCTTCATTAAGTCAAATGGACAACCGACAAATGTTTTATTAGTTGTGTCCTTTTATCGCTTTTTACATTGTATTTACAGCAACTCACCTATACCAGTCTTCTACTTGACTGTGTACATCTTGAGGGCAGGAAGTGGATATTATTTGTTTTCTATCTCCATCTACAGTACAGTGACTGGTACACCATGGCAACGTAATCCATTGCTGTAGAATGGTTGAAAAATCTGTGCTTACAAAAGCCTCTTTATTTTTTAGTTCAAGTTATAAAATAAAATGATGGTAGATATTTTCCTAAGTTTTTAAAATATACTTTTTATTTAAAAAAAATGAATTACCTGCATCACATGAGGGAGATAATAGCTAACGTGGGCAGTTGGTACTTCTCAGGCATAGGATAGGACCTGAGATACTGCATTCCTAACAAAACATCCAAGTGACACAAAGTGTGGTCTCAGTGGCAAAATCCTAGGGAGTTTAGATTTTCTCTACTTTCAAATCGTAATTACGATTGGCTTTGCCTGGTAATTATTTTCACTTTTTTATTTCTTGCCTGGTAATTATTTTTAACTTAAATATTTTTCAGTTACCAAGATCTGTTAGAAAACATTCAGACATCACAGAAATACAAAATGTAAGAGGCAAAATTTCTCAATAACCTTTTCTCAGAAAGAGCGGCTATGAACAATTCAGTGTATATCTTTCCAATTATTTTCTATATACTTACTACTATATTTTTCTGGAAATGAATTTGTATAGAGCATTCTGCACTTGTTTTTTCCCCTTTCCCAATGTAGTTGGGCTTTCTTCCCATATAAGACATCTAGATCTTTCATTCTACTTAAAGGATAGTCAGTATACCCCTTAGGTGTTATCTAGACATTATTAAGAAGATATTTATGTAAATAAAGCTTTTTAATAAAAACAACAACAGCATTTTTTTTTGGCAGGAGTCAATGCTATATAAATAAATAGTTTAAAATTAAATGATATTAACTCTCATTCAAATCATGCTGTCATGACACTTCTAAAGGAATGTCTAGGCAGATAAACTTGACACTCCAGTGGGGTTAAAACAGGAGAAATGGCAACCTTCTCGGGCTTCCCTGGATGCCTGGGTCTGGCTGTGGAAGTTGGAAGGACAACTGAGTTGAGTTTGCAGACTACAGCATTTTATTCAGGACACCAAAGTTTTGCTGCAGCGAAGGAAGCCAGAATGGAAGCAGCTGAGGTGTTCTAGGGATGAGGAAGGATTTTTATAGACATAGAAAGGGAATGAGCTTGATTCCTACTGATTGGACCAGGTTTGTCCATCTTATAGGGGTGGGTTTAGGATGGGTGAGCTTTATTTTGTATTGGGTCAAAGGTAACAAACCACAGGCTTGATTGGCTGTCTGGGTCAACTGCCTTGGTGGCGATTTCAAATTTCAAAAGATGAAGAAGAAACTTAAAAGGGCATTAAAAAAATGTTTTTGGCTCTGAGGGGGCCCCTGGGGCTTTCTCTATATAATTTTATCAAAGGCTATGAAGAAATTCTGGGCTTGCCCAAGACTGGCTCTTCAGTCAGGCAACCTGAGATCACTGATAAGCGCCGGGCAATAGCCCACCGCTCCTCACCCCAAGCCAGGAACCAACTCACCAGAAGCCTTAAGTGGGATATGGCTTATGGGAGTGAACTGCACCACACGGTACCTGGCAGCAGGTGATTTTGCAGAGCCAGGGTGAACAGCGCAGCAGCCCAAGGCAGCGTGGCTCTGAGAGGCAGCGGGTGTGCAGAGGGCTGAGGCCAGTGCACGTGAAGGCTGTAGGGCCTGGCCTGCACCTTCCCCTGGGAGCCCCTGGGACCCCTGACAGAGCCTGAAATTCTCCTTCCTCGAAGGGGTGAGGGTCGGTTGCAGAGGAGCCGTTTGGTACAAATGATAGACAGAATAAATTAAAAATTGCTGTTTGAATGGCTGTTAAGGCTACAGGGACACCTGTCTTGGATTGAGCTGTGTCTCTTTAATTTCACAACCTAGAATTTATAAAGCCAAATATTTACGTCCCGGCTCTATCTCCCACCTAAGAATAATGATTTCTGGACAGAAGAGTCTCTAAATTTCATTCGGAATTGGAATGACCAGCCTGAGAACTTTGCAATTAATTTGACTGTGAATCTTTTTGCAATACAATTGCCACTCCTCCCACTTCCATCCGACACAGGCCGGAAATACGATAGATTCGGTTAATCTCCAACAGGCAATTTCAAACGTGTCAGATCCATTTATACCGTGTGATTAATTGCTTCAGTGTTTGGGAAGTACTAAACGGGAGAGTTTTGTGGGTGAGGAAGTGGGAGCGCGGGCTGCAGCTGGCCGCTGTGGGTGACTCCGGCCCAGCCCGCCCGCCTCTGTTCGCCTTCCACAAAGCACAGCTGGCTTATGTCTGTCGCAATCAGTGGGACGACGTTTCCGAGCTGGTAATTGCTACAAGGATTCCTGTGGGTGCCTTTTGGAACTGCCAATCTTTAAAGTGGCTTTTAACTCCTGCTGAGTACGCTGTGTCTGCAGTTTGGCTTTTTAATCTCGATTTTCTGACCTGAACTGAAAGAAAGGTTTGTGTGGAATCTTGTACCTCATTCCCTCACAGGTTTCTTCCTTGCCCTCGCCCTAGACTCTGAAATCTTTAGCATACACTGAATGTTGGTCTCTGAGTAAATTAGGAAAAAGGTACCTAAAGATCCTAATAACAGAACTAATACAAGTTGCAAATGAAGGCACACATTTTAACGTTTTGTGGGGAAAAGGATAAAGCTACTTTATTTTCTGGGGACTTAAATGAGAGCCTTCTAAATAATTTAGTGTTCACCAGAGAGAAGAATTCAAATAGTTCACTGGATTCAGTTATTTAGAAAAAAGCACTCCAAATTGATATACACATCTTTCAGAGAGCAGGATGCTATTTAAAAGACAATTTTTTTGAAGGGAGTTAAGGAATGCGCTAGCATAGTGGCTCCATGGGAGGGACAGACCAGTATACATTTCTAAGGGTGTGCATTTATTCCTTCCTTCATTGCACATTAACTTTTTGTGTGTGTTCTCTAAGCCAGGCAGCATTTTAGATGCTGAAAAGTGGGACCTTACTGGAAAGAATCTGGGGTGAGGTAGAAATAACACTATTCAGATAGTTTACTAAGTAGAAGCTGTGATACACTCTATCTGTATTTTCCCTATAGTCCCAGACTCGGTAAAATCCCAGATTCTTAAACATATGCAGTTTTCCTCACTTGTCTATTTTGATGATGAAATGGCCATGGCCTCTGAGCATTGGAGTTACAAGAATTAAGACATATTGCATGAAGACAGGTTAGATACTCTGGGCACATGAGTGTTAACTAAGAAGGGCAAGTAGGGAGAAATTCAGGGCATAAAGAAATTTAAAATGGTAAAGAAAATGAAAAAGATAAAACATGAAAAGGAGGGGAAGGAGGAGTTACTTTGTACAGAATTGTTTAAAAGATGAGGATGCTATATTAGTTACTTAGGGCTGTCATAGCAAAGTACCATATGCTGGGTAGCTTAACCAAGAGAAATTTATTTTCTCACAGTTCTGGGACTTAGAAGTCTAAAATCAAATGTTGGCAGGGCAGCACTCCCACCAAAGCCTCTAAGGGAAGAATTCTGCCTTGCCTCTTCTGGCTTCTGGTGATTCTAGGTGTACCCAGGCTTGTGGCTGCATAACTCTGTTCTCTGGCTCCATCTGCACACAGCCTTTTCCTCTTTGTGTCTTCTCTTCTGTCTCTTATAAGGGCACTTGTCATTGGATTCAGGTCCCAACCAGATAATCCAGCAGGATCTCACCTCAAGATTCTTAATTTAATTACATCAGCAAAGACACTTTTTCCAAATCGGATCATACACAGGTTCAAGGTAGACATATCTTTTGGGGAGCTACCATTCAACCCACTACAGGTACGAAGACAATAAGTTGATTAGTGATTGCTGGGGACTGGGGGAGTAAGGAGGAGTGGTTTCTAATGGATAAAAATTGCCTTTTGGGGTGATGAAAATGTTTTCATATTAGATAATGATGCTATTACTACAATTCTGTGAATATACTAAAAACCACTGAATTAATATACTTTAAAGGGGAGAATTTTATGGTATGTGAATAATATCCTAGGAAAGCTATTTTTTTTTAAATGAGGTGCTGGTTTATGCTTGGCTAAGGTAGAGCCCCATGTTCCTGTGATGTTGAAAGCTACGTGAGCGCTCCTTGAGCAGACAGTCTTCTTTCTGATACTCTAGTAAATTGAGTTTCTGTATAGGACAATTTTGGAGAAGCATATCCAAGTATGTGTGTTAAGGATTAAGACTAATTTGGTTTCGAAAATAAGGGGTGGGGAGGAGAGAGAGAACATTAATTTAAAACGAATAGGAGAGATAGGCCTAAAACTATTAACTTATGGAAAGGCTCTAGGTCTAATATGGTATCTGACATGCTGCCATTATGGAAGCCTCTCTCTAGTCACATGTGGCTATTTACATTTAAATTAATTACAATTGAATAAATTTTAAAGTCCAGTTTGTCAGACACACTGGCAACATTTCAAGTGCTCAGTGTGAGAGCTGAATCAGAGAAACAAACAAGCATGAAAATAACCCCACAGAGAATCAACATCTCAAAACTCTCCTGCCCCAACCTATGGCAGCTGCATTCTGGTGATAGACCCTTGCGTGCAAACATCCACCCTCTGGCATTTACAACCTTGCAGCATTCTTGTGATAAAACTTCCTTGCCCAAATGTTCCCCCTCCAGTAGTTACAACCTTGTAGAACTAAGGCAGTGTTTTCACCAGTGGAAAGCTTCCAAACTCCCAAGGACCCACCTGTAAGAAACCTGCCTAACTCTACCCTCAACTCTCTTTAAATCTCCTACTCGAATCCAGGCAGGCAGAAGTTGAATTCTTGAGTCAACTTGCCCTGCTGTCCTCCACTAATAAACCTTCCTTCCCCCACTGCTGGTGCCATGTCTCTGTCTCTGTTTGTCAACTCCAACCTCCACCCAGGCCTGGGACTTTCATTTCTGGTGCTGAAAACTGGGAAGAGGGTTCCTCCCTATCCTTCGATCCTCCATGCTGGCAAATTGGGTCCCCTCTTCCACCTGTCCTGGGTGGAGAGCTGTTCTCAGATCTATCCATCTTATCACTCTCTCCCTCCTTGAACCAGCTTGCCCTTGTTTCTGCCCTACTTGCGACTTCTCTTTCATCTGGTGGCACATTCAGTTTTAAGCATTGGGGAGAGAGACCCTCCCTATCCCCTGTCCTCGATCTCAGTGATTGCCCCACCCCCACCCCCCTGCAGATGCTGCCATTGCATGGTTGGACTTAGGACATCTCGACCCTGCCATTGATTAACCTTGCAAATGCCACCAGTCAAAGCCAATTTCTCAAGTGAGTGTCAATCCTCTCAGGGAGCTCTGTTCAGCTTTTCACCCCTCAGCCCCTGTCAACTCAGAAAAGCCATCTCGGGAAACCCTAGTGCTAGGTCAGATTCTCCTCACGGCACACAGCTGCTAAGATGGACCTCAAGTGGGGATGCCTGGCTCCTGGTTTGTTCTCACTCTCTGTTTTAGAGACTGTGGTGGGAGATTCGGGGATGCCTGTCCACCCCTCTCAGTCCTCCTCATCCATTGTGACTAGGTTTGACTCTCACTCTCCTTCTCAAAATGGGTTCAAGACAGTTACACCCACTTAAAGACACTCCTCTTGGATGTTTACTAAGAAATATAAAAACTCTTGAACTAGCAAATACAATTAAAAAAAATAATAATAATTTTCCTCTCCACTAAGGCCTGTCTACAATATCAGCTAAATAATCATAACAAGTGGCCTAAACATGGAACATTTAATTATGGGGTCTTTTTAAGCTTCAATAATTTTCTTAAATGCAATGGCAAATGGTTTGAGATGCCCTATGTTCACGCTTTTTGGGCTCTACAAAGGCACCCTTCTCTCTGCCAATCCTGTACGGCTTTCCAAATTCTTCTTTTAGTCTCCAACCTTTGCCCAGGCCCAAAACTTTCACTCAACAGTGCCATGTGGCTACCATATTGGACAGTGCAGAAATAGAAAGTTCTATTGGACAGCATTGTTCTAGGTGATAGGTGACATGATACTATAGTTTACAATAGCTCACAATTTGTCTACATAGAAAATCTAGAAGAACATATCTTCTTCAAGAACCTGCATTTATAGTCTGCCAACAATTAGGTTAAGAATGTTACAGTGAAAATATGAGGCTTCAGTGAGTCACTTCAATCTGTGTTAAACCAGGAATCCCTCAAGTGCATTAGTTTAGCACTCATGAAGCCTGAGTTTGTTTTGAACTCTGTATTAAGTGTTACAACTATTCATTTTACATTTCATGCCTTTTCTTTTTAAGTATATCACCTAAAATACAGATAAAGATTTGGCAACCACTAGTTGTCACATCCCAAATATTTATCTATCAGGGTATTATTTACTATTGAGTAAATAATTTATGTCTTTACTTTCTTTGTCCCAATTCCCTGGCTTATGAAACATTGTTGGAATTAAGCTTTTCTACATCATGAAAACTATAAAATCAAGATTGGAGGATTGTTGTCCTATAGACAAGAATAATTGACATTAAATATTATTTTAAAAATTGTATAATAATTGCATCTACTTTATCTTACACAGTTCTTTTTTTTGTGGCATCCTACAACAATCCTCCACTCTTGATTTTATAGTTTTCATGATGGAGATTTAAATGAAGTAAAGCAAGGATTTTTCTCTGATATCCTCCACTTGATTTCGTCCTCTTCATATCCTTGATGGGAAGAGGAACATTCATAAAAATTCATATAAGTGGTACTTAAAAGAATATCAATACTTAGCAAGAGTAGCTTTTGATTTTTAATTACCAACTCAGCAGAATATGAAATTAAACAAAAGCAGGCTGTTTGGGAGGACAATTAGTGTCCACTATACAGAATCAGATTGTTGTAGGATGCCACAAAGAAAAGAACGGTGTAAGATAAAGTAGATGCAATTATTACACAATTTTTAAAATGATATTCAATGCCAATTATTCTTGTCTACAGGAATGTTGGATAATATCCAAAAGAAGATATCAAGAGCAATAAAAAATCCAACTATAAAACCCCTCTCAGAGGTAAATATTGTAAACATTTGGCTGTGTATTTTTACCTTTGCTTTTTATAAAATTTTACAAAATTGTGAGTATATTGTATCCCCTAACCTTTAGTCCTAATCTTCACCAAGTTCACATAAGCCAAGAGGCTGTATTGCACAGTGGTTGCCAATGTTGATCCTGGAGCCTTCACAGTCTGCATATAAACTAAGTTCTACAACTTACTAGCTTGTTGCCTTGGTCAAGACACTTAACCTTTTGAGTTTCAGCTCCTTGATCTGTGTGATGGGATAATAATTAGGTCTGCCTTGCAAAGTGATTGTGCAGATTACATAAGTGAATGTGTGTAAAGCACTTGGAAGGGTGCCTGGCAGATAGCATTAGGTAATATTATTGTACATGTGACCTGTTTTGGTACTGCTTGCATTACAGAACTGAAGCACTTCCTGAAAGAGTCCTTTGCATTTAAGTACTCCTGAAGTCCCCATGGGGAATTTCACATACTAGTCTGTTAGCTGCGGTCTGAGTAACATGTACCATATTCTTTCTTTTCTGCTAGGTTTTTCTTTTGTTTATGTCCTATGTTCTTGAAATAGCTGGAAGTAGCTTTACTGGTAAGACCGCTTGGGATCTATCATAGGAATGTCAGAGTCCATGACAAAAGGGCTTCATTCCAGTTCTTGCATGACACTATCTTGGAGGGTGTCAGAATGCTGTTGGCGTTCATGTAAAAATAGAGAGAGACCCTCTTCTGATTCTGTATGGTGGACCCTAATTGTCTTCCCGAACAGCCTGCTTTTTTTAAAAAAATTTCATATTCTGCTGAGTTGATAATTAAAAATCAAAAGCCACTCTTGCTAGTGTTGATATTCTTTTAAGTACCACTTACATGAATTATTACTATGAATGTTCCTCTTTCCATCAAGGATATGAAGAGGATGGAACAAAGTGAAGGATATGAGAGAAAAATCTTTGCTTTACTTCATTTAAATCCTTACTTACCAAGAAGTATAAGCAATTTAAAGAGAGGTGCTTTCTCTTAGTTCACTGTCTTTAATAGTTTTCAGTAAAATCTTGATCCCATAAAAACCTATTAGATAAGACAATTTGGTTTCAGTTGAATTTTACTAAACGTGCCAGGAAGAATTAACACCAATATTGCTCAAACTCTTCCAGGTCTGTATCTCTTATAAATATAGATGGAAAGATCTTCAACAAGATACTAGTAAATGGAATCCAACAGCACATTAACATAATTATACACCATGATTGAGTGGGATTCACCCCAGGTATGCAAGAGTGGTTCAACCTATGAAAATGAGTTAATGTAATATACTGTAGTAATAGAACAAAGAGAAAAATGACATGATCCTCTCAATTGATGCAAAAAAGCAATTGACAAAAGCCAGCTCCTTTCTTGATAAAAGTATCAAGAAATATGATTATGTAAGTTATATAAGATCCCTTACATAACTAGGAATAGAAGGAAACTTCTTCAACATAACAAAGGGCATTTATGAAAAATCCACAGATAACATGATGCTCAATGGTGAAAGATTGAAAACTTTTCCTGTAAGACCTAGAATAAGACCAGGATGTTACCACTACTATTCAGCACAATACTGGAAGTTCTGACCAGAGCAATTAAGTAGGAAAAAGAAATAAAAGATATCCAGATTGGAAAGGAAGAAGTAAAACTTTCCCTATTTGCAGATGACATGATCCTATATATATAAAATCCTGAAAAATCCTCCATAAAGACCTTACGGCTAATAAATAAGTTCATCACAGTGGTGGGATACAAGATCAACATGCAAAAATCAGTAGTGTTTCTATACACTAGTAATGCACAATCTAAGAGGAAATCAAGAAAAAAATTCCATTTACAATAGCAACTGAAAGAATCAAATATCTATGAATAAATTTAACCAAGGGTGTAAGGGACTTGTACACAGAAAATTACAGAACATTGCTAAAAGAAATCAAAGAAGAAAATAAATAGAAAGACACTCTGTGGTCATGGATTGGAAGACTAAATATCTTTAAGATTTCAGTTCTACCCAAAGCAACTTACAGATTCAATGAACTCCCAATCAAAATTCTAACAGCTGTGTTTGCATAAATGGAAAAAGCAATCATTAAATTTATATGGAAGGGCAATGGACCCCAAATAGCCAAAACCATCTTTACAAAGAAGACTGAAATTGGAGGTTCACACTTCTTGATCTTAAAACTTATTGCAAAATGACAGTGGTCAAAACAGCATGGTAGCAGCAGAAGGATAGATATATAGACCAATCAAATGAGAGTTCAGTAATAAGCCTTTGCTTCAATGGCCATTTGATTTTTGACAAGGTTGCCAAGCCCACTCAATATGGGAAAGAACAGTCTCTTCCACAAATGATGCTGGGGAAACTGGATATTCATATGCAAAAGAATGAAGGTGAACCTCTACATCACACTATATACAAAAATGATCTCAAAATGGATCAGAGATCATCAAAATAAAAACTTTTGTGCATTGAGGGGTTTCATCAAGAAAATAAAAAGTCAGCCCCCTCAAAGGGAGAAAATATTTGGAAACCACATTTACAAAAACGTTTAATATACAAAACATACAAAGAATTTCTACAACTCAACAACAAAAGACAAGCAACCTATTAACAAAAGGGCAAAAGATTTAAATAGAAAATTTTCCAAAGACGATATACAAATGGCCAATAAACACAGGAAAAGATGCTCAATGTTATTTGCAATTAAGGAAATGCAAATCAAAACCACAATGACATACTATTTCACACTCATTAGAATGGCTACTTTAAAAAAAAAGAAGAGAACGTTACAAGTGTTGAAAAGAATGTGGAGGAATATGAATATCCATTCATTGTTGGTGGGAATGTAAAATGGTATAGGCACTTTCCAGCTTGGCAGATCCTCAGAAAGTTAAGTTCGACCCAGCAGTTCCACTTCTAGGTATAAACCCAGAAGAACTGAAAGCAGGGATTTAAACAGACATTTTCACACTGATGTTCATAGTGGCATTATGCACAGTAACCAAAAGATGGAAGGAGCCCAACTGTCCACTAACTGATGAATAAACAAAATGTGGGATGTACATAAATAGAATTTTATTCAGCTATATAAAGAAAGAAGTTCTGATACATGTTACAGCATAGATTAACCTTGAAGACATCATGTTGAGTGAAATAAGATAGACACAAAAGGATAAATATTATATGATGTCATGATATGAAATAATTAGAATAAGTAAATTCGTAGAGTCAGAAACTAGAATACAGGTTACCAGGGGGTGGGACGGGTGTAGGGAATGGAGAGTTAATGCTTAATTGGCACAGAGTTACTATTTGGGGTGATAGAATTATTTTGGTAATGGAAGATGGTGATGGTAGAACAACATTGTGAGGGTAATTAACACCACTAGGGAAAGTTTTAGGTTGTATATATGTTATCTGAGTGAAAACTGAAGAAAAACATAACAGCTATACAACACAGTATACCCTAATGTAAACTACGGACTACAGTTATTAATGTAATAGTTTTCTTTCATCAATTTTAACAGAGGTACCACCCTAATGCAAAGTATTAATAATAGGAAAATTGTACTTGTGTGTGTGTGGGGAATGTGTATGTGAACTCAGTATTTTTGTATGATTTTTCTGTAAGTTTTAACTTCTTTAATAAAAAAAATTAGATATATTAAAATGTGCCATAGCCAATGTTAGCCAAAGAAAGAAAGCAGACTTATTTATTATGGTCTACTGTATGCCAGATATGCTAATTATGTTACTTCATTTAATCTTCCCAGTGACCTTTGGGGGGGCAATTATTACACACTTTTTGCAGATGAGGTAACTGAGTGTAAGAAAGGTTAAGCAGTTTGTCCCAAGAGTAGGTGGCAAAAATCTGGTTTCCACTTCAGGTCTGTCTAAACAGACCCTATGCTCCTTTATCATGCAGCTGAATTTTAGAGTAGGTCATGAAAAGGTTACTCTAAAGTAACAGCACATTGGCTGGGGAGAAGCTGAGCAATTTGCAAAATCAGAGCCATTTTAGAGAATTAAAATAATATATTACCTGAAGAAATGGTGAAATAGTTGTTTGTGAGTTTAAAACTGAATTTCTTCTGATTTTAGAATAAATTTGGGGTTCATCTCTGTTAGAGAAAACACTAATCACACACTTAAGTCCTAGGGAAAAAAAGGTATTCCTTTGAATCAAATAATTCCTTTAAATTACATTTAAGAGAGAAGCATATAAATTACGCACACCTTGAAATATGGATTAAAAATGAACTCATTTAATAAAAACACTTCAGGTTATGTTCAGACACCATTTTCTTTTAGAAAGCTTAAAGAGACTCTCAAATGTGGATTTTCCCACTATTTTCTTCCTCAGACATCTAACAAGTGAGTAGAGTGGGTTCTTGGGTTTCTCTAAAATAGGTTTTTGAGCATTCTTTCAAGTTCCTCTCTTGTACTTTTTACCAAATTTAGTTTTATTTTTAAGCCAAGTCATTACTTTGTAAGTGACATCATTTTCTCTCCTGCTGACACTGTGGGTCACTGAGGCAGAGTATATCTGAACAAAGGTCATGCTGTCTTCCCACCTGAGCGGTGGAGCTCCCCTGTTACTTAAGGACCATTCATATCCTTCTAGGCTTCAGACTCAATGGAGTCTTCATGAAAAACTGAAATGAAGTGAAACGAAATCATAAAAAGGTGTGTTTACTTTAGGTCAGATATTGAGGAACTTCTGATATGTAGTCATTAAAGTGAGTGGAAGTAAACATACCCCTAACTATCCAGGATAAAGAGAGTTCACAATTGTGAACTTGTTCCTTATCTCTGTTTTTCAAGGAGGTGTCACCAAATGGCAGGCACTGGAATGCAGCATTTCCCCTGCTATGAGTTTGTGGGCAGATCTATGTCTGCTGACATTAAGTCTAGCTTTCTTATCATTTAACAGTGATAGAATAGCTAACAATAACTTATTTAATCAATATGTTCCCTTTTTTTTTCAATATATTTCAAATTTTATAGGAACTAGTTTCACAAAAGTATTGGGAACTGATCTGGGTCTATCCCCCTTCCTTTCCCTCTTTTACTTGTGCCCCTTTGGTCCTCAGAGTTCAGGAATCCTGTGAACATTGTGAGGTTAAGTTAAAAGAGTTACACAGTATAAGAGACAGTCTCACAGGCTCATGTTAGATTTTGGGTTTGTTAGGGTTTTTTCCAAAAGGCACATTGCATCTAATTATAAAGTGTTCTGTTGGATCTATTGGTAAGACACCTTCAACCTTTAAAGAAAAACTATTATATAATTCAAACATTGACATCACCATAACAGATTAACTGGTTTGCAAAGCAAGTGGCAACAACTGTAGATTAAATAATTTAAAATGCCACATACATTCCTGGTGCCTGCCCATGCAAAAAAAATTAAAAAAAATAAAATAAAAAATAAAAGCCACATACAGCAAATCCTATATTTAGATTTGATATTATAATGGCCAGGGAGAAATTCCGCATGAGCATTATTATGGCACACCTGAGGCTTCTTTGACATGACATTAAATAGAGAACCTCTTAGTGATAACATGACTCTTTTTTTGGTGCTGATGGCATGTAATATGCTGCATATTAACATAAGCAACTGGCTTCCAAAAGTGAACACATGGATGTTGAGTATAAAATCTGATGGTCAATCTTAAGATGAGAACGTTCCTTCCCTAAATGTGTTGTTGACAAATGTAATTGTTGCAATATAATTGTTTCACTGCGTTATTTGCTTTTATTTATAAAAGCACATCTATAGTAGCCTTCAGTTTTATTAGATACATTCATCCAATACACATCTACTGAACACATGGTATGTGTAAGGCAGTATGCCAGGAACTGTGGTAGACCAATGTGTAAGATGCAGTTGTATCTTTGAAGATTTTAATTGAATAAAAGAGAAAGACAATAGTACATTGTGATAAATATTACAATAGAATTTCAGTGTAATGAGAGTATTAAGGTGGAGTATCTAATTCCTTCAGGTAAGCTAATCTGGGGAGATTTTTTAAAGGACACATACTACCCTCACCTTTCCCTTTAGTTCCGATGTAGACCCCTTCTACCTGAGGGATGTGTCAAAATCTTCCAAAGACAGCATTTTCCACTGCTAGCGTATTTTAACATTCTTCCCCACCATACTCATCAGAATCTTGGCGGCACTGGTAGAGAGATTACAGGCATATTTAAAGTTTAAAAGGAGCTTCCATATCTTTCCTGCATCCTTACAGAACGACAAAATTTAATCTTGCTTTTCTTTTTTTAAATAATATAGTCTTTGTATTCTGCTCTGTGCACCTGGTGTTGTGGCATGTGGTGGGAGATGGGGAGAGTCTAGAGGGATTCCTAGGAAAATAGCCTCAGACATTTTTCCTTTTTAATGAATTTTTTACAGATATTCTTATCGTTTGGGAAAGTGCATTTGGGAAAGTCAGGACAAAAGCCTAGGAAACTTTTTGCCAGACTTTCTATACAATTCTCTGTATTGTTTCTACCAATGGTGTCTTAATTCCTTAGAAAGCCAAATAAAAAAGCACTATAAGCCAGGAAAACAAGCTTAAGTCTTAAAATTCAACTTAATGGCAAAATGATGATGGTTCTACTTAAGCAAATACTTACAAAAGGACAAAAAAATTGTTTATGCTGAGCCAAACCACTCCAACCATCCAAAGGATATTAGCACAATATAGTGATCCTCCGTGAATATCTGTTGAGAGTATCAATATCACAGTCATACATTCCCTCCTGACCACGGAAAATCACTAATGATTTCCAGAGTAGTTAATGGAAGATAGTTGTTAGACTTAATCTCCTTCACAATCACAACAAATACAGCCCACTGTGTCAACATAATAAGATTCCTTGGCAAGAATCAGTTTGATTGTCCATAACTTGATATTTAGTAAGCTTTTGTTCAGAAGGATTTTTAATGAATGTAAATTCCAGATCGCATAAAAATGTGTTTAAATATTGATGCTCTATTTCTAAATCTTGGGGTGTTGGTTTGCTTCCAGAGACATCATTTTTTTAACAATTTAATTGAGGTATAATTTACATGTCTTAATTTACACCCACTGTAACTATATAGTTCAAGGAATTTTAGTAAATTTATAGACTTGTGCAACCATCACCACAAACCAGTTTTAGAACATTTCCATCACCTCAAGAAGTTCCTCATGTGGGTAGTAAATCCCCACTCCCATGCCAGTTCTAGGCAGTGATCTGCGTTCTGTCACTGTATTTTGCCTTTTTGGGACATTGCATATAAATGGAATCACACAATATGCAGCCTTTCACATCTACTTTCTTTGATGTATATTTGATGTAGCATCATATTTTTGAGATCTGTCCACGTTGTAGCATGTGTTGGTAGTTTATTTTATTACTGAATGGTATTGCATGTATAAATATACCACATTTTGTTTATACTTTTCCCAATTCTCAGTGAACATCCATTAATTAAAAACGAGGCAGCTGTTCATGAGATCTGGGACTTCTGAGAAACTTTTGCCATTGATGATCAAAAGGAATAAACCATGTTAATGTTGTATTTAATGTCATTGTCAACATCTCCACAGAAATTGGAATAGAGTTTTAAAAGGGAGTCTCAATTTCCTTTGAGAAACATGGATCTTTTCATTGAGTAGTATATTTTATTGCTATCTTTGGATAGGTCACATATTATCTACATAAGATATGTATATCTGATGAACCCATCAACATTCAGATTATAGTTTTCAGGGACAAATGTTTGATGAATATTAAGAAATTCAGAAATTTAAAAAGGCCAAGAACTTACGCTATACTTGGGATCCTGGGGACCTAGACATTTTAAGTTTCCTGCAGACCCTGATGTTTAGGGAGGGGAATCAAAGAAAAATGTGGTATGAATGGAGCAGGAAAGGCCAGCCCCATATCTCTCACCTTGACTTTTTGCTTGGGAATGTGGTTCCAGGCTCTAGCCAAAGGCATGCAGCAACCCCTAGGGGTGGCTCAGGCTGAAGAGTATAAATAAACCAAATAACAGAAACCATGAAGTAATGAGGGAAAATGCTTGAGAGCATATTGTTTGGTGAAAAAATAATAAATGTGAATTTATATTTTGACTGGAGGGGAGCATGACAAAAAAAATGTGATTTTCCTGAATATTTTTACATGGTTCTCTTTTTTCCATATTGGTGACTGATGTTTTTGTTATAATTTCTACATAATTAAAAAGAACTAGTTGAATATAGAAAAAATAATCAACTGAGATAATTTACTCCAACTTAAAAAGGGTTAGAACTTTAAAGTCAGAAAACACGGTTTAACTGTTGGTTTTGCAACTTTTTAAAAGCAAGTTTCTTATTCTTTTAGTACCTCACTTTTCTTATGTGTGAAATAAGATGGTAGACTCTACTTTACAGTTTGGGATTCAGTTTTGGATAGAACAAAATAATCAATCTATGAGGGACTCATATTTTAGCCTAAGGTATAGCTAACATTTATTCAGGTCATATATGTTGGTAATTGTGAAGACAGAGAGTGAACAAGATGGAAATAATTTCTCTTAACGACTATAAGCTCTTATAGCAGTCACATTTAGACCAGGGTGGTAATTGTTCTTCTAGATTTGAGAGACAGAGCTATATATGTGTAATCTGGTATTTCCCTGGAATGTTGGGTACCTTTGTGACACCTAAGACTCAGAGTAGGAGTTCTGCATTCTGAAGGTCAGCGTTGCTACACGCAACAACTGTTAAAGAAATTGAAAAAGAGATCAGCCTTCAATTAGAGATAAGAATGAAGTTGATTGGGTTGGGAGTAAGGTAAATCAGAATACAGGGGTAAAGAAGACATCGTCTGTATTTTTGAACATCACCTACTCTGTGAGACCAAAGGAAGAGAGATTTATTTTGTCTAGAACCTTAATTTTCTGTAGCACATAATCTAACATAACCTGTCTGGATAAGGGGAATAAGGACTTGTAATTCTGTATAGTTTTATGTAATGCCCGAATACATCCCAGAGTATGTTGAGCAGATAACTATAAAGTATTGGCCAAGTCCCTTGAGGGATGGAAGAAAAATATGAAACTATTAAGCTTTACCACTAGGGAAACCCCTGATACTGTCTCAAAACATTAGGGACTCCTAAGTCAACAGGCCAAGCCCTTCATCTTGAGGCTTGATCTTGTGAAACTTATTTATGAAGTGGAGAAGCTTAGCTCACCTATAGTTATGCCTAAGAGTTAGTTCCAGAGGACCTCTTTTGTTGCTCAGATGTGACCCTTCTTTCTCTAAACCCACCTCTGCAAGTGAAATCATTGCTCTCTCCCACGACATGGGACATGGCATCCAGGGGCGAAAGTTTCCCTGGCAATGTGGGATATGACTCTCAGAGATGACCCTGACCCTGACATTGTGGGATCAACAATGCCTTCCTGACCAGAAGAGGGAAAAGAATTATAACAAGGTATCAGTGGCTGAGAGACCTTCAAATAGAGTAGAGAGGTTCCTCTGGAGGCTACTCTTATGCAATCTTCAGTGAGATATTGCCACGTATCATGGTTTGCCAAATCCCAACCAAAGCCATTCCTGTTAACCTTAAAGAATACCTTTAAGGTTATCTGAGATTCTACAAATGTTCCATGCACTATGATTACTTTCCAGAAACCTACAACCTCTATATGGGTTCCTAGGTCAGAGGGCTAGCCTCTCCAGAACATCAACTAGTTCCATCCTCCTATTCCATATTATTGACACCCCTTTCCAATGAAAAAGTTAGAATGGGCATAGCCCCAATACCCCTAAAGATTGGGAGAAAGATCAGAGGAGAAGGTGGAGTTTTAACAGAGAAGATAAGATTTAACGAATGAGTATGCTGAATTTATTGATATTTCTTTTAGTCTCCAGTGTCTTAGAGCAGCTAAAAACAAAAACCTAAAATTGTGTAATTGTAACCCATACCAAACTCTGAAATCTGTCTACAACTAATTGTTGCTGTGTGCTTTGAAATTTATTGCTTTTATGTATATATATTATTTTTCACAATTAAAAAACCACTATGAGCTTGATAATATTTCCATTTTATAGATTAAAAAACTGAGGCTTAGAGAAGAGATATGTTGAATTCATTTTCTTTTTCCCATAATAGTACTTTCCTTATATCCCCTGAATAGTGCTGAACCTAATTTGGGGGACTCCAAATATTAGGAAAAACAAGAAAACACTGCCAGACTCAGAAGCAGGGAGAGATAAAAAAAAATACTTATTTATTGGTTTAGTTGTTGTGGTATTTCCACTTCTCAGCAGCAGAAAACTCCCAAGACTGAAGGCTGTTCTTTCTTGTCATCTGAGAAAGAGACCTGGAGTTCAAATAGAAGTAATTCTTTCTGAGTTTGACTATTAAAAGTCCCTTAAAAGAGCCTTCCCATCTATAGACACATCAAAAGACCATTTTCTAAAATCCTTGGAGACAAATGTCAATAGTTAACGGTTTGTTGAATAGAGAGATATAGTATAGGGCTCTAGATGGATCCAGAATACCCAATGAATGTGTGATCTGAAAATAGGGATTCATATCTCCACTCAGCATCAACCTATGTATTTAAAATTGGTGTCATTTACCCTATATGTGTACAGATGAAGTGTTGGGGAAGATGTAGCAGTTTCCAGCCTTAGTTAGCCAGATGAAAATGAAAAAAGAAGATAGAACTTGGAGAGAAAATAGCAAGGCAAGCTTCCAGCTTGTCTTTCCCTTTGAGGCGGGAACACTTAGGATTTAAGGTAGAAAGATATAGATAAGAAGGGCCACGAATCTCTGCACCCTCAGTTTATGTTTAGAAAAGACTAGCTTCCTTATAATTCAAAGTACATTTAAAACTTTTTATGGTCTATAATTTAGATAAGAAAAAATAAATTTCTATCTGGGCTCTTCCCAGTAATCTAGACAGTGCTGAGCTCTGTAAAGGGTGGGGTTCCTTCCTTCAAACGTCGTGAATTTTAGAGACTCTGGGACCAAAAGCTCATGCAGATGAAAGGGAAAAACAAGAAAACACTGCCAAACTCAGAAGTGGGGAGGGATCAGATTTCTTCCTCAAACCAGAAGGTCAAGGCCAAGTTATATAAGGAGAAAAGGATTTGGACCAGAACTGATATAGGTCAAGAGGAGATGGAGGTGCAAGTAGAAGAACTATTCTTTGATCATTGGAGGTCAGTTAGGGCTCAGCCCATGGCTTCTTCAGACTTAGGGAAGATAGCCTGTCTGGGTCATTACAGTCACCTCCAAGAGACAATGCCAATACTTCTTTCTGGCTGGAAGTTTAAAAATATATTTCTTAAACATATATATATATATGCATGTATATAAAAATATATATATATGCATATATGTATATTTCTTGAAATATGTGGCCACTCAGATCATCTAGTGCTCCAGAGAAACATGTCCAGATAGCTATGGAATTTGAAATTTTCTCTCCATGCTTGGAAACACTACAGTGGCTTCCTGCTGGCAGTAAAAACAAAAACACAATGAAACAAATGAAAAAATCCTGAGAGTCTCATTTGCTAACTCAGTATTCTTGAAAAGATTATAATAGCAGCATGGGTATATTGAAATTTGTTATTTGTGTCCTCCTCCTCCTCTTTGACTTGGTCTATTTGATCCATAGAATCAATGAATTCCTTTCAATTACATACCAAAACTTGTTTGTATGAACGTTTTTCTGGGGAGATCGTCTATAGCTATAATCAGGGTTTCTAATGGTCTGTAACCTAAACAGTTTAAGAACCGATCTTACTGTTCTATTTGGTTCTATCCTAGGCTCTCTCTCCTTCCTTATATATTTTCTTTGGAAAACATTCTGTTTCATAGCTTCAATTACCATCTTGTGCTTTCAGTGTTGTTCATCTTAACCTCCAAGTCATGACCTATATTTCTATCCACATGTGCCCTAGACACATAATACACTACATGTCCTCTATTGAACATCTTTTCTTGCCTCTCAAAATTGCTCCTCTTTCTTCATGCCCCACCCCAGTGAGTGGGATCATCATTCAAATAGTCTCCCATCTCCTTCCTCTTTCTCACTACCCATATTTAATAATCAGCAAGGTCATTCAATTAATCCTCAGAAATATCCCTAATCTACTGCCTCCTCTCCATCTTCACCACCACTCCCTTATTTTGTGTCCTCCTTCTTTCTTGCTTAGACTCTTGTGGGAGATCTTGCCACTGCCAGACTTGCCCCTGCAGTGCATCCCCATCTTACTGCCAAGGTGATCCCTTGCTTCAAAATCTTAGCTGCCCCCCATTGCCAGGGATGAAGGCTAAATCTTGACTGTACAAGACTTCTGTACAATGTGGTCCCAGTTCCTTCTCTAGCTTATCTTCTGCCATTCCTCACCATGTGCTGAGTCCCAGCCAATCCAAACTTCCACCCAGGTCCCAATATATGCTATTCCTTTTCATATGTTTGTGCTCCTGGAATGGCCAAGAAACTTAACAGGTATTTTCTTGTTACATGTTCTGTTCTCTGTATTCAGAATTCTTCCCGTACTCAGCCCCTCATCCTGCCCTTACTACTTATCTTATAAGTCCTTATCCAACTGTTGATCTTTTTTTCAATTTTATTGAGACATATTCACACACCATACAAACCATTCAAAGTATACAGTCAATGGCTCACAGTATCATCACATAGTTATGTGTTCATTCCCATGATCAATTTTAGAACATTTTTGTTACTCCAGAAAAGAAAAAAGAATAAAAAATAAATGACAATCTTCCCATATCCCTTGTCCCCTCCCTGCCCATTGTTAACCCACAGGGTTGGTGTGGTACCTTTGTTCCATTGATGAAAGAATATTAAAATGTAACTGTTAACTCTAGGCCATAATTTGCAATAGGTACATTTTCCCCCTTATACCTCTCTAGTATTAACTCCTTGTAATAGTGTCATACATTTGTTCTAGTTCATGAAAGAACTTTTAAATATTTTTTATATTTGTGCATTTTATCACAGTCATAGTCCACCACATGATCAACTATTGCTCTTTTGAGAAGCTTATACCACTCGCTGCCCAAGAGTTAGTATTTCCCTTACATGTGATTCTCAGTTTCCCCTTTCTCTGGGGATACTTGTTTGCATGTCAGGCTCATCTACTATATATGGACTTCTGAAGGGCTTAATCCACATGTTATTCCATTTTATATATCCAGTGTCTGGAATACAGTAAGTTTCAACAAGTGATCAAAGGATGAATAAGGAAGTTTGCAGAGAGTTTAGTATTCATATGGCTTGCTAATTTTACCAATGAGGAAATTAAGGCCCAGCAGTATTAGAGAAATTAAAGTCAAATTCTGAAGAAGGACCAAAGTGTTTCCACACTTAGTTGAATGCTCCTTCCACTATACAGCATGGTATTTTTAATTTGATGGATTTCTAAGGAAATAATCTTTAGTTGTAGGAACAACATATATCTTTATAAGACAAAGATATTCATTGTGGGGAGAAAAGGAAAGCATTTAGAAATTTCTTTGCCTAAATTATATTATTCTATTTAACCTTCGTATCAAAGGCAAAGACATATGAAGTTGATAAGAAATAAGTCGTAACTCCAATTCCAGAGAATGATTCTAATGAAAAAATGATGGCATTTTACTTAAATTTATCAGTTAGTATGGGGTAGTTTACACTTGATCTTAGCCAAAAGGTCAAAAAGCAATGGCACTGGGTAATTTAGGAAGATCCTGTCTCTTAAGCTCTAAAGTAAGTAATTGAGATTTAGAAACTTCATGGATCCCCTGGGATCAATGCTTGGCTTGAGGAACTGGCAGTGAGAGGAATAGAGAAGTATTTCTTTTGAAAGGCAGCCAAAACCACATTTCATTATTCTGGATTCCCTGTTTAAGGTGAATTTATTGAAAATATTCAGGTCTGGAAAGGAGCTATAGCTGTTTTTTTTTTTTTTAAGCCATCATGAAAATTTTAAATGCAGATAATTAAAAAGAGACCTACAGAGAAAAACCAAGGTTAATAATTTATTTTCAAAGGGAGAGGCTAAGAGTTAGGGTCTAGGTGGTAGAGTGAAATAGGTAGAATTCTGGGTATTTCTTTTGTTTAGAGTAAATGACTATAATTTAGTTGGGAAAAAAGTAAATGGCACATCTCTTTGAATAGAATATGCCTACCACACCCTACTCAATTGAAAGAAATATATGTTACATGTGTGAGATAGATTTTAGGAATTAAAAATTAATTTAGAAACACAACATTTGGAAGAATGATGAGTTTTAGTGCTGTCAGCTTAGTTGCTGGTAGAGGGCAGTGCTGGCAAACCAGCTGCTGCACGGGGGAAGAACGGAGAAAGGAAAGGAGCTGCAGGCAACCATGCTGAAGCCAGTGGAAGGGCAGACCAAGCTGAGTCTGCTGAAGAGGGTAGAAGCAGGTTTGAGTTGTTGAGAGGTGAGAGAAGAGACACCAACATGCTTCCTGCAGGAAGTAAGAAGGGTTCAGAAGCCAGCATGCTTATATTGATTATCCCTGTAAATAACTTCAGAATTTGTTGCATGCTCTACTATATAAATAGCAGAGCTTTGACGAAGTGTTAGAAAAATCAGAGTTGATTTTTCTCTCAGTTTTTTAGGGCTAAAACTCTTATTATGCGTTTCCTAAAATCATCTTTAAGAAAGATGAGTTCTGAGGCAACTTCCAGCTCCACGACTTCTTGCAGCCTGTTCTGGGCAGCCAGCCTGGCTCTACCTACACACATCTCCCAGGAGCTCAGCTTGGATTGGAAGACCACCTCTTTCTCTTTGGCCCTTCATCCCAAGGCTTCCGCTGACATCATGCTGCCCAGTAGTCCCATACCCTGCCCTTTTCATGGTCTGGAACTTAAATCCTTTTTTTCCCTACTCTCTACTCATGATCTAAATTTTTCATTTTCTTTTCACTTCTTTAGGAACTTCTTGTCTACTGTTTAAGAAACCAGCCTAGTGCTGAAAAGTTCTTTATAGAGTTGTGCTATTATGCATCCCAGAAAATGCACTGGTCTCTATAACTTGGCTTGTCCTTAATACACTAATCTAATAAGACAGTGACTCTAATAGTGGTATTTTCAGGTACCACAGGATCATGTAGGTAGGTTTTTTGAGACCAGAAATTGAGGAAATAACAGAGGGATGCAAGGTCTTCCTGAAGCATTTTTAAAGTACAGAATTCAAATAAGAATTATACTAAGATAATATGTTTGAAGAGTTTTGGGTACCTTGGATGGAAAGTCCAATGCAAATGCCAAATATTAGTGTTCCTGTCTTTATACGGTCCCAGAGCAGAAAGGCCCTGAAGAATCTGCAATTGAATAGCCTCCTCCAGGCCCTTTAGCACCTTCTAAAGATTTCATTAGTCAGGTAACAAGCCATGGTTTGCTAAAGGGATAAGTGTTTGAGAAGTGATAAAGTTTACTTGGAGAACTTCATGTTCAGTTTTATTTGAACTAAAGCAGTGAATGGACCCATAGTGCTGAGGATCCTTCTGGGCCTGTTTAAAGAGTAGCTCCAATTCCCTTCTTGAGCAGTTTTGCATGTTGGCCAGTGAATGTGATAAGTGCTGAGCTTTAATGCTGGGGCTCTGTCCCAGAACAGGGCACACAGCGAAACCCTTGCAACCTAACTCTTCCAGCACCAGCTCAAATCACATGCCTGCCATGGAGTTTTTCTTGACAACTCCAGGACCCATGGATCCTTTCTCCTTTAAACTCATATTATGCTTATTCATGTTGGGTCATTAATTTAGCCTTTCAAATATACAACCAGATGGAGAATTTTGTTCACCAGAAATTCTGAGGGTTGCCGCTGCTGCTTTAGAAAAGCAGTTAGTGTGGGGGAAGACTGCAGTTTCTAGGCTGGGGAAGAAGGTCAATCCTGTAGAACAAGGTGGGTGAAAGAAGGCTGTGAACTGGTTCTGGGAGGAAAAAAGAGGAAATAAACAGGTAACCACAGTGTGGAGGCAAGGCAACTCCAGGATGAGGGAGTGTGGGAGAGAATTTTAGTGGCTTCTCTCAATGCGGGCTTTGGGGGAGAGGGATAAATGGATCTCTAGAAATAAGCGGGAAGGTTTTTTGTGCTTGTGAGTGTGGTGCTGCATGCAAAGTTGATAGCCATTATCTAATTAGCTTTGGAGTTGTTCTAGTCTTTCTAAATAACCTGGGATTTATTCATATATATACCCATTGCGTATGTATTGAGTTCCTACTCTGAGCCAGGTGCTGTTCTAGGTCTGGAGATACAGCAGACACTCATTTGGATGGAGAGGCAGATAATAAATAATAGACAGGTTAAGTGCAAACAGATGAGATAATGTCAAATATTATGAGTGCTATGAAGATCTTGTCCAGCTTTTATGTGGGTTACATGGGCTTTTTCTCCCAAGTGGATTGGAAACTGGCTCAGGACCATGCTTTACCCATCTTGATACTCTCCAATCCTCCCACAAATTAGCCTATGCCTTTCTAAGTGCTCAATTAATACCTCAAATATATTAATAAACGCAAGAATATAATTCTGCAATGAAACTATTTTTCTTCTAGGGCTTCTTAAACTTTTTTTTGTGCCATGGACACTTTTAGCAGGTTTTTGAAACTCACAGAACCCTTCTCAGTATAATGTTTTAAATATGCATAAACAAAACCCTGAGCATTATCGTGGAAGTTAATAATGATAAACATAGTCTGTAGTCCTCTAATTTCAAATTGATAACTCCTGAGTGACATTACATGTACCCTCCATAGGAAGTTTTGCAAAGGAGGAGCTAAGCTTCAGGTATTACAGCTCTTTTTATTCCTGCAACATGGGCTAAATTTAGCACAACTGATTAAAGCAGATTATGTTCTGACATACAGGGGAAAGGGCTGCTAATGATTGCTTTGAATTCATTTATCAACCGTTGGATATAAGTTTAATTTAACTGGACAAACAGAGGTCGAGAAAGTCAATGCCAGTTCACTGGTTTGTTATTCTCCTAGCAGAGCTGTGAGGTGTGGTTCCCTAGGTTAGAACATGAGGTACACACCTGGGAGGGTAATCAACTTACTGGAAATAATTACTATTACACAGTTTAGGAGGAAGTGAGCTGCAAGGCCCAGACAGGATGGAGCTTGCCTGGAGCTAGACTACAAAGAACCCACTCAGTGGTGCCAAGACAAAGCTGCAATACCGCAGTCAGGTGAGCAGGAAATGCACACCAGGGCCCCAAGTGAGGAATGTGGAGCAGATCTCTGTGAGGGATGCAGGTCAGAAGTCTCTGCCTTTCCTGGAAGCCCGATTTATAAGGTGTCCCCTCTAAATCCCAGGTTATTCAGAAACAGTCTAGTTTTTCCTTTGATTTGTGCTGTTGAATAGTGTTTCCATTGGGGTTTCATTTGAGTGATTCAGTAACTTATAGAATAACAACAGAGTCACATACCTTAGGATTTTGACCCACAGAAAGCAATAAGAACAGGTGGTACAGTTGCTACAACCATCTACATTTTCCTTTTTATCCTTTTCTAGTGTTTTGCAGCTTATCTTCCGGATATGTCCCACAATGACCTGACTCACTCTACCCAGAGTTAATCCTATCATCTGCTTTTTCTTTATTGGTTAATGATAACACTCTTTTCCTGTTACATTGATTTAAAAACAATGAAACTTTAAAATTCTTTTTCTTCATGACTTGGTCATATTTAACCAATTATGCAAGCTTCCTTCCACTTCAAATAGCTTTTATATTTTCCTTATTCAAGAGCAGAAACTTTTGAGCAGTACATGATTACATCATTTCTAGATTTCTACCTAGGTCTGTGATTGATGTTCTATTTTGTTGTATCTTTCATGTTTCTCTCTTTAAAATCCTTCTTTCCCCACTCCCCAAGGCCCTTTCAAGGAATTTAAAAAAAACATTGCAGATGATGTTCAAGCCTCTTTATATTAATTGATTTTTCTCCTGGTTATTGTTATTTTTCTTGCTTTGCATGCCTAGTGACTTTTGATTAAATGCAAGTATTGTAGATTTTACTTTGAATATTTTTGGACTTGGTTCTGGGCGGCAATTAAGTTAGTTGCTATCAGTTTGAGCCTTTTCAAGGCTTTCTTTTAAGCATTCTCAGGCAGGTCCACAATAATAGTCTTTAGTCTATAGCTAATTTGGCACCACTACTAAGGCAATATCCTTTTAGTTCTCTCCTCAATAACCTCTGTACTGTGAGGTCTTTCCACACTGACAGGTAGGAACTGAAACTCTTCTCAGAGTTCCTGTGTGAGCTTCAAAGATTGTTTCTCTTGCTCCATTGGGGTTGTTCTTTCCCTGGCTTCAGTAGTTTTCTCATACTCTTGTCAGTACTCAGTCTGAGAAGCAATACTGCAGATTTCCAAGCTCTCTCTGTGCACCTCTCTCCTCAGTAGTACTTTACCCTACTAATTCTAGCTGTCTTGGTCTCAATTTTCACTTTGTTTCTTCTACTCAGGGTCTGTTTGGATTCAGTTTCCCTGTGGCACATTTTATGCCACCCCATGAAATGCTCTCTAGGATTGAGTGCAGGCATGAGCTGGGTCAATTATGGAAAACCTTGTTTGTTTTCCTTTTCTCAAGGATCACTGTCCTTCACCATCTATTGTCCAAAGTCTGAAAAATATTCTTTTACATATTTTGTCTAATTATTTTTTTTAGAAAAATGGTAGATAAATCCAGTCCCTGATACTCTATCATGATTGGATAACCAGAAATGAAATTCATTAGCTTTTTAATTAGGTCACATATTCATTCTAGTTGGCTGAGGGCTCCAGCCCAAGAGTTCATACCTAATTCTTGTGCGTTAAAAATCATCATGGATTTTGGATGATCTAGAATACATTATGTTTTGAAATTCACAACTGGTTTGATTTTTACTTCTACTTCATTGAAGGTGTTTTAGCAATAATAAATTCAGATTTGCTGTACTATGCAACAAACATCTTTGGAAAGAAATATAAAACAGTGAGATCAGATCAGTATAAATATACACATTTAAAAGAAATATGCAAAGTACTATATATCCACATCTCCTCTTTTTTTTTGGTTTGAATTACATTTTCGGTAGATTGTTTACTCACACTTATATGAAGTCCATACTAAATCATCTTTGGATGATTAAAAAAAAGTGTCAGTCCGTTTCCATTATAGATCTTATAATCTGGTAGATAAATAAGTGCTATACAAATTCAAGTTATAGTGATATTCATATTTTAAAGAACATATTTATCTTTTAGAATGTAAGTATCTTGAAACCAATTTTATCTCTTTGCTTGTTAAGTTGAATGACAGTTGATGAGTGAAAACCAAACTTCTACACACAGCACTTTTAACACCTCCCACCCCCATCTCAATGAATCCCACCTCTCCCCTGTCCTCAGTTCAGTAGAGGTGGTAAATATTATCCCACCCTCCAGAGCAAGAGACTCATCACAGACTCCCTGTGGCCTTCTGTGTATCAGAAATGTGGGTAACTTATGACCCCAATTGTGTTGAGGTTTCTTAGAGTTGGTGCACAGGGATTTTGAATCGGCTATAACTCATATTAAGCCATATTGCAAAGTTATGAAAACAAGACCCATTCTACAGTTAGCAGAGGATTTAAGGTGGCAATGATCCATCTCTGAAGTTTACATATCCAGATCCAGGGAGAAGTTTCTTAAAGTACAGATAAATCAAGCAGATTTTGTTCTTGCATGTTCAGACACATGCAGGAAAAAATGTACTATTCAAAGACAATGAAAAAGTAACTTTTAATGAATTTCTAAATCTTGAATCCATTGCACTTCTTTTATAATCTAACTTCAAATTGAGATATATTGAAAAATCTTTTAAATTTGGGTACAAAGCAAAAACTATTCAAGGTCTTTAATACTATTATGAACTGCAAAGCCAGTGTATGATTTCATTCTTTTTTTTATAAGGGATAGGCATTTTTTTCTCATTTGGGCTAATTTTATATGTGGGAAAAGAAATGAATCATGGATTAGCAAAAGAGTCTCATTTAGAATTCACATTTAGAATGTGAACAGTATGCCTTGATTAACACCATGGCTGATATAGATAATTGGTAACTCCAGACTCAGAGTTCAGGTCTGAAGTCCTGCCCTGTCACTCTGCATGATCTCAGTCAAGGCAATCTACTTCTGTGAGCCTGAATAGCTGCATCAGTAAAATGGGGAAGAATAAAAAGATTATTTCAGATAATTATATTATTTTTTAATGAAATCACATTTAAAGTACTTTGCACAGTGCTGACACATAACTAACACTCAATATATGGTGATTATAGTATCATTGTCATCATTTTCAAGCTTGTGTTCTCTTCAAGTATGCTGTTTGCACTAGATTTATCTGCATGCATTGATGTACAATTTGTAAATACTCCTCAATCTTTTCTGCAATTATGAATTATTTTCTAGATAGGCTCTAAAGTTCTTGACTATAGAAAGGGGCCTTCTATTTACTTTAGAATTCTCCATATAACTTATGTATAAGCATTTGTGCTGGTTTGAAATTATGTACCCCAGAAAAGCCATGTCTAAATCCTCATTCAATCGTGTGGAGATGGCCATTTCTTTCAATCCTGATTCAATGATGTAGGTTGGAATCTTTTGATTAGATTGTTTCCATGGAGATGTGACACACCCAATTGTGGGTATTAACTTTTGATTAGATGGAGGTGTGACTCCACCCATTCCAGGTGGGTTGTGATAAGTTTACTGGAATCCTTTAAAAGAGGGAACATTTTGGAGAGAGTCAGAAATGACAGAAAAGACAGAGCCTATAAAAATGACAGAAGCCTCAGAGCCAACAGAAACTTCACAGCAGAGCTGACACAGATGCAGACATATGGAGAACAGAGACACAGATGTCTGAAGATGCTGGGAGCCCAGTAGATGTTGTCATGAGATATTAAGCAGGCCAGAACCTGGAGAGAGCCAAGGGGAGCCAAGAGGTGAAAGCCAGCCCTGGAGATGTACAAATTGTACATCAATACGTGCAGATAAATCTAATACAAACTGCATACTTGAAGAGAACACAAGCTTGAAAATGATGACAATGATAATGTCACCATTTATTGAGTGTTAGTTACGTGTCGGCACTGTGCAAAGTACTTTAAATGTGATTTCATTAAAAAATAATATTAATTGTCTGAAATAATCTTTTTATTCTTCCCCATTTTACTGATACAACAGAGGCTGAAAGCAACAGAGCCAAGGAGCAATGGACCAGTGTACCTTCCCAGCTGAAAGAGATGCTTTGACACATTAGCCTTCCTTGAATTAAAGTATCTTTCCCTGGATGCCTTAGTTTGGATGTTTCCACAGGCTTAGAACTATAAACTTGTAACTTATTAAATTCCTCTTTATAAAAGCCATTCCAGTTCTGGTATATCACATTCCAACAGTTTGCAAACTAACACAGCATTGCTCAAAAGTTGTTTGCCAGGTAACTAATTGGCTACAGAAATATGTATTTATTTATTCAATATAAATACAAATATAAGCCATCTACTATATACAAAGTTAACGTACAAAATGTTATGGAGACTAGAAAGGGGTATAACATATGGTCCATACCCTCAACAAGTTTCATGTTCATTAAGTGGGAAGATAGTAAATACTTTCATATTGACTGAATCAAGATAAAAAGGAACTTCACAATTGAATCAATAATAAATGACTGACCAGTGACATAATCAACATGGTAACATAAACAGCTACTGAAAATCTCCCCTTGGAGGTTCAGCATTAAAAAAGGACAATTCTAAATTATTTAGAAATCTGGTGGAGGATATGGGAGAGAGACTGTACAAATTTGAAATTGAAGAAGTAGAAGAATATCCTGTAGGAAATTTCCATTCTGAATGGTCTGGTCCTTCCCCCCACCCCACCCTCACTCAGTCTCACAGCATGCAACAGGCAGAGAAACAGCAACAGGGACCCCTCCCAATGGGGACACAGAATACATATTCTCTCATAGTAGTGGGACAGACCTTTGCCTTTTGGAGACCTGGGGAATAGGGGAGAGCATTTCAAGGCCCAGACTAGTGAAAGACAGAGAATCTGAGAACATGTGGAAGAAGCTATGTTTCCAGTCCTAAGTCTGAAAGTCCTTCCACACCCCTGTGAGAAACAGCAGTGAGATACCTGATCCCTGCCTGGGGAAAGGCTAAAGATTGGTACAGCTGGGGATGTACTGCACTGCAAATAAAGTAGAGGATACAGACCCATATTGAGCCATATTTTGGCCAGCAAAGAAAGGGATCGAAGCTTGCAGTTTCAGCCAGATGTGAAAAGATGCAACCAGTGCTCTGAGGTCAATGAAGTCATCAAACAGTGACATCTTCTGGGCAGAAAAGAAAGTGCAAGAGAATTGAAGGACTTTCTCAGAGACTACCCAGAAAATTATTTCAGGGCTACCTGAGTGGGTCTGGACTCCCTGCGTGGGAACCTGCCCCTGATTTGGTTGAGAAACACAGAGGACCCAACTGTTAAAGTAGTGACCTAAAACAAACCCAGGTCTTGTAAGACAGTGGAAAACAGAGCACCTACTGGGAGACAGTAGACTTGTTTTACCCACAAGCAGAGACATGGCTGTGGTGCCCACCCAGTGCCTATGCCTATCCCTAAGGCAAGCCATTGTAGGTGCCTGGTTTTGGGGGGAGGTTGGGGGGCGGCAGAACAAATCTGACAACTGGCCAGTAAGAGAGACAAACAGATAGAAAACAAATCCAACCAACAGGAGAAACCTAGGCAAAAGAGATATAAAATGACATTTAGAAGAAACTAAGTGAGAAAATCACATCTTAATACCAGCAGAAAATCATGACTCAAGCCAGAAAGAATGAAGATACAGCCCAACAAAAGGAGAAAACTAATACCTTAACTGAGATTCAGAAATTGAAACAACTAATTAATGATGTTAAAACAGATCTTCTAAATCAATTCAATGAGTAGAAGGAAGATATGGGAAAAGACATGAAGGATATAAAGAAGACACAGGGTGTCCATATAGAAGAACTCAAAAGCTTGAAAAAGCAAATGGCAGAACTTATAAGAATGAAAGGCACAGTAGAAATTATGAGAAACAAAATGGAGATGTACAACAGTGGATTTGAAGAGGCAGGAGAAAGGAATAGTGAACTAAAAGACAGAACATCTGAAATTCTACACACAAAAGAACAGATAGGGGAAAAAATGGAAAAATTTGAGTAGGTTCTCAGGAAACTGAATGACAACATGAAACACATGAATATACATGTTATGGGTGTCCGAGAAGGAGAAGAGAAGGGATAAGGGGTAGAAAGAATAATGGAGAAAATAATCACTGAAAATTTCCCAACTCTTATGAATGACATAAAATAATAGGTCCAAGAAGCACAGTATACATCAAATAAAATAGATCCAAATAAACCTATGCTAAGACACTTACTAATCAGATTGTCGGGTGTCAAAGACAAAGAGAGATTTCTGAAAACAGCAAGAGAAAAGTGTTCCATCACATGAAAGGGAAGCTTGATAAGACAAAGTGTGGATCTCTCAGCAGAAACCATGATGGTGAGAAGGCAGTGGATGATATACTTAGATACTGAGACTTCTGGCAAGATGGTGAGTTCACCCCAGTCTGTGCAACAATAAGAGAGAGGGCTGAAAAATGATAGGGACAGAGTTCCAGGGTATGAATGATAAGAGAGGGTCTTCATCTTTACTTATGGAGATTCTGAATGAAAAAGTGGAGATACTGGAATGGAAAGAATGGTGTGAGTGATCTCCACCATGATTCCGGCCTACTCCAGCAGCTGGGTAGGAAGATTTTCCCTTATGGCTCCACAAGCCAGAGTTCTCAGGGGGAACTTGGAAGTGAATGGACTTATTTTCCTTACATACAAAGACCAATGAGCCAGAGTACAGTGTCGACTCCCCACCGCTGAGACAGACTGCTGCAGGCACCTGGTTTATTTTGGTAGAGAGCACAGGGCCTTCCCCCAAGGAGGAGGAAGAGATGCAGAGTGCTCCTGATCTGACAGCTGGCCAGAGAATTGTTTTGGGTCCCATATTTCTCTCCTCCCCCAAAGAGGCCTGGAGATCTCAGGCATGTGCAGACAGAGAGGTGATGCTGAGGAAGCTGCTAAACTGTGCGCTGTGACCACCTACCAGATATTTCTGTGTTGAATGTGGGTGGGGGAAATCCAAACACCCAGTTCCACAGCCCAGGTTCATCCCAAGTGAGAGTTTGGGGGTGACCAGAACCACCAAGCACATACACAGTGGGCCCTGCATGGAATTACATGAGATTCCTAATTAATTTAGCTGACACTAGAAACTGGGACAGGTGGGTCTGAGGGGAAGAGATGGCTCCAGGCCATTATCTGCTGAGAAGAAGTGGAACATGCAATCTGACAAATTGCCTATCTGCTTAGCTCTTAATAGAGCTTTAAGGCAAATTGAAATCCCCGTATGAGATTCAGGACTTTGTTTGGAAGGAAAGGACTGAGAAACCAAGTTCAAAAGGGGACTTTCAGTGCAAACCTAAATATAAAACCATAAATGCATGAAGGGAATTAACTTACAAAATAACATTAAGACATTAAGATGCCCTGTGTACAACAGAAAAGCATAAAGCACATTAAGACTCATGTAGTTATGGCTTAGTTTGATGAGCTAATGAAATCACTGGAGGGGACAGAGAATCTGAAACAACTAATTAATGATATTCATAGCAACATAAAATGTATGAAAAGACACTGGGGAGTGGGCCATGGTGGCTCAGCAGACAGAGTTCTTGCCTGCCATGTCAGAGACCTGGATTCAATTCCCGGTGCCTGCCCATGCAAAAAAACAAAACAAAACAAAAAACAAAAAAAAAAAAAACCAAAAAACACTGGAAGAGCATAGAGAATAATTTGAAAGAATTAATAGAAAAATGGCAGATCTTATAAAGACGAAAGATACTGTAGATCAAATTTAAAGTTTACTAGATGGAGCAGCTAGAAGGAAAAACATACAATTTTGGAACTGTAGCCCATACCAGACTCTGAAATCTGTTCTATAGTGATTTGTTACAATGAATTTTGAAATTTATTACTTTTTTGTATATATGCTATATTTCACAATGAAAAAAAAAGAAAACCTACATTTGCTGACATAGGTTAGATCCTTAGTATATAAATTCTTTTTCATTCTTGAATTATTAAATCTTCCTTCAAGGAGTTAGGGGTAACTTGTCTTTCCTACCAAGTTTTCTATTAATAAATAAAATGAAATACATATACTCTTGCAAATTTATATTTGAACAACAAATGATTGTAATCAAAAGCTCAGCGTAAATAGAAATAATTACTTTGGAATAATTAAGGACAATTTACAGCACCTGTATTTGGAGATTAATATGATAAAAATGAAAAAATGTATTAAACCATTATTTTAGTTGTTCAAAAAAGTATTCTAGAGATACACAACAGCAAATTTGAAGAGGCAGAAGAAAGAATAAACAAATTAGAAGGTACGACAATTGAGTTTGAAAACATAAAAGAACAAATGATAAGAAAGATGGAAAAAATGGAACTAGATTTCAAGGAAATAATAGATAACATGAAGTGCACAACTACAAGAATTATCAGTGTCCCATAAGGAGATGAGAATAGTAAAGGGATAGGAAGGCTAGTTGAAGAGATAATGGGAGAAAATTTACCAACTCTTATAAAAGACATATATTTGTAGATCAAATATAACCAACAAACCCCAAATAGAATAAATCCAAACAGGCTGACTGCAAGACACATACAAATCAGAATGTCAAATATTGAGCAGAAGCAAAAAGTCATGAAAGCAGCGAAGGAAAAGTGATTCATTTCTTATAAGGGAAACCAGAGAAGACTGAGCTTAGCCGCCATGGACATAAGAAGGCAGGTGTATGTATATTTAAGATTCTGAATGAGAATGGTTTCCAGCCAATACTTACCTTGCTAAACTGTCCTTCAAAACTGAGGGAGAAACTAAAATCTTCACTGAAAAACAAAGACTAAGAGAATTGGCCAACAAAAGACCTGAAGAATTTCTGTCAGCTAGAAAAAAAAAAAAAAAACAGGAGAGGGATGTCCGAAGAAGAGTACAGAATTAAAGAGTAATAGTAAGAGTAATTTAAAGGATTATAAGAAAGAGAGGGAAAAGAATATATAGATCATACTGAAGGATAAGATGGTAGATTCAAGGACTGCAGTTTACAGTAATAACTTTGACTCTTAATGGATTATACTTACCAATTAAAAGATACAGATTGGCAGAATGGATTAAAAATATGATCCATCTATATGCTGCTTACAAGAGAGTCGTCTTATACCTAATGATATAAATAAACTGAAAGTGAAAAGATGGAGAAAGGTGTTTTATGCAAGCTCCAACCAAAAGAAAATAGGGGTAGCTATATTAATATTAGATAAAAATTTACTTTAAATGTAAAGCTATCATAAGAAACAAAGAAGGACACTATATACTAATAAAATAGACAATTTACCAAGAAGAAGTAATAATAAAAATATTTATGCTCCTAATCTAGGAGCTCCAAGGTACACGAGGCAAATACTTTCTAAATTCAAGGGTGCAATTGACATTTCAACAATAATAGTGGGAGATTTCAATATACAACTCTCCTCTTTTGATAGAACCACCAGACAGAGGACCAATAAGGAAATAGAGAATTTAAACAATGTGATAAATGAATTAGAGTTAACTGATTTATATATCAGTAATATATATTATGTATATGAATATACAATTACACACAAAAATACCAGGATATACATTTTTCTCTAGTGCTCATGGAACATTCTTGAGGATAGATCATATGCTGGGTCGTAAACCAGGTCTTCATAAATTCAAGAAGATTGAAATTATTCAAAATACTTCCTCTGATCAGAACAGAGTTAAGTTAGAAATTAGCAATAACTAAAGAACTACAATTTTACAAATATATGGAGATTAAACAATATGCTTTTAAACAATCAGTGGGCCAAAAAAGAAATTGTTTAAGAAATTGGTAAATATCTGGAGACAAATGAAAATGAAAACACCACATATCAGAACTTATGGGATGCAGCAAAAGTGGTGCTGAGAGGAAAATGTATTGCCCTAAATCCTCCATTAAAAAAGAAGAATGAGCAATAATAGAGGACCTAACTGCTCGCCTGGAGGAACTAGAGAAAGAACTGAAAACTAAGCCCTTTATTTATTTAGGGAGTAGAAGAAGAACAATAACAAAGATCAAAGCAGAAATAAATGAACTGGAGAACAGAAAATACAAAGAATTAAAAAAACTAAAAGTTGGTTCTTTGAGAAAATCAATGCAATCAATGGACCCTTACCTAGATTAAGACAAAAAAAAAAAAAAAAAAAGAGGGTACAAATAAACAAAATTAGAAATGAGAAGGGATTCTTTACTATGGATCCTGAAGAAATTACAAAAGTCATAAGAAGACATGAACAACTATAAACCCACAAACTAGACAAAAACTTAGATGAAATGGACAGATTTTAGAAACATATGAATTACTGACTCTGTCTCAAGAAGAAATAGAAGATCTTCATAAACCAATTACAAAAGAAGAGATTCAATTATTAAAAATCTTCCTATGAAGAAAAGTCCAGGACTGGACAGCTTCACAGAGGAATTTTTTCAAACATCTCAAAAAGAACTAACACCAATTCTGCTTAAACTCTTTCAAAAATTGAGGAAAAGATATAATTATCTAACTATTTTATGAAGATAACATCACTTTAATACCAAAATCAGATAGAGACAATACAAGAAAGGAAAATTACAGACTAATTTCTGTAATGTACATAGATGCAAAAATTCTCAATAAAATTCTAGCAAATCGAATCCAATGATACATTAAAAGAATTATATTTCAAGACCATGTGGGATTTATACCAGGAATGCAAAGATGATTCAGCATAAGAAATTCAATCAATTAATGTAATACAGCATGTTAACAAATTCATCAGGAAAAATCACATAATCATATTGAGTGTTGCTGAAAAAACATTTAACAAAATTTAGCATCCTTTTCTAGCAAAAACACAAACAAAAAGCAGTGAAAGACTGAAAACATCCCCCTTAAAATTGGGAATGAGACGAGGATGCCCATTGTTACCACTATTATTCAACATTGTACCAGAAATCCTGGCTAGAGTGATTAGGCAGGTGAAAGAAATAAAGACATCTAAATAAGTAAGGAAGAAATAAAGCTTTCATTATTCACATATGTTCCTAAACATATACTTGGGAAATCCTGAGAAATCCATGACAAACCTACTTGAGTTAATAAACAAATTTAGTGTAGTGGTGGGATACAAGATAAAGGTACAAAAATCATAAACTGTTTCTATTAAAAATGACTTAGACATGGACACAATTAAGGAAAAAATTCCTTCAAAATAGCCACTGAAAGAATCAAGTATTTAAGAATAAGCTTCATGAGGGAAGTAAAGGACCTGTGCACAGAAGATTACAAAATATTTTTAAAGAAATTAAAGAAGATCTAAACAGATGGAAAGATATTCTGTGCTCATGGACTGGAGAGCTGAATATTGTTAAGATGTCAGTCCTACCAAAGTTGATCTATAGATTTAATGCAATACCAATAAAAATTCCAACAACCTATTGTGAAGACTAGGAAAAGCTTAGTTATCAAATTAATTTGGAAAGGAAAGAAACTTCAAATAACTGAAGATATTATGTAAAAGAAGAGCATAGTAGGAGGATTAACACTTTCCAACTTTAGAGCTTATTACAAAGCCACAGTCGTCAAAACAGCATGGCATTGGCACAAAGAAGTATTAATTAATGGAACTGAATCAAAAGTGTGGAGATTGACCACCAAATTTGTGGTCAATTGATCTTCACAAGGCTCCCAAATCTACTGAATTGGGTTGGAATAGTGTTTTCAATAAATGGGTTTAGGAAAATTGGATATTGATAGTCTAAAGAATGAAAGGGGACCCATATTGTACACTTTATACAAAAATTAACTCAAAGTGGATTAAAGACCTAAATACAAGAGCCAGTACTACAAAACTCCTTGAAGAAAACATAGGGAAATATCTTCAAGACACAGTAATAGGAGATAGTTTCCTGAACTTTACACCCCAAACACAAGCAACAAAAGAATAAAATAGATTAATAGGAGCTTGTCAGAATCAAAAGCTCTATATCTCAAAGGATTTTGTCAAAAAGGTGAAGAGATAGTCAAATCAATGGAAAAAAGTATTTGGAAACCATACATCAGATAAAGGTTTGATATACTGTCTACATAAAGAAATTAAACAATTCAACAGCAAAAGAATAAACAACTCAATTATAAAATGGGCAAAAGATACGAATAGACACTTTTTCTGAAGAGCAAATACAAATGGCTAAAAAGTACATGAAGAGTTGCTCATCCTTTTAGCTATAATGGAAATGCAAATTGAAACTACAATGAGATATCATCTTACACCTGTAAGAATGGCTGCTATTAAACAAACAGGAAACTACAAATGTTGAGCAGGATGTAGAGATATTAGAACACTTATTCACTGCTGGTGGGCTGTGTAATGATACATTCACTGTAGAAGAACTGTTTGGCAATTCCTCAAAAAACTGAACGTCAAGCTGCCATATGATCTGGCAATACCACTCCTTTGTATATACCCAGAAGAGCTGAAAGAAGTGATGTGAACAGACATTTGCACACTGATATTCATAGCAGCATGATTCATATTTGTTAAAAGATGGAAGCAGTCCAAGTGTCCATCAGCAGAAGAGTGGATAAACAAGATGTGGCATAAACATACAATGGAATATTATGCAGCAAAAAGATGAAATGAGGTCCTGAAGCATATGACAACATGGATGAACTCTGAGGACATAATCCTCAGTGAAATAAGCCAGACAAAAAAGAGTAGATGCTGTATAATCTCGAAATTATGACTCTGATAAAATGTCAATGTCAAGACTCAGGTGAGCCAATTGAGTGGCTCTGAATAATAGGCCAAGAAGCAGTCAGCTCCCAAACGGAAAGTCAATGAAAATTCCTCTGATATTTTTCTTAATATTATTTGGATGAAAATTTTGAGGACAGATAGGGAAGGTGGTTCTCTCTTGCCTACATTACACTCCATCCTTCCTCCTTATTCTATCCCTTCTTTCTCCTTTCTCCTTTCCTCTCTTTTCTTTCTCTTTCCCTATCCCACCTTCTCTCTTTTTACCCTCCTTCCTTTCCTAAAAGAAAAAAGAAAGATAAAGGTAATGTTGAGCCTCAGAAAAACTCTCTCACTTATAGCCCCTTAGTTGTAAAAAAAAAAAAAAAAAACAAAAACAAAAACAAAAAAATGATAATGAAATAAAAACTGCCAACAAAGAATTCTATATCTGGCAAAACTGTCCTTCAAAAATGAGGGGTAATTTAAAATATTTACAGACAGATACTGAGAGAGTTCTTGAACAAGAGACCTGCTCTACAAAGGGAATATTGCAGGCAGATAGGAAAAGACGGGTGAGAGAGGTTTGGAGAAGAGTGTAGAAATGAAGATTAGCAGGTAGGGTAACTGTGATGGCCAGGTTCTTGCGCCAACTTGGCCAGATGATAGTGCCCAGTTGTCTGGTCAAGCAAGCGCTGGCCTATCTGTTTCTGTGAGGACATTTCATGGACTTAAATCATGAGCACATTGGTTGTATCCACAGCTGATTACATCTGCAATCAGCTAAGGGGAGTGTCTTCTGCAATAAGTGACACTTAATCTAATCACCAGAGGGCTTTTAAGGAGGATTCAGAAGAAACAATGCTTTTCCTGCTTCAGCCAGCCAACCTCTCCTGAGAGTTTATTAACTACTTTCATTGGAGCTGCCAGCTCATGGCCTACCCCACAAGTCTTGGACTCTTACATCCCCTTGGTTGCATGAAACACTTTTATACATCTCATATTTACAGATATATCCTATTGGTTCTATTTCTGTAGAGAACTCTATCTAATACAGTAACTAATAGTGTTAAAATTGAGAAAAAATAAGATATGACAGATACAGTCTTAAAGAAAAATTGGTCAAAGAAAGTACAGATTTTGGGGTATTAATGCTAAGTGTTAATGGATTAAGTTCCCTAATCAAAAGTCATAGACTGGCAGAATGGATTAAAATACAGGACCCATGCATATGCTGTTTACAAAAGACTCGCTTTAGACCCAAAGACAAAAATAAGTAAATTGAAATGTTGTAAAAAAGATATTTTATGCAAACAACAACCAGAAAAGAGCAGCAATGGCTATACTAATGTCAGATAAATTAGATTTCAATGTAAAGCAATTAAAAAAGGTAAAGAAGGACACTGCATATTAATAAAAGGGACAATTAATCAGGAAAACATAACAACCATAAATATCTATGCTCGAGCTAGAGGGCCCCAAAAAAACATGAGGCAAACACCCACAACATTGGAGTGAGAAGTAGACACTCTACAGTAGTAGTTGGTGACTTCAATACACTACTATCATCGGTGGATAAAAATTCTAGACAGAGGATCAATAAGGAAATAGAAATCTTCAATAATATGATAAATGAACTAGACTTAACAAACATTTGTCTATTCTTCTCAAGTGCTCATGGATCATTCCCCAGGGTAGAACACATGGTTGGAGCACAAAGCAGATCTCAGTAAATTTAAAAATATTGAAATTGTACAAAGCACTTTCTCAGATCACAATGGAATGAAGTTGGAAGTCAATAACAGGTGGAAGTCTGAAAACTCACAAATCTATGGAGGCTAAACAACACAAACAAACAATTAGTGAATCAAGGAAAAAATTACAAGAGAAATCAGTAAATATCTTGAGACAAATGAAAATGAGAGCACAACATAACAATACGTATAGGATGCAACAAAGGCAGTGCTGTAAAGAAAATTTATTTCCATAAGCACCTAAGTTAAAAAAGATAAAAGAGAAAAAAAATCAAGGAAGTAATGGCTTACTTGGAGGATACAGAGAAAGAACAACAAACTAACCCCAAAGCTAACAGAAGGAAAGAAATAACAGAGAATAGAGCAGAAATAAAAGAGCATGAAATCAGGAAAGCAATAGAGAAAATAATAAAGCCAGAAGTCAGTTCTTTGAGAAAGTCAATAAAATAGATGAACCCTTAGCTAGGCTGACAAAGAAACAGAGAGAAATGCAAATGAATAATTTCAGAAATGGGAGGGTAGATATAACTACTGACGCCACAGAAATAAAGGAAATGAGAGGGTGCTATGGACAATTATATACTAACAAATCAGACAACTTAGACAAAATTAACAGCTTCCTAGAAAGTGAAGAGCAATCAGCATTGACTTGAGAAGAAATAGAAGACCTCAACAAACCAATCACAAGTAAGGACATTGAATCAGTCAGTAAAAGCTCCCCCAAAAGAAAAGTCCAGGACCAGATGGCTTCTGTGCTGGTTTGAAAGGAAGTATGCCCCCTAGAAAAGCCATGTTTTAATCAAAATCCCATTTCATAAAGGTAGAAAAATCCCTATTCAATACTGTATGTTTGAAACTGTAATCAGATCATCTCCCTGGATGATGTGATTTAGTCAAGAGTGGTTGTTAAACTGGATTAGGTGATGACACGCCTCCACCCATTTGGGTGGGTCTTGATTGGTTTACTGGAGTCCTATAAAAGAGGAAACATTTTGGAGAAGGAGATTCAGAGAGAGCAGAGAATGCTGCAGCACCACGAAGTAGAGAGCCCACCAGCCAGTGACCTTTGGAGATGAAGAAGGAAAACGCCTCCTGGGGAGCTTCATGAAACCAGAAGCTAGCAGATGATGCTGTGTCCGCCATGTGCCCTTCCAGCCGAGAGAGAAGCCCTGACTGTGTTCGCCATGTGCCTTCTCACTTGAGAGAGAAGCCCTGAACTTCATCGGCCTTCTTGAACCAAGGTATCTTTCCCTGGATGGATGCCTTAGATTAGACATTTCTATAGACTTGTTTTAATTGGGACATTTTCTTGGCCTTAGAATCGTAAACTAGCAACTTATTAAATTCCCCTTTTTAAAAGCCATTCCATTTCTGGTATATTGCATTCTGGCAGCTAGCAAATTAAACAGCTTCACATGTGCGTTCTACCAAACATTCAAGAAAAAATTAGCAACAAACCTGCTCAAACTCTTTAAGAGATTTGTAGAGGAGTGAAGGCTACCTAATTCATTCTATGAAGCCAACATCACCCTGATACCAAAGTTAGACAAAGATACTATATGAAAAGAAATTACAGACCAATTTCTTTTATGAATATTGATGCAAAAATCCTCAACAGAATACTTGTAAGTCAAATCCAGCAGCAAAATAAAAGCATTATACGCCATGATATTTATTTGTGCCAGGTATGTAAGGCTGGCTCACATCCACCACATCAATAAATTAAAGAGGAAAAACCACATCATTATTTCAATTGATGCAGAAAAGTCATTTGAGAAAATTCAGATCCTTTTTTTGTGAAACACTTCAAAAAATAGGAATAGAAGGAAACTTCCTCAACATGATAAAGGGAGTATAAGAAAAACCCACAGCTAGCATGACACTCAATGGGGAAAGATTGAAAGCTTTCCCTCTAAGATCAGACACAAGATGCCCATTGTCACCATTGGTATTCAACGTTGTCCTGGAAGTTCTAGCTAGAGCAATTAGGTAAGAAAAAGAAATAAAAGGCATCCAAACTGAAAATAAAGAAGTAAAGCTTTCACTATTTGAAGATGAAATGATTCTGTATGTAGAAAATCCTGAAAAATCTACAGTAAAGCTATTAGAGCTAGTGAACAAGTACAGCAAAGTGGCAGGGTACAAGCTCAGCACACAAAAATCAGAAGTGTTTTTGTACACCATCAATGAGTCATCTAAGGAGGAAATCAAGAAAAAAAACTTCCATTTGCATTAGCAACCAGAAGAATAAAATATGTAGGAATAAATTTAGCCAAGGGCATAGAAGACCTATACACAGAAAACTACAAAACTTTGCGAAAAGAAATCAAGGAAGATCTAATTAAATGGGAAAACACACTTTGTTCATGGATTGGAAGACTAAATATAGTTTAGATGTCAATTCTGCCCAAATTGATTTATAGATTCAGTGTGTTACCAATTAAAATCCCAATAACTTATTTTATAGAAATAGAAAAACCAATAATCAAATTTATTGAAAGAATAGGAAACCCCAAAAGCTAAAACTATCTTGAGAAATAAAAGCAAATAGAGGGCTCACATGACCTGACTTTAAAGCATATTATAAAGGTACCAAGGCCTAAACAGCAAGATAGGTGTACTGACTGATTGAATTGAATTGAGCGTTCGATGGTGAACCCTTACATCTATAGTCAATTGATCTTTGATAAGGCAATCAAGTCAGCTAAACTAGGACAACACAGCCTCTTCAACAAATGCTGCCTGGAAAACTGGATATCCATATCCAAAAGAATGAAAGAGGACTGTTTTAGTTTGCTAATATTGCCAGAATGCAAAATACCAGAAATGGAATGGTTAGTATACTTTGAGGAATTGAGAACATGGACACAATGGATATTTGCACACTGGTGTTTATGGTGACAGGATTAGAAAATTGCAATGGATGCAGGCAACCTAAGGCTGGATGGAGGAACTGTGGTGTATACATACAATGGACTATTGAGTGACTCTAAGAAGGAATGAAGTCATGGGGCATGCAATGAGATGAAAGAAACTTGAGGACAGTAAACTGAGTGAAATAAGCCAGAAACAGAAGGACAACTATATTATAATACCTCACTAACATGCACTATCTATAATGTACAAACTCTGAGAATTGAATTTGAGAGCAGTTTATCACATGGCTATTGTAAAGTTCCTAGATTATAAGCTCTTACAGAAGTCATGTCTGTTCTGGAGTTGTAACTGTTACTTCTAAATTCTGAGAGGCTAAACTTTTTGTGTATAAGCTGGTCACTCCCTGGAACTTCAGGTTTCTGTAGGAAACTTGAGAGACAGAGCTGGAGGTCTGCAGTTGTGAAAGTCAGCATTACCCCATATAGCAGCTGTTAAAAACACAGGAAAAGTTATTAGACTTCAATTAGAGATATGAATGAAGTTTATCTGGTTAAGACTAATAAATCAAGCTAAAGGGTAAAGGATGATATTGACAGTATTATAAAACTTCAACTTCTGTGTAAGACCAAAGGAAGGGGTGTTTATTGGATGCAAAATTTATATTTTCAATAGCACACTATCTAATTTAACTTATATAGTCAGCTTATTCAAATACCATAATTACATGGAACCATGAATAGGGAGTGACACCTTGTTGGTTTGTACTGGTTGGGATGATGCCCCAATACATGCCAGAGTAAACTGGGCAGAAGATTAAAAGTATTTGTAAAATCCACTTGAAGAACTGTGGAAAAAAGTGGAAATGCTAAATTTCTCCATTTGGGGAAGCCCTGATATTATCACTAGCAGAGAGGACTACCAATTTGGTGGGATAGGCCCTCTATCTTGGGGCTTGCTCTTATGAAACTTATTCCTGCAAAGGAGAAGCCAAGCCTACTTAGGATTATGTCTAAGAGTCATCCCCAGAGAGCCTCTTCTGTTGCTTAAATGTGGCCTCTCTTTCTAAGCCAACTCTGCAGGTGAATTCACTGCCCTCCACCATACATGGGATTTGACTCCCAGGGGTGTAAGTCTCCCTGACAATGTGGGACATGACTTCTGGGGATGAGCCTGGCCCTGGCACTGTGGGAGTAAGAAAGACTTATTGACCAAAAGGAGGAAGATAAATTAAACAAAATAGTTTCAGTTGCTGAGAAATTTCAAATAGAGTCAAGAGGTCTTCCTGGAGATTATTCTTATGAAATATCTAGATATCCCTTTTCAGTTTTTGGTGTATTGGAGTAACTAGAGGGAAATACCTGAAACTGTGAACTGTAACCCAATAGCCTTAATTCTTGAAGATGATTAAATAACTATAAGACATGAATGTGTGATCATGAAAACCTTGTGACTGACACTCCCTTTATCCAACATATAGATAGGTAAGTAAAAAAACAGACAAAAAATTAAACAATAGGGGAGTAGGAGGTTTATGGGATGTTTGGGGTTTTTTTTTTTTTTTTACTTTTAGTTTTTTTGTTTTTAGAGTAATGTAAATGTTAAAAAATCTACTGTAATGATGAATGCACAGCTTTATGATGATACTGTGAAACATTGATTCTATACTTTGGGTGATTATAGCTCAATAAAAAATCATTGAAGAAAAAAGTGATTGTTAGCTTGTTAAAAATGGGAAAAAACTTAAGCATTTCACAGTAGTAGATAAAAAGTTATGAAAAAGTGCTCAGTGTCATTAGTCAAGAGGGAAATAACATATTTAAACAACAGTGAGATGCTGGAAATTTCTACATTTTGATCTATGTGGTGATTACATAGGGGTGCAGTAGTATAAATATATATCACTGAACTTTACCGTATCTACTTTATATAAATTATTCCTCAACAACAACAAAAAAAAATGACAAATCCCCAAGCTGGAGAGTGAGGCTGGCTCTAATAAGATGAAATTTAAGAGGGATAAATATGAGGTGCTAGAGGTGAGTTCAAATTCAATTTCTAAAGCAGAGGAGAAGACAAGTGTATTGGAGCTGGTTTGAAAAGGCTTAAAGATTAAGACAACAGTAAGAGCACGGTTTGCCAGAAAAGCCAAAACAAAGGTGAAAGCATTTGCAATCATGTCATATAACGGGTAGTTGAAGAAAATGGAGATGGTTAGCTAAGGGATGACTTAGGGAAAATAAAACAACCATATAAGAATATATGAAAAACTGTTATGGAACAGAAGGATTAAACTTTTATTAAGTTTTGAATGAAACTAAAGAACAGGTATAAGACATGTGTGGAAGACACACAGAAATGAATTGTTATTCAATTCGATGAATAGCTTCCTAACCAAGTATAAATAAATGGTGTGGGCTGTCCTAGAAGGAAGTGATTTGCCACAGGATGGAGATATTCCTTGAGGTCTGGATAGCCTTTGCTGCTCTGATAGGGTACTAAAAGGAATGTTTTCCTACTCTGTTGGAATAGCAGCTTAGACCCAGAGCTGAGGACGACATGTGCTTAGTACTCCTTATACTGAAATAGCTCCCCTTGAGGTTACCAGGAATATGCAGAAAGAATTCTATAAAAATTAGTCACCTCTGCTGCTGCAGGAAGGGTGATAGAATGGCATAGAATGACCTAATCGGATTTGGGAGGAGTGCACTGATGTAGTGAGAAACTACTTCTCCATCCCCAAAGGGCAGGGGAAGAAGGTTCCTTTCTATCTCTGTAGCCAGAATGCAATGGGTAGCTCCAGGAGAACGTGACATTTATAAATTTAGTCTAAATATTTAGACTGAATTATCATAATTCAATATAAATTTAAACCCCTATAAGACATAATTGTTACTGTCTTATATAGTCAGTATTCATATATTTACTTACGTATGTACTCTTTTGCTTGTCATTCAATTTGGCATCTCTGTGTTACTATTTGTATTTGTTTTTTTTCTACCAAAAGAGTTTCTTTTAGTATTTCTTTTGATACTATTCTATTTGTGAAATATTTTCTATTTTTTTATTTGTATGAAAATGTATTTTATCTTGTCTTAATAATGAGAGGATATTTTCACTGAGTCTAGAATTTTGGCATTTTGAAGAAATTGTTGTTTTTTGGATTCCACAGCAATTCTACAGTTTTTGGATTGCAGAGCTTAGCAGTTTTATAGTTACTTGCTTGCAAGTAATGTGTCTGTTTTCCTTTGGCTGTTTTAAGATATTCTTTTCTCTTTTCCAAGATCTTTATTATTATGCACATAGGTTGAAATGGGTTTTCCTTTTATTTATCTGCTTGGGTATGTGTAAATATCTTCTTAAGAAGATATTCTTTAAAAGTACTTGTGATTTAATTTTTTTATAGTTTTGAGTAGTTCTTGACCATTATCTCCTCAAATATTTATTCAGTTATTTCTCTTCTTTCTTTATCAGATTTCATTTACTCTGTGTTGAATGTTTTCACCAGGTACCATGTATTTCTTAATTTATTTTTCTGTATTTCCTTCTTTTTTGTTTTTACATGCTTAAGTCTTTATATATTCTGCTAAACTACTTTTCTAGTCTAGTGATGTTCTCTTCATTAGTGACTAGTCTTTGGTAAAGCCCATTTATTGACTTCTAAAGTATGAACACTTTTAGCTCTAGACTTTTTATTTGATTAATTTTATACATTCTAGTTCTCTGATTAGACTTTCTACATTGTCATATATTTTCTTGAACATATTAATCACAGTTACTTTTAAGTATATATCTGATATTTCCAATATTTTTATTCCTGTTGTTTTTCTCTTTTTTTTTGGTAATTTTGTTTCCACTTCTGGAATCCATGATGATTTTTTCATTAAATTTCAGCCTTCAAGTGTGAAAAATTCTACCGATAGTTTGAGACTCTGGTTGAGTTTATCTTTCTCTAGAGACAACCTACCTTCTGGAAGGCAGATTGGCTAGGGCCAAATTACCTTCATCCACTCTGAGATTTAGCTAAGTAGAAATTGATTGTTAGTGTTTGTGAAAGCTAATATGTTTCTACTTAGCTTTATTCCTATAGTATAACCCTTCAATGGACCCACTTGAAACTTTGGATGCAATACCAGGGCACCTTCTCCTTTGGCTGTCTTAAGCTCTAGTTTTTTCTCTTTAGAAAAAACTCTGCTTAGCTTTTTGAATTTTTGGCCACCATGCATAATTCTGAAAATTTCTTGAGTTGAGAAGCTAGTTGAATGTTGATTTAAACTCTCTGAACTTCAATTTGGCAAAGGGTCATGACTCCTCAGATCCAGACTGTCTTGGTAGCTCTCTGGCTCACATGTAGTTTGTTTGAATATTCTATCCAACTTTTCTAATTGTTGTCATTAGGTCTGATATAAGCTATATCAGCAAACAGAATTTTGCCTGAGTTTTAATAACTGATAGTAACCAAAACTGACCTGAATATTTTGGATTCTGTTCCAGATGTCATTGATGAGCAGGAAAAGGAATCCAATAGAGCATAATAGAAATCAGTGATTGGAAAAAATAAAATGGTTCATATTAATATCTCACCAAGCAGAGACTTCATAAGAAACACTATATTTGAAGACATTGTATAAGGGATTCTAGAACCAAATAAAATTGGTGATCAGATAGATGGTTTATAGTGGCTCATCACAACTTTGATATGCTGTGATTTAATGCTGTGAGTTTATTCCATACTGGTATAATTAAGAAAGGTTTTAAGGAAAAGGAAATTGAATTGACTTTGAAAGATGGGAAAGGTAAGATATGGTGGAAATAGGATGACTTTGTAGATGAAGGGGGTGCCATGCACAATGGCTTAGAAATGGGATATGCTTGAAGTGTTGGGAAGAGAATAGGTAGACATTTTGGCCTGCAGATCAGTTAGTGTAGGAGATATGGCTTGAGTAGGTTATGGAGGAGGAATTCCATGTATAGTTTGGGGGAAGACTTCTTGTCAAATGTGATTGAGACAAGTTGTCAAGTAATTAATTTTAAAAAATTAGCTAATGTGAGGAATCATAAAAATGAAACCTACAGACTGAAATGTTGTTCTACTTAAAACATAAAATGTTCATTTATTTGCCATCTTCTGATATTGGACTAAAAGTATGGCTCTGCTGATTGGCGTTCAACATTGCCTTGCTTTCATAAATGTACCCTTAATACATCATTTATGGCTTTGAGTTTTAATCACTTTAAAGTAGTGCAAATAGTTAAAGAAAATTACAAAGCAAGTTGAGTGCATGTGTTTGGATTTTTACAATGTTTTCATCCATATTTTGCATTTGTTTTATATTTATTTCAAACCAATTGCAATTTGTGACCAGCTTTATGAGTTTTCCCCAACATTCAAATTAGTTGGTGTTAGAACCAGTGGTTTTCTTTAATCATAATTTATATTTAATTTATTAAAATAGTATTTTATTAAAATATATAATTACAATAAAAAGTACAACCAGCAAGCATAAAACCTCGCTGGTGATTGTGTAAGCACAGTTAAACTGTTAAACTGCAGTTAAACTGTAGATGCAATTAAGAGGAATTGATACTTTACCATATTAAAGTAGTAAAAAGAACTGAGACAAACAAGTATAAGTGATCTCAACTAAAGAGGTCCTATTTTGTTAGCTCTCTCTCCCATCACCCATTACAAACTCTCATAATTTTTTAAGGAAATCTTCCTGGTAATGACTTAATCTTGTTTATGGCCACCAAAGAATTAAATATGAGGCATAAACTGACAAAGAATTGGGGATGCCTTATTCAGACATTGTTGAATTTTTAGAATATTTATATCTATTCATCTAGACTTATTCAATATACAGTTAACATAGATGTGAAGACAGCTGATCTTAGCAGAGTGGAGGGAAGGAAATTTGACTAGACTATTGTTAAAATGATTCCTTTCTTTTCCTTTTCTTTCCCTATGGCAATAGAACCACAGTAGACATATATGGTTCTGTCAGCTGAGTAGTCATATGACTGGCCTCTGCTAGCCCCTTGCTCCTGGGCTCCATTGCTTTCAGCCTCTCCTTCTGTGAGGATTCCTAACTTTGTTTCTCAAGGGCTGGTCTTCATCTCTTGGCTTCCCTTGGGACTCTCCAAGTTCTGAATTGCTTAACTTCCCATGGCAACATCTACTAGGCTCCATGCATCTCCAAACATCTGTCTCTGTTCTCCAAGTGTCAGCATCTGTCTCAGCTCTGCTCTGAAGTCTCTGTTGGCTCTGTCATTTCTGAGTTTCTCCAAGATTTTTTTCCCCTTTTAAAGGCTCTAGTAAACTAATCAAGATCCACTTGAAATGGGGGGAATCACATCTCCATCTAGTCAAAAGGTCACACCTACAATTGGGCATGCCACATCTCTATGGCAATAATTAATCAAAGGTTTCCAACCCACAGTACTGAATCAAGATTGAAAGAAATGGCTGCCCCCCCAAGACTCAACCAGGATTAAAACGTGGCTTTTCTGGGGTACATAATATCTTCAAACCAGTACACCACTATAAACATCAGTTTGCAAATGTCTTTTCATGATCCTGCTTTCAGTTTTTCTGAGTATTTACCTAATAAAGGGAAAGCTGGATCATATGGCAATTCAGTACTTAGCTTTCTGAGGAACCATTAAACTACTTCCCAGAAAGGCTGCAGCATTCCTCCACCAACAGTGGATAAGTTTACCTCTTTCTCCACATCTGCTCTAGCACTTATCATTTTCTGTTCTTTTTTTTTTTTTTAATAATGGCCATTCTAGTAGGTGTGAGATGATATCTCATTGTGGTTTTGATTTACATTTATCTAAGAGCTAGTGAATTTGAGCGACTTTTCTTATGCTTTTGAGTCATTTGTATTCCTCTTTGAAAAAGTGTCTATTCATGTATTTTAACCATTTTTAAACTAGGCTGTTTATATTTTTGTTGTTGAGTTGTAAATTTTCTTTATATATTCTAGATATTAAACCCTTATCTGACATGTGGTTTCCAAATATTGTCTCCTATTGCATAAGCTGCTTTTTTACATTCCTGACAAACTCCTTTGATGTGCAGAAATATTCTTGTTTGAGGAGAATCTATTTCTTCTTTCATTGCATGTGCTTTGGGTATAAAGTCTAGGAAACCACCTCCTACCACAAGATCTTTAAGTTATTTCCCCACATTTTCTTCTAAAAGTATTATGGTCTTGGCGCTAATGTTTAGGTCTTTGATCCATTTTGAGTTAGTTTTTGTATAATGTGTGAGATAGGGTTCCTCTTTTATTCTTTAGAATATAAACATCCAATTTCTGAGAACCATTTGTTAAAGATGTTGCTCTGTCGTAGTTGAGTGGACTTCGCTGCCTTATCAAAAATCAATGGTCTGTAGATAAGAAAGTCTATTTCTGAACACTCAAGTCTATTAATTGATTATTATATATATTCTTAGCCACCACCACACTGTTTTGACCACTGTAGTTTATAATATGCTTTAAAGTCAGGTAATGTGAGACCTCCCACTTCATTTTTCTTTCTCAAGATAATTTTTTAGCTATTTGGGGCAAGGCACCTAAAGAATAAATCTGATTATTGATTTTTCTATTTTTGTAAAGTAAATTGTCAGGATTTTTAATTGGTATTGTTTTGAATCTATAAATCAATTTGGGTAGAACTGACATCCTAAATATATTTAGTCTTCCAATCCACAAACACAGTATGCCCTTCCATTTATTTAGGTCTTCCTTGATTTCTTTAAGTAATATTTTGTGGTTTTCTGTGTATAGGTCTTTTATGTCCTAGGTTAAATTTATTCCTAAAGATTTGGTTTTTTTGTTTGCTATTGTAAATGGAAATTTTTTTCTTGATTTCCTCCACATATTGCTCATAACTAGTGTATAGAAACATTACTGATTCTTGCATGTTTCTTGTATCCTGTTACTTTTCTGTAGCTCTAGTAGCTTTGCTGTAGATTTTTTCAAGATTTTCTACATATAGGATCATGGCATCTGCAAACAGTGAAAGCTTTACTTCTTCCTTTCCAATTTGGATGCCGTTTATTTCTTTTTCTTGCCTAATTGCTCTAGCTAGCACTTCCAGGGCAATGTTGAATATGTGGTGACAATGGGTGTCCTTGTTTTGTTCCTGTTTTTAGAGGGAAAGCTTTCAGTCTTTCTCCATTGAGTATGATGTCAGTTGTGGATTTTTTTATATTCCCTTTATCATGTTGAAGAAGTTTCCTTTTATTCCCAATCCTTTGAAATATTTTCATCCAGAAAGGACATTGAATATTGTCAAATGCCTTTTCTGCATCAATTGAGATGATCATGTGATTTTTCCCCTTTGATGTTGCAGATTACATTAATTGATTTTCTTGTATTGAACCACTCTTGCATAGCTGGAATAAAACCCAGTTGGTTATGGTGTATAATTCTTTTAATATGCTACTGGATTCAGTTTGCAAGTATTTTGTTGAGATTTTTAAATCTATATTTACTTATAGGGGTTGGCCTGTAATTTTCTTTTCTTATGGTATCTTTGTCTGGCTTTGGTATTAGAGTGATGTGGCTTCATAGAGTGAGTTAGGTAGCTTCCTCTTCTTAGAATTTTTTGAAGAATTTGAGCAGTATTGATACTAAGTCTTCCTTGAATATTTGGTAGAATTCCAATGTGGAGCCATCTGGTCCTGGGCTTTTCTTTTTTGAGAGGTTTTTTTTCCTCTTTATTTGTCATTGCTTTATTGAGGTCTTCTATTTTTTCTCATGTGAATATTGGCTTTTCATGTTTTTCTAGGAAGTTGTCCATTTCATCTCTGTGGTCCAGTTTGTTAGCACATAGTATCCTCTCATTATCTATTTATTTATGCAGGGTCAGTAATTCTGTCCCCTCTCCCATTTCTGATTGTTTTTATTTGCATCCTCTCTCTTTTTTTCTTTGTAAGCCTAGCTAAGGGTCCATCAATTTTATTGATTTTCTCAAATTACCAACATTTGGTATTGTTGATTCTCTATTGTTTTCATGTTGTCAATTTCATTTACTTCTGTTCTAATCTTTGTTCTTTCTTTCTTTCTATTTGCTTTGGGATAGTTTGCTGTTCTTTCTATAGATCCTTCAGAAGAGCAGGTAAGTCCTCAATTTTTGTTCTTCTTCTTTTAAAATATAGGTGTTTATGGGAATAATTTTCCTTCTTAGCACTGTCTTTGCTGCATCCCATAAGTTTTGATATGCTGTGTTCTCATTTTCATTTGCCTTGAGATATTTACTGATTTGTCTTGTATATTTTTCGTTGATCCACTGTTTAAGAGTTAGGTTTTTAACCACCACATATTTGTGAATTTTCCTGCCTTCTGCTTGTTATTGATTTCCAATTAAATTCTATTATGATCCAAGCAAGTGTTTTGTATAATTTCCACTTGTTCTGTGACCCAACTGGTGGTATATGCTGGAGAATGATTCATGTGCAAATGTATATCCTGCTCTTGTGGGGTGCAATGTCTGAAAAGGTCTTGTAAGTCTAGTTCATTTCTCATATTAATCAATATCTCAATTTCCTTATTGATCCTCTGTCTAGATGTTCTATCCAATGATGAGAGTGGTGAATTGAAGTCTTCAAATATTTTTGTAGAGGTGTCTACTTCTCCCTTCATTGTTGTCAGTGTTTGCCTCATGTATTTTGAGGCACTCTGATTTGGCTCATAAACATTTATGATTGTATGTCTTCCTTATGAATTGTGTCTTTTATTAATACACAGTGTCCTCCTTTTTCTCTTTTAATTGTTTTACACTTGACATCTAATTTGTTTGATATTAGTATAGCTACCCCTGCTTTTTTCTGGTTGTTGTTTGCATGAAATATCTTTTTACAACCTTTCACTTTCAACCTGTTTTCTTTTCCTAGGATCTAAAGTGAGCCTCTTACAGACAGCTTATGGATGGGTCCTGTTTTTTGAATCCATTCTGCCAATCTATTTCATTCAGTTGAGTAGTTTAATGCACTAACATTTAATGTTATTACTGTAAAGGCAGTACTTTCTTATACCAGTTTGTCTTTTGGATTTTATATGTCATGTCTTATTTTTTCTCTCTTTCTACCCTTTTAGTTACCCTTACTGAGAATCTTCATTTCTGTACTCTTCTTCAATCCTCTCTCTCCTGTCTTTTTTTATCTGCCTCTATTGCTCCCTTTCCTATCTGCAGGGCTCTGGTAGAGCAGGTCTCTTGTTCAGAAACTCTCTCAGTGTCTTTTTATTTGCAAATATTTTAAATTCAATTATTTTTGAAAGATAGTTCTGCCAGACATAGATTTCTTGTTTGATAATTTTTCTCTTTCAGTATCTTAAATATATGTTACTACTGCCTTCCTGCCTCCATGATTTTTGTTGAGAAATACACACCTCAGTCTTATTGAGCTTCACTTGTTTGTGAGGGATCTCTTATCTCTGGCTCTCTGTCTTGACATTTGAAAATCTGATTAGTAAGTGTCTTGATGTAAGTCTATTTGAATCTATTCTCTTTGGTGCATTCTGTGTTTCTTGGACATGCAATTTTATGTCTGTTATAAAAGTTGGGAAATTTGCAATTATTCTTTTCTCCATTATTCTTTCTGTCTCTTTTCCCTTCTTTCCCCCTTCTGGGAAAGCCATAACACATATATTCATGCACTTCATGCTTTTTACTCAATTCCCTGGGACCCTGTTTGTATTTTTTTCTATTTTACTCCCTATCTGTTCTTTTGTGTATAGGATTGCATATGTCTTGTCCTCTAGTTTACTAATCCTTTCTTCTGCATCTTTAAATCTTCTGTTTTATGTCTCCATTGCATTTTTCATCTCTTCTCTTGTTCCTTTAATTCCCATAATTTTGTCACTTGTTTTTGCAAGATTTGTGTTCTTCTGTATGATCACCTTTTGTCTTTATATCCTTCACCTCTTTGCCACATTATTCTTCCTTTCATTGAATTGATGTAGAAGAGCTTTTGAAAATCTTTAACTCATTGTTTCAACTCCTGTGTCTCATATTAAATGTTGCTTTATTCCTTTGACTGGGCCATATCTTTGTGCTTCCTAATATGACTTATGATTTTTTGCTGGTGTCTAGGCATCTGATTTTATTGGTTAGTTTATTCTGGAGATCATTTTCTCTGTTGCAAAGAGTTTGCTTGTTGGTTGCCTCTGTTCTCTGTTTCTTGACATTCAATTCAACTTATTCAAGACCTCCAGCATAGCTTCTGTTTAACTGATCAGAATTTTTCAGCTCTTGTTGTTCTGGTTCTTGCCTACATGGTATTTTTTTTTTTTTTGAGATTTCCTTTCTTGTGTGTGTGTGAAGTTGCTTCACCCCAGGAAAAAGTTATCTCTTCTCCCTTCCTCCTCAGGGAATGTTGATCTTCTGTTTGCTTTTTTTGTTTTGTTAGCCTCTTTTATGTTTTTAACACTCCTTTCATTTCCTCTAGCTGCTTTATTTGGAGGTCTGGCTCTGGAGAAGATAGGATCCCAGGATAGGATTGACCCCATCAGATTTTCTCAGACAAGATGGGCCCAGGACACATGAAGAGGTTGTAATCAGTGTTAAATTTCCTTGAGGATGAGACCCAGTAGAGTGACAGTCTTTCCTGTGAAGCTTTTAATTATGTGGCTTTTGTGCCCTGCCCAGAAGATGATGCTAGTTTGTCTGCTGTTCCCTACTGGTGTAAAGTGTTGTGGTGCCTTTAAGTCTCCACAGACCCTTCCCTGCCCAGGACGTGGTTGAGACAGAGGCTGAGGATGAAGGAGGACTTAAATTGCTTCTGTTTTCCAGCTTCTGATGTCTGAATTCTCTAAATAACCATCATGGCTCCTGTGCTGGGCCTTGCCCCCCCCCCTTTTTCTTTTGGCTGGGGGGCTGATATTCAACCCCTGTTCCCTGCAGGCTGGAAAAGTTGCAAGTCTTTTAGCAGCCTCCCTTTCTACCCTGCCAGGAACATGTCTGAGACAGTCTTGTCTCTGCTTTTTGTAGGTTGAAACTGCTGCAGATATCCCAAGCCTTGGGGTCTTGCCACTTGTGCTGGGCCCTACCCCCTCTTTTCTTGGGAAATATCTTTTTCACCTGATTTGTTACTTTGTCTCTCAGTCATTCCTTAATTCCACACCTGCCTGGGGCAGTGCTGAAAACTGTGAATGTCTGTTAATGGGCTGCTAAAATGGAAAAAAAAGGTGGGATGAATACCTTCTCAGAGCCCATCCTCAGTCCCCCAAGTTTGTTCTATGTACCTCTTTTTCTTGGGGCAAGCCTTTTTACAATATTCTGAGTTCACCAAACTCCAAAAACCTCTGTCTTTTCCCAACAACTCCGTCTGTTCACTGGTGGGAGAGACTTCCTGATTTCTTTCATGTTTGACTTGTAGTTTTATCTGTGCTCAGAACTTGTATGCAGCAGTTCAACTTTGTTAATCAATTCCATAATTAGAGGTTGGTTGAGCTCTCCTTTCCTTGCTCTTAGAAGTGAGGTTTTCTGTTTTCCACTAGGAAGAGACTCTGAGACAGACTGCCTTGCCAGTTAGGGAGAGGCACCAGCCTCCACAACATGGAAAAATTTACTTACAGTTCTGTGCTGTGATTGCAGCCTTCCACCCATTACAGGCTGGCTTAAGATGTGCATCATCACAGAAGTCCCCCAAACAGTTGCTCCAGACTGATCCTGGCTGTTTATTAGCTGCCCTAGAGGATGAACTTAAAATCCACACCTCCTTATGCCACCAACTTGCCCCATGTATGTGCTCTTGCATATGATTTAAAGTTTGTGAAATATTATGTGCATTATCAGGGATATATATATATAACTTTGTATGTTTATAAGGGCACAGATCCACCTTATGCCACGGTTAAAATATCTAAAGCCATTCTATTTTGTAAGACAACTTTTTGTAATTGATTGGCCTTGCCATTTAACAATGATATTATTACCTTAATAACTTATTTAAATTAAGTTAATGAGCTATATGATTGGCTAAAGCTATTATATGCTTTTTTGGTAAACCATCACAGCTCGCCTTGGAGCAAGAATAGCCAAAAGATAAAACCATCATGAGGTATTCTTTTCTTAATATATAGTTTTAACTACTTCCCAATTGCTAAGAGTATGTGGTAAAAAATCATATAATGTGGCAGAGACATATGGATGCTGCCATGTACAATGTCCTGTCCATTTGAAAGGTGAATAGGGCCATCCATGTTGTCCACAGGCTCATAGCCATCTCACAGGGGAGGCATATACTCCATGTCTGTTGGAGGCATTTTGCTATTGGAAAAGGCTATAATTTTTAGCTTAAAAATAAAACTACCCACTTCTGAGAGTAACCACGCTATATCTCATTTCCCATGAAGATGTTTCATGTAGACAGGGGCAATATGGTCTAAGGGTACTGCTTCTATTGTCAGCTATCCCATTTCATCTTGTACAGCATACCCTAATATAGGCCAGGGCTTATATACTGGTTCCCACACCAGAATAAAAATAGTGACTTGAGTCTCATTATAAGATAGTAATTGGATTTCAGTCTTAAAAGAGAACATCTTACTCCAGAATTTTTTTGTGTTGAGTTCTGCTACATCAGTGTTCTATGTAGTCCAGGTACCAGAAGCTATGGTGCAGGGAAGACCAGTAGTATCTGAAGATGGCAAGTCCATGCAAACCCAACATTGAGTTCAATTGTGGGCATGAGTTACTGCTGAAGTCCACTAGGTATTTCTAGGATACTATTGGCAAAAAGAAAGATGTTTATGGGGACCAAAGAGGGATAAATCTTCTTGATTCAGTAATATACATGCAAGAGTTCCATTGGTAAAGAGTAAGGTATCAGACAGAGGGACATTTTGGAGAGATTTTAAATAGCAAATATTCTCCCCATGTAGCTCTTAAGAGTCCTCCACCATGACATCAATCATTCTCTATACAAAAAGTGTCCATATAATTATACATAAAGTTCCTGGAGGAATAGGAGACCCAGGTTTGGTGATAAAAATCTTAACAGTCTTTTGTTTTTTCATAAATTGTGGCCATATTACAATTTTGAGGTGACTATTCCTCACAGGCTTAAAATTCCTAAATAGCATAGTTTCATAGGCCAGCACCAAGGCTAAAGGACTTCATTTTCTTCTCTGTATATGGTCTGAGGCATAAGCAACAATAAATTATTATTACCCTTTTAGGCCATAAAGCAGTTAGCCCATTTATCTGTATCCTTAGTACTTGCATCAGTCCTTCTATTAGCATTTCAATGGGAGCTGGGGCTGCAGCCCATGGTGTAGAGTTTAGGTTGGTTATGGCCTGATTAGGCTTTTAGTTCATTCTTGTAAGGATTTCTTTTCATCTTTCAGCTGTTTCTTTAAGAGGCCATTACTTCTTTCTGTAAGGCCTGGGCCTATGGGGCTATAGGCTATTTGAAAAGTTCTGATTACCTCATAGTTTATAGCCCATGCTTGGGTCATTTGTCTGGTGAAAGGGTTTCCCTGATCACTGTCTATTTGCATAGGTAGCCCATAGGGGGCACTTACCTTTTCTAGGGAGCATGTCATTGCTTGCTGAATAGCTTTCTCTGCCAGAAAAACTAACAGAAGTCCCATGGCAGTATCTATCTGGGTGAATGCATACCTTGCCCCTTCCAAGAGCAGAAGAGGGCCAATGTGGTCCACTTGCCACTGGGTCATTGGAGCCTGTGATTGGCTGATATGTCCTGTCCTATCTGGAGGAGGAATTCAGTGAGGTCATTGCAGGGAGCTCAATGTGTACTCCCATCAGATATCTATAAGTTGTTGTGTGTGATGAGTATCTGGAACTGCTGGCCTAAATGTCATATTTTAAACCCTTGGTATCCACTCTTTCAATGAAACCACTAGGCTGCTTCTTAGGTTACAGTAGTCTGGCTCTGGATTCAGGTGAGGGTGTCTGCCTCTGTGTTCCTGGGTAGTGCATTAGGAGTGTGGGCAGGGACATGATAGACAGTTACTTTTCATTGCTGGCAGGTGTCCCAGATGTCTTGCCACAATTCTTATCCCCATAGGGGGCAACCTATGACTGCCCACTTTTCTATTTTCCAGGTGGCCATCCAGGTTGTGAGGCCTTTATAAACAGCCCAGCTATTGATATGGATGGCATTCTAGTTTGCAAGCTGCTGGAATGCAATATACCAGAAACAGAATGGCTTTTAAAAAAGGGAATTTAATAAGTTTCTAGTTTACAGTTCTAAGGCTGAGAAAATGCCCCAGTTAAAGCATGTCTATAGAAGTGTCCAATCAAAGGCATCCAGGGAAAGATACCTTGATTCAAGAAGGCTGATGTAGTTCAGGGTCTCTCTCTCAAGTGAGAAGGCACATGGTGAACACAGTCAGGCCTTCTCTCTCAGCTGGTAGGGTACATGGCAAACATGGCATCATCTGCTAGTTTTCTCTCCTGGCTTCCGATTTCATGAAGCACCCCGGGAGGTGTTTTCCTTCTTCATCTCCAAAGGTCACTGGCTCATGGTCTCTCTGCTTCGTGGTGCTGCAGCGTTCTCTGCTCTCTCCAAATCTCCTTTCTCCCAAATGTTTCCTCTTTTATAGGACTCCAGAAACTTATCAAGGCCCACCCAAATGAGTAGAGACATGTCATCATCTAATCCAGTTTAACAACCACTCTTGATTTAATCTCCAGGGAGATGATCTGATTACAGTTTCAAACATACAGTACTGAATAGGGATTATTCTGCCTTTATGAAATGGAATTTAGATTAAAACATGGCTTTTCTAGGGGACATACATCCTTTCAAACCAGCACAGATGATTAGCTAGCTGATGGTACTATTGGTAATAGAACTAACCAGTAGCTGGTACTATTACCATCTATACTTCTCTTAATTTAGCCCACTGAGTGCTTTGCATAGCATGTCTTCTGCCATATGGTTGTCAGTACTGTACTGCCATTGCTGAACATCTGGAAGTCTGCCCACTAGCAGATCTATCAGTATACCAACTGGACATGGGAATTGTTCCTTTGCCCTCTATAGTAGGTAATTCAACAGCTATTTCAGGTGTGACAACTTTATCTGTTGAATCTTCTACATAAGACACTGGTCCTAAAATCTCTTGCATCTCAGCACTAAGAGGGCTGATACTGAAAATGCTGCACTGCAACAAGTAATCTTTCTACTTCGTTAAGGTACTTTATAGCTCACTGCCAGAGTGTGGCTTATGGGCCATTTCCATAATCTACCCCTGTATAGGGAGGGCAGTTCTCAGGTGATGAGACATTTCTGCATCAGACCTTCCACTTGTAGTATCCACTTTCTAAGGGGTTGTATCTTAATTCTGCCCCCTCCCTTAATTTTGACCAGAACCATAGGGTCACTTATTTAGAATGTTGCCTTTGCCACAACCCCCACCTAAAGCCAATACTAGTGCTAGCCACATCCAAACCTATTGTCCATTTTGCTCTTTCAAAAGCAGCCTTCTGGGGGTCATCCCATTCCCAAGTAAGACCTTTTCTAAGTAGCATATTACAATGGTTTTAATATTTGAGCCAAAAGAGAATGACAGGTCTCCAATATCCTAGTGTTCCTAGAAAGTCCATTAATTGCTTTGGTATATGTGGTATAAGAAAGCATGGTACCTTATAAATCACTGAAGTAGGAATTGTTTTTGTCTTACCTGACCATACAACACCCAAGAATTTGATAGAGCAGCCAGGGCCTTGTGGTTTGTCATGGTTGTTATCCACCCCTAGCTCTTGAGGTGGGATATTAAGGTTTCTAGCACCTCTTTTAGTTCAGAAAGAGAATTGCCAGTTAATATGATATCATCAATATGATGAAATAAAGTTGCAAATTTAAGTTTTTCTCAGTTGGCCAAGTCTTTTGCCACTGAGCTGTGACAAATGCACAAGATATATAGATAGCCTTGTGGGATCATGGTGAAAGTCCCCTGTTGTCCTTCTCAGGTGAAGCCAAAAGCAGATTGACTTGCTTTATCTAAGGCAATACCAAAAAAGCATTAGCTAAATCTGAAACAAAATGATAATGGCATATATTAATACCAATTTCTTGTAGTAAAGAGGCAGTGTCCAGAACTGCTCATACAGAAGTGGCATTGCTTCATTTAATTCATAGTAATTCACTGTCAAGCACCAGGTTCCATCAAGTTTCTGTGCTGGCCACACAGGGCTATTATAAGAGCTATGGGTTGGTACTAATACACCCACTCTTTCTAGTTTGTTAATGGTTAAAGAAATCTCTTGATGCCCCCCCCCCCAGGAGTTTATATTGTTTAATGGCTATAATTCTTCAAAGTTGTGGTACTTTTACAGTGGACCATTTTGCCTGCCACTTTAAAGCTTCTTTTACTACTGTACACCAGCAGTGTAATTCTCCTATGGTAGTTTGTAACATGGAGTCTAAGAGATGATCAATTCTTAATATAATTTTGGATATAGGAGAAATATGTTCAGTATATTTCCAGAGGGGACAGTCTTCCAATTTGTAAGATCAAATTATGTTATTTGGCTCTGATTGTCTTTCGCCCATACTTGTCTATGGCCAGCATGGGTCTGTTAAATCAGGCTCCATTTCCATAAATTGAAGTACATTCAGCTTCAGTGTCTACTAGAGCTAACACTCTCTGTTTGTTAGTAAGAGACCAATAAATAGGTAATTTTATGTGTGGCCTCTGATCTCAGGGGTCCCCAGCTCAAACCCAGAGGTCTTGATCCCTCTCCTATAGGATGGTAAAGGGAGCTTGCCAAGTCACCTCCAGGGACATGGAGGGCTCTTGTGCTTTGAAAGGGGATTTCTTTTCAACTTTTGGGGATTCATTTTAGTAAATCTGTTTTGAGTAATTTGTTCCATAATTTAACTAAAACAGTACTTGATTGTTTATCTGTGGTTTCTAGTTCTGCCCTTGTGGCAATTAGATTAACCCGCATTTACTTACATGAGACCAGAATATGGCTGTCATGTCTTCAGAAAGTCTTTTCCACTGTCCTCACTCCTTTTTTGGGAACTGCTCTGATTCCCCAAGATCTTTTATGGCTTGAGCAGCTCTTGAAATGGCTTGTCCCTCTAGAGGACTCAAGATATACATAAGGGAGACCTAAAAATGATTAAGAGAAGTGCAGGATGGTGTCTTTCATTCTTGCTGTAAAAGTTTCATTGTTGGTGCCCGCAAAATTCTCAGTATATATCGCATGCTTCATCCCAAGACCCCACAAAACATTTTGCAGTTCTCCATTGATTTCCAGTGGGGAGTAATGTGTGGCATATCCCTCATTGGGCCAGGCAATAGCCAGGCTAACAAAGATACTGTTTCTTCACAATATAGGGTGGCATAAGGGGGCTGGCATAGGGATGGGTGCATTGTAATGGACACAATCTTACTAATTTCTATCCCAGTTAATATTACACCCTTGGCTCCTGTATAACATAATCATGCAAGCCAATCAGGTAATGAATCCCTTGCTTTCTGCTTATAATCTTGCTTCCTGAGATCACCTAATTCAGCAGCAGCATAATCTCTCATGGTAATGTGTGAAATTTCCACTCAGGAATTGTAAACTCTGATGGTCTACCCTGTTAGGTCACTTCTATGCTATTTCTAATTTTGCTGTGGCATGGTATACCTGCAGGGGTGGCTCCTCTTCCTCACTTCTCAAACTTCTTTTTCCTCCTCCTCCTCCTCAAATGAAGAATCTATGGGGTTCCAATCTTTTGGGCCCCATCCCAGATTAGTTGGTATTATTCTTTGGACTCTAACTCAGGATAATTTTCAACCATAAGTTTCAGCATATCTACAAGCTGAAGTTTCTAATTGATCACCCACATGATTCAAGTTCTTGATTAAGGCATCTTTCATGTCTTCTTGAGTTATCTGTGAATCCCTTTTTAATTTTAACTCCTCCTCTAGATGGTGGGCTGTTGCTTTTGCCACCTGTTATGCCTCTGTGGTTATACATAAAACTTCTAAAAGGGACCAGGCTATGACCACCACTACTTGGCATTCTGTTTTCCTTTTGCTAAGATTTAGTTGTTATATCTTTTGAAAAGTAGTTAGCAACTGCAAATGGGGAGTTTTTAGGTATCCCCATCTTCTTGTGGTGGTCCCCATTCATCCAGGAAGGCAGTAACCCCTCCAAACATGGGCATTGCAGGCCAACCTGGGATTTCCTTGCTGAGTCTTCCTTCATCAGACTCAGGCCAACTGCTGCAGTGATGTCTTGTTCTCCTTGCTGGCTCACCAATTTTTCAGGCCCAGACCAAATTCATGCAAAGCATGAGCTGGTGCTGCCATGAGACCAAAAATCATGCCAAGCACAGAAGTAGGTATAAATTTATTGAGACTTATAAACAGGAAAGAGTCTCTAGAGGTGGCCAGTCCAAGGGTTAGCACCCCACAAAGTGACAGGAGTACAAGGGGTAATATTGATATGCTTTTAGAACAAAGGCATTTCAAAAAGCATGAGGACATCAGGCCTTTAGTATAATCATTAAAGGGGCTAAAACCTGGTGTTTTACCAAGATTAATGATTAAGACTAAAATGCAATCAGTCTTTTACATCTGTGTTTATATTCTTCTCCTTCTGGTGAGATTGTTCTCAACCTTTGTCCTGGTTAAAACAGTCTTGTTTTGTGCTTGGGGTTTCATTCCCATTTAGGAGGTACCCAGGGCCTGGGCTGACACTGATGCTTTGTACCTGTATTTCTTACCCTGTTCACTGGCTGAATTTTATAGGGTTTAATTGAGGGGTGGAAGGAGAGGTAGAAGGACTAGAAGGAATTTTGACAAAAGGAAGGTTTACTTTGATCATGGGTGCTTGGGTTCTTTGATGACACCCCGTATATTCTCTACCATCATGTTGGATCTTAAAGGTAGTTTCACCTTCACCTGATGCAGGTGAAGGCAAATTTTGTGGTTGACCACTTCGGATTCAGTCTTCATTTCCTGAGTTTTTGAATTGTTCTTCCAGCATCTTTCTGTTGATGTTTCTTTGCTTCTCTTGAAGGCTCTCTTGCATAGACAAGATGACTCATCTTCCATCTGTTTACTCATGACCCACATTTAGTGTATGAGAAATGTACATTTGAGATTCTGTACACAGGAATGATATTATCTTCTCAGCTACAATTCATACTCTGTTGCTTCAATCACCCTTTTGTCCTTCAGATAACTCAGGTATGAATCAGACCATGCTAGATCACTCTGTCCCTCACACTTCGAGGGACACATTTCATGTTCTTTGAATGGACTTCTCAAAATCCTTATACTAGGCTTGAGTTAGGAGAAAACACCACACTCCCACTCTACTCTTATAATGGGTATAGATGTGAACTCAGCACAGCTACAATAGACTCTAAAGATATCCTCTCTCTAATGTAAAACTCTGTTCAGCTCTCCAACTTTAACCTTTTTATGGCTTATAAAAAGACTTGAGGGTTCACTGTTGCAAGCATTTAAAAACTATTTCCTTTGCTAATTCTGCATAAGTAATATGGTGCTATGTATTTTTAATGTTGGAGTAGCTGGTAATTACATTATTAAAACTGCTGTTGAAAATGAGAAATTGTTCCATGAAATAGTTCTGTGTGAAAACCCTTTTACATTTACATTTTAGATACTTTAGCTTGCCCAGATCATAAAAAGGAAAAATATCATGCAAAGGAACATTTAAGGAATGACATTAAATATTTGGTTTTACATTTTTAATGTTTCCAAAAGCAAATTTTATGTGATTTTTGAAGTCTGTTTTCTTACTAATTTTTATATTTTATGCTTTATTTCAAGAATGAAATCTTAATTTACAACATTGTGACTTTAGGAAATAAGGTCTGGGTAGCAACTACATTGTAAATCAGGGAATGCTTATTCATCCTTTGTAGGGAAAATTCCATTGATGGTGTGCTAGTCAAGGTGGAAACAAGGAGAAGTAGCACTAACTGACACTAAAAGTTACCTCCTGGAAGACTAGTGTCTTCATGGAATACAAAGTTATTCTTCTTTGATACTCTTTTCCATAGCTGTGAAAATATTGGCTTCCACCTTATTAATTTAACCACCTTCTGCTCTCTTAAGAACATAAAATAGTGTTCTATCCTGAATGAAAAAATTGTTATTCTCAGCAACCAGTCATGTCTGGACTCTAGCATAATGAGTCAGTAGGTGGCCACCAGGGGTCAGCTCTGTAAAACTTTTGGTCTTAATTCTGTAGGCAATGGGGAATTATGGAGAGTTTTGGGGGCATGGGGGTTGACCCAGTGAAAGTCTTGTTTTAGAAAGATTACTTTGGCAACCAGAGTACGGGGAAAGAATTGTAAGGGGAAGGTCCAGAACTGGGACTGTTGCTATTATTCGAGAGTAAAGAGGGGAACAGTAGCGTCAGGTTAGAGGCTTATAAATGGAAAAGGAATTCCAGAGATATTGTTAAAAAAAAAAAAAACATTAAAACAGGACTGCATGATGGGAGGATATGGAGGAAGGAAAAAAACGAAGAACAAGTTTTCTGCTTGGAGAATGTTAATTCTGAAGATGGAAATAAAGCCACTTTGCCATTTCTCCCCTCCTCTTTATGAATAGTCCTTTACATTTAAGTGAAATTTATCAGCATTTTAAGGATATTCTTGAAAATGTCATCCGTCAAAAAAGACTTTTTGGGGACATTTAAAATTCCAGTTTCTTACAGTTTCTGGAGATTTAGGAGAAGTGTGCCAGTTGGCTCTTTTCCTTGGGTAAGAAAAAAGGAATCAGAGAAAGTTAAACATGGTTTCTACCCTTCTTTGCCAGCTTCTCATTTTTTCCTCTCCTTTATTAAACAGTAAATGTTTGCAGATATGAGGTCTTGACTTTATCTTTGTGGTTGGATGAAGGGCAAGCCAGTGGAAAATTGTGTCATAGTGCCTCAGAGATTTTTGTGTTAATGTACATGACCACATTAATTCATGCAGCTTACAATCTTACCTTAAGACAGGTATTAGTGAAAAAAGATTTTCCCCAAAATAAATACTTGCCAAATATAACTAAGGGAAGTTCCCAGTGTATTTATAACCTTAAGTTATATGATACTGCTGAATCACTTAAAACTTAAAGAAAAAAACAAATAAGCAAATAAAGGATGGAAGCCAAATGGACAAAGAACACTCTTAATGAGATTGATGTGCATTCTTTTTTCAATTGTGTTTTAAAATAATATTTTTACTACAGAAATTGTAGGTTAACAGAAAAATTATGCACAAAATAAAGTTCCCATGCAACCACTCACCCCCCATTAGCACTTTGCATGAGTGTGGTACCTTTGTTACAATTTATGAAAGAATATTATAATTGTACTATTAGCTATAGTCCACAGTTTACATTAGGTTACAGTGTTAGAGCTCAGTTTGTTGTACAGTCCTATGTTTTATCTATCAATTTTTATTCTAGTAACATATATATGACCTGAAATTTCTCCCTTCATATTTATATATATAATGCAGTGCTTTTAATTACTTTCACAATATTGTATTGCCATTACCACCATCCATTACCAAAATCTTACAATCAATCCAAACAGAAATTTTGTACATTTTAAGATTAACTCCGTATTCAAAAGCCCCAACTCAGCCCCTGGTAACCTATACTCTAGATTCTGACTCTTTGAGTTTGCTAATTCTAATTATTTTAAATCAGTGAGATCATACAATATTTGTTATTTTGTATCTGGGTTAATCTCACATAACATGATGTCTTCAAGTTCATCTGTATTGTTGCATGTATCAGAACTTCTCTCCTTTATACTGTTGAATAATATTCTATTGTATGTATATATAACATTTTATTTATTCATTCATCAGTTGATGGACACATGGGTTGCTTCCATCTTTTGGCAAGTGTGAATAATGCCATTATGGCATCGATGTACAAACATCTGAATTTCTGCTTTCAATTATTTTGGGTATACTGCTGGATTATATGGTAATTCTATACTTAGTTTCTGAGATACTGCCAAGCTGTCTTCCATATTAGCTGCACCATTTTACATTCATCAGCAATGTTCCTATTCTCAACATCCTCTCCAAAACTAGTCATTTTCTGTTTTTTTAAAATAGTAGCCATACTAGTGGGTGTGAAGTTTGTATCTCATTGTGGTTTTGATTTACATTTCTCTAATAGCTAGTGATGTTGAGTATCTTTTCATGTGCTTTTAAGCCATTTGTGTATCTTCCTTGGAGACATATCTATTCATGCTCTTTTTTTTTTGTCATTTTATTGTTGAAAACAGGATTTCTTTATTTATTCTGGAAATTAAACTCTCACCCCTTTGAAGGGGTTATCTTTCCACTTTCATGATAAAGTGTTTTGAAGCACAAAAGTTTTTAATTTTGATGAGGTCCCATTTATCTATTATTTCTTTAGTTTCTTATGTTTTTGGTTCAAAGTCAGGAAACAATTGCCTAACAGAAGATGCTGAAGATACCTTGTAACAGTTTCTTCTAGAAGTTTTATACTCCTCATTCTTTTATTTAGTCTTTGATTCATTTTTATTCAATTTTTGTATATAGTGTGAGATAGGGATCCTCCTTTGTTCTTCTGCATAGAGATATCTAGTCTGCCCCATATCATTTCTTGAGGAAACTTTTGTTTCCTAATTGAATGGACCTGGCAGCCTTGTCAAAAATCAATTGGCCTTAAGAAATGAGGGTCTATTTCTGAACTCTGAATTTGATCCCATTTGTCTACATATCTGCTCTTGTACTGGTGACATGCTGTTTTGACCACTGTAGCTTTGTAATAAGTTTTAAATTCAGGAAGTGCAAGTCCTCCAACATCAGTCTTTTGCAAGATGGTTTTGGCTATTTGGGGTCCCTTACACTTCCAAATAAAATTGATGATCGACTTTTCCATTTCTTCAAAAATGGCTGTTGGAGTTTGGATTTGTATTGTGTTGAATCTGTAAATCATTTTTGGAAGAATTGACATCTCAACAATATTTAGTCTTTCATTCCATGAGCACAGAATGTCCTTCCATTTATTTAGATCTTCTTTGATATCTTTTAACAGAGTTTTATAGTTTTCTGTATATAAGCCCTTTATATCCTTGGTTAAACTTATTACTGGATATATGATACTTTTGGTTGCTATTGTAAAGGAAATTTTTTTATTTCCTCTTCTGATTGCTTGTTGCTAGGATAAAGAAACACTGTTGATTTTTACATGTTGACCTTATTCTTCACTACTTTGCTGAATATACTTCTTAGCTCTAGCAGCTTTGTTGTAGATTTTTCAGGATTTTCTCTCTATATAGGATCATGTTATCTCAAAATAAGGAAAGTTTTACTTCTTCCTTCCAATTTAGATGAATTTTATTTTTTTTCATGCTCAATTGCTCTGGCTAGAAGTTTCAGTACAATGTTGAATAACAGTCATGATAGTGGGCATTCTTGTTTTATTCCTGATCTCAGAGGGAAAGTTCTCAATCTTTCACCATTGAGTGTCACATGATGTCTGGGTTTTTTGTATATGCCTTTTATCATGTTCAGGAAGTTTCTTTCTATTCCTATTTTTCTAAGTGTTTTTATCAAGAAAGGTTCTGGATATTGTTAGATACCTTTTATACATCACTGGAGATGATCATGTGTTCTTTCCCCTTCATTCTGTTAATGTGGTTTGTGTTACATTAATTGATTTTGTTATGTTGAGCTCTCTTGCATATCTGGGACAAAGCCCACTTGTTCATAGTGTATAATTATTTTAATGTGTTGTTGGTTTCAATTTGCTAATATTTTGTTGAGGATTTTCGTATCTATATTCATAAAAGGAATAGGTCTTAATTTTCTTTTTTTTAGTGGCTTTATCTGATTATGGTGATATTGGCCTCATCTGATGACTTAGGTAGTATTCTTTCCTCTTCAATTTTTTTGAAGAGTATGAGCATAATTGGTATTAATTCTTCTGGAATGTTTGGTAGAATTCACCTGTGAAGCCATCTGGTCCTGGGTGCATCTTTGCTTGGAGGTTTTGATGACTGATTTAATTTCTTTACTTGTAATTGCTCTGTTGAGATCTTATATTTATTCTAGAAGAACAACCCTGTATTAGGTTGTTCATGGGTTTCTACAAATTTGTCCATTTCATCTGGATTGTTTAATTTTTTGGCATACAGTTGTTCAAAGTATCTTCTCATGACCTATTTCATTTCTGAGGGGTCAGTAATACTGCACTCCCATCATTTCTGATTTTATTTATTTATATCTTCTCTCTTGTTTCCTTTGTCAATATAGCTAAAGGTTTATCAATTCGATCTTTTCAAAGAACCAACTTCTGGTTTTGTTAACACCTTCTATTGTTTTAAATTTTATTCTTAATTTAATTCATTTTTTCTCTAATCTTTATTTCTTTCCTTCTGCTTGTTTTGGGCTTAGTTTGCTCTTTTTCTAGTTCCTCCTGGATGTAGTTAGGTCTTTGATTTTCATTCTTTCTTCTTTTTTAATGTAAACATTTAGGACTGTAAATTTCCTTCTCAGCATTGCTTTTGCTGCATCCCATAAATTTAGATATGTTGTGTTCTCATTTTCATTCATCTCAAGATATTTTCTGATTTCCCTTGTGATTTCTTCTTTGACCTACTATTTGTTTAAGAGTGTGTTATTTAACTTCTGTACATTTGATTTTCCAGTTCTCTGCCTGTTACTATTTTCCATCTTCATTCCATCGTGGTTACAGAAAATGCTTTGCTTAATTTCTATCTTTTTAAATTAATTGAGACTTGTTTTGTGACCCAACATGTGGTTTATCCAGGGAATAATTCATGTGCACTTGAAAAGAATGTATATCCTGCTATTTGGGAGTGCAATGTTCTGTGTATGTCTTTTGGGTCTAGTTCATTTAAGTTCTGTTTCCTTATTGTTCCTCTGTCTAGATGTTCTATCTATTGATGAGACTGGTGTACTGAAGTTTTCATCTATTATTGTATAGGAGTCCTTCTCCTTTCAGTTTACCTCATTTTGGGGCATTGTGGTTAGCTGCATAAATATTTATGATTGTTATTTCTTCTTGGTTGTTTGACTCATTTTGTTAATGCATAGTTTCTTTCTTTGTTTCTTATAACAGGTTTTGACTTAAAGTCCATTTTGTCTGTTATCAGTATAGACATTCCAGCTCTTTTTGGGTTACTAATTCATGACTTATCTTTTTTCCACTTTTTCCACTTTCAACTTATTTATGTCTTTGTGTCTAAGGTGAGTCTCTTGTAAACAACATATAATTGCATCATGCTTTTTTATTCATTCTACCAAACTGTGTCTTTTGATGGAGGAATTTAATCCATTGACATTCAGTTTTATTACTGTACAGGCAATACTTACTTCAGCCATTTTATCTTAGGTTTTTATATGTCATCTCTCTGTCTTTGCTCTCTTTTCCTTGACTGCAGCCTCCTTATCTGTATTGTTGATCATTTGTGATGTATCTGACTGATCCCTTTCTCATTTCTGTTTCTGTATATTTAAAAAATTCTCTCTTTATCTCTGGTTACCCTGGGATTTGAATTTACACAATCCATGTCTATACCCTACTAATTTCAAAAGATATCAACTTAATTTCAATAGCATGCATGCTCTCTGCTCCCATATCCCTCCATTTCCCTTCTTTGTATTGTTTTCTTTTCCACATTATCTCTTTATTTTGCATGTCCATTATCAAGAAATGTGACCTTTTCTTATTCAATCTGACTTTTATAGGAATTGAAGTGTAAAGTTCCATATTGAGGATTCAGTAGTATTGAGTTTTTGCATTTACAATTTTGGTAACCTTTACTGAAGATGTTCACTTCTTCAAATTATTCCAAGTCATTCACTCCTCTTTCCCTTTCAATCCAAAGAAACTCCTTTAGTAAGTCTTGTACAGCATGTCTTTTGTTGATAGACTCTCTCAGGTTTTGTTTATCAGTTAATATTTTAAATTCTCCCTCATTTCTGAAGGACAGTTCTGCCAGATAAAGAATTTTGGGCTGTTGGGTTTTCTGTTTTAGTACCTTAAATGTATCGTGTTATCACTTTCTTTCCCTCATGGTTTGTAATGAGAAGTAAGCAGTGATTGTTATTGAGGGTTCCTTATATGTAATGAATCACATTTCTTTCGCTGCTTTAAGAATTCTCTCTTTATCTTTGGCATTTGACATTCTGATTAGTGTATAGTAGAAATATTAGGGGTTATCTGTTTGTTGTATGTTGGGCTTCTTGGACATTATATTTCTGTCTTTCATAAGAGTTTGGATATGTATGTTACATATCACCCATGATATGTATGTTTGCATACTTCATGCTACCACTCAAATCCCTGATACATTTCTCAATTTTTTCTATTGTTTTCTCTCTCTGTTCTTCTTACTGTTTGGTTTTGATTGTCTGTTCTTCTAGTTCACTGATTATTTCTTCTGCCTGTTCACATCTGCTGTTGTATGTCTATAGTGCATTTTTAATCTCCATTATTGTCCCTTTCATCCCTATAATTTCTATTATGTCTTCTTTTAAACTTTTACATTCTTTTTTATGGTCACACATTGACTTCTTAATAGCCATTAACTTTATATCTATATTTTCTTTCATCTCCTTAAATTGACTTTGGAGATGTTTTTGAGCTTTTTTTGATTAATTATTCTAAATTTTGTGTCTCCTGTGAAGTTTCAGTTTGTTCCCCTGACTAAGTCATATTTCCCATTCCTCAGTATGGCTTGAAATTTTTGCTGATGTCTGACATCTGGTTATTTTGATTTGTTAACTCTGAAGGCCTGTTTCTTCCTCTTGCCTTGGGTTTTATTGTTGATTGGCTTTGTGTTAAGGCTCTTCTTTAATGCTTTGTTCATTAATGTAAAGTAGCCTACATTAATGGTTCAAAATTTCTCAGCTCTTCTGCATATGATTCTTGCCCTGTTTTTATTTTTTTCTCCCACATTTAGTTCCCCTTTTCATTATACTTTTCAGTTCTAGAATCTGTCCTGTTTTACAGCAGTTTAGTTTCTCCCTCTCTTTTTTTTCCCTTGAAGTTTTTCTTCCTCCAGGTTTTCCTCCTTAAGGTATGGCATCCCTCCCCAGGGAGCTAGATGGAGTCACTCCAGAAAGTTTCATTTTGTATTTAGATCTTCCAACAAACAAATTGTGGATTGAGTGTATGTACCTCTTGTAAAAGTTCTGCAATGGTCTCTTTTCCCCCTGGGGGCACTTTTGTGTGGCACTACTCAACTGTTTGCATCCCACCCTGGGTTTCTGCAGATTGTGGTCCCTGGGTCTGTATATGCATAGGGCTCTATGGTCTGCATCTGTGGAGGAGGGACCTGGGATGTGCTGTGTGACTCTTAAGCTCTGAGGGACTGAATGAGGGGGATGATCTGGAGTGGTGCATCCTAGGTGTAAATCTTTTAACTGATTTTCTTTTTTTTTTCTTTTTCTTTGACTCAGTGTTTGTGGAGTACTTTTCCAGGCTCCATCATACTCCACAGTTCCAAGTAAGTGGAATTTGTCCTTTTATTAGGTGATTCTGAGGGGACTTTTCCAGGGAATGTCTTACTTCACCATATTGATGATGTCACTCCCCCTGGTTTTCAATTTTTATTTCTCACTGTGTTTTGGCCTTTATTTTTCTTTTTCTCTATACTTCCATTGCCTTGGTTAAAGTAAAAATGGAAAAATTTAAAAACTAAAATAAATACAATAGGGTTTTGAGGTTTTGCCATTAGGAAACTGAATTGCTAGCTTTGATATAACAAAGCGCATCATATTTGATCTTCCAAATTATGTAATTAATTTCAGCAACAGGTTCTCAGAATAAAGAATCTTAAAAGCTAAATGAGTCTGGTGTTCTAGTTTTTTAGTTGCAAGAGTGCAATATACCAGAAACAGAATGGCTTTTAAAAAGAGGAACTTATTAAGTTGTAATTTTACAGTTCTAAGGCCATTAGAATGACCAAAGTAAAGCAAGTCTATAAAAATGCCCAATCTAAGGCATCCAGGGAAAGATACCTTGGTTCAAAAAGGCTGATGAAGTTCAAGATTTCTCTCTCAATTGGAATGGCACATGGAGAACATGGTGACACCTGCTGTCTTCCTCTCCAGGGTTCTTGTTTCATGAAGCTCCCCCAGGGGCATTCTCCTTCTTTATCTCCCAAGGTCACTGGCTGATGGACTCTGCCATGACTCCTTTGCTCTTTTGTCATCCTGAAGCTTTCTCCAAAATGCAACCTCGTTAAAGAATTCCAGCAAACTAATTAAGCCCACCTGGAATGGGTGGAATCACATCTCCCTCTAATCCAATGTTAATACCCATAATTGGGTGAGTCACATCTCCATGGAGGTAACCTAATCAAGTTTCCAAAATACAGTATTAAATAGGGTTTAAAAGAAACAGCTTCCTCCCTGAGATTGGATTAAGATTCAGGCATGGCTTTTCTAGGGTACATAAATTCTTTCAAACCAGCACAATCTGGTTTCTCCATTGCTGCTTCTTGTAGCAATGAAGACAACCACTGACCCACCTTGGGTTGTCTGCATTGCTCTTTGTTACTACTTAAAGTTCTTAAAAGGATCATTCTGTCCTTTTATCCCTTTCTTTGACCAATAGAGAAAGGCAATTTTTTCTTCTTATAGTCTCAAAATATATTCAGAATCTTATGACTTTTCACCATCCCACTGTTACTACCCTTGACCAGTCACCTGGATCTCTCACTTTGATTGCTGTACTTGCCTCTGATTGGTTCCCTGCATCTACCATTGTCCCTCCCACCTCCACCTAGAGTCTATTTCTCAGCATTAAAGTTAGTGATCCTGCCTGTCCATTCATGTCACTCCCTGGCTGAAAACTTTGCAATGGCTCCCAATTTCACTCTGAATACAAGCAAAGTTCTTATAAAGACCTAGAAAGTGTTTACTACTCTGACCTCATCTCATCTGGCTCACCCCTCATTCACTGCACTTTACTGCAGAACACTTGCCTGGAGCACTCCAGGCACAGTGAAATATCTCATTTCCTTTTAGTCTTGTTTTAATGCTTCCTTCTCACTGGGGATAACCTGGCTGTCCTTGTTTAAGATGCAAACTACTTCCCCACCATCCTTGATGTCCCTTATCCTATTCCAGTTTTCCCCATAGCGTTTATGTATACATTTCTAATGTACAGAAGCAATGTACTTATTTTGTTTGCTTTTTTTTTTTGTATGCTGTATGGCATAGTCACATTTCATTCTTTTTCCATGTGAATATCCCCTTATTGCAGCACCATTTGCTGAATTTTTGTTTATTGTTTTTTTGTTGGTTGTTTGTTTGGGAGGTGCATGGGCCAGGAATCGAATCCAGGTCTCCCACATGGCAGGCGAAAATTTTACTACTGAACTGCCATCACACTGCCTTGTTTGCTTTTAACGATCTGTTTCTCTCCCTCTGCTCCACTGGAATGCAAACTCCATGTGGCATTGGGTCTTCATCTATTTTATTAACAGATATATCATAAATGCACAGAATGGGGCCAAAAACAGTGCCTGGAAAGAATGGTAGGCACTCAATACTGAAAGAATGTATTTTTCCTTCAGAAATTATATTTTTTAACTGGTGAAACTGAGTAGGGTGTAAGAATTGGATGTTGATATGTACTAGTATTACTTTTAAGATTTTGAAGGTTATATTGAGGTTATGTAGGAGAATGTTCTTGTCTATTGGAAATAAACACTAATATATTTGGGGGTGATGGGGTATCAGTTAACAATGTACTCACAAATAGTTTAGAAAAAAAACACTTGCACTTTTCTTGCAATTTTCTCTGTGTTTGACATTATTTTATAATATCTATTTATTATGTTGCGGTGAGGTGGGGGTGGAAGAAATAGGTGGTAGGCAGAGAAGGAAAGAAGATGTCATACAGCAGAATTACTTGAAGTCCTAGCAATACAGTTATCTTTGTTTTATCGCTCAGTTTCTGGGTAGGGGAATTTTTCATAGAGCTGCTTAAACTGAAGTCTTTCAATTTTTCCACAGCATTGTCAGCTACCCAGAGAACCTAGAACTCCCAGGGCTGGGCCAATATAGGTTCACATGTAACCTCATCTGTGCTGGAACCAGCACTTTTGCCCTTCTCTCCATCACAGTGTTGTGTCTGAGCCACTAAGAGACCCTTTCTTATGATTATTTTAGGTTCTTCTCGGTTACCTTCTTTCTTACTCTAAGGCTCTCTGACTATCTCTCAGAAAACACCAGGAACACTTCTTCCTCCTGATCTTTGTCCTAGAATGATCTCCCCCTGATGTCAATATGACTAACTCCCTTACTTCGTTTAGGACTTAATTGACATGCTGTTTCTTATATTGATCATTAATGCTTCCCCCCATCTTCTTAGTTGCTTTATTTTCTTCACAGCATTATCACCTTTAACGTATTATATTATTTACGTGTTTATTTTGTTTCCCGTGGCTAGAATATAAGCTCTAAGAGGGCAGGGCATTTTTTTTTCTGGTTTATGACTCACTGTTTTTGTTTCCTAGCCTTTTCTAGAAAGTACCATGAAATGGGTTGGGCTCAAATAATGGGAATTTATTCACTTACAGTTAGAATCCAGGAAAATGTCCATATCGGGCATCATCAGGTGAGGTTTACTCTCTACGGTGATCCTTGGCTTTTTTGCCACATGCAGGGCACATGGCAGCATCTGCCTATCTCTCCCTTCTCTTCCAGGTTTTGTTTCTTTCAGTTTTGCTTCTGTGGCTTTCTTTCTCACTCTCTTTATTCATTCCATTTACAAAGGATGCCAGCAATAGGATTAAATCACATCCTGAATGGGGTAGGTCACTCTGTAACTGAAGTAATCTGATTCAAAGGTCCTACCTCCGATGGGCTCAAACTCACAGGAATGGATTAGATGTAAGAATTTTTCTGGGGTAAATATAGCTTCAAATCACACACATATATGCTCAGCAAGTAGATCAGTACTTAGCATACCCTAAGCGTGAAGTAAATATCTGTGAATGAATTGAATGATTAAATTTGTAATTGTGGATAGAATTTAAGGAATTGTAGTATGTGCATTGGGGAATGGGTGAGACTGACATCAAACTGTCACATTCTAGGCCTTAGCTGCAACCAGCCAGAAGCCCTGCATTTAATAATAAATAAAAAACATCTTGCATTCACCAAAATAGCAATATATTTTTTAGTCCTGACAAAGATTGGGAAATTGTCTGGGGTAGGTGATCCTCATTGTGGTGGTTTGAAAGGAAGTATGCCCCCTAGAAAAGCCATGTTTTAATCAAAATCCCATTTCATAAAGGTAGAATGATGCTTATTCAATACTGTATGTTTGAAACTGTAATCAGATCATCTCCCTGGATGATGTGATTTAGTCAAGAGTGGTTGTTAAACTGGATTAGGTGATGACATGTCTTCACCCATTTGGGTGGTTCTTTATTGGTTTACTGGAATCCTATAAAAGAGGAAACATTTGGGAGAATGGGAGATTTGGAGAGAGCGGAGAATGCTGCAGCACCACAAAGCAGAGAGTCCACCAGCCAGCAACCTTTGGAGATGAAGAAGGAAAACGCCTCCCGGGGAGCTTCATGAAACAGGAAGCTAAGAGAGAAAGCTAGCAGATGACACCGTGCTCGCCATGTGCCCTTCTAGGTGAGAGAGAAGCCCTGACTGTGTTCACCATGTACCTTCTCACTTGAGAGAGAAACCCTGAACTTCATCAGCCTTCTTGAACCAAGGTATCTTTCCCTGGATGGATGCCTTCGGTTGGACATTTCTATAGACTTGTTTTATTTGGGACATTTCCTCAGCCTTAGAATTGTAAACTAGCAAGTTATTAAATTCCCCTTTTTAAAAGCTATTCTGTTTCTGGTATATTGCATTCTGGCAGCTAGCAAACTAGAACACTCATGGAAAACTTTAGTCTTTCTTGATCCAAGTATGCAATAGTTTCTATATACATAGGTTGAAACAGAGATATTTGTGTTTCTGATATCGAAGGAAGAAAAACTGTTTTCTTGACAGACTCTAAAGACAGTTATTTCCCAAAATTTAATCATTGGAAATGACATTAATTTTGTTCATGAATCTGAAATTTGGGCAAAATATGATAGAGATAGTTTGTCTGTTTTTTATTTGGTGGCAGCTTGAAGTACGGGGCCTAGAATTATCTGCAGACTTGCTCCCTCATGTGTCTGATAGTTCATGATGGCTGTTCGCTGAGAATCTAACTGGACTTATTACTGAACATCTATACATGAGCCTCTCTATGTGGCCTGGGCTTCCTTACAGCATGGTTACTGGGTTCCAAGGATAAGCAGAGATAGAAAGATGGAAGCCACAATTCTTTTATGACAACCTCAGAAGTCACACAAGCTTCACTTCTGCCACATTCTGTCATTCAGGCAGTCACAAATCACAAAAGCCTCCCGAGTTTCAAGGGAAAAAGAAAGAGACGTCTTCCCCTCTTGATGGGAAAGTGGCAAGTTCTAGAAGAGCATGTGTGACCAAAAATCTTGCTATGGCCATTTTTAGGTTATATAATTTCTACAGTCAGTCCTCTGTAACAATTTAAATCCCTCAAACATGCAAAATACACCCAGTCTGCTTTCAGACTTCTAAAATCTCATCTATTTCAGCATCAGATTCAAGCTTGAGGTTTTGAATCTCATTATCCAAAATGGGTCCAGGAGTTGATGAGTCTCTGGGTGTAGATCATCAGGCACATCTCCTTGAGTCAATTTTCTTTTGGTCCGAAGATCTGTGAATCAAAAGAGAAATCATCTGCCCCTACGTAATTGACAAAGAATGGTAAACAAGCATAGGATGACTACTGTGCATATGTTCCCATTCATAAAAGGGAAATGGGAAGCATGCAGTAGTGATGGGTCCATAGAGATTTAGAAATCCAGCTGGATATATATATATATGTTGTTAATTCCTTGGTTAATTCTCGGTACTACTTCCTGGGAATGATTCACCATAATTCTTGGTTCTACCTTGAGACATTTAGTTCCATTAAATTATCCTTCCTTTTCTATAAAATGTCACCCATTTTAAAGATAAGTAATTATTTAATCTGCTTTCTGGCTAGAAATGTCCAAGGCTCTGTGGCCACTTTTCATTTTTCACTTTCTCTGTTCCTTTCTATTCAAAATGATATACTTCTTTAAAAATGTGTGGGTTTGTTATGAATCAATTTGTAATTCACTCTATTAGATGAGTGGTTCCCAATGGGAGGCAAATTTACCTCCAGGGGATAACTGTTAATGTCTAGAGACATTTTTGGTTGTCACAACTTCAGAGTTGTTACTAGACAGGGATATTGCTGAGCATCCAACAATTCAATGGATAATACTCCACAACAAAGAATTATCTGTCCCAAAATATTAATGATGTGAGGTTGAGAAACCCTGCATTAGACAAAATCCTTTCCCTGTAATCTCATTAAAATAATCCCTGTTTTTTTGCCTTGGGCTTTCAGTGAGGCAGTCCATCTTGAAATGTTCAATGCTAAATTTCAGTTGCAACAGTCAGAGGGAAGAGAAAAGTTGTAATTTTTATAGCCAAATGAAAAAATTGTCCTGACCAATGCAATTAAATAGCCTTCTGAAATTTTATCTGCTTTTATCAAAAAGAAAGGAACTAGGTGGCCTTTGCAGCTAATGGGTAACATGCAACATATGCTGTGGTTATAAACTAGAGCATTTTGTGGAATTACAAGTTCAGTTTTGGCAGCATGTTTTAAAAGAATAAAATAACTAGGAACACTCATGCTTGTGGTAAAGTGATCTATAAACAATTATATTATGTAAAAACAGAAACTATAAAATGAGTTCTACAATTAGGGTAGTTCTAGAAGCACATGTCTTTATATCATATGTGGCCAAAAACGCTTAAACTCATGGAGAAAAGTAAAAAGTAGAAAGATTTCAATTTGGGAGAGAATATGGTGAGAAAACAAGCAAGGAAAATGTTGTAGTTACTTATTGGTGTATAACTATCAAAATTTGATAGCTTAAAAATAGCTCTTTCTTCCTTTCTCTCTCTCTCCCTCTCCCCTTCTCTCCTTCCTTCCCTCCCTTCGTTCATTCCTTCTTCCTTTCTTCCTCTCAATAAAGTAGATCATAAATTTGGAAATGGTTCCCCATCATAATCCAGGGTGCTCAGATTGGAGCATCCACTTCCAACATGGGCCTTTTATTCACAGATTTGGTGTCTCTGTGCTCCTTGACCTTTCTTTTTCTCTTTCCACACATCGTCTCACTCTGCAGGGCCCCTACAGGGGACTTATGGCTCTCGCAGCAAGGTGATCTCGGGATCGTCAGATGTTTAATATGGTGGTTTAGGGCTCCCAGAGAATGTGTTTCAATAGACATGGGCAGAAGACATGATCCAGCCTCAGAAGTCCCAGTATGTCACTTATACCATAGATCAGGCAAATCACTAAGGTAAGTCAAGATTCAGTGGAAGAAGTAGCAAAGAATTTGTGGCCAGTAGTCTATCTTTTGACCACAAATTATTTACATTCCTCCCAAATGCATGATACCTTCACATATTCCATTGTCTCCTAATCTTATTTTTTATTGGCATTGGCTTGAAGCCTGTGATCTGATCATCTGAATTGGGTCTAGTTAGTGCATAAGCTCCTCAGGTAAAGTTCTATGAGTACAATTCCTTTCAATCTATAGACCTGCTGAATGAAAGAGACAAGTTATTTGCAACATGCTCCCCCCAATCCCTTCCTTGGTGACCCAACATAAATTGGTAAAACAAACACAGGATAACTTCAATAGTCACTCAGGTTCAAAAAGGGGAACATCAGAACCCACATAAGCAGTCATTGGTACTTAGCAATTTTAACATTGAACTGGGCACATGTTGTTGCCACTTCCTTGACTACGGCACAGTCCTGTTACCTGAAAATGGTTCTTTGTGGCTCTTTGCTCTGCCTTCTGGACTCATCCTCCCTTTCTCATAAGAAATGGTTCATGTTTGCAGCTGAGTATTTTCTCACCCTGTTTTCTTTTAAAGAGAAATTCAAAAGATCAAAGTCTTTTCATTTTGTAATTTCTCTGTCATTTTCTGTTCAAGCTAATATAATTCCTTTAAAAACTTTGTGAGTTCATGTGTATCAAATTATAAGCCACTCCATTAGTCCAAAACCACACACATTTCTTTCCAAGATATTTCCACCCCCCTTTTTTGAGTCCCTATTTTCAATTCTTTTTTGTATGTACATAGAAGTGAAATTACTAGGTCATACGGTAATTCTGTGTTTAGCTCGAGAAGCCACCAAACTGTTGACTGCAACATTTTACATTGCTACCAACAAAGCACAAGGGTTCCAATATCTCTGCATCCTTGCAAACACCTGTTGTTGTCTGTGTGTGTGTGTGTGTGTGTGTGTGTGTGTGTGTATGATAATAGCCATCCTAGTAGGTATGAAGTGGTATCTGATTGTGGGTATTTTTAAAATATATATTTTTATTGAAAAATTTTCACACACATATATTTCATACATGGTATGCAATCAGTGGTTCATAATATCATCACATAGCTGTGTATTCATCAAAAAATGTATGATCATTTTTTTAAACACTTACATCACTCCAGAAAAAGAAATAAAAAGAAAAAATTCATACATACCATTCTCTTTACCCCTCCCTCTCATTGATCACTAGTATTTTCTCTACCCAATTTATTTTATCTTTTGTCCCCATTTTTTGTTTTTTTAAACATTTTTATTAATTAAAAAAATTAACAAACAAAAACATTATCATTCCATTCTACATATACAATCAGTAATTCTTAATATCATCACATAGTTGCATATTCATCATTTCTTAGTACATTTGCATCGATTTAGAAAAAGAAATAAAAAGACAACAGAAAAAGAAATAAAATGATAATAGAGAAAAAAAGACTATACATACCATACCTCTTACCCCTCACTTTCATTTACCACTAGCATTTCAAACTGAATTTATTTTAACATTTGTTCCCCCTATTTATTTATTTTTATTCCATGTTCTACTCTGCTGTTGATATAGTAGCTAAAAGGAGCATCAGACATAAGGTTTTCACATTCACAGAGTCTCATTGTGAAAGCTATATCATTGTTCAATCGTCATCAAGAAACATGGCTACTGGAACACAGCACTACATTTTCAGGCAGTTCCCTCCAGCTTCTCCACTACATCATGAACAACAAGGTGATCTCTACTTAATGTGTGAGAATAACCTCCAGGATAACCTCTCGACTCTGTTTGGAATCTCTCAGCCATTGACACTTTGTCTCATTTTACTCTTCCCCCTTTTGGTTGAGAAGTTTCTCTCAATCCCTTGATGTTAATTCTCAGCTCATTCTAGGGTTTTTCTCGTCCTTTGATGCTGAGTCTCAGCTCATTCCAGGATCTTTGTCCCATGTTGCCAGGAAGGTCCACACCCCTGGGAGTCATGTCCCACACAGAGAGGGGGAGGGTGGTGAGACTGCTAATCATATTGGCTGGAAAGAGAGGCCACATCTGAGCAACAAAAGAGGGCTCTCTTGGGGGTGACTGTTAGGCCTAAATTTTAAGTAGATTTGACCTATCCTTTGTGGGGTTAAGTTTCATGTGAACAAACCCCAAGACTGGGGGCTCAGCCCATAGCTTTGGTTGTCCACACTGCTTGTGAGAATATCAAGAATTCAACTTGGGGAAGTTGAATTTCTCCCCACTCTCACCATTCCCTGAAGGGGGCTTGCAAATACTTTTCCAGTCACTGATCAAATCATTCTGGACAAACCAACAAAATCTCATGTGCTACCTGAGATTCCAAGTACTTATGACATTCAATCAAACTATCTACATGAGTTATATTAGGAAATGCTCAAATCAAAATCTAAATTTTGTAACAAATAAATATTTTTTGCTTTAGTCTCACACATAAGGTGACATTTAAAATATTAATTATCATCTATTTTCAGCACCCTGCAATAATGACATTCCTTTGTTCTTCCTCATGCAAAAACATTTTAAAAATTTGTACATTGTACATTTCACTATTATTATACACTCTAGGCATTCCTAGATTATACCATCTTGATCTTTAACATCTATCTTTCTTTTTGATTTCATTTATGTCCCCAGCCCTCCTCCCTCTATCATTCTCACATGCAGCTTTATTCAGTGTTTTAAATAATTACATTACAGTTAGGTAGTATTGTGCTGTCTATTTCTGAGTTTTTGTATCCAGTCCTGTTGAACAGTCTGTATCCCTTCAGCTCCAATTACCCACTATCTTACCCTATTTCTATCTCCTGATGGTCTCTGTTACCAAGGAAATATTCCAAGTTTATTCACTAATGTCAGTTCATATCAGTGAGACCATACAGTATTTGTCCTTTAGTTTTTGGCTAGTCTCACTCAGCATAATGTTCTCAAGGTCCATCCATGTTGTTACATACTTCATAAGTTTATTCTGTCTTAGAGCTGCATAATATTCCATCGTATGTATATACCACAGTTTAGCCACTCATCTGTTGATGGACATTTTGGCTGTTTCCATCTCCTTACAATTGTAAATAATGCTGCTATAAACATTGGTGTGCAAATGTCCGTTTGTGTCTTTGCCCTTAAGTCCTTTGAGTAGATACCTAGCAATAGTATTGCTGGGTCATATGGCAATTCTGTATTCATGTTTTTGAGGAACCGCCAAACTGCCTTCCACAGTGGTTGCACCATTTGACATTCCCACCAACAGTGAATAAGTGTGCCTCTTTCTCCACATCCTCTCCAGCACTTGTCATTTTCTGTTTTGTTGATAATGGCCATTTTGATGGGTGTGAGATGATATCTCATTGTGGTTTTGATTTGCATGTCTCTAATGGCCAGGGACGTTGAGCATCTCTTCATGTGCTTTTGGCCATTTGTATTTCCTCTTCTGAGAAGTGTCTGTTCAAGTCTTTTTCCCATTATGTAATTGGATTGGCTGTCTTTTTGTTGTTGAGTTGAACAATCTCTTTATAAATTCTGGATACTAGACCTTTATCTGACATGTCGTTTCCAAATATTGTCTCCCATTGTGTAGGCTGTCTTTCTACTTTCTTGATGAAGTTTTTTGATGCACAAAAGTGTTTAATTTTGAGGAGCTCCCATTTCTTTCTTTCTTTCTTCAGTGCTCTTGCTTTAGGTATAAGGTCCATAAAACTGCCTCCAATTATAAGATTCATAAGATATCTCCCTACATTTTCCTCTAACTGTTTTATGGTCTTAGACCTAATGTTTAGATCTTTGATCCATTTTGAGTTAACTTTTGTATAGGGTGTGAGATACAGGTCCTCTTTCATTCTTTTGCATATGAATATCCAGTTCTCTAGGCACCATTTATTGAAGAGACTGTTCTGTCCCAAATGAGTTGGCTTGACTGCCTTACCAAAGATCAAATGTCCATAGATGAGAGGGTCTATATCTGAGCACTCTATTCTATTCCATTGGTCGATATATCAATCTTTATGCCAGTACCATGCTGTTTTGACCACTGTGGCTTCATACTATGCCTTAAAATCAGGCAGTGTGAGACCTCCAGCTTCGTTTTTTTTCCTCAAGATACTTTTAGCAATTTGGGGCACCCTGCCCTTCCAGATAAATTTGCTTATTGGTTTTTCTATTTCTGAAAAATAAGTTGTTGGGATTTTGATTGGTATTGCATTGAATCTGTAAATCAACTCAGGTAGAATTGACATCTTAACTATATTTAGTCTTCCAATCCATGAACATGGTGTGCCCTTCCATCTATTTAGGTCTTCTGTGATTTCTTTTAACAGTTTCTTGTAGTTTTCTTTGTATAGGTCTTTTGTCTCTTTGGTTAAATTTATTCCTAAGTATTTTATTCTTTTAGTTGCAATTGTAAATGGAATTTGTTTCTTGATTTCCCCCTCAGCTTGTTCATTACTAGTGTATAGAAACACTACAGATTTTTGAATGTTGATCTTGTACCCTGCCACTTTGCTATACTCATTTATTAGCTGTAGTAGTTTTGCTGTGGATTTTTCAGGGTTTTCGACGTATAGTATCATATCATCTGCAAACAGTGATAGTTTTACTTTTTCCTTTCCAATTTTGATGCCTTGTATTTCTTTTTCTTGTCTAATTGCTCTGGCTAGAACTTCCAACACGATGTTGAATAACAGTGATGATAGTGGACATCCTTGTCTTGTTCCTGATCTTAGGGGGAAAGTTTTCAGTTTTTCCCCATTGAGGATGATATTAACTGTGGGTTTTTCATATATTCCCTTTATAATTTTAAGGAAGCTCCCTTATATTCCTATCCTTTGAAGTGTTTTCAACAGGAAAGGATGTTGAATTTTGTCAAATGCCTTTTCTGCATCAATTGAGAAGATCATGTGATTTTTCTGCTTTGGTTTGTTGATATGGTGTATTACATTAATTGATTTTCTTATGTTGAACCATCCTTGCATACCTGGGATGAATCCTACTTGGTCATGATATATAATTCTTTTAATGTGTTGCTGGATTCGATTTGCTAGAATTTTGTTGAGGATTTTTGCATCTATAGTCATTATAGAGATTGGTCTGTAGTTTTCTTTTTTTGTAATATCTTTGCCTGGTTTTGGTATGAGGGTGATATTGGCTTCATAGAATGAATTAGGTAGCTTTCCCTCCACTTCAATTTTTTTGAAGAGTTTAAGCAGGGTTGGTACTAATTCTTTCTGGAATGTTTGGTAGAATTCACATGTGAAGCCATCTGGTCCTGGACTTTTTTGGGGGGGGAAGCTTTTTAATGACTGTTTCAGTTTCTTTACCTGTGATTGGTTTGTTGAGGTCATCTATTTCTTCTTGAGTCAAAGTTGGTTGTTCATGCCTTTCTAGGAACTCATCCATTTCATCTACATTGTTGTATTTATTAGCATAAAGTTGTTCATAGTATCCTGTTATTACCTCCTTTATTTCTGTGAGGTCAGTGGTTATGTCTCCCCTTCCATTTCTGATCTTATTTATTTGCGTCCTCTCTCTTCTTCTTTTTGTCAGTCTTGCTAAAGGCCCATCAATCTTATTGATTTTCTCATAGAACCGACTTCTGGTCTTATTGATTTTCTCTATTGTTTTCATGTTCTCAATTTCATTTATTTCTGCTCTAATCTTTGTTATTTCTTTCCTTTTGCTTGCTTTGGGGTTAGTTTGCTGTTCTTTCTCCAGTTCTTCCAAGTGGACAGTTAATTCCCGAATTTTTGCCCTTTCTTCTTTTTTGATATAGGCATTTAGGGCAATAAATTTCCCTCTTAGCACTGCCTTTGCTGCATCCCATAAGTTTTGATATGTTGTGTTTTCATTTTCATTCGCCTCGAAATATTTACTGATTTCTCTGGTAATTTCTTCCTTGACCCACTCATTGTTTAAGAGTGTGGTGTTGAGCCTCCACGTATTTGTGAATTTTCTGGCACTCTGCCTATTATTGATTTCCAACTTCATTCCTTTATGATCTGAGAAAGTGTTGTGTATGATTTCAATCTTTTAAAATTTGTTGAGATTTGCTTCGTGACCCAGCATATGGTCTATCTTTGAGAATGATCCATAAGCACTTGAGAAAAAGGTGCATCCTGCTGTTGTGGGGTGTAATATCCTATAAATGTCTGTTAAGTCTAGTTCATTTATTGTGATATTCAAATTCTCTGTTTCCTTATTGTTCCCCTATCTAGATGTTCTGTCCATTGATGAGATTGGGGAATTGAAGTCTCCAACTATTATGGTAGATGTATCTATTTCCTTTTTCAGTATTTGCAGTGTTCGCCTCATGTGTTTTGGGGCATTCTGTTTCGGTGCATAAATATGTATGATTGTTATGTCTTCTTGTTGAATTGTTCCTTTTATTAGTAGATAGTATCCTTCTTTGTCTCTTTTAACTGTTTTACATTAGAAGTCTAATTTGTTGGATATTAGTATAGCTACTCCTGCTCTTTTCTGGCTGTTATTTGCATGAAATATCTTTTCCCAACCTTTCACTTTCAACCTATGTTTTTCTTTGGGTCTAAGATGTGTTTCCTGTAGACAGCATATAGAAGGATCCTGTTTTTTAATCCGTTCTGCCAGTCTGTGTCTTTTGATTGGGGAGTTCAGTCCATTAACATTTAGTGTTATTACTATTTGGGTAGTACTTTCCTCTACCATTTTGCCTTTTGTATTTTATATGTCATATCTAATTTTCCTTCTTTCTACACTCTTTTCCACACCTCTCTCTTCTGTCTTTTCATATCTGTCTCTAGTGCTCCCTTTAGTATTTCTTGCAGAGCTGGTCTCTTGGTCACAAATTCTCTCAGTGACTTTTTGTCTGAAAATGTTTTAATTTCTCCTTCATTTTTGAAGGACGATTTTGCTAGGTATAGAATTCTTGGTTGGCAGTTTTTCTCTTTTAGTAATTTAAATATATCATCCCACTGTCTTCTTGCCTCCATGGTTTCTGCTTAGAAATCTACACAAAGTCTTATTGGGTTTCCCTTGTATGTGATGGATTGCTTTTCTCTTGCTGCTTTCAAGATCCTCTCTTTCTCTTTGAACTCTGACATTCTGACTAGTAAGTGTCTTGGAGAATGTCTATTTGGATCTATTCTCTTTGGTGTGCGCTGCACTTCTTGGATCTGTAATTTTAAGTCTTTCCTAAGAGTTGGGAAATTTTCAGTGATAATTTCTTCCATTAGTTTTTCTCCTCCTTTTCGCTTCTCTTCTCCTTCCAGGACACCCACAACACGTATATTTGTGTGCTTCATATTATCATTCAATTCCGAGTCCCTGCTCATATTTTTCCATTTTTTTCCCTATTGTTTCTGTTTCTTTTTGGATTTCAGATGTTCCATCCTCCAGTTCACTAATCCTAACCTCTGTCTCTTGAAATCTACCATTGTAGGTTTCCATTGTTTTTTTCATCTCTTCTACTATATCTTTCATTCCCATAAGTTCTGTGATTTGTTTTTTCAGATTTTCCATTTCTTCTTTTTGTTCATTCCTTGCCTTCTTCATGTCCTCCCTGAATTCATTGATTTGGTTTTTGATGAGGTTTTCCATTTCTGTTCGTATATTTTGAATTAGTTGTTTCAGCTCCTGTATCTCATTTGAACTATTGGTTTGTTCCTTTGACTGGGCCATATCCTCAATTTTCCTGGTGTGATTTGTTATTTTTTGCTGGCATCTAGACATTTAATTACCTTAATTAGTTTATTCTGGAGATTGCTTTCACTTATCTTACCTAGGGTTTTCTTGCTAGATGAGTTTGTTGTCTATCTGTTCTTTCACCTTCAGTTCAGGTTTTTCTGGGCCTCTAGCTTAAGTTTTATTTAACAGAGGGTAAGTTTTAAGTTCTTGTTTTCTTGTTTCTTGTCCTGCCTGTAAGGTGCCTTTTCCCTCCCCACCCTTAGGAGGGTCTACATAGGTATTACAGACTCCAGCCAGGTTTTCCCAGACTAAACTGGCCTCCTATCAGGGGGAAGGAGTCACCTGCGTCAGTTTTCCCTGAGGGTGAGACCCAGCAGGTTGAAATACTTTCCTGTGAAGTGTCTGGGCTCTGTTTTTCTTATCCTGCCCAGTATGTGGCACTTGTCTGTCTGCGGGTCCCACCAGCAAAAGATGTTTTGGCTCCTTTAACTTTGGAAGACTCTCCCTGCTGGGGGTGTGGTGGAGACAGAGGAGAGGTTGTAGGCTGGTTTTAATGACTTCGAATTGCCAAGCCCTGGGGTCTGATTTCCTTGAGAGAGGGATTCCACCTAAGTTGGGCTTCACCCCTCCCCTGGGGAAGGCACACGTGGGAGATAGCCCTGAAAGCAGTCTGTTTCTGCTTATTCCTGGGGTAGTTGCAGCCCAAGTAGTCCCACTGCTGAATCCAGAGGCAGCCAAGCCTCCATAGAAACAGCCACAAAAACCTATTTCGTCCCCTTTCCTCTTTTTCGGTTAGCCCAATAAGCGACCTCCGCCTTGACCAGTTTGACCTGAGCTGGGGGCCTATTTTTAGTAGTCAGAATTTGTTTATTAATGCCACAATTGGTGTTTGGTTGGACTCAGTCCCTGCTACTGCTAGAGTCTCTTTCCTTTCCCTCTGGGAAGCTGCCTGTGGGAGAGGGGTGCTGGGCACTGTGGTTTGGGGAATTCACTGTTCTGGAGACTCACAGCCGGTCCAGCTGGTCCAGACTGGGGTACACTGTGTGTCTGGTCACTATTGTGGCTCCGGGAGCTGTTCTGTACTGTTTCTGGTTATTTAATAGTTGTTCTGGAGGACGAACTAAGACACGCACATTGCTAAGCCGCCATCTTGGGAGGTTACTTGTTATTTGTTTTTTAGCTATATTTTTTATTCATCTGTCCATATGCTAGATAAAAGGAGCATGAGACAAACAAGGTTTTTACAGTCACACAGTCACATTGTAAAAGTTCTATTGTTATGCAGTCATCTTCAAGAATAAAGGCTATTGAACACAGCTCAGCTGTTTCAGGTACTGTCTTCTGACCACTCCAATATACCATAAACTATAAAGAGATATCTATATACTGCATAAAAATAACCTTCAGGATAACCTCTTGATTCTGAAATCCATCAGACACTGAAACTTCATTTTATCTCATTTCTCTCTTCCCCCTTTGGTCAAGAAGATGTTCACAATACCTTGATGCTGGGTCCCAGTTCATCCCAGGATTTCTGTCCCACATTTCCAGGGAGATTTATACCCCTGGGATTTATGTCCCACACAGGAGGGAGGACAGTGAGTTTACCTGCTGAGTTGGCTTAGAGAGAAGGGCCACATCTGAGCAACAAAAGAGGTTCTCTGGGGGTGATACTTAAACATAATTTTAAGTAGGTTTAGCCTATCCTTTGCAGGAATAAGTTTCATGGGTGCAAACTCAAGATCAAGGGCTCAGCCTATTGATTCAGTTGTCTCTACCGCTTGTGAAAAAATCAGAAATTCTCCAAATGGGGAAGTTGACTATTTCCTCCTTTCTCCCCAGTGCTCCAAGGGGACTTTGCTTACACCTTTTTGTTCACTGCCAAAATTAGGTGAGATATATAAAGGCATCACACTAACCTGGACAAACCAACAAAATCTCAAATAAAATCTATTCAAGATTCCATGTAAGATAGACCCTTTTTAGTATCAAGGACTTGAGAGTTGGAAACCTTAGAGACAATTCACTTAAGATTTTAAGAGGCCCTTTTTTGTCTAGAAAAGAGAGACTGAGAGGGATGACATAAATTTTTAGAAGCCCTACTCTCTATATATCCTAAAGCCATTCTGAGGTCTCAACTGAATCTTAAAGTTATAGCCTTGAGGTCACCTAGGTAATGCTTCATGATCTTGTTCCATATTTGGTATTTACCTAAAGGCCATTCCTTATTTTGAGAGTCTTCTGCTGAGGGAAAAACTGGGGTTAAAAACAATTTTATTTTCAAATGCATTAAGTTCTGCCTCTTTTTATTTCTTGTCAATTCTGCTTGAAAGCTGAGTTTTTTTTTTTTTTTTTTTTAGTTTATTTCTCTCTATATATGCTTTATGGTATCTAGCCACTTTCAGCATTCTGCCTGAAAATCTCTTTAGCCAAATCCATCAGTTCATTAAGTATATACATATATTTTTGCAAATTACTAGGAGACACAATGTTGCCAAACTTTCTGTCACTATAAAATATGGGTTGGCTTTTTCTCTAAACTCCTGTAACAATTTCCTCACTGTCCATCAAGCCCAATGAAACCCAGTAAAGAAATCCTTCAGTTTTTACTCACTGTTCAACCCAAAAGCCAGTGTCACATAATTTAGGTTTTTGCTACTCTAGCATCAAACTTCAGGTACCAAATTCTGTGCTGTTTTATCTATTGCTGCATAACAAGCCATCCACCAGTCTATTGCTTAAAATCATAATTTCATTTTACACATGATTTTCTGGTCTCAGAAACTGAGGAAAAGACTCAGCTGGGCAGTTTGTCTCTGGTCCACTTGTGGCATCAGCTGAGACATGTAGTAGAGAATCCATTTACAAGATGGCTAACATTTCTTTTGTGCTCTTTGGTTTCTATCTCTCTCCATGTGGCATTTTATCCTGAAGGACCTCTTCATGTGCCTTGGACTCCTCAAAGCACAGTGGTCTCAAGGTGAGTGACACTTCTTACATGATGATTCAGAGCTCCTAGACAGAATGCCCCAAGAAGCCTAGACACAGCTGCAAAGCTTCTTATGACCTGGTCTCTGAAGTCCTAGAACAACCCATCTATTACATTCTACTCATCAGTCAATGTACTAAGACCAGTACAGACTCAAGGGGAGACGAATTTTACTTTAACTCAGTGGTAGGAATAGCAAATAATTTGTGGCCATCTTTAAGTCCTTGAAATTCTCCTCAAGAATTTTGGGATTGTGAAGGTGTGGCTGCCAACTTGATGTTAGGATTTCATCTATGCTATTGTTATTAGGTATTGTTTCTATCTCCTTTCTCCTTGAATGCAGTATAATTATGTATTGGAATAAACTGTTTTCAGGAATTTGCAGTGCCAGTGAGAAAATAAAGACTGTGATATAGTTTTTTAAGATATTAAAATTTATATATGTATTCAGGTCACTAAAATTATTCAAATAAATTGTCACATTAGTTGCTGTATATTTTTAGGCACTCAAACACTGGATATTTGCTTAACTGACTAATGAATTCTGTGGGATGTTTGGCTTTCCTTGAATTTCAGATAAATAGTGGACTTAAATCTTAGGCCACAGATAACATATATTTGGAAGAATGTGGTCAAAAGGAATAGAAATTTCTATACTCTTATAAGACTCTGGTTTAACAGAAAAACAATCATGGGAAACTCACACTTTGGTCTCTGTTCCCACAATCTGTTTGTGTAATTTCTGCAAATCCCTACTGGTATAGGAAGAAACAGGATCTAGGATCTCCCAGTAATTAAAACCTTGTGGTAAAGAAAGAAAAACCCTATTCAAAATCCCATTCTGCATATTTCCGACATTTTTTCATTTAAAAAATCTTCCTAAAATAAAAAGATAAAATTGGTGAAATTTCTTAATTTCTTTCTCAAAGAGAAAGGGAATTTCAAGATACAGTTCTAACTATATCAATGATCACCATGAACTTTATAAAAAAACTTTTCTGTTAGGTTTGTGAGATAGCAGGCCTTTCTGAAAAACTGATATATTTATTTAAATGTGTATATCAAACTTCTAAATATGTGAAAGGACCACACCAAACATGCTCACCAGAGCAATTTTTCCCCAAGATTCCTAAACTTGATTGCATAGACAGTTGACTCTTAATCGTACCACAGTCTAGCTTTTGCCATTTTCCCCAGCAGCCTGATATTAGCATTAGGGTTTCATTCTCAGGCTTAGAGTAGATAGACAAGTTGTTGTCCAGCACACAAACAGAACTGACTGTGATAATGCAATAATGACTTGATAACATGCATATGTTCCTAACCCTTTAAGCCTGAGCTTGGACAAGTTTCAATTATGACAGACTTGAAGTCTTAAACAAGTTGAATAAAGCCAGGCCAATACCACTGGCAATTTTCCCTTTATGATATATTATTTCTCATGAAACAGCTAACTTCTGACTATGAAATAATTACTTCTAAAACCGATGTACTTCTAATTACATATTCAGAAGTAACTATGAATGAAATGGCAAAAACTTTTCAGAAGTTCTTGATAATTTTGAAGCTAGACAGTAATCAGACAAAATTTCAAAAAGGTGTGTTAATGAAAAGACAGGGTTTAGGAAAGGCAACCAAGAAATCTTTATTTTTCTAAAGAGAGAATACAGTATTTGACAACTCATACTGATCAACAAAGTATCACTACTATTAATGTGTGAGACAGTAAACTGATCATATTTAGAACACATCAACCCTCCCAAAAAAGTAATTTTCAGGGTCTAATGTTCTCCATAATCAATTGTTGCATGTGTCCCCACTCCCTCTGCCCCTCTTTTGGTATGGGAGGAATATGTCTGGCAATTCAGAGAATTTGGAGTTGGAAAAATTCTTAGACATGACCTAGTTGGTACATGATTTTGGGAGGATAAGATGCTTTACACATTGCTCCTGGTGTTAATTACAGAGTCATATCTTTTGACCATACTTAATGTGGTTTCAATGACCCCATGCTCTGAATCACACCATTTTTTTTCTTACTCAACTACATTTTGAATGCCAGTGATTTTATAAGTTTATGCATTTAAGAAATACATCTTGCTTACTGCTAGGAATCAGAGATATAAAAATGAAGAAGAAAATATTTTGGCCTCAAAGATCTTTCTCTTTAGAAGGAGAGAAACATTAAACAAAATATTAAAATATAATGAGACCAGTCATAAAATAGAAGTGTTGAAAAGGTAGTATGGGATTATGGAAAATAGAAGGCAAAACTCTGCTTTGAGGGTCAAGAGCAAACAATACTTGAACAGGGATTTAACAATGAGTAGGAATTTCCAGGCAAAATAGTAGGTATGGATATTTTAAATGGAGCAAATAATATACTCCAAATAGACATATAAAAATGATAAAAATGATTATATGTCAGAGGTGAGAGAGACTGGAATGGAAGATTGAAGAAACACATGTTCATGTCCTTTTCTCAATTTCATAAAGCAGGGGCAAATGAACAAGGATTCCATTGTGGGAAAAGTAGAAGCAATGCCAGAGACTTGATTGTCTTGGGGATGAGCAGAAAGAGGAAACCCTGGTACAGGGGAGGGTCTTACCCTGAAATTCATCAGTATGAGTATAGAATTGAGGGATGAGGTCAGGTGGAGTCAGATTAGAATTAGGGGAACTAGAATAAAACATTATTCTAAACACAAATGTGAAATTAAGACTATTGGAAAATGAACCAAGGGTTCAGAATGAACAAGGGAAATAAGTTAGGGTTGATGAATGAAGGGTGAAGTATGAGAGATGAGGAATAGGTTATCAGTGGATAAATTAAGTGTGCAAGAGCCAGAGCAATTTTTGAGAGCAAGAACCTGTTCTTTCTTTAACCCTAAGCAAGCAGTCAGGCCAGAGGTGGTTACTTAAGGAGATGCATAATTGGAAAACCTAGCAGATACTTGCATATGGAAGAAGTTTTGAGGTCATGTGGTATGGTGGGGCAGGGGGAGGGTGGGAAATGAAGCTCTGAAGACTTTGTAGTGCATTTTAAGGAGTTTGGAATTTCTCTGAAGTTCTTAGAAGGCATTCAGGGATTTTAAGTAGGAAAAGTTGTAGTTTAGGAAGAGTTGTCTGGACGTAGTGTCAAAGATGAAATAGGAATATAGACACTCAACTAGAACATAGGACAATGAATTAGGAGATTATTTCAATAATTTTGGTGCAAGATTATGAGGACCTGAATTTAGGCAATGGCAGTAGGGAAAGGGAAGAGAAGGATTTAAAGAACATATAGGTTTCTCTAGACATATAAAAATGATTATGTGTCGGGTGGTCCACAGTGGCTCAGCAGGTAAGAATGCTTGCCTGCCGTTCCTGAGGACCAGGGTTCGATTCCCGGTGCCTGCCCATGTAAAGAAAAAAAAAAAAAGAAAAAAGAAAAAAAAAAGTAAAAATGATTATGTGTCAGAGGTGAGAGAGAGTGGAAAACTGAGAGTAACTTTCAGTGTCCAACTGGGAGATATATTTGTCAGGGGAGACCAACTGCCCTAACAGTAACCCCAAAGCCTCATTAGCTTAACCCAATAAAGGTTTATTTTTTTCTCATGTCACAATCTAATACATATTAGGAGTGGTGGATGGAGGTGTCTCTGTTCTATAAAATCATTCAGGAACCAAACTCCTTCCATTTAGTGCCTTCACAATCTCAGAGTTTCAGAGTCCTCCTATGAATTCCCTGCATCAAGGTGGCTGACAAAGCAAGAGAGAGAATGTGGAGGGTTGTGAGGTCCCTCACAATTTTTAGAGACCAGGAATGGAAATTATTTATATTACTTCTGTTCACAGCCTATTGGCCAGAACTGATTCACAAAGCTGCACCTAATTACAAAAGTGTCTCTCTGTGTGTCTAGGAGTAAAAGAATGGAGATTGCTGAAGACACAACATTGTCTCTGCTGTGGTATATCTTTCTACCCATCAACTATTTTTTTTTTTCACCATTTCTTCCTCACATAGGAGACATTCTTTTGTTTCCAAGGGAGACAACATAAGTTCCATCCAGTCACTCATCTGGAGAGCCAAAATGCAGGACTTCCAGGTGATGCACAGTGAGAGATATGGTTTCTCATGGTTTTGTGAGTGATGGCCCAAAATGACAAACTTTCTAACCTCCTCTACCCATATAAACTGGTACCAAAGAGGCCGAATAAGCAGAAACAAACACTTCCATTCAGGAAAAGAAAGAATTGGAAGCACAGTCACTGGTCTGTAGCAAGTCTGAACAGACATAATGGAAGGGTCCCTATCCTGATGGTGAGCAAAATTTCTTGATTAGTCCCAAGATCTGTTCTCTGTGAGAAGCTGCCAGACCCCTGACTCTTTGCCCTTCAGGAGGTTCTTGTCTGTTGTTTCTTCCTTGGCAAAACCTGAAGTAGGTGTTGAGGAGTTTGTCTTTCTTGAAGGCATCATAGCTTTAGACCCCACTTTTGCTTGAGAGATATTTTAAAGCTCACAGTACATACATTTTTAAACCAGCCTTGTCATTTTTTTTGCTAATAGTCTCAAAATAGTAATAGGTTTCTGATCTTATTGCTTCTAGTCGTTTCCATGTGTCAATACATTAAAATTTCTAAAATTTCTTTCTAGATTAGTTCTGTTTTGCTTCCTTTTTTTTTTAAAAAAAATGATTTTCTCACTTCCATGTTTCTCTTCCAACATAATGGAGACTTCCTGAGTCTATCTGTAACAAAAAGCATGGATAGGAGTTTAATACTCTTAATAATTCTTTGCCAAAAAATGTTGAGTTACTTTGTTTAACTGAGAAGTTTAATTCGAAAGTTTTTGCTTGATACTTTTCTAAACAATAGTTCTTACTTTTAGAGGTCTAGTAGCAGTGGGGCTTTTCCAAACACTGTGCTCTCTTTTTCTTTCATTTCTGCTTTTGAACAAGCCAATTCATTTTAAAGTTCATCTCTTTCTTGAAATGCCTTGCTAATAGCAAGCAACACCTAATTTTCTGGTTCTTTCTAGTTGCTTCTCCTAGATTTTGAGATTTTGTTTTCATGTATTCTACCTCCTAAATTATGATAAGAAACAATTTAAGCATTTTGTCATTAGCATAATACTGTTCCCATCCTTTCACAGCCAGTGGAAGCTATTTTCTTTATGCTTGGTTTCCAACTGTGGGCGTTTGTTTGTGTAGTCTCTCACTTCAAGATATTCAGTTCTGTATTACATAGGAAATGCAAGCCTTTGTAATTACAAATCATCACTGGAACACCGCAGATTCTGAGAGAAAGCATAGACTTACTGGCATCTAGATCTGGGACTTCTGACCTCTAAATCATGAGCCAATATATTCTTGTTTAAGCTGGCCCATTGTGTGTATTTATCATAGTAGCTGTGGCAAATTAAGACAGACCTACTCCTTTTGATATGTCTCTGTGTAATCCAATAGAAGAGTTCAGAAAGTAGTTAAAGAAATCAATCAGGAGCTTAGGTGAGAAGTTGAATTTGTATAATAGATTTGATAGCTATTTACATATAGGGTACTAATTCATCTTCCCAGCACAATTTTGCTATGTCTTTTGCTTTCCAATTTCTCGACTTCAAACTTTCTCCTACTCTTAGTTTACTTCTCTGCCCTCAATATTTTTATCCAATTCTTGATTTTCTCATCTTTATTTCTCTTTTACCTTTTACTCTTCCTCTTCTTTTCACCTTCTCTTTTTTCTCTCCTCTTTTCACATTCTGCTAGCATTTTTCTTTATTTAAAGTATCTAAAAGTCCCTATAGGTTAAACAATTGCATACAGAATTGAAGTTTTTAATTAAGAAGTAAATCACTGAGACTTCCGGAGAAGATGGCGGCTTAGTAAGACGCGCGGGTCTTAGTTCCTCCTCCAGAAAAGCAACTAAAGAAACAGAAACAATACGAAACAGCTCCCAGAGTCACGACAGAGACCAAAAAGACAGCGTACCCCATTCTGGAACAGCTGAACGGGCAGGGAGAATCTGCTGCGGTGAGCTACCCGAGGGGGCGCGTTTTCCCGGCCGGGGCGGCTGGCGACTGGGGTCCCCTCCACGCACGTGGCTCACCGGCCTGACTGGGAACGTTGGATAGCGGGGCCCTCCCGTCACGCTTGGCATTTCGGGCCAGCTGGGCAATTAGGACCGGCACTCTCCCAAGCCGCGGCGGCCAGCGACCCCCACCTCCACGCGCGGTTTCCCGGGCCAACTGCGGTGCAGACAGACGAGCGCCACGAGCGCCACCTACTGGGCAGGAAAAGAAAAACAGAGCCCAGAGATTTCACAGAAAAAGCTTTCAACCAGCTGCGTAACACACCCAGGGAAATCTGATCAAATGCCCAGACACCAGCAGAAAATAATGGATGACGCTCGGAAAATTTGAAGATATGGCCCAGTCAAAGGAACAAACCAATAGTTCAAATGAGATACAGGAGCTGAGACAACTAATGCTGAATATACGAACAGAAATGGAAAAATTCTTCAAAAACCAAATCAATAAATTGAGGGAGGACATGAAGAAGACATGGGCTGAACAAAAAGAAGAAATAGAAAATCTGAAAAAACAAATCACAGAACTTGTGGGAGTGAAGGACAAAGAAGAAAAAATGGAAAAAACAATGGATACCTACAATGGTAGATCTAAAGAGACAGAAGCTACAATTAGTGAACTGGAGGATGGAACATCTGAATTCCAAAAAGAAACAGAAACTATAGGGAAAAGAATGGAAAAACTTGAGCAGGGCATCAGGGAACTGAATGACAATATGAAGCGCACAAATATACGTGTTGTGGGTGTCCCAGAAGGAGAAGAGAAGGGAAAAGGAGGAGAAAAACTAATGGAAGAAATTATCACTGAAAATTTCCCAACTCTTATGAAAGACCTAAATTTACAGATCCAAGAAGTGCAGTGCACCCCAAAGAGAATAGACCCCAATAGGCGTTCTCCAAGACACTTACTAGTTAGAATGTCAGAGGTCAAAGAGAAAGAGAGGATCTTGAAAGCAGCAAGAGAAAAACAATCTGTCACATACAAGGGAAACCCAATAAGACTATGTGTAGATTTCTCAGCAGAAACCATGGAAGCTAGAAGACAGTGGGATGATATATTTAAATTACTAAAAGAGAAAAACTGCCAACCAAGACTCCTATATCCAGCAAAATTGTCCTTCAAAAATGAAGGAGAAATTAAAACATTTATAGACAAAAAGTCACTGAGAGAATTTGTGACCAAGAGACCAGCTCTGCAAGAAATACTAAAGGGAGCACTAGAGTCAGATACGAAAAGACAGAAGAGAGAGGTATGGAGTAAAGTGTAGAAAGAAGGAAAATCAGATATGATATATATAATACAAAAGCCAAAATGGTAGAGGAAAATATTATCCAAACAGTAATAATACTAAAAGTTAATGAACTGAATTTCCCAATCAAAAGACATAGAATGGCAGAATGGATTACGACCCAGCAATACCACTGCTAAGTATCTACTCAAGGGACTTAAGGGCAAAGACACAGACGGACATTTGCACACCAGTGTTTATAGCAGCATTATCTACAATTGCAAAGAGATGGAAACAGCCAAAATGTTCATCAACAGACGAGTGGCTAAACAAACTGTGGCGTATACCTACGATGGAATATTATGCAGCTTTAAGACAGACTAAACTTATGAAGCATGTAATAACATGGATGGACCTAGAGAACATTATGCTGAGTTAGTCTAGCCCAAAACTAAAGGACAAATACTGTAAGGTCCCACTGATGTGAACCGACATTTGAGAATCAGCTTGGAATATATCACTGGTAACAGAGACCAGCAGGAGTTAGAAACAGGGTAAGATAATGGGTAATTGGAGCTGAAGGGATACAGACTGTGCAACAGGACTAGATACAAAAACTCAAAAATGGACAGCACAATAATACCTAAGTGTAATGTAACTATGTTGGAACACTGAATGAAGCTGCACCTGAAATATGGTTTTTTGTTTGTTTGTTTGTGTGTTTGTATCTTTTGTTTTTGTTTTTTTTCTTTTTCCTTTATATATATATATATATATATTATTAGTATTATTATTTTAATTCTCTTCTCTATATTAACATTCTATATTTTTTTCTGCTGTTTTGCTAGTTCTTTTCCTAAATCGATGCAAATGTACTAAGAAATGATGATCATACATCTATGTGATGATACTAAGAATTACTGAGTGCATTTGTAGAATGGAATGATTTCTAAATGTTGTGTTAATTTCTTTTCTTTTTTTTGATTAATAAAAAAATTAAAAAAAAAAAGAAGTAAATCACTAAAATAAATTCATTCATTTTAATTTTTTTCTTTTTCTTTTTTTTCACATGGGCAGGCACCAGGAATCAAACCCGGGTCTCCGGCATGGCAAACAAGACCTCTGCCTGCTGAGCCACCGTGGCCCACCCAAATGCATTCATTTTAGAATTGGTATTTAATAGTAATCTAGAAAAGTCATAGTCACCAATTATTAACATATCCATTTACACTTGAATTGGCAAACATTATTTTCTAATGAAAGCTGGGCAGCATCTCTGTATTTCGTTTTTTCTAAGTGTATCAGTGATATTTACCCAAGTTGATGCCTAACTTACTCTCTAGAGGTTACTTTTTGTTTTGTTGTTTTCTGTAACTCTAGAAGATGTTTTTCTATTTTTATTTTCATCTCATTGCAGTGGATACACAAGAAGGATGAACATTGTATTTGGTTTCATGTACTTAATAAACAATTACATACCTTATCCTAGTCAGAAATGTTATTATGGTTTTAGATGTAACTTAAATGAATACCTAATCATGTACTATAGATAGTTGGGTGGACTTCTGGATCACTCAGAACCAGTTTTTCCAGTTTAAAAGACACAAAAAGGATAATACCAATGAATTTATACCTAATGGAACTGTGACATGGTCAGATAATTAGTTTCATGTTGAATCTATAATAGTAATGAGGAAAGTATAGTTTGAGTAGCAAATGAAAGGAGAAATTCTGTTTGTGAGAAACATGATAAAGAAAGTCAGAATGAGTAATTTGTGGTATGCTGCTTCACTGTCTGTGAAGAACCTGAGATGTGAGCCTTAAAAATAGTTTATTCTAGAAGTGTTGTAGGAAGACTCTAAATGCCTGCATGAAAATCTTTTAGGGTACTTTTGGCTCTATCTCCCTTTATGTTAGGGACTTTGTAGTATCACAATTAAGCATTTTTAAATTAATTGAAAAGTGCACCCCAAAGAAGTCTCTGGGCTTAGATGGTTTCACTGCAGAACTACTAAACATTTAACAAAGAATCAATACCAACTTTACACAATCTTTTGTGTAAGGAAAGAGCACTTGCAAATTTTTGTCATGAGGCCATTATTATCTTGATACCCAACTTAAAGACAGTAAAAAACAGAAAACTACAGATCAAAATCCCTTAATGAGTTTAGAAACAAAAATTCTCAACAAAATATCAGCAAGCAGAATCCAAAAATGTATAAACCATGTCCAAATGGGATTTATTCCAGTTTTGCAAGGTGGTATCAACACTTGAAATTGTGTAATCTACTATCAACAAATTAAGTTAAAAAACCATATGATCATATTAATTGATGAGCAGAAAGCTGCTGACAAAATACAACATCTATTCATGATAAAAAAAAACTCTCAACAAGTTAAGAATAGAGGTAATTATCTCAATTTGACCGGGATCATCTACAGCAAGTCTATAGGTGACATAATCCTTAATGGTAAAAATCACATGCTTTCCCCCTAAGATTGGAAAGAAAACAAGGATATTTGCTCACAAACTGGAAGATTTAGCCACTGCAATAAGGCAAGAAAAAGAAATAAATGACATCCAGATTAGAGAGAAAGAAATAAAACTATCTCTCTTTACAGATAGCATTACTGGCTATGTAGTAAATTCCAAGGAATCTACAAAAACTCCTAGAATAAGAAATGAATTCAGCAAGGTTGTAGGGCACAAGACCAATGCCCCCAAATCAATCTTATTTGTATGCTCTTGCAACTAGCAGAAGCTGAAATTAAAAATACAGTACAATTTGGGTGGGCAATTGCGGGACAGTGGCAGAGTTCTCACTTGCCATGGCAGAGACCCAGGTTCGATTCCCAGTGCCTGCCCATATCCCCCCTAACCCCCCAAAATACAATACAATTTAAAAGTGCTTCAAAAGAAATACTTAAATATACAGTTAACAAAACAAGTACAGTATCTACTGAAAATTACAAAATTCTGGTGACAAAATTAAAGAAAGTTTCAATAAATGAATAGAATTGTCTTGTTCATGGACTGTAAGATTTATCATCATAATAATATATATTCTCCACATACCAATCTATAAGCTTAATGAAATTTCCATCAAAACTCCATCAAGTGTTAGAACACCCAGACAATCAACAAGGAAACAGAGAAGTTAAACAACTTGATAAATGAATTAGATCTAACAGACATATATAAGCTATTACACCCCAAAACACCAGGGTACACATTCTTCTCAAGTGTTCATGGAGCATTCTCCAGGATAGCTCATATGCTAGGGCACAAAACAGGTCTTTACAAATTTAAAAACATTGAAATTATTCAAAGCACTTTCTTTGAATAAAGCACAATGGAATGAAGCTGGAAATCAATAACCATCAAAGAAAGAATCTTTCATAAATACATGTAGATTAAATAACACACTCTTAAACAGTGGGTCAAAGAATAAATTGCTAGAGAAATTGGTAACTATCTGAAGATGAATGAAAATGAGAATACCACATACCAAAACTTATGGGATGCACCAGAGGCTGTGCTGAGAGGGAAATTTATTACCCTAAATGCTTATATTAAAAAATAAGAAAGAGCAAAACTTGAGGACTTAACTGATCACCTGGAGGAACTTGAAAAAGAACAGCAAACTAAACCCATGCATATAGAAGATGAGAAGTAACAAAGATTAAAGCAGAGTTAAGTGAATGGGAGAAAAAAGAATAGAAAAAATCAATAAAACCAAGTTGGTTATTTAAGAAATTTAATAAAATTGATGGACCCCTAGTAAGGCTGACAAAGAAAAAAGGAGAGAAGATGCAAATAAACAAAATCAGAAATGAGAGGGAGGTCATTACCACAGACTCTGAATTAATAAAAAAAAATCATAACAGGATATTATGAATAATTATATGCCAAGAAATAGGACGACTTAGATGAAATAGACAGATTTCTGGAAACACATGAATAAACTACACTGGCAAAGAAGAAATAGACGATCTCAACAAAACAATCACAAGTAAAGAGATTCAATCAGTCATCAAAAAGCTTCTAACAAAGAAAAGCCAGGGCCATATGACTTCATAAGGGAATTTTATCAAACATTTCATAAGGATCTAACACCAGTCCTCCTCAAACTTTTCCAAAAAATTGAGGAAAAAAGAACACTACCTAACTCATTTTATGAAGCTAACATCACTTTAATACCAAAACCTGGTAAAAATGCTATAAAAAAGGAAAACTACAGGCTAATCTCCTTAATGAGCATAGATGCAAAAATTCTCAATAAAATATTAGCAAATTGAATCCAACAACACATTAAAAGAATTATGCACCATGACCAAGTGGGATTTATACCAGGAATGCAAAGATGGTTTAACACAAGAAAATCAGTTAATGTAATACAATACATTAACAAATTGAAAGGGAAAAATCACATGATCATCTTGATTGATGCTGAAAAAACATTCCACAAAATTCAACTTTTTTTAAATAAAAATACTTCAAAAGCTAGGAATTAAAGGTAACTTCCTCAATATGATAAAGGGCATGTATGACAAACTGATAGCCAGCATCATACTCAATGGAGAGAGACTGAAAGCTTTCCCCCTAAGATCAAGAATGAGATAAGGATGCCCTCTGTCACCACTATTATTCAACATTGTACTAGAAGTTCTAGCTAGAGCAATCAGGAAGGAAAAAGAAATAAAAGCCATCCAAATTGGAAAAGAAGAAGTAAAACTTTCATTATTTGCAAATGACATGATATTATACTTGGAAAATCCTAAGAAATCTACAACAAAGTTACTTGAGCTAATAAACAAATTCAGCAAGGTGGCAGGATATAAGAGTAATGTGCAAAAATCAATAATGTTTCTATACACAAGCAATGACCTAACTGAGGAGTCAAGGAAAAAAATCCATTCAAAGTAGCAATTAAAAGAATCAAGTATTTAGGATGACTTTTACTAGGGACATAAAGGACTTGTACATGGAAAACTACATAACATTGCTAAAAGAAATCAAAGAAGATCTAAATAGGTGGAAAGATATTCCCTGCTCATGGATAAGAAGGTTATATATAGTTAAGATGTCAATTCTATGCAAATTAATCTACCAATTCAATGCAGTACCAATAAAAATTCCATCAACCTACTTTGAAGAATTTGAAACACCAGTTACCAAATTCATGTGGAAGGGAAAGAGACCCTGGGTAGCTAAAAGCATCCTATAAAGAAGAACACAGTGAGAGTATTGACACTTCCTGATTATAAAACTCATTATAAAGCCACAGTGGGTCAAAACAGCATGGTACGGGCACAAAGATAGAAGAACTGACCAATGGAATCAAATTGAGAGTAGAGAAACAGACCACCAAATCTATAGTCAACTGATCTTTGACAAGGCTCCCCAATCCATTAAACAGGGAAAAAAGTAGTCTTTTCAGTAAAATGGCACGGGAGAACTGGATATCAATAGCCAAAGGATGAAAGAGGAGCCTTACCTTTCACCTTACACAAAAATCAACTCAAAGTGGATCAAATACCTAAATATAAGAACTAGTACCATAAAGCTCCTAGAAGAAAATGTATGGAAACATCTTCAAGACCTAGTATTAAGAAATAGCTTCCTAAACTTTATACCCAAAGCACAAGCAAGAAAAGAAAAAGATAGATAAATGGAAACTCTTTTGTGCCTCAAAAAGACTGTCAAAAAGGTGAAGAGGCAGCCAACTCAATGGGAGAAATATTTGGAAATCACACATCAGACAAAAGTTTGATATACTGTATACATAAAGAAATCATACAACTCAACAACACAAGAACAAGCAACCCAATTATAAAGTGGGCTAAAGATATGAATAGACATTTTTTTCTGATGAGCAAATATAGATGGCTAAAAAGCACATGAAGAGATGCTGATTTTCATTAGTTATCAGGGAAATGCAGAGCAAGACTACAATGAGATACCACATCATACCTATAAGAACAGCTATCAAACAAACAGGAAACTACAAATGTTGGTAAGGATGTGGGGAAATTGGGACACTTACGCACTGCCAGTAGGATTGTACAGATAGTGGTACAGCCACTATGGAGACAGTTTGGTGGTACCTTAGGAAACTAAACATCAAGTTGCCCTATGAACTGGCAATACCATGGTATATACCCAGAAGAAATGAAAGCAGTGACACAAACAGACATGTTTGTGTCATGAACACACCAATGTTCATAGCAGAATTATTCACAATTTTGCCAAAATATGGAAACAATTTAAGTGCTCATCAACAGACGAGTGGATTAAGAAAATGTGGTATATACATATGATGGAATATTATGCAGCAGTAAGATGAAATGACATTGAAGCACATCACAAGATGGATGAGCCTTGAGGACACAATGCTGAGTAAAATAAGCCAGACACAAAATGATAAATATTGTATAATTCCACCTTATGACCGTGGTAAAAGTACAATTGGAGGCTTATAATACATAATATAGGGTCTTAAAGATACATGGAAGTTAGAGATGGGTGAACTGTCAGCTAACGAAGTTGAACTCAAATGTAAGGGAAAAGATGGAAGTGAAGGTGGTTCACTAGTGGGTCTATAAGCAATATTCCCATATTGAAGGTGAATATGATTGAAAGGGGTTGTATAGACCCACGTGTCCCCCTGATTAACCCTACAAATATAAATAAGTTCTTGCATGAACTACTTCAAAGGTATGAATCTTATACAAAAAGCGTATAGTTTCAGGGTATAGGGGAAAGCTGCTATTGCATGCTATGAACTATGTTTAAAAGGAAGACATCAACAGTATGACAGCAACAGCAGGAGTAAATAATGGGGGCAGGAGCAAAAGTTAAGGGGAGGTTTGGATTTTCTGTTTGGTGAGGGTGTATTTATTGGTTATCTTTCTCTTGGGAACAATTAAATTATCTAAAATTGAGAGTGTTGATGGACTGTGGACTTTGGACATTATATATGATGCTTAATGAATGGAGATATCTGAAGGAGGCACTGACTGAGAAGTAGACTGGTGAATGATGGTGCATATATACATATATATATGATCAAATATTGTGCTGCTACACAAAGGAATGAAGTTGTCAGATATGCAACATTGTGAATGAACTTGCGGCACATTTGGTGAGGCAAAATAAGCCAGAAACAAAAGAGCAATGATTTTATGGTCTCCTTTCTATAAATAGAAAGTATTTATAAGAAAACAGGGGCCAAGATTGTAAGCTCTTAAAGCAGTAACATTTAGTCCAGAGTTGAAAGTATTATTTCTGGATTTGACAAGTTGTTTTATATATGCATAACCTGGTATTTTGAAATATGAATGAAATCTGTCAGGTTGGGATTCGGGTAATTTGGAATACAGGGGTAAGGAAGACACTGTCTATGTTTTAGAACCTCACCTACTCTTTGAGACCAAAGGAAGAAAGGCTTATTTTTTTCAGAACCTAAATTTTCTGCAACTCATAATCTAACTCAACCTGTCTGAATAGATCACTTAAACAATCCAAACACAGGCAACCCAGAATAAGAATGAGGGCTTTTAATCCTGTATAGCTTAATGCAATGCCTAGATACATCTCAGAGTATATTAAGCAGATAATCAAAAAATATTAGCAAAGTCCCTTGAGGGGTGGGAGATAAAATGTGAAACTATTAAACTTTACCCCTAGGGAAACCCCTGGTACTGTGTCAAACATGAAGGACACCCAAATAAATAGACCAAGCCCTTGATCTTGAGGCTTACTCTTGTGAAGTTTATGTGTGTAGCAGAGAAACTTGTTCTACCTATAAGTATGCTTATGAGTTACTTCCGGAGGACCTGTTTTGCTGCTCAGGTGTAGTCTCTCTCTCTCTAAGTCCCATTCTGCAAGTGAAATCATGGCCCTCCCCCTTACATGGGATATGATATCCAGGGGTGAAAGTCTCCCTGTTGGCATGGGTGATGACCCCCAAGGATGAGACTGGACCTGGCACTGTGGGATCAACAATGCCATACTGATTAAAAAGGGGAAAAGAAGTGTAAGAAATAAAGAATCACAGGTTGAGAGAGTTCTAATAGAGTTGAGAGGCTACTCTGGAGATTCCTCTTATGCAAGCCTTGGTTAGAATTGCTACCTACTATAACTTGCCAATCCTCAACCAAAACCATTCCAGACACTTCCAAAGAACACCTAAGACATTCTATAAGATTCTACAAAGGTTCCATGCACTAGGGTAACTTTCCAGAAACCCACAACCACCAGATAGTTTCATCTTCAAGAATCATTCATCTTTAAGAATCAAGGCTTCTGAATTATGGTTCAACAGTGTCTGACATTTTATTCTCACTATTCCAATACATCAAAAACTGAAAAGAGATATCTATATAATGCATAATATAACCTCCAGAATGACTTCTCATCCCTATTTGAAATCTCTCCACTACTGAAACTTCATTTTGTTTCATTTCTCTTTCTCCTTTAGTAAAGAAGGCTTTCTCAGTCCCATGATGCAAGAGCCAGGTTCATACCCTGGAGTCAGGTCCCACACTGCAAGGGAGATTTATATCCCTGGGAATCATGTCTCACATAAGAAGGGGAGGTCAGTTCACCTGCTGAGTTGGCTTAGAGAGAGAGAGGCCATATCTGAGCAAAAAAAGAGGTTCTCTGGAGGTGACTCGTAGGATAATTATAGTCTTAGCTTCTCTTTTGCAGGAATAAGTTTCATAAGGGTAAGCCCCAAGATTAAGGACCTGGCCTATTAAATTGGTAGTATCCAAAGCTTGTGGGAATATCAGGTCTTCCCCAGGTGGAGAAGTTTAATATTTCCGGTTTCTCCAAGTTCATCAAAGGGAGTTTGCAAATACATTTTTTTATCTTCTTCTCAGATTACTGAGGGATGTATTGGGGTATCATACTAACCTGTACAAACCAATAAATTCTCATTCTCTATTCATGGCTCCATGTAATTATGGTGTTTGTATAAACTCATCATACAAGTTAAATTAGATAGTATACTATAGAAGATACAAATTTTGCATCGTATAAACATCTTTTCCTTTGGTTTCACTCAGAAGTTAAAGTTTTAAAATACAGCCAATATCCTCCTTTACCCTTTAGTCTGATTTACTGAGTGTTAACAAGATCAGCTTCATTCTATCTCTAAGTGAAGTCTGGTCTCTTTTTTGTCTATTTAAACAGTTGCTATATGGTGTAATGCTGCAGAACTCTCACTCTGAATCGCAGTGTCACACAAATACCCGAAGTTCTAGGGAACGACCAGGTTATACCCAAAGAATTGAACATCTCAGAATTTAAAAATCACTGTTGCATCTCAAGAATAGATGTGACAGCTGTAAGAACTTACAATCTTTGAACCTTTGTTTTTTTCTCTCTTTTGCATGGGCAGGCACTGGAAATCAAACCTGAGTCTCTGGCATGGCAGACAAGAACTCTGCCTGCTGAGCCACCGTGGTCTGCCCAATCTTTGAGCCTTTACAATAAGCCTTAAGCCTTACCCTGATACCCTATGCTCTTGAATTCAGTTCTCAGAGTTTGTACATTATAGTTAGTCCATATTAGTAAGTCATTATAGTATTTATCTTTTCATTTCTGGCTTATTTTCACTTAACATATTGTCCTCAAAGTTCATTCATTTAGTTGCATGTCTCACAACTCCATTACTTCTTACAGCTGCCCAATATTCCATTGCATGTATACACCCCAGTTCACCCTTCTGTTCATCAGTTGAGGTACCCTCAGGCCACCTCCAGCCATTGAAAATCTTGAATACTGCCATTATAATCACCAGTGTGCAAATGTCCATTTGTGTCCCTGCTTTCAGTACTTCAAAGTATATATCTAATAATGAGGTTGCAGAATCATATGGCAATCCTATGCTTAAGCTCCCATGGAACCCAACACACTGCCCTCCAGAGGGCTGTACAGTTCTACATCCCTACCAAAAGTGAATAGGTACATCTCTCTCTCCACCTTTCCTTCAGCACTAGTATCTCTATTTTTAAAGTTTTATTCACACAGTATACAACCATCCAAATAAATAATCAAAGGTTCCCAGTTTAATCATATAGTTATTCATTCACCACAACAGTCTATATAAGGACATTTCCATTTCTTCTGCAAAGAAAAATGAGGAATAAAAAATAAATAGATAAAATAAACTTATGTGGACAGCATAACTGAACACCATAAGTACATGGAACCTTAAGTAGAGTATGAGATTTTGTAGGTTTGTCCAGAGTGATGCCTCAATAAATCCCAGAAGGATTTGAACAGTGAATAAAAAGTATTTTCAAAGTTCCCCTTGGGGAAGTGAGAAAGGGGGAAAAAGCAACTTCCCTAAGTGGAGAATTCTTGATATTCTCACAAGCAGTGGGGTCAACCAAAGCAATAGACTTTGCCCCCAATCTTGGGGTGTGTTCATATGAAACTTAACCCTGTAAAGGATAGGTTTAGCCTACTAAAAATTAGGCCTGAAAGTCACCACCAAGAGAATCTCTTTTGTTGCTTAGATGTGGCCTCTCTCTCTCACCAACCCAACAAGTAAACTCACTGCCCTCCCCTTCTGTACATGGGACATGACTCCCAGGGGTGTGGACCTTTCTGGCAACGTGGGACAGAAATCCTAGAATGAGCTGGGACTCAGCACCAAGGGATTGAGAAAATCTTCTCAACAGAAAGGGGGAAGAGAGAAATGAGACAAAATAAAGTGCCAATGGCTGAGAGATTCCAAACAGAGTCGAGAGGTTATCCTGGAGGTTATTCTTACACATCAAATAGGTATCACCCATTTAGTTAAGGTGTAATGGAGAGGCTGGAGGGAACTGCCTGAAAATGTAGAGCTGTGTTCCAGTAGCCATGTTTCTTGAAGATGATTATATAATGATATAGCTTTCACAATGTGACTGTGTGATTGTGAAAACCTTGTATCTGATGCTTCTTTTATCTACCTTATGGACTAATGAGTAAAATGTGTGGATTAAAAATAAATAAATAATAAGGGGAACAAATGTTAAAATAAACTTAGTAAATTGAAATGCTAGTGATCAGTGAAAGGGAGGGATAAGGGGTATGGTATGTATGAATTTTTTTTTCTGTTTTCTTATTATTTCTTTTTCTAATTGACGCAAATGTTCTAAGAAATGATGAAGATGAATATACAACTATGTGATAAAAAAGGAATGTTCATATTGTGTGTTGATTGGTTTTATTAATAAAAATTTAAAAAAATAGATAAAATAAAATAAAAATGAGAAACACCACCACCAAATCCCATAGCCCTTCCTTATATCCCCCTCACATTGACATTGAGCTTTGGTATATTGCCTTCGTTACATTTAACAGACATATACTAAAATGCTACTGTTAACCATAGACCCCAGTTTTCATTGATTGTATTTTTTCCATATACTATCCCATTTCAACACCTACTGTTGATATTCATTTGTTCTCCCTCATGTAAAAAACATTCTCATATTTTTACATGTAATCACCATCATTGTCAATTCTGGGTTTTTCTAAGTTATACAGTCCTGTCTGTATTTTCTATCTTTCCTTTAGGTGTCTGCATGCCCCTAGCTATCCTTTTTCAGCCATACATTGTCAATGTGCTAGTTTGAAGCTGTATGTACCCCAAAAAAAGTCATGTTCTTTTAATCCTGATCCAATCTTATGGGGGCAGACCTATTGTTAGGTGAGGCCTCTTGATGAGGTTGTTTCCATGGAAATGTGACCCATCCAATTGTGGGTGGGACATTTTGATTAGATTGTTCCTATGGAAATATGGTCCTATTCAATCAAAGTGGGTCTTAATAAGTTTACTGGAGTCCTTAAAAGAACTCACTGAAAAGAGAGAGCTCAGAGTGGATACAGAGAGCAGACACCTAGATACAGATATTTGGAGATGCTTGGAGAGAGACAGAAACTCAGAGAGGAGGCCTCTAGAACCAGGAGCTGAAAGCCATGAAACCCAGGAGCAAAGAGTCAGTAGACATTGCCATGTGTGTTCCCATGTGACAGAGAAAACTTCAAAAGGATCAGCCTTTCTAAAGTGAAGGTATCCTCTTGTTGGTGCTTTCATTTGGACATTTTCTTGGCCTTAGACTTGTAACTTGTAACTTAATAAACCCCCTTTACAAAAACCTATCCACATCTGGTATATTGCATTCTGGCAGAATTAACAAACCAAAACACTCAGCTTTGTTCAGTGTAATTGCAATGTGGTGCTACCATCAGATAGTATTGTGCCATCCATTTCTGTATCATTATAATCAATGCTGTTTGAACATTCTGCACTCCTTCTACATCAAATGCCTAATTTCTACCCCCTTTCTGTCTCTTGATAACCTGTATTCTCAACTTTAAATCTCAAAGTTTAAAGAGTTAAACTCTTTAAATGTTGATAATGTTGATTAACATTAGTTCATATTAGTGAAATCATACAGTATTTGTCCCTTTGTTTCTGACTAATTTTACTCAACATTACATCCTTAAGGTTCAACCACATTGTTGCAGTCATCATGACTTTATTCTGGTATATCATATCTTATTTTTTCTTTATTTTTCCCTTCCTGATAGTCTTCATTTCTACACTCTACTCCAGAATCTCTCTCCTGTGTTTTCCTATCTGCTTGTAGTACTCCCTCTGGTATATCTTGTAGAACAGGTCTCTTATTCCCAAACTCTCTCAGTGTCTGTCTGAAAATAATTATACTCTCCCTCATTTTTTGAAGGACAGATTTGTCAAATATAGAATTCTTGGCTGGCAGTTTTCTCTTTCAGTGTCTTAAATATATCATGCAACCACCTTCTTGCCTCCAAGATTTCTGTTGAGAAATTTGCACTTATCAAGCTTTCCTTGTGTGTGATAGATTGCTTTTCTTTTGCTGCTCTGTGCACCTTTTCTTGGTGCACAGCCCTTTTTCAGTATTCTAAGCTCATCAAATTCCAGCAACCTCCATTTCTTTTTCATTTGCCCCTTCTCCTCTCTGCTGGGAGAGACCTCAGGGTTATGTTCTGCTTTCTCTGTTATTATCTGTGCCCAGAGCTTTTTAATTAAATTTGTTAATTAATTTTGTTAATTGAAAATGCAATTGGAGCTTGGTTGAGCTACCTTTCCTTGCTCCTAGTAGTGACTGCTTTGTTTTTGCCTGGGGAAGTGTCTCCAACACAGCCTGCTGTGCCAGTGGGGAAGGACACCAGCTTCCACAGTTTGGGAGCTTAACTTACAGATCTGTGCTGTAATCTTGGCTCTTCCACCCATTTCAGACTTGTGTATGATGTGTTTCTGATCACAGATGTCTCCCAAACAGCGCTCCAGACAGTTCTTGGCTATTTACTGTCTGCCCTTTAGGACTAGCTAAATTCCACACCTCCCTACATCACCACTTTGCCCTGCCTCCCTCTTGAGTTTTGACAAGGGGCAAAACCAATTAATGTAGGAAGCATGGATTTTTCAACAAATAGTTCTGGAGCAAATGGATATTCATAAGACTTAAACAATAAAAATTAAAATTAAAATTAATCTCAACCTAAACCTTCTGCAATACAAAAAAACCCTCAAAATATATCATAAACATAAATTAAAAACATTTGTTCTGTAAAAGATCATGTGAAGCATATAAAAAGACAAATTACAGACTAGGAGAAAATAATTGTAAAACATATATCTGACAAAGGACTAGTATCTGGAACATATGAAGAGTTTTCAAAACTCAACAATAAAAAATCCTAAAAAAGAAAATAGACAAAAGACATAAATAGACATTTTACTGAGTGTGATAAACAAATGTGCAAATATGAATATGAAAGGTTGTTTATCATCATTAACTGCCAGAGAAATGCACATTAAAACCACATCTATCAAATATATGTACAGGTTAAAATAAAAATAAGTGACAACACTAAATATTGGTGAGGATGAAGAGAAGCTGGAATTCTCATACTTTCTGGCTGAGGATGTAAAATGATATAGCCATTTTGGAAAACAGTTTGGTAATTTTTTATAAACATAGACATGCTACTACCCTATGATCTAGAAATTGCATCCCTGGCCATATATCCCAGAGAAATGAAAACTTATCTTCAAACAAAAACCTGTACACAAATGCTCATAGCACCTTCATTTTAAATAACCAAAATGGAATCAGCCCAATCCATCTTTAAAAAGTGGAATGGTTAAACAAATTATGGTATATACATAGCATGGAATACTACTTAGCTTTAAGAAGGAATGGACTAATGATACATGCCACAACTTCAATGAATCTCTAGGGAATTGTGTTAAGTAAAATGAAAAATTTACAAAAGATGAAGATTATTTTATGGTATTAAAAAGGCTCAATTTAGATTGGTGCAACAGTGTCTCATTGGTAGAATTCTCGCCTGCCATGCTGGAGACCCAGTTCAATTCCCGGGTTCCTGCCCATGCTAAAAAAGAAGTGCAGCAACTGATTGAAAAAAAAAAAAAGAGCTAAAGAAGGGTATTTTAAAAAACTCACAAAGAAGTAATACAGTTCTACAAAGTATATACCCAATACCACACTGCCTTAAAAATTATTAAAAAAATACAGTAGAGAATATCAATAAAGGCAAAAGTTTGTTATCTGAAAAGATAAGCCACTGGTCAAACTTATGAAGAAAAAAAAGGAGATACTAGTAATTAATATCAAGGATGAAAAAAAGGAGATCTAGTTCTAGTTTGTATGGATATTTAAAAAATAACAAGAGGATGTTATAAACATCCTTGGGCCAATTAAATTGAGAATTTAGATGAAATGGAAAAATTACTAGAAAAACGTGATGATAATTGACAAATTAAGAAATAGAAAATCTAAACAGAGCTATACCTATTAAAGAAATTTAATCTGATATTAAAATCCTCCCCATAAAGAAATTTGGGGTGACGATAGTCTCAAAGGTGAGCTCTACAAAATATTTAAGGATATAGGAGAATTCTACATAAATTGATCCAGAGAATAGAAAAAGAAGGAACATATTTTAAGTAATTTTTCTAAGACAATATAATCTTGACACAAAAATATGATGGGACATTAAAATAAAGAAAAATAAAGGCCAATTTCTCTTATGATCATAAGATGGAAAATCTTACAAAATAGTTTTAATAATTTGTTTATTTTAGAATACTTCCAGACTCATAGAAAAGCTGCAGATAGACAGTTTCTATAAATGTAGTAGCCAGTTTCTCTTACTGTTATTGTATTACTACAGCACATTTGTCATGAATAATGAATCAAAGTTTGATATATTGTTATTAAATAAAGTCCATTGTTTAGTCAGAAAAGGCATTTAGCATATCCAAATGGTCTGTATACATATTACAGGATGTTCTAATTCCTAGCGTAGGGTCCAAAGCAGCTGCAGTGGTCCACCCAAAAAGCTGTCCTGCCTACTTGATCTCTTAGAATAGAGCTGCCTAATTTACATGAGAATCAAACTGTATTACATTGTAAAAGCCATTCTATTGTTGGGTCTCTGTGTTGCCACATCGTAACCCATACCATATATAATAAATCAGCAAATTTTTAGCAAGTTTACTACAGTACGTAAGAATTAATCGCATTTAATTAATCCAGTAACAAACAGAAGGTGTAATTTTATAAAGCCAGTTCTCCACAAAGTAATTTATAGAATCAAAAATATTCAGTAACCAATAGGACTTATCATAGAACTGGACAAATTATTCTAATGTTCAGGGATGGATAAATAGATTAGTGGAAGAAATTTGCATGTCAGAAAGTAATATGTTCATGTCTGGAAATTTGATTTATAATGAGTGAATAATTGTAGACCAGTGGAGAAAGATGGTGTTTTAGTTGTGTAGATGCTTAAACGAATACCATTCAATGGTTTAATTAACAACAGGAATTTATCGGCTCTCAGAATCAGAGACTAGAAAGCTTGCTTCCTCCTGGATCCGTATCTTCTGCCTGGTGGCAATCTTTAAGATTTCTTGGTTTTTCTGCACATGCAATGTCTTCTCCTTTCTCCTCCGGTTTCTGTTGGGTTCTGGCTCCTGGCTGGTCCCCGTGGCTTTCTCCATGGCCAGTTTCCTTTGCTTATAAGGACTTGAACCATATTGGATTAAGGCCTACCCTCATTCAGTTTGGGTACACCTTAACCAATAACATCTTCAAAGATCCTATTTACAAATGCGTTTATACTCCACAGGACCAGGACCCCTGAACATACTTTATGTGGGGGATATTATTCAATTTCCAACAGATGAACTTTTCAATAAGTTGTGTTGGGATAATTGGATAACATACGGAAAAAAATGAAATCAAATCCCTATTTCACATTACACTAAAAACTTTATTCCAGATGCTTTAAATATATTAATGTAGAAAAAATAAAGCTATAAAATGTTTTAGAAGGAAATATAGGATAATACTTTAATGTCCTCATGATAGAGAAATATTTCTAAAACAAGATGCAGAAAGGAAAACTCATTAAAGAAAAGACCAATAATTCACTTCTGCTTAAATTCAGAATATCTGTTCATCCCAGGATGTCATTAAAAAGTCGTAAGATAACCAAAATCTGGGAACAAAGTATTTTCAATACGTAAAGACAACAAAGGACTTGAGCCAGAAAAGATAAAGGATGACCTACAGAAATCACTAAGATAAATGCAAAAAAAAAACAATAGAAAACGTGGACAAAACACACACAGAAGTTTTTCTATGAGAATAAATATGAAAGACCAATATGAATAAATGCTTAACCTCATTGGTAATATGAAATGCAAATTAAAATAACAAAGAAGTAGCATTTTCCATCCACTTGATTGCAAACATTAAAACATTGGGACCTCTTCGCAAAATCTCTCTGCAAGAAGTGTAAATTTGTACAACCACTTTGGAAAACAATTTAGTATTGTCTTGTAAAATTGAATATGTATTAATCCTTAGTTCAGGAATTCAGCTCCTATAAAGCATTTAAAAAATTCCGTGTACTGTTTATAGCCACACTGATTGTAGTAGTTATAAGCTTTCAACGAGGTGAATATGACTGAATAGGATGTTCTTGTAGGATTTTCATGTATGTTCTTTATCAATTTGAGGAAGATCCCTTCTGTCCCTAGTTTTCTGAGTGTTTTTTCTTTTTTATCAAGAAAGGGTCCCGGGTTTTGCCAAATGCCTTCTCTATATCAATCAGGATGCTCATGTGTTTTGTTTTCTTTCATTCTCTGACTGTGATGTATTACATTTGTTGTTTTTCTTATATTGAACCAGTCTTGTATTCCTAGATGTTTAAGTTTGCTAATGCTGCCAGAACGTAGTATATCAGAAATAGAATGGCTTTTATAAAGGGAATTTATTAAGTGACAAATTTAAAATGTGCAACTTACAAACTTAAAAATGTGCAAACTAAGACATTCACAGAAAGATATCTTAACTGAAGAAAGTCTGAATGGTATCCAGGATTTCTCTGTCAGCTGGGAAGACACATGGCTGGTGCTGCTGGTCTTCGTTCCCAGTTCTATTGCTTCCAGCTTCTGATTCCAGTGGTTTCCTTGCTAAGCATCTATTGGCCCTCATTTAGCTTCTCTGGGGCAAAACTCTGGGTTTTATCTCTTAGCTTAGCATCTCTCAGGGCCAGAGATTTATTTTTTGCAAGCATCTACATCCTGGTTTCATATGGCTCTCTCAGCTTCTGGCATCTCTTGGGGCTTTGGACATCTGCATCTCCAAATATCTGTATCTGAGCTTTCCCCCAAATATTTCCCCTTTTAAAGGACTCTGGTAAATTAATCAAGACCCATCTTGAATGGATGGGGTCATATCTCCATCTAATCAAAAGGTCACACCCACAGGTGGGTGTGTCACATCTTCATAGAAACAACCTAATCAAAAGATTCCACCCTAAACAATAGGTATGCCCCCACAGGATTTTACTAGCATTAAAAAAACATGGCCTTTCCGGGGTAAAAACAGTTTCAAACCAGCACACTGGGATAAATCCCACTTAATCATGTTGTATACTCCTTTTAATGTGCTATTGGATTTGGTTTGCTAGTATTTTGCTGAGGATTTTTGCATCCATATTCTTAAGGGACTTTGGTCTGTAATTTACCTTTCTTGTTATGTTTCATTTAACTTTGGCATTAGGGGGATGCTGGTATCATAGAATGAGTTACAAAGCATACTCTCCTCTTCATTATTTTGGAAGAGGCTGAGAAAGAATAATGTTAATTATTCTTTGAATGCCTGGCAGAATTCTCTAGTAAGGCTATCTGGCCCTGGGATATATATTTTTTTTTTTTGGTGGTGTTGGGAGATTTTTGATTATTGATTTGATTACTAATCTAAATTTAAATTTAACATTCTAACTTTGTAACAATCTAATTGATTTGATAACAACTTAATTTCAATAGCATACTCACACTATTCTCTTATGCCTCTTTTGAAAGGAGTTTCATGCTGTCATCATCACAAATTATGTCATTATACATAGTGTGTCTAAAATTATAGATTCACTAGCATCACTTTAAGGAGTAAAAAGTGAGGTTACAAATCAAAATAAAATATATTGGCATCTATAGTTATCTATGTAATAACCTTTGTTCTACTTTGCTAGCTGCTGGAATGTCATATACTAGAAATAGAATGACTTTCAAAAGGGAGAATTTATTACTAAAGCTGTGAAAATATCCAAATTAGAGCAAGGCTATAGAAATGTCCAAGCTAAGGCATCCAGGTAAAGATACCTGGTTCAAGAAGACCAATGACATTCAAGGTTTCTCTCTCAACTGGAAAGGCACATGGCAAACATGGTGGCATCTATTAGCATCCTCCCCAGACCTCCTGCTTCATTAAGCTCCCCCAGGGGCATTCTTCTTCATCTCCTAAAGGGTGCTGGCTGGTGGACTCTATTGCGGCTCTAAAAGGGACGCTCTCCAAAACACTTCCTCTTTTAAAAGATTCCAGTAAGCTAATCAAGACTCACAAGACTCATAACTCCATGGAAGCCATCTAATCAATTAGACCCACAGTTGGCTGGGTCACATTTCCATGGAGATAACCTAATCAACTTTCCAACCTATAGTACTGTGTAGGGATTAAAAGAAACAGTTGCTCCCACAGTATTGGATCAGGATTAAGACATGGCTTTTCTAGGGTGCATGAATGCTTTCAAACCAACACAACCTTTATCAAAGATTTTTATTTCTTCATGAGCCTTTAATCTATTGTATATTGTTCTATCCTTTTAACCTGAAGAAATCCCTTTGACTTTTCTTGTAGGACCAGTCAAGTGGTGATGGAATTCCTCAGCTTTTGTTCATCTGAGAATGTCTTACTCTTTGCCTCATTTCTTAAAGACAATTTTGCCAGATATATAATTCTTTTTTTTTTTTTTTTTTTTTAAAGAGAAAGGGAGGAAGGGAAGGAAAGACAGAGAAGGAAGGAAGGATAGAAGGAAGGAAGGGAGGAAGAAAGGGAAACATTTTCAAACATTTTCTTGTTTTATTATATTTTGTTTGTCCGTTTGTTCTTTACATGGGCTGGGGCCGGGAATCGAACCGGGGTCCTCCGGCACGGCAGGCAAGCACTCTTGCCCGCTGAGCCACCGCGGCCCGCCATTGCCAGATATATAATTCTTAATTGACAATCTTTTCTTTCAGGGCTTAAATATGTCATCCTGTTGTCTTCTTGCTTATACAGTTTCTGACAGGGTTAATTTGTACATGCCTTGTTACTCTGTCTTGCAACTTTCAGTATTCCCTTTTTGTTTTCAACATTTGGCAGTTTAATGATAATATGCCTCAGTGTAGGTATTTTTGAGTTTATCCTGTTTGGGTTTGTTGAACTTTTTGGATGTGCATTTTCATTAAATTTCGGATGTTTTCAGCCATTATTTCTGCAAATATTCTTTCGGTACCTCTTGTTTTCCTTCTCCTCTGAGGTTCTAATAATGTATATATTTGTGCACATGATGCTGCCTCACAGGTCTCTTAGACTCTGTTCACTTTTCTTCATTTGTTTTTCTTTCTTTTCCTTAGATTGAATAATTTCCATTATCTTACATTCAGATTCCTCCCTGATTCTTTCTTCTGCTAGCTCCAATTTGCTGTTGAACCCTTTTAGGGAATTTTTTATTTCAGTTACAGTGGTGTTCAGCTCTACTATTTCTGTTTGGTTCTATTTTATGAATTCTTTCTCTTTTTGAAATTCTCTTTTTTTTATCTACCATTTTCATTATTTCCTTTAGCTCTTTGTCATTTTTTTTCTTTAACTCTTTAAGCATATTTAGGACAATTTTTTTTTTAGAAGCCAGTGTCTAGTATGTTCAAAGTCTGGTCTTCCTCCTAGATGGCTTCTAATGCTATTTCATGCTCTTTTACTTTGACCATCATTTCCTGCTTTTTTTTTTTTTATGCCTTGTAATCTTCTTTTGCACACTGCACATTTTAACATTTTAATGTATTATCTTTGTATTTCAGTACTTGTATGGCCTAGGAACCCATCTGGAGGCTGTAGGTTTCTGGGAAATAATCTTAGTGTGTGAAACTTTTGTAGAATCTCAGATAAAGTCTTAGGTGTGCTTTAGGGTTGACAGGAATGGTTTTGTTTGGGATTCGTCAAATCATGGTAATTAACACCTAGATATTGAGTAGCCTCCAGAGTAGCCACTTGATTCTATTTGAGCTCTCTTAGCAAATGATACCTTATTTTGCTACATTTCTTTTCCCCCTTTTGTTAGGAAGGTTTTGTCAATTTCATAGTGCCAGGGTGAGGCTCATCCCTAGGAGTCATGTCCCATATTGCCAAGGAGACTTTTGCCCCTAAATGTCATGTCAGAAGTAGGGTGTAGAGTAATGGTTTTACTTGCAGAGTTGGGCTTAGAAAGAGAGAGAGATGCCACCTCTGAGCAACAAAAGTGGTTTTCTGCAAGTAGCTCTTAGACGTAACTATAGACTTAGCTACTCTGTTAGAGAAATAGGGTTCACAATAGCAAGCCTCAAGATCAAGGGCTTAGCCTATTTACTTAGGAGTCCCTAATATTTGAGACAGTGTCAGGGGTTTCCCCACTGGTAAAGCTTAATAATTCCTTATTTTTTCTCCCATTCTGCAAAAGACGTTGTCAATTCTTTTTAATTATCTGCATGCAACAACTGTTAAAGAAACCGAAAATGATAAGACTTCAATTAGGCATAATAATGAAGCCGATTGGGTCAAGACTAAGGTAAACCAGAATATAGGGGTGAGGATACTCTGGAATGTATCCAGACATTACATTAAGTTATACAGAATTACAAACCCTTATTCCAATTCTGGGATCCTTGTGTTTGGGTTGTTTAAATGAGCTATCCAGACAGGTTGAGTTAGATTATGTGTTAAAGAAAATGTAGGTTTTGAACAACATAAACCTCTCTTCCTTTGGTCTCATCCAGTTGGTAAGGTTCAAAAATACTGACAGTGTTATCCTCATCCCTATATTCTGATTTACCTTAGTCCTATACCCAATTAGCTTCGTTCTTATGTCTCATTTAAGCCTGATATATTTTTTTATATTCTTTTTTTTATTAATTAAAAAAAGAATTAACAAAACAATTAGAAATCATTCCAATCTACATGTACAATCAGTAATTCTTAATAACATCACATAGTTGCATATTCATCATTTCTTAGTACATTTGCATCGATTTAGAAAAAGAAATAAAAAGACAACAGAATAAGAATTAAAACAATAATAGAAAGAAAAAACAAAAACAAAAACAAAAACAAAAAACCTATACCTCACATGCAGCTTCATTCAGTGTTTTAACATAATTGCATTACAATTGGGTAGTATTGTGCTGTCCATTTCTGAGTTTTTATATCCAGTCCCGTTGTACAGTCTGTATCCCTTCAGCTCCAATTATCCCTTCTTTTTTTTTTTTAATTAACAGGAAAAAAGAAATTAACCCAACATTTAGAGATCATACCATTCTACATATGCAATCATTAATTCTTAACATCATCACATAGATGCATGATCATCATTTCTTAGTACATATGCATTGGTTTAGAAGAACTAGCAACATAACCGAAAAAGATATAGAATGTTAATATAGAGAAAAAAATAAAAGTAATAATAGTAAAATCAAATCAAAACAAAACAAAACAAAACAAAACAAAAACCTATAGCTCAGATGCAGCTTCATTCAGTGTTTTAACATGATTACTTTACAATTAGGTATTACTGTGCTGTCCATTTTTGAGTTTTTGTATCTAGTCCTGTTACACCGTCTGTATCCCTTCAACTCCAATTGGCCATTATCTTACCCTGTTTCTACCTCCTGCTGGACTCTGTTATCAAGGACATATTCCAAATTTATTCTCGAATGTCTGTTCACATCAGTGGGACCATACAGTATTTGTCCTTTAGTTTTTGGCTAGACTCACTCAGCATAATGTTCTCTAGGTCCATCCATGTTATTACATGCTTCATAAGTTTATCCTGTCTTAAAGCTGCATAGTATTCCATCGTATGTATATACCACAGTTTGTTTAGCCACTCTTCTTTTGATGGAGATTTCGGCTGTTTCCATCTCTTTGCAATTGTAAATAACGCTGCTATAAACATTGGTGTGCAAATGTCCGTTTGTGTCTTTGCCCTTAAGTCCTTTGAGTATATTCCCAGCAATGGTATTGCTGGGTCGTATGGCAATTCTATATTCAGCTTTTTGAGGAACCGCCAAACTGCCTTCCACAGTGGTTGCACCATTTGACATTCCCACCAACAGTGGATAAGTGTGCCTCTTTCTCCGCATCCTCTCCAGTACTTGCCATTTTTTTCTTTGTTGATAATGGCCATTCTGGTGGATGTGAGATGATATCTCATTGTAGTTTTGATTTGCATTTCTCTAATGGCCAGGGACATTGAGCATCTCTTCATGTGCCTTTTGGCCATTTGTATTTCCTCTTCTGAGAAGTGTCTGTTCAAGTCTTTTTCCCATTTTGTAATTGGATTGGCTGTCTTTTTGTTGTTGAGTTAAACAACCTCTTTATAAATTCTGGATACTAGACCTTTATCTGATATGTCGTTTCCAAATATTGTCTTCCATTGTGTAGGCTGTCTTTCTACTTTCTTGATGAAGTTCTTTGATGCACAAAAGTGTTTAATTTTGAGGCGCTCCCATTTCTTTCTTTCTTTCTTCAGTGCTCTTGCTTTAGGTTTAAGGTCCATAAAACCGCCTCCAATTGTAAGTTTCATAAGATATCTCCCTACATTTTCCTCTAACTGTTTTATGGTCTTAGACCTAATGTTTAGATCTTTGATCCATTTTGAATTAACTTTTGTATAGGGTGTGAGATATGGGTCCTCTTTCATTCTTTTGCATATGGATATCCAGTTCTCTAGGCACCATTTATTGAAGAGACTGCTCTGTCCCAGGTGAGTTGGCTTGACTGCCTTATCAAAGATCAAATGTCCATAGATGAGAGGGTCTATATCTGAGCACTCTATTCGATTCCATTGGTCGATATATCTATCTTTATGCCAATACCATGCTGTTTTGACCACTGTGGCTTCATAATATGCCTTAAAGTCAGGCAGTGCAAGACCTCCAGCTTCGTTTTTTTTCCTCAAGATGTTTTTAGCAATTCGGGGCACCCTGCCCTTCCAGATAAATTTGCTTATTGGTTTTTCTATTTCTGAAAAATAAGTTGTTGGGATTTTGATTGGTATTGCATTGAATCTGTAAATCAATTTAGGTAGCATTGACATCTTAACTATATTTAGTCTTCCAATCCATGAACACGGTATGCCCTTCCATCTATTTAGGTCTTCTGTGATTTCTTTTAGCAGTTTTTTGTAGTTTTCTTTATATAGGTTTTTTGTCTCTTTAGTTAAATTTATTCCTAGGTATTTTATTCTTTTAGTTGCAATTGTAAATGGGATTCGTTTCTTGATTTCCCCCTCAGCTTGTTCATTACTAGTGTATAGAAATGCTACAGATTTTTGAATGTTGATCTTGTAACCTGCTACTTTGCTGTACTCATTTATTAGCTCTAGTAGTTTTGTTGTGCATTTTTCCGGGTTTTCGACGTATAGTATCATATCGTCTGCAAACAGTGATAGTTTTACTTCTTCCTTTCCAATTTTGATGCCTTGTATTTCTTTTTCTGGTCTAATTGCTCTGGCTAGAACCTCCAACACAATGTTGAATAATAGTGGTGATAGTGGACATCCTTGTCTTGTTCCTGATCTTAGGGGGAAAGTTTTCAATTTTTCCCCATTGAGGATGATATTAGCTGTGGGTTTTTCATATATTCCCTCTATCATTTTAAGGAAGTTCCCTTGTATTCCTATCTTTTGAAGTGTTTTCAACAGGAAAGGATGTTGAATCTTGTCGAATGCCTTCTCTGCATCAATTGAGATGATCATGTGATTTTTCTGCTTTGATTTGTTGATATGGTGTATTACATTAATTGATTTTCTTATGTTGAACCATCCTTGCATACCTGGGATGAATCCTACTTGGTCATGATGTATAATTCTTTTAATGTGTTGTTGGATACGATTTACTAGAATTTTATTGAGGATTTTTGCATCTGTATTCATTAGAGAGATTGGTCTGTAGTTTTCTTTTTTTGTAATATCTTTGCCTGGTTTTGGTATGAGGGTGATGTTGGCTTCATAGAATGAATTAGGCAGTTTTCCCTCCACTTCGATTTTTTTGAAGAGTTTGAGGAGAATTGGTACTAATTCTTTCTGGAACGTTTGGTAGAATTCACATGTGAAGCCATCTGGTCCTGGACTTTTCTTTTTAGGAAGCTTTTGAATGACTAATTCAATTTCTTTACTTGTGATTGGTTTGTTGAGGTCATCTATGTCTTCTTGAGTCAAAGTTGGTTGTTCATGTCTTTCCAGGAACCCGTCCATTTCATCTAAATTGTTGTATTTATTAGCGTAAAGTTGTTCATAGTATCCTGTTATTACCTCCTTTATTTCTGTGAGGTCAGTAGTTATGTCTCCTCTTCCATTTCTGATCTTATTTATTTGCATCCTCTCTCTTCTTCTTTTTGTCAATCTTGATAGGGGCCCATCAATCTTATTGATTTTCTCATAGAACCAACTTCTGGTCTTATTGATTTTCTCTACTGTTTTCATATTTTCAATTTCATTTATTTCTGCTCTGATCTTTGTTATTTCTTTCCTTTTGATTGCTTTGGCATTAGTTTGCTGTTCTTTCTCCAGTTCTTCCAATTGAACAGTTAATTCCTGCATTTTTGCCTTTTCTTCTTTTCTGATATAGGCATTTAGGGCAATAAATTTCCCTCTTAGCACTGCCTTTGCTGCATCCCATAAGTTTTGATATGTTGTGTTTTCATTTTCATTTGCCTCGAGGTATTTACTAATTTCTCTTGCAATTTCTTCCTTGATCCACTCGTTGTTTAAGAGTGTGTTGTTGAGCCTCCAGGTATTTGTGAATTTTCTGGCATTCCGCCTATTATTGATTTCCAACTTCATTCCTTTATGATCCGAGAAAGTGTTGTGTATGATTTCAATCTTTTTAAATTTGTTAAGACTTGCTTTGTGACCCAGCATATGGTCTATCTTTGAGAATGATCCATGAGCACTTGAGAAAAAGGTGTATCCTGCTGTTGTGGGATGTAATGTCCTATAAATGTCTGTTAAGTCTAGCTCCTTTATAGTAATATTCAGATTCTCTATTTCTTTATTGATCCTCTGTCTAGATGTTCTGTCCATTGATGAGAGTGGGGAATTGAAGTCTCCATCTATTATGGTATTTGTGTCTATTTCCCTTTTCAGTGTTTGCAGTGTATTCCTCACGTATTTTGGGGCATTCTGGTTCGGTGCATAAATATTTATGATTGTTATGTCTTCTTGTTTAATTGTTCCTTTTATTAGTATATAGTGTCCTTCTTTGTCTCTTTTAACTGTTTTACATTTGAAGTCTAACTTGTTGGATATTAGTATAGCCACTCCTGCTATTTTCTGGTTTTTATTTGCATGAAATATCTTTTCCCAACCTTTCACTTTCAACCTATGTTTATCTTTGGGTCTAAGATGTGTTTCCTGTAGACAGCATATAGAAGGATCCTGTTTTTTAATCCATTCTGCCAATCTATGTCTTTTGATTGGGGAATTCAGTCCATTAACATTTAGTGTTATTACTGTTTGGATAATATTTTCCTCTGCCATTTTGCCTTTTGTATTATATATATCATATCTGACTTTCCTTCTTTCTACACTCTTCTCCATACCTCTCTCTTCTGTCTTTTCATATCTGACTCTAGTGCTCCCTTTAGTATTTCTTGCAGAGCTGGTCTCTTGGTCACAAATTCTCTCAGTGACTTTTTGTCTGAGAATGTTTTAATTTCTCCCTCATTTTTGAAGGATGATTTTGCTGGATATAGGAGTCTTGGTTGGCAGTTTTCTCTTTTAGTAATTTAAATATATCATCCCACTGTCTTCTAGCCTCCATGGTTTCTGCTGAGAAATCTACACACAGTCTTATTGGGTTTCCCTTGTATGTGATGGATTGTTTTTCTCTTGCTGCTTTCAAGATCCTCTCTTTCTCTTTGACCTCTGACATTCTAACTAGTAAGTGTCTTGGAGAACGCCTATTTGGGTCTAATCTCTTTGGGTGTGCTGCACTTCTTGGATCTGTAATTTTAGGTCTTTCATAAGAGTTGGGAAATTTTCAGTGAAAATTTCTTCCATTAGTTTTTCTCCTCCTTTTCCCTTCTCTTCTCCTTCTGGGACACCCACAACACGTATATTTGTGCGGTTCATATTGTCCTTGAGTTCCCTGATACCCTGTTCAAATTTTTCCATTCTTTTCCCGATAGTTTCTGTTTCTTTTTGGAATTCAGATGTTCCATCCTCCAAATCACTAATTCTATCTTCTGTCTCTTTGAATCTATCATTGTAGGTATCCATTGTTTTTTCTATCTTTTCTACTTTATTCTTCACTTCCATAAGTTCTGTGATTTGTTTTTTCAGTTTTTCTATTTCTTCTTTATGTTCAGGCCATGTCTTCTTCATGTCCTCCCTCAATTTATCGATTTCATTTTTGAAGAGGTTTTCCATTTCTGTTCGTATATTTAGCATTAGTTGTCTCAGCTCCTGTATCTCATTTGAACTATTGGTTTGTTCCTTTGACTGGGCCATATTTTCAATTATTTGAGCGTGGTCCGTTATCTTCTGTTGGCGTCTGCGCGTTTAGACAGATTTCCCTGGGTATTGGATCCAAAAGTTTGGAAGATTTTTCTGTGAAATCTCTGGGTTCTGTTTTTCTTATCCTGCCCAGTAGGTGGCGCTCGTGGCACACGTTTGTCTGCGGGTCCCACCAGTAAAAGGTGCTGTGGGACCTTAAACTTCGGAAAACTCTCGCCGTCCGGGGGGTTCGCTAGCCGAAGCGGCTTGAGCCGGCCCGGGGTCCGAACGCAGGGAGGGTTGCTGGTCGCCGCAGCCAGGGAAAGAGCCCGTCCGAATTTCCTAGTCGGCCCTGGGCGACAAGCGTGGCAGGAGGGCGCCAGCGGCAGGGGCCCGCCCGAGAGAGTGCACGTTCCCCGGGAGTCACGGGTTTGGAAGGGGCCTCCCCCATCCGTCACCGTTCTCCGCGGCCTGGGGATTTCCGATCCAATTCTCAGTTGGTCCGGGGGGCTGCGCGTGGTGTGGGTGCCAGCCGCCTTGGTTTCAGGGGAGCGCCTCTCCAATTCTCCCAGCCGGCCCGGGAAGGGGGAAGGGAGTAACTCCGGCCACTTGCCGCCCCTCCTGGTGAGGCCCGCGCGCCTCGGCGATCTCACCCGAGCTGCTTCTCTCAGCCAGCCAGCCATTCCAGGATGGGGTACGCTGTCTTTTTTATCTCTGTTGTGGCTTTGGGCGCTTTCTGTATCGTTTCTACTCCCTTAGTAGCTGTCCTGGAGAAGAAACTAAGATCCGCGCGTCTTACTAAGCCGCCATCTTCCAGGAAGTCCTTAAGCCTGATATTTTTTGATTTGTTTAATATTTGTTGTATGTGGCAATACTGCCTTTCAGAATGTAATTGTAATCTTTTAATCCCTTTTTCAGGTTTTGGTCTTAGACTTCAGGCTGTCCCCAATAAAACCTATTATAAAGTTCATTCTTCTCTATTTTCTGAAGGCATTTGGTTAAAATTAACATTATTATTATTTTTTAACCAAATGTTTGCTAGAATTCACCGATGAAGTGAATTTCTGGTTCCCTCATTTCGAGATTTTCTCCCCACTTTCCACCCTCTATAGTAATTTTTCCAACCCAGTTCTTGTAGCTCTTGGGTCAGTGCAGCCTCAAGACCAAAGAACATGCTAGTCAGAGAGTTAGGCATGAACAGAAGACCTTCTCTAGCAGCTGCCATCCAGAAAATGGAAATCAGTGCTCTGCAAAGGGGCAGCGACTGCAAGGGACAGCTTATAAGGGTTTAGGACAAAAACATTCCACAGGGTGTAAGAATTTCAGCAGTATCTCGTGATGCAGGGCTCTGGAAGTTTGTTAGTAATAGTAATTGAGGGAGGGGAGTTTTCATGCTTTGTTTACAATACCATCTGTACATTCTCCCCTCCCCCACTCATGAAGAGGTCTGATGAACTTTAACTTCTGTCCCAGTCTTTGTAGGTGGTTACATATAGTAATTTATTCTTATTATAGAGGAGGCACTCAATCTCAAGAGCAGCCTCAAATATTGAGCTTCTGAAGCTAATGACACTGGTTTTCTGCTTGAGTTCTAGTCAAATGGCCCAAAATGGACTTAGATGTGCCCATATAAATGTAAATTTAATTCTATGTAGTTCCCTTTTTAATCTTTCCAATTCCCCCATCACCTTTTGTCTGTTTTTGATCAATCTATTTCCATCAAATAGTAGGTTTTTTTATATTTATAGTTTTTATATTTTTATATTTATATTTTGTTAGAGTTCATGATTGTTATCTGGGGAAAGTTTATATAAACTATATAAAGTTTATATGACACTATATATAATAATATAAATTACTACTTTGTCACTTGAAAGCCAATCTAGTTTGTATCAGAAACATCTTTTTAATTCCTAAAGCTAACATCATTATAGTAGCTGGCTGCATGAAGTAGTGAGCTAACTGAACCTGTAATAATCAAGTAGAAGGTATATAGAAATTAATTTATCAGTATGGTTATTTTGCACGTATATAGCACATGGTGCTAATAGAAATGAATTTTGGACTAGGTGTCAACTGGGTTGGATCTTCTATGTATTTATCACTTTAAATTATCTGCTGATCCAAATACTTTATACTTGTAATAAAAAATATAATATTTTAGATACTTATAAGAGAATTTAACCTTGGTCTCACTGTCACTCAGAGTTATGGAAATATTAAGGTATGCTTTCCTGAAATGTATACAGTCAATACATTCCTCTTGAGGCCATCCTGAAATGAAGCCAGATCATCAGAGGAAGTATAATGGCACAGTTATGAATATAAGCTCTGGGGGTACACTGCTGGGGTTTGAATATGAATTCTGCTGCTGTCTACCTTCGTGAACTTGGGCAAAATATTGTCCCTCAGTTCCCTTAACTATAAATTGAGGATGACACTATTAATCCTAATAACGTTGTTAATAATTTAATGCATAATGCATGGTAAGTGCTGAGAAAGTTTTTGATACATAGAAAGTATGCAAAATGTTAGCTATTGCAATCTAAGACCTCAATTCTGGAGCCAATTATATTCTCTTTTTATAGACTTGCTCTTGAATTATGCCATCACTTTATGGTAAAGGTCACCCAAAGAAACAGTCTTTTTAAATTCTTATTATAAACAGGTAACAGCATTGTTTCCATTTTATAGATGAGGAAATTAGATGGCTTTGTAACTTGTGCCAGGTCATTCATCAGTGAGCAGCAAAACAAGCACTCATACCCATCCTGCATGATCCAAGCCCCTACTGTTAGCCACTAGGCCATGTATAGTTGGCATGACCCAATTCAAGCATGAGAGAGCATAGATTGGTTTGTTGTGCATCTATTAATAATTCTTATACTCCATTGGTTCATACTTAATTCCTTAAGACATAGGGGAGTATTGCTTAGCTTTTCTGCTCAGGTTTAAAACACTGATGTAATGGGATTTTGTGGCTAATGTCAGCACAAACCCACTTTAATAGGTAGAAAATAAAATCATTACTATTTTAATCGCCATCATTACTGCCCCTCATAATTAATAATTACAAAAGTAATAATATTGGTAGAATCATATGGCCCTATGAGAAAACACTTAGTTTTTGTCCCCTGCATTCAGGTAGTTTCCATTTAACTTCCCATATGAAATAAGAAACTCTTTTACGATTAAAATCTACACACTAGAATGACCAACCATCCTGTCCCAGGACATAGGGGTTTCCTGGAATGTGGGACTTCCAGTGCTAAAACTGGAAATTCCTGGGCAAACGGGGATTGAGTTGGTGATTCTGTTTATGGGCCCTACCTTTTCCTGCTTGTTTTTGCCTTCTGTTGTTTCTTCAAACTAGGTAGAGAATGCAGAAACAGGTGGTTACTTTTATTTATTTTTTTAATAATAACCTTTCACATATCTGAAGATTGTGACCATGTCATCCTTCATGCTTTCTTCCTTAGGCTAACCAACAGGCTTTTAACAACAACTCACTTTATCTGGTGCATTTACTCACTCTCCTGAGGGAATGCAAAAGAGACTGGAGGCAAAATCCTTGCCCTAAAGGAACTAAATAAGATGGTTCCAGTTCCTTTCACCTTTGCCCATAAGCCTTCCTTCCCAACCCTTTAATTATCTGCATTGCTTTGCTTTGAACGTACATACCTTGTCCCTTGTAATTGGTGGAGACCAGAAATGCCCACAATACTCAACTGTTAGTAACTATCCCAGGCTTCATAATCAGAAGACCCCAAAGGGGCTCTGAAAGCCTTACTTCCAATTTTCTATTAATCGGTCATTCTTCTTTTATATAATTTTAAATGATCACCATCCACAACTCCAGCTACTTCAAAGCCCTTTATGCCACTGGCAGCGAAACCCATCAATAACTAGGATGGAGTTTTTCATCAGAAGCAGCAGGATTGTCTGCAAAAACCATTTCAGTGGTTTGAAATATAAAAATTACACTTGATCTTGTGTTTACAAATAATTTTCACAACAAAAACAGAACTGCAATTTTTTTGTTCTAACGTTGTCCCCCTTCAATTTGACATCTGTTTTTCATTAAATTGCATTTGGATTAGTGTCTTCAGAAAAAATTCTACCCTTACCAATTGCCCTCTACACGTATTAGTTTAGGAATTCATGCCCATGTCACACTGACCTTGTTCCTTGACTTGAATCTTTTCACCATTTAAACATTGAAGATATTTCCTTGAAACAGGTGTTTAGAAATATCTAGGGAACTCCAAAAGCTTATAAAGAAATGAGTTCACTTTGCACTTCTGGGTTAGGTCCTGGAATACTTAACCTCTTAACATTTTGTTTTTGAAAGACAGTATCATTTATGGTCTAGACACCGCAGACAGCTGTTCAAATTCAATTCAAATGGTCCCTGTTTCTGGTATATTTATTTAGTGTGTTTAGCTAAATCTCTGAGTAATCTTAGCTTGAGCCCTTAAACAGGAATTAGAAAATACCAATTGTTGGTTTTCTTTTCTTTTAAGGTACATAGTGAGAAATTTTCTACAAAAGTTTGGTTATTAGCTTTAAGCAAATAACTTTCTGCTGTTTTTAATTGTGCTTCTTGATATGGCAGCCATTCAGCATTGCTAAAAATTTAGGGGGAAAAAATGACAATTGAATATAAATGGAAATTTACCTTGAAATATAATTTCCTTTTAAAATAAAGGTTTGGGTTTCCCTCCTCTCTGTTGATCACATTGTATGTTACCACAATGGAAACTGCTGCTTTCACGCTTTAGGAAACTGAGCTATTTGAACTATAAATATGTATAGAACATGTTTTTTTCTACTTCTCTCATTGATTTATATTTGTGTAAATTTCCTTAAATCTGGCAATATCATTAAAGTCCAGAAATTTTCTTTTAACTGTGGGTAGCTAGTTAATTCTTCAAGAGAAAAAAAGTAGAATTTTTCATGCTATTTCAGCATATAATCGTGAAAATAATTTTTTGAGTGGTATTACTTTTAAAAACTATTTTCAATTAATTTGCATTTTTCTAAAGCATTGGGAACTATAAAATTATATATGTGGAAGATGGCGGCTTAGTAAGACGCGCGGATCTTAGTTTCTTCTCCAGGACACCTACTAGGGGAGTAGAAACGATACAGAAAGCGCCCAAAGCCACAACAGAGATAAAAAAGACAGCGTACCCCATCCTGGAACGGCTGGCTGGCTGAGAGAAGCAGCTCGGGTGAGATCGCCGAGGCGCGCGGGCCTTACCGGGCGGGGTGGCAAGCGGCCGGAGTTACTCCCTTCCCCCTTCCCGGGCCGGCGGGGAGAATTGGAGAGGCGGTCCCCTGAAACAAAGACGGCTGGCGCCCACACCACGCGCAGCCCCCGGACCAACTGAGAGAATTGGATCGGAAACCCCCAGGCCGCGGAGAACGGTGACGGGTGGGGGAGGCCCCTTCCAAACCCGTGACTCCCGGGGAACGTGCATTCTCTCGGGCGGGCCGCTGCCGCTGGCGCCCTCCCGCCTCGCTTGTTGCCCAGGGCCGACTAGGAAATTCGGACGGGCTCTTTCCCTGGCTGCGGCGACCAGCAACCCTCCCTGTGTTCGGACCAAGGCCCGGCTCAAGCCGCTTCGGCTAGCGAACCCCCAGGACGGCGAGAGTTTTCCAAAGTTTCAGGTCCCACAGCACCTTTTACTGGTGGGACCCGCAGACAAACAGGTGCCACGAGCGCCACCTACTGGGCAGGATAAGAAAAACAGAACCCAGAGATTTCACAGAAAAATGTTACAACCTTGCTGGGTCCAACACCAAGAGAAATCTGAATAAATGCCCAGACGCCAGCAGCAGAAGATAACTGTCCACGCTCAAAAGATTGAGAATATGGCCCAGTCAAAGGAACAAACCAATAGCTCAAATGAGACACAAGAGCTGAGACAACTAATCCTGAATATACGAACAGAAATGGAAAACCTCTTCAAAAATGAAATCGATAAATTGAGGGAGGACATGAAGAGGACATGGGCTGAACATAAAGAAGAAATAGAAAAACTGAAAAAACAAATCGCAGAACTTATGGAAGTGAAGGATAAAGTAGCAAACATAGAAAAAATAATGGATAGCTACAATGATAGATTTAAAGAGACAGAAGATAGAATTAGTGATTTGGAGGATGGAACATCTGAATCCCAAAAAGAAACAGAAACTATCGGGAAAAGAATGGAAAAATTTGAACAGGGTATCAGGGAACTCAAGGACAATATGAACCGCACAAATATACGTGTTGTGGGTGTCCCAGAAGGAGAAGAGAAGGGAAAAGGAGGAGAAAAACTAATGGAAGAAATTTTCACTGAAAATTTCCCAACTCTTATGAAAGACCTAAAATTACAGATCCAAGAAGTGCAGCGCACCCCAAAGAGATTAGACCCAAATAGGCGTTCTCCAAGACACTTACTAGTTAGGATGTCAGAGGTCAAAGAGAAAGAGAAGATCTTGAAAGCAGCAAGAGAAAAACAATCCATTACATACAAGGGAAACCCAATAAGACTTTGTGTAGATTTCTCAGCAGAAACCATGGAAGCTAGAAGACAGTGGGATGATATATTTAAAATACTAAAAGAGAAAAACTGCCAACCAAGACTCCTATATCCAGCAAAATTATCCTTCAAAAATGAGGGAGAAATTAAAACATTCTCAGACAAAAAGTCACTGAAAGAATTTGTGACCAAGAGACCATCTCTGCAAGAAATACTAAAGGGAGCACTAGAGTCAGATACAAAAAGACAGAAGAGAGAGATATGGAAAAGAGTGTAGAAAGAAGGAAAATCAGATATGATATATATAATACAAAAGGCAAAATGTTAGAGGAAAATATTATCCAAACAGTAATAACACTAAATGTCAATGGACTGAATTCCCCAATCAAAAGACATAGATTGGCAGAATGGATTAAAAAACAGGATCCTTCTATATGCTGTCTACAGGAAACACATCTTAGACCCAAAGATAAACATAGGTTGAAAGTGAAAGGTTGGGAAAAGATATTTCATGCAAATAACAACCAGAAAAGAGCAGGAGTGGCTATACTAATATCCAACAAATTAGACTTCAAATGTAAAACAGTTAAAAGAGACAAAGAAGGACACTATATACTAATAAAAGGAACAATAAAACAAGAAGACATAACAATCATAAATATTTACGCACCGAATCAGAATGCCCCAAAATACGTGAGGAATATACTGCAAACACTGAAAAGGGAAATAGACTCATATACCATAATAGTTGGAGACTTCAACTCACCACTCTCATCAAGGGACAGAACATCTAGACAGAGGATCAACAAAGAAATAGAGAATCTGAATATTACTATAAATGAACTAGACTTAATAGACATTTATAGGACATTACATCCCACAACAGCAGGATACACCTTTTTCTCAAGTGCTCATGGATCATTCTCAAAGATAGACCATATGCTGGGTCACAAAGCAAGTCTTAACAAATTTAAAAAGATTGAAATCTTACACAACACTTTCTCGGACCATAAAGGAATGATGTTGGAAATCAATAATAGGCAGAGTGCCAGAAAATTCACAAATACGTGGAGGCTCAACAACACACTCCTAAACAACGACTGGGTCAAAGAAGAAATTGCTAGAGAAATTAGCAAATACCTCGAGGCGAATGAAAATGAAAACACAACATATCAAAACTTATGGGACGCAGCAAAGGCAGTGCTAAGAGGGAAATTTATTGCTCTAAATGCCTATATCAGAAAAGAAGAAAAGGCAAAAATTCAGGAATTAACTATCCATTTGGAAGAACTGGAGAAAGAACAGCAAGCTAACCCCAAAGCAAGCAAAAGGAAAGAAATAACAAAGATTAGAGCACAAATAAATGAAATTGAAAACATGAAAACAATAGAGAAAATCAATAAGGCCAGAAGTTGGTTCTATGAGAAAATCAATAAGATTGATGGGCCCTTAGCAAGATTGACAAAAAGAAGAAGAGAGAGGATGCAAATAAATAAGATCAGAAATGGAAGAGGAGACATAACTACTGACCTCACAGAAATAAAGGAGGTAATAACAGGATACTATGAACAACTTTACGCTAATAAATACAACAATTTAGAGGAAATGGACGGGTTCCTGGAAAGACATGAACAACCAACTTTGACTCAAGAAGACATAGATGACCTCAACAAACCAATCACAAGTAAAGAAATTGAATTAGTCATTCAAAAGCTTCCTAAAAAGAAAAGTCCAGGACCAGATGGCTTCACATGTGAATTCTACCAAACGTTCCAGAAAGAATTAGTACCAATTCTCTTCAAACTCTTCAAAAAAATCGAAGTGGAGGGAAAACTACCTAATTCATTCTATGAAGCCAACATCACCCTCATACCAAAACCAGGCAAAGATATTACAAAAAAAGAAAACTACAGACCAATCTCTCTAATGAATACAGATGCAAAAATCCTCAATAAAATTCTAGCAAATCGTATCCAACAACACATTAAAAGAATTATACATCATGACCAAGTAGGATTCATCCCAGGTATGCAAGGATGGTTCAACATAAGAAAATCAATTAATGTAATACACCATATCAACAAATCAAAGCAGAAAAATCACATGATCATCTCAATTGATGCAGAGAAGGCATTCGACAAGATTCAACATCCTTTCCTGTTGAAAACACTTCAAAAGATAGGAATACAAGGGAACTTCCTTAAAATGATAGAGGGAATATATGAAAAACCCACAGCTAATATCATCCTCAATGGGGAAAAATTGAAAACTTTCCCCCTAAGATCAGGAACAAGACAAGGATGTCCACTATCACCACTATTATTCAACATTGTGTTGGAGGTTCTAGCCAGAGCAATTAGACAAGAAAAAGAAATACAAGGCATCAAAATTGGAAAGGAAGAAGTAAAACTATCACTGTTTGCAGATGATATGATACTATACGTCGAAAACCCGGAAAAATGCACAACAAAACTACTAGAGCTAATAAACGAGTACAGCAAAGTAGCAGGTTACAAGATCAACATTCAAAAATCTGTAGCATTTCTATACACTAGTAATGAACAAGCTGAGGGGGAAATCAAGAAACGAATCCCATTTACAATTGCAACTAAAAGAATAAAATACCTAGGAATAAATTTAACTAAAGAGACAAAAAACCTATATAAAGAAAACTACAAAAAACTGCTAAAAGAAATCACAGAAGACCTAAATAGATGGAAGGGCATACCGTGTTCATGGATTGGAAGACTAAATATAGTTAAGATGTCAATGCTACCTAAATTGATTTACAGATTCAATGCAATACCAATCAAAATCCCAACAACTTATTTTTCAGAAATAGAAAAACCAATAAGCAAATTTATCTGGAAGGGCAGGGTGCCCCGAATTGCTAAAAACATCTTGAGGAAAAAAAAACGAAGCTGGAGGTCTCGCGCTGCCTGAATTTAAGGCATATTATGAAGCCACAGTGATCAAAACAGCATGGTATTGGCATAAAGATAGATATATCGACCAATGGAATCGAATAGAGTGCTCAGATATAGACCCTCTCATCTATGGACATTTGATCTTTGATAAGGCAGTCAAGCCAACTCACCTGGGACAGAGCAGTCTCTTCAATAAATGGTGCCTAGAGAACTGGATATCCATATGCAAAAGAATGAAAGAAGACCCATCTCTCACACCCTATACAAAAGTTAACTCAAAATGGATCAAAGATCTAAACATTAGGTCTAGGACCATAAAACAGTTAGAGGAAAATGTTGGGAGATATCTTATGGATCTTACAACTGGAGGCGGTTTTATGGACCTTACACCTAAAGCAAGAGCACTGAAGAAGGAAATAAATAAATGGGAACTCCTCAAAATTAAACACTTTTGTGCATCAAAGAACTTCATCAAGAAAGTAGAAAGACAGCCTTCACAATGGGAGACAATATTTGGAAATGATATATCAGATAAAGGTCTAGTATCCAGAATTTATAAAGAGATTGTTCATCTCAACAACAAAAAGACAGCCAACCCAATTACAAAATGGGAAAAAGACTTGAACAGACACCTCTCAGAAGAGGAAATACGGATGGCCAAGAGGCACATGAAGAGATGCTCAATGTCCCTGGCCATTAGAGAAATGCAAATCAAAACCACAATGAGATATCATCTCACACCCACCAGAATGGCCATTATCAACAAAACAGAAAATGACAAGTGCTGGAGAGGATGCGGAGAAAGAGGCACACTTATCCACTGTTGGTGGGAATGTCAAAGGGTGCAACCACTGTGGAAGGCAGTTTGGCGGTTCCTCAAAAAGCTGAATATAGAATTGCCATACGACCCAGCAATACCATTGCTAGGTATCTACTCAAAGGACTTAAGGGCAAAGACACAAACGGACATTTGCACACCAATGTTTATAGCAGCATTATTTACAATTGCAAAGAGATGGAAACAGCCAAAATCTCCATCAACAGAAGAGTGGCTAAACAAACTGTGGTATATACATACGATGGAATATTATGCAGCTTTAAGACAAGATAAACTTATGAACCATGTAATAACATGGATGGACCTAGAGAACATTATGCTGAGTTAGACTAGCCAAAAACTAAAGGACAAATACTGTATGGTCCCACTGATGTGAACGGACATTCGAGAATAAACTTGAAATATGTCATTGGTAACAGAGTTCAGCAGGAGTTAGAAACAGGGTAAGACAATGGGTAATTGAAGCTGAAGGGATACAGACTGTGCAACAGGACTAGATACAAAAACTCAAAAATGGACAGCACAATAATACCTAATTGTAAAGTAATCATGTTAAAACACTGAATGAAGCTGCATCTGAGCTATAGGTTTTTGTTTTGTTTTGTGTTGTTTTGTTTTGATTTTACTATTATTGCTTTTATTTTTTTCTCTATATTAACATTCTATATCTTTTTCGGTTATGTTGCTAGTTCTTCTAAACCAATGCAAATGTACTAAGAAATGATGATCATGCAGCTATGTGATGATGTTAAGAATTAATGATTGCATGTGTAGAATGGTATGATCTCTAAATGTTGGGTTAATTTCTTTTTTTCTGTTAATTAAAAAAAAAAAAAGAGAAGGGATAATTGGAGATGAAGGGATACAGACTGTACAACGGGACTGGATATAAAAACTCAGAAATGGACAGCACAATACTACCCAATTGTAATGCAATTATGTTAAAACACTGAATGAAGCTGCATGTGAGGTATAGGTTTTTTGTTTTTGTTTTTTTTTTGTTTTTTTTTCTTTCTATTATTGTTTTAATTCTTATTCTGTTGTCTTTTTATTTCTTTTTCTAAATCGATGCAAATGTACTAAGAAATGATGAATATGCAACTATGTGATGTTATTAAGAATTACTGATTGTACATGTACATTGAAATGATTTCTAATTGTTTTGTTAATTCTTTTTTTAATTAATAAAAAAAAAATTATATATGTAATCTAATAAGATTAGATTTGGCTATATAAAAGGTTGTCATTGCCAATCTTCCCTCAATACCTTAGGAGAGAGACAAGAGTCATTCCATGGCTTTACAAGGCCAGCACATGCCTTTTTTTCTTTGTATTACTATTTTGAAATAATGGTTTTGACCTGGAAGCATAGCCATTTTGTGTCTTTTATTCACTGAGGGGAATATCCCTCCCTCTGATGTCATTATACTTCCTTTGTGGCTTTTGCTTCTCAATGAAGGGAAACAGTTAATTCTGACAATCATGATTAGTTTCACACATCTGCAATAATACTCCACTTATTATTATTAAATTAGTTATAACTTGTATACAGTAAAAGTCACCCTTTATATCATATAGTTGTGTGAGTTTGGGCAAATACATAGAATCATATAACCACTACCACAATCGGGATAAATAATAGCAGTTTCATTACCTCTTATTTATTTGTTTATTTATTTTTATAATGGGTTATTTGATGAGGATTGTAATCTAATGATTGTTTAGGAGCAATTTTACCGAACTGTAAATCATTTTTTTAACAAGCATTATTAACAGATAATACTAATCTTATTTAAAAACCATGAGTGCCGCACCAGTGAATACAGAGCTCATGAAAACTTTAGAAAACATTCATTTTAAAAGGCTACACATACAAAATCCTGTTTTAAACAAAAAAGCTATAATATGGATATGTGATTGGTATTCTGAAATGATATGCATATACAGTACATAATTAATGTTCATTATATGTTCAGTACATTTTTCTCTGATTCTCTTCATTCTTCACTTTCTCCAGAAACTGAATTCTGTACTTTATCTTCAAAATTGGTACAACCAGGTTATCCTTGGACGTCAAATTAAATTTCATCACAGATTTAGTAAACTGATGCCATAAAAATGTTTTGTTTTCATATTCATCAAATATCTGCAGTGATGAAAATATTCTGTAAATCCTACGACATACTGATCCTAGTTTTGCTACAGATGACTCCTTTATGCTAACTCTGACAGGAAAATATTTACTGCTATTCAGAAGACATGTAGCACCAGCAAGCGTGTGCCTAGTGTCATGTATGGCAAGATCCTCTTGGAGTTTTAAGAGCTGCACAAAATAAAATCCATTGTTCAGTTGCTATCATTTGAATGCATTTTATCTGGATGGCACTTACTCTGAAGTTTGACAGCAAGTCCATTTAGCTCAAGGCAAAACTTAGTCTAGAAAATAAACAGAATAAATGAGTACAATATACAGTATGGATGTGGAATATATAGTGTTATGGAGAGAAAAGCAGGGAGAAGATAAGGAATATTGAGGGGATTTTTTATCATGTTAGTCACAGAAAAATTGTTCTCTAAATAAATACTTGTAGAGGATGTGGAAGTAAAGCCTTTGGACATATGGGAGAGAATGTTCTAGGCAGGGGAAATGGTGCATGCAAATGCCCTGAGCCATGTTTGTGTTATCTTGTCCAAAGAATAAAGAGACACTGAGGGGGGAATGTAGCAGGAATATGGTTGGATAGTAAGTGGATGACCAGATCAAATAAAACAGGAGTCAGAAAACTATTCTCACTGGCCAGATCTGGCCCAATACCTGCTTTTGTAAGTACACTTTTATTGGAACACAAACTTTACAATTTTTTTTTATTGTGTATGACTCCTATCATTCTACAGTCAACAGTAGAGTTGAGTAGGTACAACAGAGTTTATATAGCCTGCAAACCTAAAATAATTACTCTCTAGCCCTTTCCAGGAATAAATTGCTGACTTCTGATGTTGGTCATTTTATGAACTTAAACTTTGACTCTAAGTGACAGGAGATGCCATTAAAGGACAGAAGAGGGATATCATTCGGTATTAGGCTTTAGCACAATCACTTTCACTGTTTAAAACTGATTTAAAAGGAGCAGTATGGAGGCAAGAATGTCAAGTAGAAGGCTTTTGCAACAAATCAAATGAGAGAGGAAGGTGGCTCAGATCATGCATCAGCAGAGGAGGTGGTGAGAAGTGGCAGGATTTTGAATATATTCTGCTAATGGATTGGATGTGGGTTGTGAAGTAAGTTGAAAAAAATTAGTGATGAATCCAATGTTTTTGGTCAAAGTCATGGATTAGTAAACCATGGCTCACAGGTCAAATTTGGCTCATGGTCTGCTTTTGTATGGTTCCAGAGCTAAGAATCATTTTATATTTTTAAAGGGTTTAAAACAACAACAACAAAGAAGAATACACACCATAGACCATATGTGGCCCATGGAGCATAAAATATTTATCATCTGGACCTTTATAGAAACAGTTTTTTTGACTCCTGGTGTAAGCAATGAAAGAAATAGAAGCATTGTCAACTGAATTGAGCATGACTGGACAATAGTAGTATTTAAGGGGAATATCAGCATTGACCTTTGGACATGTTGAATTTGAACTACCTAGTAGACATCTAGGTGGCCTGAATCTCTGAGTCTGAGTTCGGAGAGGAGGTCTATGCCAGGGATGACATTCAGGGGTCATCTGTGTATAGGTGGTCTTTAAAGCCATGATTTGGAAGAATCACCAAAGTAGTTAAGACCAATAGAAAATAAAAGGAGATGGACACTGGGATGGCCAGTAAGAAGTAAGGCTGATGAGAGAGAGACAAACAAGGAAACTTAGCAGTAGTGACCAGTGAGTTTGGAGGAAACCAGACAAGTATGGCATCCAGGAGTCAAGGGAAAATGTGATAGATTGTATGATTCGAATTCTAAGAAAAAAATGCACAGCTGATATGCAAAGAACAGGATCTTAGAAGGACCTAAATGGAATGGAATGGAATTTGTTATCGGCATGGTTTAAAACTATTTAAAACATGAAACAATACTCTTAGCTGACACATATAATATTAATCTACAATAAATAAATGCACCATTTAACATCTCTGCTGGGTTGTCAATTATAGACAGACATGTAAAAAGGAAATTTTCTCTTCTAAGTAATATAGATTGCAAGCTGCAAAAAAACCAAACATAACACATAAACAAAACTCTCTGTGCTTCACAATTTTCATTTCTATATTCTCTAACATACAACACATTCTTCCTTTATCAAAACTGATTATTATTCAAAGGGTTAATTTCTCAAAATTGTGTAGTCTTTCATGGTTTAAGATACAAAAAACTGTCACTATGATCCCAGTCAGAAGAATAGCCAAATAATTTAGAAGTGAATATTAATGGGTGGACTTATAACAAGACAGAAACCGAATCTAATTTCAATACATTGTAATCTGAGGGATGGATATATATTTATATCTGAGAATATTGGATATAAATTTTAATGTCTTAAATGAGAAGTAAGATTTATGTTTAAAAGGTGCTTAATATGTAATAGAATCAGGAGACTTACAACAAGATGAGAGATATAAAAATTAACTGGAACACCAAAAATAGGTGTAACTTGTCATTATTGAAAAAGGTAAGTTTCTGATTATAAATAAAAATAACAACAAAAATCATTCTTTTTAGTTCTGAGTTTCTGGAGTTATCTTATCAAGATGAACTATTTCATCTTAAAATACATGTCACATATTAGAGTTGAAAGAATGATCTCTAAGATTCTCTCAATTCTAACCCTTTTCCCCTCTAAGAAGTGTGATACACAACTTCATCCAAATGTCTAGTTTATGATATTTTCACCAGCCCATCAGATCAGAGTATATCCTATTCAAGTTATAAGCACTTAGAACTGACAAAACATAGAACACAGATTTGAAAATGAACGAAAGTAATGAAAAATGAAAGTTGTTATCACTCATTTAAAGTTTGACATAATAAAGACTTTTTATGTCTGGATTTTATTTCAACATATCAATAACTTTATCACACTAGAGGATTACATTGATAGCATTCTCATGACCTTGCTTCTTACTAAGGTCTTACCAGCTACTCCACTGCCTGATAAAATCTTCCTAAAACATTACTCTCATTATAACATCCTTTTCCCTTAATAATTAAGATTCAAGTTCAAATATATCAACTTAGTGCTCACAATTATATGTAAGTTTGATCCATTGATTTTCTCCATCCCATCCATTTTCTCTATTTCCCAAAACCCACCATCTACTCTAGTCAAAACAGTCTTAATCACATTCTGCCTCATACATATATGCTGTAGTTCTCCTTCCCTTCTCAATGGGCTTTCTCATTCTCTATGCACTGTAAACTATCCAACTAACATGCACTAATTTATTCAGTCAACAGCTATTTCTTAAACATCTGCTTAGTGCAAGAAACTATGAGAGCTTCTATAATACATGTGTGTTTCTTTGAAGTATTTGTTTCTGGGGCCTCTCTCATTGTCCCCTTGTCACATAGTGATTCCTTTAATAATACCATCAGCCCTTCAGGTTAATTATTCTGTAGTCACAGAAAGGTGCCTGTTGCAGCTACTTCATTTATTGTGACCTTTTGAAGTCATGTATACACATGAATGATGATAATGATTGTGTACCTTTGAAAGGATGTATGTACCCTAGAAAAGCCATGTTTTAATCAAAATCCCATTTCATAAGGTAGAATAATCCTTATTCAATACTGTATGTTTGAAACTGTAATCAGATCATCTCCCTGGAGACATGATTTAATCAAGAGTGGTTACTAAACTGGATTAGGTGATGACATGTCGCCACTCATTTGGATGGATCTTGATAAATTTCTGGAGTCCTATAAAAGAGGAAACATTTTGGAGAATGAGAGATTCAGAGAGAGCAGAGCAGAACGACATAGCCATGAGAAGCAGAGTCTGCCAGCTAGCAACCTTTGGAGATGCAGAGGGAAAATACATCCCGGGAGCTTCATGAAACAGGAAGCCAGAAGAAGAAGCTAGTAGATGATGCCATGTTTGCCATGAGCCCTTCCAGATTAGAGGAACTCTGACTGTGTTTGCCATGCGCCCTTCCGCTTGAGAAAGAAACCCTGAACTTCATTGGCCTTCTAACCAAGGTATCTTTCCCTGGATGCTTTAGATTGGACATTTCTATAGACTTGTTTTAATTGGGACATTTTCTCAGCTTTGGAACTATAAACTAGCAATTTATTAAATTCCCCTTTTAAAGAGCCATTCTGTTCCTGGTATATTACATTCTGGCAACTAGCAAACTAGAACAATGATGATGATGAGATATAGTAGTTACTATTTATTGAACACTGACTTTTAATTTGTTGATATAACAAGTACCATACAATGGATTGGCTTAATGGGGATTTATGTAGATTCACAGTTTCAGAGGCTAGAAGGCTTGCTTCCTCCAGGGGTTGGTATCTTCTGGCTGGCTGGCAGTCTTTAGGGTTCCTGACTTTTCTGCCACATGGCAATGCACATTGTAATATCTTCTGGCTACTCCCCATGGCTTCTTGCTCTCTGTGGCCTTCTCTATAAGGCCTCTAGTAATAGGATTAAGAGCCATCTGGATGCATTTGGGCCATACCTTAACTTAAGTAACCTTATCAAAAGGTCCTATTCACAATGGGATAACACCCACAGGAATGGGTTAAGATTAAGAATTTGTTTTTCTGGGGTGCATAACTCCAAGCCACCACATTGACTATATGCCAAACATTATTCAAAGCACTTTACATATATCAACTCATTTAATTAACTCATGGTGTGGCAAATATATTAGTCCATCTATAGTGATGAGCCTTTGAAATGACTATTATATATATAGGCTCTGAACTCTGTTAGTATATTCAATTAGTATACGTTAGTATAATCAATTTTTAGTATAACCAATTAGTATAAGCAAGCCACTTGCTTAACCTGGTCCATAGCTAGATGCCATAGAGACTGAGTGTTTCATAAGCAAAGAGGGCTGCATAAGTATGACAACATATCAAAGCAACATACAACTTAGCACAGTAGCAATTGTCCTATCAAGTTGATATCAGGTTGTATGGTGTTGGAGAGAATTTATGGCCAACTGTAATATTTATATTTTTTAAACCATGAGGTTTGGCATAATGTATTAATGAAGTCTACCCTGGGGCTTCCAGAGCTATCTCGAATTATCTATTGCACATGGCCCATATGAGACTTACTTATTCCCTGCTAATACATAATATTATATTGAATCTGACACACACTAGCTTGTTTGCCTCTAAATACTTGGCCCAACAGTTCTGGAATAGAAACTAGAATGTTTATGCCCAGTGTCCACACTGAGATATTTCAACTCTCTTCATTAGATGGATATGGGGGTGCAGGAGACATAAAGAAAAAACCAGAAAATCCAGTCATATCTCCAGGAGTAACAGCTAATGTAACTGCTCATATATCACAACATATTCATCTTAGAATCATAGTATCCTAAGTTGAAAGGGATAATGAGCCATCAAGGCTGGATGTGGCAGATGTATGGCACAAAATTCCTACATTTCCATCTCCATGCCCACGGTGGGCTTCGATAATTAATCACAACTGTTTTAGTTTGTTAAAGCTGCCAGAATGCAATATACCAGAAATGGCGCAGCTTTTATAATAGGAATTTATTACGTTGTAAGTTTACAGTTCTAAGGCCAGGAAAGTGTCCAAAAGGCATCCAGAAATAGCTACCTTGACTCAAGAAGGCCCCTGGGTCTGGAGCCCCTCCATCAGCTGGGAAGGCATGTGGCTGGCATTTGCTGGTCCTTTGGCTTCTCCTTTCAAAAAGCTTCCCTGAGGGTATTTTACTTTCAGCATTTCCAAACATCTGGGTCTCATGTTGGCTCTAAAGCTTTTTCCAAAAATGGTTCCTCTTAAAGGACTCCAGTAAACAACCCCACTTTGAAAGGGGGGAACCACCTAATCTAAATGTTCCACCCCTAATTGGGTGGGTCACATCTCCATGGAAACAACTTAATCAAATAGATCTCATACAACAAAATTAAATGAGGATTAAAGAACATGGGTTTTCCAGGGTACACAACAGTTTAAAACCAACACAATAACACTCATTGTTTAAGAGTGCACTTTCGTTGGAAAAGATAAATAGTATGCCTAAAAGAAGTCACATGTGTTACATGATTCATCCTTTCTTTTATTCATTTATATAACAAAAATTTATTGAGCAACTATTATGTGCCAAGGATTGTTTGTGCTAGGCTCTGGAGATAAAAGAGGAAACTGCTAGCTATATTGACTTATCTCCTTGCTTTGTGTCATTCAGAAATTTCATAAGCAGGCCTTCAATACCTCTTCCTACATCATTAATAAAACTCTTGAATAGGACAATCAAAGCCTAGTTAGTGGTAAGCCTCCAGATTGATCATTTTAGTGGCAACGAGTCCATCAATTCATCCTTTGTAGAATAATCTTTTAGCCAATTGCTAAATGGCTAACTGCACCATCATACAAGCATATTTCTCTATTTCATTTACAGGTGTATCAGAAAGAACATCATCCAAAATCTTGTGGAAATCCATCTGCAGTGTAACTACTATATTACCATAATGTACCCAGCTTAATTTATTTACGTAAGATAATAAAAATAAAAGTAAACAAGGCCCATTTAGCACGTTTTATTGGTGAATTCATGCTAGCTTTTATGAATGCTATTTTCTTTCCTAAATGCTCATAAATTGAGAATTATGTTATACGTTAGACACTCCCTAAATTCTACAGGCTCACATTAGTATTCCTTTCTTTAACTTTGGTAGGATCCATTTATCTGGATCCAATTTTTAAAGCTTTCTTAAAATTTTTTTTTTTGTAGCATATGCCTGAATCAGTCTTTCTTATACTGCTCTCATCCCCTATGATTCATATTGACCCTAATAGCAGTTCTATCAGCACAACTGCAAATTCTTGTTATATTGAACTGTGCTGATTTTAAAAACTTCTCAAAATCTGCAATTTTTGTTGGCATAAATTTGGAAATGAAAATTGCTGGGAAAGATTATCAAGAACGTTAGGAAATCACAGTACACAGTGCATCCATCAGGTTCTTAGCTGCAAGCAATGAGTGATTTATTAGGGATATTGAGTAGTTCACAGGAAGGGCTGGAGAATTTAGCTCAAGCCTAAGTTTCCGGGTACAACATCCAAAATCAAGCCGCAAAACTGGTTGTGGGTAAATGGCTGCTCTTATGCACTCTGAACACCAGATCTGTCAGTTTGTACGGCTGTTACTTCTGCAGCAGGAATTAGAGCTTCTAGTCACTGTCATTGTGGTCCCTAACAGGGAGAGAGAACATGAACTCCCAGATCCTTCTCTCCTGTGTCTCAGCTATCAAATCAAGGTCTGATGCTCTGATTGGTGGAGTCAAGATCACATGACTCACTCTAGGTGCAAGGAAGGTTGGGAAATAAGATTTCACTCCTTTAGAGGGAGATGCTCTTGGATCTCTGCGGAGACTTATGAAGTGGGGCATTCTCCACACGTATAAAGGAGCTCAGATTTGTCTATTATCTATGACAGACGTCTGCTACAGACAGCAGTGTGGAAGAAAAAAGAAATTCCAGCCACAACTTTTCTTGTCTGGGATCATCGTACACAAGGAAAAGCAGCTCAAATACCTTAATACACTCTGAACACAGCTTTGAGTTGGATTCCTACCCCCAAAGTTCAAGTGTGAGATTTTAGATATGGAAAGATTAAGCTACATGTCCTAAATTATGTACTAGAACGGTTGCAGAGCAAGAATGTGGACTGAAGTCTTTATTTGAAAAAACAACAGTGATCCCTCCATTCTGAGAGTGTCTTCTCTTATACAGTCAGGTGTTATTATTTAGACATTAGCACTAATAATCTAGCAGTTTTGAGTATGTAACAATGGCTATGTAAATTAAGATATCTCATTTAATTATTCTAACAACTAACAACCCTGAAAGCTGTGATCAGACTTAAATTTTATTGGGTTTTGGGAAAATTGAGATTCAGAGGTAAATAACTCACTCTAGCACACAGTAAGGAGGGAGCATATGAATTTATGCTTATTATTATTATTTTTTAATTAAAGTAATATCTTGCAACGGTGGCTCAGCAGGCAGAATTCTTGCTTGCCATACCAGAGACCTGAGTTCAATTCCTGATGACAGCCCATGCAAAAAAATAAGTAATATCTTACATTTTTTCACCTAATTATATTATTTTCATGAGGAGTTATTTCATCTTAAAAGAATATGTGCCATAATTCCTTCCAATTTTTCTGTCAATAATATGTTAAACATTTCAACATTTGGTTGTAGATGAAGTTTGAAAAGTATTAGATCAAGGGTAATCTCTAATCCTCTCTAGATGTACACAGTTTATTACCAATATTATTTTGATATATATTTAATTGGAAAAGCAATACATGCATAGACTAAAAAGATAAAACAACACAACATAAAACATAAACAGAGAGAAAAAAATTCCAGTTCTTTATTAAGCGTTAACCACTTATAATCATTCTGGCTTCAGTAATTCTAGAGATTATCTTAATATATTTAATAATATGCTCACATAGGCCCCATTTCTTCATTTGTCAACTTTACATAGTATTTTATTAACTCCTTTTATGAAAGAGGAAGAATTTAGCTGATTATAGTTTTTCTTACTTTTTTCTACATTTAACATTTTTGCTATGCTAATTTAATTTATTCTTAGATTTCCTTACAAATTAACATCATAATCTCTTAAATTTCTGCTTCTAAATCTATCAACTTCAGACCAATTACTCTTTCTCTTTTCTACTTCTTAGTCTGCCATCCTAGATTCTTGAATCTCTCAGATATGTCTTTATATTTACATTGCTAAAGTTTGTGAATTTTATATTCTGCTCTGTAATTATTGCTCAGTCTTCTGTGCTTTAACTACCGGTTTATATTTAAAATTGAACAAATAAATTTTTGCTATGTTATTAATAACAAGATTACAAAAAAGAAGTCAAATTACTCATCACAAAAGTTGTGTATTCAAGGGAGACTATTTGAAGCCAATGTCAAATGGAAGTTTTTCTCTTACTTGTCATGTTTTCAAAATTATTTCATAGTTGTTTGCCTTATATGTGCCATAATTTACTTGTTAGCTGCATTTTCCCCCTTCTTCTCCCTCTTTAATTTTTTTTCCTTATTAAATAAGAGAAGAAACATTCTTTCATCTTAATACTAAGGTAATCACCTTTTCACATTAAATGTTTAAATGAATTGATTTTGCTTCTGAAGACATGCTTTTTGGCATTAATTGACTGTGTTCAATTTGGAAATATTTTTTTCTGGCTCTATGTAGAGGCTCTCATTCTTGAATTTGTTTCATTGCACTCGGGTTAAAACATTGTGCTTTAGGTTTCATGTGCTCTGCATTTTTTAAATTTCTGTTTAAATAGGATTTTTTTTCTAGAAAGACTGTGTAAGAGTAAATGTTCCCAATAGTTGTGTAAATGAACTTGTCATTATCGATAGTTTGTCTAAGTATAGATTCTATGTTTAAATATTTTTTCCTGAAAAATTTTTTGGCATCGTTCCACCACCTTCCAGCATAGTCATCATTGTTGATGGGCTGTTTTCACTATTTTTAGTGTTCTGCAATTTATGTGTGGGTTGTTTTTACTCATCTTGTTCGGTGATTTTCTGAGGATACCAATAACGTGTTTTATGAATTCCCTTGTTGTATCTGAATTATCTGTGCTTCCTCCATACTTAGTCACTCTGCATGTCTATTTTGGTCTTACTTGTTTGTGATATTGACTTGACTCAAATATCTGATGATTCTTTGTAGTTCATTTCTATTTACATATGAAGTATTTGAATGTTTGCTGTGGGTAGTTAGCATGGACTTTTTCAACCATTATACATGGGTGCTTCCATAATAGCCTTTTGCTGTACCAGAGGACCAATGATGAATTCTGTGCACATGGGTATGGGATATCAGCTTCATCTTATAAGCATGGGTGGTGAGAAGGAACAATATAGAACCTCCTACCCCAAATGTAAACATGAAGGGAACTTTACTCATGGGGGATGACCTCCACACTAGCACTCCCCAGAAAGGTGATTTAATTTCTTTAGTAAGTTGATTTCTGTTTTGTTTTGGTGCCAACACTCCTGCTGCCATATTTCTGTATATGTAAAAAAAAAAGCTGAGATCTGGTCCGGATATTTTATAAAGCCCTTTAATTAATGCTTTGATTACGGCCTTCTATTCCTAATTTCTAAAAACTTCTACCTCTGCAGGGAGAAATATGTTCACATCTGCTTTATCTTTTCCTGAACTGAACATTCAGGACTTTGACTTCCTCCCTCTGACTAACTGAAAATAAGATTCCATATGTTTTCTCTCGTTTGGTAATTTGTCATGTTTATGGTATGCTGGTGAGATCTCCTCCCTCTCTCAGCACTGCTATAAACTTATTTCCTTTTATTCATCTTTACTGACATATCCCTGGGATTTGGGGAAAATAGTTAACTTATGTAATTGGCTTATTATCTTGAAGCAAAACCTTTCCTGCTTGTGTTTTGTAAATTGCAGTTACGGCATACTACTTGAGTTTTCCAGATAAAGTTATATTTACTATACTTTGGATATTGAATCAAGAATTTATACGTAATATATAATTTAGCTAAAATTTTAAATTGTGTAATATTTAAAGGGGTGGTTCATTTACCTAAAATGTTTATTCAACTAGACTATCTAATTCCTTAAGGATGCTGGCTATATGTGTCATCATCAAATTTTACTATTCTGTGATTTACTTTTGCTATAGCATTTTGAGACCATTCTACTGTTGTCTTTGTTGCTTGTAGCTGTTTTATCTATGTTGATAATATTTTCTCTCTGATTGCTTTTTCGTCTCTTTGTTCCTGGTATTGAGCAATTTCACTTCAGTATGTTTGGGGTAGGCTTATTTATATTTATCATGCTTTGGATTAAACATGTTTTGGACTCTGATGATCGTGTCTTTCATCACTTATGGAAATTTCTGTTTCTTATCTATTCGGGTGTTGCTTCAATGATAATTACTAATCTCTTTTTCTGAAAATACCATTGGGAATACATTGGACTTTCTAATTTTATCACTCTTTTTCTCTCATATATGATCCATAATTTCTTTAGATACATCTTCCACTTCAATACTTTTCTCTTCAGCTGTGTTAAATATACCCTAAATACATTCACTTTGCTTTAAGTTTCAGTGAGCATATATTTTTTTATTTCCAGAAATTGTTTATTTTCCAAATTTGCTCTTCTTTCCTTCTGATTTTTCTTAATAATATTGTTCTTTTTAATGTTTTTCATTCCTCCTGTTATATCTTTAATAAACTTCAATATAGTCATTTCATAGTTTATATCACAGTCTATTATTTGGATTTCATGAGGTTGGATGATCCAAGAATATTACTGTGTTTGCTGTCTCTTGTCCAAAAGGGTTGTTTCTTTGTGTGTTTTGTAATTCTGGATTGTGAATTCATTTCAGCCGTTTTATTTATAAAAATCCCTGTCTAAAGGTTTGTTCTACCAGAAGATCTCTGAGTTTGCTTCTGCCAGTCATCCCAAGATTATCACTGATTTTTTATCAATTTTTAATGTTAATTTCTCAGTTTGGGCTTTTAGACTACATGATTATTATCATTTCAAACCCTCAATGCATGAGAAATGTTGCCCCATAATGATGGCATTTTAGAGGAGCTTCAAAGATTACCACTTTGATTTTCAGTTCTTTTATTATTTTTGATTTGTAAAAGCTTTCCCTTATTTACTTCCAGACTTGCCTTGCATTTTAAAGGATGCCTGTGTTATTTTAGCTGGCGTTTCTAGGTGTTTTGTAATAGGAGGTTTGTAATTTCTGTCTTTCTTTTTTTCAGATTGTCTTTTCTGCCACTTGTAGGGAAAGGAACTGCATAATTTATTTTGTAAAATTCACATAAAGAACTATCATTTCCAAAGAATAGTTTTCCTACTCAAACAAGTTTAATCTTGTTACATTTTAGTTTATCCTCTTTTTTTTTTTGAGATAAAATTATACTTGTTAAAGAAGGGAAAAACAAAATGAACAAATTTTAAATCATGACAATTTTAGTCATTTTAACGGTATTTCATTCTTGGAAAAATGTCAATAGTTACTCCAATTTCTAATCACTTTAAAAAATACCTTCCTGTGTGCCAGAAGGTGACCTCATAATTTAAAGAAAAACAAGGCATTTTCTTAGTAATTATACTGATATGTTTTAACATATTTTTTTGAGTTATAACTGACAAAATAAATTGCACATACTTAAAGTCCATAATTGGATATATTTTGATATATATTGCATCTGTATAACCATCACCATGGTCAAGATAGTGAACGTTATCTATCAGCCCCAAAAGTTTCTTTATGTCTCCATGTAGTTCTTCCCGTTTGCTTCTATCTACTGCCCCAGCTTTCTTGTGAAGGCAACCACTGATCTGCTTTCTGTACTATATAATAGTTTGGATTTTTAAAGTTTTTGTATAACTGTACATATTTTATATTTTCTCATGCCTGGCTCTTTCACTTACCATATTTATTTGAGATTCAGCCGTGTTGTTATGTACATCAAGAATTTATTCCTTTTTATTGATGAGTACTATTTCATTGTACTCATATTCCACAAATTGTTTATCCATTCAACTGTTCATAGACATTTGTGATATTTCTAGTCTGGAGTATCACAACTAATGCTACTATGAGATTTTGTATAAAAGGACATTTATGAGGACATACAGAAATAGCAATCATGTCCATTGGTTGTAGAATGTGAGATAAAAGCAGGAGTCAAGAATGTCTTCAAGATTTTTGACCTGAGCAAGAGTAGTAATGTACTTGCTATAGACTGAGAAGTAAAGAGCTCAGGAAGAATAGGATTTTCTGGAGGTAGGGGGATAGAGTAGAACTCAGCAGTTTGACTTTGGACATGTTGAATTTAAGATGGAAATGTGGTATTAGATGAAAGATTCTGGAGTTCAGGGTGAGGTACAAGCTTAAGATATGAATTTGAGAGTTGTCAAACATATGGTATTTAAAGCTGTGGTAGGTAGAATAAGATGCCCGTGTCCTAATCCCAGAAACCTGAGAATATGCTATGTTAAAAGCTGTTCTGATTAAGTTAAGGATCTTGAAATGGGGAGATTATCCTGGTCTCTGCCAGTAGTCTCAATCTAATAACATGAGCACTTGTAAGGGGGAGGTTTAAGTGCCAGCATCAAAGGGATGCTGCATTGCCGACTTTGAAGATGGGGGAGGGACCATAAGCCAAGAATGTGGGCAGCATCTGGAAGCTGGAAAAGGCAAGAAAATAGTTTCCCCCCTGGAGCCACCAGAAGGAACACAGCTCTGCAGACATCTCAGTTTCAGTCCAGTAAAACTTGTGACTTACAAAACTGTAAGGGAATAAATTTGTGTTGATTTAAGCCAGTAAATTTGTGGTGATTTGTTACAGTGCAATAAGAAATGAATACAAAGCCATGATACTGCATGACATTGCTTGGAGAGTGGGTAACTTAACTGATATTATGTTTGGTATGTTGTAGAATGTCTAAACTGCAAATTTTGAAAATGTTTACTATACACTGAGAAGTTTCTCCATTTTCTCTGCTAGGGCCCCTTTCAGAAAGTGATCGCACAGGCAGATCTTCCTGTCAATGTCTGGTACCACTGAAGTCTTTGCTTGCACCCATGGCCATTCATTTATCTATGGAAACCTGTTTTCTATTTTCTGCTGATACTTTATTATTGTGTTAATGACCAATGTGTTCCACAATGTACTACTCCTGCTCTTTGCCTATTATTTAGACTACTTTGTTCTTTTTTTTTTTTTTTTTTTAATCTTACTGCATAGGGAAGCTGCTTAGATCCGATTCAATTCCCACCTCAAATTGCTTTCTACCCTGTTGGGCTGGAGCTGATGTGTAGGTTTTGCTCACTGTGACATTCTGGTCTCCTGTCTGATGTTTGTGTGTTGGTTTTCCTTTTCTTTTCTTGATCTCCTGGATTTTGAATGGAATATTTATCTTGCTTCTGGCAACTTAGACCTTGTTCTTTGTGACTACATGTGCTTCTTGGTTCTTAGTTTGTTGACCTATTTTTTGAGCATAAATATATTCTTCTTTGCTTCACAGATAATACCTTTCAGGTATCTGCTGTTTCATTTAATCAGCACAAGCCCATAGAAAAAACAGTTTAAAAATGAAGGAAATAATATCTAGAGAGTTTAGATAATGTGCTCATGGTTCCCAGTGGCATAGCCAGGATTGAATGCAGACCTAACTGAGGGAAAAACCCTTGCTTTCATGCTCCTCATTACTATGCTACAGACTCTTTTGATCTCTCATTCTTCTAAAAGTTGACTTGCTTCTGACAAGTCCTCTCCCCCAGCTAAGGTGAGGAAGATTTCATGCCTCATTTGCCAGTCCCTACTTAGACCTCTGGCTGCCACTGTTCTGGCAGAGGAACGTGCTTCTGCTGCTACCTAGTTCCACCTATGTTTGTAAATGCTTTATCAACATTCAGGGTGTCTGAATGTGCATTGATTAACTTTTTGGCAATTTCATTCAATAGTGAAACTTTAGTTCTTTCTCTTGCCTATGGAATTGGGAGAAGAGGAGACAAACATTAAAATAAACTAAATCCTTTGTTTGAAACTCATAAACTTCTTTAACAAAAAAGCTACGACATTAAAATTGCTATAGTTTAAAAATGTTGCCCTTATGCTTAACAAGCTTTTTTTTTTAAAAAAAAAAAAAACAAACTGCTGCATTCATTTTAACCCAGATCAAAGACCTGGCTCTCAGCTGAAAGCAGAAACCCCATTGGTGAACAATATCAGCACTCACATCCCAGGATTTTAGTTGCAAGAGACCAAATGTAAAACTTCTATAATAAAAAAGTAGCAGCAGTATTATTATTTTAATTCAACATTTACATAAGTTGAGTATTTTCAGTCTCCAAATTTTGGCTGTTTCTTACAAAGGCAGGACTCCAAGAAGAACTTCCAAATGTCAGTAGTTTTGGTAGGTTTGAATAATATGTCCTGAGGGTTGTAGCTGGTTTTCTCAATAGGCTGCTGTTGACCTTGCTATGATACTGGGGAAGGTCAGGCTCTGTCTAAGGTAGGCAAATGCTCAGAGCTCTTAGGGAGAGGCCGGCATTATTGATGACTTGATAGAGATTCTGACCCATCTTCTGGCCTTTTCCTTTGTCAGCCAGGCCTCCAACACGGCTAGAGTTGGAGACCATGTAGACCCCAGAAACACCAGTCATGTTTGAGGGAAGTATACTCCTTCTCACTCTACCTTGGCCACAAGAACATACAAAGATGAATGGCCAGCCCGAATGACAGAACTGCTTCTCTTCGCATGCTGCATACAGAGCACCTTGTGTTCATGGTGATTTCAATACTTCCCTCCTGGCAGAGAGAAACTGGGTTCTCCAGGCTGCGGAAAGTAATGCTTGTTTCTGAATTGGTTAGAGTTCAATCTCAATTATGTCTGGAAACAACACACGTTCCTTTCCCTCTTCTGTATGACTGCAGTGTTAATTTTCAAATAAACTTTTGCAAGTTACTTTAAAGTTGAAATAGCTACACAACGTTGACATTTACTGGACCACTCCCTTTTGAGCTTAACTGGCAGGATGGCCACAGAAGATGTTGCTCGTACGGCGGGGCTCGAAGGCACTAGCTCACTGTTTCCAGTCCTCATGTACCACCCTCCAGTGAGGCCGGAAGAGATTATTTGAACAGGATCATATTCAAACCTGCCTCTCCTCCACCCACACAAAACCTAATTTCAACTCTTCCTCAAGTGGTATAAAACTGGAACCCCAGACCAAACCCCAAAGAGAGAAGATGATAGAATTTAATTTGTTTGCCATTTAAAAGTAATATTTATGATGCAGAAAACTGGCTCTGTGAATTTTCATAAGGTAGTCTACTCACCAGCAATAAAATAAACATAATCTCTCTGTTGCAATGTTGAGTTCTACCTTTATTACTTTTTCAGAGCCTTGGTATTTCAATTGACTATGTTTCTGAATTCCTTTATGCTCTTCTAACACATACTTTATATAAAGCTTGATTTGAGGAAGAAATGAGTGTCATGCATTTTTTTAAAAAACACGAGATAAAGGTCTCAGCCGTGGAGTGCACCTGTTTTTAGTATCTGCACATACTCAGCCAGGGTGTGTGGCAGGGTCTGTTCCTGCAGCTGTTGTTTTGCCATAAAAAATACTACTGTATTCATGTAGGTTTAACTTTGTGGGCTCTGTAACTTGGACTTGTTAAAGGGAGGTTATGAGACTCTGTCTGGACTGCTGATAATAAGTTAGATAAAAATCCAGCAGTGACCCTCACACAGCAGCATTTTTACTAATGTGAGGAAATTTCTCAGCAATATACAGTAGAGTAGACAGCAGATGTGGACCATGCAAAATTAATGATTAACTGCATACCAGTATGTTTCTCAGGGAACAGTACTGCTCTTTAAGGGGCTTATATAGTCTATGAAAGAAATTAGCTCATGAGAGGGACTTGTTAGGATAAAAGAAAAAAACTTAAGTAGAGGCTTGACATATCCTGCTTTTCTCACAGGGCAGAAAGTTAAACATAATGGTCTCCTTTTTATAGTGTGAAGCCCTGACTCTGAAGTTGGGGCAGATCATTCACTTGTTAAAACAAGACATGAACATTCTTGTTATTCCTTAAAGGGAGGAGGGGGGATGATATGCACTTAAATTGAACTCTAAATGTACCAGAGGGAAGGTGGAAATTATCGAACAATTATCTTGAACAATGAAGACCGTGAAACCAAAAATAGTTCTGAAAGTGACAGCACAGTAGTAAATAAAACTAGATGTTCATAATTCATCATCCCTCTGGATTATACAGGCTTTAAAATTCTCAGAAAGTTTTGTCAAAGATCACAGGTAAAACTGAAGGTAGGTATTAGTTGCCTTGTAATTTATTGGAGTGTTGCAAAGAATATGAGCTCCCAAAATATCTAGTCAAAATGACTTTTATAATGATCATTCTTTCATATGACCTAAATTCTCTTCCTGAATCTCAATTATGGCTCAGCAGATTAAAGATAATAGGGATTCAGGAATTGCTAAGACCAGTAGAAATCCTATAATATTCATTTGACTAAAGAGCCCCTGAGATCCTGGCAGCCTTGCAGTCCTTCAAGAATGCATCTACTTTACTTGAGCTGGAACACTTTGTAAAGGATTTCATCCACGAGCATTCAATGAGAGTTCACAGAACTTAAGAATATGGTATATTTTGCTTCTTTTAAGCAAGGAATAAGGAAAGAAGAATTAGGGAGAAGAGAGAATGGAATTGGGAATAGGGAAACATGCTAAAAAGAATTAGTAAAAGAGGAGGAGGAGATATTTCACTTTTGTCCCTTAAATCCACTTTTTTCTATAAAATGGTTTAGTTTTCCCTATCCAACCTCATTTCCTTCTGCCCCAAGTCCTGACTCTTTCATTCCAGAGAGGCTGGCTTCTTTGCTCTTTCTTCCTCATGTACCATCTTTATTCATACCTTTTTGTGTCACTTTCCATCTCTTAAGGAAACATCTAATTATCTTCTCCTTCACGAAGTCCCTGAAATTAATCATTGCAACATTTGCCTTTTGCTTTTTAAATTAAATTTAATTTAATTTAAAATTACAGTAGTAATTTATTGAGCAGTTCAACTAGTGCATTATCACATTAACCATGAAAGAGTGCAGTTTATTTTTTGTTTCATTTAATAAAGTGCCTCTATTGTGTATTCCTTGAGGACAGTGACCTTGTTTTATGTATATATGCATAAATATTATATGTATTTATTTATATAGCTCAGCTTCTGCAATGTCTGGCATAGAATTAGACATGATGAAAGAGATGATTAAAGCTGGAGAGCACATTCTAAAAAGAAATGTTTTTAAATATCATGTACATCTGATCTCCTTTCTTTGTGTCGTGCATATCTGACCTCCTTGTTTTGAAAGCTGGCCCTATACTATTTGAATGTAGAAAGTGATATAATATATGAAATTAAGTTCTTAGATCTTTTAAAACTTTTATTCAGAGTATTTTAATAGAGGGCTCAGAGGGTCTGGGTTGCCTCTTCAGAGGCAGTTATAGGGACTACTCTCCTGACAAGGTAGGCATCAAGATGCAAGATCAAGGAGACAGTAAAGGGCCATTATATCTACTCTGGGGTTGGCAACCTAAAATTGCATATTTGGACAAGTGATTCCTCATTTGGGAATTTCACAATGTAGTAAACTAAAATATATATTTATATGTATATATGTTTGGATACAGTACAAAAAGTTTTCATTTTGGTGAGGAAGCGTTGTTCAGAAAAAATAGAGTAAAAAATAATGGCCATTTCACATGAACATTATCAGAATAAAGGCCAATCCTTAAAATAATCCTTAAAAATTAGTGAAAAAATAATCAGATTATTTTTATTTTTATTTTCCTAAGGACTATAGAAACTTCATGATAGACCACCACTAGTCCGTGGTTTACAATTTAGGAGCCTCTGACCTAGAGCAAGCAGAAGAGATTTAAATCCAAGCTCCCTCTCATCACTTCTCTGGTTAGGAGAATGAAACCTTTATTTGTTTGTTTGTTTGTTTTGACAGCCTTTCCCATAAACTCCTACTGAACATATGAAGAGAAAAGGCATCAGAAGATATTTAGGAAGAGGTTGGAACACAAGCAAGGAAGAGTAGGAGAGCCTCTAAGGAAACCCAAGATATAGTTTGACTCCTCATATTTCAGGTCTATTGGAGAAAAAGCTGGGCAGACCTTTGTGGAATGAAACATCAATTGCTGATAAGGCTTTGGCCTATCAGAGACATGTAGACTCAGTACTGCCATAATGTGACATTTGTTTTCTTAAGAATCCCTGTGCTACGCAAAATTGCACAATGGGATAGAGAGTTGCAATATCACATGAGGATAAGTGTGACTCATAATATGCATGAAGAAATTAGATAACTGGTAACTGTTTGGGAATGTGTACTTGTGTTTTATAAATTCACATGCATTCATCTGGGTACAGTTTACTGCATTCATCTAGTGCTTCTCTTGGACAAAATTGTGCATAATAAGCATATGCAAAATTTGTATTACACTCAAATTGTTCCCTAACATATCAGTTGTGTTGCAACATCTTTACATTTTTAGAACAAGCTACAAAACAGAATTGACCTTGCATATATACATTTCAAAACAATGACTGTTTACCTCTGTGCAAACCAGATATCAAATGATACTTCCTCATCTCTGAACATCTAGATATAATTATCTAAAACCCATAAATCCAGACTCTGGGGAAGTCCTAGTCCTTCTTAAGATTTTCATGTCCTTGTAATCTTGTGGACCTATTAGTTTCTGAGGTTCTGAATCTCAACCTTTGTGTTGTACCCATTGACCAAGCTGTGAAACTCAGTAAGCTTAAAGAATCTGCTCACAAAAAAAACACAGGCTCTCAGTGGAAAGAAGAAAGGGTGTGTGATTTAGTGTTCTAATCAGCCAGTTTCTTCTCTGCAGGTCAGCATGGGATGGCTGTGTCCCTGACCAAAGGTAGAGATACTGAAATCTTTGCTGATAACTACCTCCCCCTTTGTCCCTTTGTACTAAGGATAGTAATGACCCAAGGGAACTAACCCCAGAGTAGTTTGTGGTTACCCCATACCTTCCTCACATATTTATTAAACTTTTCAAATTAACCACTGCGAATATGCCATCTATTTCTTTCTGCAGCCGTACTTAGTAAATTCTTCTTCTATCGCTTAGGGTTTAAGCTTAGGCAAGTTACTTAACTGGCTTCTATAGTATTATGTATAAAATAGGGATAGTACCAGGTAAGGTCACTGTGAAAATTCGATAGGATTACATGATCGATAGATCAGCACAAGTACAGAACAAACGGTAAGTGAATGAAAACTATTTTTATTGTGGTGTTTGTGATTATTGCTTTTGTTATTATGGCTCCTTTGTTGTTGGTTCACATTTAGTCTGAATAACACATAACCGTGTTTGGGCAAATATAATAAAGCTGACCTTGAGAAGAGATGGCTGAAATATAAATTTCTATTAGACTTAAATAGTTTCACAGAGCTGACTTGAGGTCACCATCTTATTAATAAAAGTCAGGTATTGACTATAAAGTAGAATTACAGAGTACCCAATACTAAGAGAGTTGTCCTTGGCCCACCTCTGATGAATGTGCCAGGCTAGATCATTTCCTGTAACAAGAGAGGCCTTTGCTATTTGGGAGGACAGGCATTACTAACATTTTGCAGGGGAGAAGTTGGAGGGAATATTTGTATTGAGTATCCCTGGAAACAACTTTTAGATTTGGATGAGACATTTCTGTTCTTCAAAAGTGTTTTCTGGTCCACTTCTCCCTTGGATTTTGTTTGTTTGTTTGTTTTCCCTCTCTGGACCTTTCCTCTCAGAGTCTAGCCTTGTGGCTTCCTCTATTTTCTGCTCAGATTCTCCTTACCCTGCCCCCACCTAATTTCAGTTGGCAAAATCATTTCTTTTTTCTGATATAAATTCCTTTCCCTACCATCCATGGGCCTTGATCACTTTTCTCAGCAGCGCCTTACCTGTAAGGGATCACTGCACTGGGCAGATGGTTCAGTGGGTGCAGCTTCGGGCTCGCTCTCTCCGCTCTACAGCCTTTGAGACCATCTCGGGCAGCTACGGTGGCTGGTGAAGACCGAAGTTGTTCTGAAGCCTGAGGTCAAGGTCACTCTTGCTTTGCAAGCCTGTGAGTCCTAAAGTTACGTCAGCAGACACAAGGCCACTGCTTTCTCTACCCAAAAGTTTTAACAAAAGACATTTACTAAGTGAAAATAAAATCCTTCTGCAGCAGCTCCTAAGTAACACACATTCTGTTCTCTGTGTTCTTTCCTGAGGTAATTTGTACGTTATAAGATTGAGGTTTATGGTACATCTTGACCCCTCCAGGCTTTCTGCACAGGAGTATGGGAGGCACTTTTTAAAAAAACCTCTCTGGATAGAGGAAATGAACAAGCCACCCTCCAACCAACTCTACACCTAAGCTCTCACTTTAATCTACCCAGGTTTTACCCAGAGGTGGTTTGAATTAACTTACACTCTGTTACTTAGAAATTTAAAATTAAAATTTAATGACTTTTCCTCAGTTAATTTTTGAAAATTTCACTGCAGAAAAATTTTTTTAAAAAAGAGAAGAAAAGCATACTGCAGCTGTTTTCCTTCAATTGTACAGAAAATGGAGGGTGAAACAGCAGTAACTATCCAAGTAATTCAATACCACACTGTGTTTGAGAAAGATGATAGGGGAGAGTAAATGATTCAAATGATCTACTTGACATTTTTGGGCTGCAAGTAAAAAGTTCTAAACAAACTAGTTTGGGTATGAAAGGAGACTGTATTATAGGGACACACATATATGCAATGGCAAGAAGTTAAGTCTTACCAGAGACTAGAACAGGGTCTAGAAAATAGAGGCAGCTCATCTCTTACTTTTTCTTTGTCTCTTAGTTCTATTAATCTCTGCACACTGGCTTTTCTGCTTCCCAGCAAATGCTAGATAGAGCTGTCCAATATAAATTTCTTCAGTGATGGAAAAGTTCTGTAACTACAGCTTTCAATATGGCAGTCATTAGCCACAGATGGCTAGTGGCCAGGGCAAATAAGGGACTGAATTTCTAACTCTAATTAATTTAAACTTAAATTTAAATAGTTACTTGTACCCAGTGACTACTATATTAGACAACAGAATGATTGACGATGATTCTTCAATTGTGCCTGAGTTTGGTGCACATCCTCAATTTGAACAATTAGTAGAGATATCTAATTCATGACTAGTGACCATGAATCCCAATTTCAAATTCTCAAGAGAAACATTGACTGGCCCAGTTTGTGTCAGGTACCACCCCTAATTCAACCAGTTTTGCCAAAGTGATAGAAATATATAGTATAAACATTATAGCTGGGGCCAATTCTTATGTGTGGAGAGGGGAATGCAATTCTCAGAGAAAAATGGACATGTTTTGAATAGTCACTTCAAACAATATTTTCTTTTCATGTTAGAACCCTACACTGATTAATTTCATTGATTAATTTCCAAATCATCTATGCAAGAGAGGCTTAGTATTTTTGTTTATGCCAAAAACAGGGTGTATACTTTGACATCAGAGACATATATCAATAAGGTCAAATAACAAAGAACTAAAAACTTATGAATGATTGATAAATAAGAAATCAATTTCTGGAGGCATCTAGCCATTTGAATATTCAGTTTTTTTACGAAATTTCATTTGGGAGGATGATAATGCCACAGGACTAAAACTCTAGGAAAGATGGCAATAGTGTTCCTTTGCTGTCAGAATTCATCCCTAGCTTCTAAGCAGTGGAGCAGGCAGGGGAGTCCACTCACCTGGGCAATCCTTGATCCTGGGATAGTACCCTCTGCCCTGATGTTATGCAACCTTCCTAGCGTCTGTAGCTGAGGGGTGTCAAGTGCAGTCTGAGGTCAAGGCTTTCTGGGATGCTCTCATATTTCTTACTGTGCTGACCTTCATCCTGGCCATCTGAGTACTTTGGCTCTATGTATCTGACTACCTCATCTCTCCTGACCTTTGAGGCCAGTTGGCTCATTAAGTTCTTGGCTATTGACATCTGATTTATTCCTAGCCTCAAGCTTTGCTTTTTGGCTTCCCAACCCTGCACGTTCCTTGATCCTGATTTTTAAACTAGTTTCCCAACCTTTAGTTTTCTATGATCCGTATTAGACTTGGTTCCTGATTACTCAGCTTTTCTGTCTTAATGCTCTTCCCTGAGGACTCCTGTCTGGTGAGCCCTGCTGCTGGGCATGACAGATGTGTTCTTTGGCAAATATTTTTGGATGAATGTGTTTCTTTCTTCTTTTCTGTTAAAAAACATATGGTAAACTGATAACCCAACTAATGAAAAACATGTGTCCTAATGACACTTCCTAAATATTGTGAGAAATTTTATAAACTGAGAATTGAATAATCACAGAATGATAGGAATTTAACTATTAAGAAAAAATTATCCAAAATCTGCAAATAAGGCCAGAGGATAGCTGCGTCATCTTTTTTTTTTTTTGCATGGATAGGCACCAGGATTCGAACCTGGGTGCATTATCTTTTAACACATTCTTCAGCTTACCCCCAGTTTATTTAATTTTGTAGGATAAGATGCCATTGCTTGACTTTGTTATTTGCTATTGTTGATTAGTGGCCACACTGTGTAGTTACATGTTTGTAGCTTTTGCCAGTAGAGATGCAAATTATTTCTGTCTGGTAGAAAAGACAAGCAATGGTTTATTGCCTTGTAGGACATTAACCAGCTTTATATTTAAACTAGCAACCTTATTCTTATATTCCTTTTTTGTTTCTTCAAAATATCTATAAACAGTTCCTCAAAATGCCATTTTGAAACAACTATCTCATCTACTGGTTCTCTTATGAATTAATGAATAAATTTTGACACATTTTCATTCTACAGTTATATAAGTTTTGTTTTTAAGTTATGGAAATTATCATTCAAACTTGATCATGAGATAAAAATTTAATAATACTAAAAATAACTTTAGAAACACAATCAAATATGTTGTATATAATACCATATGTTATTACATATATAATAACATAAACAAAATGCATTGGATTGTGTCCCCCAAAGGACTATGTCAAGTCCTAACTGCTGTCCCATAAATGTGAACTTATTTGAAAATAAGCTATTTGCAGATGTGGTTAGTTAAGATGAGGTCAAACTGGATTAGAGTGGGCGCTAACCAATATGACAGGTGTCCTTATAAGAAGGGGAAAAACTGGACACAGACATAGAAAGACACAGGGTAAAAGACCATGTGAAGAAGGGGGAGGCAGAGATTGGGATTACGCTGCCACAAGTCAAAGCATGAAGTCCATCCTTCCCACAGGTTTCAGAAGGAGCATGGCTCTGTTGAAATAGCAACCTTATTTTCAGAGATTAAGCCTGAAGTGAGACACCAGAGTTCTACTGTTCCACATCATCTAGTTTATGGTACTTTGTTATACAACCTGGAAAATTAAAACAACATATGACTGTGGGTAACAGAGAAGTGGGAGGAAAGAAGCTGCATTGGAGGTGAGAAGATTGAAAGGAGGAAGAGTGTAGATTGGCACTTAGGAGGAACAAGTCAGAAAGAAAATAGTAGACGTATCATAGGACTCCAACAGCTGCGTGATGGTTTAGTTTGGGCTAACTCTGCCCCTCATCCTACCACCAAGATGCTATGGTGGAATGGCTTAATGGTTAAAAAATTATATATACCTATATTATCAGCATTTGTTTGCTTATGTCTGAAGTTTCCTTTACAGGAAGAAAAATCTTAAACCAATACAGTGAGAAAAAAAGGTTTTATTTTTTTTTTCCAATGTTGTTTTAGGGTGATATTCTGGAACTCTTACACTAAGATTTTCTCAGGTCTGATTAGCTAATGTTAAGTCATTTGTTTTAGTACAGAGGAAAGTGGTAGAGAACTTTAGAGGGAGCTGGTGTATGACAGTAGGGGTTGGGGAGATAAGCAACCAAGGGTGGGGAAAGGAGATGATAGATTGAGAAACAGATTAGGGGACTCGCAACATGCTTTATATTCAAATCTTTGTTTTTTTCAAAAGTTTTTATTTTTAAAATAGGGATTTTGTATTAAAAAACTTTATTCCCCAAAAATGTATTAAATGGGGGATTGCTATAACTTTTCTTTCTTGAATGGCAATAACCTCTACTAGCCAAGAGACTGAAATTCTAGACATGATACCAGTTTTATTACCTGGGTTTTTGGGCAGCGTCAGATTCATTATTTTACATCCTCATCAGTCTATTTTAAAGAATGAAAAGAACTATCTATTTTAACTTCTGGACAGGTTTTACTTAAATACAATGCTTTTTTTAAAAAAAAACAGTTTGTTGAGATATATTCACACACCATAAAATCCATATAAAGTGTACAATCTGTGGCTCTCAGTGGATCATCAGCACAATCAATTTTAGAATTTCTATTACTTCAAAAAGGAAAAACCATATTCCTATACCCCCTTATTTTATTAACACTTAGCATTGGTTTGGTCCTTTGTTACAACCAATGAAAGAGTATTACTAAATATAGTTCATAGTTTACATTAGGTATATTTTTTTCCCATAACTACCCATTGTTAACTCCTTGCAATAATGATGTACATTTGTTCTAATTCATGAAAGAGCAATATTATATTTGTATTATTAATTCCAGTCCTCATCGCAACAAAGTTCAGTTATACACTCCCATGTTTTATTGCCTAGCTTTCTTTCTAATGACATAAGCAACCCTAGACTTCCCCCTTTCAAACACAATCGCACACATAATTCAGTGCTGTTAATTATACTCACAATAATGTGCTACTATCAACTCTTTCCATCTCCAAAATTTACAATCAATGTAATTAAAATTCTGCATACATTAAGCATCAGCTCACCATTCTATCTCCTAGTAACTTATATTCTAGATTTTAACTCTAGAATATAGTTAATTAGGTTATTATAATTAGTTTATATCAGTGAGATCATAAAGTATTTGTCCTTTTGTGTTTGGCTTATGTCTAGTTTGCTTGCTGCCAGAATGCAATATACCAGAAACAGAATGCCTTTTAAAAAGGGAAATTTAATAAGTTGCTAGTTTACAGTTCTAAAGCCAAGAAAATGTCCCAATTAAAACAAGTCTATAGGAATGTCCAATCTAAGGCATCCAGGGAAAGATACCTTGGTTCAAAAAGGCTGATGAAGTTCAGGGTTTCTCTTTTAGCTGGAAGGGCACATGGCAAACATGGCATCATCTGCTAGCTTCTTTTCTTGGCTTCCTATTTCATGAAGCACCCCAGGAGGCATTTTCCTTCTTTATCTCCAAAGGTCGCTGACTAGTGGACTCTGCTTCTTGTAGCTATGTTGTTCTGCTCTGCTCTCTCTGAATCTCACATTCTCCAAAATGTTTCTTTTTTTTATAGGACTCCAGTAAACCAATCAAGACCCACTTCATTGGGTGAAGACACATCTCTACCTAATCCAGCTTAATAACCACTCTTGATTGGATTACATCTCCAGGGAGATGATCTAATTGCATACAGTATTGAATAGGGATTATTCTGCCTTTACAAAATGGGATTTTGATTAAAACATGACTTTTCAAGGGTACATACATATGTATTAGTTAGGGTTCTCTAGATAAACAGAATCAACAGGGAATACTTGCAAATATAAAATTTATAAAAGTGTCTCACGTGACCGCAGGAATGCAGAGTCCAAATCCACAGGGCTGGCTGTGAAGCCGACGACTCCAATGGAGGGTCTTGATGAACTCCGCAGGAGAGGCTCACCAGAGGAAGCAGGAATAGGGCCTGTCTCCTCTGAGTCCTCCTTAAAAGGCTTCCCGTGATTAGATTTAGCATCACTAATTGTAGAAGACACTCCCCTTTGGCTGATTACAAATGGAATCTGCTGTGGATGCAGCTGATGTGATCATGACCTAATCCTATGAAATGTCCTCATTGCAACAGACAGGTCAGTACTTGCCCAATCAGATAAACAGCTACTACAACTTGGCCGTGTTGACACAAACATGTCCCTAACCATAACATACATCTTTTCAAACCAGCACAGTTTATTTCACCTAATGTAATGTTCTCAAGGGTTCTCCAAGTTGTCGCATGCATCAGAACTTCATTTCTTCTTACAGCTGAATAATACTCCATTGTGTGTGTGTATGTATATATATATATATATATATATATACCACATTTTTTTTATCCATTCATTGGTTCATGTACACTTGGTGTGCTTCCATCTTTTGGCAATTGTGATAATGCCACTATGAACATCAGTGTACAAATGTCTGTTTGTGTCCCTGCTTACCAAGTAGCAGAACTGCTGGATCATATGGAAATTTTATACAAGCCTCCTGAAGAACCACCAAACTATCTTCCACAGTGGCTGAGCCATTTTGTATTCTCACCAGCAGTGAATGAGTGTTCTAATTTCTCCACTTCCTTTCCAAACTTGTAGTTTTCTGCTTTTTTAAAATAGTGGCCATTCTACTAGTATAAAGCAATATCTCTTGGTGGTTTTGATTTGCATTTCCTGATGTTGAGCATCTCCTCAAGTTTTTTTTAGTCATTTTTATTTCCTCTTTGGAAAAGTGTTTAGTCAAGTCTTTTGCCCATTTTATTGGATTGTGTTGCCTTTTTTTGTTGCTGTTGTTGAGTTGTAGGATTTGCTTATATATTCTGGATATTAAACATTTAATGGATGTGGTTTCCAAATATTTTCTCCCATTGAGTAAGGCCGCATTTTCACTTTACTCGCAAAGTCCTTTGAAACACAAAAGTATTCCATAGAGCAGTGAAGGATGCGTTGTGAGGAGATCACATAAAAAAAAAACAAAAAAAAAAACAGTACAGTGTGAGACCTCTCTTCCCCTTGAAAAACGGAGATCTGTGATTAGTTGGTTCCCACCGATATGGTTAGAGGTAGCCTTAGATTTTCCCAGCAGTTACAGTAGGGAATGATATTATGACATGGTAAAATTAATTCCCTCTCCATGGGGCCAAATAAAGTTCAGTGTTGGAGATCTGAAAAAAAAAAAGTATTTCATTTTTAGGAGGTCCCATTTATCTATTTTTTCATTCATTGCTTATACTCTGGGTGTAAAGTTTAAAAAACCAATGCTTGCCACAAGATCTTGAATATACTTCCCTATATTTTCTTCTAAGAATTTTATGATCCTGGCTCTTATATTTAAGTCTTTGATCTATTTTTAGTTAATTTTTGTATATGGTGTGAGAGAGGGGTCTTCTTTCACTCTTTGGCATATGGATATCCAGTTCTCCTAGGACAATTTGTTGAAGAGATGGTTCTATCACAGTTGAGTGGACTTAGCAGTATTATCAAAATCAATTGACCTTGGATGTGAAGGTCTATTTGTGAACTCTCAATTAGATTCCATTGGTCAGTTATCTATCTTTATGCAAGTACCATGTTGTTTTGACCACTGTAACTTTGTAATATGCTTTGAAGTCAGGAAATGTGAGTCCTCTAACTTCATTCTTCTTTTCCAAGCTGTTTTTGGCTCTTCGGGGTCCCTTACCCTTCCAAATACATTTTCTGATTGGCTTTCCATTTCTGCAAAGATGGCTGTTGGAATTTTTATTGGAATTGCATTGAATCTATAAATCAGTTTGGGTAGAATTGACAACTTAATGATATTTAGTCTTTTAATCCATGAATACGCAATGTCGTTCCATTTATTTAGGTCTTCCTTGAGTTCCATTAGTAATGTTTTGTAGTTTTTTGTGGGGGGGGGGGCCCTTTACATCCTTGGTTAAATTTATTTCTAGATATTTGATTTTTTTAGTTGTTATTGTAAAAAGTTTTTTTCATGATTTCCTCCTCAGATTACTTACTACTAATGTATAGAAAAATACAGATTTTTGCATGCTGATCTTGTATTCCACCACTTTGCTGAACACTTCTATTAGCTCTAACACCTTTGTTGTAGAAATTTTGGGATTTTCTATGTCCAGGATCATGTCATCTGAAAAGAAAAGCTTTACTTCTTCCTTTCCAATTTGGATGCCTTTTTTTTTCTTTTTTCTTGCCTAATTGCTCTGGCTAGAACTTTTAGCACAATGTTGAATAACAGTGGTGACAATGGGCATCCGTGACTTATTCCTGATCTTCGAGGAAAAGCCTTCAATCTTTCACTATTGAGCATGATGCTAGTTGTTTAATATATGCCCTTTATTGTGTTGAGGAAGTTTCCTTCTATTACTATCTTTTGAAGTCCTTTTATCAAGAAAGGATTCTGTACTTTACCAAATGCCTATTCTGCATCAATTGAGATGATCATGTGGTTTTCCCCTTTGATGTTGTGTATTACATTAATGGATTTTCTTATGCAACCACCCTTTCATACCTGGGATAAAACCCACTTGATCATAGTACATAATTCTTTTAATGTGCTGTTGTATTTGAGTTGCAGGTATTTTCTTAAGGATTTTTGCATCTATAATGATAAAAGAAATTGATCTGTAAATTTCTTTTCTTGTAGTATTTTTATCTGGCTTTGATTTTAAGGTAATGTTAGCTTAATAGAATGAGTTAGGTATGATTCTCTCCTCTTCAATTTTTTGGAAGAATTTGATCATGATTGGTATCAAAACTTCTTGGAATGATTGATAGAATTCACCTGGGAAGCATCTGGTCCTAGGCTTTTCATTGTTTGGAGGTTTTCAATGATTGATTCAATCTCTTTATTTATAATAGATATGTTGAGGTCTTCTGTTTCTTCTAGAGGCAGTGTAGGTTGTTCATGTATTTCTAGGAATTTGTACATTTCATCTAAGTTGTCTAATTTCTTGGTGTACATTGTTTATAGTATCCTTTTATGATCTTATTTATTTCTCTGGGGTCAGTAGTAATGTCCCCCCTTTCATTTTATACTTCATTTATTTTCATCTTCCCTTTTTCTTTTCTTTGTCAGTCTAGCTAAGGGTTTGCCAATTTTACCAATCTTTTCAAAGAACCAACTTTTGATTTTGTTAATTCTCTCTACTGTTCTTCAATTCTCAACTTCATTCATTTCTACTCTAATCTTTATTATTTCCTTTCTTCTACTTGCTTTAGGATGGGTGCTCAGCCATGCCACACCCTGTTTTTTGGGAAAAGAAATTTTATTTCCAGTCCAGGACTGGATCCAAGGGTGGCTTACTATGAGAGCGGGGAATGTATATCACCTTCGCAATGTGGAGCACAGCTTTTCAGCACAATATCAGTCTCTTTCTTCTCCTCTTCACTGGATGGTGTACAATGTTATTCTGATCTCTGTAGTTCAGAAACAGTTGTTTTAGATACTTCCTGGCTGTTTACTAGCTTCCCTGGAGGATGAACTGAGTCTTATAACTCCGTACTCTGCCATCTTACCTGGAAACCCTGAGAGTAGTTCTTAAATATAATATCTTTCTTATTTTTTTTATCTAACTTATGAAAGGGAACACCACATTAATAAAATAATGTAGGTGATTATGCTTATTTCAAAAGACTTTTCACTATTTAATGAATTTCTGACATGGATCATTAAAACAGGGAAATTCTCCAGTATATTTGAAATATGAATGCATGTAAATTAAAGAAGGGAAAGAGATTTCTAGGAACACAACATCTATGAAAGTTGAGGTACTATTGACATCTTTCTACCTCTATCAAGATGATTAGATGAACAGCCCTATTTCACATTAGCTGGCATCTTCATTTTCTGGAATGACACAAAGAAAACAGATATAATGAAAGCAGTAGATTTTTTGCTTTCTCTCTCCCCTCTCATGTCCCCTCTTGTTCTGTCCTGTCTTCTTTGTCTCTGTTTTCTCCTCTTTCTTTTTCCTTCCAAGAGGCATTCATGCAAAAATAGGCCAATGTATTTTGCTGAGACTGAAATGGCTCTCCTGCCTGAGGTAGAGTTTGTAAAGCAATATCCATCCTGCCTAAGTCTAAGTGTGCTAAGAGGATGGTCAGCAATCTATCACTAATGATATTATTCAGATTTTTGTTCCTAAGAGCTCTGGATAAGTACTCTAAAAGGCTGGCCTGTGAGCTTTGGTTGACAGTTACTCCTATGGGGTACTGGAGGGCCTTTGGAACACTCATGAAAAGCCTACCCTGCTTAGGTCTGTCTTTCAGATCTGTGGAAGGCAAGAGCCACAGATACCTGGAAAGACTTGGTTGGAAACATCAGGACCCCTCCTGGGAGTTGCAGAAAATGCCAGCTTGAGAAGATCTTATTCTGTTGAGGCGTCCATTTCTATCTCATCTTCTATTAAATTTGCACACTGATAAGTGGGGCTACATTCTTGGTCTAAATGACATCCATCCACATGAGTATAGAAGTTGTTGACCTGTTGTTATGCCCCTCAGTTAGGAGAAGGAATTAATTTCCTATCCAGAAATCTAGTTGGATAGGGTCTCAAGCAAATTACAACAAAGATTTGTCCCTTTCTCAAGCTAAGTGGAAATTCAGCCATCATGTTCTTGGCAGGGAAGAAATGGAGTTCTTAATTCATGTGGCCATGAACTAAGAAGTTTCAAGCGCCTCTGCTAAAGTAAGCATAGGGGAAAGGCAAAGAAAAGCACCTCTTCAACCTCCTCCCAGATTTTAAATTTATTTTTGTGTCTTTTAAATAAGTTGCCCAAACCTTTTAGTAAAATGACAAAATGAGATTTGCAAATCTTCCTTTCACATTTCACAGATATGAATGGTACCAGATTTGCCATTAAAAAATCACAGTTGAGTTTCCAGCCTATATATATATTTTTTCATGTAATGGGTTCTTTCCAAGGCAGAAAATCAACAAGAGAGAAAATTTATAGCTAGTCTAAGTTAAAGAATGCTGTTCTGAGCACTGGATTTTCTCTTCTGCTTTTTAAATATCCCCATTTGTCTTCACATTTTCTTTTCCAAGCCCCTCCCCATTCTCTTCCATGTGGCTAGAGGCTTAATATGCTAACACTTATGAGAACAGAAGGCTTTCTCCAGCAAGAGTCACAGAGCTGTTCTGTGTAACTGCCAGAACCGCCAACCTGAACCCTCCCAGTGCCGACAAGCCCCAGCACTGCCAGGATGCAATCTGTCTCCGTTCCCACAGCAGAAGAGAAGCCCAGAGGCACCTTGGACAGTCTTTCAAGTTCCAGAGTTGGAAGATGGCTTCAAAGATTGAGCAGAGTCTCCAGAAATATATTGTTTTTAATAAGGTCATCTACTGGTGTCCACAATTTTAAAAGATGCTTGCTTGAGATAGGCAACTTGTTTTCTTCAGCAGTCTCTCTATTCACTCCAGACCCTTGTTCGACCTGTTAAAATCAATGAAGAATTTTTTCTAAAAAAATATTTTATTGTTATGTTCCTTTTAATTGAACTGAGATGATTACGATCAGATTTTGATCTAATTGTACATACTTATGAGGCAAACTTTAAAATAGAGAAAGAAAGAAATATATTTCAATAAATTTTTGTCTACTAATGTCCTGAAATTGTGGGAGGAGTGTTACAGAAATAAAGAAGAAAACAACATCACAGACCTCAAGAACTCTATTTTACTCATTGTTTTTTTAAATTCAGACTGACCAACTTGAGAAAGTGCCAATTTTATTGGCAAAAGTAGTGTGAATATGGAGAAATGGGCATTTTGAACACTGTTCTTTGTGAGCATAAACTGATAAATTTTTGGAGAACAGTTAAAGATACTTATATAATTTACAAATGACATCACATGATATCTGGGATTTGCTTTAAAACTTTCTAATAGGGCATGTGTCAGGGGAAGGTCAGTGGGAGCCATGAAACGATTGGCCATATATTAGCAATTGTTCAAATTCATTAATGGATAAATGAAGATACATTGAACTATTTTCAGCAATTTGCACATACTTTAAATTTCCATAATAAAAACTTAAGAAGAAAAACTGCACATATATTTTCATTTATTTATTTATTCACTAAGCATGTTTCTCAGTTGCCTACTACTTGCCAGAGACAGTTCTAAGTGTTTGGGATACAGTAGAGAACGAACATAGCTGCTATCATTTAGCTTAATTCTGTTGATGAGAAATGGTCTATATGGACATAGAAAATGCATGTATAGTATGTGAAGTGGTGATCAATGCTAGATATATACATTTGGAATTAGTTGGCATAAAGATGATAGTTAAAACCATGGAACTAAAGGAAATCACTAAGAGTAAGTGTAAACAAAGAAGACCTTAGGTCCACACAGACTGAGGCACATGTACAGCTTAGGAAGGTAAGGAAGAATCAGCAAGAGAGGGCAGAGAATGGCAAAGGATGTCCCTAAAGTGAAGTGACCAAAGTGTCTGAAGAAGGAAGGACTAATTCACTAGGACCAGGTGCTGCTGATAGGCCAAGAAAGATAACTGAAGCCTATGCTTTGCATTTCTCCTTGTGAGACACATTGCTATTTTATTATAGTGGTGGGGCAGAAGTGTGATTGGAGTTTTTCAAGATAGAGAAGGAAGAGAGAAAGTATTGACAATGAATAATGACAACTCGCATAAAGAGTTTTGCTGTAAAGGGGATGGTGGCTAACCCAGGGCCAGGGCCTTGGAAGCAAATGGATGGTACATTCAAATGAGGTAATTTGAGGAGATTTTAATAAATGGATGCTTACAAAGGTTTGGATAGGATGTAGGGTAACCACAAAGGATGGTGCACTGCACTGGGAGTCCCTAACAGTGGGCCTGGTTACGAACAGAAGAGAGGAGGAAGCTATTACTAGGACCTGGAAAGAAAGTGTGAGGGGGCTTTATGGAAAAGGTTGTCTGAAAGGAGTTGGATGCTCAGCAGATGGTGCACCTAGCCAAAGACAAACCTTCCAGGGTAAAGGGAGACAAGGCCACATTACACTCTCTACTCTTCATTCCTCCAATCTCTTGTTCAAGCAATAGCAAGAGGACCAGGGAGCTGATTAGTAAAGTCCTTGCAGATCCGTCTCCTGAGGCACAGTTTATCTGTACTAGACAGAAATGGATCTGGAGGGTTAAATGGAAGATATCTGGCATAGGAAGATGAGAAATGGTGCAGTGGCAGGAAGAAGGACACAGTTAGGAAAATGAGACTTGATGATGCCAGAAATTCTGCTTCTAAGAATTTTTCCTAAGGAAATAATAATCGATGCACACATTTTTAGCTATAAGTTTACATGCAAGTTTGCTTATAATAGCATAAACTCTATGCACACAATGAAATACTTTTAAGTAATTAAAAGTAATAAAAATAATGTTGTAAAAGAAGGCATGATAATATAAAAATAATCATGACAAATTACTTGAAATAAGCTTATTATAGTATATAATATATATTGTGATACCAATTTTTGCAGAAAGGAAAATGTATCTCTTTGCCTAGAGGCAAAACTGGAAGTATTAATACCAAGCATTAACTGTCATTATCCTGGGTAATGAAATTTTAGGTAATTTTCATTTTTTTTCTTCTTTTTTTTAGCTCATGCTCTTTGCTCCATAGCCTGCATAATGGCTTACCTTCCTTTAACAGAAATGTGCCCCCCTCTCACACTTGGCCTATATCCTGGGTTATGCATCTCACTTCCATGCATAGTACAGATACATTATATAATTTCGAACTTGGCTCCAAGACATCTATGTAAGACCTGAGCCACATGTTATGCTTTGGTTCTTTCTATTTTTTTAATGATAAAAATCATATGCTAAAGTATCTAGCTGCCACATGCCTTCCTGTGAAGGCTGAACTGAAGGAAGCATTTCAATTCAAGTGCTGGAGAAAAGGAAACAGGCTTGAACTCCACTTTAGTGATGCTGGGATAGCAAAAGATTTAACTATAGGCCAAAGGCAGAGCTGAGAAAGAGAAACACCAAACATAATTTTTCTCAGGGCTGAATTCCCATTTTTGGAAACTCTGTTTTAGGTGAATGAAGGAAAGATAAACGGTGATTGTGATGAAATCACAACAATTAATATTACCACTTCAAAAAAAGAAGAATCTGTTGAGCATCTACTCTGTGCTGAATGCCAAGGAATTTGGCGGAATTAAGGGAGGAAATGGTCTCTGTGCTTAAAGAACTTATTTAGCTGGAGATACAATTAGTACATAAACCAATAAGAATAAAATAAAATACAATTAAGTATAAAATTGTTTCTTGCAGAGCATAAATTCTATACAATTCAGAGGGAAGAGTGGACAAGGAATATTTTATTAATCAGGGGTATGCCATAAAGATCTTGATCTAGATTTTGAAGGACAAGCAAGGCTTGAAGGAGAGTCAGGACAAAATTATAAGGGGGACCTAAGCAGCCTGTTAGGACTCAAGTGAAGGGCTCAGGGAGCAAAGACAGGACAAGGACAATGGCAGATAAAAACATTTTTTTAAACTGAAATAAACGTGTTCTTTCCCAAGTTAACATATGTTCCTCAGGATACTCCTGTCCTGGGGAGGAAAATACATTCTTTAGCTACCTGACTGTAATGTAACTTGAGATTTAACTTCCTTAAAAGTCTTTGGAGAAAGAGGGCCACTTGGTAGTGAGGTGACTTAGTTTAACAGGTCAATGAACAAGTTAGGAAGCATGAATTTCAGTTCCCATATGGCTCTTTTGATATCAATTCATTTAACCAACTTGACCTTTCCTCAGAAAGACTATTGTTTATTGAATGTATCCTCTATGCTAGCCCTCTTACATATATTATATCATTTAATGATATAAAAACCCTAGAAGTAGTTTATTTTGTTTTGTTTTGAATGTCCATTGTACAAATGAAGAAATTGAAACTCAGAGAAGTCAAGAAACTTATCCAAGGTCACACAGTCATAGGGCTATGATTTAAACTTAAGCTTTCTAACTCCATGTCACCCCCGTGTCTGAAATCACCCATTTCATAATGTCAAAGCTTCCCATAGCCATACAATGTAAGCATATACAGGGAGCTGTAGATAAATTCCACCATTTCTAATGCTTGTAGATTTCTGCTTTTCCATCTTGTGATAGGGCATGACTTAAATCATAACATAGCTGCACGTTTCACAAGAGAACTCCTTGAAAACTGAAGTATCTGTTTTCAAATAGCATTGAAATTCTAGAGGCCAATACATTTTCTGAGAGTGAAAAGTTCTTGGCCCAGTACCCAGGCACAAGATTCTCCCGCTATGTGCTTCCATGGAAACGTAGCTACACAGCAAAGGAATGCGGCCCTTCCAGAGATAGCCAGGGAGGTGCTCAGCAAGAAGAGGAAATGGCTACACTTCAGTAACCTGCAAGACGTGGAATTCACAGGAAATGATTTCTTCCCATGTGGGAGCTGAGGCATTCCAGTAAATCTGAGAGCCTGGCAGACAAGCAGCTGCCACTCGGCTTGCTGATTACATTTGCAGCTAAAACCCCCAAAACCCTGTCATGAAACTTCTTACTTGGAAAATGATATTGTACCGGAATCTATGCTAATGTCTCCCCTATGCAATAGATGTAATCTTCGCCCAAAATCCTTGTAGCCCAGAGAGAGAAGTTGCTTATGTGGATGCAAAGGAGCGTATTTTCCCAAAATATAGGTGGAATTGGACTTTGGTGTGTTATTCAATGTCTACATACTCAGATCTGCCTGGAAGTCTGGGTAATTCTTAACAACACCACCCTTTACCTCAGATTCACAGAAGGCTATTCATGTCACTTTTTTGGGTTTCATGCTTAGTGTCTGAATGATTTCCCTAGTAGGGCGATGGTTGGTTAAGAGAACTGTATTCTCAAGTCAACCTAAAAGCAAACTATTCAGCAACCCAGAAGAAGTCAGTATAGATTGTCAAAAGCTCCTTGTGAAATAATGCAGGGCTCTTCAGAAAGCACGTACAGCTTATCGGGAAGCCACTGCAATCTTGTCTCTTTTTCCCTCTGCAGAACACGGAATTTTAGAAGTCTGAAGTATGAAGGGATAAAAAAACACCTCGGTGGAAAAAAATCATTAAAAAAACATGTCTGTTGTACACACATTTTCTTTAGAAATACGAAGCGGCCTCTGCAAATAAATGAATCTAGAAATAGTGATGTAATTTGCTTTACTAAGTCTGAGAAAACATCATCTTCTATTCCACAGTAGAAATCTTCATCAAATAAGAACAGTAATCCAAATACATAATTAGACAAATTTCAGCTTCAGAGTGAAACTCTCTTTGAAATTACTCCAGTGCCTCCCTTTAACATTTTTGAGTCCAGTAGGCGGACTGCTCTTTTTAACGCTTGGAGATGACATTTTTCTCTACATCTTTGGAACCACAGCAGTCTTTTCTCCCTTTATCTCCTTTTTCCTTCCTCAGAAGTATTTCCCTTTTATCCTATCACCTTCTCCTCCATATTCCTTTTCTCCATCCTTCCATTTCTTCTTTCTTCTTCCTTCCTTTCCTTCTTTATACATTTTTCCTCTTCTCATTATCTCTCATCCCTACCTCCTTCCCTCTACTGAAAAAAAGCAAAAATGAACAAATGGTACATTTGTACCTACTTGAATGTTCATTATAAGAGAGGAACACAGTAGCTTCCAAGCAGATTGATTTCAACTTCAGTTCATCTCAGCTTTTATTGAGCGCTTCAGTACATGGCCCACTGACAACAAATTCTTTCTTCGGACTGACTGCTCTTCTAAAATTAATTACCTAGCACTGGAATTGTGAATGATTTAGAATATTGCCATAGATCATTACCTTCATATGGTGTTGGCAATTGAACTGGCACAAGTCATATGTTCAAAGATAGAAAAATAGGCACAGAATGGTTAATGGCTGCAACTCAGACATAAAGCTGTAACAATCAAGCAATCAACAAAACAATGTTTAATTCCTATCATTTTTAAGACATTGTAAGAAGCAAGGTGGGATATACAAACAAACGTATCTGCATTCTCAACCTTAAGTAGCGTAGGATCACGTCTGGGATAGCAGGGAACTTAACACATGAAAAAATAGCTAGAAGTCACTCTACTATTTATTGAGTACTCACTAATTATTAGGCATTATGGTAATCTCTTTATGTGAGTTCTCTCATGTAGTATTTGAATCAACTCTATAATGTATACCACATAATATTAGTATACATTTTTATGGATGAGGAAACTGAGGTATAGAGATTAAGTGATTCGCTCAAAGTCTCACAGCTAGCATGTGACAAAGCTGGGACTTGATTGGTATCAGTAAGTGGGTAGAACAGAAGAATATTACTGAAGTTCAAGGCTGGAAAAGCATTGTGTTCTTAGGAGGTTTCAAAGAGATAGCATCTCAGAAGCAGGGCGGGTGGCCCTACGAGACCTGAATCTCCCCTCATTAATGACACCTTTGGGGAAACTAGGGACCCAACGGCAGGGATGAGCTACCAGAAAAAGTGGAAAATGAATGGTATTTGTAGGATGAGTAAGGGCTTGGCAGGTAGAGAGAGTCAGGAAGGCATTCTAGCGAGGAATTTTGATCTACTGAATCATATTCCAATTTGGAGTTGCTTTATTTTCACTAAGAACCTTTCCTCAACATTTGGTATATCTAAAAATGATTTAAGGGAGAGGAGTTTGGGGAAGAGAGGAATAAGAGAAACATTTGTAACTGTTCTCACATCCCTTGGTCTGAGAACTCTCACCCCTAGGGGACTGTGGGTCAGTCAGCACTCCAGTTGTTCCTGGCTATCTGCCGAAGGCCAATTGACATCAAAAGGGTATAACCAAGGATAGGCAATTGCAGGACTGAAATAAGGCTATGGCAGAAACAGCAATACAACAGAAAGTAGGTGGGCAGAGTTATCAGAATACAAATGAGAGTTCTGAAGCTGAAAAATTCAAGCTTGCAGGAAAGCCTGCCATATTTTCTTCTGTGCAACCCTCAAACAGAGCAGTTTTATATAGAATGTTTGTTGCAAAGCTAGACACAAATAGTTCTGAGGATTAACTTTGAATTTCCTGGATTTGGTGGGCATAAATCAGGGCCTTCATGCTATTTTAACACTTTTTGAAAACAAGGTTCTTATGAATAAATGGCAAAACTGGGTCAAGTAATGCTTTATTCACTAATAAGTAAAATCTAGAACTTGGAGTAAGGCTACCTAATTATGAAATGGGCAGCACTCTGTACCGTTTTCTGATTGGCTGACATCAGTTTGAATGCAAAGCTTTATTTCACTGCAGAGTTCTGGCATACTTCACACATTAAAATTCTAAGCTGTCTAAGTAGGTGTGAAACTAATTTTGTGTTTATTTTTTTAAACCCACCTATGATCATTTAGGACCATCCACTTCACTTTGGGAGGGCAGCACCCGGTTGTAGGTGGGCCCTGGGAGACAATAAAGGAGAGGATAATTTCTTAAATATCTTAAACCAGAATATTTATAGCTTCCTGGAATAGTTGTAACTACTTATCCATTTTCCCAGCCACAACTTTTCTTAATAAGTAGGGCTTTGAAAAACCTGCTAAATCTGGGCATAAAAGGAAACAGACATTTTCCTAGAGCAGTGGAATTTTTTAAAATTACATAGTAACCTTATTGATGAAATCAGGAAGAGAGCACTTTCAGATCAGACTTTTGAGAGATTATTTACAAAACATAGGATTTTCTCAACACACAAGACACATCCTGCAAGGTTTCCTACAATATGAAGAAACGTACCATGACCGGCTTTTAATCAAGACAGACTGTCCTGTGGACTCTTCAATGGGGAATGTTGAAGGGCATTATTAGGAACTGATTCATTCAGAATCACCAGGAAGACTATTTGCATGGGTCATCTGGCACTTTAAAAAAGAAAAAAAAAAGTCTAATTCACTAGCAATTACGTTTTTTTTTTAATAATTTTTTTTCTGCTTGGATGGAATATGACTCCCTTGGATTAGTCCTCTTATAAAAACACTTTCTTTTTCATCAATGTCTACTCTAATAAAATTTTATATAAAATTTAGTGCCTTATTGCATGTGGACAATCTGATCAAAAGTACATTTTGGAAAAGCCATAGTCATACTGACCATCATATAAACAGCCTTCACCAATGGAGAGTTTAACTGTGTGTTGCTGCAAAAGAAGGACTTCTTACTCAAAATATGCTCCTTAAAACATCTGTACCCAGGAGTAGTTGTCTTTTTCTCCTCCCCTTTCTCCTGCTTCTCCTTCTTCTTTTAAAAATTGAACACTCAGTAAAGTAGTCTAATGTTATAAAATGTTGTAGAATAAGTTCTTTTCCAAACTATTGGTCTACTTCAGAAACAAACATCTGTCTGTTGGCTCCCTCTCAGTTGACTCTTTTGAACCCACCACTGACTAGGAAGATTGTATGTGGTCTATGCCCTTGGGCTGTGTTCTCCTCACACACTACTCAGGCTGAACAGGATTCTGCAGTTGTGTTTCATTAGCCCTAAAACACTTCAAAGAAGCTAGTAGGCCATCTCCACAGCACGGATTATGCAGAACATACAGCCTATTATAGACAGATCACTACAGAGGCAACAAATTTGAATGCGAAGGACATCCATCATAGCTAAGTAATAATACTAGTCTTAGAGTGAAAATGGCATGGATTAAATGTAAATTCCTTTTATCTTTCAACAAATATTATGGGACATTTATTTTATGCAAGTCACTGCAGAGCATTAAAGAAAGTGCAAAGATGTATAAGATGCAAGACCTTACTTCAAGAAGTTTCAAGAACATCTGAGGGTAAGGTGATGCATGTACACCAATAACTGAAATAAATGGTGTTAATTGTTGCAATAAGCAAAAAACTATATGATATTACTTCTGACTAAAGAAATCAGGCCAACCTTCACAGAATAATAGCAATAATTATATTTTCCAACTCTATCAGATATTGTGAAAGCAATTCACATATATTATTTCATTTAACCTGGTAGCAACTAGAGGATGTAGGCATTATTGTCCTCATGTTGACAAATGAGGGAACCTAGGTTTAGTTGATTTAAGAGATATACTCAAAATATGTGTGGCAGTGGTAGAATTTAAATATTTGAACAATCATGAATCTTTCTCCAAAGCCAATGCAATTAATCCCTTGCTTCATGTCCCAATCATTTACCAATCCTTTTAACCTAGATGGCAGTTTGGATCCTCTCTTCTCTCCATCTAATCTCTTTCCAGGAAGCAGCGTGGGTTGCTGGTAGAGATCCTTACTAAAAGAAAGGGCCATAGGTTCTTTCCTGGACCCTGTACTTCCAAAAAAAAAAGGCAGGCCAATCAGAGCCCATTAGGGAAAGAGAGGTGAGGAGAAGGCATGTTGTTGAAACATGATAGGAGAGAAGCAAAGGGGATGCTGGATGGAGTGACCTGAGCAGAGATGACAGATAAGATGTGAGGATGCTGAACGTCAAAAGAACCAAGTGGGAATTTAGGCAAATGCATGTGTAACAGAAAGAATATTAAAGTGTAGCTCAATTATTATGAGACCTGACCTCCCACTTACCCTCAGAGACTCTTGGAATATATGTCCTACTTCTCGTAACCAATGAAGAGATGTTGATGATAGTTTGATATTATTTCATTAGTGAGAAATCAGTTGATTTAGTTTCTTTCTCTGGTTTTTACTTGTGGGAATTAGGGCATCCATCCATATTTACCCCTTCTCTCTCTCTTTCTCTACTCCACATAGTTTTGTGATTTAAATCTCCATTTACTGTCAACCAAATAATAGTCTCAGAGTGATGGGGACGGAGAGAAATGAGCAATGCTGTTTATCTCAGTATTACAGGAAAAACTCCCTACAGGGAGTCCATCTTAAAAGCATTTTTGGGAGAAAGTCAGGTTCTCTTTAGAGCCTGATATCTGTATAGGCCGTAGGTACACACACCATTCTCAGAGGAAAGCCCTTTGAATCTGTATTTGTTGAGCAAAAAATTTGGAGTCATATAACTTGCATGTGAATCTCAGCTTTATAATTTGGCAGCTATAAACAGTTGAACATTCTTCATATATAAAATAACAATAAAATATTACTTTAAATTTCAAAGAGTAAAGGAACTAATGGATTTTAAAATACTTGGTAAATTGCAAAGGCTATTCTAGAAGTTGTTCTTGTAGGACTGGATTCTCACTCACCCACTTCTGGGTTGAAAAGCACTGGGAGCCAGATGGGGATCAGTGGTACAAATGGAGGTCCAATTATTCTCAAAGTGCAGCTCCTCAATAAAGCTGCCTGAAAGAACGTAGATGACGTGGACCTGGGGCCAAATCAAGTTGTCTTCTAACACTTACCTTCAAAACTTGTCCTTGGAACCCATCTGTGGAGAGAGTTGGGGGTCTACCAATCAGACTCTGAGGCTACCTCCCCAGTCAGCAGCATGGTCTTACCTCCCCACCCTGTGGACGACAGACCCAGGATCATGACTTGAATGTGCTTTGCAAGGCAGAAGGATATGAAGAAGACACTATAATTCTCTCTTTGTTGCATGTGACCCACAGCTCTGAGAGAGAAACAAGGTGGGTATCTTTCTGCTTCCAAGACAAAGTAGTGCCACCCACTGGGGAAAGCTCAGCCCTCCAATAGGAATGGTTCCTTCACTTTTACAGATGATGAGCAGAAAGGGCCTCCAATATAGTGGCAGTGGCCTCTTTTGTGGAAATACCAGGACATGGATTTTAGTTCCTGTATTTTAACCCTTTGGGGGACAATGGATTCCTTTATAAATCTGATAAAAATTTGTAAATATTCTCCCCATAGGCAACCATGCATTTAAGGTTAATATTTTCATACACCTTCAGCAAGTTCATAGATGCCATCCATGGGCTTTCCTTGTAGGCTAGATTTAGAATTCTGGAGCTGTCCAAATGTCAGTTGTTATGACTTTATCTTGAAGGAAGGCCAGGGCCTACTATTAAAAATACCTTCCTTCTGAAAGTGAAGGAAGGTACAATAAAAGGTTGTTTTTAAATCAAATTGATTCCTGATGCATCTGTTAATTTGAGTTTTTCTTTAACCGTTAAGGGGTTTTTTTTTTTTGCTCATCCTAACACTTGGCCTAACTTTATTTGTCTTTAAAGTTATTCATTACTATCTTATTTGAATTGTGAACTATAATCTTCCTTAGGGAGTAAATACTTGTTTGAGCTAGTTAAGTGAATATTTTAACAGAAATTTATTTCGATGATAAATTGTAATTTGAATTATCATTTTCTTTTTCCAACGGAGGGATACACTACAACTAACTTTATGGCACTTTGAAAGATGACAGCTCTCCCCTATCGCCTTCACTCCTCTCTGCTTTTCTACTCTAACTTAGAGCTGTCTGAATGCAGAATGAAACCTCAGGCAATAAGGGTGTTCTTTAGTAACAACCTGAAGCAAAATTAGTCTTACCCACCCCAGCTAGCTTTCCCTCTGCCAATTCTTCCCCAGAAGATGCTCCTCCACCCCCATCTATCAACATGTCAGTGACCTTACCCACTCGAGCCTCCCCTTTCAGAACCCATTCCCTGGAACTTTTGAAACTACTGTGGTCTAGTATGAGCCAGGCATTGTCCTTTCAGCAGCATTTGGTAGTTTTCAGTCTTTTACATCCTTGATATTAAGTATTTTTGAGAAACTTTTATTGTGAGGTATTCTGTAAGAGAGCCAAGGCCAAACATAGTCCTTGCCCTCATGGAACATAAAGTCCAAACAATGAATTATATAAATAACTATTTCAGTACAGTTGTGGTAAGTCTTATTAAGGAAAAGCATGTGTTGGTAATGGGGAATTAGGTCTGGTCTGATGTGCATGTGGTGGTGCGGGGGAGCTGTGGTCAAATCCAGCTGAAGAAACCTAGACCTCGCATCTCCTTTAGTCAGCTTAGATGGGAGTGATGGTGATAGGGAAGAATTTTATATAGATCAAGTATATGGGTATGTGTATGCTGTAAGAGCTATTTGGTGATTGGTTGAATGTGATGTTTAAGGAAGTGGAATAGAAGTTGAAATGGCCATGAAAACAATTGTTCAGTTTTGAATAAGCAACCTTTGAGGTATTGATGCTATATCCATTTGACATAGTAAGCAACTAGATATGTAGATTGGATATTAGGAACTAGGTACAAATTAAAATTTTATGTCTGGGGTGAGTATACTATAAATAATAATTAAATCACAGAAGTTAAAAAGGTTGTTTAGAGATACAGGATACAGATTAAGAACAAGAGCTGGAAAGTCCCCTTTGGGGAATAATGAGAAAGGGGAAAAAATCAACTTCCCCAAGTTGAATTCTTGGTATTCTCACAAGCAGTGTGGACAATCAAAGTTATATGCTGAGTCCCCAATCTTGGGGGTTGTTTTATAAAACTTAACCCCACAAAGGATAGGTCAAGCCTACTTAAAATTAGACCTATGAGTCACCTCCAAGAGAGCCTCTTTTGTTGCTCAGATGTGGCCTCTCTCTCCAGCCAACACAACAAGAAAACCCACCACCCTCCCCCTGTCTACATGGGACATGACTCCCAGGGATGTGGACCTTCCTGGCAACATGGGGCAGAAATCCTGGAATGAGCTGAGACTCAACATCAGGGGATTGAGAAAACCTTCTCGACTGGGGCGGGGAAGGGGGGGAGTGAAATGAGACAAAGGGTCAATGGTTGAGAGATTCCGAACAGAGTTGAGAGGTTATCCAGAGGTTATTCTTACGCATTAAATAGATATCACCTTGTTAGTCAAGATGTAACGGAGAGGCTGGAGGGAACTGCCTGAAAATGTAGAGCTGTGTTCCAGTAGCCATGTTTCTTGAGGATGATTGTATAATGATATAGCTTTCACAATATGACTGTGTGGTTGTGAAAACCTTGTGTCTGATGCTCCTTTTATCTATCTTATCAACAGATGGGTAAAACGTATGGAATAAAAATGAATACTAGGGGGAACAAATGTTAAAAAAAATTTAGAGTGAAATGCTGGTAATTGGTGAGGGGGAGGGGCGGGTGGTATGGTATGTATGAATGTTTTTCTGTTTTCTCTTTATTTCTTTTTCTGAATAGATGCAAATATTCCAAGAAATGATCATGATGATGATGAATATGCAACTATGTGATTATATTGTGAGTTACTGATTATATATGTAGAACGGAATGATCAAAAGTTGCCAATATTTGTGTTTGTTTGGTGTTTTTTTTTGGTATTTTAATATAAAATTTAAAAATTAATAATTAAAAAAAACAGAGCTGGAAAATATCAATATTTAAGTGGCAGACTGAACAAGAACTCAGGGAAGGAGAATGAAAAGGAACTGTCTGAGGCATTTCTGTGAGGTTGGGTGGGTGGTAGAATATTCCTTGAGGGGAATGCTCCAGATGTTGAAAGAAGGGCAGATAATTTCATTTTTGAATCCTGAAACAGTTTGAGAAGTTATTTCAAGAATGGAAAAAGACAAAAATTTTCAAGACAATATCCACATGAGAAAATGAGAATGTTCCTCAAATACCAAGTGTGAGCTGAGGACAGGAAAGGAAAATAAGTGTGCAAGTCTGTGACTGGGAGTGTCAAAAGCAGCATGTGCAAAATTCTGGGCAAGTCCTGCAGCCTGGGACTCTCCTGTCTCCTGAGAACAGGGACCAAGAGAGATGCTCAAAACATTTAAGAGAACCATGATGTGCAGAAAATGTGATAGGAGATAAGAAGAAAGAAGAGACAAACAAGAAGAGAGTGTCAAAAAAAGTAAATAGTCAACAAGACCAAAGAGAGAACCACTTCCAGTAAACTGATTTAAGTGAGTGAATGGGAGGTAAAGACATACAACTAATAGATTGAATAAGAAGGTATATGGAAGCAATGGTTAGGAGGGACAGGATCAAGGGAAAACTTTATTTTAAGATTGGAATGATTTAAGGGGCAAGAGAAAGAACTAAGAGGAATAACAGAGGCAGCAAGGTAGAAAACTTGTCACAGGTAGACATTGCTCTTGAAGTCTAAAGTCAAGTTCTATAGTCAGAGCAGGGGTAAGTGCATTTCAAAAGGGAACAATATTTTAGTCCAGAGGAGTATAGTCCAAAATGTTATAACACAAGCCACATGTGTAATTTAAAATTTTCTTTTAGCCACATTAAAAAATTAAAAACAAAAAAGTGGAAATAAATTTTAATAATATATCTTATTTAACCTGGTGTATCCAAAATCTTATTTCAATATGTAGTCTACATAAAATTATTAATGAGATATCTTAATTCTTTTTTCCATACTAAGTCTTAGAAATCTAGTATACATTTACACTCATAGCACTTTTCTATTTGGACTAGCTACATTTCAAGTGCTCAGACGTTACATGAGGTTAGGGGCTCTATATTATATACTGCAGACCCACAGGCCCCAACTGTTGACCAAGATTTGGATCCCCTCAACCCAAGTAGCTGGATTGGGCCTTAGAGAGATTGGACCAACCATCTCCAGCAGAATCAGGTTCCTGTATTTACCCCAGCATGTCACACAAATGTAATCATTTTTTAGTGGTTGCCATTATTGGAATAATTGGGGGAAGTCATACTTAAAATAATGGACTATTAGCACTATGTTCTAGTTTGCTAGCTGCCGGAGCAATATACCAGAAACAGAATGGCTTTTAAAAAGGGGAATTTAATAAGTTGCTAGTTTATAGTTCTAAGGCTGGAAAAAATGTCCCAATTAAAGCAAGTCTATAGAAATATCCAATCTAAGGCATTCAGGGAAAGATACCTTGGTTCAAGAAGGCCGATGAAGTTCAGGATCTCTCTCAAGTGGAAGGGCACATGGCGGGTACAGTCAGAGTTTCTCTCTCATCTGGAAGGGCACATGGTGAATACTGTGTCATCTGCTAGCCTTCTCTCTTGTCTTCCTGGATCATGAAGCTCCCCGGGAGGCATTTTCCTTCTTCATCTCCAAAGGTCACTGGCTAGTGGACTCTGCTTCTTGTGGCTATGTTGTTTTGCTTTGTTCTCTCTGAATCTCCTTCATTCTCCAAAATGTTTTCTCTTTTATAGGAGTTCAGAAACTAATCAAGACCCACCCTAATGGGTGGAGACACATTTCCCCCAATCCAGCTTAACAACCACTCTTGATTGGGTTACATCTCCAGGGAGATGATCTAATCACAGATTCAAACATACAGTATTGAATAGGGATTATTATGCCTTTACAAAATGGGATTTAGATTAAAACATGGCTTTTCTAAAGGAGATATACATCCTTTCAAACCAGCACACACTAAGGCTAAAATCTAAAAAATCAGCCCAAGGTAAGGAATTATTTGTAAAGGCAGGAAAAAGGAATCTTTCTTCCACGTTGAAAATGAGTCCGTTCTGGTAAGTATTGCCATTCCTAGAGGATAAAAGAAAGTCTGTTAGGCAAACACACAACTCACTTTGAGAAAGCCCTCCCAAACAATGCAGGGAAGGTCAAGTCTGGGAAATATAACTCATACAAAGCCTAGGATTCATCACGCTGCAACAACTAAAAAAGGTCGTTGAAGCTTTTTCAGCCAAAGTGTAACAGGTAGGAGATCCCTACTGTGCTTAACTATAAAAAGTCCATCTTTCCAGTTTCCCCTCATCAAGGGACTCCGGTAATGTTCAGGAATGCTTCTGTTCCCCACAAATCCAACCTGGATATCCCTTGTGCTCACAAATAGCTTCAGGTTTCTGTTTTCTTCTGGAAGGCATCTTGGGCCTTTTTAAATCCAACTGCCCATAGATTCCTGCCATCCTCTAGTATTAAATAACACTATTTCTCTCTAAGAGTTGCTCAAGCTTGCCTCTGAATACCCCACTGCAATTTACAAGTCTGCAACTCTACTGAAGACTTAAAGAAACATAGAAGAGAATTCGCACGACAAACACAACACTGGATACTAGATATGGCTGCCCTCAGAGTCCTCAGCCCAGATTCCTTCAAGGGTTTTCTTGGGTGCGTCTTTGCTGAGCAACTGGCTGACTTCACTGTCATGGATTTTGGTGAATCTCCCTTTTGCTTTGGACTGGTTGGAGCCAACTCACCTCCTCCATAAGGAGAATACTTCAGATCATGTCTTTCTTCTCTGCACTTCTACTGGCCCAGGAAAGAGGGTATTTTACTAGAAGAGTCCCCATCTGCAGAGATTCATCTCCAGCCACAAGTAAAACTTTTCTCTCTATAAGATAATATACCTCGCCTCTTGACTAATTTCTAGCAATTCTATAAGAGAACTTGACTTTCAGGTGAAGTAATCCAAAGCTCTGTTTCAGAGCACCTCCATGCATAAAGTTTTAAAACAGGGCGAGGGAGAACAGTCTCAGAGCATCCCATTACAGAATGCATTTCTGTGCACGTCATCATTCTATGAAATCATCAAGGAACAGTAAGGTTTATAGATAAATTCTTAGATATAATTAGGTTTTAAAGTATAAATAGTGTGTTTCTCTGAAGCTTTAAAAATTGTTTTTTACAACTTTAAGTTCATTTACAAATTTATTCTTCATTTATGTAAATGAATAATCCAAGTTTTACTTTCCATTATTTTCCATTAACAATTCTTGAAATCAAGATAGGTGAGCCACTTTGGGGTCTAGTTCAGGTTAATGACTGCCTCATTGCAGCTGGCTGCACCTCATTTAGACATCCATCCATCACACTTTTAATGACATCCAATAATATGTTTAAGCTGCATAGGTGCCGAACAAACTCATGAACTCTGAAGAATTTCCAAGGTAATGTATAATCATGTCCAATACTTTAAATAAATTCAAAATTTACTTTACAAAATGTTGTCAGCTTCAGAATCAAAACTAATGACAAACTTTAAAATACTTATCTTTGGCAGAAATCTAAAACAAATTGAAGATCTTTCACTGTGCTACAAAATATTGAACTACTATTTTTATGTTTTGACTGTTTTGCTTGTATTTTACCCTTACATATTTCAACTGATATATGATTTTAGGTTAATTCAACAATAAAATTTAGCAGATAAAAGAAATAATAAATGCGCAGTGATAATGAAGAGGTTTTTCCAAAGCTGAAAAATCAGTAGCTTTTGTTTCCTGTTTGCCTTGTACTGGATCTAGTAAAATATTTCATGGGATATCAGAAACCATTCTTTGTTTAGAAAATAGTGGGACTGCCATGATGGAATAAAGAATTTATGTTAAAGAAAATTAGTTATCCAGACTTTGTTTCCTACAGTAGCTTAAGTTTATTTGGGTAAACAAAGCTTCTGTTCACATTGTCATATTTTTTTCTCTTTTTCTTTTACTTTTTCTATCTCTATTTCTGAGGCAACAACACACCTAATTGGAAGCTGAAAATATGAAATAGTTCATGTTTCATTATGTCTTTCTAACCATCATCCAAATTTGTTTAATTGCTACTTAAATGGATCGTTTTAATATTGGATAGGAAGAATATTAAAAATGATAATTTTTATTTATATGTTTCGTTTTACAAAAAAAGTTCTTATTTCTCTCTGTGGATTATATATTATGATTTACCTTTTATGAGTAAAGAAACAGAATGATTAAATGTCCTGCTAAAATTTTGGAATTAGAATTCAAAATCAGTTCTTCTTACTCCAAAACCTTATGTTGACTTTACTATTCCATATTGTTTCCTCCATTCACTTATCATTAAACACTTGTTCAACATCTTCTAAGTATTCAAGATTCCAAGAATAGAAGGGAAGTAGAAATCAACATAAACCTGTCCAATAAGGTGTTTAATAGTAACTAGCATTTATTGACTATTTAAAATATGCTAAGCATTTTTCAGATGTTATCTTCTTTAACCTTTACTACAACCTGAAGATAGAGATATTATACTGCTTCTGTTTTATAGATGAGGCAAGTGACTTGCTTAAGAGGCAAGATTTGAGGCCAAGTTGTCCAATTCCAGCACTTGCACAATTGAGCCTTGAGGTTGTGGGGAGCTCATTTATTCTCCAGCTATTTATTGAGTACTATGAGCCAAGTACTTGTGCTAAGTCCTGTCTACATATAAAGAACAAGACAGAGTCCTTGATTTGAAAGACCTGTATCTAACTGAGGATACAGATGTGTAAATAGTAATAACTTCCAGGTAGACATGGTATTCATTAGGATTGCCACAAGTGAGCAGACTCATGGACAACACAAAGCAGTGCTTGCTGAGGTGTCTGCAGTTCTTTTCACTTTTTTTTTCTTTTTTCTTTTACTATTTATTTGCACACATCTAAATCTGAAGTTCAGTCTCAGAAAAAATTGCTAAAAGATTAGAATAAACTCAGAATTCAGTGAATACACTTTAATTGAACACATTATGTGCAATAATTACTTTAAAAATACTATGTGGTTTTGTGTTTTGATAATATTAAATGCTGTGCTCTAGATTCTAAAGTCAAAGGGACTCTATGCTAACCTATTATTTCAATAAAACTTTATTGCAAAAATTTATTTATCGATAATGCACTATCCAAAATATCAGAGTTTGGACTTGCATTTCAGTTTGCTAAAAACAAATGTCACATAAGAAAATGTTTATGTACCTTTCTGTGACTGCCAATAATAATGTTGGTTTCAGATTCCTATCTCTTATAAAATACCTTGTGTAATGACAGCAATTTTTCTTTGTAACATCCATGCTCAATAGATTCTAAGTCCATTTTTTGCTTCATGTTTATGAAGGGCCTACACAGAAAACCTCTGAGATGTGAACAGAGCAAACCATCTTCTTGTAATCATAATTTTTAATCCTGGATTGGGCAAATGGGTTTTCTTACAACTCTATTCTGTGCCTTTACCAAGTACTGAGAAAAGATGTTATAGATAAGCAGTCAGGAGGTTTAGCTTTGGAAAACTCTCCTCAATGTAATAGGAATTAAAAAATAATAATTGTAAGCTGCTTACAAGTGGTGATATTGCAGCACAGAGATAAACAAGTGTGTAAAGTTGGTCATGAGAGTAGTTAGCATTTATTTCAGGCTTCTTGCAGAAGTTCAGAATGAGTTAAAAAAAATAAAGAAGGCTGAAAGATTCTTTTCAGACAATCCCAGCATGCTCCTTGCTGATTTCAGACTATGACTGAAGAAAAAGAGGGTCTGTTTGAATCCACTTTCAGAGTCTTATCCAGTATTGAAAGTCAAGACTGTCTTTCTTATGTAGAAAATTTACACAAAGATACTGTTTCTGTTTGCTAAAGCTGCCAGAATGCAATATACCAGAAATGGATTGGCTTTTATAAAGGGGATTTATTAGGTTATAAATTTATAGTTCTAAGGCAGTAAAAATGTCCAAACTAAGGCATCAACAAGAGGATTCCTTCACTGAAGAAAAGCCAATGGCACCTGGGTTCCTTTGTCACATGAGAAGGCACATGGGTCTGTTGGTCTTTCTCTCCTGGTTTGGTTTCAAAATGGCTTCTCCTGGGATATTTTCTTTCTCTGAGCTCTCTCCAAAATATTTCTCCTTTAAGGACTCCAGCGAGTGGATTAAGACCCACCCTGAATGGGCAGGGTCACATATCCATGGAAACAACCTAATCAAAAGGTCCCACCCACAATGGTTCTGCAGCCACAAGAATGGATTAGAAGAACATAGTCTTTTCTGGGGTACATAACAGATTCAAAACAGCACAGGCATTGGCTCTGATTGCCTAGAATGATTGGCTAAATCTTTGTGGATGTTACTAGTATACACGTAAAATCCTGATGCTGAATCCAGAAGCATAATATGTAAAGAATGACAAAGATGTTTTAGCATTGGCTCATTTGAAAAAAAGAAGTTAAAAAATAAAGTGTATTTTTAGCTGGTCATGAGTTCAACATAATTTTCCAATTGTGTTGTAATTCTCTTCCTCAAACTACTTTACTCTTTGTGGGTTTGGGAGAACCATTGTTTCATAAACAGGGCAGATCAGCAGATCAAAGAGCTCTTGGAGAATTATGCAAGCAGGCACTATTCAGAGGCAAAGAGCAGGATAACTCAAAACCATGTTTTAAAAAGAATGATTGAAAGTGGTGGGGATGTGTAATCTGGAGGAACAATTGAATCTGGAAGTGCATGCTAGCTCTGTTCAAATATTGGGAGTGATAGTGATTAAGGCCACATTTCATTTTCCTCACCATGTCCCAGGCATTACAATTTGTACTTACAAGGTGTTTTAGTACGCTAAAACTGTCAGAATGCAATATGCCACAAATGAATCAGCTTTTACAAAGCAAATTTATTAAGTTACAAGTTTACAGTTCTAAGGCCTTAAAAATGTCTGAACTAAGGCATCAGAGAAAGATACCTTGACTTTGAGGAAAGTCTGAATAGCATGCAGAATTTTTCTGTCAGCTGGGAAGGCACAAGACTGGTGTCTGAAGTCCTTGCTCCCAGTTCATTACTTTGTGCTTCTGAATCCAGAGGCTTCCTCTTTAAGCATCTGTGGGTCCTCACTTAACTGCTCCAGGGCAAAATTCTGAGTTTCATTTCTTAGCTTAGCATCTCCTGGGGCCAAAGATTTCTTTTTTTCAGGTTCTGGCTATTTCTGTGAGTCCTCGCTTAGCATCTCATGGGAAGGCACATGGCAATGTCTGAGGGGCTCCTCTCTGGGCTTCTGGTTTCAAACAGCTCGCACAGATTCTGTAGGTCCTTCTGACGTTTTTCTCTGCATCTTCAAACCTCTGTGTCTTGTTTTGGTTCTGAACTCTTTTCCTCTCTGTGAGCTCTCTTAAAGACTCCAGTTAACTAATTAAGATCCACCTTGAATAGGTGGGGTCACATCACCATCTAATCAAAAGATCCCACCCACAGTTGGGCCTGTTTCATCTCCATGGAAACAACCTAATCAAGAAGTCCCAACCTACAATATTGAATTAGAATGAAAAGAGTATGGATTTTCTGGGGTATGTAACAGTTTCAAACCAGCACACAAGGGTTCTCTAATGTATCATTTATCTTACTGTTAGTGATTTATTTATGTTCTGTTCAAATGGAACCTACCACTGAATCTTGAAAAGATTCTCTTGTATTATTATCCACAGATTTTTTGTTTTCATTTTCACATTTGGGTCTCAATACTTCTATAACAGATTTTTATATATGGCTGAGTTAGGTATTAAATTTCAGTTTTCCTTAATATAGATATCCAATGGACTCAGCACCACTTACTGAAAAGACTGCCCTTTCCCTTACATTAAGAGTTGCTTCCTTGATAGTAAAAGGTGACCGACTGTATATCTATTTGACTTTGTCTGTTTCTAGATTCTTAATTCTAGTTAGGGCAGTTTATTTTTCCATCTTTGTGCTAATAACCACTATTCTATTTTTATATAGTTTTCTTTAAAGTTTTGTTGTCTGATAATTTTATTTCCAATTTTGCTCTTGAAGGTTTTTTTCTCTATTCTTGATCTTTGGTATATCTATATACATTTTAGAAAAAAAACTTCTCAATTTCCACATATGATTAGTATTGCATTGTAACTATAAATAGATTTTTCTAGAATTGACATTTAATAATATTGAGTCTTTCAATCCATCAATATGCTATATCCCTCTATTTATGTAGGCCTTAAAAAGTTCCCTTGATATTGTTAAGTAGTTTCTTTGTATAGAGGTCTTGGAAATCTGCTAGTGGATTTATTCCTAGGCATTTGATTTTTTTTTTATGCTATTGTAAATGGTATGATATTTTAAATATTTTCTGTTTGATTGTTACTGTGTATGGATAAAACTGATATTTCACATTGTTTGACTTCAGTGATCTTTCTAAATTATTTATTAATTCTAACAATTTATGCTGTTTCAGATTTTCTGTTTATGTGCTGTTTTAGTTTACTGAGGCTGCCAGAATGCAACACACCAGAGATGGCTTGGCTTTAAATAAGGAGATTTATTTAGTTAAAAATTCACAGTTCTGGGCAGGCCATGGTGACTCAGCAGACAGAATTCTCACCTCCCATGCTGGAGATCCAGGTAAGATTCCTGGTGCCTGCCCATGAAAAATAAAAATAAAAATTCACAGTTCTCTTCAAAAGAAAGACAGCTAGCTTCCATCTGAGTTTCTCTGTCAATGGGAAGGCACACGGCAACATCTGCTGGCCTTCTCTCCTGGCTTCTGGGTTCCAACAGCCTTCCCTGGGGTGATTCCTTTCTGCATCTCCAAATGTCTGGGCTGAGCTGCAACTACTGAGATGAGGTATGCTGAGCTGCTGAGCTCTCTTCTGACCTCTCCTAAGCCTCCAGCTAATTAAATTAAACCTCAATCATTGTGGAAGTCACTCCCCTTAGCTGATTGTAAATGTAATCAGCCATAGATAAATTTCACATACTGATGACTTAAGTTCACAGAAACAGGACAATGGGGTATCACCACCTGGCCAAATTGATACCTGAACCTAGCTATCACCTGTCTCTTAGAAATGACAGTTTAATCTCTTCCTGTACATTCCTAATTGTTCTTTTTATTTTTTTATTCTACTTTACTAGTAAGTTCTCAAATATAATATGAAATAAGAGTGGCAATAGCGTGCCTTCTACCTCATTTCAGATATGGCAGGAAAGTTCTTGACATTTAACCAAGATATAAGCTGCCAAAGTTTTTAAAAATTAGTTTTTGATAGATACCTTTAATTTTGTAGCTATTCCTGGTTTGCCGAAAGTTTTTTGCAGACATTCTGGTTTTTGTAGATATTTCTAGTTTGCTGAAAGTTTTTATCAATTTCAAATGCTCTTCTTTTTTGCCATTCTCTGAGATAAATTGATTTTCTTTCTTTTTTTTTTTGCTAATGTGATACATGACAATGATTGACTTTTAAAAAAATTATTTTTATTGAGATATCTTCAGATACCATATAGACCATCCAAAGTATACCATCAATGGCTCATAATATCATCACATAGTTGTGTATTTATCATTATGATCATTTGTAGAACATTTGCATCACTCTAGAAAAAAAAATAAAAGACAAAAGATAAAACCCATATATCCCAAATCCCTTGCCCCTTCCTCTCATTGACCACTAGTATTTCAATCTACCCATTTTTTTCACGCTTTATCTCCCCTTATTTTCTTATGTCCTTTTTAATGTCCTTATTTTTTTACTCATCTGCCCAAACTGTGCATAAAGGGAGCATCAGACATAAGGTTTTTACAATCGCATGGTCACACTGTAAATGCAAGATAGTTATACAATTGTTGTGCTGGTTTTAAAGGATTTACGTACCCTAGAAAAGCCATGTTTTAATCCTTTACCATCTTGTAAAAATAGCCATTTCTTCTAATTGTTATTCAGCATTATATGTTGGAAACTTTAATTAGATTATCTCCATGGTTATATGACTCAGTCAAGTGTGGGTATTAAACTTGATTAGGTGGAGACATGTCTCCACCCATTCCAGGTGGGTCTTGATTAGTTTACTGGGATCCTATAAAAGAGGAGACCTTTTTTGAGAAAATGCCTTTTGAGAATGATAAGAAAGCCACAGCAGAGCTGGGCAGAGCCATGAGGCTGAGAGAAATCTGAGAGTCCACCAGCCAGTGACCTTTAGAGATAAAGAAGGAAAATGCCTCCCAGGGAGCTTCATGAAACAAGAGGCTTGGAGAAAAAGCCAGCGGTCCGGCCATGTTCGCCATGTGCCCTTCCAGCTGAGAGAGAAATGCTGAATGTCATCAGCCTACTTGAACCAAGGTATCTTTCCTTGGATGCCTTAGGCTGGACATTTCTATAGACTTGATTTAATTTGGACAATTTCATAACCTTAGAACTGTAAACTAGCAACTTATTAAATTCCTCTTTTTAAAAAGCCATTCCATTTCTGGTATATTGCATCCTGACCACCAGAAAACTAGAACAATTATCTTCAAGATCAAGGTTACTGGAACACAGTTCAACAATTTCAGGCACTTTTCTCTAACCACTCCAATATACCATAAACTAAAAAGGATTATCATATAATGTATAAGAATAGCCTCCAGGATAACCTTTTGACTCTGAAATCTCTCAGCCACTGAAACTTTATTTTGTCTCATTTCTGTCTTCCCCCTTTTGGTCAAGAATGATTTTGACAATGATTGACTTTTAAAGATTAAACTAACCTTTCATTCCTGAAGTAAAGTCCAATGTGGAAATGATAAATTGTTTCTTTTATGTCACTGGATGCAATATGCTGATATTTTGTTTAGGATTTTTGCTTCTATGTTCATGATAGAATTTGGTCTATAATTCTTCAATCTTGCTAGTTTTTAAAAAAATCAACTTTTTCAATGAACTAAGTTTGGATTTGTAGATAAGTCAATATATTTGTTTTCTATCTTATTACTTTCTGATCTTTTACCTTTTAATTCTTTCTTTTATTTCTCAGTTTAAAGTTCTTTTTTGTTTGCTACTTTTTTATATCTATGCTCAAATCATTAGTTTTAAGGCTTTCTCATTTTCTAATATAAATCATTCTAAGGCAATACATTTTCCCTGTTACTCTGTTACTGTAGAGACTTGTAAAGCATCCCAGTCCTTCTAGGGCTGCCTTGTCCCAAGAAACTGCAATCTGCCTCCAAAACCTATCTGATGATTAGAGTACTAAAATCTACTGAAGCATATATCCAGAATCAGCTGGTAGGGTTCTCATTTAATATCTGAATTGTCAGTCACACATACTTTTCATCCTTTGTCATTCTTAATGAAAATCAGCTTTCATGTAAATAGGGAAATTTAGCTAAAATTTGGTATTCAATATTTGGAATATATGAGTCACAGATCAGATAATAATGACCAGGCTCTTGCTTTGCCTCCAACTGAACTTTGAAAAGGACAAAAATGAAGTGATATATTTCCCTTAGTATTCTGCTAGTTATTTTCTATTATGTCCTGTGGAGATATAAAGGAAGTTGGAAAGCTGGCCCATAATCATGACGGCTTCCCAAGAAATGAATTATGTTTATGTAATTCTCTGATTGTTGACATTGTTAGTTGCTCCTGTTAGGGAGCTGGTCTCAAGCATATGTTCAAGGTATGTAGTCAGTGAGGAAGGAGCTACAACTAAATAAATTATATTTACCCAATTGTTACAAAATCTCCCTCTTTCTGATGGTTTGTTTTGACATCCATCATTCTGAACACATAGGTCTCTTTGACAAAATACAGAAGTTAGGCTTGGACAACAACAAGGAAAATGGAACATGCTGCTGTTGTGCTCTTTCAATTATGGCGTGAGCTTACTATTGGCTGTTATTGAGCTACGGCTCAAATACTGGAATTGTCCCCTTTTATCCAGGGAAAACCATCAGTAAAAGATCTTTTAGGACATGTTTGTCTTTATTTAGCTTCTTTTTGTTTCAAATTAATACCGGCACACTTACATACTCTGCTTTGTACCATTTACATATATAAACTAATTTAATTCTCAAAACAATCAATGAGATAGGTACAATTATTATCCCCATTATGTAGATGAAATGATCAAAGAAGAGAGAAGTTAAGTAACTGGCAAAACATCACATACGTCACAGAGCCAGGAAATGTCTGACCTAGGATTAAATAGATATAAATATCAATAAAATGCAAATTTTATAGAAGAAAATAAATGTTTGTACTTCCAACAATTTCTGTCTCTCCAGTCCCCTTTACTAAGGCAACTATTTTTAATTCTTCCCATTTTTGGTGTTTCTGGTAGTGACTTAGAATTCCAAATAACATACCTCTATTTCTTCAGCTATAACTTTAAACAGTCTTAATGATGGCCTGCTATAAGAGAGAACGAATTTGAAGTATTCTTTCCTTTTTCCTCCTTTCTTCTTTTCTTCTCCCATATTTTGTTGATTACATTATTTTTAGTTCTTCTATTTTTTTTTGTCTTGACCTTAAATAATATACTTAACTTTTTTGTTAAGTTATTTTTCCCCTGTTTCTAATTCTCTCTCTTTATTCTTCTTGGCATAAGAAACATGTTTTATCATGTCAATAACAAGTTTAACATCCTCATCATGCTATTTATCTTGAATTTTTTCTAGAAATTCTGTTTTCTTGGAATTCTGACTTTCTGTTGTAACTGAATCTGACTCATTTCTGGACAGGCCATAGAACAACCAGGATTTTTTCATTGCAGTCCTGGATTAAGTCCTCTTGAATTAAGTGTCTTGAATTATACTTGTTTTCTTAGATGGTTGTATTCTTGTGAGTCCTTTTATATATTTCTGGAGGATCTTTTCAAAAGTTTGTTTGTTTGTTGTTGGCTTTTAAGAAGGAGAATTTAATAATTTGCTAGTTTACAGTTTTAAGGCCAAGAAAATGTTCCAATTAAAACAAATCTATAGAAATGTCCAATATAAGGCATCCAAGGAAAGATACCTTGGTTCAAGAAGGCCAATGAAATTCAGTGTTTCTCCTTCAAATGAGAAGGCACATGGCGAAAATGGTCAGGGTTTCTTTCTCATCTGTAAAGGCACTTGGCGACATGTTTTTTTTCTTTTTTTCCAGCAAGGTTGAATGGAAAATAAGGTTTTTGAGGCCTGGACATTAGAGAGTATATTTATTTTGCCTTCTGTCTTTTTGTTGTCTCACAGTGGGTGGAATCAAGCTTCTACCCAAAATTGGTTCAAATACTGAAATTGATGATGCCATACATTCAACAAGAGGGTGAGTTCTAGTTTGAATGCAATGTACCAGAAACAGAAGGGCTTTTAAAAAGGGAAATTTAATAAGTTGCTAGTTTACAGTTCTAAGGCTAAGAAAATGTCCAGTTAAAACAAGTCTATAGAAATGTCCAATCTAAGGCATCCAGGTAAAGATACCTTGATTCAAGAAGGTCAGTGAAGTCCAGGATTACTCTCTCAAGTGGAAAGGCACATGGCAAACACAGCATCTGCTAGCTTCCTCTCCAGGCTTCCTGCTTTATGAAGCTCCCAGGGAGGCATTTTCCTTCTTCATCTCCAAAAGTTGCTGGCTGGTGAACTCTCTGCTTCATGGTTCTGCCATGTTCTCTGCTCTCTCAGAATCTCATGGCTTTCACTCTTGTTGTTCTCTACTTTTTTCCAAAGTGCTTCTTCTTTTAAAGGATTCTAGTAAAGCGAATCAAGGCCCACCTGGAATGGGTGGAGACACATCTCCACCTAATCAGGTTTATTGATTAGGTTTATTGATTGATGTGACTTGGTTGACTCACATCTCCATGGAGATAAGCTAATTAAGGTTTCCAAACAAACAGTACTGAATACAGATTAGAAGAAAGCATTGCTCTCTCAAGGTTGATTAGGATTAAAACATGGCTTTTCTAGGGTACATAAGCCTTTTCAAAACGGCACAGGGTGTGAAAGATTTTATTACCCACATAATGGGGCTTTTTGAGGATAGGAGTATAGACACTTAACCTGTCAGAAATGGCTTGAGTGAAGAGAGGGACAAGGGGCTCTGCTTATATTGTATTTAGGAGGTGAGACCCAGGTAAAACTTTCTGTAAACTTTAAGGGAGGAAACTTGTGAGACTTCTTAACTGTTTGTGTAGAGGGAGACAAGAGGAAAAGAGAGAGGGGTGAAGATTGGAAATGGTCTGTGTCAACATCAAAAATGGAGTGCCACTCTATTACACCCTCATATTCAAATGATAGCTTGGTTGGATATAGAACTTTACAAATGAAAATCCTTTACCTACAGAATTTTAAATACATTGCTAAATTTTCTAATGGCATCTTCTGTTGATTATAAAAAGCCCAACAGCAATTTCTTTGTAGGTGCAATCTATATTTTTCTTCCTGGAAGTTTATTAGATCTATTCAGTATTCTTAGAATTCTGAAATTCTCTATAATGTGCCAAGGTCCTAACATTTTTTTTTTCTATTCGCTTTGTTTGGCATTTGGTGTTCCTATTCAGCTTGACACTCATGCTTTTCTTCAACTCAGTTTCTTTGATTATATGCTCCTATTTATTTCCTCTTTTAGAAAGCTCAGTTGGACCAGATTTCATGCCTTTTGAATTTATCTACCATTTCTCTGAATCTTTCTATTATATTTTCCACCTCTGCTTTTCGTTTTGTAATCAGAGAAACTGACTCTTTCCTTTAGCCTTCTAGTATTTTTTTATTCAACAATTTTACACTGAAATCACAAAAATTCTTTCATGCTTCCCGTTTCCTTCTTTTTCATGATAACCTGTTCTTAATTTATGTATGAACTATCTTCTTGAACCTCTTTGAAGATATTTTATGAGTTATAAATGTGTTCAGGTATGAGTAATATAAAATCTAACCATAGTAGCTTAAACACAAAGGCGTTTATTTGTCTTTTACAGCAAGAACTCTGGGGTTGGGCAGACTGGAGTTGTTCTAGTAAACAGGCTCTTGCCATTTTTTGGCTCTGCTATCTGTAGCCTGTAGTCCCCTTTCCTCATGTTTATCCTTTCATGATCCAGTAGGACAACTACTCTTTATTGGCAAAAGATTGAATTTGATATTTTTGTATCCAAAAATATTTACATCTTTAAAAAAATTTTTCCTGAAGGTTTTACCCAAAGGCTATTGGTTATATTTCACATGAGCACCTTAGACCAATTATTGGAGTATTGGTGAGGATTGTGGATACAAGATGGAGCCAGCCAACTGTGTCTGAGAAAATTCTAACTGGAAGATTAGTAAAGTCCTCTTCTCTGATTTATAGCTTTTATTCTATTGATACCTCTTAAATAACTGGTGTTTCTTGGTGTTATTTGTAAATAAAGAACTAGATCAATAAATATATGACTAACCTTTTATATTTCCAATTAGTTTGTCTTTTTTCTGTATTTACAACTTATGCTAAAGTTAAGATTTTTCAAGTTTTATTATCTAGCTATTCGACATTGGTCAGTATGAAACTTTGCTATATTACTTTATTATTACAGCAGTCACAATTTCCTGAGTAAAATATGAAGAAAATTTCTGATTTTACCAGATTACAAAAGGTAACCTCTCTTTATTTGGGTTGATAGTTGTTCAGCTCTCCATTTAGGTTTATCCTATTTATATACTCTCCATTCTTTATTATGGATATGTTATCTTCGTTCTTATGTGATCCTGGATCTTTGCCAAAAAACTTTAACTGAACCAGAGCAGTTCATTTTCCAAGGTTTACCAAAAACAAATAGCTAACATTTGTTTTCATCGCTTTTCTTTTTCATGGACTTCTGGAAAGATTCTGTTTTAGGTTTTGGAGTAGAAGAAAAGGGAGGAGGATAGAAATAAAAGGATTTTGGAATTTTGTCAAAAGAATAAGGAAAGTAAGGGTGTTCTTGGTGAAAGTTTTGCCTCTTTCAATTAGTATACTTTTAAAGGTTTGGTTACTGATTTTGTTTTTTACTAAGCTTAAACCCCTTTAATTAAAAAACATGGCAGAAATACATTTAAAAATGTATTGGGGGTACAAGGGCAGTTCATTGATAGAATCCTCACCTGCCATACAGGAGACCTGGGTTTGATTCTTGACCCATGCATTTCCCAAACAAACAAGCAAACAAACAAATGAAAAACCAAACAAACAAAAATTCTGCAAATAGTGCCGCAATAAGGGGATACGCACATGGAAAAAGAATGAAATGTGCTCCCCGCCGTATAGCACACACACAAAAATGTAGTAGGAAGATTTTGAATGAATTCTATACTAGCAACAGTGCAGAGACTGGGATATAATAGAAGGTGGAGTGTTGGAAGAGAGTAGATGCTGGATGTAAAGGGGGAGCAAGCTCAGACTTTTTGTTTGAACATTTACTAGAAGTTGGAAATAAAAAGAAAAGCCATTTTAAGACTATATATCTTGATTGCATATTAGACTTTTGGAAGCCCAGAAGACATATGTGCATTGTATATGCATATATGTTTCTTTTGGCAAGTTGTCTTACACATAAAGCAAGTGACTACAGGAAGAAAAAATGGGTGAAATTATATTCCAAAAATCACTCAATTTCAGTTGACATCACAGGCAAGATTAAGGAATAATGCTGCTTTGGGTTAGACACATACATAGTAGGTCATTTATAGAACTCATCATTTCTAATCTTATAAGTTTTAAAGTAAGTATTATTATTTCTATTTTAAATAGGAGGAATATGAGAACATGTGCAACTTGTTAAAAATCACAGTGTTAGTTCAATGGGACAGTTCTATTGCAGGAACAATGAAATGGACATCAACAATGAAGACTTGCTTCCTCTTCTAGTTTGGGTTTCCTGAAAAAGAAGGACACACATGGCTGCAGGGCATTGAACCACAGCCATTTGTCCAGTATAAAGGCAGGCCAGGTACAGAAATAGGACTGACTGTGTTGGGAAAGAGTACACCAAATTCAAATGCCTTAAGCTAGACTATTCGATGTAGGAGGAATCAGAAATTATTTAGTTCAAGTGCCTCATTTTACAAATAAAGAAGCAAAAGCCCAATTTTGAAATGGCTTGCGAATGATCATAAAGTTAGTGAGAGTAACAGGGCTAACATTTTATACCTGGTGTATGCTATTCATTGAATACATACTTACTAAATATATATATATGTATGTATCTATCTATACATTCACAAGGCTTTCTAATCTTTAAAATAACATTTGAAAGTAGTAATTCTTATCTCCATTTTACTGAAAAGAGTACTAAGGCTAATATTTAACTTTGAGTTATTTCATGATCCTAATTTTTTGTCTTCTGTTTTTACTTTATCTGAGACAAGAAAGAGTTCAAAAAATCTCCAAAAGGGAGAGAGTCTATCCAAAGAAATTCAGACACTGGCATGTGATACATACTAATAGGCACAAGAGAAAATGTCCCTGTGTCACTTATTTTTACATTGATCATATAGCCATGGCAATCACAGTTCAGTGTATTGGAAGCCCTGGCTAACTTGATTCAATTTGTTTCATATGGTTGTTTTTTCTTAAAAATAATTTTATTGACAAATGTTCACACACATGCAGTTCATACTTGATAAACAAATAGCTTACAGTATCATCACATAGTTGTATATTCATCACTATCAACATTTGCATCACTACAGAAAAAGAAATAAAAAGAAAAAACACATACATCCCATACCCCGTACCCATCCCTCTCATTGACCACTAGTATTGCAATCTACCCAATTTATTTTATCCCTTATCCCCTGTGTTATTTGTTTATTATTCATATTGTTTTTTACTCATCGGTATTGCTTTTTGAATGGTGAGGCTGCTGCTTTAAAATTCCTACCCCTTATGAGGTGATTTAGAAATTGCGGTTGATTAAACTGATGAAATTTGTCATACTTAAATCCATTGATTTTTTCAAGGAACTGCATCAACAGCCTATGGATATCAATGGGTATTTTTCTACAGAGATAAATTGCTTAGTTGAACTGTGCATTTGAAACTTGCAAGCTTTCTATTCAAGTGCCAGTCCTTTCTCTTGAGATTGGCCCTATAGGTGGCAGCAGCTGTTAGCTATTGAACTTGGGTGACAAGTGCCAAAGCTTCTCTTAAAATACTTCAAATGCTTTAAATATTCTTGATACTTGAAAATAAAATTTTCTCTAGATAAGAAAGTGAAAGGTCAAACTTAAATTGTTGACTGTTGAATGATTCATGCACTATAGTCAACATTAAATAGATTAAAAATGGTGTAGGGGCTTGAATATTTTATATTTGAGAAGTTTGCATTATGATGATGGTTGGGTTTAGAGTTGACATTGGTTATTCTTTGCTCTCCATAACTTTGTGCAAAATGGGTTTTGAAACTAGATTATTCTCCATTAATTCCTCTCTGCTTAACTTGAAAAATTGTTGAATTGTACTAGAAGAGGGATTTTAAGTCACGTGCCATCTGCTTTACACAATGAATGTGCCACAGAAATGGTTAGTAGAATTCAAGTTTTTGCAAACCAGACAATGTTTGCATTGTCTCAAGTAGCTTGGAGTTTATGGATAACCTGCAGGGAAAATCCTATTGTACTCCAAATTATCTCATAGTAATCTACTTTTATTTTAAGAGTTTGGTTAATCTATTTTCCTAATGAGGGACACCTCTATTCTATAATGCCTTCCAAGAATTTATTAAGATCTGGGAGAACTGAAACAGTACAGATTTTAGTTGGGTGCCTGTAGATAGTTGCTAATTACACTTTGGCCTGACTAATCTGATCACACCAGTCATAGTCATGGTTTATGTTATGTGTGGCTCAATTCATTCAGAAGACAATGGACTGCAACAGACACATTTCAATCAGACTGACCCAGTCTTAGTGTTTCCTCATTCTCAACATAAATTAGAATGATGCCACTCTATTCATTAGCTTTCTATAAACCTCCTAAAATATCATACAGAATAGAAGGCTAGGGATATTTAAAATAGGTCTTTGACCAATCAGCCACAAATAAATTTGTGATTTAATGATCTCTGAATAAGATTTTTTAAATCTGCATGATTTTAAATTTAAATAGCATGGCTATTTCTGTTGTATGAAGTGTCAATTTTCCCTTTACTGCATTGATTCAATCTGAAGAAGAAAAAATGGCACATATTTTGGAATAAAACTTGCAAAATATGGCAGCAGTGAGACTCACTGAATCCCAGCAGATGTCTAAAAAGGAGTTTGGAAGAGACACACCTATACTGACTGCTAAAAGAATTTTAAATAGATATAGCCTTTTGATGTTATAAACCTAGTAATAGTCATAAATTTTTATTTTGAAATAAAATAGCTGAAACTGGAATAAAATGTAAAAATGTGAAAATCATCTATACTGAGACTTACCTAAGATAAAAATCAAAGGATGGGCTTCCTTCTTTGGGATTAGCCTCTGATGCATCTGGTAGTGTTTTGCTTGTTTTACTTTGTTTTGTTTCTTTTGAACGTGTTGTATAGAAGAGGACATAGAATGAATGACTGACCTACTAAAGTGAGTAGTTTGCAAAATCAAATCAGCTACAAACTGTCTATGTTACTGGGGAAAAGGATTCTCGAGAGAATATGTTGAAAATAAAATATTACATAACTTGCAGGTGATAGCAGAGGGAAGAGTCCAATATAAGGCAAGGAGAAGAAATGAATGAAAGTGTTTAAAACAGATGGGCATTTTCTACAGAGAACTTCCTTGTAGCGCTTGCACTTGGAAATACAGTATTTAACCTACATATAACTCTTTAATCTTTATCTTTAAAGATAAGGATTTGTCCCAGTCATTATTTTATTATTGCTACAAAGCTCATATGAAATGTAAATAGTTACCATTTATATTTTTAAAACGATATTGCCTTTCTACTCTTGAATTTAAGTTTTATCATTATTAGGTAATATATGGTCTATTTTTATGCACCAAAAAATATTTAGCAGAATTAGTGCTTAAATAAACAGTTAAATACTAGATTCATTCTTTCCTTTGTAATGCATAGGACTCTCTTATATCCTTGGACTTCGTCCTCATTATACCTTCCTGTACTCAGTCAATAGTTGGTGCTACACTCCTATGCCTTGAGTTTAGTAAATTGTGACCACTTGACCCTTAAGGGCAATCCCAGGGGGCTCCCAAAAATAATTTCTTCCCCTTCAGGAAACTCTCTGAATTTGGAGGGAAAATATAGAACGCCTCCAGGAAGACCTCATCCCCAAAATATCTCCCTTCTCTCTGATACCTTCTGAATTCCACACTTCAAATTGCTTCTCTTCTCTCACTCAAATATACACATGGACACAAAGCACAAGCACCATCAAATTAAACTGTGGTTAATAGGTTCTAAATCACAAACGATGTCACTTTCCTGTATAGATTAGATTAATCATAAAGCCTCAGCATTATATATTAAATGTAGATTGTTAGAGAAAAATGGCCAGAATGATTGAGAAGGCTCCATGTACAGTCTCTAAGTGGTAGTATTGTCTATACAGCAAAACATGAATACTCCTTAGATATAAACTCCACGCTGGCAAGATTCTTATCTATTCGTTCTTTGCTGCTTTACCAACACCTTCACAGTGCTTAGCATGTAGTTGCTTGATAAATATTCTTTGAATGAATAAATTATTAAGATATTACTGGAACAAATTTAATGGTTTAGTTCGTTACATCTAGTTTTCCCAGTTTATAATTAAACTCAAGTGTCATCCAGACATTTGGGTATTCTGATTTTTAATTATGTTCTTTAATTTCCCAGGCACTTATTCTTTTCCTATTCATTCATCGGTACTCTAGGACTGTAACCACTTAAATAGCAGCCATTTTCTCTTTTCTTCAACATGCAGCCAACCTACCTTAACATGCAGCAAACTTACCTTCACTTGAAGAAAGAATGCTTTCAGCTTTTCCTCGGTCTTGAGTGCTCTAAGGCATTGGGAGGCTTTGCTGTCCACTTGAACAGTTGATAATAGTTCTTTGAAGTAGAGCTTTGAACAAGAGATAAGAAATACTAATCTAACCACAGCCTAAACTGATAGTCAGCAGGGCCATCTTGCTAATCAAGCCATTGAAGATTATTTTTCATCTGCTTATTCAGTCAATAGGAAAACTTGAAATCTCACTCAAATTTATATAGAGACCGTAGAATATGCCTCTATTTCCCTCTCATTCTCCTAGAGCACTCTGTATTTTCTTAAATTGTGACCTCAGGATATAAATACACATGAAAGTGGCATTCAATCTTATCAGCCCCCCTTCTCATGGGCAGTAGGGCCTGAGATGATGCAGAGCCAAAGTGCAAATGTATGTACTTTATTATTATTGTTATTAAACAATTTCAACCCACAACACTAAAAAGTGTTCTTTAAAAAAAAAAAATGTCAACAGACATTGGGAGATATTTTTGCTGAGTGGGAAAGAGATTTAAAAAAAGAGACAATTGCTCAGAAAGGTATTGTGCTACCTACTGAATCAACCCAGAATCAGGAGGTGGTTTATTCAGTGCCAAGGGTAGTTTATTTTTGCATGCTTATATTTTAAAGAGTCTTGAGCCAAAGTCTCAGAAATGGACTGCATAACCACAGGTAAGTTTAAGTTACCCTTAAGAGATTTCACCATCCCTCTGCTTTCCTTTCATTTGGTCTTGACACTGTTCAACAGGAAACTAGTCAAAGGGATCATTTAGAAACATTTTTCATTCTGTTGAGACTGGTTCAAACAATTTTCCCCAAACTTCTTTTTAGGCCAATCTGGTGTTCCTGCCAAGAAAATTAGTGTCACTGCTACTCTATTTCCTGGGATTTGGATGTTGACTATTGATCTCTTTCTGTAGTTTTCTCTCTGTTTTTTGTCTCCATGCTACACTTACTCAGCTTAATACATCTAAGTTATTTCTCTCTATGAAATTTCTTGGTCCACGTTGTTCAACAGCAGAAACAGAGGTGCAGGAAGCTTATGTCAAATAACTGGCAGGGGCGGGGGACACTGGCAGTGGGCTGCTGCCTCCTGCCTTCCCCCTCCTGCTGGGTAGGGCAGCAGGTTCCTGGAGTCAGACAAGGTATTGTCATGCGGATTACGCTGATTAGCTCTAAGTCAGTTAGGTAACAGGAGCCTTTTCAATGGTGTCCTAGGATTCTGTCAGGTTGACTGTTCAAACACTGGTTTTTGGGATCCCCTCCAGCATTCCTTAATGTAATCCAGACATGTTATTGCAGGTTTTATTTGAGAAGGGGCTACTTACTTGTCATTTAGAATTTTTTCAGTTTTAAGTCAAAACCTTCTTAGTAAAAAAAAAAAACAGGCACAAAATAAGTGAAAGAATATGGTGTAAAGTGGTGGCAGGGGTTGTGGGGGCAGAAAAGAAAAGAACAAAACATAGTAATAAATCAAATGCCAAACTTGCATTAAGCTCACATGTGCTTTGGGGAACCAGGCTTTTGTTTTGTTTTGTACTGTTTCAGGTTGTACCTGTCTAGGTAACCACAAAGACTCAGTGAATTCAAAAGCAGAGGAATCAGGCAAAAGAGGACAAGACTGAGCGGCTCACTGCTCCCGGTTGTGTTTTGGTGTTCCACTCGTCAGTGGGAGGAGGGCTGCAGGCTGCTGGTGGACACACAGTTTGACCATCTTTGAGGGTTGGACTGGATGCTCTTGAGACAGGCAGATTCTTGCTGTGCTAGGGCAGGGTCAGCGGCTCCAGATGAGTCAGTTGGTTTTTTGGCTGCCCCCTCCCTGGCTGGAAAGGCAAGGTCCTGGCAGTCCCCTGGAGGTGTTCAGGACTCTGGGTGAAGGCAGAAGATGAGGGTCTCAAAAACCAACCATTTGACAGCATCCTCTAAGTAGCTGTGAGTTATTATAGTTTGGCAGGTTTTTTCTAGGCAGAATTCCCTCTGGTCCCTACTGTAAGTCAGGCATGGAGGGCAGAGGGGGCACCGAGGGAAGGGAGAGGAGATCCTCTCTGTAGAATTTAATGAACAACTTTTTCCAGACCCGACTCTTTTTCCGCTTCAATTCTCCATCCATCATAATCCCATCCTGGAGTGCATAAAGATACGTATCCCTGGGTGTCTCTTAAATTGTGGAAAATAGTATAACACACCCCACAGACCTTCTCGGTTACATATAATTGAAACAGAGGTTTCAGGGAAGCTCACTGCGGTATTTTTCTTTAGGATTTCTGGATTGCTTAGTAGCAAATGCACCCCTCCCCTCCCAACACACACATACACAACACACACAGTCACATACAGCACTGAATATTCAAGATTAGTAATAGGTTGTTTATTTGTTATCAGACCTCACCTGATAGGTCAATGTGATATGGTAGAAATCAGCCCATCCAGGGAGGCACTATGGCAAAACAAAAAGTGCAGGTGGAGTAGAGTATTCTTATTTGTTTAATTTAACTAGCATATTGCAGACTTGGGTAGTTGATACAAATGCTCCACAGCTAAGGGTCCTGATTAGTAAATTAGACTTAATAAAGTTACCACACAACTTTTCTATGTTTGTATATATATATAAAATTTTAAAGTGTCTAGCTTGATGACTGACACAGAATAAGCATCCAATAAATGAAATTTATATTTCTTTTCCCATATAGGCTAAAGACCGTATAAGAATTGATTCCTAAAATAAATCAGTTTGTGGATATTTTGAAAACTATAGTACCTTGAAGAATACATCTCACCTATTCTGGTCCTGTGTTTCCTTAGATAACCTAGTCTTCTTTGCAGTAAAAATGCCATCAGGACAATAATTAGATGCTGCCTTTGCTTTGCAGTGTTTAGATGGCCTTGGTGAATTATTAGTTAAGTCATAAAATTGTTTAAAAGATGGAGACAGATGAGAAGCAAAAATATTTATATGTCAATTGGTCCAAGTTACCTGTCCCTACTTATAAAATTGTCTTTCATTTTAAATTTTCTCAAACAACTCTACAATAGACAATCCATTTATATTGTTATTTACTGTGGCTATTTTCATTCCTGATGAGTCCCACTTTCTAAGAAATGCACTTAAAAATAAAAAAACATAATTTCATATATAAAATAAATAAAAATATATCCTCAACACTATCTTCAGAACTCCCTGCCAGATAGATGATTTCAATGTCTTCTTTTTTTTTTCCTTTTGGCTTCTCCCAGCTGTTGGAGCTGTCTCTTATCGCTGCCAACTTCCACAGATCCCTGGAGAAACCATCTCCGCTATAGATTGGGGGGCTGGGTGCGAGTGGACAGCTATATTCCATTTGCAACAGAAGCCATATGGGCTGAGTCATGGCATGTATTTTTTCTTCACAACTAGTTGTTAAGTTGTTAATTCTGCTTTTGAAAATGAGGTTTTAAAAGAAGAAAAACAGAAATGTCTATCCTGAAAGACTGAAGAGAAGGGAACAGGAGTGGTTGCTATGAGCTTTGAAACATGCACACGTGTGTGTGCACACACATACACACACACAAATAAATAGACAAAAGGATAAATTGAAAAAGAATGCAGCAACCCTTGCTTGGTTTAACAGTCTGGTCAGATCCAAGATGAGGAAGTGCTGCTTTATCCCAGGCTAAAGCCTTGTTTTCTTGTTCATTGTCTTTCAGAGCAAAATCTGGGGGAAATTCACCTGTCTGATGCAAAGTTAAACTGCTGGCTTTAATGTGACTGCATGGGAACTTGGGTTTATTAATGAATACAACATACCCTCTTTGATTTGAAAGCTTTCACCCTGCTGAAAAGATTCAAAAGGCATCGCTTCCTGCACCAGCGGCTTTCCTTTATCCGTCTCAGTGGTTCCCCCCTACCCAGCTGCTATATCTCATTAACAAGCATTTGACCACTGCAGCAGGCTTGGGAGTGTTGACACTTGAAAAGCCCAGGCAGGCGTGGGCAGGCCATCAGCTATGGCAACAGGAAACTGCCCCGGAGACAACACTGAGAAAACAGCAGCTGCAAAAGCCAAAGTCAGAGCAGACATAAAGGGTTGCCTATATCCACGATGGTCTGGGGTACCGGTGTGTGCCTGTGTCTGAATTCACACATCTCTTTACTATATTTATGGGACGTAAGGGTCGGCATTGGCATGCACCAGACTTTGGACTTGTTGACAACCTGGAATGATTTTTTGACTTATGATATTCTCATATTTTTATGTTTCAGCAATCTCTTTATAATGTAAGTTCTTGTTTATGCACATGAGAATGTTCACTTAAAGTCCTTAAAGTTGATATACACATTCACTCTCGTGGTAGCCATACGTATAAGCCTTAATGCTTATACATTTTTCATGCTATCACATTAATTTTCAAAAATAACCTTCAACCTGTAAAACTTCATATAAGTATGTAAGATTAGTCTGAGTCTTTGGCTTAGGAACCAAACTATGATGGTATTAGATGAAATGTTTAAGAGTGGAAGACTGTAGAAGAAGGCCATACAATTATGTAGAATATAAACATATTCCATATATTATTATTGATTATAATTATTTTTAATACTCTTTCAATAAAAGCTATTAACTGTCCATTGAATTTTAGATTTTCAGCACCATACCCCTGAATCTACTTCTAAATTTTATTGTTTCTATATTCTAATTAAACAAAAACCTTCTTTACAAGACTTTAAAAAGTAATATTTAGCCTCCTATATTCTAGAGCAACTAGAAGGAAAAATATGAGAGGATCATATGTCATCCCATGACAAACTCTGGGATCTATGCTGTAAACACTTTTTGAAGAGTGCTTTGAAAACTAGTGCTTTTTTATTTCTTTGCTTTGTATATATGTTATATATTATACTAGATAATAAAAAAAGTTTTTTTTAAAAAAAAGCAATATTTAAATTATTCAACAATATTCTTGGTATTGTCTGAAAGTTACATTTTTCCACTGAAATATTCACAGGGTGGTACAATTCATAACTATGTGATTAGAACTCAGGCAACATACTGAACTCAAATTTTCTCTTGATTCCTGCCAAACATCTAAAATCACCTGCCAAATATCTAAAATTGTGTCAAATTATACAATTATAAAATTGATTCCTGCCAAATATCTAAAATTGCATCAAATTATACAATTAAGTTAGGTTTATTTCAATATTTTATATTTTGGAGATATATTTTTAAAAAATGTTCTGAAGTTGTTGCCTCCTCAAAACAAATGCCTATTAAGGTGTTTGCCCCAGGTTAAGCAGCTAAAGAAATATATTAGAAACAGGGCATACTGCTGTGTCCCAGGTCCTTCCCTATAAAAAGAGCAGGTAGAAGAAGAGGAAAAAAGGGGTCAAAGAGAGCAGAAAGAGACTAGGTTTGCCCTAGGTTTGCAGGCACATTTTTGATTTGAAGAAGATCTTTGGTGGGAAATATTGTTGCAATAGTTTCCTAATTTGTCTTCCTTTTTCTATCCATTGCCACCTGTGGTCTATTTTCTACCACAGCCATAGTAGTCCTGTTAAGATAGATCATGTCATTTCTCCTGTATAACCTTTCAATGACTATCCATCTAACTACTGCATTTATGTAAAGTTATTCAACAATAGAAATGGAGAAGAGAATATTCTAGACTGAAGAAATGGCACAAGTCAGAGCAATTAGGCAAGGACAAAAAGATATACAAATTGGAAAGAAGTAAAACTAGCTCTATTTGCAGATGACATGATCTTATATATAGAAAATCTAAATGAATCCATAAGAAAACTATTGAAGCTAACAAATGGATTCAGTAAAGTGACAGGGTAAAAGACCAACACACACACACACACGCACAAAACACAAAATTGTGTTCCTATACACTAGTAAGGAATAATTTGAAAAGGAAATTAAGAAAACAATTCCATTTACAATAGCATCTACAATAACTATCTAGGAATAAGTATAACCAAGGATACAAAAGGGGCTGTATACTAAAAACTGCAAAACATTGATTAAAGAAATTAAAGACTTAAATAAATGGCAGGCAGCTCATGTTTATGGATTGTAAGAATTAACATTGTTAAAATGTCGATATGACCAAAGGCAATAGACAAATCCAATGCAATCACTATCAATATTCCAGCAACTTTTTTACCTTTTATTTTTCAGAAATGGCTAAAACAATCCTCTAATTCATGTAGAAATGCAAGGCGCCCTAAATAACCAAAACCATCCTGAAAAAGAATAGGATTGGAGGACTCGCACTTCTCAATTTCAAATTCTATTACAGAGTGACAGTAATCAAAACAGTGTGTTACTGGCACAAAGATAGACAAATCGATCAGGAAACAGAACTGAAAGCCCAGAAATAGATCCACATATCTATGGCCAATTGATTTATTTTTTTTAATTTAATTTTAGTATCATTTAGTTTTAGTTTATTTTTAACGCAATATTATTGAGATATATTCAAGTACCATACAACGGTTTTATTCACATACCTACCATACAGTCCATCCAAAGTGTATGATCAAAGGCTCTCGGTATTATCACAGAGTTGTGCATTCATCACCACAATCAATTTGAGAATATTCTCATTGTTCAAAAAAAAAGAAAAAAACCCTCCTAATATTGAGCTTTAGCATTGGTATAGTACCTTTGTTAAAATATTGCTATAAGAATATTACAATGTTGTTGTTAACTATAATCCATAGTTTGCATTACTTGTATTGTCCCCCATGTACCATCCTATCATTAGAACCTTCTAACAGTGATATGCATTTGTTCTAGTTCATGTGAGACCATTATCATACTTTTACAGACCAATTGATTTTGACAAGGTCCTAAGTACGTGCAGTAGGGAAAGAATAGTCTCTTTAACAAATGGTGTCGTGAAAACTGGATATCCACATGCAGAAGGATGAAATTAGATTTCTACCTCGCATGTCTCCCAAATGACTCAAAAATGGATCGAGGTCCTAAATATAAGAGCTAAAACAATAAAACTCTTAGAAGATGGCATAGAGGTAAATCTTCATGACCTGGGATTTGGCAATGGATTTTTAGTTATGACATTGGACGCACAAGCAACAAAAGATACAACAGATTAATTTAATCAAAATTAAAAACTTTCGTGAATTGAAAGAAACCATCAAGAAAATGAAAAGGCAAACTATGGAATAAAAGAAAATAGTTTCAAAGCATATATCAGATAAGGGTTTAATATCCAGGACATATAAAGAAATTTACAAAGAAAAAAGAAAAAGACAAGCAATCCAATTTAAATATGGGCAAAGGACTTGAATAGACTTTTTCCCAAAGAAGATATACATATGATCATTAAACATATGAAAAGGTGCTCAACAGCATTAGCTACTAGGAAAATGCAAATCAGAACCACAGTGAGACACCACATCACACCCACAAAGACAGCTATTTAAAAAAACAAATACGCAGAAAATAACAAGTTTTGGGCAGAATACAGAGAAATTGGAAGTCTAGTGCATTGGTAATGGAAATGTAAAATGATGCAGCCACTGTGGAAAGCAATATGGCAGTTCCTCAAAAAATTAGATATAGAATTGCCATATGGTCCAGCAATTTCACTTCTAGGTATACACCCAAAGAAAGTCAAATCAGGGTCTCAAATATGTACTTGTACATTATTATTTATAGAAGCATATTCACAATAGCCAAAAATGGGAACAGTCTAAGTGTCAGTCAAATATGAATGGATAAACGAAGTATGGTACATGCACACAGTGGAGTATTATTTGGTTATAAAAATGAAGTTATGAGACAGTGCAACATGGAAGGACTTCGCAAACGTTATGCTCATTGAAATAAGTAAGGCACATAAGGACAAAAATTGCATGATATCTATGCCAGTTTGAGGCTATCAAGTACCCTAGAAAAGCCATGTTTTAATCCTCATCCTATCTTGTGCGGGGCAGCCCTTTCTTTTAATTCTGATTCAATACTGCAGGGCAGAACTTTTGATTAGATTATCTCCACAGAGCTGTGGCATGCCCAATTGTGAGTGTGACTGATTAAATGGAAATGTGACTCCACCCATTCAAGGTGGGTCTTCATTAGTTTACTGGAGTCCTTTAAAAGGGAAACATTTTGAAGAAATCTCAGAGCAGAGCCAATGTAGACATTTGGAGATCAAGACAGAAGTAGTCTGGATGCTAAGCAAGGACTCAGACATAGTCAGACTTGAAGAGAAGGAATCTCTGGCCTGGGCAGATGTTAAGCTAAGAGATAAAACCCAGAGTTGTGTCCTGAAGTAGCTGAGTGAAGGCCCACAGACCCTTAGAGAGGAAACCACTGGCATTAGAAGCTGGAAATGATGAAACCAGGGGAAAAGACCAGCAGATGCCAACCACGTTCTTTCCCAGACCACCCTTTCTTGAGCCAAGGTATCTTTCTCTGGATGCCTTTGTTAGGACATATTTATGGTCTTAGAACTGTAAACTTGTAACTTATTAAATTCCCTTTTTAAAAGCTGTTCCATTTCTGGTCTATTGCATTCTGGCACTTAACAAACTAATCCAATATCATTTATAAGAGATGACCAGAAATAACAAATCAGCAGATATAGAAAGCAGATTAGAGGTTATAAGGTGGCAGGGGGAGGAAGAAAAGGGAGGGTTTATATGTAAAATTAAATTTAAAAAAATTTATATAGAAAAAAAGAAACTATACAGGTGAGGTCATCAAGGTAAGGAACTACAGATTATTCTGAGAATATACCTTATTTTGTAAGTACATCAATTCATATGATGCCTAGAATGCAAGGCTGATTACGACTAAGAAATAAGGAAGGACATGTAAAATCATACAATCATAGAATTTCAGAATTGAAAACGATCTACAAGTCAAATTGAGGCCATTCCTCTCTCTTTATGCCAACTTGGCAGGTGAGCTCACTGCCCTCCCCCCATGTAGGACATGACTGCTCGGGGTTAAATCTCCCTGGCAACTTGGGGCAGGACTCCAGGGGATGAGCTGGGACCCAGCAGCATGGGATTGAGAAAGCCTTCTTGACTGTAAAGGGAAGAGAGAAATGAGGCAAAATGAAGTTTCAATTGCTGAGAGATTTCAAACAGAGTTGAGAGGTTATCCTGGAGGTTTTTCTTATACGTGATAGAGATATCCCTTTTTAGTTTATGGTGTGCTGGAGTGGCAAGAGGGAGGTACCTGAAACTGTTGAACTGGTTCCAGTAGCCTTGCTTCTTGAAGACGACTGGATAACTATTATCTCTTTTACAATGTGATCACATGATTGTGAAAACCTTGTGTCTGATGCTCCTTTTTTCCAGGGTGTGGACAGTTAAGTAAAAAAAAAATAAGGATAAAAAATAAATAAGTAATAAGGGGGGGATAACGGGTATAAAAAATTGAATAGATTGAAATATTAAGATCAATGAGGGGGAAAAGGGGTATGGGATGGTTTTTTTTTTTTTTTATTTATTTCTTTTCCTGGAGTGATGCAAATGTTCTAAAAATGATTATGGTGATGAATACACAACTATGTGATGATATTGTGAGCCACTGATTGTATACTATGGATGGACTGTATGTGTGTGAAAATTTATCAACAAAGATAAAAAAAAAATGGGACTATAGTATGCAAGGCCTTGAAAGCCAGACTTAGAGTTTTTAATTAATTTACTAGTCCTTTGGAGTCACTGCCAATTTTTGAGTATTTGTATGCAAACATCTGTAATTGCTGGAGAGAGATTAGGGCTGAAGATACCTCTACTGGAGAGGAAAATAAAAGGAGAGTTTGAAACATTCTGATATAGCAGAACTTATGGGAAATGATGCATTATTCCACTGAAAAGATACCTTTAAGATATTGAGCTTTCTGTCTTAAACAGAAATCTAATAATGTCAAGAAAAGTAAGTCATCTATATACGGAAGAGAGGCAGATGACTTGATTTATCAGTTTGTTGAGTCGAAGGATCCAGGAGGAATCCCAAACAGACTTCTGTCTGAAGCTTGGAAGGGGAAGTAAGACTGGTGGAGTTAGTTCGGTACCATTCATATAGAAGTAGTGTTCTATTGCTCCAGAAGTAGATATTCCAGAAGGAGGAAGGGAAGAAAGCAAGATAGATACAATACAAGTTATCCTCCAAAATGGGACACTTTTGAGAGTGAAGGCAGCAGTAATTATGCCAGGACAACAGGCAAAATCAACACGTTCCCAAGTCAGCTGGGACATGGTGTCATCTTAGAGAGAAGAAAGGCATACTGTGGAGGCTCTTTGGGTTGCTGACTGACAAGAAGGAAACTTGGGAATGGCTATGGGGAAAGGATGGAAGAGTTGCCTGCAGAGTCCATTCTAAGTAGGGAGGCCTGGATAACCAGGAGTGTCTTTTGAACTGGGTGAAAAACCCTGGTGAGAGACTAAAGGTCCTGATGAAGACAAATATCACTCCAACTGTGGTGTATTAAAAAGCTTCCTCCCACAAAATAATACCTGCTTCTGAGGAGTTAAGCGTGGATGTTCCTCATCTGCTCGCCACCTACATTTTCTCATGCTAGAAAGTATTTTCCACTCTGAAACGTGACTAAGCTCCCCCTCAGTGTGCCCCAGAACGCTTTTACAGCCCTGAATGGAATGCAGATGGATGGCTGCCTGTTTCCATTTCATGCTCTGGATTTACAGGTGCAGGCTGTATAACTCCTCATAGTTAGTGAGGTTTGAAAACATTTAAAAATCTTCCAGCATGTCAGGCTCTCTGATTTTTGGATAAAATTGGATTTTACAGTCTGTTGTGTGACTTTAATATTTCTGGTGCTAAGAAAAATTTTTAAAGAAACACAACAAAGCAAAACAAAAGAAAACACCTGCTGTGTGTGAAAAATTTTTATTAGGTGAAGTTGGAATTGCTTTGTTAAGTGTTAAGTTGTCATGCAAATATTAGTTCTTATATTGTTATTTTCCTATAAGTCAGGGGTGTCATGGTACATCTGTCAGATGCTTCAGTAGGTGCCCCCCTTCTGTTGGGGTGGTAGGTTTTAAACCAGAGCTGCTTGTCAGGCAGAGTCAGTCTGACCCTGAAGGGGTCATCTTTTAATTAATTAATTTATTTTGAGGCATTATATCACCTTGATCTGAGATGGTTCTGAAACGCTCCAGGAAATTCTCTTGGAGATTTCCAGAGCTCTTTCTCTATATCTTGTCACTTGCCTTGGGTGGATAATGAATCCCACCCACTCAGAGGAAAAGTTTCCTTGGACTTGGCTTTAAGCAGACAAAATAACCATTTTCTATCTCTCTCCAGTTCTTCCTTACTATAAAATAAATTCTCTAATCTCTTGTGCCAGCTTACATCTATAATATATCTGCTGAACCAAATTTGCAAACTTAACAAGCATGTTTGGATATAAAGGTCCTATGTACTGTCCAGTGGAAGGCTTGGACATGTAAAAAGGTATAAACTAGTTTATGATGAACATAATGTATTGATAAAATGAAAGAAAGGAAGCCATCATATGGGGGTGATTAGCTTTGGGCAATCCTTGATTGACAAATCCAAGTAACATGAGCCAAACTTGGGAGAGACAGCCTTTCCGTAAAGTCTGCTGTAGCAATGATAAATAGATACATAGAAAAAATACTCAATATAATCATTTAGCTGGAAAATGCTTAGTATATAGTCTTTAGTAGCTAAAAAAACTGTTTAGCAAAATCACTTCTCTCAAGCAGCCTTTAGTTATTTTAAGCATAAAAAGCCCTTGTCGAAATTGTTTCCTATTGGTCTAATCTCAACAAAATAAAAACCTTACTCTCTGTTCCCAGAAACTCTCCCTTGCTCTGCTTGCAGGAATGAAACATCATATGAACTAATACTAGCACCTTCCTCTTTTTGAAGGACAAGATCAAAAACCCAAGCAGTCAACAAGAAGGGCCTACAAGATAATAGAACATGCCGACCAAATGTTTTCCTCTTCTATTTTTTTCTTTCTTCTCTTCTGCTTTCTTCTGGATCCTGGCCATTTCCTTGTCCGTTTGGGGTTATAAAAGCCCAAACAACCCTTCACACTCTGAAGGGGACTTACTTGGAAAATTTTTTCTCTAGTTCCTTACATGTGCACCTGTATAATAAACTCACCTTCTCACCAAGACAAAGAGACTTGCTTCTCTGTTTGATACAGGATCAGGCAAGCCTGACTATTTATGCACCTGTTGGTGTTCTCCCCCCACCCCGACAGTAACAGCAGGAGATGGAGCTTTAATGCCAACCAATCATAAACAGACACCTTTAGGAAGGAGCTTTCTCCCAGAAGCACCTAATAAGGCAATGCAGCTTATACTTGCAATCAGAAAATTTGCCTCATTTGCTTACATGTTTTTCTTATATAAACTTTCCATTTCTAATCCTTTAGCAGATCTTTTACCATTTTTGGTTTGGTACTTCCCAATTTGTGAATTGTTTGTTGCTCAAATAAACTTTAACAAAATTTAAAATTTGCCTCTGTTTATCTTGCATAGAATTTAGCATCAGAAGTGGGATCTGAAGTAGAACTTCACCAGCCCTGAGATTAAGGAATAAGCAAGCGAAGTTACTTGTAGAGCCATTTTCAACTCACTATTTTCTCACTGCAGACAGCAGAGGTGAGTAAATTCTTCTTGGGATTTACTTGTGCATATTAGAACTGGGCTAGGTCCAGAGCAGCCCTCAGGCAAGATACCCTCCCTTTGGAAGGGACCCTTTGGAAAGGAAAGAAAGTGAGGCTGGGTACATTAAAGGCTAATTAACATGGGTTCTTCCTGGCACAAAGAGTCGGATAACTCTCTACCCTCTGGAACTCCTGCTAATTATGTGTTACGAATTATGGACCAGGATCACATGCTTTTTCAGAAAAAAAAAATGGGTGTTTTATACTAAAGGTAGCTGGGAGCTACAGTAGCCATGATGGGGAATTTGAGTTTCGTTTGGTGAAGTTCGACTTGTGATTGGGGGAGTTTTAGTTTTGACAACTTTTTCCCTAGAAAAGACAGGATCCTTATCACCCCAAAACAATGGAACACTTTTTTTTTTTGTAATACTGTGTGGCGGGGTCACATTTCATTATTTTTCCATGTGACTATCCTGTTATTGCAGCACATTTGTTGAATTTTTGTTTGTTGTATTTTGTTTGTTGTTTGTTTTGCTTATTTGTTTGTTTTTGGGGAAGTGCATGGACTGGGAATCGAACCTGGGTCTTCCTCATGGCAGTCAAGAATTCTACCACTGAACTACCCTTGCACCCCCTGGAACATACTTTTCAATTGGCTTATAGAGGCATCAAAAAATTAGTGATTCCAAAATATCCTTTCGAAAAGGCTCCTTACAAAAAGCCCATGAAAAACTTAAGAAATTAGAAGCCAAAAACCAATGAGGACTGTAGAAAAACTGACTTAACTCTGACTGTGCCCTTGGTCCCTTCATTCTATTCTCCTTTGCCTAATTACTCTGAGCCTACTGTCTTTCTCAGTTAACCTTTTATTTAGGAGGCAAGGAAGAAAGGAAGTTAGACAGATTAGACAGATGTCGCTTAAGATTAGACTTTCCATAGATCCTGGTGTTCCCACCATGCTACCTTTAACCCATGGTCAAAGATGGAACTCAGAAGCAAAATTAATGAGGAATTCAAAACATTTGTGGGGCATATGACTCTGGGCTCCCTGATTTATACCAGTTCATACACGTGTTCTTGGGGCCAGGAGAAGCCTGTAAGTGGATGACTAAAGTAAGACAAAAAGGTCCTGAAAGTGATCTTAAAGAGCCAACTTGGTAGGCTTTAAAGTATGGATTCAAAAGAACTCATAGAATAGCCAACAATCTCTTAAAAGCTCCACCTAAAGTTTTTCCTCAAAAGATAGATTGATCCATTATCCAGGCCTGTAACAAAAGAAAGATGAATCAGTTACTGATTTTAAAGTTTTAGATTATTAATAATATTTGTAAAACACTCCAAAAACTATTATTGAATCCCAGATTAGAAGACATTTTATCATTTATCTTTACTAAGAAAGAATGTCTATTTGCGTTGCAGTCAGCCTAGACATTGGAAGAGAGAATGTTCACTTTTAAACCTCCAACCAAGCCATGTAGACCGCTTAAACTGCCCCATTATCCTACTAGAGGAAGCCCTCAAAATTTTGATGCTCAAGATCAAAGCCAATACTGAAGGGGCTCAAAGGGATCCCCTAGTAAACTGCTTCCCTTAATACCCCTGAATCAGCATGGGTAGACCAAAGGTAAGGTTAGTGGACAAGTCTGTACTGTGTCAGAAGATACCAGAGCTACACTTTCTATTTTGAATTCCACCCTTATAAAACAACAACAAAAAATCCTTTGGAGTGACAAAAATGTCTTAGTGGGGAGGTTTCCAATCAAAACCAGAAGGTTCCTCTATCAGAGCCTGTACAAATGACTTTTGGGCCTTTTACAGAAAAACATGCTTTCCTTTTATGTGACACAGCCCCAATAAAGTTCCTGGAATGAGATTTACTTTCTAAGCTATAAAACCATATCAAACTCTCCTCTAGAGGAGAGAGAACTGTAGAATTTCCAGACCCACCAGAACCTGAGTAGTTTGTGTCTACAGGCAAAACTTGATCGCGCTCTAAACCTAGACCTTTCCAAAGTTCCCAGTTACTTGTGGGCCTCCTCCTCAACTGGCAGGGAAAATTAAAAGTGTTGAACCTATAAAAGTTCAAATAGACTCCTTGTGCTGGTTTGAAAATATCACGTACTCCAGAACAGCCATGTTTTAATCCTGAGTCAATCTTGTGGAAACAGCTGTTTCTTTTAATCCTGATTCAATACTGGAGGTTGGAATCTTTTGATTAGATTTTTCCAGGGAGTTGCGACACACCCAATTGTGGGTATTAAGTTTGATTAGGTGTAGATGGGACTCTACTCATTCCAGGCGGGTCTTGATTAGATTGCTAGAATTTTTAAAAGGGGAAACAGTTTGGAGAAATGCCGGAAATGAGAGAGTGCCCAGAGCAACCACAACAACAGAGTCCACACAGCCAGAGACTTTTGGAGATGAAGGAAAATGCCCCCAGGGAAGCTTCATGAAGCCAGAAGCCAGGAGAGAAAGCTAGCAGACGTCACTACCATGGCTGAGAGAGAAACCCTGAACTTCCTTGGCCTTTCTCTAGTGAAGGTACTCTCTTGTTGGTGCCTTAATTTGGACATTTTCACAGCCTTAGAACTGTAAACTTACAGTTCTTAAGAAATTCTCCTTTTTAAAAGCCATTCTAACTCTGGTGTATCACATTCCGAAAGCTTGCACACACATTGCTCAAAACTGTTGCCAAAATTGTCCCAATAGTCTTTGAAACCAAAAATTACTCAGGGGCTTTCTTGAATAATTAAAGACTTGATCAGACAAAGGTCTTGTGATTACTAGCACAAGCCCCTGTAGCACCTCTGTCTTTATAGTTCTGAAGCCAAATGGACAAGCTTGGAGATTCATTCAAGACTTACAGGAGATAACTATGATTACTAATAGCAAGGTTTCCTGTTCTAAAACCTAACACTTTGCCATCAAATGTGCTTTAAGGGTCAAAATAGTTCACAATAATAGATTTTTGCCTAGCCTTTCTAAGTATTCCAGTTAATGAGGACAGCCTGTATTTGTTGGTCATTACTTGGAAAAAATCAGCAGTGTACTTTGTACAGTAATGCTACAGGAGTTCACCGAAGTGACTTCCTATTTTTTCCAAGTCTTAGTCCGAGACTTGCAACACTGAAATTTCCTAAAAACTCAATCCTAATTCAAAATGTAAATGCTTTGCTACTTTGTTCCATCACTAAAGAGGATTTAGAGTCTGACTCTATTTATCTCTTACAAAAATTGGCCTACAGAGGACATAAGTCTTCTGAAGAAAAATTCCCGTTCTCAAAAGAAAAGAGACATTACTTAGCACATTATCTAATTGAAGAAAGCATTTCTTCCTCCTCAGATTAAACAAAAGTTACCCAATACTTCCCTACAAGAACTGCCAAAAGACAATTTAGAGGTTTCTTTGTATTTGCTGGATACTGTCAGTCCTGAGTTGCAAATTTTTCCATAATGGCCTCTTCCCTTTATGTTCTTACTAACAAATCTATCCCGGAACCTCTACGTTGGGAAGACAGCTGTGAACAGGCTTTTCTTCAACTTAAATTTGTCCTACAGAAGCCCCCAGCATTGGCATACAAATTATGCCAAACCATTTATACTTTATTTATTCATGAACATGATAACCAGACATTAGGAGTCCTTAGGCAAGATCATGGTGGGAAGAGCAGACCTAGTGCTTTAGTCTGTGGCTAGCTAGACCCAATGGTTAGAGCCTATCCAAATTGTTTAAAGGCAGTGGTGGCTGCAGTGAAATTGGTAGAAACCTCTTTGGGTTTATTGTTCAGCAAATTCAACAAAGCTTGTTGAATTTTTCTGCCAGCAGACCAACCTCCTGTGAGGTTGCTTCAACCTTGTATACCTCTTTATGACAGTAGAGAAGACCACAACTGTGTTGATGCAGTTTCCCACCTTTCAACTGCTTGTGTTGACCTAAAGAACACTCTGCTTCAAAATCCTGAGTTAGTGTTTTATGTTGATGGATCCTTTGTAAAAACACCCAAGGAAATTATCAAGCAGAATATGCTATAACAACTCAACTCAATATGAATTAATAGAAAAAGAGAGCCTCTCCCAACTTAATTTTGCTCAGCCAACAGAGTTATATGCTTTGATCTGAGCATGTAAGATTGCTAAAACAAAACTTTAAATATTTGTGTTGATAGTTGGTATGTATTCTGAGTGGCCTATGACTTTGGTATATTCTGAAAGCAGAGAGGATTTCTAATGTCTGGTGGAACTCCTATAAAAAATGAGCCAAAAGCTTATGAACACTTGTTCGCTAGTGTAATAAGTGATCTTATTAAATCATCATTTGAATAAGATGATTCAAATTATGAGAAAATATTGGTGGGAGATTGTTTTAAGGTGCCCAGAATGTCTTATAATCAATGTCATCTGCCAAACTCACAATCCAGGAAAAAACATCATGTTCTCAGGCGGCACATTTCCACCAGCTGCTTGCCCATTTGAACATTTACACATGGATTTCATTCAACTGCTCCCTTCTATGGGTAACTAATCTGTACTTGTATATGCCTGTTTTGGGAATAGATTGAAGCCTTTTCTTGCATGAAGTCAGATTCAACCAGTGGCAAGGAAACTACCAAGGGCCAAATAATTAAGCAACTTAATAAAGTCCTTCCAACATTCTGACACTACCACTGTCTTTACCATCCCCAAGCATTTGGGAAAATAGAAGGAACAAATGACATATTAAATCTAAAAAGAGAAAAATTGACAGAATCCACAGGATTCCTGGCCTAAAGTTCTTCCTTTAGAGTTAATTGCTATACAGTCAACTCCTGTTGGAAAATATAAGCTAATAGCTTATGAAATAGTGTCTGGGAGGCCAATTGCTTGATGATAGGACCTCATGCATCACTAGCTCTGACAAATTCTGATATGATTAAATACTGAAAACCCTAATACTTTATAACAGAGAATATTTCCATCAGGTGAAAGAAGCCTTCCGTGATTCACTACCTAATGGGGTCTTCTCACATGCCTTAAAGCCTGGAGATGGGTATCCTGGAAATGACACTAATGAAAGACAACCCTTGAGCTCCGCTGGGAGCCATGTACTATTCACTACTCGCACTGCAGCAAATTTCAAAGTCTTCAATCATAGTTTCACATATCTCTCAATTTAAGAGGGCTCCTTCAGATTCCTGAAATTGTAAATCTACCAGTGATCTTAAAGTAAAACTGACCAGGAAAGTCTGTTCCCCAGAAGTAGATGTCACTACAAAGTAGACAACTTTTCTCAAGCCCATGGATTAAGTACCCTTTTAATTAGTATGATTAACTTTCCTCTGAAGATATTTTCTTTCTTTTCTTTCATCCTATTCTGTGCCTATGCTTGGAAAGATAATATAGTTATTAGGATTTCAAAAGCAATAATGACAGCAGTAGATCCAACTGAAGGTTGGATTTGTCATAGCAAACCTAAGTCCATCTATTACCTCAGAAACACTTTGGTCCACCCGATTACTAAGTATGCTTCTACTCCCTTAAATAAAACTACAAAAATAATTTGACATTAGGTATGAATACTAGACTTAAGATCACATTTACTCTATTTTGACCTCTCTTGGACCTGTAAACTTACTTTAGTTATAACTAGTCTAGAAAATTATACAGATATTTTAACAAAGCTAGGAGAACTTCCTGTAATATCCTGCATGTATCCAAGAACAACAAATTTTCTTAATAGCTACTGTCCAATTACAGGTCCCAAACCCCAATTGTATAAAAAATTTGAAAAACAAAAGACAAATACGCTTTGATCAACACCTTATTTATACTCCCAATGCCATATACCTGGTTGCTAAGATAAAATGATAGTATTCCCAATAATGGCTAGCCTTCTGGATCCTGTGTTCTCTCATGGTAGGTATTCTGAAATTCATAGCAATTATTCTCAGAAAACCTCTGGTTATTCATTCTTATTTCTGCTGAAATACTATGGTTATAAAAGGTTTGAGAATTGGAGTTCTGCAACCCCCACAGAAATTTTGAATATCAAGCCAAACCTGGATCAACCATCTTTCTCAGAACTCCAGAAAATAGTTAAAAGGTTAAAGTAATTGGGCAACTGCCAAATCAAGAAAAAGGCAACTTAAAAATAGTAGGGAAATCTCTTGGCACCTATCTATAAGAAGCACTACCCTGGCTGGAATGACATGTGCTCCACCAGGCACTGAATTGCCTTAATAGTTGGCAAATGACTGGACAATGTGCGCTTGCTCTCCTCACTGTCCCTCTATCCATATATAATAAATCAGAAATGGAGTACTGAATTATTCCTTAAAATTTTCATAATTTAGTAAGATGAACTTTGCCTTGGGAGCATCCATGATTCAGTTTTGCTTCCTTTGGTAAGTCTTTTTTTCCCCTTAGTAGGCATTTAATGTTAATGAAGTTATGATTAGAAATGTATCTGCAACCCTGGGTACACTTGCTAATGAAATCACTAAAGCCACTGCTGCCAGTTTAGTTTCCCAGAGTGCTCCAGCAAATACCATGAATGGTTTGGCTTAAACTATGCAAATTAATTTGCTTACAGTTTTGAGGCCAGGAAAATGTCCAAATCAAGGCATTGTGAAGGTGATGCTTTCTTCCTGAAGACCAGCTGCTGATGAGCTTTGGATACTGTGCCACATGGCATGGCACCTCGCAGTGTCTAGTGTTCTCTCCTTTCTTTTCTGGGCTTCTTTGATTTAGGTTCTTGCTTCTGTAACTTTATCTCTGTCTGAATTTCATTCCACTTTTAAAGCTCATCAAAGGTCCTATTTACAATGGGTAAATACCCTGAGGAATGGATTACATTTAAGAACATGTTTTTCTGGGGTACAACAAAAAAAAATTGTGCCCCCCCCCAAAAAAAATTTCTTTACTTTTCTTGCTCTAGTAGTGTTGAACAATACCCTGAGGTATTTACTGAGTATACAGGTTCTGGGTAGGGATAGGAGGTCTAGATAAACACTTCTGTACTGTAGAAACTCAATTGTACAAAATTACCTAATGGCCCACCTAGCTACAAATGATCCCTGTTTCCAACTCTTTTGCTCTGTTCAGCAACAAATGGTTTGGAAGTTGGGGATCTTGGTAGAGGAGTCCTCTTCAATTTCTTAGATTTATCCTCCTTGTAGTCATCATAGTAATTTCCCTGGTGCACCACTGTATTCTCTTTAGTGTCTTAAATGCTTTTTCATGGTCACTATCCTATCAATGGTCATAATATGACTTGAGCAATAGGAACGAGAAGGAAGACAAGGGATGGATACCACTAACAAACCTAACATTGTCTCCTGAGACTTCTACAATGAGACCAAATATGAATAAAACAGTGGTGACAGAGAGTGGCATTAAATTAAGTTTTGGTCAATGTTTTAGTGCTGAAAGGATAACCCAAAGGGAGGAATTTGTAAAAATAAAATGCAGGAGGCTATTAGATGGGGATGACTGGCCTTGGCCAATCTTTGACCAATAAACCTACATAACATGATTCAAACCTAGGGGAGGAAGCTCTTCTGTAAGTACATACTGTGGTAGGTAGTGGAGCTTTAATACCAGCCAATAGACACCTTAGGAAGGGGCTTTCCTCTGGAAAGAGCCTAATAAGTTAGTGCAGTTTCGAAATTGAATCAGAAAAATTTCCTTTCTTGCTTCTGTATTTGCCGTTGGTAAGCTTTCCCTTTCTACTCCTTTGGCAGAGCTTCATGCCACTTATTGTTTGCCACTGCTCATTTCGTGAATCATTTGTTGCCTAAGTGAACACCAAAATCTTTTTAAATAGTCTTGGTTTATCTTTTGCAGTGTCATTGATTTGGTAGAAGGGAGGTCAGGTGTGTATTCAATTTTCCAACTAAAAAATTACCAAAAAGAAATTTCTGCAAAGTAATATTCTCTGAGGTATCTAATAACCTATGGAATTCCAAAGAACTGCTGAGAGCAAACTGAGGTAATTTACCATTACTCTGTTTGATTGTAAAATTATATAATCAAAGGAGTTTGAACTGGGTAAAGATCTTAAATCTGAGGTAATCAAATCCCCTCACCTTGCAAGTAGGAAAACAGAGGCTTAGTAACAATGGAACTTGTTTATATCCACACATCCTGGTAGCCAGGTCAGGTACAGGGCTATCGTTGCTATCCCAGCTCCATGCTTTCCTCACTGTGTGACCAGCATGACAGGTGTCTTCTGAGAGGAAAACCAGAACACTTCAGAGTGCAGTTTTCTGACACCAGGGGTGATATGTGAGCCAGCTGCATGTCATATGCTTTGAGTTCACTAGAGAAAATTTCAGAAGCTCAACAGCTCGTAGACATAGGGCACATTTTTGGATGCATAGGTCACTCAGAAATGACAAAGATGATCCTCAGGGTCACAGAGCTGGCTTCAACACCTGCAATTTGTGCAGGTGACAAGTAGATATTTGATGAAAAGTAGAGACATTTATGGGAAAGGGAGAACGTAAATTGTTCACTGTGCAAATATTTACCTGAATTGTCTTCTTTGTGAAGGGAGTATTTAAGCAGAATCACTAGTTTCTGTGGTGTGAATTCTCTTGTAGTCTAATCAGTCTGGCTCTGTTGGACAGTGACTTTCTGCTCACCTCAAAATACTGTGCAAAACCACAGCCACGGACAGAGAGGGTACCCTGGTAGATATATGCTGCTCAATTGTTGCATGTGTCCTCAGGTCATATTTTCAAACCTTAATCAGAACACATGAGTATGCTGATATGGTCTATGAAAACGAATATTTAAAGCTACCCCGTCCTGAAAGTTCTGCAACAGATCATTACCCTGTCTCTTGGCTAAAGACATGCTCATGGGAAATGACTGGAATGGCTCTGGAGAGAATTCTGTGAAAAGACTTAACCAATGATAGATTCCAATTCTGTTCTGTTCACAAAAAAGAGTGTTACCCAAGGTATCCAGGAGAGGCCTCTATTAGGAGTCTACAGTGTCCCTATTGTTAACTTATTGTTAAGAGTCATTTTGGCCATGACCATGTAGAAATTTTTAAGTGTATAATTTGTGTTCAAATTATGCAATTAGGTGGGCCACGGTGGCTCAGCAGGTAAGAGTGCTTGCCTGCCATGCCCGAGGACCTGGGTTCGATTTCCGGTGCCTGCCCATGTTAAAAAAAAAAAATTATGCAATTAGCTATAGTAATTAGAGAGGCTGAAGTATCAGCTGACTGTTGGTGGGGAATAAAAAGGAAAAGGTAAGGTGTTTAGAAATTAGTGCAGGGACTTTTGCATCTTAATCAGCTTTTGCACCATGCCTTATTCACATTTCCCATGCTTGACTCAGAAGAACTGATGTATCTGGTATGTCCTCTATTTTTGTCACACAGCACGTTGGACTTTGGGCAAAATATGGCACTACTGACACAAAGACATTGATAGGGCCATGGCCAGATATTACATTTTTATAATTCAGTCCTGTGTCCTCATATTAATGATATAAATACATTATAAATTCAACATGGTCATCAGATAATGACAAGTATTTTGGCTTGATGGTTAGAGCCAAACCAGGGAGGATAATTTAAAAAGTGAATTCAATTTGATTTTGGTTTTGTTGCTGCTAAATTACTATCATCCAGGAGCCAGTTAGCAAACAGAAAATGGACACATGGCTTTATTTATAACTGTCTGTGGGGAAGGAATGCAGTCCATTGCCCCAGCTTTTCTATAGGAGTTTAGCTGTAGAATTATCTCTATCAGATGGAGGATGTATATGGCAAACATAAACTTATTCTGGAATGTAGCAAGTTGATCTCTAAATGGGTGCTGCTGGTTAATTAGGCAAGGCAGTCTCACCTGGGGAGTGACAGTTTTACAAGTGAGGGATATTCAGTGCAAGATAATCATTAATCTCTTGGAATAAGCATTATGATTTTCTCCTTCTGCTTATTTTAAGAAAATGTTTTTGTATTGTTCTGTCAATCCAGAGATTTTGAATTAAAATTATCCTAATGATTTATACCATTGATACTTGTCACCGTTTGTAGGTACTGCTGGCCTGCTACATTTGCACTGCTGAGATACTATCTCACTTACGCCCTTCACTCTGAAATAAACATTCCCCAAAGCTCTCAAACAATAGTCCTCAGAGCTTTCCCCTGGGTACTCTTGAACTAAATCAATTAGGAGAAGGCCATATGTTCACCATATGTATGTCAACTTGCCAGGGATTCCTAAAATAAAAGGAGAAAGACTTTTTTTTTTTTAATCACAAGTCCCTGAAACATACAAACAGAAAAAATAATTAATCAACAACCCTTTAAATATCTATTCATATTTGATTAAAATTAGATTGACTAATATACCTCTTGATTATTGTAATATATTGCCTTTTTTTAAAAAATTCTCATATGCAATTAATTTCTTAGGAAGATAGGGAATCAATCACTCTTTATCAAGTTTTCTTCACCTGGAAGGAAAAAAAATGACTGCCAGGCCAGTGTAGTGGGCCTTAAAATTCTTCGTAGTTCAATAGCCCACAGACTACTTGAAGCAAAACTTGAATATTTTTGCCTGAATTGCATTAATTGGCTTGGGAATCCAGTTGTCTGGGTCCTGATTATGGTATCATAGTGTGGTAGAGTTGTGACATGCAGAGCAGGTCTCCTTATCTGACTTTCTAATTATACAGATGCCATACTTTATTCACTTATGAACGCTTTATAGTAGTTCATATGAAATTTGGTATATAGAGCCATACAAATTTCAAAAATTGACTACAGTGAAAAAGCTGAGGGTTAGAAAAGTTAAATGACAGGAGCAAAGTTATCTAGTTAGTGAATAGGTCTCCTGACTCCTAAACCTTTTGCTTCTATAAGTATGAAAACTTATTTTTATTTTGATGATCTTTGATGGAAATATTTCTAAATTATATTAACCACTTTCCCAATTTCTTTAGCAGGCTGTGTTCACAAGTAAACATTTTCTTTTATTCATTAACATTTTTAAATGATTAGTTTTTACGCATTATTTTTCTTCTTTTTGTGTTTATACCTTAACCCTCATGCTGGAAAAAAAAATTGGCTGTCTGTGTTTGTATGGATCACTTCTGGAGGTTTTATTCTGTCCCATTGATTTATATGTCTATCTCTGATAATACTACACTGTCTTAGTTAACTTACCTTTATTGTGTGTCTTTAAATTGGGCTAGAAATCAATAAGGGGAGATATAAGGGATGTGGGATGTTTGGGGTTTTCTTTTTCTTTTTTTTCTGTAATAATACAAATGTTTTAAATTGATCATGGTAACAATTATGTGGTGATATTGTCAACCATTGATTGTATACTTTGAATAGATTATAAGATGTTATGAATATGTCTCAGTAAAATTACATTTGGAAAAAAATAATCCGATGCTGAAGTCTCTTTATTCTCTTAATTCATTGTCCTTATCTGTAAATATTTTAAATATTCCTTTGGTCGAAAATCATAAAAGTGAACTTAGAATTTTATGTTGCGTAAAACTCCTGAAGAACGTTATTTGGGCTGTCAATAGTTCTTCCCTTTTCCTAGGTATATATGAGGATTTTACTTTCCTACCTCTTCATTTGAAATTTTATATGGCTACGTGAACTCACTTTAGCCAATGAAATAGGAATGAAATCTTGAAGAGCCAGTGCATGATTCATCACATTCTTTCCCCACCAGCTATGTTGTGTGGAAGTAGGTGTGAGATGGAGCCTCTGTCAGCCTGGGCACCTGTGTAAGGAGATGTGGAGCAGAGGCCCCAGCCAATCTTTGATGGAAGTAAATTTTGTTCTAACACAGTGATTTGGAGGGTTGTTTGTTAGGGCCTTATCCTATCCTAATTTATAAGGTTACTTTATTGAAGAAACTTTGTTGTAGCCACCTAAATGCCCAGTGTTCATATCTGAGTTTGAAAACATGTTTGTGTGATGGTCAGAGAATTATCTTTGCTACAGGTTTGTAGAGTCTTATTGTATCTTTGCAATATTGTCACATCCTTCTGTATTTTTCCATTGTGAATTTACTATAATTTCCATTCTCATGAACGCACTTGGACTATTGTAAAAGCTTTAGCAGACTTGTTATGATCCTTCTTATGGAACATTGCCAGATTCATCTTCCTAAAATACTGCTCCAATCAGGTATTCTTCTCCATAAGCCCCTAATACCCTCCTTTTATTGTCTTCCATAGTGCTCTCACCTCAGTATTCATCATGTCTGCTCAAACCCTTCTTCATTTCTCCATTCCATGTTTTAGCTGTACTTGTGTTCTAGCTCATTTGTTTCTTGAACTTACCTCATGCTTCCTTCTCTCTGACTTTGCTAGAGCTGTTGTCTCTGTATTAATAATCTTTCTGCCCATGTCTACTTATCGAAATTTTGTCTGCCTCTTAATGAGGTTATGGAAGAATTCACTTTCTTTTTTTCCCACAATTAAATTTATATTACTTTTGCAGTTATAAAGAACTCCTTAGAGCAGATGTTATTTTATTAATATCATCTACTTTTTAAGCCCTAATTGAAAGACCATCTGCTTCATGAAGTCTATCCTGAGTCAAATCAAAGATAACCTTTATTTTCTTGTGCTGTGAAGCATTAAAGTCATTTCTTTCTATATTGCATTCATCTTTTCCTTTCTTGCAAAGGAAAAGTAATAGGGACTTAATTGAATCACTCTATTGAGTTGAGTCAATACTGAGGTAGAGGCTATGGTATAATCTAGTTTTAAAAAAATTGTTTTATTCTCAACTGCCTAGGTGATCAGGAGGGTGGTAGAAATATGACCTTGAATGTGTGCTGTAACTTTCACTTATACCCTGTGTTACAAGGAGTTGAGGGGCTAAGAATGTGTGGGTAAAGGGTATGCTTGGATCTAGCCATAGGAAAAATTTTGAAGTATGCAAAAATTGTTTTTAAGGCATCCATTCTTTATTTGCCCTTGGTTCTTTTTCTTCAGTGCACTTAAAGTTGTCAGAATTTTATCATATGTGTCATCCTCTCTGCAGGCTTCCAAGAATGGCTTTACAATGGTCAAACAGTAATCTCCTTCTTGGTTCTGCCCAATATTAGCAATAACAATAACAATGATAACAAATTCTTATGCAGTACTTACTATGTGTCAGCAGGTACATACTAAATACCCTTAGTTTTGACAATCTTTTTTTGGATACCATTCTTATTATGATTTCCATTTTATAGATGAGGAAACCAAGGCACAGGGAAATTAAGTAGTTTACCCAAGTTACCCAAACAGTAAATGGAAGAACTAGGATTTGAACGCAGTGAATCTGGTTTTATTCTGTGTTTTTAATCCTGACATATATTTATGATGTATATCCTCTTCTCCACTAAACCGTGGGCACTGGGGTATAGTCAGTGGGGTACAAACAGTTAGTTCTATTTCTACCTGCCTATCCTAGTTGGAGTTCCTATTTGGATTCTTGAAGAAATAAACTTCTCTCTTTTCTCCATATCTCCATTCTGTACTGTAATATGGTGCTTTTTGTGAAAACTTAAGTTTTCAAATAATTAATGATATCAACAACTATTTAATTTGTATTAAAGACCATCTTTTCACTTTCTTTCCTCTTCTACTTTTATTCTTATGTTCAGGTCATTGCCGATGACTTTGACTTTGAATTTCTCATTTTTTTTATCCCTGCCCCTTTAAATCTCTTTGCTTATTAAGAGTAGTTAATCTCTGAACAGTTCTACTTCTGAGCAAGCAATATTTACTCATGAAACGCAATTAAAGGTATTTACTCTTCTCTGTTCTGGCCATTGTCTTCCTTTTCAACATCTCCTTTCGTGGATGCGTGATAACTATCTGTATCTAAAATTTTCTATGTCATCCTTTAAATACCTAGGATCTACCATCACATTGTGAATGAGCCATTTTTTGGCTCTTAAATTCTAAATACAGGTAAAGAAGAACTTTGGGGTGGGGGGAAGCACATAATAAGTTCATTTTCCTGCTGACATTGTGGCAAAGCCATAAATAGAGACCTATGTTCCATACATTTTTATTTTGGCAAAGATCCTTGAGTGAAAGTTGGGAAAAAACATCCAATAACCATAAAAATACTGGAAATACTTAGAGTAAACTAGAAGGAGGACAATGGCAGTAATCCTAGGCAAGGAAAGTCTGACAGTTCAGATAAAGAACAAGGAACAGGTGTACGAAGAAAGATTTACAGGAAGAAATGCTTAGCCATTTGGGAAGAAGAATTGCATTTTTTTTTATTTTTCAGGGAGACAGCCTATTACATATGAAGACGATACAGATTCAAAGAAAAAATATTAAAGGAAATGATAGCATTCCATTGCATTTTATCTTTGGCTGTAATAGAAAGTAAACGAGCATGATGAAATTAACCCTTGGGACTCAAGTGACATGATGCCCTCATGGATTTCTTGGAAGTCTGCAAAGAGGATGGGCCATATGGTAAGAAGTGCCTTTGTGACAACACAGGCTGAGATACAATTTCAAGGATTGTAAATGCTCTTGTTTCATCTCATAATTTGATCACCAGCTGGCATGGGGAAGCATAACATTGCACAATTGAATATGAGTTTTTCATATCATCCTCAGTAGCTTCGGGATTTGGCCCCCAGAATACAATGTGGCACCACTCCAGGATGATCATTAATCTGCCTCTGAGGGCACTCTTCCCACATGGGGGCCCATCCATAATGGTCTGTTGTAGTGATCTGTCACACCATATGGGAGAAGCAACACAGGAGATTGAGTAAAGAGGAACACAAATAACTTGGAATCCTGGCAAAAAAAAAAAGAAAGGAAGGAAGGAAGGGGACAGTACATATAACGTATCTGTCCACATAGCTGAGCAGAGGTCAAGGAGGTAATAATGTGCCCATTGCTAGGTCTTAGAGTCTGTTGTGTGGACCCAGAAGGGAAAGAGGGAAACAGCAAGGGGAATAAATCAGTGTTTCTGGAGAGTTACCAAATTATAGTTCCTTTCCATAGTATCTTTCAGGTGCCAATTGAATGTGAAAGAATTGGAGACCCTGCAGAACACTTCTAGGAAACGTATACTATGAGTGCCCACATGGCTTGTACTAGCACAGAGAAGCCTAGGGGAGATGCACAAGCCATAAGGCCTATCCCACAGTTCTTGATTGTGAGTTGTCAAAGAACACTACATCCCTCTCTAGTCTTGTTTTCACCCACTCTTTGTCTCACCTTTTGCTGCAGCCATACTAAACTTCTTAAAGTATCCACATTTGTCCACCCTCTGGAGTGGACCTTTTCTCATGCAGCCCCCTCTGCCTGGAAGAGGGAACAATGAATGGTTGAATTGATAGTTGGGTAGTTTTGATGAATAAATGAATGAATGAATGAGTAAATAAACACTTGCATGCAGTAGCATTTCCTGTAGCTGGCTAGTCAGCTGTTTAGTACAAATAATAGTGGCAGTTAAATTGTTTATCTCCTTGAGACAGGATTGTGAGATTGAGAGATAGAGGGAGTAGGGCAGTAGTAGCTGAGGTAGGAAGACAAACATATAAAAGTTAAAACAGATCATATGGAGGGGAAATCGTGTGACTTTATTGTTTAAATGCAAACTTTCCCCATATAGTCTGCCTTTTTGTGGTGCTTCAATTATTTAAGATGTGGTTTTCCATTAGCTTCAAACATTTTGAAACAACAACCAAAAATACATTTTCATGCAACTTTCAGATTTCAGATTAGATTAACAGGTGTTAGGGAATCCAAACTGGGAAATTGCCAGCATTACAGCAACTATTTCCCAAGCTTTCCCAAGGTAAGACTGGGCTAATGTCAGTCCAGCTGCAGCAAAGACAAAAAGGGTTGGATGATTGGAGGGAAGGAGAAAAGGAAAATAGCCTCCTTTTTTCAACCTATCTTCCAGGCGAAAGAGCTCACTGGCAGGCATGATCTCAGAAAAGCAGTTCCATTGTGCAGGCAGGGACAACAGGAAGTGAGAGCAGACAGGCCCCTCCTTAACATAAACACACAGAGACTTAACCTAAGGCTGAACTTCTGCCCTTGGGTGACCAGTGCCATTAGGACACAGGTCAAAAGGTTGTAGGGTGACAGAAAATGGAGCTTTATTGAATGAAAGAGAAAATGAAAAATTCTTTTGTTTGCTTATCTCTGTGGTTTATATAGCTACTATGATGTCATAATGGAGTCCAAAGTGGGAAAAAGAAGTCCCTTGGTTTATTACAGGCTGAGAAAAGAAATTAGAAATTCAGTTAAGGAATGAGAAAAGAAGTCATATGGAAGACCCACACACAAAAAACAACTTTCACTGTTCTTAGGGGAAGTATGAAAATAATCAGTGTCTGGTGATAGAAAATGCAGAGAGCAACATCAGAAAATTTATCTTCCCCCTGGAGTGTCAGATGGAGGAAATACAGATACAAATGCCCATCTGCTTTGCCTACTCTTTTGCCTCTCTGCTCCCCATGCACCCCCATCACAGCAGGTTAGGAAAAACCTTTTGATGCTTAAAGCTATAAAATCTGGAAGTACATTTGATATAAATATATAAATCCAGATACATATTTACAAGTGAAAACAAATCATCTACAAAAAGGCATGGAAACATGAAGCTTACCTAGCAAATTGTTTAACCACACAGACTTCTGTAGGAACAGGAGTTTTCCTGCTGTGATCGCTTATTTGCACCCTTTCAAACTCAGAGCATGTTTGCAGATACTGAAGGATTCTCTTTCTTCCAGAATAAAACATTCTGAACAGTTAAATGAGGATGCAAACGATTGTGCAGTGTTCCAACTAAATCTATCATTCTGTGATAAAAACAACTTTAAAAAAAAAAAAAGGAAGACAAGAAAGAAAGAAATTAGATTCCTTTGCTTTTTTTTGTGATTGTGGAACTCCAAAATGTCTGGTATTGTTTAGGAATCCCTGTCCTGTTCTCATAGATGTTAAAATGACAAGACTTTAGTTACATTTTTTTCCTCAATATCTGAACAGCTAATGAACTACTGCTTTTCCAAATAAGTTTTATATTCTAGATAATAGAGCAGGCTTGGGGGTAATACATGCTATTATTATTACTTTTGTTTAATGCAGGTTTCAACAACTTGCCTTACAGCACTCACGATTTTTGTTTTTTTGGGTGTCTCCATGTAAATCCGGGGCAAGCCCTCAGAAATGAGGCTTTAACTCCTTACAAATGCTGAGCAGATGTGAACACCCCTCCTGGGAGATTGATGAGTCCTATTAACCTTGTTGCATAGATGGAAACTCAGAAACAAAGTGACTCTGAGGATTAGGAGGAAGTCAATGTCAGCACCAGGATTAGAATTCACACTTGCCTGGTTTCTCAGCCCACGACGAGCTCCCCCATGGATCCCAGCTTTGTCTCCTTCCAGAGTGAGGGGGAAGGGTGTTTCCAAATGTTAAAAGAATGCGGTTATCCTTGACCTCTGCATTGCAGGAAGGCCTTTCCTTTTAATAAATTACTGAGCTGGGAAGTAACTTTGAGGTAATTTACTTCAATCTCCTCACTTTATAAGCGAGGAAAAGGTCATAAAAATGCAAGAAGAAAATTGTGGTAATATAAGAGGCAGGCAAATTAGTGTCTTAAAAATAGAGGATTGTATTTGAAGTTCTGAATCAGAAGCCTGGCTTCAACTCTCATTGAGCCTCTGTCTTGTACATAAAATGCAGAAAACAATATCAACTTTGGTGCTTTTATGGAGATTAAATAAAATATGTGAGGTATCTAAGGTGTTGCAGATATTTCTGAAATTCTTTGCCCACCCATCTTCTCATTTTCCCTTCCTGTTGTAGTTAAAATTTTCTCTATACAAGAAAAACAATACTCAAACAGACTCAATTAAGGGTTCATTTTCAGGTCAGTGACTCTACTCCTGGAACTTTGTGGGACCCACTGTCAAGAATTAAGGTCCAAATGCAATAGGGCAGTTTAATGCCTTGAGATTGGAATTGCCCAGAACTCTTAGGGGTGTTTAACTCCAAGATCAGGATCAAAAGTACCCCTAATACACAGTCCAAGGGACAGAGGGTCTGGGGAGTAGAGAACAAAAATCAAGTGAGTGAATTCTGGAAGTCACTGTCTCAGAGCGAGTGCTGATGTAATTTCATAAATGCACTGTTTTCTCTCCAGACTGATAACTGATATTCCTTATTTCATTAATTCGCCTTCCCCCACCCCGATTTTCTTTTGCTTCTCCTCCAAGAGAACATGGTTTTTTCCTAATTAGGCAAATATGTTCTTTATCCTCTTTGCAATCACTAAATGTGTTTTTCCTTATTTCCCTTGCCAGGGGATTAACCATCCATCTTCATGAATCTGAAAAGAGGACTTCTTTTGCTCTTCTCTTCCACTTTGAACTGGGAATTTCAGGACAAAACCTTGAGAGGATGGTTGAGGCAGAAGGACCCAGAAAGGAGATCTCTGCTAGGTAAGAAGGGCCACTGGCCTTCTGCCTCGATGGGGATGTTCCCCACCTGACACATTAAAACTGCTGGGGAAAAAGCAAAACCAAACAAGGTATATGCTCAAGGAGGGAGGATGTAGAGCAGAAAGGACTGGACACCTATCTCAGTTTGCCAAGTTTGTGGCAACAAAATACCACAGACTACTTGGCTAAAAAAAAGTTCTCAGTTCTGGAGGCCAGAAATCTGAAATCAAGGTGTTGCAATGTCCCACTGAAAAGAGAATCTATTTCATGCCTCTCTCCTGGCTTCTGGCAAGTGGCAGGCAATCCAAGGTGTTCCTTGGCTTGTGGTGGCATAACAATTTCTCTCTTCATCCCATGGCCTCCTCTCTCTATCTCTTGATCTATGTCCAAATGTCCTTTCCATATAAGGACCCCACTCTAATCCAATCTAGCCTCCTCTTAACTAATGACATCTTCAAAATATCTTACTTCCAAATAGGATCACATTCACAACACTGGGAGTTTGGACTTGAATGTCTCTTTTTGAGCAACATAATTCAATCCATAGCAGAGCCTTTAATTCAATCCAGAGTTTAAAAAAAAAATCTCCCCATGAAATTGGATTGTTATGATAATTACAATTATTGAGCATATACTAAATGTCATGCCCTTTAATGTGCACTTAAGTACAATGTGCTGGTTAATTCTCAAAATTACTATGTGATGGATGTTCTAATATTATCCCCATTTTGCAGATGAGGGAATTATTGTGCAGAGAGGTTAGATATGGGGAGAGGGGTTGCTCAGGTCATAAATTTAACAGTCCGAACTCCTTACCAGCTGTCCTGCCAGTCTTAACTTAAGGAAACTCAAGTTTCCCTGTACTGCCCTCGTCTCATCCTTCAGCACCTAGGAATTCTCCTCCCTGGATCCAAATGACTTCTGCTTCTCTTTCAACTTCATGCAATCTCTTCAATGGCTTGGGTCAGCACAGTATGCACACAGTCTGCAAAGACATCATAGAATATGCATTTGACTCCCCAGATATTGGTGGTTATTCACACATCCGGGTTGATGGCCCAGTTTAGCTGGAGTGATGGGAGATGTACCACTTCCTGAGGAGTCAACCAGGGATTTGGGATTTGGGAGTTCATGAATGAGCCTGCCACAATAGTCTCCCACATTTGGACTTTGGGTTAGAAGAAGAGAGGGATCTGCTGCATGCCTATTCCCCAAGGCTATGAGAGTGCGCTAAGTCTGCCCTCGCAGCCATTTTTTGTGCACTTCTTGGGATTCAGGGCATCATCAACTCACCATAGTAGTTCTCTGTTTCCATAAAATCCCATACTAAGATATTAAGATTTTATTTATGAAGCTTAAGTTAGGGACTTTCTGAGGTTAAAATATTTCTATCATTTTCTACTTAGAGGGAAGATTGTGCAGGAATCAAGACCACTCTCTTGCTCTATTATTTTAATCCTTGTGACCTATTTAGGTTTTACAAGTGATAATTTGTTTTTAAAGAAGCTCAAGAGAGTCTTGAGGATGACTTGACGGTGCCTGATTTACATAGCCTCCCTGAGTTTTCTAAAATATAAACCAGTAGAGCCTTGGAAACTGTTAACCACTCCTGCAAAGCTTACCTATTTTCTTAAGAGCATTTTAAATTGAAGATGCTCTTGATCCATCTTTCTTTCTTCTCTGGATGACTTCTGCCCCCTGAGGATGGTCCATGCACTGGTTATCAGACTGAAATTGACTTCTCCCCAAAAAAGTGAGGAAAAAATTGCATGGGTATTTTAGCATTGTCCATTATTTACCCCATGTGATAGAAGGGCAGCTTTTTCTTTGACCTTCGTCTTGAGATTGATGCTTTTAAAAATGTAAAAGTTGCAAAGAGTTTTTATCACAGACTGTAAAGGGGCCTTTTAGCCACACATGTTCTTGTCTTCTTGCAGTTTCCTGCAAAAACACACTTGCAGGAGGAAGATGAGCAAGAGAAAGAGAGGGAAAGAGGGAGGGTATGTATTAATGTAGATTGGTCTCTTTTTCTCCTCTATCAGGTTTTGTCATTTTCTGCCTTGGAAAATAAGTGGCATTTGGAATTAAACTGTCCCAGGGAAAGTATTATGAATTCAGAGAGTTGGAGAGTTTTTGTAAAAATCAAACTCTGCCTGTCTGCATGAATTAATTCTTCTTCTTTATCTTCTTTGCTCGATATCATGTGTTGAAAACAGTATTGGCTTTAAATACTATGCTAAATAATTGTGGTTAATCATGGATCCAAGATAGTTCTTTCTCTGATTGAAACAAGTAACTCTTCTCACTCAACCAGATCAACATGATGGTGTAGTTAGACTTGGTCAAGGCATCCTCATAGACCTTGGAAACACTACAGGATAGTTTATGGAAAACAGTCAAAATTCTATTTGGCATGGGCCTAGGACAAGGAAGACATCTTGCCCACTGGAGTTCACTACCTTTGACCTGTTGCAGGAGCTACAAATGTCAGTGATGATGTAATCATACCATTCAAAACAAGCAAGCTGGAAGTCTATAATTCAGTGGCAGCAGCATTGAGGAAACAGGGATGAACCTTCACCAGCCATATCACACTGAAGAACTTGGTCTTACACATGCATAACCAGATGCCATCTTGAGAAAGTGGAGAAGCAGGGGAAGCAGAAATATTATATCAGGAAATTTGAACTTTGAATTATCTTGAAGAATTTGAGTTATACTGAAAGAAACAGTTTCTTACCAGAAAAAATGAGTTACCTGGAATTGACACATTTACACTGAAATGAATTGGGGAATTTCTTTCTTCCCCATAACATTTAAAAGAAGATACAGAAATATGTTCACATATAATCAGACTCCATGCACCTGGCCTAGTCATAGCTCTTCTACTTTGAGGCAACTGGCCTAGTACTTTTATATGCATGATAATTGACTTAGCCTGCTATTTTTTCCTTTCTTCTGCATATAGTCAAGAGCTGAACATTCACTACTCTCTAAATGAGATTTTAAAAAATAAAAAGCATGAAAAACTTTCATTTCATAATGCACGATATAAAGATCATAGGGTATCTTATGTAGCTGTGTCCTCTAATTGAAATAAGTGCATTCATTTTCTTGACACAATAGAAAAAATCTAAGCCTTGTTGTACCATGTATTTACAATGAGAGTTCACCAAGTCTGTGTGTTCACAGAGAAAGGAAACATTGTAAAATGGTAAGTGGCTGTATTAGTCAGGGTTCTCTAGGGAAAGGAAACCAACAAGTTCTCTAGGGAAACAGAACTAACAACATTATTATAAATAGTATGAGCTTTTATAAAAGTTTCATGCAACTGGAGGAATGCATGAGTCCAAATTCCGTAGGGCAGGCTGCAAGCTGGTATTTTGATGAAGATCGTTGATGATTTTCCCAGAAGAGGCTGTCTGGCTACAGTAGAGATGAAAGTTCTCTCTCCTGACTGCTGTAGCTATCACCTCCCCCTTAAAAACCTTAAAAGCCTGATTAGATTAAATGTCTTTCATTGCAGAAGACACTCTTCTTAAACAATTGCAGATATAATCATCATACTTCTGCAATGTACTGATGCTTTAAGCCCATGAAATGTCCTTACAGCACCACAAAGGCCAGTGCTTCTTTGACCAGACAACTGGGCTCCAACACCTGGTCAAATTGACACATGAACCTAGCTATCACCGTGGTCAAGAAACTTTTGGCCTTCTGTGCAGAAAAGAAAGGCTGCTGTCTTAGAAGGGACTGTTTGCAAAGTTGACTCTTGGCTATCATCTGGGAACTTTGCACTTGAGCTTTTCCCTAACTGATAAGGATATTCCACCGTACCTAGAATATCTGTTCAATAATGTCATTTATGCTGCATACTTGCTTTACTTCTGTGTGTCTATAATTTTGGTAGTTACTCAGCAAAGAATACCTGTGTGGCCAGCTCCCAATCAAAACCTTGGTAATGGGTTTACCTGATCAGAGATATCACATACATATTGCATCATTTTTCACTGCTGGTGAAAGGAGAACACTTGATATGCTCTCTAACAAGAGGGAGAGAGCATCAAAAGGTTATGCACGGATTTCTCTAGATTCTGCCTGTGTTTTTTCTCTTGATTATCATAACATATATCTTTTCACTTAATAAGCTTTAGACAGGAGTACTGCTGAGTTCCTTGAGCTGTTCTAGCAAATTGCTGAACGTGTGGGTAGTCTTGGGGTCTCCCAAAATACCTGCTTTGAAGGATTGTCCAAGGATCCCCTTGAATAAACTCTGGCTGGAGGAAAAAATATTAGTTGCAGTAAAATTATGTATTAATAGTAGAATTGATTCTGCAGTATATACCATAAACCCATTCAGAATCAAGGCACTGATTCTCTTATCTGCCAGGAGAACTGGCTGCTCTTCATAGGTGAGTCTGTCCCAGGAATTGCCCTTAGCCAAAGGGTGCCAACTTGCCCAACTTTATGCCCTGTCCCCGGGAATATTCCTCCTCCAATAGCTTGTTAAAGTGTGGGCACAAAGACCTTAGCACCATGTCACTTTTCAATACAATTCTGAACAGCTTTTGTAGCTCCAGACTCCTGCTGAAGCTACATTCCAGTTCAACTTCTCCCTCTACCTAATCCTACTTCCCTTACTTTCTTAAAGTATGAATCCCAAGGGCCCACCACAATAAACATTTTGCATGAAGTCTCTGCTCCAATTCCTATTTCTCAGGAAACCAGGGCTTGAAATGATCCTAGGGAGTGAACTCTAAAATGGGATTTTGAAGCTGAATTAATGGCTGTCTGGCTGGCAATGAGGACCACATCTCTGGTGGTATATAGAACACTGATATTCTCTGGCATATCAAAATTATATATTAATAGTGTAATTTACAGTAGTGTACTTTTTAAAACTTTCCCTGTCTATGAACTAGATGAGACATAACATGAAAGGTATGCACTGGTGAGTGTTATATCTCAGGGATTTGAGAGATTTGGAGAAAGAAGCAATTATAAAGATTATGGAATCAGATGGCTTTTGCTGGTTGCTTTTGATACACTGAGAAAAGACAATGAAAGGCTGAGGGTGATAAATCACATATTTACAGTGAAATGTGAAAGCCAGAGGGCTTCTTGGAAGCTAATAAAGAGACTATCATTTTTTTAGCTCAAGGTAAAGAAAAAGCTAGTTATCAATCAAAGAACTTAATTAGAGGCACAGAAGGGCTCTAGAGAAATGGAATTCTCAGTTATGACAAGTCTGCTATGCCAAACACAGTCAGTGTTCTGATTGGGAGAAAGGAAATCCTGGTACCTCATAGGGAAATCTAGGTTGATGCACTCAAGAAAATCTTGAATACCCAAATTCCCCTGAACTGCCTGGACCTGAGGAACTGGCCACTTTTTCCTGTTAAAGGTTAACATCCTACCTGCCTTTGCCCTTTCTTGAAGAAAGTGCAGTGACTTCTGCACTTCAAGAAAATATCCAACTCTCACAGAGTCTACCACCTGGCCACCCTCCTAGATACCAGACCAATAATGTGGAAAGAGTTGGGATTGTTAAAATAGAAAAGGGACTGTATGCTAATGTGGAAAAGCATGAACTAGGAGTGTATACGTGGGCATGGACCCTGAAGGGTCTGGATCAAGGAGGAGAGAATACAAAGATAGATAAAGCAGGGGATATCAATGTGGGAACACTCTCCCATCATACAGATTAAATATCCTAGCAAAATATCTAAGATTTGTGCCAATATATCACTAATATGGCTCTTGATAGCCTTGAAAAAGCCATGACACACATTAAGTCAAGTAGAAAGCCAGAACTGCCATGGCAAACGGTGGTAGAGAGATAGGTATGCAAGAATAGATATATAATATAAGGACAAAAAAAAATCAGTCAATTATACTCCATGGGAGGATGCAGAGGACATTGGGTGTGGGGGGAGAAGGACACCAATATTATTGAAAAGCTTGCTGGTGACTGGTTTCTGTAGTCCAAGGTAGTAGGATATACTATTATAGAACTGGGCTCTCTGAAACCATTAGGAATAAAAGGATTTCAAAATGCTAAAATCTAGGTGCCTGTGGTTAGTGTTCAGAAGGAAGGTGAGAGCAATTTTCAAAATGAGTATCAAGGTCAAAGTGGCAGCCAGGGACAGGGAGCTATAGAAATAGTTAAAAGAACACTGTGCTCTTTTAGGAGTAAGATAGGTAGGCATCCAAAAGAATTACTTAATTCATACAATTAACTAAAAAACAAACAAACAAACAAACTAGTGTGAGTGTCCAAAAGATTGTTTTTAATAAAGTCAAGATCCCTAAATTCCCAGACCTGAGCCAGTTCTCATATTCAGAATCATTGATTGAAAGAGAGGCTATATATCAGTGAAGAAGGATTTTGCAACACCATGACAACTGTATATAGTAGACTTAATTCAGTCCTTCTCTGAAAAGGACCTATGGTCATTTCCATGAGTAACCATGCAATGGAGAAAGAGGAACACTCAAATGTTTTGTGGACTGTTGGATACAGGTTCTGAGTTGATGTTGATACCAACTCAGATGCCCTAGTGCTCCTCTCTTACTAGAGTAAAGATGCATGGGGCCAGATAATAAATGGAATCCTAGCCCAGGTTTTTTTCACTGTGGGTCTACTGGGTCCTTGAAGAAACCTAGAAATCATTTCTCTTGTCCTTGAATGTAGAGAGAGTGTATGGATATGGGATATATTTGTAATTTAGCAGAAACTTACATTGGTCCCTTGCACTCTGGTAAGAGTGACCATGGTTGTGAAGGCTAAGAGGAGGACTCTGAAACTGCCCTTTCCCCACCAGCCAAGTTAGTTGATCAGGAACAGTATCACATCCTGGGGAAAATTATAGGTATTAGGACTGCCCCTAAAAGCCTAATTGAATATATGGTTGATGATTCCTATCATATCTCTATTAAAATTCACTACTCTGGCCCATGTTAAAAACAGAAATTCAACCAAGTAGTAATTCCACTTGAATGACTGTTTCAGGGGTCAGCACAGCCTCAGACCCATGATATGTAACCATATGTAATCTGGTGAATTATGTTCTTTTCTCAGAAGGGGGGAACAAAAACAGTTCCCATTTACATGGTATAGGCAACAATATATGTTTTGCAGTTTTTCTACAGGCTATGTTAGTTCTTCTTCCCTATATCATAAAATAGCCCAAGGGAATCTAGACCATTTAGGCATTCCACAGATCAAATGGGTCCAATATATTGATGACATCTTATTAATTGGATAAAAGGAGTAAAAAAAAAAAAAAAAAAGGCAACTGTGTTGGAAGATTTGGTAAGACCCATGCTTTCCAGAGAGTGGGAGATAAACAATAAAAATTCAGGGATTCGTCACATCAATGACTTATCCAGGGGTACAGTGATCTAGGACTTATTGGGACATTCATTCCAAATAAAAGGATAAGTTCTTGCATCTGACACCAGCCCCCTACTAAGAAAGAAGAATAGTCCCTGATGGGCTACTTGAGATTCTGGAAGCAACACATTCCACATACCAAAACTACTCAGCTTTGAGTGGGGCCCAAAGCAGGTCCAGACTTCAGTCCAAGCAACTTTTCTGCTTGAAGCCATATGATCCAGTGGATTGAATGGTACTAGAGGTGCCTGGGGTAGAAAAAGATGCTGTGTGGAGTTCATGTCAAGCCCCATTATGAAAATGAGAGCTTACACTTCTAAGTTCTTCAGTAGGGCTACACTCTCTGCAGTGAAGAACTATCTGTAATCGAAAAGCAATTCTTGTCATGTTACAAGTCCCTGGTAGAGTCAGAACACCTGACCATGAGCTAGAAAGTGGTCTTGTGGACAGAACTGGGTTCTCTCAGAATGATCAAGTCATAAGGTGGGGTTATACCAACAGCAATACACCATAAGATGGAAGTGATCATTCAAGATAGGCTATAAGGGCACAATTAAAGTTTATGAACAGTTGGCCCATATTCTTCTCATTGCCTACTATTTCACCAGTAACCCTTTCAATTCATAGCTTCATAATTGTGGTGCCATGAAGTACTCTCTTATGACTATCAGACAAAGGGGGGAGGCTGAGTTTACCTCAAAGATGGGATGGTTTAGCATATGAATGCAAGCTGAAAATGGATGACTGCTGTACTGTTTCTCACTCAGGTGAAGAAAATCCACTCAATTGTTTGAGTGGTGCATCTGATCATCTACTTTGTTTGGAAAGAGAAGTGATATGAGTTTAGGCTATATAGGAATCATGGGGAGTGATAAATGATTTGACTGATTGGTTTGGGGACTGGAAGAAGAAAGATTAGGAGATCACAGAAAAGAGGTCTGGGGAATAAGTGTATGAATTTATAGGAGTGGACACAAGGTGTGAAGGTCTTTGTATTGCATGTTAACACACACCAGACATTATCACCTTAGAAAAGGCACTAAATCATCAAGAAAGCAGAATGACTTGGGCAAAGAAGACTATTTTTGACATCCTGAGACTTGTCTCAGTTGTCACGCCCCAGTTTTGTTAGTAATAGACAAATGAAGCACCTATGGCCTAAGAGGGAGTTTGGACCCCTCAGGATTAAGGTCTGACTCATCCCACCAGGTAAGTCATCTAGACCAGCAGTGATGTTAGCTGAGGGTGAGGAGAATCTAGAATAGGCAGTAGAAGAGGGAGAAAATGTGTAATAGTTGCAACCTCAAAAACAGTGGCAAACCTATACTTTATTTCACTAATGGTCCTTTGTAAATATTCCCTAGGAAAAGGCATTAACCAGATTCCCAAGGTGCTGCTCCCAAAAGAGGTAAACATAGTACATAAAGCAACTGGATCTGAGCAGTGCAAGTAGTGGGGTTACTGTAGTGGATGCTTTGATGCATTGCATAGAGACTTCCTTCAAGACTGAAGCACTCATTCCCTCCACTGCCAGAGAGTTAGCTGCTAACAGGTCATGATTGAGTACCATACTGAAAATTTCCCTGAATGCAGGTTGTAACCACCTGTGGGCAGCAGAATTCAATGACTGATCAATGTCAAGATATAAAGGCCCTTCTCCCTTGCCTTGATTCATGACAGCTCTGAAAGACCATCTTAGTTCCAGACTGCTCTATAGTCTCAACTATCTTTTGCAACTGCACAGCAATTTGTTTTTTTCTTCTGTCCAATACTGCTTCCTTTACTCCTTATAAGTATGTGTCCCAAGAGTATTCCTCAGTATTTCTGTTGCATACATCTCTGTCATGGTTAGGGACAGGTGTCAACTTGGCCAAGTTGTGGTACCTGTTCATCTGATTGGGCAAGCGCTGGCCTGTCTGTTGTAATGAGGACATTTCATAGGATTAGGTCATGATCACGTCAGCTACATCCACAGCTGATTCCATTTGTAATCAGCCAAAGGGGAGTGTCTTCTGCAATTAGTGATGCTAAACCCAATCATGGGAAGCCTTTTAAGGAGGACTCAGAGGAGACAGATTCCATTCCTGCTTTGGCTGGTGAGCCTCTCCTGTGGAGTTCATCCAGGCCATCCATTGGAGTCATCAGCTTCGCAGCCTGCCCTGTGGATTTTGGACTCTGCATTCCTACGGTCACGTGAGACACTTCCATAAATTTTATATTTGCAAGTGTTCCCTGTTGATTCTGTTTCTCTAGAGAACCCTGACTAATACAATCTCCAACTCAGTCTCTGGATACCTGCCCTAAGATACAAGTTGAGTGACTTTGTCTTGTTTGTGGATTGGACAGCAACAGAGGCACAGTTCTTCTAAGATGGTGTTGATGAATTCCATCTAGTCATTGGTTGGTGGCCAATGGGCTGTGACCTATGGGGCTGGTAAAAGACTCCAACAGCAATTTCAAAACTGTGATATAACCTTGTGCACCATCTTGAGGATCAAGTAATTGAGTAGTCTGTGGAGGCAGAAAATATTGTCAGTAGAGTGAAGGTGGCTTGTATAGATGGGGTCAAGCATGCTGGGGTGAGGTTATGAAGATGCCAACTAACAGGGATGATAATGAAATTAGTATGATATTTTTGGCCAGTAAACATGAATTCTACTCTCTCCTAATCAATCATATGTGCACACACATACACACACACACACGCCAATGACTAGCAAAGCAAGGCAAATTAACATTTATTATCTGCTATGGCTTTTGCCATAACTTTTATACAGAACTCTAGTGAGCCACATATACCTCATGAAAAACTACCTCAGATTGGTTCAGATAGCTTTCCTTCAGAGCAAGTCCTCTATGTGTTTATCAGTCCAAAGACATATCTGAACCTAAAATCTTATCAATTCAGTACACAAAAAAGAAGTCACGTTAAAGCACATCCCATAGATTCAGAGGAAATATAAAGAAAAAATAGAGAGCATGCTTCCCCTAATGCCTTGAACAGAGCTAGCCTATTCTACCATGCCCAGATCTTTTTCAAACTGGGGAAGCAGCCTGCTCAGCAGGCTGATCACCTTGTGACAGAGGAGAGGGAAGACCTAGAAAGAAATAAGTTTCCCTGGTTTATAGGAGGCATGGAAGAATAGTCAGGAGGGAAGAAGTGATATATGTATACAGGCCTTCTTCTTTGTGAATGGCTCTGGCCCTTGAAACACTAACCATGTGAAGAGAAAGCTTTATTCCCTTATATTTGATGAAAGTTATCTTTCGAAATCTCTATCTTTAGGATTCTTCCGCTGTAAATTATAATGGATATGACTAATCCATGTCATGGTGATGGACTCTTTGTTTCACTCTTTATTTTGGTAATTTGTAGAAAGAAATGAAAGGGAAGGAGAAGGGAGTAGAAGTCAGTTGTGTAATGGGTACTGGCAGTTTATATGTGTAGGAAAGAACTGCAAAATAAAACTCATCAAGATGGTACCCTCAGGATATTGGGCAACTTTGGTCATCTACATACCTGAGTTAAGATGCTGTAATGTCAATTTCTGTAGGCTATGTATAGTGTTTTAGTGGTGTCTCATGGAGTAAAGGCATTAAAATAACTCAGTCACTTAAGTCTTCTGTATAATGTAAATCTTCTGGCACCCTTGGCTTAGGAGTTTAACCACTTACCTGCTGTCCTCATCTGTTTTCTCTGGGTAACATCCACTGAGGTGAGACAATTGTAAAAATCTTCTATTAAATCCTGCTGGAGACCCATTGGCTCTGGTGGCAATATTAATGAGTCTCACTTAACAGTATAAAGATATTGTAAGGGTGGGCCATGGTGGCTCAGCAGGTAAGAATGCTTGCCTGCCAAGCCCGAGGACCCGGGTTCGATTCCTGGTGCCTGCCCATGTAAAAAACAAAACAAAACCAAAAAAAAAAAAAAAAAAAGATATTGTAATAGCTAAAGAATAAAAGACATCTGGCTGGGCTTGAACAGAACTTTTATGCTTGTCTCAGACGCAGCTGTCCTATAAACTTCAGAGTGCTTGATCTTGCATTTCCTTGTTTCCTTCATGCATCCACAACAGCCAAGATTATCATTCTGTGATGGGATAACTGACCTCATTCAGAAAAGTTTCTGGAAATGTAGGTTTAGAAGTAGAGGCCACACTCACATTGGGGTCTTCTTTTAAAATGGTCCCTACAAAGGTATAGAGATGCCAGTATGATAATGTAGGGCTGGATTAGATTGGAATAGGCTAGGATCTGGATGGATGGAAGGATTTCATCTTGACCTGGGATCAAACACCTTCTTTTTTTCCTAAGAAAGCTGGCTGCTACTTCAAGGAATATAGCTACAAGGTGAAATATGCCAGTTGCTAGCATATTTTAAAAGTCACTGGACATTCTTTTATTGTCCCAAGAGCCTCTCAACTCAGATTTTTCCACATTTTGTCCAACATCATGTGACTTTGATGTAACCAGGATCTATAAGTTTCTGAAAGTACGTTTTTATTGGTTTGGAGATTGCATTGTCTCAGTCGGTGTAGAAATACCTGGGTTTAGGCTCCAGGAAATATATGAGGATATCTTCCAAGTAAAATGATAAGATTTCAGGTAACACTTATAAGGTTCACAAATCTGCCTTTGAAATCACAATAGGCCCTCTGATTCTGTAGGTGGGAAAAGAAGCTAAGTGGTTGACTAGCTAGTTTTTATCTCAGTGGTAGAACAGTTTTGAACTCTGCCCTGCTTTACTTTAGGGCTCATGCTCTTTTAATTATAGCGTGTTGCCATCCATGAAGGGAAAATAAAAGATAAACAAACAAACAAAAAACCCAGAAACATCTGTGGATTAGCATTATGGTTGCTGGCTGAATACCCAGACTATGGTAAAGGTACAGGTCACTGTGCTTGTCTGCAAGTGCTTTCCAGGACAGCAAAGCGCAGAACTCCAGAATCCAAAATCCATTTTAGAAACCAGGGATTAGCATTCTCTAGGACTCCTTCAGGAAGGCCTGCTTTTTATTTGTCTACTTTAAACATTGGTCCACTGCAAATTTGTACAGGGGAAGGGGCCAAATCAAAAACACAACAGGAAAAAGCAGATGTTAAGATCCCCAGAGGGGATCACATTGTGTTCTTTCATTTTCTAATGGAGTTTATTTTTCTGTTTCTGAATCTGGAGAAGTCTGGGCGTATGCTTCCACAAGGAGAAAAAATAAATATCCAGACATCTCAGCAAAACAAGAAGCCAAGAAATCAAAACAGGCCTTCAGCCTTCCGATAAATGGAAAAAGGCTGATCCCCATTGGAGGCAAGCTGGTATGTGTGTGCTAGGTTGTCAGCTCTGACCCCCATACTCCCTGGTGAGCTGTGCACAAAGACAACTTGGATGAGATGCGGCATGGGGCACTTTACAGAGGCTAGATTGTTAATTTGTCCATTTATGAGTGTCCTGCAGGGCTTCCCACCAGCTCTGTTAACAAAGCTAAAGCTGAAAGGAACAAAACACATCCGTAAAAGCTCCTCTTATAGACACTGTTAATTAAAGAGTGGCAATAAGCAAATTTACTGTGTGCTGTTTCCTACTATGGATGGTTTTCTCTCTTTTGAGCAGAAGTGTATACACATGTATGAAGGTATGATGATGCAATCTTTTATTCCCAGAGCTTCTCGGCTTTCCCTGGCGCCCATGTGAATATTGGAGGTACACGGGTCTCTGAATACTCTCTCAACTCTCACAGATCATTCTGTGATTAGAAGAGAGACCCCAAGCCTTTTTCCCCAGGAATGTATTCAAAGCAGATGTTGCCCATTATTCTTTTTCCACAATAAAGAGATGGAGCAGTGACATTTAGATTACCTTTCTACACCAACAGGTATTAGCTGAACAGGGGAAATTATTCCTCATTAAGATTGGTTACCCAGAAACCCTAAATGTCATAACCATGACTTTGCACTACATTAGAGTGACTTATGGCAATAGGTGGCACTAAACGACCTGAGTGACAAATTGTGGCTTCATTAGCCCAGGGAAAAAAGTCTCATGTTTTGGATTAGATGGCTTATTTTAGGTCAAAAAAGGGGGCAAGTGAATTAGCCAGGGCATGAAGGGATTTAAATGCCCTTCATTAACTGGTCACTTTTGCAGAGTTCTTTATTTAAAAAAGACCTCTTTTACTCATAATTTAACACTGTCATTGCTGGGAAGAAATGCTTCTATAGCTTAAAGTCCATCTGCCCTACTGCCTATTGCCAACTGCAAAGCTCTGTTCTGAAAATTCAAGAAAGCTCTATAAACAAACTCAGATTAAAATGCTTGGGAACTATGGATGCAAAGAAAACCTTTTCGTAGAGGAGTTGGGGCTTTAATTCCCCCATCCTTACTCCTGGAAATTAGAGGGCATGAGCTAATTTTAAATTCTAGATAGAAGTAATGGTAAAAGAGATTACTTGCATTTCTAGTTCAGGCAAATTCAGCTCATTTCCTTTTTATTGGGGAGCAATATATCTTGCCAAAATTTGTCTTGTTTGTAAAAATGCTTGTCAGCAAAATAAAAAGGATTTTGAGAAAATAGGAAAGATTCTTTTCCTGCCTTCCCTCAAGTGTCTAAGTGATACACATCCCTCAGTTATTGGCTTTTTTTGTCTTCAAGCCAAACATACTATACCATTTCCTAGATGAAGAAGTGCTGAATAATAAATGGATCGTCTATATTCTAAGGGGAAGAAAAGAATCTTAGAATCTGTCTCTTTTTATATACCAGATCTATTTCATTAGCTTCTTTTTCCTTATACACTGTGGTTTAGAGAGCAATGCAGTGGTTTTTAGTGTGGATCTTGGGACCTCACTTGTTTGAATCAATTGTTACATCTTTCTGTGCCTTATTCTCATTGGCTAAAAAAAGAATTAATAGTACAATCATGTAACAGCTATTTTGAGATGCAATTAATATTTTCAAAGTGCTTTAAGAACTTTGGATGAACGAAAATGCAATGGAAAGCAGAATATTATTGTTTGTTCTTTTGCATTTTTATCAGGTTTGAAATAAAGCCTCCTCCTTATGAGAGAGTATTAGTAGCTGAGAGTGACAAGAGATTTTCTTTAGGAATCTAGATAACTTTAAATTAAATTATATAGTATTAAAATTCAGAGAAGAAAAGAATGTGTTTTTAAAGTATATTAAAAGGATGTTTCAGACAACTTGATGATTTTGCAAGCATGGTTCTTGCACAGAGAAAGGATACGAATATTCTAAGAAAAATTTCTAAGCATTTAGTCTGAATCCAAGTGGAAAAGCACCAACCCAAAGTTGGGTTCTTACACACAGGCTCTTTTGCGTCTCTCCGTATGCTCTCCTGTATATAACTTCTTCTTGCAACTTCCCCCAGCTTTTGCCCTTTAGCTTGATTCTTTCCATGCAAATATGATCCCTCCATCAAGTTCAGGTTGTTGCTTCTGCCTATAGTCCCTTTTAGTTCCCTCAATAAACTCTCCTTTCTGGGAGAAACAATCTTACCAGAGTTCTTGCTGTACCCTTGTACCTTGTTCTTTTGTCTTGGGTTGGTTTAATCTCTCTAACTTCGTCAGATAGTCTCAGGTAAAAGTCATATTTCATTATTCATCAATTCCTGTTATGAGCCATTATTTTTCAACCTTCAGAACAACAGTTAAATGTAGCTTCTGATATTTTTAATATACAATGGGATGGGAGTAAAGAGAAAAAAATGAAGGGGGAAAAATGCCTTTCAATTGTTTAACATGGGAAAAAGAAAATGCAATTAGAGACTTTAGTTCTTATTTCCATCTCTGACTGTAATCTTACATATGACTTCTCTCTTCCAACATTGATTCCAGGTTCCCATTGCCTTTTTTATTTTATTTTTATTTTTAATTTATTTATTTTCTATTTATGATATATAACCACATACAAACACAAACATTCTTATCATATGATCATTCCGTTCTTGTTGTATAATCAATAACTCACATTATCATCACATAGTTGTATATTCATCATAATGATCATCTCTTAGAACATCTGCATGAATTCAGAAAAAGCAATAAAAAGAAAACAGAAAAAAATTCATACATACCTTACCCCTCCCCTTCACTGGTCACCAGCATTTCAATCTACTAAATCTATTTAACATTTGTTCCCCCTATTATTTATTTATTTTTAATCTGTATGTTTTACTTATCCATCAATAAGGTGGACAAAAAGTGCATCAAACACAAGGCTCTCACAACCACACAGTTACACTGTGACAGCCATATCATTATACAATTATCTTCAAGAAACATGGCCACCGGAGCACAGCTCCACATTTTCGGGCAGTTCCCTCCAGCCTCTCCATTACACCTTAACTAAACAGGTGATATCTATGTAAGGCATAAGATAACCTCTCGAATCTGTTTGGAATCTCTCAGCCATTGACACTTTATTTTGTCTCATTTTGCTCTTTGCGCTTTTCGTTGAGAAGATTGTCTCAATTCTTTGATGCTGAGTTCCAGTTCATTCTAGGATTTCTGTCCCACATTGCCACAAAGGTCCACACCCCGGGAGTCATGTCCCATGTACAGAAGGGGAGGGCAGTGAGTTTGCTTGCTGTGTCAGCCGAGAGAAAGAGGCAGCATCTGAGCAACAGAAGAGGTTCTCTTGGGAGTGGCTCTTAGGCCTAATTTTAACTAGGCTTAGCCTATCCTTTGCGGGGTTAAGTTTCATATGAACAAACCCCAAGATTGGAGGCCCGGCCTATTGCTTTGGCTGTCCCCACTGCCTGTGAGAATATCAAGAATTCTCCACTTGGGGAAGTTAATTTTCCCCCTTTCTCACCATTCCCCCTCAGGGACTCTGCAAATACTTCCCTATTCACTGTTCAAATCACTCTGGGATTTATTGGGGCATCACTCTGGACAAACCTACAAAATCTCATGCCCTACACAAGGTTGCAAGTACTATGGTGTTCAATTAAGCTGTCCACATAACTTATATTAGGAAATGCACTAGTCAAAAGGCTCAGCAGGCAGAGTTCTCACCTCCCATTGCCTTTTGCCAGCACCTCAATTGGTTGAAATTCCTTACCCAGTAGAATGACCTAAGTGTCAATTCTTCATAGGTTTGAAGTATTGGTGATGCTGTCTGCTTGGGCGCCAGAAGTCTTCTGTTTACCTTTATCACTAGGCCCTGCACTGCAAATAATTTCACTAAACAAACTGCTGAGTTTTAGGTCTATTTTCTTAGTGGCATGAGCAACTTGAAATGATTGAGTGCTAGTCCTAGCTTTCAATTGAATGAAGTCATTAATTTTTTTTTAGTGGAAGCATTTCTGACTGAATTAATAGCTCTAGAATAGCAGAGTTCAGAATGAAAAGCAAAAGAGGCAATGATACTATTATGGTGAGTTGCTAAGTAAAACAGCCAGAGGTGATGCTCGCATCTTGACTGGTGGTTCCTAGACCCATGGCATGCTACCTAGGGAAGAACAAGCAGCATGTATCATCTAGTCCAGGGTAGACAACAAATCTCACAAAACAGTGCCCAGGTTCATAGGGCTGTCTCTTAACTGGTATCATTCTACCATTTTCTAAGGCAAATCCTCTGAATGGTAAAACTGCTAGGAATGATTTAGCTGAAAGCAACAGTGGCTTAAGTGTGAAAGGGTTTTACTTGGCTCATACAGTAGGAGTCTGGAGGTAGATGGTCTAGGGTTTACTGATATCAGAAATTTCTTTCATGTTTCTGGTCCAGCTTTCTAAATCTTTAGGCTTTTGTCTTTGAGAATGTTGCCTCATAGTTATAAGATATTTGCCACCTTCCAGGCATCATGTCTTCATTCCAACTAACAAGGAGGTTGTGGAAGAGAAGAAGAGGATGGTATCAGGAAAGCAAAAACTTTCCCTCAAATTCCAACTGATTTTTGCTTATATCTCATTAGTAAGAATTGTGTTATATGACTCCAGGGCATTTAATAACTACATGTATAATGATGCTGACAGAAGTATGTCAGGCAAGGAAAAATATCAGAATAAATCTCTGTTCTTACAGGAAATATCACTGCACACTTCAATTTGGGGATTCAGGGAAATGGCCCTGCTTCTGGCTGGTTCCTGGCTGGTTTCCTCATAATCCAGCATAGGAGCTAAATCATTTTGCTCATGTACAATCAGGAATATGGCTGTAGAAGCATCTTTGGTGATGTGATGTACATGTGGTTGACCCCACATGCCTTTCTTCATAATGCTATCGAGAAACTATTGAAATGCTTGAGGAAGGAGGATAAAGGATAACCAATATTCACAAAGTGGGATATCCTGTCCACACTGAGAAGGTGGAAAAATGGCCATGGGATATGTCTGAGTCTCACTAGAGGGCAAAGAAATTTAAATCTTTAACATCTGGCTAGCCTCCTTTAGTCACACTTTCTTCAAGGAGTGTGTTCTGGAGAGCGTTTCTGTGATATACCATATTTTCAGACCTAGGCCAATTCTAAAATGTTCATTCACATCTTAGCACCAACCCCCAATAATCCTCTTACCAAGTTCCTGACCATAGGTCCAGATCAATAGCTTCTCATCAGCTAAACTGGGAACTCAATGTTAATCTGATGCCTGCCCATTAAGAAGCTTTTTAATTGCACTGCTCTCTTAAATTCTCCAAGGATGTGATATTGCTGGGTATACTCTTTGGGTAGGGAGAAGTTGAATCAATTAATTTCACTAGGCCACTACTTCAAGGGCTGAGCCCAATGTGGAGATTCTGAGAGTCATTGAGGATATCTATTTCATCTATACACTGAGAAATGGGGGAAGTTCTAGAGAATTGTCCAAATCTCAGTACATCCACTGTAAGAGCAAAGGAGGTCAGAACTTTAACAGGAGCCAAGAAATCTCCAGTGACCAGTTGAATTCTGGGAGCTTAGATCTTAGTGTTAACTCAGAAACAGTGTCCAGAAGATGCCACAATTTACAGGATTTCCTTTTTCGGTTGGGTAAAGGGCAAGAACAAGATTCATAGTAAAACAGTCTGGTGGTTTGAAGTTGTATGTTCCCCAGAAAAATATGCTCTTAAATTTTAATCCATTCCTATGAATGTGAACCCAGGACCTTTAATGGGGTTACTTCAGTTAAGCTGCAGCCCACCTCAATCAGGATGGACCTTAATCTTACCATTGGAGTCCTTTGTAAGCTCAGTGAAATTTAGACAGAGAAAAGCCACAGGAAGTAAGAAGCTGGAATTCAACGGAACCTGGAAGAGCACAGAGAGGACAAGTAGAGGCCCCCATGTGCATTGCCATGTGACAAAGGAACCAAGGACTAAGGATGGCCGGCAGCCATTCTCAGAATGCCACAGTCTTTGGGGAAGGAGCATCACTTTGATGATGCCTTGATTTGGATATTTTCCCAGCTTCAAAGCCATGACCTAATAAATTCTCATTGGTTATTTTAACTCATTTCACGTATTTGTTTGAGCAGCCCAGGAATCTAAAACTGTATGGTAGTAAAAAAAAAAAAAGTACCTAGCCTTCCTTTCATTCAAGCTGTTCTGGGTATGAAAACAGACTTGGTTCTGGGGCCTTGTGAGATGCCATGACTTATTTTGATTGGAATTATGATTTAACAATTTTGAGAGTCAATACCTGATTTTGGCTTTTGGAGTCCTTAGATCCCTGCTTATAGTATCAGCAGTGAGAAATTCTTTTCTTATGGTCACATTCTCTCAGAATCACAGAGGCTAAAGGAAGGAAATATGCACTAGTAGTATAGGTAAGAAAGGATGATGAGAAGAGGCAGAGAGGCCATTTAAAATACCATTCAATCATTTTTGGCTGAGGAAGATTTTGATTTAAACCTGAGTAGTGGCAATGATAAAGAAAAGTACGGAGAATTCAAGAAATATTGGGGAAGTAGAATGAGTAAGACGTATTGAGAACTGGATGCGATAAGTAAGGGAGAAAGAGATTTCTACCTTGGATAAGTAGAGTGGGTCTCTACTAAGACAGAGGATACAAAAAGAGGAACAGGATTGATGGGAAAGTTGATGGGTCAACTTTAGACACATTCAGTTTGAGACATTCACTAATTTTTCTGGAATGGGAACCTCAGGGAAAGTTTGGCTATTATAATATCTCTGTTTATAAGTTCCTTATCACGTGGAAAGGACTGAGAAGACATGAGTCCTCTGTTCCCATGCTAGGGCTGTTATCTATTCCTCTGATCTGTTTTCCCTTCTCTTTAGACAAGGACCAGTTTCCTACAGCAGATCTAGGGGCTGGTCTACTTATCTACTAATATTGGTCTAGCATTACCCTAACCTGGAATTCCTATATATGGAGCCCTGCCTACTATAGCCAATCACTTTTATTAATTTGGCCAAGATTTCTTGATATCTGTAAGCTGGTAGAACTTGATGAATTAAAGAATGTGGGACAATCCTATACATAACAGTTCTGCAAAGATCTGTGTTTCTAAAGCAGTTTCCCTCTCTGACAAGTGGATTTGAAAATTTGGCTTCACTCTTTAAGAATCTCAGATGCAATTTCTTTCCTTTAGCCTAATTGCACCATGACTCTTTCCTGATTTCCAAGCTAACAAAACTTCCCCGAAGCACAATCTACTTCTAAATATTTTCTCCTAGATACCCAAAAAAAGCTGAAAGCTTCATCTTGCTGTTCCCTCAGTAACTCCACAATGTTGTGTGAGAATAGCCCTGAGTTCTGTTTTGGCTGCTCGTCCCCATTGCTGGTCTTTAACATTCACAATCCTTCACAGAGGCAGCATGAGAAAAATGCTGGGTATTGTGAAAACTTGCATTTCATTCATCATATTCTACCTTTGTGCATAAAGAAGACTGACCTGTAAACACCATGCAAAACAACTGTAGGTCTTTATGTAAGTTCTGCAAAAAATATTTCTTGCAGTTGCTCTTGTTTAGTTGATAAAAGATGTTTGTAACTGATTTCTTTAAAAGTCTATGGAGTACAATTCTTTTGATGTTAGTGCCCAGCAACAGTTTTGGAGAGAGAATGAAATCTGGCTTGGCTGGAATTTATAGATTGCAAGCACAATCTGAGAAAGGGCTATTCCCATGTTCTCCATCTCAAAAAGATTGTGGCGTGATTCTGCCCACTAGGCCAGGATGCAGAAAGCCATGAGACAGTCAGGGAAAACATCCCCCCTTCTTTATTTCTTTTGGATTCAAATTGTCCTGAAATATCCAGAGACAAAAACAACATCTGTTGTCTTAGTAGCTGTATGTGAGCACGGTTTTTCTCAATACTTTCCTCTAAATTGTGAGCTATACATTCTCCCACATAACTGACAACATGCAAGAGGTCACATGCCCACGGCACAACTTTATTGCTAAATTCCCCCACCCAGTTCTTTCCCAAAAGAGTTCGCTTTAAATATCTGATACTTCTTTGTGAATTTCCTTTGGAAATGTGCTGGGGAGGGGTGTAGCAATAGAAGGGGTCCTTGCATCTACAATGAATACTGCACTGTGTATCAACAATGTGGGCTTTTAAAAAGCACTTATTTTTGTTTATAGCCTATAGGCTCATGATAGGTACATATTTTGGGGTAGAAATACTAAACATGAGATAAATGTTGGGGAGCTTTAGATAAGCAGACCGAATTATTTTGCTTTATATGCTCAATTTCATTCCAAGTTCAATCTTAGTATTTTACATCCCAGCCATTTTCTGCAAGGTCCTGAGAGCTGGTCTCTATCTAAAATCTAAGTGATTTCTTTTTCTTCTGTCATGTGCCACTGAACCACCGAGAAAGAGAGAGAAAAAATAAAGGCCGCACAATGCTATATTACAGGCACAGCACCAAGTGCTTTACATGCTTTATCTTCTTTAATAGAGAACAAAGGCAGGGGATCATGATGTCATGCTGTGCTGCTCAGGATGCTCAGCTAGGGGCAACAGTTTGCTGTGGTTGTGCACTGGGGTCATGGGTGGGACATACTGGGGGCTGAAGCTGCAAAGGTGAACTCGCTGACTGTTAAAAGATCCCATAACCCAAGCTAATTACCCCAGCCTACAGGGATCTCTTTCTCCCCGTTTCTTCTTCCCTTTCCTCTGTTCTCTATCTTCTCATATTTCATTTTTTCTTTAACTCCCATTCTTTCCTCTGCCAGTGACTGTAAACCCTCACTCTTCCTAACTCCCTGGGGCTCTGTTTCACTGCTGATTTGTTCTGATTGCATTGACCGCTTACTTCTCCGGTTAACCTATTTGGAGTGAACTGTGTCAGGGTAGCTGGGTGGCACACAACATTGTTTTCACCTACAGTGACTGTGCAGGGAGGTACCCTATAGAATTACATTCTGTCCCTGAACCCTAGCATGCTACATGCCTTGATAAAATCTTTTTTTGAACTTTATTTTCAAGAGGGAGGTGGATATTCTGCTATACTGCCATTTTCCACTGTAATTCCCAGAAAGATAGAGAAAGGCCCATGAGGGGGAGAAACTGTAATATTTTTCCAATGAAAGTGACAAAGTAGAAACACTCAACTTCTGTTTGTTATCAACTGTTTTCTTTCAATCTGGGAGATGTTCTTCAGCTGAGGGTCATTGTTGTCAAGATTAAGACACAACTGAGGCTCACAAAAGGTAGGCTAATTTAAAAATAGACAACATATTGAGCTTGATCAATTATTTCTAAGGGTAGCTAAGGAACTTGTAGATATAAGACCCCTGAACCATTGTCAAATATCTGTGAGGAGCTGGGCTGCACATGTCATGTAGAATATATGCCAGACCTATATAATGGAAAAAGTGTGAATCCTGAAGCCATGGAGATATAAGCTTGGTTTCTATTCCTGGCAAGTGCTATCTCTGATTTACGAATATATGCTTTGTGAGGACTTAGATGGGGAAGTTGTGATTATTAAGAGTCAGCTTAGTTCATTTAAGACCCATATTAAATCAGCTTCATTTCTTTTTTTGGAAATCACCAAATTAGTTAATTAGGAGAGGTATTTGTATTTCTTTTTTTTTAATGCAAATTTTATTGATATATATTCACATGCCACATAATCAACCAAAGTGTACAATCAGTGGTTCACAGTATCATCCTATAGCTGTGAATTCATCACAATAAACTTTTTTTCTTTTTTGTGAAAAGTAACATATATGCAATAAAGCAATAAATTTCAAAGCACACTGCAACAATTCATTGTAAAATATTTTTCAGAGCTTGGTATGGGTTACAATTCTACAATTTTAGGTTTTTACTACTAGCTGCTCCAAAACACTGGAGACTAAAAGAAATACCATTATAATGATTCAGCAGTCATTCTCATTTGTTAAACCTTGCTTTCTCTGTATTTACATTGTTTTTTTAATTATATTTATTCATTAAATTAAAAAAAATTAACACCAAATGAACAAAAACACTCTTAAACATATGATCATTCCATTCTACATATATAATCAGTAATTCACAATATCATCACATAGTTGCATATTCGTCATCATGATCATTTCTCAGAACATTTGCATCAGTTCAGAAAAAGAAATAAAAAGACAACAGAAAAAGAAACAAAACGAAACAGAAAGAAAAAGAGACTATACATACCATACCCCTTACTCCTCCCTTTCATTTATCACTGGCATTTCAAGCTAAATTTATTTTAACATTTGTCCCCCCTATTATTTTATTTATTTATTTATTTATTTGTATTTATATTTCTGCAAGTTATCTAACAAAACCTCAATGAGGGAATGTGGGGAGGAATTAGGAGTTCAAATTCTGGAGTCTTTGAGAACGAACTCCAAATCCCTATGCCTCCACTTACTAGTTCTCTCTGACCAAGTGCTTTGTGTCCCAGTTGCTTTATATCTAAAATGGGAATAGTAACTTGGTCTAATTCCTAGGCTTATTACAAAGATTAAGTGAACTAATGCATGTAAATCTCAGAGAAAAGCATAATAGACTCAGAATACCTTTTGACTGTATTATTATCATGATATGGACACTATCTTTTTATTCTATCTGAGGAAACATGGGCAGTGCTCTGTGTATTCGGGAGTTACAGCTGTTCACAGTGATGGGCCTAAAGAGTGTTGATTGCTTCATCAATATCCATTTCAAGTGGAGCTCTCGCTCTCTTTTTCTTCTCTTGGTCTCAACTCTATCAACATTTTTTACTAATGATTTTTGTATTGTGATTCCTGAGAAGTAGTCACCAAAAAAAGGTATAAGTTGAATACTAGAGCTGGAATTTAAAAATAACTTGACAAGTTGAAAGGATGGGCTCTGTCTTACAAAAGGCATTTTAACAAGTCTCAGTATGAAGTTTTACATTTAGCTTGCAAAAATTAACTGAACAATTCCAGGATAGAGTATACCTTATTTAGGAGTAATTAATAAAAAGCAAATAAACATTATGAGTCACTATATAGAAAGGCTGTCTGAAAGTTAGTGAAATTTTAGGCTAATTTGTATTCATTTCCATGACAAAATTGGTCATCCTTTTATGCACCATGCTCTGAGCTGGTCAGACACTTGGGGAACATGACACTTGGTCACTTGGATGAGAAGAGATATTAATATGCAAGAACTCTGTATGATCATGTAAGGGAGGTTGAGACCAATGCAATTGGTTGAAGATTGAAAGAATTTGGGATAATTGGCCTGGAAATGTGTAGTAGTGAAGGATTTGGGACTTCTATCTTTAAATAGTGAAAAAATACTTAATAGAAAATGGAGTTCCAATTTATTGAATAGAACCTCAGAAGGTAAAAGTAGTATTGGTTTGAAATAAAATGGAGGTGGATTTCAGTTTATGATTAAGAAATACTTTGTACAACATGGCACTGTCCAAGAGTAGAAAGTCAGAACATCACCGAGCATCACTTCAAGTGCTTAAATATAGTCATGATGACACAGATGTTGGGCTCCAGGTAGGATTCTCCTCATCTGAAGATTCTTTATCAACTAAGTAGCCCTCCCTGTCTACTAGATCAGCTATGATTAAGGAAGACAAAGTTGAACATGATTAGATACAAGTGATCACTTTGAAGCGAAGGCAGAAATGTAGGCAAACAAAGGACAGAGCACTGGGAACCCAATCCTCCATAGTTGCATACCTGAGAGAAATTTAAGAAAGAATTAACAACTAAAAACAAAACAGAATTCCTGCATAAAACACCCTTCAAACAAACCAATTTCAAAGATCTTGTTAGACAATTATGTAAAGAAAAACAAAAGAATGTGAGGAGTAGGTAGGGAGATAAATAGCTCATAATGAGCCATGAAAAACTGGGTCCAGAAAAAATAGACAGAATCAGGGTTAAGAGTACAATTAAGTCGAAGAACAATCAACCGATACAGTATTAGCCATGGGAGGCAAGGAATCCCAGTGGAACAAAAAATTTGGAAAAGGCAAAAATAATTTTTCTGAAGGAAACCAATCAATGCTCAGAGGTACTTAGAAGAATGGAGCTGAATGGGCTTTGATTTGATTCCTTTTGGAAAAGTGCCTGGAACTATGGCTTTTCTCTCCTTTTTCATGCTAGCTTTATAGACAGTGTGTAGGTCTAGCTGGAAGATGCATATTGCCAGACAGTCAAAGGGAAGAGAAAATAAAACCTACTCAAAAGAAAGAACAGTTAAAAAAAATTGTTTGGAGTAATAATTCCAACCTGCACTCTGTAAGAAAGGGAAGTTTCCAGAGACAAGAGTTACCAAACAAAAGTGAATTGGCAAGGAGGATGCCAAAAGCAATCACCTAAGCAGCAAAGAATTTAAGAAGCTTGGGTTGAAGGATAACTCTCAACAGATGCCAAGGCTAGTTCATTAATAAGAAGGGAAAGGGGACGAGTAGTATGATACAATCTACTTACAAGGAAGCAAAGTTAATAGACAATATAAAGCAAAGCAGGTGTGTAATGGAAGTAGAAGCAATTAACTTTGAAATGGCAGGATTTGTGAGGGAAAAGGTAAGCACCTGAATAATTTTGTTTGGAACAGGAAGAGAGAAAGGTGATGGAAAGGCCGATAATTACAGGGTGAAAAGAATGTTCTCTTTCAGGATACAAAGAATTGTTAGGAGACCTGGGTAAAAAAATGTGGCTCTTAAATAAAGAGGCTGAAATGAAATCCTCAAATTCAAGGTGAAGAGGTTGGGGATGTAAATTCAAGAGGATAAATTTTTTAAGTACTTAATATACTTAAGTACTGGTCCTGTCCTTTAATAAAGAAATGCTTTTCTTTTAGAATCACACAGTCAAGGTGAGAATAATAATAATAATGTATATCAAGTGTTTCCTCTGTGTTAAGTCTTGTGACAAATGATTCACATGCGTCATCCCATTTAATCCTCAGAGTAATATAATACTATGAGGCAGGCATTAATAGTATTAATATTACCATTGTGCATGGTGATGAATGCACAACTATGTGATATTGTGAGTCATTGATTGCACACTATGTATGGACTATATGTGTGTGAAGATGTCAGCAAAAATATTTTTCAAGAATTACCATTGTGCAAATGTAGAAATGGAGACAGGCAAGGTTTAAACAGCTTGCCTATGGTAATACAATGAAAAATTGGTGGAAGTGGTTGATGAACTTGGGCAGTTGTACTTTAGAACCTGTGGCCTTAACCACTATTCTTTATTGCCTCTTGGATAGCAGAATATTTAATGGGTGATAAATTTAATGGGTGATAATGGGTAGAGAGCTAAAAGCTCCCCTTTTTCCAAAATTTCTCCTTTGAGAGATTAAGATAGTTCCTGAAACGCTGTCGTTAGACATTTCCCCCTTCAGTGGGATTTATTGTGGGAGAGGAAACTCATTAAACTATTATTGACCAGTGACTCCTTGGAATTTATCTCCATTTGTTCAACAACCATTACCGAGTATTTGTTAGGTGCCCGGATTGTGCTGCCTAGTATGGATATGACTGAATAAGGTGTTCCTCTATCCTGAGGTCCTGTATGTTTAGGATACCATTCACTCCCCTGGCCCAAGCTGTCACCATCTCTCCCCTGGACTCCTGCAGAAACTTTCCAACTGGTCTCTCTAACTTTAGGCCCTTTTCATCATTCCTATATGTGCCAGTTTGAAAAGATGTATGTGCCCTAGAAAAGCCATGTTTTAATCCTAATCCCACTTTATAAAGGTAGCTATTTCTTCTAATCCCTATTCAGTACTGTATGTTTGAAACTTTAATTAGATCATCTCCCTGGAGATGTGACTCAATCAAGAGTGGTTTTTAAACTGAATTAGGTGTAGACATGTCTCCACCCATTCGGGTGTGTCTTGATTAGTTTACTGGAATCCTATAAAAAAGGAAATATTTCAGAGAAGAGGAGAGACTCTGAGAGAGTAGAGAACGACATAGCCATGAGAAGCAGAGAGTCCACCAGCCAGTGACCTTTGGAGATGAAGAAGGAAATGCCTCCCGGGGAGCTTCATGAAACAGGAAGCCAGGAGAGATGACGCTGTGTTTGCCACCTGCCTTTCCAAATGAGAGAGAATCCCTAATGGCATTTGCCACATGCCTTTCCACTTGAGCAAGAAACCTTGAGCTTCATTGGCCTTCTTGAATCAAGGTATCTTTTCCTGTATGCCTTAGATTCGACATTTCTATAGACTTACTTCGACCTTAGAACTGTAAACTAGTAACGTATTAAATTCCCCATTTTAAAAGCCATTCCGTTTCTGGTATATTGCATTCTGGCAACTAGCAAATTAGAACATTATGTGAAAGTCATAGCTGTCGATTTAAAATGAACATCTCAGACTGTTTCTCCCTATTAGAATCCTTCACAGATTCCTACTGCTTTTTGGATTAAGACCCAAATCATTAAAAGGGCGTACAAGGCCTGGCATGATCTGGCCTCTATTTGCCTTTCCGGATTCACCTTGCTTTCCTCTGCCCCTTACTCTTCCAATATCTCCATAATATACCCAGGTACTTCCCAATTAAATTTTGCCCACTTAATTCCTATGCAATTTTTCAGATCTCCCTTCCAAAGTTACCACCCCAGGAAGTCCTCACTGAGCCCCAATCCCAACTTAAATCAGGTCTCCCTTTTTCCCCCATTTCCTCTTGCAACTCCATGTGAGTTTACAAGCACCTACTACCACTTACATGATTACTTGACTAATAGATGGCTATTTCATTAGATTTTGTTTTGTTCACATAGAGAATACCCAATTAACATGTGTTGATCGAATTAATGAATCCTATCCCCTTGTCAGCAGGTTTTTGTTATTCTTCACCCAAGATCCTACTTTTGCTACTGACACCCATTCTCTTCACTCTACTCACAGTTTATACTTAGGCATAGCTTCTATTGCCTCATAGCTTCTGCATGTGGCCATTAAGCTTCTTGTTTCTCTTGGCTTCTTCTCCACCATACTGCTTGCTCTCCTTTTTGTATAGTTTACATTTAAACTCCCCAAGAGGAGGGACCTATTGGTTATTTTCCAGTATAGAGAAGAAATTTTGATTATTTCAGTTATCTTATAAGATGCTACAAGGCCAATGGACAGCCATGTTATAGTCATAAAGTACAAATAACTGAAATCTTTATGTAAGGGACTGTCTGGAGGGTGCACAGGTGGTTCTGTAGTAGAATACTCACCTTCCATGTGGGAGACCTGGGTTTGATTCTCGGACCATACACTTCTCCCCCAAATTTTTTTTTAAATAAAAAAAAAAAGAACTGCCTGGATCACTTTATTCAAAAGAAGTCTTGAGCTTAGCAGGCTTTCTGAGCAAGCATTCAAGAAATGTGGGTTACTGTCTCTGAAAACTGAGAACTGTGTTTTATTTAAAGTAAAAAAAAAAGGTGCATTCAGTTTAAGGACCTAGCACACTTGGAATATATTACACATTTAGTAAGTGATCACTGAATGATGAGTGATTCAATAAATGAAAAATGACTGGACTGAGGACATATAGAAGCAATATCTGAGCTTAGAGCTGCAACTAGAACTTAAATCTCTTAATCGTCTATCCAAGGCTCTCTGGCTATAACACTTTGCCTCTAAGAGGAAAATGAAATTAGTAAATAATTAAAAGGTGGCCATCTAGAGAAAGTAGTCAAATCCTGAATATAGTAAGTTAATATATTTCAAAGAACTGCTTTTTTGTTGTTTGTTTTTTCTGTTTTGGTTTCGGTTTTGGTTTTGTTTCCTTGTTTCCCTTGTTTTATACTACTTCTTCCAGAAGTCTCTGTTAGAGTAGGGGTAGTTCAAGACTCTTCCCTATGAAGAGACGTCATGACCCCATCACCTATCACTCTCCGAAATAGATTTCACTACTCACATCATTTGACCATGGTTTTCTTCAAGCTTTACATGGCTTGGTACAGATTAAGGATAGGGTGTTTCTCTAATTCTAAAATTTATAGGAGTATAATACCATCGTATTTCATAGCAATAAAATTTTGTTTTAAAAGGGAAAGAAAGAACTTGCTTGATTCTATATTTAAAAAAAAAATTCTTTGGAATGATCAAGAGAACAATACGGCCCTGGTTTAGTAAGAACTGGGAGGGTCCAAAAGAAGTTAACGAGCAACTGAGGCTTTGTCTGTGATTGGATGCTAAAATTATTCTCTCAATAATTTTATTTCATTTTTTTACAATTATTTTGTTGACATTTTAGGTAAGTGAGGTTCTTGGGGTATTTTTTTAGGGACAGGTTCTCCTGGGTTATACAGACCCTTGTTTCCAATCTTTCTGTAACCTGTGGAGACACAGAAGCAAGATACTTAGCTTGTCTTTTTTATTCTTCTCCCTAGAGTTTTGTTTTGTGGGAAATCTGACATTGCTCTTGACAGTTAAACTTGCACAAGGGAATCAACCCAAGCACAGCCTTTGGGACAATAGTGGACTTTTTGTTCTCTCACTGAAAGGCTCTGGGATTGGTGGCTGATGAATCACCCCTGGTCAGATTCACAGACAAAAACCCTCTGATTGGCCGTCACTGGCTCAGGTTCACACCCTGCCTTATCTATGCCGCACCCTTGTAGGCTAACAATAAGAGTGGGTGTAGGGCCTTGTTAGTTTAGGGAGAGATTGTGTGGTTTAGTCTGAGCCTCTGTTTGGAGCCTTTTAAGGTCTGTATTTTATTCTAGTGATGTTACATGGAACAAGAGATGGGACAGCACTTTTCAAGGCCTGCAGAACTATATACAGTGAGGGATAGGGCAGACAAGAGAGAATATTATCTGCAGATAGAAACTGTGTGGACCTTAGTTCATATTTTGTAGGCTGAGGGGTTTGATGAAATAATGAATTAGTCTTCATTAATTGAAGACTTTGCAAACACAACCTTTGCATAGTGAGCATTCAAGAAAGTAGATTACTACCTCTAAGAACTGAGAACTATGTTCTAATAAGGTAAGCGGTGCCCCTGGATTAAGAAATAACAGAGAAGTCTACTTGGTTACTGTATGTGCAATTCCTACATTGACCAAAAGAGAATACAGGCTTCCAAAAGACCATATTTGAGACGATGGGTCCCAGCCATCTCTGAGGAGGAAAGTGAAATCCAAGAGGTTGCTTAATGCTACCTAGCAAGCAAGTGACAGAACTATAATTAGAACCCTGGTCATCTGACTCCCACTTTACTTGTTATGAAAGAGCACCAGGCTAGGTATTTGTGACTGGGAAGCAAGTCCTACTATATTACTTTCTGTGTGTCCCTGAAGCTTTGGAATCCTTGGTTGCCATATCTACAGTAGGGCAATAAATAGTGCTCTGCCTGCATCCAGGATGGCTCTAAGAGTAATACGTGCCAAGGTGTTTTGCCAAGATTATATAAGTTCAATGTTATGCTGTTTGTTTGTTTAATTCAAAGTCTTACCATTTGATTCTATCTTTTTTTGTATCCAACTTTGTGGTTAAAATAATGAAGATGAAATCCTATTCTGTCATTTTCTTTTGTTTCTTAGAGCTTGGCGATAGTGTTGAGTACGTACTATGTATAGAAGAGCTCAATAACTTCTTGTTGATTGATTGATTGATTGAAGCACAAGATTTGTGAAATTCAAATGTGCTTGCAACAACAGAGCTCACTTTTTAAGAATGTTGCTTTCGGATGCGTAAATAGAACACAGTTCAAAATTAAAGTTGCTCATTAATTATTTTCCTAACATATATATCAGTTTTTTTTTCCTTTTAAAATAATCAGAAGGTAATTTTTTACTTACCTGAAAATATTCTGCACTTTCAAGTCACGAAGTTTGTCCTGATTTTGGGTCCAGACTCAGATCACTATAACTTTATTGGGTTATCACCACACATCCTTGATGCCCATTCTTCTTCTTTGTAAATTCACAATAAGGATACTGATAAACTATTATGGTGCAGTTGTCCTTTTGAAACATATAACATTTATCACACCACTCTTTTCACACTCTTGGCAAAAACGTGCAGTAGAATTGTAAATATTATGATCTGATTTTATTGGTTTATAGTGTTCTGTCTGGCAGTCTCTCCTTTCACTTCACTGGCTCTGAGGAACATGTTCATCAGTTTGTAGTTTCATTTCCATCATGTAAATGGACAGAGAAGTAAAGAGAAGTTAACTGACTTGCCACAGGCCAGTCAGAGAGGCATTGGCTGTGCCAAAAAAATAATAGACCATGACAGATTACATGTGTAATCAGCAAGGAAAGGACTATGGGTTAGGCATCTGTCTGTTCATCCATACCAGCCAATCTCAGAATAGGACTGTTGAACTCCTTGGCTCAAAATGGAAAGGGCAACAATATTCATCTGTTTGTTCATTTGTTCATTCAATCATACACTCATTCAACAAGGAATGAAGGCCTACAATGCACAGAGCTCTGGGCTTCTTGTCATGAATCGTCACCATGTGCAGCTCAAGTCACTGATTCTAACTGCAGATTTTTTTTTAGCACTAGTTCATACAAATCATGACATGCTAAGAGACACACACTCACATGCTTACTTTTAATTTACTGAAAATCAAAGCTCTTTCAGTAAATTTCTTCTAAAAATTATTTTGCAAATGTCTAAATTAATCTAGGTGTGTGTAGAGGGGCTCATTTCATTTCCTCTCTGACCACAGGTAGGTGTTCCCTTATGCTCAAAATGGAATTGATTAGTGGACTAGAGAACTTGTTCAGGGATTGTTTAAAAATGCTCTTCTTCAGGAGATCTGCAGATGTGGAATCTACATAACTTCACCACAGTTTCCCATCCTCTAAGACCCATGATGCCTTGATGTCTAGCCAGTCCTCTTCTTATGTGTCACACATTTATGGGCATAGGACGTGTGTAAACAGGGTGCTAAGTTTTGAAATGAGGAAAATGGGAGGCTCTCAGGAGGTCATTGATGCTGTTAGAAGAAATTATTTTTGGCATGAATTTGGGTTTAATTTAACACATTCTTTGTTTAAAAGAAATCGAATTATACATGCAACTAGGACCTGGGAACCCCCAACCCCTCCCCAATATCAGAATCTGCTTGGGCCTTCATGATAAGAAGTTTCAGGTTATTCTATTGAAATACGGAGGACCAAAGAGTGTTTGTTATCTGTGGCCTTTTCAAAGGCCTCTTTGCAGTGAAATACTATCTGAGCGAGTGAAAGAGACACCAACAGGTGTTGCTCCAAAAAGAGGTGAAAATACTTGCAACACAAACTTACAGCCAGGCTAAGTTAGGTAGGAAATGCCTAACATGGAACTTTACATTTTAGTTTTATGGAATATGTTTAAAAATTTTATGGTTCATGTCATAAAAAGAAAGAGTTAATAATTTGCCACTATGCTGAATTCTTTCATATGGCAGACGAAAGATGACATAAAAGATAATATTAAAATTAGTGATTTCTGTTTTAGGTCAAGAGATTTTCATATTTGAAGAAATGTGTTGCTATGTGGTTTTTTTAATGTGGCCTTTTATTACTGGACCCATTGCCTGTCTTTTAGATGAACGTGTTCATATTTCTTTAGAGTACTAGGGAAAGAACTCTTATTTGACCTTGGAAAGGAATAAAGGAAAACATTCTTTTGGGGCTGTACTTGTTTACTGTACTTTCCGCTGATCTATGGTGGCCATAGCAGGATTTTGCTTCAGAGGCGATTGGTTTTTCCCAAAATGGTCCTAAGGCTTTGAAGACATTTACATCAGGCAAATAAAAATATTTCCCTACAGGAATTCCCTCTCTCTGTTCCTCTCCTATAATCCAGAGCCCTCCTCAATTTCACAATCAAACCAAACCATCTTATTTCTTCAGGAAACCTCATCTGATTTAATTCAGATACTCTTGCCCTTATAAACATTGTCTCAAGAAATTCATTTTGCAAGAGTTGAAACCTTGTTGATGGTTGTACCTTCTCTCGAGGATATTGCTTCTATTTCCCCAATTAAGTGGATGTTTATTTAGAATGGAGACGGTCTCCCCAAAATTGGGGTCTAGAAGAATTGGGCATACTCAAAGGGAATACTCAATGAATATTGACTGGCGGAACTCAAAGCCAATGTATTCTCTGCTTTCACCCTTCCTCTTATATCTTACACATGTACCCCAAAGATTTTTCAAAGTAAAGCATCCACTGTGTACTCACTGAGAGAGTGAGAGAGGGATTGGAGAGAGAGAGAGAGAGAGAGAGAGAAAGAGAGAAGGAGAGAAATTGATTTTTATCTTTCCTTAGACCCAGCTAACTGCCCTCTGGGTGTACTAGACCAGCTTCACTTTGATATGAGAACGACAACTGTTCATAATTTTCATAGGTGATGTAGTAGGTCTACAGAGAGAAGGGAGGAGGGTGATCAGTTCACCCATAAGTCATTTATTTGGAAGCCATTACAGGCCAGGTAGCCCTGGAATCGCAAATGTTCAGTAAAATATAAGGGAGAAGGGAGAAGAAAGTGGATTTTCTTCAAGTGCCCTCAGCATGGATGGATTTAATACACTTCTTTAATAGTACAGCCTCCCAAATCTACAGTCTGTTTTCCAAATTTGGCTGCCTTTTATAATCCCTTATTTTTCATGATTCCTTCACCTAAAGGCCTTTGCAAAGCTTGTCTGAAATGCTCTGCACTTTCCTCTTTATTTAATCTGACTAATTTCAGTTCATACAATTAATAATTTATTGTGTGCCAGACACAGTTTTGGACTCTAAAGACAATGTGACTAATGAGATAGCGTAGTCTGCTTTGGGGCTTTAATCATAGTAAGCAGAATTAGATAATAAATACATTATATATGACTGTTTCTCTTTTAACTACTGTATCTTCTCAAATTAGCTTGGGACTCATTTCCTTTAGGAGGTCTTTCTTGAACATTGTTCCCAAATGCTAAATGTCAAATTCTTTCATTAAAAGTTCATAGCTGTGATTATTTGATTAAAATCTGTATTCTCCACTGCAAGAGAACAAAGATTATGCCCTTCTGCCCCGTGACATTCCCAGCATCTAGCACAGTACCCGGCACATAGTAAGCACTCAATAAAATTTTTTGAATGAATGAATACATGTGCGAAAAGGTGCCCAAAGAGGGTAGATAAAGGCATCTTATAGAGTTTTCAGCCTCTTAAAAAAAAAAACAAAAACAGAGAGATAACTTGTGTAAGACACTTTCTTCAAATGCCTTAATCAGCTGAAAGGTTAGCTGGCATTAGTAGAAAAATAGCTGGGAAGTGGTCAGTGTAGGTGACTGTTGGGAATTACTGGTAGGTAAACAGTGCATCAAAGAAGAGGAAAGGATAGCTGATGGGGAAGGTGGAGCTTTCCAGAGAAAGTCATCTTTCCGTTTGCCAAGAGCTGGCCAGATCATTATCAGTTCTCTCATGATCTTGGGAAGATCCCTTCTTTAAAATTACTAGAGCCACCTTGAAAATGATTTTCAAACCATAGACTTAGTCCACAAAATTGATCTTGACTCTTTTTCACCATAACATAATTTAACTCCATCCTTATCTCCTGTTGCCTTGAAAAGTCTATACTGTTTTCTGACTAGTCTACCTTAAATGTATCAAACTTATATTCTATTCAGAATTTGGACTCAATTCTCTACCTTACTTGGTGTACAGACAAAGCCAATGTGGGCTTAGAGTAACAACATTTGTGCTTCTGCTGCCAAGATCTGTTGAGAAAAAACTGGTGGTTAGGAATGGAATGGTATACATATTAAGTGAACTGATTTCCTTTGCTGGAGATGTTTCTCAATGCTGCATAGAGTACAATATTTTTGCAGATAATTATCACACTTACACTTTGCTTTTAAAAAATAATACTGCAGACTTTAATTACAAAACAAATAATTAACCCTATGTAGAAGAATTCTCTCAAGGATAACTGTAGTGATCTTTTTTGATATCTACAATGCCAGACAATTGAGTTTGCCCTAGTAGTTACTTAGTCCAATTGCTGGGACATTGACTAGAGAGAGACTTAATAGCGAGGTAAATTAAAGTACGTCAGATTTATTATATTGGACAAATAACTGACCTACATTCCAAGTCCCAAGAATGAAATTTGTACTCCAGTTTTAGGTGAGCAAACCTCAAATTAACACAGAGAAGAGCAACAATTTTGTTACATAAGTAAATAAAAACAGATTTTCTCACCTGGATTTTCAGCAAGGTTTTGTTTCTGCCACTAAATTATTTCTATAATAGAGACTTAAGCCTTCAATGAAAGGTCCGGGAAAAAAAAAACTAATTTTTGATTTGCTTTTGACTGGCACTAAAAAGTTTTTGAATTTTTTTTTTCTGTAGTTTGAATTTACTTCATAAAATGTGTTAGTCTGCTCTCCTCTGCCAGGGAACTTGTGGCAAAATGGAACCAAACAGGCTCTATGGAGATACGCTCCAAGTATTGGTTCACAGGTATGCGCAGGTACTCAGCCTTGCTGTATGAGAGTGTTCAAATCACTAGTTGAGGGAATTTTAATCTCCAAGATCGACCTCTTTCAGAAACAAAGGGGGAGGAGTGATGAAAGAAAAAGTACACACCTGCAACCTATTTCTTTTTGAAGCAAAACCTTTGAGCTGATGGAAGATGAGATAGAGAAAGAAAACAGGCCAGTTGCCAAGAGAGGTTTGTTTACAATACAGACAAGTTCCTTCAGAAGTTGATAGGGAGCTGTTGTCATGGAAATGAAGAGAAATATTGCTGCAGGGTTTCACAGAACAAATTCCTACTACAAATGTACCTGATTTAAAGATGATGGAGATGAGAAGGGGGACAAAGAACTTCCTGAAGTTTCAAGTAAGAATTCTCTCCATGTCTTTTCAGTGCATGCTTTAAGTCAATGAATTCCTTGCCATGTGGCATGCAAAAATAGGTAATCATAAATATTGCTGTTTTTCAACAGCAATTGAGTTGAATTCCTAGCTGGAATAAGAGAAGAATTAGATAGTTTTCAAGTAAGGAGTAAAGAGTACATGGTGTACTTCAATTTTGGAACATTACTACTTATAAGACTTTCTGAAAAGTAAATTATTATTATTAAAATAAATGACAATTAAAAAGACATTTTAGTGCTGACTGCAGTAGCACAGATAACATGTCTAGCAGCACACTGTCCTACAGTGGAAGAATATCAGTCTTTTACAAATTAAATAGAACTTACCCCCTTCCCCTTGAAAATAAAAACAAAAACAAACCCCTCAACTTTATAATTTGCTGCCTCACAATCCAATCTTGAATTTAATCACTACGATTTACTTAGTTTTGTTTTGTTTTTTTTTAGAGGAGGGAAAACTTTCATAAATTATTATTCTGAAATGTGATCTGTTTGTGGACAAAATTTAGGAAGTGCCTTAAGCTATTTTCTTGCTTTTATTCCTTCCCACTCAGTTCCAGCAGAGGATGACGTCATATTTTTTTTCCTTTTCCGTTTTCCACCTCCTCCCTTTTTATTCCTCTAAATTTCTTGTTAGTCTTTAATTGAACAAAGCAACACTTGTGTTTTTGTGTGACTTCAAAATCTATTTCAACCCATTTCTTCAGTTGCCTGCAAGTTGTTTTCATTGACGGCAGGTAATTAGCAACTTTACACAGATTGAAGAAAAACAATCTTTGCTGCCTATTGCTCATTTACATTTAAGTTTAGATGCTGATGATCAAAACTCATTAAACAAAACATCATTGTTTATTAGATATTGCAGTGCAGGGTTACAGAAAGAACATATACTATGTTAGGAAACCTTATTTCTCTTTTTGGCCCTGACATTTACCAGCTGGATTACTTTTATAAATTGCCTAACTTACTGTAACTTCATTTTTCTTAACTTCACCAATTACATATGGGAGTGGCTTTTGTCTTGTAATTTTATTATACTTGAAGAATCCTATACAATACGTATAATAGGATACCTCTATGAATTTGGCTCATAATCTTCTAGAAACTACTATAAAATCATTGCTACCTTTTCCCCTTTCCCATTGTTTTTCCTTCTATCATCTCTCACACTCACACATGCACCTTTGCAGTCTCTTCCACTCATGTCTCTCTTTATAATCTGTCAGTGATGTTGGGACAATATCATGCCATCTGGTAGGATTTCTGGCAGACTCTCCAGCTTACTCTTGCTGTAATTCCATTCATACCTACTCAGGGGGAGCATGCTCAAGGTCTGCATGTTCAGAATTACCTGTAAAGGCCCACCTGGACTGCATGCCATCAGTAGTCATCAAGGCAACTAGGAGATGTGAAGACTTACGCAAAGGAACCAAAGCAGATCACAAGATGGTTGCTTAGAGAGGGTTCAGTGTTTGAGCTCTGACCTCAAACCATGAATATTTAAATACCGACTGCATCTCTAAAAGCTGTCTGACTTTGCACCTGCTACTTAAACTCTGGGCTTTTGCTTCCTACCTGAAACACTGAGACATTAATGTTACTCATCTAACACAGTTGTTTAAATGACATAATAAAGTAAAATGTTTACAGTGGTACTTGGCATGGAGCAAGCACTCCACCAGAGTTAGCTTTAGGACTGGGGAAGACAAAGGTTAGCAGGGATTTGGGGACGTGTTTTCTGAAAATTTCAAACTCCTGTTATTTCCCGCATTGCTAGATCTTTTCCTACTTTTTAATTATCTTTTTGTGTCTTTTTTGTTGTTGTTGGTTCTTTTCCTCACTTCTTATAATAAGCAAGAGGATATATATCCTTCAGGATATATATCTTATACTCTACACAAACCAATGAAAGGAAAGACCCCATCCCCCTTCCCCTTCTTATATTATCATAGGCTTCTGAAGGGAAAGGAAGGTAATTAACTCATCTTACTTTACTGAGGTATATTGCCCACTTAAAGGTAATTAGTAGTTCTGTGGTTCAGGAAAACAGGATATTGATTTTTTTCTTTGATCCAATGGAGTAGTTGATAAGTTTATGTTTTATTCTGCATTTTAAGATTGCAGGAACTTGGAAGTAGGAACCTTGCTTCACAAGGAACTCCAGCCTTGTTTTGTGCCTAATTTGGTCCTATGGGGAACTCAGGACATATTCATTTAGTAGTTTTTGTTGTTTTAAAATTAAAGATTCTAAAATATCCTCCAAGTGAGGTTGATGATTTTCAAAAGCAGGAGCAAGAGGGAAGGTAGAGGATGAGGAAATGCTTCTAAGCCCCTTCTCTTCTGAATTTTCTCTCTTTCCCTCCCATTACTGGGTTCCAAGAGAGCAGGGATGAGCTTCAGTTATTGCTGTTACTCTCAATTAATGGTGTTTGTGACACACTGAATTTCTGAAGAGAAATTTCAAGAAGGCCTGTGGTCTCTTTATTTAAGGGGAAATAAGTATCCCATATTTTTGGAAGAGTAACATTTTAGCTTCTTAGCACAGTCTTCAATAGGGTATTGAGAGGGCGTTGGATCAGGTACTTCATTCTGCCTTAATTGCTTCATCTGCAAACTAGTGATAGTAGCACTATCTAGTGCATGCTCAAGATTCATCCATGTTGTCACACATATCATGACTTAATTACTTTTTATAGCTCAGTACTATTTCATTTGTATGCTGTGTGTTCTAGTTTGCTAGCTGCCGGAATGCAATGTACCAGAAACAAAATGGTTTTTAAAATGGGGAATTTAATAAATTGTTAGTTTACAGTTATAAGGACAAGATAATGTTCCAGTTAAAGCAAGTATATAGAAATGTCCAATCAAAGGTGTCCATAGAAAGATACCTTGGTTCAAGAAGTTCAGGGTTTCTCTCTCAAGTGGAAGGGCACATGGCAAACACAGACAGAGTTTCTCTTTCATCTGGAAGGGCACATGGCAACACGGAGTCATCTGTTAGCTTCCTCTCCTGGCTTCCTGTTTTGTGAAGCTCCCCGGGAGGCATTTTCTTTCTTTATCTCCAAAAGTCGCTGGCTGGTGAACTCTGCTTCTCGTGGCTATATCGTTCTGCTCTGCTCTCTCTGAATTATTCACTTTCTCCAAAATGTTTCCTCTTTTATAGGATTCCAATAAACTAATCAAGACCTACCCAAATGGGTGGAGACACATCTTTACCTAATTCAGCTTAACAACCACTCTTGATTGAGTCACATCTCCACGGAGAAGATCTAATTACAGTTTCAAATTTACAGTACTGAATAGGGATTAGAAGAAATGGCTGCCTTTACAAAATGGGATTAGGATTAAAACACGGCTTTTCTAGGGTATATACATCCTTTCAAACCAGCACACTGTGCTAGTTTGAAAATGTGTACCCCAGCAAAGCCATGTCCTTTAATCCTGACGCAATTCCATACTCTGGAAATGCTCTTGATTAAATTATCTCCATGAAGGTGTGGCAAACCCAATTGTGGATAAGGCCTTTTGGTTAGATGGAGATGTGATTCTGCCCATTGGAAGTGGGTCTGGATTAATTCAACAGAATCCTTTAAAAGGGGAAACACTTTGAAGAAAACACAGATACAGATGCTTAGAGAACAGTTGTTTCAGAGCTGACAGGGACGTGAATGTTTAGAGATGCTTGGAGTACTGACAGAGAGCAGATGCCTAGACAGGGGCAGAGAGCCCAGCGTATGTCATCTTGTGCTTTTCCATGAGATGCTAAGCAAGCCAGAACCTGGAGAGAGCCAAGGGAAGCCAAGAGATGAAATCCAGTTCTGTGAGGAACCCCCACAGAAACAGGCTGAAAGCAATGGACTCCAGAGCAAGGGATTTGCAGAAGCCCGCCATGTGCCTTCCCAGCTGACAGGGGTGTTCCGGAAGGCATCAGCCTTTCTTGAGTGAAGGCAACTGTTTGTTGGTGCCTTAATTTGACTATTTTCTCAGCTTTAGAACTGTAATAAGTTCCCTTTATAAAAGCCATTCCATTTCTGGTATATTGCATTCTGGCAGCTTTAACAAACTTATATAAATGTATATACCATATTTCGTTTATCCATGCATCAGTTAATGGACAGCTCAGGCTCCTTCCATCTTTTGGCAATTGTGAATAATGCTGCTATGAACATTACTGTGCAAATATTTGTTTGAGTCCCTTTCAATTCTTTTGGGTATATACCTAGTAGTGGGATTGCTATGTCATATGGTAGTTCTATACTTGCTTTCGGAGGAACCACCAGACTGTCTTCCACAGTGACTGCACCATTTGATGCTGCCACCAGCAATGAATGGTTCTTATTTCTCTGCATCCTCTCAAAAGCTTGTGATTTGCCATTCTTTAAAAAAAAATGATAGCTATTCTAATGTGTATGAAATGGCATCTTATTGTAATTTCGTTTTGCATTTCTCTGATGGATAATGATGTTGAGCAGCTTTTCATGTGTTTTCTGGACATTTCTATATCTTCTTTGGAGAGATGTCTGTTTAAGTCTTTTGCCCATTTTTAAATTGAGTTATCTTTTTGTTGTTAAGTTGAAAGATTTCTTTATATATTCTGGAAAGTAATCCTTTATTGGATATCTCGTTTCCAAATATTTTCTTCCATTGTGTTGGTTGACATTTTACTTTCATGGTAAAGTCCTTTGAAGCACAAAAGGTTTTAATTTTGATGAGGTCCCATTTGTCTATTTTTTTTTTCTTTTGATGTTTGCGCATTAAGAGTAAAGTCTAAGAAACCATAGCCTAACAGAAGGTCCTGAAGATACTTCCCTATGTGCTCTCTAGGAGTTTGATAGCTCCAGCTCTTATTTTAAGGTAGTCGTTCCATTTTGAGTTGATTTTTGTAGGTGATATTAAGTAAAGGTCCTCCTTCTTTTTTTTTTGTTTTTTGGTAAATGAAGTTCCAGTTTTTCCAGCACATTAATTGATTTTCTTATGTTGAACCAACCTTCCATACCAGGGATAAAGTCCCACTTGATCATGGTGTTTAACTTTTTTAGCTAGTGTTTTGATGAGGACCTTGGCATCTATATTCATAAAATATATTAATCTCTAGTTTTTCTTTCTTCTAGTACCTTTATCCAGCTTTGGTGTGAGGGTGATGTGGCATAGCAGAATGAGTTAGGGAATGTTCCCTGCTCTTCAAATTTTAGGGATAGTTGGAGCAGGGTTCGAATTAAGTCTTCTGAGAATGTTTGGTAGAATTCCCCCTGTAAAACCATCTGCTCCTGGGTTTTTCTTTGTTAGGATATTTTTGATTACTGAGTCAGCCTCTTTACTAGTAACTGGTTTGTTGAGATCTTTTACTTGATTTGAGTCAATGTAGCTCATGTGTTCCGAAGAATTTTTCCATTTCATCTTGGTTATCTAATTTATTGGTATAGAGTTATTCATAGTATCCTCTTTTAGTCCTTTTAATTTTAACAGTATCAGTAGTATTGTACCTCTTTTCATTTCTAATTTTTGTTACTTGTATCCTCTCTTTTTCTTTGTCAGTCTAGCCAAAGAGGCTTGCCAATTTTATTGATCTTTTCAAAGAACCAACTTTTCTTTTTTTTTTTTTTTTTTGCATGGGCAGGCAGTATGAACTGAACCCTGGTCTCCAGTATGGCAGGCAAGAACTCTGCCCCGTTGAACCACTGTGGCCCACCCTCAAAGAAACAACTTTTGGTTTTGTTGATTCTATTTTTGTTTGTTTGTTTTCTATTTTATCTCCACTTTGATCCCTTTTTCCCTTCTGCTCACTTTGGGTTTAATTTACTCTCTTTTTCTAGTTCTAGCAGTTTTGTAGGTCTCTGAAGTCTTTCTTCTTTTTTTAATGTAAGTGTTTAGAGCTATAAATTTCCTTCTTAGCACTGCCTTCACTGCATTGCATAAGTTTGGGTATGCTGTATTTTCATTTACATTCACCTCAAGATATTTCCTAATTTTGCTTCTGATTTCCTCTTGACTAGTTAAGATTATGTTGTTTGATTTCAACATATTTGTGAATTTTTCATTTCTCCTTTTAGTATTCATTTCTAGCATTATTCCATTGTGGTAAGAAAAGATGAATTGTATGATTTCAATATTTTTTAATTTATTGAGACTTGTTTTGTAACCCTATAGGTGGTCTATCCTTGAGAAGGATCCATGTGCACTTGAGAAGAAAGTTCATTCTCTTTTTGTTGGGTGCAGTAGTTGTATATATATTTATTTTAGTTCTAGTTGATTTAGTTTGTCCTTCACTAATAGATACTTCCTATTGATTTTCTAACTAGATGTTCTATCATTGAAAGTAACAAAGTCTCCAACTACTAATGTAGAACCATCAGTTTCTCCCTTCAAATCTGTTAGTATTTGCTGCAGATATTTTGGAGCTCTGCTGTTAGGTGCATATATATTTCTAATTGTTACAACTTCCTGTTGAATTGTCTCCTTTATCTGTATATGATGTATATAATGGCCATCTTTGCCTTTGCAACTGCTTTTGACTTAATTTCTATTTTATACAATATTAATATAGCTACAACCAGCTCTCTTTTGGCTCTACTTGCATGATGTATATTTTCTCCATCTTTTCATATTCAACCCATTTGTATCTTTGACTTTAAGGTAAGTCTCTTGCAGACAGTATATAGTTGGGTCATGCTTTTTTTTGTTTGTTTCTTTGTTTGTTTTTAGGCACATGGTCCAGGAATAGAACCTGGGTCTCCCATATGGAAAGAGAGCATTCTACTACTGAACCAACCGTGCACCCGAGTCATGTTTTTATACATTCTGCCAATCTCTGCTTTTTGACTGGAGAGTTTAATCCATTTACATTTAAAGTCACTACTAATAGTACGAGACTTCTTTTTGCCATTTTTATATTTAGCCTTTGCAAATCTTATATTTTTTATCCTTCAGTTCTATTAAAGCACACTTTTGTAATTATTTGCTTTTTATGTATTATACTGTAGAGTGCTTTCTCACTTCTATCTGATTATATTTTTCATCTGTTTTCCTTGTGGTTAGCATGGGATTAAAATTTAACATCTTAGGGCAGGCCACGGTGGCTCAGCAGACAAGAATACTTGTCTGCCATGCCAGAGGACCTGGGTTCGATTCCCGGTGCCTGCCCATGTTTAAAAAAAAGAAAAATTAACATCCTAAATACATAACAATCATATTTCATTTGATACCAACTTAACTTCAATAGCATATACGTATACTTTTCCTATACCACTCTATCCCCCAACATGTTTTTGTACTTGTTACCACTTGTATCTTCGTATATTGTGTGTCCAAAAACATAGATTTATCACTGCATTTTATGCATTTGCATTTTATCACCTGTAGGAAGAAGTGGAGTTACAAAACAAACGATACAATACAATAATACTGGTACTTAAAATTACCCAAATAGTTAAATACCCAAATAAAGACCTTTACAGGTCTTTATTTCTTTATGCTGCTTTGAACCACTGTCTAGTGTCCTCTCCTTTAAGTCTAAAGAAATTGCTTTGGTATCGCTTGTAGGGTAAGTCTAGCGGTGTTAAACTCCCTCTGCTTTTGATCATCTGAGAATGCCTTAATCTCTCTTCTTTTTTTTTTTATTTTGGCATGAACAGGCTCCAGGAATTGAACCTGGATCTCTGGCATTGCAGGTGAGAATTCTGCCACTGAGCCACCATTGCACCACCTTATTCATATCTGAAGGAGAATCTTGCCAGATATAAGATTCTTGGCTAACAGCAGTTTTTCCTTCAGCATTTAAATATGTCAACACACTGCCTTCTTGCCTCCATGGCTTCTGCTGAGAAATTGGCACTCCATCCCATTGGGACTCACTTTGTCCAGAAAACATTACTTTTCTCTTGCAGCTTTCAGAGCTATCTCCTTGTTCTTTGCATTTGACAGTGTAATCAATATATGATGGGTTGTTTATCCATTTGATATTCTCTGAGCTTCTTGGATGTACATATTCATATCTTTTCCTAAGTTTGGGGAGTTCTCTCTTATTATTTCTTTGAATATCCTTTTCTCTTTTTTTTCTCCTTCTGGGACTCCCATAATGTGTATGTTCTACAGCTGTCTTAGGCTATTGTCACTTTTAATATTTCTTCTTTCTTTCTGCTTTTCAGTCTGACTCATTTCAAATGTCTTGTCTTCAAGTTCACCAATTCTTTCTTCTGCAAGCTCTAATCTACTCTTAAAACCCTCCTCAGCATTTTTCATTTCGGTTATTAAGGTTTTCAACTTCAGTACTTCTATTTGGTTCCTTTTTAAATTTCTATCTCTTTACTGAGTTTCTCAAGTTGTTCATTCATTGTTTTCTTGATATCCTTTAGTTCATTCTCTGTACTTCATCTCCCTGAACATTTTTAAGATCATTTTTTAAAAGCTTTTGTTCTGTATATCCACATTCTCATCTTCTTTGTTGGTGTTTTCTGTCCCTTGAGAGGACTTTCCTAAATCATCCTTTCTCAGCCAAATAGGGTGAGGCACCCAAGATGGGGGCACAGACTGGCTCCAGAGTGTCCTGGGAAGGGAATCAGTAACAGTACCGAAATCTTCTTTGATGGCTCCCTAACTGAGCTTTCCTGGCCTCTCCAGCAAATGTAGCTCTTCAGCTAACTGTCCCCTGCATTGTGAGCAAGTGCTGTGTCTTTAAGATCTCTAATGCCTTCCCCCTGTCAGGGAAGATTGAAACAATAACTGCCCTTAGTTCTGGTGACACACACCACTTCTGCCCACCCTCCATGGTCCAGCACGCATCATATAGAAGCACCTAATGGTAAGGGAGGCTGGGAAATGAGGCCAGCTATGTGCTCAGAAACACAAAGGATATGTTTTATTGAACAATTTGGTTTCTCCTAAAGTAAAGAGGGTGATTTAACCAATTTTTTAAATGATGAAATATTTCTCATACACTATATGCATATATGTGAAGTTACAAAGAATAGTAACAAGAAAATCTGTTTAAAATATAATATATTGTCAATGCAATGAAGTCTCCTATATGCCTCTCCCTGATTTTATCTCCTGTTTTGGTTTGGAGTAACCACTATTTTATTTTTGTGCTTTTGGCTACCATTTTATAACAGATATATTTATATCTAGTGTTTTTGATCTAGAGATTATGTTTTCTTTTTTTTATTCTTCTATATACTGTATGATGGGTCACATTTCATTCTTTTTTCATGTGAGTATCCCGTTATTGTAGCACCATTTGTTGAATTTTGTTTGTCTGTTTTTCTGTTTGTTTGTTTGCTGGTTTGTTTTGGGAAGTGCATGGGCTGGGAATCGAACCCCGGCCTCCCGCATGGCAGGTGACAGTTCTACCGCTGAACTACCCTTGCACCCCTAAAGCATGTGTTCTTTGGTGATTTATTTTTCTACTCATATTTACGTTTCTGAAATTCATCCATTTTGTTATGTGAGCTACACTTGATTCATTTCATGACTGTACAGTGTTCCATTTTATGGGTAAACTTAATTGGTTTATCCATTTTCCTGGTCACAGGCATTTGGATTGTTTTCAATTTTTTATTGTGGTGGTTGTTTTTCTTTTATTCATATATATGTGTAATTTACTCTGAAGTATGTATAAAATTCTATATTCTTTCCACTATACCAGAATACTTCTTTATTATGATTTTCTACAGTAGTATGGATTCTTGAAGGAAAACAGCAAACATTCAAATCTCCACTCACTCTGGTGAGCTTCGTGTGATTTTCTTGCTACTTAGTGCTGGCTTCATGGAGACCAAAACTTTCAACTCCAATGAGTCCATGTCCTGTTTTGGTTTTTAGAGAAAATTTATAAAATGTATCCATGAAGGAGTTGCTGTACTCCCAATAGCCATATTACTTTGGATAGTGTGGCTGGGTTATTTTGGAGGATTCCATGTTATATAATGACATGTCACTTTTCTGAACTAAAGTGTTCTATATGACCGAGCTATCTAGGTTAATTTTAGACATAAAAAAAAGAGTTTAAAAAAAAAAAAAAAGCAAGGAAAAGAAAGAGTCCCCAACACTTTGTTTCCTACCCACTGGCTAATTCAGTGAAGTTGCAACTTCCCAGTTTCCTTCTTCTGACTTAAGGTTTTCTTCCCTTTGAAAAGCAAAAACAGTCCTCCTGGAAGTATATAAGAGATTAGCTAATAAACAGTTCTAGAAGAGCAGAGATATTCTTAATTCTAAGATCAGAAAGAAGTTTGTCCAGGATTCTCAAAATGGGGATGATTTTATTAATAAAATAATGTCCTTAGTGACATCGTTATAGCAAATGCCGTGATGATATGGACAGGGCTGCTTTTTAATAGCGCCCATGCGCATGGGCAGATGGTATCATTCCGACATGGTGTTGAGCAGCAACGCTCCATCAGTGAGGTAAACCTGGTTAGATTCAGGTTAAAATAATTTTCCTATAGCCCAGAAGAAGGGCAATGTTGTTCACAGAGTGAAAAAATGATGAAAAATTAGATAGACAGTTTCCTTAATAAAAATCACAGAGGAAAAAACCTGCTCTCATAGCCCAAACCGATTAAGGTCAGGGATATGACTCATTCATCAGATACCTGATCTTGCAAGTAAACATAAATTTCTAGTTGCTCTCTCACATGGCAGAGGTTTACATATACCTAGAATTTGCCTATGTGGGGAAATTCTTCGAAATTGTGCAGATCCAAAAATTAAAAAACAAAGCAGAAACCTACTGATATTTTAAGCTAAATGTTTTAAAAATTGCATGGTTAAGACAACTTCTGAAATTTTATTTTAAAGCATGTTAGCTGAGGAATTTGTTTCCCAGATATAAAACTGTGTCATTGTAGCTGGGTTTTTCTTTGAAAGAAAATGAGGCAGAGTGAGTAGAGAATTTTTCCGTTCCCTTTGTGATTTTCTTCCTAGCTGTGAGTAGTTACTCAGTCCTTTGCTTTTAACTTAGGGTCTAGTTAGTTGTAGCTTGATAAAATCCTTGACATCCACCCAAAAAACAAAGCACTAGCTCATGGCAGTTAACAATTCAGACTTTTGAGACTATATTTTTGTTTTGGAATCCCAGCTCTGTTATTTTGCTTTCAGCATGTTCCTAAATCCATGTGAACTTCAGTTTTCTAATTTGTAAAGTAAGGGAGATCATACTAATCATTATTTTTAAGGGTTTTAGTAAGAATTAAATAAGTTAATATAGTTAAAAATATTAATAGGCCCAATTACATTATTATCTCCTTCCACAAATGTTGGTGAGCTCACCCTTAGCCAGGCATTATGCTAAGTGCTGGTGAGATAAAGATTAAATCACTGCCCTTTGGAAGAGCAGTTAATAATGTAGAAGGGGGACAGGAAATTTCCATGGCGTAAAAACACGTTCATATTTTAGCAGTTCCATTCTTGCATTTCTATTTATTTTCTTCATGTTAACTCCAATCCTCCGAAAATAATTTTAAAACACTGGTTCATACTTCACTATAAATATCCCTTCCATTAAAAATGTAGGAAGAAAAAAAAGTAAACCTAAAATAAATTTATCTTCGTCATGAGACTCTTCCCCTGCTTACAAGATTTCGCTTATGAGCTGAGAGGTGAGAGGCGGGTGACCTAGTAAAGACCAGACTGGATTGGAGTAAGATTGAGAAGGGCCAATCTGAGACCCAATCTCCTTGCCAAGTCCTGGAGCAGTTAAAAGAGCAAAACTCCTGCAACATCCTGCCTTCTCAATGAGGCACTTGGGAAGAAGCATGTTTTCTCCTTGGTTGAGAAGATCCTTATTTACCATTTGGGTGGGTTTAATATGTTAAATGTCATTGATCCACATGACCTGTAGCCTATTTGCACTCTTTGGAGCTCCTGCCTGCAAGCAGAGCAGGCATTCTGAGCCTCCCTGGGGAAGCTCTGGCCTCTTTACAGGGTGGACGTAGGGAATGCATATTCAGTGTGTCTGTGATTAATTCAGGGGAGAAGGACTGGGTAGCCCACTTTGGCCTCAAAAATTTGTTCTCTAATCTAACTTTATTGGTTCTGAACCCTAAACAAATCTCGTTTCTCTTTGCCCATTAGATCAAAATGTGGAAGGAAAAGGTACATAATGAATTGGTCCTTCACATTCCTAGCTAGTCTCTATCATCTAATTTACAAGCTATGTTATCTTGGGTAAGTGGTTTTACTCTCTAAACTGTGAGAATGACAGTGTATGTTTCTTACTGGTGCTGTAAGAAATTCCCACACAACAATGGATTAAAAGGCACAAATGTATTATCTTACAGTCCTGGAGGTCAGAAGTTTTACATGTATGTACTAGCTTCAAATCAAAGTGTCATTAGGTCTGCATTTCTTCTGGAGGCTCTTGGGTGAATCTGTTTCCTAGTCTTTTTTAGTTTTCAGAGGCCACCTACATTCTCTGGGCTGTAGCCCCTTCCTCCATCTTCAAAGTCAGGAGCATAGCAACTTCAAACCTCTCTCCTACTCTGGCACACCTGCCCCTTCCTCTCCTTCTCATGAGGACCCTGTGATTACATTGGGTCCATTTGGATGATCAAGAATAATTGCCCATTTCAAGATTCTTACCTTAGTCATATCTGTAAAGTCCCCTTTGCCATGTAAAATACTCATTAGCTCTTTGACATCTTTGGAGGGGGTGACGCATTATTTTGCTTCTCACAGGCAAGTTGACTGGATAATACCTAAATTGTTTTCTACCCTGACATGTTTCTTTGGTAAATTAGGTATGGAGATTTTACCCATTATTTTCAAACTCTTGCTTTCTCATCCAAATACTCCACCCACTTAATTCTTGCAGAAACCTATGATTCTGTATTTAAACCCAATATTAGAAACAAGTCCAGCTTCTAATATCTTCAAGTCCTTTCTCTTGTTTAAGTAAGTATTTAATCTGATACACTATTTGAAGTTCAAGTATTATTCTTTGTGGATGTTTGGTTTTATTGATCCTAATTATTCACAAGTGATGGAAAAATGAACTTAGTTTTCCTTTCTCTATACATTAAGGTACTTTAATCTAGTGGAATTTCAAGGGTTAAAAATTACATAGTGTGCACGGGTGGTTCTGTGGTAGAAGGCTTGCCTTCCATGAGGGAGACCCGAGTTCGATTCCCGGACCGTGCACCCAAGAAAAATATATACATATAAATTTTATTTGGCATAATCAACTGGGTTTAGGATCAGAAGTATGAGTCAGCCTGTACTCTTGTCATCTAGCTAAATACTTGCAAAACAGCACAGCAGATCTTTACTGCTTAAACTCATTTTTACTGTGCTTCTGGATTTTGCTTATTAACTAAGAGCTCATTTCCCCTTTACTAATCCTTATTGCATTATTTGAATCACTTAAAATCATCAAATGGAATTTAATAAACATCAATATGTATTTTTTTTGGATTGCTCTCACCAATGGAGAACCTCATTTTAAAAAAAACTTTATTCCTGATATTGTCTTTGTTGATATAGTTGTTATAATGCTCTTTAAATTGTGAATGAAATAATGGGATGGGATATGTCAGAAATGGTTACATTTTATCAGAAGTTTATTTAGGCATTTATGAAGAAGTTGGTTATTGCTTACTTATTTGAAAATTCTCTACCTCCCCTTTAAGTGTCTGCTTGATTCTTCTGAATAATAAGATAATGAAAAGGCCCATCCCTTAAAAGACTTGGAAAAATAGCAATTGAAGGGATGACTGAATTTCTTCATTTCTTTGACTGATACCTGACAAAGAACATATTTCTCTCTACTCTAAGGGTACAATTTTCAAATCTTTTCAGTAGAGCTTGCGTGTCACCATATTTCTGCAAAGTGCTGCTATTATTTTCGGGTACTTCTTTCAATTTCCACAAAATGGTGAACTGCCAAAGCATGAAGCTTGACACAGACTGGCTCTAGCAATGTGTGTATGAGTGTGGGATTCAACTTTAATATGTTAATTACTTGGTCTACCTTACTCTTAGTTCTTTTCCTTAAAATTTGTATGAAGGTAAAATCAAGGTGAAAATCTTATCATGGCCACCCATGCAAGAATATATTATAGAGAAGAAGGGCAGAATTTGCCCAACTGTTGATCCTCAATCAGGACAACCCCTTGGGTGTACTCAACCCAGAAAAATATTTATTGTTTAAGGGTCTGTGTCTATACAAAAACTATTATAAAATTCATATGCTCATGTAAGGTATAGTGCCTTATCAATGCCAATTATATTCTATAGTATTGTTTTTTGATATGGGTAATTGATACTCACCAAACGGTACCACATATCCCCCTGTCCATCCTACTGCCTACAAATTCTGGCTTCCAATGATTCCCTCAATGGGTTTCATTGATGATGACCACACATGCATGTCATATTCAGACTACACAAGAAAATATAAACAATAATTTTTTCTTTACTCATGTCAAATTTACTGTACAGAACTGTATAGCATAAATATAGAACAGATACATCCGGCAATCATGTCTTCTCTTAAAATTTTAGGACATAATCATCACATTCCCAGATGATGATCTCTTTATATGTTGTGCAACCCTCACTTCCATACATACCTACAGTCAGGAGAAAATGCAGTGGGTTTTGGAAAAGGCCATTCTTGCAAACAATGTCTGTTTCTCATCCATCATGGCTTAAGATCAACCTGGATTGCACATCGTCACCAGTCACCACATGGACAGGGGAAGAGTCTGTTGGCACTGAGGAGTAACACAGTCCTCAGAGGAAAAAGGTGCGACCCCCTGGGAGGACTTCCTGTCATGGGGCTTGGGGCTGCAGAGAGGCAGGAAGGCATGTGGGGTTGACCTTCCTGGGTGCCAAAGTGAGGTTATAGGAAGGCGGCACACTGGAAAGGGATGCCTGCATAACCACCATCCTCAAATGCTGTAGATTGAAGACTGTAGGGCAGTCAACACATTCACAAGGTCCACACATATCCCTCAAGTCCAAGGCTTGGCTTAAGCCTGAATTTGTCCTTTACTGAGCTGACTCTGTCTATGCTAATCAATACACCAGCAATACTACTCTGTATGATTGTGCAAACTCCCACAATGCCCTGAAAGAAATACTGCACCCCTAAATGAGAAGAATTTATTTGCTCTTCAGTTCACCCTCCTAGATACTTTTCTCAGCCACAGAGCTTCCGGACCACTGCAGAGGTACATGTCCTTGAGGTATTCCAGGCAGCTTGTGGTATATTGTACTTGGGACAAAGGGTGGGGGACAAGTTGAAGGGGTGTTTGGGTGGGCACTGAGGGTAGTTAGAGGGCTGAAGCTCAAAGGGGAGGAACTGGAAGCTGTCCTCCTTCCCTCCCATTGTAGGTTCTAGTCAAGGCTTGGGGTATTCCACCCAGATAGTTCTACTGATCTCTGCTGGTCCTAGGCTCAATATTTTCAAATAAGAAAATATTGAGGAAGCCACTTCCAAGAGCAGGGTACGTTGAAATGTGGCAGGGCTCTCTCTTCCTGGGATATAATGACCTTGGTGATAATAGGAGTGTGCTTGTGTGTGTTTGGGATGAGGGTGGGGAATTAGATTGATTATATGCGTATGCACTTCTTATATATTTTAGTACTAGCTGGTTATTGGCTTTCTCTTTCCATCTCCTACATATCATCTGTTCATCTAACAATTACTGATTGCCTCTCCTGTGCCTAGCAGGACTAACTTATCTCCATTAGGCACTAAAGGTCAACCATACTTTCAGGGGCTAAAAAATATTTTAATTTCTTTTACAATCTTAAGACAAAAATGAACTTTTAGGTCCAAGAAAATGGTTTAACATATAATATTAATGTAGTCATTTTTATACAAACACAGTCATAAAATATAATTTCAATTTTAATTTTTTAATAGAAGAAAGGGCCTACAAACGTGGAAGTGCTTAAAGCCTGGGGAGTCATAATCCACCTCTGGTCTCCAGGACTGTTCTAGGTGATGCAGTAGTGAGCAAAAAGCAGACTCAGCTTTCACAGTGCTGAAGTGTAGAAGAAGATGAAAAGAAAATAAGAACTTGCATTCCAATATAATAAATTCTTCCCACAGTGGTTAGCATGAGGAGCTATGGAAAGGTCAGTGGGGGAGGGTATTCACAAATCACTAAAGGGTTGGTGGTGACTGCCTTTGCATGTTGTGCAGCCAGTTCACCAGGGGTTTTGCCAATTATCCTTGTAATTGATGCAGATGATGATCCAAATACACTAGGGGAAACTATTAAAGTCTACTACTGATAGAGACTTAACTAGATACTGGTGCTTTGCTATAAAAGCATTCCATCTGAAAGCATTTTTGAAATAATTGTGAAATGTGTAATAAATATATGTAGGATTTGTCTTGCCTATGTGTCCATGATTACTTCCAGATTTTTCATACTATCCAAATCATTGGTAATACTCCCATACCATATGTATGCTGTGAAGATCACAATAGACATCTCCAAGTGATGCCTATTGAAACACCTCCAAGGGGTATGATCTCATTACCTCTCAGCCTAACCCACAAAGGACATCTTTGCATTTTAGTACATTCCCTTTGTAACTTCTTGCTGTTAAAAAAAAAATCTTCTAAACATTTGTTTTACTTTAGTTGGTAATGACATAAATACATAAGCCTAAATAGTTTGGGTTATATTTGATAATACCCAAGTTACCTCCAAAGTCTTACATTTTATTTAATGAAAGCGTGCATTCAGTGAAAAATATGTACTTTTTCAATAAGCAGACATTTACTGAACATCGACTACTGTGAGCCCACTGGAGTTACATAAATAAACACCACATATTCCTTATATTAAAAAGCTAGTAATTCGGTGGAGAAAATGGCCAAGAAAACCAGTGACTATGATACAGTGTAAAAGCAACTGCTGTAAGAGAGATTTTCGAGGGGCAATATGGTTGTACCTCAGATGGGCATTTTGGCCAGCCTTGAAGGGTTCAAAAAGTTTTCCTGGAGTGAGGTACGCTTGAGCTGGGTCATGCAAGGTTGACAGGATGTTAACCCTGTAAGGCAATTCAGAGCAGTGCACATCCAGGAATAAGGGTATCATGCTCGAAACAGCAATGGCATGGTACCTCAATAGAAATTGTAGTAGATTTATAGGGCAGGGAGCCCTAAAAGTGAATTTCAGCATCAAGGCCAGGGAGGACAAGATGTTGGGTTATGGAATAGAAGGTGAGGGGTAAATGGTGTAATACTTTCCTGGAGAATTAGAATCACAGAAAACTAGGCTCCAGTATGGCTATAAGAGGAATAAGAGACCCGTTTCTAGCTCTTTAGAAATTTTCAATTTAGTGGAAGAGGACAGAAAATATACAGAAAGAGGAAATAAAGTGAGAAATAAAAGGAAATAAAATAGATATAAAGTGATAGTTAAATTTTCCAGAAGAGCTGAATTCTGAAAAGAATCTCAATTCCTGATGTGCCTGCCCATTACACTAGACTTTCTTCCTCCTATTTTTGACAGGAGGACTAAAAAGTCAACTTCCGGGTTGGCCACGGTGGCTCAGCAGGTAAGAGTGCTTGCCTGCCATGCCCGAGGACCCAGGTTCGATTCCCGGTGCCTGCCCATGTAAACAACAACAACAACAAAAAAGTCAACTTCCAGGACATTTGAGGAAAGAAGCAAATACTATTCAAATATTTGTAATATGTAGCCATCATTTCCTAACCAGGTTCCCCAGAAAAATTCTAAGCCAGTGCTCTTTGTCTTCTTGTCTGTATTTCATGTAGCTCTCCTGAAAATCCAGGATTATAGATGGAGTTATCCAGAAAGGGTTTGTGGAAAGTCCTATTGTCTGGTGGTTATGATCCCTGTATACTGCATACTAAACCAATAAGTTTCTTGTGAGATAGGTATGAATGGAACCACAGTCAGTCTGGACTAAAAGGAACAGAAAAAGAAACAGATTGAAGGAAAAATTACTTCAAAGGCAGAACCATGGAAGCTAAGGACTGGAGCCAGAAAATCTTGGGCCAGTAGAGCAGATCCACCCATACATGTGGAAAGAGTGAGTTTGCCCTGGAGGCAAAGAGTGGACCTTCCTCCTTCATGTTCAGGAAAAGTTTTTCCACCTCAAGCTTCAGAAAGGGTAGAGCACATTCCCCAGTGAGTGGAGAAAGCCTGGATGCTACACCACTGTTCTGAAGGGGTTTAGTATGTTCGTCTGAGATGGCAGAGTCCAGTACCACCAAAGAGCTTGGAGAGGGTGGGGCCGACAACAAGATGGTCTCCTTAATGCTCCCCAATGTTGCAACCCTCACTCCAGTGTTTGGAGAGAGAGAGGTAACTGCATAAGCCCTTGGAAAGGGAGGGACTGCAGTTTTCTCAAGCTCCAAGCATGAAACATCATTTTATAAATGACTCTCTGACTTTGAAATCTAATGAAGGTGCCCTGTAGGTTTTCTGAAATGTTTGGGTGTGGTGACCCCTGTTTTCCTTTCAATTTCATCCTATGGAAATTGAAATGTTTATCCTATGACTGTCCTTCCTTTGTGTATTGACAGCATATAAGTTGAGTTCCACAGGTCCACAGTCAGAGCAGAATTTTGCCTTAGGATAAACTATGCTTGTAACTGACTTTGATGAGATTTTGTTTTGTTTTTGACTCTATATTATATTTGTATTGCTACTGAAATGGTTTAAGGCTATTGTAATACTGTAATGGAGTGACTGTATTTTGCATTTGCAAAGATGTCTTTTTTTGAGGTCCTGAGAGTGGAACAGTTTGAAAGTCTTATGTACCTCAGAAAAGCCATGCTCTTTTAGCCCGGTCTTGTGGGTGCAAACATATAGTGAGTGGGATCTTTCTGTTAGGTTGTTCCCATGGAGATGTGACCCACCTAAATATAGGAAGACCATTTGATTAGATTATTTCCATGGACGTATGATTATGCCCATTCAAGGTGGTTCCTAATTAGCTTATTGGAATCCATAAAAGAGTTGACACTGAATGCGGACATGAACACAGACATTTGGAGATGCTTGAAGAGCTGACATAGAAAGCCACTGAAATCAGAAGCTTAAAGCAATGCAACCCGGGAGGAAAGAACCAGGATATGACACCCACATGCCTTCATAGCTGACAGAGAAAACCCAGACATGATCAGCCTTTCTTGAGAGAAGGTATCCTCTTTGTGATGCCTTAATTTGGACATTTCCATGACCTTAGAACTGTGAACTTGTAACCTAATAAATTCCCTTTGTAAAAGCCAGTCTATTTCTGATATTGCATTCCAGCAGCATAAGCAAACTGAAACACCTGCTTTTGTTGAATGTCTTTTTTAAAAATAAAACTTGCTATGCCTTTTTCCTATTTTGATTTTTCCTCTATTCCTACTCTAAATATGGTTCCTTCAATATTTTACAATTATGAATACTCTGAGATTCTCTAACCTAGGTATCTTTGGGTAAAAAAGAATTTTTTCCCAACTGTCATCACTCTTTGCTAATATAATAGGGCTGCTTAAAATTTTTTTCAATTCAGTAATAAATGTCTTTCTATTTGTTTCTGTTCCTTATTTGTTCAAGGGAAGGGAATGTGACACCTGATCGTTGAGTATGGCCAATCCAGCTTGGGTTATCATTTCATTCTGCTTCAGCCCATATCAGCTAGGTGTGAGGATGCTAGTTCTTCCTCAGTTTTTCAAAAATGGAGCTTCTTTGTGTTCTCCTTTTCTAGTAAAGAATAAACAATTAATATAAACTTGTCAAGCAGAGACAGACTTTTTTCATGGCTTAGCAAAATGCACAGACTTCCTACTCAGAAACCATAAACTAGATACTCCTTCTTTTTATGGTAGGTAATTTAATATTTGCCACTGAATCATGAAAATGGCATAACTTGATAGTTCATGAAATGACAATAGCCTTACTTACTGTCTTAGTTTTCCAGGCTGCTTTGACAAATATCACACAATGGGTTGACTTAGACAGTAAGAAATTATTGGCTCACAGTTTTGAGGCTGGAAGAAGTCCAAAATCAAGATATCAGGAAGGCTTGCTTTTTCCTGGAGTCTGTAACATTCTGGTGCTGGGTGCTAGCAATCCTCCGGGGTTCTTGGCTCTGCTCTGCTGGGTTTTGTTGTCGTCCTGCATCTCCCTATGGTTTTTCCAAATCTACCTTCCTGTTTCTTTTCTTTGTAAGGGTTCCAGTTGTATGGGTTAACACACACTCTGGTTCAGATGGCCACACCTTACCTAAAAATAACATCTTTTGGAGGCCCTATTTACAATGGTCACAGTCACAAGAATGTGGATTAAAATTAAGAACATGTGGTTGTTGGGGTACATAATTAAATCTACCACAATGATCCAATAGTTTCAATCTGTTCCCAAAACAGAAATAGAAAGGGAGAAGAGAACAGAATTTTCTTACACTGATGAATTTCATTGGTCAGGAATTCAGATAGCAGAGATAGCTTGTTTTTGCTTCACCATATCTTAGGTCGCAGCCAGGAGGATGTGAATAACTCAGGGTGAATCAAACTTCTAGCAGCTAGAATCATCTGGAGGCTTCTTTACTCCCATGCCTGGCACCTGGTTTGATGATGAACATGAAGGTTGGGCTCAGATGGTTCTAGTCACTAGAACCCTTACACATGATCTATCCAGGTGGTTTGAGCTTACTCACAGCATGGGGGCCTTTTAGTATTGGCTTTTTGACATGAAAGTTTGGAGCTTACCAATGTAAGCTGCATGGCTATTTGTCACAAAGCCTCAAAATTATCAATATCACTTCTGCTATATACTATTTGTCAACACAGTCACAAGGCCACCCAGGTTCAAGGAGAGAACAAAAAACCTCATCTCTTGATGGTAGGAGTGTTAAAGAGTTCTGTCTATACTTTAAAACATCCAGCAAGAAATGGTTTTCTTCTAAAACAGCTATGAGCAAATATTGTGGATAAAACTCAGCTTGGTTATTCTTCAACTCCATGAGGTCTCTATTTTTGTGTGCATGTGGTTCTTCTAACTCTATGTATGGTGAAGACTTCGGTGACACAAGAGAAGAAGGTGAAGTACTAGATTTTGCTTACTGCTGACTATGGGTGTCATATTTGCCACCACTAAACTCATATCAACTGATCTACTCTGTAACTAATTCCTTCTCAAAACCATTTTGGAAATATTTCCTTCCATGGTAGTTGAGATTTTGGAGAATATTTTACTTGGTTGGTTCAGTTTCCTCAAGACTGTATCTCCAACTTGCTAAGTGAGTCTTACTGTGTTCCCTGAAAAAGGTCTCCCAGAGGTTTTCACAAAAATTGTGTCCCTGCTTGAGAATAGAGTAAATTAAGATACAAAGGATGGAAAAAGACTTAGTCTTCTACTTCCATGATAAATATAGATAAGGGGATTATGAATACCTAAATTGCCAAATGCTTTCTGAGAAGGTATAGAAACTTCCAAAGAAAAGGATATAGTCCCTGTCCTTAAGTGGATTTTACCCTCTTATGTAAGAGATAGCTAAGGAGATGCAACCATCACAGAAATAAAACTACTTAGGGCATTGTTTCAGTTTGGTAAGGCTGCCTGGATGCAATATACCAGAAGTGGACTGGCTTTGATAAAGGGGATTTATTAAGTTACAAGTTATAATTCTAAGGCCATGAAAATGTCCAGGTTAAGGCACCAACAAGAGGTTACCTTTAGTCAAGAAAACTGATGCCTTCCAGAACACCTCTGTCAGCTGAGAAGGCATGTGGCTGGCGTCTTCTGGTCCCTCACTTCTGGGCTCTATTGCTTTCAGCCTCTGTTTCCTGTGGGGATTCTTCACGTGGCTTCCCTGGGGGCTGGATTTCATCTCTTGGCTTCCCTTGCTCTCTCCAGGTTCTGGCTTGCTTAATGTCTCATGGGAAAGCACATGGTGATGGTCTGCTGGGCTCTGCATCTCCAAATTCTAGGTCTTTGTCAGCTCTGAGCCTTTTCTAAAATGGTTCCCTCTTAAAAGACTCCAGTCAGTGGATTAAGACCCACCTTGAATGAGCAGAGATACATCTCTACAAAAAATACCTAATTGAAAGATCCTACCTACACTTGGGTGGATCATATTTCCATGTACACAGCCTAATCAAAATGTCCCACCATAGAGTGATACAAATGTTTAAAAAAAATGATCATGATGATGAATACACAACTATGTGATGATATTTGGAGCCACTGCTGGTATACCATGTATGGAATGTTTGTATGTTAAAAATGTTTGTATGTTAAGTTTGTATGTTAAGTTTAAGATCTAAACAATAGATCTGCCTCCACAAGATTGGATTAGGAAAAAGAACATGGCTTTTCTGGGATACATAACAGTTTCAAACCTGCACAGGCATGTAAACATTTAAACTAGGTATAGCCTTTCTTAGCAGGTAGCTGAGCCAGAATTGCATGGATGATTGGAGCCAGGTGATGTTAATAAGGTACTCAGAGATTAAGGCAAATCCTAAGGGGAAGAACCAGATGCCATGGTGAAGAAACACAGAATGCACAGCAGAAAATGTATTAGGGTTCTCCAGAAAGAAAGAGCCAACAGGATATATATATAAATACTAAGAGTGTTATTATTAGCTCTTGCAACTATGGTGATCTTCGGGTCTGAATTCCATAGGGAAGGCCTCAAGTTGGGAACTGTGATGAAGGTGACAATAAATTCCCCCAGGAGAAGCCAGCTGGCTAAAGAAGAGGTCAAAATTTTTTCTGCTTGAATGAAATCCTCAGTTCTCCCTACATGGCCTCCAATAGATTGGATGAGTGGATGCCTTTCATGGGTGAAGGCAAGATCCTCTGTTGATTGTAGATGTAATCAGCCATAAATGCCATCAACTGAATTATAATTTACATTCATGAAATATCCTCACCGTATTACGAGGACAGTGCTTGCTTGTTTGATCAAACAACTGGATACTATAACATCGCCAAACTGACACATGAAATTAACCACCACAGAAGGAGATCCAGAGGTCTCTCTACATTCCAGAGATTGAAAAACTTTAAGTCCACTTGAAGACCCATGCTGTTTTAGCCAAATTGACGTTTGGGTCTAATTCTAACTGCTTGTAAATACTTCTACCCTCTCACCACTCCTCACGTCCTTCCAGCTACCAAGATTATGCATTTCATCAAAGCAAGATCTATGCTTCATCAGCCTTGGTGTCTTCTGCAGAGTTTGGAACAATGCTTTAATCCAGAATGTACCAGATACATTTTAGTGGAATTGGGTCATGTTTAATGGAGTTAGTTCTTTGAAGCTCATGACCATCCCTCACTTTCTTAGGGTTCTGTGCTTTCTGAGCATCTCAGGCTTGCCCCCTCTCTTGAATAGTCTTAATAGTTGAATAGTCATAAATCTGCTTTTTAATCTGAAGCTTTCCTATTTAAAAAATGCTATTCACTTAGAAGTCTGCACAGCTGCCTTTCTTTTTTACTTTAAAAATTTTTGTGTGTGTGTGATAAAACATATATACAAAGCAAAGAAAGAAAAAAGCAATAGTTTAGTTACAGGACAGATCCCAGAGTTTATCATGGGCTACCATACCATCATCTCAGATTTTTCATTCTAGCTGCTCCCGAATATAGGAGGATAGAAGGAATAAATATTTTTTTATCATCACAATCGACTTTCCTTCTTTTTTTTTTTTTAAATAGCATATATGCAAAAAAGCAAAAATTTCAAAGCACAACACGACAATTAGTTGCAGAACAAATTTCAGAGTTTGTTATGGGTTACAATCCCATAATTTTAGGTTTTTACTTCTAGCTGCTTTAAAATACTGGAGACTAAGACAAATATCAATTTAGTGATTCAAAAATCATATTCATTTGTTAAATCCTTCCTTCTCTGTATAACTCCACCATTACCTTTGATCTTTCTGTTCCTCTCTTTAGGGGTGTTTGGGCCATGGCAACTCTAACTTTTTCATGTTGGAAGGGGCTGTCACTAATATGGGGTAGGGAGATGGAACTAGCTGATGTTCTAGAGAGGCTGGACCCTCTAAGTTTCAGGACTTATCTGGTCCAGGAACCCATCTGGAGGTTGTAGGTTTCTGCACAGCTGCTCTTGTCAAGCAGTCATATTATGTTAGTTATACAATAAAGCATTATTAGATATACTAATGCTGTTGGATGAGACCAGAGCTTGTTAGAAAAAATAGAAAAGTTTCAATGGATGGTGTTTTCCCCCTAAAAGGAAGCATCTGAAATCAAAAGGCCCTATGCAGAGTTCATAACTCTTTCTTCCTCATTTCCTGTGGAAAGTTTTAGGTTTCAGGTCTTGCTCCTCCTGTTGGACATGCATGTTGTACATTTCTTATCCACGGGCCTCTGTTGTACTCATGAAGTTAAAGCTAATGAAAACTCACATGCCATAATGGATCACGGGCAGGTGTAGCCCACAGGAACTCCATTGATTGGCCAAGGCAGGTCTAAGGCTCTTTTTGTCAAGATGCTGCTGCTGCTACCAATTCCCTATTGGGTCCTGGGAAAAAAGCCCAGAAAGGGCGGGTTAGTTTGGGTCCTGACAGGGTTATCAGAAGAATCCCAACACTTAAGGCTGGAAATACTACACTCACAGTCCTCACGTCAAGACAAAAACAAAACAGAAAGCAATCCTGCTCTGGTAATCTTGTTTTGCTCAGGTCACCATCTTGTCTGGCTGGTTTTGTTGATGCCTGCATAACATGGCATAGATTCCAAAGGTGTAACCATCTCCAAAACCAGGGGGTGGTGGATTATATAACTAACCTTGAGTAGTGTCAGATTTATCAGACACTGATAACCGACAACTCACAATTACTTGTCTTTGCCAAAAACATCCAGAGAGACCTTGTTTTTCTTTATAAGCCAGGGCAAAACAGCTCGAAATTCTGCACATTCAAATCAGCACATAAGATTTATTGTTCATGTAAAATTTATAGTTCATTTAAAAATCCTGTCCTTAATAATCTGTTTCCCAGCTAGGCATTTACTGTTTGCCAAGGCTGGTGGATAGTATAGAAATCAGCATGTTTAATTAAAGATACTAGAATGACAGGAATGTTTCGGTGTAGGAAAGATCCAACATTGCTGAATTAGAATTCCAACTGCAAGTTATATAACCTCAGCACATACAGGTAAAAGAAGATAAATGACAAACATACAAACAACAAAGAGTAAAAATTACATTTCAATAAGTAATGGAGTCATTTATTTGAGGTGCAGAGAGACCAATTTAGCAATCAAACTGAGTATTACGTGTGTCTAATTCTATTACTCTGTCTGGGAAGGATCGGAATTTTAGTTTATATCTAAAAGGGAGCAGTTATTAAAACCTTTCCCATTCGTTAACCCAATCAGCCAACTTGTCTGCATTATGGCTTGAGATTAATGGAGACAAAGTTGAGGTGGAAAAGAAAGGAAAGTGTGGACACATAAAGGGGATTTGCACAAAGCTAGTTTTAAATGACCTCGAAGACCCTTCATTTTTACAGGTTTTGCATGAATTCAAAGGACTCTTGGAAGTCTAAACTATATCCAGGCTCCAGTGAAGATATAGAGTGACTTGGGGATCCTGCCTGAGCATGTCCCTTCAGTCTTTCTTCACACATGCTCTCCTCCTGGCAATGGACCAAAGACAGCCCCGCTTTTTGGGAAAATGCAGTTAGGTAATGCTTGAATTATAAACTCAAGGGGATTATTTTCACCTTGAATAAGGCCTTGTGCTATATTTATTATTATTAATGATTATTACATGTGTAGACAGCCTCATCTTTTTCTTATGAATACAATCACTTCTATCTTGTTAATAGATCAAACCAAAGAACTTCTCAACATAAACTAAGCATCATTATCCTCATTTCACAGAGGGATTCACTGAGGTTCTCTAAGAGGATAAATTAGAAAATGAGCAGTCCAATGCACTTTCCATTAAAAGGGCTTTTGTGACTCCCCCCCCAAAATGTGTCTTTTGGAATGCTAATTGTGCTAGACAGAATTAATGGTTCCCATGGATATGTCCTAATCCTCAAACCCTTTGAATATATTACCTTATATGGCAAAGGGTCATTACATTTGCAGGTGGGATTAAAGTTGTTAATCAGCTGACCCTAAAATAGGGAGATTATCCTGAATTTTGCAGGTGGGCGCAATGTAATCCTTAAGGGTCCTTAAAAGTAGAAGAGAGAGGCAGAAGAGAAGATCAGAGTCACATAATGTAATAAGGACTCAACCTGCTGTTGTTGGCTTTGAAGATGGAAGAAGGGGCCATGAGCCAAAGAATGTGGGTAGTTCTAGAAGATGGAAAAGTCAAGAAACAGATTCTCCTATAGGATCTCCAAAAAGGAATGGTGACACGTTGATTTTACACTAGTGAGATCTGTGATGTACTTCTATCCTATAGAACTGCTAGATAATGTATTTGTGTTGATTTAAGTCACCTAATTTGTGGTAATTTGTTAGAGAAGGAATAGAATACTAGCACACTAGTGCTGCAAAAGTTTTATCAACAAGGGGATTCTCAGACGGTGGTATGCTGTTAAATGTTTAAGTATTGACGCTCCAGGAAAAAAGTGAGAAAGCAGCTCTTTAGTGTTTGCCAGTTTCCATTTGCAAGTTCCAATTTCTGTGTAAGTGCTCCCACATGGTTGATTTCAAACTATGATGGTGACATCACTGAACTCAGAGGTGGAGAGTGATGTACACACTCTCATGAGCTGGTTCAAGGCAGCTCCAGCACACTACTGAAACACTTTTGGAAAACTGTACACTTAGCTCTTTTGGAATTTCATTAGGCACATTAATTTTATTAGAGGTAGCTCTGCAGTTAAAAAGTCTACTTAACTTTATTTAACCTACTATTTCTAAACTTATATAACAACATTTTTTTTTCTGCTAAGTAGTACATGTTGTGTAGAAACTTTGATAGTCAGTGACAAAACAGTGTCAACAGCTGAAGTCTACTGTCACCCAATTCAGGTTCTTTCCAGTCTGCCAAAATAGCCTACCTCATTATTTTTAAATGGATTTTAGTTTTTTCTTACTACCCATCTTACCATAATTGGGGGAATATAAGTCTAGGAGTAATAATGAGGGGGTAACAGCTAGGGAGAGGTATTTATATATGGTCCTCAACACTGGCTGCCCACTTCGCAGGGAGAGGCATATATAGTAGCAACACGCAGCTGATCATTGCATGACCTGTGCTGGCATCAGATCTACCGACAGAAGCTCCTGTGTTCAACCTCTACCTGTCCAAGTTGCCAGTGGAGGGGATCACTTAGTGTCAGAACCAAAGAATCCAGCTTTTGAGTGCCAGTTATCAGTGTTAATAGGACAAATGACATTTACCCCACGAATGCTACTCCCTGTAATACACTCTCATAGGCTTTTCAGAAGTTTTGGAGAATCTTTGGATAATGATTTAATTTTTCTCCTGAGCTCGTTAATTCTGTAAACTCTGCTTGTTAGTGGCTTAGGGTTGGTGGGTGGGGTGATTTAATCTTGCTAATTAACTGCTGTTCTGTACTTTCTGGTTTAGAAAATTTATTTGGATGACTCAGTCACTGTAGGGTAAAGGTACAGCTTCTCACATTTCCTAAGTCCTTCTCTGTTCTTCTATAAGATGGTGTCATATGCTTGCTGGTCAGGGTTAGGGGAGGAGGGGCTCATGCAATATTGCAGCAGCAGGAAAGTGGGGCTTATATGAATGCAGATCCTTGTTCTGAGAACTGTTCTGGAGCTCTGTGATGAATAAGTTAGTCTGTACTGGTCTGCTGGGACCCATTGACATGGAGCTGGCTCTGTGTGGACTTTAGAGAGATCACGCTGACATCCACACCTGACATCTGTGGGCCTCACCACTTGCCTCCAGCCTTGAGACTCCATGCTCTGCAGCTCTTGCTTCTGAACCATACTTCTGCCAGCCATCTCTACACTTCTGTGTGCACCCCTTGAAGTTTACAGGATCCAGGCAAGCCCCACACAGACAGCGGAAAGCTAGAACTGCTACTTCAAGCTATTTATCAACAAACATCTCTCCTGGTGCTGGTGGCACATTGTCTGTGACACAAGAATGTCTCCTACAGGCTTGTAGCCTCCCTCAAGTTATGCCAGAGAAAGCAGGTCACTAGCTCCAGGGGTCACAGATTTCCCAAGATATTAACGGGTGGGGATCGGATACTTACGACTCTGGTTCTGTCCCATCGCCTACCACTTTCTTGGTTGTTGTTATACTCCATCAGGTTTAAAGAGGTGTTGTCCCAGTCTACGTCCTATCTGACTGAAACCCTCCCTAGTCCCTGTCCCTTTCAATAAATTTCAAAACTTAGTCTTCATGGATGGCAAAGGTATGCTCTCTACAATATGATCTCTCAAAATCTCTGTAATCTGAGGTGGCCAGGCTTGGTAAACATTTACCAGCACAAGACTGTCTTAGAGCCCCCTTGGAATGAAGCATCTTAGATTAACATTTGAAGGAGCATACTTGGGGAGAATTGCAGAGCCTTATAGTGAAAGTGCATTGGTTATTTGCTTTTGTAGGACAAGGCATAGGACCAGCAAGTGACTGATTAAAACATGAACTCTGTTGACATCAGATCCACCGACTTAGGTGCTCTTGTGTTCTCCCATGACCTGTTCAAGTTGTCAACTGAGCGGGATCATCTTTTTTCAGAACCAAAGGGACCAGCTCTTGAGTGCCAAGTATGAAGGTAATAGTAAAAATGATATTTGTCCTGGGAATGCTACTCCCTATATTCCTATAATTCACTCTCATGGGCTTTTCAGAAGCTTGGGAGAATCTTATGCTAATGATTTAATTCTTTGTGGAAAAAATAGAGGAAAGACTTTCCTAGGGTGGAAGTACATTGGTTTAATATCCTGGCTATTCCCATTATATCTGCTGAAAGAATGGTACTAATGAGGTTTTAAAGGTCTCATCTCCCAGGCACTAGAGGACCACTTGAAAAATTAAGTGAATTCCATTGCCTTTTATGATTAGCATGCATGTATTGATTTAATTCACCCACAGGAGCTATAGTGTTGTGATCCTAATGGATATTAGTATTCATAATACGCTTTTAATAGGTTCAGGAGAAATATCTGATTTTCAGAAGAACAGCTTTTCTCCTTTCTGTTGTCCCTTAGTGTTTTGTATTTTGCTCTATTAGCACGTCACACAATATTGCACTTAGTTGTTTCCATAGCTTCTTTCTCCCAGTATCTCTTCTCTTGTATACTCCTAAAATTAAGGATTTAAGACCATAAGAGCAGGGACTTTGGCTATTATTTTGGTATTTATGACTGCATCTCTTTATGTACAAATCTCAAGTTCTTCTGGCACACAGAATCTTCTCCCTATATAAATGAATGAGGTGACTTGTTAAGTAATCTTTCAGCAAACAGACAGCAGAGAAAAAAATCCTGTTTTGCCATCACTGTTGGGGATCTGGGGTAGGTCTGATGACTTAGCAGTGAAACCAGCTCAAAAGAACTATATCACAGCTGATTGAAAAGCTCACTTTCGAAGATGGGACATTTTCATCAAATCTGACACTTGGAATGACACTATGAATATGAACTATTCAACCAATAGTGAATATTGAAGGAAGCTTTAGAGCAATATTTTTCTGACAAAGTAAGTGTAATTGGAATAAGTGGAAGGTAAATTGTTAAACATCTGTTCACAGATTATTAATATGTTAACTCCAAGATCTCACTAATTGGCATGATGTTTCTACTGTCATTATACAACAAGCATTCTGAGTCCTCCTTCCCCTAAAATAAATGATCCTCTTTGTCAACCCTCTGCCTGGCATGAGCAATGATATTCCAGCTCTAGCAGCCATATTGTAATCATGAAAATATGGGCATCCCTTAGTGATTGTGATATGTAAAGCTAGAAGGAGAGTTGCTGATAGCACAGGAACTACCATAGTAAGCCTCTACTGCCTTCTCTTAAGAGGTCAAGGGAAGATCTGAGTGATTAAAGTAAACCTTCTTTACTGGCCCAGAAGCCTCCATCAGCAGGAAATAAGAGAGAGCTTGATTATACGTATGAATACAACTCTACTGCAAGTCAGAATGTGCACACCAACAAGAGTTAAGTGGGCATCCCAGAATTCTGTGAGCATTAAATGAAATGCTTATTTCAAAAAAATAGCTTAGAAGAATATCTAGAACTTAAATGGCAAACTGTGTGTTTAAAATCATGATTTTGTTATTGTCATAGTTGATATTACTATAGAATATACTGCTATAGCTCCAGTCAATACTTGTTTTTTAAGAAATTTAAACTATTTTAAATTGGAAAATTAATACTCACTTATAGAAAAACTCAGAAAATACAAGTAGGTTAAAAATAATCAATATACTATCTGAAGATAATCACTGTTAGCAGTTTGACATGTATATATATTTGATTCAATTTTATTTGTACATATATATGCATAAATATATATATATTATATTTATGTTTTTCAAAAGATGGCTTCATCTTTTGATACCATCAAAACATTTACAGGTGTTTTTGTTTTTGATTAAAAACAATAGTATTGTTAGAATATTTTTAATATTTTAATTTTTCTATTCTAAATGATGTTATAATGACTCTAATATTTCTTTCAGTAAAACTGTGGTGCTAAAATAAAATTTTTTTTCCTCATCATAAAGAAAGCATTTGGTTTCATTCCTTATGATTTTCTTTCCTTTATATCCAACAGGTTTTTGTGCATTGAGAAGTTTCTTTTTAACATGAAAAAGAATGGATTTTATTGAACTCTGCAATTAATTAATGAATTATTCTCTGGGCCTGGCTTTATGTCTTAGGCTCAGCAGTGATTATTTCTGCAGAGATCCACATTCGTCCTTCAGAATATCTCAATTTTGTTGGAACATGCTAACCAACTCTGATGTCTGTTGTCTTGAATATAATGAAAACTAACTTTTTAAAAATATGGACAGAGCTCATGCTGAGTGCTTACAAGTGAAGAAATGTACCTAGACTGTGAACAAGCTGTTTGGAGGTGCAAGTGTCCTGGGCATTTAGAACAGTTTCTAGTCAATATATGAACTCTAAATGGCCTTTGGCCCATCTGTCTAGTGGCTTATATCAATGTAAGATTCCTCTAGTATGAAATTTTTGTACATCTCAGACTGAATTGATTTCCTGAAGCCAAAACTTAATATTTAAAACAAAAAAATATTCCTAGAACAATGTGACATCCTAAGAAAACAGGTGCCACTTATTTGTTTTCTGGTATTATGTAAGCCAAGCTGAAGAGGACCATTGTATTTTCTGTAGGAGGGGGTTTTATAAGAATTCTAGTAGGGAAAACAAAGCTGGATGGAAAGGAAAATTTTATAGGCACAGCAACCTAATATATTCTTCATCAGGACACTCTACATATGACAGATATTAATTTTATACATATTATTCTTATCTGTAAAATAAAGTGCCACATGACCTGTACCTGATACAAATATTTTGGTTTAGATTCAATTTCTATGTGAGTCCAAAGATAACAACTCTGCATTTATTTAAGCACATTTTCTTGTTAATCTGGCTATCAGAAATGTTTCTGTTTTATAATTTAAAATTTATATTTAGGGTTAATTAAGAGTGAACACATTTTAGTATTGTGATTTTGAAGGCAAGTTTGTATTCATTTTGATATTACAATAGGTAGTTTGCAGGGACATAACACGTAATTCAGTGTAATTGGAGGTCAAATATTGCATGGGAATGGATAATAAAGTGCAAAATGGCTAGTTGCCTAGGAATGTTTTAAAATTTTTTACAAAGAATATTTAGTGAATAATGCAAACTTCATAAAAATATTTCCCATGACTTATATGTCCTACCTTTAAGTATTTAATTACATTAGACTCTAAATTCTTGTGTGTGTGTGCATGCTGCAGTTCTAAACGTCTTTTGAGAAACAGAAGCTAATAAGGAGTTGGACCAAATTCTGGGGTGAATTATTCATGGAAAGTGACATCTGCAAAGCTTAGTGAAACATAGGGCAATTAAGTAAATGTTTCCTGTTCTTACAGACATTGAATTTTTTGTATGAGCCCAGACATTATTACGTTGCCTGATTCCAAATATTACTAGAGAGGGAAGAATGAAAATAGCATTTTACTTTTTATGTTTATAAAGTTAAATGATCTAATTTATTTGTTCATTTTAATTAAAGCACATTTTAATAATTCTATAAACTAAGATTCTGTTGGTTAATGCAAAAATAACCTCTATCTATGCTATCTTTATACATATATGTATTTATATACATGTATACCTATATATAAGCTATCTATAGGTTATCTTTGTTGTAGGAAGAAATTTATTGATATCCCTATGAAAACAATTCTAGGTGACCATGATTATGTTTGTTAAGTACTAAAGTGAGCTGGGTGGGCTCATTGGTGTCTAAAGTTCCTACCACCTTAAAATTCTACTCTAAGCTATTTCTCAATGAAGTTGAACATTTTTCAAGTCATTCAAAAGAAAGAATTTTCTAGTTTTCCTTCAACATTGCTGAAATAGTGTTTATATTATGTTAGGTTCCTTAATTTGCAAATGAGTTGTTGTCCCATCTGTAAGCTAAATGCACAAAATACAAGAGATTATTTGCTGCTAATTAAGCTATTTTATATTGTTGCCAGAATTAACCATATTACAGTTATGAGAAACTGAAATGTAGATTTTTTTTGCAGTATTTAGACAGTGTGGCAGAGATGACGCAAAGTGGTAGGGCAATTTCTAGAAAGTCTAAGTATACCTTTAAAGCATGCAGGCATCAGCATACTAGCAATTGGCAGTGGAGATGAGCCTGTGAACAGGAACAATTTCAAGTGTTCTAGTCCTGCAGTGTTCATAACTCACCTCTACGGTCTTCTGGAAGCAGTTTTGGCTTTTATCAACAAGGGCACCAGAAGGGTTTTAAGAGATTAGAAAGGTGAACAAGGTAGTGGCCAAAGACTAAAAAAAGGGATGGTTAGAAAGTAGGAATGAGCTAGAAGGTAGTTTTTGGGACTACATTGTGATTTATAAGGGAATTTTATTGATTTCTTTGGCAACTAGTTGTCAACCAGCAGCATAGTAGTAGACCCTGTATTTTGTGCTCTGGAAGCCCTGGTTGTGCTATCCTATATGTAACCACTAGTCATCTGTGACTACTTAAATTTCAAATTTTAATTAATTTACATCAACAAAATTAAAGTTCATTTCCTTAGTTGCACTGACCACATTTCAAGTGCTCAATAACTATACATGTGTAGTGGCTACCATTGGGTAGTGTAGATACCAAGCATTTTTATTATCATGGAGAGTTCTATTGGAGGATGTTGGCAGAATAGTCAAGAATGGGGTCCTGGTGTTTTTCATGTTGGCAATCCATTTGAGGAGATTAAGTAAACAAATAAATGCAGTGTCAAGCCATGTATAACACAAATAGTTTGGTAGATAGGGATAAGACAACTGAATAAGTTCAGAGAAAAGAAGATCAAATCACATAACACAATCAGAGTAGTCACAGAAAAAAATAGGATTTGAAGTGAGAACTGAAGAAGGAGCATGAGTTTAGCAGTTGAAGACAAAGTGAAGAACACTCTCTACCTAAAGCAAGACAAGGCTTCAGGAGCAGGGAGAGATGATAAGGAGGTCCGGTGAAGCATTCAGGAGAGAAGGGAACTCAAGATGCGTCAAGTAGCCCGCAAGCAGAGACTGCAAGGCCTTGGAGGGGAAGAGCTTAGACTTTTTTTTAAAGGATGGGGAAACCCCTCGAATTTTTTAATAGAAAATGTGAAGCAAGCATTATTTTAGGAAGATACAATTTGCAGCAGTGTGTAGTCTAGATTGGGTGGAAAGAACGTTGATATGCCATGTTACAATGTATTGAAAAGAGTCTCTACACGCAATTTTCAGGTTTCAGGGCTTGAACTTGAATATTAGTGACCTGCTTTTAGACACATAATACAGTGACTCTCGAGTAAAAGAAATGTATTTCATAACAGCATTATGAGAAATTCAGGTCTTCATATGTCCCTAAATTGCTGATTTTTTACATTACTCTTTCATTATCTTCATGGTCAGAAGGATGCAGATCACCCTTAATTTATAGTAGAGCAGCAGGGGTGACTGAGTGACAAGAAAGTAAGATCAGTGAGAAAAAAATAAGGGAATTAGAATAATTCAAACTCAGGAGAGTAACAGAATTAGATGATTTTGGAGTGGAAAGGAATAAATATTTAGTGAGCTGACCTCTTCATATTGATAACACCCACCCATCAGTGCTAGTTCCCCTTCTACAGTGGTGTGATAGCTCAGGCTAGGAGAAGTTCGAGGTTGAGAATTCACAGTCTGCATTCAACAAAGTCTGGTTAGTAGCTTGAAATTGACCGTGGTGGAAATATTTACACCATGCAAATGACAAATGCTGTAAATCAGTGTTATTACCACCCCCAGCTCTCCTCACAGGAACCACAGAGAGCAAATTTAATCTTTCAAGACAGGTCTAGAAACACCGAAGACATGATTGTGCCTGAGCAGGTCATACTAAGGACACGGAGACTATTTCTTTCTACTTATAATTGTATGCATATGTATGGATCCACAGGGTTTTGTAATGTCATGAACAACTTAAGCTACTTTTCCAAATGGTACAAGTATACTAAGAGTGTTTCCATTTGTGCTTCCTTTCTCACTCTTCTGTGGAGCTATTCAAGAGTCACCCAAGAGGTTGGAGACTCCCTCTTTCTGATTTCTTTATACAGATTTTTTGCAGCTTGACCTGTGATTTATGGACAGGAAAACTGTCCGCATAGTTACACTCTCACTAATCAATATTAATAGCATTTTTCCCTTTAAGTTTAGAGAGTGAAAGTTTTCTTTCTTTTTTAGTGAGCTTGAAATCAGCTTGAAATCCTCTGTAACAGTGTTCCATTCCTATTATGTAATGATGACCGCTGTGGCATTCATCCTACCATAACTACCAGTGGCCACCAATTGAGTGCTCATTACCTACCTGGCACTCTCTTAAGCACTTTCTGCATCTTGTCTCATTCAATCCTCACCAAAACTGTTTCAATTAGAAACTATTATGCCTATTTGTCAAATGAAGAAATAAGATCAGAGAGGTTGTAAAACTTGCCCAAAGTCACATAAACTGGGATGTCAATTCAATTGAACCTTAACCATTAGGCTACCTCAAATAAAGAAAAACTCATTCTCAGCAGTGATAAAAGCTATCAGGGGCCATGCTGAGTGATGAATGATGGCCCCAAGGGATTTGGAGACTGAGGATGAGGGTAGGGGTTTTGTATGGCTCCCAGGAGAGTGCTTTGCTAACACCTTTACAGGTTCAGGAACAGAAAAAAGCCCAAAGGGTACAAGGACACACAGGGCCCTGGATGTAGAGCTCTCACTTCCTCTGAAACTTCATAGGTAATGAAAAGATTCTTTGATTCTAATAAAATACCAGTAAGAATTCCCAAATTGAGCCAGGGTCTCTAGATTGAGAAAATCTGTGACGAAACTTTTCTGAGTTTTAGCTTTTTCCAAAGTTCTAATGTTTTGTCAATGACAATAGCAACAGTAACAAGCTACTCAGCCATTTCTGAGATTTTTAAGTAGGGAAATAATCATTTCTGAGAAGCAAACTACATAGACAGTTGTGGGGGGGGGAGTTTTTGCATACCTAGAATACTGCAGCATGCGAAAATGAAGACTCTAGTGCCCCAAATGCATAAAGACCCAATCACAATAGCAAATAAGATTTGTGAAACTGATGCCATTTTGTGAATTGGGTGTATAACCTGGCAAAGCTATCTTTCTTTATAATGTCACGTTTGTGTGTATTCACACTTCTACATGAACATGCACCTATTATAGTAACGTGGTAAAATAGCCACAGGGTAGGGAAATTCCTGCCTAGACTTGGGTTTTTAGACACATTTCTTTTATTCTCAACACCCGTGCACATGAGAATCTGCAGTTCGAGCACAGACTTGGTAGGCAAAGCCTGTTCACTGTTCTCTTAAGCACTCTTCCTTTTTCTTCAGTGCTACCTATTTGGGGGGCACTAAGCAGCCTCACACTGGCCTCTCAGGCTTCCGAAGGGTATTGAAGACTTGTTTGGAGCACATAATTTATGCTGTGCTGAAAAATAGCTGAGACTGTTATAGTGCCCAGAGAATCCAAGTTCTCTGAAGACCAGGATCACATTAATATGCAGTATTTCATTTACAATCCCCTTCTAAGTAGGTTTGAGAGGATAATGCCTTGTTTGAATAATAATATAGCACATTTTACTATTCAAAGTGCTTTCACATAAATCATCCATCTCATTTTATTTTTGAAACAATAAGTGAGATAAGGCCAAGATTATTAGCTAAGGGGAATCAGAAACTCAGGAGGGTCAAGTGATTTCCTTGAAGTCACATTGCAAGTTCTCAGCAAAGCCGAGATTAGAGGCTGTGATTCTTTATTCCCAGCTCAGTTGGGTCTTTTGAAAGAATGTTAGTACCCACAGCTGCATGGGTAGAATACTGAAATTCTCAGGCACAGCCTCTTGCCTCTAAGTATTTCACTTCCAACTTTGCTTTTAGTATCATTAGATAGGTGGCCTTATAAAACGGTGAGGAATTTTGAATCAAAGTTTCTAATTTAAACTTTTCACTTAATAGATAGCTTTAAAATTCCAACCTGAAAGCTGGAATGAAATTTACACAATTGTATGCAAGCTGCCTATAAGGGCAATGATTCTTGGTATTTGTTTTTCATACTTTGTTTAATCAGAGGCGAATTGTTGTGCATTTTCTGTGAGACAGTTAGTGGGAAAGCAATTGGCTACAGAGACATTATAATTCTAAGAACTGACCTTATACGTACGTGTAGTGTCAGAAATTATTTAATTGATTTAATTTGTAATTTTACTAGTTTCAAATTGTTAAAAATTGAATTTTAACTTGTTCACATAGTATCTATGTTTTTAATCCCTTTTCAATAATTTCATTCAAAAATTTGTTTAAATATACATGGGCGGGCCGCGGTGGCTCAGCGGGCAAGAGTGCTTGCCTGCTATGCCGGAGGACCCCGGTTCGATTCCCGGCCCCAGCCCATGTAAAAAACAAAAAACAAACAAACAAAATATAATAAAACAAGAAAATGTTTAAAAGATGTTTCCCTTTCTTCCTCCCTTCCTTCCTTCCATCCTTCCTTCCTTCTCTCTGTCTTTCCTTCCCTTCCTCCCTTTCTAAAAAAAAAAAAAAAAAAAAAAAAATTTGTTTAAATATACATATATTATTTTACATAATAATATGGCATATATATGTGTTCACATAAAGGCATACAAATGTATATAAGCTAGAGGTTTTTTAATATAGTCTTATTTTCTTATGGTCTTTTTTTTGCATACTTTGTGATAAAGATGTTCATTCATCTTTTATATTCTTGCTATATTTATGCAGTTGAAAATAAAAATAGACACAAATATATATACATTTGCACATAAACAAATACACATATGCATATACATAATAGGGATCATTTTCAGCATTTTTTTTAAATAGAAGATTATATCAAAAACTTTTCTGTAACTTATTCCTTACCAATATGCATGAAAGTCTTTCCACATCATATGGTAAAGTCCTATTTTCTTACCTCTAATGACTGATAATATTCCATGGTAAAGAAATGCCACATATATTCAACATTTGCTTCTCTACAGACCTTCTTTTGTTTCCACTCTATTTTCTTTCTGCCATTTCAAACAATTCTACATGAAATATATTTCAAATGATATGGCATGAAATATTATTATATAATTCTTATATAGAATACGATTGTTTTTATTTCTATAGAATGGGAAGAGTAGGATTTTGGATTGAAGCGTACTTTTAATTTAATAGATTTTTCCATATTCTTTCTAAAAGAGATTGTGACACTTCGCATTGTCACCAACGTCAAATAATTTCCTTTTAATCAAATCTACAAGAAGCGTGATTTTTTTTTTATAGGTTTTGCCTTTGTAAGGGCAAACTGCCATTCCTTTAAATTCCTCATCTCTGACCGCTGGTGAAATTGAGCATCTTTTGGTAGTACGGTTAGACATTAGGATTTTTTTCTGTGAACTCCCTACAATATTCTACATAAATAACTCAATAGCTGTTTTACTCTTTTTTGTCAATTTGTAATATCTATCATCCATGTATGTTACCTATCTATGCATCTATCTAATATGCGTCTATCTGTATTGTGATGTACACTATATACTAGCCCCTTGTCTATTGTGTTAGTGTTACAAATACTTTTTAAATTCTAAGTTGGTCCTTTGTGTATGAAATTTGTGGCCACTTCACTTTTTATAGAATGCAATATGTCTGTCTTTTCTTTTAAAACTTCTTGGTTTCCTATATTGGTTAAAATTGTACATGAAGTATCCTAGCACTTTTTCAACATTCTAATCAATTTGTTGTTTACTCTTGTCTTTACCACATCAGTCTTAAGTGCTGAAAGATTGGGGTCCAGGTTGATTTCCTTCCACTATATAGGTGCTAGTATTTAAATAATTTCTTCTTTTGCCAATCAATTAAACAACTACTTTTGTCTTTATTAAATTCTCCCACATAATGGATTCTTTCATTTTACCTCTGATGTCATTCTTTTTCTAATTCCTTAAAGCTGGTGGGAAATATATCAATTAATTCATAGTATAGTGCTGCAATCTACCTGATGGTAACTCCTGAAATTTCTAGAATATATTGTAATACATAATGAAATACAAAGGGCTACCCTCAAAATCCAATATCCAATAGTTTCAGTCCTGATTGGCAGTATCTAGCAAGTGGTTCTTTTGACAACTGTGTACACATCCGGAACACACAGACAGGTGCTCTAGTTCACAGTTTTAGGGGAACAGGTGGAATTTTTGAAGTTTGCTGAAATGCAGCAAGAGATACAGTTGGAGCCAGTGCATCAGATGGTTCAGTCTGTGTTTAGACCTTCGGAAATAGCACTGCTGGTTGGAAGCCATGACTCACTATGAATGTGTACATAGCCAAAGTGACTGTCCTGGACCCATGTACTGCTATAGTCCCATTTGAACCATGGTCAGTCCACCTCAGCCAAATCTAAAAGAAATATATGCATAAAGTGTAAATAAACAAAATTGTACCCTGAAGATGAAAGCATTTTGTCACATCTTATGAATTCAGTTCACCAAGTGCTGGAATATAATCTACTGTGCCCCCAAATAGCATTTAGAAGTTTTAGATAGGAAAAGCAGAAGAAAAAAATAAAGAAATGTACCTTATAAAAGCTGACCATATGTACTAGTTTTTGGACATGAATGACAGCCTTGTTTCTCCCCTTTGAATCAGCAGACACCATGGATTATATTCCTTATTCCCTTCAGTAGTCAGGCAGTTGGTACAGAGAAAATGGACTTAAAAAAAACTTGCAGCAGTAGTTAGTTCTTACTTTAAAAGATTGTTTTTGGTTTAGTTTATGGGTGCATGAAGCAAGGGCGTGAATCAGTTTCTTGTTTATATTTTTGGTCACTTTTAAGCAACAACAACAAAAATCTTAAAAATATTTTAATGCATTCTTTTTAAGAGGTAGATGTTTCATACATTTTATGGCTCCCAGAACATATATTCAACCGGTGGATGTTATGAGAAGGGGAATTGGAAATGAAATAAAAGTACATGACTTGGGTCATGTCAGCTTCTTATACGCATCAGTAAAAGGGTACTATATTCTTGATTTTTAGTGATATGGCTGAAATACAATAGTTTCTTTTTGGGGACGTATTTCTGCCGATTAAAGACTAGAGGGCACAAAATATTGTGTTCTTTTTAAAAAATACCATAGATAAGACACATAAAAAATCTTCTGATGTTTTTTAGCTATAACTAAATGATGGTTAAAAGGTGCAGTATTGCGAATAGGAGCAAAATAAATTAGGAGTTTTTTGCTATTGTTATTTTTTTTCTTTTGTCATTGTTTGCTTTACTTTGTTTTTTAAGAGATTAAAAGCTTTCTGGATAAGGATTAGCTTCTCAAAGTGTCCATCATTATGTGTAGAAGCTTAAGTTTATAATATAACCAAACTCCAGTATTAGAAAAAAATCCAATATCCATAAATTAAAGGCATTTTGTTGCAAGTACCTGACATTTCAGAGGAAAAGGAAAACGAAACACAAGAATATAAAAACTAGGATTCACAGTCAAACAGCTCAAAGCTAAGATAGTGTGAAAGAGCTAAGTTATTGGTTACATTTTCATAAATATGAGCACCATGGCAGTGACCATACGGATGTCAGTGAAGAAGAGGCATGAAGATGTGCGGTCCTGTGCTGGTGCTGTTAGACATTCATTGTTCTTCCTATCTGTAAGCGTCTTGGCTATGTCACTATTCATGACTATTTTAGCTCTATTATGTATGAGATAGGTGTCACTTCTAAGACTGACATCATGATAACAGCGCATTTATAAGTATGATAGAATCAAAGTATACCTTTCTCAGCAAAGTGTTTGACTAAGTCTTGGGATGTCCTTGCGTATTTTAAAGAAAGGCAGGCTGGTTGAGAACACAACCCTGCAGAACAAAACCTTATGTTCCAAAGCTGTTGATTAGTTGAATGAAATTGTCTATTTTTGTGCCACCAGATTCTTCCCTTCACCATGTATTTAACAATTTCATCAAAGACTTTAGTGGCATCACCAAAAGCAAGGTTGTCACATTCCCCACAGAGCACTGGAACATGATTTTCTGACAGAAGAATCGATACTCATAATTTTGTCAACAGGTTCTAACAGTGACATTTATCTAGGATAATAGTAAATTCATTTTGGTTAAAAAAATGAATCATATAAGTTAACAATACTTTTGAGGAAGGTGTCTATGTTGTAGAATAACTATTATAAGAGATTTATGCTTTTGTGTCATCTGACTTTTTCAGCCAAAAGTAAGCTACACATTAAGGCCAGATATACCTAGGTAAATCTGGTGTTATAAGATTCAATGTCAGTATTCGAAGTATCAGAAAATATGTTTTTGCAATTCTTGAGCCAAATCACTTGATGTCATTTCAATTCAATAAATGATTGTAAGGTGCCTACTATGGCTCAAACCTCATGGTTTCCTCTAGGAAAAGGGAAAGGAATAAGGCATGGGCTCTGACCGGAAACTCAGGGTTTAATGGGGTAGGCAGACCCAAAACACATGATGTAAAGGTATTCACAGGAAGGGCACAGTGGTCACCTAGATATCAGCTGTAAAAGTTGTAAATGGATTTTTGTTTTCATTTAACCACTTTTACCTGAAAGATGCCCCTTGCCCCTATTTATCTTTGCCATTTAGAAGTGAGGCAGTGAGTTATTTTCACACTACTGTGGAGTCATGAATCCACCTTTGCCTGTCTAATGGCTATACAGGAGCAAGTTTCCTGACCTACTGGAATTTCAAAGCAATAAGGATTATTTAAATGTAAAATGTTTATCATGAATGAGTTCAGTTTGTTTGACCCTCTACTAATTGCTATAGATTTATAATAGCAAGAGCTAGGAATCTTCATAATTTATTATTATTACTATTCCTACAGGAAAGAATTAAAACAAAACAAAGCCAAGAAGTCATAGCAACATTTTTTTCCTGATGGACGTGACAGCAAAAAGGAATACTCTTCCCTGTCCATTTGCCTTTATCAGCTTTCTAAAGGCAGATCTTTTCTCATTTTCAGTCTCTCTTTCTTTCTGTTTTGTCACACACACACACACTTGCACACATGAACAAACACACACATAGAGGAATCTGCCAAATAAATGACTGTGGTTGCAGACAACTTCACAATATCCATTGGAACAAATTTTCATCATGCTGGCTTGGGAATACTTTCCCTTAAGAGGCTTCATTTTCACTCATCTCTTTCAAACAGCAGAACCACTATAGCAAAATCCTTTAGATTAGCATTTTCCAGATTGTGCTCTTCAGAACACCAGACCTGAGAGAAGTCAATGGTAAAGGGGTGCAAAAAAGTTAGGAAAATGTTTCTTACTTTGTCCCCTTCTAGAATTTCACAATGTTTATTATTGGATGAAAAAGAGTCATATAATAGGTTTAACCAAATATGTGCCAAATTACATGGGCAAAGAGTTTTTACATAAAACCTCTCTCCAAATCCCTGGAAACATGGAAATGCTACTCTAGATAATAGAATGTGTGTGACGACAGAATTTGATAACTAAAATGTTACAATGTTTACTTGTGGCTTTAAATATTGTTTTTTTACTGCTTTCAGAAGCTTAGGATGACTTCTTTTGATAACATCCTCTTTATGAGAGGAAGAATTATGTAGACTGGAAAGGTTCTCAAAATTTGGAATGGGGAAAGAAATAGGGGAATTGTTTAAGTGTGTGTGTGTGTGTGTTGAGGAAAATTAGGTGAGAAAATATTGTAACTTAGTTTTTCTCCAATTAGCGTTTAGAAATTTCACTTTTTATAGAAATTAAAATAACACGTTTTAATTTTTAAAACTTGAACTAAAATATTCCTCTGTCCAATAATTTCATGTGCCTAAAAAGTTTCCAGACTCGTGAAATGTTCAATATATAGTGTCAATTTAAGTAGGCCATCATCACTTTAGAAAGATGTTAATCTTTAGATTCCTATAAAGCGAGTAGAAACTAATGGGTCAAGTCTATAGGTAGATAAATAATGCTCAGAGAGGTTGGGAGTTTCCCAAGGCTGCAGAGGAAGTAAGAGCTTGAATTTGGAACAAATTTTGTATTCCCCATTTCCAGAAGAAACTACTAAATTGTGCTTTCTTTTGACATGGATGCTTAAAACATTTGCTATGGTTGTTTTGCCTTTTTTTTTCTTCCCAACGACTGTTTAAAATCTCTCTTAATAATAGGGGTCAAAGCAGGGTTTTTTTGCAGACTTCCCCTAAGTTTATTTCTGTGGTGCTGTAGCAGCAGCCTATAATTTCGCTGCTTGACTCCGGAAGCTCTTTTTTGAGGATTTCTGAATTGCTGGTTTTTGGTGATGTTTGACGCAACAACCCTCTCTACCTGCAACCCACATCACTGACCCCAGAGATCAACGAACTTTTCATTTACATGCACAGTCAAATTAAATTTGCCTGCCTTTTGAAAACTTACATCTGTTGAGTGTATAATTTGTATTGCCATTTGTTCCACAGATGTGTAACAAGACAAATACCTGTCCAGGCTTACATGGGATTCAGAAATGCTTACGTTAATCATGCTGGTGGAAAGAGGTTAAGGGCGATACAATAAATCAGTCCCCAAATGGTTTCACTTGGAAAGGCCTGGGAGAATAGGGTTATTTTTATCCTAGGATGCTTTTAATTTGAATCAAAATTCTTTACCACATGTTCTGCCACAAGTTCAAAAAGATTGGTAACAAACATTTAATCTTTTTCTTCTCAGATTGGCGCTAAGCCCTCATCAAAAAGCGTATGCAGTCTAGCAGCTTATCTCCACTGAGCAGCTTCCCTTAATGTGTTCCTAATTATAATTGTATATATTGCTCGCTGTGGCCGGTTGAGCAATATGGCAGTAATTTCTTTACAGGCCTCCTTGCTCTTTGAACTGTGAGTACAGAGGACTAGAGCAGAACCAGATCAATGGGATTTGAGTGCTGGCAGATCAAGCCAGATGCGATCTTTAGAAAATGAATATCCAGCTGTTTCCAGAAAGGGACTTCAACAGACAGCTGGGGACCTTATCATTATTATGAAGATGGTCATCATCATTGTTCCCACAAAATGAATCCACGACTTGTTAGGAAGCGTGCAACTATCCTCATTGCTTCCTCAATCACTACCTACCATAGATTCTTCCAAATGCTTTGAAATGGAGACTGTGTGATATAGATAAGCTTGTGAGTGATGTGGAAATGGAGACATGATAATATTATATGGACACTATATATTTGTTAATGCTGCATGATGTGCAGCTGAAAGCAAATTCTAAAATTCAATTTTTAGATACCGAATGCTCACATTTCCAAGTTTGCAAGAAGGAGACAACATAATCTTCATTTTCTTGGTTAAAATAGTGTGTAATGCTTTGGGCTTACATCTTTGTGTCATCCACATTGCTATTACTATGCCTACTTTGAGGTACTATCCAATAAATGTTTCTGGAATAAAAATGTGCTCAAGTTGTATAAAAAGCCTTGTGCTATAGGGAAAACCAGCAAGCTTCAATGAATCCAAAGGAAGTCTTTGTGGCTTTCAAAGAGATTTCCAATCTAAAAGAATTCAACACATGAATTTAAAATGATTATTACTTTGAAGAATCTAAGAAATGCTCACATGAAAGGAAATGTTCAATGGTAGAGAGACGTAAGGGGGTTCCCATATTCAACCTTCCAAGTGGAGTTGACTAGTCTTTATGAAATGATTTATGCTTCCCTCAAAAGCCTGCCTCATAAAAATTCTTCACCTCTATCCTGTTCTGATGCCCCCAACTCCTGCTCCTGGCCTCCTCTTTAAAGAAATTCTATGTGTATTTCACTTCCATTGAATTACAACATTATACTTCAAGGGAAGAACTTCAGAAGAACAGGCATTAGTCAATCAAATTAAACTCATTATATTCTATTATCATTTAAATGAGGTTGGCCAGGTAAAAAACAAACAAAAAAAAAAAAAAAGAGGAAGTTGAGGTAGGAAGTCAAAGTCAGGAGAATGAAAATAATTAGTGACTCCAAGATAAGGGCAAATAGGGAACAAGACTAAGTGTTTTGGTTTGTTAAATGTGCTGAAATATAATATATCAGAAATGGATTGGCTTTTACAATGGCACTTTATTAGCTTGCTAATTTACAGTTCTAAGGCTGTGAAAATGTCCAAATTAAGGTATCAGAAAGAAGGTACTTTCTCTGAAGAAAGGCTACAGGCATCTCAGGTTCCTCTGGCAGATGGCAGGGTACGTGGCTGGCATCCACTGGTCCTTCTATCCCGGGTTTCATTACTTTCAGGTTCTGGCTTCAGTGGCTCTTTCAGCTGTTTTAGGTCCTTACTTGCTTCTCCAGGGACACCTCTCTAAGCTCTCTCCAAACTCTTCTGCCCTTAACCCTTTTGTGAGGACTCCAGTAAAGGATTAAGACCCACCTTGAATTGAATGGGTCACATTTCAATTGAAACAACCTAATCAAAAGATCCTATCCACAACAGGTCTGCACCCACAAGAATGGATTAAAGGAAAATGTCTTTTTCTGGGGAACATAGCAGCTTCAAATCAGCATACTGAGGACCACTTTTTGGATCAGTGGCCATAGATGGGGAAATCTGAAAGAAGCCCCAGAAGTGAGGTGGCATGGAAGCGACCCAGTGTACAGGCTTTGTTCACACCTTGTTGAAAGCTCTTTCTGCATTTTATTTCAGTTTTTCTCTCTCTTCCACTCCCTGGTAAACTCCATGAAGACAAGAATCATTTTATTTGTTACTTCGCTCATTACTTACTCCTCTATCCCTGGCATTTAAGAAAAGCAAACACTAAATAAATATTTATTAACCTTTATATCATCAGTGTATCATCAAAGCAGGTGCTCAAGAAATATTAAAAAAATAAATAACTGTTTTATAATTTTAGGTTTTAACCATCCTTAACTGAAAATCTCTTCTAGATATTTTAACCTCTGTTTCTGTAAATAACAAACAACAACAAAACACCAAAATATAAAACCCCTAATCCAAAACCAAAACAATACTTTTAGGACTTGAGTAGAATGGTACAATTAGCTCTTCCATGTGGTTTTGACACTGAAGGTAAAACTGTTTTAAGACTAACACAAGACTTAGAGCACATAGGTCATGAATTGTCCATTTTAAATTCATTCCCTTAGCTGAACTACAAGTTCTAGGGGCTAAACCACTTTAACTATGTGGACACAAAGGAAAATTTATTTCAATCTGTCATGTATATTTGTACATAAATATTACCGAAATGTGGTTAAAATCCACACACAAATATCTCCTGAAGTTTTTTATTTTACTTTTTTAGGTCACATGGTTAATAATCATGAATTGTTTAGAGCTGTGGCCTGTAAACTTTGTTGATTGAATATACTTTTCAGCTTAAAAAAAGACAAAAGAAACAAAATGACTTTGAGCATGCATCTCCAATATATGCATAGATATTCATAAACTGCACCCATACTTTTATTAAACATTATATTAAAATTAATAATATTTCCTTCCTTTCTTCTTTGTTTTAGATGAAAAGAAACTTAAATAGAAATTAAAATGGTATTTGTCCACAGTTTAATGGATAATCTTGCCCCAGTACTGGGTGTATACACTATGCTTGGAGCATACCACAGTTCTAGAGAAGTAGCTGGAAAGTTGGGGATCAACTTTTTTATCATCATTATCAAGTTAAAACTTGTTTTCCTCTTTAGAACACAGGCACAGTGTTAGAGAAGGGCAGAAAACTGTAGAGGGCTATGCATGGAGAACTCCAGAGACCTGCCTATGAATGCCAGGACTAAATTGTCTACTGTGATGAAAGAAATATGGGTTTAGAGGCCTCTACTATGTTTATTTCTACTTGGCCAACATTTTAGTAAGTTTATAGCTCTACAACGGTATTAGGAGATTCAGTTGTTCAGTGGCTAAGAGATTTCAAATAGAGTCAGGAGACCATTCTGGGAATTGCTTTTACACACTATATAGATATTCGTTTTTAGTTTCTAGTGCATTAGAATAGTTAGAAGGAAATATTTGAACCTTTTGAACTTTAATCCAGTAGTCTGGATTCTTGGAGTTGTTTGTAGAACTATATGGCTTTTACAGTGTGACCACGTGATTATAAAACATTATAACTGATGCTCCCTTTATTCAGTATATGGGCAGATTAGTAAGAAAATAAAGACAAATACTTAAATAAATAATGGGGGGGGGGAGGATAATGGGTTTGGGATGTTTTGGGAGTTCTTTTCACTTTTTATTTTTTATTTTTTTGGATGCATGGTCCAGGAATTGAACCCGGGTCTCCCGCATGAAAGGCAGGCATTCCAACCACTGAACTACCCGTGCACCCGTTTTTATTTTTAATTTTATTATTTTTGAGTAATGCAAATATTCTAAGATTGATTGTGGTGATGAATGCACAACTGTATAATGATATTGTGATAAAAAAAGAATCAGTTGCCTTCTGAAGAGCATATGCAATACCACAACCCTACTTAAAGTCTATACTTTGCAAAAACTAAAAGGTGAAAATAATTTTCATTTTGAACTGTTAACTCTTCCCTGTTCCCAGGTCACAGGTCATTGTGCAAATTTGAGTTTAGAGTTGGAAAAATTGGCATAAATAGTTACCTCTGAGAAGGAAGGGCAGGTAAATGTGATGCAGGATGGGTAAATAGAAGGCTTTCAATTTTATTAATACATATATTTTTCCTTAGGATGGGAACTGAGATGATCATGGTATGTTCTTTATGTATTTTTTACATATCCAATTTTGTAAGTGAATGAGGAAGAACACAGACATTATCCTGGAAATATATTAAGAAATTTAGGAAAATCCTAGAATTGGATTCACTGAAGTAATTTATATATGGGACCGTAGGTACATAAATTACTTGTCATTAGGTCTAACTTGATGGAACAAGTTGTTTGAAAGTTTGTTCTTCTTCCTTTTAAGTCTGATTTAAGAAGTGTGAGCACTGTGATATTAAAAAAAACAGCTTTACTTCCTTCCAGAAGTAGATACCAGTTCTTATAGCTTGTATAACTATTCTATTTTATGCCAGTTTGGTAGTCACAGGTTCTGTGAAATCCTGCATTATAATTTTCATGAAAAAAAATCAATTCTAATTCAATTCAACAATTACACATTGATCACCTAAAATGTGCCAAACATAATACAGAACATGCATTTTACAGGGAAATTGGACTGCACTAAGATGTGCAGTAAATCATCTGCAATTTTATGAAAAGGGAAGCCAAGCATGTTAATGGAGTTTGTTTTTATAAACATGAAGTGTTTGGGCATGTTTGATTTTTCAGTTGGGCTGCTCAGCCAAGCTTAGTTAACACCTTGTAAAAAGTGAGTTGCTTCTCATTTCCTTAATGGAAAGCAGTAAGAGTCGTAGTTAAGAACCCCCTGTATCAGCTGGAGGCCTCTGCAGTACTCCTTAAGCCTCTGAGATTGGATCTAGGATGCAAATCCATCTGGATACTTGAGACCAGAAAGTATGTTTCTCCAGAGAATTCAAATTCTCTCCCCACCAGTTTTGGACGACCAAACTATCTAAAACTCTGATCTTTGCTTCAAGTTGCCAAGATGAAAGAAAACTTCAATTGATAAGCTTTTACATCATAATAATTTCTTGAAATACATAGGTGGATCTTCATTTTTACAATCCCTTTGACCTTTAGAACATACCATATTTCTACATCTGTGTGGGTATCACTTTTCTCAGCAATATAATGTTAAGACTGTGATAAAACAGGAAGCATGCTGGCCCTTTTCCTTGTCCTGTGGCCTTAACAAGCCACAGCTGTATCAGCAGCTGGTCAGTGAAGGAGCCTGGTCCTAGTCTCTCCCAGCATCTTTTTTAAACCAGATCAAAAGGAAATAGGCAGAAGGTATTATCATCAAAGCTGACAGAAATCTGTGGGAACCAATATGTCCATTTAGACTCCTTCAGCTTCATCAGACTGAAAAGATTTTTCTCTGCTAGGACAGAGGTTGTTAAATCAGTCCACTTGAAAAGCTTTTTCATCCTTACAAATTTCCCCTCACTGAGTTTATCAAAGAAAATGAATATGGTGCCAAAAGGTTTGCTCACCCCCCAACATGCTTTGCTAAGTTGTCAGTTTACTCTCACACCAATTATTTTAAAAGTTGAGTTAATTCCCACTAGGAGTTGCCTACATGGCATTTTCACTGAAAATAGCTAGCCAAAGGTTTAATAAATGAAGTCAAAGTTCATTTATTAAATTGAAAAAGCTTCATTTATAAAATGAAAAAGCTAAAGCTTCACAAAGCTTTAGCTTTAGTGAGTAAAGCTAAGGGATAGCTACTGTGAAAGAATGAATATGATCAGCTTTTAGAAAGAAGTCAAATAAAAATTTTATTATTTGAAGCTAATAAAGATAAATACTTATCTTAATTCTCCCTTCTGAAAGCATCATCCCCATACAAATATCTGCCCATTCTGTGGCTAAATTGAACTTACCATTCAATGAATTCATTACTGCCACAGAAATATTGAAGAATATTCTGTTTATTTTCAACCTTTACTGTACCCATCATCATCTTGGCTTATTTTTATTCTAAATTCATTTTAACATCTTCTTGATATGTAAAATAATTTCATAGAGAATAATTAGGTATACTAATAGGCATCCTTATCATATGTCTTCTGGATTTTTGCAATGGCTTTCACTGTGACTGGTCACTTTGTCTTTGCTTCCTGAAAAACAATTCTGCACACAACTTACGGATATTTTTCTTGATACACTGATTGTAACTATACTTCTTACCTATACAAGAACCTCCAAATACATATAGGACCAACTCCAAATTCTTAAGCTTACATTTTAGGCCTTCTGTAAGGTTGTCCTAACCTGTCTTGACTTCACCTTTATCTTCCATTATCTGCCATCCAAGACCCTATTTTCTGTATAGGTCTCATGTGACATAAAAGCCTGCCTTAAAAATAAAACTAAGCTCTTTAAATGTAAAAAGGAGTTCAACACTTGGTATATAGATCTGGGTTTCTAAGCATCACTGTCCAAAGAAAGGAACTAGGGCTCCTTAAAGAAGAGACTGTTTCTAGGACTTAGCAGAGAAAGTTCAAGTCACCCTGGAACAGCTTGCCAGACAGTAAGTGCTCATACAAACATATTTAAACAACAACAACAAACAGGTCACAGGAACACGGTCTGTTGGCCAAGACAGAAAGAGCCAACATGTCCAAACTGAAGGAACTTGAGTATTAAAATAAATAACAAAAGTGTCGGATTATAACCTAGACTATAAAATAACTCTAAATCCATACTGATATAAATCGATGTTTGAATAAATCAATAGATGAAGGAGACACAAATTTTTCTCACAGAAGAATTCTAAATAATTTATGTAGATACTCACCACTCCAAGAGGTAGTGCTGAATTCCCCTCTCCCAACTTGAGTGTGAGCTAGACTTTTAGTAACTTGCTTAGTGGATAGAGTATGAAAACAGGAAAAAAATAACTGCAGTGAGGAAGACTGGAAAACACTATCTTAACCAAGGGATCAGCAAAACATTTAGGAAATAATGAAATAATATATAAAGTAATATATTAAGTGAAAAAATATTTTTACTATTTAGTCAACATTTGCAACAGAGCTTGGCACATAGCATGAAATATAGGGTAAATGTTAACAATTAACATTGTTTTGGAAGTACTGTCGAATGCTTGAGTATGAAACAAATTGTATTTTGGGGACGGAAAGAAAAATAATATTTCTATTGTTTTACATTATTTCTACTACCTATTATTTGTATAACAGTGCAAACAGCAAGGAACCAACTGAATAACTGAATAACTATTATTAGTAAAAATTAACTCTAGTTATAAAAGTTTAAGGCTGTGACTTGACACAAGATCAACATAAAATTCATCTACCTTTCTATGTACTAGCTATTGCTATCTACATGAATAAATTGAAAAATAAATTATTAATAGCATCAAACTACACAGGTTATCTAGGAATAAGATGAATATTCAGCAATAAAGACATGGAAAAACAGAATGTATGGTTTACATGATGGGATTTTATGTAGGCCCTTTGAATTGTGTTTTCAGGAGAGCTGTGTATGCTAATAGGTCAAGGGTCTATTATAAAGTCAAGTAAAACTCAAGATGCCAAATTGCATAGAAGGAAGGTTCACAACTGGAGGAAAATTATGCAATCAAAAGCCCTGAAATTGGTCCACCTGATATAGAGATCTAAATGGTTGGAGACTAAAACCTCTGAGTAGTGGTGGGGTGAGGAGTGAATCCTTTTTTAACAGATAAGAAATTTAATTCTTCATTCGCTCAAAAATTGACATTGAGGATTTTGATGTGGACTGACTTGAGTCAATCTTGCCAGTCACAGCTGTCAGCTTCTTTTCAGTGAATTACAGAGAAGGGAACTCTCCATTTTCTTTCCCAAGCCTTGTTATCAGGCAGTATTTTACAAAGATAGCAAATCTCAGACCAAATTCAGTGACATATATATATATTTATTTATTTATTAGAAAGTAGGCACAACAGCAATTTTACAACCTCCTTGAAGCTTGAGGACTTTCCTTCTCTGTGTTTGTTCAAGCAGAGACAAGCACCTTGCATAACACTCCAAGATAGATTTAGCTCACTCCAAGATAGATATAGTGATGTTCTCAGGACAGTAACAACCCAACTTCCAGTTGGGTCAGAGATAGAATACTCTATCAGCAAACCCAGTCAGAGCTCTGGACTCAAGCAGTGTTCAGTTAGTATTGGATTATATGCAAAGGCAGTTGTATCTGTATTAAATTCCTAGTCAACTACATTTTTTAAATGCATACTTATCTCATAAATGAAAAGCATTTGCTATATCCTTTATGGTAATTAAAAAGGCCTTTCATGCGAATTTAGAAAATGAGATTTTTAGCACTTGCCAGTGGCTAGCTCCGAAGTGCAGATTCCTGAGGGAGGTTTATCAAGTGATAAGTAATGACCCCTAGGAGATGGATTAAAGTTATATTTTTGGAAACAGCATCACACTGTATTTTAATGTGAGTTATAGCCTGTTTAGGAAAAACACACACCTGCTGAGTGAAAGAAGTAAACTCAAAAGGCCTCATACTGTATTATTGCAGTACACTGTAAGTCATTCAGTGAAAGTCAAAACTGTGGGGACAGAAAATGTGGCAGTGGTTGCTAATGGATGGGGGGAGGGCAGGAGGGAAATTTCTGGGGTGATGAGAATGTTTTATAGCTTGACAGTGGTGGCTACACAACTATGCATTTGTCAAAATTCATAGAACAGGACCGCAAATAGGGTTCATTATAGTGTAGGTAAATTATGCCCCAATAAAGCTGACTTTAAAGGCTACTAAAAGAGCCTTTTATGTGCTAGGCATTATTCAAAGTTCTGGAGACACAGTGTAAATGAGGAAATTTCTTCACTCTTCTGGAACATATTCTAGAGGTGGAAATAGATAATACATAAGTAAATTATGTATATATAATATATATGAGTAAAATGTATATTATGTATTCATTGATATAAATTGAATAATTGCAAGTAGCAATAAATATTAAGAAGTAAGTTAATTAAGGAGAAGAAGAGAAAATGTTGAAGTGAATAATGCCAAATTGTTTTTCAAAGTGGTTGTACCAACTCAGGTTTCTACTAGCAATGTGTATGTGTTCTCATTGTTCCACATTGTTGCCAGCATAGGTCTGAATTAATTTATAATTTCAAACATGTAAAAACACTTGAAATAGGCAAAAGAAGTGATTGTTTAATTTGACATCATCCAATTTCATCCAGGTGGCGGCAGCTGCTGCTGCTTCTTTTGTAATATCCAATCAGTATCCAAATTATTTACTTTTGTCTGTATACATTGAACTAGTTTAAATGTTCCTGCCTGTCACAAAAATCCTCTTTCTTCTCTACTTCTTTTGCAGTGGATAATTTCATTCAGTATAGCCTAAACAAAGGGCCACAAGGTAGAATAAAATGGAACCACATGCTATTTCAAAGGCTGCATAACTTAGGCAGACTTGCACCCCAGTTGCTGGTTTTTAAGATGCGTGCACTAGGTGGTTGGCTGGTTGCTTATTGAATGGTGGGCAGCATGGTGGAGAATCTAGAATGACTTATGGCTGGAACAAGACTGCTGTTGGGCATATATTGAGGAATTAAAAGGAGAGTTAAAGAGGAACAAAAGTATCTCGGTCAATTTTGGTATTGTCCCACAAGCTTTTCACTTTATATCCAGGGTCATCACACATCCATATTCAGCGAAAGCTACTTTTAATGAATTCCTGCTCTAAAAAGAGACTCACATAATATGTGTTCCACTTGAATAAAGAAAAAATATTTTGCACAGTAATAGACTGCCAAAGGAAAATTTGTGCCGGAGGATGAAATTGATTGAAAGATTTGGTCCCGTATACACATGATCTTGGCGTTTTGCAATTGTTATAAGTGCTGAATCGAAGAGGAAATCTGCTGTGACATGTAGTTGATAATGAAATTGTTCCTCATCTGGACAATGCACTTGAGGCTATGCTGAGAAATCCTCCTAACAGTACAGTGTAACTTGACACCTGTCCCCAAAGGCGGGGCTGAGCTATGTCTTTAAAGCTTAAGTAAAAAGTTCTCACTTCTTCCCCTCCCCTGTTTCTGTTAAACGTCTTTATAAATATATGCTCTGTAAAGTTAAAAGCAAGAGAATGCACGTGTTGGCAGAAGGAGTGAAGAGTTCACAATCATAGAACAGAGAAGGAATTACTAAACCATTAAACTCAATTAACAAGTGAGAAAATGAACTGAGTTGTTCCAGGGTGATTTTTAATTCGGTCAAATAAAGAGGAACCAGTCTGCAGGGTAAACCCTTATTTATTAGTTTTGGGTAATGAGTTTTTCCATAAGCAGAATTTCTTATATTTTACTGAACCAATAAAGCCACCATTTGGAAATCTGGGTTTTCCCACCAGAGTAGGATTTTAATTGAGCACACAGCAAACACCAAAGTGTTGTAAAGTGACTCTATAGACATGAAATGGTCTGTATGCTATATTATTGCAGATTTGCAGAAGACCTTCATTTGAATTCAATCTCTAGTATGTAGTGCCTGAGCCCAACTTTTTAATCTTCTGAGTGATAGCATTTGCCTTGCACTTATTCCCAAAGAACCGTTACAAAGATAGTAATGTCAGGGTTTACACCGAAGGAGGAGCATTTCTCTCGGCTGGCCTCTAATGGGACAGAGCCTTATTCATTGCTACATGGAGGTTCATGGTTGCATGGGTCTTGAAACGTCTCCTAAGTGTGGCAACCCCTTTCTATTACCAAGGGCTTTGCTGTGTCTCATGGCCACCGGATACATCCTGCTCTGGTCAGCTGCCTTGTGAATACCTGCCTCTGTTTATAAGAGAGGCAAGTGGAAAAAGGGTGCTTAAGGAGCATGAATCTGTCCCCACAACTTGAAAACAGCCTAAAGCATGTGTTTGCCAGATTATCAGCCAATACTTCCTTCCTTATTACTGAATTTATTGGTGGAAGAGAAAATTCCTACAGCTTGACCCCAAGTCCTCACATTTCTGTTTGCATATCTGCTTTGAAAGGCAGAAACATGAAACTGATATAATCAGGGCCTGGAGATTGTTGACTTACTCCTAGGTGACTGCTCAGGTTAGGTAAAAGGCTTCTACACCTGCACTTTGTTTCAAGAAAGTTGTGTAATATAGCACAATAGCAGAATACTGGAGATCAAAAGAACTGGTTCTCAGTTCTATTCTCCAGATCATGAGTTTAGCTGCCAAACAGACAGCTTTGCCTTAATTCTGCAGGACATCAAATCAGACCTATCCAGAAACCAAGTGTATATCTTTCCTTCACCCTCCAAAATCTCCGTTTATAGGTCTCTTACAGAAATAATAATCCTAAGGAAGGACCCAAGTTTTATGGGGTCTGGAGCTTGTACACTTTGGGGACCCCCTTTAAGATAGTTTTTCCTAATTGTTGTTTACTGGACCATGCTAATTGCAGCTTAACTGTAGGAAAATGGTATAGATGTTGGATTCATTTCAATGTTTTAGGGAATCTGTCCTTTTCTAGTGTTTTCTCCAACCTAGTAAGCCCATGGACCACACCCCTGAGAAGACGTGCCCGTGCCTTGTGTTTGAGTAGACAGTCAGACGTGGCTGCAGTTAGGTAGCACTGCCCTCCCCGACACTGGCCTCGCTGTTCCACCTCAGGGGTGTTGGTTGTGGAAGTTTCTGTACTGTGTTAGGCTTAATGGCTGTCCATTTCTGGCCTGGGAAGAAATATTTTCCATCTATTACTAACGCTTGACAAGAAGTCAGGTGACCTAGGTATACCCAGAGGCAGGTGAGAACCCTCTGTGCTGCTCACTACTTCTCGATTACCTTCAGTGTCTAGTTCTAGAACATCTCATTGAGAGCTTCGTGATGGCCTCCCCACCTCACTGCCCACTTTCAGACCTCCCAGTAGAGGTGACACCCAGATAACATGGCAATCTTATGGGAGTCCTAGCCTGAACATATATTTATTTCTGAAAAGAATCATATCCAACTGTATTATATAACATGTAGTCAAAATAACCCCTGCCTTCAGATTCTTCCACAAATACTTTCCATTGTCATTTTTTTATTGATCAGAGAAAAGGAAACTGAAAGTAAAAATCATCCATTTTATTAGAGAGGAAGCATTACATATGCAATACCAAATATTAGTTTCTAATGGACCTATCCTTTTTCCCATGAATAAGTTTTATGTTTTTGCTTAGCATAAGCTAGAATTTCTCTTTCAATCATTTTTCTCCCTCTGACTATCAATATTGATGCCTGAGTCATGGTTCTTTTAAATTTGCTATATGTACTGGTTACTTATTCTTGGAATTCCTTTCCCAGACTCAGAACATACATGTGTGGTAGTTAGATTCAGGAGTCAACTTGGCCAGGTGGTGGTGCCTAGTCATATTGCTGTGGACAAGAGTCAATGGCATGTGAACCTCATCTTTGCTGATTATATCTGCAGTTGGCTAGGAGGCGTGCCTGGTGCAATGAATGATATTTGATTTAATTGGCTAGTGCTTAAATGAGAGAGCTCTATGTAGCACAGCCCAAGCAGCTCAGCATACTTCATCTGAGCACTCACAGCTCAGCCCAGGCCTTTGGAGATGCAGAAAGGAATCACCCTGGAGAAAGTTGTTGGAACCCAGAGGCCTGGAGAGAAGACCAACAGAGATTGCCCAGTGCCTTCCCACGTAAGAAAGAAGCTCAGTTGAAAGTTAGCTGCCTTTCTTCTGAAGAAGTATACATTAACTAAATAAATTCCCTTTTATTGAAAGCCAATCCATCTCTGGTGTGTTGCATTCTGGCAGCTAGCAAACTAGAACATGGTATAATAAAAGTTTGGAGGGGAGATGACTAAGGGGAAAATGACAAGTAATAAGGCTAATAGGCTTTGACCTGGCCTTAAAGCATGGAAAACAAGGTTTGACATGAACATATAACCAGTATCACTCATGAATCAACTAACAAAAATACCACAATATACTGCACCGAGACTTTCTATGCTGTTTGTTTTGAATAATCTCCCTCTGCTCTTGGGAGTTGCAGTGTATGGTTAAACTCAGAATCTCTTAGCATCCTTGTGACTGTGACAACTCTCTCCAGCTTTGCCGTGGGATATTCTGTAAAGGTCAAACCCATAAAATGGAAACATGGCTATTGTGAGAATAATCTTCTGAGAATGATTTCTGTCATACTAAGTAAAGAAACTATTAATTCCAAGCTTTAGAAATTCCTAATTCTGTAGGTAACTGCAACTTCAGCACATTTTTGTAACACTTTCTGTCTTCAACATTTTATTGGTTGAATTCATAATTTCTCCAGCCGTTTCTATGATTAGAAATATTAATATTACGTGATTAGGCTTGCATATGTTTTAAGATCTCGTGACTCTGCTAAGACACCTGTAACTCAAAATGGACAGATTCAGTATCATGATCTGTGCTCCATTTTGTAGTTATCTGATTGTTTTACTTATTCTCTAATTTTCTCACTGTTTTTTGCTATATTATGAAGGCATTGAAATCTAAGGAAGAACATGGGACTTCAGTTTTTTTGTTGTTGTTGTTATTGGGCCCTATGGCCTACTGCTGAGTTTTCTAAGTTGAGCCACTTTTTGATTTGTGAGCAAAGGTTTAAAAGGCTAAAAAGGGGGGAAATTAGTTCAATATTTCAAGCACAATGAAACGTTTCTTTTGTCACTTTATTTCCGTGCTGTATTCATTTGTGGTTACTCACCTTCTCCTCAGAGATCTCTAGAGAACCCCAAATCTGGCTCTCTATGGTCTGACACATGAACCCAAACATTCCCCCCAGTAAATTACATCTCTTGTGTAATAAAATAAAAATGGCTTGTTTGGGGTATAGAAGAATGTTCCAGGCATCAATTGGCCACATTTTTGCCCACTGCTTGTGTCTGTCCCGATGAGACGCACCTCTGTGGCCTGTGTTAGTCTGGGAAGAGGGACGTTGGTCCTGCTCACGGGACTTAACAATGCTGGCATGTTTTTTTCCCTGTCCATTCACTTACACAATGTGCCATTCTGTACCTCATAAGCACTTAATTTATTCCAACTCTTTGGCCTGACCTGTAATCCCCCTTTCCTCACCCATCTGACCCATCTGTGTTTCATTTCCCACTCATCAGCATCCAAAGAGCTAGGCCCAGGCCCTGTTTGGAACCATTAGACAGGGATTGGCACTCTTCCCTCTTCCTGCGCCACATCCTCCGCTGGAGAAAAAATGACCATCAGATCGGAGAACAGAGCCTGCTTTGTCCCTTGCAACAGGGATCTGGAAGCATTTTCAATCATTTGCACTCTATACCCACTCAAACGCATTAATGTGATCAACATTGGGCCTGTTGTGGGCATTTTTTCCAGCAAATAGCTTGCTAACATTCCAGGCATGTACTTCCCTGAAAACAAGACTGAGACAGGGCCCTGAATATTCAATTGGAAAATCACCAAGCGCAAAAGCTTAGCTTGGCACGGCTGGTGTTGATTCTTAATAAGTGACTTCCTAAAGCTGAGGCATGGGGCTTACAGCGTCAATGACTTGTTTGAAAAATATTTTGTAGGTGCCTCATACCACTCTATTTCCTGTGGTATGCGTCATATTGTGAGCTATTCCAAGCCAGCCTGGTTAAGCACACTAACTTTTTTTCCCCCAAGATTGTGGTGTTTAACTAAAAATGTCTTTATACAAGATGAGCTCATAGCTATTAGTGCTGATGTAGTTTTAACTGCTTGGATACCAACTGCAGTTGGTTGAAAATGTGCTGAAAAAGGGTAAACCAGAGCAAAAACATATCTCACCCTGTCTAAAATGGTGGGATGGCAGTCCCAGTGGCAGTGTTTCTTCAGGGGGAAAAAGTTCCAGATTTAAGTACAATGCATACCTTTCACTTGCATTAAAAAGGCTTACTGTTCTTAGTATATTACTAAAGTCAAGGTGCTGAAGACATCTGGAACATTGGAATAAAATTAACCCTTTTCATTGCTTCAGGTACTTTGTAAAACTTCCCAAACAACAGAGCTAGGGTAATCGGAGAAAGTAAGTGCATCTTTTCAATGAAATTTCCCAAAAGGAAACAAAAAGAATTCCAAAGACCTATGATTTGGCCCTTGACGCTAAAATACATATCGGTAGGATTTTGGTAAGTATCAAATGGGACACTGTCTATAAAATGTCTTGACAACCATTTAGAATTCCAGCAATGAGGAAGGGAACGAAGACTGTTGAATGCCAACTAGGTGCCATTCCTATACACCCAATAAAGTGTCCTTCACGGCATTTATGAGTTAATTTTCACTTCGCAAAGAGAGAATCCCAGAGAGATTCAGTAACCTTCACAAGGTCACATAATTGATAAATTATAGAGGTAGAATTCCAAACTAGGTCAATGTGAACCCAAGCCTGTGTTCTCTCTCTTACCTTCCTTCTCAAAGAAAAAGATTCTGACCTCTATTGGGGTTGCAGCAGTTTACATGTTCAAAGGATAAGTATGTGTTGGCCTTGGTGTAAAGGGCCAGAATGGGAGCTGAATATTCCACTCTCCTCCTTCCTACAGTACATAGGTTACAGACCATCCTGTTTGGGGCCATACCCAGGTGGTGCCCAGTGGCTGTAAAGTGATCAGACATTGTACATGCTATTTCTGAATGATTTGTATTCCTACAATAGGGCCTTTTATAATAGAGAAAAGAGGAGTTGATACTGTGGACACAGCCTGGCCTGTGTCTGCCTCCTGGGACAAATCATTTTCCTTGATGCCAGGAGCAGCTCTGACGTGGTAGCGCTGCCCTGATATGGCCTGGGGCTTTGAGCTTCCAAGCAGGGGTTTGGCCTGGCCTGGCCTGGTCTGGGAAGAGGTAGAAATTCAGTAAGATGGAGCCAGGGAAGGTAGATTGTCACAAGAAGTGGAAACCATGAATGTTTCTATCTCCAGGTCATTGAGGAGGCAGGAGACTGTCTATGGGAAATGCCCAGGACATTTTCTGGGGCAATGAGCTATTAGACAAATGCACTGTACAGCAGTATAAAGGGGAGGAGAAACTTATATTGACCTGCATGTTTAGGAAGGCACATACTGAGGCTCTTCCCATAAGGTGGAAGGGGAACTTTTGTGTTGGGTATTAACTGTAAGTGTCTGGCTGTCAAGCTTACGGGTAACATAATTATGCACTGGGACTGTAAAATGCTAGGTGATCCTTGGTGACCTGACATTTAGTGCATTATCTAAAGGCAATAACTTGTTCCTTAGATAAGATTTACAAACTGGACACATTTATTTTAACAATTAGACTGTCGCAAAATGTAAAATTAAAAAAGCCTTCTGACTTTTCCCCCTCTCCTTACAATTTAATACATTTGCCAAAATGTCAGTTCAAAATGCCTAGCTAAATGACAGCTATGAGATCGCTTACTTTTTCAAGTTGTGAGTAGTTCACATTTTCTACCTGAGGCAGTAGAAGAAAGCATCCTTCATTGGGTAAAAAAAACTTTCCCTCATTATTTTGAAGCAGTTCTGATTTCAGAAGTTGATTACCACCAGATCATGACATTTGGGGATAACCCACATTATACAGCACTGAATGAATCAAACTTTAATAATTTTTACAAGTAAGTAGATTTCCTTTTTCTTTGCAGTTTAAGTTTAAATCTACATTGAAAATATTTAGTGGAAAGACAATGTCAGGAAAGGGAGATAGATTTGTCTAATGAAGCAGGTGACGTGGGGCCTGGACAGTTAGATCAATTAGGCCTTTTACAACTTCATCAGAAGTCAAATTGTTTTTAACACTAAACAGTCACGTATTATTTTTAAAATAAATTTTGCAAGCTGGTTTACTTTCTCTTATTAGAAAGAGAGACTTTCATTTTTAGCAAAGTAATGGCAAGGGAACGTGTAAGAATGTGTCAAAAGACTGAAAGTGCATGATCCATCACAGTGTTTCAGCGTAAATTTGGAAATAATGGCTAGAGCATGGCTAACATCCTAAACTCATGATGTGTGTGCTGATGTGAGTTTTCCCTAAGTTGGCTCCAGAATGGGCTTTCATGTTTACCATGGACATCAATCCACTGTGATTCTTAAGTGGGGACTATGTTTGAAAGAAGTGACTAGAACACTGGCATTTTCTCTTAAGATTACTGTACTCCTTCAAGTAAAGTTTCGTGCCACTCCTTTCCAGGGCTGTGCACACAAAATTTCAGGAAACAGCAGGTCTTAATTAGGCCTCCAGTTTATAGTTTCACCTGAAAAAATACATTTAAAAAAAATCATATATGTTTAGCTGTCGAGATTTTTCAAGTCAGTAAATTCTTGCTAATTAATCACATTAATGGTACTTCTTAAAAGTTGAAACAGAATCAGAAAACAAACCAAAATCCCCATAAATATCCAACATAAAGACCTATTCACTGATGCATTTTTAGTTTTTAAGAAGAATTTTACAAGTGTTTTTTTTTTTCTCTCCCATAGGATATACACACACATACACAATATGTTACTATCTGTAGCTGTGTTATATTATCTGCAGAGGAAAACAATTCTAATGACAAATTTTGATGCTTCAAAATGATGTCATTGTGTACAAGACCTTGCTAAGCAGCTCATGTGCATGATGGTTTTAAGAGATTATAGCCCAGAAAACCTCAGTAGCAAACATGTCGTCTCATCTCATAGTCCACCTAATGTGGAGGTAAAGGGAAAGCGGAAAATAGAAGTAAGGGGACAAAAAGGACTTCCTTCTGCTTGAATGTTTCATTATTCCAAAGGACAATAATTCTTGGTATAAAGTTGCCCCACTAGTGTTTTACTTGCTGCTTTGGTCTGCTGTGGCATGTGTTGTACAAAAGCAGGATTGCTTAAATCTCCTTTGGAGGGATAAATAGGCCTAAAAATAAATACGCTTCCTGTGAATAGTGCTATTGTTGTCCATTAGGAAACAACTGTTCAAGTTCATAATCCTATCCCCAAATATCATCATCAATGTTTATATCAATATGCTATATTTGAGGATCAATGTGCTGCAATTTGAAATAGTATTTGTTACTACCCTATGCGTAGCAGTTAGCAATTTCTCCATTTGGATTTCTGAATGCAATTGAACTTTTAAAAAGAGAGAAGGACAGTGACTATTTTTGACAAGTGATGAATTTTAAATCAGTTAAATGGAAGAATCCTACACTCAGCATGATTATTTCTGTTAACCCTTTCATATACCATTATTGGGAGGTAATCACCCTCATTTTATATGTATCTAATGGGAAAAATGTCTAAGGAAATTCTAACCCCTTCCCTTAGCACAAAGAGGTGATCATGACAGAAGCATGGCATTTTACAGGATCCCTTTCAGAGATTTTCGGGAACAAAGATTTATGCTGATTTAATGTTTCATGAATAAAAAGAAAAAGGAGATTTTTTTTTCCATTTCAATCATAAGTCCCCTTTAATACTTGCTAGAAAATGGTGCTTAACAGTATTTACAATTATACAAACATTCATGGAGGCTGAATATCACAGGCACAAGGTTGCACTAAGACCATAAGAAGTCCTTTCATACTCCCCAAATGGTTTTGTATTTTAGATACAAAGGTTGGTGACCAGAGACAGACTTCTTCTTAACAAGTAAAATTTTTACGTCCATTCAGTCAAAGAGTTTCTTAAAATGTTCTGGGCCTATTCACTTGCAGATGGAGTAGAAACTGTAACCAGGATCTTCACCTCATGTATTCACATGAGATGCTCAGTCTTCATACGCTGTCCAATTTTTTTAAGATAAAAGGAGTGACTCACAGCAGAGCCACACCACACAGATGAGGAAGTTCCATATGGAGGAGAGCTCATTGTCCCTCTTCTTCCTGCATCTTCCGTTTCATTTCCTCTGGGTCCAGCTTCAGTGTGAAGCCCTCCATCTGGAACATCGCTGCTTCCTGACATCTAGCAGCCACTCTCAGATCTCCCAAAGGCAGCCCCCCACTGGACCTCTAGAGCCACATTTTTATTTCACATACTTGTCTTTGGATTTATTTTATGAAGCTTGGTTCTTCTTTGGTGGGGATCTATTGATTTATTTTACTTCCCGCATCCCTTCTACTATTTAGATCTCATGTTCTAGACCCTCTATTGTCAGCCAATTGGGGAAGACTAGATAAAAAGTAGCATATAGTGTTGAAAAGAGTACCTGACTTTGTTCCTCATAAAGACTGCAAGAACTCCAAAAGCTCCTGACAATAACTGCAAATGCTGCAGTAATTCAATTCAGCTCTGTAAGAACCCAGGTCCCAGACCCTGCCCCCTCCTCCATTTTGAGAGACACAGAGCCACCTACATGACCATAAGAATGTAAAACCCGTTCCTTTAATAACTGAATCTCATTAGAGTCTACTGAAACTCCATTGTAACCAAATCTCACAGGACTGTTAAATTCCGGGGCATACCTCTCTCTCTTTTTCTGGCTTGGCTTTGGGTGGAATACAGACTTTCTTCTCCTAACCCACCACCACTGGGGAAGGTCTTCCTCCTGTCTGTAAGCCTCTCATTAAACTCATGGATGACCTTCTGTCTAGCATGCTCTTTGGTCTCATGGTTGTGCTGGGCTGGAACATTTGGTGAGCTAGCCAGAAGTCCAAATCACTGGCCACAGAGAGCATGAGTCTGGGGATGGGGGACTCTGTGGGGGTAATCCCGGGGTGGCATGCTTCCTTGTTCTGGGAAGGGGTCACCCACTTGCTTGACTGCACTTTAGTCAGTCGGCTGTTATGTGTGGTGCAGTCAACTATGGCAGGCTGTCTTGAGGAAGACAGAGAAATCCACAAGTCTGCAAGGCTATTGCAGTAGACTGTTTTAGAAAGAGAAATCAGTAGATTTGGAGAATGCATTGAATGAGAAGCTATGCCTTGTAGATAAGAGTTCAGAAATATTAGCATGCCGGTATGGTGGAGTAAGAGGGCATATCCTGACTTCCTCTGACTGGGATATGATAATGAAAGATAAAAACGAAGAAATTTGCGAGGCAAAGGGTGGAGTGATGCCACCTTTGCATGTCATGTTTCTAAAGGTTGTCTTTTTTGTTTCAAAGAATTAACACTCAATTCTTTAATATTCCCTTAAGTAGGGCAAATTAACCCATTTCACCCTCACCTAGGAAGAACAAAGGATTCTCATTGTTCTCCCAGGAGACCATTCATATAACCTGACCATCTGCTGTGGGCTCCTCGCAAAGGATTTAGCTAAGTGAAAAAATGGAACTCTGTTTCATTATATTGATGATGTCATGTTAACCAGTAAACCCTTTTCCAGAACTAATTAAAGCTTCAGGCTCATTGCTGTTTCATCTTAACAGCCGAGGATGGACGACTGATTGTGGTGAACTGCAATGACTTGGCTGCCCTATCAAAGTCTTAGGTATTGTATGGTTGGGAAAGGCAAAATTTATCCCTCTTGTAGTAATTGATAAGGTACAATGTTTTCCTATGCTGCATATGCCAAAACAACTAATGACTTTCTTGGGATTGTTGGGGTTTTAGAAACTTTTCATTCCTCACACAGCCCAAATGTTAAACCTGTGCATGTTTTGAGTGGGAAAAGCCACCCCTGGGTTAGGTATCCCTGGGATAGCAGACTGCTTTTGAAGAAGCTGAATGGGCCATCAGACTGGCTCAGACTTTATGGGAGGTGGACACAGATATGCCTTGTAAATTAGATAGGGCCAGTATCAATATTGGCTTTGGGTGGTGCTTAAGGCAAAGGCAACAAGCAAAGTGGGTTAAAAGAGCTGAAATGCAGTACAGTTCTCTAGAAAAACAACTGTGCACTGCTTATAATGCCTTACTGAAAGTTGAAGGACTAATTCAGAAATGCCCTGTGAAATTGAGGACAGCCATCCCCCTATAGACATGGGTATAGAACACTGTCACTAAGTCTCACTCTGGTAGTATACAATTGAGAACATTAATGAAATGGAAAATTTATCTGCTAGACCACGACATTTTCAAAAACAGCCCCTTATGTGCAAAAAACGCATGTTATTTTGAGACCTGTTTCCTATGTGGAAGAACAATACTTGTCCCTTCCTGCTTATCTTTCCAAAGTGGCTGTCTCTGTGCTCACCATTGACAGATGTGGCAGTATACCTAAGTCTGCCTGGTATACTGATGGATCAGCACATAGGTAGTTTGTCACCTGGATGGCAGTAGCGACCTAATATGTACACTCATGGTGAGAAAATTAGACTAGGCAAAGCAGCCAATGGGCTGAATTAAGAGCTGTGGATGGTCATTGTTCATGAGCCAGGAGATGGATTAACTATTTGTGCTGACAATTGGGCAGTGTACCAGGGTCTGGCAATGTGGTTGGCCACGTGGAAGCAAGAGCAATAATGTACTGTTGTCTGTGGCCCCTGATGGGGAAAAAGAAATATGGGGAGATAGCTGGAATACCTGTCACAAGTGAAAGGTGACTGTATTTTATGTCTCTGGCCATAAGACTGATTCTTTACCTGGCAATATTGAAGCAGATGGTACAGCAAAAATACATAGACTAAAGCCAACATTGCACAAGGCTGCTGAATGGTTGCATAGAAAAACAGGACACCAAGACTACCAGACTCTGTGGAGACCAGCATAGCAATTCCAGCTGCCCATCACAGAAAATAATTGAAAGAAATTGTGGATGCCTGCCCCTCCCATTTGCTGTGACATCCAAGGTTGCTTCCTCATCAACTTGGACATGAGCAGGTTCTGGTCACCACGTAGCAAATAATTATACTGAGCCCCTTCCACTTTATATGCAGGTGCAAAATATGTCTTTACAGCCATAGATACAGCGACTGCAGTCTCTATACCAGCAGTCAACATAGGCTGCTGTATGGGGTGGATTGTAAAGACCCAGGGTCTGGGCTCTGCTCCCTCCTCCATTTTGAAAGTAAGTCACACAGCTGCCTACATGACCAGGGACAGACATTTAAGGTCAAAGAATATAAAATCCCCCTCCTCTAATAACCAAATCTCACAGAGTCTGCTGAAATTCCATTGTAACCAAATCTCACGAGACCATTAAACTTTATAAACTGTTCCTGGGCATGCTTCTCTCTTTTTTTCCCCCCTTGGCTTTGGGTGATGTGAGTGTAGACTTTCATCTCTCAACCAGCCACCATTGGGGAAGATCTTCCTCCTGTACATAAGACTCTAAGCACCTGGGTAATCTTCCCTCTAGCGTGTTGTTTGATTTCAGGGTTGTCCTGGGCTGGAACAAACTCTAACAACCTGGAGTTAGGCCAGACCCCACAGATTCAGGGAAATCCTCCATAAATTTGTCTTTCAGGCAATGGTCACAAGTTGGGTACCAAGGGCCGCTAGTATTTCTGAATAATTGGCTACAAATTCAGGTATTCCCACCACCACTTTGGGTTTGATAATTTACTAGAAAGACTCACAGAGCTCACTGAAAGCACTATACTTATGAATATAGTTTTATTGTAGTAACAAAATACAAATAAGAAACCAAAAAGAAGTGGTGCATTTGGTGACATCTGGAGGATATCAAATGTGAGCTTCAATGTCCTCTTCATGTGGAATGAGAATGTGTCCCAGCACAGCCATGTATCTTATCTATTAAGGAAGCTTGGGCAAGATTTGGACGTCCATAGTTTATATATGGGGATGATTGGTGGAATCAATGCCCATTTGGTCAAATGCAAATTTCCAGTTTCCTTGCCACACCCCTCCCCCCAGAGGTTGGGAATTCCAGTTGTTATGATGCAGCTCAAAGTCCCAAGCCCCTAATCATACGGTTGGTCTTTCTAGTGTTGCCAAACCCAACCCTGAAGCTAGAGGTGTGGCTGGCCTCTCCCTGTCATCTTGTTAACATATGAAAACTTAGCTGTGGTCCTGGGCCCACCAAAACAAAAGGCATTCCTATCATGGGAAATTCCAAAGATTTAGAGGCTACTCCCCCAGACATACACACACACAGAAACCAGCCCTGTTTTTCGGAGGCTGAATTCATTACTTAGCATTTTCATTGACTGTTTGATTTGAGTAAAACGATTTACTTTTTGAGAGTTTTGGTTTCTTCACCTATTGATTGAGGACTCCATCATTGATTCACCCAGCAAACTTTCAGTGAGTGTCGATTATAGGCAAAGTACTGGGCCATATGTTGTTGCTATAATAAAGAAAAGCAGGTTTCTGTCTCTAGGGTCTTATACCATTGTAAGGACAGAGATGTAAAAAGTTGTAATGGTTATAATACCTGCAGATAGAGTCCCTGTTGTTGGTTAACAGATATGCTACTATATTCACCATAGGGAGAAGGAAAATATCATGTTAAGAAGCTCACAATAGTTCTGGCAATAAGGACAACAGTAGAGAGATTTGAAATAAGAGAGAGAAAGAGGAAGCAGCAGCAATAGTGGTATGGTTCCTTTGTTCTCCTCCCATCTTCTCATTGAAACTCAAGTTGAGGAACAGAGGTAAAATAAAAAGGAAAGGTTTAAAATAGTGAAGCCCAAAATGGAATGGACTTGTGTCATAATTTCTGACTGGGACTGGATGGAGATTGCCTGGCAAAGCACCCTCTGCTTTGAATGTAGGTAAAATGAGTTTACATTAGCCAAGGGCCAACAGGAGCCTACAGAGAAGCTTACCAGGGGTCCCTTCTGTAAGGATATGCAAGCTTCCCCTTGGACCTACCCATTACCTAGGAATGGGCAGGGGGCTGGGGAGGGAGGGAGGAGGAATCTGACTCAGGTGAGACATTCTGATGGGGAATTTCAACTTTACTTTGATGGAATCTTTGCCAAAAATGTGATGAATTAATCGACAAGAGAATGTTTTAAGCTGGAAGAGTCCAAGTAAATTTGAATTGGTAGGTTTAGGTCTTCTCTCACCCTCAAGTCCATTACAATGGGGTCTCAGAACAAGATGAGAACTGATGGATAATCCATATATTTTTTGCACATCTCTATGTGACTCCTTTTATGATAATATAATAATAGCTTACTTTTTATGATGTTCTGTAGTTTTTCAGGTATTTTCCCACCCATTATTTTATTTGATTTTCTCAGTAAATATGAGAGGCTGGCAGGGTAAGCATTATTGCATCCATTTCATAGCTGAAAAATCTGAAACTCAGTGAGGTTGACTTGCACCTCTTCATCTATAAAATGGAGACAATCAGATTTAGACACAGGCTCAATGTTTGTTTGTTTGTGAGGATCAGACAGGAATAGAAGGAAACTGATTTACTATAAACCTATGAAAATCTAAAAGTAGATGAAGCAAGATGACAGAGGAATCAAGATAATCAGGATGCATATTGTGCTGTCCAATTGTATATATATATGTTTTAACTAGTGGGAGTATTTCTACGAACCTTTCAGTAAATCTAGTTCAAATAAGAAATGCACTCGCAAATCTCATGTCAAAGGAAATACTGGAGTGCTGCAAGTAGATACCAGAAATAGATCTTTTTTTTGTGCTGACATAGAAAGAGCACTCATTGAATATTTGGAACACTCCATTCAAGTTTTAGTAACTGTGAGTTGACAGGAGATACTTATAGTTCAAATCTATTCTTTTTTTTCAACTATTTCAAATCTATGAAAGACATACCAGTTGCATACTTTCTGAAGAATATGCTTATTCTCACAATTGAAGAACAATGGAATAATAGGAGAATATTATAATGAAGTGCTAAACTCACTGAAGAGTTGGATCATTGGCAGAAAGTCAACAACATCCCCAGACATTTCTGCTCCCCTTGGGCTCCTTGCAGCATAAGCAACAAAGCAGTCTCCTCTTCTTGGCCAATGTGGCCCTGTGTGGCCTGGTTTCTGCTGACGTCTCCTACTTGATTTCATATCCCTTTTACTTTACGGGTTACTCTAATCTCAGGTAACTTCTTTCAGTTCATCACCTTCCTTGGTGAGGTCTGTGTATATGTTCTTCCCTCTGAAGGAAATTTCCTTCCTTTCCCAGATTTTTGTTGATCCTTCAGGGCTCTGGATCAACATCTTCTTTTCAATGAAGTTTCCTTGACTCTTCCATTTAAGGATGCTCCCCTCTACCCCCTATATTATATTGTATTTTCGCATACTAAACTTCTTGTTCTGCACTCCATATATTATTTGTTTGATTGATTATTTATCATCTGTCACTCCACTAAGCAATAGGAGAGAGGGAACTTCGTTTCACTCACCATTGCATAACTAATAACTACTGGAATATACTAAATAACTGTTGAACGGACAGATAGATGAAAGAATAAATCAGGTGTGTGAAGTCTTCAGGCAAATGTATGAAAATAAAAAAGCTTAATAGAAATTAGCTTATCATAGTATTATTGACCTCAAAATGATTACTAAATGAATATATAAATACAAGGTAAATTATAAAGAAGAGTGACAGATTTTGCCATTTTCTGCATAATTATCTTACATATTCTTAGGCCAATTCAAATTATTCACAATACAAATGTACAATAAACTAATGAAAAGATGCCTAACTAAATGGATATTAAATAAATTGAAATAGAAACAAAAATGAGATATCATTTTTTCAACTCTAAGATTGCACATACAAAAGGTTGATACTCTGCTGTGTTGTCAAGCATGTGGAAAAATGGACCCCCACGTAGATTTTTCTGAAGGGCAATAAGGCAACACATAATACAATTTTAAATGTGTATATATATATGTTGTTCTGATGTTCCCATTTTTGGAACTTATATTAAGAAAAAAAATTAGACAAGAACAAAAAAATTACATAGAATATTTTATGCAGGAGTTTTTAGAATGTGAAATTTGGGGACTTACTGTATTATAAATACTTAATTATGCAGAAATTTGAAGAATAGCTATTTAAAAGAATCCTGCCTCATAATGATGGGGATGGGAGTGTAAATTGGTATGTCAAGTTTAGAAAACAAATGAACATTATCTTTAAAGTTGAACATGAAAATGTCCTATGCCCCAAAAATTCCAGTCCTTAGGTATGACCCTTAGAGAAATTTGCACATGAACCCAAAGGGCATTTATAAAAATGTTCTTAGCAACATAATGTTTGGTATGTAATACTTTCAGCATTGCTTAAAGTATGTTTGAATATCCTTTTTCCCCCCCTGGGCCCATATATTATGAAAAAAAGATATTCTTTATTTTCCAAATACATTGCTGTTTTTAGTTATCTTTTTGTTGTCATATTTAACTTGATCTTATTCTGAATAGAGAGCACAATTCGTATGATACCTAGTCTTAGATGATTGTTGACATTCACTTTATGGCCTGGCACATAGTCTGCTTTCATAACATTCGTTGTGTGCTTAAGAATGTTTGCTCTGATTTATTGGGTACAGAGTTCTACATACGTCTATTAGATCAAGCTTATTATATCGCTTAAATATTTTAAATATGTACCACTAAGAAATCCATTTGGCTATGGCTAACAGTCTTTTCCTTCTCTCTCCGGCCCTGTTTAACTCCCACCCCCCCCCCTCTTCCTCTCCCTCTGCCCTCTCACCTCTCCCCCTTCCCATCTCATCTCACTCACACAAGGAGTTGGAGATATGAAGACAAATACAGTACAGCAACTCCACAATCTTTTCAGAGATGTAGGCTTTGTCTCTAGTCTACTCCACCACTCCAGTTTCATATCTTCTATCCTCAAAAGGACCCCATGATTAAAAATGGGTTCTGGAAAAAAAAGGAGAGAGAAGCCTTCTGCTTATATTTCGCTTCCACCCAAACATGTAAAAAGGCTAAGAAATGTCATTTTTTAGCTGGGTTCCTTGCCACTTGTGATAAAATTGGTATTGAATTAATGAATAAGAAGAGGATAGTTGATAATGATTCCATAAAGAACCAGTAGTCTCAAATTTTGTTGGCTCAATCTATCAATTACTGAGAAAGGCATGTTATAATCTTCCCACTCTGAAGGTAGATCTGTTAATTTTTTCATTTTCTTTTTAGAGGTCATTCATTAAATGCTTCTGATTTAAGAATTATTGCATTCTCTGATTCCTTGTGATTAATAATGATTTTTTCCTCAACATTTACTTAATCATAGTTCTAATACCCTTGATACTTTTACTTGTTGTTAGAGATTTTCCTGGCATATCTTTTTAAAAGCAGTAATTTTACTTTTAGTCATTTTAAATGTCTGTTGTTGTTATTTTAAATGCAACCCCTTATTTAGCTGAATAATTTAGCCCATTAACATTTTTTTCCTGATATATTTAAGTTGTCTTACTAATTTATTTCTCATTCTATTTTTTTTCTTTCCATTGATTGAAAGTTTTTTAGTAATTACCCTTATGACTTTAACATGCACATGGAACAAAATCAATATTATTTTTCCCAAACAAAACAAGTTCTTGGAAATATTTATCTTCCAGTTTCCATATCATATCATCCAAAAGTTTCTTTATACTCTTGGTGTTTGTGCTGAATTGTCTTTATTTCACCTTTGTTCTTAAGTGATAGGTTGGTTAGAAAAATCTAGACTGACCGGTACTTTTTTTTATCAGTTTGAAAATATTTTTCAAGTCTTCTGGTTTTCATTTTTGCTAACAGTTATGCTTTCAGTCAAGTATTACTTGTTTCTAAATAATGTGTGTATATGTGTTTTCTGGCTGCTTTTAACCTCTGCTCTTTGTGTTTACTCTTCTGCCATTTCACTACTGTATATAGAGTTCTTTTTATTTACCTTATTTTTATTCTATTGGGATTCATAGAGAAAAAAATTTAAAGTTTCCATCAATTCTGGATAATTTTCAGCCATTATTCTTTTAAGTATTGCATCTCCTCATTCTTTGTTTCCGTTTTTTTTTTTTTTTGAACTTTAATGATATATTAGACTGTCTTGTACTTCACGTGACTTAAGTTGTCCATTTTTTTGTCTTCACTGTGATGAAATCTGTGTAATTTGTTCAGATATACCTTCGAGTTTTCTCTTCATTGATTTTTGCCTTGTTTTTTTAAGTCAATGTATCTTAATCTAAATGATAATTTTTTCTTTCTAGAAGTCAATTTAATTCAAATATTCCCAAAAGTTTTCAATTGTATCTATTTTACCACCTCAGTTTTTTTTGTTTGTTTGTTTGCTTGTTTGTTTTTAGCATGGGCAGGAACCAGAAATTGAACCCAGGTCTCCGGCATGGCATGTGAGAACTCTGCCACTGCGCCACTATCGCCTGCCCACTGCCTCCGTTTTGAATTTACTATTTTATTTCTTTAAACATTATAAACATGTATTACATTTTCAAATTATCAAATATCCTGTAACTTTAATTCCAATATCTAATGTCCTAATTCAATAAGGCTGGATTCTGTTTTTTATTGTTTTTGCTGACCCTCTCAAATTGACTTTCGATTGAGCTGGTGCTTTATAATTGTGGATGGTGAGCTCATCTTTCTCTGGACTCTATACCTGGCAATTACTTAAGGCCTAGGGAAGAATGTAGGTTTCTCTCTAAAGGGTTCCTTTGTTCTTTCCTAGGCACCATTAAATTTGGGTGTAATTTTAAGTTTAGGCCCCAAAGTGGAGTTTCCAAGGCCAGATAAATTGTATAAATTTGAATCTCAGACCTGGTTGAGATTACAGATTCTCAGAGGAGATTTTTTTCCTACAAGATTTCAGCTGGCACCAAGAAGTTACCTTATAGTTCTGTTTGCTTTTAGGAGGATTTTTTAAGCACACCCTTTTACTGCTGATATTGATCTTTAGATCTTGACTTTTGCAGAGGGAGTTCTTAGCTCAAACTTCCATGTTTCATAGGTCCAAGGTCATGTCTCCTGTACTTCAATTTATCTTAAAATCCAAACCTCTAGAGTTTGGACATTTAAAAACCTTGCTGTCCACTACATCTTCAACCATAGTATACCTCTGGGTTTTATATGCCTGCTGGACGTGAGCCCATAGATATTTCTTGTACTGTTTTGTCAGCTTCACTAGGCATTTTGAAGAGTCTGCACTGAAACACCTGATAGTAGGGTAGGGTTGAAATTAAGTGATACAATCCATATATATAGCATTTAGCTCACTCCCTGACATATGTGTAGATGTAGAGGCTTAGGTTTTAAAACAATTGGACTGAAAATAGAAAAGACATTCGTGTGTATCAGTGACAAGAAAATCTCTATATTGTATTCCCTGAAAAACCATCTTTTAATATTCTGTAGATTATGCAATATGTGTTTGATTTTACTGATGAATTAGAAAAAAAGATGCTCTTCTGCATGTGCAGGGCAGAACTAGCTATGCACAGATGTGTGTAAAAATATTGGGTTAAGGGTTGTATTTCCTGATAGCCTGTGGACTAACGGAGCCCAAAGAGGAAGATACTTTCACAGACAATAGGAATACTTCTTTGCCTCTTCTCTGTTCAATCTATTTTTTTCCATTGAAAGCAGCTGTGCTTTCTTTACTCTGACAATTCAGAAATCAGGGTAGCTAGTTCTTCATGAATGCTTTAGAATATGCTGGCAGAAGCTGCTTCTGACAGTAGGCTGCTGGATATTCAATGGTGCCTGATTACATTGAAGGTGAAAAAGACCACTTGTGATTTTTTACATCTCTGAAACTGTCCCTTGTCTTATTACAAACTGCTAATTCTTAAGCTGGAGCAGAAGTAGTATTATGTAACAAGAGCAGTTCTTTTTATGGTTTCTAATTTATGGAATTTTTCACAAAGCTTAATAGTATAACGAGTGCTTCTTATTTAATAACATCCTTTAGAAACTGCCTTGATTAAGAAGAATGAACATATCTGAAATTGGGACTCCTTTTAAAACCCAGGTATTTATGTAGACCACACAACAACAAAAAAATTTTTGTTCCTCCGGTTTGAGTTCAAACTTGGGTCCTCATGATCCAACAAATACCATTTCCTAAATTATTCTATTTGACTGCCATGTTTTTCACTTGCAGTTTTGCTCTAGTTGTGGGAGACCTCAGGTTTTCACTTGTCTATTGCCTTGTCAGCCCTTTAAGAATAAGAATTCAGAGGAGTCAATAGTCAATGAAAAATGTTGATTCTTAGCAAACAGCATTTCAGCCCTTCTGGCAGGAAATTTTCTTACCTTACTATTGACAGAAGCGTATTGCTCAATAGTAAACACAGATCGTTGCTGACACTGTGTCTCTGTTTTAACCCTACTTGGATGGAACAGGGCAAAATCTCTCATATCTCAGCATACCAAGTGCAGCTATTGTTCTTAACCATTTCCACATCTATGTGTAGGGTACTCTCACACCTCAGAATTTCTGTTAGAGTTTCAAGTTAAAGAAATTGATCATTTTTTAGATATATAATAAAATAGCACTTTTAGTTTGTATAAATGCTACTAGAATAAAAATTTTAAAAGAAAATAGCACTGTTTAATGTTCATAGTTATAAAACCTTCATATAATTAAATTCACAAATCTCAAAAAAAGAAATCCCTTTATTTTTCACCTTGCATCTGATTTGTGTTTCAGAAAATATGAAACCAAAGTAGAAAGAACACTGAAATCCCCAGGTTGAGTTTGAAACATGTGGAGGCTCTCAAGGCTTACAGCTCACTCTTCCTTTCAAACCAATAAAAATATTAGTGTAATCCTTATTTGGATTCTGGAGAGAAACTGGTTTTCAATTAATAGGGATTTTTCCACAGTTGTTCTGGAACATATGTGAAATGACATATGCACAAGGATACTAATTGGAGTATCAATTATAATAGCCAAATTTTATAAACAATGAACATGTCCATCAATGGGGTTTTATATAATAATTATGATTCAGTCACACTGGGCTGTACTATGTGAGCCATTAAAAATTTGTACCATTCTGTATTCATGGTATAGAAAGATCTCCAAGATATAGTAGGTGAAAAAATACAAGTCGCAGAACAACATAAACATGGCATTGTTAACGTGGAAAAAATATTTCTGTCGGTTAACATTAGAACTGCATGGACAGTCCCTTGAGGTGTACACGATAAACTGGTTCTCTTTGAGGAGTGCGATGGTGGCTGGAGGACAGGAGAGAATGGAAGACGTACTGTCCACCGTATAGTGTCATTTCATCTTATATTGTATGCAGGAGTCTTATTTAATAATTCACAAATCTTACAAATAAAGCAAAATAAGGAATACATCACATATTTTTGTTAGTTGTTATTTCTCACTGTTATTTCTCATGCAACTTCTTAGTGTAACCCATCTAAATTTTAGTTAATCAAATAGTAAATCCTTCCTAGTGAAATACCCTTGATTTCCATGATCCGCTTTTATAAATTCCCCTGACACTGCTAACTTCGTATGAATAGACACCAGCTGATTTTAGGGTTTGTGATGTTCTTTTTTAGGGGGTGAATGGCAAGAACTTAAAAAAAATCTATTTCTACTCAAGGTACTTTCCATTTCTATGGTTATGTAAGAAATTGAATGAGGAAACCTGAATTAACTGCCCCCATATTTCTGATTTATTCCGTAAGGTTTATTGACCTTTCAGAATGGAACTCTGGGAGTCTGCCTGTCTAAGCAGCTTCTTAATGCCACTGTGGTTTCACACCAGCATAAGACTTTTGCTGTTGTTATTAAACTACTTAAAACCTAGTAGAAAAGAAAGTAAGAGTCTGAAACCTTGTTTCAGTTTTAACTCAGACAGAAATTTGAACATTTGAGAGCCCTGAGTGAAGGTATCTACTTTAAAAAATCTGTTGTAAAATGTGAACATTTAAAATGTATTCTTAGAGATGAGATTTAAAAAAGAAAGAAAGAAAGAAAAGGAGCTTGAAGGATGTTAATAGAATTGTGGAAAGGAGGTTGTAGAGTAGTTTCTTCACACCTTCATCGTATTGGTTTAGCGGTCTTTTATGTTGTCTTTCCAATTTAATTTCATTTTAATTTAATGATGCCTGTCATAAGTGTTGTTTATGGCAATGACTTACTGTAGGAAAAAAAAAACAACTTTCATCTGGCTTGTTATGACCATAGATCTCCTCTTAATGTTTAGGTAGTTTCTTTCTTTTCTTTATGTGCACGTTATATGTGTGTTTGGGAGTATAGGTTAAAATTTTTTCCTTTGGCTTTGTTGCAAATGAAGCCAGATTTTTTCCAGTTGACCAAGTAATTTTGGAATGTATTTGCTAAAAGATCTTTAATTAAAATTGCTTGATCTTCCTCACATAATCTGAAACACAAACTGAATACCAAATCAGAAAAAAATGTATACTATCCCCTCTTGCCCACCTCCAAGTCCCTGAAAATTGGGTCAAATGACTGGAATCCCCAGAAATTTTTGAAAAACAAACATGTTTCATTGGGAAAAATAAAGCTAATTTCTTGCTATTAAACATTTCAGCTGGAGTTTTTTTTTTTCAGTGGTATCAACTAATCTTATACCCTAAAACTTGCAATATGATTCAGGTTCATATTCAAGAAATTCTCATCCAAAATGTTCATCTGCTAGAAGGAGGGGAGAATAACTTTGCAGTGGAGAAATCTGACAGTCAGCATCAGCACTCATAAATCAGGCTGATAGTATCAAACCTTGATATGATGTAAAGAAAATGTCACTTTCCTTCTGTGGCCTGCCTCCCCCAGAAGCATAGCCCCGGTTTAGTCATGACAAAAAGTCAGATAAATCCCAATTGAGGGACATTTTACAGCAGAGAGAAGACTTGAGAGACTGGAATGATGAGGACAAAAGATGGAGGTCTTTAGGTGAAGAAAAGTGAGGCTTTCCAAGAATTTCAGAGACCCCAAAAATAAGAATTTTTTTTGAACTAACTTGCCATAAATCTGCTTAAAGGATTGAAATAAAAATAGTAGTAGCAATTGGAAAAACTATCAGGCTGCCACTCTGGGACTGGATGTTCTATATAGGCCACATATTTATAAGCATTACAATTGTTTTACAGATGTATATTAATATTTATATTTTAATGCTTTTTTAAAAATAGAAACTAGTAGATCATAATATAGAGGACCACGATAATATATTGTCAAAAAAATTAAATGCTACATATAATTCAACCGAATTCTCAAATTTAAATATAATATGTGGTGATTTCAAAATAGAATAGTAGGGCAATGTGAAATTATTGTGAGAAGCACATTTATATATCATATCCATTATTATTTTCCTATTGCATTTCTCCAAATATCAGGATCGTTTGTTTCTTTTCTAATTCTTTTACATGTGACATCCATATGCTAGTAACTAAATTTACAATTCAAAAATTTACATGTAACTCTGACTGCATCTTCTTTCTGGTAAAAAAATCACCCCAATACCAGACACCCGGGTTCGATTCCTGGTGCCTGCCTATGCAAAAAAAAAAAACAAAACGCCCCAAATAGGATTTTAGGCTTTTGCATAGGATGCATAATTTTATTTGAAAGATAAATCTTGTACTAAATATAAATTTTAACATACACTTACATATTTCTTTTTCTCATTTATAATCCAAATTTTTTCTAAAACGATAAAGAACAATTGGTATAATTTACAATAAATTAATTTCCTTATTGTAGCTATTAATTCACAAAAAAATCACACATAATTATGAATATAGTGGAAAAAATGTGAGAAAGCAATTTGGAAGACCCCTACCACATAGTTAGCTAATTAATAACTGAGCTATTCTCCTAATAAAAGGTTAATTGTTAGTCAAAAATTGATAAATAGCACAATATATGGAAGACAGGGTTTATTCATAGACATTCACCACTCAAATCCACCACTTTTTTTTGAGGCCACTTTGTACCACTTAAGAGGGACAGAGAAAAATAAAGGAGAAATGTCATCTTTCCTCAAACAACTTAATGCCAGAAGATAAGGCACATGCAGACACAGCTTCAGCATAAAGTGAGGTGATATAGCAGATCAGAGCTAGGACAGATTCCTTTTCTCTAGTAGAGATAAACTGTGTTTGAGCCAGACTTTGGCCATGATTTGAACTTGCACCTTTGACAAAAGAGGGCATGCCAGGTATAGTTAACAAGATGAGTGAGGCCATGAAGGAAGAAAAACATGACAAGTGTGGCAAATGAACTGACTGAAGTTGTTTGAGCAGAAGTAGCTTGAGATAGCTATATTATAAAAGGTGGTATGGTTATGACTCAGGGAAGATATAGGCATAAGTGAGATAAGGAAGTTATTAAGCCAGTAGCTACTTATTCGATTGCACTGACTGGTTCATTAAGTCAGTTACTCGTTCCTTCGAGCATTTATTGACTGTCTACTCTGTGCTGAATCACTGAGTATCTCCTGAGTCTTCAAAGTGTTGCCCAGAAAGCTGATAGCAAACCTAATACCATCTTTTCTGCCAAAGGATCTGAGGTGGTACTTGACAAATTAACCAGGACAAAATAAACAAAAGATAATAAGTCCTGATGAATTGTTGCCTTCTGTCTTTACTGACAGAACATCAAGGGGCAGCTTGGTTTGTCTGCCATGGTTTGTCTGATGCTCAGAAAAGCACCACAATGACCAAAGCCACCAGGGAATGAGCCAAACTGGCCACAGTGGTCAGTTTCTGTGTGTGAGGGCAGTGCAGCATCTGAGTGTGCGCTCGGGACCCAAGTCTGGGCTGGAGTCTTCACTCTGTCATTTACTAGCTGGGTGGCCTTGGACACGTTGCTTAATCTCTGTATATCAGTTTCCACAGCTGTAATATATGTGAAATGTTTAGAACAGTATTTGACACAGGGAAGGTACTGAAGTGTCAGTTATTATTTTAATAATTCAGCATATATATAATGGTTTAAACACTAAGTTTAAATTAGTTTGTAAGCTGCCAGAAAACAATGTACCAGAAATGGAATGGCTTTTAAAAAGGGAATTTAATAAGTTTCAAGTTTACAGCTCTAAGGCCATAAATATGTCCTAACTAAGGCATCCAGAGAAAGACACCTTGGCTCAAGGAAAGGTGATCTGGGAAGGCACATGGCTGGCATCTGCTGGTCCTTGTTTCTGTTACTTCCAGCTTCTGATGACAGTAGTTTCCTCTCCAAGCATCTGTGGGCATTCAGGTAGCTGCTCTGGGACAAAATTCTGGGTTTCATCTCTTAGCCTAGCATTTGCTGGGTCCAGACATTTCTTCTCTTCAGGTTCTGAAGTCCTTGCTTAGCACCTGGGCTATTTCTGTCTCAATCTCCAAATATCTGACTCGGCTGTGCTCTGAACTCTCTTCAAAATGTTTCCACTTTTGAAGCACTCCGGTAAACTAATCAAGACCCATCCGGAATGGGTGGAGCCATATCTCAATGGGATAATCTAATAAAAAGTTTCCGCCCCACAATATTGAATCAGGATTAAAAGAAATGGCTGCTCCCACGATATTGGATCAGGATTAAACATGGCTTTTCTGGGGTACTTAATAGCTTCAAACTGGCACAGCTCCCTAATGCTAGTCTTGGGGTCATCTTAGTTTTTAATTAAGACTGTGGGGTTTCTAAAAAAGCTACAATGAGATACCACTTCACAGTTAATAGGATAGCTATAATTAAAAAAAAAAAACTGAAAAACAAGTGTTGGTGAGGATGCAAAGAAATAGGCATCCTTATATATAGTTGTTGGGAATATGAAATGGTGCAGCCACTGTGGAAGACAGTTTGGCAGTTTCTCAGAAAGTTATACAAAGAATTACTATATGACCTGACAATCCCACTTCTAGGTATACAGCCAAAAGAAAAAGCAGGAACTCGAACAAATATTTGCACATCCATGTTTAGTGGATTATTCACAACTGCCAAAAGATGGAAGCAATACAGGTGTCCATCAACCAATGAATAGATAAATGCATACTATGGAATATTATAAAATGGTAAAAAAAAAAAAAAAAAGGAAAGAGTGAAGTGCTGGTATATGCTACCGTAAGGATGAAACTTGAGGACATCAAGTTGAATAAGATAAGCCAGACTCAAAAAGATGAATATTGTATGATTTCTCTTATTTTAAATATTTAGAATAAACAAATTCATAGAGACAGGAAACAGAATAGTGATTACCATAGGTGGGGAGGGGAGAGAATGGAGAGTTATTGCTAAATGAGTATGAGTTTGGTTTGGGTTGATGAAAATAGTCTGGACGTAGGCTTGGTGAAAATTACACAGCATTATCAATTTACTAAATGAATTGTTCACCAAATATGGTTAAAATTATTTTTATATTAACACAATTAAAAATAAATAATTATAACTTAACACCACAAAGGATAGGCCAAGCTTACTTAAAATTAGGCCTAAGAGTCACCCCCAAGGGAATCCTTTTGTTATTCAAATGTGGCCTTTCTCTCCAGCCAACATAACAAGCAAACTCACGACCCTTCCCCTGTCTACGTGGGACAGGACTCCCAGGGGTGTGGACCTTCCTGGCAACGTGGGACAGAAATCCTAGAAAGAGCTGAGACCCAGCATCAAGGGATTGAGAAAACCTTCTCTACCAAAAGGGGGAAGAGTGAAATGAGACAAAGTGTCAATGGCTGAAAGATTCCAAACAGAGTGGAGAGGTAATCCTGGAGGTTATTCTTATGCATTAAGTAGATATCACCTTGTTTTTCAAGATGTAGTGGAGAGGCTGGAGGGAACTGCCTGAAAATGTAGAGCTGAGTTCCTGTAGCCATGTTTCTTGATGATGATTGAGTAATGATAGCTTTCACAATGTGACTGTGTGATTGTGAAAACTTTGTGTCTGATGCTCCTTTTATCTACCTTGTCAACAGATGAGTAGAACATATGGAACAAAAATAAATAATAGGGGGAACAAATGTTAAAATAAATTTAGTTTGAAATGCTAGTGATCAATGGAAGGCAGGGGTAAGGGATATGGTATGTATAATTTTTCTTTTCTGTTTTCATTTTATTTCTTTTTCTGTTGTCTTTTTATGTCTTTTTCTGAATTGATGCAAATGTTCTAAGAAATGATCATGATGATGAATATGCAGCTATGTGAGGATGTTGTGAATTACTGATTATATATGTAGAACGGAAAAAAAATTATTAAAAAAAAAAAAAAAAGACTGTGGGGTTTCTCAAGGCCCAAAGAATGGTGCTCTGGCTTACTTCCCTCTGTCCAAGGCCATTTCACTGAGTAGAGAGCTGTGGCCTGGCTCTGTTTTTCCTATCCATCTTTATCCTATAATTATGCCATACCTGGCCTCTGACATCCAGAGTTGTGTGAACGGAAAGTTATTCACTTGAAAATACATATTTAATCTGAGGCTGGTATTTAGTTAATGTAGCCTATCATGTATATATTAATGATGGTCATTTTGTAGCAATATTGATTTTTCCAAGAAGAAATTCCATCAGTTAGTTCTAGAATGTTTCAGCTTCAAACTATCTTCGGCTAAATTTAACATCTTAGATCCAGTGTTCATCTTCCTTTGACTCAGATCCCCAGTCAAATTATTGGCTATCATTCTAAAAGAATCCGAAAGGGGATTATTCTGGCCCCTTCAAAAAAAACTCTCATTTATCCACAACATCTGTGGAGTCTCCTCAGTTTTGATAATAAAGTTGTTGCTAGTTTGCAAGAGTCTAGATTTGGATTTCTTCATTTTGAGAAATTTGGATCATCAGAGAATTTTTCGTTTAAATTCTAGTACATCTGGTTCTCACTTTGTCCTACAAACTGACAAAAGTAAAAGTCCTGCTTGTCTGCCTCTGAAGCAACAGAGGTTTCACTGGGGAGGATGACTCTACCTTTCCCGCCCCTCCAATAAACAATTGCTCACTGTGGGCCTGGGGTCTCCACCCAAGGTGAATGACTCAGTTGCAACTTTAAAAATATCATATGCAAGGGCAAAATATTTGTGCAAAGTACATGACGATAAAGCTTACATTAGCTTAGTTATATCTGATTTAATTTCTATGGTATTGGATGACCTAGAGCAGAATCCCAAGCACAAAAAGTTGCATTGTCATACCATTAGAAATAATGTTAAATTTGCCTGTATTCTATATTTTTATTCTCTTCCCCTACAGATTTTGTTGCAGCACTGGTTAGCCTGTGCCGTCACTTATCTCAGACATTCATTGATTTGTCTAGTCCCAGTTTGTTCCCTTTTGTGTGAGCACTAATAAGCACTCCTTTTATCCTGGATTTCAGGGTCTGCTCCTGAACCAGTGAATCATAAAATCTCTGAGGTTTCTACCTTCTAATTCTAAACATATTTAATAAATATAGATAATTAAACAAGAGACTCATTGAGAGTGAGGTTTGTTAGAGAAAACAACTTTGGAGAAGGCTCAGAACCTGGAAGGCCCATCTCTCACCTTCAGCTCTAGCAAATTTCTACAATTTCAGTTCCAAAGTTACCTACTCTGAGAAGATGTTCCTAATTTCTGTGAGTGACTCTTTGTGTCCCATATTTCTCTGAATATGACATAGCTCAGTTCAGCTCTGTACATTACTGATTCTACCCCACCTCCCGAGTGCTACCTGTTAAAGAACAGGAACTATAATTTACCCTCCTTTGAGAGAATAGGGACTAACTATCACTCATATAATATATACCATTTATTTATTTCAGAAGATTTTGATAGTTGATAAACTCTTATTTTCTCTGGATATAGATGTATGTTCCATACAAGACTATAAGCTTCCTCAGTGAGCAGAGTGTGTGTGCAATACCCTTTCGTGTGTTTCCTTTGGCTTTGGGAACATGGGAGGTGCTCGGTAAGGAAATGCTATAATTCTCAGAGTTGGAAGAAGAAAGATGGTGATATTCTTGATGGGTCCTTTCTTAAGAATCCCCTGTTTATTACCATTTAAAAGCACTTCCTATTTACTTGAACTCTACTCATGTTGAGTAGAAGTTTAAACTAAATGGCTTAATCTATGATTCTAGGCAGGTTAAAAAAAATGCACATAATTGTTAGCTCCTGGAGGGCAAGAAAGGCGCCAGCTTATCTTACATTGCAAAGTACAGTAAACAGTATAAAGTATTATAACTGTTTTAAAAAAAAGTCTTTTTTTATGACAGGACTGAATCATGGTGCGAGGTAGCTGGTGTGGGTAAACAATGTCCTTTCAGCTCAGTGGGCAATAGCAGAGTTGATGGCAGGGTTTTGTAATGTGTCGTTGCACATTCTCCTATTCAACATAGCCCTTTCTTTGTGTTTTGACCAATCTGACAGAAGAAAGTTCTTAGCATTCGGTTGTGCCCTTTCGTTGGTGGGAGGTCCAGTGTTAATTGATCCTCAGCGTGGAAGACCAGATGGAGCAAAAGATGGTCTGTGAGTTGTGAGACTATTGAGACAGAAAAAATACTTCAGGACTTATAAATTGTCAGGTGAGTACAACAATTAAGCTAACAGAGGGCAAGTCTGTCCCTTAAAAACCAAAAGCATTTTTTGTTGAACTATTCAGGTAATTGTCTAAATGCATTTTGTCTCACTGGGTGGATTTTGTGCTTTCTCTTCCTACCTATTTACTTATGATATGGTTAAGACAAGTTTATGGGACAACCTTGACACCTGGACCACAGTTCTCCTCTCCACCCTCAGGCTGACATCATCATGGGTGAGACTCCATCTGACAAGCAGGCCTCATGGTTCCTGGCTTGCCTCATCTCCAAAGACCTTCCCCCACTTCAGGCATCAACTCTATGGTCACATCCTGGACCTTGCCTCATCTACATCAGGCCACTTCTCAAATACAGCATTAGACAAGTGTTCCTGACCATCCTTCTCTCTCACTCTGTCTTTCCTAATATATTACTTCTTTCACTTCCATAGTATCCTTTTAGAATTCCTTGTCACGCCCAGCTTCACTTAGCTCCCTACCCATGCCATCACTTCATTTCGCTGCTTACCAGTTCTCTAAAACTTCTTGTCCTATTGTCTTCCCATCTTACATGTTGAGAGAAAAACCTATAAATGTTAGTCAATCCAGTTGGCACTTCATCTGCTTTTGCATCCAGCTTGCTGACATTTCAAGAAAAAAAAAATCATATAGAATGCAGGAAGGGCTCACTGTGTATTTATGTCTCTGATTTTAGCTGGGCACTGGTGACAATCTGATAAAACTATTGTAATTTTCTTGGTCAACACAGTAACATGTTCCCATTGAATATGGCATCTCAGACATTACCTACGCTTGTCAAAAGTCAAAACCATTCCCCATCCCACCTCACGTACTATCAGTCCCTGACCTTGTCTTCAGTTTCACAGAGAAAGAAATGAAACAGTAACTCTCTCAACTTATTTGTATAAAACTCTCCCATCCCCCTCCGCATTCCCCCCTCCCCAATTAAAAAGAAAGAACTCTTCCTTTCCCTTTTCCTTAAGTTCTTAAATGTGATTGTTCTAGTTCTTTAAATTTAATATCGTTCTCTCCACTGCCATATTTAAATATACGAACTCATTTTAGAATAAAACAAAAAACAAAAATCCTCTTGCCTTCAACCCCCACTCCATCCCCTGCCCTGTCCTTAGCTTTCTTTTCCCTTTAGAGCCCATCTTCTTGAAACAATTGTCTTAATTATCTCCAGAGAACCCTCTCCCAAAATGATTGACCCTACCTCTTCATTCTTCCTGCTTCTCTCAAGCCCATCTATAAAGGGTCACTAATGCCTTGCTTGTGGCTAAGTGCAAAGAATATTTGAAAGCCCTTATCTTACTTGATGGCTTACTGACAGAAACACAACTAATTGCTCCCTCCTCCTTAAAACACTTTCTTTCAGTATTTTCCAAGTCTTCACTCTCCTGATTTTTCCCCATATTGTTATCTGTTCATTCATGATTATCTTTCCATCTTTTCTTTCTTGACCTGACTTCTTAAACCAGTGCCACTCAAGCATCTTGGATGCTTTTCCTGTGAAGGCAGAATAATGCACCTACCTCCCCACCCCACAGATATCCATATCCTAATCACTGATACCTGTGAAGTTATTACCTTAGGGGCAAAAGAAACTTTGCAGATATGATTAGGTTAAGCTCTTGAGATGGGAATGTTATCCTGAGGTATCTGGGTGAGCCCAATGTAATCACAGGGGCCCTTATAATGGAAAGAAGGATGCAGGGTCAGTGAAAGAGATGACATGATGGAAGCAGGTTTTGAAGTAATGAGAGCAGCCTCTAGAAGCTGGAAAAGGCAACGAAACAAATTCTCCCCTAGAGCCTCCAGAAGGAGTACAGTTTTGCTGTCACCTTGAAACTGTAAGACCCATTTCAAATTGCTGACCTCCAGAAATGTAAAATAATACATTCTTGTTGTTTGAAGACACTTAAATCTGTAATAATTGGTGGCAGCAGCCGTACAACTCTGTCCCTGGAAAATCTCACCTGAGACTTAAGGTTGTTATTCTTTATTCACCTTCATTCTGAATTCTGAGGCTCTTGAATTAGTTATGGTAATTACATTGCTATAACAAATTCACCCCCCAACCCCAATATATAATTTCTCAATCATAATAAAACCTAGATATTGCCCCTGTAACAGTATTGGTTAGGCAAACAGGGCAGCAGAATGGCTCTTTAGTCATTCAGTAACTCTACCATCTTCAACCTTTGATAAAAGGGAAAAAGCATGGGAAAAGACCATGGAACAGTGCTCATGGGAGGTTTTATGAGCCAGGTCCATAATTTGGTTGGGCATTTTTCTTTTTCTCACATTCCAATGGCCAGATTTCAGTAACATAGCAGCATCCAGTTGCAAAGCATAAAAAGAAATGTAGTCTTCTTCTGTGTCCATAAGGAAAGAGAAAATATGGTTTTTATTCAGCAGGTAGCAGTCTTTGAAATAGCTCCCAAATCTATATTTGGAAATCTGAACTATTTTCAAAGCTCTGGAGCCATATAGTCACCTTCTTACTGGATAGCTTTACTTAGAGGCATTTAAACACCTCGAACTCAACATTTCAAAAAGACAACTTGTTTTTTTTTTTTTTTTTGCATGGGCAGGCACTGGGAATTGAACCGAGGTCTCTGGCATGAGATAAGAACTCTGCCAGTGAGCCACTGTGGCTCACCCCTCATTGTCTTTTTAATGTCATATTTCCTCTAGTGTTTTCAGTGCCAGTGAATGGTAGAACTGTTACCCAAGTCAGAACCATAAGGGCCATTGATGACTGTCTCTCATTGTTTAATCAATCACTAGGTCAATAAACAGTGAATAAGAGAATTATGTTTCAATTCTGGTCATTTCATTGGCATTATTACTACCACTTCAATGCATGGCATCATAATCTCTCCCCTAGACCACTGCTAATAACTCATAGCCTGGATCCCTGCTTCCATTCTTAAACCCTATAAATCCATTTTTTATACACCAGTAAAATAATCTTCTGTGAATGTCAACTCTCTGTGCCATTCCCCACTTTAAAACATTTTTAATTTTCCCAATATCCTTGGACAAAAGTAAAAATGCAGCGTGGTTTCCAAGGTCCTTTAAGACCTGTCTTCTCCCTATATTCCTGCCTCATCTCCAGCACACACTCCCCACCCCCCGCCACATACACACCACTCTGAACTGTTGATTTATTTTTCAACAATTTTTCAACACTTTTCAGTCCCTTTAACTGGCTCTCTCTCTCTGGCGCTCTTAGCTCAAACTTTACCAGTCAAGTCTTATTTATCTTTGATTTCAGAGTTCAACTCAAAAATCAAAGTCATTTCCACTGAGAAACTTTCCCTGATAGCCCATGTACTAGCCAGGGTTATCAAGAGAAACTGACTGACAGGATATTTATGTCTAACCATTAAGAGATTTATTATAGAAATTGGTTCATGTGGCTGTGGGGATTATGAGTCCAAATTTCATGGGGGAGGCTGTACATTGGAGAGTGATGAAGGTGATGTTGAATTCCCCATAAGAAGTGGCTGGCTGGAGCAGAGATAGAAATTCTTCTGACTGCTGGACTCATCAGTTCTCCATTTTAGGTCTCCAACTGATTGCTTGAGGCTGAGGCAACTGCTCTTATTACTGAAGGCAATCTCCCTTATTGATTGTAGATGTAATCAGCCATAGACCCATCAGCTAACCAATGATTTAAATGACATCTCTGAATTACCCTCATGGTAACAATCAGACAAGCACTTGCTTGACCAAACAATTGGGCACCATGACGTAGCAAAGATGACACATGAAATTAACCATCACATCTCCCTAGAACATGAGCTCATATCACAGTCTAGTTGTGTAATTATCTTTCCTGATAAATTTCAAGTTCTGTGAGGACAGGGAAAGAGCCTGTCTTATTCTTATTATCCTTAAATGCCTATTGTGGGGCCTAGCACACAATAGTGCCAAGTCACTATTTGTTGAAAGAATAAACAGATCCTCATATATGTTTACCTGAGGCATATGAAGCTAAGTAAAGGCTAAGCCATTTATAGTCTCATCACTGACTCCAATTTCTCACTTGTACTTCTAATTTATTTACTGGTTAAAATCAACATTAATAATGGTACTAACTGCCATCATACCTTGATCCCCAATTACAAACAGCAGTCATGTATATAGCTCATCAAAACACCTTAAAGAGATGAAATAATAACAAAGCTACTACTCAGAATATGTCAAGGTTTTTTTTTACAAATAAACACAAAACCAAAAGTTGCTTTTAATTCAAGAAAATGTATATGTACACACATTTTATATGTAATGTCTTTTTAATTCAACTTCATGGGTTTATGGCAGCAGGAAAAAATACATAAATTTTATGATTATTAAACCACTAATTCCAGGCCACTTTATAATTCAGACAGGGCCTAAACAATTCCCATAAGGGATTTGGTCCAGCACTCTTTTATGTGACAAGTGAAGATTAAATACTCATGAAACCATTATGGCCAGTATGCTCTGTATGTCTCTAACTCAAGCCAAGACCATCCCAAATTATGAGGGTTAAAATGCCTTTTATCCTACTTCAAGCTTGCTATAATTTACTTAAATAATAAATCATTTCCTTATGAAAATTCTTTAAAGAATGTTTAATAAATAGAAAATTATAAATTATAATGCTTCAAACGATATTAATGCCAAGTTAGGAAGAAGATTTCAATTACATCAAAGTCTGAAAATTCAGAATTATTATTTCCAAGGAAATCATAATCCTTCTCCCTAGTGTACAATTCTATTTTCATAAGTTCTTTTAATATAAGACAATGCAATCTTTTTTTTAGTGCATTAGACAAGTCAAAAAAATATTGTGGAAAGGAATGGATCTATATAAGAGTCAAGGACTTTGATTTGTGTTTAAAAGGCATCATTCCTTAAAACTCATTTATACCATTTCCAGTGGGGACTTGAATAAATGATAGAAAACAGTACTGACTGTCAAAATATTATACAATTGGTTTTAGCGGGAATTGTAGGACAATTTTGTTAGAAGATAAATAGAAAACATTTTTCAGATGGGATAAGTCAGTTATGCCCCTAACCCAATTCTTTATCCAAGTAATTTGGTGAGTAGTTTGGTATTTTTGCCTATAGGAACATTATCACAGCTTTCTTTGAGTTTGGGGCAGTAAGCTGTCTGATAATAATTATCAGAATTTTAAAAATATATATTTTGTCTGACCAATACTTAGAGACTCTGAACCTCTCAAGGGAGCTGCAGCAAGGCCTATTCACAAAGAAGGGAGAGTGAAGAAATGAAAAAGTACAAAGACAAAGACAAATAGTTACCAGGAAAAGGAGGAGGAAAAATGAAAAACCAAAAGAAAACATATGATAAGTGAGGGAAAAGGCCATCTAGAACTGCTGTAGGGTCCTCTCAGAGGCAGTAGTTCTGGATATTATCTTCTCTGGGTCTGGAGTATCAAACGGGCAGTGCAAGGCAGAAGATTTGATTCTTGGCTCTGCCTGGACTTACTGTGGGGCTAAGGAATGATCGACTGCTGCAAATGCACATTTAATCCAATGGTGGCCCTTGTCTGAGTTAATTAGCTCTGTCCCGTTTATGTGGTAGCTCAATTAAAGTTGATTAGGCTCCAGTGGAGTTAAACCTCAACTGAAGAATTCTCTTGACAGTGATAGTAGAATTATCCATTCACTTAACCAATGCTGTTTAAGTTTCCAACACAGGCCAGGAGTTTGCTAGATTTGGGGAATTTAAATAAGAATAAAGCAATGTGTCCGTAGCATTCATACCTGACAGGCATTCTCCTAAATACTTAATTCAACTTGTTATTCCTTGCAACAACCAAATGAAGCAGCTATTATTATTATCCCCTTTTTACAGGCAAAGAAACTGAGGCATGTAGTGGTTCCATTGACTTGCAAAAGACAACCCAAATAGTTAAATGGTGGAGCCCCTCATAAATGGGACCAAGAGGGAAGACACACAGCACAATGATTACATTGTGATGAGAGCCATGACAGCAATTTGTGCAGGATACTATGGAAAGGCAAAGATAGTATCTCTAACATGGACTCAGGGTGCCAGAGAAGGCTTATGGGAAAGATGGTGCTGGAACTAAGTCCCAGAGAACAGATCGAATAAGACAAGAAAAGAATGAAGAGAAGGCTTCAAGCCAATGAGGAACATGAGAAAAACCTCAGAAGCCAAGAGCCCTTATGCTTGAGGCAATGCGCAAAGGTCAATGGGATAGTAGTTTATGGTGAGAAGTGGGAATGGGGGTGAAAAATAGAGGTGGGGGAATTATCACATCCCTGCTGGAAGTATCAGCAAATGAGTTTAAGCTGAGAAGAATATGTTTCATTCTTAATTTTAGAATATGCACTCTGAAGAGTATTGCTCATTGATTAAAAGCACCATTTTTTTTTTATTCAGTCATATCTTGCTTTTAAATCTGGGTTCCTATTTATTCTGTGTCTGTAGGAAAATCAGCCCACTGAGCTTCCTTGTTTGCAAAACAGTCTAATAATACACCTCATAGTAGGATGCAAGGATGAGGTGAAAACACGCTTAGAAAAGGATAAGTAAATTGTGGTGCCTGTAAATTGTTTCTGACAAATTGGAGAGGAATTTAGGAAGAAAGGGTATTCATGAAGAATTCATTTCAGTAACTCAGCAGTGAGATGATGGCCTGACCACTGATTCTCAATGAGTCGATGGGACAAATCTAGGGGAGTGATCCTGGCATCTAGTCGGTAGAGTTCAGGCATACTGCTAATCATCCTTTAATATATAGTACAGCTCCCTGCAGGAAAGAATAATCTGGTCCAATATGTCAATAGTGCCCATAATGAGAAGCTCCAGTCTAAGTGAAGGTAGAGGGAGAAGAGAAGGACTGAAGTGGACAGATTGAGACAATGCTTATAAGGCTAACTCAAGAGTTCTTAAAAACTGCCTTGATGTAGAAGGTGCCAAAGGTACAGGATTGTAAGTAGTAGAATATCCTGCATTTATGTGAAACTCTAAAATATTTCTTGAGTGGAAAAAGGATTGAATATCTGAATGAATGAATAAATGGACAGAAGGAGAAACAGGAGTTGAGAATGATCTCTGGCTTGCTGACTTATGCCATTCAGGGTGGTAGTGGTATCAGCTTCCGCAATGGATATAACAAAGGACGATTTTCTCGAGAGAAAAGGATGAGTTCAGTAATGGGTTTGAAATGCCTAAAACAATCATCTAAAAGCACATCTAGAACCAGTTGTTCAATGTCCCAGTTGTTTAATCTGTCAAATGGGTTGAAATTTTAAAAAATGAAACCCTCGTTGAAAAGAGCCTTTGAAAATAGTACTAGATATTTATAAACTACCACCAAGGATAAATTCAGACTGTTATTATAGCTAGGGGAATCTACATTTTTCTAAGTAAACCACATTTTAAAACTTTCAATTATGTGGTTTTAGGATGTTAAACATTTCCTCCTATCATATGCTTCTCTCTTGCCTAACTTACTCATTTTGGCTCTCAAGTGAAGTAAAATATCTATGCCAATTAGGCTCCAGAGGCAGTGCGATTTTCTTACCCTTAGATGTGTTGTGACTTTCTCTACTTTAATCCCTCTTCCAAAGCCACTCAATCTCTAAATTCCCATCTGCCAGTAACCTATTATCCAATAGCTCCTGGAACCAGAGCAGAGACATTCTGTCCCAAGGACCCACTTTACCCACATTCAGAGGAGACCTCTTACCATACTTGTTGAGTGGGCTACGCACCCCACATGAAGCACCTGACTGTCACATATATAATAACCTTGAGGTCATTGTCACTGCTCTACTCCTATGCTTGTCCCTCCGCTCAGGGCACTGCACCCTTCTTCACCTATAGCTTTGCTGTGCTGCAAACACAGTTCTTTCTCAGGCTTCTTACCCAAAAGCTACCTTGTTCTTTCTATTTATACACCATTATGTAAAATCATTTAGGGCAATTTCCTTAGAGTTTGGGTCAGAGTGTATTTGTAAAGTGCCGTGCCATCATGTGCTGGGAGAGAATCCATGAACCTTGACTCTTCCTAACTGAAACTGAGTTCCTGGCAGACATGGGCGGATGGCCTCACCTCTCTTTTCTGTTCAAGGGTGTTATTTTCAGCAGTCCTCAGGCTCTCAGGCATCCCAATGATTATCAGATCCATGAATTCTCCTTGTTATATCTTCCAAAAATGTTGGAGTCCTATTGCAAGCAGGACACTTGAGGGTCTTGGCCTGATACCTCAGTCTAGCCAAGGTAGACACCTTAAAGATGCCCCACATCTTGTCTTTTTTGTACATATAGTTTTAGTAATTTACATTTTATTTTCATATTGATGCTAGCTGGACATTTATTGTTCTTGAAATATCTGCCTTTACTGACTCTTAAATCCAACAGAAGTAGCTTTTCAAATCATCGCCATAAAGTCACTGTGCATTTTGATTTTGATAGCCACTGTTATGTATCTTTAGGATAAAAAATGGCCAAAATGGGATAGGAAATACATTTGAAAGTGTATTGTGTCTGGTCCAAGTCCTTTCATCATGACTTCAAACTACTTTTGTTCAGACTTTAAATCCTAAGTCCATCTTGTGATTTCTGTGGTCAAGGGACTTTGGCAATCTTGTTTTCCTAAAATATTGAGACATCAAGAAGGAGGTCCTGAAACTACTGCAGATGTCAGCACCTTCATTTTTAAAAGCTCAAACTGCAGTCATGGAAAACATGACTGAGCCAGAAAGAGGGAGGGAAAGATTAAAAGAACAGGTTGGAGCTGGGTTTCATGGGGGTAGTACGTGAATGCACTCATAAAAGGGTGTCAAAAAGATTTTAAAAGTTTAAAAAAATATATTCTAGCAAAATAACATTTTATCCATTTGTCAGGCCTGTGAGCTCTGCTGTCTCAACTGCATTTGCTTTTTATTCAATTTTAAGTGGCTGAAATGATGAAAGCAAGTTCCTTATAAAGTTTTGCCAAGGAGCATCAGGGAAAACATATCTGTTCATGTATTGAATCAGAATTCACGTTCTAACAGAGTCAGAACAAGTATCATGTGAAAATGAGTATCCTGTGGTAATGAAGCCCTTTGCTTATCAGCTATTAAATTGCTACCAAGGATCATAAGTTGTATTATTTTTTCCATTTTCATCTTAAATGTCTTCTATTGAAAGAAAGTAAACAAAAGTCATTGGTTTATAGAAATAGTAACATGACATTGGAACAATTATGTTCTGTGTTATCGCATGATCCACATTTCTCCTAGGTAAGTTTTATCTGGTTCTGGGAATAGTTCAGAGAGCTTTTACATTGAAGCCTGAAGAGGCTATAGTGTAAAACTGCACCCCAAGAGATCTGTAAAGTTGCTAAAATATTAAGAAAAACATAATTGTTGGAAATCTAGTTTTTAAATGAAATCCCTTGTGGAATATGAAAAATCTCCTAAGGCTACAAGGCGACAGTGTTGTACTGAGGACTGATATGGCTCAGTTCATTTAGAAAATACCATAAACAGCTTTATTATGGGAATTTGGTAAAGAAATCTTTCATTAATAGGAAATATTTGGCTCTACACTGCAAATAAAGTGATGTTTACATAATTTGTTAAGATCTTTCAGGGATTCAGTACCCTTCTGCTTACCCTTCATGTGAGTACTCTATTAAATATGTGATTTCAAAAAAAAATTAATAAACACATTATGAAATTTAGCTGTGAGTAATATGATTTCTCATTTTGGGTTGTAATGTTTTATTGCTCACCAGATTCATTCAATGTCATTAGGGAAAACCATTCAAATTCCTATTGTGGACTGATGTGGTATATATGGTATTGGCTAATGGACTTTTATGGAAAGAGATTTGTCCAGAGTCTGAATTTCCAAATTCATAAAGCAGAATATGTGCTAGATTCCCAGTGGTATACACAGAAGGAGCATTTCAGTCAAATGCACAATTGATTGTTGTGGACTTTGACTGCAAATTCCAATGAAACCCTGACCTAATTAATCTGGCTGAATTAAACATGAACCTTTGGTCTTCTCTCACCTCTTAGCCTTATACCTAGAACTTGAGCTAGTCCAAGCAACCTGCTTTATCTCCTTCCCCCAAGAAACTTCTTGTTTTTTGTCCAATTAGAACCCCACCTACGTCCTGGACTCATCTCAAAATCTTTTTCTTTACCCCCTGTGAAGTGTGTCTTTGAATGGACAAAGACGGTGGTCAGCCAGGTGTAGCCCAGAAATACTGAACACTCTCCAGAGCCTAGAATATGTAGTCAAGAGTCTCCAATTTTAAGGTAAGATCAAATTTTATTTTGATTTTTGATGGGCACTGGGGTTAGTCCTTGGTATGCTGGGGTGGGATGGGGAATTAAATATGTATTAACTTGGCCAAGCTTCACTTCTCTCCCTTGACCCCTTGGACTCTGCTGATTTCCTTCGAATCAAAATCAGAGCCAAGGCTTGATCCTGCAGGCTAAGAGACTGACATGATTAAATGTATATTGAAAAAGAGAACCCTGAAGTTATCTGCATGATAGATCCGACAAGGAAAAGGCTGGAGCCTGGGCAATCAAGGCAATTAAAAATTCCAGGTGAGAGACTAAGAACACATGCAGAAGAGAAGAGGAACAGTTAAAGGTGCAGGAGTGGAAAATAATGACTCTCAAGGTGGACGGAGAGTCTCTCAACAGGGAGAGGGGGCTTTTATTTTCTGATCTTATCAAACGGCATGGAAGAAAAGTGTGTAAGAATGCACTAAACCAAAAATCTAATGTTGAAAAGATTTCAAAGAAAAATTTAAGAAATGGTGGTGATAGGGGGAACGATAAGAGGTAGGATCATCTAAAAATATAAGGAGTTTGTTTATGCATCTCCCTAAAACCCCAATGAACAGGAGCATTACATTTTATATTACATGGCACTAACTCTTCACTTTGTACACATTTTGATAAAGGTCGTCCTATAACAATTATGCCTAAATTATTCATAGGTTTTTCTGCTTTCACCTGCAGCAGTGTTTCTTCCTCAATGATTTCTACAGTCTGAGACAGTGGTTCCCTAGCACATAAAAGTAAGTGAGACTTATCATCAATCCCTCAGCTTCATTATTATTTCACAGGATGGACTGCAAAAGATAAAGTCTAAATACCCCTTTTTTTTACTGTTCATTACCAGTTACACTTTCTCATATTCAATTGCAATCTTCCCTTCCAAGAAAACTAAATAGGAGTAGATATTAATTTTGGAAATGCATTTCTTTATATGGTAGGGATAGCCAACTATATCTTAAAATTCAACTTTAAATCTATGTTTATGTCCTTCAGATAAAACAAAGACCTGGGCTTTGTCCTATCTTGAGGGGAACATATTAGGAGATGGGTATTTGATATTTGGTAAGCAAAAAATTATTTTTATAGTTTCTCAGTTTCTAGAATGAATGAAACATCTAAATTCTCTTGTTTTGCAAGCCCTTTTACAGTTTAGTTAATCAAGAGGGGAAATTTTACCTGCAATTTTGATATATAACCTGACAGGATACTGGCTACCACTCACACACACACACACACACACACACACACACACACACACAAATCTATTTGATTGAAAGATTTATCTCCTGGAAGAAATCCATGCAGATAAAGTGGCTAGATAAAGGAGGATGGAATACACACAGCTGAAACTGGTTCTTAACATTTTTCATGCCATGGCATCCTTATGTTCTTTGTATTAAATGTTCTAAAAAGTTGGTGTTCCCCTCTATATTAATTGATGGAATCAAAGCATGCTAGATAGTATGTTACATGTGTTATTTCTGATTGGCCCGGTTTGAAAGCTTACTGGGGCATGAAGAAAAAATCATCACATAATGCTTTCTTTCTGGGCAGTCTAACAAACACAAGACTGGAGACAGAAATGGGAATGTATTCTCATCACAACCTTGAATCAGCAAGCTATCATTTTCAGAAGTAAAAGCACAGCGAAGACTCAATGTGAGGATCGTATCCTCTGTTTAACCTCATAGGAAAAGCACATCAAACTCCAGACATTCACACTATACTTTTCTGTAGTGACAAGCAAGTTTGCTCATAGTAGAATTTTTTCTGAAGGCAAGCATAAAAGAAAAGCTTGGTTTTGCTTGGCACCCTCAGAAGGCTATTGAATCTCTTTTTGGTCTGGGCCATGCAGATTTTGCCCAATGACAAGGCTGACTTTATGAATGTGTGACCTGGGCTCAGAAGGGCTCCGTGCTCTGCTGTCACCATGTTGACATTCTTAATAATTTTTTAAAAAGGAGCCCTGCGTTTTTATTTTTTAACTTCTAAAATTGTATAATATAATATATATACAAAGCAAAGAAAGAAACAAACAATAGTTTTCAAAGCACTCTTCAACAAGTAGTTACAGGATAGATCCCAGAGTTTGTCATGGGCTACCATACGATTATCTCAGATTTTTCCTTCTGGCTGCTGCAGAATATTGGAGGCTAGAAGGAATACATATTTTTTTAACACCATTTTTTTTTATGTGAAAAATAACATGTATACAAAAAAGGCAATAAATTTCAAAGCACAGTGCAGCAATTAGTTGTAGAACAAATTACAGAGTTTGTATGGGTTACAATTCCACAATTTTAGGTTTTTACTCCTAGCTGCTCTAAGATACTGGGGACTAAAAGAAATATCAATTTTATGATTCAGCAATCATACCTGTTTGTTAAATCTTACTTTCTGGTATAACTTCACCATCACTTTGATTTTTCTCCCATTCTTTAGGGGTATTTGGGCCATACCTATTCTACCTTTTTCATGTTAGAAGGGCTGTCAATAAAAAGGGGTCGGGAGGTGAAACTGGCTGATGTTTTGGAAAGGCTGGCCCTTCTAGGTTTCAGGACTTATCTGGTCCAGGGAGCCCTGAATTTTCATTTTGCATTGGGCCCCCAAAAATATATAGTTGGATCTGCCTGTTACATTTGGCAGCTCAGTCCTTTTGCTTTGATGGTATGAAGACTTTTTTCTTTAAATTGCATTCTCATCATTTGGGGCTGATTTATTTGTACTTATGGGACTTGAATACTCGTGGTTTTTTTGGTTGGAAGGGTATTATTCTTACTCTCATATTAGAATTAGAACCCCTTGCCTACCCCACTCCCAACACAGACATACTTTAGTAACAGGACATGTTGACTACAGGTAATAATGTGAGCTGTAGCTCTAAGGCTAACTTCCATTATAAATTCTGAATGCATTTTTGTGGCCTTAGTTCTCTGACTGAGATAGAATCTCTATGCATGTTTCATATACTCGCTTTTTACCTGATAGTCTCCCAAAGCTTACTTAGTTCCACTTTAAGATTGTGTCTAAATGAGTTCATGCTGTCAAAAATACATTTCAGAAAAGCCTAACTAAAAAGAGTAAAGCCAGATGTTCACAGACATTTTGATTAACTTTTCCCTTTTAAACCACTTTTCAATTTTAAAATGCTTTCTGTGGAACAGACTTAATTCTTGTCTACTAATGCATCATTTGAAACAGGATTAGGTGAATTATAATCATCTCATTTTATCTTGCATCTCGCTTGAAGGGCGCCATGGTCTTCGAATGATTATACTTTTTTTTTTAATACCATAAGCTTTATGCTAATTATAAAGGTGTAATTTACCCATGTATTGGCTTTTGAAATTTTGAAATAATTATCAACTTTTAAAGTTGGATATTTAAAATAAAACCTAGATTTCTACCTTCTTCTAACACATAGAGAGAGAGCTAGAGCATCGATGATCCAACAGTTTTAAATTAATGAAATCTAACATCTTTTTCTTATGGATATGTTTTTGTGTTCTGTTTAAAAAAATCTTTGCTTACCTACGTTCATAAATAAGCTCATATTATTTTCTAGAAAGAGCATTGTTTTACTTCACTTTGAGATCTGTGTTCCATCTTGAATTGATTTTTGTATCTAATATGAGATAGTGAGGTGGGGCTCGAAGACCATCGTTTCTTCCTTTAATGACATTCAGTTCACACTGCACTAGTGGTTGGGGGTGGAGGTGGGGTGGTATCGTTTCCATTGCACTGTGATGATACCTTTGCCATAAATGAAATAATTGTATATGTGTGGGTTTGTTTCTGAACTACATTTGTTCAATACATTTATTGTCTATCTTGTCTTCAATAATAAACTATTTTAATTATGAGATCTATATATAAGTTTTAAAATCCAATTTTGTTCTTCTTCAAGGTTATCTTGGCTATTCTTAACCTTTTACATTTCTACATTGATTTAAATCAGTTCTCGAAATCCCCCAAAATCCCTGTTAGGATTTTGATTAGGAATGCATGGAATTTATAGACTAATTTGGGAAAAAAAAAACTTTCATACGATATTGGGTCATCAATTCATGAACACAGTACGCCCTATGTTGATTTAGGGCATATCTATAATGCAGTGAGACTGCTATAGATTCTATTCCTTTCTTTCAGCAATATTTTATCATTTTCTCTCTTGTGCAATTTTTGGTAGACATAATCCTATATATTTTTGTATGTTACTGTAAAGAACATCATGTTGATTTCTAATTTCATTTTCTAATTTTTTGTTGTTATTATACAGAAATACAACTGATTTTTATACATTGTCTTTTCCACTGACTTTGATGAATTCACTTATTGATTCTAATAGTTTATCTTTTGGATTTTATGTACACATTCATGTCCCTTCTGCCATCCTTACGTATTTTATTTCTTTCACCTTATTGCACTGGCAGGACTTTCAGGTCAATGTTGAATGGAAATGGTGATGGAGATATCTTTCTCTCATTCCTGATCTCAGGACACAATATTCTAATATTTCATCAAGTATGATGTTTGCCATCATTTCTTTGAAGATACTCTTTATCATATTAAGGACATTTTCTTCTATTTTTGTTTTGCGAAGAAGACGTTGTTGTGATCATGAATGTCTGTAGTATTTTATAAAATGGATTATTTTTTCCTTCTTTTTTTTTGCATTTGTTGAAATGGGTATTTTTTTTTCTTAATTCTTTTAATGTAGTGAGTTATAGTGATTTTAAAAAATAAATCAATTTTGCTTTCCTGGTTTGAATCCAATTTTGTAGGAATCTATTATCATTTTTTTTATATTGGGTTCAATTTGCTAATATTTTATTTAAGATTTTTTTCTCTTCATCAGAGACACATATATGATTTGCCTGTTTTGTGTCTTTGTCAAATATTGGTTTCATCTGATTATGATGGTCTGATAAGTGCATTCGGAAGCATTCCCCATTTATGTGGGCTCTAAAAGAACTTGTGCATGATTGAAATGTTTCTTGTAAAGTATCCAGAATAATTCCCCATTGAAGTATCTGGGCTCACAGTATTCTTTGTGGATTTTTACTTTTGAAGTTGATCTCTTTAACAGATAGTAACACCATTCAGATTTCAAGGTTTTTTATTTTGTCAATTTGGATAAGTTGTGTATTTTTCAAAGAATTTATTCATTTCATCTCATTTATCTAATGAATGACATAAAGTTGTTCATAACTGTCTTAGTTTTCCAACTGCTAAGACAAATATCATACAATGGCTTGGTTTAGCAAGAGGAATTTATTGCCCACTATGTTGAGGCTAAGAGAAGCTCAAAATTGAAGAGTCAACAGGGCGGTGCATTCTACCTGAACAACGTGATATGCTAGGCTCTGGCTCCTGGTGATCCATAGGGTTCCTTGGCCTTTTAATTTTTGTCACGTGCCAATATCCTCTCCTTTCTCTTCTGAGTTCTGTTGACTCCCAGCTTCTTGTTTCGCCTATGGTTTTCACTCAGTGTCTAATTTCTTTTGTTCATCAGGACGTCAGCCATATTGGATTAAGGCACCTTCATTCAGTTTGGGCACACTTTACCTTATAACATCTGCAATGGTCCTATTTACAAATGGGTTCACACCCGATAGGACCAGGGGTGGGACTTGAGCATGCCTTTTCAGGGAGACATGATTCAGTCCCCAACAATGATCTCCTCTTCCTATGTTTTAATGTTTGCAGTGATTTCTCTTTTTATTCTTGAGATTAATAACTTGTTCCTCATATTTTCTTCTCTCTGTTTTTCTTCCTTAGTTTTGCTGAGGAATTTATCAATTATAATTGAATTTTCAAAAAAACAACTTCTGGATTTTTTATTTTCTTAAATGAATATTTATTTTCTATTTTATTAAGTACCCTTAAAAATATTTTCTTCATTCCTATTTGTGTTAAATGTGTCCTCTTTTCCAGTTTATTGAGTTGAATGCTTATACAATTGTTTTTTAGCTCTTTTTTCTCTTCTACTCCATGTATTTAAGACTTTAAATTTTCCCTTAAAACACTGCTCTTTCTGCATAACATAGATATCATCCAATTCCAAAATTTTTCTAATTTCCACAATTAAAATTTTGATATTTATCTCTACAATGTAGTGAGACGTCTACAGATTCCACACCACTGTTTTTGGTTTTATCTCATGTTCTATGCCAAAACCAGCCTGTTCCACAAAGACTTGTGGGGCTCACCTCAAAGTATTTCCCTTTCCTCTGGAACCTTGGATCCTCAAATCCTGGTTGCATTGGTTATTTTCTAATACCTTCAAACAAGTTTTGTTTGTTTATTTGTTCAAATACAGATTTTACAGTTGTTTATGGCAGAGGATTCGTCTGATTCAAGCTACTCCCTCATAATCCAAAGCAGAAGTTCCTCCCATGCAAAAATTTTACCAATAAAATAAGGTTCATCTTTGTTTACATTTCAATAGTACGTATTCGTTCTACTTATTATCAGTCAGATAATGGCAATCTAGAAATACCAAAATTAATTTTTGAAAATAATATTTAATTTAAAACTTTGATCAGTTATACCATTTTCCTTTCTTTGTAATATTATTTGTGTGTTCTTTAAATATCTGATTTCATTACTTACACAATTGTGAATGTTTTTGAAGGTTTGCAACAGCAAAATATGTTTAAGGGTTGGCCTGAACCCCTAATCATTTTATGCTTCATAAAATCTTTTTCTTTTTGAGGGTGTTGGTATTTGAGCTGCTATGGCAGGGAAAATGAATGGGCCTTGTTACTAATGAGGGTAAAGTCAGTGAGCTATTATCAGCTTTATAGCTATATAAGTCAGTACTTTCAAAGGATTGTTATTAGTTATGTTACAAATCTTTTCTCACTGCTGAAAAAAACATTTCTGACTGTTGTTAGTGAGTTGGTCGCATCTTCTTTCCTTAGAAAGAATAATCCCCACAAATTTTCCGTCCTTTAATATTATTTTTGGTCATCAGTTTCAGTAATGAAGCTGGTAATTTACCCATCTTATACAAATTAATGAATTATGATGTGTTACTTGGATCTAAGATCCATTTGTAATTATTTCTTTAATTTAACATTCTTAATTTCTCCTTCTGTTAAGGCTGCAATAAATTCTGCCTCTTAAATTATATCATCTGACCCTTTCCTTTGCAGCCTCGCCCTCCTTGGCAGATGCTGAACTCAGGACACTGACCATCTGAGTGCCTTCTCCTCATCCATGCTTTATCCAGGTGAACTCAGGTTAAGCAGAACATCAAGGGAAACCTTGAAAGAGAAAAGTCACCCCAAAAATAATATCTTGCAGCCTAAAGATGGTGGAAGGAGGTTGAGGCCAGCTGTTCCATCAGCTCATCTTGGGTCTGGAAAAGGGATTTAATAAAATTCTACATTATTATTTAGAACACATTATTATTTATCTAAAAAAATTGTTGCTGTTCTCTAATTTTAACTGATCCAATAGAGAGCACACTGATTTCTTCAAAAGCCCTTGCATTCTTCCCATTTTCCAAGCCAAACCAGAAATGGTGAGAGTAATGCAGTTGCAACTGAAAAAGATGAATTGCCAAGTTGGGGGAGAGAGGAAAACATTATGAGAAAAACATGGGCAGCCCATGAGTTACTCTGTTGGACGGTTCTTAGAAGGGAAACAGAGCTTTGAGAAGATCTGTGATGACAGTGTGACAAATGGATCAGAGGAGCCAGTGGATGATGGCACCTGACCAAGATGTGATTAGATAAAAAAAGAAAGGAAGTGCTGCTGCATTTATTATTTCTCTATTGGTTTTCAAGCATTTGTAAGGGTTGGGATTCTTGCCTATGAAGCAGAGGCAGACTAGTTTGGAGTTACATGGGCAGACTTTAGAAAATGCATGGTGCCTTTTGAAATACATGGTAACTCTTGTATAGTTGAAGTTCACCAAGTACCTGTTGCCTTTTAGAGTTCCCTAAGACAAAATAACTCGTGAAGTTAGAATAGCTTCAATTTCTTCTTCTTACCACACAGATGATGGTACATTTTTCATTTGTAAAATAATGTAGTTAAACTAGATAATCCTTAAGGCTCTGATAGCTTTGATAGTTGAGGCTCTGCTTTTATGAAACCTGAGTTTTTGTGGCTTTTCACCCAGGTGAAATATTAAGTAACAGTTATACAGTACTCAGTGATATTTCAGGTGACTAAAGGATCCTTCTGTTCATTCCAACAATGAGAGGAATTGCCAGGTCCTTAAAACCAAACTCCATTTTTCTCCAGATGGATTGCTGACAACTTGAAGGTAGAGATCGCGGTTGCTTTCTGGAATAGCATATGATAACTGATAATCACAGCCAGGCCAGACAATTCAAGAGAAAGATCACACTTGGTAACTTTTTTTTAAGAGGGCAGTCCAGGTGCAAGCATGGTGGATATTGCTGGGTTAAAGTGCAGCTGTTGACAAATAGCAACTCAGGAAGTCTGGTGCCAACTATTTCCTTTTGGCAGGTCATCAATTGTCACTCACATCTCAGCTTCACAATTATAGATGCTAATTGTTTTAAGCTTATCAGTCTACCCAAAGGCAAAAGCAATCATCTGATGAGTCAGATTATCATTCACATCAAGCATCATTAATGTGTTTTTTGTCCATCTGAATAAACGTGAAGCTCTGTAGAGTGCAAAGTAACTTCTATTGGGAGTCAAAGACCTAGGTCCTAGAATTTCATCATTTATTTACTGGGTATCCTTGGGAGAAGTCATTTATCTCCTCTGGGCCCCTTTCCACATTTAAAATTAAAAATAATCTCTACACAACTGCATATTATAACTTTGTTAAAAAGAACTGAGGGGGAATATCTAATTCAACCCTCTAGTTTCATAAGTGAGAAAACTAAGATCCAAAGAATTTCATTAACTTAGGTAATGTCTCCAAGTTTGGGAAACTGCAAACTCAATGTGCTTTTCATTAGGCCATCTTAGCTCTATTGTGAAGCCCCAATGAGATGATGCATATGAAAGCTACAATAGAGAAATTGCAATATAGTATATCATATTGAATATATGAATAGCAAATTGTTAGAAAAGAGTAAGTAACAGCACCTTTATTTTCCAAATGAGGAAATTAATGCACAGGAAATTTAAAGATTAATTGGGATCAGCTATCAAGGGATAGAAGTCAGGAATTTTTTCATACCTATTCCGTGAGAATATACTGAGAAGGAATATTTTCAATAGAGACTAAGTTTCCTTGTCACTAAGGGGCAGTATAGAATAATGGAAAGAGTGTAAGAATGTGAGGCAGGCAAAATTGGGTTCAAAACCTTGGCTCATCTTTTCCTGGTTTTATCATTCTGCATAAGCATTTCAACTCCCTGAGTATGGGTTTCCTTAGGTTAAAAAAAAAGGGAGAGATAGATCTAATTAGTAATAATACTATTTAACACTTATTGAGCATTTATCATGCGTTAAATGCTATTTTAATAATTTTACTATTGTTTTAGTAGCCTTAGGTTTATTAACTCATTGTACTCTGAGAATAAGATTATAGTGCTAACTGCAACCAAAGGTAACATATGTAAAGTGCCTGCCAGGGTTTCCTTCTTTTTTCTTAAATGCTATGGGTAAGTCTGAAATTACTGCTGATGCCAAAGATATGTTGTGGCAAATGAATCTCCTACTCTTTTCACTGTTACACAAAGTAGGAAGCTAAGAGATTGGAAGGGAAGAAAATCACTGAATTGATTATTTCATATCTATCACAATTTGGAGACAAATTATAGGCTTTTGATGTTTTTGCCAAGTATTAATGATAGAAAATACTCTGGTCTAGCATTATGTTTGCCTTTACCCAACTGGAAAGAAAACATTCTTTTTTGTTTGTTGATTGTTTTTACATTTACATTGTTGATGCTTTCCCACCAGCAAGCAAACACATTTTTTCCCCAAAAACTATTTTCTAATTGAAATGCAGATAATACCTTTATTACATAAGCAAATATCATTCAGATCTTGTAATTTTATTGGTAAAAATACGATAAGCGGGAACTCATTTCATGGGAGATTTATCTAAAGAAATTACATGCTATAATCAAATTAAAAATTGACTTTTCAATTAGAAAAGAAATTCAGGTCAAGTATATGAACTTGCAGTTTCAAAAAACTACTGCATACGTGGTTTAGAACAAATATTAAAAACAAGTTCCTCGCTGCCCTGTTCTCTTTGACAATTTCTGTACTCTTTGGCTGTGTTCCCAAAGAGTAGTTTGAAGGTCGACAGCAACTAGAGGATAGAACTATTATTTCTAGGACTTTTCGTTAATTCTGGGCTTATGGCAGCTGCACATCATTCTTTCCAGAAGTCCTGAGCATTACCCAGACATTGTTTACTGAGCTGCTATGCTAATCTGTGCTTTGAAACAAACCTCAGGCTAGAAGTTCAGAAATGGTCCAAGAGAATGGGTAGAAGCAATGGTAGCAAGACCACGATCTCACTGTCTTAGAGATTTCCAAAGCTTCAACAACAGCCTATTTGATGATGACTCCTAAATCTCCATCTTTCGGCGTAATTTCTTTTTTGAGTTCTAAATATGTTACATTAACCACACAAATATCTCCACCTAAAAGTCCTAGAGACACCTTAAATTCAATTCATCCCTTAGACACTCCTATTCTCCCCCAAATCTTCAGTATTCCACATCTCGAGTAGTTGTTTGCTGTCCATCTAGATGTTTAAGACAGAAGCCTGACTATCGTCCTTGACTCTTCCTCTTATTCAAAACTCATTTCCAAATAATCTTTCCTAACCATGAGTTCCACTTCCAAAATATTTGACTCTGCTCATTTCTCCAATCACTATCCTCATTTTTTCTTTCCCGGATGATTGTCATTGCTGCCTAATGGATCTCCCATCTCCAAGGTAACAACTTTCCTTTCCATCCACTAAACTGCTGCCAGAGTGTGCTTTCTGAATAACAAACCTGATCTGGCTATGCACACAATTAAAATTTTCCAGTGGATCCTAGCCACTTAAACAGTGTGAAAACTCAAGCTCCTGAGTACAACATACAAAAACTTTTTGATCAGTCTTCTATGGCTTTCATCTGCAATCTGCAGCTATCCTCCCTGAACTTCTTGTAGTTTGGCTTCACATAATGCTTTCTCATGTTTCCATGGCTTTCCATGTGCAGTTCCCATGCCTTGAACAGCCTTCCTCTTTTCCACCTGCTAAACACCTGCTCATCATCCTAAATGTAGTTAGGTGGCAACCTGTTCTGGGCAGCTTCCTATGCTCCTCTGAACATTTTCTAAGTAACAACCTCAAGGATTTAAAGTAGTTTTTACTTCACTGTATTATAAGTCAGTTTATTTACTAATTTCCCCCTTCTTTCTGTGAATTCATTTGATTATTGTCTTCATATTCCCAGCGTCTAGCAGGGTACCCGGCAGTAGAGTAAGAACTCAGTACATGTTTGCTGAATATGAATGAATACCAAGGCAGCTGGGTTCGGTCTAAGTGCGGCAACCCTGGGCATGCAACTTAACATCCTCTGAGACTTTTTCCTCATTTGCAAAATCAGGCATGCCAAAACCTATCTTTCTTCTCTGCTGTTGCAATAAATAGAATGTGGAGCTACTCTGTAAACAGTAAATTAATAAACAAGTATAGTACATATAATTTTAGTGACCTATTGCACACTAAACAATGTATTCTTTAAAACCCGATTTACAAATACACATGAGACATAAGGACTCTTCATAAAATGGCCATGGCCTCCCTTCCATTCTCATCTCCTTCTCTTCCTTTCCTCCCAGGATTGATATACCTGCCCTTCATGCTGTATCCACAGAATCAGGTATTCCACAGATGCCCTCCGCTTTCACACCTGCATGCCTTTGCTCATACTGTTCCTCTGCTCAGAATGTCCTTCCCTCTGCCTGTCTCCTGGGGAATTTATCCTCCAAAGTCTGGCTCCAAAGTTTGATACCCTTCCAAGCCTCTTTCCTGTCTCCATCCAGGCAGAACTAACCATACTCCTTGCTAAGACCCCAGTACACTTGATAAATGACTCATGCCACAATATATACTTTTCATTTACATGTGCACCCCTGCCCATTCTCTTGTGAGTTCTTTGAGTGTATGAACTTATTTTCCCAGGACTGTGATTTCCCCAGTTTCCCAGTGATTACCCTCTACTGTAAAGTGGGTCTCACCCAGATCCCCAAACCAAATTGGGCATAATAGAGACAAACTATGTAAACAATTTAAACTTATAGCATCCCTCTCCTGCAAGAAGGAGGCACCCCTGGGTTCTTGCATTACAATTGAATTCCCTGTGATAATCCCTGTCTTCTACCTGAGGATCCAGAGCATGGTAAAGGTTCCACAGGTCACTGCTCTCCCTGCGTCCTGTGGCTTGATTTACTTTAGAGCTTTAAAATGACAAAGTGTCCTTGGTTTCCCTCTTAGTAGCAACTCAAATCTACACATGAGGCTTGGTGCACTGTCTTTCCTCCCTAGCTCACTTTTCCCTAAAAGCTTTGCTCAGAACCCATGACCTGCAGCTTAGCCCGAGCCCTTCAGTGGCATATCTGCTAGATACCAACTATCAGCCTTCCTGGATTTTCTTCCCCTCCTCCTTCCCTTCCTTCTCCTCCATCCTTCCTTTCTCTTCCTTTTCCTCATATATTAACTATGTTTTTAAAAGACAGGCGATTGCCACTGAAGGTTTGCTTAGTACTGGGCACTGTTGTAAGCCTTGTCCATGCATTATATCATTGCTTTTTCTTACAATAACCCTAAGAGGAATTATTATTCATGTCCCTATTTTAAAAGAAAAGGACACTGAGAAAGAAAATTATTTGGCCTAAATCACACAGTTAGGAGCAGACATAGGATTTCAAACAACCTGGATCTTCTCTTAATGATATTCTGCCTCTGAGGAGTCAGTGACCCAACCCCTGCACTCCACCCTTCCTAGACCTCAACTCGAAACTGCTCTGGTGAGCTCCCTGCCCTACTGCCAGTGATGTGCTATTTTTGCCCACATTGTGACTTAGATGATTATGCCCAGGCACACATCCATGGTCAAACTCCAGGACACCCACTGCACAATCTTCCTACCAGGGCTTTCACTAAGAACCACGTGTGGTTACCTCCACCTCCAGACAGACAGCGGGGAGTGGGAACTATGCCATATTTATCCTTATATTCATAATTTCTACCACAAGTGGACCCCAAAGGAATCTATTAAACAAATACCTGGATTTTATTAGTATGAAAATAGTAGGTAAAATATTAGTAAAAGCAATTTTCAAAATTCTTTAGACCACAAATTATTTTAAGGATCATTCATTTTATGTAGAAGTAGCTATGTTAATTAGAATTCTCTCAAAGCAGATTCCTGAAAGCTGTTAGGCAATCTTGATAGGTTTTTTTAATTAAGGCAATTTATTTCAATTTAAATGTAGAAAAACTGGCTTATTTTAAAGATGAAAGGAAAAAATTTAGGCTCCTGAAAACACTTGATTGTGCCTCCTTCCCAAATTATCTTAACTTTAACACTTTACTATAATTATGAACAACCACATTGTTTGTAATCTCTCTTCTCAACATTCTATGAGATAGAAAAAGAGCAGGTGATTGTTAGCTTATTTGTAAAAATGTGGTTTGGTCAAGACCTTATAATAAGCCCAAGAAGCTGCTTCCCTATTTGGGATTTTGATACCTAGTCCAGTTTTTGGCTATCAAGAGTAACATATAAAACTTGGTAACTTGCAAACGAAGCAACTTTTTGAAGTCAAACACAACTTGTTTGATCATGAGGTGTAGCTGGATTGCATTTTGTTTGTGTAAAGTAACTTTAATCAGCAACTTTCTTCCTTGAACTCTGAACCTGTGATGGGAATAGAAGGAAATAAATATTCCCTATGAGCCAAGGAAGGTGTACTAAAAAATACCTTTCTGAGCTCTGATTTGAACTCGACACATTTTTATTTACAGATGCTGCTGTCTGTCATGTTAATCCACATGCATTAACTCCGAACAAATGACCACTTTTCTGTCTGAAAATAGAATAGCTGGATTTAGCTATTCACCCCCACTATGCTTTGGTTAAGGGCTCCATCAATTCACGTAGACAAGGATTAGCGGTAGGGAAATGCAGGGGAAAGACCTGAATGAGAAAGAAAAATAGCATGGCACTTAAAGGTTATTAGACATTTCAGCCTCTGAAGTAAAATGAGTGGTCTCTTCTTATCATCCACAAGTAAATGATAGAAAAGGTCTTTCACACATACCTACACTCCGTCCTAGTCAATCAGAGAATTATCTTTGAGAAATGACTATATGTTTAATATCACATGATGTATGCATTATAACAATCACTGTAATTCATCTTTTATTTAAGATCTGCAATCACATTAAATGCATGTATATATGAAGCTATAAAATCAAACATTCTCCCACAATTTTTGTGCATATAGCTGATTTTCACAAATTTCTTTTATAGCTCAAGTAGTTAATATTAACACTATTTTAAAAAAAAATCTACCTTCAATTCAATCAGTATGCAATTATAAATGCATTTGAAAACCAACTTATAAAAAAAAATCAATTTTGAAGGTATGAGTGTCCCAGAGAATATTAGTTTAAATAAGCAGAGGAAATATATTTTAGTCTTTATAGAAATATAAATTCACAATTATTTCTTTCAAATCCATGCAAAATAAGCAGTTCATTGTGCCAAATGCCACCTCAGATTAGATCCCTAATTTATGTGTTCATCTAGCAAGCAGTTACTGAGAAGCAACTTGAAATCATATCTTATTCAACCCTGGATATACTTATTAAAGAGTAAAATCTATGCTTTATCTGCCAGTGAGGGCAAATTGATTTCATTTCAATAATTGCACATCTCTACGTTTTTGACTAATGGAGAACCTAAATTGTTCTATATGTGGAACCAAAAGAGTAACCCAGAATTCACCAATATTTATGCTCTGGGTAGATCAGCTTCTAATATGTCCTTAGATCCACGGGATTAATAGCCAAATGCTATGAGGTAGAGTTTAGTCCTTTTCTAACTCTCTCTAGGAATCCTGTGGGGGGCAGGCTGAGGTTTTCCAGGAGGTGCTCACATTTGTCCGTAGATAATCTGCTCGCTGCTCTGTAGCTCCTCTCTTCTGGCTCCTGCTCTCAGCACTGTGGGCAGCTTCTTCCTGCCCTGTTGTCTGACGTTCCTTCCATCTCAACTCTCAGTCTTCCCTCCACACTGTTATCCATCTCTTGTTTTTTTTTTTTCCTCATCTCTTGCTTTTTAAGGTATTCTTTGCATAATCATCTGTGGTGCACAGAATAATGCACACTCAAAGGTGTCCAAATCCTAATCCCCAGAACATGTGAATTTGTTACCTTACATGGCAAAGGAGAATTAAATCTAAATTGCAGATGCAATTAAGGTTGCTAATCAGCTGACCTTAAAAGAAGGAGATTATTCCAGATTATCCAGGTGAGCCCAATAAAACTATAAGGGTCCTTACAAATGGAAGAGAAAGGTAAGAGTAAGGCAATGTGAGAAGGACTTGACCTGGCTCTGAAGTTGGAGGAATCCAGGAAGTTCCAGGAATATGGGCAGCCTCCAGAAGCCTAAAAAGGGCAAGGAATGGATTCCTCCTTAGAGCCTTTGGCAAGATTGCAGCTCTGCCTACACACTGATTTTAGACCAGTGAGACCTGTGGTTTCCAATCTGCAGGACCATAAAATATTATGTTTGCAATGTTTTAAGCCACCATATTTCTGGTACTATGTCATGGCAGCCATAGAAAATGAGTACAGCAGCCCGATGGTGGAGATGTTCTGTCTGTCACAGCCTCAGGAAAAGGGGATCCCCACATTCTCCTGGAGCACTCACACTCTTCACATTGAATTTTAGATATTCCCTCTCTGCCGATAGAAAGACTTGTCAATCCTCCTCACAAGCATGCCAAATAGAAGGGAGCTGGTAGTTCCCACAGAGAAATGTTTGGACCCCTGACATACAAATTTATTTTTTAATTAGCCTCCTTATGTCTAGGGCACAGATATTCTGGACTGGTGTGGAGATGACTGATTGGGGGAATTGACCACACCTCTTCTCACTGATGTCTAAAACTACTACTCCCTTTCACACTAGGCCAAGTTGAGGACTCAGGCCCCATCTTCCAGACTTGTACTTTCTCCCGTGATTTTTCTTTCAAAGCCTCCATGGTTCTTTATTGAAGTTTGGCTCTTACTCCCATCTCCACCCCTTTTTCACATATGTCTGCAGATATAAACGCTAATGATGGACAGGTTTCCTGTTCTTTCCCATAGAGTCTTGGAACATCAGAAAAATCAGTCATATAGCCAGACCACTGATTTTGTGAGTCACCACATATTCTGTGATGGGTAATGAGTTTCCTGAGCATTCTAGTCCAAATAAAGAGCTATATATGCTTGACTCCATATGCTATCCTAATTCAGCTCCAGTAGAGCCAATATGCTCTGCGATGTAAAATTAAATAACACATAGACCTTGTCCTCAAGGAGCTTAGGTATTTGTGTCAGTCAAGGCTCTCAGAGAAACAGAATCAATGGGACATATATATTATATATTAAGAGATTGATTTTAAAGAATTGGCTCATGTGATTGCAGGACTTGGCAAGCCCAAAATTCACAGGGCAGGAAGTCAGGCTTGAAATTCAGAATGAAGTTGATGCTGTATTCTTAAATCCAAAATCCATAAGGGAGATTGGCTGATTGGAGACTCAAACAGGCATTGATACTTGAGACAGAATTTCTTCTAATCAGGGAAACTTCCATTTTTTTGTTCTTAAGACCTTCAACTAACTAGATGTATATTATTGAGGGTGATCTCCTTTACTTAAAGTCAACTGATTGTAGATGTTAATCACTTCTGCAAAATATGGCAACATCCAGATCAGTGTTTGACCAAACAACTGGGCACTATAGCCTAGCCAAGGTGGCAAACAAAATGAGCCATCCCAGTACTTATGGGAGAGACATATAAACCAGATCATCAAGCAGTAGATATTCAGCTGGGATGCACTGCTACTGCTGCATGGCTCGGTCTGCTCTGACTGGTCAGGGGCCCTGACTTGTTGAAGTTGAGCCTAACTCATTGTTACAGTGCAAATGGAAGGCTGTTGGGAGACCAGAGTCAAAGCCTTGAAGAATTAATAGAACCTACTATCAGGTGACAGAGAATTCCAGATTCTGAAGTGCTAAGTAAGGGCTTAGGGGAGACAGAGGACCTTAGACAATTTGGGTCTAAAGTAGTTTTGCCAAAAGGTTTAAAAAGCTGATCAAAATAACAGTTTGTTGATCAATATAATAATTTGCTTAATTGTTTTTTTTTTTTATTGTAGATGAAAATGAGTGTCTCTGGTCACACTTTTTTTTTCTCAAACTTTGTTCATTTTGGTGAATTCTGAAATGGTCTCTCATATGGCTTTAAGCATTTTTGATTTGTAAAATGGATTTTTAATTTTAATTTTTAATTTGAAATTTAAGTTAATTTTTGCATTTTGAATTAATTACTTGGTCATTTATTCCTTTCTTGTGCTGTTTGTAATAGTGTAATGCACGACCTAAACCATGAGTAGGAGGGAGGATCAGGCCTCCTTAAGAGCATTGCTTTGGACTCCGAGCAATGGACTCTGGAATGTTACTTAGGCTCTCTAAGTTTCAATTTTCCAATTTATTAAATGAGATTAGTGGTATCTTCCTTAAAGAATTATTGAGAATTAAAACTGAAATTTAGCACAGCATCTGCATGCAGTCAGTCCACACTAATTAAAAGATAGTTACCTTCAGCAACAGTTTCTGCTATTACCTTATCCTTATTGCAAAACTGAAATGAATTATTACTGCAGGAAAAAAAAACACTAAAAACAATGAAGCAAATACAAAGAACACCCTCATCTACCCATTCAAAGATAACTGCTATTAATACCTTGCTGAATGTTTTCTAGATTTTTTTATAATTTCTATATGTTCTTTGTCTTTATTTTGTAAAATGAGATCATGCCAGCTGCACTGCATTATAACCTACTATAATTAATTTAAGCAAACCACCATTTGATGGACATTTATGTTATTCCAAGTTTATGCTATAGAGTAGTGCAAAGCAAACTGAAAATGAATTATAAATTAAGAAGTACTAATGGGTCTAAAAATTTATGAAAACATTAAAATACATAAAAAGTAACAAAATAGTGCACAATTGCCAATGCCTTAAGAAACCAATTTTGTCATCACTTAAACAACATAATCATGTGGACCAAATTTCTTTCCATTAAGTGTTTCTTTAAAAAAAAAAAAGAAAGAAACTATTAGTAGAATTGATTTTGGCCAAGTTGTATGCTACCAGGTAAAACATGAAACTTCAGTGGCAGGAAGAGGTAAGGATGCCAAGGGCTTGTATGCCATGTTAAAGGACTTGACATGGAGAATCCAGAGCCTTTAAAGAATTTCAAAGCAGAGGCTGAGGAGGTTCCTTCCCCATTTTAGACTTTGCAAAAAGGAGACCCTGAGAAGTTTATTCAGGTACCTAAGAAACTTTCAGATGGAGGGTAAATATGAGTTAAACAGAAACTTGGAGCAAGTTGCTTTGAATCCTTTCCGGACAAAATTAAATACAAGTATATAAGGAAACAACTAGGTATTAACCATTCCAAATGGGTCATATCTCTTTTCTGCCATGTTGTGACTTAGAGGAATTCCTCTTTCTGTTGTAAAATGGGTTACATTAACAAACTCCCCATGTCTGTTGTCCACATTTGCTTCCTAAAGGCAAGAGGGAAAAATTAAATGAGCTATTATTCTATTTATGAATTGTACTGACTGCAAAAGGAAACGGTTAATTCCTCATGGCTTCAGGGAAGCACTGTATCTCAAGTGACATGTGTAAGAGTTTCTGTCCAGAGCAAATGCTTTCTCAGGCTGGTTCACGCTTGCACTTCACAGAGCTTCTGAATTGGGGAACTGTGCAGGATGTTTGTCTTCAGACTTGTTTAGTGATCTTGCAGATTTTGTTTTCATCCCATTCCTGAAAAGTATCTATATTTTTTTAAGTACCAGTATCTTTAAAAAATATGTCTCTTTGGCAACACATCTGATTGACCGACATTCAGGCCACAATAGCGCAAGAAAATTGTCAGTAATCAGTGCTGGGAATACACACGCCTACCTGATTCATCTGCTGGGCTCAGCTTGGTACCAGGGCTTTTGTTTTACATTCATTAAAATTCTTATCAGGACACAAAATGCTGAACATCACCCAAAACAAAACCAAACAAAACCAACCAACCAAAAAAAGAAGAGGAAAAAAAAAAGCCTCAGGCACAGATACAGCTACATTGCTCAGATGGAGGTACAAAAAAAAACATTTATATATTATGTTTTGCTTCTTCTTCTTTTGCTCATAAGATAATTTTTTTTAAAGACTGAAGTTTTCAGGCATTATAAAACCCCAAATATTGGTTTCTGCCTATTTAATTTGCCCTTTGCTTCAGAAAGAGTATTGGAAAACAAAACAAAACAAAAATTGAGTTTTGCTCTTTTACACTTAATATTTTCAAAAATAATGGGAATTACTGTTTTCCTTTCAAGTGACGTATTTTGGTCATTAATTTTTTTGGTCATTTTTTTAAATTCTAAAAATAAAACTTTGCTATATGCTAGTTTGGGAAGCACGTATGCGTTAAACTAGGTGTTTTGTTTCTATAAATAAAATAAGTCTATATCAACCCTAAGTTACATGAACAAGCAGGCATTTTGTTCTTTATTTAAAAAAAATATACAAATTCAAGTTACATCTAATTTTAGCAAATGCAATTATATCTTAAGGGAAAATCATAAACTATTCCAGGATAGAACTATCATTTGATAAAAACTGCTGGGTTTTATTATTTTTTTTAATTGAATACCTGTGCACCCACTAGTTTTGTACTTGCTTGCAGTAGGGAGCAATGAGACGGCACTTGCATAGTTCTGTTTTGAACAGATATCTGTGCTATGCTAGAGAAACGACCATTTTCAGTGAAGAAGGCAGCGGCTTCTGGTCATTCCCACAGGTCTGTTCTTCCTCTCTTCTGTGATAGCAGAAAACCCGATTTTTGATTCGGCAAATAACCATTGGAGTAAGGACCAAATTTCCCAAACACCCTTGCTAGGCATGAATCTGTGACATGTCCTGAACATGTATGTATATTCAACTTCTGGAACACTTCCTCCTTTTTCCCCTTGGAAAGTGAGTGTGATGGTTGGCTACTCATTTTGAACTTCAAGGATGAGAGGGTAAACTCTGATGGTGGGCTGGAAAACTGGAGGCAACCTGTGTTCCAAATCTGACTATGGAATCATCATGCCATCCATGAACCACTTGATTCTTGGCTTTTATGCAAAAAAGAAATGAAGATACTTTGTGTGTGTGTGTGTGTTTCTTGGCATGCACAGACTCTGGGAATCAAATCCGGGTCTCCAGCATGGCAGGTGAGAATTCTGCCACTGAGCCACCACCTTGATCCTTTGTGTTTTTGCTCCTGAAATTTAGGATCTCGCTATAAGCGGACAAATATATACCCAAAGAAATACAGACTTTGGCGCATAAACGTGGGGCATTGGCCATGACAGAATCTATAATACATGGTGATGGACTAGTTAGTTGACCAGAAGGTGCTGGGGACTCAAATAATGGAAGTCAATCAAGATGAAAACTCTTATTATGCAATGGCAAAATATTTCATGACCCTATTACCTGTGATATCTAAGAAAGTAGACCACAGGCTACGGCCATAGCATTAGAAAAAATTGTAGAAGAGATTTAGGATGTTGGATTATATTGGCTACTTCTTGCTGCATTGGTAGAGGTGAACACAGAGGTAAGCTAATCAATTTAATAGCATCCTGCATCCTGCAATACAGGTTGATCAAAAGTATAGCAAGCTTACTTTATTAAATTAACAATAACTACATATATATTGTGTTTACTTGATGTTTAATTAATATATTTTAAGTGACAAAATGAGGTAAATACTACTAGCTCGATTTCTAGGATGAGGAACTGAGAGGATAAGTGATTTCTAATTGTTCAGCTAATAAACTCAGAACCTATTCTGAACTAGGTCTGTATTCCTTACCTCTACACTGAACATTCAGAAATTAAGGTCTCATGGGGTAGAAAAATCTAATTGCTTTTGCTCCCCAGACTAAAGCAGTTAGAAGTAAAGGCTGCAAAGAGCAGCTTTTGTAGAAGATAAGACAGTGCCCTTGAGCCTTTTCCAATCATCTGCAGTTGAGAGTTGTCTGCCAGACAATGGGAACCAGCTCTGTAGCAAAGACCAGATGGAGATTGCTGTCTTCCACCTTATGGCTTTGTTTCAAGTGGCTTTCCAAGGGCCAGTCTAAAACATGAAGAAGGGACATGGGCACATCCCAAAAGCAATGAATAAAAGATGTTTGGTGTCTTAAAAACTCTACCTACCAGATCTTTTTATCGGTGATTATTAACATTTGGAACTTGCCAGAAACAAATAAACTGAAGCCCACTTCTTTTCCAAACAGGTATATTTGGTTGTTGTTGTTGTTTTGTGGTTATCTGGTTGGTACGGCAAGGTATTCTGGTGTGTTGGAACGCATAATCGGACCATGAGGGACTGGATTTGTCCCTCATGGACCTTTGGAAAGGCCCATATATAAACTCACAGATCCAACACTGAGGGTGCTGGGCTTTGGGTTTGTCTCTCTCTCTTGGGAAGGAACTAAGTGAAAGGGGCTATGTTGAAAGAAGGGTATATATGGGTATTTGGGTGGCCAAAGAAGCAGGCAGTAATATCCTTCTTATAATATCTCTTCTGCCCTTCTTTTACATAACTCTGAGAACATGATCAATTGGAAAAAAGCTTGAATTTCCAGACTGATTTACAGCTAAAGGTGACCATTTGGCGAATTTCTGGTGAATAGAATGTAAGAGAAAATCATGCAAGTAATTTTTAAAGACATGTCCTTAAAGGAAGATGGTGTGCCCTTTCTCTTTCTCTTTATCCATTCTTTTCTGGGAATAGGGATATTCTAGCTGGAGATCCATCCTAGACCCCAGAATGAAGACTGCGCCCTGGGAAAGGTGGAGTGGCAGTTTGGAAGAAGCAGCTAAGGTCCTAGATATTTGTGAAGCTGTTATTAGTAGTGCTGAAAAGACTCCTTCAAATTTTTACATATGGGAAAGTAATATACTTTTACTTTCTTTCAGTCATGATTATTTGGAGTTTCTGCCATAGACAGCAACCTGAAAACAACCAGAAATTATGTTGTTTATCTTTTGTCTCCAAAACAAGATATATTTAAATCATACAGAACAAAAATAGATGTCTGCCCTAGGGATAAAGTTTAATATAATATTTGCTATTGTCATTCATATAGTAATAGAAGGGAGGTAAGAAAAACATTTTCATCTGAGCTTGGCACCACTGTCCTCCGTGACTAGACTCGAGAAGATATGGGAATGATAGTTTTGCTGCAAAAGGTTTTATAATTCAGAGAGAAAGTATTTCAATGGTGTTAAAATAAGAATGTTACACCACTAATTTTATACTTTATGGCAAACAGAAAGAAATCATGTGCTTCTTGGACACATTGAATCATGATTAAAATAACTCACTCAGCCTTTGATCAGGATTTTATTCTTGTTAATTAGGGACTGTCTCATTGTCACAGGCTTTGTTTCCAATACAATCTGAGATTCATGTGTAGCAAATTATGATATCTCTGTAAACTTGCTTGTTTGCACATATAATGAGACTACTTACAAGTAATGCACCTTAATAATATAATGTAATAATGTATTCATATAATGTAATAATACAGTAAACACTAAATGAAATAAGGGTGTTGTAGAGTATCTGCCACGTTATAAAAATTCATTTATTGGAAGCTAATATTGGTTATTGCTGTTAGGATGAGACAATCCTATTAAGGAACTGGGAAAAGATGTAATAAGTATACATTTTGGTACAACTAACAGAAGGCAGTTTAGGAAGTCAAGTTTTATAACAATCCATGCCAACCAAAAGTTTGTTTCACACAAAATCACAGTCTGTGAAATATTTTTCCTGTTTAACTTTCAATTATCATGAGAATTTTATTTCTGTAAGGTGTGAATCATGAGACATGAAATATTCCTTTTGAAAGTAGTTAAGAAAATAAGATGATTAGTAGCTGTAGAGAGATAGGAGAGTGCAAGATAGAAGGGAAGGAAGGTTTTAGTAATGCAGCTTTGAGAAAGATGGAGAGCCTTTAGGTGCTGAGTCTGTGGGAAACAGGAGAGTTTAAGCATATGTGCAAGTAGCTGAGTGGGCTATGCAACATAGTTTGAAGGATGACATTGCTATGAGAAGTGCTAAACATATAATCCTTTGTAATGGGGTTAAGTTTGAGAAATAGTACTCAGTTAGCTGCAGATGGCTGGAATTTTTTTTACCCATTTCAAACATCTAAATTAGTTTGCATGTTTGGGACTTTGATCAAACAAAAATGAATACCAACAACTTTAGTTTAAAACTTCAGAAAGTCATTAACCTTTTAATTCAACTGAAGACCAAGAAGGAGGAATAGAAAGTTAACATATCTGAAATTTTTTATGTTCAGTTCATTAATATGCCCATCTCATTTAAGCCACACAAACTCTTGCTTCACTACTGTTAAGGAAATTACTCATGCAAGATCAAATACTTAATAATATTGACAAGGTAGGGATTTTAACTTACGTGTGTTAAATTAAAATCTGTGTTTCTTCCATTACGTCATGATGACAGCAGTCTTTGCCAATGGTACTGCTTTGCCTTCCTGATAAATTTTGGATTTTTTCCCCTTGATATTGTCTTCATAGAAGAAGGATAATATAAGTTTCTGACCTATATTAATTTTTCAGAAACATGAAGACAATTTGAAGCCTGTGCTCAATATTGTCTCCTCCTCTGTGCCATAACATTTCTCTTGAGAGTCCATTTAAGACCCTTCTAGTTTTCTTTTCTCTTCTGAAAGACCTTTTTCCAATGATACCACTTGTGTTAAATAATGATGCCTCCCAATGGGGTGAAAGATTTCAGTAAGGGTTGAAGCTAATACTAGATAAAGTTCTATGCAGATCAGGAATCACCTTAATCTCTTTCACTTCAACATGTCAAAGATGGGAGGGATGTTCCAGAATAAACAGTAAAGCAACTTCTATATAACCCAAGAGGGGAAGAAAAGATGGCACACTTCCAGTAATTCCAGACTGTGTAGGAAGGGAAAGTATAATCGACAGAGAGGAGATTGATTTGTAGATTAGAAATGCTTTCATGTAGCTTTGAGCTCTGATTGAACTTGTTGTTTCTGGACTCCAAGAAGTGTCTTTATAACTCAGGGTAATGTTTTTATTTGTTTAGCTTGTCTAATATATCCCAGTGCCTTGAGGAAGTAAATGGTGGCATTATCAATGTAAATGAAGAGTCAACTCTATGCTGTGGTGCTTTGGGGAAGGATACTCAATCCTGATGAGGAGTTATTGGAAAGAAACCATGTGGGTGTCATTTCAGTTACCCCTTAGTCAACTTGTTTTGGCAAGTATAGCAGGGTTTGGATTTTGTACTCCAGTGAAAGACATGCTCCTAATTTTAATCACTATTCCTGTGGGTGTGAAATCATCTGAATATAGAACCTTTTGAAGATGGTACTATCAATTAAGTTATGGCCAACTGAATCAGGGCAGGCTTTAATCCACATTACTGGAGTCCATTATAAGCCAAAGAAATTCAGATGCAGTCAGTCAGAGAAAGCAACAGGGAGGAGCCAGAAGTTGGAAGTCAGTAGAAACCAGAAGACCAGACACAAGGTGGGAGATTGCCATGTGATGGGAGGCAGAAATGCAAGCCAAGGAACCCAAGGATTGTGGCAAGCCAGCACCAGAATGTTAGAGATTTGGGAGAAAAAGTAAACCTTGCCAGTATCTTGATTTTGGACAACTTTTAGGTTCAGAACTGGGAGGCAAGAAATTCTTATTGTTTAAGCCAATAAACACTGTGTGGTATTTGTTGTAGCAGTTCTGGCAAACTGAGATATCAGTGAATATAATAACAAGAATTGTCTAGTTAAAGTATTTGTCCTTACTGAGGAAGGAGGGGAATTCCTGCATTCTTTTCTTGACATCTAATCTCCAAGGAGAGATAGAGATACCAAACAAACAGATTGGCTACCAAAGAGGGAGAAGCGATCTACCCCCAACCATGGGAGCAGCTTGTACCCAAAGGGGACAATGTAGTAGATGTCCTATGAGAACAAAGACTTCCTCTGGTTCAGGGTTGGTGCATGAACACTGGATTGTTAGGGGGGCTGGCAACAGATGGCTATGCATCTTCTGCCAACACAAGTCCTTTTCATTTGATAATAGTATCCAGAACTTAATAGAAAGCTGGGTAAATTTCCTAGGTTTCTGGGTGAGGACTCAAATCAATAAAACTATGACAGCTTTGAAAGATAATCTGGTTCTAGTTAACAGAGTTATCTGTGACACAGTGTTACATAATCTTATGTTTCTTTTTCTTTTTTGATCAAGATCTAGCAAGATCAAATACCCAAAACTATACTTGTCATGCCAGTTAGTGATATTTAAAAAATACAATTCTCCCTAAGATTACAGCAACTCAATATTTGAAATGATTTAGAACGAGATAGTTTATATTAAGTTGGCTGTGGTTTTAAATGTTCCTCTACTGTCTTCAGTTATATCAGTGAGCATGATACACAAATGCAGAGTGAAACATAAAAAAGAAAAAGAAAAACATTTCTAACAATGGAAGAAGTGGGGATCATAAAATCAAACACCAATATCATGTTGAAGTTTAGTTATACCTGTTATAATTAAATAAGATAAACTGAAAAGGACATTATTTTTAATTGAATTATTTGAGATAGAAATGTATAAATATATTTACACCCTATTTGGTTAATTCAGATTATTCTACCTGCAGCATATATGTATCTCAGACCGTAATCTTTGGTGTGAAGGACAAACAGTTATTAAAAAATAAGAAATCTTAAATTTATTTTTTAACCCCCCTTACTTAGTAGAGCAGTCAGCTTGTGTCCCTCCCTTTTCCAGGGTAAGGTTGCAACTATGTTCCAGGGGCATAAGAGAGGTACCTAGGTACACAGAACTTTACTGAGATAGACATCATCTCATCTGCTCCTCAGGAGGCTCTGAGCCTCTGAGGTACCTTTTATTTCCATACACAAGTTTCCTTCCGATGTGGCACTCTACTAGGCAGGCTTGGAGCACCCATACTATCTGCTGGTGCTTCTGCTGAGGCACACGAATTGTTGTCATTTCTTTGTGGTCCTACTTTTCCACAAACACTCAGTTCTTCCCTGTCTGTAGTCCTGCTATTTTCTGAGACAACATCTGCAAACTGGCAAGTAGAGGTGGAGGGAATGCATGTCTCTCTGAGAGCCTAAGGTTATCTCTGTTTTACTTGCTTTTCCCCATCCACCCTTTCTCCCTTGCCATCCAAATCAATAGTTTTCTAAACTGTGGTGAGGGAGAGATCTTAACACTTCTTCCATGTGTTCTTTGAACAGAACATTCACTGTTGCTCAAGCACTGGGTTTCTCAAACCCAGCACTATTGAAATTTTGGGCCAGAGAATATGTGGGAGACTGTCTAGTGCAATCTAGGATGTTTAGCAGCATCCCTGACTTCTACCTACCTGTTGCCAGTAGCATTTCCAGTCATGACAATGGAAAATTATCTGCAGACATGCTAAAAATCCCTGGGGGAGGGCAACTGTGCTGGTTTGAAAGGATGGATGTCTCCTAGAAAAGCCATATTTTAATCTAACTCCCATTTCATCAAGGCAGAACAATTCTTATTCAATATTGTGTGTTTGAAACTGTAATCAGATCATCTCCCTGGAGATGTGATTTAATCAAGAGTGTTTGTTAAGCTGGATTAGGTGACTACATGTCACCCGTTTGGGTGGGTCTTGATAAATTTCTGGAGTCCTATAAAAGAGGAAACATTTTGGAGATTATCTTTTGTGAGATTCAGAGAGAGCAGAGCAGAATGACATAGCCACGAGAAGCAGAGTCCACCAGCCAGCAATCTTTGGAGATGAAGAAGGAAAATGCCTTCCAGGGAGCCTCCTGAAACAGGAAGCCAGGAGAAGAAACTAGCAAATGATGTCATGTTGGACATATGCCCTTCCAGGTGACAGAGGACCGTGTTCACCATGTGCCTTTCCACATGAGAGAGAAACTCTGACCCTGTTCACCACGTGCCCTTCCACTTGAGAAAAAATCCCTGAACTTCATTGGCCTTCTTGAACCAAGGTATGGATGCCTTTGATTGGACATTTCTATAGACTTATTTTAATTGGGGCATTTTCTCAGCCTTAGAACTTTAAACTAACAACTTATTAAATTCCCCTTGTTAAAAGCCATTCCATTTCTAGTATATTGCATTCCAGCAGCTAGCAAACTAGAACAGTGGGAAATAGCCCTTAGTGGAGAACTACTGTTCTAAGAGCTTTTGGAAACCAAAGCCAGTAAGATTCCCTGGAGACAAGGAACAGGGGGCAAATGAGCCACAGAAGAGGTGGGCAAAAGAGAGGAAAGTGGGAGTTTATATTTTAACTTTTCATCCTACTTGACATATAGGAAAAGGAGACAGAAGTGCCTGGAGAGCTATACACAAACCCTCCCATATCAAAATGAGGTATTTAAATGTTGAAAGAGTTCTGACCTTTTTTTATGAGGTAATTGTGTTTTCCTTATCTTCCATAGCTCTTGCTTTTCTAACATAAGAAATTCCTTATATAAATATAACTAGCAGGATTATTTATGCAGACAAGATAAATTTCAAAAGCATGGACATTAAAATATGATTAGGTCTTTAAAATTGTATTCTCCTAAGACATTTACATTTTTCCTAGTATTAATTAATCAAACAGAGGCTATCACCAAGGGCACTGTGGTATCTCATTGGATAGAAAAAAAAAAACACTAAATATAGACTGTATTGTAGCATCAACTATACCACATTTCTTGAGGGAAAATAGCAAAAATAGTAAATTGTGAAGAGTTCCACTTCTGAGGCATCTTGAGTTTCTGAACTTCGAGGAAAAGAAGTCATTTACCTTGTATTTCCCCATGACTAGTCTATTACTGGTCAAATAGAAGTGTCAAAGTCTGTTGATGGAGAAAGAATAATGAGTGTACATTTATGACCTTTGTCAATAGCCCAGGGAGATCAGTTGCCCTGTTGACCAAGACCAAGTATTTCCTGCAAAGGATGAACCATGAAAAAAAAGATGTTTCCAGATATACTTCATATCCAGGGGTCAGGTTGGCCTTTTTGACACCTTCTTAATCACCTTTCCCCAGGCTAAGGAGATTTGAAAACCTGCAAAAATCAACTAGCTTGTGTTCTTCCAGCAATGTTTGATAAGTGGTGGATTGACAGTTGTGTTCATTCAAGTGGCCAGTAAATAGCTTGGGAAGTGCTGGGCAGTTACGTAGGAAGTTTACCATTGAAAACTAGTCCCTTTTTCTACTTGTAAGTTGGTCACTTAAAGAAAGAAACTAAACCATGCTGATGTTTGAACACAGTTCTTCCTTTTGAGGGTGACGGTTTTTAACTTGCCACATTTTTGAAGCTCTGCTTACCCTGGAAAAGAATCCACTTTTGTGAATATGCATCTAGTTATCCTAATGTGACAAACATTTTACTCTGAAATTATTTTACTTGAACACAGTACTGATGTCCGTGCTCCAAGGATGAAAATTTGAAGCTGGGATTTTATCTTTGTATTGAACACTTGGTTCCCCAACACCAACTAAAATGTTTTATATGTTATCAGATTTCATTTTATTTCTTTTGTTGGGTCTCAAAAATTACTGTCATTCACTAATCAATATGAATATCTTGGAATTGAAAGTTAATTGAATTGAATGTCAGCAAGAAATACATAAAAGGAAAAAGTATAGTTCATTAATGAATATAAAAAACGGTTAATTAGAAAATGACAAAATGCAAATTAAAATAGAAGCAAGCTACAGTTTTTTACTTATCATATTGACATAGATTAAGATTTTTAGAATATTCAGTGTTGGATATAGTGTATTGCTAGTGGGAGAGAGAAATATTACAACTTCTTTGTAAAACAATGTGTCATAAATAGAAAAGTTCTTAAAATTCCAAGCCTGGGACAGGTAATTTTAAATCTTGGAGTCTATCCAAAGAAAACAATTTTAAACACAGAAAAGTTTTGTGTACAGAAGTGCTCATTGTAGTACCATTTATAATAGAGAAAAGAAAAGAAGCAAAGTGTTCAACAATAAAAGAGTAAGTAAATGGTGGGGTATCCACTCTATGACTAAGTATATAACCATTTAAATGCTAATGAAGGTTTATAGTAACTGGAATAAATGAAAATACTCATAATATTTAGTAAATGAAGTACTATGCAAAATTATAGATATAAATTATGCACCAAAATCAATGAAATACTTAGAAAAAACCCTGAAAATATACAGTAAAATTTTAATATATGTATGTTTATACAGTGAGATTATGGGTGAATATTTATATAATGAGATTATGTGGGTGAATTTTAAGCTTAACTTAAAATTTTAGGTAAGCTTTCCAAACTTTCCAAATATTTATATTAATCGTTTATTATTTTGTATTTAGAATTAAACACATTTCTTTTACAAAATAATGAGTACACCTTTTTGTTACTCTGTGGCACTAATCTTCTCATGTAAAGTTCCTGAAGTTTACTTTTTTTTTTTCAAATCAGAAACTTCAGATCATAGCATAGGAAAAATGACACTAACCTCATATCCTAGGCACACCATATTTTTAGTTAGTTCAGTTTCATCTGTTTTTAGTAAAATTGATTATCCTTCTTTAAATAAGAATGCCTTCTTCCAATTCCTCTATATCATGAGTTAACTTTAAGTCCAGGACCTCATGCATCCGGTGAACTCTATTAGTGTATGGGGGCCATGGGATACTCTCTGAATCTATCAACAGGCTAAGTTCAGCTGTGGTTTATGTTTCTTTCTCTATTTGTTTCCTAGTACAATGCCTATCTCCTAGCTTGTATTTCAGGAAGCTCTCATTCCTCTGCTTGGTAAACAAGAAGGAAGCATCCCACCTGGAGACTTTCCTCCTTGGTTTTCTAAAGTTATAAGTATCCTGGGTGCTTGTGATGAGAGTTAATTGGACAGTGTTATTGTACCTGTCTTCAGTCACCAGCAATCACAGGATTCCTGGACTATGAAGCAATTTATACATCCTATGGCCTGGTGGGGTGGGAGTGGGGCAGGCTGAGTGATGGAGTAGACGTACCAGAAGAAAAGTGGAAAATACAAAATAAATTGTAAAACAAATGTTTAACGTAAAAAAATCTTAAATAATAAAATGGTTCTTAATGTGTGTTCCCCAAACAGTTTTTCTAACTTGTTAGAAGTGTAAATTCTCAGGCCCTTCGCAGACCTACTGAATCAGAATCCCTAGAAGTAGGATACAGCAATCCACGTGTTAAACAGCCCTCCAGAACACTCTAATACATACTAAACTCTGAGAACCCCTGCTTCAGGGGAAACAAAAAGAAAACTTCAAAATATGAAACCAAGTTTGTATAGCACACTTCAAATAGGATTGAGGTTAGCCAATTTTGGAGGAGATGAAAGATACTCTGAGTTAGGTTTTAGACCACAGGAGGCTGTGGGTTGGTAGAGAAAATGTAAGTGTATCTTTCTGGAGACGGGTGTGGCATGCATGAAGGAAAATGATGTTAGCACAGATGCAGGTGACATTATTTTATGCACATTTGTAGAAGTAGAAATTTACTCAATTTATTTCTCTCTTGGACTGTCATAGTTTTATCCATTTCTCTTCTTTAGTTCTTTGCTCTACATGGTCCATTCTTTTTTTTTTTTTTTTTTTTTAAATATTTTGGTTGCAAAATATCCGCTCACAGTCCAACCCATATTATACAAGCAATGGCTCACAATATCATCACATAGTTGTGTATTCTTCATTATGATCATTTTTAGAATATTTGCATAACTCTAGAAAAAGAAATACAAAGAAAAAAGAGCTCATACATTCTGTACACCTTACCCCTCCCTCTCATTGAGCCACAGTATTCTAATCTACCCAATTTTTATTCTTTATCTCCCCTTATTATTTATTTATCCATTTTTTTTTTACTTATGTGTCCATATGCTGGATAAAAGAAGCATCAGACACAAGGTTTTCACAATCACACACTCACACTGTAAAAGCTGTATAGTTAAACAGTCTTCTTCAAGAATCAAGGCTACTGGAGCACAGTTCAATAGCTTCAGGTACTTCCCTCCAGCCACTCCAATACACCATAAACTAAAAAAGGGATAACTATATAATGTGTGAGAATAACCTCCAGGAAAACCTCTCAATTCTGTTTGAAATCTCTCAGCCACTAAGACTTTATTTTGTCTCATTTCTCTCTTCCTCCCTTTGGTCAAGAAGGCTTTTTCAGTCCCATGATACCTGGTCCTGGCTTATTCCCAGAAGTCAGGTCCCACTTTGCCAGGGAGATTTACACCCCTGGGAGTCCTGTCCCACATAGCAGGGAAGGCAGTGAGTTCACCTGCCAAGTTGGCTTAGAGAGAGAGGCCACATCTGAGCAACAAAACAGGTTCTCTAGGGGTGACTCTTGGGCATAATTATAAGTAGGCTTAACTTCTCCTTTGCAGGAATAAGCTTCATAGGAGTGAGCCCCAAGATTCAGGGCTCAGTCTATTGAATTGCTTTTCCCCACTGTTTGTGAGAATATAAGGAATTCCCCAGATGGGGAAGTTGAATATTTCCTCCTTTCTCCCCAGTTCCCCAAGGGGACTTTGCAAATACTTTTTTTTTTCATTCTCTGCCCAAATTACTCTGGGATATATCAGGGCATCACATCTCATGCCCTATTCAAGATGCCATGTAATTATAGTGTTCAAGTAAACTGCGTATCATCCATTCTTACTGGCCTATATAATTTAAATAGCTTTTCTGGCTTTTAATAATGCCCTACTCATTAATGTCTTCCCCAGTCTGCCCTCAGTTCCAAGGATATTATTCTCCCATATCCTTTGTTATGTTTGCTGGAGCTCAGGGAACCCCTAGTTGATCTCCTTTCTGGTGAGCTTCACTCTCCTCCAGGCTGGTAGCTGAGGGCATTTGCTTATTTCATTTTAGAGGCTTCCTTCTGCTTTCTTCCTTCTCAGTTCAACTGAGGAATTCTGCTTGCACATCCAGTGCTAGTTACTTTTTGCTGGTAAGAACCTTGACATATCCTGAAGCTTTCTTTCTTATCTCACTGTTTCTGGCCTGGCTAATTTTTCTTTTTGGCCTCATAAGTAATAACACCTTGTTCCAGCCCAGCATGTCCCCAAGACCAAAGAACACACCAGGCAGAAAATTATCCATAAGTTTTAATTAGGGGTTTACAAATAGGAGAAAATTCTTTGCAATGGTGGCCAATTGGGAAATGAGAAGGAAGGAGTGTCAAGGTGGTTGCTTATAAAGTTTAACAGAGTTCCACGAGATTTGATTACAACAGGGTTTCAGTAGACCCTCATGAGGTTTCGTTCAGCAGAGTCTTGCAAAAGTAAATTGCCAACAGTGATTAGGGGAGGGGAATTTAATGAATGACATGTAGGCTGCTACATGCTTCCCTATGGTAGGGGGGTCTCCCTGGGTTGCCACATACCTCTTTCTTCAATCCCTTCGTAAGCCCTGTCTTTCCCTTTTTCTCTTTTCTAAGGCAGGTCTTTTGTGGTTAGATTCAGTGGGCCATCATGAGGCTCGTGTCTCCCACTCCTAGGTCCCAGGCAGCATCCATTCTAATAGTTGCCCACACCATATTTCCTGCCACTTATTGGGATGTGCTGAAGTAGTAGAAATCTCTAGATTTTCCTTTCCATATAATCTGGTTAGGACTGCCTTCATGGACTATATGCTGCTATTTCTTACTCTTCATATTTAAAACACTTCACCCTGTTACAAGCCAGGCCTACCTACACCTGTGGCAGATATGTGGCTTCCATAGGTACCCATATTAATAAAGAAAATACAAGATCATCTTTACTCCTCCCCTCATGATTCATCTCCTTAAAGTATTCTCCATTTAGAATATAAATCTCCATATATATTTTTTGCAGTTTTTTGCAGCTGTATCAAGTGTTCCTTTTTTTGATCAGTTTCATGGAAATGTCTAGAAAAAGAGCCTATAATTGTGATTCTGGATCTGTAAAATTGCATGCCTTCCCCAGCAAATCTGTATCTCAATTTCTGAACTAATGTTCCAGCATTCACGATCTGTTTTCAAAATCTGAAGCTTACCCTAACTCTTTTAGGCTTGGGCACTGTTTCAAGTGAATTATTTATTATTCTTTCCTCATAGTTTTTGCAGGATATTTTCCTATCTTTGTTCCATTCATCATATTCTGGCAACCAGAATGGATCTGCTGATAAAGAGGTAATGTGATTTAGATGATAGTAAGTGCCTTCCTTATTTGCATCACACGTGGCCTCTGTTTTAATTGGTATGATCTCTCTTCATATCTCTCCATATATCTTTAGCTTCTTGCTCAACATCAACCACGTGGTTCTGTGTGTTGTCTAACTCTAGAGCAGTGCTTATATAGAGCTTTATAATCACCTGGGTGAACTTGTTAAAACAGATTTCTGAGCCCCATCTCCAGACATTCTGATTCCATAGGTCCTGAGTAGGGCCATAGAATGTACACATCTAACAAGTTCCCAGGTGATGTTGATACTACACAGCTGAAGACAAAGTGTGTGGGGTAATTACTTTTTATATCATTCATTTGCTTGATTGTTTTGTGATTTACCTTTAATTTTTAAATGGGAGATAGACACTGTTGATGCCTCAGCCATCCAATAGTCATTCTCCCTTGTTCCTTAATCACATATCCTAATTCTACTCAAGGATTCACTGAAGTCCCTTGTTTTAGTAAAACCTGCCATCTGTCCAGTTCTAGGATTAGAATCTTGATAAGTTTAAGATAATTCAGGCAGCAATTTAAATTAATAGCAATTCTCTTCCCCTGTGCATGGCTTAGTAAGGAGTATGTGACCAAACCCTTGCCATTCTAAGACATGGAAGAAGTCTAACAGGGCTTTTGAGAAAAGTTTCTTATCTCTTAAGAAGATATACCTGGAAGATAGAACCCATTTTTCTGGTTCTGGGCTGATATAATGTGATTGTCAGAGTGCTATATCCAGTCTGTGACCATGAAGAGAGCTTGCCAAATGCCAAGGGCAGCAGGGTGGGAAAAATAAAAAGAAAGAAAAGAACCAGGTACTTAAAATGATAATGAACCAAAGAATTAATCAACCTGCAGCCACCTAGCCTTTTTTTTTTTTTATGTTTTTTTATTGGGAAATATAACATATACAAGAAGCCATAAATTTCCAATTTTATTTTAACAAGTAGGTACAGAACAGATTTTAACATTTGGTATGGATTACTGTTCCATGATTTTTCATTTTTTTCTTCTAGCTGCTCCAAGACACTGGAGAGCAAAAGAAAAGGACTTCTCATTATATGGAATGTGATAGTTTGCAAGCTGCCAGAATGCTCTATACCAGAACTAGGACAACTTCTAAAGAGGGGAATTTGATAACTTAAAAGTTTACAGTTCTAAGTCTATAAAAATTTCCAAACTAAAACATCCAAGGGAAGATACCTAATTCAAGGAAGACTGATGGTTCTAGGAACACTTTTGTCAGCTGGGTTATCACATGGCTGGTATCTGCTGGTCCCTTGTTCCTGGGCTCCATTCCTTTCAGTCTCTGTTCCTGTGGGAGTTCTTCACTTTGCTTCTCTGAGGCTGTCTTTCGTCTCTTGGCTTCCCTTGGCTCTCTCCAGATCCTAGCTGTTTAACATCTCATGATGGTATCTGCTGGGCTCCAACCATCTCCAAACATCCATGTCTCTGTTCTCCAAGTGTTGGCATCTGTGTCAGCTCTGCTCTGAAGTTTCTATCAGCTCTGTTGTTTTTGACTCTTTCCAAAATGCTTCCTCTTTTAAGGATTCTAGTAAACTAATGAAGACCCACCTGGAATCAGTGGAGTACATTTCCACCAAATCAAAAGTCACACCTACAATTGGGTATGCCACATTTCTATGGAGATAATCTAATCAAAAGTTTCATACTGCAGTGTTGAACCAGGATTAAAATGGCTGCTGCCACAATATTAGGTCAGAATTAAACCATGGCTTTGCTGGGGTACATAATGGATTCAAATCAGCACATGGAATTTCTGCTTCTTGTAGCTAAAAGCATATTAACTGATTTTATCCATCTGTCTCTTTTTCTTTTTCTTTCTCTTTCTTTCTTTTTTCTTTCTCCTTTTTTCTTTCTTTCTTCCTTCCTTCCTTCCTTCCTTCCTTCCTTCCTTCCTTCCTTCCTTCCTTCCTTCCTTCCTTCCTCCCTCCCTCCCTTCATTCCTTCCTTTCCATCTAGTCTTTAACTTGTCACTACAATTAGATTACATTTCCTTAATAAATATTTGATGGTCAGAAAAGATAGTTACAACACTATTAGGACAGTTATGTTTCTTGGGAATGCTAGCATGTGCTTATCGTTTCTCCCATTATGCATAGATTCAGAAGGAATATGATATAGTAAAGTGAAGTCTGATGCAGGGGCATAGGAGGACAAACATTTCATAATCTATTTAAGAAGTCAGGACTCAATAGGGGCACAAGAATGGGGATCTTAGTTTCTGTTTCACAGCAGGAAGCTACTGGGAGTCTCTGTTCAAAATATCCTTTCTCATATCCCCCTACACATTTTATACTCCAGTAATTCATTCTCCACCTTGCAGTCAATGTGATTTAAAAAATCTGATCATATCATTCTCACTAGAACCCTCTAAAGTCTTCCTGTTTTACTTAAAGCATCCTTAATCTTTAACTTGGCCTGAAAGGCCCTGCATGAGCTGACTCCTACTTATCTCTTAGCTTCGTCTACTAAATTATCCCTTACCTTTGTGCTTTTCTGCTCTGGCCTAAAGGCCTGCTTGCAATTTTTGTACACAGCATGTGCTTCCTACCTCATAATTTTTACATATAGCTTTTCCTTTCCTTGGGAAACGTCTCCCATGTCCTTGATACTTTCCCCTTCATCTGTTAATAATTTAATTGAAATGTCACTTTCATGAAAAAGACTTTCTTGAGACCCAACTAGGTCTTGTTCTGACCAGATTGTAAATTCTTTTAATACCATAATTCTCTTCTGTGGCACTTGTCACAATTTTAATAGCATAATTAAATGTGTAGTCAATTATTTAGTGTCTATCTTCCAAATCACCATGTGAGCCCTCTAGGGCAATAACACATCTGTTTAATACCATGTCTTCAGTGCCAGACACTAAACATACGTTGAAGCGATATCTTTTTCTATCAGTCCCCTTCTCCAATGACTGTCAGTGTCTGTCCACTCTTCCTTTATCAAACATTCAATAAGTAATAGTCAACTTGATTTTGTACATGACCTTTCTAATCACTACAGTAAAATTTGCAAAACCAGGCATTAATTTTCCTGTCTTACAGATCGGAGACTGAGGCCCAGAGAAATTAACTCACCTGCCTGTATTTTTCCATCCTTGTTGGTATTTTCACACAGGGGACCTGACACCCACTCCCTGACTTCTTGGACTCTGCAAACATCATCACTCAGCCTGCTCCAGCAAGAGCACGCTCATCCTTATACAGACTTCAGATCTGGCAAAATCTTTGCTTGCAAATACTTTTTGCATTCCTCTGCATCAGAATTCTATGCAGCTTACTCTTTGCCTGACTCATTTGTAGAACACACTGAACCTGAATCGAAACACACTAGCTCACCCAGGAATGTCCTTCCTTCTCTCTGGGCACAAAGAGTGAATAGAATATTCTAGCAATATCTTTGACTAAGAATATCTTCGAAAGGGAAGCAAGAGCTTGAGAAAGAACATTTCCCCCTAAACTCTTCACATTATTTGTCTGTAGAATATCTGGCATGTGCTTAAGTATAAAAGTCCTGGGAAAACATGAGAATGCGTAAATGTCCCTTTTGAAAGATGCATTACTGCAGTCATGAAAATTAGAATTCCTGCTGTGGCCCTGAATCTCTTAAAGGCAACTAAAAGACCTTATGTGCTAGTACTGAAGAGAAAACTAGCCGAGTGGTTTTACATTCACTTAAATGACAATTAGCTTTGGAGAGGCTCCTATAGAGGTCTTCTCTTCTTCCTCCTAAAACGCGACTGACAATAATAGCTCAAGGGTGAGATTCTTCAATATGGGCACTAATGGCTGCTTAAAGATTGCATGCCTTCACTTTTATGTGAGCAAACAGTGTAGTCCTTATCCAGGAAGTATGAAGACAAGGAAAGGACAAGGCACCAAATTAAAGAGGGAAAAAGATTCAGTATAGAAACCATTGGAGTGATTGGAAAAACTGCATTAAAAATATGGCATCAAAGTTATATGCCTCTCTTTATTATAAATGATAGTTGTTGTGTATCTGCTCTGAGTGCATGTGATAGGAATGGTCAGGAAATTCAAAAGACCAGTGAGGGAGGTGGGAAGGCAGAGTAGAAAGAACAAAGAATGGACGTGCTTTCAATCTATTATTTACCGCATAAACTTCCTTTGTGCTTGCATTTTACTTGTAAGACATAATAGTGTTGCCGACTTTGTAAGGAGGTTGTAAGACTTAGGGAAGAAAATAACATCAAAAACAAAGAAACAAACAACTGAGCTTAGCATTTTATTAGGTCTTTCATTCAGCTAATGTTTTTGAAGGCTGCAATGTACCTCAATGAATTTACCAAATTCAAATCCTCATCGAAAACGCCTACATATCCTTCGTAGTTCAAATCAACTGTTACTTCTGTTTCTGTCATTCCTTAAATAAATATCTTCTTTAAATAAATCTCAAATGCCCGAACTACATTGCTTTACTTTACATATCTGTTTACTTGTCCATACTGTACCCTCAAATATGATTTCCTCAAAGATAGAGACTACCATATTCACCCTCTGTGCCCACGATGCCCAGCGCAGCACCTAATACAGTTTATTTTTCATTAAATGATGGACTGAATGGTTGTATGAAAAATGAATGGATGCCACGTATGGGAACAGTCTGGCCTTGGAGGGGAAAATTAGCGCGAATGCAGGAAGACTGCCTTGACTGTAACAAAAGTGAGTTCTGACTTACAGAGGAAATAAAGTGAACAACTCCATTGCAGTCCCACAACGAGGGCCTGGAGGACTCTTGAGGAATTTGGATTTAATTTTATAAAATGTCAGAGTCGGTTATGAGTCCATTAGTAGAAACAGAGTATGGTCAAACTGTTATTATCCAGACATGAGAAAAAGTTCTTGTAACGGGAAGAAGTCTGTCCATAATCAATATCTTGATGCATGTTATTAGAACACCCCCAGGAGCCAAAGAGGGCTTTCCCATCCTGGCAGTTACTTTTCTGCTAATCCGTCACGTGAAGTTGTTAGAACACCACAGTATGTCTATTCAGAAACAACGTGGGTGAAGAAAATTATTATGAACACAAAATGTTGTTGACCGATGCTGCTATCAGAAGGATTTGAAGTAGGCTCATTTAAAAATGTGAACCTGGATTTTCTCAATCGGTTTCTTTTTCCGATTTTTACTGGTGATACGAAAAACTTTCTTGAGCAGAAAATGACAAAAGCAGCTTTAGTGTGGGCCACCTTTAATGTCATGATTATTCCTTAGAGATAAATGTGAGATAAAAACGTGTTCATTCAAACTATAAAGAATGTATTTTGTTACCAGAATTTTGTTTAGTATTTTTGTAATATTAAAGCACCCCTATGAACTGTGATGTATGAAGATTCCAAAATCAAGCAACATTTACAAGGAATAATTTTAAACAGCTAATCTAACTTATTGAATCCTTTGTCATAGACCCAAAATGTGCAACTATGTGAGTAGAAATCTTAATGTGAAGTGTTTGACCTCTCCAACATTGTTATCAGAAGTTAATATAGTAATTTCCGCATTATATGCATAAGCGTTCCTGGAAAGTTTTGAATCAAACGCTTTTAAGGGAATCCTTAAAATGTAAGAGAGGAGCATAGGAATCAGAACAGCAATAAATTCCTTGTGATATGAACAGACCTCTATGTTACATGCTTTATAGGATGGACATTTCTTGCGTCAGATTTTTGTAAAGTGAAATGTATGGTCATGAAACTGGGCTGCTTTTCTTGATATTATAAACAAGTTTACAAGATGCTGTTCTCAAGTACCATATGTCTTCCTTTCAATTGTAAAGAACCATTTCTAAAGACTTAACACAAGAGCAGATGAGCCACACTGACTGGATTTGGGGATAATTGGATTTGCTTTTCTCTTCACAAAAATTATGCATGCCTGGGAAGAACGGCAAGAATAAACTTCAACTGATGCCTACTAATTACCATCAGCTAGTGCCTGGCTTTTGAAATCTGATTTTAGGAAAAAAAAAATTAAATAAAACCACAGGCTTGGCTGACAGAAAACTGTATAATGTTGAAGCAACGATGGGGGAAGCCCAATGTTAAGCATGCTAGACTTTGGACCAAACCCAACTGATGTTTCTCATCCTTGTTTATTTTGTTACTTGACATGATTCAACTCATTAAAGATTTCAAAGGTCCAAGGGAAAGTACTTCTACTTTGCCAAGGCATCCTTAGTTGGAATTCCATTATCTCCCATGATCCGAGACAGGGATTTCCTCCTACTCAGTTCTGAGTAATTATGTGTAAGCAAACCCTTGGTGTTCTTGCAGAGTGACTGTACTGGGTTGATGGTTCACCATGAATCATTCATGCAGCAGGCATATTCAATGAGAGGGCAAGGAGGGCTAACACTGATTTGCAGTATTTAGATGAAGTATGGCTTTCTCATTCCTTTCATTTGCTTCATCAGAGTTGATGCTTATCCCTGTAAATCATATTCACTTCTAAAATGATTACAGGAAGAGGAGACAGAGCAAGCATATTCATTCAGCCTTTCTTTCTACAATGAGTCTAATTTAGATTGTGCCTTAGGAAATGTTTGCTTCCTTCTTTCAGAATTTGGGAATTAGTGTTCTCTATCTCTTTTTTTTTGTCTTTTGCCTTCTGTTCTCCCTCTTCTTCTCATTCCCCAACCAGTGAAACAAAATGGGTATAAAATAGGAAATGGGATACACATTTTTTAAAATTTGGCTTTATATACTTTCAAAGCTTCCCATTTGGGAGGTGTACGAATTTGTGATAAAAGCTTAGACCAACTCTTCCCAGAATAAACCAACTAACCACACATTCACAAAAACTGGCATAAATTTTAGGAGACTTGCAATCTGTGGTCTTTCAAAGATCCCTGTTTGCAAGTTGCCAGAATGTGACATACCTGAAGCAGAATGGTTTTTAAAAGGGGAATTTATTAAGTTGCAAGTTTACAGTTTACATGAAAATATCCAAATTAAGGCACCAACAAGAGTTTACCTTCACTCAAGAAAGGCCGATGGAGTTCAGGGTTTCTCTCAGCTGGAAGGGCACATGGCAAAGTCTGCTAGCTTTCTCTCCCAGCTTCTTGTTTCATGAAGCTTCCCCCCAGGCATTTTCCTTCTTCATCTCTAAAGGTCTCTGGCTGAATGGATTCTCGTGGCTCTTAAGCTTTTGTCAAAAAGGTTGCCTCTTAAAGGACTCAAGTGAGTAACCCCATCTTGAATGGGTAAAGACACATCTTCATGGAAACCATCTAAACAAAAGCTACCACCCACAACTGGGAGGGGGGAGGGGCCAATCTCCATCAAAAAGCTCCCACCCAGCAATACTGAATGAGGATTAAAGAACTTGGCTTTTCTGGGGTACACAACAGATTCTGGGGTACATAACCCCCAAGGACACCAACCGAACTTCTGTTCTAAAAGTACCAGGGATGTACCTTACTTGGATTTGAAGGTTTATTAGTCAGAGTTTTCTAGGGAAACAGAACTGAAAAGATATATCTATCTACACATATTGTGAGATTTTATAAAGATTATCTACATGACTGTGGGGATGCACAGGTTCAGATTCCACAGGGCAGGCTGCAAGCTGGGAACTCCAATGAGGGTATTTGATGAATTCCCCTGGAGAAATTGGTTGGCTGAAGTAGAGATGGAAATTCTCTCTCCTGACTGCTGAAATCATCACTTCTTGTAAAGCCTTAATTGGTTGGATGAGACATCTTTCATTGCTGAAGGTAATCTCCCCAGTTGATTGTAGATGTAATCAGCCATAGATGCAAACAATTTACTGCAGATTTAATGCCACAAAATGTCCTCACATTAGCAATCAGGTCAGTGCTTGCTTACTGAAACAACTGTACACCATCACCTGGCCAAACTGACACATGAACCTAACCATCACAGAATAGGACCTGAAGCCTTTCTTTCCCTTAATTTTATTTTCAGACTCTTTTCTGATTGGGCACAGTACAGGATTCAAGAGAAAATAGCTCAAAAGGGAACCTAGTAGAGTTCAGGACTCTGGGCCACACTGGTTCTAATGTGATTCTAAAAGCTTTTCAATATGTATGATTGTTTTGTAAAAGTGCAACTTCTCTAATAAAGAAAAAATGATTATTTTTAAAGGTTTTTAAAGTTTTCAAGGATAGGGTGCACAGGTGGTTCGGTGGTAGAATGCTCACCTTCCATGTGGGAGACCCCAGTTCGATTCCCAGACCATGCATCCCCCCAAAAAGAAGCTTCCAAGGATAAAACAAAAACACATCATACAAACTACCCTAGCAAGTCTTGTAACATTTCCCATTTTTTTTTAAGTAGCAGCTTTATTGAGAAATAGTTCACACATCATATAATTTACCCTTTTAAAGTGTACGAAACAATTCAGGAGTTTTTAGTATATCCAAAGAGTTATGCAAACATCACCACAATCAATTTTAGAACATTTTCAATATCCCATAAAGAAACCTTGTATTCATTAGCAATCACTCCCCATACCCTTACCCCACCCCCAGCCCTAAGCAACTACTCTTCCAATTTTTGTCCCTATGGATTTGCCTACCTCCAAATGAAACCTCACCTGGAATTTACACATTGTGTTACTCATATAGGATTTGTAGTAGATTGAATTACGCACCCAAATATAGATATGTTCTTAATCGTAATCAGCCTTCCTGTGGATGTGAAGCTATTGTCAACAGCATTTCTATCACTTGTATTTAAGGTATGGACACACTGATGAGAGTGGATCTTAATCCAGTTACTGAAGGCCTTATAAAAAGGACCAGAAGTCACAGAAGTTAGATAAGGAGAGGGCATTGCCATGTAATGGGACCAGATATTCAAGCCAAGGAAATGCAAGGTCTGCTGGCAGCCAGCACCAGAATGCTACTGACCCTAGAAAGCAAACCTTCTAGTTTCCAAAACTATGAGGCAATAAATTTCCACTGATTAAGCGAACCCATTGTGTGGTATTTGTCATAGCAGCCATGATGTCATGTTGCCCCAGATGAAATTCCCATAAAGCTACCTGTGCTGGTTTGAAGCTAATATGTACCCTCAAAAAGCCATGTCCTTTATCCTCATTCAATATTGCTTGGTGGGATCCTTTTTATTGTTTCTATAGAGATATGACCCACCCAATAGTGGGTGGTAACTTTAGATTAGATGGTTTCCATGGAGATGAGCCTCCACCCATTACAGGTAGGGTTGCTTACTGGAGCCTTTAAGAGGGAACCATTTTGGGCAAAGCTATAGAGCCCACAGAACCTAGACAGCCCACACAGCCAGAGACCTCTGGAAATACAGAAGGAAGGTGCCACTGGGGAAGCCTTATGAAATGAGGAGAGAAGGCTAACAGACATCACTGTGCGCCTTCACAGCTGAGAAAGGTGCCAGAACCCTAAGATCCCAGCAGATGCCAGCCATGTGATTTCCCAGCTGACAGAGCTGTTCCAGACAGTGTCAGCCTTTCTTGAGAGAAGGTAACCTCTTGTGCGTGTGCCTTAATTTGGACATTTCCATCCATGGCTTTAGAACTGTAAACTTGCAACTTATTAAATTCCCTTTTTAAAAGCCATTCCATTTCTGATATATTGCATTCTGGCAGCTTACTAACTAAAACATTATGCATTTGAATTAAACAATTCAGCATTCAGTTGTCTAATTTGAGTGAAGCATTCTGTTAGGCATGCAGAAATTTCAAAGGTGAGCTTTCAGTGTAATTATGGGGATTATCCTTAGAAGAAGTAATACGTGCCATGAAGGTGGTATCTAGTGCTATGGGATTTCAGGGAGCCCCACTCCACCTTGCCCTCTAAAGCTGGCAAGCCTAGTCCTCACCTATAACCCCAACATCCTCCAGGTATTTGCCATGTATGTTTCCAATTTTTGGTCAACATCCTGAACCAGTCACTCAACTCCCAAATGGTATCTGATGTTCTCAGATCCTGATCCTTGGAATTCTTTCTTGTTGATAGTCTCATGATATTCTTTTGGATCTTCTGGCAGAGATGGATTTGTCTCTCTAAATATGTTTTCTCATCTTCCTTAGCAATAGAACTCTCAATTTTTAGCTGAGCACCTAGCCACCTTACAGTTTCCCTTACAGCTATGTAAGGGTTGTGTTACAATTTCACAATTTCTCTTTGATCTTAAAGGAAAGAGGCTTGTCTTTCCTCATCCCTCTTCCTCCTCTCTTCTGATTGTAATTCAGACACTGACTAAAGCCAAAGACTCTTCTTCAGCCATTTTGAGCCATCTGGGGAAAGCTTCAAATTGAGGGTGGATGAGAAAATCCTTAGAAGAGTCCGGGGTCCCTATACTACTCACCTCTGGATTTTTAATAAGAAAGAGGAAAAATAGCTTTATTTGTTTAAACCATTGTTATTTGGGTTTTTCTGTCACACACAGAGGAATCTAGTCCTAACTGATAAAGTCTGGGGATCCTTTTAAAGTCCAACCTATTTTTCCTTCCATTATTGATACATTTCATCTCCTCCCTTTGAATATATTATTTCAGGACTCTCCAAAGAGATGCCCTTTTGTTATCCAACTCTAGGTATGCCAAAACTCTGGGAAGGCCTTTGAGGTATTTTTGTCCCAGTTTCTTAAACACGACTTGGACACTAAGAGTGGAACATTTATTTTTACTAATTAGAACCAGTAAAGGATCGTTTCATGAAAGACATGACTTTTAAGATAGTGGATGCGAACTAAAAAACAGAAACCTGGAGGCAGGGATATTTCCCAACAAAGGAAGCAAAGTGAGCAATAATATGAAGACCAAAAACAGGATGCATGTTTGAGAAACAACAATAATCTAACCCTCCTATGTAATAGACCTATGGAGTAGACTGACATTGGGCTGAAAAAATAGATTGAAGCCTATACTTGAAAGCCTTGATGATATTTATACCTCTCTGCCTAGGATAGCATCAAACCATTTGAATACTTTCCACCAGTCTCCACCAAAGAGCAGAAATAATGTTCCTGTAACACAAATCTGACCTTGTCTTCACTGTTTAAATGCCTTCAGTAGCTTCTCATCAGTCTTAAGGTAAAACCACAATTATTGGCCTCCAAGGTGGGTAGCTCTGGCTGTGCACCCTTTCCAACTTAGCCTCCCCCCGCCTTTCACTGCTTCCTGGTCATACTGCCATTTTGCATTCCTTTATCATGTCAAATTCCTCCTGAGTTCAGTGCCTTTGCCTGACTATTCTCTGCATTTTATGATTTCATTTGTTTCAACCATCATTCAAATCTTTGCTGAAAATGATGCTTCCTAGTCAGTCTAGGTCAGACAAGGTCAGGTTCCTCTGAAATATACTCTTAGAAAACTTTTTATTCATCTTTTTTCTCTCTTATATCAATAATCATTTAAACTATTTCTATAATCATGCATTAAATATCTGTTTTCCCCACTAGATAATGAGGATGATAATCATGGCTGGTTTTTTTCACCATTGTATAGCTTGAATTTAGAACACTGCCTGGACCAGATAAATTCTAATAAGTATTTGGGAATAAATGAAGGGCAGGGATAATATCAGAGCTGTGTCATAAAAAAATATATATACTAACACAATGCATGAAGATTAGAGTCAAACCATTCCTCAATCAAAAAAGTACTTGCATCTTATACTGAAATTCTGTGTTTATGTTTCTATTTCTGTCATTGGATAGAAAATTTCTCACAGGGATGAGTATATTTATCTTTAAATGTCTGGCACATAGTAGTCACTTATTGCAATATAAACAGCAGCTTGTGTTTCACGCTATTTATCTTTATCTATTTGACATCTACATGCTCTGTCCTTTGTCCTCTTATCCCTCCTCTCTCCGCAGGGGTTGGCACCCAGGTCCATGTACTTACAGACCATGTATAGGTGATGACTTCCCATACTGAAACCTTCTCCCAACCCCTGGTTTCACCCCTGAGCACCATGTTGTATATCCAAATGCCTGTCTTACTATCTCAAATTGAAGAGAATTATTAGTTCTGCCACTCCTCTATGCCTGCAAAGTGGTTTGCTCCATTTCCCCATTGTAGAAAGTGGCATCACCAACCCTCTAAGACCTGAGCTATAATCCTTGATCCCTGCCTTTCCCTCATGCCATATCTAAATCTTAAGCAAGTTCCGCAGTTCTACCTAAGAAATACACCTGGGATCCATTTGATTCCTTTTGCTTCTCTGTCATCACCCTCATTACCATTCTTGGCTACTCCAATCGCCTCCCCACTGGTTTTCCTGCTCTTTCTCTTGATCCTTTAATCCATTTCTACACAGAAAACAAGGTGATCTTCTAAAACTGCAAATTAAATCATTCCACTCCCCTGATTCAAACACTTCAGTAGCTTTTCATTGTCTGTTGAAAAACATCTGCACTCTTTCTCATGGCCTATGGCACTTGAGAAGATCTGTGCCTCAATATGGCTCTCGTCTTATCATCTTATCTAGGACCCTCGCCTGTCACCTATTGTGTTCCAGCCATATTGGTCTTTGCTCTTTTTCAAATACACTAGGTTTTTCTCCTCAAGGCTTTTGACCTTGTTGTTTACTCTGTCTGGGTAAGTTTCCATTAGACTTCTCTAAGCTAGATATATCTGATCTTTCTAGTGTTAACTCAAATGATTCCTCCTCCAGGAAGCTTATTTTAATCAAACCATGGAAAGGAGCCTCCAATTACTTTCTAATTCATTAGCCTGGTTATTTTATTCATCTATCACTATCAGAAATTATCCTGTCAGAAATTATCTTGTTTATCTATTTGTTTTCAAGTGTTTTACCACAGCACCTCAATAGACTATTAACTTTCTTGAGATAATTGATTTCTTTTTCTTTTAACTATTTTTTCCCAGTCCTTAGAACAGAACCTGCACCACAATGGGTCTTTAATAAATAAATATTTGTTGAATGAATAAATGAATGTACAAATGAGTGTTTGTTGGAGTCAGCTAAACTGAACAGGACGAATAAAGGCACATCTTTGGAAGAGAAACTGGTAAAGAAGGAAAACAAACAGCAAAAGGTAAAAATTAAATAAGAAGATTATGGGTGCTAAGTTTTAACAGGTTTGGGTCAGGCGTCCCTCTGCAAGTGTTATGAAATTATTTGGCACATAAAATCAGGGTGTTCCTTGGATACTGTGAATCTCATCCAAGATTTTCTCAGCAGAGGTCATGGCTGCCAGGATAAGAATTTCCAGAAGCTGATCAGTGACAACTTTATCTTTCCAAAGAACATTTCCTTCTAAAGTTCAGTGTCCATCTAATATTGCCACTTTTTTTGAAATCCAGTGACTAATCCAATCCCCTCCCCTTTAGATGGTTAGGAGTGAGAATTCCCAGTTGGTACTGTATTAACTCGGCAGAATTTTAGGCTAAGTAAAGCTGTGCAGACCACAATATGAAAAAAGAAATTGCCCCAAGAACCTATTTCCTGTAATTCCAGATATAACTGACTTCCCTAAGCCACTCTTTATAATTATAATTAAAATATCATCATTAAAATTTTCCAGGATCTATGCTGTGCTTATAGCTTCCAGCAAGACATAAATTATTGGCAAATACTGTGTGGATAGAGGGACATTAAAATGGACCCATAAGCCAAATATAATCTTTCCTTTGGATTAGTGCACAGGATAAGGAAATGTGTATCTTCAGAGCTACTCCTCTTCACACATAAAATAGTGTGTTGAAGCCACTAGAGTCCATCAAACCTCTTGCCTCCTGGATTACACTGGAATACTATCATGTTTTACCAAAGCTCCCTAGAAAACTACTTAACTGTACTGCCTCACTTTCACGGGACCTTGTCCAGGATAAGCAGGGAAACCTTTTTTCCCCCTATTTTATCTGATTTTGCATAAGGAACTGAAATCATCGCATACTGAGCCACATGCCATATGCAAGGCCCCTGATGAGCACAGAAAACTCTAAGGAATCGTTATTCAGTGACTCTTGCCATCTTCAGGTCTGTGGAATGCAGATGCCCACAGGAAAGTGTGGAGAGTTTTTTCCAGCCTCACCATATCAGCCATCTCACCAAAAGAACCTTCTGCTTGGGCTGAAATCCTTCTCTCAGACTCAGGCCATTCTTTAAGGCCTGACTTGAGTTTAAAAGGCCTGGTTTACATTCTGTTCGTGAAGTGTTTCTCGTTCACAGCCTCCTTTCCTTGTATCAGGAAAAACTCCCAAGTGGCTTTATTGCTTCGTATTCATGTTTGTTTTCAAGGGGAGGTAGGATGGTTGGACTTTGGGGACCATAAAACAGTTCTAGGTGTTTAAATTCAGGGAGTAGAGAAATTAATGATAATAAAGATAGCAACAGACACGGATAATGCAGTAAAGAAAATAAAACGAGTAGGATGGATGGTGCAGGAGGCGATTAAAGAGAGATGTGAATGAAGAGTGGGCAGTAATAGAAATTTCTGGTGAAGTCATAAAAGTTTTCGCAACAATCCCTTCCCATATCTGTGTGATGTGTGTTGCTAGAAGCTATGGTATTGTGGCAAAGAACAGAATGGAGAGGAAAATACTTCCAAAGTTTTCCCTTAAAACCCAGCCTCCTGGAACTATGAAAGCAGCCTCAGTACGTAAAACAGACTTGCATGCGTCCAGTTACAGAGGTGTAGGGAAGGGAATGATTTCGGTTACTGGAAACTAGTATTTGCGTTGGAGAACATTACTATTTGAATTGGATGGTGGAGGGAAAGGTGCATCTTAACTTTGTCAAAAATGTTACAGAGGTGATTAATTTATCCACTCAAAGGCTTTGTAGATAAAGGCTGGCAACATTTTTAAAACACAATATAAAATTACCATTAAGGTCAAGTATTACAAGTATACTCTTAAGCTTCTTAAGAATTCCGAGAATAATTTGTGTGCAAGTCAAAGACTGACACCTGCTATAGTCTACTGTTGATTTTTTTTTTTTAAAGTGAATATATAGCCTGCTACAGAAGCATGCCCTACCATTGATATGTACATAGGAGAATCAGAGAAACCTGTTTAATAAAATATTTTTCTCCTCTCCAAGAGAGAGGGTGAACATACAGTTTAGGGTGTGTTCATCTACCATGCAAAGTATCTTGTGTTTTAAGGTGGCATTCGCTGGATGTAAATATTGTTTAGTTCAGGTGACTCGGAAGGTGACTTTGAAAAATGACTCAGTTAAAAGCAAATGATACCTCCTCATCTAAATACAACAACCTCTGCATTAAAAGGACATGCTTTTCTAACTTTTCCTCCTCTTCCATTTTCAGCAGGTATATGGAGAGCGAGCTGCGCTCACTGAGGAAGACCACAGCGGGCCAGCCCTCGGCAGCTCCTTACCTTGGAGCAAGCCTGCCGGCCGCTCACCCACAAGTCACGCGCGCATCTCAGGGAGGAGGGTAAGCTGGGGGGTTGAGCGTTGGGGCGGGGAGGAGGCGGGAGGCGTTCCCGTGCTATTTTGGCTTCTTCTGCTGACTGGCTGCTCAGCTGTTCATGAGTCACCCTAACCTCAAAATCTGTCACTGAAACAGAAATAATGCTACCTCCTTTTTGTGTCTTACATGAATTGCATGAAGACAGTATTCATATTTCAATACATGTGGGAATTAGACAAGACTAGACATAAGGACAAGTCCAATAGAGTTGTTCTTAGGCTATGATCAATACGCTTTAATCATTTAGATCTTGAGATTTCTCGGTATTGAAAATTAAGAATGAGAGAGTCTATTTGAAATTGATAAGAGCTTTATTTGACACATTGTATCAAGAATAGAAATAGTTTAAAAAGATATGGCATTAAAATGTATTTATGTAGATAGCCATTTAATAAAATGTTGCTGAGTATATCGGCGTTGAGACACCTGGGACTTCAAGATGCCTCAGGTCCTCCCTTGAAAACAGGCACGTGCTGGAAAGAAGGGTGTAAATGATTCTAGGAAAATGCATACATGAGTCTGGGATTATCTATGAGATTTTCACTGTAGTATCATCTATACTAGTGTTTCTTGAAGCAGTAGTTAGGAGCTTCAGAGAGAAAGACCTCAGCTTAATGGCAAGAAAAAATTTATTAATCTTAAATACATTTTTTTGTACTGTTTGCCTTAGCTTATGTAGTTGTCCCTTTTCTAAGTTTGTGAGTTCAGTGCTTAATTAATTTGTATTTTTTATTTGTTCATGTTTAGAAATACAAATATTAAAGAGCATGAGTTTGTCTCTGGATACCATTTTCCCCATATTCCATATATTGTTACTATTTAGTGCTATCAGCTATTATCAGTATAGCTATATTAGGTGATCATAATAAAATTTATACATGATAAACTGGATTTTCTTTAATTTTTGCTCTTAATATTATCTAGCTTACATTAGCAGATTCATTTGTAAAGAGGTTTCTTTTGCCTTTGTTGTAAAGTTCTATTTCTGCATTTGGGATGTTGTATACTTGACTTCTAGACAAGGAAGAGGATTTTACAGAGGATCTATTTAATTCTTCCTGGTTCACTCCCACATAAGCCCTACAGACAAGCTTCTGCCAAACAAAGCAGTCTTTACGACAGGCCTCTGCAAACAATGTAAACTAGTTTATTTGGGCTTGGGGAATAAAGAAGAAATGGAACCAAATACCAGCCCTTCATCCTCTCATGCTAGGTCCAAGGGAAGATACTCTCACAATTGGCATTCTCCTTCTTGTGAGAAGTGGGAAGAATTCTGAGTGTATATGTTTCATCCCTCTTGGACTAGAGTTCAGCCTTGCTATTCTCCCGTTTCCTGTGCTTGTGATAGATGAAAGAGTAGCTTTGAGTCTAGGCAGCAGCATCCCAAGACTATGGTTAAAATCCCAAATTCTCTGCCTGAGACTATGGGCTGGACTCAGACCTTTTATCATGTCCCGCATCTCCTCCTGTGCAGAGCAGGCTCATCACTGGTCCTTCTCCAGCCTTCTGAGAGCAGATGTGGACTTTGGGAATGCTTCCTGTCCCTTTACCCTTAGAAACTGACCAATAGCTCAGGACAAGAGCGAAAGGGACAGGGTGTGAGTGTCCTTACTGAATAGTCCAGGATAATTGTACAAAGTCACAGGAGTATGGACTCACTGTGGATAGCTGAGTGTTTGGATTTTTATCCTTCTACTCTCCTGGATGATTGAATGATCTGAAAGATAGAGTACCATTCTGGTATTAGAAATCTGCCTATAGAGGTAGTAACCACAAATATGTTTTGGAGACATCTTCACCGTCCCTTAAGGATTTACTCCCCAAGAAAGAAGGAAAATGAGTTATTGTGCCAATTCAAAATGAGGTATTATGGGACTTTTCAGAGACCCATAAGAGGTTGTGGAATTAAAGGTCTCCAAAGCTGACCATGTGTTATTATCTGAGGAGACTGGACAGTGGAGCCTCTCAGCAAAGAGTAGTGACTTTCTACCCTTACCTCTGGGTGCTTCTCCTGAGAAATCACCTGAGAATGAACTTTGGGGAACTGTGGACTCTGGTGGAGGGCCATGGAATTGTTCGTCCTTGAGCTCTGAACCCTCTTTTAACCAGCCCTGCCAGAAGGAGAGAAGCAATCATAGTTTGGGAAAATGGTAAGAAATCACATCCTGATGAGTATATTTGTATGGCTTCAGATACCAGAGTTTTCTAAAACCAGAGATTTTGAGTGTGTATATATGGCTGTGTCTGGGTCAGATGAGAGCTCAGAGAAGAAGGAAAAGAACTCAGATGAGTGGTTGAGTGAACCCAGTCAGGGAAAGTAGTGATGGGGATATGAGGAACTCATTTTTTTCGACATTCGTTTTTCTCCTTCTTCCTTTAATCTGTGACAAGTTTCTCCATCTGCCCAGCTGAACATTGGTCCCATCTTGGGATCTCACCATCTGCCACCACCTTGGGGCTGAGTCTAACCTGACTCCACTGCTTATGGAGAACTAAGTCTCATTCATACCGTCATTTGACCACAATTTCCGAACCACAACCACAGCTAATATAGCTCTTTCTAGAAACACAATTTTTTGAGTACTGGAGACACATCCTTTCTAATACACAAGACAGATGGAAAAGGCAGACTATTACTGCTTGTCTGAGTCACCGACATTTAGAATGCTTCCTTTCAGCAGTGTCACGCTATGGGAAAAATGCATTACCATATTAGTGTGTGAAGGACGGGCAGTCATAGATTAAAAATCAGACACTCTCATGGCACAGCACACTCATGGATTAAAACCAAAAGTCAGAGATACAATCTCATTACGACAAACATATACTTATAAAATACATCTGTTAACTTATTTTTTTCCAGTGGCTGTTTGTCCCATATGTATTTTTTCCATAACCAGTTTTAACTACATGTTTGCAAGAGAGCAAAATTCAAGCTATGTGTTTAAAATGTCTTCTATGTGTGTAGAATGTTGCCATTTAAGAAATGATTTCTGGTGATTGTGATTGTATTCAAACTTTTAGCTTATAGGAACACGGAAGCAAAATAAAGTAGGTTGTATTAGCGGTATATCTTTTAAAATAATGTCATTATTTTAAATAATACTGATAAAAACTGATAAACCACAAGCGTGGAACATGGATTTAAGTGTAAGAGAAAGTGTATATTGCAGACAGTAACATCGAACTCTTAAGCTACACTCATTTACAAATCCCAATTACCTTATATACGAAAACTTACTCCAAGTGGCCTGAAATAAGATCATTATACCCTGATGCTTTCAAAACCTTCTCCTTTTCTTATTAACAAGTGCTCACTATTATGGGAAGAATGCCTGCCTTTTCTCTGCAGCTTTGCAGAGCTTTAAGGAAACAGCGTTTTTAATCACACCCTTCTTTTCTTACTTGCACTTCTAACTTCTCAAAGTTGGCAACAGAATTTTAAGTTCATCTCAAAGATAACATCGTTCCTTAATCTTGGACAGTTTAAAAGTCTCTACCAGGGCATTTGTAAGCATTTTATTGCTTTATTCCTTTATTCTCATGTCAAGGACAAGTGGACATAAGCCAAAAAAACTAAATTACAGCAGAGCCATTACTCTGTTTCTAGATCAGCTAAACCAATTAATACAATCTAATTAAAACTTATTTTCTTTCTTTTCTGCATAAGGGGCTCCAAGAACAGCTGTTGTGTTCGGGTTTTCAGTATGCGGTTGTGACTTTGTTGAACTCTTACTAGGACATTTTCAGTGTGAGATATGAGGCATGCGAAGCCACTAGTTGACCTCACCTTATAATTTCCATGTGGTACTCTGGCAAATTGCCTTTTTAAATTATATATTTTCTTCATCTGGAAAAGGAGAAAGTTGATTTCATTCATTCTTGTTTTTCTTGGGATTTAGAGTTTCAGTAGTACCTGTACTTACAATGAACTATTCATATTTGGCAGGTCTCAACCAATTCATTTGGACAAATGCAAAGTACACCTGCCACAGTGAGGAATGTCTTCTAATCATGTCACAGGATGTATTTTTACCTTGAACTGGAGTAAAAGTTCATAATGTTAATGCCCCCATTTTTCCCCTGTTATGTTTAGATTGAGTATTTCTGTAAATTATGCATATACTGGCAAAAGAATTTTTGATTCATTTGGGTGCAAGAGAAATACAAGTGCTTTCCTCTTCACGTGGATCTTCACGTTTATCTTAGGTTTCCTAAGTTCCTTCCTGGAATTCAGCCTGTGGCGGGGATAGAATTAAGGCTCCTTTTTCAAAAGTACACAGTTGTAACTTACTTTATTGCTGTTTTTCCTCTCCCCCTTGCCTAATTCATGAAATTGTTGAATTAGAGCACTAGTTACTCTAATTTGTATCTATTAGAACTGAGTTTGGCTATGCCTAACAGAAACTGGAAAACAACTTTTAACCAAGTGAGTGGTCTGTTTTGCTCTTATGGAAGTCTCAAATGACTGCACTTGACTGAAACAGTAGCCAAGGACTCCATATGGGATGCAGGCTCTTTCTTCTGTTCTGCCAAGCTTACTGGATAACCTTCAACCTCATGGACATAGAACAGTCCTAGGAAATCGCCACACTGAATCCAATTCAGTGTGGATGGATGAAGGGGGTGGAGGGAAAGGAAAAGGACAAAAGCCTTATGCCAGCAAAGTGTGTCCCACTTTTTAAAATTTTCCTGGAAGCTCCACCTAGAAATTTCTTCATGGTTCTTTTGGGATTCAACTAGGTACAGGAGAATCTTGGAAAGTGAGTTTTTTTTTTTGTTTTTTTTTTTTTATCTTGACACACTGATTCACCAAACAGAAGTATGGTTCTTGTAGTTAGAAAGAAGAGAGAAATATACATTGGATAGGCAATATCCAATTTGTATGAGCAATATAGAAATATGTATTGGATAGGCCACCCTTTGGCTCCCCAACATCCATACACACAATTCATTCCACTATTCTACCCCTTTAGCAGATGATAAAATATGTGGAAGCATTTTTAGTTGTTACAATGGCTACTAGCATTTAGTGTCTTGTGGCTAGTGATGTCAATTCTTCTGTAACATGTAGAACCCTACTAAAAAACAAAAATTACCTACCTAGAATCCTAATATTAGCTCCCGTTGAGAAACGTTGTCAAATGTAGAAGCACTGATCCTTTCCAAAGGGAGATTATATCCCAAATTCTTAAACATTCCTTTTCCAGGTCAACTCTTGAGTCTGTAGGACTGTGCAACTTTCACTAGATGTAGCATCTCATTAACCAGGAATCTAGTTATCAACTTATAAAACATCAAATACACCATAGTGGAGTAAGAATAGCTTTTGCTGCTATGCAATAAAAATTACCATTAGGAAAAGTGGAGTCAATGGCCCAGAGTAAATATTCAGTCCTGCTAACAAAAGTAGCTACAAACTCTTCACTGGCCAATCTGGCAGCCCTTATTTGGCTAGCCTGGAAGATCTCTCTGGTCTATTATCGTCTGCCATCACCTCTTAGTTGAATATTAAGATAAGAGCATATCTTCATGGTTGCATTTTCTCATGGTGCCAGTTTAGAGTCCAGAAATTGTCTGGGGGGTTGAGTAGTCAAAGGTTGACTTTGTCCTGTGCTGGGATTGTGTGTGTGTTTGTCTGTCTGTCTGTGTGTGTTGTATATATGACAATACAGATCCCTCAAAACTTAGGAAGCTTTCAGGTTATCTTCTTCAGTCAATCCTCTGAGTAACCACAACTGCAGATCCTGTGTGGACATAGTTTTATGCCCTAGAGTCTTTTACCTGTTGGCTTCTGTGAGCTCTCAATTTTCCTAAACTCATAATGGTCAGTACCTTGGACTAATTAGAAACAATCTTAGATGGGAAATAAGGTTTAATCTGAGGTTTAATAAGGTTTCCTTTTTTTTTTCTGCAAAAAAACATGCATACGATGGAAATCATGAATGGCAAGTTCAAGATAAATTCCTTTGGTTAGCATTAGAAATGCAAAAACCCCACAACCCTTGAAAGAGGTAGAGCTGAACTGGGAGTTGCTCAGCCAAGCTTCTGACTCTTGTACTGCCAAAGACTATGGTGATCTTGGGCATATTATTCAACCTGGACTCAGTGTTGCCGTAGCTGGTTTCAATGCTATCCAGGCTGTCTTCCTCTTCTAAATTTCTGTGACATTACATGAATGTCCATGGATTGAGGGAAGAGCGAAGGAAGTGAAAGAAGTGACTTTTAGGAGAAAGTAGTAAAATCACAACACAAAGTGATCATCAGAGGTTGAGGTGAATAATAGTGAAAAATTACATGAACTCCCCATGTGCAAGGAAATGTTCCAAAGGATTTAAATATATTAGCTATCTTCACAATAGCTCCAAGAAGTCAATACTAAAACTGTGTTTTTGGAGGAGACTGAGGCACAGAGCGGTGAAGAAACTCGCCTGCCTACGTGGTAGAACTGATGCTGGTACCCAGAGAGTCAGCCTGGAAGGCCCACACTCCTAGACGCTGCATTCTACTCCTTAAGGTGGGAACACATTCCACTGATACTCAAATTGATAACCTTCCAGTTTAGTACGGTGTCAAATCAAATTAACTTTTAGTGGTTCTGGCAATACACTGATATATATCCAGAAGATCTTTTATTGAGGTATAATTTGCACAATAAAATATATGCATTTAAAAAATAATAATTTGTATTGATTCAACAACATACAAGCACATGCATTCTTAACATACAATCATTCCATACATGGTGTACAATCAACAACTCACAGTATCGTCACATAGTTGTACTATTCAGCAATGGCCCCTTAATATTGAACTTGTCCAGAATCTCAGCAAAATATTGAAGGCCCATAGTGTTTGGCTTGTGGCTATGTCTCAAACTTTGCCTCTCACTACTCCCCAGCATGGATTCTAGGCTCTCATATTAGCCAATTCCTGAACATATGCCTGGAATGCCAGTTTCTACTCAAAATGACATTCTAACAAATATCTACTCTTCCTTCTGGACTTTAAAAATTCTCTTTCCCTTTTAATAAGCCTTTTTTGATCTACCCTTAGGCAAAGTTGGAGGTTTACTCTTGCCTTCCTGCATAATCCTCTGCACGCACCTTTATTAAAGCACTTATATGATAAAGGGCAGGACCTCTGTTCTCTTAACCTTTGTAGAACAATGACTGTTACTTAGTAGGTTCTCAATAAATATTTGAGGAATGAATGACTGAGTGAATAAGTGAATAATGAAAACAGTTGGAATGAACTGAAACTTCTGTACTTATTTGATACCTATCTGCAGGATTCTTCCTGAAAAAAAGGCTTTTGGAAGAGTATTGTTTATTTTTGTTTGCTTATTTTTCCTTAGGATGGTCAAGACTCAAACTTTACTCAACTATTGCTCTTCATTAGCTGCACAGGAAAACGTTATCTGGTAACTTCTTATCAGAGTAGAGTCTATAAATCACTAAAGCAATCACTAACTAAAGCTGATCCCAAAGTTATACCCCTTGATTCCTCTACAATCATTCTGCTTGTGGCAGTATAAATAAAATATAAGTAGGGAAAATGACTGGCACCTTTCAGTCTCTTATAAAATAACCTTTATCTGATCTTAACCAACAGTGGCAATTTTATTTTGTAATTTGTAAAATTTATTTTTAAATTTATTTTCTATTTTCTTTATTATAGCTACAAGAAAGAACAAACTGGAAAAGAAACAAAAAAGAAATTCAAAAAAACAAACAAACCGTCACTATAATACACAGAAGCAATCAAGAAAATGCAAAGCTTATCAAACTAATTGAATCCTGGGGGAGAAAAAGCTCTGTTATTCCCAGTTAAGCTAAGCCTTGGGGGAAGTTAATACTTCTTCAACAATTGTACTCAGAACATTAAAAATACTTTTGCCAAGGAAGGGTATCAACATTTTAATCTCCCTTACATTGATAAAAAGAAAAACACGTAGCAGGGAGGAGGCAGGGGCAGGTTTTCATAGAGCCATAGAAGGTAGAAACAAAATGTCCTTTGTTTGGAGAATGTTGCACCTGCATTAAATTTACTGCTGACATCTCTTCGCAGAGATTGGTTTTTTGCTCATTCCCCCACCTTTTATTGTTTTCAACACTGAGGAATGTGAGGCATGCCAGTTGTCTTCCTTGTCACTGCAATGTTTCTGTCTTCAACTGTGAAAAGGAATAGGGCTGCCTCCCTGCCTTTGCCATCAGCACGTCACCTCAGCAATGCACCTGCACCGTAACACTACCCTGAACCTCGCAGAGCTTCATACTTCTGTGACAGACTCAAGAGATCAATTTCCTGCTGATCGGCCTCAGAGTCAGTGCCCTGTTCCAACAAGGAATGTCTCTTTCAAATAATCTGAACTTTATACAGGCAGTTCGGACACACAGATGCAAAAGTTTCAGAAGATATCAACATCAGAAAGGAAAGCTCCATAGCCAAAGGCACAATGGCTCTGAGATAGTTTGTTTTTGTTTTTTTATTTTCGTTTTCTTCAAAGTGTAAAAAAAAAAAATTCTCCATGTCAATATAGTGAGGTGCCTCTGACATTTTATATATGTTCTCTGAACATTCCGTGTCGTTGCTAAAGGAGAGAGTGGGAGTGGAATGAATAGAACAGAACACGAATTTTGTAAATAAATTGCTTTAGTCATGAAAGAGTTTTATGTTCTAGATTAGTTCATCCTGACTACGTATACTTAAGCCCTTCAAGCTTTTTCTGAGCCATTGTAAAGGCAGAGTTTATCCCACCTCTGAACCTTGTGCTCCCCAGTAATTGCACCAGTAACTCAGAAAGGCAATCATTTAACTATCATCTCCTCTCTGTGACTGAGACTGCCCTAAAATAGAGCTGGGCTGTATCCCTTATATTCCCAGGGTCCTCAGTGCCAAACCCAGACAAATCCCTACTAAATACTGGGTTTTTATTGAGTTAATGGATTGTTAATTAGATCAGTCACGTCCCAGGGGATCCTTCAGGTACAAGAACACTTCTTGCTGAAACTATGTAAATTTGACCTTGACCTAGAGCTCAAACAATCTGTCTTGAGTAAATTGTGAAAGGAAAGAAAGAAGAAGAGGAGAAGAAGGAATAGACAAAGGTAAAGTGTTGTCATAGTCAGAAGACCTGGGTGCCAAACAGGGCTCTAAGACCTATAAATTGTGTGACTTTCAGCAATTTATTTAATATGTAAAATGGGGATAACAATACAATTTAGAGGATTAAATGAAAAAAATGCTTACAGTGATTGCTCTAGAAGATGAACCCAAGAAATAGTTATAGTTAGTACTAGAAAAGTAAGACAAAATTTTGCCTTCAGTTTATCACAGTTATTATCTTCCTATCATATTTTTAAAGTAACTTCCAGAAAGGCAGCGGCACATTTAGGGAGCCTTCCATTAAAAGATGTGCCATAGATCAACAGCTTTTCCTAGCCATTCAGAAATCATTAGGAAGTGTTTGGTTTCTCCACTGTTATTTGCTTTATGAATACCTATAAACCTCTCTTTGTAACTAAAAATGTGCCAGAGGTTGATTTACTTTAGACCAGGGGGCAAAATTTAAATAGAAGCCTTTTAGATGTCTTTTCTCAGATTAAGACTACACCACTCAGTTTTCCTTCTTTTACCATTTAACCTTTAACATGAGAGTACTCTGAAGTAATTTTAAGCACCACCCACACACTTGGCTATAATCATTTAGTTTACAATGGTCCATAAAAGCTCATATCGCTCCACATTCCATGACCTTTTCCAATTTTCACTTCATCTGTGAGATGCAAAATTAACATCGGTTCTTAAATAAACTACCCCATTGTAAATATTTTAAAGCTTTCAGATATTTTCCCTAGATTTTCTTTTTTATTAGAAAGTCAGCAAAGGGAACCTAATGTTTAGCCTCAAAGTTTTCCTTTGCTTTTTTGTAACTTTGAATTTAGTACTTACTGGCTTTTACCTAAATACGCCCCATTTCATTAGTTTATGAGGTCACTCTTTAATCATCAGATCAGAGTGGGTTGAGCCTGATCACATATGAGTCTTGGAAGTTAAGCTTTTTGGCCAACTTTCCTTTTTTCTAATTCTCAAATGTTTCTGGTTTAGGAAGGCCTTCATATTCCCCTTGTTTCAAATCTGCCTTGTTTGTTAATCAACCCTCATGCAATCGTCTTTTCCGTTGAAGGTGACAAAACCTTCCTGCCATCTTAAGCCCAGCTTCTTTCAGTTGGTCTCTGCTTTTCCCTGTAGCAGCTCATCCTCTAGTCAGTGCACAGACCATTGGCCCGAACCCCCACAGGGATATCTGAGACCTGACCATAACTTATTAAAGTCTTAAGGATAACAAAAGGATCTTGAAGCTGGTCATCATATATGGTTCTCAGGGTCTGTAGGCCAAGTCTTTTCAGAGTTGCCCCCTGCTGGATGCCTTCTGCCTAGATGCGGTCTTGCCACCATGTTGCTGAGATGGGCTTATTCCCACCTCCTCTCCTCATGGTGGCATTCCCAATGAACATGTCTCCCTTACTCCATTACAAGTCCCCTGATGGGGAGTGTTAATTCCTCGAACCCTGGAGGAACGAAAGGACATTTCTGCCTTTATACCAGTCCAAAGCCTGCCTCCCAAATCATCATTTTCCCTCAAGGTATCCTCTGGCATTCCTTTTGAGGGAAAGCCATTTTTAGGGGTATTGATAGACTTGTGTTTAAACCCTTCAAAACATGTGTGTCTGTCCCATGTACATGTTATGTATAATGTGTGTTATTCAACTCCAACAGTTCAGTTTAGGGTGATGAGCGTGTGATGAAGGTCATGTCTCTGTGCCCTCCTGCCATCCTCTGAGACTCTACTCTCAAAGAAGTCCGAGAACAAAAACACGAAACTGCTAAGAGCTACCATTACATTTTAGACCCAGTGTATTACAAATCCATATTTAGACAATACATACTTTTCTGAAGTAGATGGTCTCTGGGGATTGAGTTTTGTCCACTGGGAAGGCAAAGTTTCATATGAAGCAAAGTTATGTGACTTTTGGATCCACATTGTCATAAATCTAAACATTCCAGAATAAAATCTTAAAGTAACACTTGCACTAACAAAAGGCCTATGGAGATGTTGTTTCTAAGATAAAATAGAAATTTGCTCCCCAGAGTAAATGCAAGAATCCACTTCTATAGAAACAAAACAAAACAAAAATACTGCTTCAACTTTAAAATTAATTTTTCCTATTTCTAGGCAAAAATACATACATATATATATATGTTCCAACATTATGGGGGTCTAGTCTCAGTCAGAATACTTGCAGAACCACATACCAGGATATTGTGTCAAGGTCATTTTTAGAGCTATCAATTGGTAGGGTTTTGTCTGAATAAGCCAAGGTAGCAAGGCCCTTTGCATTTTTTTTTTACATCAGGGGTATTTACAGAGTAGAAGCTAAAATCTTTGATAAAAGCCTGACCTCAATGATTATTTCAAGTATCTGGGAGTGCGACGAGAGAGATAAACATTTCACTTTGATGGTAAAAAAGAGAAAAGGGAGAGAGATGTTCCCTAGAGATCTGAGTACGTCCCCAGAGCATGGGAATCTTCATGTCACCTTCTTCACACCAGACCCCAGACAGATGAAAGCACTCAGAGAGGATAACTTCTCCCAGGCATAGCAGCTTGCTACCTCCCCAGAGACACCCAAACCTGAGAGACCAAGGCTGGGAGGGCGTTAACTGTAGAGGCAATCAGTGTAGACCAGTGATGGGTATAGCTGCCCTCTTATTTGGAAACTTTGTGGCACCCTGGCACATTTGCCGATTTACAAAGATTTAAAGAAAAAGAAAAGAATTGGGAAATTTTTTCTTACATCTGAAATTGTGAATTAAGATTCTTACTTTCCTTGCACGAAGGGTGTTTTTAGGCTCCCCATTTCATAATTAAAGAAGCACAGGCCCAGAGTGAGATTCACTCACATGTGTTCTAATTTATCATGGATAGGAGCTGACAGAGCAGAGATTTAGCCAGACCTCTCTGGCTTTCAGGTTGATCTAAAGATGGAGAATATAGTTAACTTTACGGTGGAGAAATCTGGCAGACCCAAGACTATCAAGTAATCAAGGTAAACATCACTGCATATCAGCACCATGAACTCCTTGATGTGAAGCTCTGAAAAGGATACAATGTAATTTTTAAAAATATTGTTTTCAAAAATGCATAAACTCTGACAAAACATGAGAAAACATTAGACAAATCTAAATGTAGAGACATTCTACAGAAAATAAATTCTTCATAAGAGTGAAAGTCCCATAAGACAAGGAAAGATAGAGGAACTACTGCAGGCAGGAGGAGACTAAGGAAAAAGATTTAAATGCAATGTGGAATTTGGGGGTGGGTCTTGGAACAGAAAAGGACTATAAAGTTATTTGATAAAATTCAAATAACATATGCAGTTCAGTTATTGATATTAATATCCTGTTCTGGACAATTAAACTGTAATTATCTAGGATCCTAACATTACAAGATGTGAAGTGATAGATATAAGAGAACTATATATATATATTTTTTTCTTTCTTTCTTTCTTCCTTCCTTCCTTCCTTCCTTCCTTCCTTCCTTCCTTCCTTCCTTCCTCCCTCCCTCCCTCCCTCCCTCCCTCCCTCCCTCCTTCCCTCCCTCCCTCCCTCCCTCCCTCCCTCCCTCCCTCCCTTCCTTCCTTCCTTCCTTCCTTCCTTCCTTTCTTTTCTTTCTGTCTTTCTGTCTTTACTTATTTTTGCATGGGCAGGCACTGGGAATCAAACCCAGGGGATATAAGAGAACTCTTACATCAACTCTTGTACTACGTCTAAAGTTAATGCAAAAGAAAAAGTTATGAAATAAACTGGGAAACAATCTTCATCAAATCCTGGAGATGATATCAATAGATGCTATATGAACAGTTCCCAAAGCACTTGCTATAAAGATTGGACAACTGGGCTCACTCTAAGAAGTCCTGGGGACAGTATCTCTGTGCATGTAAAATTGTAGAGCATTTACCATGTCCTTGAGATATACTTTTTTCTTTCGGAGAAAGGTAATTATGATGCCAAAAATTAAGAGTAAGGCAAGGATCAGAAAGAGCAAAATAAACAAACGAATGAACAAATAGTGCTCAAAAACTTTTGGAGACCTTGCCAATAAATTGTGGAAGACATAAGTTTGAAGCAGATATTTGATTGGGTAGATATAATTAAGATTCTCACACAGATAGGTCAGAGTAAATCCTTCCTCATGTAAGTGCTATTTAATAAAAGAAATGCTTCATACTTTATAGTTTCCAGTGAGTAAGCCTACAAGCCAAACAAACAACTATTTGTGTTGTTAAACAATCCAAAGATATAATTTACATCCAATAAACATCATCAATCATGGAGCAAGTATACACTGAGCAAGCACTATGTGGGAATATGAATCTCTAGATCTGGAATATGATGAGATCAGCTCTGTGTTGTGGAAATATTACTTTGGTGAAGGTAGAGCTGTGGGATTAGAAAAGGGAGAGACTGAAGATAGAATTATGAGGTTACTACAGAATATAGATAACATAAAATAAGGGCCTTATCTCAAGCAAAGTTAAGAAGGATAAAGATGGCACGGAATTTAGAGATAAGATCACTGCCAAGAGAAGAACAAAGGGGTGTGATGATCTGCCTCAAATGTTTTGTAGAATATGGAAATGAAGAAAGGAGGAGAGATAGAATGAGAAGACAATGAATGTGGTGGGGAGATAACGAAAGGAGTGGGGTAGGTAGAAAGGACAAGCTGATGGGAGAAAAAGAGAGAGACGACTAATTTTTTTTTAGGAAAAGTAAAAAAAGGCTCACTCAAAATATTTTCCATAACCTTTATCCAAGTGCCCCTGAAAGACCGCTGCAATGCCCAGACAGATGCCGCCTTAATTCCGGGCAATACTGGCCTCAGGCATTAACATCACATCTAATATGGTTCAGTCTGTGGGGAACTCTTGTCGCTTTTTTCCTGAGAAAGTTATCGGAAGCAGTAAGTTATCAGAAAACAATGTCTTTCCTTAGTTACCGGATGTCTATAGGAACTCAGATATTCTCAGGCACCAATAAATAAACAAAAGGGGCCAAGTTACACTGATAAGGGTTAAACTAATGTTGCATTTTCTCTGTAACACTGGTGAGTGGCCATGAAGCAAATTACTGACAATGATGAAACTGGGTAGACTCCATCTGCACCCACACTAAGGATGCAGGAAACAGAAAGATACATTTATTACTTTATTCAGGAAATACTTATAAAGCTCTACTATGCATCAGGCAATATTCCAGATTCTAATGATATAGTCGTAACATAAAATATGAAATCTTTGCTCAGAAAAAAATAAAAGATCATTTGCACCATGATAAATATTGCACAGAAAACAAAACATGCTAAACAGAACTTGACCTGTCTGAGCAGAGATGGAGGTGTAGGGAGAGGAGTGTTACTTGACTTAGTTGATGAGTGAATAATTCCCCAAGGAACTAATATATGAGCAGAGATCTGACTGAAGAGAAAAGTCAGCTGTTAGAAACTTTATAGAGGGTGGGGGTGGGAGTAAGTTCCAGGTAAAGACACACTTGGTGGTTTCAAGTACAAAGTCTGGAGTTAGATTCTCTGAGTTAGATTCATGGCTCTTCCACTTGCCGTATATGTAACATAATATTTCCCATTTCAACCTCTTTCGAGAATACAATTCAGTGGTGTTAATTACACTCACAATGTTGTGCAACCATCAACACTATCCATTACCAAACTTTTTCCATCACCCCAAGCAGAAAGTCTATGCCTATTAACATTAACTCCCCATTCCCCACCTCTGGAATCTTCTAATCTACTTTCTTTCTCTATGCTTTTGTATATGCTAGTTATTTCATATAACTGAGAGATCATACAATATTTGCCTTTTTGTGTCAGGCTTACCACTCAACTTGATGTCTTCAAGATTCATTCATGTTTTTGCTTGTATCCAAACTTCATTCCTTTTTATCACTGAATAATATTCCATTGTATGTATATACCACATTTTGCTTATTCATTTATCCATTGATAGACATTAATGTTGCTTCCATCTTTTGTCAATGATGAATAATACTGCTATGAATTCTGTTGTATAAATTTCTATTTGAATCCTCACTTTTAATTCCTTGAGGTATATATCTAGAAGTAGCATTCCTGGGCTATATGGTGATTCTATACGTAACTTTTTGAAGAACAGCCAAACAGTTTTTCACAGTGGCTGCACCATTTTACATTTCCACCATGCAAAATGGTTCCTGTTCCTCCACATCCTTGCTAATATGTGTTTGTTAAATAATAGTCATTGTAGGAGGCATAAAATTGTATCTCTTTGTGGTTTTGTTTTGCATTTCCCTAATAGCTAATGATGTTGAAGTTCTTTCAATGTGCTTATTGGCCATTGGTATAATTTCTCTGGAGAAATGTCTGTTCAAGTCTTTGGCCTATTTATTAAATGAGTTGTTTGTCACAAGAAAATGAAAATACAGCCTACATAAGGGGATAAAATATTTGTAAACCATATGTCTAAGGGTTTACTATCCAAAATATATTCAGCTGTTTGATCCTGGCCATGTTACTTAAACTCTCTGTGTCTCAGTTTCCTCATCTGTAAAATAGAAATAGTAAGAGGACTAAATGCATAGAATACTTAGAATAAAGTACTTTCTGTGTTGATTTATTTAATTAATTCTGCCTGGAGTTGCAGTCAGGAATAGTAGGTAAAGTAAACTTTTAAGGGTGCAATGGTTACACCATGACTAGAAGTTGGGAGCAGACAGCCTCTAAAGCAGAGGGAGGAATAGATGGGAAAGATGTTTACAAATGGTTTCAAGGGATTGGGACTGAATGAAGAGCACAGGGATGTCAGGGGAACATTTTGGCTATTTATTGCTTTATAAAAATCTACTCCCAAAATAAGGAGCTTAAAACAACAATTTATTATTATCTATCATAATTCTGGGTATTAATGAGCTCAAATGAGCCCTTCTTCCTTCGAGTCTCTCCTAAAATTGCAATAAGTTGGTATTCAGGATTGGTTTCATCTGAAGAGTCCTTTACTCACAGTCTAGTTCTTGGACTGGAATGCTGGAATAGCCAGCGGCATGCCAAGCATTTCTCTTCCATATGTTATAACTGAAGGTAAGATTAAATGATTTCCTTTCTTCTAAAGTTATGATGAAAACATGAGAATCATACTGGGAGAGTTAGATATGGGGGAATTGAGTATTGCTCTTTATCTGAAAGTTCACAATTTTCTCTAGTAATACTTCCCTGGAGAGAAATTCTTTAATGGCCACGAAAAGATCCTAAGGAATCAAGATATGCAATTTGTGACCAGGGTGCGTTGTAGAGAAGAGGTGAGTCTGGAGAAGGTCGTTTGCCTAATCCTCACAATTTCTCATTTTGTTTTGTTGCTTTGAACACAGTTGCCATTTGGGGGTTGAGAGAGATAACCTCTCTTGGGAGTGAAGGGTGTTGCCTTTTTATATAGCTGCAGGAGTAGCAGCTCCCCTTAGAAAAGCTAATCTGATTCTGCAATAATTCTTTAGCAAGTAGTTCTATGGAGTATAGACATAGCCCATTTCCTACACATGTTTACATAAACATTGACATCTTCTTCCCCTCACTGTCTTTTTTTAAGATTAGGGCCTAAATTACTCACAGAAGGAGCATTTATATAGTTATGAAACGTAAAGCAATCTGACTTTCATCAATGAAATCACTTCTGGGAATGCCATATGTGGGATTTCTGGGCTAAATGGAAGAATTCTTATTTTTTGTGTAAGTTTGCATCAATAATGAAGTGGATATCTAGTATGGGTAACATGTCACTTTCTCCACCATGAAAATGAACAATGTACCTCAAAATAGTTTGTTCTCTAGCCATTTTCCCAAGGCACAGGGCTTTGTTTATTTAACAAGCACTTGCATCCTGCTTATTATGTTCCAGGCACTATTCTAAGTACTGTATAAATAATAACTTATTTCCTCCTCATTGCACCTACCCTGGGAGGTGAGTGTGGATGTGATAATCTCAGGTTTCCAGATGAGGCAGAGCGCTGTTAGAGCACAGCAAATAAGTGACAGTGCTGAGATTTTTACCCAGAGTCCATATTCTCAAACACTGTGCTCAACTGCTCCTTTTTTGCCTTTAATGTCACTCTTTTAGCTTCCATGAAACTCTGTTACTGCACTTATAACTCCCTGGGAGCAGATTTGTTGACTTACTCTTCTGTGTATCTATCGTGTACTATATTTAGCATTGTACTTGCAAATAGTAGGTCCTTGATAAATGTTTTTGCCTAAATGAATGAAGCTGGACTAAAATAGGAGGTATGATTGATTCGTAAACCTGCTGACCTGACCTTCCATAAGGCTGTAATATCCAACAATTATGATGTCTACATGTGCTTTTCATTTTTAATCACATTGGCATTCTTATATTTATCCCTTTTCTGCTTTCTCCTGTATGCCTAAGCACTCACATTTTATTACTCTCTAGAAAGATTCATAGTGAAGTCTTACAACTGAAATTTGATTCCAAGGCAAAGGTTAATTGACAGAGATTGCACAAGCACTAAATATTGTACATGAATAAGAAGGTAAGATGGCAATTCTGAGCCTGAATAGCTCTTATCACAATGAAATTTTAAAGAAATGACATCTTGCACACTAACTAATGGTTTTAGTCCTATTCAGACATCATTTTTTAACGTCAGTTGGTTAATCATAATTGATGCTTGTGAACTATAAACTGCTAAGCAATATAATCTAATTGAAGGCTTTGTTGACAAAATACTTGTAATATAGTCAGGGTCACTGAATATACAGCACTTGCCAATGTATCATGGGCATTGGAAAGTGTACAAGGTTCAGCAAATATTACTTATTCATTCATTTAGTTTTTGCTAGCTTTTTATGATAGTTTGATGTCATCTGATAGACAAAGCTTTACTTTAATAATTGAAGTACATGCACTTGATTTTAAAACAAGCCTCTTAAAAAACAAAATTAAAAAAAATTATTTTGATAAAAGGGCAAGTTTGTGAAAGTCACAGTTATAATCCCAGTTTCCTAAATTTATTGATTTATTGATTAGAATGAGCCGAAAACAACACGCGCATACATAAGCATATATATGTGTATATATATATATATATATGAAATCTTCCAATATTTGAAAAATACTTCCTCTAAAAATTTTTAGTAACAAATGCTGTTTTAAATCTTTGCTGAAATGTTTTTTAATGTGAATCATTTCATACTGTAGAATTCATGTACATGATATTTCTTATATTTATTCCAAAAACTGAAACAAAACCATTTTTACAAAACCAAACAAACTCAGAGACTCTGAAAAAATAAACATATGAAAGGCTAAGAAAGAGAATTCCAATATTGTTTTAATAAAAGCATGTTTTTTTAATGAAAGTTTTGGGATGGATTTAAGATGCAGCACGAACCAGGGATATTATAACTGGGACAACACACAATCTGCAGCTTAGTGAAACTGCAGACCTTGAGGCTCTATCTCCCATTACAATGTTACTTACACTCCAAAGAGGATGTATAAGTCTACCTTGTCAGCTATCTGCATTGAACCAAAAAAAGACCGTCCTTTACATCACTTCTCGTTTTTAAATCCATGCAGGAGGGTAGAGACAGCACGGAAAATTGCTTTGCTGCATGAAATGGTATGTTGTAGGAAATGAGCTCTGATTTTTGTTTTTTCTTCTTCAACTAGGAAATAATTAACTATAATGGAAGTTCTCATAGCAACCAAGGCTAATCAAATAGTGCTGAGTGAAGCTGGGGAGTTAGTTACTAAAAGCACCAATGAGATGCGCTTAAAAGGCAAAAGAGTTTAGGACATGCTGAGAAATTAGCAACTAAATACTTGACAACTAAAATGCTCTAATACGAGATGACTTTTTGCATAGTAATTGATACATGAAAATATCAAATACACAATCTTTTTTTCACATTATCGGATACTGAGATTTCCTATTTCCAGATTTGAAGCAAATTCATGCCCTGCCAAATAGAAAGCTCAGCTACTAATCTCATGTCTGCTTTCACTGATTTTTCCAGAGACATCAGGCAGGGAATAGGAATCATTTATGGAATAGAAGCCTGGAAGATATCTTTAAGTTCATCGGATCATCTCCTCCCTCCCCTTTCTTTTGTTTAACATGTGTATGGTAAAATAATTACTATGAAATTATCACAAAGGCAAGGCAAGGGTTAATCATATGTGAAAAATTGCTGAAATAATTTCAGTTGAAATCTCTTCCTACATTTTAACTTATGCTATTACTCAATGATGTTTCAGTTTTAGGCATAGGAATCCAGTTACTGGTCCTATTATTAAGTCATGGGGTGTCACGAAGCAAGACACCAGGTAAATGAGTCCACATCCACGACTTGCCTTTCACAACACCACACTTTGCTCAGAGACTTCCTCATAAACCTGAAGATAACAGAACTTGGATTCATGCAGACGAGGAAGATCGAGGTTGATGCTGTAAAGCACAGATCCTGGAAAGTGAGTTATCTTTTTTCTCTGTACAACTAGGCAGCAGTGCTTCAGAAATTTGAGAGAGGACAGACCTGTGGGAGTCCTTCCAGAGCTGAGGGTTTACTACTGTTTATAACACATTATTTAGGACACTGCCTGCTGTCAGGATATTTTGCCAAAGAGCCGGATTGTAACACTGCACGATTTCTGAAATCCCTTGTGCTTTTTGAATTTAATATGAGACCGTCTATGTCAGGAGAATAAAAAGAAAAGATAGGTTTTTATCAAAGATAAACATTTAAGAGCCTGTTTATTCAAATATCCTTCTGAGCAGGAATCCATGCATTCATTTCTCTTCCTTTAAAGCAAAACAAAGAAACAATCACTCCAATACATTGGATATATCTTTTAACCCAGTGCTGAAATTTGACATGAAGTGGAAGGATAAATGCAGTAACTGCAGCAGAATATAGAGGAGCTTTACAGTCATAACACAGCTACTGTTTGCACATGCTACCTTTGGAAAGGTATGAGGGTCAGGTATTGAGTTGTTAGTACGCATAGGTGAAGGCAAATGAATTGACCACAGAAGTCCATGTTGCTAGATCAGATGATTTCAGCCTCCAAGAGCTGAAATAACACATGACAGACCACACTGATCCATTATGGTTTTAGGGCCTTTATACCCTGTGGACATGAAATGGAGTATTGTGAACCTGTGGATTTGTGGTGTTCTGTCTGAAGTTGATGCTACAGTACATCCTGCCACCATTGACACCAGCATGCACTGCTCTTATCTGAAGCTTTAATGTCCTATTTGATCAAATTCAGACCCTATAACCTGAGCTCAAGCCAAACAACAACCAAATCATAATACTTCCTAAGCCTCCACCATCTTGGAAATTTCAAATTCGAGTTTAGGGGGTGGGGGTGGTTGAGTGGAGGGGAGCGAGAAATGACTATATAGGGAATACACCAAGTCCGTTTTAATGAATTTTGCATCTGGTCCTTATGTGAGGCCATCAATCCACTAGCTGTAAATTAAACATCTCGATTAATATTTCATTATCACATGACTGGTGGAAACAAAATTGTGTCTTCATGCACCAGGCATACCAAAATATCCTAAACGCCTTTGAGTTTTAAGGTGCTAAATGTAGTGCTCTCTAGCCACTTAGAAAGTTTCTGAAGTCTGCTTGAAATTAAGCATAAAAAATAAACCTGAGAAGAAGGGATGTTTTTATACACTCAGCTATTAGGACCTGCTAGAGCAAGGACTGCTTTGGCAGCCCCGGTCGGACCTCCCCAGTGTCTGAGGAATTGTATGCTCATTCCAAATCCTTTCGGAAATTGCCAGTTTGATAGAATAACATTGCAGGAAACCACTCAAATTGAACATATTTCTTGTTTTATGTTCTGCCAGGCAAATGTCAGAACAAAGCCAGGAGACCGGAGTGGGTCCGAATTGGAAGGAGAAGGTAGGGGAAGTGAAGAGACAGCAACAGGAGCAAAAAAGACAATGAAAATAGAATAAAAAGTTACTCGAATGAGGGATTTTTAAGGCAGAAAACAAACTCCTGCTTTGGGGAATTCAAAGCAAAATCCACTGCGTCGCCTCGGTTGTTCTGCGGGCAACAGCATGACATCCAATATGACAACTCTGTTGTAGAATTTAATTATTGTGGTTAACAATATTCTGGTAAATCTCTATCCACGGGTCAAATATGTCGCCAGCAATGAAGTCTAGACGGCTCCCTAAGAATACTCGCTCATGAAGCCTTATTCTTACACTTTGATTCCATTTATCTCGAATGTCACTCTATTTTACTACTGGGACATTTTTTTCACTTTGCCTTTTTCAGTAACACTGAGAGCCACATAAATCACTTTTGTTAATTAGGAACAGCAATTCACCATAACCATGTCTTTGATCTCATGTCTGAAGTCCTAGTGAAACAGGTTTTTTTTTCCAGGTCTGACTGTATCATAGAACTTACTGGTAGTCATTCCGAATAGTCCTGGAGTAATTTATCTTTCCAGAAAGACCGACATGGGGAAATGCTGCTGCATGAACGACTGTGTGAGCTTTGCTTTTTTATTTTCCCCAGTGACGGACTTATAAATTAGGAACTTGATGCCCTCTCCCTGGTTTTGGATGGTTTCCTAATAAGCAGAGGGGGGGGGGGACTTTATTTATTTACCAATGTTGTGGATTCAAACCCTTGATAACACTTAACACCTTACTGACTGTGGTAATACTAGCATTACAGCACACAGTGTTGCTTTGATTACTAGCAAAAACTTTTTGCCTCATCTCCACTGAAGTATTGAACTCAGAGCCAAACACATGCTGCCCTGTTTTTGCCAGATTATCATTGCATTTTAGCACATTGAACAAATTTGATACTGATTAAAATGGAATGTTATTGATCTACTTTATTTTCCACATCAGTTTTTAAAAAAAAAGAACAAAAGCTCTTGTTTCCTTTCTAAAATATTTAAGTTACATGTGTTTTGGCAGCAGCCTAATAGTGAAAACACATTTTCAAATGTGCAAAAACACATCCAGTAAATTTTTTTAAAAATCAGAATTTGGGTTAATCAGTCATTTCTTTGGGAAATATTAATGTTTGCTCTTAGATACATATTCACCTTCTAGTTGCTCTAATAATGAAGATTTCCTTTTGACATGCATGTCAAAATATTTTGTGTGCTTTCCTAATGATAACTATGGATACTATGATATTATGCTCACTTATAGGTAGAAACAGAGATTCAGTTGGAAGTGAAGTGACTTTTCCAACGTCACAAAAAAATTATACCAATACAGTTTATGAACTACTAGGACTTATGGCCAGGCATTGCTAAATAAACACACACTTGTGATCAAAACACACAAGTTTTTCTTGCACTGATGTGAACTGCTTTGCCAAAGTAGCGGGAGATTAAGGAAATGATTTGCTGCTTTCACAGGACTTTGGGCCAGTGGAATAAAGTGAGACTTACTCTCAGCATATATAGAGTCAGCCAGTCCTCCTGGTAGGCAAGAGTAGGTGGTCACATATGTTGTGTGTGTTGAGAAATACAGAGTGTTCTCCCTGTTATATATGCTGAGCTGTTTTATTTAAGTTAGATGACCTCAACAAAGTGTGAACTACCTTCATGCACATTTTTCTATTACTCCTCAGTGAACATCACGTAAGAGAGCTCTTGAATGCCTAGTAAGTTTCTGGCAAATAACGGGGCCCAATAAATAACCATTAAACAAATGCACAAACTAAAGGGTTTATCAAGTAACTCAGCAGTCAGCAGTTCTTTGGGAGAGTGAGCATGGGAAATAACTTTGTCTGCAAGGGACAGAATATCAAACAGGGCATGCTTAGATGACCCATAAGTGACAAAGGCCCTGGGGAGACAGGGAGATCACAAGATGACCATGGGCAAAGTCAGTGCATAAAGATTAGAAGAAAGAAAGCAAAGGGAAAGGGACTGGAGGAGGAAATAGAAAACAGAATTCCCTAATCACAGTTCTACCCAAGATTTATTTATCACTACTCTCAACTCCCCTTGGTCCCTTCTTTTCGTGGCTCCACTCCACCTGAGCATATATGTGGCAGCCATGAGAAGCCTGATTGATTGGGGAAAGGCAATCCAACACATTGGTCTCACAGGACCTTTAGCCACACTCTCCTTGTGACCTGGGGTGCGTTTTCCTTTTCTTATCCCTATGGAAAACCATCCATTTCAGGATTCTGCTCTGCATCCACTCCCTGTGAGACAGTGCCTGAATCCCTCAAGGAGAAGCAGTTCATTCATCTCCTACTTACTGTGCCATGCTGTAAAATTTTTTGTTTGCTCCACTCTTTACCTACCTCATTGCTACCCTTATTGGTAGATGCCACGTAAAATTAAACTACTTCGGTGGAGAGCTAAGAGAGGATGTCAAACTAGAAATGGTCTGGTAGCAGATATTGAGCAAAGAACAGAGCCAGGGGTTGAGGGACTTGAGGATGGAATAAGTCATTTGTTCTTTTGTAATGATTGAGTGGTCTGAAATTGTACCCCAAGGGGACCTCAATCATCATAAGCATAGGGTTAATATTAAAATTTGACAAGGATTTTGGTGTATAAACCTCCGTTTATTTCTCTACATCTCATTGGATTTAATTGATTAGGTTACAACTGGGGGTCATGACAATTGCAAGCACGGGCTTGGGAATCAGAGAAATATTCTGAGACTCAGAGGGTTCTTATTAGAGAGTTGATAAGACTTTTGTAGCAGGTGGTTATAGAATTTTGTTTTAAGCAGAGAAAAAATGTCCATCCCTTCACCAAACACTGATCATTGTGTGTGTGTGTGTGTGTGTGTGTGTGTGTGTGTGCTCACGTGCATGCTTTTGTCCATGTGCATATATGTAGAGACATGAATCTACACAAACATATATACTCTGAGGAAGTTTTTCTTAGGAAGGAGAGTGAGAAAAGTAGGAAAGACCTGGGTGGCCTCTGCCAAAGAATATATACAAAACTTTGCTCCATTGCTATGAAAATAGAAATCTCTTCCGGCCCCATTAGCCTTCACTTTGGAGTATACACAGAATGTCGTATCTATACTTCATCTACTGTGTGTAAGCTAGGGAAATCCAACACTGATGGGAAACTAAAGTGATCATTCCTTGAACAAAACCTGTTTTCCCTTTCCATTCTGTATACATCAATTAAGATAAATTTGAAAAGCAACTTTCAACTTAATGAAATAATAATCATTCAGTTGAACACCTGTAATATGTCAGATGCTTTGCTATCTTTGGGGGTTACAAAGATGAATGAGATATATTTCTTGTCTTCAGTATCTCACTTTGATATACCATTATGACCATTGACTTTTGTAAGTTATGCTCATGAGAGAAATTTATATGTGATTTCACTGAGGTTTCTTTTTAAAGGTGTTCACAATTAGCAATGATAAAAAATCCATTTATAAGCATATGTATACAGGAGATAGAGAATACTTGCTTACATAGAAGTGATTCGTATGTGAACTCGAGTTTATATGGCTGGAACTAAAACTTCATTATGAAATATGTTAATGAAACCATTGCTGTTTTCCATCTCATTTACTTGTAACTGTAAACTGAGTTATATGAATACTCTCTCACTCAGCTTAATCCTACCTCCCTTTCTTAATTAAGTCAAAGTAAAAGCAAGTAGCTTTAAACTTAAAAAAGACCTCCACATCCATAGAGGTATAAGACTGAATTTTCTAAATTGCTTTTTGCAACACTGGGATCTGTAGAAAAGTTTTCAGCGTGCCAACATCAAAAAAGTCTAAATGAATTATCACCTAGTTTTTTAGTTTTTACTCTTCTGAATTTATTTATTGTGGAAACATTGTAAACTGGGCATCTTCACTGAGATCCCAATTAATTCCAACTCTCCTGTCTTTGCCTTCTCAGCTCACTGGAAGGAAACAAGTTTACATTTCACCAGTTTCCTGCTTCTCCTTCTCATGCATGCCTCTGAGAGGTTGAATCAGAGCATCTTCTGAGTATATACATGCAATCTGGGTACTCTTGTCTCTTCCTAATAGCCTGAGGGCAGCTAAACAGAGAGGTTGAGAAAGGCAGCAGCAGCAGCAGCAGCAGGGTTTTATTCTGCTTCTTGTTTGTGAAGCCAGATGCCATTTGGGGCCTCTCTTCCCTCAGAGAGGCAGCTAAAGTTAATTTGAACATCTCAATCTTTATTCCAAGCTCCAGGCTTTCTCCTTCTTGCTGGTTCCCTTTTTCTGCGTTTGTCTCCCGCCTCAATCCTCACCTTCTACCCATTTTTCTGTGAACCCTAAATACGTTGTCTCTATTACCTAAAGTGCTTCAGCTCTCCCCAGCTCCTTTCCCCAAATATACATGATGTGAACAGTCAAATACTCAACAGAGAAAAGGACTTTGCATTTGATATGATGTGTTCTTTTTCTTAAGTTATAAATATCTTTTCTGGTATACTAAGACCAATATATAGTATTTCACATTACTCTCTTCCTGTGAAAAATGATCATAAGAGTGTGATAATCTCCATAGATGAATTCAAATTCTCCTACTGCATCCTTATTTTTTATATAAATGAAATGCTATGTGGATTTATATTTCAGAGTCAGGTCTCTATTACACTATCCAGAAATATTGATTTCAAGGCATTTTAATGGGCAGTTAGTTACTTAAGTAATTTTGTAAAAATTAGTTATGGTGAGTAATTTTACTATTTTCCAAAAATCCATTTTTATACTACTGCATCCAGAGTGAATTTTAAAGAAACGGAATATGATCACTGCTATTAAAACATTTCAGTAGTTTATGTTGCACTCATGGCAAACCTGTGAAAATCCTTAATTTGGCCATAAAGTTCCATTAAGCTCTAACCCAGGCTTACCTCCCTAACTTCATCTCAGCGCTCTCTTGAATCTAGCCACAATAAAATAAAGTTTTATTGGAATATGCTATTGTTTACTTGTTGTCTATGGCTTCCTTCATGGCATAACAACAGAGTAGATAGCTACAATATTGTATGTGGCACATAAAGCTCAAAATATTTACTATCTGGCCCTTTACGGACGAATTTTACATATAAAGTTTGCCAGCCTGTGTCCATGAGTCCTTAATCAAGTAAACTGGTGCCCATTAGATGATTCCACTGCAATGTGATGGTTTAAATGTTTGTCTTCTCTACCAGAGTTTAAGTTTCGTGGGAGCAAGCCTCTCTTGTTCAGTGCAGTATCTCCAGCATGCAATATATGCTCAGTAATGAGATGTCAAATATATTAGCCTTTCCTAAGAATGTCTTCTTTTACAAAAGATTTTTTAAATAATGAGATTCATACTGCATTTTTACTTTATCAGTATGTTAAAAAACTGAATATAATGTATTACTTCATGTCATAGTCATTAATAATATAATATTATTTGTTGTTTATCCACCTGTTGAAAATCATTTTGCAGGCAACTCTGCTCCTGGCTTAAAAACTGAAAACTAGTAAGAAGGTAGACAGCGATTAAACAAGAACCATTACCTAAGAGTGGATCTGTTTCCTATCAATGTAACAAAAACAGGGTTACTATTAGGTCTAGGATTTTTTTTCATTTATTCCATCTACTCATAATTTCAGAAGAACTAGAATTTAGTGTTATAATTTATATTTAGCTATCTGTGGAAATATTCTAATAAATGGTATTTATTTTAAAGAATTAGTTCACACCAATTGTGGGGAATGGCAAGTCTGTAATTTGTAGTGCAGGCCAGCAGACGGGAACCTCAGGCAGGATTTTTATTCTTCATTCTTGAGGCAGAAATAATAGTCCTGGACACTACAACTTTTCTGGATTCATAGCTAACAATGTTACTGCAACGCACATGAAAAAAAAGAGGTATGTGGTATGTAATTTGCAGAGATGGTTAAGTGGCCACAGATAGAGAAAATTCAAGATGATAGATAACCACTAAAATGTCCAAGAAGATCTCTAGAGATAAATTTTCATGCTCCCAAAAAGAACACTAAATAAGCCATGTTCAAATTCCATCACTTGGGATAGCAACATTTATAGTGATGAAGAAATATATCTTGGAACATGATATGAAATGAAAATCTCTCTGTTCCTTAATTCAAGCTTATAGTTTTTGTTCGTATTTCTCCTCCCAACTCAAATAATTGATTCTCTAGGTGGCATCCTAAGTAAACGTAATAGAAACCTAAGAACAAGAATGATTTCATATCACTTCCGAGTAGTGTATCTAATGAACTTTAGTCCCATGGTGAGATAATTTAATTCAGTTTATTCAGTTATTTAGCTGTTGTAATATGTCTTGCTGATTCTCATAAGGTAGTGATAGAGAGGGACTTGCAAATAGCTATCTGCTTCTAATACCTGGTGGCATTGGTGATTTGCAGTATAGATTTTTTTCTAGAAGGTGGGTTTTTTCCTTTTTTTCCTCTGTTCTTCACTCCCTTGGGTACAAGTGAGCCAGTGGCCCCGGGGCTTAGGCCTGAATTGGACTGAATGATTATAGTATAAACTCAGAACATTCTGAACAACTTTGACTTACTAACATTGCTTCTTGTGCTACCAAAAATTGACATTGATTTCTGAAAGTGAACCTTCCTGTTTCCCATAATTCACAGTTATTTTCATGACTAGCTTAGCTAAGCTTGAAACCTGTATCTAAATATTTTAGCTTTTGAAAGCCTGGATGTTTTTTTTTGGAGGGGGGGGTGTCCTTATTTTTTCACTCATCTGTCAATACCTGGATAAAGGGAGTGTCAGCCTCAAGGTTTTCACAATCTCACAGTCCCATATCAAAAGTTATATAGTTACACAATTGCCCTCAAGAATCAAGGCTACTCGCTTCTCCAGAATATCAGCTAGTTCTTTTCCCCATCCCATGTTATTGACAGCCCTTTCCAACATGAAAAAGTTAGAAAGTGCATAGCCCAAATGAATACTCCTGAAGATTGGGGGAAAGATCACAGGAGAAGGTGGAGTTATAAAAGAGAAGAAAGGATTTAATAAGTATGATTACTAAATCATTACATTGGTATTTCTTTTTAGTCCCCAGTGTCTTAGAGCAGATAGAAGGAAATACCTGAAATTGTGGCACTGTAACCCATACCAACCTCTGAAATCCATTCTATAACTAATTATTATAGTTTGCTTTAAAAGTTATTGCTTTTTGTTTATATGTTATTTTTCACAATTAATGCTCTGACAAGATCTTCAGTTAAAAAAAAAGAGAGAATCAAGGCTCCTGGAATACAGTTCAACAGTTTCAGGGACCTCCCTCTAGCCACTCCAATACACTATAAACTAAAAAAAAAGATATCTATGTAATGCATAAGAATAACCTCCAGGATAACCTCTTGGTTCTGTTTGAAATCTCTCAGCCACTGAAACTTTGCTTTGTCTCATGTTTCTCTTCCCCCTTTTGGTCAAAATGCCTTTCTCAATCCCATGATGCCAGGTCCGAGCTGATCCTGGGAGTCATGTCCCACATTGCTAGGGAGATTTACACCCCCTGGAGTCATGTCCCACGTAGATGGGGAGGACAGTGAATTCACCTGCTGAGTTAAGCCTGGGTGTTTTAAAGGTTGCTTCTGTCCATCTCTTTCCTAAAAAAAAAAAAAAAAAATCTATGCTTTTATGCTTCTCTTTCTTTCTCTCAATTTGGTGGGACTGCCCTAAAATAGTTCATAAAAAGATAAAATCTAAAGTGTAGACATTTTAGCAGAACTCTATGATGGACAGATTTTTACTTCCACCCAGAAACCACTCATTGGTGTCTCAGTGTTCCAAATGAATTTTCTTTCTACCTCATTCCTACCTTTTTGCTCCTCATTCTTCTTTTAGGCAAGTTAAAAACAAACAAGCCAGCAAAATCTGTGTTTCTTTTTTCAGTTCATTGTTATTTCATTTAATGATTCTAACATGTAATTAAAATATGCAAAGAGAAAAATTAAAAATTCTCACATGTGGTTAGGATAGAAGCCAGTTAGAATTTTGGCACTCAGTGGGATGAAGGGTGAGGAATGGGACTTAAGCTCAATAACATTTTCTATTTTTGAAAAGAGAGTAATCTGACTTTCTCAAAATATGGCAAAATATGCTGCCTGCTTAATCTATGTGCCTGTTATATTCTGTATGTTTCTCTAGCTTTGAGACTTTTGGAGTAGAGAGTTGAGTTGTCTTCTCCATTCTCTTCTCTCTCCTTGCCTTTGAACCATCTTCAAATTCTCTCAGTCTATGCTGCTGCTGGACTGAATGAGTGATCAGTCTGTTTGGGCTTTCCTGTGAGTTGTTCTTTTTTTCTTTTGGTCATCAATAATTCTGCCAATGACAACATTTTGTCTTTTAAATAGAGAGAGAAGGGTTTACTGAGAGACAGGGTGGAGATGGTAAAGCCAGAGGAGGCGATTATTTCTCATAGAGCCAGTGTTGGCCACCAACAGTTATCTTCAGTTCTAATGGTGAATCATGAAGGTTTTCTAATATTGACTCAAGAATAATCCCTCTTTGTTACACAATATTTGAGGTGGAAACTGTGAGCATGAAGTTCGTTCCACAACAAACATTTCTCCCTCCAGAACCTACAGAAGCCCTTCCTTTGTGGCCTTACCTGGAACCTTCCTTGCAGTTTTTGGTTCTTCCCCCTCGTTCTTTGGTGTGCCATTCTCAACAGCCCTCTGTGCACTTCCTTCTCCCCTAACTTCTTTGAGTGTTCTTACCATAATATATGGCTGCAATTTGTTATTAATTCATACCCAACAGACTAAAAGTTTGTGAACGTGATGTTAATAACTAAACAAAGAGAAGGTATGGAAACTTTTTAAAAGTTTTTAATTATGCAGGCATAATTAAAATGGGCAGATGAATTGAAAAATTCTCCAGGCTTTACAAATTGGGCTTAGGAGATGGAGCCCTAACTGACTGATATTCTTAGTTATATTACAAATATTATATTACTTAAAAAATATTCTGAGTGGATATCAGAAATTCATTAATTTTCAGTCAATTGATAATTCAGTTCGCCATTATTTCTTTAGTTTCTTGACTAAGATGGTGTGGAACATATACATGTAATCTCAGTACATTCATATGTTTAACTTAGAAAGCTTACTTTAAAATTTCTTCTATATCCAAAGTTTCACCTAAGGTTAAGCCAGAAGTACTATTATAAAACAAACAAACAAAAAAATCTAAAAACAGAATTTAAAATTTTGTTGGTAAATAATTTTAATTTGTACAAATGCCATCTTAAATGATCAAATAGTGCAATGTATTTACCTAGAAATGTTTCATTTTTATTCAGATGATAATTGTAGAAGAAAATTTTGTTTCTGTTAGGCAATCAAAAGTTGAAGCATGAAGAAAATGTGCACTTTTAAAGAGTTCTCTTCAAGAAAGCATAAAATAGAAAATGAACAGACAGATTTCATGGTTACATTTATAACACTTTTTATTGTGAAATATAACATTTATACAAAAAAGCAATAAATTTCAAAGTACATTTTAGCAGGTAGTTATAGAACAGATTTCAAAGTTTGGTATGGGTTACAGTTCCACAATTTCAAGTTTTTCCTTCTAGATGCTCCAAGACACTGGAGACTAAAAATAAATATCAATATAATGATTCAATAGTCATACTCATTTGTTAAACCATAACTTCTCTGTTATAACTCTTCTTTCTCCTTTGATCCTTCTCTCAGTGTTTAGTGCTATTTGGGTTATGCCCATTCTAGCTTTTTTTGTGTTGAAAAGGGGTGTTGAGTTGACAATATGAGATGGGGGTATGGAATTGGTCTTGGAGAGAATGGCAATTCTAAGTTTCAGTACATATCTTGCCAAGGAACTATCTGAAGGTTTTGGGTTTCTGAAAAGTAAACTTGGTGTGTGCAACTTTTTCTGGACCTCAGATAGAACCCTGGGTCTTCTTTAGGTTTAACAGAAATGATGTTGGCTGGGGTTGGCAAACTTTGGCGGTTAGCAATATCTAGCGGAAGCTTGCATAAGAATAGCCTCCAAATAGCCCCTCAATTCTATTTGCACTCTCTTAGGCGCTGATACCTTATTTTGTTAAATTTTCTTTTCCCCTTTTGATCTAGAAAGTGTTGTTGATCCCAGAGTACCAGGGCCAAGTTCACCCCTGGACATCATGTCCACATTGCCAGGGAGGGTAATGATTTTGTCTGCAGAATTTGGCTTAGAAAGAGAGAGGCCACATCTGAGCAACAAAAGAAGTTATCTGGAAGTATCTCTTAGGTATAATTATAGGTAAGCTTAGCTTCTCCACTACAGAAATAAGTTTCGTAAGATTTCGTAAGAGCAAGCCTCAAGATCTAGGGCTTGGCCTATGAGCTTTGGAGTACTCAGCGTTTGAAAGACAATCAGGGGTTTCCCCGGTGGGAAAGTTTAATAGTTCCATGTTTTTTCTCCAGTCCCTCAAGGGGCTCTCCCAATACTTCTTAATTATCTGCCCAACATACTCTGGAATGTGTCTAGTATCACATTAAGTTATATAGAATTACAAGTCCTCATTCCCATTCTGGGATCCATGTATTTGGGTTGTTTAAACTAATTAGATTTCTTGATTACATTATTGGCCCATGTGGAGTTACATCTTGTTTTTACTGAATTAGTCTCCTTAATAATCTGACATTAAAAACCATGGCAAAGGCTTTTTAAATTTTCGTTTATAATGGATTGTGACATGGAAACTGAAATAAAAGCTTTTCTTCATAGCCCCTGAAGCTTGAAGCTAGAATAGAATTCAGACTTATTCGCTGAACTCTCAGTGCTTGTTCATAGGAGATTATATTCATTCAGTTTATGATTTTAGCAAGCTTGAGTTCACTCAAGAACTTTTCAAAATCAATATCCATTTGAAGAAAAAATCTGTCACGTGTTTTATCTTTCATTTGTGTGGTTTCTTAGTGTTTGTAATGGTATGAGTAACCAGCACAGTGCTGTCCTGTTGAAGATGTATAGCTCTCTCCCATCACTCTTCTGTCTACTGCATTGAATATAGCTCAAATCTGCATATCTTATGTACCTAAAATCTATTACACTCTGAACCAAAGTAAGGTCACCTTCATTTTGTTTTTACTATTGCATATTAAAATTATGAATTGTAAGGAAGGGATTGTAGAAATAAATATAACAAATATGTGTAAACCTATCACATAGTGTTATGGATTGGGTCACGTCCCCCACAAAGACATGTTTGTTTCATAACCCCAGGTCCTGTGAATATGAACCCATTTCTAAATAGGATCTTTGAAAATCCTATTAAGGCGACACCAAACTGAATCAGCGTAGACTTTAACCCAACTTGACTGGAGTGCTTATAGATAAAGGAATTTTGAAATAGGAGGAGGAGGAGATAGATGGTCAAATGACAATGGCAGAAGTTGAATCATGGATTTTGACAACCCATCACCAGGAGGCTACAGACATTAGAGGAAACATGGCTCGCCAAAACCTTGATTTTGGACTTCTGGCATCAATAAATCCCTGCTGTTTAAGCCAAGTAGTCTTTAGTATTTGTTACAGTAGCCCTGGCAAACAAAGACTGCCTAGCATTTACAAATCTTAACATTTAAAAATATTTAAATATTTTTAAACTTATCATTCAGAATTCTAATATATGTTTTTGCTTTATATATATATATTAGTAAAACAATATATACAATCTTTCATTTTAAATTTTTATATAGATTCATGCTATATATAGCTTAATATGACCTGATTTCTTTAAAAAAATGTGATTGACATAACTATAATTCATTCATTGCCACTTTTATAATATTGCATTGTATAAATAAAGCACAGATTAATTTGAGCCATTATTCTACTGATGGTCATTTAAGTAATTTATAATTTTTGTGATTAAAGCAGTACCATTGCAAAAAACTTTTATGCCTGTCTGTTTTGAGCATTTCTGGGGGGAGAGGTATTGCTTTCCTATAAGTGGAATTGAGGAATTCTTTATCAAAGATTGCAAATTTTTTCCATAGTAATTGTAACAATTTCCATTCCAAGAAGCAACTTTTGAAAAATATCATTTTAAAATATTCTTGCCAACATTTGAAAGTGGAGGATTTTAAAGAATCTATATATTATAAAGATGTTAAGTTATCTTTATATTATTTCTATCTGCACTGGCCTGATTACTCATGACTTTAAGAATCATATTTTATTAAGCCTAAGAGTCACCCGCAGATAACCTTTTTTGTTGCTCAGATGTGGCCTCTCTCTCTCTCAGCCAACCTGACAAGCAAACTCACTGCCTTCCCCCCTCTACATGGGACATGACTCCCAGGGATGTGAACCTTTCTGGCAATGTGGGACAGAAATCCTAGAATGAGCTGGGACTCAACAACAAGGGATTGAGAAAAACTTCTTGGCAGAAAGGGGGAAGAGAAAAATGAGACAAAGTAAAGTGTCAATGGCTAAAAGATTTCAAACAGAATCAAGAGGTTATTTTTGCTCATTATATAGATATCACCTTTTTAGTTAAGGTATAATGGAGAGGCTGGAGGGAAGTGCCTGAAAATGTGGCGCTGTGTTCCAGTAGTCATGTTTCTTGAAGATGATTGTATAATGACTTAGCTTTCACAATGTGACTATGTGATTGTGAAAACCTTGTGTCTGATGCTCCTTTTATCTATGGTATGGACAGATGAGTAAAATATATGAATTAAAAATAAATAAATAATAGGGGGAACAAATGTTAAAATAAATTTAGTAGATTGAAATGCTAGTGATCAATGAAAGGGAGTGATAAGGGGTATAGAAAAAAACAGGGGAAGCAACGTCTAAAATACATTGGGTAGCTAGAAATACTAGGAGTCAATGAAAGGGAGGGGTAAGGTATATTTCTTTTTCTGAATTTATGCAAATGTTCTAAGAAACGATCATGGGGAAGAATATGCAAATATGTGATGATATTGTGAGTTATTGATTATATACCAAGAATGGAATGATCATATGGTAAGAATATTCATGTTTTTATGTTATGTTTGAAGAAATTTAAAAAAAGGAATCATATTTCACATATGTAAGCATCCAAGTTTTTATTTCTATGAACTACACCTATTCAAAACATTGTTCATTTTATTGTCATTTGTGTACAGGTATTTTACGTATTCCTTATCTATCCAGTACATGAATCCTTTACTTACAACCATTTTTTTCTCAGTTATTGTTTTTCTACTTTGCTGGTAGTTTCTTTTGCTGTTCAAAATATTCTTTTATTTCAACATATATCAGTCAGGGTTCTCCAGAGAAGCATGTATAAGTGTGTATAGATATATATGTATATATATGTGTGTGTGTGTAAGTATTAACATGTATAAGTACACATATAAATAAGTAATAAAAGATTTATTATAGGAATTGGTTTACATAACTGTGGGGATTGGCAAATCTGAATTCCATTGGGCAGGTCATTTTGAAAAAGGCGATGTTGAAATCTGGCATGTCTGACCTCTGTAGTGCAGGCTGCAAGCTGGAAACTTCAGTGAAGATGAAGTTGTATCCTCCAGGAGAAGCTGGCTGGCTGAAGAAAAGACTTCTGTAGTCCTCAGTTGTCACTTTAAAATCTCTGTCTGATTGGAGAAGGAGATTCCCCTCATGCAATCAGCTGTATGGGCAATCAAGTAATATAACTTCATCTATGAAATACCCTTACAGTAACAATCCGACTTGTGCTTACTTGACCAAACAACTAGGCACCATAGCTAACCAAGTTGATATATGAAATTAACAATCACAAACGGTATGAAAGTTATTAATATTCCCCTTAATCTTTGAGCTTTTGTGAATTTTCAAAGAAATCTTTACCCAGCCCAATATTTTCTTCTAAACGATTTAAATTTTAGTTTTTCACATTTATGTGTTAAAATCACTTGGAATCAAATTTTTTTTTTTTTTAATTCCTGGGCAGGCAACGGAAATAGAATCCGGGTTTCTGACATGTCAGGCAAGAACTCTGCCTGCTGAGCCACCATTATACCACCCTGAAACAGTGTTTTAATTTATAATTTTCCCTATATGATAATATGACTATTAATGGTATGTCTGCCATATATCAAATTACATATGTGCATTTATACTTGGATCTGTTTTTGAGTGCTTAAAAGGAAGCTACTATAAGCTAAGGTCCTGAAATTTAATCATTTATTTCCAGGTAGTTGATTTTGTGGCTGGATTGTTTGGCATTAATTTCCTCATGTGTTTCTATATACCACCTTCTTCTGTTTCTGATCCTTGAGTATCTTATTTTAGAGCTCCATTAAGTCCACGTAATATTTTCCTTTCATATTTTTATTCATTACTATGACTCGGAAAGCTTGCATTTGCTATTAATACTCAAATTATAATAACTTGGGTGGGCCACGGTGGCGCAGCAGGTAAGAGTGCTTGCCTGCCATGCCCAAGGACCCGGGTTCGATTCCTGGTGCCTGCCCATGTAAAAAAAAAAAAAAAAATTATAATGACTTGGGGCTAATCCCCAGATGAGGCCTGTCATGTGTTAACCTCAGCTTTTTCTGCAAGAACATTGAAAAAAATGTTCAGGAATACCCATGTGTCCTTCTGTCTGTCCTTCCTGTTGTACTTCTACACTGCTGTCTGTGCTCTGACTTCCTTCTGTGATATCAGTGCTTTGCTAGACATGTTATTTTCTGCTAATGACTATCCAGCCATCACCACTCTCTTCCTGGAGGAATGGACTAAAAATAGTGCTTTCTTGTTGCCAAGAATGCCTTAATTTCTCACTGAACAGCAAAGACGAGTCTATTATGATTAATGACATTCTCCCAAAGGTTCCAAGATAAGAAAAGGGACCTTCATAAGCATGTCTCGAGATCTCTTGTCAGACCATGTCCCTGCGTCACTCTGGGCCTGACACTATGAGACAAGGGCTGTTTATTCTCCACCACAGAGAGTGCTATGCTTGTCTCCATGCCGTGGACTTCAGGACAAGAGCTCTGACCTGCAGGGAGAAGAAAAATCTGCAGTCTCAAACTTGTTGCAGAAATCCTCTTTTCCTATCCCATGATTGATTCTTTTCAGGGATGATTGATCTTGGTTGCATCCACTGCCACTGAGATGTATTAGTTCTGTATTGCTACTGTAACAAATCACTAACAAGACTTAGTGGTTTAAAACAATGTAAATTTATTATCTTACAGTTTTAGAAGTCATAAATCCAAAATGGGACTCACTGGGCTAAAATCAAGGTCTGCATCCCCCCCTGGAGGATCTAACAGAGAATCTGTTCCCTTGCCTCCCCCGGCTTCTAAAGGCAGCCTGCATTCCCTGGTCATGGTCCTCTTCCATCCTCAAAGCCATTCTGTCCTCAATATCCTGTTGAGTCTTTCTCACATTTCTTCTCTCTGGCACTGCTTCTGTTGTCACATCTCCCAACTCTTCTGCATCCCTCTTCCACATTTAAAGAACCTTTTTGATTATATTAGTCCCACCCAGATAATCCAGAATAATCATTTTATTTTAGGTTCAGCTGATTAACAGCCTTAATTTCATCTGCAATTCCAACATATTCACAAATTCCATGGATTAGGATGTGGCTGTCTTTGGGGAGCCATTATTCTCCCTGCCACAGAGACAAACTCGGCTTTATGCCTGCAGTTGTTAATGTTCTAAGGAGGCATCAGATTACAATAGTTTAGTATCTGTATGTTCACCAAATTCCAGGTCATTGTCTCAAACATTTCTATATGTGGGACTTCCTTAGTTCTGTCAAGGGAGGGCTGATAAATCTGTCTTTCTCCTATGGCATGTGCCATAGGATGAAGTCAGGTCTTCGTGTATTTTTTTCAGATATCAGAACCCCTTTGCCCATTACCTGTAGGCAGCTGTTTAGGGGAGAGAACACACACATCTCTCCTAACAGCAAGGCACAAAACACACACAAAAGCACTCTTAGGAAAAGACACGTCTCTATCAGAAATGAGATTGACGGAGAATCATATTTACTAAACAACACACTAATATACAATGCTAAACTGCCCCTATAGTCACTCTGTACTATTTTTTATTTAGTTTAGTTTAACTCCTTGCATCTAGCTCTTCCCTAAGAACTTGAGTAGTTCCTTGTTCTCTCTTTTTCTCCCCCACCCCCATCACTCTTTCTCTCTCTCTCCCTCTTCCCCAATCTCTGAATGTGAAATCTAAAATGGTCACTTCCAGTGTGGTCATTTTACAAAACAAAGGGAAAATATTTTCCAAAATTAATTTAAGTCTCCAAATCAGAGTTAGAGTTCTGAAGCTATGAGAAGCAGTGTTATCTGATACAGCAACTGTTGAAACAGTTGAAAATGTGATCACACTTCAACTAGAGATATGAATGAAGCTAATCTGGATAGAACCAAGGTAAATCAGAAACAGGCGAAGGATGATATAGACTATTTTAAAGTTTCAATTTCTGTGTGAGACCAAAGGAAGGGATATTTATTTGGTGCAAAATTTATATTTTTGGTAGCACACTATCTAATTTAACTTGTATGATCAGTTTATTCAAATACTATAATTCATGGACTCTTAAATAGGGAGTGAGATCTTGTTGGTTTGTACAAGTGTGATGCCCCAATATATCCAAGAGTAACCTGCGCAGAGAAATAAAAAAGTATTTGCAAGTATTCCAAAATCCCTTGAGGGATGGGAGAAAAACCATTATACTATTCAACTTTACCACTGGGGAAATACCTGTCACTGTGTTAAACATTAGGGACACCCAAATCAATAAGTCAAACTTGCTCTAGCTTTCATATGTAGTGGAGAAGCTTAGGCCACCTATAGGTATATGTAAGAGTTACTTCTGGAGGACCTCTTTTGTTGCTCAGATATGACCTCTCTCTCTCTCTCTCTCTCTCTCTCTCTCTCTCTCTCTCTCTCTCTCTCTCTCTCTCTCAGCCCAGCTCTGCAAGTGAAATCATTGCCCACCCCCCTATGTTAGACATGATATCCAGGGGTGAAAATCTCCCTGGTAGCATGGAAGATGACTCCCAGGGATGAGTCTGGCCCTGGACTGTGGGATCAGAATGGCATCCTAACAAAAAGAGGGAAAAGAAATGTAACAAATAATTTATCAGTGGCTGACAGAGTTCAAATAGAGTTGAGAGGCTACACTGGAGATCACTCTTGTGTAGACTTCAGTTAGACATTGCTACCTATCATAGTTTGCTAAACTCCAACCAAAACCATTCCTGCCAATCCAAAAAACATGTAGGGTGTTATATTAAAAAGGTTCCATGCAGTATGGTAACTTTCTAGAAACCTACAACCTCCAGATGTGCCCCCGGACCAAATGACCATAAATGCAGAGGCACCAATCTCTAGAGAACACAAACTAGTTCCATCCCCCTATCTCATACTATCAACATCTCCTCCCAACATGGAAAAGTTAGAATGGCCATAGCCCAAATACCCCTAAACAGTGGAAGAAAGATTAAAGGTGATGGTGCAGTTATACAGAGAAGGTAGGGTTTAACAAATGAGTATGATTGTTGAATCATTACATTGATATTTTTTTTAGTCTCCTGTGTCTTAGAGAAACTAGAAGTAAAAACCTAAAATTGTGGAACTATAACCCATACCACACTCTGAAATCTGTTCTACAACCAATTGTTGTGGTGTGCTGTGAAATTCATTGCTTTTTTTGTATATATGTTATTTTTCACAAAAAAAAGGAAAAAAAATTTGGTTGTTATAAATACATAGCTATATGATGATATTGTGACCCATTGATTGTACACTTTGGATGATTAGTTGGTATGTGAATATATAATATATATCAACAAAAAATAAAAATAAATAAATATTTGCAAAGTCCCCTTGAGGGACTGGGGAGAAAGGAGGAAATATTAAATTTCCCTACCTGAGGAATTCCTGATATTCTCACAAGCAGTCAAGCCAACCAATTTAATAGGCCAAGCCCTCAATCCTGAAAGTTATTCCTGCAAAGGAGAACCTAAACCTACTTATAATTATGCCTAAGAGTAACCCCTAGAGAAACTTTTCTGTTGCTCAGATGTAAGCCAACTCAACAGGTAAATTCATTGCCTTTCCCCCCTACATGGACATGACTCCCAAGGGTATAAATCTCCCTGGCAATGTGGAGCAGAATTCCTGAGATGAACTAGGACCCATCATCATGGGATTGAGAAAGCCTTCTTGACCAAAAGGGGGAAGAGAGAAATGAGACAAAATAAAGTGTCAGCGGCTGAGAGATTTCAAATAGAGTTGAGAGGTTATGTTGAAGGCCATTCTTATGCATTATATAGATATCCCTTTTTAGTTTTTAGCATATTAGTATAGCTAGAAGGAAATACCTGAAACTGTTGAACTGCATTTCAGTAGCTTTTGTTATTGAAGAAGGTTGTATAACTATATAGCTTTTATAGTGTGACCGTGCGATAGTGAAAGCCTTGTGGCTGATGCTTCCTTTATCCAGGGTATGGACAGATGAGTAAAACAATAAGGACAAAAATAAATAAATGAACAATAGGGTGGGATAAGGAATGAAAACTTTTGGTGGATTGCAATATTAGTGGTCAATGAGAAGGAGGGTAAGGAGTACGTGATGTATGAGATTTTTCTTTTTATATCTCTTTCTGGAGTGATGCAAATATTCTAAAAATAATCATAGTGATGAATACCCAACTACGTGGTACTGTAAGCCATTGATTGTGTACTTTGGATGGACTTCTATGGTGTGTGAAGTAGCCCAATAAAAATGTTTAAAATAATTTGTCTCAAAAAAATAAAAAATAAAAAATAAATTAAAAAATAAAAAAATGATTTGTCTCTATTTTAGAATGCAGGAAACAACTTACAACATTTAAATGACCATTATTTAATGCTTAACTACTAAATGCACATAAATAACTGCACAACCTATAGCTTTGATGTCCGTATGTGATGGATTTTTCAAGACTTTCTGAATTTTTAAATATTTGGTTTTGCTTTCTATTTAAAAAATCTAGGCTCTGCAACTGACCCATGCAAATGCACTATCTACCATTAGGCCCCACCATGGAGAGAAGCTAAATTAGAAGAAAAAGCCCTAAACAAGGAAGGGGTCGGGGGATGAGTAAAGCTAATCTATAAAAGCAAAAGATCCCACGTTGCCTACTGCCTCTTGCCTCTATCCTTATGCTCCTTCTCTGCATGTTTACTCAATAATATTGTTTCTACCTACATGCTCTAAAAAAAAAAAAAAATTTTTAATGTAGGCTCTGAAATTGTCTGTTTTTAGCCTTAAAAATATTGCTGAAAAATATGATTGAAACAACTTCATCCCCTCCAAACCTCTGTCTAACCTCTTCTGAAATGTATGTACGTTTCTTCTACAGCCTACATTTTATCCTGTTTCTCGATTCCATCAAGCAAATCCATCATACTCATTTAAGCCATTATTTTTCCCTCAAGACTCAGCCCAAGCTATCATTTTTCACCATATTAAAACCATTCCCTCCTTGCTGAGACTAAGTATATTTGATCTACCTGACTTTACCCCTTTCTCTCCTACATATTGTAACTATAAAAAAAGTTTATCTTAATTGTTTAAAAATATAAATTCTTTTTTGGGGGGGAGGCAGGGATTGCATTTTTTTACATACTGTAACTTTCAACCAATTGTATATAAAAAATCTTGAAGTGCTGAATTAGCAAATGAATCAAGGCACCACCAATTCTTCCTTAAATGTCACATATTTTTATCAAGCTAAAAATATTTTGCCATGGTCTTGGCATGCAGCATGTGACATGGCATCTGCTCTGAAAGTGACAATGGAATTATAACAGACCTCTCAACTGCTATTTTGAGTAAACTATGCTGTCATCATAAAATCTTTTGTTAAAACGGGAGAGACTATAATTATTCTCTTTTTTTTAACAACATCATGAATAAAAATGCAATTGCACTTACAATAGAAAAATTATCATTGAATTGTCTATTAAGTTTACTTTGGAGTCATCTTAGTACTGTATTAACTCTTGGGAACAAATTATATTGTCCCCTAATTTACTTCTACCTCAATAATCTAAACACTACTTTGACCATAGTCTGTCCTTGAGGTTTTTTTTTTTTTAGGGGGACAATTGGATAATGATTCCTTTCCCAATTAAACAGAAACTGGGGAATGCAAAGATATCTGAATAATAGATTACCTAAACTGATACCAGGAAGTCTGGTACAATAGAAACAGACGGATGAACTGGCAGTACAATTTGTCCAGAGAATTTACTTGACTATAGCCCAGCTCTACATACACACACACAAGTACTTTTAGTTTCTAGGCTACAGATGATCAGATTAAATCAGATTAAACAATTAAACATACTCAACTTAATTTGTGCGTGATGCCAAAAAATAAAAATATAAATGCTTGGATTACTGTTTTGGTTTTCTAATGCTGCCAGAATGCAATATACCAGAAATGAGTTGGCTTTTAGCAATGGGAATTTATCAATTTATGGGTTATAATTCTAAGGCCACGCATAATACCTCTGCACCCACAAGAACGGGTTAGAAGAACATGGCTTTTCTGGGGTACATAACAGGTTCAAGTCAGCACAATTGCTGTTCCTCCTATGAAATGACTAGTTGGTTAATTAATTAGTAGGCTATTTACTAAGACTTTAAGAACAGAGTATTAATGATCTCTGAATTATGATTAGAGACAAAAGAAAAGTAAGTAGAAAATGAAGTAATTAATCAAGTAATTATACACATTTAAAAATCTAATGCAGAAGAATCAGTTTGTACCTAAATCCTGATGATGCTTCAATATCAATTTAGTTTGCTGTACAACTTCTCAGTTTTCAGTTTGAAAGATTGTTCATACTTCATCTAGCTTTTCTTTATCTGAGTAGCAAAATTAAAAGTGAGCATCCTTAAGTTTATTTTTCAGAATCTTGAGCCTCCAGAATGTTCCTTTGCCAGATAAGCCCTGAAACCCAGAGGGTCCAGTCTCTTCAAGAGCAGCAACCAGTTGCAGACCCTACTGATAATATCGACACCCCTTTTCAACAGGAAGCAGTTACAATGGTCTTTGCCTATATATCCCTGGAGACTGAGAGAAGGATCAAATGAGAAGGAGGAGGTGTAACTGGGAAGTTAGGATTTAAGAAAGGATTATGATTACTGAATCATTATATAGATGTTTCTTCTTAGTTTCTAGTGTGTTATAACAGCTAAAGGAAATACCTGAAATTGTGGAACTGTAATCCATACTATTCTTTGAAATTTGCTCCATAACTACTTGTTAAACTATACTTTGAAAATTATCACTGCTCTTCATATGTGGTATATTTCACAATAAAAAATATTTTTAAAAAAGTGAGGATCATGCCAGAGACTCAGGTTTGATTCCTGGTGCCTGCCCATGCAAAAGAAAAAAAAAAGTGAGGATCAACAATTTTCACTTTCTTTACTTCAAAATTTAAAAATCTTATATTTGATTTATGTAAAATTTTTCTCTTTGCAGCATTACATATGCAAGCATCTTTGTTTCATAATATAGTCTGGGTTTATGTCATCCTTAAAATCCATGCAACAATTTCACTCCATGGCATCTGTATTTCTGTTCCAATGAAAATACTGTTTTTCTTTCAAACTTTGAGTGAAATTGACTGTTAGGAAGGATGCCCCAAGCTTATGCTGCAGCTTTGCCCTCCACCTTCACACAACCAGAAGTCAAGATGTCCCTAGCTAGGGTCTTTCTCAACAGAGCTCTCAACAAAGGGCTGTAAGTCCCCCTATGAGGGCAGGGATCAGGTAGATCAGCCAAAGTTTTATTTCCTTCAGAAAGTGGAGTCATCACAGGTAAGGAAGATGCAGATGGTTTTCTATTTAAAGGTTTGCTGCTTTCCTTTTGGATCTTTAGCATATACCTATACAAAACAAATTCTTGATTTATCCATCTTCTAAAAATCACCTCCTCTCCTAGATTTCAATATCTGATTCAATGGAACTATTGTCTATCCATTTACTTAAGCCTTAGGGTTCTTCTCTTTCCTTGATACCCTGCATCTAACCCCTCAGCATATATTGTTTTTGCTGTATTTTACACCCAGCCATTTGCCTCCACCTCCACCGTTATGAACTAACCCTGAACCTGAAATTCTTTTCTTCTCTCACTTCAGTCAGATCTCTTCATAAATGTATCATTGTCAGGGTTGTGTTCATCTACCTGAAACTACTGGATTTGCCCTGCTGAAACTCTGTTCTCATACCCTTGTTCTAAATCCTTGTAAGCCCTTCTGCTCTCTTGCCCCTTTTGCAATGCCCCAACCTTCATTTTCCATGGCCAGCCACCACCATGGAAGATCTTTGGTCTGTACATCCTAATAAACTCATGCCTAACTCTGTGCCAAGTGTTTTCTTTGGTCTTTGGACTGCCCCAACCCAAGCCCTCCAAAAGCAGGGTTGGCACGTGGTACATGCACACAGAAACGTTTTGGCCATTGTTGTCCTATAATTGCTGCCCTGGCAGAACATTCTGGAGTTGAATGGGCAGTGCTAATCTTGGAAAGCTTCATGAATGACTTTGAAAAATTTCTTGCTTAGGAATGTTTAAAATCCTCTCAGAGTGTTCTAAATAAGCCTGGTGGACATAAATCAAACCTCCTTAAAGAGACATGACTCTACTGATAACAATGGGATGTGCAGTGTAGAATTTCATTTTATTCCCCCATTAAGAGGTGTGCAAAAATATACACAGCCAGCATTAAGAATAGTGATGTGTACATAATTTTAATATAAAACCTTTAACTATAAAAGCAAGTGACATAATTATAGCCAACATTCCTTAACCACTTAGTATGTGCCAAATATTTTTCATATACTATTACCAATATCCCATCAGCTATGCAAGACAGACATTATTAGATATTACATGATTCACTTGAAACCAAGTTGCTGAACAATTGGACACCTTAGATTTTCAATCCTATCCTCTCTGTTTCCAAAATCCAACTCATTTGCTCATTCCATCCTACTTCATTCATTCTTTCTTTCATTGAAAGAGCATTCCTTTAATACCTACCATGTGGCAGGCACTGAGCTTTTGAATAAAATAAAACCCCTGCTCTTATGGGGCTTGTAGTATACTTGGGCAAAAAGGGAATAAATCAATATATAATAACACAGAACATAGCAAAACATAATGCAATGTAATGTTACATAACAGTGTATTATTAAGTATGTAGTTGTACCTTCTATACATTAAAAACAAAACAGGGAGGGGTGCACGGGTAGTTCAGTGGTTAGATTGCCTGCTTTCCATGTGGGAGACTCGGGTTTGATTCCCAGACCACACACCCCCAATAAAAATAAAACAAAAAAAGCCAGGGGAAAGAGCTAGGAAAATATGTTCTATAATTAGTTCAGAAACATGTCTTGAGACTGGACTACTGAGGACCTTGTAGGCCACAATGAGGAGACTAGATTTACATATCAGAGGTTCCTTTTAAAGACTAAGGACTAATAGAACAAAGATTCCAAGTATAGTTATGTGGACATATCCAAAAACATATTCAGCTTCAGACAGAATTAATTCAACCCTTAATTTACTCATTCTTTCAGAAAAAGTTTATGGGGGATATTTTAGTTTCCTAGGCTGCCTTAAAGCAGTTAATCATGAAATGGGTCAGCTTAAGCAATGGGAATTTATTAGCTTCCAGTTTGAGGCCTGCCCAAATCAAGGCATCATCAATGTGATGCTTTCTTTCTGAAAACTGGCTTCCAGAGATCCTTGCCTCCTCTGCTACATGGCAAGTTCTCTGCCTTCTCTTCCAGTTTTCACTGATTTCAGCTTCTTGCATCTGTGGCTCTCTCTCTCTCTCTCTCTCTCTCTCTCTCTCTTCATTCTATTTTAAAACCCATGAGAAGATCCTACTTACAATGTGTCCACACCCACAGAAATAGCTTAAATTTAAGAGCATGTCTTTCCAGGTACATACAGCTTCAAGCCACTACAGGGAGAATTTTATGTCTCGGATATGGAGATGGTGTTGGGGCTTAAAAGCTGAATAAGTTATAGTCCCTCCCCTCAAGAGGAAAATAAAAATGTGAACAGAGATATTCATTCATAAGTTCAAAAACATTTAATGAAATTCTGCAATGTCCCCAATCTAAATGGTGTCTCAGACATTGAAAAGACGGCATAAGAAAGCTGTGCACTTAGAGAGAAGGGAGTATGAAGACATCATCACATTTAAGCAGAGGAGATAGACATAGGAAAGCAGAAAATTATTCAGGGAATTGCTATGTTTAGGGACAGTGAGATGATTAGGGTTGCTGGAATAAAGGGTACAATTGACACAGCAGCAGGAGCTAAGGCCTGATTAGTGGGTGGGTGCTTAACTCTGAAAGATACAATATTTGAAGTGTGGATTCAGTCTGTAGACTATGATGAGAGACTCTTTTAGACTCCTTTTGGAATGTTTCTGTGAAAAGGACCTTCCAGTGCCCTCTTACCCACCTCTTTTACTTTCCTCCTCAGGTGAGGAAGAGAAGTGCATAGGAAGATGAATTTGGGGAAGGAACACAGCATGTGGTGCCCAAGCACACCTCTCTGCTTCTGTATGAGGTAAGCTCATAGCTCACTGTCCCTACTGGCCAGTGATAGGGTGAGAGAAAGCCTATTTAATTCAGGAACAAAGTATTCAGAGACCATTTCCTGTGGGACTAAAGTTAGACCCTCAATCAGTTTTTTGAGTATTAAAGCTGACATTTCTATGCCCTTCAGTCTCTGTGACTTCTGTGCATGCGCTTTCTCTGTCTCTGTCTCTGTCTCTCTCTCTCTCTCACTCTCTCTGGGGTCATGAGTTTGAAGAAGAGTTCATTCATTGGCTTCCTTAAAATTCCAATGCACCTGTGCAAGGTAGAATAACGCTGGTCCCAACCCCAACCCCACCCCCCCAGTAAAGGAAGAAATGTCCATGTTCAAATCCTTGGAAACTGTGAATATTCTGGCAAAAGGGACTTGGTAGATGTGATTAAGGTTAAGGCCCTTGAGATGGGGAGATTATGATTGATTATCCAGATAGGCCCCATCTAATCACCTGAGTATTTAAAAGGGGAGAACCTTTCCCAGCTAAGTCAGAGAAAGATGCAAAAACGGAAGAAAGGTTGGATAGATGCAATATAAGACGGATGCGACCTGCTATTGCTGGTTTGGGAGATGGAAGAAAGAACTGTGGTGAATTAAATTATGTGTCCCAATTTAGAAATGTTCTTAATCTGCATTCCTATAGGAGTGAACCCATTGTCAATAGAACTTCTTGAAGATGTTATTTGTAGTGAAGGTGTGGCCCAACTGAATAAAAATGAGTCTTAATCTAGATTACTGGAGGCTTTATAATTAGAACTAGAAGTCAAAGGGGCTAGGAAAGGAAAGGACACTGTCATGTAATGGGGCCAGAGATACAAGCCTTCAGAATCCCACTCGTCACCAGAAACTACAGTTTTCAGGAAGAAAGAAAGCCTTGTTGATATCCTGATTTGGGGCTTTTTTTAGCCTCAAAATCATAAACCAATTAATTCCTCTTATTTAAGCAACCTGTTGTGTAGTATTTGTCATACCAACCTGGCAAGCTAAGACAGGAGCCATGACCCAAGAAATGTGGGCAGCCTCTAGATGCTGAGAACAACATCTGACCAAGATAATCAAGAAAATGGGGACTCTGGACCTACAGCCACAAGGAATGGAACTCTGCCAACAACCTAAAGGATCAGGAAACATGTTCTTCCCTTAAATCTCCAGAAAGGAATGCAGCTCTGCTTTTAGCCCAGGGAGCCCTGTGTTGGACTTTTGAACTTCAGAGCTTAAGATAATAATTTGTATTGTTTTAAGCCATTAAGTTTGTGGTAATTTTTATTGGCATCAATAGAAACCTAATAAAAGATCACAGGATACAAAAGAAGTTTTAATTCAAGAGAGGTAACGTGCTAGTAGAGGCTGGCTCTGAGAAAATGTTTGTGAGAGAGTCGATCACTTTTAATGACAGAACGCACAGGTGGTTGAAGGAGAAGGATATTCCAGATTGGGCAGTGGGTGGATGATCACACCACAAACCACGATGGAGATATCAGAAAGAGAGACATATTTAGAAGAGCAAATAATGAACTCAGTACTGACATATTGAGGACATTCCACTGAAGATTTCCAATAGTTATCAGAAACAAGTACCAAAGGTAAAGCAGAGGATGCCTTGGTAGTGGATAAGACAATGCAAAGTGAGAAACATTTTTAACTGTAGATCTAGGTGTGGTTTGGATCACGAACAAAAAATGGTCTTAAGCAATTTATGCATCTCTTCACTACTCAGTCAGTAATCTATAATGTTACATACAGAAAATATGTCCAAAGTTGACCTTGTAAATCTATAAGTGACTTCCTAAAGGTCACTTGAAGTCTGTTGAATTCCGTGACATATCCAAGATATGACCCGGCATTTTTATTTGTATTGCCATTGTATTTCTATATCTTCAAGTCATCTTTGAGAAGCTCAAGACTTTTCAGAGAATTCCACAAATAAACCCACCAGACCTCACCCCCAGAATCACACATTTGACATTGCTTTCAAATCATGTAAGCACCTGCCATTTTCCATGTTACATGAATATCTTCCTACTTTGGTTTTCCCTTCTGCAGTCATGCTAAGGAAAACATTAGTAAATTCTCTCATAGTTTAACTGAGTGTTGTCTGTGAAACTGTATTCAAATCCTTACCTCCAAGCTAAATTTCATTGCTCTAAATAGTATGCTTAAATAATATCTTTTTTCTAACTCTAAAGTTGAAAATTATCTTTGTTTGCACCCAGTGAGACCTAAACTAGCTTTCTATAATCAGAAACATTCAACATATAAGTCTCCCCTTAGAGTCTCACAGTAGGTAATTTTATTTAAGGCAAAAATGATCAGTTCTCAGGCAGGGACAGCACTTCAGATTGGCCAGATCATTTCCTTTACAAAGTTGAATTTGCATAAGTGGCTCAAGAAATACGTCTTCTTGCAATGGATGAAATTTTGAAAGTTTTGTTTTTAAACTTTTAATTTTGAAATAATTATAAAATCTCAACAAGCTGTAAAAACAGTGCAGAGTGTACCCCATTGATTAGCTTCCATCTGCAGAAACATCTTAGGTAACTATAGTACATTATCAAAACCAGGAACTTGATATTGGCTCCATACAATTAAATAGACTACAGATCTTACTTGGATTTCACTAGTTTTTGAATGCGCTATATGTTTGTGTAGGTCTGTGAAATTTTATTACATGTATAGATTTATATAACTACCATCATAATCAAGGTACAGAACTATTCCATCATCACAAAGGAACTGTCTCGAGCTACCTTTAATAGTCACATTCTCTTCTCCCCAACACTTGGCAACCACGGATCTGTGGTCCATTCTTATCATTTTTTTTTCCATTTTGAGAATGTTGTATAAATGGAGTCATACAGTACTTAACTTTTTTTTTCTTGTATGCTCTATGGTGGAGGTCACATTTCTTTCTTCTTTAAGAAAATCAAACCTTCTGCATAGCAGGTAGAGAATTCTAACATTGAACTACCCTGGTACCCCCAGTATGTAAGTTTTTGATATCAAATTTTTTAAATTCAGCATAATCGCCTTGAGATTCATTCTGGTTGCTGCAGATACGAACACATTTTTCCTTTTTGTTGCTGAGTAGTATTCCATGGTATTTTATCCTTCACCTGTTTAAGAATAACATTTGGGTTAATTCCAATTTTAGTCAATTACAATCGAAGCTGCTATAAGCATTGTGTACAGGTTTTTGCAGGAACATAAACTTTCAGTTCTCTAGAAAAGATCCCCTGGAATGTAATTGTTAGGTTATATAGTAAATGCGTGTTTAATTTTACAAGGAACTGCCAAACATCTAGAGAGGCTGTACCATTTTACTTTCCCACCAGCAATTTATGAGAGATCCAATTTCTTCACATCCTAGCCAGCATCTGGTACTGTTGTATTTTTTTTTTTCAGTCCTTCTAATAGGTATGTAGTGAAAAACAGATGGATTGTTAATGTTATTTTTGGAACGCTATGTAGACACTTAAATGAGCTCTTTACAGTGAATACAGTTTCCTATTCCCAGATATGAACATAGTACTTTAGGTAAGAGGTAAAAGAACAGGAGGTTGGATCACAACCCTTTATATTTGCAAGTGAAAATGAATATAGAATCATGGAAATTTAAGACTATCAACAACCATAAAGTCTTGTTTACTTGTAGCAGACTTCCTTTTGGAAGGCTTGTTTCCACTTTCTGGAGGCAATAGAATGAGGTCCCCCTGCTATTTACTTTGATGAACTGATTCTCAAGGGCCAAATAACTGCAAAGGAGTCTTTGGAAGCTTTTCCAAAGTTTGACATGCTTGGAGCAGAGAATGGTAACATCCAGGGAGAATCTTCTTGGTCTGAAAGCTCAGTATTCATTTAAAAACAGATATAGCTATTCGAATGCTATTAGAAAATACAGTTAAAATACTATCAGTTTTCGTCACTAAGGGAATTTTAGCTAGATAAATGAACTAAAAGTCAAAAGGATTAATTTTAAATATATTCTGTCCCTTTTAATCATATATTCTATAAATATCCTATTCCTTCTTCTTTTGTTGATCAACTAAATTAAGTAATGAGTACCTCAGCTACTTAAAACATTACAGCCTGCAGTATCTTTCCACTTGCAAAGGATTATATTGAAATTTTTCAGTGTCTGTTCTAAGAAGTAATAGTTACATAGAATGTGAATAAATGCTAAGACAAAGAAGAGTTCCATGGACAAAAAGGTAATAGCTTCTTTTCTGAAGATCTTCTCAAAGTCAGTATTAATTGGATGTACAATATGAAACTCCAAGAGGTCAATGAAATATTGAGAAATTTCACAAAACTTGTTCATCTATAGAATCCTGTTTTACACTGACTATCGCAAGGGACTAAATTAGAGACCCTGGATGAAGTTGATTTAAAACATGATTAATGCATAAATTATTTATGTATTGTGTAAATTGTTTTAAGGAGGAGGGCCATCAGAGTTGGTCTTATCTGAAAATTTAAAAAAAAATTAACTTCATGATCGTTTACATAGTTTTAGCTATGGTCAGTTGATAAAGAAGACTAGTTCAGATTTGACTGTTAGCATCTTGTGTAATTCAACATTTGTTCATTTGACAAGCCTAGATGTTATTTATTACATATGAGAGCTATAATAGCCATAACAAGAAAATAAATAGTGCTAATGATTTTTAGCTGTCTTATTGCTATTTTAAGACAAGTCAAAGTACTAATAATATTGTGGGATAAACAAACCTCAGGAGGAGAAAAGGCAGAAAAGCAGAAGCAAAAAGAACCCTGTGTAGGAAGTCTGGATACTTCGTTCTTTCTATATATTTAAGCACAAAGTTGCACCCAAAGATAAGATAGTGGTTTAAAAATAACATTGGAGATTTAAATTATCAGCACGTATCTAAAAAATATCACTGATTTTATTTAAGCAGTACTAAAATAAAAAGGAGATCAATGAAACCTCTATGATTTCTTTTTCTATGCTTTTGAGTGGAAACTTAGAACTTGTGAGCAGTACTCCTAGGGAATCTGAACGATCCCTAACAAACTACATGAAATTGAGCAAAGTGTTGATGTCCTCAGAACAGTAGGGACTTCTGTATGTTGAAATAAAAAAAAAATACTTATCTTTAAGAGATTGAAAGCATTAAAGAGCGTTTATGTGTGCATTTCTCAATCTAGCAATGATGATACAATGTAGTGGAAAGAACATGGGTTTTGAATCCATAATGACCAGTTTTAGTAAATAATTTAAACTTATTGTTCCTTAGTTTCTCATCTGGAAAACAGGTATAATAATATTGGCTCTAGGGAAGGTTTGGAAGATTGAATGAAATAATAAAATAAAATGTATCAACATAGTGCCTAGAAAATCAAAGTTATACATGCACACAAAATTATTACTTTCCATTCCTTTTCTTCATGGTGTGGTAAAAGTATGCTACCAGCAATTGTCTGAATAATAATGAGCATACACACTATCTTGTTTGCTAGAGTCATCAACCCATGGGGGTGGCCATAAGTTTGGTTATCTAGCCTAAAATATCATCAGTTAAATGACACTATACTATAGTGGAACTGAACTAAAATTTGAACTTAAACAATAATCTAGAAGAGTCTCACTTAAACATATATGTTTTACACATTCCTTCCAAATCCCTTTACTTATTTGGAAATCCTTTTCAAATACTAAGAGTCATAAAGTTAACTCAACTACAGAGCACACAGAACTTGAAGCCATCAAACAGAATTTTGTGATGTGTTCAAGTTGCATCCACTGTGGATTGCGGTTCTTTCTGTGTAGCAAGGAAAGAAAAAAAAAAGTGTGATTTGTATACATCATAGAGAAATGATACTGAGGGCCCTATAAGTTTACATTGGTCATTTTTAATATTAACCATAGATATGGCCACAAAGATGCTTTAATACTAGGTTTCTGGAGAGAAAGGAAATGAATTAGAAAGTGTTTATAAAAAGCTTATGCTTCGCATATTCCTTTATATGCTGTCAATTTATAAATGTAAATATACTGTTTTAAAATAAGGCTGACTGCTTACCCATTGTTAGTCATGAGCTTTGATTTGCTTCTGGTTATGGTGATGAATTGGAAATGATTCTTAACCCAGAAGACCAGAGAAGGGATTACTACAAATGGAAACTAAATACCTTGCCATCTCTCAGGATTAGTTTAGGGAAAGGAAGATGAGAAAACTTTGTACTAACCATTATGTACTTTATATGCAGTATTTAGATTAGAAGGAAGACTATGTGAAAGTGCTGTAAAGATGATGGAAAGGCCAATTTGCAAGATCTAAGGCTCAAGTCTCTTTTCTTCCAAACCAAACTAAATCACAGATTCAATTTTACTTGGGAGTTTTAATTCTGCACATCAATGATTTAAGCTCTTGTATTTTTAAAAATAGGCGCGTCCCCTTGCACTATTTCTACTATTAAGGGAAAAGAATAGTGGGGATGTAGTTTGAATATATGTGTAAGTGTAAATGTGTGGGAATAAATATCTATATGAAATATCAACAAAAAAGAATAATGTAGGGATCACCAGATTGGTTCTCTCTTGAGCAGAAGGCTCAAGAAACTGAAATGTCTCATTAGGTTTACTTATGCACATATTCTAAAGGACATATTTTCTACCTTGAACAAGGGCTTCTTAAACTGGAGATTAATCTTTATCTAGGCATTTATTACTGTGGATGTTAAAAGCCATATAATTATAGTCAATGCCTTTATCTTTTCTCAATAGGAAATTAGAATAAGAGACATGAAACTGCCTTCTTAAGAAAGGCTGCATTTTGCCTGTCAAATTTCATTGTTTCTTAATCATTTAACTATGCCTCATTCGTATGTTCTCAGTTAGAAAAGTATGACCCAACATGATTCTTTCGAAAAAATACATGTACATGTTTTTCTTTTGTTTTATAAACAGGATTTTGAGAATTAATCAAAGAAAGGTTGCATTGGGTTGGGGAGATGTCATTTGCCTCAACCACTGTGGAGCCTCCCTTTGGTGATAGTCCCTGGACCCAAAGGCCAAACTCAGCTCTTATACTGTGGAGTCTGGAAGTCCACAGTGGGGCTTTCGAGGGGTTCATATTCAGCATCATCTACAAACTATGTCTTTTAAATAGTAAACTTCCACAAGATTATCGCAGCCAGTCAGGGAATAAGATACAGATTCTTACTACTCTACATTTTTCATCAAAACATCATTGCTTAGCTGCAACAGGGCCTTCTTTCTTCAATAAAATATGAGATGTAAATATTGACATATAAATACATTTGGACCTAATACTTTTTATATACAATAAAATTAAAATTATCCAAAGTTGGCAAGAGGTAATAACTTGCCTTTTTTCCAAGTTATATATATATATATATATATATATATTATATATACTTTTCCAAGAATAGATTAGGAAACATAAATATTCTAGACAAGCTGGAAATTTTTAAAATTTATCGACTAGTGTTAAATTTCATCAGAGCTATAATTATCTGATGGAAACCATATATTTTTTATAAAAGTGTTATTAGTATTGAACTATATGGTTATAAGTAGCTTTCATAAAAGTACCTTAAAGTAATCCTTACTTGTTTTCTTGCACATGTAAGTAAATGAATGCATAGACCTCTACCAAAAAAAGAGTATTTTACTTAATCTAAATAACATTATTCAAAACCACCTTTACGCATATGGTGCTTATGAAATGTCTTATTAACTTTGTCCTAAAATCATCTCACAGGACTTATTTTTTTTACATTACTTTTAGAGAGGAAAAGGTTTGATTCATTTTATAGCTCTTTCCTTTTAATCCTTGATCTTTTTCCATGTTTGGTTCTTTCAGTGCTTATAACACATTTTTCTTCATTTTTTAATCTGGGAAAATTTAGCTTTGCAGCACCATCTGTTTCATAGTGAAGTGCTTGTATTCAGCTTCCCAGATGGATTGAATAATAGAAAAAGGTTAAGTGATTTAACTTGAATTCACACAGTGAGTCGTCTGCCCTGAGCCCAGGCATGACAAAGGGAAAGATTTTCACGTTTTTTTTTTTCCTTTTTCATTACACTAACTCAGAGATCACACATCTTTTAGCAGCGCCTTCTCCAAAGAGGATAGAATACCAAATACATTCAATGTTGTTGAATGATAATATGGATTCCAAATTTATTTATAATATTAAAGCAAGGCACTTTGTAAAAGTAAAAATTCCCTTTAGACAAGAAATTAAACTTAACTTTTTTGAGCCCATTCTACTCTTAGTTGGTATTCTAATCTCTCTTTTCTCTCTTTTCCATCACATCTTTTAAACTGCTCCCATATTAATCTTGCAACAACATGCCTTTTTTTCCATCTCTGCTGAAGAGTGGGCAGTTGCTCTCTAGCATCAGTGCATAGACCAGCAGCCCTCTAAAGAGTGTCTGAAATCCATGTTCTTCAGTGTTTTCCATCTAAAGTGAATGCTTCCATTCAGTTCCAGGATTTGGATAACAAAAAAAGCTCCCATTACAAGAGACAATGCAGATTGCAAGGGATAGCTGGATGGATAAAAGCGTATGTATTAATTCAATTTATTTTATTTTAATAAGATGAAAAGAGGGTTAGGATGATTTATTCAACCTTGACCAAGTTTCCTTGGTGTAGAGTTCTAGTTGAGATACAATCATGAGGTTCAAAAAAAGAAATAGGGTGGTGCTTGCCCTTGAGGAAATCAGCCCCTCAAAGGGGACCATAACCACTGGTACCATGAAACAGGTTATTTCCTTAGTGAACTCACTTCTGAGAAATTCATCTCCAAATCTCGTGGACTGATTTTTTTCCTGGCTTGCTCTTCTTTAACTGTTCACTCAGTTATGTGTGTGTTGATATTGTCAAAATATAGGAAGTTACCCTGCATAATAACTTTATGTTTTATGCACATAGTTTATACATAAGGTTTATGTCTATGCATAAAGGTATTAGTCTTATTTGATAGATCTGTAGATGCATCTTAATATATATTTGAAGCTATAATGACTCAATATAATTTACTTGCTTCTTAAACAATCTGAAAAAGAAGAAACCCTACTATTTAGGTAGCTTAAATAAATAGATTTTAAAAAATAAAACAACTGTGTTATAGGGGACTTACAAATGCCTCTTAAAATTATATATGCATGTATATATATATATATATATGTGTATATATATATATATATATGTATATGCATATGTAATGTAGCACTATGCCTGGAATATCTTTACCTTTACAGGAAATGTGTATTATTCACCTCTCCAATGATAGTATCAATTTAGATAATTAATCTGAGTATTTATGCCATGTAAGACAAAAGCTTTTAATAAAAGCAACATTAAAGATATTTTGAACTTCCAACTTTATTTTTGAAAACATGAGGTTTCATATATAGTTATCCCTTCACTGGGCCTCATCTTTAAATCGAATTACTTATTCAATTTCTTTCTTCCCAGCTACACTGTAAGCTCTTGAGGACACAATTATGTCTACTTGTTCAGGTCTGTCTCTCCAGCCCCTGCACTAGCATCTGGAATATTGTAATAATATTTTGTTGACTTGAATCGCATTGAAGATTATTTGCCTTCCATTTTAGGAACTCACAGATTATAGGAGAGGAGACATTTAAAAAAATTTTTTAAAAAATAAGCAGTTCAATACGGGTATGAATCACAATATATGCAGAGCTAGTTTTACACAAGAATTCACTGAGGAGGCAAGGTCTAGCCTGGGTCTTGATGGGTGATTAGGAGCCATCCAAATAAACGAAGGGTGTGTAAGGTATTCATTACAGGCTGAAAGGAAGAGACATGCTATTCAATAACCAGAACTGAAGAAAGATCTCCTTTACCTTATCATTTACCTCATCTAGCCAAAGAGATGTAAAATGTTGAATACATTTCTTTTAATCACATACAATTTAGAAAGATGCCAGCAAGACCAGATGGATGGTTTTCAGTCACTCTTTGGAAACACACAGTGCTTCTCTGAGGCAATTGTGTACTGTTTCTTTTAAAATAGCAGAAAGCATATGGGAACAGGATTGGATCTTTAAGCTACTATCAAAAGAATGACGAGACTTTTCAAAATAAATTAAATCAAAATCCTATAAAAAATTTTTGTCACATTTTGAAATTCTAAAATTTTACATTTGTAGCTACACGCATATTTAAAAAGAAAAAAAAATAACCTCCTTTCTTTTTTTTTTTTTTTGTGAAATCACAATCCTTGCCAGAGCTGCCAAATCTGAAGCAAAAAAGAGAGACAAGGTCAGTATAATGAGAGCGTCTGAAAGAATTTAATTGATCAAGTGTTATTTTCATTATTCACCAGTATTTCACTTAGTTTGTATGTATTTCACCAATATTTTACTTAGGAAAAGTTAGGTGAAATATATGCAAACTAAGTTTGTTGTAAGTTTACTTAGGAAAAGTAAAATATTGTAAAAAGTAAAATATTGGGAAAAGTAAATTTTTCCTAAGTAAAAGCATGTATAGAGAAATTTGTGTATTTTCCTCTGATGTCTCTAGTTTTTTAAATAAACAGAAAAACAACATCAAACTTATATGTTTGAAGTCTTGCTTTAATTTAAGTAATTAGGTATTATAGTTGTCTGTTGCAAGTTAATAAAAGCTTTATGCAAAAGCATCTCTCCCTATATCCCATTAAAGCCTTCAAGCAGAGCTGGGTGCCTTCCCAACAATTTTAACCACAATGAGTCCATGAATGAGTTTTATAACCAGGTCAACTCTCCCTAATGTTGGATTCATGACTCCAACATACTCTGTTTTCTATGGCAATTTAACATTCCCAGAATTATTATATGGTATTTAAGGTGATTAAACTTCAAGGAGAGTGAAGCCATAAGTTTGAACCCAAGGAATTAAAGCAGCTTTAGATATCAACTTTCTATTTTAAGGAAAAAAATTTTTCAAGGAGGATGACTTACTTTGCCTTTTTTTATCCATGCAGGTCCTTGATCTCAGATAAAGTAAAGGTTCTGCCTGGGGCTTCGAAGTCTTCCACTATCCTTTTACCATCAGGAATTTGCATTTCTGTTTTTAAGCTTCACTTAACACCTAAATCTGTAAAGTGTCAATATGAAATTTAAAATATTAATTCTGAAATGCTGGTATGAAAATACATTAATATGTTACTCTCATTAATTAACATGTTCTCTGCATAACATTTATTAACTTCTGGGCTAAATGTTCTAAGGGCCTCCTGGAGGAATTAGATAGATATATCTCACCCTCAAAGCGTTCACAGGCTCACAGGAGTACTAAGACACACAAATGACCATGGTGCAAGGAATACAGTGTTAAGTATCATAATGAAGTTACATATGAAGTGCTGTGGAAGTTCAGAAGAGCGAGAGCTGGTATTAGAGCTTTGGCATTCTTAAACATTTGCTTGATCTTTTTTTGCTGAGGGTATTAAAAGAATCCCTTAACACTGTCAAAATGTTTCAGTCAAAGCCAGCATGTCAATGAGCACAACTAGCCCATGAAGTTTTATGTTTCTACATGCTTCTAAGTCATTACAGTCACCATTACGATTCCAGCTTCTTGTCAAAGTCCTTCTGATACTTTGTCGTAATGACAGACAAAAGGAGAATGTGACTAAGAAATAACATATACTTTGTTATTTATGGTATTTATGGTTTTACAAATGAGATTGCCAATATTTAAAATCCAATTTTTATGTAGCTGAAACTTCAATTAAAAATTATATAAAAAAAAAGCTTTCGATATTGGTCTCAATTTTAGAGGTCCAGTGTTCTCAATATAGAAATATTTATTTGATTATTAATGGCTAAGCTCTATTTATGTTTTCAAATTTACTTTTCTAAATGACATTAGAAACTGGAAGACTCAAAACCTGATATGCTTAAGAAGCTCTTGTTAATATAACTTAAAATATTGAAAGCATGTGCATTTATATGTCATATTTTTGTAGTGTGGCAAACCGAGAAGAGGTTTCTTAAAGCCAGATTTAAGAGGAAAGAAGCAGCAGGATTATTGCCAAAGAAACCAAGATGATAACTGGAGAATTAAGCTTCAAGACTAGATAACAAAGTAAGGTAATGTAAGAAAAAGCTCAAGGTCAGTAGACAAGAAGATGAGAAGAACAAAATCTCATTTGATGGAGTGATTGAGAGAAAAAATTCAGGAAAAAAATGGGTCTCAGAATTTCTTTGTTTAGACAGCATTTATTTAGTTCATGTGGTTGGTGTAGGCAGAGCAAAATAAAGGAACTGTACCAAGAAGTTTGGACATTACTATGGATCTATCTACTATGGAAGCTATCATTCAGTTTCTGAATAAATGTATTGCAGACAGTCCTGCCACCAAACATTTATGTAGCAAATATCTATCTTCACGCATGTCATTTCAATTTCAAGACCTTTAGCATTATCAAGAAATAACGATTGTTCCCAAGTATTGGGGCCAGGATTAATCACTGTTTCCTTACCACATTTGGTAAAGGAATCACCTCCATTTCCCAGTTTCCACATGAAATCATAGCAACTAGTGAATTTGCCAAGTCATAGGCATTTGCCAAATAAACAAAATTCGTACAAGATCAATGAAAAAATCGCATCTAAATTCCAATGTTAAATAAAGCATGCACCACCGAAAATAGCTTTGAACATATGCTTTGGAGGAGCACTTCAACACCAAATTTCTAGTTCAGCCATGCATTTCAATTTTAATATATGCAAAACACTGCATCATAAAGTAAGCACATGCTAATAAATAAGCGTGTTCACCATAAGTAATGCTTTCATTAACAGAGAGCTATGGGTAATTTAAGCTTTTGGACATAGAGGAACTCACATTTAATAAACTTACACTAATACTATGATTTTTTTTGCTAACTATTTTTCTCGTATTTGACCAAAAGGACGTCACATTCCAAAGATTGAAGCCTGCATCCTAAAACATGATGAGGAAACCAAGTCTCTTTGCTTACAAGCATTTTGGCCTCCAGGTAGCAAATATTAGGAAACTTTTTATTAATAGCAAAGTCAACACTAACTTCCAGAGAGATGATAGGTAATGCCTTTCTCCCTTCCTCCTACTTGAGTATCCCAAAGTCGTTCATGATTTGATGGAAGGTCATCTCCCCTGCTTACCTGCTCTTAAGGTTCCCCTGATAATACAGAGCCTTGGAAATGTGGATTGGGTTTGCTGTGTCCGCATCTCTCTCTCCAGTATCAGTTTGTCTCCATCTGTGCTCCTGTATGGTTTTTCTATCTCTGGTATAATCTATCACATTCTGTTGAGCAGTGAAGTCAATTCGTATTTCCCCTATTTCATTGTGAATCCCTTGAATGCCAAATCTTTTTCACTTTCTCATTCCCAAGGCCCCTAGGACAACACTTCACATGCTATAATTTAAACGAAGGAAGGAAGGTTGTCAAATTCAACTGTCCAAATGGAGCACCAAGTGGACAAAAGTAGTGTTGGGGTGTCATATGGGAGAAAAACTGGCTTTGTATCTGAGACCTCACGGTGTGAGCTAAGCGATTCCCCACAGACACTTGCAGGCTCAAGATGTTGACTTTATCTCTCTTGGGGGCAAAGCTACATTTGCCTAGCCAAAGGAATTAATGTGTAAAATCACAATGTCAGTATATTACTTTATACTGAGAAATGTAATCCTCATGTGGACTGCACTGTTTGTGTCAGCATGGCCACCACGCTCCCTTTTGGCAGATTGGTATGGGAAGTGTATTTTAATCAGAAGCTTGTTTGATGATCATGGTTCAGAACAACAGGATTTATAAGAGAAGGGGGATGTTTGACTTCAGCCTGATGCATTCTTCACTAGAATGATTGTGTAGCTATTGCCACCATCATACCTGAAGTCCGTTGGCTTAAAATTCCTCTCTCCCGGACATTCATTGCAAAAATATTTAATAAGCACCTCAGTGTGCCAGGGGCTGTTCTTAAGGTTGGAAATGTAACTGGGAATAAAAAGGCAAACAACCCTACCCAGCTGAGCTTAGAAACATTGGCTTCAACGACTATCCACTTTCTATACATCCTTCACTCACTGCCACTCCCTTGAATTGCCTGCTTGTAATTCTTTTGTGGTATTGGATACATTTAGTCAGATTGCTGGTTTTGGAATCTATTCTGCTATCTCTGTTCATTAATTAGGGATTTAAAACTTAATTATCCAAGAGAAGTTTTCCCACCTATAATTCAAATTTCAAGTGCTTAGGATGTAGCTTATAGCAATATCCAAATACAGATAATATTTCCAGACTCTCATGGAAATGGATTGATTGTCCTTCCCTAAAACAGTACATCCTAGTAATTGTGGGTTCCAGGGTTCCCCAATGATGCATCTGGGTACTTACCCTGAGATGCTGCAGATGCTCTAGAAGTTGCTCAGGCAACAGGAAGCTAGAATGCCTAGAACTCTCAAAGAACATGAAATATTGCTACATATTGAAATTAACTTGGAAGTGACAGCAAGAAAACCTTCATGGGAATAAAATTTTATATTGGGGTTATTTTAATTTTATTATTTCTGCTAATTGAAAAAAGAGCAACTTAGAGCACCCTGGCAATTTGAGAGAAGACAGGTTGAGAACCACTATGCATTGATCTACACATTCATTCCTTTAATTGTGGTTTAAATGAGCATATGCTATCAGAGTCCTAAAAATAAAGCTTTTTTAAAAAATTGCATTATTCTCATTAATTTACTTTTACACCTAATAAAATGTGACCTTAAATTTATATAAAGAGAAGCAATTTAAGAAATTTTGTGGACTACACAGAAAATTCTTTCTGTACACAAAAAGATCCAGATTTCTACAGTCTAGTTATTGAACTGCAGATGAAACTATTTTCAATAATGTAACTATTTTACATGTCTGATTAAAAACTGGGTTTTACTCCTGGCCCTTTTGAACTCATGGTTCTGACTTGGAGCACCAGTCCAGGGGATTCCACATAAAACATGATAGAAAGGTATGCAAATTTTGTTTACCAGCAAGACTGGCATTAATAGGAAGAGGCAACATATTACTATAATTTAAGTTTAAACCACATGGTTTCCAGTAACCCAGCTACTCTCTTAGGATTATTTCCAAGGAGACAGTATCAATTATGGTCTGAAGAAAAAAAATGTCTCTAAAGAAGAAAGATCATTTATGGGAATTTAGAATTTACTCCTTTGGTACATTTTAGCTAACATTTCCACCTAAATTAATGGCATTTGTCTTTATTTGTTGCTTGACCAAGTCTTTATTCTATTTGAAGAAAGGCCTCTTAACTATAGCTTAATGAACTGTTCAGTAGACATCTTTTTCAAAATAATAAACACACATAGGCTTTTATTTGTTTGTGAATGAAAAATTATAAGAATAATTGTAAGCAGCAAGACAAGAAAAACTGAAATGTGTTTTTGCTAATGAGTCTAAGCTGCAGCTTATGGCATTCAAGGATTAAAGATGTAAACATTTTAAAATCCCTATGTTTTAATTATGTTTAAATATTTATGAAATATATATCATATTAATCATTAGTTTAATCTGATACATATTGTAAATAATATGTGAACATTAAACAATATCTAATCACTGCCCTGTGTTGAACTGAACAGTTTAAAGGGTGTTTCAGTGTAATACCAGACTGAACAGATAAACTAAGACATCAGCAACAACTCGGTTATATATACATTAGAATTTCTCTATGCTATTGAGATTCTCTGTCACCTTCAATAAGTAGCTTGAAGGTGGTCATCTAAAGGATTTAAGATGAGGCTTAACTAGAGGCCAAAGAACCCTCGACAGGAAACGTGTAACATTAAAAATGGACTTTCCTGGGTTAGATAGCAGATGCTTTTTGAGGAGTCTGCTCAACTCACACTTCCCATTTCCTGAGAACTACCACAACAGAGGGTGGACCCCAATAACCACATACGCATTAAGGGGACTTGGCCCTACAGCCGCAGAGGTTCAAATCTGTGGGGACCCAACCAAAGTGGAGGCCAACCATATTCTCTCTCCTGGAAAATTGAGACCAAGAATCAGAAGTGTTAGTCAGTCTTCGGTAGGAGTGATAAAACTTGGGTGATATAAAGTAAGGGTTCAGTTGACTATGCTCCAGAGACTATCCCCCTTGTCAGAGGTTCCTCATACTTCCCCAGTGTCTAGAGAAGCACCTGATACATCATAGGAACACCCTTGTCCTTTTCAATGAGCACTTTCAGGGTGCTAGACCTAATATGGAGATTTTATATATATTAACTCACTTAATCCTCACTACAACCCTACAAGAGATGGGTATTGCTATTGTATCTGATCTCAGATGAACAAACTCAGTCTCAAGGAATTTAAGTAATTTTACCAAGATGAAACAGCTGGTAAATAGTAGCCTGGGTTTCCAATCAGGCAACTTGGTTCCAAAGTCCAAGTTCTTCACCACCATCTAACCCTATATTCCCGGAGAGGGAGGGAAGGGGTGAGGGAGAGGAGTAGTTCACACAATTTTACAATAGAATGTATAACTCTTTTATATTCGCCGAGTTGATAATAATGAATTCCACTATTTGCGAACAACACTGAAGTTCCACCATCTACAGGACTTAGACTTTGCCAAGGCCCATCTTAATCATGCAAGGTGACAAGGCTAACACACTGCTGTGCCTGGCGTCGTCAGCCACCTCTGCCTTCACCTCAGAGCAGCTCTCTGCTCCTCCAGTGCTCATGACAATAAAACCTTTTTTTCATTATAAAATGACCATCAACTCAGAGGCATCATTTGGTGAATGTAAGACATGAGGCTACATTTGTGATGTGAGGACTGACATGTAAATGTGTTACTGTGAATGAAAATGTGATTCAGCAGAAATCCAGGAAGGAGCCTGCCCAAACATTTCGGTATTCGGGAATTTAGTAATTGAGATAGTTTCCAGACATATTCCTGGAATGTCAAGGGTCTTACTATGGTTTATCTGATTAGTCAATTAGGTTTGAACGCTTGGTATTTGGAGTTACTTCCTTGCATATGAGGTTGCTTTTAACTGAGAGTTTGGAAACCGTTGTATGGGGAAAATCCAAACTGTTTTAAGACGTATTCATTTAACTCACTGAAGTATTTCACTAAAAAAGAGAAAAGTAAAAGAAATGAAAAACAGATCCAAGCATCCCTCTGAAATTAAATATAGAGAAAGAATTTAATTTTAGAAAAATGTAAAAATTGTATTAGGAATGATCTCTTTGCTTAGATATTGTTTTCTTGTACTCAAGGTTCTAGGCTAATGTTACAAAGGAATGCTTACACAACGCCTTTTAACAGCAATAAATAATATATCTATAAGCTAAGAAATGTCTAACCATGAAAAATAGTCCCTCTCAAATATATACAAATATCAAGATATTGGATTTAAAAAGTAATAAAAATATGTACAATATTTACAAGGACACACTTGCTTAAACCCAGGGTCCCTAAGAGCTGGGACCAAATAAGAAGATCATCCCTCCCTAAGAGAATTTTGGACCATTTTTCTTTGACTAACACAAAAACATCAAGTAAACCAACTCGCGGGTCTCATAATTTATCAAGAGGCTGAATAGATATTCATCTTCTTTATGCAGCTAGAAAGTGGTGGGCATACACAGGGAGGAAATGGAAATATTCTTATATCATTAGAAGAGAGAAGAAGAAGAAAGGTTGACACAGGGCTCAAGAAGTAAATTCAAACTCCTCTTGGTCAAGGTAGGACAGTTTTAAGTTTCTTTGTTGGGAATCTTAAAAGAAGCCTGGAGATTTCTCCAGGATGCTGGAAAAGGACAGTTCGTGTTTTCTGATTTTTTGTTGTTGTTGTTTTTACTCTTTAAAGCTTTGGGATATGCAAAATCAAATAATACATTAATGGCTTCTACTTTTCACATATCTACAAAGCTTGCTTGAGTTTTTCAAGCCAGTGGGGAACATCCCATAAACTCCCTAAATTAAAGAGCAATTTTGAAATTAGCAGTGAGAATCATGTATCATGCAATTGTAGTTCTATTCAGGTCTTGCCTGAACTGAGTTTGGACCACTTGGCCTTTTAAAGTACCCCCAACCCATCTATGCTTCCTTATAATATTACATTGCAACTGCTCTAGAGATTATTTTTTAAATAAATGCCCATTTTCACTGTGGGCAGTTATATTTTCAATTTGGAATTTTAATATCTCAATTTATTCCAAGATCTGTATTGAAAAGGGATAATTCATATTCACATATAACATATTCACATAAAATTCTTGTCTTGAATTTTCTATCACCTTTCTGGTGCATTTCACACAAATTAAGCTTAACCAATAAACTGAGCTTAATTTCCTAAATGAATGTTTTGTAGTGTCACACAATTGACTAGGGACAAGTTGGGTTTAATTATGCACAAGCTTGTCATCTAAAAAAGGAGAGAGACAGAAGCAGAGAGAGAGAGCGATAAAAGGAGTTGTGTGAAATTATGAGACCTCAAAGCTCCTGTTAATTTCATCACATCTTAATGTCTTCTTTCCAGACCATACCAGGACTTCTAAACAGCCCCCAATTTGACACTTCACTTTTTTGAGTTACAGACAATTGCATTCCTTAAAGTTGGTGACAGTCGCAATGAAAGAGAAAAGATTCACGGGAGGAAATAGCTGTCAAGGATGGCTAGACTGAAAATTTTACTTATCTTGACAGCGGTTTTGACTGCAATGGATTAAGCCGCAGGATTAGTGTTTGCCTGCTTTTACCTTTCCATACCTCTCCTTTTAAACACTTGACTGGATCACTGTGATGTTGTTCTATTGTCTATAGACATTTTTGGTTGTTACAACTGGGAGGAGGCATCTACCCACTGGCATCAAGAGAACTGAGGTCAGGGACACTGTACATCATACAATGTATAGGACAGCCCTCCCCCACCCCCTTCCGCATAAAGAAGAATTATCTGACCCAATTTGTCAATAGTGCCAAGGTTAAGAAACCCTGTCTAGGCCAACCTTTCATATGCATGTGTTAAGGACAATGCTTATTATCTGATGTAGAAAGAAGGCCTAAATCTGTGCTCTTGTCATAATTCAATGCAGTAAAACATGAAATAAATGAATGGTATATCCTTCTGTAGATGAAATATCCTTCTGTGGTTAAAATGTCATATTCCTCAGTGACAAGAAATAAAATTATATGTAGCTGAGTTAGCCATGGTACAAAGGAGTGAAAATTGCTTGCCACCGTTGGATAATAGCAATTTGCAGCCAGTTAAGTCATTTTCAGCCTAGACTTCATATTATTACCTGGGGAGCTTTTTAAAATACTGGTGCCAGGACCCCAACCCTTGGGTATTCTGATTTAATTGGTCTCAATTTGGGCTCAGACTCAGAGGTCTTTCAAAGCTTACCAATTGGTTCTAATGTATAGCCAGGATTGGGAACTAATGATTCTAGCCTGTGTGCTAGGTCAACAGGTTTAGAAATTCTTCTGGGGGTGCAAACTAGGATTCATTTTGGCAATTATCTAGGTAATTAGAGCTTTTTCTACCATTTCACCTTGGGTTCTAATCTTATCAGTTTCCTCTGGAAGGCTTTGAACCCCAAAATATTCTTAAAATCTGTCATTCCTGCTAAAGCAGAATTTAAAAGCAACTCTTATGAATAGTAGATGAGTACATTGTTCTAACTTTCTATGTCTTCCCGTGTGTGTTTATCCTTTCTTTGCACTCTTAATACCATGTGAAGTAGAAGGTGGAAAAGCTCATCTTTTGCTTATTAACTGCTATTAAAAGTACCTTTTCAGTAGTGAGGATGGGATTGTATTTAAAACAAAAAAATTAGGTAGAGTAAATATATTTTCAAGGGCTAATGTTACCTATTCTTCTCATTCCATAATCACCTGGGATGTAATGAAGGCTCTTTCCCTTTGCATATTTCCCTCCTTCCAAGTGCCATCCTCCAGGTTAAGCCTTAACTATAAAACTGAATATCATCTCTACAAATTTGGAGGAATCCACAGTGGAAATCTTCCTGGCATTGTGGTTGAAATGTAAACTGGTGTGTGTGTGCACACTGCATGGAAGGGTGCTATAGGGGAAATTAGATGAAGTAGGGTAAGGTAAAGGAATTTAACAAATCCTCAGCCAGCTCTCTACAAGAGCCTGTCTTTCAAGCCATTGTTTGCTCCAAGGTCAGGCTTCTGTCCAGTCTCGCTCTAAAGTGGTAGATCATGGCTCAGCCTTGAAAAAATGCAAAAGAAACTTGATTCTAAGGAGGACGATTTAAATTAATTAGTTTAATATTTATAAAAATATTATTCTTGTAAAAAACATATATTTACTGAAGTCGAGTCTATCAAACTCAAGCAATGAAGGATGCATAACTGTTTAGTCAATGTTAATTCTGGAAAGAAAAAAGGTATTCAATTATTATCTAGTTTATTTGAACATGATTAGTATCAAGTGCAAGCATGACATAATCAAATTCAATATGAAGCAATACGAAACTATTACTGACTCCTGACAAACCCAAGCATGTGTGGCATGTCATTAAGGGTACCCTGTTAAGGCCTATCAGGCCATCTCAGAATGTGTTGAAAGTTGAGAAGGTCAATTGAACCAAAGCAATGCAAGTATGCTCTTCTTTAATAACCAGCTGACTCTCTTCTCAATATATCCTCTGCTATTTGTGTGTGTGTGTGTGTATGTGTGCTTGCACCTGGAATCGAACCCAGGTCTCCAGCATGACAGGCGAGAACTCTGTCTGCTGAGCCACCATGGTCCACCCAATCCTCTGCTAATTTTAAGGCAGCTCTCATCAGGAACCTTAGCAGCAATAAGATTATATAAACAATTGTATGTTAAATACCATCAGGTGCTTCTATTCCTTTAAATAACTGGGCTAATTATGCTTTATGGAATATTCAACCGGAGGAGATAGTCAACACAGAACATAGACTCACAGAGACCAAAGGATCTACGAAAATACTGGTCTGTAGTGCTGAATGCTTTCTCATAATTCCAAAAGAGAAAAACGTCTTGGCCCATTCTCAAGTCCTATAGAAAAAGGAATATATAACTGCTTGATTAATTTAAACCTCTTTATTAATTTTAAGACATGATGCATTTGTTTTATTTACCAAAATCGGCCACTGATTTATGATATATGAGAGTGCTGGAAAAGCACTGTCATTGACATTAAAGGAATCATAAGAAGCAAAAGTTTCCAAGTCAGATCTGAGTTTGAATAATTTCATGGACATAGCCCAAATACCCCTAAAGATTGGGAAAAAAGATCAAAGGAAAAGGTAGAGTTATAATAGAGAAGATAAGATTTAACAAATGAGTATGACTGTTGACTCATTATGTTGATATTGCTTTTAGTTTCCGATATCTTGGAGCAGCCAGAAGGAAAAATCTAAAATTGTGTAACTGTAACCCATGCCAAGCTCTGAAATCACTTTATAACTAATTGTTGCAGTGTACTTTGAAATTTCTTGCTTTTTTGTATTTATGTTATTTTTCACAAATATAAAAAATAAAGAACTAATAATGATACTAGCACTTCCTGGAGGTTATCTTTGGTTATCTTTTAACTTCTCTGCACTTCAGTCTCCTTGACAAGAAGTAAGAATTATTGGACACCCACCACACAGCATTGCTGTGAGCATGACAAGTGACGTACTTGGCACAAAGTTGGAACCAGAATAGGTTCAGTACATACTAGCTGCTGTTATGATTCACAGAGCATTCTTCTTTTGCCTCTGCATTTTCCTTCTTTTACCTCCAGCTTCAGGCCCTTCCAGGCTCTTCATGTCCTCTGCTCAATCACAGAAACTGAGTTTGACTATGTAAAAATAGGATTAGGTCAAGTGACCAAACAAAGAGTGGGAATAGTAACTGGGGACACTGGAAAGTATTAGCTCATTGGGATAAGGAAAATAGCCTTATGGTACTAAAACTCGATCACACTTATTCCTTGTATTTCTTTGCTCACTCTACCATAGAACATTTCCTTAATTCTTGGTGACTATGAAAAATTCTAATTTCAAATTATTAGCAAAAAGAAATATTATATCTTTAGACAATTTTGCCTTTAGAATTTCTTTTAGAATTCCTCCCTCTGATTTTATTTTTATGTTTCAATATTGTGTGATGTATTTCAAGATACACCTTTATTAAAAAGTGAATAATTCTCCTTTTTAGTTGATTGAATTTGAAGATTTGCCTCCAAGATTTCACTAACTGCACAAGGTTGGTTTATTTATTGGTAAAATTAGGATAAGACTATTCACCCCAAAGGATTGTTGTAAGAATTACATTAAATATTTAGTTGTATGTAAAGTATATAGTATGTGCCTGATAAATGCTTATTTCCATCTTCGTGCAGTGACTGTTGCTCAACATTCATTTTTCAGTATCTGCAAATGGTTTGAAGGAAAAAGGTAGATTAAACTATTATTTCTTCAAATAGTCCAGATTATTGCTTCTTCTTTTCACAGATTTCAATGTGAAAGAAAACTTCTAACAGAGGCATAAAACTAAAATTTAGTACTTTCTGAGTACAATACGCTTCAGTATTTGGCATTGCTTTCTCAAAAACATCCTGACTAAGTACCTAAATGTATGGAAGCCTATTACCATTTGGATTCTGCAAAAAGAAATATCTTTGAAAACTATAAAATCCTTCTAATTTAAATCTACTTGCGGCAAGAAAAAAAATCTAGGTAAACCTGGATTTTATTCTAAAGAAAAAAACTATTTCTCTGTCCTTTAATATGAGCTTCACAGGAATCAAAGTAAAGTCAACTGAGAGGACATTTAATTGGAAACAAGCTGGATCCAATGCTGTGCGAGTAGGCTGACAGTCCCACCGGCCTCCGCCCCAGTGGACTGGGTCACCAGAGGGCTTTAACCCTTAGTGTGCATTGTTCTCAGAACAAGGAAAGGACCTGCCTGAAACCTGAAGGCAAGTTTAAATTGATTCAGGGCTGTATTTCTATGCAAACATTCATAACATAACTTTTATTCCACATTATTAAGAGAGAGGCAGAGGCATTGTTGGTGAGACACAGTGGAGTCACTGTTCAGATTGTTCAGCTCTGGGGCAGTTGGCAGAAAACATGTCCAGTTCCTGAACCCGGAAAAGATAACAGTCATCAAAAGTAGTTCCAGATGCCCCACATAAACAAAATGCATCTAAGTGCAGGTAATGTAGGTTGAAAAAAGGTAAAGGTGGGTGAATGTAAATGCCATGCCATCACTTTTTATTCATCTTGATATCTAAAGGTAATGAGTCGATAATGGTTCATGCATTTGGAAAGAGCATTTAGTAAGGTTTAGTACATTATACAGTTAGGGATCAGGTCCTCAACTCTCCTAGTTCTGTGGAAAATTCAATTGCCAGAATATTTATTTTAAATATAAAAGTTAATATGTTAACTTTGAGAATAATAGCATAGAATTTTCCCTTCAATTTTTATTAGAAAGAGATTAAGTATAATTTTTTATAAATACATCTTTAAAAAGTCAATTAAATTTTGCTTTTAACATGAGCAAAAAACTGGAATATGCTAATTAAAATTTAAAACTATGCTCATTATAATTTCAAAATAGATATTTTGCAGCATTAATATTATGTACAAGATTGAATAACATAGCCATGCCTGTGCTAAAATGTTGGCTGAAAATAGTAAGAAACAAAATTTTACATATGGTTAAGATCTCAACAATCTATTTTTAAAAGATGTAGGAAGAAACTGGAAGGAAATATGCTAAAGTGTTCATAATGGTTTCCTTTGAATGGTGGTATGGCTGGATTTTTTTCAGCTTTATATTTCTATTTCCATGTTTTGCATAATTTACCTGCTTCTTTCAAACAATGCTAGGGGTAAACTTTCTTTTGAATATCAAAATAGAAATCTATGTATATTTCTCTTTCCTCAGAAAAGAATCAAGAATTCTTCAGCTTTCTTTCTATTCTTTTCTTTGTTACTTGCTAAATTAATCTAATCATGTCAGGGTATTTTTTTTCCATTTCTTCCTAATCTCAGTGATAATTTTACTTTGAAACCAGGAGCTTTAATTTTTTTTTCCTACCCTTAAACATTTTTTGAGCTTTTTCTTGAATCCAAATTAGATGCCCTCACCAAACTAGTTTCAAAGACTGTAGAAAAAACTGCCTCAATAGAGCCCTTAGCTAGCACAGTCGCTGTTACTTTAAGAATATCATTTCACCTCCCCCTCACGCCCACACACTTGTCCTCTCTTTGCACAGCAAGTGCCAAGCAGTGACATCTACTATAGTTTCTAGGACACGATGGTCTCTGCTCTACAGGGAAAAAAGGGAGAGCAAGTGAGAGAAAGAAGGCGGGTGGTGAGGGAGAACGAGCACAAATCCAGCTATGTTCCCAGAGGATGAGTCACTTCCTCGCCATAATCCTGAGATGCTGTTTATGGCTTTTCTGCTGATATGAAGCCCAGCTCCATTTCTCAGCAGAGCTGCAGGATGCAGCCTCCCCCCTGGCTGTCCATTAATCACGAGGGGCTGTTACCAAGTGTACACAGAGTGGGAGCTCTGCCTATGAGTGGCCTCTAGCTGTCTCCAGCTCAATGAAATGACCCTGTGTGAAAACTTGTTTTATGAGAGATTGGTTTATTTGTAACTAAACTACTTCCTCCGTTATTTGATAAGCTCAAATATTTGCTACTGATAGTCTGAGAGTGTCACATTTATTATCCTATTTCGGTGGTTGCCTAACTCTCTTGGAACTGACTCCATTAACCCTTTGACGGCCAGTAGTAGCTTTTAATGGACCAACTTCTGTTTTCTTTCAGCACAGCCAGTGCCATTTTTCGAGTTGTCAGCATTAGTTGAGACCAACTATGACATGGGAATCAAAGAGAAGCCTTTCTGTTCCAAAACAGAATACGGACAACTTAGAAGCAGAGGATACCTGCAGGCCTGCTGAGAGATTCTGAAGCCACCAGCTCACTAACAAATATCTATGTTAAGCCCACATGAGCATTTCTGAAATAGCAAAATTTAAATGTGCAGCAATGACTTTCTACAGTTTCTTAGTCCCCCAGATATCATTTGTGCAGGGTGTGCTGTCTTTTAGATCGTGTAGCATTTTGTGTTTTGAAACTTCCCCTTTTGGAGGCAGGGCTCATTTGCGTTTGGCAGAACTCGATTTCCTGCCTCTCCAGCACAGGGCGGTGCTGAAAGCCTTCCCAGAACTCCCTCAAAGTGCTCAAAGGGCTTTCTGAACATATACAACTACGTTTCCAAGAGTTAAATGAACCAGAATAAGGCAGATTTCATTTGAAATGAAAAAAAAATACAGGCTTTGTTACATGCAACACATTTGCAAAACCTAAATTGAAATATCTCTCCTGACAAACCCACATTGGGACTGTGCTTCAGTTCTCTCCCTTCTCTGGTCAGCTACACAGAGCTCTCAGTGAATCGAGAAGAGGCTAAGGAAATAACCACTTACGTGTGGCAAAATGTTCCAGCCTTGCAGAGGTTTTCCCAAAATCATTAGACCCACTGAAATGCTTTCCACCGGCCAGGCCCACATTTTCTCCCTCTGATTTTCCATACTTTTCCAGCCATCTTTGACTCCAAGTACTGTCCTAAGACAGCCAGGCATTTGCAGCTGAAAATGGAACTGAGTTTACTCTCATAAACCAGAGATCTTCTTGATTGTCAACCAGAAAAGAAAGAAAAATAGCTTACCTCCTAGCTGGTTTCAAAAAGCTTGAAATGTGAGCATCCATACTTCCCACCCGCTTCCCCACAACCCCTCTAAAGAAGGATGTATATTTAGGACAGCTATACGGAGATGGTCATGTAGACGGGGAGAGAGCCAGCCAAATGCGCTCCACCATGATGGTGAATGAGGAGGGGTTAAGGGTTAATTGCGTGTATTCCACCTCTGGTCTCTTGTAGGCCCAGTTCTCAGCAGGGGGCCTCCCTGTGTCACTGCCCCAACTGCCCATCAGGGGAACAAAGCCTAGCCCCGGGAGAGGGCCTGAATTGTCATCTGCCATGGATTTGCATTCAGAAATAGACAACTCATATGTTGAATAGATTGCGTTTTTTAGTTCTCCCGTCCTTTGCTTCATCTCCGTTTTTTGTTTCTTTAGAAGTTCGATCCATGCAAAACCTTGCATGCTATCAATTGAAGTGAAGTGCCGATGGGATAGAAAAAGAATGGAATTTTTTTCAGAAACCTAGTTTTAAGTTGCAACTCCAGCCTTTGTTGGCAATATAACCTCTGGTAGATACCTTAATTTCCCTGTGTCTTGATTTCTTTTTCTTTTAAAGAAGTATAATCCCATCTACCTTAAGGGTTGCTTGGAGAACTAATGGGTAAAAGAGTTTTATAAACTGTAGGGCACTATAGAAATGTTCAGTATTGTAAATTTTGGATAAACGAAACATTAATTCTGTTAAACCCTACCTCCTTCTGAAGATAGAAAGCATGTACTCTAGAATTCGATTTATCTAGTCTTCGTCAAGTCTGCATTATGAACTGGGTAATGACCTTTCATGTCCCTTTTGACATGTGAATACACAAGTGATTTTTTTTCTAAGAAAAACAATGGACAACAAAGTATACGTATGTGTGTGCTTAATATGCTAAATGATCTTGAATTAATCCTTCAAAAACTAGGTATCATCTTTAAGTAATCAATTCATTTTTAAGGTGATTTTAAAAATATATTTCTATATTAAAAGCACGTCTGAAAATTGTTATCAGTTATCTTCGGTCAGTGAGTTACAGTTCTGAGGACAGAAGATTATTCATGGTTGAAATAGCAATGAAAAGGAGCGAAAGTTCTCCGAGCCAGGTTCTCTGAAATGAACTTTCCTCTACTACCACCTGGGCTGGAGAGAGGAGTGAGATGGGTGATTTATTCTCCCAAGATGGTGTCCTTTATTTCATGCCCTACTTTCTTTGGTTCTCTTGTGTTATCCGTTCCACTATATTGTTTTTCATAGTTCAAAATGCCAAGTCAGTTCAGTGGCACAACCAATGTTTACTGGAACGTGAGGACCCCTTGGGAGTATAAACCATATAAGCAGAAGTTAATTTCCTGCACACGGTCATATTACTTAGTTAGCTGAGTAGATCCTTCCAGGGCTTCCAGTTTTCCCTTTTTACCTCTTCTAGTTCACAGTGTCTGATGCTTATTAGATATTCATATTGTAGAGATTGTTCTTGTTGCTACGGTTACTCTTGTGCCTACCCCTCTATTCCATTTCCTCCAGATGAACCAGACACGTCTATCAGCACGACTTGATTCTGTTGTCTCTAGCTCCATTTCCTTGCTAGTCCATGCTATTATAGAAAAGCAGGATAATAATTAAGATTTGTCATTAAACTTGACCTACATTTTAATACTGGCCTTTTACACTATAGTTCTGCAACCTTAGGCAATTTGAGCTCACTGAGCTTCAGGTTCTTCATTTATTAGATGAGAATAATAATATTAATTCCAAAATGTTATGAAATGGATAGGTAATGAGGTATGTAAAACACTGAGGTCAGTCAAGCCCACATATAAGTTTTCATATTTTTTTCTTTTGAAAAACGACAGCACAGAGATATTATGAAGAACAACAAAAAATTCACAGATTTATTTTATCTTCCTCTGCTATTTCAAGAGAAGCGCTATTGATTAGTTGGGATTTTACCAATCACAAGTGGTAGAAACTTCAGATTTAATGGTTCACAGTGCCAAAATGTCCACTAGTGGAATTCAGGCATAGCTGAATCCAGGTTTCAAACAAAGTCATAGAATACGATTTTAATAAGCATTCTTATCCTTACTTAAAGATTTTATTTCTAGTTCCCCAATCTGGATTAAGTTAATCTCTCTCTCTCTCTCAATGTCTCTCTTTTTTTAATTTTCTTAGACTATTTTTTTTCTAAAAAAGTCTTCTAAAATCACACAACTCTGATGCCAAGCATCATCTCCTTCTTGCTAGCACTAACCTAAAACCACGTGACAATGTTGAAAGGAAACTTTACCTGATGTCACAGAAACTGCAGTGTTTCTCTAGGTGGTAGGTGTGAAGCTCAAGCTGTGTGCAAGAAATTAAGGACCATTACTCCTGCTTTTTCTGTCTTCCACTCTATCCTCACATTAAGGTGGTGAATAAAAGACACCCTATAAAGGAAAAGAAAGTCAAAGATGAAAATTTAGAAAAATGATCACTATCTTAAAACATTTTCCTACTAGATCTAAAGTAGTTAATCTAATTTGCATCTTATTTATATTTTACCAACATTACCTCCTTATTTCCCTGACTATTGAGTGAGTTTCCCAAGACCACAAATAATGTCTAATTTATTTTTATATTTATTCTAAAACTTAGCATAGCATCTGGTTTATGAGTGGATATAAAATGTCAAACATTCTGTTTTATTCAAAATCATAGTTAATATATTTGATCAAGTTTAATTATGTATTTCAAAGTAACTTTCTAAAATAATGTTCTTTTAATTGTGTAAGTTTGTAAATTATAATTTGGAATGTAAAAACACAGAAACTTTTTCTGTAAAGGGGCAAGCTGGTGAATATTGTTGGCTTTCTTGCAACTACAAAAGTCCTTGTAGTATGGAAGCAGCCAGAGACAATCCATGAATGAATGGAAGTGGCTATGCTCCAGTACAACTTTATTTACTTGTTCTAAAAAAAATCAAAAGGTTTGCAAGATAAATTTACACTTTTAATAGTGATTAACCATCCAGGTTGGACTGAGATGGAAGGGTTTCCCAGAATATCAGACTTTTAATTTTAAAAGTGGAACAATTCCAGGCAGACCTGCACTTTAAAGCCCTACTTTTCCCAGGTTTTAAAAGTCATTCACTCCTTCACTCATTCATTGATTCATTTAATATTGGGTGCCTACTGACATATCAAACCAAGCTTGAGGTTTCAAATTAACAAAACTGACAATGTTCTAATATTGTCTGACAATCTTAAAACATAGAATTTTGAAACTAATTGTGAAGGGTATTATTTTATTTTATTCTTTTAATTTAGAAATATGCTTAAAAGAACACAGTGTGCTAAACACCATCATAAAATAAGATAAAAGGATGTCACATGAAGTAAAGAGACAGAAATATAGCAAGATAAACTTTTATCAATTTACATCATAATGAAGTTCTTCACTTAATCTGTTCCACTAACACATATTTTATTCAGGCAAGAAATGATTTCTTCCTGTAATAAAAATCTCAAAATTAGATTTTTTTATAGGCAAGAAATTTGAAGAGGCTGCCAAACATGCTTAGAAAACATCCCAGTGACTTCATGAGTCATCATTTGTACTGAAAATTAGAAGGTGAGAAAATTGAAAGGAAAAAAAAATCACTAATAAGGATTAAAAACAAGTGATTCTCTTTTTAAACTTTTTTCAGAGAAGCAAGTAAAGGGGGCAAATTATAGGCCTGACAAACCATAATTAAGGTATGAGAGGAATTATGGGGGATTGAAAGATGAAGAAAGCCATGTTTTAACTTAAATATCAATTTCATTTAGCATCATTAAAATGAGCTCTTTTCTGCTACAAATTCTTTTACTTGCTTTAGTCACTAATTAATGAAAGGGGAAATGGAATATTAGAGCCCACATATGTAAATCAAATGATTTCAAACATGAGAAGGAATTTACATAAAATTTTTAAATAGTATTCAGACACAAAATTGGATAATATTTTTACCTGGAAATTGGAATGGAGGCGTCAAGTCCAATAGTCAGGGGAGCATTAAGTTCATACATTTCTCTTTTTCTCTCTTTGCAATTTGAGTGTTTTAAAAGGGTTTCTGAGATGATCATTACCTTGAACAGCGTTTCTCATAGGATAATTTTAAGATTTAGCATTAAAAATGGGCCCGGTTTTCAATTGTAGCATTAATATAGTAAAAAAGTCAATATGTTGGAATGTCTTGAGAATGGAATGACTTTTAAGTAAAAGTTTCTTTAGCTGATTATTAACCAGGTGTACATTTTGTTTTAGAACTTTCTATTTTCTTGCATATTTCATTATAATAACATGGGAGAACCAAACTTTTCCTTCAATAATTGAATAAAAATAACAACAAACCTTTGACCTGAAAAAACAATATTTTATTTTATATTATTTCATATTTTGAATAGGTACAAAAATGACAGTGTATGAAAATGGATACTTTAGGTGTACATTGAATCAGGCAAGAGAGTTTGGTTTTGTGATTCAGAATTTTAATTGCATTCATTTGTAATCCGGTAGAGGAAGTAAACAGCATACTGGTAACATTCATTAATGAGAATAGGGTAAAAAGTGATTTCAATAGAGTCTGGCTGCGTGAGCCTAATCAAATGAGGCCAGCAGTGTTAATACTCTCTCCCATTCTCTAGGTAATAACAGCTCGTTCATGTAAAAGTTTATAATTATTTTATTAGCCATCCTTGTCAAAGGTCTAGTAACTTATTTAAGAGTCTTTGACTATGAAAAGAAAATGGAAGTATAAAAATGTAAAGGGGGCACTTGTGGTCTGAACATGGTCCACGCAGTTAGCACATCCCCCTTTCCCTGCTGGAAAACATCCAAAAGCAACAAAGAGAACGGGAAACAAAAATGCAAGCTCCGTTTTCAGCAAAAGTAGGAGACGGCTAAGATCCCTAGAGCCCAAAATAGGTGCGAGGGCTGCCAAAAGCAGTAAGACTGAGAAGGGGAGAGGAGGGGCTATGTGGGAGGAAGCAAAGAGAAAATGCCACAGAGTAAATTCTGTAGCAGCAGCCAGAATGCAAGCATTTGCTGCAGGTATTAGAAAGGGAGCAATATTACAGCTTTCAGAAGTGAGGGATGCAGCCGCTTGTTAAATCTACATCCTTGTTTGCAGCAACATGATCGGGGTACTTTGACTGGAAGCAACCTCAGACCTGCTTTGATTCTGAGACAGAAGTGGGAGATATTTATAAAGAATTCTACACAAAACAGTCGTTTTTTGGAAGCAGTCTGTCTTGTGACATCTGGGTTCGAGATAATCTCTGCACTGTGAAACTCATCCTATATCCATTGGCTGGGGATAACTATTGACTGAATGAACTGAGATGCAAAAATCCAGCTAGCCTGGAACACAATTCTGGATTCTTCCCCATACTTGAAACTCCTACAAATAGCTGCACCAGAAAAATACACCTCTTTGAATGATGAGTCAGTAAAGAAAAACAAGAAAGGGGTAGAGAAATAGATACCACCAGGAAAAGAAGACATAGACTATAAAAAATAAATAACAATGGATACTCACCCATGAAGCAGTATAACATAGCCATTAATGCAATGAAGTCTGGAAGCAGACTGTCCATTCACAAAACTCTGGAGAATGTTAATTCACGTCTTTATGCCTCACTTGCCTCAGTTTGTGAAATGGGATCAAGATAACACCTATTTCATGGGATTGCCATGAGAATTCAATGAACTAATATTTGTAAAACACCTCTAACAGTGCCTGGTACACAGTAAATTCTATAAAAAGAGTTAAATTTTCTTAAAAAAAATGATAAATGAAGCACATATTTCTTGTGACCAACATTTATCTTGATTTTCCAAATAAGTTAAAAGTGTAATCACCCTTATAAAGCAAGACCACACAGTAGAAATACAATAATTCAGGGAAATAATTCAGGAGAAAATAAGAGATGAGCCTAGCATTGCTAAGAAAAGGTAAAGGAAAAAAATCACAAAAATAAAGACAACATTGGCCAGATCATGAAATGCAGTACACAAAATGTGGAAATGAATAAAGTGACAAAATAAGGAAAACATTAAAAAGAAATAGTCATAAAATGCTGCTATAAAAGACAAGCAAAAAGATACAGCACAAGCATTGAAGTCTCTGAACCAAAGCATAAAACTAAGATAATGTAACCGAATAAATATTCAAATATATTTGAAGAAAAAATTTATATAATATTCAATTGTATAAATTTTATATTGAAAATATGAACTGTATGTCAAAGAAAATTTACTTAGTATCAACAGGGAGGCATTTCATCATGTATTAATAACTTTTGAAAATTTAAACCTCCTTTGGATAGCCAAGCAAAAGGATTAGGTAACTTATGAGATGAGGGAAAAAAAGAATGTTTGAATACAGACTTCCCCACATATCATTCAATATCATAAAAGCAACTCCAATGAAATTTTTAAGGAAAAAGAAACAGTGTAACCCAAAGATTTTATACTACCTAGCTAAGTTGTTATTCAAATATTAAGATAACACACTGTGTTTAACATTCAATAGTTCAGGCAATCTTGTAGATTTTGTGGAATCTATTACAGAACCAATGGGGAAACTATGGAAAAAGGACTGATGTTGGCAGTGAGAATTGCCTATATCCACCTGGGCAACTAAAACTAAACAAACAACACTAGAGTGGTGAAACAGAGGTAAATTTATGTGGGTGTATGCATTTATACAGATAAACATATGTACAGTTTGAATTTTAAAATTATGGAGAAGACAGAAAGATAGTGGAAAGTAAAAAGTGCTGATTTTTCATCTGTATTAACCAGGAATCAAAGGATATTATTTAATGCTAACAATTCAAATAACAGAAGTATAGTCTATTTAATAAACAACGGCAAACACTAAGGAATTAATGTAACTGCTTAAGATTGGATAGTAGAAGGGGTGCAAGGGTAGTTCAGTGGTAAAATTCTCTCCTGCATGCGGGAGACCAGGTTCATTTCCTGGTCTATGAACTTACCAAACGAACAAGCAAGCAAACAAACAAGCGAAAAACCAAACAAACAAAAATTCAGCAAATGGCGTTGCAATAAGGGGATACTCATATGGAGAAAGAATGAAATGTGACTGCTGTCATACAACATAAAAAAAAAAAAGATTGGATAGTAGAACAAAAAAAGGAGGGAGGGTAGGAAGAGAAAGGAGAGAGTACATCATTTTCATCCATCATATGTAATAGATACTGTCTATTGAAATAAAGACCTAACGGTGTAATGCAGAGTAGTAATTATAAAGGTAAGGACTATGAAAATATCTACTCTTTTAAAAGTGTGAGAAGAAATATATTCCCCCAAAGAAGTGGAGAAAAGATAAAAACCTAAATTCAAAGATGTTTTTAAAAGCCAAGAAAACAGAAAATATAGCACAAAACTTAGTCCAAACAAATTTAAATTTAAGATTTTTAAAGATTTAAAGCAAAATTTTTATTGCATTAAACTGAATTATTAAGAGAGAAAAGGCTTTCATGTTGGATCATAAAACAAAACTCGAGATGCACCAAAAACAGAAAGGTTTTCAGAATTGTTTAAATGAAACAAAATGTGAATGTTGAGTAAGTAAGCAAACCACAAAGGAATACCTATAGCACAATCTCATTTATATGAAATTCAAGGTAGACGACATACTGTGTCAGGATAGCTATGTTGAGGATAAATTATAAGAAAGGGAAGGGAATGATGATCAAAACTCAAGACAGCAGTACCTGTAAGAGGGGAGAGGAGGAATGAACTACAAAGAGGATTCTCAAAGGGTTCTCAGAAGAGCTGACATCTGAATTATAATGTGAGGATATAACGATGTTGGAAAGAATTCTTTTCTTTGCAGAAAATCTCTTCCTAATACAGACTTACACTAAAGTACCCCTGAAAGATTAGTGAATAAACACTAATTGTGGAAAGATGTGTATGGGTGTGTGTATGTGTGTGTGTGGGTTCTTCATAAGCTACAAGAGACCTAGCCAAGGTCAAGGCAGATATGGAGATGGTGTCTTCAACTCATGCAAAGGTGGAAAGAACTAAGGCTCCTGCCCTTACTGAAAACTAAGTGGAATTGGATGTTTAATGTCCCAAACAGAACAGTACTCAAAGTTGAATAAGCCAGAGGTGGTTCGACGCAGACTTAGCATGGCCTGTTGCCTTTCCTTGGGACCCACAAATACATCCTGTACTCAAGCCCAGGTGTGCTAGCCTGGCAGCATAAAACACAAGGGATGAGAAAGTAAGGAGGGGCCTGCTGGTACATTCCTTCCCCTATTGTCCCGAGTATGTGTAAACCTTCACCAGAGGCAGTCTGATTCTGGTGGGTATGTTTCAGGACATCCAGCTCACACCCCCATGATAGATCTGTCCCTGGCAGAAAGGAAGCAGGATTCCTGCCACTACAACAGCACACGAACACAGGAGAGCAGTTCTGTGCATAGAACATCTCCCGGCATACCCACTGGTATTGGGGAAATGACATCCACTAGAGAAGCTGAATTTATTCTGTCTCTTCTCTATGTGAGTAAAATACCTTTCCATCAGACCCTGTGTGAATTGTGCTTTTGCTGGCAACCCTGGCACCTGTATTGGAGTACGTTGACATCTCTTTAGGTGTCTCTCGCTCTGACCAACACCAAACTGAAAAACATATTCTTTGGCAAAACTTTTTCGACTATATTCTACAAGCCAAAGTTCAGGGCCACATCTGGGAAAGTGAATTAAATACTGTATGTAGGAGACTGGGTTATTAGAGCACCAACCTCTAAAGGATGCTCTAAACCATCAATGAAATCAGTAGAAAAATGTAAGATCATGCTGCACAATTCCATTTAGGACTGGTGAAATAGAAAATGTTCTTGCTCCCGCCAAAACAGACATCACCTTTGAGTGAAAAGAAAAGAAAAAAAAAGTTTCTTGCTTATGAAGTCAAATATGCAAAAATGTTATCTCATGTTGAATCTATGAATTAATTTCCCCTTCACATTTAAAAACATATTTAATATTTTTATTAATAGAAAATATTTGGGGGTTTTTGCCCCCACTAAATAAACATTGAACACTTCAAAATATCAGTTTGAACACTAGCCAGAATTTTACTTGCCATGAGTCCAATATGACTTCATTGGGCTTAATAGGAGTGAAGGTTTCCTGCCTGAAAGGAATTAAAACATCCTCTGTCAATCACCCTGGAAAGAGTAAATTCTTGAGTGGGAAGGGAACCTCTGATACTGGGCATTATCCTGGAGTAGAAAAAACTGCCACCTCTCCCCTACCTCCTCAGCCTCCAGTGAGTTGGTGTCTTGGGTATAGAACCAGACGGAAGAGCCCTTCCATTGGGGAGTGTTAAGTTGACCCCTTCAGCATAAAAACGGATGCGAGGACCAGAAGGAGGCCCATGGAGGACCTCTGGGGAGGATCTGAGGACTGCAGCTTCTAAGGGCAACTACAGCAAGCATCTAGTTAAATTTGCTCTCAATTAGTCTCAAGTCTTTATTGGTCTTTTTTAATGATATAAAAATACTTAGCCGACACTATGATGAATTATGGAAGGAGTCTCTGTCCAAGTTTGGAGTCATGTGGTCCAGAGAAGAAGAGAAGGGACATGAAAATTTGGCCTCGAAATAGCAAGAGAGCAGAGGTCCTGACCCATGTGGAAAAGAACTGAACTGACATTTGAACCCAGGCAATTGGATCCCAGAGTCTGTACTCTTTTTTTGTGTGTGTGATCATACCAAAACAACATACAAACATCCATGCATGGTACACAATCATTGGCTCATACCATCATCACATAGTAGTATATTCATCACCATGATCATTTTTTAGAACATTCATATCATTTCAGAAAAAAGAAATTAAAAAAAAACTCATACATACTTATACTCCTTACCCCTCCCTCTCATTGACCACTAGTATTTCCACCTACAGAGTCTGTACTCTTAATCTCTCTTCTGTACTATTCCTTAAATTGGCAGAAGTTTGGATTTCCTACAGTCAAATGGTCTGTCAGATAAACTAGGAAGAAATAATCACTCAAGGAAAGTGTGACCTGGCAGTCACAGGAAAGGCAAAGAGATGAGGAAGCTGAGTCTCAGAGAAGTTAAGTAACTGGCCCAAACTTGACAAGAATTTGAAGACTTTTGGACATCAAAAGCTGTACTATTAATGATAGTGGTAAATCATAGTCATGAATCATTATCTTCTCTGCTTCACTGACAATTGTTGTAAGAATCAGAAAGAATAAATTTTTGAAGCATATAAGTAACTACAAAACATTATACAAATATATGTTATTATATCATGCAACATACTTGGTTTCACTTTAGAGAAAGAGAGGATATTAAAATCAGAATAGGTATAAGATGGTCAGAATGAAATTGAATTTTTCCTTTTCCTGTCTTCATTTAAAAAAAAAAATTAAGAGAAATTTTCACACATATACCGTCCATCCATAGTTTACAATCAATGGCTCGCAATATCACAATATCAATATTATGTATTCATCACCGTGATCATTTTTAGAACATTTGCGTCACTCCAGAAAAAGAAGTAAAAATAAAAGAAAAAAATTCATACATCCCATACCTCTTATCCCCCTCCCTTTCATTAACACTGGTATTTCAATCTACCCAATTTTTTTGCCCCTTATACCCCCCATTATTTATTTATTTATTCCTTTTTTTTTTATTATTCATCTGTCCATACCCTGGATAAAAGAACGCAAGGTTTTCACAATCTTCCAGTCACATTGTAAAAGATAGATAGGTATACTGTTGTCTTCAAGAATGAAGGCTACTGGAATACAATTCAGCAATTTCAGGTATTTCTGTCTTCTCTCAGATATGAACATTCTCAACTGAAAACCGTTTACCAAAGAACAGCAGATATGTTCAAAACCCTGTGACTTTCCTGCCACCCTTTCTGAATTGTCTATTTCCCAAAACATCTTGCCTCTCAAAATCATTCTTGTCATTATGAACCTTAGATCAAAGGTCACCTCCCCTGGGAAATTTTTCTTAACACTTCCAGAAACTCAATGCTGTGTTACTATTCAGCTGTATTTATACCTTTAATCTAATGTGTTTATTGTAAAATGGCTTTTCCCTTCCACTAGATTGTGTGCTCTCTTGAGCACAGAAACCAAGTCTTTTACTTCTTTGATCAGCCAGGCTAGCACAATGCTTAAAAACCCATGGGGGTCATTGCAACGGTGGCTCAGACGCAGAGTTCTCGCCTGCCATGCTAGAGACCTGGGTTCGATTCCTGGAGCCTGCTGAAGCAAAAAAGAAACCCATTAGGGGTTTAGTAATGTTTCAACAGACATCTGGTTTTGCCTAAACTATTAGAGTGTATATATTACCTAGATGATAATTGGGGTGGAAGATACCTTATGCTGATCCTCTAAATGTTAAGATATTTTAGTTATTATACTGAGATGGAAATTGTCAAGAATTTGTTTGTTTCTATTTTACTCAGGTTTCTAATTTTATTTTTGTTCATGGTTACTAATATAAATCATAGACTACAAGGATTTTTGCTTTTGTTGAGTGCATTGTTTAAAAGTCAGAAGGTAAAATATGAGATAATAAGAAAATTAGGGTAGATAGAGGTGGAATGATATTTCAGGCAGGATTTCAGTACTTGGGATGAGGAGGTGTGAGTTAGCTGGGCCCAGACTAAAGATTCTTGAGAATTAGGACCCAAGAAAGTGATGTGCTGTTGGTACTGGGCTATGCAAAGTGAAAAGGGGTCTTCTCTCTTGCTTTGCGTTCCACTGAACTACTGATAAAATAGATCACTGATGTCAAATTCAGAGATGAATCTATTCCAATCATGACTAAAGAAATTTACCAGAAGACAGATAACCACTTACATGACATTTAAGAGAATAACTGAATATGAAGGATATTTCCAGGAATCAGGGAGACTGAATAAAAGAATAAATTTAAGCCCCAAACTGAAATACATCATTTATTTGAACTTGTTCTTTGATCTTTAAAACCTAAAGTTCTGTGTTCGCTGAGATTTTCCAGGAATAATCTAACCACAAATTCAAAACATTCTTTTAATGTTTCCTTACTATATTTCACAAAAACTCTTGTGGGAAGGAGTAAGATTTATAATCATGCCCATTTTAAGTTGTGTAAATACCAAGGGAAAAACTATGGGGAGCTGGCCTGGGTTTCCAGGATGCAATAGTGTTGGGTGGCTTTTTTTTCCCTTTCAATTTTTTTACTTTTACAAAAGTTTACGCTTACAGAAAAGGTACACAAATAGTAGACATACCATTTGTCTTTCATCTAGCATCCCCTGAAGTTAACATCTTACTTAACCATAGTATAATTATCAAACCCAAGAAACTGACCCTGACACAATGCTAAATAACCAATCTACAGATCTTATTTTGAATTTTACCCGTTTCCCACTAATGTTCGTTCTCTGGTACAGAATTCTATCTAGGTTCCCATATTTCATCTATTTTCATGTTTTCTTAGTCCATGATTTGTGACAATTCCTCAGTCTTTTTATGATCTTGTTACATTTAAAGAGTACTAACCAGTTATTTTGTAGACTGCCCCTCAATTTAGATTAGTCTGATGTTTCCTCATGATTAGATTGAGTGCATGCATTTTGAGAAAGTTGCCGCAAAGGCACTATGTCCTTCTCAGAGCATAATATCAGAGGGCACGTGATGTCGTTGTGTCTTGTTATTGGGCATTTAACCTTTACCACTTAGTTAGGATGTGGTCTGACAGGTTTGGCACTGTAAAGTTAACAATTTTTCCCTTGGTAATTAGTAAGTATGTCTTAGGGAGACACTTTGAAACTATGCAAGTATTCTTTTGCCCATTTTTTTCTTTATTTCTCTTTTATTAAAGAAGTTGAAGGTTTACAGAAAAAAAATCATGTAGAAAATAGTTCCCATCAATTTCTACCTTCAAATCTGTCAATATTTGCTTCATATATTTGGGGGCTCTGCAGTTAGGTGAATATATTTATAATGGTTATGCTTTCTTGTTGAACTGACTTCTTTATCAGTATATAGTGACCTTTGTTTTCCTTCCTAACAACGTTTGACTTAGAATCTGTTTTATCTGATGTTAATATAGTTACTCTACATCTTTTTTGGTCACTGTTTGCATGGTATTTTTTTTTCCAAACTTTCACTTTCAACCTGCTTGTGTCTTTGAATTTAAGGTGAGTTTCTTGTATGCAGCTTATAATTGGGGCATGATTTGTATTTTATTTTTCCTCTATTCAGTCTTCATAGAGACCGCCAAAAATTTCAGTGTTAACTGTATTTCAAATCGTCATGGTGGGTATTGGGAAAAGTTTTCAATTTGCAATAACCACACCAGTTAAACCTCATTGCCACTGGACAAAGCTGGGTTATGTTTTTTTATCCTTTCTTCCAATCTCTGTCTTTTTATTATTTGATCTTTGTAAATCTTTTATCATTTTTATCACTCCATTCTTTCATTATTGTGTACTTCCATAATTTTTGTTAAATTCTGAAATAATAAATGCCTTTTGTATACGTTAACCTATTACATAGTGTGCTGGTCTGAAACTGTTTTGTACCCTAGGAAAGCCATGTTCTTCCAATCCAATCTTAGACTTATGGGTAGAAAATTTAGATTAGGTTGTTTCCATGGAGATGTGCTCTCTTCACTCAAGGTGGGTCTTAACCCACTTATTGGACTCTTTTAAGGTCTTTTAAGGACCCGAGCTTGGGTCTCCAGCATGGCAGGCAAGAATTCTGCCACTGAGCCAGAGACATTTTGGAAAAAGCTCAGATGCTTGGAGACAGACAGAAGCTTAGAGAGGAGGCCACTGGAACCAGGAACTGAAAGTCAAGAAATCTGAGAGCAAAGGACAAGCAGACATCACTATGTGCCTTCCCATGTGACAAAGAAACCCCAGACAAGATCAACCTTTCTTAAGTATCCTCTTGTTGATGCCTTAATTTGGGCATTTCATAGCCTTAGAACTATAAATTTGTTACTAAATAAATCCCCTTTGTAAAAGCCAATCTATCTCTGGTATATTACATTCCGGCAGCATTAGCAAACTGAAGCACACGGTATTTGCTTGAGCAGCCAAAGAAACTAAAACAACAGTCTATACAAATTGGCTTTGCTTTGGCTGGTGCCTATTAAGATCAGCCTAGGGTGAATATGAAACTAAGGCCCACTATGTCTTTAATGAGCCTGCTTCTTGTCTTGGGTTTCTGCTTGATCATGACCTTAGGAATTCCCCAGTACAGGAATTTGCATGCCCATTTTGCTTCCTATAAAATAGATGTTCCCTTTTTCTAGGTGCTCTCTTGCACAACTTAAAGCAGATAATCCTTTCCTCCATGCTTCTTTGACTAATTGTTTCTTACATAACTTTTGCCAGCTGCAAGCTACTTCTATCTGCAGGTAAAGTTCTGGGAGGATGAGTCAGAGATGAGTTTCCTGGTTCCATCTTTCAGGCTGCCACCCATTGGATTGGCACAGACATACAAGCATCCCAGATCTTGTATTGAGGCTAGTCTTCTCTCTCTGGAACAGGGCCAGGGACCCACAATGGGTGTCCAGGCTGGCTCCATACAGAACCAGGGATGGGGTGGGAGAAGGGCCAGCAAGGGTCTCATGAGCGTCTACTGTTATGAAAGTGCTTTCTTGATTCAGCATCTGCCCAATTACCAAAACTCTTTAAATCTTTTCCAGAGTTTTGAGGAATATGGCTTTAGCAGTTTTTTGCTAGTTGCTCAAGATTCTGTTGGGGAATAGCATCCTAGAGTGTCCTACTCCATCATCTTGGTTGACCAGCTTAGGTTGTATTATTTTACTTGTGGCTGATCTATCTTAAAAGTTTCTATCGAACAGAGGAGCACTTCATTTCCAAGCAGCATGCCAATTTTTCACTGGATCTCTGCTTCTAGGTCTAATGAAACCACAGCATTGTGGATGGACAGTGGAGGACTTTTGATGAGAATAATCCTCTAAACTGTCTGTTATCTGTGACAATAAGAAAAATGATAACAATAGAAACCTATAAACATAAAAACATTCTATCTCTTCTTCAAGGCCAATTAAAACCACCTCCTCCATGGTCCTTTGTCTCAGCTCCTCAATCATTTTAATCTTGACTTTCTTTTATCTTCCATATTGTACTTAGTTTAAATGCACTTATGATGATTTACTTAAACATTTACATTCCTTATGCTCATTTTAATTCTTACCTAAATAGACTAAATTTATTACCCTGAAGTACTTAGTAAAATGTTTTTTATAGGTACTCCAAATAAGTTTTAATTATAGCATAGTGTAAGTGTTAACATTAAATAAATAACCATTTATATTAATTCCTAATAATTATTTCTCTTAACGAGTTGAAAAATTAAGGTTTTCCATAAATAATTTAGTAATGTATTTATTCATGCGGGAGATTTTGCTATTATTATGTGCCAGGCAGTAGGGATACAGTGATGAACAAGAAATAAATGTCCCTTCACTCATAGTATTCAGTGCATAAAGGGAAACGAGAATAAACAAGTAAATAAGTAAATCAAATGATAAGTTCATACTGTGATAAACGCTGTAAAGATGATAATATCACAGGATAATATGATAGGTGATTGAGTGGCTACTTCAGATAAAATTATTAGGAAAGTCTTCCATGAGGCAGCGACGTTTGAACTGAGAGTTAAATGCGAAGGAGAGAGCCTAGCAAACATTAGTGAAAAGGACACTGTATCACTGTGTGCACAGAGATTAGCGGGTACAAAGGTCTTGAAAACAGCTTAGTATGTTAGAAGTACAGAAAGAAAGTCACTGAGGATTGAGTTTATTGTATTCAGGGAAGTGCCGCATAAAATGATGTTGGAGGCGGTTATTTTCTAGTTGCAATGGAAATAATGCAGCTTCCCTAAAAAGATTTGCACACCACCTTCAGTAGCACATGGGCAGGCCTGAGTGAAGAGTTCTCACCAACAGAATATGAACAGAAGTGCTCTGTGAAACTTCCAGGCCAATGCAGCCAAGCAGTGTTCCTCCTCTCTGTTTACTAGAGATAGAGGACTGTGTAGTCCTAAGGATTTCAGAACTACAAGATGAAATTAGCCTGGAGGAAAGCTTCTCACCAACCAGGAAAACCAGCATTGGACCATTATGTGAGTAAAAAATAAACTTCTTGGTCTTAAATGATTGAAATTCTTAAGTTTCTTTGTTATAGCAGACTGCAGAAACCATGTAATGATGACTCAGGATCCTTACAAACCTGAACAATTGTCGTCCTTATACTTCTCTACTTGAGACCACCGGCTCAAGTACAGAGGCAGGGAAACGGGAAGATGTGACTGCAGGGGTCTTGGTGAGCAATGACACTCAGTTACTTTGTGCAGTAGAAATGAAGATGGAGAGAAGTAAAAATATTCGGAACGTATTTTGGAGGTAGATTCAGCAGAACCTATCGGTGGTAGAGAGAAGAAAAGTGAGAAACATTCTGTCAGCCATGTTATGTTTATTTTTGCCTTATTTCACAAAAAAAAGCATCCAAATCAGAACAATCTTCCTCTTCATCTTTTCACCCATGTGGCAGGTAAATGTTTTTCTCTCTGGAGGTTCTTATAAAACACTTTTTCTTATTTAATTTAATCATATTTAATAATCTTGAAACATTTATTGAATGAGGAAATAGAAATTAAGCTGAAAACTCTTAACATAGCCTAATCTTTTAAATAATGGCGTGTGGTTGACCTGAACAAAGTACAGTAGGATTACAGTCTCCTTTGATTTGGAGAATGCACCTCAGTTTATGTAGTGTAAATTTATGTTTACTTTCTTTAGTAACCACATTATATAGCTATCTTATTTTGAGCTAATAGGTAATACAACTTCCCAAATCTTTTTTTTTTTCTCTTTAAGCCAGCTAGGAAAGTTCATCTGATGGTAAGAGAAATTCAACTACAATGTTTTCTGTTTTTCCTTGCATAGTAAGAAATCCAAAAGTTATCAGTCCAGAGATATTGTAAGGAGCAAATCCTTGCATAATTCAAATGTATAAATCAGTCTTTTAGTTAAAATATCATATAGTTGAAAAATTGGAATGGCCTAAGTAGGAAACACAAAATCTAATAGCATTTTAGCTGTTACAAAGTAAAAAGATTGTGGATTTTTAGTACAGAATGGATAACTCAACAATAGCACCATAAATGGTTTCTAGGCAGAAAAAAAAAAAACTAAACACAAGGAGGAAAAAAAGACAAATGTTAGTCTATTTATTTTTATCATGAAAACAATAAAAATCATAAATATCATAGAAGTTCTTTCCATAAAACTTCTACTATCTTATGGCCAAAATTGATTTAATGGCCACCTAAAGCTACAAAGGGATCTGAGGCAATTATGAATTTTAATCGAGCACATCAACATTCTGAACAAAGTTGGGGTTTTCAAGGGAAGAAGGGGAATGTATTAGATACGGTATAGACTAATGTGCTTTAACAAAAACCACCCCCAAATTACATGGTTCAACAATCCAGAGTATCTTAGACCTCCTACTTGTATATCTAACATGACATTCCAGTCTCATCATTTTCCAGGCATCTGGAAAAGAGGCAGAGACTAGAGGAGCAGACATCTAGCTTCTTTTTTAGGGGTGAAACTCACAAAGGGGATCCATTAATTCTATTCTATTGACCAGAACTTAGTTGTATGGCTCTTTCTAGCTGCAAAGGAGGCTAGAAAATGTTGTGTTTAACTGGGTTCCATGTGTCTGTTAATAGTTGAATATGAAGATTGGTAGATATCAAGAGATTTCACCAAAGACGTCTCTCTTCCTTTCAGGTTTGTAGGGATCCTTCAGTCAGCTTCCTCTGGATACAATTATTCAACAATCAAAACACATTAATCACATCGACACTTAGTTTATGATTCTCTATCTGCTGAAAATATATCATTAATAAGGAAAAGACAGGCTCATTCATTAATCCAATCATCATTAAACAAACAGTGACTGAGCACCTAGTTTCCAGCAGAAACTAAGTTCTAAGGGAAGAACATTGCAGAAAAGAACAGAAACAGTGTATGAGGGTAGGAAAGGGCACTCAGAGAAGGATGAGTGGTTTGATGGGCTCTTATTACACAGGACAACAAGAGGAGGAAAGGGTGAAAGGTAGTTAAAAGTGGATGCCAGCTTATAGAGTTTGAATTTACTTATTTGAACACTTTATATAAAGCTATAAATAAAAGAATGGCATTTTCAGAAGTGTGTTTTGGGATGCAAGTGGTTGTTGTTCAGTAGAACTGAAGTTCAGCAGGGATTCATAGCATTGCAGTAGTCCACATGGGAAGTAATGAAGGAATTCATTTGGGAAAGAGAGAACAAATTTGAAAGACACAGATGTAGAATCAATGGGATTTGGCAACTCACCGTAGCTGAGGAAATGTGGGAGAGGATAGAATGAATCACAGTGGCTAAGCTGTATGACTCGGAATCTGGTATTGACATTAGCAGAAAGGTGAAACACAGGAAAAACATGTGGGGAAAAGAAGGGGAAACGGTGAGTCCAGCTTTGAACTTAAGTTTGAGATCTCGTTCAGGAGTGGTGTAGTAGCTATGGTATGTGACTAAGGAAAATAAGCATTTTGTGTTCTGCAACAGTTGGGACTATGGATATTCTCACACTATTCTGGGAAACTCTCCCAACTCAGCATTTGGCTGCAGTCATTGTAAGCCCTTGAGAGTCATTCAGGAAATTCCATGTGCTTATGACTTTACTTTGAAAGTGTACACCCAGGAAAAGGCACAAGTTACGAGGCACTTTGTAAAGTCAAAACTGTACTATGCTGACAATAGGCCTGAAGAAGCCAAGAACCCTTTGGGGACTTCCTCTAAGAAACACCATATGTCTGCCTTGGATTTCATGAGCAAGACAGATCTAAGGGCACACTTGAAATTTGCACCCAGTGGTATAAGATACAGTGACAGACCATTAAAGAAAGAATAAGAACCTATAATAAAAAAGCCAGCTGAGTTTCCAAGAATGTAATGAATAGTTTTGTAGTAATATTGTACTAAATTTCATTAAGCTAAAGCGCCACAGATAATCAATAATACCTTCATGAGATGCTGGACATGAGACGCTAACCAACCTCTATAAAGGCAGGAACATACAAACATATACGTAAAAGTCTACCATGATGGGAGACTAATATTAGAAAAATTTGTCCCAAACCAATCCAAACTCTGCCTTCAGGCCCATGTCTTCATATACCATGTCACCAAGGCTATATTCCTTCTTACATTCCTTGATTTAATCTTTTTGCTTTCCCTTTTTTCCTATCTCTTTCAAACATAAGCATTTCTAAATGTCCTTAGTGATGGACTCCCACTTCAGTCCATGCCGGGTTGCCCTTTGTCTGGTTTGTTACATTGAAAGGTCCTCACTGAAATAGACCCCTGGCTATGCTCTGAAACTGTTCTCCTAAAACATGCTCTCAGGGCCTCCCAGGAAGTGAGCCTGCCAGCCCTGGCCTTGCCTCCTTCCTACTTGCGCTTCATTGTCAGCCAACTAGGAAAACAGGTAACGATGTATACTTGAATGCCTGTGCACTTAGATTTTTAAGAGTTGTAACCTGTAAGTTTGGAAATAATTTTGTCGTCATGTATTAGAGTCATATCATACAATTAGATTTATCATCAATAAAAGTAGGGAGCGTTCTCAGTTTGTCATATTCAACAAAGATTTTGATAAGAGGAATCCTGGAATTACTTTAGCCAATGAGATTACATTGGTGAATGGATGCACTGACTGCCCTCAAAGAAATGATAATCCAGTAACCAAGAGAATTTTTAAAATTTATTATTATAGTACACTAAGATAGGTGATGGGAGTTTGCACAGAAAGGTTTTCCTACTTTGTTATATGTAGACATATATTTATACCTAAAAAGTCTCACTTACCCCAGTATCCAACTGCAGAGTCAATTGAAAAATCATACCCACTAATAAAATGTCTATATTGATTATAACTGATTACAGGAATTTGTTGTATAAGAAACTATGCTTGTATGGGGCAAATATGTTTACTAATAAAACAGCAATGGCTAGTCACAGCAATTTTCAATATTTGGTCTAAGACCCTCTTGGGGGGAAGGGATCCCCAAAAATCTTTCAAAGGGCCTGTGGGGTCAAAATTATTTTCATAATCATACTGAGACTTCGCTGTTTTCATTCTCTTGAGTGCAGGGTAGGGCTTTCCAGAAGCTACATTAAGTAAGATATTGCAAAGGATTGAATGCAGAAGCCTATATGAGAATCCAGCTGTCTTCCCTGAAGTCAAATATTAACAAGATTTTCAAAAATATGAAACAATACAACTACATTTTCTCACTACATTTTTTATTTAGTTAGTATAATTATTTTCATAGACATGCTATTGGTCTGAACATGTAATGATTTATTATCGTTATTTTTCAGTGAATTAATAAATAAATACTTAAAATTTCTTCCCAGTTTTAATTCCTAATATGGTAAATATTGATAGATGTAACTCATATAAAAGCCCTTTGGGGTTCTTAAGTTTTCTGAGTGTGAAGTGTCTTTGAGACCAAAATTTTTGAGAATTGTGCCCTAGCGTAATTCATAGTATCTGGTGTTCTACCTGAGGAATCTATATGGACCTATTCTTGCTTTCTTGGCATTTTTAACATCACACAGACTGAAGAATGTGGACATAAATAGTAACAAAAAAAGATAGAAGTCTGGCAATTTGCAATAGAAAGCAAAAATAAATACTAGAGAATTGCGTATCTAGTTGAGGAGCCAGGGAAGCATTGTTTTCACATAAGGGCAGAGAATGAAATTATATTTCATCTTATCAACCTGGGAACATGTGCTGTCTGAATCTGTTATGCACCCTGGAAAAGCCATGTTCTTTTTTTTTTTAATTTTTTTTAAGCATAACAACATACAAACATGAACATTCTTACCATATGATCATTCCATCCTTGGTATATAATCAATAACTCACAATATGATTGCATATTTGTATATTCTTCCCCATGAATCATTTCTTAGAACATTTGCATCAATTCAGAAAAAGAAATAAACACAAAAAAGGAAAAAACTCATACATACCATATCCCTTACCCTTCCCTCTCTTTGATTGCTGGTATTTCCATCTACCCAATGTATTTTAGCCTTTGCTTCCCCTATTTTTTTTCTATACCCCTTATACTCCCTTTCATTGATCACTAGCATTTTAATCTGCTAAATTTATTTTAACATTTATTTCCCCTATTATTTATTTATCTTTAATCCATATATTTTACTCATCTGTCCATACCATAGATAAAAGGAGCATCAGACACAAGGTTTTCACAATCACACAGTCACATTGTGAAAGCTAGGTCATTATACAGTCATCTTCAAGAAACATGGCTACTGGAACACAGCTCTGCATTTTCAGACACTTTCCTCCAGCCTCTCCAATATACCTTAACTAAAATGGTGATATCTATGAAATGCGTAAGAATAAACTCAGGATAACCTCTTGACTCTGTTTGAAATCTCTCAGCCATTGACACTTTATTTTGTCTCATTTTTCTCTTCCTCCTTTTGGTCTAGATGGTTTTCTCAATCCCTTGATGCTGAGTTCCAGATCATTCCAGGATTTCTGTCCCACGTTGCCAGGAAGGTTTACATTCCTGGGAGTCATGTCCCATGTAGAGAGGGGGAAGGCAGTGAGTTTGCTTGTCATATTGGCTGAGAGAGAGGCCACATCTGAGCAACAAAAGAGGTTCTCTGTGTTCTTTTAATCCATTCTTATAGAGGTGGAACTGTTGTGGGTGGGACAATTTTATTTAGGTCGTTTCCATGGAAATGTGACCCAGTCCATTCCAGGTGAATCTTAATGCCCTTGTTGGAGTCCTTTATGAGAGTACAAAAGGCAGAGACACTTTGGAGAGAGCGCAGAGACAGAATCAGCTCAGGAGAAACAACTAAGGACCCACAGAAGCCCAGAGACAGTTTGGAGAGGACCATCTGACATTGCCGTGTGCCTTCCCATGTGACAGAGGAACCATGGATGTCAGCAGCCTTTCCTGAGAGAAGGTGATTTCCTCTTAAAGCCTTAATTTGGACATTTTCATGGCCTTAGGACTGTTAATTTCTAATCAAATAAATTTCCATTGAAAAGTGAGCCCATTTCTGGCATGTTGCAAAATTCATTTGAAATGAGGCTGTATAATGATAGCATTCAGAAATATATGCATTTACTCCATGTTTGCTCTCAAGAAATCAACTATCAGAGACAGAAATTAGCTGGAATAGCCAGAATGATTTTAATATCTGAAAAATGAAAGCTTATATTTAAACGCCATTTTGAACTTCAAATAACCCTTTCAGTTCACACAGAAAATTTTGGCATGGATATTCATAGAAGCTATATTCATGATAGCTAAACTGAAGAAACAGTGCAAATGTCTATCAGCAGGTAACTAGTTCATTTGTACAATAAAATACTACTAAATAATATTAAAAATTGATCACTTTTACATACAACAAATGGATCCATTGCAAAAAAAGGAGACAGACACAGAGTGATGTATGCTATATGCTTTCTTCTGAATACATTAAATTCCAGAAAATGCAAAGTAATCTATGGTGACAGAAAACAGAACAGTGTTTGGGGGTGTGCAAGGGAGAGGCTGCAAAATGGTATGAGGAATCTTTTGGAGTGACGGAAATATTCTGAAATTTAATTGTGGTACTGGTTCCACAGGTAATAACCTGTCAAAACTCATCAAGTTGTACACTTTATATGGATTCAGTTTACTGGAGATAAATAAATTATACCTCAATAAAGTTCATTTTTTGAAAGCACTTTAATACAAATAACCTCATTTGATGATCTTAACAATCCTGTGACATAAAAGAGAAAATCATGATCTTATTTTGTGAATGAGGAAATTAAGTCTTAAGAGACTTGCCCATGACCAGCAACTCTCAGAGCTTGAGAAGACAGTTGCAAAGAGTAATGATTTTCAAGCTTTTCAATGTGGATTTTTCTTATTATTTTTGTTAAATACAATACTCTGCAGAACTCCATTGTATAAAACAGTAAAGGCTGCCTGTTCTGATTGGAACAGAGATGGGTATGAGTGTGGGCTGACCGGGGATGCAGGACAGAAGTTCCTCTACAGGAATCTAGGGCTCTAACACAGTTTGAAACCCCCCAAGATGATGGAAAAAGCATGGATTCAGAAAACAGAAACCTTTCCTTTAACCTCTGCTCTGTTCTTTACTAGACAAATAAAAAGCATAGAATTTTTCAGGGACTAACTTGTCAATACAGTGCAAGATATCTAAGTGGCTAATATTTTGGATACTTTCAAGAATGCTGAGAATGAAGATTCCACGAGTAATGTTGCATGAGACTAATCGCCTGGGAGAAATCATAAAAGTTGAACCAAATGAGTTATATCAGTGACAGTAGGAAATCTCTAGGCAAAAACTTAAGCCTTTTTTCTTTCCCTAATTCTCCCACTTCAAGTCAGTCACTGCAGCAGATTCACTCAGCTGATTTGCACACTGAAGTAGGTCAACATCTCTCATCTCCATTATTCAGAACAGCCAGCATCCCTCTACAACAGCAAAAGTCCCCCCTCCATCCCTATCCAGTCCACTATACACACTTCAGCCAGAATAGACATCCCCAAAAGATAATCAGTTCCTTCTATTTGTCTGTATGAAATTCTGCTGGGAACACCATTCCCTTGAGGAAAATGTTAAAACTCCTCCTCATGATTTCCAATGTCTTAATAATCTGAATTCTACTGCTCTTTTAGTAACTCTTTCACTGCACTCAACCTGAAACTCTTCCCTTTAGCCAAATGAAATGTTTCCAGTTCCTTAAGCACAAGCCCAGTTCTGGGCTTTCAAATATGTTACTACTTCCTCTCTCCAAACACTGCTCCTGCCTCTACTCATCCTTTCATGTCTCAGCTTAGTGCTTATTTCTTTTGGAAGCCTTCCCTCATATCCCACACCTTGGCCAGGTGCTCCTCCTATGTACTCCTTTAATACTAAGTGCTTCTCCCATCATTATGTTTATCACAGCATTATAATTAACTGTCTATGTGCATGTTATTTCCCTCAGAATTGTGAATTTCTGGACAAACCGAAATGCCCACCATTTTCTCTTCAGCATCTAGGGTGCACCTTACACAAACTATGTACTCAATAAACAGTTTTTGAATGAATTGACTGAATAAGCCATAGTAACAAATGGTCAGAGGAGATGGTCCAGGAACTTCTGGATAGCACCAGATTAAGATAACATGTTTATTGCAGCTGGGCCATGTTGCTTCCTTCAAAAATGAAGGTCATGGAAAGTGAGTGTGTTTTCATGACTCGACATCTCTCTGGTTGAATGCTAAGTGAAATGGGTGAATTTAAGTGCAGCACCAAAGATTTTAATTCCTGTAAGGAAAATATATGGAACACTAACGTTTTCTAAGATATTATTCTTTCCCAGACAAGAAGGGTTTTCTTACAGTTCAATCCTTAAAGCACTTCTATGATTAGGTTTACGACTTGTTTTGGGTATAAGGGCCCAGTCCAATGAAACTAATACAGCAAGTTAAAGGGGAAAATATCGGTAAGCTGTAAGCATGTTAGGATAATTGAATCCAACATGCATAAATTGCTTTCAGATGAAAGACTCCAAGAACTTGTTAAATCGTAAATATTGAAAACAATTATCTGCATCCAATCTAAAGTAAAATAGATTTCCATTTGTACAACAAATTAGATTCAGGTATTTCTGTGGGTCAGCATTTTTTTTTGAAGGTAGGGGAACTCTTCTGGCATTTACTGCTTCTGATTCAGAGATGGAAGGGATTTGGTAACCGTGTGGAAGCCTTCGTCTTGCACTTGTCTCACAGCAATTACATTGGAAGGGGTCCTAGACTTGTGGGGTGTGGGATGTGGGATAAATTTGGAGAAAGACCACAATATGTAAATAAAACCTGCCAGTTTTCCAAAATACCTAACCACAAGACTTCACATTTTGGCAGCTTAGAAAGAGTCAAATGTGCTTTATTCTGAGAACAAATTTTATTCTCAGCAGGGAGAATTATGAATCCCAGCTAAAGCAAGCAACTACCAATAACCAAAGTTAGAGGAATTTAAAAATATAGCCTATGTAGTAAAATTTAGCAATCACACATTGTGAGACAATTTTAATAAAAAGTCCAACAAGATCAATGGAATCTTTGAAGTGGGTATGCTTTTAAGCTCTGTCTATAAGAAATCCTACAGAAGAAGATTGTTTCTGAAGATGAATCATTGGCATTAAAACACTTTATGTTGATGAAATCTGCGAATTTGCAGCATCATTAACTCAGTGACAATATTTGAGTCTGAGATAAGGGCTTACTACAATTTTAAGTTAACAATGTCATAAAATGGTTGCATTTTATATCATTGGTATGTGACTTTTCTTAACTCTGGGACCCTTTAAGGCAGTCTGAAAGTCAAAAATAGATAATCCATCTGAAAATATTGTTATACTTCTCCAGAACATCGGTATTGCTGTTGGCCAGTGAAAACAACTGGTTCAGATCCCAAATAACACTAAACTTGTATGATATCCATGACTGTAGGTCCCACTGCCAACCCACATTGAAACATGGCCAACAGAGCTGTTCATCTTCTCGGCCTGCTTGAAAAAAAATGGCCTGCAGGGCTCACTCCCTCTGCCACAGGCCTCCAGTGTTGGATTTTATCACATCTAGAGATCCAAGGAGGAATAAAGAATTCAGCTGACAATGGAGACACCTAGGGTACTGCCTTGATTAGTTTCCATTAAGAAAAAAGGTAATTATGGACTTCTGCTTCAATCTGAGGCTTAGAAGGCGGGGGTGGGGGAGTGGGCTTAATAAATCCCATGAAACAAGGAGTGGGAGGGAGCAATTCCAGTAACTGTCTCAGAAGGGAGTTGGCAACCATAGATAAGGACACAGTAGTAGAGATTTATTCAGATCAGATAGTGATTAGAGGTAAACTCCCTTTTTTAAAAAGTGTGTTCATTCACTTCTTCTTCCATTCATTCAAGAAATACACACTGAGAACTTTCTATGTACCTTTGTCTGTGATTAACTCTACTAGGCACTGAAGATACAGCAGTGCACAAGAATGGAACACTCTGTCCTCATGGAACCTCCTCTCTGGCAAGAGTGGTGTGAGTGTAGAAGAAGGTAAGGAAATAGAAAGATATAAACATTTCACATACCCATTTTGGAGGGAGGGCAGGAAACTGCAAAGAGTTGGGGTAGGGAGAGCCTCGCTTCCCACCTTCCCAGTGTGGAAGTTAGTGGGAAATAACTCTCATTTTCCGGTAGCCAGTACCAGACATGCTTTATCCCAGGAATCTGAGCCTTAAGGAAGTGATGCAAAGGCTCAGAAACAATTAGAAATTATTCATGAATGTTAGACTTGCAGGGTTCTGAATCCAATAGTATAGCACCAATATCAGAAGTAAAGTTCTTAAAAGACAGTAACTCTGGTGTGATGTGGCTCAACTTTCAGCTGTTCCAGACTCTGGCTTCCTGCCAAGTTCCCTATCCTGACTTTTCAGCAACTCATCCATCTCTTTCCTATACCTATTAATGCTTCAATTGAACAGAGTGGTATGACACCAAGAATGGTGACTGAGAGAGACATTAAACAAGTAGTACTGAGGTTATTTATGGTAAATGCTATAAAGGAAGGTTAGTCTTTTTGCATAGCAAACAAAGAAGATAGCCTGGAATGCTAGAAGCCACCAAAGGAAAGGAAAACACACAAAATGAGGACAAGGCAACACGAAGCTCCTACCTGGGTCTGAGAAGTTGAACCACAGAAAGACCCAGGTAGGATTTAACATTCCTGCTATGATACCCTTTACTAATCACAAACAATTCAACAAAAGTTTCAGAAGAGATTTGTATTCCTGCCTGTGTGTTACACAATCCCTATATTCAAGTGCTGATGGCTTCATATCTCTTCCATTCACACTACAATTGTTCAGTGCAGACTCCCATCATCTCTCTCCGGGGCTAGCACTGCAGTGCTCATTCTATACTATAGTGTGATTATGTCAGTTCAGGGTCACTCCATCAGTCCCTCATCTAAACAATAAAGTGTGTAACAAGGTATAAAATCCTTTCTAATGGTTTGTACTACTTCCACCTCTCCCTCCCACCTCAAACATTGCCTTGTAGCAACATGTGATTCCATTACTATGTTTTTCTTCACTCCCTGGGTTCTCTGGGCCTGAATTATACACTTTCCTCCACCCTTTACCCACCCTTCTAATTCATCTTCAGTGAAAGAGCTTCCAAAAGCTTCCCTGGGACCCCTGGGCTGAATTAAGAGCTCCTGTAGTAACTTGTATATATCTCTTGCCATAGCACTGTCTACATTTTGTTGACATTACTTTTTCATGTCTTGGCCAATTCTCGGTAAGTTTCTAAAGAAAAGGTCTGTGTCTATTTTGATCTCCCCAGCATCCAACAGTGTTTGAGTGAAAAAATAAGCTCTAAAAAATGTATGCTGAATGAAATTATGCACATAGTGTTCTTTTTAACAGCAGTTTTTAAATCTGGATTCACTGAAAGGCTTGATTTATGTAATTCACATTCTTATTGTGTTTGCTTTTTTTTTTTTCAGAGCTATCTCTTCCCCCTTAATCTCTGAACATTTTAATAACCAATAGGATCTTCCTTGAAAAGTTAAAAGATGGAGATGACAGAAAATAGGAAGATAAGAAACAGAAATCTGAGGGAGTAATGTTGCTGCAAAAAAAGATGAGTCACAGAGGGAGACATTTGCACAATGAAGGAGGAAAGAGTAGGAAATGAGGAGGCTTAATTATGGTGCATGATTCAACCACAGATTAGACTGCTATAGCTTACTTTTAGTTTTCTTCACTTCTATTTTAACTGTACTAATCAGTCTTCCTGAAGTAATCTATTTCTAGGAACATATATTTGGCCAGATGTGCAATTCCTATTACTGGCCACCCTGACCTGCAAAAGACAAAAAACAGATTCTTTACAATGCTTAGCATGGTAGCCCCTGCCTTATTTCCCCGGGCCACCTAGGTAGTAAGTGCGGCAAAGGCTATCCTCAGGGGAACATACCTCCAGCCTGGTACCCATCCTTGAGAATATCAGCCTTTCCCCTTCACTTACCCAAACTCCAATTCATAGACCTCCATCTTTAATAGAGGAACAAGTAGGATTAAAAAAACTAAAAGCAGAGGGTGTTAATGTAGATAGTCCTGAGTTAATTTCCAATTCTATTTCTTCTAGTTGTGTGACCTTGGGTGCGTTGCTTAACTTCTCCAAGTTCATTTTCCTCATCTCTAGAATCAGAGTGTAATAATGCCTAACTCATGGGGTTTGCAGTGACACATTAATACTAAGGTCTGCAAATGTACTTGTGGTACTCTGAGTGCCATATCAGGAGCATAGTGAGTACATGCAATAAATGACACACTCTTTAATTTTCCTCAACTGAAAGGAATCCATTTGGGTCCATTGGTGACCTACTGGGTCATGTGTAATGGGGTCTGACAGCAATTCTTTTTTCCGTTCATCCTCTACTGTGTCTTCCAGAGAACCAAGTATGCAGAAAGCTCCTCCACCAAGTCTTAGTCATTTTCCTAGGAGATGATGGCTTTCTACTTTCTGGCCTACAACATCATTCCCTTTCTGGAGCAATAGGATGCTCCTGATACCAACCTGGAAGATCCTTCTTTGAAGTATGCTAAGGCTCATAGCATTTGCACTTTCAATCCTTGAGGATTTCATTGCATCCATGCGTGCTCATCATGGCTCATGTGTGGAAGTAAGTACTTAGTGAGTAATCCTGGCTGATTACTCAGCCCCTGCATCTTAATTAGTATTTGTGAATTTAGGGTTTCTGGAAAGTTTCATGATTTTCCTTAGCAAATGTCAAGGCATTACCATATATGTAGAACCCAGACTTCCATGGAGAGCTCCATGTGCCATGGAGGAAGGTCCTATTATGGGGTTTCCCCAAATGGATTATAGAATGGACTCTTCAAGATACACCTTAAATGTCACCTCCTTCTATGAACTCCTCTCAGACCTTTCTCAAATCAAGTGTGCTATTTTTTCCTCAGTGCTTCCATGTCACTGTATGTATAACCATTATAACATTTATCACTTTAGCTATTGGTCTTGTTAGCTTTAGATATTTAGGAACAGAAACTCTATCTTTACCTTTGTATCTCTAGTACTTATATATTATCATTTATAGTGTGCAGTTATTTCTCTCTATTATTTTCTCCTAGGAATTAGCCAGGAAAGACAGTATTCATACTATGCTGGTAGCTTTCCAAGTCATACAACTTTGGAATTTGGTAATATCTATTGATTCCACTAAACTGTGAGGGTGGATAGATGGTTCTACTCTTATTTCAGTCGTGGAGGGCTTTCCTGGATTCTTCTATCATATGAAGGAATTCCACCTAGATTGCCATCCCTGAAGCCCCCAAGACTTGGCCTCCCCATGCCTGCTGTTGTTTGTAGAGGTCATGGAAACCTAGCAGGTTACCCAAGCCTGCTCGGGCTGGATATAGAAAGGAGAAATTCTCAAAGATATGAGAAATAGCAGATGTGTGATTCTCCTACTGTCTTTTTCATCCTGGGGTAGTGCACAGAGACTCTAGGAGGTCTGGGTTTTGGTCTCAAAGAAGAGGGCTGAGTGATTGGGAATTATTAGTTCTGCTCTGACAGGATCAGGGGCTAAGATCTAATAGCAACATGTTGGGGAGCCTTAGCTCCATTCTTCTCCTGTCAGCAAAGCGCTGATTAAGGAAGCAAATGTGTTGGGAGTGAAACTACATAATGCAGTAAGTTGATAGTATTCTTTGTACCTCAGTATTCATGGTTGGGGAGCACCAGCATCTCCCCTGGAATAATAGGAAGACTGGGATCAAGCTGCTTACATGATGTCGTAGATGGGTGACCTGATTCAACACTTTAGCTCTCTTATAGGAATCATTGCCCAAATCACTCAGCTGTTAGCTGGTCATGTAGCTTCGCAGAAGATTAGCATGTAGGAAATTTGTAATGGACAGGTTAACTCTTATATTTCAATGGACTTAGAACTAGAACCTTTTGAAGGCTCTAATTAATTAGCATCCTCTGAGTCTAAGCAAAATTAATGGATCAAATTTAGCCAGATTGAGTCACTTCTTATGGACAGTCATTAACGCTTTGTAAAGAGTAATCATTAAGCCCCTTCAGGTCCGGAGATCAGTTGAACACCCGAGTAGCACACATTACTAGCACCTAGTATCTTTGTTAAGTGATGAATCTTCAATTATAGTAATCAGATCAACTTCGGTATCAAAGGGTTTCGATATGTTTATTATTTCCTGGATGCATGATTCCAACCTAATTGTAATAAGGGCTAATACTTAAGGGTGTCATCATTTTTATATCCTACCTCTCAATTTACTCCATCTGTCACACAGTACCCTAATACCTTCTTCCTGCCATGTGAGAAGTTCCTTTAAAATAGAAGGTCATGGATTTAGTGAGTGTTTAACAAAGGGCAGGAGCAAGAAGGCCCTGCTTCAACAAAGAAATCCATCAAGAAGCACCTCTAATAATACCAGTGAAGGGCTTATTTTAGGGCAGGAGCCTGCAAGAGGCACTTCCCAGATAATATCGTGTAACAATGGCATCTATTTATAAGGCAACATATTAAAATCACCTGGAGAGCTTGTTTTAAGAAAAAAATGGAGATTTAGATGCCACTCTTAAAGATTCAGGTTTAACTGGTCTTCGGGGGTGAGTGCTGGGTGTGACTGGAATATGAAAGCACAGTTGAAAACCATGCTGCTTACAACACTATTCAAAGCATGGTCTAGTTACTGGTGCTGATCATGGATTGCTTTTTTTTTTTTTTTTTTTTGCATAAACAGGCACCAGGAATCAAACCCAGGTTTCTGGCACGGCAGGCGAGATTTCGGCCTGCTGAGCCACCATGGCCCATCCACGAACTGTATTTTATTGGTGTTGTTCAAAAAAGCACAGAAACTTTTATAGCAAATGCACAGAATAATTGTATGTCTGTGGAATCTAATAATAAACTATTGAGGCTTGTATTTTCTATGTCTATTTTATTTTATTTTTTTTCTATGTCTATTTTATTTTTCACGTTGTTTCATTTTTCTAGTAATTCAATTCATTTTTATCATGTTTAAAACAATATCAATCTGTGATGGGATTTATATTAAAAAAAAGAAAAGCTAGTCCTTTACTTTACCTTGCTCTGTCTCTGTCTTTTTCTCTCTCACACACACACACTCACACACATAAGCACCCCCAGTAGGAATGGCAGATAATAGATGACATTAGGGTAAAGGCTGAATTTTCAAAGGTGTTTGGAAACTGCTGCTCTCTACCTGCTCCCAATAAAAGAAGGAAAGAATGATAATCAGGCAAGTACGTGATTATTTTCTGCAGTAACTTGTCTCTAGTAATGGGAAATGCTAAGTGGTTAAGTAATATCTCTCAAAAGCCCCCTCCCAAAAGGATTGCATTTGGCAGATTCTCGACCACAGTCAGTCCAAGGGGCTACTTTTTCCCACCTTCCAGTTCTAACCCTGATAATATCTATTCCCAGTGTCTCGGTATTATAGGACATCCAGAAGTAAATCTGACGAAAGGAGGAAACAGAGAAGGAAAAGAAGCAAGTAGAAGAGAAAGAAAACAGAGAAAAGAAAATAAGAAGAAAGGATGGAAATTCTTCATCTCACCCTGTCCCAGTGCTGTATAAGCTGATGTTACAAGTCTTTCCTCTCATGGCCAGAGACATAGAAGTTTGCAGCATCTGTATACAGCGTTTTGGTGGTACACATCTTCCCTTGGCCTACCTTTACTTCCTAGTTATGTTCCTAGTGATCCTCTGGTGTCTTGTTAACCTCAATAGCTGACTCAGAGAACAGTATCAGAGGAAAGTATATTGAATTAAGTGTCATGAGCCTTGAGTTCCAGTCTCACTTCTGCCATTAACCCAGCAGAGAGTATCTTGGAAAAGCTTATAGAAGTTGTGAATTACAATTTTTTTTTCACAAAAAGATTAAGGAATAGGGCTCGAGCATTTCTAAGATCTATAGTAAAATTGTTTTGTTTTTTTTTTTGACATGGGCAGGCCCAGGGAATCAAATCCAGGTCTCCGGCATGGCTGGCGAGAACTATGCCTGCTGAGCCACTGTGGCCCGCCCCATGGTAAAATTGTTTTGTTTCAAACTTTCACCCACTTTATATTATCACAAGTTGCCTACTTATATAAAAACAGACAAGATTAAAAGCTAAATCTTTGCCTTTGATTATTTAGAATGAGACACATGTGAGCTTGTTATGGTTATTACTGTTTGTTTGTTTTTCTGAACTTGATTATGGTCTGTTGGATCAAAAAATCCTACTTTTTTTAGAACAGATTATCAACTATGAAACTATGAGAAAAAGCAGCATGACTACCTTATAATAAATGTAAGTTGTATTTATTACTTGGGTGGTTAAAATAATTTATTAATCTAATAAAGATAGATATAATGAGAACCATATAGAAGATTTCTGTTCCACATTTATTTTATTCTTATACCATTCAGGAATTAGGAGGTTGAATGATACTTAAGATGGTAGTAATTTGGAAGATTTGGCTCTAGTGTGGATAATCAAAGGACGCTGCATACAGAATAGGAAAGTTATATGAGAATATTTTAATAATGATTTCCTTATTAATCTTTCTAAATTATTAATAATCAATATTATTCCCAATGATTATATAACAAAACATCCATTAATTTTCTGCCCACCGTTCAAAAAGAAATCCTTTAGCAGTCTTAGAACATACAGTTATAGAAAAGGCTACGTTTTCCTATGCAGGACCATTTTAGCCCTTGAGAAAAATCTTCCAAAATCAAAATTAGACCCTTAAAATGTTGGGTGGGCCATGGTGGCTCAACAGGCAGAGTTCTCACCTGCCATACTGGAGACCTGGGTTTGATTCTTGGTGCCTGCCCATGCAAAAAAAAAAAAAAAAAAAATCCTTAAAATGTTAAAGTGAATATTACTTCTCCAAGCACCCAGATGTTGGTTTCTAAAACCATTCTCCAAAACAGGAAGCAGGTTCACTGGAGAAATTCTCAATTCTAATGTTAGGGTAGGAAATATAAAAGATGAGCCTGGAGCATCTTGTGATGCCAAAAAGGTTAGGAAGTACTCAGAAAGCTAAGCTAAGAGAGCTTCCAGTGGCCAAAGCTGAAACAATTTGAGCTAGATTAAATAGTATTAGATTATAGCCAAAGTATAAAATAAATATACATCTATGCACACACACACACACATATATATATATACATATATATAATTTTAAAAAGAAATAAGTGGAGGAGAAATGACAAATCTTTCTTACAGAAGAATTCTAAATAATATATGTAGATATTTCCCAATAGTCAAAGTAAAAAATTATATCAGAAAATATTAAATAGTCAATAAAACATAACTTTTTTCAAAGCTATATGCAATATGGAAGAGACAGAAACTAGAAAGTTATCATGCTAGGTGAAAGACAAGACCAAATTTGAACTCGGGACTGGAGGGTTTAGAAAGACTGCAGTGTGTTATGGATTGAATCATCCCCACAACAACATGCTAAAGTCCTAATGCCTGGTCATGTAGATATGAACCATTTTGTACATAAGATCTTGAAAGATCACATTAGGTGAGATAAACCAAACTGAACCACCATGGGTCTCAATCCAGTATCACTGGAGTCTTTATAAGGAGAGGAAATTTGGGCATAGTAAGTAGTAGGAGACAGAAGGAAACAGATGGTCATGTGACAAAAGTAGAGATTGAGTTATCTATTCCTGACAAGCCTCTACCAGAACCTAACAGACTTCAGAGAAATCATGATCCTACTGATACTTCGATTTTGGACTTCTAGCTTGCAAACCTGTGAGATAATAAATTCCTGTTAGTTAAGCCAACTAGTCTGTGGCATTTTGTTTCAGAAGTCCTTGGCAAACTAAGACAGGGAGCTGGTAGAAAACTAATGAATGACATTAGAGGGAGGACAAGTTTTAGGGCAAGGGGGATCATATGGATCCCCCTTGCCCTATCTGAATAGTATAAGAGCCAGATGTGCTGGTCTGAAGCTACTATGTACCCCAGAAAAGATATGTTCTTTAATCCTCATTCAATATTGCTGGGTGGAATATTTTTAATTGTTCCCATGGAGATGTGACCACCCAATTATGGGTTGTAACTTTGGATTAAATGGCTTCCATGGAGATGTGTTTCCACCTATTCAAGGGGGGCTTGCTTACTGGAGGAGAGAACCATTTTGGAAAAAGCTTTAGAGCCACAAGAGCCACCAGAACCCACAGCCAACATAACGGACAAAGCCCTGGGTAAGCCGTAGAAGAGAAAGCTAGATCTTGCCATGTGCCTTTCCAGCTGAGAGAAAGCCCTGAACATCATTGGCCTTCTTGAACCAAGGCATCTTTCCCTGGATGCCTTAGATTGGACATTTCTATAGCCTTGTTTTAATTTGGACATTTGTACAGCCTTAGAATTGTAAACTTGCAACTTACTAAATTCCCTTTTAAAATCCATTCCATTTTTGGCATATCACATTCCAGCAGCTTGCAGATTAGAACACCAAAGTAGGAAGGCCAGGAATCTAGAGGCCAGGAGAAGGCTTTCTAAAGTTTAGTCAAGCTAAGAGTAAGCTAAGGCCTTCTTGGTCACTAATACAAAGCGTGGGAGATTTCTTAATCTACCCTGTTTTCCATGATCACAGGTTTCAGGTAAAATTCAACATTGTCATCCTCTAGGAGATGAGGTTTAATCTACTCCCCAACCTTCTACCTTGAGTGTGGGTTAGACTTAGTGATTCTCTTCATGAGTATAGTATGGAAGGGAAAAATAGTAATTTTACAGTGAAGAAACCTGGCAAACACTATCTTAAACAGGTGATCAAGGTTGACATTACCTCTGATAAGTGAGGTTGATATCAGGTACCCTGTAATACCTGATAGATGTTCTGTGAAAGACACTTCATCTTTATGATATTTTCCCCCCAAATCCAATCTAACTCTGAGAACATCAGACATACCCACACTGAAGGACATTCTATAAAATATCTGCTCAGTATTTCTCACAATTGTCAAGTTCAAAAGAACAAGGAGTCTAAGAAACTGTCACAGTCTAGAGCAGCCTAAGGAGATGTGATGACTAAATGTCATGTGGTATCTTGGTTGGGATCCTGGAGCAGCAAAAGAGCTATGGAAAAACTAGAGAAATTCAAATAAACTATAGAGTTTAGTTAGTAGTAATGTATCAATACTGGTTCCTGTTGTGTGACTGTGAAAATGTCTGATGCTTCCTTTATCCATGGTATGGACAAATGAGTAAAAATAGAAGGACAATAAAGAAAGAAATAGTGGGACAGGATAAGGGGTAAAATAAATTATGTAGATGGAAATACTAGTGTTCAATGAGAAGGAGGGGTAAGGGATATGGGATGAATGAGTTTTTTCTTTTTTCTTTTTCTGGAGTGATTCAAATGTTCTAAAAATGATCACAGTGATGAATATATGACTATGTGATGATATTGTGAGTCATTGATTGCATACTTTGGGTGGATTGTATGTGTGTGAAGGTATCTCAATGAAAACTTTTTTTAAAAAAAAAGAACATGTCTTTTGTTTAGTGGGGATCATAATTCAATCTACCACAGTTTCTTAGATGTGACAAATATAGTAATATAAGCTGTCAACAATGGGAGAATTGTGCAAAGGTGCTTAGAGGCTCTTTGTATGATCTTTCCAAGTTTTTTATAGATCTAAAATTATTTTGACAAAAATATTTATTTACTTTTTTTTTAAAAAGTTGACAGTATTTGATAGTTTGACAAAGGTGATTATAGTCACTTGACTGTAAGTGGGCAGAGACATCTAAGACAGGGCTTGGCACATAGTAGAGTTGACAATCTCTGTTAAATAAATGCAATGACTAAAAAATATTTATATATAATATAAGCAATTTTTTGGCAATTAAAAGAGTTTTAAAAAATAGTTAATTTTTCACTAGAAGACTATGTTTATCAGTTGACAATGTCAAAAACAAAAAGAAAAGTAAACGGCATAGTCCTGTCAATCAGTCAACATGACAGGAAGTGCCTTTTGATTTTTTCTACCACCATTATCAAATTGATTCATTCTTTTTAACCAATGGTACAGTAGAGCTCATCTGACAGAGAGCTCTGCTACCTAAGAGGTTTAGAGTATACTGCCCAGATTTATAGAGATTTTCCTAACTCAATTAAATACAAGTGATGTTTGATCAGTTTCTTACACAAAATGCAGTTGTAGACACAGAAGGTAAAAAAAAAAACAGTGCTCTTTTTTTATTAATGGGGTTATAAGAGCTCAAGTATAACCAGAAAAACAAGAAAGATCTGTAAGCTTCTAATATCTTGCCATATAACTCAGCTTCCAGTGTAGTAAAAATAAAATATTTTTAATAAAATATAGTTAATTTTTAAGTTTACAAGAGAAATTACTCAAAAGGAGGGGGGAAAAAAAGCAATGTTTTCATTTACTAAAAGTTTCCAAAGATATTCAAACCAGGGATAATTTAAGGAAAGTTATGGAGGAGATGGCATATGCAATCAGTTAAGGAGCTGCCCAGCCAAATGGAATATTGCTATAAGGGAAAATGGAGAGGATCTGATTAAAGTAGGTATGTTTTCTTTTGTGAACTTTAAAAATTGATACCACTTCCTCTTCTGCCTCTTATTTGTTGTGGTGAGCTCTAGACTTCTTGCTTTCCCTTGTTTGCTTTGCTTTGCTTTGCTTTTTCTCCTTATTGGGTTTTCTTACATTTCACTTTTGTTTTTCCTTTCTTCTCTGATTATCTCCTCCTTCTCCTTTCCACTTCTTATGACCTGGCAAGCCCCAGGGTGAAGGTTGATTCACTTTCATGTGAATTACTCAGTATCCTTTCTTTTTTCTCTGGCATTGGACCATTCCATTGCTTGTTGGCATTTTCTTTAGGGACACTTGCATGCCTTTATAAAGTTCTTTGCGATTCACTCTTCTTATGTTGTCTACATCTGAAAACAGATGCCTCTCATCAGGTCTGCTAATTTACAAATATGGAAAATATTGTAGACTTTGGTTGGAAACTTATTTTCCTATGAACAAAGTGACACAATAGCAGTGTTGTGCTCATTTGAAATACACACAAAGCAGAATTATCTGGAAAAAGTTAATTGGTGGAAAACATATTTGTCCTTTTCTTTGAAATACATTTTTTAAACCCTCATCATCATTGATATTATTTTACTGCCTGTATAATCAGAAAACTTTGTTTCTGGTCTGAGGGACTCTGCACAAATCATTTAAGGCCCCTTCAAGATTCCATTTGTGAAATGGAAATAATCTATAATACTTTACTGAACCAGTCAATCCAGATTATGTCTAGTTGCTACTTCTACATATAAAATCTAAGATTCTAAGTTTGAAAAAATAGTATTTGAGAAGCAACTTTTATGTATATTTCACTTTGCAAGATAATGAAGAAAACATAAAATGTAAGATATCATTTCTGACTTCCAGGAATTTTCTATCTGGTTTGATATACAAGGCGTTCTCTTAAAAACGTTGTACTGATGTATATACTTACATATATAATACCTATACATAGTAAGTGCTATGAAATTTGTAGAATTTAGAGCTCACCAAGGGTTAAAGAAGTTCCTGAGGATTTTTTGGAAGTTGGGGAAACACAGTAGTATCGCAAAAGAGATGCAAGCCTTGCTCTCAGGTATGGATTCAGATACTGGCTCAGTCATATAAGAGCTATGAGATCTTGCACTAATTACACTTCCCTTATAGTCACAGAGACAATGATGGTAATATCTTATTTTACAGGGCTATCATATAAAAAAGATATACCGTGATAAGCTTATGAGCTGATTCAGCAGAACTGATATAACACACTGTCTATCTGGAAGTAGAGGGTGGAAAGAAAGAACCAGAGATGAAGCTGAGCTTTAGTGCTAGGTGTTTGGCGTAGTATAGATGCTTCTTATGAAAGGGGGGAATCATAGAGGCCTTCAATGCTTAATAAAGAAGATGAATTTGGTTTTGAACGTGTTGAACTTTAGGTGACAGTGTTTACCCCAGTATGAGCTTGTTCTGAAGGAACCATAGACAGAATCCTGGACCTGGGGAAAGGAAGTCAAATTTTCCTTTAATTTGATATAAACAAATATTCTCAGTAGATGTAGTCACATTAATATACTTAAGAAATGAATCCATCATGTACTTCTGAACTCTGAGTGATTAGAAATTTTTCCTATTTTCCCTCCCTCCATCCCTCCCTTCCTAACTTTTTTTAAAAAAAATATATAAAATTCATGAGAATAAAGATTTTCTTTGCTCATGTTATTTCACTGAACCCCCAGCACATAATATATTACCTTGCACATAGCAAGTACTCAATAAATGCCTATTAAATAAATAAAGGAATAAATTAATTGTTTATTTAGAGATTTTTTTTGACAGATTTTTACTATATGTTGTAATTTTAGCAGGCAGGGAATGTGAGAGACCAAGATCGCTGCTGTCCTGGGACTTATGTTCAATAGACCAGCAAGACACAGGTAATTGCCCACTGACAAATGGTGTAAAAGAGGCACTCTGGTCCTGGAGAAGAAACATGGAGCCAGACAGGACTGAGGACTGTGAGGACTGATCACACTCCAGACAGAGAAGTGGCAAAGGTCCTGCATTGGGAGACAGAATGGAACATTCCAGAAACTGAAAGAAGCTCAGTAAAACTGGAAATTAGAGAGTGTAAAGAAGGCCACTTGAAATGACTGAAGAACTGAGACTGAGTGCCTTAGGGAACATGTTGGTAATCTTGGATCTTCTCTTAAGGATGAAGTAAAGACGTTGAGTTGTTTTTAGAGGCAATATAGACTCTAGAGTCAGAGTTCTTGGCTGTATCTTATACTGTGGAACTTGGAACAAATAACTTAACCCATCTGCCCCTCAGTTTCCTCACATATAAAGTGCAGATAATAATACTACTTACCAAGTAAAAATCATAAGAATTAAATTTAGTTAAAACACGTAAGGAACTTAGAAGGGTGACTGGCACATCGCAAGCGCTACATAAAAGTTACTATTGATGTGTGTGTGTGTGCGCGTGTGCACATGTGTATTTTAAGCAGGGGCAGGCTATGATCAGTCAACCACTCTAACTTGCTGTGGGAAGGACTAGACTGGAGGCAGGCAGGAGAGTATGCACAGCTAACCAAGTGCCTAACGGAGTGGAAAGGGATACTGATGACCAAGATGGGGGGATAGAGAAACATGGACAAATTCAATAGTCATTTAGTAGTAGAATAATGAACAGGAGTATGTGATTGAATGAATGTTTTGCAGGGGCAGAGGAAACTCTAGGGAAACCTCAAGACAGAGATGACTTCCAAGTTGCTCTCTAAACCTCTGTGTGGATGGTGGTGCCATTCAACTGGATATGCAAAAGAAAAAGCAAGTTTATTGGTATCATGTAGAAATATATACATATGAAACTTAGAAGAGATTCTTACGGTTGATATGTACAATTGGGAGTCATTAAGCTTATTAAATATTCAATAACTGGAGACGCGAAAGCGGATGTGATATTATAAACAGAAAGTTCAGAATGAGAAGAGCAGAGGGCTTTCTGTCTGTGGGACCCCAGCTTCATGTAGTACAAGAGAAATAAAAAGATTCCGACCTGGGAATTGATGACAGTACATGGTATTTGACCCCATTTATTCAGGATTATCTAAAAAAGGTGAAAGAAGCCCGCAAATTATGTGGTTACCTCTTTGCTATCAAAAGAAACAATACAACATTTTTGAGGTACCCAAAATCAACCGTTGTTCATCCTTAAGTTCCTTGACAGCAGGCACTGACCTTCATTCATCTTTGTGCTAATTCCTTGCACAAAGCCCAGTACACAAGTGAAGGACTGTTGTTGATCATTGAAAACTGACCAACTCCTAACTTCAATCATATAACTTTCACTTATCTTGTATTTTTCTCCCTAAAGGAACAAACTTCAATTTACTAATTCCTGTCAATGAAAAATGTGGTCTGAGAGGTGAAATCAATTTTTCTCCTAACTTCAGCTGTCTTCTCATCTAGTAAGTCAGAAATCAATATAAAGTATCATTTAAGACCCCAAGTTATAAAAGCAACTTTGCTGTATGTATGTTGATAAAATTGCCATTTTCAACATTTCAAATACCAAATGATAACTGAATTCTTTATTCGTTCTTTTCTTTCATTCAACCAACTTTACAAGGAATGGAGGTTTAGAAGATAAATAATATAAAGGTCCTGCTTCCAGAACTTTACTAAATGTAGTTAGAGAGTTGGACACAAAATTAGGCACATAATGAATGTGCCTCTTTGAAAGGATGTATGCACCCTAGAAAAGCCATGTTTTAACGCTAATCCCATTTTGTAAAGGCAGCCATTTCTTCTAATCCCTATTTAGCACTATATGTTTGAAACTTTAATTAGATCATCTCCCTGGAGATGTGACTCAATCAAGAGTATTTGTTAAACTGGATTAAGTGGAGATGTGTTTTCATCCATTCCAGGTGGGTCTTGATTAGTTTACTGGAATCCTATAGAAGAGGAAACATTTTAGAGAAAGTGAGAGATTCTGAGAGAGCAGAGAATGACATAGCCACGAGAAGCAGAGAGTCCACCAGCCAGAGATATTTGGAAATGAAGAAGGAAAATGCCTCCCAGGGAGCTTCATGAAACAAGAAGCCAGGAGAGGAAGCTAGCAGATGACACCATATTCACCATATGTCTTTCCAGATGAGAAAGAAACCCTGACCATGTGCCTTTCCACTTGAGAGAGAAAGCTTGAATGTTACTGGCCTTCTTGAATCAAGATATCTTTCCCTGAATGCCTTAGATTGGGCATTTCTATAGACTTGCTTTAATTGGGACATTTCCATAGCCTCAAAAACTGTTAACTTGAAATTTATTAAATTCCCCTTTTTAAAAGCCATTCCATTGCTAGTATACTGCATTCCAGCAGCTAGCAAACTAGAACAATGAATAATATAAAATGCTAATAGAGATAGACTCAGCGGGGCTTGAAAGGTAGAAAAGGGACTGATTCTTTTTGAAAGAGGCCATCTGAGAAGACTTTCCAGAGTTGGGTCTTTAAATCTGAGTAGGCCATTGAGCAAAGAAGAGCATCCCAGGGAGAAAGAGCAGTAATGCAAAGGCATAGAAAAAAATAAAATATGTGGCATATTCAGGGAACAGGAGAAAGTTTGTTGCAGCTATAATTCAGAGAGGAAAACAGACAACACAATAAGCCTGGAAACGTGAGCCAATTAACAATAAACTTCATAGATTAAGAGACTAGCAGTTTTCTGCTTTAGAGTGGTAGGTAGCTAGAGTGATGTGACCCTGTGTAATTTTCAGGATTACAATGTCAGCAGCGATTGGGAGGATTATTTGCAAGAGGGAAAGTACCTTGATGAACTAGTTAGGAAACTTGTAATAAGCCAGTTCAGAGGTGATGTGGACTTTTCTAATGCTCAGTTAGAAGGTGGGCAGGGGCAGAGGTAAGTAGGAGTTATAAATAACTGAAAGATTTAGGAAGCCTCCGGTTCCCACTGCACAAAGCTACTGCACTTGGAGTGATAATTAGACATTAAATGATGTCTGACAGCATTGTCCTTACCTGTGGCTTCGTCCTGTCTCTGAGGTTTCATCCATGGTGAACATATTAAAACTTGAACATGATTATGTTCTCGTTGCTGATCCAGCATGCCCTATAACACTGTCTAAGCTCTCTGCACCAGATAAGTTACTGCTGTCTTTGGAAATGGAGATGCTCTTAAGAATAATTGAAAGAACAGGAGAAGAATTTGAGAGGCAAATTTTGGTGCGGAAAGCAGAGAAGAGATGCTCTCAGTTTTAGCTATGCCCACTCTAAGATCAACACAGCATGACTCCAGTTCAAATGGAGATGGGTTTGTCCTACCAGTCACTGTATAGACAAATGTGATTGCAAGCATCTGAATCTATTAATGAGAAATCCCCAATCACGCCTATATGTTAATTAGTGATTTATATATTTGAGGCTTAGGGTTTTTTAAAAGAGCAAAGTATGTATTTAGATGACAAGTGTAAATTCAGTTTTGGTCATATAATTTATATTATTACTCAGATATGCTTCTAAGGAAAATTTTCATGAAGCCATTTTCTGATACATGGGTACTTGAATAATAAAATAACTCTTTCACTTAATCTCATTCTCTACAAGCAGCTCTGATAGCCCATGGATGATAGTTACACTTCCACAAGTGATTGAGGGAGGCATCTGGAGCTATATAATCAGTCAATGATTTTGGTAATCTACTGACTCATTTTTAAACAAAATGATATTACTTGTCCATTTATTTTGGACGGCAAAGCACAAAGCTATTATTCCCATTGACCATAAGAAGGAGTAGGAATTTCACATAGAAGTGATAGGTGAAAACTTGGAACCAACATGAATATTCATCTTAAAGTGTGTTGGTTTTTTTTCAGAAACCTAAGTCCTCCAGTTTGTTCCTATGCCAGATGAGCCCTGAAATAAAGAGGTACCAGTCTCTCCAAGAACATCAACTCACTTCACTCCTCTACCCCATAATGTCAACACCCCCTTTCAAAATGAAGAAGTTAGAGTGGTCATTACCCAGATATCCCTGAAGATTGAGAGAAGGATCAAATGAGAGGGAGGAGGTGTAGCTGAGAAATTAAGATTTAATAATTGATTATGACTATTGACTCATTACACAGATATTTCTTTTTAGTTTCTAGTGTATTCAAATAGCCATAAAGAAATACCTGAAATTGTTGAACTGTAATCCAATAGTCTTGATCTCTGATAATGATTGTAGAATTATTTTGCTTTTATCTTGTGGCCATGTGATTGTAAGAACCTTCTGACTGACATCTCTTTATTCAGTGTATGGCAGATGAGTCACAAAATAAAGACATGCATGAAAAAAAAATAGGTCAGGAATATGGGTAAAAATGCCCCTATATAAACTATGGACAATAGTTAATAATACTACTTTAATTATCTTTCATCAATTTAACAAATGTAACTACTGTTAGAAGAAATAGAATTACAAAAAAAAAAATGCTATCATCAATTGTGACAAATTTTCCACATCAATGTAAGGGATGGTGGTGGGGAGGTAATGTGAATCCTGTATTTTATGCATGATTATTCTGTAAACATACAACTTCTCTAATAAAAAAAAATTTGTTTAATCAAATAATAAACAGTGTCATCACCCCCCAAAAGTAGTTCATAGAAGTATATGTTTGACTAATGTATATAATGATATGGAAAGATGTTTTCAACATATGGTTGAGTTAAAGGGCAGGTTATAAAATTGTGGGTACAGCATACTCTATTTTTTAAATATATATTTATGTGTAAATACTTATGCATAGAAATAAATATCTGGAAAGGTATAGTGGGAAATGAAGCAATAAACAAATTGAAGAGTGAGTTTGCAGTGAAAGAGATTGAATTATAATTTCCAGCTTTACCACATGCTCACTGGGTATATGATTTTGAATTAATTCCTTGTTCTTCCTAAGTCTGTACCCTGCTCTCTGAAAAACAGAATCTTCTCATAATAGATTACTACAGGAGGGATCAAGCAAGACAATGCCCATAAAACTCTAAGTCTAGTGTCTGGCCCACAGCAGTCGATCAATAAACTTAACAATGCTAACATTTATCCATGAATTACGATTTAGAGATGCATTTGATATTGTCTACCTGCTCTATATTTCTGATTTAAGATGATTTAAAAATTTTAATTTATTTCGTTTTGACTTTGAAGGAGCATAACCAGAGTGAGAACTGTGTCTGCTGATTCTGACTGCTGTCTTATTTCCCGATTATTCTGTATCATTCAACCACAGATATAACTGGGGGCCTTGGAGATGATTTAAAGCTTGAGCTTTGGAAACAGACTGCCTGGGTTGGAAGGAAGGCTGCACCATTCTATCTGTGCGATCTCAGACATGTATATGAACCTTTGAGCCTCAGTTTGTTCACTGTAAAATGGGGATAATAGTACCTAATCATGCAATTATTAAGAGAATTGAATGAGATAAGGAATATAAAGTGTTTTCTTGAGTGCTTCACATATAACACATATCCAATGAATACTACTCTTGTATTACTTACCTGGGCCCACGGAGGGACCATGGGAGTGTGTGAACGTTGTGAAACTCTATGCAGAATTTTGTGTGTACATGATTACATTTTTTTATATTGCATACTTAGAAGTCAAGGATCAGGGTTCAGTGCTGTCTCAAAATGCTCCAGGTACCCAAAGAAGGCTAAGAACCATGCTTCTCAACAGGGATAGTCCACAAAACAGGGGACATAATTTTCTCCATTAGATAGTGTTCGAAACACAGACTGCTATGGAAATTTAATCAAAAGAAAATAGAAAAAAAACCCAAAACTTGTTATTTAATCTTTGGATCACCACAGTAGGCCCTGGACAGATGTGTCTGTGCAAACTTGCAGGCCTCCTTCCACTTGCTGTTCCTGGTTCCCTGGCTCCTGTATGCCAGGAGTTTCCTTTGGCAGCAATTGCTGCTGCATGCTCAGAAAACTTAAGGGTTTCCAGAACCCCTGCCTGGGGAAGTTTTACATAATTTCAAATATTATATAATGCGAGTTTAAACTAGCTTATATTATGATTCCAAAATATTTCTAAAGTTTGTTGAATCTGCATTTGAGTATTGGGACATTATTTTAGCTATTGATAGAAAAAACAGAAACAAAACCTGTGGCCTATATAGTTGTGTGTTTATGAACTGGATGCCTGCTCAAGTCTCTGATGCTAAACTAGTCTCAGTTTTCACACGAATACACTTAAAAACAGAGATAAGGAGGCATCTCAGATATTTTGTTAACCTGAATATGATTAAATATATGTATTTACAAGCTTCTTGTAAATGTGACTCTCATGCTTCCCACAGTGCATGATGTCTCCTGGCCTCATCACACTGTACTGAAATACCTTATCTCCTTGTTTGCATCCGCACCAGGCTATGAACAATGAGGTGGGGTCTATGTCAAGGTCACCTCATCCCATAAAACCTATGGCAGACCTTGCACAAGATCAGGCTTCTAAGAAATATTATTGAACGGGTGATTTCAAGCTATTTGCTCTCCACTGAGTCTATGCTGGATAATAGCATTCTTGGTGGCCAAAGGAAAAGGAAGAAAGGAAGGATAAAGGAAGGAAGGGGGGAGGGAAGGAAGGAAGGAGGGGAGAGAGGAAGGGAGGAAGGAAAGGAAAGAGAGAGGGAGAGAAAGAAAGAAGAAGGAAAGTGAGTGAAGAAGGGAGGGAGAGAAGAGAGGAAGGAAAGGAAAGCTTGCATATGAGATTGCTCTGCCAAGGGAACAATTCCTTTTTGAAATATTAAACATGAATTCCATTAGCTTGTACTGTACTATTTCAATGGAAGAATACAGTACTGCTATTCATCTTTGTTTTTTGTATAAGGAACCATATTTCTACTACTGGCTATAATGGTTATATTGAAAATAATAGATAAATTTAAGAGGATGAATTATAATAATTACTCAAATATATGATAGGACTATTGTAGAATGTCTCTGAAGAACAGATTGATATTTCTTCTCCATTGAGAACCCCTTTGAAGAATTTGTACTGTACATAAATATGTGTATCTATATAATTATTTACAGCTGTCTCATATTTGAAAGTGAAATCCTTTCAAAATTAGACATCTATTCAAGACAAGCAACTATTTCAAATGGTAATGGATTTTGGAGTTCCTCTAAAACACTATTAATGCATTATTGATGCATGACTTGAAAGAAACTATACAAGATTGCTAAAAACTTCAAATATCCATATCCAAGTACGACTTTCATAGATCATAGCAATTATTTTATTACAGATGAAACTTACATTCAAGCCTAAGACTTCTAAGGTGTCTTTTGAAAAACTCTATGGGGCTCAGGAATATTCTCTTTTATTAGAGATTTTAAAATTGAGGGCTTAATAGGCCTGTTAATAGTTCTCAAACTAGGATATCCCCTAGGCAAAACTGTGAAGAAGTAGAATTTGCCTTAGGTGTTCTTGCATCCATCCATATTTTAACATCTCTTGCAGGTGCTCAGGGCCTCTAGCTGCCTAGCTCCAGCCCTGCCCCTCGGACCACCTCCCCTCTGGTCATGCTGGTGTACTTCTCTTCTACACCCAGCTCTCCATGGACCATCTCCTCAGCATCAAGGCTGGTGCCAGTAGGAGCTCCCACTCCCCCCTCCCTAGGAGTCCTCCCTCTACAGTCAAGGGTGCCAGAGTCAGGTGGCTCATATACCCACGGGTTCCTCCCACAACTGAAACCACAGAGAGGTTATGGCAACAAGACAGAAAGGGGCCCAGTTATTAGGATGTCTCATGGCTCTGAGAAGTTTGTTCTAAAGTTCTCCTGTTTCAAAATTTTCTCCATGTTCCTTTTTTTTTTATTAATTAAAGAAAAAAAAAGAAATTAACCCAACATTTAGAAATCATTCCATTCTACATATGCAATCAGTAATTCTTAACTCCATGTTCCTTATCATTACCTTAGATTTGAGGCCACCAGTATTTGTGTCTTCTGTTTCGTATCTGTCTGCTTCCTTTGTCTGTGACACTACTCAGTATCTCCATTTGTCCCTTCTGGTTTGTCTTTCTGTTTATGGCCTTAAAATCAAACGTCCGGATTTCACAACTCAACCCTTGAGTAACACCTTGATGGCCAGTACCTGGGCTTTGCCTTTGACTTGACAACTTTCATTTCTATACTGTATCCTCAATTACTAACATTCTTGGGATTGATTCCTTGCCCTGTAACCCACATGGTATACATTAGGCCACCTAATTTAATGGCCCAATTTTTCTAATATTTTCATGTGATGATGCTTCAAAGCTAATCTCCAGCATATCCTGCATATTTTCAACAGATCAATGAGGTCAATGGTGTTCTGCCAAAAAAAATAAATAATTGGGGTGAAAGTAAATTTGTATCCATTTCTACTGCGCACATATGCCAAGGGTTTACGGGGAGGAAAGCAGAGTAAAGAGGCAGGACAAAAACCTGATCCCTAGTCCTTCTGCCTCATTGTAGGACCTCAGCTTAGGAAAATATTAGTGACATGTGCCATTTTTCCCAGTGGAAGAATACATCTCAGTGGGAGTATCCAAGTGACTATTTACCTGCTATTGGTGATAGTCAGATTGTAGCACTTTGCATTCATCTCTAGCTAGCTTTATATCCATGACAAATTATAAATTGAATGTTGAGAAGCAGAGGTACTTCTGTGTTGAAATGATAATCTGATGAGCAAGGCAGGGAGGAAGCTGAGGATCCATTTATTCTTTTTACAGACCCAGACCTAACACGTTTGGCTTCCTGAATCTGCTGCTTGTAATAACTTAGAAGTAGCAAATAAGAAGCAGAAGTAGGATAAGAAGTAAGCATGTTGAAATTTTGAAGCAGACAGTTAAACAGCCTGGGTTAGAGGAAGGGATACAGAAAAAAAAAATAGAAGTTTGGGGTCATTTTAAATAAGGACACACACAAAAAAATTTATTACATCTCTCAAGGGACAATGAAGGCATCAAAGCGTTGCAGGACAATTCAATAACTGAGATTAAATTAGGTTCAAGCACTCTTTGAGGAGACAAGACAAGTTTGCAATAATATATTTGAGACAGTCTCCTAAATCCCTCCCCGCCGCTGCAAACCAGAGTCATATTTCTAAAACACAAATGTCATCCTGTCATTCCCCTGATGAAAACTCTGTCCTGGTTCCCCCCTTATCGCCTACAGGACAAGAATCTAAACTCCTTATCATAATACATAAAGCTCTTCATAGTCGGACCATAATGTATATTTCTGCACACAACTCCTACCACTTCTCCCACGGGCATAGCCTGCACTGTGCCAGGTTTAAGGCCTAGAGGAGATCCTGGAAAAAAGCCTGACGGTTGGCAATGTTTCAAGTATGAAGCCAAGTACTTTATGAACACTATCACATTTAACAAAATATAGAAGAGTTAAATATTTTTAATTAGTTTATAGATAAGAAACTGAAGCTCAAGTTCAGATTAACTAACGCATCCAAGATTGAACAGCTAATAAGTAGCTGGGATACATATTAAATACAAGCAGGCTGGTTTCTAGAAAGTGGAGGTCTCAGGCCTTTGCCAGAGAAATAAAAAGACATAAGTGTATCGATTAAAGGATGATCCCACCTTGCCATCCATGTATGCGGGGGATTTAAAAAGAAAAAAACCAAAATATTTCAATAGGAGAGATTAAGACTATTTCTGCATATTGCTCAGAAAAATGTAAAGCTCAGAGGCATGAGGCAGATATGTAACAAAGTGTACTATCTTTTTGATGGGACAGACAGAAAACAGAGGTCCTGACCACTTCAGGTAATTAAAGGGTCCATGACATATCTTGAAAGTGAAGAGGTATGAATTCCAGTACCTTGTCCAAACTCCAAACCCCATAATTATATCTTCCACTTTCTACTTAAAAGTTTTCCTCAGAGTTTCAACTGAAAAACAAGATTCTTTACTTCCCCTCTAAATGTTACCACTGTGGTTTAAGAGACCTCCTTATGCTTCCTTTAACAGGCCCTTCCTGTATTTCACTGAAGCATCGAGTTTCCCAGGCAAGGTAACCCAGAATGGAAGATAACATTTTACATATATTCCATACTTTCCATACTTTGTTGGAAAATATGTTTAACTCACTCCAAGGAAGGATATATAGTTTTTAAAAAGCATCAAAAACATACCAAAGTCAAGGTAACAACTCAAATAATAAATATTGGAGTTCTTTGAATTGCTGTATGAATACTTCTTTTAAGCTACAACTGTTTTGTACAACTGGTGCTTCTGGCTCCTAGGAATATTTATCTATGTGATAAGATAAAAGGAATTTTTTTTTACTTTGAATGAAATAAGATCAAGGGCTGCTTGCGTGGGTCTTTCTGAACTGCATTATGCTTTCAAGTAATCGAAATTTGCCTGAATTAATTATTCAGGAAATGTTGGAACAAACAGTAATTAATGTAGATTTCTCTTTATTAAAACTGATAGCATCCTTTTTTCGACTTTGTAAACATAAGTAGAAATCCTTGCTAAATGTTCTTAAAGTGCAAAAATAGAAAAATGGGAAATAGTTTGATTTTACTTTCAGTTGAAATGAATCACTACTCAAATGTATCAAAATAACGTACTTTATTGAATTGGTGAATCTCTAACATTTATGGAATAACTACCACAGCACTATGCTGAGAGCTTTACAAGCATCATTCTAAGAAGAGGACGGTGGGCTTCCCTGAACTGCCAAAGCAGTCAAATGGGCCTAGAGCATGCACACATTTAATGTCATGCAAGAAGAATCAAGCAATTCCATCATCATTTTTTCATATTAAAATAAGCACATTGTATAATGCAATGGACTTCAATTTTTAGATGATTTTTATCATAAAACACATTTCAAAGAAATTTTGCCCTTGTAATGAGGCCATTTAAAACTATCTTCTGTGACCTTTCTGGGCTACTTGCATGCTTATTAACACTTCTCTTTCCTTTGGCATGTGAGATTTGCTCCATATCGTTCCTTAGTAGAATGAAAAAGGGAAACAGATGGTTAGAATAGCTACAATTTGAACAATTGGTCTGTGGATCATAATTGCCTTAACACTGTCAATTCATATCTTATTCCAGGTCAAGAAATCTCTAGATTTTTCAGTTTTCTAATCCAAAATATTAAGCGTTCTAATATGCATTTAGCAATGTCATCCTCTCAACCAAAGCAAGACTCTAAATCGGTAATAATAATTTAGTCTATGTAAAGCAGAATAAATTGGTATATGGGGAGTTAGTCTCATAACCTGTCATTACGACTGTACTTGTACTAACAGAGCTACCCATGCAAAGCAAAGCATGGGGCTCTGGGAACAGAATGTATTTTGTGCATATTTGATTTGGCTTTGAACGTACACATGCCTGTATATTCAAACACCCATCTTTTTTTTTCCAAAACAGCAAAGACAATATTAGTCAGCTTCTGTTTCTAAGTTGAAACTTCAATTTTTTTAAAAAGTCAGACTTTCAGGATTTCATAGTTTCATTTCATTTCTGGCAGTTCATAATTATCTTTAGATGCTATACTTTGTTAATTGCTGTTTTCTTCCTAAGGTAAATTACAGCTTTGTCATATGGTCGACATACAATTCAAACAACTCACAAAATGCTGCCAAAATGTGAATTACAGAAGACTTGATGGTGATAGTAAAGATCAAATAGCATTGTTTTTCCTTTCCCAGGCTGCATTTCTTTCCATAATTTAATGTCAAGCAATACCATTATTTCTCCCCAGGCATTTTTGTCATTCCAACAAAAATTAAAATTCTCCTTTGTCTTTCCAATATGTTTTAGCCATAAGAATATTTTAATTTTTAATTTATACTTTTTAGTAGGAAAATGTTTATTTATGGCCCTTACACCTTGCCTATCGGAGTTCTTGTTCTTAGGTGTATGGATAATGAGTTGTGCAAATATTCCGCAGCACCACTGAGGCAGGACAGAACCAAAATTTTGAGAGAGTAATTGTTCCATTTCCTCAGCACATTCTTCTTTCTGTAAGAGCCCCAGAGAACCAAGAACCATTTTAGAAACAGCCTTGTGACTAACTGTAAGCATTCATTCATGCCCAGGGTTAACCCTTGACAATCCTGGGCAGACCTAGAGGCTCAGCTCACATCTCTTGAAGAATCTGTGATGTCCCCACCCCTGCAGGTTAGATCATCAGCTTTTCACTCCCAAGTACTCAGCATTTCTCCTGCATGATACTGCTTATAATTATTTACACAATATCTGTTTTTCCCTTTAGATGGTAAATGCAGGCAAGCAGGAACTCTGCTTATTCAAATCCCCCCAGGACCTAGGAAGGCACATACCCGATGCATAATAAATATTTGTTGAGTGGATATGTGATCAAAAGCATAGTTTGCTTCTACACTTTAGGCCCTTATTTTTATTTCTCTCATTCTAGTCTAGAGCAAACTTACCTGACTACCGACAAATGCCAAGTTGGGGGGGGGAGGGGTGTGAAACAAACTCAAATCTGTACAGGGGCGAGGCCGGGCTGGCATAGGTTTTTGTGGTGAGCCCTGCCAAAAGAGCACTACTCAGCTCCAGCGCATTGTAGCCGGATCCAATTTCTTTTTTAAGAGAAGTCGGATTTTGTATTTTTACATGAAAAAGAGTATTAAATATCGGCAAGATTTTAAGATTTTAAAAATGTACTTTAGGTCATCAGAATGCCTCTGCCAGCCATATTTATCATATATATATATGTATATATATATATACATATATATATATACAACCAATCTGTGATCTCTCATCTGTTTTCTGCTCTTCTTTAGACTGCATATTTGCAAAGAAATGTTTCTTGGTGGTACCTGCTTCCATTTACTGAGGTATCTGATGTCTGTTTTAAAGTCAAGGTTATAGCCAAGTTTTTTGTTATCTTCCTTTGAGTGCTGCTCTTTCTTTTTTTTTTTTTTTTTACATTAGTACAACAGCAACAAAAAATCAACTTTATTGACATATAAGTCACGTACAGTAGAAGTTACAGACTTTAAGCATATACCACAATGAGTTTTGACAAATAATAGCCATGTAATCAGCATAATAAGGATAAAGAATATTTTTCTTAAGACAAAAGCTCCTTTATGTTTTCTTAAAGCAACTTTACTGAGATACAATCCACTTACCACACAATTCACCCACTTAAAGTGGTCAAGTTAATGATTTTTATTATATGCTCAGCCATTATCACAGTCAGATTTAGAACATTTTCATCACCACAAAGGGAAATCCCATACTCTTTAGCTATCACCCCATCGCTCCTATCCCCCTCCAATCCCTAGCAACCACTAATGGACTTCTTTCTTCATGGATTTGCCTATCTCGAGATTTCATATGAATGGAATTCTATATGTGGCCTTTCGTTATTGGCTTCTTTCACCTAGTATGATGTTTTCAAGGGTCATCATGTTGTAGCATTCATCGGCCTTGAGATCAGCCTGAAAGAGCTGCTTCCTGTCAGTTTGTTTCACACTGAAGGTGGTTTTAAAATGTAAAAAATGAATAAACGAAAGAGCAGCATAGAAAGAAAGATAACAAAAGAGTTGGTCATAACCCTGATTATAAATGGTGATTTAAAATGATTTAAAACTCAATATCTTAGCAAATAAAGCAGTAATATTCTCACATAAGGCCTCACAGCAGTTAGGTTCCCTAAGACCTGTTTAAAAATGCAGAATCTCAGGCCCCACTCCAGACAAAGCCACTCTTATGTGTGAATATGACTTTATAAAATGAAAAGCAGGTTAAAAAATGCTTAATATCAATTGGTTTATTTAATTTTCTTCATAAAACTATAAATTATACAAAACAGAAAATAAGTCTAAAAGGCAGGAACAATAAATATCAAATGCAGTGTGAAGAAGTAAAGTCGCAGAGTAGTAGATTTTATGAATCTTAATTTCTAGTCTAGCTTTGTGGCAGCTTGGAAAGTCAACTCTTCCAGGCTTCCTTTCTTCATTTGTAAAGTTATAAAATCAGTTTAAGTAATCTGAAAATCTCATTCCTCTAACATCTGTGCTTTTTTTGTGACTGATTATTCTCTATATGTGCGATTTTTCTACTTAGGATTTCTTATAGAAATAGACTCCAGAAGGGTGACCGACTGTCCTGGTTTGCCCAGGACTGAGCTATTTCCTGGGCCATGGGACTTTCAGTGCTAAAACTGGGATAGTCTCAGGCAAACTAGAATGGTTGTTCACTCTATCCTGTCAAGGTCATACTGAAAAAGGAATTCTGAGAGCACATGCTGGCACCGAGTGCAGAGAAAGTTTAAAGGAACCACCACTGGTCAGTACATGGTTCAACCACCAGGTCTTCTCTTTCTTTCATGATCTTTCCTCTCTTCACGTACCAATTCCATTCCCTTTTATTCACCAACTTGCTTTCATTGCTTAATCTTTGGTTTTGTTTCTGTGTAACTCAGTTTATATTAACATGTAAACTTCATGTCTACATCATGTCTTTACAGCCAGGATATAGACTTTCAACACAAGTGAGCCATAGACAGGCTGTTCTTAGGTCCAAATCGTCCATGGCCAGAGGAGGATGAAGAGATGAAGACATGTGTGACCCAACACTGGGATTTTGGAGAGCAGAGGTTGTGATTCGGATCTATCTATCCCTTTGATGGGGACTTGAGTAGGGCAAATTCTTCAGTACCTACCTGCTCTACCATTCTCCTACTACTCACTCTTCCCTCATCAGTTCAGTTTTATTTTCAGATGCAAGTTCATGGACAAGTGTGAAATACAAGCAGAGGACTTCTCACTCTGGCATCAAGTGTCCTTAAATGATCTTAACTTTTCACAACACAGCATATTTTCCCAGTAGACCAGTTTTAAACATCTGTAGCCTCTACATGGCTCCAGCCATCTGGTTTCAAGCTTCACGGTCATCTCTTAGCATTCTTTCTTTTTAGGGGTTCTGGACTGCCCTTTTCTGGGAGAAACATAACATCACAGTATGTCCAAGTTTTCCTAATTCATGCACAAGACTTACTCCCTTCACTGATAGGGTGATATAATCTGACTTGTTTGTATATTTTAAGGTTCTGATTTTATACCGTACAAGGTCTTTTTAAAAAAAAATACTTTTAGGGGGAGAAAAGCAACAGTTTTCAACAATTAAGCTTAAAACTTTACATGCTTCAAATGTAGCTGTAATTACTTTGTAGAACATGTAATTCAGCATATAAATATCTACATGTAAGTGTTTAAATTAAAATTTAAAATTCTACTTCACTTATTTGGTAGTCCCCTTTTCTATGTGAATTGGGTGATGAGATCAAATAATAATTTATCTTTCTGCTATAAAGCTCTGTCTCTTGCTCTTTCTTTCTCTCTCATTTTCATGCCTTAATTTGCTTTGACTATTATTTAGATTATACAGCAGAATCAAGTTTTAGGAAATATTATTTCAATAGCAATTTATTTGCATTATGTAAAGGGGGCTACCTTGAAAAAGGAAAATATTTTCTGTAATTATACTGACATTTTATCTTCCTTAATTATAAAAATCAATAATGTTTGTCTTCCAGAAAAATCTTTCAGGTAAATATTCAATTTTCATTTCTCACAAAGATCCACTTTTATAAAATAAGGAGGTTCCTCTTACATCAGGTATAAACAATAATTTACTGGATTTTTTCCTCTATACTAAAATATACATTAAATCTTAATAAAATGTATGACATGCTCTGGCATTCAGTCTGAATTTATTAAACTTAAAGAAGTGAGGTGATTCATTGATTCACAGAAAATATCGTCTGCTGTACTAATTTTATATTCAGCTCATTATATTCAATCTTCAGGAGTATTCACCATCAACCACCTGAAAGAGAATATAAACAAAAATGAACTTTTCACTTATTGATTAACTATAAACATTTACCTGTAAGTAGGTAATACAGTTTGTAAACTCAAACACACCCTTCGTGAGCAGTTTAAAAATTTTCCTGGGCTGGTAAATGAAAATCCTTTTCCAGTCATATTGATTTTACTGCACATCCATTTTGTTCAATCGAAAATTGGTTTGCTTTTGAATCAATAAGTGTAGGTTTCCCATAAATTCTTCTTCTTCATCCAGCCTACAACTCCTCTAATATAGACCTTCATCCCTCTCAACTAGATTAGTTTCTTCCTAACTAGTCAAATTCTCTACAGTCTCTTCCCTCCACAATCCACGTAGCACTTTTTGCCATACTGATTTTCTTAGTTTCTCAGGGCTAATGTGACAAAGTCCCACAAACTCAATGGCTCGAAACAAGAGAAACTTATTGTCTCAGTTTTGGAGGCTAGAAATTAAAAATCAAGGCGTCGGCAGGGCCACATTTCTTCTTAAACCTGTAGGGGAGAATCTTTCCTTGCCTCTTCTAGCTTCTGGTTGTTTTCTGGGAATCCATGGTTGTCTCCCCTCGTCTGTGTCTGCCTCCTCGGTCTAGGTTCAAATTCCCTCCTCTAATCAGGACGATAGTCATATTGGATCTAGAGCCACTTTAAACCGGTTTGCCTTAGCATCACTAACAACATCTTCAAAGACCCTATTTCCAAGTAATTCATGCTCCTGGGACTAGGGGTTAGGACATGAACATGTGTTTTGGGGGGAGGACATAATTCAACTCCATCATGGACCTTCTTAAAACCCTAGCTTCAATGTGTAACTCATCTACCAGTGTCCATCTGCTGTCTATCTTGCTTTATGTTAAATAAATAATCATGAAATATCAAAATTATGAAATCACAAGCACCTTGGATTGCAGAGAATCTTGGATACATTTAGTTCATCCTCCCAAAGCATGCATAGTATAGGATTTGTTTTTCTATTCTATAAGTATTTATTGGACATCCGCTTAATATTGCAGACATCATTATAGTCCCTGACAATACGGTAGTGAACAGAACAGATTATAGTGGTTCACTTGGAATTTATCTTCTAAGTGTGAGAGAAAAAAAAAAACCACAATCAAGTGGGGAAAATAATCAAGAACTGTGAAGAAAATGAAATGATGATGGAGACTCCATGGCTACTTTAGATTGGATGTCACAAAAGGTGTATATGTTGTTTTTGTTTTTAGGGCTGCCACTGCAAATTACCACAAGCTTAGTTGAAAGCAACAGAAATTTATTCTCTCACAATTCTGGAGGCTAGAAGTTCAAACTTAAGGTTTTGTCAGGGCAGTGCTCACTTCTAAAGCTCTAGGGAGTCTCCCTTCTTGCTTCCTCCAGCTTCCTGCAGCCCCAGGTATTCCCTGGCTTGTAGCTGTATAACTCCAATGTCTGCATCTGTTTTTCACTGGCCTCCTCTTCTCTCTAGGTCTCTCCTCTGTCTCTTACACAGCCAATTATCATTGAATTTAGGGCCTACACAGATAATTCACAATATCTCATCTCAAATCCTTAAATTAACTACATATGCAAAGGTCTGTGGGTTAGGACATAGGCAGAGCTTTCTGAGGGCCACCATTCAACCTATAAAAGAAGGCTTCTTGAAAGAGGTGATATTTAAATTGAAACATAAATTGCAAGAAGAAACCAGACACATGAAGATCAGGGAAAGAGATTCCAGAAATTCCAGAAAGAGATACTAAGGATAGAGTCCCCCAAACAGGGCCAGGTTTGTCAAAAGAAAGTCAATGCGGATGAAGCTTCATGGTAGAGAGAAAGAGTCATACAAAATGGGCTCAGAGAGCTATGCTGCCAGTGGTTATGGATTCCGGGGTAGATATTTGAAGGGTTCCCCTAACCTACTGTCAAAGTTAGGTGTATGAATTTTATGTTTTAATGAAAAGGAAGTAGCAGGACAATGGTATATTGCAATCTATGTTTCAAAAATTTCTCTCTGGTTTCTGTATAAAGAACATTGTCTAAGGGACTTAGGAAAGAAAGCAAGGAGATGAAGTAGGAAGATATCCATTCACATAAAAGTAGTTCAAGCAAGAGGTAACATGGATTTGGAAACAATATATCAAATAAAGGTCTAATATCCAGAATAATATCCAGGATATATGAAGAGATTGTTCAACTCAACAACAAAAAGACATACAATCCAATTACAAAATGGACAAAAGACATGAACAGACACTTCTCAGAAAAGGAAATACAAATTGCTAAAAGGCACATGAAAAGATGCTCAACTTTCTTGGCTATTAGGGAAATGCAAATCAAACCATAATGAGATATTATCTCACACCCACCAGAATGGCCGTTATTGATAAAACAAAATGTGAGAAGTGCTGGAGAGGATATGGAAAGAGAGACAAACTTATCCACTGTTGGTGGGAATGTGAAATGGTACAACTGCTGTGGAAAGCAGTTTGGTGGTTCCTCAGGAAGCTAAGTATAGAATTGCCATATGACCCAGCAATACCATTGCTAGGTATCTACTCAGAGGACATGAGACCAAGGACACAAATGGGCATTTGCACACCATGGTTCATAGCAACATTATTTACAATTGCCAAGAAATAGAAACAGTCAAAATTTCCATAAACAGACGAGTGGCTAAACAGGCTATGGTATATACATACGATGGAATATAATGCAGTTGTAAGACAGAATAAGGTTATGAAGTATGTAACAACATGGATGGACCTTAACGGCGTTATGCTGAGTGAGATTAACCAGAAACAAAAGGACAAATACTGTCTCACTGATATGAACTAACATTAGTGAATGAGCTTGGAGAATTTCAGTTAAGGACAGAGACCATCAGGAGATAGAAATAGGGTAGATATTGGGTAATTGGAGCTGAAGGGATACAGATTGTGCAACAGGAATGATTGTAAAAATTAAAAAATGGATAGTACAATACTACCTAACTGTAATACAATAATGTTAGAGCACTGAATGAAGCTGAATGTGAGAATGATAGAGGAAGGAGGCCTGGGAACACAAATGAAATCAGAAGGAAAAATACACAATAAAGACTGAGATGGTGTAATCTAAGAATGCCTAGAGTGTATAATGATATGACTAAATGTATGAATTTAAAAATGTTTTGCATGAGGAAGAACAAAGGATTGTCAATAATGCAGATTGTTGAAAATAAATGGTAATTAATACTTTAAAACTTTAACTTATGTGTGAGACTAAAGCAAAAAATGTTTATTTGGTACAAAATTTATATGTTGACTAGTGCATTTCCTAATATAACTTATGTGAACAGTTTAACCGAAAACCATAAGTATGTGGAACCTTGAGGAGGGCATGAGATCTTGTAAGTTTGTCCAAAATGATGTCCTGATAAATCTCAGAGTTATTTGAACAATGAATAAAGTAGTATCAGCAAAGCCCCCTTGGAGGAATGGCGAGAAAGGGGGAAAATTCAACTTTCCAATGTGGAGAATTCCTCATATTCTCACAAGCAGTGGGGACAACCAAAGCAATAGGCTGAGCACTCAATCTTGGGGTTTGTTCAAATGAAACTTATCCCTGCAAAGGATAGGCTAAACCTACTTAAAATTAAGCCTAAGAGTCACCCCCAGAGAACTTCTTTTGCTGCTCAGATGTGACTTCTCTCTGTCAGCCAACACAGCAAGCAAACTAACTGCCCTTCCCCTCTCTATGTGAGACCTGACTCCCAGAGGTATAAACCTTCCTGGCAATGTGGGACATAAATCCTAGAATGAGCTGGGACTCAGCATCAAGGGATTGAGAAAATCTTCTCAACCAAAAGGGGGAAGAGAGAAATGAGACAAAATAAAGTGTCATGGCTGAGAGATTTCAAACAGAGTCGAGAGGTTATCCTGGAGGTTATTCTTATGCATTAAATAGATATCACCTTGTTAGTCAAGATGTAATGGAGAGGCTGGAGGGAACTGCCTGAAAATGTAGAGCTGTGTTCCAGTAGCCATGTTTCTTGAAGATGATTATATAATGATTTAGTTTTCACAATGTGGCTGTGTGATTGTGAAAACTTTGTGTCTGACGCTCCTTTCACCTACCTTATCAACAGATGAGTAAAACATATGGAACAAAAATAAATCATGGGGGAACAAATGTTAAAACAAATTTAGTAGATTGAAATGCTAGTGATCAATGAAAGGGAGGGGTAAGAGGTATGGTATGTATGATTTTTTTTCTATTGTCTTTTTATTTCTTTTTCTGAATTGATGCAAATGTTCTAAGAAATGATTATGATGATGAACGTACAACTATGTGATGATATTGTGAGTTATTGATTATATATCAGGAATGGAATGATCAGGTCGTGTCTCCGGGTCCCGCCCGGCCAGAGGCCGCGCTCCGGGCGGCGGTACCCGCAAGTTGGGAACTCGTGGAAGTCGGCCCGCCAGCTGTCCCGGTCCCCGGTGCCTGAAGACACCACAGACTAGGTTCGAGAACTTGCCCTGGACAATTACAAATCAAATGATGGGAAAATTGAGGGTTTAACAGCTGAGTTTGTGAACTTAGAGTTCCTCAGTTTAATAAATGTAGGCTTGATTTCAGTTTCAAATCTCCCCAAACTACCTAAGTTGAAAACCTTGAGCTCAGTGACAATAGAATCTTTGGAGGTCTGGACATGTTAGCAGAAAAACTTCCGAATCTCACACATCTAAATTTGAGTGGAAATAAACTGAAAGATATCAGCACCTTGGAACCTTTGAAAAAGTTGGATTGTTTGAAGAGCCTGGACCTGTTTAACTGTGAGGTCACCAACCTGAACGACTACCGCGAGAATGTCTTCGGGCTCCTGCCCCAGCTGACCTACCTGGATGGGTACGACCAGGAGGACCGGGAAGCCCCCGACTCTGATGCCGAGGTGGATGGTGTGGATGAAGAGGAGGAGGATGAGGAGAATGAGGATGGTGAGGACGACGAATTTGATGATGAAGAGGATGAAGATGAAGATGAAGATGTAGAAGGGGAAGAAGATGAAGATGAAGCCAGCGGGGAGGAGGAAGATTTTGGACATGATGGAGAAGTTGATGAAGACGAAGAGGATGAGGACGAGGATGAAGACGAAGAGGAGGAAGAAAGCGGGAAAGGTGAAAAGAGGAAGCGAGAAACAGATGATGAAGGAGAAGATGATTAAGACCCCAAATAACCTGCAAAAAAGAACTGTTCAGTATTGGTTGGACTGCTCCTTCGGATTTGGTAGCTGTTTTAAAAAAAAAGGTAGCTGTGATACAAACCCCGGGAAACCCACCCACCCGAAGAGCCAAAGAATAGTTCCTGTGACATTCCGCCTTCCTCCGTTTATTCCCTCTTGGAAACCTGCCACCAAGCTTGGGGACCTCACCCCGACAAAATTGTAAGAGTTGTTAGGTTTTCGTGTAAGACTTGCTGTAGCATGGCTAGCTGTGACTGGTGATTTGTAACCACTCATGGCTACCAGTTACACTGAGGTTGTAACAGCATTTTTACTTTCTGTACAACAAAGAAGCTTTGTAAATAAAATCTTAACATTTTGGGTCTGTTTTCCATGCTTTTCTTTGCCTTTTTTTTTTAAATGAATTTTTTTACATTAGGACATTTTATGTGACAACTGCCAAAAACGTATTTTTAAGAAATAAACACGTTACTCTTTGGTAAAAAAAAAAAAAAAGAATGGAATGATCATATGGTAAGAATGTTTATGTTTGTATGTTGTCATGTTTAAAAAATAAATTAATTAATTATTTTTTTTTAAAAAGCACACACACACAAAATAGGAGGTAATATGGCCCATATAGTTTTAGTCGAGAGAAGTGTATAGATAGATAGACATATTAAGGATACATTTTGCAGATATAGTTGATGGGATTTGTTGGTTGACTGCATATAGGAAAAGGAGGGGAAAAAAGAAGAATCAAAGAAAGTCTAGGTGTTTGATGGAAAGTGGTACTACCTGAGATAAAGATGACTGTGAAAGAGCCATGTTTGAGGGGGGGAAATCAAGGGTTTGGTTTTGACTATCATTCATATGGAAATGTAAAATGGTTGGATAGGGGAATGCAGCACTAAGCAAAACATCAGGGTTGAAGACATAACTGGCAATTATTTCACATCTGCTCGAACAGTGTTGGAGATCACTTATTTTTTAGGAAATAATTGTATTGCTGGACTCCTAAGTTGACACACTTTATAAGCCATGCTCACTTTAATAATTGATGCCCTCTGTGCCCATACTGCCCTCAATCAACGACCACAATCAAAAGAGTACTAAGCTTATTTACTTCATTTATTCACTTTGTTTCCTAAACTCAACTTTTCTCTGAAGTTGCAAAGATTCTGAAAGAAATTCTATAAAGTTAGAATTGTAGCTAGGTTGTCAGGATGAGTTATATGCCTTCCTAAGGTATCCTACTATTCGGTAGAAAGGAACACTCATTTGGATACATAAGTGTGGTAGCATTTTTAAAGGCACATTATAGTCACATCTTACATAGATTTATATTTACCCGTGTGTACGTGTGCGCGTGTGTAAATATGTGCACATATGTGTGTATATATAATATTTTATGTATAGTATATGTGTGTGTGTGTGAGAGAGAGAAAGATTAGATACAGGTAGAGGAAAAGAAGAAACACATCACTGCTTTGAATAAGAATGCCATAATATGTGTGTGAAGCACTTATAAACTTACTGCAAGAGTAACAAATGGTTTAAGGGTTTCTAATGATTAAAGAGTATGCACGTCAACAAACTCAGGAAACTCGGGTCAAATTATAATGTGCTGTGTAACAAGTGTCCTCAACTGCCACTCATTTCTGCCCAATTTAACCAACGGGAAAACAGTTGGGAACTCCATCAAGATAATTACATTTCTGAGTAGCAATGAGATCGCCTCTACAGAGCCAGAGAGCTGAACTTCTTTTGTTTTATTCTCCCAAGTGGAGAGCAATCCATGTCAGGTCATTACTCATTGAGTTAAAAGTTGAGAGCAAAATTAAGTTTAGTGATTAAACAGTCTAAATTATTTGATTTGGTCTGGAACACCTTGGATTTCCTTATCATCAACAATCATGGCAAGGGATTGTTTCTAGAATGGGCAACTTACAATGAAAATCTGCACAACAAAACTATGACGTTTCAGAGGAGAGAAACTTTGATACAGAAGCAACTACTCTGTGTACTTTAGCTATCCCTGGCATCATCACTGTAGCATGTTAATTGCAATTTTCAGATCTGCTTTATTTCTCTGAGAAGGCCACGTGATATTTGGATTTTAGGTTTTGAAACCAAAATGGCTGGGTTTGACTCTGGCTCTATCAGTTAGTAATGTGTGGCTATAAAATTTGCTTAACTTCTCTGAATCTTGATTTTTTCATCTGTAAAATGTTGACAATGTCAATTACTATAGGGATATAGTAAAGTGATTTATAATATGTTTGTATTATTTCTGTTAATTTCATCATAGATAAAGCCCACTTTTTTAAGTTCTCAGAGAATTTGAGTGCACTGACATCAGTTTTAAGGGCATTAGTTAAAAATAAAAACCATGGGAAATGATCTAGGGAAAGGTGTTGAATCATAAAGGGGAACTAAAAGTCCTGCATAGGGGTTGCTATGAAGGAAAAGATGGGAAGATATACGTGGGACGTTCAGAAGAGGGACAATGAAGAAGAGAGAGAAGAATTTAAATGTTCCTAGTTGAGAGAGGTCAGCCTAGTGTGACTCGGGCCAATAGAAAGTCAGTACATTTTATACATGATGAAAACACAAACATAAAAGTCTGGAAAAAGGCCATCTGCTTAGGATTTTTAAAATATCAGTCAACAAAATTAGTTTAACCTTGGTCTGAGTACAGAAATGAAAAGGAAACTAACAGTTTTTAAAAATGTAATATCAAGGATAAGCCTGAAAGAATGACAAAATGCAGAGTTCTGAGGATTGATCAGTGTTTGGCATCATCAGTCAGAGTAAGTCAACATGTGCACTTCATATCTACCTCAAGTATCTCTGACATGTATCCCAGGATTTTATCCATTATTATAAAATAGTCTAGTTGTGAGATTTTCACTGGCTAATTGTATAATCTATGGTAAGATGAACAGTGTGGACCCAAATTACTTCAGAAAACATAAACAGAGAAATAGCATGAGTTAAAAATGTTTTCGGAGGAGATATTTTCCTGATCTTTCATTGGCAAGCAGTTAACCACAAAAAACTTAATTAGGGAGTTATCTTTTGGGGAGACTACCCAAAGAAGATTAAAAAAGACATTTATTCTCAGAAGGGAAAAATAAAGTGGTTGGCTAGGGCATCAAATTTTGTGGTTCTCAGATCTTGTAATAGACCATTACTATGTTATCCAGCAAGGTTCCCTTAGTTTAAATTTAGCACTCAAGGGGAAAGCAGTATTCAATATACATAACATTATAATGTAACTTTGCCAGTCTGAATCTGTTGTGTACCCCAGAAAAGCCATGCCCTTTAATCCTCATTCAATATTGCTGGGTGGGAGCTTTTTGATTGTTTCCATGGAGACAAGACCCACCCAACTGTGGGTGGTAACTTTTGATAAGATGTTTTCCATGGAGATGTGTCCTCAGCCATTCAAGATGAGGTTGTTTACTGTGGCCCTTCAAGAGGGAACTGCTTTGGAAAAAGCTTTAGAGCCACCAGGACTGACAGAGCCAACAGAATGGGCAGAGCCCTGGGCAAGCCATTGAACAGCCTGAAAAGAAAGATAGCAGATGTCATCATGTGCCTTTGCAGCAGAGAGAGAAATGCCAAGCATCATCAGCCTTCTTGAACCAAGGTATCTTTACCCGGATGCCTTAATTTGGACATTTTCACAGGCTTAGAACTGTAAACTTGCACCTTAATGAATTTCCCTTTTGAAAAGCCATTCTGTTCCTGGTATATTGCATTCCAGCAGCTTGCAAACTAAAACAGTATGAGGTCCAAATTTACTAGATGAAGTAGATCTAGTGATTGAAGAAAGTTCAGATGAAGTTCTAAGTGAAAGAATGATGACAGAGCAAGCAGGATGAAACAGATTTGGGCCCATAGACAGATACTTTTAATTTTTTTAACATCATCAATGAATTTGGGTTACATATATATCTGAATTATAAATCATCTGACTCCTTTCCAGCTAATACTCCTTAAAGTCTTAAAGACACAATGAAAGTAATTACTAATTCACTGGACCAAGGACAAATAAGCTGTAAAAAATGACCATAGGATATCAGACTAATTACCTAGGGTTTGATACCAGGCTGCCATCATGATATCCCCAGGGCCACAGCTGCTTGAAATGCCTTTGCCTTTTTCCCATGTGGTATAAATTTGCTTGCCTTCCCTAGAACTGGGTCTGAAATCTTCCTTTTTCCTTCCTCTCCTCTTGAGTAAAAAGATAGGCTTCAGGCTTCATTGGAAATGGTCATCTCCTCCTTGGGTGGTATTCAGTATCCTGATTCAGGCTTACTCCTAGGCTCTCAACCTGGTCTCACATGCCAAAGCAACTTGAAAGTCTTTGTTGTTCTCATCTTCATTAACATTTAACTTTGATCATGTGGCAACACCATGGACTGTAGAACAATTTCCAACTGGACTGGAATTTAGTTTCTATCCCTTACAAGCTATATGTCTTAGGGTAGGTTATTTTCCCTTCTCTAGGTCTAAGTTGACCTTTCGTTGAATGAGCACTATTGCTCCTAACCCACATGAGCTCTGTTTGTGATTGTTTCTTTCCTGGGTGCCGAGGATATTGCTACCAGTGGAACAAGTTAGAACGAAAATGGGTATTATCTCTGAGGGGAAAATAATAAGCTAAGGTTTGGACATGATGGACTTGAACAGATATGAATGTGACAGTCAGATGAACCCACTTGTGTCCTCACTCATACCTGTAGCTCAGTTAAGGACCTAAAGCTGAGTACCACTGATGATGGATGTGTATTACCATTCTCAACTTGTTGTATGCAGAGAACTTTAAAACCTTTGCTGGATCCCCACTATCATCAGGCTAAAGTCCAATCAAAGCATGTCATTTAAAGTTCTCTTGTGCTGTACCTCCACTCTCCAGGTAGGAAGATGCTGTGGTATATTTAGGGCTTGACAGAGTTTCTTCCTTGTTGGCAGGTTCAGTGTAAAACAGATATTAATTATCTGGATATATACATACAGAGATGAAAAGTCTTTAGAAATTGTGCCAGTTTGAAACTGTTGTATACCCAGAGAAGCCATGTTTTTTAATCTTGATTCAATACTGAAGAGTAGAATCTTTTGATTAAATTGTTTCCATGGAGATGTGACCCAACTCCATGGTGTTTTGATTAGGTGGTTTCCATGGAGATGCATCTCTGTCTATTCAAACTGGGTCTTAATCCACTGCTGGAGTCTTTAAGAAAGGACCATTTTGGAAAAAGCTTCAGAGCCAATACAGAGAAAGATATTTGGAGATGCAGAAAGAAAATACCCCTGGGGAAGCTGTTTTGAAACCAGAAACCAAAGGATGAGCAGATGTTATCATGTGCCTTCCTAGCTAACAGAAAAGTCACAAATGTCAATGGTCCTTTCTTGAGTCAAGATATTGTTCTCTGGATGCCTTAGTTTGGACATTTTGATAGCCTTAGAACTGTAAACTTGCAACTTAACAAATGTCTTCTATAAAAGCCAACCCATTTCTGGTATATCATATTTCCAGCAGCATTAACAAACTAACAGAAATTGAGGAAAGCAAACCAAGGGTAATCTCTAATTTAGAATGGTAGAAAAACTCTCAAATTATACCTTTATAATCACGATCTAACTTTTCTTTTCAATGTCTTTGGAGATATACCCCTTGTATGTAGCTTGTTGCTCATAACCCTTCCAGGTGCAATGTTTTTCTAGTGTCTAATTTAAATCTTCTGCTGTAATCAAGCCTCTTTCCTGCTGAAGTCAATGAAATGAGAAATCTGCTTAAATAGCATTCCTTCATATATTTTTACATTATTTGAAATAGACTTTCTCAATCTTCTCTTCCATGGGCAAAATTCTACAAATCCTATTCCTTTAGTCTCTCTTTGCCTTGCTTACTGTATTTTTGAGATTTTTATTGTAGGTATTTCTTTTTCTCTAAAGCCTTTCTCAAAAGCCTAGTTTTGTTTTGTTAAAAGTAGTTATCACATATCACAGGTAGAAAAATAACAAAATATATTAAAAGATGTCTGCTGTTCTGTTATTTAAAAAATGACCCTTGATGGAGATTCATGATTCATATGGAGCCAGCATTTCTCGTCTCGGCAAGATTCTGTGACAATTCTATATTAAAAAATTCCTGATTCACTACCTATTGGCTCTTTCATTTTTCAGCCCTGACTTTTAGCAAAAAATTCTAAACATTCTTAGCTTGTCTTTTCTTAACCTGATCATCACACATCATTGAAGCATCAGTCAGTGTATAATATTGATCTTTGCAGCTTTCAAATATTGGTAGAGATGGCATGTGGATTCTACAATAGTCTCATTATGGTTTTCTTTATTATTTAAGACAAATTTATTTTTAAATATCTTCTTTAATTTCTAAATGAAGGATATAAAAACAAAAGTAATCTTCTCTGAGAGGGATCATTTTAACATCCTCCAGTAGTAATGGAAATGCCAACGATTTGTCCAGGCCATTGAGGGGTGTATGTGTGTATGTGTGCGTGTGTGGGTGGGTGTGTGTTTCATTGTTCCATCTGATATTGCAGGAGTCTTTATTGTGACTGCCTTATAGATACAAAACACTCATCCATATTTTTGACCTGCTTTAATATTTCAGATAAATTCTTTATCTTAACATGAATCAATAATGAATTACAGCTTAGTTTAGACTTCCATTAGGCATGACTTTCTTAGAGATAATATGTGATATAGTAAAAAATACCATCTTGCTTTTGCTTATGTGGTACTTCTGAGAGCTGAACAGTCTGCCCTCAGGCAAATGAATTCCAAGCCAAAGAGGGATGCACCCTTCATATTCTGTTAATTGATTGAAAGGGCAAATGATCTATAGGAAAAGTTGCATCATTAAGTTAATTGAAGGGAAAGCCTAATTAGAGAGGAAATGGAGTAGACAGAGCCAGAGACACAGCAGGCCTTCATCTGTGATGTCAACAAACAGACCTTGTAACTAGAACCAGACAGAGACTGCAAGCCTTCATTTACATCTTCAGTTGCAATGTGAAAACATTCTGTGTGTGTGTGTGTGTGTGTGAGCATGTGTGTGTTCGGCCAGGGGAAAGCAAAAGTTTACATACTTAGAAATCAGTTCCTCCCAGGTGGAGCTGCCTAGTGGGAATCACTGTTTTAAACAAGTTACCTTGGTTATAAATATATATAGATAGATATTTATATATATATATTTGAGAGGGTAACCTGAAGCACATTTGGACTCTTAATGTTGGGGTGGGGTGGGGGGAGGGGTCCTATTCTCACTTATAGAGTGACTTTAGTAGCAAATAAGCCAAACATAAAGATCTTTTATTTTTTCTAATTTTACATGGGCAATTTATAGGGAAGATCTATTTTGGTTTTGGACACAATTATATAATTGTAGGAAAAAATATGAAATACTTGAACACATTTTGATCAATATCCATTTACCCCAAAATAAATAACATTTCTGCAATAGGTATAAAGTTATACTCCACTTCAAAAGATGAGATATTGATTCCATTGCTATGCATATTGAAAATAAAGATATCCAGTATCCTTTATATTCTATAACTGGGCTGTTTTCTATCAACTCCTGGATGCTTGGGTGTTTTTCAGAATCAGAAGCCACAGTACCATAAACAGCAATATTAAATTTTAGATGCCTCTTAAATGTTTTCAACCTCAGGTTCAAATCTGAGCTGAGAAAGGTGTTGATGGTTTGGCATGTGCTTTTTTTCTTTCAGAAAACTTCGTCACCATTGAGTGCACTTTTTCTCTGAGTGGTGCAATACAAGCAAAACCTTTCATAAGAAATGCCACTTAAGAAAAATGAAGAATCCCAGAAGACTGCTTTGGTTATAGCATTAGTTGTTAAAATACATGAGCATTATTCCACAATAAACTGTAGTCATTGACTTTATAAAAACTGCACCCCAATTCTTCTCATGGATACAGAAGATTTCTAGCTTTAAACAAGAAAACACAGGAATGTCAATAAGCAGAAAAAATGGCTAATAAAATCAGTTAAGAAAAAGAAAAGTCATATTACTACCTAATGTTTTATTCAGTAGAGTATACTACCTAGCTGTATTTGAGCAATAAAATCAGAACTTTTGTTATAAAAGTGAAAATCCTAATATTATCAGGCAGAAAACTACTAACAATTTGCATCTGTTGTTTTATCAGAGATCTGGACCATAATAGCATTTTCAGATTTGGTTAGGAAATTCTTTTTCTTTCCTACCATTTGCTTTCCCTAAATATTTATACTTCTGCTTGCTAAGTCTGATTCAAGTGTAAACTGCTAAAACCTTTCAAATTTCCCTGTTTTATTGTCAATAATGTGTCAAGTGGTTATGAGGTCATAAAGAACAAGTCTGAGAGTAGTCTCTAATCTTCAGAAGAAACATACATGCTTTATCTTCCTGAATATTCTTCTTTGCAAATACTTCAATCACGAATTCCATTCAAAAATTAACAAAGGATTCAGAAGCCTATGATTTGATGATTTCCCTCAACTAAGGACAGCCATACTCAGTTTAACAATTGCAAATGGTGTTTTCTGTTAAATACAGAGATAATCTTTTCTTTTCAGATTGCATTTACTGAGAGATTGTTGTGAGGCAATGTGACATAATTTTTAGTTTAATAAGAACAGCATATTCACTTTTTCAAATCTAACTCCAAGGAATCATTGACATTTTATGTTTAGTAGTAATGTTTTCCATAAAAGATCTGCATTTCCATAAAAACTTTGGCAGGACATTTAACTTTTTTTTTCAGAATGTCTCCAAAAATGTAGCTCTGAGATCATTCATACCTCTGCTAGAGCTGTAGTTTTGACTGAATTATCTTTACTAATTTTTCTTCTATATCTTTACTGCATTTTGCAACTGGAGAAACATAAGTATCTTGGAGAGCACTGAAAAATCCAGGCCTCCTGGTGGCCTCAATGCTAATATATGAGCTGGAAATTAATAGTGACAGGAAGTGGTGAAGGAAGAATACATGACACAGGTCTCCAGAGTGTTAGGGCTCAAATACCTTCCAGAATCTCGGGATCTGTTATTATAGAATCCAAAGGCCACCATCAGCATTGCATAAAATGCTAAACATCATGATGTTTAACATTTTGGGTAATAATAGTAATATGTTTACAAAGTGTCAAAATCTTTATGATTAGTGTTTTTGCTTTTCTTCTAGTTGTTTAGTATTAATTAATCATAATCTTCTTTGGTTTTGGGTCTTGGAGGAAACAGTTAGGTATTTATTGCTAGAAAGACCTGGATTTAAACACCAGTGCTGATGCTCACTAAGTAACATGTGTGAGCCTCTTTGAATTTTTTTTCTTGTGTTTAATTAGGATATTAGCAATAATAATAATACCAACTTAAATGGTTAAGTGTAAAAGTTAACAAACATTATATGAAAGTGGGTTGGGGGATTTTAGAGCCAACCTTTTCGCCTAAGCCCAGAGTATGTCTCTCACGAGTCATGACTCTGCCCCTAGACTACACTGATAGGACTCCAAGGAAGCGGAAAAGGGAGTAAGTGATCACCAAAAAGGGAAGGTAGTGAGTGAGGGTAGTCAATCAAGATAAGGGATTTTACCAGATAAAAGATAGGAGCAGCTAAAAGATGCTGACCAGACTGACAAAGGGAGGAATCCACATTCCAGAGAATGACCAGAAGGAAGCAAGTGGGGAGCCAATCCTGTTTGAACACCACTCTGTACTGTGAGTTGACAACTTGTAGCATAGGAGTGAGAAATGGAGGTAAGACACAGCGGTTAAAAGAAATTTCCCCTAAAGCTTGGCTTTACTTCCCCAAGTCTTCCCATGTTCCTAAAGTCAGAAAGACTGGAATTGCAACCCAGTTTTCACCTGCAGGTTCAACACTGGAGGGATGTATATTTAAAAGTGAACAAGCTTCCTGTTTAAATCTAAGACTTTCAATATAAATGAGGAGCATAAACTTCTCATTCTTGCCAGCTGACCTCTGACTTCTGGCCTATGCATCTTAATGTGAAGTCTCCCAGTAGAGATGAGGCACTCATGTGCATCACCAACAACTTTCTCATTTGGGGAGGAGCCCTTGGAGAAAATACCTGCTACTCTACAACTACTTATATTCATACAAGCCAACACAACAGGTAAGCATGGAACACCAGACCCATGTGAAAAACCAATAACAGCTTTGATTTATTAGTACTTACCATGTAACAGTTATCATTCAATGTCTTTGTGTATTTTTTTTTTTTGGCATGGGCAGGCACTGAGAATCGAACCCGGTCTCCAGTCATGGCTGTTGAGAACTCTACCTACTGAGCCAGTGTGGCCCAACCCTCAAGGTCTTTATATGTTGATTTACATAATCCTATTAGGATTACAATTTCTATTAGGTATGTACTATTATAATCACTATTTTATAATTTAAAATATTGAGTCATATAGAAATTTAGTAACTTATCCAAGGCCACATAGTTAATAAGGATGGAGCCGTGATTGAAAGCCAGCAGTCTGGTTCTGAGCACCTGCAGTCTTAAATGCCATACAACACTGCCTTGCATTAAAAAATTAAAAACAACAACAACACACAGGAAGAGCAAGAAAAAGAAATAGAAATAACTCATAGAATGAGAAAAAACTTCAGTTACTATCTTCAGAGAGATTTAAGAGCTTATTTAATGAGAATCATGAGTAAAAGAATGTCACAGAAAAAAATGAATTCTTAGAAATTAAAAACATAATTGCTTCTTTATCTACAAAATCTACTGTGAGAATGGAAAATAAAGTTAGGGAACGTAAAGCAGCATGCAAACCAACACTCTGAAATAAAATGTTGAAAGACAAGCAGCAGAGAGATTCAATCCAGTTAGCCCCAAATTCAACAGCAGTAGTTCTGAAAAGATAGGAAATAGTAAATGGATGGGAGGAAAATATATAAAGAATATTTGAACAAAATTTCCCAGTACTAAATATGCAACTTGAGATTGAAATGCTCTCTCTATTTTGATGGCGATGAATGAAAAAGACTCCTAGCCAAAATACATCTTTATGTAATTTTCAGCACATTAAGGCTGAAGAGAAATGTTGCAAACTTTCAGAGAAAAGTGGGATACATTTGTTTATAAGGATGAAGGACCACGCTGCAGACTAATCAAAAATTTTTCATCAGCTACACTGATTGCTAAAAAATTCTTGGAGTCAGTGCTTTTAAGAGCTGAGGGGAAATTATCTTGAGGCTGGAATGCAGTCCCAATTCAACTATAAATCAAGAAAGGGACAAAGTGAAGGCATTTTTAGACATTCAAGACTTGGAAAGTTTAACTTTCAGGAACTTTTTCTGAAGAAATTAGTTAAAGATGCACTAGAGCCCAGTGATAAAAACTAATACATGGAATCCAAAAAGAATACCTTTAATCCAAGAAATGCTGTGAAGGAATTCACAAGCACATTTCAGATCCTCTCTGGAGGAGTAGGTTGGAGGGATCTGAGAAGGATATCTCCACAGTAATCATGCATTGCATGCAGTGTTTGCTATTATTGAGTGACTGCTTAACTTTAAGGAAATGGTGAAGACCCACTTGTCTTTCCTCAATGAGAAAAATCAAAACAAATAGAAAACACAAACAAACATTGGGTTTGCAGCTCTGTATTGAACAACTACATAGTAATACAAAAATAAATGCCTGGTGGACAGGCGGTTCAGTGGTAGAATACTCACCTTCCATGCCGGAGAACCGTGTTCAATTCCCAGACCATGCACCCTCCCCACAAAAAATGCCATCATTGGTTTTTAACTTGGGAACTCGAGCTATAGACAAGTAGGAAAGATTAAGTTATATCAATAAGACAGGCTAAATTATATTCACAGAACAGCTTTTCTGATGAAAAAATAAAAACCAAAAATGCTAACAAAAGTTATCAATGTTTGGGGGTACGACAAGTAAGAAGAGTAATATAAAGGAATTAAATTCCCATATTTCAATGTGGAGAAGCAAGCGATATGAAAAATTGATCAAACAATATGTAGCAGTATAAGAATATTTTGGTATTTATGGATGCAACCACTAGAAAAATCTAAAAATATTAAAATTCTGGCATGTGAGTCTGATTCAAGCGACTATTAATTCCTATTATATGCTGTTTTTTACTTTTTTTACTGTTCAATTATTAATGTTGTATTTTTAATTAAAATTGAAAAAATATTTAGACAGTCAGTGTCTCGATAGGTAGTCACTAACTACCTATGGAAGTTGATCCCTTCTATGTCAAGGTTTCACTTGCTAACACTAACTCTGCCACACATTTTGTTGAATATTAAAATTAATTAGCTGGCTCCATGCTTTTCCTAAAGATTGCCTTATAGGATGAGATTCTTTCACATATAAAGTTTGGCAGACTGTAATTTTGAGGTTACATTCAGAGATCCTCATCAACCTTGGAAGACTGTCACATGGGAATATTTAATTTTGTTCTGCTAAATTACTTTTTCAAGGATTACAATTTCAATATTTGAGACGTAATGCAGAAGGCATCTATGATCTAAACCACTAATCTACAAGAAAATGGTGGCAATTAAGAGAATTTGATGCTATTACTTTCTAAATTTCTTGTTTGAAATATGACTAAAAATAATTAAGGCCATTACTCGAACACCTAATTTGTTTGAGATGGTCACATAATAGCTACAATATATTGGTGAACTACTGCTCAGTGAAATTCAGTTATAAGAGAATATGCTGAAGTATAATTTTCCTGCTGTTGCTGTAACAAATTACCACAAACATAGTGGCTTGAAACAACTCAAGTGTATTAGTTTATTGTGCTGGAGGTTAGATATCTGGAATGTGCTTCAGTGAGTGGGAATCGAAGGTTTGGCAGGGCTAGGTTCCCTCAGAAGGCTCTAGGGAAGAATTTGTTCCCTTGCTGTAGTAGTCAAAATTCTTCAGAGAGACAGAACTAACAGGAGGGGTGTGTGTGTGTATGTGTGTGTGTGTGTGTGTGTATGTGTATTAAGAGTTTATTATAAGGAATTGGCTCATGTGATTGTAGCAGCTGGCAAGTCCTTATTCTATAGCGAAGGCTGGAACTTGGAAATTCCGGTAAAAGTGACGCTGTAGTCTTGAGTCTGAATTGCCTAGGCATGAAATTCAGAAAGGAGTGAAAGGTGTAATGTTGGGGTAGAATTTGTTTTTCTTCCAGGAATCCTCAGTTCTTTGCACTTACTGTTTCCAATTGAGGGATGAGGCCCACCAACATTATTAAAGGTAATCACTTTTATTTAAAATCAATTGATTGTAAATGCTAAGCCCATCTATAAAAAAGCTGCACTGACACATGTAGACCAAAGGTCATCCAAACAACGGGACACCACAACCTAGCCAACTTCACAAATAAAATTAACCATTACACTTGCCTTTTCCAGCTTCTAGGGGCTGCCAGAATTCCTAACTCAGTGTGCCTTCCTCCGTCATTCCATTCTCTGCTTCCATTGTGACTCTCATCCTCCTACCTCTCCCTTTATAAAAATCTTTATGATTTCATTAAACCCACGCAAATAATCCAAGATCAACTTTCCCTCTGAAGGTCCTTAACTTAATCACAACTGCAAAGCCCTTTTTACCATGTAAAGTAGTAAGTTCAGAGGTTCTGGGGACATGGCTATCTTCAGGGGACACTTATTCCGTCTACCGTATAAGTATGAAATTAATCTCAATGACAGTTATCTAAATGCAATAATAATCTTGGAAGAAACCAATAAATTTAGATTAAAAATGGGTACGCCAATGATACACCTAGAATCAGCCTTACTCAATGACTAACACCAAGGAAAAGAAACAATACTTGACATATAACTATTATACTTGATTGACATAGTGACTCAGGAGTTCATATTTTTAAAAATTACTTTTAGCTTCATGGATGAAGTATTAAGTATTAATGAATATGTGGGAGGTAAGAGTAGGATGGGGAATTTAGGAAAAGTGGGGAGGAAGCACGATTCATTTATCATTTTGTATCAAAATGACTCATGAAAGTTATAGAACAAAAACTTTCTTATTCACTGAAATAGTTGACTTTGATAAAGACAGTTCAAAGTAAAAGCCAAAAAAGCAGATTTTTAATAGTATGCAGTGGAAAGAGAAGCTTTGGAGACAAGCCCAATCTCCTACCACATGACCTTAAGTAAGAACCTAACCTCTCTAAGCGTCAATTTCTGCATCTGTAAAATGAGACAATACTATCTGTCTTATAGATAGATGTGAGTGTTTGATGTGATCCTGTCAGATTCATAGTGAATAATCAGATATATATAGACTCCTTAATCTCTATCAGTACATTAACCCTCAGTATATTATATAAACATACAAATTCATATATCATAAATCTTCTGTCAACTTCATCAGATTACTATAGTTCAGGAATCACTGCATTAGTTTACTAGCTGCTAAAACAAACACCATACAATGGGTTGGCTTCAACAATGAAAACTTATTGGCTCAAAGTGTTGAGGCTAGACTTACAAAATTGAAACATCAGCAAGATGGTGCTTTTCCCCCAAAGACTGTGGCATTCTGAAGCTGGCTGCCACAGATCCTTCATCCTTCATTTTTCTGTCACATGGCCATGTCTTCTCCTACCTCTTCCAAATAACACTGACTTCCAGCTCCTGGCTATTCCTTGTGGCTTCCTTCCTGCATCCAATTTCTTTTGTTTCTAAGGAATTTATTTACATTGGGTAAAGGCCACTCTCATTCAGTTTGGGAACACCTTATCTAATGTCCGTCTGAAGGAGAAACAACTAAAAAGATGTCTGCCCACTCCAACACAGGTGTCAGTGTTGCCAGCAAAGTATGACTCACATAGTGTCTAGAGGGAAGATGTTTTACTCACATGGAGGAGAGAGAGAGCAAGCTCAGTTTCACTAATGAGCATGGGTTCCCCATAGCCAGAGGGTCTCAATCTATGGCCAATTCAAGCAGACGTTCTATGTACAACACCCCTCTCTTGTGTTTGTGTGCCGTGGTGGAAGAAGTCTGCTCCCTCTTCACCAGGGACAGATATACCACCAGGGTATGAGCTGGATGTCGTGAAATATGCCACAAGAGTCAGAAAGTCTGCAGCGAATCTTTACATATGCTCGGGACAATAGGGGAAGCAATACATGGGCAAATCCCTTGTCTAACAGGGTTTGTGTTTTATCTCACCAGGCTGGTACAACTTGGTCTGAGCATAGGATGTATTTGTGGGCCCCAAGGAAAGGTTGAAGGCTGTGATAGAACTGCCTTCTCCCACACCTAATAAGATGTTCAAAGGTTCTATTTACAAACAGGCTTATACTCACAAAACCAGGTATTGGGACCTGAGCAAGCATTTCGTGGGGCACATTATTCAATCTCCAATGATCACTATGCTGGAGAATCGTCCATACTGTTCATGCTGTTATCAATTCTCAGCAGACATTTCTGAGGTTAATTCTAGCCAGTTACCCAAGAGTCATGTGAAAGCCTGCTGTCTGATCCAGAAATGCATGCAATTTTATGTATGTTTGCACTGGTATCTTCAAAATTTAGGGTTAAGCAATTTTAAATAGTGGAATGGCATGATCTTTTCTTCCATAAGTGCTATTCACCTTAAATTCCATGGCACACTCCAATCCTCTAACTTGACTTGCTCCTCTACCTACTTCAGTATGGTGCAATATGTACTACATCTAATGTAATCTGAAGTACACAGTCTCTAGTGTTAAGTTCTCCAGAGAAATTTGTATTATTTTCTCTGGTTTCCACAGTTAAAAGTTACTTGGCCTATATCATCAGATATTGCCCCAGAACTTAAACTATATATTCAGGAAAAATAAACCCAAATGAATCAGAGAACCTCAGCATTAAAAGTGCCCTTGATAACCATCTAGTCCCACCTCTTAGCAAGTTTAATTCCTCCGTGTGCTAATGGTACAGAGTATCCATTTCTCAATGAAATGCATGGTGACTAATGTCATTTGGAAGTAATGCTGGGAGAGCTTTGTCATCTAACATACAGAAAATTGTATGGCATTTTAGAATGTCTCAAACCATATCCACCATATGATATACTACTTACATGCATAATTTAAGGCTTCATTATAATTTGAAATATTTTTCTTAAAGAAAAAAATTTGCAAATAGGGTTTGGCTCAACCACATCAGAATATCTGAAATGAGTTCTCATTTTATAAGCTCATAAAACTGGAAAGCAATTTCATAATGTTTGGTAAGTGTTTCAGTTTTCTAAAGCTGCCAGAATGCAATATACCAGAAATGGACTGACTTAAAGGGGATTTCTTTATTATTATAAGTTTACAGTTCTAAGACCATAAAAGCATCCAAATTAAGGCATCGACAAGAGGATATCTTCACTCAAGAAAGGCAGATCATGTCCAGGGTTTCTCTGTCAACTGGGAAGGCATGTGGCTGGCATCTCCTCATCCTTTGCTCCCGAGTTGTATTGCTTTCTGTTTTAGATTGCAGCAGTTTTCTGTGTTGGCTCTCCAAGCATCTCCAAATGGTTGTGTCTTAGTGGCTGTTCTCTGTGTCAGCTCTTTTAAAGACTCCTGTAAACAATTAAGACCCACCTCGAATGGGTGGGGTCACATTTCCATGGAAATAATCAAATCAAAATATCTCACCTAACAATAGGTCTGCCCCCACAAGATTATGTTAGGATTAAAATAACATGGCTTTTCTGAGGTATATAACCATTTCTAACCAGCACAGTAAGTCATCCTGAAGTGGGGGTGAGTGACTTTGCAAATGCTTGCCAGGCCCAAAGGAGACTGAAGACTTATCAAGTATAAAGGATTTTACACACACACACACACACACACACACACACACATATAATTGCACAGAGGTAATTGCATTTATTGAGAGTTAGGACTTCCATAAACCTTTTGCTCAGAAGGCAATTAATTCAAATTTTAAGGAGGATTTTCCATACTGAAAATAGAATTATGGCATTGTGAACATAGAACTCATTGCCAATTTTTTTCTCCAAGACTGATTGTAATGTATGCAAGGAAGAAAATTTTCAGAGAAGTTTAAAGATATTAACAAACATTGCAGTTTTTTCTAAAATGGCCTGAAGACTCCCAGAATCAGACAACCAAAGGTCCTTAAAAACGAGCTCTGTGGATTGTCAAATCCTCTAAATAAGATCTCTGTGGAGGTGAGAGGAACATCAAGAATTCAGGTTTTAATAAGTGAATCTGATCACAAGTGCACTATAGTTTGAAAACTGTTCATTCAACCACAGATATCTTTTGAGTGCCTAATATGTGGCAGGTGATGTTCCAGAGTGGGAGTTAGTAACCTATAGGCCCACTCTTTCTAGTTTGTTAATGGTTAAATAAACCTCTTGATGCCTCCTCAACAAGAGTCGACCACCTGATGTTGTTTTTTTTTTAGGGAGGGGGGGTTGGTGCATGGTCCAGGAATTGAACCCAGGTCTCAAGCATGTAAGGTGAACATTCTACCACCTCTACCACCTGTTTATATATGGCCCATGAACCAAGAATGGGTTTTGTATTTGCAAATGATTGGAAAAATCAAAAGAAGAATATTATTTTGTGACACCTAAAAATTATGTGAAATTCAAATTGTAGTGCTCACAAATAAATTTATATCAGAACCCAGTCTGTATGTGGCGCATTTACTCACCTCATACAGTTCAAATAACAGTGACAAATTGTAATAACAGTATCCTAAGTGTCGTGTGTATCACTGTACTACAATATTTAACGTTAATTTTCATTATCAGCTCAAATCCAGCACGTCAAAATAAAGAGAGAATAAAGTTGTGTGAACTGAGAGTGGATGGGGAACATTGAGGTGATGCAAGTTTACCTCTGTTTATCCAAACCTCTTCCAGACTGCCATTCCAAGTTGTGCAAGACACACTCACTTGCACTGAGGGGTTCAGGGCTGTTTGCTGCTGTGAGATGCAGCCAACGTTTTCAGTATCTTTTCTACTTCTTACTAGAAGCAAATAGGCCATTTCCATAGATGTCTCTGAGAGAGGCTACGACCTCAAATGCAACCCTCATTGGTTTGTGACACTACAGAATAATTATATCATTGATTAAATAAAGGATTTACTAACACACATACCAATTATGCATGGGCCTAATCATATTTCCTTTCTTTTTTTTGTTCTACTACTTTGCTTTTAATTATTTTTATAATTACTCAGCAAGCAATGATTTTGGGAAAAGCAAATGACTACCAAGTCATGTAAGATAAATGGTGAAAATGGCTTCTTTGCCTCCTCTTTTATTGTGCTTTCCCCTACAGACCCTGGGAATGACCACTGTTTACATGCAGGCATGTTGTTCTCCAGAGCTCCTCTATGTATATTTGTACTTATGATTTTTGAAAAAGTATTATTCCATACATATTATCTGTGACTTGCTCTTTTCATTCAACAATGATCACGGACATTTCCCATGCATCAAAGAGTCACTTCTCTCCTTCTCTCCCCGTTTGATGTTTGTTTTTAATGGCCATATAGTGTCACATGGTTTGAATGTGGTGTAATTTATTTAACTTTCCCTACAGTTGTTCTTTTGGCTGTCTGCAGTACTTTTCAATTTAAAAAAAATCAAAGCACAGCATATTTGAGCATAAATCTATCTGCACCTTGCTGAACAGTTCTATAGGATTGATTCCTAAAAGAAAATCAGGACAAAGAGAATTTGCAATTGAGATAAGATTTTCAAAACTTTTAATATCAACTGTCTACATGAACGTTAAAAAAAGTCTTTGAGAAAATTTTTAAGTCCACAAGGATTATAGCTAGGAATGCTGTGATATAATTTCGATGAATATTTTTTAAAGAAAGAGTAAATAATAAAGATGATCAAGTAACCATTAAGAACTGAAAAAAAAAATGTAGTCGATAATTGAAAAACAAGCCTTTATTATCATTCCTACTTTTTTCAATCTCATAATTTACTTTGCTCTTAAAATCGTTTTTTATTAATTTTTAAAAAAATTTTTCAAATACCAAAAAACACCAAACAAACACAAACGTTCTTAACTTTTGATCATTCCGTTCTACATATATAATCAGTAATTCACAATATCATCACAGTTGCGTATTCAAGCTCTTAAAATCTTGTATGAAAACTTTGTAGTTTTCATAAATCTTTAAAATTTGATTTCTAAATCTGAGAATATATTTCAAATAGAGTAGCTATATTCTTGAAAATACTAGTGCCCCAAACCAAGAATATTATATGTATGTTTTGGAGATTTAGAATAGTATAAACTGCATGTGAGAAAACTTCTATATTGTCCATAATATTTGTATTAATTTACCTGAAAGAAATATTGTATTTAAGGTATTGCCAAACTTGCTTAAAATGCCCAAAATATCAAATGTTCTAGAAAATGTTGAGTTGAGTTTCTACAGGAAGTTATAGTTTTTACTGCAGTTTCTCTTATAGTTTGCATATTATGTTTAAAGATTATATCCTTGTTGAAAACATAAATTATTTTGGTGACTCTTTTTTCGGGGGGGGTGAAGGCATTTATGCTTGCCACTCCCCATTTCAGCCACTGAACTAAATCAAGGCATTGAAACTCGGTTTCATATAGTTTTTTGATTCAAGAACTGTAGAAATCGTGTATGATGGAAAGGTTTTAAGTACCATTTAAGAAGTAAAAGAAATTGTGTGGTTTATTTTTAAAGTGTGCACTCACACACACAAAGTAGTAGAGTTGAAAAGAGAGAATAAAGAGTAAAAGTTCATTGGAACCCAGTGATTTATAGGAAAAGGCTCAGCGAGCTCACATAAAAACCAACGGGGGGAAGTGGTCGGACATTGGGTCAAATCTCCATTCACATGTTGTGTAATAAAAGGCTGACTGTAGCCTTTCAGCTTGCTTCTAGTTATAGACAATGGCAATTGCAGAGCAAGACTAATAACAGGATTTAGCATAAATCCACCACAGGAAGTGAACAGCTGTACTGGCAAATAATTAGCCAGGAACCATTTTATAGCAGCATCAGGATGCATCCATAAGCTTTCAAACTCTCAATGCATCTGTGATCATGAAAACATAATTAGTTCTCAGCGATTGTAATTTTTGCGTGTGTTTGTTGTAGGATGGTTCTTTTCCCCTCCTTTCTTTTCACAAGCAGGCCTTATTTTTCCTGTCTTAATTTAGCAGCCCCAGTGAGGGTTTTGAAGTCTAAAGGGAGGGTTTTAGAATGTTCTCTTTTTCTCTCCTGCTGATGCTTTTTTATTGCAAGGTGGATGGTGTTTATTTTGCACAGCTAACAAGTGAGTTCAAAGCAACACGTTGCTCTTGAACTCCTGCCAGATTCCCAAAGCTGAAAGCCCCCCTGCGTGGTCGAGCCGACCTGGACTAGCAAAGCCTGACTCATTTGCAAAGGAATGTCAAAATGACTGGTGCACCGCATTTTCCACCACCCGCTTCATTTGACACTTAAAGGAAAGCTAAGTGGGAGTGTAAAAGGAAGGAAATTCATTCAAGGCAGCCCACCCCATAATGTGAATTAATTTCGGAAGAAAATGGGAACTCCTGGCTAAATACTTCTCATTTTCACCTTCCTCTCTGTTTTAGCTATACTCAGTAAGGGCCACTAAAAAACATAGTATCTCTGTTCTCACATCATCCTTATTAGGAGCTTTGTCTTTGAACTTCTTTATGCAGATGTATGTACATGAGGCTGCTTCAGCTGATTTAGTCACACCAGTTTGTTGACAAACACTTAGTTCAGGGCAATATTTTTCTCTTTTCGGCACCCTAAAAAATCATTTTATCAGAAACAACAGAACTCTGTTTAATGAACAAATTGCTGTTGGAGGAGACAAGACTGATAAAGCTCTACTGAATCTAGTGCAAAGTTCTAGACTGGCCTTTAAGTATAATTCACAGACAATGCTTGGGAACTCAATTCAGCTCACATAAGAAGTAATAATGGTTAAATAAATAAACAAACACATACATTGCTCACAAAGTTAAATAAATATAAATAAATAAATAAATACATTGCTCACAAAGTTAATAAGGGTCGAATATGAGATTTTGATTTAATTCAGTCTAATTCTAATCTGTTTTTTTATTGTATTTTGTAATCTGAGACGTCATTAAAGACATATTGAAAATGCCACAATGACTTTTTTCCCCAAGCAAGATCATTCATCAACAAATCAATCCCTGGGTATTGATCTTAGAACTTAATTAATATTTCTGATTGCTTCCCCAATAAGTTTACCTTGATTTATATAGGATCATTATCACCCAGGTAAACAGGAATCTCACCTTGGAAGATTGTTCTCCTCGCTTTGGTTTTTACCATTCAATTCTTCACTGTAGCCCTCTACGTTCTACTGAACTCCACAACCTAACATGCTGTCATCCGTTGAAAGTGCCCTTTAAATCTATTATTAAATCATGAGGTAATCTGGAGTTAAAGCTTCAACAAATGTCTCCACTGTTTGGAATTGAATTACTGAGGTACAGTCATGTCACAACTGTCTAAAAAGATAAGTTAATGTCAAGCAGAGCAGCATGTTGCTAAAGAAAATGAAGTTTCCCTAGTCAAAGGGACCCAGTTTTGGATTATAATTGGAACACTTGTAGTAATGTGGGCACAGTCAATTAAGACTTCTCAAAGCCCTACCTTCTTCATGTGTAAATGAGGGTAACACCTGCTCTGAGGTTTATTGTATCCAGTAATATTTATGACTAGCAAATAGGATGCACTCAATAGATGTTAGCTATTGCAAAATCATGCCAGTTAGGAAATGATATGTTGCAAGAATCAAGAACCCCCTCAGATGGGCTTAAAAAATAGGAAACACCCTCTTATGGAACAGGGATGTAGAATCAGGGCAAGCTCCAAGTGTGATATGAGCAGGTCTCTGGCTTTGTGTCTAGACAATGATCTTGGCCCTGCCCTCTTTTCTTTGTAAGCTTTGTCTTCAGACTGGCTCCACTTATGGTTGCAAAATCAGTCAGTGATAACTGGCATTACTTTGTTCAAGTCTAGCCAAAGAGAGAGAAAAGTGCTCTCCTTAATCATGTAATAAAATCACTCCCTGCAGTATGACTGGGAACAACATACACTCTGTGCTCACCCCCTGTGTCATGTTGGCAGTCAACAAAAATATTTTGCCCTGATTGCTTGGCTTCCTGAGCCTGTTCTTAGCAAGGGGCATAAGACCTCCATGACTATTCTATACCAACGAAGATGTTGCCGTGAAAGTGGAGATGGTAGCCTCCTCTGGGTCACATGATCTGGATGCAGGATGGTAGATGCATGCACTAGGATGGAGTTCTTTGGGAAAACCAAAAGGAATGATGGGGTCTATCAGTCAAGATCCCAAAAGACAGGAATGGTATGCTCCAACTGAGTAGTTAAATATATTTCTATAGGGTTTTCCTTTTGGTTAGCAACAGCCAGTAGCTGATACCATCCCTAAACCTACAGGGGTAGGGCAGAAGTATTATTGGAACTAAAAAAAGAGTGTGAATAAGGCCATTTGATGGGATATGTGACCTTTACCAAGCAACTCAGCTAGCCTCCCACTTACCCCAAACAACCCTGCAGGGGGTACCTGGTCAAATCAATCTGCTTCCACTCTCTAATCCCCTACTAGTGTCACTAAATGGTTGATCCAACCAGAAGCCAATGGAGCTCTTGATGCCAGTTCCCAGAACTCAGCCTTCCAGTGCATGGAGTGAGGTGGAAGACAAATGGACGATACCTAGAGCAGGAAGATAGGGCAGGTGATTTCTGAGTATGCAACCAACAGAGTACATAGTTACTCTGTAAGCTCTAGCTATTGCAAAAGCATGCCAGTTAGGAAATGATACGTTTGATATGTAATGATAGCACGTAATTACTCTGTAAGCTAGAACAAAAATGGAAGAGAGAGAAAAAGAAGAAGGAAGAAATAGAAGTATTGGAGAATTGTGAAAGCCGGGGAAGGGAAAGAGAAAGATTCTTTGCAAAAACAAAACAAAGCAAAAGCAGAGAATACACTGGAAATCCAATTGTAATGAAAAAGGATTGTGCATTTTACTAAGCCAAAGGGAAAGGGTATTTTCAGTGGCTAGAGAAGGCAGTGAAAGACAAACCCTGTTAAAGATGAAGTGCAATAATTCATTGTACAAATATTTAAATGGTCACTCTAAAAGGCAATAGAAGGAAGAATTTAAAAGCTGGAATTTGGAGCTAATTTCTCTGGTTTCAGATCTGAAGGTACTATTTACTAGCTGTGCATCTTAGGCAAATTGCAAATTGCCTCAACTCTCTGAATTTCCATTTCGTCATCTGTCAAGTGGGCCTGCTAATGATATCTTCCTGATAGGACTGTTTAAGAGTTAAATTAGCTAAACCATGTAAAGTACTTACAACCATTTGGTACATACTACGGATACAATAAACTGTTAACTCTTCTTATTACCCTGTCCTGGGCACTGCATTAGATACCCTTTTAAATCTCATGTCATGGAACATTCTTTCCAGTAAAGGGACATAAAATCTATAAATAAATAGGCACAATAAAACATTATAGTTTGTAAATTTTTAAAATATGTGGTATATTGCTGAATCATTAAATTGATATCTCTTTTAGTTTCCAATATCTTAGAGCAGCTAGAACTTAAAGCTAATATTGTGGAATTGTAACCCATGCCAAACTCTGAAGTATGTTCTACAACTAAGTGCGGTGCTGTGCTTTGAAATTTATTACTTTTTTGTGTATATGTTATTTTTCAGAAAAAAAAGTCGATTGTGTTGATAAAAAAACATTTATGACTTCTAGCTTCCTATATTTTGGAGCAGCTAGAAAGGAAAATTGAGAGGATCATATGGTAGCCCATGACAAACTGTTGGATCTGTCCTATAACTACTATTTGTTGAGGAGAGCTTTGAAAACTAATGCCTTTTTATTTCTTTGCTTTGTATGTATGTTGTATTATACAATAAAAATGTTTTAAAAAAAAAAAAAATAGGTGGTATAAGAATGAGTTGATACCCAGCATCAAGGGATTGAGAAAACCTTCTGAACCAAAAGGGGGAAGAGTGAAATGAGACGAAGTGTCAATGGCTGAGAGATTTTAAACAGAGTCCAGAGGTTATCCTGGAGGTTGTTCTTACACATTAAGCAGATATCACCTTGTTATTCAAGATGTAGTGGAGAGGCTGGAGGGAACTGCCTGAAAATGTAGAGCTGTGTTCCAGTAGCCATGTTTCTTGATGATGATTGAATAATGATATAGCTTTCACAATGTGACTGTGTGATTGTGAAAACCTTGTGTCTGATGCTCCTTTTATCTACCTTGTCAACAAACGAGTAGAACATATGGAATAAATATAAATAATAGGGGGAACAAATGCTAAAATAAATTTAGTTTGAAATGCTAGTGATCAATGAAAGCAAAGGGTAAGGGGTATGGTAGGTATAATCTTTTATTTCTTTTCTGTTATCATTTTATTTTTTTCTATTGTCTTTTAATTTCTATTTCTGAATTGATGCAAATGTTCTAAGAAAGGATGAATATGCAACTAAGTGATGATATTGTGAATTACTGATTATATGTTTTATTTGGTTTGTTAAATTTCTTTTAATTAAAAAATAAATTTAAAAAAAGTGATGCTGCTTTCTCACTCTGTCCAGGCTTTCTAAGAGCTGTAGACCCCTTATGGGATCAGCTGACACACACATGTCTTTATCTGCAAGGCTTACATCTTTAGAAAAGTTGGACATTATCCAACATCTACCTATTATCATTACCTAAATGTCCCATGACCACCTCAAATTCAAGTGATTCAATCAAAGCAGAAATTATCAATTTCCTGTCTAGTGCATTTCTCAGCTATACTCAGAACTCAAAGGGTTGCACCTTTCTGGAGTCATCTGTCAGCCCATGCTTTTATGCACAGATCACTCAATCATCAAACTCAGTTGATATTTACCCTTGAATTATTTTTTCCAAATCTTCCCTTGCCTTTCGTCCATACTATCAACTACTTCTAAGTCATTCATTTCCTTAACCACTACTCCTATCTATATTCCATCCAATTCATAAAAAAAAAAAACCTGCCAATTTTATTTCTTAAAAATTCACTGCAATTCTACCTTATTTCAGGCAATCACCATTTCTCAGTTTTATTGCCTTGTAGCCTCCTAACCAGTTCAGTTTCTCTTCACTTCTTACTTGGCCTATTAAGACACTGCTAGCTGACTTCTCCACCTGGCATTTCAGTTCATCTTCTACTCCTTCCCCTGAGTGAGCCATCAGAAACACTCATCTGTCCATGTCACACTTTTGCTTTCAACTTTTACTGTTGCTCTAAGTTATAGGATGAAGGCCAAGATCTTAGCAGGACTGACAAAGCCTCTAAAATCAAATCTCCACCCCTTTCCCTCCACCATTAGCAACCCCCATTCCTTGCTTCAACTAAATAGTTTCTAATTACATACACTAGTATAACCCTAAGTGCAAGTTACTAAAATCAAGGCTATTAAGTCATTTCCTATTCTTTTATGTGTAGCCTGTGGTTCTTCAATACCTCTAATTATTAAATTAGAATATATTACAACATTCTGTAAAGGGCCCACAGCAGTAAAGAAGCTCACTTGGATAATGATTACAAATGTCGTTCTAGAGCTCTGTGCTAATAAGGTATTGATGCTTTACTAACATTTCCACAGTCGAATTACAGAGCAGTTACCATGGCTAGAGCTCATCTGATTTATTTTCAATCTTGGACAATAATAATGATGATAATAACAATGATCGTTACCATCTGTTGAGGAGAAACAATGTTTCTATATACTTCTGCTACATTTTGTCAATTGCCCTCTCTTTTCCCCCCATTTTGCAGACTAACACACTAAGTCTCTATGAAACCAAGGTTTTTCCCTAAAAGAGTAATGCCAAAGTGGAGATTCAACCCCAAATCTCTCTATTCCAAGGCTCATTCTCTTGCCACCAAGAGACACTATTTAATAAAAGTTAATTAAATGGAAGAATGAATACACCAATTATAGTAATAAAGTGTGTAAGGTTATCTTTATTCCATGTTTAAATTCATACTTTATTTTCACCTATTTTGTGTAAAGCAGTTTCCCAACGCTTAAACATTTACAGTAATGCTTACAGGATAAAAACATAATATCTATAATCTTCCTCTTGCTTGGAGAAATTCCCATTTTAATTAACTGCATATTCAAAAGCAATCTTAAACATACCTGAGTATCTGCTAGCTCAAAGCCTTATATGAACCTCAGACTATTAAAAACTTCCTCTTAGAAGACTTTGTTAACCCTTCTCTATCCCAGTGCCCAGCTCGGAGTATATGTTTTCTGTTTGTCCAATGAATGAATCCATGCACCAAAGGAACAACGAATACGGAAACAAGGAAATAAGTACATGATGCATTGACTAATGGATCCCAGGAGTTTAGGGAGTGGGAGATGTTGAGAGGTAAAATTCTGACAGTCCATGCTAAGGAGTCATGTAAAATCATGATTGGGAAGACCTATTGGTGGAAAAGAGTAGATGATCCAATTTTTAAGCTCCTCTTTATGTGAGTTAAAAAAAAAACCTGCATGAACAATTTTGAAAACTCTCTTGATAATTACCACATTTTTTCACTTATTGCTTTTTAGATAAAAACCTTAATCCCTGTAAATTCTAAGGCCGCACTCTCACAGAACTTTTCCAAATCTCTGAGTCCGTGAGACAGATGGCTTTTGTAGTTATAACTCTCCTTAGAGAGTTAATATAATCTTAGAATTGCTGGTTTGCCCTAATATAAGAGATGAGTCTGAGGAAGCGTGTGTCATCAAGAATTACACAGGGAGTGTTGCATCTTCCATCTAACTGATGCTGTAGTTCAATGTACGGCTGATGGAAATAGCATATGTGCCCCTGGCCTTGTTTTCTTTGCTTGAAAAATTAGTCAGTCATGAACTGAAAAACACCTTGTGGAACACACCTTAATTTTTTTATTTGCAGATTTTTACCATAAATGTAGGAACCAATGTTTAAAATATAATCTTGTGGAAAGCATGAGATTCTGGTACAGTGGAAAATTTGCCATGGCTTTCCAAGTCACAAAAATCATGTGCATGATTTATAGTAAGTCAATTCTTTTCCAGGGGTGACATATCAGTAAAATATATGCCTTGCCAATTGTGATAACCAGCCTCCCAGATGGCCTCCAGTGCTGTCCCTGCCCAGTGCTCACATCCTACTGTCATTGCCTTGCCTTGGTCTGTCTGACTAATAGCATACAGCAGAAGTGAAAGTGTGTCACTTCTGAAATTAGGATATGTAAAGATGGCTGCTTCTTCTCTTAGATGGGGCTGTATAGCCTCATCTTTCTATCTCTCTCCCTATCATCTCTCTCTCTCTCTCTCTATCTACATATCTATCTATCTCTGACTCTGTCTGTCTCTATCTCTATCTCTACCATCTCCATCTCTACGTTTATCTCTTTATCTTTCTCTTCTACAGGAAGCCAGTTACCCTGAAATGAAGACCCTGGAGTCTTCGGCCAATGAGCAGAGAAGAAGTGAAACTTGCCAGCAATCATACAAGTGAGTTTGGAAGGACATCCTTTAACACGATCAAGCCTTGAGATGATCATAACCCCAGTCTACATCTTACCTGCAACCTCTGAAGAGACTCTGAGCCAGAACCAACCAATGAAGCTACTTCCAGGTTTTCCTGACCCTCAGAAATGGTAAGATAATAAATGCTTGTTGTTTTAAACACTGAAGGCTAGGAATGATTTTTTACACAGGGATCGATAACTATTCAACTACCTCACAAAATTCTTAGGAGGGTAAAAAAAAATTTATCAGAAAAAAATATAAGAAGAGTGCTATTCACAAGGCAACATATGATCATGGGAAATTCCCACTAACTCTGAAAGTAGGCAGAATTCCCCCAGTAATAAACAGAGATTTCAGCATATAGGACTCTGCTGTGAAATGCTCTACACAAATTTTAGTAAAATGAGAGATTTCTGACATATCACAAGCTGTGTTCATTATTATGGCCCATCTCCAATTTACTTTTTTACTCCTTTCACAGTGAAAACTGAACTGTAGTAGTTTGCTTTCATAAGCCATATGAAACAAAATGTTTACTTTTCCTCACTAAGAAGATATTATTCTTTAGCGCTAAAGATCATACTGAGCTTAAAAAAAAGAGTCAGTGTTACATTCATAATTTCAGCACCTTTTTAAAAATAGATTCAGTGTTTGATTATCACATATGCATAGCCAAGAATATCCTTCAGAAACATTTATCTTTCAAGGAGACTAATATCTTGGCATGGTTCTCCCAAACTAAAACTAGAAGTGTCACTAATAGTCACTATGTAGGGAAAAAAGTTATACCACTAAGTAAAATAACTTTAGGATAAATTAGGATAATAGCAGTTAAAGCTTTATAGCTTTAAATTCCAGGATTCAGAGATTATTTAAACTTCAGGATTAATATAATTCTGAAAGTAAGTAAAAGAAAACTATTTCTATTTCTACAACAATATATGCCTCATTTATCACTCATTTTTTCCGCATGATAACGTTTTGACAAACACACTTAGAAGAAGCAAATAAAATAACTAAAACAAAGAAGCACAAGTGTTTTATAAAGTTGTAAAACACCCTACAAATAAGGTATTTTAATATTGACAATGTTATCGTGGAAGCAAACCATTAAAAAGCATTTGGGGGAAAATGTGAACAGTGAGAAAATAAGAGCTACATCAAAGAATGAGGGAGGAAATTTAGACTCAGTCATGTTAAAAGCAATGTCAAACATTGGGAGGAAAAAAACATTTCCATTAGAAGAACAGATTTAAGTGGTTTAACATTGGAAGGCCATAATCTTCTGAAGGACAGAAATCTATGAAAAGATCTCTGAATAACAGAGGAATTTAAAATAGAGAAAAGAGAGAGAGAAGGACAGAGAAGGAAAAAAATGAATAAAAGGATGCTTCTTAACAATATAATTTGAATTTAAAACTTAGAACATCTGCTCTTTATAAAAATCTCATAATAAAGGAACATGTTGACTTACATCTTCACTTGCAAGAAAGAAATAAAAAGACTATTAGAAAAAAAAAACACCATCTCAAGGACAATAAACTTTTCTCTGACTGAAAAGGGAAAAGCTTCTTACAGGGTAGTAGCAGCTGTATGTACATCTTTCAGAGAGCACTCTTCTGAGAATTTAAATCAGACTTAGTTCATTTTTGGCAATAAAAAATTGTCTGTGTCTGTAAAATGGTGTTTGCTCTTAAGTTGATCTTTTCCAATCCTACTATCATTTTAGAACTTTGCATGATGTAAAGAATGACCTCATATTTAAAAAGTCAATTTTTCTATTATCTAGGTTTTCCAAAAGGATTGTTAAAAATATTCTATCCTTAATCAGCTGAAAAGAAACATCTAGATTCCAAATTTTTGAGGTCTTGCAGTTTTCTTTTTCACTCAAGGCAGTGAACTCTCTTATGGTAATCATTTCTAATAGAGCATTTCCTTTCTGTTGAGAGTAATTTTAAACTGCGTTTTCTGGGAATCGTATGATTTATTTTATTAATTTATGGGAATAAAACAGATTACTATAAATTTCTTGAGGTTCTGGGAAAAAAATCTAACATAATGTTCACTTCCTGGGAATATGGTTTTTCCCTTCATGTCATACCAAAATTCTGTTACATTCCAATTCTTATTGGCTTCTACATCTGTTTATATTTATCTTTGATTTTGCATCTAGTATAATTATTATTTTCTAACTTTACTTTATCAGTCACTATGTTCACAATGTATGTGAAGTCCCTTCCATGTTTCATATGGTGAAGAAAAACAATAAATTTTTTAGGATTCAAATACTTTTGTGAGCATATCATGTCTCATGTTCATCAGCTCAGTACAGCCTAGAAAAAAGCAACATGTCCAAAACAAGAATGCAGGAGAAGAAGGGCAAGACGGAGCAATTTAAATCATCAATTTCAAGTGCAGAAAGATTTTATAGTTCTTTTCTGGCATCATTCCAGCTAGGCTCACAAATCTTCAGCTCTCGCAAGCACTGATGGCTTGAATTGTCTACTTTACTATACTGTACAAATGACTGGATACTTGCCAAGCCACAACTTTACTTTGGAAAGAGCTCCTCAAGTGAAGTGGAGAGTTAAGTCAATTACTGAGATAATTCAGTCCAAGAGAAATGCATCGAGTAAAACCTGCCCTTTTTTCACTTTATTAAGATGGGTATTGTCTACATGGGTGAAACTCTTTGCACAATCATTGTATTTTACCTCCACAGACACTTTCTTTGTGTAGAGTAGACCTGACTTCATCCTGCTATCTAATACTTACCAGTTCTGAATTTAATTGCCTTCTACCAAGGTTGGTCAGAGGCATATCTGTGTTAACACACAGCAGAAACGGCTTTTCCGTTATCTGCATAACTTGTTGTTAAGCATTTGATGACGTGTTTTTGTGAAAGCCAAAGCAGTTTGGCAGACATTTCATTGACCAAACAAGTCACTTGTCCATGCTTATCTTACCATGTCTAGAAAGAAGAGCATCGGAATATCTGTGGACATCCCTGGTGGTTACCACTAATGCTTCATGAAGGAGTATAAGGGTGGCCAATAATCCTTTGCGAGAAGATTTCACATTTCATCTACACAATATTTAATAAGGAAATAAATTCTGATTATTTTTGCTTGTTTTCAGAGTAGTAAAATTGATATTCTTTCTCCAAGCGCTATATTCATCAATGAAAGGATGTCAGTGATTTTGTAAACATGTAATGAATTGGAAAGAGAATGTCAAAATAAAACTAGTGATTTCACATAAAGTTCTTGAGAACACATTGGAGTGAAGCCAATCATGGTTTCTATTAAGTTGATCTAAAAATGTTTAGTATATAAATTAAATATTTTTAAATGTTAATTCATATAATAGAGCTTACTTTAAGTTTGTTCTAAGTGTAATACATATATCACATAATCTATGGTGTCAGAACTACTATTTTCTCCTGATTCCTTCACAAAGCATTGGTGGTAATCACCAGAGATGCCCACAAATATTCTGGTGCTCCTGCTCCTAAGAGGCACATGGTAAGTTAGGCACAGACAAGTGACTTGTTTGGCCAGTGAAACTTGTGTAGAAGTTATATCTGGCATCTTCATGAAAAGGATTTAGATGCCGGTGTGTGTTTCTCAGTCTCCTTCTCACTACCTTGATAATCATGGAAGCCTGATCATGATGGCTTATTTGCCAGTCTGAGTCTCAGAGGGACTCGGAAAAGTAAAGATCCCTGCCACACAACTTCCTCATCACTGCAGTTGCTCAAGCTGAAATTTTGGAGTGATCCTTGACTCCCATATTTTATATTCAAATATCAGAGAATTCTGTTCGTTGTTTTAAAAACATATCCAGTAATGGGATACTCACATGGAAAAATAAGTAACTGTGCCCCTGCCATACAGCATACAAAAACAAAACAAACAAAAGAACCATATCTAGCATTCCACCAGTTTCACAACCCCACTACTTCTCTACCAGCACCACTTTGAGCCACATCATCTATCATTTGGATGTGTGTAGTGATCTCTTAAGTCCTTGCCAATCAAGATTTGATCTGCACACCAGATGCCTGGGCATGACCTTGAAACTTGTTAGAGATGCAGAATCTCAACTTCCACCCCAGATGGAATCAGAATCAAGATTCCGCATAATTTTTATGCACAGTAGATTGTGAAAGACTTCAGCTTAAGTGGACTCTGTTCCTGTCTAGGAGACGCTACAGTCCATTTTACACATAACAGCAGCCAGAGTAATCCTTTTAAAATGAAAATGATATTATGTTCTTCCTCTGATTAAAGCATTTCAGATTTTCCCATCTCACTAAGAATAAAAACCTAAGTCCTAACAAGAGCTTACAGAGGGACCAGGATCATCTCTTGCCCCTCATCTCCTAGGACTTTCACTCATTAAGACCACGTTGATTGGATATGGAAGGTTTCTAAATCTGGGTAACTCCTTAGCAATCTCTCTCAGTTTATCTTACTTCTTCAGATGGGTAACTTAATTCTTAATGCTTGATTTTAGTTTTTCACTCAGAAAGTGAATTCTACTTATTCTTAACTCTAATTTCAGGAAATCAGTTCCAGAATTTCCCAAATACTGACTACATTTTCTTAAATGTTTAAAAAAATGTTAATTTTTAAAGGGTCCTTATCTTTTAAGATATATCCTGAAATGTTTACAGATGTAAGTATATGTTTGAGATTTGCTTCAAAGTAATGTGAGAAGAGGTGAAATGGATATAGGCACAGATGGAAGAAGAATGGCCATAAGGGAAGTAGGTTGATATTTCCTATCTATTTTTGCATACATTTCAAATTTGTCCTAAGAAAATATTAATGCATGAGTTTGTTAAAATAATTTTCTTCTTTTTCTTGATTCTGAAATAAAATTATATGATCATTACCTTTAGCTTTGATGGTTATAACAATGAAGAAATATGTCAAAGTAATTGTTTAATAATTGTTGGCCTCTGTGCTTATAATCTTCTATCTCCCTAGCCCTGTCTGTGTTAAATATCTTTGATGAAGTCTGTTTCTATCAATTTTCCAACAGCAGATCGTTTTAATGGGAAATTCTCTCCCCAATGGAATTAAGAGAAATAAATAATTACTTTGGGGAGCATTAAGCTTTGAGAAAAATTACCACTCACAATTTATGGAAGAGTAATGACATTCTATTGCTTACTAGGCATTTCGTGGCAGAGTCTGGCTGACAGTAGGAAATCAATAGGTATTATCTGAATAAATGCAGAAAGGAATCTATCTGCTCTTCCAGCATGCTAATTCCTTTCCTGTTTCCTTATCTCTAGTATACCTAGTTGCCTTTGCTTTCAGCCCTTTGTTGTGCCACTGTTAATGCCGTGTCAGTCACCAAATTCTCTGTTACTCCCATAATCCACTTTCTCCATGCTTGTTCCTTGCAAGTTACACGTTTAGAAAACATAAGAAACTTTACTGACTATACTCATGCCATGTCAAATCCATGCTACTGAATTTCAGCCTAATCCACACCAATGCTTTGAAATCCTTTTTATTATATGGGTAATATGGGTTATTTGGAAGAGAATAGTGAATTTATCACTTTTCCTTACATTGGGATTGTTTGTGTTCTAATCTAATTATCCCTAGATTTTAGATTCTTATAGTAAAATGCTGTCTTTTAGACATATTAGTCTCCCCTTAACAATTATCACAATTCTTTGAACATAGAAGGCACTTGATAAATGTATTTTAATGAATGAAAAAATGAATATTGGGTAAGAAATATCAAATATGAAAGCCATTTTTTGCTGAAAATTATAATTTACAGAGAAGATCCTTCATTCATATATTTAATGTTTCATGGCTTGTGTGTCCCATGTGGAAATTCTTTGGGAGAACATAGACTATCTCATGATGTTTTAGTTCCAGGAGAGAGGAGAGAATCATACTGAACACAGACAGAAAAAGGAAATAAACACTGACATACAATGTGTATGTGTATAAGGTGGGAGATCCTGCTGGGTGTTGTAGTTTGTGTAATGTGTATAAGTGGGGGGTGCGAAGATAGAAAAATTATGGAACTCATTAATTATAAGCAAAATTCATTAGATTAGCATATTGGACATAGGAAAAAGAGAGGCTAAAGAGGAAGAAAATTAGAAATTCCTTGGAATATTAGAAATAGTTTCAAATTACACATGTCCAATGACTAGGAGCAGAATGAAGAACAGGATTAGAAGTTGTGTTAGTCTTCCAGCTGTTGGAATGTGATATACCAGAACTTGAATAGTTTTAAAAAAGGGAAATTTAGTGAGTTACAAGTTCACAGCTCTAAGCCTACAAAAATGTCCAAACTAAGGCATCCAGGGAAAGATACCTTAATTCAAGGAAGGCCTACATGTGTGGAACGCCTTTGTCAGCTGGGTAGTCAAATGGCTGGCATCTGCTCGTCCCTTGCTCCTGGGCTCCATTGCTTTCACCTCTGTTTCTGTGGGGGTTCCTCACTTTGCTTCTCCAGGGCTGACCTTCATCTCTTGGCTTCCCTTGGACCTCTCCAGGTTCTGGCTCACTCAGTATCTCATGGCAATGTCTGCTGGGCTCCAGGCATCTCCAAACATATGTGTCTATGTTCTCCTAGTGTCAGCATCTGTGTCAGCTGTGCTCTGAAGTTTCTGTCAACTCTGTCATTTCCGGCTCTCTCCAATTGTTTCCACTTTTAAAGGGTACCAGTAAACTAATCAAGACCTACCTGGAATGGGTGGGGTCACATCTCCAGCTAATCAAAAGGTCACACCCACAAGTGGCATGCCACATTTTCATGGGGATAATCTAATCAAAAGCTCCCACCCTACATATTGGGTTAGTATTAAAAGAAACAGCTGCCTGCACAAGATAGGATCAGGATTAAAACATGGCTTTTTGGGGGTGCGTAACACTTTCAAAACGGTATAGAAGTCAAAAGGTTATTGAATAGGTAGAGAACAAGGAGACTGTGGGTCATAAAAGAGGAACTACCAATGAAAGGTTTTTAGGGGAAGACTCTTTAATCACAAACTCATATTTTTAGTTTTAAATGAGGAGTAAATATAACAAAGTTATTAAAAAATAAATTGGACACCTCATAGAGTAATGAGGTCTCTGTTGTTGGTTTAATTCAAATGAAAATTGGAAGACTACTGGCCACAGACATGACTGAAAGAATTATTGCAATAGAAAAGATGTTGGAGTGGATCATCATTAAAGTTACTCCCTTATCCTTAAGGTTTCAGATATTGTAGGACCTGAAAGAAATATTAGAACTTTAAGTAATTGTCTTGTGAAGAAAACATTAACTAGAATGCTGGGATACACCCATAGTTCACCTTTTTCTTTTTTTTAAATTGGTCTCTCTAATACACCCACTATAACACATTTCTATCCCTGCCTCTCCCCCATTCCCAGCTTCCCACTCAGAGTCTAAAACTATATCCTAATAACTTTAGATTGGAGGCAAATGTCTTTTTATTTTCCATGGTTTGCAGATATGTGTAAAATATTGCAGATATACGTGTGTGTGCTTCTGTGCGTCCATAGAACCGAGAAAGAAATGTTACGTGTTCTAGTTTGCTAGCTGCCAGAGTGTGATATACCAGAAACAGAATGGCATTTAAAAGGGGAGATTTATTAAGTTGCAAATTTACAGTTCTAAAACCATGAAAATGTCCAAATCAAAGCAAGTATATAGAAATGCCCAATCTAAGGCATCCAGAGAAAGACATCTTGGTTCAAGAAGGCTGCCGACATTCAGGGTTTCTCTCTCAACTACAAAGGCACGTGGTGAAAAAGGTGACGTCTGTTAGCTTTCTCTCCAGGCTTCTTGTTTCATGAAGCTTCTTCTGATGGCATTTTCCTTTTTCATCTCCAGAGGTCTCTGGTTGTGTGGGCTCTCATGGTTCCCATGGCTCTCTCGCATTTTCCAAAATGTTTTCTCTTTTAAAGGAGTCCAATAAACTAATCGAGACTCACCTGGAATGGGTGGAGTCACATCTCCCTCTAATCAAAGGTTAATTCCCACAATTGGATGAGTCACATCTCCATGAAGTTTCCAACCTACGGTGGTGAACAAGGATTAAAAGAAACAACCGCCTCCACAAGATGGATCAGGATTAAAACATGCCTTTTCTAGGGTATGTAATCCTTTCAAACCAGTACAATATGTCAATAATTTTTTTAGGCAAATGAGATAAATAAAATGGAAACAAATTGACTTCAACAAATAGTAATAATAATTTGGGACATACCTATACATATATGGCTTTCACAGTTGGTCACCCCACTAATGACTTTCTAAGAATATTCTACACCAATTTAAACAATAACACATAATCATAGTTTGTGTTGTTTTCTCTGATAGACTCTGAGCCCCTTACGTCTTTCCAGAAACTTCACAGCATATGTTCTCAAAAACTGTTTACTGAATTGTTGAGTTAAATTTCACACGTCAGATATCATTGGACTCTTAAATGGTATTCTGAAGAAAAAGTTGTCACTGCAGTTTGGTTTTCTCACAATTCTATTACTCCTGTATATAATTCACAATGTTGGAAAGAAAAGATAATTGTTTTCCTTTTAAGCAACAACTCCACGTCTGTAAAGCTGGTTGCTGGCCCCACTGGTTTTTGCCATGTAGGAACAGATAAAACAAGATTCCAAAACTTCAAACTATTTAAATCAGAGCTACTTAAATGTCTCAACGAAGTCCAATCCAACCAAAACTGCTAAGTCCATTGCAGTTCTAGTTTTAGTACCTACATGGTCATGAAGTAAAAGTTAGTAGTTTCATTCTGCTCTAATTAGTAGTAGTAATGTATAATTTCTTTGCAGATTCTCCTGCAGTGAGGTTTAGCTCTGTAAGTATCCAACTAAATGTCAGATTCCAAGAACGTTTCACAAAGTCTACGTTTCCTTATGACCGTTGTCTTTCTCTCCATATGTAATTCCTTATCTTTCTCTGCTAATAAATGTTACCCATCATCTCTTTATTTTATCCACTGTTTTTTATTTCAGATTACAAAGGAACTGCAAAGAAGTTAAGAAAATTCTAAAATGTATAAAAAAAAAACAGTAATTACCCACACTCACATTACCCAGAACTGATCTCAGTAAACATTTTTGTGAACATACTTCCAGACAGCTCACTATATATACTTACACTCACGTACATACAACAAAGGGGCTCAGTCTATGTGTGCTTTTCTGTAATCTCTTTTTCATTTTTGAATAGGTTGTGGATTTTTTTCATGTTCTTATAAATCATACAAGTGATACCTTATATAAATGTATCACAATTAGTTAAAGATTCCCTGCTATGGCTTCTGTCCAGCCCTTCATTTTACAGAGAGTATAGTGGTTAAGATTAAAGTTCTGTACTTACTATGTGACATTTGTACAATTCTCTATTTAAAATCAATACCTAATAATGGAATTGCTGTGTAAAGATTATAAGCATTTAATTTAATTGTATATTTCTAAACTGTCATCTAGAAAAATTGGCTTTGTTTATTTGCTGTGTTTTGTTTTGTTCTGTTCTTCTTTTAAACAAATTAGAGACCCATCAGCTTCCAATTAAGTCTGCTTCTCACATCCTTGACAATGCAGGTGTGATTGTTATCTTCCTTGCAATCTTAACTAAGTGGAAAACTCCGGGCATATTTCCAGGTGATAACTTTCCCCCTTTCCCTGTAGGAAGCTGGAGAAAATTTTTCTGTGATTTTCACAGGGAGATCCTGGTAGAGCTCCTGGATGTAAAACTCATGAAAATGGGGTTTGGTATGGGGATCTGAGGCTGGACTTCTAGGCACTTTTAATCTTTCATGTAGGTCCATGATGAGTCTCCAGCACTTAGTTAATTTCTCTAAGTATTTTTATTTATTTAAGGCTGATGACGTTCAATGTTTCTCTCTCAGCTGGAAGGGCACATGGTGAACATGGCAGCATCTGCTGGCTTTCTCCTGGCTCTACCAACAGGACTCTCTCCAAAATGTTTCCTCTTTTAAAGGATTCCAGTAAGCAACTCCACCTTCAATGGGTGGAGACACACCTCCATGGAAATCATCTAATCAAAAGTTACCACCCACAATTGGGTGGGTCACATCTCCATGGAAACAACTGGAATGCCCCCACCCAGCAATATTGAATGAAGATTAAAGGACATGACTTTTCTGGGGTCCACCACAGATTCAAACTGGCACGATTTGTTATAATTCATGAAAGAACATTCTTATACTTGTACTGTTAACTCTGGTCCATCATCCACAAAAGAGTTCACTGAGTCATACAATACTATGTTTTATCTTTTAATTTTTACTCTAGTAATACATATATCCTAAAATTTTCACTTTTAACCACATTAACCTCTACAGATCTATGCTATTGATTATATTCACAATAATATGCTACCATCACCACCATCCATTTCCACACTTTTACTATCAACCCTAAACAGAAATCCTAAACAAGTTAAACATCAACTTCCTATTCTCTAATCCCCATCTATCTCCTGGTAACCTATGTTCTAGATTCTAACTCCTTGAGCTTGCTCATCATAATTAGTTCATAAAAGTGAAATCACATAATATTTGGCATTTTGGGTCTGACATTTCACTCAACATAATGTCCTCAAGGTTCATCCATATTGTCACGTGCATTACAACATAATTCCTTTTTACAGCTGAATAATATTACATTGTTCATATTTAACACATTTTGTTTATTCCTCAGTTGATGGACACTTGGGTTGTTTCCATCTTTTGACCGTTGTGAATAATTTCACTATAAACATTAGTGTGCAAGTACCTATTTGAGCCTCACCTTTTCAATTATTTTGCGTATATACCTAGAAATGGGATTGCCAGATTACATGAAAATTCTATACTTAGCTTCCAGAAGAACTGCCAAACTGTCTTCCACAGTAACTGCACCATTTTACATTCCCGCCAACGATGAATGAGTGTTCTTATTTCTCCCTATCCTCTTTAAAACTTGTGGTTTTCTGTTTTCTTTAAGTAGTGACCATTTTAGTGGGTGTGAAATGATATCTCATTATAGTTTTGATTTACATTTCCCTAATAGTTAATGATGTTGAGCATCTTTTCCCATACTTTTAGCCATTTGTATGTTCCTTTAAAGAAATGTCTATTCAAGGTTTTGCCTATTCTTTAGTTGGGTTGTCATATTGTTTTAGCAGTTCTATTGAGATCTATTCACATACCATAGAATCCATCCAAGATGTACAATCAATGGCTTTAAGTATAACCACAGAGTTCTGCCACAATCAATTAGAGCATTTTCAATACTCCAAAAAGAAAGACCCTGTGCCCCTTAGTAGTCACCTGTCAATCCCTTTATCCTTCCCCATGCTTACATAACCATTAATCTAATTCTGTGTCTCCAGATTCATTTACATTTAAGTAATACTAAAATATTACTATTAACTATATCCATAGTTTGCATTAGGGGTATTTTTGCCATATACTACCTTATTATTAACACCTTTTACTAGTGATGTACATTTGTTATATTTTATGAAAGAACATACTTATATTTGTAATGTTAAGCACATTGTCCACCACAGGATTGCCTATGTTATACAGTCCCATGTTTTATCCTCTAGCTTTCCTTCTAGTAACATACATGAGCTAAAACAACCCCTTTCATACACCTTTACACACGTAATTCTTGCTGTTAATTATACTCACAGTAATGTGCTACCATCCCCTCAATCCATTTCCAAACCTTTACGGTAAACCCAAGCAAAATCCTGCATGAATTAAGCATCAGCTTAATTTTTGTGTTCTTTGCTGTCTCTAGCAAGCTAGCCAGGTAATGGACCCCAAAACCCACTGCAAGAGTGGGGGAGGGGCACCAGGCCTTCACAAGGAAAGAGCAACTCATTTTTCTTTTTCATAGTTTATTAACATATTCCACTCTTCCCTGGATGCTGTACAGTGTTCTTCTGATCTCTGCAATTCCAGACAGTTGTTTCAGACAGATCCTGCCTATTTAATAGCTGTTTTGATGGAGGGACTGTGTCCTGGAGTTCCCTACCTCACCATCTTCCCCAGAAGTTTTCCTGAGTTAGTTCATTATGTTTTAATACTTCTTTTAAATTCTTGAGCTGCTGTAACCTTGTCTGACAATTTCACTATATCTGCTATTTTCAGTCTCTTTTTATTGACAAATTTTTTGTGTGTGAGTCATATTTTTCTGCTTCCTCACATGTCTTGCAATTTTTTAGTTTTGTTGGACTTTGGGCATGGTGAATTCTACATTTTTTAATTTCATTTCGTCTTTCTTTAAAGAATGTTGGACTTATTCTGGCAGATAGTTAAGTTACTTATGATCAGTTTAATCTTGTCAAGTCTTGCTTTAATGCACTTTGGGTGTGGGCACAAAATCGTCTTCACTCTAGAGTCCCATTGTGAAAGTTTGACCTTTATGATTGCTCATTTATTCAACGTTATCACTTGACTCTGGTGCAAACTTGAACAATTCTAAGTTCTCTACATAACTTTATGATATTGTCTATTTTCTCTGTCTACTAGTTGATGAAGAAAGAATTTAGAAAAGCCTTGTCATTGCTGCAATTATGTAGGAAAATTAATAGTGGTGCTAGTATAGTACAATACTGAATTAATAATGTTTAAATATTTTCACATAGTTTTGATGGAGTGGATTGGATAAACAATCTGACTATGGTTAAGAAGAAAAAGAACAGAGGAAGGCTCACTATCATATTTATGTCTTTTCAAATAGTGAAACCCTGAATTCTATCCAGAAGATTACTATAACTAAAAATTAGCTTGCAGTTATGTCTACCTACCACCAATAACCATCATTCAAATGTTATCTGTCATGATCCAGCTACAAAGTGACAGAATATGAGTCATGTTTCTATGCAGATATACCAATATTCCATCAGTCCTACTAAATATTTACTTATTTATATTTAAGCAAATTGAATTTAATGTTGTTTTGATTTATTAAAGTTCCTGAAATGCAATATACCAGAACTGGATTGGCTTTTTAGGTTACAAATTTATAGTTCTAAGGCTATGCAAATGACCAAATTTAAGGCATCAACAAGATGATACCTGGATTCTAAAGAAAAGGCTGTCAGTTACTGACACACCATTGTCAGCCAAGAAAGCACATGGCTGGCATCTCCTGGCCCTTCACTCCCAGTTACATTGCTTTCAGCTTCTGATTCCAGTGGCTTTCTCTTTGAGCTTCTACGGTCCTTGCTTAACATCTCCTGGGGCATTCTTTCTCCAAGTGTCTCCTCTCAGTTACTGCTCTCCAAGCATCTGCATCCTCTCCAAAATGTCCATCTCTTAAAGGGCTCAAGTAAGCAGATTAAAACCCACCTTGAATGGAACAACTTAATCAAAAGATCCTACCCACAATTGGGTAGGTCACATCTCCATGGCAATAGCCTAATCAAAAGATCCCACTCATTATAAGCCTACATCCAAAAGACTGGATCAAAAGAGTATTGCTTTTCTGGGTTATATAACAGTTTCAAATCAGTACAAACATTGTAAATTTTTTTTTTTTTAACACAACGCCATCACAACAAAGAAGAACAGCATTTTAAAAAGTATATCCTTCTATTTAACTCGAAAATATAAGGGCGTAGAGATCGAAAGTCTGCTTTAACTCTCTCTCTAAGCCAACTCAGCAGGTAAATTCACTGTCCTCCTTGCTACACGGGTCATGACTCCCAGAGGTGTAAATCTCCCAAGCAATGTGGAATGGAAATCCCAGGATGAGCTGGGACCCGGCATCAAGGGATTGAGGAAGCTTTCTTGACCAAAAAGGAGAAGAATGAGGCAAAATAAAGTTTCAGGCGGCTAAGAGATTTCAAACAGAGTTGAGAGGTTATCCTGGAGGTTATTCTTATACATTATATAGATATCCCTGTTTAGTTTATGGTGTATTGGAGTGCTGGAGGGAAGTACCAGCAACTATTAAACTGTATTCCAGTAACCTTGATTCTTGAAGACAACTGTATAAAGATATAACTTTTACAATGTGATGGTGTGGTTGTGAAAACTTTGTTCCTGATGCTCCTTTATCCAGGGTATGGACAGATGAGTAAAACATATGGATAGAAAATAAATAATAGGGGGGCAAAGGGTAAAATAAATTGGGTAGATTGACATACTGATGATCAATGAGAAGGAGGAGAAAGGATATGGAATGTATGAGTTTTTTCTTTTTCCTTTTTTATCACTTTTTCTGGAGTGAGGCAAATGTTCTTAAAAAACTATCATGGTGATGAATACACAATTTTGTGATGCTATTGTAAGCCATTGATTGTACACCATGTATGGAATGTATGTGTGTGCAGATTTATCAATAAATTTTTTTTAATCTGCTATAAAATGAACTGGAAACAACAGCCTGGACTATCTTCATTCATATTATGAATCTACTGATTATTTTCTGGGTGTGTTGAACAAGTAACTTAACCAGTTTTTTATCTATTAAATAGGAATAATACTATCTACCTCATAGAATCCTTGTGATAATTTAGTGAATTTTAAATGTGAAGTACTTAGAACATATCTAGTTTCTATTACTTACTACATAAATAGTAGTACAAATTATTCCTATCTCACCATATGTCTCTTAGTTCTATTTCATGACAACTACATATTTGGATTGGTACAGTTCAGAGAAAATTCCATTCATGGGATGGACAAGAAGTTTTGTTGCTATAGATATTGTCAAAGAAATTGCTCCACAGACGTGGTCTGAATCGTCAGAGAATTTTTTTTTTTCTTCAGAGAATTTTGATCAGTTAAAAATGCACTTTAGATTTCATTTTGCCTTCCATCAGACCTGAGGATTACAGGTGCAGACTAGATTTATATAGCATAAAATAATGAATTATGTCAGTGTCTAAAGAGTCTTTTTACAATAGCAATGACATGGTACTGTACAGAGAAGAAATTACAGCCTTTCTTGGGAACAGATTATTTACAATAGCATCTTGCAATTCTTCCAATAATACTAAGCCTATCAATAAAACTGATCATTTCCTTTTCTTTTCCCTCACAGGAGGAACTAGATAAGTTAGTCATGGCTTTGAACAAATATATGCAAGGAAATCTCCAATCATATAACCCAAAATCTGTGAAGCTGTATATCTAGCAACAACATGAAAAAGACATTTTCTACAGGACTTTCAATTATAAGAAGAAATTATGTTGATAAATTAAATAGCTTGCTCAGATCATTCCTTGGTGGAAATGCAGGAGCTGAAACTAGGCTCTCTAAATTCTCAGGCTAGTCATCTTTCTTTTTTCCTCTGTATTTTCCTGCCTAAAATTGAAGGAAATAAGGTGGTATATGAAGAGCTGCAGACAAAAATCTAAAGGACAAAAGTTATCTTTTCAGTGCTTTCATCTTCCTCAGGTAATACTTCTCCCTTATCAGCACCAATTCCTTTCCTTCTTCTGGAGGCTCTGCTGTTTCCACATTGACACACTCTTAGGAAGAGTACCTGGTATAATAACTCATACTAAAAAATAAATTACTTTAACCCAAAGGAATAATATCCTAACAATGAAGACTACCTGGGTAAATAACTTTCTAGGTAGGGTCCAAGCTCCCTCTAAATCATAGGCCAGGGGACTATGTAAGCCTAGTCTACACCTGAGGAAGTACCGGTGTCTTGAAATCCCAGGAAGCCCTCAGCTTTTACAGAACCCCCACCACAGTTCTGGTAGCCCTCGCTTTATAACCCAGATATCCTTAAGTAGCAGGATGAAATAGATTTTTCAGTCAAGAGTCCCTGGTTTTTTCCTAAAGAAGAACTATATTAGACTTTTGCTTGGGAAAATTACATCAACTATGCCAAATGCTGAATTGCTAATGAGAGGAAAGATGGGTGTCATCATGAAAGAGGGGCTGGCATTTTTACCCAGCTACTAAAAGTGGAAAATCAAAGATGGAAGTCTCCAAGGTCAGAGGCTAAAAATCTGCACTCACAAGATAGCCACAGATTTTCCCTGACATCAGGTCCCTAGAATGGAAAAATCTATTCAGATGACATGGAAATATTTCCTTAATGGTGTTACTTTGCTGACATTATCCATCTCTGGTGACTGTCTCACCCCAGAAAGGCTACCGCTATTTCTGATACTCTAAGGTTGAAAGTTATTTTTTATTAAAGATTGTGGCTTAATTTCCTCAGAGACTATCAGAAAGTCCCCAAATAACCCAGAGTAAGTTAAAATCATGATTTGTGAATTTTTTAAAATTTAACTGCAATCAGTGCAGTTACTTAAGACTCTTGTCCAAAAAGTTTGTTTAAAATTCATTTTAATGAAGACACCATTCCCGCCCCCCACACCCCCAAATTTAAGTATAACTACTTGTACTGGTTTGAATCTGTGGTGTATCCCAGAAAAGCCACGTCCTTTAATTCTCATTCAGTATTGCTGGGTGGGATGTTTTTGATTATCCATGGAGATGTGACCCATACAACTGTGGGTGGTAACTTTTGATTAGATGGGTTCCACCCATTCAAGGTGGGGTTGCTTACTGGAGCCCTTTAAGGGAGAACTTTTTTGGAAAAAGCTTTAGAGCCTATGTAGCCAGAGACTTTTGGAGATGAAGAAAGAAAACGCCCCCCAGGGGAGCTTGATGAAACAAGAAGCCTGGAGGGAAAACTCGCAGGCATCACCATGTTGCCCATTTGCCTTTCTAGTTAAGAGAGAAACCCTGAGCATCATTGGCCTTCATGAAACATGATATCTTTCCCTAGATATGTTAGATTGGACATATCTACAGCCTTGCTTTAATTTGGACATTTTCATAGCTTTAGAACTGTAACCTTGCAACTTATTAAATTCCCCTTTTTAAAAGCCATTCCATTTCCAATATATCTACCGCATTTCAGCAGTTTTTGAACTAGAACACTACTCTTCATATTTTATTTGATTTTTAACTTTTCATTGCCCCCTAAAATTCACACAAAATAATTAATCATGTGGGATTTCAGTTTTTTAATAAATGTGTTTGAAAACTGTTCTTAGAGATTGAGAATTATGCTTTGGGGAAAAAAATGTCACATCGTACTAGTATTCGCTGCAAATACAGATTTCTAATAACTGCTTCCTTATGGGAATGACCCAAAGTTGTACTTTTCTGGAAAAATGCTTCAGGCATTAGTGTTAACTGTCAAGAATTTAGAAATAGATACATCAATGACAAAAATTATTATATTTTATCTATCTCTACATTTACTTTCTCATCTTGTTTAGTCATTTAATTAGTGCCATTATTTCCTCAACAGAATCTTAATATTTCTTATTAGAATAGTGCAATCTTTTTCTAAGTACTTCTTCACACATTTGATTATTATCCTAATCTTATGAAATAAGCAAAGAAGTGTCATTAGCCTTATTCTATTAGTAAGAACAAAAAATGAGGTGTAAAGAGGATATATGACTTGCCCAAAGGCAGAAGTTTAGAGATATATAATCACTATCTTTTTAAGAAGTTGACAAATCACAAAATTTATCAGTGATACAATTTTTTTTTACTTCTCTGTTTACAATACACCTATAGAGAAAGCCTAACAAATACTTTTACTCCATTTCCAAAATACAAACATTCTCATGATTCTGACTTTCCTTTTCTGCTTTGCTGTAGGAAAATGAACACCTGAAGGCAAGCCATGAAAAGATGCCATCAGACTAACAAAAACAAGTGAAAACCCATAAAGAGCCACTTTCCATCTATCCCAGCCTCCTCCCCCAATGCCCACCAGGGAAAAAAAAAAAAAAAAAAAAAAACAGACAGGCTTGTAAGCACCCAGCTCTGGCCAGAGCTGTTTGATTGCTTAAGCCGGGTGGTCAGACAATAGGACCAGAAAGAATGGCCGCTTCCTTCCTTCCTGTTGAGTGTTCTGCCTGAGTGAACAAATTCAATAGCACTTTGCTTCACAGCAACACTAGGCACTAGCACGAGGGAAAATCAACAAAGAGCCATTCTAGGGCATTTCCAACCCCACCTAAACCAATCCTCAGAGCTATAGAACCACGGGTGAGGGGCAGCCAGACTCAGGCGCTCCTTGGTGCCTGTGCATGAAAGCACATAAATATCCAGGTTATTGTTTAGGTTGAGGACCACTGTTTATGCTGTTCTGTGCAGTTTTAATTGTCCAGTGTAGTTGCCGTTTTCTATTTCCTAATCTACAACTCTCGGAAATATTTCAAAATGTTCTTAAAATCTGACTATTTCATTGTGGCAACAAAGACAAAATAGGGATGGACAACTGGGATGATGACAACTTGAAATCACCTTAAATGCTCCTCCACTAAGTTATCCTTCTGTCTCCTGTGAGACTTTTAAATCCATGTAGAGAAGAAATAATAATTTGGCCAATTTAGCAGGTAAGAACAAGAACCAGAGAAAGTATGAAATACCTTAACTATTTAATACTGTACACCTCTATTTTCACTAAACTAATATTTCTAAGTAAAACTGGAATAACTGTAGGCAGATTGTCTGTAGAAACATGTATATGTAAGTGTGTGTGCGTGTTTAGGATGCAATTTCAAACGCTCTAAAATTACCTCGATTGCATTTATACACAGGAGAAATAACATAGAAGATGATTCTCTTCATATTTGTTTCAATGTTTTCATCTTAACTCATTTTATATTTATAATTATATATATTTATATCTAAACTGCCAACATTTCAAAAAAATATGCCTTTAAACTGCCTGTCAAAAATGAAATAGCTTATAGAATAATGCATTATCTGTTCTTTCCGTTCTATGTGAACTATACTTAGACTAAATCATGTCAGCCTATTATCTTTCTGTGGTAGGCAGAAATTCTAGGGATAGTCCCCACAATTCCATGTTCTAGTCCCTAAAATCTGTGAATATGGTGAGATGTCACTCCCATGACTGTGTTGTGTTATATAGCACCGTGGACCTTAAAAAGGGGAGGCCAATCATCTGAGCCTGTAAAAAGTCAAGAAATATTTCCAGTGATGATAGAACAGGAAGCCAGAGAGAGTCAGAAGGAGTCAAGTCACATTACTGATGGTTTGAAGATGGAAGGGCTATGTGAGAAGGAATGCAGATCACCTCAAGGAGATAAGTGTGACCCCAGACAATAGGTAGAAAGGAAACAGGGTTCTTCATCTTATACTTGCAAGAAGTAGGATCTGCCAACAGTTTGAAGGAACTTGGAAGAAGATTCAACAACCAAGCCTGCAGATAAGAGCCCAGTCTGTTGACATCTTGATTTTTGCCTTGTGAGACCCTGAGCAGAGAACCCCCTGAGCCCATCCAGACATCTGATCTATAGTACCATGAGATAAGAAATGAAATTATAGTACCGTGAGATAAGAATATGAAAATTATGATGAATATGAAAATTATTTTCTCATCTTTTGTTGCTGATTTGAGCATAGTTTCGGCCATTGTGGCTTCCACAATGTTTGAATACTTCTGTCAGTAAAGTGTATGTGTATTTATACACATTTGTATTTCCACACTTGGGGCTTGGTATCATCCCATATTGTTAGAACTGCAGCATTAGAGGGCATTAAAACCATAATATGGTTAAACTAAACTATATTATTGTGTGGATTTGAACCAGAATATATCTTGGATTCCAAAATTATGATAAATATGATCTTTATCAATTGATTAAGGAACTTAAAATGTCTCCTCTTTCAACATGAAAAACTCAATTTTACCGGCATCCTAATTTGTATTCAGGTACACGTGAATTGGTTAAGCCACTTATTTTATTTCATAAAACAGGTACGGAAAATAACTCTAATGGATAATGAAAAAATTTCCTAGAGGCCAGATACTATCCTAAGACTTTTTCATTTAAACTTTAAAAGTCCTTATAGGAGTTGCTATTATGAAAGCCCCTTCACAGAGGAAACAACTACAGCTCTGGGTGGTTACAGGATTTATCCAAGCTGACACAGCTAAAGGTGGGATTTAAGCCAAGGCAACTTGACTACAAAGACCCAGTACTCCTTTCTCTTTTCAACTATTTAAAATATTAATTTATTTCAAAATAACTGTAAACATAAGTAAGAGTTGCAAGTACAGAACAAAGAATTTTTTTTCCTGGATCATTTAAGAGCGAGCAGCTGATCAGATGCCCATTACCACCAAATATTGAAGTGTGTATTTCCTATAAACAAAAGTGACATTATCCTACGTAAGCACAATATGGTTGCCAAAATTAAGAAGTTAACCATGATATATTACCACTACCTAATACTCAGCCTGCATTCAAGTTTTACCAACTGACCTAATAATGTCCTTTATGAGAAATTGATCCAGTTCAGAACCACAACATACATTTAGATACCATGTCCCTTTGGTCTGAAACAGTTTCTTAGTCTTTTACTTTCAATACTTTGACACTTTTGAAAATTATAAACAAATTTTTTTTTTTTTTTTTTTTAACATGGGCAGGCACCAGGAATCGAACCCGGGTCCTCTGGCATGGCAGGCAAGCATTCGTGCCTGCTGAGCCTCCGTGGCCCGCCCCAAATTATTTTTAAAAGTATCCCTCAATTTCAGTTTTTCTGATGTTTCCTCTTGATTAGATTCAAGTTATGTGTTTTTGGCAGGTATATTACAAAATGGTGCCATGTTCATATCTAATGGCATTCAATTTCTCTTTAGCCCTAATTGGAAGTTTCTGTTTACCCCATTACTGATCTCTTGATTAAATTGCTGCTTTCATGTTTTCTTTGCTATGAAGTTACTTTTTGTCCTTTGTAGCTAAAACTATTTTGTGGTAAGGTATTTTTTAAAGACATAAAATGGTTCATTCCTCATGAAACTTTTAATTTATTAATTACATCAGTATTACTTCATGGATTTATACTTAACAATGGCTTATAATCCATTACTATCAGTATATACTTTTATGTTTAAATTATCTCATTTTTGGCAAATGGGCAACAATGCCGTTTGGCTTCTGTGTCTATTTGACGTAGAAGACATCTTTTTTTTATGCTTTCCTTAACTTTCTGGTACAATTGCTTTCTGGCATAATGGTCCTAGAATCAGTCATTTCTCCAAGATTCTCTAGGTCCTTTGCATGAAGGATGCTACTTAGAAGAGCAGATCTTTGCTCTAGGGGTACCCATTGCTGTTAGAGGGTTGTTACTCCCAGGCCCTCTATCAGAATTAGGAAATAAATGTATGTATATACATATACATTAAATCTACATTTATTTCTATTTCTGTCTTTCTATATTAGAATCTATGAGTTTACACCAATATCTCCAATTTCAATCCAGCACCACAGGATTAATTGCAATTTCTCACTTTCCTAATTTTCAGCTTTCTTTTCAGGACATTAAGGGCATGCCTCACATTATCCATCAGATATTTATGTGTTTGATCAATCAGGAGGTTGATTCCTATATGTAACCAATCGCCATCACCACCACAGCCCCCCTTTCTGAATGGAAGCTTTCCACACCCTTTTTCAACTCTAAGATCTCTTTCTGAACCACTCCCAACATGGAATAGCCCTCCTCATCAGCTCTAAAACCCCACCGGGAATTCCTCTCAACCCTATGGACACTTTCCTAATTTTGCTTGGGCTCCGAAACTCTATGCATTGCTGAGGCCCACTCCCTTCCCATGTAGATGCCCTTATGGCATTGTTAGACCAAATGGGTCTGTGCCAGTTTGAATCTGTGGTGGACCCCAGAAAAGCCATGTCCTTTAATCCTCATTCAATATTGTTAGGTGGGAGCATTTTGATTGTTCCCATGGAGATGTGACCCACCCAATTGTGGGTTGGTGGTAACTTTTGATTAGATGATTTCCATGGAGGTGTGTCTCTACCCATTGAAGGTGGAGTTGCTTACTGGAATCCTTTAAAAGAGAAAACATGTTGGAGAGAGTCCTTTTTGTAGAGCCAGGAGAAAGCCAGAAGACACCACCATGTTTGCCATGTGACCTTCCAGCTGAGAAAGAAACCCTGAACTTCATTGGCCTTCTTGAACCAAGGTATCTTTCCATGGACACCTTTGCTTGGACATTTCTATAGGCTTGCAATTGGAACCTTTTCTCAGCCTTAGAAGTGTAAACTAGCAACTTATTAAATTCCCCTTTTAAAGCCATTCCCTTTCTGGTATTTTGCATTCTGGCAGGTAGCAAACTAGAATATGAGTCTAACTTGATCTAACCAAGCTAGTCACCCAGATTGAACAGCCTTTCTGAGATGTGATACCCAATGGTAGGATACCCTAAGTGTGAATACCCTCCTCCTTATGCTTATGATCTCATGTCATCTGCCAGGGCTTTCCCCTAGGGAGCCCTCCTTACATTAGAGCCCCTGTTCTTTTTTTTTTTTTTTTTTTTTTTTTTTTTTTTTTTTTTTTTAAAGGAAAGACAGAGAGAAGGAAGGAAGGATAGAAGGAAGGAAGGAAGGAAGAAAGGGAAACATTTTTAAACATTTTCTTGTTTTATTGTATTCTGTTTCTCCGTTTTTGTTACATGGGCTGGGGCCGGGAATCGAACCGAGGTCCTCCGGCATAGCAGGCAAGCACTTTGCCCGCTGAGCCACCGCGGCCCGCCCAGAGCCCCTGTTCTTATCTACTCACATGGATAGGGAGATGAATGAGCCTATTGCACTTCATCCACATAGTGATTTCATTTATAAATATTTGTGCCTGGCATGATGGGTAACAAAACTGATGAACCTACCTGCCCAGGAAAAAGGAGAGAGGATAAAGTAACTTATTGTACTCTGACTTTGGAGGTAGCTTAATCAAAATTAACCAAATTGTTTCAAGACACCTGCAACCTTCAGATGAGTCCCTGGACCAGATAAGTCCTAAAATGTAGAGAGGCCAGCCTTTCCAGAACATCAACTAGTTCATCTCCATATCCCATATTATTGACAGCCACTTCCAACATGAAAATGTTAGAATGGCCATGGCCCACATACCCCTAAAGAGTGAGAGAAAGATCAAAGGTCTTATAAAGAGAAGGTAGGGTTTAACAAATGAGTTTGAGTGCTGAATCATTATATTGATATTTCTTTTAGTTTCTAGTATCTTAAAACAGATAGAAGTAAAAACCTAAAATTGTTTTAGGAATTGTAACTTATACCAAAATCTGAAATCTGTTCTACAGCTAATTGTTGCAATGTTTCTTGAAATGCATTGCTTTTCTTGTATATATGTTATTCATCACAAAAAAAGAAAAAACTGTATTTCTTCTAGCCTCCAGTGTTTTGGAGCAGCTTGAAGGAAAAATTTGAAATAGTGGAATAGTAACTCACAACAAACTCTGAAATCTGTTCTGTAACTGTTTGTTTAAGTGTACTTTGAAAATCATTGCTTTTTCTTTCTTTTGTTTCTATATATGTTATATTTAACAACAAAAAAGGTTTTAAAAAATTAATCAAATTGGAGAGTTCTGTACTCAGTGGTTTCATCATGGTAGTCTCACTTTTTCAAGAAATGATATCTTTCTCTTTGAATAACTTCTGTGAAGTATGGGGCAGATTCATGCTTATCGAGTAGAAAAATTCCATTTTAGTTTTTACAGAAAGTGTGCAACTTTCCAACCATTCAGGTTTTTATAAATTGTTCAATATCTACCTTCATAAATGATGGTTTCCTTTGGTCTTACGCTTTGCTATATACAGAGAAATCACCACTCCTAAGTCACCCTCCAATACTGCTATTCTAGCTGTGCCAGTTTGAATCTGTTGTGTACCCCAGAAAAGCCAAGTTCTTTAATATTCATTCAATATTGCTAGGTAGGAGCTTATTGATTGTTTCCATGGAGATGTGATCCACCCAATTGTGGGTGATAACTTTTGATTAGAAGGTTTCCATAGAGTTGTGTCTCCACCCATTGAAAGTGAGGTTGCTTACTGGAGCCCATTGAGAGGAAACCATTTTGGAAAAAGCTTTACAGCCACCATTACCTACAGGGACAACAGAATTGACAGATCCCCAGATAAGCCATTGAAGAAGCCTGGAGAAAAAACTAGTAGACATCACCATGTGCCTTTTCAGCTGAGAGAGAAACTCTGAACTTCATCAGCCTTCTTGAACCAAGGTATCTTTTCCTGGATGCCTTAGATTGGACATTTTTATAGCTTTGCCTTTATTTGGCCGTTTTCACAGCCTTCAAATGATAAACTTGCAACTGATTAAACTTTCCTTTTTACAAGTCATTCCAGTTCTGGTATATCATATTTCAGCAGCTTGCAAATAGAACACTAGCCAATTGTTTTATTTATGCTACTTTGTGTTTCTGACCAAATTAGAAGTTTCAAGGACAATGTTGTATTCATTTTTGTATCCCCAGTGCCTGAAACACAATAAGCTATTAATAAATATTTAATTCATGATTGAATAAGTGAGTAGATGGCCAAATGGCAAATACTGTGAAATTAAACTTTTTTTGATCCTCATCATAATGCAAACAAAATGATGGGAGCACCATAACAAAACTACTGGTTTATGTGTGCGTATATATACAACATACATATATACCCCTGTTTTGTCCTCCAACACATGCTGCTATAAGGGATGACAGTTCTCATATTCCTTATACAGAAAACAGATGGTGTGGTAGAGAGTTGTAAAAATTTCAAAGCCATTTCTTTCACATTCTTTGCAACACCCAGACCCAATCTTATTTATGGCTATGGGATAGAGACTCCCTCTTCACACCTTCCTCTGTTCCTTCTACATCGCACATTAGAGCATATGAGATCATTCCTAGGGTATAAGGAGACAAAAAAGCCAAATTTTAAGCCTTGTTATATTTTTGCCTTTTACAGAATTTCAGACCATACGCATGCAGACTTGGGCTTCAGTCTATCAGAATCTGTCATCTGCATTCAATGCATATATACTGGTCTAACCAGATTATCTGTTAATGTCTATCCAGATTTGAATAATTCTAATACCACAAAATTACCACTGGCATCATAGTTAGTGTTAGAGATTGAATCATGTCCTCGTAAACACAAAGTCTTAATCCATGTTCCTGTGCATGTGAACCCATTTGTAAATAGGACCTTTTAATGATGTTATTGTTAATTAAGGTGTGGTCAAATTGAATTAGGGTATGTCCTAATCTGTATGACTGGAGGTATTTCTTATGAAGAAAGGAAATTAGGATACAGTCAACTGATAGAAGACAGAAGTCAGGAGAAGAGAGAAAATGAAAAAGAAATTGTTATGTGACCGATATACCAACATCAGAACACTATTCACCCTTGGAGAAAGCATACACTTGCTGACAACTTGATCTTGGACTTGTAGCCTTCAAAATGTGAGCAATAAATGCTTATGTTTAAACCTACCCATTGTGTGATATTTATCATAGCAGAACTGGCAAACTAAGACCATAATTGCTGAGCAGAAAATCTTTTAACCTGCATCAGCATGAAGATTAAAACATATTTTAACTTGAGTAACATTTGGTCTGGTTCAAACCACAATATGACCAAATAAAAATAGTGACAAAGTTTACTATTTCTACTTATGAGAAAAGATTTATAAATTAATACATGTCAAGATTATTCTGTTTGAAACCCTCTTTGAATATGGGTTAGGGAAATTTAATAGCATTTAGGGGTTACAAGAAGAATTTATTTGAATTTATATTTAAACAGCAGAGTGGAAGATTCACAGATGAATTTTTCCATAAAAAGTGAAAAAAATTTAAAATGATCAGATTTTTAGGGAAATAAACACTTATATACACATATATACATACAATATAGGCATGTATACCAATTAAATTTCCTCACCATAAAATTATAGTAAAATGTACAGTTAAGATGCTATAAAGTCCATTATTTATTCAAGGTAGAAAAAGTACAAAGTGAACATGGTTTCTAACCTTGTATAAACTATTCAAAAGTATGGTTGATTATCATTTGATAGACATTTTATTTGCAGGCCTAGACTGTTCTCAAGCCAAGATTTGTTTGGACATTTTCACTTGTCAAAAATACAAAAAAGTACAAACGACTCATATGATGATGCTTCCATAAGTATTTTAGTTTGCTAAAGCTGCTGGAATGCAATATACCAGAAACAGAAGGGCTTTTAAAAAGGGGAATCTATTAAATTGCAAGTTTACAGTTCTAATGTGGTGAAAATATCCAAATTATGTCATCTACAGAAATATCCAAACTAAGCCATCCAGGGAAAGATGCAAGAAGGTATAAGAAGGCCAATAATGTTCAGGGTTTCTCTCTCAGCTGGAAAGGCACATGGTGACATCTGCCAGCTTTCTCTCCAGGCTTCATAAGGCTTCCCTGGGGGGTATTTTCTTTATGCATCTCTAAAGGTCTCTGGCTGTGTGGGATCTGTTGGTTCTCAACTTTTTCCAAATGGTTCCTTCTTAAAGAGCAAAACCTTGAATGGGTGAAGATACTGTTCCATGGAAACCATCTAATCAAAGGCTATCACCCACAATAGGGTGGGTCACATCTCCATGGAAACAATGAAAAGCTCCAACCCAGCAATACTGAATGAGGATTAAAGAATATGGCTTTTCTGGAGTACATAACAGCTTCAAACCAGAAAAACAGCTTAAGTACATATTCTATTTCCATTTTCCTGAGTGTATTTCTTGTCTGAGTCCTAGCCTATAGAGCATCTTCTCAAAATCTTGCCATATTCCAAATAGGCTAAAAAAGAAATTAAAAGACGTTGATCTTCAAAATGGCCAGTTCCATCATGGTATGAATTGTGGGTTAGCTCTCATCAGTCCAAATGTCTACCTCCTCCAATATACACATTTAATTATTTCAACTGGTAATTGTGAAAATGATGACTGTAGTAATTGTTGTATATACACACACACATATACACAGGCGTTAACTTACTAGCCCACTTCTGTGCTATATTTAGATAAAAAACTTGACCAATATCTGGCTATATTTATTCCACTCTGTTATGTACTTTTGAGTTTTCAACATTCACACAATAATTTTCCTACATACTCCATTATAACTCAGTTTACCAAGACCATTTAAGAAGAAAGCAAAATATCTAGGTTCATTCATTTATACACCAATTGTCTGCTAAAAGCTAGGTGATGTACTTTGTGCAGAATTAAAGATAAACAGAAAATGTGTCTGGTCACCAGAAACTCTTGGTTTAGGGGAAATAGAGATATGTATGCAAGTACTTGTTACACTATAAACGAATTCTCTAATAAGTCAAAGATTATGTTGGAAGGGTTTGGATACATGATAAAACCATGCCAATTAGGGCAAAGGGATTGGGGAAACCTTCATAGAAGTGACAATGTAACAGAGACAAAAAATATAGGGAGTTCATTTTTGGTAAGGAAAAGTACTTGTTCAAAGTCATGAGTCTAAAGGCAAGAGGTTGAAGGAGCACAGATGCAGAACTTCAGGGAAACGGGGAAGAAGATCAGGAGTTTAGTCTAGAGGAGAATGGGTTTCAGCTGGGCAAGGCTACCTTAGCCATGTAAAGAAGGTCTGTAAGAAGGACAGTGTTATATTTACTTCTAGAGACAAATCAGGAGGCATTGAGAAAGGTAACCAGCAGTGGGAGAGAGAAGGAAACTAGAAGAAACAATATGAAAGGCTATTAAAATTGTGTAAGCAAGAGCTCATGTATGACTGAACTTGCTATGGAGAGGGAGAGGAAAGGAGAAAGCTTCAGACATCATTTTCCTGTTTATTAAAATAATTTTAATTGTAACTAAAAAGTGCTTCTTTCCTTGCCAAAGGACAGTAATTTCAACATATAATTCAACCCACACCATTTACAGTGAACACCATCTGATGCCTCTATTCCCTTGTACTAGGCCTTAAAGTTCAATGGTACAATCTTTGGCTTATTAGTTAAACCCTGGCCAAGAAATGTGTATGTAGTAGGAAAGTGAAATAGCTCAATTTCATGAAGGCACTCCATAGAATGTAAAACAGTCTCTAAGATGATCACTTAAAATTTAACCTAATTTTTTCTTAAATAAAAACATCCTAATATCTTTATTCTTGGGAATGAGAATAAAATAAAATTCTCCCAGAAAACATAATTTTCATATTAGAATGTCCAAGCTGCTAACTTCAGAATGTTCTTTGTGACAGTGCTGCTGTTTTTTCCCCAGAGTTCTTTGTTCCTTTCGTATCTATTCTCTACGCTTCCGTAGTTTCTTGTGCACACACCTATATTTTTGCCTATCATTTTGTAATAGAATTATTTTATGAACCTCTCTCGTAGACTGCTACTGTTAGAATCTTGAAGAGATCGATCTTCCCAATATAGTACCTGGCACAAAATGTGTGAACAATTATTTACTAAATAAGTTACTGAATAATAATAGTTGAGTAGAATGGCCAGATTTTAGCTCCTTCAATGGAGGATAGGACCACATGCCAAACCCTTGGCTTGCTCTCACAGGGAAAATCAATTCCTACAGCCTAGACTGATACCAGAGCCAGCTGGGATGACCAAACAACAAGCATATATTATTTCTGGTGTTCTTGAAGACTGTGATTGTCCAGTTAACAAGAAACTTCAGATCCAAAAGTTATGATTTGTCACTTAACCTGAATTCATATTGCACACAGCAAGAAGAGTCTATCAAACATGTTCTCAAGATAAAAATAAGACAGTATCAGGACAGCATGGGGGGACAGATAGTACTATGCCAAGTTAGTAGAACAGCAGGGGAAAACGAGGTAAAACAACTGCTGTGGATTCAATTTTGTCCCCCCAAAATGCATGTTGAAGTCCTAATTCCCAGTATCATAGAATATGACCTTATTTGGAGTTAAGGTCAGATGGAATCAGGCAAGTTAAAATGAGGTTATATTGCATAGTAGAGTGGACCCTTACTACAATATGACTAGCATCATTATAAGAAGAGGAAATTTGCACATGCAGAGAGGGAAGGTAGCCATGCAATGGAGGCAGAGATGGAGTTATGCCATAAACCAAAAGAACAGCATGAATTGCAGGCAACCCCCTCCCCAGAGCCCTGCAAACTTAAGAGGAAACATATTCCTGCCTGCACCTTGATTCTGACTCCTGGTCTTCAAAATAGTGAGATAATAAATTTCTGTTGTTTTAAGTTGCACAGTTTGTAGTACTTTGCTACAGAAACTTAGCAAACCAAGACAATTTTGAAGGTAGTTTAATATTAAAAAAAAAATTACTTATTCCATCATCCAGAATTAACCTTTTTAGAAATAAAAACACCAAAACATAGAGAATGCAAGAAGCCGCCAAGTCAGAGTCAATGTTTATTTAAGAAGCCTGTGCTAAATAGATGGATGCAAAGTTGAACTTTGATTTCTGATTTCTGACCTTTTCTTTCAGAATTCCATTCACCAATTTGCACTACCCCAAATGAATGCCTTTTTCCCCCAAGATCCTTTTGCATTCTCCCTCAGAAGACAGTATCAGGATTGCATATTCAGTTGGTGCGTGTGTTTTTTTAATGTCTAAGAACATGACTTACCTCTCATTTTCAAAAAGAGCACACGAACACCTCTAACAACTACAGACTAGGCAAAGCCAGCCATGTCCTATGCCTTTTTTAGAAGGATGAATTTGGATAAAACTGGGAGAAAAATGAAATTTTCCTCTAGCACCCTGGTTAATAAGTATGCCTCTACAGTGGGTCACTGTCACTCCACCTGTAAGGTGTTTTCACACCACCTCTAGTTAATTAGAAGCTAGGCTACATACTCTGTTCATAATGGGGCAGGCTTTGTTGTACTGAAGTTTACTCACTTGCAAATATGATAGTACATGGTTATTTGGCGCTACAAGTTGAAGATCAGAGACATTACATTCATTTAATTTCAAAGAATTGTACCCTCAGGAACAGAATGAAACTTCAAGTTACACTGTCGAGATACTGATATTTGTAAATTTACAGTGATCTCTGATAAGATTCTTCTACTTAAAACTTCTTTCTGTGAATATTTTGCAGTTCCCCATATTCTATTACCAATGGAGGGAAAAAATGCTTTTACAGTTTATTCCTCCTTTATTTGGGTAAAATATTAAATATTTTCCTTCTTTCCCTTATTTTTTCTGAAGGCAGCAAATCTATCCCTTTCATGATTTATAAGAGCACTTCTGAAGCCTTCATATATTTTGAAGGTCTTGCCCATTATTATTCTTTAGCTATTATTATAATAACTAAATAATCTCCCTAAATACAAATTTCACTCTTGGCTAGCCTGTGTGGGTCAAATATGTGTATACACAGGAGAGTTTTCACAGAGTATCTTATTCCTCACAATCAGGAAGGCTTTGTTAGGAGCTGTATAAGAGGCATTCAAGGTTAAAATTCAGCACGACTCTCCCAGCAAACCTTGCACCTTAACCCTCCCCCAACCCCCGCCCCAACTCTTCTTGGGTTTCCTCCTCTCCCCTCCCCCCAAGAAGGAAACTCATCAACATTAGCACACAAATGCAAAATAACCAGCCAGGCCTCTTCCTAGGAATACAAATTAGGGGCAGGTAGTTGAAGAGCTTAGAAAGCTGAACTCGTTCACAAAGAAAAGGATGAATAGATGAGAGACTGAAAGTGGGGTAAAGTGTTCAGCTTTTGTCATTTAAAGTGACGTCTTTAACTCTTTGCCTTCTAGAGACTACCCCTCACAAAATAATAGAACTTTGCAATCAAGAGCTCCAGGAGAGAAAATAAAGTATTGAGTTTCCTTTCATAAGGTGTAATAGTAAAAATTAGATACTGGTTTCGCTAGAGTGTATGTCTGACAAAATATAGTAGAGAACCTGTGGCATTAAATAATTTATTGCAGACTTTTTTCTTAAAAACCAAAAAAAAAGAGTGATCCATATTAGCTGACTAGTGCATCCCCTAGTTTTTCTTTTGGTCGCTACTTTCACCTAAATGCAAATCATGTTTCACTGCATTTACACTTGGCTGAGTTTTGACTCCAGAGGCGCCTTTGGATGGAACTGTTTTCTGATTAGAGGTAGCTTATCTAGCAATCAGTGGCATAGCCATGCTGGTAGTAGGTTTCCGAAGCTTTGGATGTGTGCCTTGTATATCCAGAAACTGATGTTGCAGGCAAAGTCATCGCTGGCAGTATGGATACAGATTCTCAAGCTAAAACCTGAACTTTTAAGCGAGATGCTGCCTCAACGGTTAGAAACAGAGCTTCAGAAAAAGAAAAGGTTTTACTGTCTTAGTGCATGAAAATTGAAGAACACAGAAGCAACTAGGCAATTTAAAAAATAAAACTCAAGATTTCTACTATAATAGCACATTTTGACTTAGAGCAGGGAATAAAGCCCGGGGAAGAAGCTAGCTTGATATGAATAAGAGGCTCCCTACAGTCACTTGTCCTTCCCAACAGCAACTAGGCCTGCTTTTCAGTAGGCTGCAAACTCACGGAGTACTCCATCTCATCCCTGAGTCATGAATCTACACACTTGGAATTTACCTGGGTGTTACACATATATCTTAAATTATATCAAAACGTGAATACATGACCTTCCACCCAAATCTACTCTGCTTCTTGCTTTCCCTAACTTTACAGCTCATGTTATCTAACCTGGAGAACCAGATGAAATCATTAACTGCACCTTTGTTAAGCTAGTGGAAGATGAGATTGCTTCATTAACTTGATCTTTGTCAACTGCATTCAACTGGGCACCAGATCCTGTAGTCTATTCTCCCCAAAGTCATTTCTTTCTCATCTTTATTGCCCCTGGTTTTCTTTAAACCCCTGCTTTAATCCATGTCTTACCCACTACACTCTTGGTTCTCTTCACTTGAATATATCAGGAATGACTATCAAGAACCAGCACCACAGTCTCTTCTGTTAAGCTTTTCTCAACCTTTCAGTGGATGGTTACTCCCACTATGCCATCTAAACTGATGAAAATGTAGAACAAACCTTATTCTATTATTTATTCTTAAGTTTTTCACTTCCAATACAAATTTCTTCATTTAAAAAGTATGAACCTAATAGAGAAAAGTAAGAGTGCTCAGAGTAAATGATTCAGCAAAGTATAAAATATAAAGTGAAACTCATGTACATTTCATCCTCAGACAAAATTACAATTGTTAACAATTTGCTGCATGACTTTCCACCTTAAAAACGCACACACAGGCACTTGCACATGCACATGAGCATAAACACACATAATTGCAAAACTGAAATTTCAAATACAGACTACTCTGTAATCTATTTTGCACTTAAAACACCATGGACATTTTTTTCATGTGCAACTCAATGAATATAGATATATGGCATCTTTTATAGCCTGTGCATGCAATATATAATTGTTATAATTTATTTAACCATCTTCTATCAATAGCTATTTAGATTGTTTGACAGTAATTATTATAAGCATGTGCTTTGGACATCCTGGCACATAAATCTTAGAACATTTGCTTAAATAATCCTTCAGGATAATTTTCTAGAAATTCAATTATGGTTTGAGAGTATTATGCTTTTTGACATATTTAATACATACTTCACATTCATTCTCATGAATGTTTGTAGCAGTTTTCATTTCCTCAACTATGGACTCTTATCATTTTAACCAATGGTGGATGCCATCTTATTTTTAATCTCTGCCAATCTTTTAGGTGATAAAGATGACTCATTTTTCCTTCTTTGACTATTAGTGAGTTTGAATATCTTTTTATATTTTATTGCATTATTTTAAAAAATTCTTTCTTCATTTTATATTTGGTTTTTCTTTTTCTATTTACTGGTATATATTTTTGTATCTATTTCTCCAAATTTTATGTTTCATCTTTATTTATGCTGCTGCCATATAGACATTCAAAAAATCTTTGTAGCCATCTGCCACCTCTTTATATCATGTTTCCTGGTTTTGGTGTTGTGTTAATAAAGGCCCTTTTATATTTAAAAGGAACAAAAATGTCATGTATCTTCTTCTAGTGTTTGTTTTTCTTGTTTTTGCTATCCTAGTTATGATGTGTTTGACTATTAACCCCCTTCAAATGTATTTGCACTTTAAAGAGTGAGCTAATTTTATTATGTTTTCCCAAACACTTATAATTAGCCTCAAAACCATTTATTAAACAACTCTTCATTTCCTCTTTGATTTTTAAAGTCATCTTTGATTTACTGTCCATATATTCATGGCTTATTTCCGTACTGTATTGTTTTAGTGTCCTTTTTCTTTATTGCTGCACCAATATCAACAGTATTAACTATCTTACTTTTATAATACAGCTTTATATCTGTATATGGCAAGTCTCTCTCATTACAATCTGTTTCAAAACTTTCTCACCCATTTTCCATATTTACTTATAAGGATTAGCAAATAAAACTCTAACAAAATCCATTTTTATTAGAATGGAAAATAATTGATATGTATCTCATGAAGAATAGATAGCTTTAAAAATATTCACTTTTTAATTCATAAATATGTTACATTTTCTCACTTCTTAGGACTATTTTATAAGATGTTTATAAACTTTGATAATATTCTTCATACAGATTTAATACATTCTTATTAAGTTAATACCTACTTTTTTGTTGTTGCTATTGCAAATGGGATATTTCTTCCCTTGCATTGCATAATAGGCTTTTGCCTATAAAGAAAGCTATTGTTTTTTGTTTATATTTCCTATATCAGTATATTTTAATTGAACTCATTAAATCTGATAGTTGCTCATAATATTTACTATCACATTCTAGGTAGACAGTTATATCATCTGCTAATACCTATGATATTGTGTTACCCTTCCTGATATTTGGATTTCTTACTTATTTTTTTTAAGTATATTGGATAGGATCTCTAGTACAATCCTGAATAAGAATGGCCTTGACAGAATTCAAAAGGAAATATATATGCTCCAAGTGAGACATTGCAATGGTAGTCTTTAGTCTTCTATGGACAGAAGCCAAAAGAGAGCACTTGTCAAGGACCATGGTGTACTCTCTGCAAGACTTCCCACTCCTTGGTCCCTCCAACATACACAGCCTTAAAATAGCTTCTTTCCTTGGAAATATCAGGATGAATCTCATCACATTCTTTATCCTTGTTTTTATACCAGCCACAAGGAGCTTCAGACTCCCAGCTCACTCTTCAGTCCCCCAACTCTAATCTCCAAGAAACTCTGTAAAACACTTTTTCTGACTCTATCTCTTAATACTCCTCATCACCTGACATTCTTTCTCCGTGGTTTCTGGAGCTCTTCTTCTACCTTGTCTGTGAACATTTTGCCTTCTCATCTTATCTGAAACCTGGCTTTGCCCTAAATCCATCAGTTTCCTGAGGTCCTCCAAGGGGTGGCTATTTTCTTTCCCACAGCCCTCCTACCATTGGGCCTGGTGGTAGGGTAAGTGTTTTTATTCCTTCTCATTATGCCTTCAGAAAATTTTTCTCCTTTCCTAACCTTCCTTAAAAACTCATAGTTTTATATATTGATTCATCAGATTATATGTACTACTACTCTTGTTAAGTATTTTTTTGTACCCCAGTTTATTTCCTCTCATTTCTTAGAGGTTTGAACTTCTGTCTCTATGTCATTCTCTTTTTATACTATTTCTCTTATAATAGTTGGTGAACCTGATCCAATCCCCAGGATTTTCAATTTTGTTTTTTTTTTTAAATAATCTTGTCCAAACATTTTGGCTTCTACCCCAGTTTGGCTACCCACTTCAAAATCCCCTGCACTGTCCAATATAGTAGTTAATTGCCATGTGTGGTTATTGAGCTCATTAAATTTGGCTAATCCAAATTAAGTTATACTGTATGAGTAAATCACATCAGATTTCAAAAACTGAGTGTGTGTGATGGTTAGCTTCATGTGTCAACTTGGCCAGGTTATGGTGCCAAGTTGTTTGGTCAAGCAAGCACTGATTTGATTGTTACTGTAAGGACATTTCATGGACTTAAATCATCAGTAAGTTGATTGCATCTATGACCATTTACATCTATAATCAACTGAGGAGATTGCCTTTAACAATGAAAGAAGTTTCATCCATTAGTTGAAGGCAGTAAAAGGAAAAGTGATGATTTCAGCAATCAGAAGGGAGCATTTTCCACTCTACTTCAGACAGCCAGCTTCTCCAGGGGAATTCATTGAAAACCTTCATCTGAGTTCCCAATTTGTGGTCTGCCCTATGTAATCTGGACTTGCCCATAGACTCAGAGTTAAGTGAGACAACTCTTATAAAAATCTCATAATAGAGAACTTCCAGGGAACCTGGCAGAGTAGGGCACTCCAGGACTCAGTTCTTCCACCAAAATAGCTATTAAATAGGCAGGAACTATCTGAAACAACTGTGCTGGAGCTCTGGAGGCTAGAACGACACTTGTACAGCATCTGGGGAAGAGAGGGAGGAAGAAATTGACAAACTGCTGTAAAAAACTGAAGTCATGCTAATGGCACCCATCTCCCACTCTTGGAACTGTCCTTCTTGGGGCCCAATCCCTGGCTAGGGGGGACAGAAAGAGACATAAATGTCCTCTCTCCCAAGAGCAGGAGTGGGAATAGCAGATCACTGATCAGAACTTCTGATTAGCAAATTTGAATGGATGAGTCCTGGCTCTGAGCTAGTGTCCGACCTGCCCTGGATAAAAGCAGAGGCAGCCATTGTTTCAACCCCATCCCAGTCAGAGGCAGAAGCAGTGGAGATTTAAAGATGCAGTGCTTCATCAGGACTCTGGGGAATGGATAGCTGATAGGCTGCATTTGTTGAGTAGATGAGGAAAGCAGAGATTTGGAGAGCCATCAAAAAGGCTTTGGCACCTGATCCTGATACCCTCCCCAGGATATTTTGGAGCCAGTCTGCACCTTCTCTGTGGGTCCCTGCCTGGAGAACTAACAGAGGAAAGGAAATTTTCTTCTGGAGGTGAAACAATTGCACAAGAAGTTCAATCTTGAAAATTGTACCACATATCCAGGACAAGAATCAGTTGTAGACAAGCTGAAAAGATCTAATCAGTTAAACATGGGCTACCTTACCTATAGAGTAAGGTGGACTTTGCATCAGAGGGTTTTAACACAAAGCCAATCAGAAGAACACTAAGCAAGAAAGAGAAACTGACATATAAAATAAACTCATCATGATAATTAGATGCCTAGGCACCAGCAAAAATCACCAGCCATACTAGAAATGGAAAGATATGGCCCAGTCAAGGGGAAAAAAATAAAACTTTAGAGAAGACACAGAATATGGAATAGTTAATCAAAGATATTCAAACAAGTAACCTAAATCAATTGAAGGAGATGAAGGAAAATACGACCAAAGAGATACAGGATATTAAGAAGACAATATGTGAGCAAAAGAAGAATTTGAAAATATAAAAAAGAAATAAAGCAGAAATTACGGCGGTGAAAAGCACAATAGACAAGATTAAAAATACACTTATATCTGATTTGAGTGGACATAAGAAAGAATCAGTGAACTAGAAGACAGGACAATCAAAATCTTACAGACAAAAGAGCAAATAGAGAAGAGAATTGGAAACAATTGAACAGTGGCAGGATGTGAATAACAGCATGAAGTGTACAAACATACATGTCATTGATGTCCCAGAAGGAGAACAAAAGAGATAAGGTGTAGAAAGAATATTTGCAGGAAACTGCTTCCAAACAATATCACTAATAAGTACCACATTATTGAATCCAATGGCCAATTTCCATCCCTTACGCAATTTGTCCCATCTGTATCATATGACCCAATAGACTATTTCCTCTTACTTTAAATAATTTCATTACCTTTCTTTCAGGGCCTCATACTCACCTAGTTTTCATCCTGCATCTCTGGCTGCTCCTTCTTGTTCTCCTTTACTAATTAATTCCTTCTCTTCACCATCATTGATAAACATTAGAATGCCCAACAACTAGATTCTTCTCTTTTTTACATACCTACAGTCAATCATCCAGTCTCATGGCTTTATATCCAATCTATATGCCAATAACCCCAATGTAGAGCTCTACTCTAATCCAGACCTTTCCTTTCAATCCAATATATTCCACCGTGCTCTGAATATATCAAAACAGGAGCACTAGGTTTACCATTAAGCCACTAATTTGCTTAAGTTGAACCCTTACTATGGGCAAAATACTATAATAGGGCCTCTGAGAAATATAAAGACAAATGGGTCATGATCTTTGAAGTACATGAGCTGGCAATCTAGTTGGAAAAGCTTGTTTGGAAGTAGCTCCAGTGAAAGTCTATAAAATGATGTACTAAACCGCACTCAAGTATTATTCCACTCAACAAAAATTCACTGAGTATCTACATGCCGGTTGCTAAACTAGATGTTATTTGCTCAAATGCTAGTGATCCTCAAGAAGCTAAAGATCTAACAAGGGGAGACTCGGACATAGAAAATTCGCTACAGTACAATGTGATGCATGCTGTACCCACAGCATTATTAAAATGCTGCCAAGGAACCCCAAAAGAAAGTTGTAGGTAGTCAGGTGTGCCAGTTTGAAGCTGTTATATACCCCAGAAAAGCCACATCCTTTAATCCTTATTCACTATCACTTGGTGGGATCTTTTTTATTGTTCCCATGGATATGTGACCCACCCAAAAATCGTAGGTGGTAACTTTTGATTAGATGGTTTTCATGGAGATGTGTCTCCACCCATTCAAAGTGGGATTGCTTACTGGATCCCTTTAAGAAGGAAACATTTTGGAAACAGTCACCAGAACCAATAGAGCCCACATAGCCAGAGACCTTTGGAGCAAAAGAAAATGCCCCCAGTGAAGTCTTATGAAATGAGGACAGAAAGCTAGCAGTTATTGCCATGTGCCATGTGCCCTCCAGGCTGAAAGAGAAATGCTGGCTGTCATTGGCCTTCTTGAACCAAGGTATCTTACCCTGGATGCCTTAGGTTGGACATTTTATAACCTCATCTTAATTTGGACATTTTCACAGCCTTAGAATTGTAAGCTTGCAATTTAATAAATTCCCCCTTTTAAAAGCCATTCTGTTTCTAGTATAATATATTGTGGCAGCTTGCAAACTAGAAGAGAAAGGATATCAGTCATGGTGATAGTTTTATTGTAGCTTTAAAATTTAAGATGGACCTTGGAGAATAAGAAAATATGTTTTTAGTCAGAACAGAGGGAAAAGAGGATGATGAAGCCAGGAATAGCTTAAGAAAAGATATTAAGGTAAGAAAACATGTTCTCATAGGTGGAGTTCACATATGATAATGTGTTAAGATTGGATAGGGGCTTTGAGAGAGAGATAAATCTGGAAATGTACATTAAAGCCAGATTATGAAGTGTCTTGAATTTTTTAATAATGTGACAAAAACGTCAATTTTGAAAACAATAGCTAATAATATACATTAAATGTTCTGAGTCCTTTTTACTTCATCATAGCAAATGAGTTGGACTTATTTCATAAAATGTAGAATTTATCTTGTGTTTAGAAATTATATTTGGATTGATGAGCTCTAAAATATAAATCTCTTGAGATATGTTTAATTTATTTTGGGCATCTTAAAGCCATCCTCCAGTAAAGTCAAAAGAAGCCTATATAACAACCAGTTGAAAAAGACCTGACAACCAATTAAAATACTATGTGCAGAGGAATAAACATGAATTACAAGGGCAAATTTTCCCAATTGCAGACATTGATTTGCAACCAAGCTTCTTTTTTCTTTTTAAACATTTGTATTGAGATATTTTCATGCACATAAAATCCATCCAAAGTATACAATGAACGGCTCACAATATCATCACATAGTTGTGTATTCCTCATCATGACCATTTTTAGAACATTTACATCACTCCAGAAAAAGGAATAAAAATAAAAAAACCCATACATCCCATGCCCCTTATCCTTCCCTCTCACTGACCACTAGTATTGCAATCTACCTAATTTTTTTTTGCTCCTTATCTCCCCATTATTCATTTATTTTTTTGTCCTTATTTTTTTACTCATCTGCCCATCCCCTGGATAAAGGGAGCATCAGCCACAAGGTTTTCACAATCATATGGTCACATTGTAAAAGCTATATAGTTATACAATCATCTTCAAGAATCAAGGCTACTGGAATACAGTTCAACAGTTTCAGGTACTTCCCTCTAGCCACTCCAATACAACATAAACTAAAAAGGGATATCTATATAATACATAAGAACAATCTCCAGGAAAACCCCTTGACACTGTTTGAAATCTCTCAACCACTGAAACTTTATTTCGTCTCATTTCTCTCTTCCCCGTTTTAGTCAAGAAGGCTTTCTCATTGCCAAGATGCTGGGTCCTGGCTCATCCCTGAGAGTCCTTTCCCACCTGGCCAGGGAGATTCACATCCTTGGGAGTCATGACCCACACGGGGGGAGGGCATTGACTTCACCTGCTGAATTGGCTTAGAGAGAGAGACGGCATGTGTCAAGCTGCTTCTCATTTGAGTTTACCCATTTAATAAAAAACTTATTTATTTAATGATAGTTAATAGTTTACTCTTCCAACAACAAGCAGTTAAGCCAGTATGATGACGATCTTGTTGTTGGTGAGGGTGATGGTGGTGGTGATGATGATGATGATATATAGAAGCTCATATTCAAAGCTATTTGATGGAATATTTTTATAGAATAAATTTTGTCCTGAAGGTATTATATGCATTATACCATTTAATTATCACAAAAATTCTATGAGTGAGGGACTGTTTTCACTCTACGGACACTTGCCAAACCAAAACTTAAAACAGACTGTGTATTTCACCCAAGGCATAATTTAGTTGCAAACCCAGGTCTCAAATTTTATTACTTTGGGGTGCCACTCTTAATAATATTGTTGCTTTAGAAAAATAACTCTAGCAATAAGTAAAAGGCAAACAGGTATGGGCTGACCAGAAAGATTAAACTAGCCATGAGGATAATGCAATAGACTAGATAAGAAATGATAAGAGTTTCTGTTCAAGCACTGAGCATAGGGATGAAGTACATGGAACTGATGCTGAAGGATTTGTGATATTTAAATTTGATCAGCCTTGGGCACCTATTGGAAGTGAAAAATAAAGAAGAGAAAAGATTCAATGATGATTCTGGAATATAGCACAAGTGACTAGCAGATGATGATAAATGCAATCACTAAAGGGAATGCAGGAAAAGGAGTAAGTTTCTAGAGGGAAGCTCAAAATGTGGTTGAAACTGAAGATGTAAATTTTGGATTAATTTCATTTTGATAATAGCCAAAACCATGGATGGATGGCTTGGCCCAGGGAAAGAAAAAGAAATGGCCTAGAATCCTGGAAAATTAAGGTATAGAAGAGACCAAAAAAGATGGTGTCTTAGTTTTCTGGGGCTTCATAACAAGTATCACAGATTGGTTGACTTAAGCAACAAGAATTTATTGTCTCACAATTTTGGATCTTGGACATCCAGAATCCATGCTTTCTCTGAAGTCTTGTAGCCTTCTGGTGGTGGCTTCCCTCACATGATGATCCATTTCTTACTATCTCCTCCTCACTCTTCCTGTGGCTTCTGCTTCTGTGTGCCAAATTTCTTCTCCTTGTAAGGACCCCAGTCACATTGGATTAAGGCCCATCCTGATTCTATTTTGTCTCATCATAACGGATGAGAGCTTTGAAGATCTTATGTACAAATAAGTTTACAGTAGCAGGATCTTAGGACTTGAACATGACTTGTGGAGAACAAGACAGAATTCTCAGCAAAAGCTATGAGAGTTTAAGGAAGGCAGAGTTTAGGGCTAAGGGCATCAGGAGACACATTTTAGAGGAGGTGGGTGTCACAGTGGAATTTAAAGGCATAGACGGGGAAAGTGGGACAAGGTGGGAATTCTAGACTGAGAGAAGAGTTTGAATAATGGTCAGTAAATGTTGCCTCAGGAATTTGGGGTAGACACAGCAAGGTTAAAGTTGGGGTAAGAAGGAGAAAGACAATACAATGGCATTATCCGTAGCAGAGATGAACATATATGAAAAAGCCAATTTGTAGAGGATTTCTCTTCCTATGGAAAAAAGTTTGAGCAGAAGAGTAACACAACACCTATAAGTACTAAAAAAAAACTTGTAGATGATTCTTTTGGGAAAACAAGAGACTCTGGCCCTTTCGAAATCTGGCCTACAAATAACTGCTGTCAAAGTACCAGAGTGGTGTGGCCACTTACAGTACTGCTACATTCTTACACAGAAAAAAAAAAAAGAAGGAAATGGAAGGATACATCTTCTTCCTTGTAAACCATAGGAAATATCTTTAACGCAGACCCTTATGTGACCCAAGAACTGAAGAAATGGACTCATTAATCATCTAATTATGAAAACTCTGGCTTCTAACTTGAGCAAATTTATAAGCTAGTTCTGACAGCATTTCAAAAGGAAAAAAATGTCTTTCAACTTCCCTGTAATTTACAGAACAGAGTATTAAATTATATCTTATTTACAGTGTTGAAAACTTGGATATTGTTCAGAAGTTTGCTGCTCTGAAAAATAAGTAATTTGAGACTATAATTATTTATACTTAAGATATAGTATATTTGTTCTTACAAGTACATAGAGTAATAAAAAATATATTTTTTTTGTCCAGGAAGTTATGTAGTTTCCTTTATTTAGACATTACAGTGATTTATTGAATATATTTCTATATTCATTTTATTTTATTTCTGTCACTTTTTTATTGTGAAATATAATTTATGTACAAAAAACAATGAATTTCAAAGTACATTTTAACAAGTTATAGAACAGATTTCAAATTTTGTCATGGGTTACAATTCCACGATTTCAGATTTTTTCCTTCCAGCTGTTCCAAGACGCTGGAGACTCATTTGTAAAACCTATCTTCTCTGTTATAATTCCTCCCTCTCCTTTAATCCTTCTCCCAATCTTTAGGGATATTTGAGCTATGCCCATTCTAACTTTTTTCATGTTGAAAAGAGGTGTCAACAATATGGGACAGAGAAATGGAACCGGTTGACATTCTTGAAGAAATTGGTGCATCTGGGTTTCAAGATTTACCTGGCCTAGGAACCATATGAAAGTTTTAGGGTTTACAGGAATGATGTTGGTTGGGGTTTGGCAAACCTTGGCAATTAGCAATATCTAGCTGAAGCTTGCATGAAAGTAGCCTTCAGAATAGCCTCTAGACTCTATTTGAACTCTCTTAGCCACTGATACCTTGTTTTGTTACATTTCTTTTCCCCCTTTTGGTCAGGAAGGCATTGTTGATCCCACTGTGTCAGGGATAGACTCACCTCTGGGAGTCCATTTTATTTTAAAAGCAGAAAAATGCTCTAAGAATTATTTTTATTTCTGAAAATTATTGTGTTTATTCAAGGTTAATACATTTTCTTAAGCAGCTTAAAGAGACTCTCCCATTATATTTTGCTTTTCACTTTGTATTTTACTTTTTTTTTTTTCAGAAACACCCATACATGTTATGAATTTCCAGGGGAATATGGGAATGACTTTATTTAAAAAGCACACACATGCACACAAAGAAAAGAATCTTGAATGGACTCAAATGACATTGTAAATAAGAATGTTGGAAAGTTTCATCATAACTTTTGTTATTTGCAGGAAAGTTTAGATGTTCTGCTAGCTAATGTCAATGATTATTTACAAAAGTTTTTACAGGAGATTAGAAGGAAATGTGACTTTCCTATGAGGGGGGAGGAGCAGATATTCTTCTGGGCTATTCATCTTAAGTGCCAGAGAGAGAAATGGATACTCACTCTTCTGGGAGAGTTAATAGTGGTACAATACTTTGCAAAATATCCTCAGAGGATCTGTTGCTAAATTCCTACTCAACAATATTCAAACCTGACTCATGCTCTATCAAAGAGAGGTCAAGGGTTGCTAATGTGTTTAGCAGCCTGAGAATTTCAATCCAATGGAATTAGAATCCCCATCTCATGCCCCAACAAAGGCACTATGCAATTATTTGATTAAGTGATCCTGGTATCTTCTCAATTTTCTATGAAGAACTATAAATAAAGAGAAATGCTATAACCAAAATCAGCACTCACTTACGCATGTGTTTTCTCAGGGCATGGACCTAGACACTAAGGGTTTATATCAACCAATTTGAACTTAGATATTAATGACATAAGGCATGAGAACAACATCAAGACATGACATAAATAATTAGAAAGACAGTTTCCTCAAGCTGTGTTTTAGGATATGTTCAGGTATGTTTCTTACAAATGTCTTCCTGGGTCAAATACATTTGGAAAATGAGGAATTCAATAAAATTAAACAGGTTATTTTACCTTAAGAAATCTCAAAACTATTAGAAAAAACTATTAGAACTATTAAAAAAAAGATTTGCTTTGCAAATCTCCAAGAAAAGATAAGAATGTGCAGCAGTGCTCAAATACACATAGACACTTTTCTAGAAACTTGTATTGAAACAACTTGGCAAATATACAGTAAAATAACATCAGTAACATTTAACACTTAGTGTATACTATTTGCCAGGCAATTATTTCTAAGATATATGCACCATTCATTTAATACACACACACAACAATAATATCTCCATTTTACAAAAGAGGAACCTGAGACATTTTCTCAAAGTCTCATAGATAGTAAGAAGACATCCTCTAGTCATGTTTCAAATTTTTCTCTAGCTCAACGATGACCAAACATATTTGTTCATAAGCCTGTTAATAAAAGTTTAGAGTGTACCATGTCGCACATAAACATATAACTATACATATAAATATACTACTATTTTAATATATTTATATCTATTATACAACAGGAACAAAAATAAAAATGGAAAAAAGATATGATAAAGGTGGAATGATCAGTCTTTTAAAATTATTCTTTGTTGTATTATTAACAGTACAAAAGCAAAATCATTCTTGCCACAAATAATAACAGCACCATCATTAAATACATTTAATTAAATAATTAATTTATCACGGTGATTTAAACGTGATTCTAGTTTCAGCTAATTTTGATAACTGATTTGATAGTTTAAATTGATGGAAAAAAGATATCTCACATGGAACTATTATATAAAATAAACACTTAAGGTGAGTTTCATTGCCAATGGTAGTTAATTTAACTCCATGTGTCAAATATATTATTTTTCTGATTTTCCATCAGACTATTATCATATTTTCTGTGTAACATGACTGATGTAGATTTTGGACTTGGAGTAGATATCAGCCTCGCAAATTTCTTGTTGTTAACTTATGCTTGCATTATTAAAATTAAATTTGGACTGTAAGTGTTATTTGAGGTTTGCTTAAAATAGATAACATAATGCAACAAAGGGCAATGCATAACATATAAACTATCAAATTATACTACGTGCTGAAAGCAAAGTACTAGAAAGAACACGTTAACCCTCCTCTCCTTTCTCATGATCTCACTCACTATGCTTGAGTGTCTGGAACATGGCCTAGACCCTTGAAGTCACCACTATATATCCCTACATTAAATATTTAAAAAGACGACCTTAGGTAGAGCAAGATGGTGTCATAGGAATGTGTGGAATTTAGTTAGTCCCCTACAGCAGCTAGTAAATAGCCAGAAACTCTCTGTAACAACTGTTTGGGAGACATTCACGAGCAGACACACATTGTACAACTGTCTGGAATGGGTAAAAGGGTGAAGATCACAGCACAAAATTGTAAGTAATGCTCCCAAACAGCAGCATGCCCTGCCCCGACTGGCAGACTCTACTAGAAGCAAGGGAAGTGACTCAGCCAAGCTCCAATTGTTGTTTTATCAAACCTGGATTGCTGAATACAAACTGAAGCATATATGAGCCCTAAGAAAGCAGGAAAGTAACCCTAGGTCTCTTCCAGCAGAGAGCTGACAAAGGGGGGAGGGAAGGGGAAGGAAGTTTTTGGAGTCAGCCAAGTTCAGAAAATTGGAAAAGAGATGTACCCCAAGAAAATGAACACATAGAGCTGGGTACCAACTCTGGCTCATGACTGGCAAACCTTGGGGACTGAGGGGACTGACTAAGAAAAGAGATTTTTATTTTATTTTTACTTTATTTTAGCTTTTGAACATTGTTTTCTTCTTTTCTTTTTAATAGTATTGTAATTAGCTCGTTAGAGAAAGCCTCAGGCATTTTCACTTGTCAGTGCTAACCCGGGCAAAGGTGGAGTTAAGATAAGTCTGAAAGACAAAATAACAAGTGAAGTGAATCTTCCCCAAGAAAAAGGTGAATCTTTCCCCAAGAAAAGGGGCTTGGGTCCAGCTCAAGTGGCAGCCTACCTTCAGAGAATTCAGACCCCAAGATCTGGAAATCAGAAACAGCTTAAACTAGCTTTCCACCTCAGCCTTTGTCTCAACTATGGTCCGGGGCAGACTGAGAATTAAAGGCTCCACACCACTTTTCTCTGGTGGGGAGTTGTGGGTTGACAAGCATGACCTGCTGGGCAGGAGAGAAAAAGTACAAATAATAGAGGATCCATAGGAACATTAAACAACCTGCTGGGTCTCATCCTCAGGGAAACTTGATACTGATTATACCCTTCTTCTGAGACCTGGACCTACCTTCTCTGGGAAAACCTGATTGGGTCAATCATATCTTGGGAGAACTTCCTCAAAAAAAAAAGGGTTCCATATAGGCAGAGCAAGAACCAGAAAAAGAAGATCTGAAAAACTCTGATCAGTTAAATAGAAGCTATGCTAGAGGTCTAGAATAAGATGAATTGAATGCCAAAAAAAAAAAAAAAAAAACAGGTAGAGAACAATGCCAATCAGCAAGAAAAACGTACGTAAAAAGAGTCAAAACTACCTCCACAATGAACAAAAAATTGCAGTCATACCAGAACAAATGAAGATATGGCCCAGTAAAAGGATCAAACTAACATTTTAAATGAAACACAGAAGTTGAAAGAATAAGTTAAAGATGTTAAAACAAGCATGCTAAATCAATTCAAAAATGAAATCAATAAGTTGAGAGAAGATATGCAAAAGAATGAAGGATATAAAGAAGACATTGGGTGACCATAAAGAAGAAACCAAAAGCTTGGGAAAACAAAAGGGGGAGAACTTATGGGAATGAAAGGCAAACAGAAGAGTTGAAAAACACAATAAGGAATTACAACAGTGGATTTAAAGAGACAGAAGAAATGATTAGTGAACTAGAGGACAGAACATCTTAAATCCTACATATAAAAGAATAGATAGGGAAAAGAATGGAAAAAATATGAGCAGTGTCTCAGGGAATTGAATGACAACATGAAGGGCATGAATATACGTGCTGTAGGTGCTCCAGAAGGTGAAGGAAATGGAAAAGGGGCAGAAAAAATAATGGAAGAAATAATCATTGAAAATTTCCCATTTCTTATAAAAGACATAACATTACAGATCCAAGAAGTGCAACATACCTCAAATAAAATAGATCCAAATAAACCTACTCCAAGACACTTACTAATCAAATTATCAAATGTCAAGGACAAAGAGAGAATTCTGAAAGCAATAAAAGAAAAGTAATCTACCACATACAAGGGAAGCTCTATAAGAGGCAAGAAGGCAATGGTTTGACATATTTAAGATTCTGATGGAGTAAACTGCCAACCAAGAATTCCATATTTGGTGAAACTGTCTTTCAAAAATGAGGGAGAGTTTGAAATACTTTTAGACAGACAACTGAGAGACTTTGTGAACAAGGTCTTGTTCTACAAGAAGTACATAAGAGAGCACTATAAGCAGATTGGAAGAGACAGCACAGAGAGATGTCCAGAGAAGAGTGTAGAAGTGAAGCCTATCATTAAGGGTGAAAAAAAATAAGATATGCTATATTAGAATGAAGTCATGACACATGCAACCAATGTGTACAAACTTGACATTATGTTGAGTGAAGTTAGCCAGAAACAAAAGGACAAACACTGTATGGTCTCACTAATATGAACTAACTTTAATGAGTGAACTTTGAGAGTTAAAGTTGAGAACATAGGCTATTAAGAGCTAGAAAGAAGGTAGAGATTGGACATTTGATGTTGAAGGAATACAGATGTTTAACAGGATTGATTGCAAAGAACCAGAAATGGAAAGAAAAATACTATTTGATGGTAAAACAATGCTGTAAGTACACTGGACAAAGCTGAGTGTGAGTCTGGTTGAAAGAAGAAGGTTAAGGGCATGTATGGCAGCAAAAGGAAAGATAGAAAATAAAGACTGGCACTGTATAACTTAGTGAAATCTAGAGTGGACAATGATGATGATTAAATGTACAAATATAAGAATGTTTTCACATGAGAGAGAAAAAATGAATGACAGTGCAAAACATTCACATTTATTCCTGAATTGTAATTGTGATTTCTAAATTCTGAGATGCTAAGTTCTTTTTATAACCTGGTCATTCCCTGGAAATTTGGGTATCAGTGTGACACCTGAGACCCAGAGCTAGAGTTCTGCAGCTATGAAAGTCAGCATTACACCATACAGCAACTGTTAAAAGAGCTGAAGAGGAGTTTAAACTTCAATTAGATTCAATTTCCCCAAGAGGAGAATTCTTGATATTCTTACAAATAGTGGGGACAACCAAAGCAATAGGCTGAGCCCCTAATCTTGGGGTTTGTTCATGTGAAACTTAACCCTGTAAAGGATAGGCTAAGCCTACATAAAATTAGGCCTAAGAGTCACCCCCAAGAGAACCTCTTTTGTTGCTCAGATATGGCTTCTCTCTCTCAACCAACATGACAAGCAAACTCCCTGCCCTTCCCCTCTCTATGTGGGACATGACTCCCAAAGGTGTAGACCTTCTTGGCAATGTGGGACAGAAATCTTAGAATGAGCTGGGAATCAGCACTAGGGGATTGAGAAAAACTCCTCAATCAAAAGGAGAAAGAGAGAAATGAGACAAAATGAAGTGTCAGTGGCCGAGAGATTCCAAACGGAGTCTAGAGGTTATCCTGGAGGTTATTCTTACACATTAAACAGATACCACCTTTTTAGTTAAGGAGTAACAAAGAGGCTGGAGGGAACTGTCTGAAAATGTAGAGTTGTGTTCCAATAGCCATGTTTCTTGAAAATGATTGTATAATGATACAGCATTCACAATGTGACTGTGCGATCGTGAAAACCTTGTGTCTGAGATGCTTCTTTTATCTACCTTATAGACAGATGAGTAAAACATATGGATTAAAAATAAATAAATAATAAGGGGAACAAATGTTAAAATAAATTTAGTAGATGAAATGCTATTGATCAATGAAAGGGAGGGGTAAGGTATATGGTATGTATGAATTTTTTTCTGTTTTCTTATTATTTCTTTTTCTGAATTGATGCAAATGTTCTAACAAATGATCATGATGATGAATATACAACTATGTGATAAAAAAGAATGTTCATATTGTATGCTGATTTGTTTTATTAATAAAAATTTTAAAAACTTCAGTTAGAGATATGAATGAAATGGATCTGTTTAGGATTTGGTAAATCAGACTAAAGGTAAAGGATGATATTGACTGTATTTTAAAACTTCAACTTCTGGGTGAGACCAAAGGAAGAGACATTATTTTTTTTACATGGGCAAGCATCAGAATTGAACCTGGGTCTCTTGCATGGCAGGCAAGAACTCTGCCACTGAGTCACCATTGTCTGCTCTGGAAGAGATGTAAATTTGGTGCAAAATTTATATTTTCTGTAGCACACTCTAATTTAACTTGTATGGACAGCTTATTGAAACACCTTAATTACATGGAACCTTGAATAGCGAATGAGATTTTGCTGAATTGTACAGGTTAGTGTGATGCTCCGGTACATCCAGGTGTAATCTAGGTGGTCATAAAAGAATATTTGCAAAGTCCCCTTGAGGGACTAGGGGGAAAATGCTGAAATATTAAACTTCCCCACTTGGGGAAGAACTGATACTCTTATAAGCATTGGGGACTACCAATTAGTAGGCCAAACCCTCAACCTTCAGGCCTGCACTTACAAAACTTATTCCTGCAAAAAAGAAGCTAAGACTACTTAAAATTATGCCTAAGAGTCACCTCTTTTGTGCTTAGATGTGGTCTGTCTCTCTAAATCAACTCCACGGGTAAACTCATTGCCCTCCCCCACTATATGGGACATGAGTCCCAGAAGTAGATATCTCCCTGGCAATGTGGGACCTGACTCCCAGGGATGAGGCTGGCCCTGGCATTGAGAAAGATATCTTAACCAAAAAGGGGAAGAGAAATTAAACTAATTAATGTTTCAGTGACTGAAGAGACTTCACATAGAGTCAAGAGGTCATTCTGGAAGTTATTCTTATGTATTATATAGATATCCTTTGTCAGTTTTTGGTGTTTTAGCGTAGTTAGAGGGACATGCTTGAACCCATTGAACTGTAATCCAGTAGCCTTGATTCTTGAAAATGACTGTATAACTATATAACTTTTATGGTGTGACCATGTGATTGTGAAAATCTTGCGACTGATACTCCCTTTATCCAGTGTATGGACAGATAACTAAGAAAATAAAGAATAGGGGGAGAAAAGAGGTGTGGGATGTTTTGGGTGCTGTTTTTAACTTTTATTTTTATTCTTACTTTATTGTTTATGGAGTAATGAAAATGTTCAAAAATCAGTTGTGATGATGGATGCACAACTATATGATACTGTGAAGCACTGAATGTATGCTTCGGATGATTATAAGGTATGTGAATATATCTCAATAAAATATCATTAAAAAAGATGATCTTTATTATTTCTAAAATAAGAAGCAGATGCTGTCAATCTTCCTTATTCATGAATTCCCTATCTGCGATTTGCGTATTTGTTAAAATTTGTTTGTAACCCCAAATTCAATACTCCCAGAAGTTTTCCAGACATTTGTAGATACGTGCATATCGGCAAACAGTTTCAGTTGCCTAAGATGCATATTCCTACCTAAAGTCGAAAAAGGCAATGTTGTGACATCTAGTTTCAGCTCTCATACTGTAAACAAGTGTCTTTTATGCACTATATTTAGTGCTATGTTTTGTGTACTTTAGTGTTTCTCATTGGTGGTCTCCCTGTTTAAAATGTCCCCCAGGCATAGTACTGAAGTGTTATCTAGTGTTCCTAAACACAAAAGACCTTGATGTGCCTTATGGAGAAAATATATATGTTCAATAAACTTCATTCAGGCATGCATTATAGTGTTGTTGCTTATCAGTTCAGTGTTAGCAAATCAACAATATCTATTAAATAGAGTGTCTTTAAACATATGCATACATGAAACCAGGTTTTGTTTTGATTGGTTGATGAAAATGTGGTAACCATTGGCTTGAAGGAACATAACTCTATGTTTCCTCTAAGGGTAATCATTTAGTAATCACAAACTTAGGGTTCCTGTGAACTTTATAGAACCATCTGTCATGAGTAGCAAGAATCAATTTAAGTTCTTTCTACATTCCAGCAGCTCACTGTACACACCTTTGGGCAGCCCCCACACCACTTTGTAGATTACAGCTTTTTTTTTTTCGTTTTTTTTTTTTGCATGGGCAGGCATTCGGAATCGAACCTTAGTCTCTGGCATGGCAGGAGAGAACTCTGCCTGCTGAGCCACTGTGGCCCGCCCTACAGATTACTTCTTGAGATCATTAAGTCTAAAAGAAGAAATCTGGTCAGAAAGTTTGACTTCAGTGAAAACAAAAGAATAAACAAAATCACTTATTGATACAAAATTTTGTAACCTATTGAAAAGTAACACTTTCAAGCAGTAAAATGCCATTTTATTCAAGGTCCTATGGAAGAACTATACACTCGAGCAAATGTCCTTAAAGTTGATAATCAGCCTTCTGTTTATTTTTTTTAATGATATGTAAGTCCTCTGTAATATACTCTATGGAATATCTGTTCATCCTTGTTGAAAAAATTTCATTTACTGTATTCATGGATAGGATGGAAAGTTGATTGTGTGCTTTGGGGATGGTGAGGGTGGCTAAAGAAACTAAAGTATAATTGCTTCTTAGTGACTGGATAGGAAAATAATGTAAGCTTTTAGCTATTACCAATATCTGTTTTTCCCTTTACTAAAATCAAAGCCTAATATTGTTGCAAAGGACTTGAATGATCAGGCAGTACTAATCCAATTTCCGTCCTTCACAAGAGGCTGAAACAGATTAAATGGCATTCCCACTGTTACACAGACAGTGACAGAATCAGGATCAGAACCCAGTTTTCCTGACTGTTGGTTGGTCAATTTACTCCATATTTTCTCACTTATGAAAAAATTTCCGCAAATACCCTTCTTAGAGAATGATAGCTCTGTAACCAAGGTGTAATCAAAGCACCTGTATGATTATTTATTGTCAATAATTTACCATATTAAACATATGAAACTAACATTTCTTTGATCAAATAAGCAATGAGAAAACAATTTTGTTTTTCAAGTCACTCTTTCTTGAGGTGCCATTCGTTGCCCTGGAGTTATATCTGTAAGACATGTCTCTGCCTAACTGCTTCAAGAAACTGAGTTTCACTGACACACATCCTTATCATTTTCTTTCAATGAATAATTTATACATACAAGCTTCAAGCAATCAGTGAAAAAAAGCAGAACCAGGGAAACATAAGTAATATGGTCACCCTGGGATAGGAGACATTCTAGGAAGATGTTTCATTGTATAGTTTACTCCCTTTGTTCATGTTATTTTGATGGACAGCAGTAAAGGTGGCAGGAACAAAGTATGTGGGAGGATGTAAGGAAGCAATACAGCTGGCACAGTTATTGCAGCTTCATTTTAGGCTGGATGTACCATGCATATCTGCTTACCTGGTGGTTCAGGACAGTGCTCTGCCATTGCTTTGCATGTGCAGCAGGAATGATTCCAGTAGGATCATGGTGTTCCTCTGGGCAGGGCAAGGCAAGGATCTGTCCCCTGATGCAGGAGAACATGCTATCTGAATAGTAACTTGGTCCTTTATGGACATTACAGTATCATTACATCACCAAATAGGAAAGGTTCCCAACAATTGTGTTTTGCTGGGAATCTGCAGGATATTAGGGTTGCTTGTGCCTTACCATATTGATTATATCCCAGATAATGCTGATGTCCTCAAGATCTAATAACCAAGAGTTCATCCAGAGTTCACTAGGATTGCCTCCCTGACACCTGAGCAGCTCAGAGAAATGTTCGTAACCCTGGGAAAGAGGGAAAAACAATATGATTCCTCAAAATGGCTAATGAATTTCACTGTAGCCCTTCCTCATGAACAAGATGAAAGGGGCACTGTAGTAGGAAGAGAGGAAACAATTAGGCAACCAGTGTGTCCTGCTTAGCTACAAAACTAAAACTGAAACAACAAAACCATGGGTATAGGAGAAGCACAGGCCCTCATATCTGGGTAACAAAGAGATTGGGAGATATAAAGGAACTAAAAATCATTTATCACCCACCATGACCTAGGTGCCGTGTTTAAAAATGTAGGTACGTACTGTTTTGGTTTGCTAAAGCTGCTGGAATGCAATATATCAAAAACAGGTTGGCTTTTTTAAAGGAGATTTATTAGGTTAAAAATTTACAGTTCTAAGGCCATAAAAATGCCCCAATTGAGGCATCAACAAAAAGATACCTTCACTGAAGAAAGGCCAATGGTGTCTGTGCTTGTCTGTCGAATGGGAAGGTACATGGCCATGTCTACTTGCCTTTCTCTCCTGGGTTGGTTTCAAAATGGCTGTCTCAGCTTCTTTGGGCCCTTCCAGCTTCTGCTGAAGCATTTTTATTTCTGAGCTCCCTCTCTCTCTGTGAGCTCTCTTAAAAGACTCCAGTAAAGGATAAAGACCCACCTTGGATGGGTGGGGTCACATCTCCATAGAAACAATCTAATCAAAAGTCCCACCCAAAAATAGATCTTCCCCCACATGACTGGATTAAAGGAGCATGGCTTTTCTGGGGTACATAATAGTTTCAAACAAGCACACATACCTTATCTTATCATGAGTTCTTAAAATACTTGAGAAGGATGTGTTACTTTCCCTTCAATGCAGATGAAGACCTTCAGTAAGGTTATGGCACTCGCCCAAGGTCACATGATTTTCATGTTCTAGAGCAGGGACCAATTTAGGGCATCACAGACCTCAAAGCTCATGCTCTTTTTGGAACACTGCACCAATGGATGACTAGAATAAATAAATAAATTGGACCATTTAATATTGTAGGAAATTACTCCCCTAGAAAAATAAACAAATAAGCCAATAAATAAAATGACTTAGAGGCATCTTGGTTATAGGTGTGCTTCCTACCAGCACGTATATTCCCAGCAGAGAACCAACCTACGTTGATGATGTTGATATAATTTATGACAACAACTAAATATAACTTACTCTTGCTCCACACAGAGAAGTAGGAGTGATGAGTAACCAAGTAAAGGAGAGAAGGAGCAAGAACTACTAGCTCCCAGGCCCTACCTTCCATGTAAAGTAGCCAGTGGACACTCATTCATTACCTTTGGAGCAATGGCTACCATGTGGTATTTCCTGCATATTCCTGTCTAAGAGAGAACCCCTAGAAATTTGTTTTGAAAATTTGAAAGTGATATATTTTTTCTCCCTCACCATCTAAGCTTTTCCTTTCAGCTATCATGATTACAATACTTGAAAATAAATAAACAGCAGTCTCTCTTCTATTAAATGCTTTCTTGTCGTTAATACTTCCAGAACAAAGATGGGTCAAAGAATCTGGGCAAAAGCTACAGCTGCAGAATTAGCCCTAACTCACATTAATAGAGAAAGGGACAGAACAAACACATAAGATTTGTTTCTATAAACTGCTATAGTTTGGCATCAGCAAAACTGAATTTTATTCCTTCATAGATTGTGCAATTAAACATTAAATGGATTAGACTGACTTTCAGACAGACAACCCCTTTCACTTAGTGACCCTAATCCCACTTTTTTCTCTACCCTAGTTTACAAATAATACCTAGCAGGCTGCAAGATGTGTGAGCTCTAAGTATAGAAGGCAAGGTGAATAAAAGGCCTATCATGGCACCCACTCTCCCAAGACCAGTCTAAGAAATGCTGGTGGCTATGAATCCGTGAATTCTTAAATTCTGCCATAGTAGCTGAGATCAGCCTTTATATGTGTCTAAATGTGAGATAAATCATTGTTCACTGAAAATAGAACATGGAGATTTAGCATGGTTTTGATTGGATTGGGGCAATAAAAAATCCTTTACTATTGAAAAAGCAATGGAAAATTTGAAAATGGAGATTATATAACCAGTTCATGACAAAGAAGCCGCTATTTGAATGGTTATCCTTCTCACAATAGAAGCTGATTTTATATTCCTAATGAATATTCCTATTCTTGAAATATTTTGGTTCTTTTCAGTGTTCTCTACTTGATTAGAATTATTCCCTATCCTCTTCTCCCAGCTAGCAATCTAATAGCCATTAGCAGAATTTATTTACTGTTCAAGTTGCTGCTTAAAGATTAAGTTTGTTTCCAAAGTAGGCAGGTAACCAATAGAAGGTTTGGCCTTTTAAATAAAATTTTTACGTCACATCTCCCTTCAATATATGCACAAGAATTTCCAATGCAAAAAAACAAATACCGACACAGACAAAAAACAAAGTCCTAGGAAAGGAGACTTTTTAGAGGGAGGGAGGTTTATGATAATGTTAATATGCACCTGCAAATCTGTTGAACTTGGAAAAAGTTTAACTAGATTCTTTTTTTTCTTTTATATATAAAGCACATTTACAGATGTGAATTTTAGATTCTAATATAGTATGGAACATGTTATGAAAACAATTTAAATGGCTCTGCTGCATACATGTCAACATCTTGTCATTTTCTATATGGGAAGAAAGCTGCAGTGGTGACCAACCTCAAATGGCCAACTTTACATTTAAGAATTCTAACACACTAAAAAAGAATATGAAATTCAGTGTTTTAGTTTTAAATTACGATGATAATTGGCTTGGGAATAGACTGTCAAAATTTGAGTAAACCATTAAATAAATTGTTCTTAAATTTATGGAACACGAGAAAATTTTCTTACATTGTTTAACTACTTCTTGATGCTGGTAAAATATGACACATTAGAAGAGATAGAAAATACATTTTCATGATTTTCTCTTTAGACGTTTCCAAATTAAGTAATCTATAAATAAAAAGAATGAAGGTCTGTTAATTGCTTCATTATTTCATAGGCTTAGAATTACTGAGGAGTAATTGAATGAGACCTATTTCTAATCAACTCTTGAATTGAGTAGCAATGGGGATGACAATCACAATAGTAAAAATTGTGTTCACCCTCATAAGAAAATAGTTTGAAGTAACCTGCTTTTAAATGATATTAGTTACTCATGTTTGAAAATGCCAGAACAGAAATATTACTGATGTAGAATATATTTTTAAAATGTTTCTCTGCAAGCATTGATGGATAGAAATAACTACGTTATGATCAGAACACTGGACCTGTAACCAAAAATCTAGTCTCAAAGATATATACATGTGTTTACTACATGATTTGGAATAATTGTCTCATTTATAGAAGCTCCAATTTCCTCTAATGTAAAATAGGAATATTAATATATGTCCCACAGCATCTCAGGGTTAGCTGTGAGGATTAAAAGTAAAAATGATATAATGTACATGAAAGCAATGAGTCAACACGATACTGTATAATATAAAAAACTACCATGATTTGTATAGGTGTGGCCCTAATTGCCATATTAAAATCTGGATCTAGAGCTTATGGGAAAAAACAAAGATAGGATGCTTTGATACACAATGATATTTAATATAAAATGGTTTTATTTCTATCCTATTCCACTCAACAAAGAAAGTGAGATGCCTGGGTAATAATGAAAGCTGCCTTATATAAGTATTTTGTTTACTGGTATGTATTCATGATGCAAATATTGCAAATCAAAGACATGTGCCAGAAGCTGGAGATAAGATATCCCTCGTACTGTCTAGGATGATTAAAAACCACCTTACAGGAGACAGCGGTCATAGAGCACAGTTTTCATTACAAAATAAACAACTTCCTCCCACAAAAGCAGTTGATCTATGCAGCCAACACAACAAGCAAACTCACTGCCCTCCCCTATCTATGTGGGACATGACTCCCAGGGGTGTTGACCTTCCTGGCAACATGGGACAGAAATCCTAGAATGAGCTGAGACTCAGCATCAAGGGATTGAGAAAATCTTCTTGACCAAAAGGGGAAAGAGTGAAGTGAGACAAAATAAAGTGTCAATGGCTGAGAGATTCCAAACAGAGTCAAGAGGTTATCCTGGAGGTTATTCTTATGCATTAAATAAGCTGTGTTCCAGTAGCCATGTATCTTGAAGATGATTGTATAATGATATAGCTTTCACAATGTGACTGTGTGATTGTGAAAACCTTGTGTCTGATGCTCCTTTTGTCTACCTTATCAACAGACGGGTAAAACATATGGAATAAAAATAAATCATGGGGGAACAAATGTTAAAATGAATTTAGATTGAAATGCTATTGATCAATGAAAAGGAGGGGTAAGGGGTATGGTATATATGAATTTTTTTCTGTTTTCTTTTTATTTCTTTTTCTGAATTGATGCAAATGTTCTATGAAATGATCATGATGATGAATATGCAACGATGTGATGATATTGTGAATTACTGATTATATATGTAGAACGAAATGATCATAAGTTAAGAATGTTTTGTGCTTGTTGTTATATTTTTTAATTAAAAAATTAATTTTAAAAAAAGCAGTTGATCCCTCCTTTATATGCGAGTAAAGTGATATTCAGAGAAGTTAAGTAACCCGTCAATGACATTCAGCCAGCAAACCATGGCCCAGGCTGAGATTCCGCCTATTAGGCTCTAAAGTCAACCATTTGACTATTATGTTGTATCACACAAAATATTTTTAGTGCTTTCCTAGAGGCCCATTAAAGCTATAATAGGCAGTTAAGACATTAAATTGTTCTTATATAAAATCGCATATACACAAACACACACACGTGCATAGATGTAGAGACATTTCAAATAATTCAGTTTTCAAAAAGAAAACTATATATTTTATTTATCTCAAATACGGCTTTCTGTTTAGTATGGGAGATTCAGTGTCCCATTTTTTAAAGTCCCAACCAACTATCACTAAGTAATCAATTTACAATGTATTGACGAAGCTCTAAAGACAGAGCTAACCAGACATAATTGTTCTGATTAAGAACCAAGTCTTCCCCTTGATCTTTGATGCTCCAAGAGTGATAAGCAGACCTACGGCACCCATGTCACAGGCATCTCCAAAACACAGAATCTCAGGCTCCTGCCTAGAACTATTATTCAAAACCTTCATTTTAACAAGCTTCCTAGGTAACTATAAGTACAATAAGGTTTGAGAAGTCTTGTATAGCATGACTGGAAATTCAAGTTTTTTTTCTCTTTTTCCTTTCCCCTTTATGTGTATAAATGAAAACTTTGCATCTGTCTTCAGGGCATTTGAGGGTTCTTTTGTTTCAGACTGGCTGAATGTTCTGAGGCAATGAAGGGATTAATGACAGAAAGTTGTAGTGGTTTTATTTGTTGGTTCCTCAAGGTTTTAAAAAACTGATAAAATGCTTAATTTTGTCATCTAATTTATTGTCACTAGAAAAACCTGGTCCATATTTCTGTTTGAAATGATTAAGTAAGTGCAGCGGGCTGCTTTGCGAAGGAAAAAAAAAAAGATCATTTTACAGGATCATGAGACTCTAAGATAAGAAATATATACCTATAATATCATAATAGACAAACCCCTATAAAGGTTGGATTGTGGTTAATGATAGCCTATTCATTCTAATGATATTTGGAGAGTATCTACCTTGTGTCAGGCATTGTGATAAGCACTGGAGTCAAAAGGAAGTCCTCATTCTTGTATTAAGAAAGCTTACAATCAGTCATCAGAAGGATAGATGTGTAAGTAAGAGCAGTAACATGATTGCTATGATACAGCTGCTGCATACAAATTGTCACAAGCCCAGTACTTCTGGGAGGAGAATAGAGTGAAAGGTAAGTTCTTTAAATAAATTCTAAACTCTTCTAATTCATTCCATATAAAATTGTTAGCTGAGTTTTCCAAAATGGTTGCTTATCAATACCCTTTCTTTCTTATGCATCTTCAGTAATTTTTACTCTATATTGAATTTATTCATCTATTGTTCCATCCATTAAATGTTCATTGAACACTTTCCATGTGCCAGGCACTGGGCTAGACCCTGGGAATAAAGATGTAAACCTGACCAAAAAGATCTAATGAGGAGAAAGATATTAAACAGGTAATTACACAGATACCTTTATAACTGTTTTGGCAATATGTGATACAAAAGAAAAGGGCAAATGATATGGCAGCAAATCTCAAGGGGACCTTATTTAGACTAGGGGCTAGGAGTCTCCCTTAGGAGACGGCATTTTCACTTAAGTCCTGAAGGAAGAGTAAGAGTCTTTCAGGTGAATGGAGGTGGGATGAAGGTTAGGGTTGGTGAAGATTCCATATAAAGGTCATTGTATTTGTGCAGTGTATTTGGGAAGAAAAGAGCCAGCATTAGAAAAAGAGATAGAAAGTACCATATTTTGACCACAGTTAAGGAACTAAAAGGGTAGTATTAGAATAGTAAGGAAGAACTAGATTATGCAGTCTTGAAAGACCTGAAAGTTCATTCAAAAAGCAAAAGGAAGTCATCAAATGTGTTTTAAAAGGGAGGAAAATGCTTGGAAAATATGTTAAAAAGGTTCACTCTTACTTTCAATTGGCAAATATTATAGGTCAAAAATGGATTTTCTTTTTTTTTTTATTCCTTTTAAAGAGAGAGCTCTTCTATTGGAAAACACTGTACTGACTGTTCAAATGATTTTTAAAAAAAATCTGTCGGAAAGATCATGCAGAATGTACAGATTTCCTATATACCACCTCCATCACACATGCAGTTTTCCCTATTATTTACCTTTTCTGCACCAATATAGTACCTCTGTTACTATTAGAATAGTATAATTATAATAATATTATTAACTATAGTACATGGTTTATATTAAGGTTCACTTTTTGTGTTGTGCAGTTCTATGGCTGTTTTTTACTTTTAAAAAAATCTTTATTTTGGTAACACATATAAAATATAAAATTTTCATTCTAGCTACTTTCAAGTAAACATTCAATGATGCTAATAACATTCAAAAGGTTATGCTACCTTCACCACCATCCATTACCAAAACTTTTCCATTACCCCAAATAGAAACTTTGTACCAATGAAGCATTAACTCCCCATTCCCCACCCCAAACTCTGCCCCTGGTAACCTATACTGTAATTTCCAACTGTGAATTTGCATATTCTAATTATTTCATATAAGTGATATCATACAATATTTGTCCTTTTGTATCTGGTTTATTTCACTGTACAGATATCTTCATCTGATAAGTTCATTGATATTTTCTGGTGTTTCATTGTGTTATTTGTTGGGTCATCAATTCTTGTTTGTTTGTTTGCCTTGTAATCTTATGTTGCACACTGTGCATTTTAATATTTAAATGTTTTAACTCTGGAATTAGTTTGTGAGCTGTCTATTCCTTACACTTATATCCAGATAGTAATATGACAGAGATTTCCTTGAATACCAGAAGCTAACAAAAGTAAACAAATCAAGCCAAGAAACATTTCCACAGCCTGCAAAATGGCCCTGTGTTAGCTGGTTGCTTCTTCCAGAACTTACCACTTCTATTAAAAACTTGATCAGCCGAAAGCTCAGAGTCCTCCATGGTCTTTCCTCACAATATGTCTTGTCCTGGACATGTGCTAGTGACTTCACAATTCCCACTGTTTACAGGGATACAAATGCTCCCATTCTCCCTATAAGATGATCTTTCCCCTGTTTTGGATGCTATATGGTATGTCTTAAAGCCAAGAATCTTTTGCCCCATGCCACTGCGATTTGATTGTTTCTTACACTGATTAAGCTGTCCCTGAGTTGTTCTGCATTCAGGGGAAGTTCCAGATGGTGAGTAAGAGACAAGTTCTGGTTCACTCTTTTAGTCTGCTACCAGATAGCATAGCACAGACATACATGCACACCAGTATGTGCATAGGGGTTATTCAGTTTCCTTTGGAATCTCGACCAGATACCCACACTGAGAATACGGGCTGGTTAAGCACTAAACTGGGAAGTTGCACGTGGGAGGATTTATAAGCAAGGGTGCTGCAAACTTTTCCTATGATTTTCAAGTTGCCTGTTCTGGTTTGGGTGCTTGCAAAGTTACTGCAGCCCTCTATTCTCCAGAGCCCTAAGGATGATGGCTTTGCCAGCTTTTTGCTAGCTCTTCTAAGATCCTGCAGGGAACAGACTCCTGGAGTGTCTGACTCACCATCTTGGTTGACCAGAAGTTCCCAAAATGGATTTTGGGAGACATTTTAGGGTAAAAAAATCTAGGTATTTTAGTTTGACCTTCAAATTCTTTGGAGTTGCTGAATCTGACGTTCCAGCCTTCTTTTTCACTTCTGCTTGACAAGATGTGCAATTCAGCCAAACTGGTCTATTCACGGTCCTCTGAACAGGACCTTGCTCAATCCTGACTTTCAGTTTTCCCAAAACATCTCATTATCTATTTTTTAAGATCCAGAAAATCTCCTCTGTCCTTAGTACTCCAGTTCACCATTTCTTTTTGGTGATTACCACACTTCTGCAAATTTCAGACACCATAGATTGGAAGAGTATAGGAAATGCCATCATTTTTGAACCATGAAGAAAGAAAAAGTATTGCTGACTAATTCATGATAAAATTTTAGTGTTAGCCCTTCGAAAAACTTAAATTAGTATACAAATTTCTCATTGCTTTTACATTGGTTTCACCTGTTCATCTACTTGTAGTATCTTTCTTTCTTAGGTCCTGTAGCGCACAGGCTTGTTTCTTTGTAAGAAAAGGCTTGGCTGCAACCATTTCTCCTATACCAAATATTTGTTGCCTTTTTGGTACATGAAAACTTTTCATTTCTGTGCTGTTTCATGAAGACATTTAAAATAACAATAAAACTTTACATGCATAGAATTAACAATGCATATTAACTCAGTTTAAGTGAATAATATGAATAACTGCTATAAGTTCAAGCACTGAAAGCATTGGCAAGTATGTCATGACTGCTGCCTAGCCGAAGGCAACTGTAAATCACCATTGATTGTAAATGCAACCTAATTTCAGAGATGTTAAAATTTATAGACAAATGTTCACCCTAGAATTAAATAACTATAACACTCATCTGATAATAACATTTGCCATGAATTATAATTTGTATCCTTTCTTTCTTAGACATTTCAGTATAGTTTTCCTTTCTATTGAATTAATTAATTTAGTCATTCATTCATTTATTCATAAAATGCTTATTGAGCACCTCATACGTGCCATATACTGAGCTCAGCACAAATGACACTTACCAAAATGCAAAAAAAAAAACACAAAAAATCCTAAAAGATTTCTGTTAGTGACCTCAAAGCAGATTCTCACTGGTAAAATTAAAGCCTATATATCCATTCACACTTCTATTTGATTTAGTAGAAATGTTACAGAAAACTACATAAGCATACAAACACAGCTAGAGAAGGAATACATACCCATGTATTCCTTCTCTATGGAGAAACTTCAATAAATTGAAGACTATGTAAACATATACCATGCAATTTTGACTCTTAATTACCCAGTGCAGAGCAGAATCCATAGTTAAGTTACAATCCCAAGACTGCTCTCACTTGAGACACCAGCTACAAATTTAGGAGTTCCCATGTGCCAGTGTCCAAAATTTTTATTTGGGTTTCATTAAATGTGGTTGAACTTAATCTCCAGCCTTCCTACCTACCCTGGATGTCATGGTCCCAACCCCCCTCACCACATAGTTGGTCTTTTTGGTGTGGCCAGCTGGGACCCTAAAGGCTAGTGGTGTGGCTAGCCTCACCCCATGAGTCACTCATGAGATAAACTATCAGGTGTTGTCTGGGGCCCATGATGAATAACAAAGACACTCCCATCATTGGGGAAATTCCAAGGATTTAGAAGCTACCGTCCAGGAGTAAGGACAAAATCCAGACCTCTTTCAGGAGCCAAATTCCTTACTATGCACCATAGTATTAATATGTTTTTAACAGTCCTTGTTAATAAGGTACTTTATTTTAAATGCATTTAATCTCATTTTATTGCTAGACCACACATAAAGTATGCATTACAACCCACCATTTGCAAAGAAGAAATTGAACCACAGATAGGTAAAAAGAGTTTTCATCCTTTTAAGTCATACTATGCATTTTATGTCTTGAATATCTTATAGGTAATAATTTCCAAAGGTAACATTTTCATTACACTTCTTTTTTCAGATTTCCATCTTAATAATGTCTGATTAGGCATTATTAATTATATAAAAAATTTCTTTGCATTATAAAAGGATTTACCTGTGCCTTATTTTCAATATAAATTTATTTTAAAGGTGTGCTTCAATTTTTCAACTACTTAGGTGAGTGGACAGAAAATAACATGTTAGCACCTAACAACAATCAAGGATGAGCCTGGAAAGAAGAAAATGGGCTTCTGAAATTTTACTTAATCTTTTTCATTTCTCCCCTAAAAGCTTTTACTTCAAGACAGGATGGAAAACTTTACAGGTATATGTGGAAAATAAGACATGATCACAAATTATACTGAAGACAATCTAAGCAGAGACTTAAATGCCTGTCAGCTAGCATAGCAGCTCAAGTATGGACAGTGTGAACCTGTAGGGCTGAGAGAAGTGGTATTAACATCCCTCTCTTTCTTCCTCACCCTCTCCTTCAACAAAATCCACATCAACCTCTTCAACATCCTTCTTAACGGCAGCTGTGTCCTCACAGGTCTCAGAAAACTCTCCTTCCTCTATGCCCTTTCCATATACTAGTAGACAAAGGCAAGTCAAACTTGTGGTCCAGGTGAACCCAGGCCTCAGCAATGGCTGTGGTGTTGCTCAGTATGCATGTAGCTTGCTGGGCCTTGGCCTGGTCTCCACCAGGTACCATAGTGGGCAGCTGGTAATTAATTCCAACCTGGAAGCCAGGTTATTGGCAACATTTTCCTTGTCAATGATGAGCTGTTCGGGGTGAAAGAGCTGGCGGTAGGTGCCAGTGTGAACTTTATCAATGACTCTAAGTTCCAGATCTGCAAACGCTACCCTGGGCACATGGTGCTTGTCTCCCTGAAGAAGAGAGTAAGGAGTCATCTCCTCCTACAATGATCTTATCACTTGGCATCTGGCCACCAGGTTGGATGCTGTGTTCTAAGCAGCAGTGCTCCCAGCAGGTATTGCCAATGTGACACCAGCCTGGCTGATATGGATGGAGATGACTCATGCCTGGTGGCTAAGGGTTAAGAGGCAAGGGCGGCAGGAGTTCACATAGGGTCCAGTTACCATTCCTGACAACCAAAGAGTCGAGGTAAGAAACACATTCAGGATCTTTACTCTTAACAACCTAACATTTCTTTTTTATAAAATGATTATTTATTATGATTTATACCCTACATTTTCCCTAAAAGCTTTAAAATAACTTAAAATAAAATATAAATACCACAAATTAATTAATACTAAAGTATTCACTTCAGTTAGAAGATCATCTTAAAAGTAGAGTTTTTATTTAGTCTGTTTTTTTAAGGCAGCAAAGAGGTCTTGTGAATTTTATGAAATAGTTGAGTAAGTTTTGCTGCTTGAAACAAATTTATATCCATTAAGAAACACCGGTTGTGCCAGTCTGAATCTGTGTTAGATCCCAGAAAAGCCATGTCTTTTAATTCTCATTCAATATTGCTGACTGGGAGCATTTTGATTGCTCCCATGGAGATGTGACCCACCCAATTGTGGGTGGTAATTGTTGATTAGACTGTGTTCATAGAGTTGTCCCTTCACCCATTAATCCTTTAAAAGAGGAAGCATTTTGGAGAAAGTCCCTTTTTTAGAGTCGTGAGAAAGCCACAGCAGAGCCAAGCAGAGCCATGTGGCTGAAAGCTCATGCCACAAAAGACATTTGGAAATGAAGAAGGAAAACACCCCGGGGAGCTCCATGAAACAAGAAGCCGGGAAAGCTGAGAGACTCCATTACGTGTACTTCCAGCTGAGAGAGAAACTCTGAACTTCATTGGCCTTTCTTGAGTGAAGGTTACCTCTTGCTGGTGCCTTAATTTGGACATTTTTATAGACTTGCTTTAATTGGGACATTTCCTCAGCCTTAGTACTGTAAACTAGCAACTTATTAAATTTCCCTTTTTAAAAGCCATTCCGTTTCTGGCATATTGCATTCTGGCAGCTAGCAAACTAGAACACTGGTAAACAACAATTAAAAATCAGCAAACTCTAAAGATCCGCATATCAAGATTTTTTTATATATAAAAGTTTATATTCTTTATTAGAAGCTATTTTTTAGGAATTAAAGTCTCATATAAAGAAATTTATCTGAAATTCATCAATCCTTTTAGTTTCATGTCAATCTGTTCTTTCCTTTGTCAGATTCAAGAAAAAGTAAAAGAACAAATTTAATTAAACCTTTTCAAGAATGGTTATCTTGGGGTTGTAGAATCAGGATGATTTTTTTTCTTTGTACATTTATTTATTCTACAAATTTTCTGTCATATTTATTTATGACTTTTACACGTAGGAAGGACAAATATACTACATGCAATTTTCACTATCTGGGATAGGAAAGAAACAGGACATTCTGGGGATGGAGGTGAGGTGGAAAGAGAGATGAAAAGGATAGTTATAGTGGAAAAGTTAAATCAGAAGATACTACAGTTATTGAATAATGCTTTGTTCAGAGCTTCCAGATAGCTAAGGTAAATACAGAAATTTGATATATTGCACAGTTCTCACTACCACATGTCATTGCATTTTAGGAGGTGTACAGATTATTGGCCTCTGTTCACCTGGAACAACTTTATCATCTTCCATTTTCTGTAATTAGATTTATGTAAGTGTGAAGAATCTTCTAATGGAAACTTCAACTGAGAAATATTCCAAAGTGAAGTACTAGAATAAGGTTCCAATATATTCCAAGAAGGTGATGAACCCCTCACTCACAAAAAAAGGTGTGATAGGGTCAAGAGTTAAAGGGATACTGGAAAAAAGCAGCTGGTGTGCTGTGAACACCCCCCTCCCCTCTCATGCACATTACCTCAAGCCTGATGAAAAGCCCTCAACTTTGATGGAACAAGTTGGAGAGCTTGGTCAGTCACCCCTGCCATTTGGAAGACACTGTGGACTGGTGTCCGGTTCAAACCTGAGAATACTGCAAGTGAGAGAAATAGATAATTTTGCTAGTTTGTTCACCAAATGAAAAAAAAAAGGAGGCCATTTTGGGATCAGCCTGTGTCCCAAGAGTTTGAGAAGGCAAAGAATGTGAGTGTGTTTCCCGCAGACCATGCTCAAGAGAGGTTCAAGTAAGTTCTATCCAAGAGGTGCTCAGGAAGGCTGAACAAAACACAGGAAAAAGGCTTGTGGCATTTGCCACATTCAATAAGCAGCAACCTCAATGCAGATGTATTTAGTCTCAGAAAGAGAACTAATAGATGAGGAAGCTCCCAGGAAGAGACTACACTAGCAGTGTTCAATTGGGGATGATTTTGCCCCCTTCCTCGGGGGATATTTGACAATATTTGGAGACACACCCAAGGTGGGGGGAATGTCACTGGGGCCTAGTAAGTAGAGGTCAGTGATACTACTAAACATCCTATATAGTACAGCCACCTCCCCTAGCAAAGAATCATCTTGCCTCAAATGCCAATAATATTGAGGGTGAGAAACCTTGCTCTGGAGAGAAACCATAAAATTGTCTTCTCCATTTGTAATACTTGCAAGTATACAGAAGAATGAAATGGTATTAGTCAAGTAAAAACTTTTTGCTTCCCTTTTCCTTTCATTTCTTCCCTACTATTCCATCCCTGCTGGACCCAGAAAGAGAAGAGGAAAAGTAAAAGTGCTCGGTGAAGAAAGAAAGATCCCTCCCAGTCCCCTCTATTTGACTGCTGGCTTCCTGTTTGCAGCTGTCCCATGCTGGAGAAGATGAGAAATATCGTCAGAGTTTTCATATTATATGGACTTAGAATTTAAATTATTAAATTAAGGATATGTTTTAGGTCATATAATATAACTGTAAACAATGGTTTTCTTTTGTTGTTTTACAACAAAAAGAAAAAGGGATAGGGGAAGAACTAACCCCACTGAAAGAAATTAAAGAGACAGTGGAAAAAATAGTTGCTTTGTGATCACATCCCACATATACTATTTGTCCAACATGATAGTTAAAGCATTTAATTTCAATTAATGGCTCCTTGGATTTAAATATTTGAAGACTGTAATAACTTTCAGTGTTGTCTCTTTTCAATCCATTCCACACAAGCTGGTAGGACTGGTATCGTGCCCTTGCTAAAGGGATTAAGCATCTCTCTCCCTCTGACTCTCTCTTACTCTCTCTCCAGCAAGACGCACTAGATGGCACAAAACTTTCCTGGTCTGGCTGCTGCTGACCTCTCCAGACTGATTGCATAGAAGCACTCTACTTCATGCTTGGTGCTAAGACCACACTTGGATCTGCCAACTCGCCTTTCTGCTCCATCCACCGTGGCATATTTTTTTTCTTCTACCTGGACAATTCCCTTTCTCTTCCACACCCTCGTGTCTGAGGACTCCTACCCACCACTCCATTTTTGGAGTCATCCAAATCCCTTTGCAGACATTACCTTCTCAGAGAAACTTCCCTAACCTCATGTACCATGTCTAGGATAGTGTTAATCACTCTTCTTGGTGTGCATATGTCTATTATCACAAGTATTACACTCTACAGTAAATAATTTATTTACTTGTCATATAGACAAGTTCAAGGAAGTTTAACACTGTGCCTAAGGAAAAAAAGACCTGAAATACATAATTATATTTTGTCAATATTTATTTATTTTTGTGCTACTCACATTGGTAATATTTCATATGTATCTCTTCAACCTTCACAACAACCTTTGGGGCAGGAATTATTCTCATTCTATTGAAGAGATTAGTCTTAGAAAAGTAAAAGGGGAAGGCATTTGCATAAGACTGTGTCCCCAAAGCTCGTGAACTTAAGCATAATAAAAGTAGGTGTAGTGGGAAGATATTATACGGATATTTCACACATGTAGGGCATTTATTCCTAGATGTATTTCAGTGGCTTAACAGTCAAAACAAAAAGTCCGAAGTTATGATTGCAATGATCTCCACATGTCCTTTGACCTCATTCTCCCTCACTCAGCTGACAGCCTTTCTTGCCATATGTCAAACGAATTTATTACATGCTCCCCACTCCTTCCCCAGCTGGCTCTGTGGCAGTATCTCAACCTTGACACTATCAGCATTTTGGCCCAGATAACTTTGTTGGAGGGAGGGTGCTGTCCTGTGCTTTGTAAGATGTTTAGCAGTGTCCCTGGCCCCTACCCACTTGATAACCATATCACTACCATCTTAGCCCCTGCAAGTTATGAAAACTAAAAATGTCTCTCCAGGACTCGCCAAATGCTTCCTGGTGACAAAATTACCCAGGGCAGGGCATAGGTAATGCTACTTGTCATTTTCTTTGACTTAAAATATGTCTTAGATTATCAGCTTCTAAAGAGCTATGATCTTACATTATCAGCTTCTAAAGAGTTGATTAATCATTTTAATTGCATGTCCACACTCACAGACCTAGTGAATGTCTTTTTTCTTTTTTTTTTCCATCAAACTTAGCACCTTTTATGCTGAAGATATGCAAGAAATATCGAATGACTGACAAACAATTGTGCCTGGGCCTATAGTTTTGATTGTCCTGAGGCAGAGCAAAGACCCAGAAGACATTATTGGACTCCAATCTTGTACTTTTCAGATTACTGGAATCACACCAAGCCAACAGTCTGAAAAGGAAAAAATAACCTTCAGCATTTCCAAAGTTTAAAGTTACAGTATTAGTAAGTGCTTGGAACTAAATCAATTTGGCTCCATATTGATTGTGTAAGTCAAAATCCAGGTGACATCCAGACTTAAATGCAAACATTGACACTGTGGTTGCTCATGCTCCCAGCAGTTCCTCTAGCAGAATGAGGGTCAGAGACAAATGTCTCTTGGGATGTCCCAGCCATTAGCTCTGCCAACAGAGCAGGAACTAAATTTATCCCACAGCTCTGTATGTGCTACTGCTGAGAACATGCTAAGTCGCACATCATTAAGCTTTGTGATGTTCTCGTTGGCCATCTGATATAAATCCTCACATGCTGTTCTGAACTTGTAAAATTGAAGATGATTCTAACAGCAATCCCTGGAACAGTTTTCTAGTGTGAACAGCCTTACATGGTCATCTAGGTCTTGAGCAGCCAGGTCTTGGACGCTTGGCAGTGGAAGAATTGCTTCAAAGACCAACTATTGCCTTTCATACTATCACTAATACATTTGATCCTTTTCACAGCGTGATGAACCATAATCATGCTTTATAGTTTTTCATCCTTCTCTGGTTGCTGAAGCAAGCTAACATTGTTGGTTAATAATAGATAATTCCATAGATAATAATAATTATAATTATTAATATTATATTATTATTATAAATAATAATTCCAACAAGAACAACAGAATAGCCTTCCCAACTTATTTCTTAATTACATTTCTTAAAAAGTATTTTTTTTAATCTGTAGGTTTTTTAAAGGGATGCTTTTAATGAATCCAGAATCTTAAAATTTAGAATAAAGAGAAAAATCTAACTCTGAATATTATTTCCCCAAACATTTCTAAGATTTCATTTAAAATACAAATGTAAACATGAACAGTTTTGTTTAATGAGATGATGCTAATTCTGGTGCATCTGTTTTAGCAGAAACTCTTGGCTATATAAACAGCTGCAACCATTCCAAAAACATGGAGACCGAACTATTGAAAATGTATCAATACTTTTCTCACATACTTTATTTATTGCATCTTGTTTGAACCTTTGTTGTAAGTCATATCTTGCATAAGAGTTACTAACCCTTTTCTTTTGCACTCAGTGTAGTCCTATGATTTGTAAGCAAGACATTAAAAAAAGTTAAATTGAAATGCCAAATTATTTTGGTATCTAAATTCCATTCCAAAGGGATCCTTGTATTAAGCCAAATTATTCCTTTCTGTGTATTAGCAACTGTTTTGCAAAATAAACTCCTGTAAGGTATGCTGAAGCCTTACATGTCCCATCTAGTCAAGCCAGAGGCCAAGGTGACAGGTTTCATCATAATCTCCTTTTAATAGTTACTGAAAAAGAAAAGAGTCATTTGCCAAGGTAGGCTGGCTTTTAAAATTTCTTTAGATCACTCAAAATGCTGTATTAGTTTAAAATGTGTAACATTTGTTAGCCAATGCTTTGTTTTGTTTCTAAGTTAAATGAATATTTTAACTTTGATCAGAGGTGTGGTATAATCAGAGGCATTCACATTTTAATGGTTGCCTCTCATGTTATAAAGGAAAAATTATCATTTATCCAATTCTTGCCAATATTCTCCCCATCAAAGGAGTGGGGAGGTGTGAGGACTGGCATCCAATAAAATCCACAGTATAGTAGTCTGCTTGTCTTCTCCTGTGAATGGCCAAAGCAGTGATTAGATATTTCAGATATATAGCTTCACACTGATGATCAGCTGGGCCAAGTTGGGTAGGTCTTATTTTAAAATCATGATCTGGTTTTCATCCAATGGAGACTTACTCTTAATGTGTCACAGAGAAGTGAGGCAAATTGCTTAAATTTGAAATAGAAATCAACATGAATTTTACCTAATTGCAATCTGGATATTGCAAGCCAAAGAATGGATACTGATATAACAATAATGTAACTAGTTAATACCCTATTTTTATATTTTTTGTTACAAAATTAGGTCAAATTACTTTTCATAAGACAATAACCTTACTTTTTATCTGTACAATTTAACCAATTTTCAAATTGATTCTTTTGCACCTATACCCAGCCCTTTTGCACATTTAGAATGACAAATGGCCAGCTGTGGACATAACTGCATGTGAAACACTAAACCCATTAAATCTTTGAAACTTCTGTTCTAAATGTTCAGAAGCTAACAAATTACATCCAGCCCAACTGACTATTGAATACCTCATAGCACAATGCAAAGAGCAAACTCATTTATTTGACATCACCAGTCCCTTAACATATATTCTGGAGTCAAGTAGTCCTTGAGACAAGTGTGTTGGAGGAGAAAGTTATGCTAAGTTTGGTTGGGAGAACTCGACTGGATTTTGGCTTTCTTCCTTACACAAACAATCCCGAGCATGTTCCAACATGGCAGTAATTTGGAAGGCCCTTAAAATCTTCTCAAAAAACATAATGTTGTAAGTAACAAAATCGACAGTCATTTTTAAAGGAATCTCAAGTGTAGATAAAGCACGTTTCTAAAACCCAAAGGCAAAAAATTTAAAATTCCCCTACATGCTTAGCAGTCTTCAATTGGCATTGTTTACTGTTTTATACTTTAACCTATCATGTCATAAAATTGGCCACTGACTAATGAACTCATTGTATTTTCAATCTGAATTTTCATGAACTTTAAATAGAAATTAAGAACGTGAGGTGGATTGTCCTCCATATCACAGTTCTATGTTCAAATGTGTTCTCTGTTTAAATTCTTCTTTAATACTGATGGGAAGGATATTTTTGATGTGTTTAGATAGATATAAACATTTTCCATACTCCTAAGAGGAACTCTTTACCAATTGATAAAGTCAACATTTAGTAGGTTAGTTGGAAGCATCCTACTTATCTTTAAGCAAATTATTTTGATCAGGACTTATATACTGTGTGAAAATCCTTTTCTAACTTCATTTGGTTATCATTATATTTTCCTATTCAAACTGGTGAATTATGGTTCACATCAGTTCATTTAAAAAGCTACATTAGAAAGCAGCTCCTAGGTCAGCAGTTTTTAAACTGTGTACATTATCAATCACGGAATAGTTAAAAATACAAATACCTATGCCATAACATCAGATTCTGTTTCAGTAACTATGGGGAGGGGTTCTTAATCTACCCTTTTAAAAAACCTAATTTTATCTGATGTAATTTGTCTATAGAACACATTTCAAAAACTCCCTATGTGATGAAAATACGACTCACAATTTTTGTACCAAAGAAAATCTATCAATGTATATGGCAGTTGATGAACAAAGCTAGTTAGCTGAAATTTTTGTGCATCTCAAATCTGGAAAACTCTTATAGAATATGAAACCCAGCCCTATTCACTGCCATTCTAATTCCTCTTAGACCATGAGCTTTAACTTAAGAGTAAAAGAACTGCATCATTCAGTATCCCGAAGTTGAAACTTAAAAGAGAAAGTCATTTCTGAATTAATTTAACCTTGTGTTTCTTGGAGGAAGTTCAGAGGAAAGTGAAGGTCTTTATAGTCCTATCTGAGTTTTGGAGGCTATGTAGTTCCTTGAAAGCCAATTAAAAAAATTTTTTAAAAAAAGACAACCTGTACTAAGACCTCTTAACCTAAGAGGAGCCTCAGAACAGGAAGCAAGAGATTATACAATAATGATAGGTGAATCATTTCCTAGACTTCCGGTGATTCTTGGCAGCAAAAGATCTGGCTTTTGATAAAAATAAATAAATAAATAAAACCACCACCAGCCACAGACTAATTAAGTGACTTACTACAAATAAGAAAAACCAATATTTGTCAAGATGGGCCTGTAACAGCTTGTTGTGTGTCTTGCTCCCAAAAGATAATTCAAAACATACTGACATTTTGGCATACTGTCTCTTTTTCCCAGACAGTTAACTATTAAAATGTTAACTATTTTGTGGCTTTGATTAAAGAGTTAGAGCCCTAAATCGGCCTGTTTGCGCCTAAATTACAATATAGGATGAAACTTCAGGATACCAAATATTGAATCAGACATATTCATACTTTTTGATATAAGGTATTAAATACCTCTTTTAAGATCAAAGTGATGAACTTAAAGAGTCTAAAACAAAGAGTTTGGAAAAAACATAGCTATGATCAGACAAGTCAATAAAATGTTTCTGCCTCAATTACAAGAATCAATTTGCATATAATCAATATCTGATATACAGAGGACATTCCATAAATATTTGTTGAAAAAAACTTGTTTTTCTCTGGTCATGAATTATCTCATGCCATTCATTCTTAATTATATAATACCGTATATAAAGAAAAAGTCTAACTGTTAATGTTCTTACAGTAGGGCCCTGAATATATCAGTACAAGGTTGTTGTTGTTTTTTTAACCTGCAAAACAAAAGGCAAGTCAGCAAATTTGTAAAAACAAGGGTAAGAACATGAACATTATATAGAAAAAAAATCACATTAAAATAAGTTCTTATATGATTAATATAGGTAAGTCAAATGTTATTTCTTTCGATTGCTAGAATTATCTCGGAAAACCAACACATATCCAGTTTACTTTAGCAATCATAAGATAAACAAAATCTTAAAAATGAACAAAATTTCTATCATTAAAATTCTAGCCTGCTTTTATCTTAAAATATGTCATTTTTTCACTTGAAGAAGCAAGGTAAATAAGACAAAACAGCTTGGATTAATTTCAAACGTTAATATATTTTCTATTTTATATTGAACATATGCATCTGTAACCCCTCATTTGCAGCAACTATCACATCCTCATAAAAGGGGCAAAATTTGTAAGATGCCTCTTAAAATAAATATTCTTTTTTTATAAAATAATAAAACTTCAAATAAATATTCTTTACACTAAACAATATGTTGAAAAAATTAGAAAATAAAGGTTGAATTTTACTGTAACTGTACAATATATATGAAGTCCAAAGGGAAATCAGAGTCTTACAATAAAGGCTTTCTGTAAGGCAAAATACAATCTAAAAACATACTGATTGATTCACATTCTTTCGAATGTACAACATATTAGTATAATATTTTGTGACTGTGCCATGTAGTATGGCACAACTTGTTTTTCACAGTTGCAAATATTATTGTATATACAAAAATATAGCACATTATCTCTGGAGAAAACAATGGGAAAAAAGTCAATTGCTAATTTACAAATTTTGCAAGTACTATTCACAAACAAAAACTGCCTAGGAGTGTCTGAGTTGTTTTAGCTTATGCAATATGTGGGTCACCAAGTTCTGGATCCCATGTTTTGAGCTCCATAGTTCTAACAAGCATATCAGTTAAAATGGCACACAGACAGACAAGCATCTCACTGCAAGCAGCAAAGAATATCCCAACCCTCTATTAACAGTGCCGAGATTATAACTGTTTAGTTGGTTGCATATGTGTTAAAAAAAAAAAAAAGGAACACTCCTTTATTACTGTAATACTCCTGATTAATGATGCTATGTTGGTTTTTCAAAGTTCCTAGGTGGGACAGTGGGAACTTTGCAGCAAACTGTGTTTGAGTTTTTACAACGGCATCCAGGCCTGTTAACCCGGTCATAACACCCCTGACACAATTTAAGGCAACCCTTGGCTGGAAGATAACACCATAAACAAGGCAAAAAGAGGGACATGACACCCATGGCCGACCATCGTGTACAACAGTGAGACTGGCTGCAAGAGCAAGGGTTGTCAGCACAGTTGTCCTCATCATCATTAGAACAGTGATAGAAGAGACCTTTCACACAACACACACAAGTCCCATAGTCAATCACGTTCTGGGCTGAGCAAAGGCACTGCTTGTCGCAAATCCAGTCTGACGGCAGAGGCCTCGGGTAGGTGCACTCCTTACACTTGCACTTGCCGCAGTCCTCACACCTGTAAGCGTGCAGGCCCAAATCTTCTTTGCTCAGCGGCTTAAGCTCACCTGGCTTGAGCTCAGATTTGGGCTGCACCCGGATTATCCCATCAGCAACTGGCACCGAGGAGAAGGATGATCCTAACAGTCTCTGTTCAGAGGAACTGCTGCTGGTACTTGTCCTAGTACTGCTCCGTGACCCTGAGCTGACTGTGCTGATGGACCTGGACAGAGGGGCTCGCATGGAAGAATGGACCTGGGAGTGCTGGAGCCTGGGAGGCTGGCGGTGCTCAGGCAACCCGTGGAGCCTCTCATGCTTGTGCTGCAAGGAGGGACGAGGAGCAGGCTTGAGCCCAGGTCTCGGGACCACGGTGGGCCCCTCTGTGTACTCATTGGTGTTTCGGATGGCTCTGATCTGATCCAGAGACAACACATGCACTTGCTGGGTGAGAGCATCTCTGGGATCAGGCTCCCCACGCTGCCTGCCACCGTCACGGGGTGTCTGCAGCAAGGGCTGTGACCCGCCACTCTGAGCTCTGGCCTCCATCAGGTCTTGGAAGTGTGGTCACTCCAGCAGGCTTAGAACACATCTGAACTCCTGAGGAAACTAAGAGGAAAGAGATCAGTTTACACTATAAGATAATTCCCACTCTCCACCCACCCGAACTGATTCTCCACTTCCCAATTCCCCCAGAGAAACAAAATTTTAAATGGAGTGGGGGCAGGGAGGTATTAGAACAGCCCTAAGTGCAACAGATGCATCAAATGGTAGAACTTATTGCTGGGTACTGACAATTCTTTAATCCCATGATGTGCAGCAATGCAAAGCCAATCTGTTTCAATCATATAAATAACAACTCCTTACTAAAAAAAACCAAAATCTGCCAAGTTCAGGTTCGATGTAAAAGTTGCAAGAAAGTAATGTTGGAATTTCAATACAACAATGCTATCAACATTTTCACAAAAGTCAAATACCTTTCCCCAATTTGAAATAGGTTTAAAGTTGTCATGGTCATTTTTGCCTTAAATACCTATAAATCCAGCCTTGAAAATGCCTTCTTGGTTTCTACCTTAATTCTGTCTTTACATCAAATACCTTGAACTATGATTTATTCTAGTATTTTAAGGCTTTTTCAAACTCTGTAGGATGAATATGACACATAAACAAGTAATTATTTTATCTCAAGGAATAGTCAAAAATTTAAAAACAATCACATCACTGTCCATTTTTAACTATATAGCACACAAAAAAGTTATAGAATGAAAAACAAGTGAATTCAAATTCATTTAGGTGTCACAAACACACTAAATTAAACTTACAAAACAACCAACCAGAAAACAAGAACTTATTTTCACCTTTCCAACTACTTGAAATCAAATATTTTACAGCCTGGCAACCTAAGGAGAAAGAAAACTTTAGACTGTGTAGCTAAAAGGTTGCTTTTCTCCTTGTTTTAGAAATGAATTATGTCAAAATCTTTACTGATTTGCCCGTTTCCAAACACGTATATATATAGTTAATTTCATTAACAAAGTGGTTTGAGAAAAAAAAATCAAGCTCGAAATGCATTCTGAAAGTAATCCTTTAAATTGCAATCCCTCTCTAAGTTTCAAAACTATCACCCCCCCCCTCCCTTTTCCAAGTCTACGTGAAAATCAAAAGTAAGATGAGCAAAGGTGGACCACCACCCAACCTTCGTTTTTTAAAAAGGAGAGAGCCTCAGAGACCCAAGGCAGGTGACACACTCCTCCCAATTCAGAACCAGGCAAAGCTGGAAGGAAACCGGATCTCTTCACCTCCGACAGAAAGAGAGACAAGACAACGTAGTTCTTTGCTTTCACTCGGCTTATCGGCTGTATCTGCGCCCCAACACCGTCCCCACCAGGTGGGACCCAGCCGAAACCCCGGGGGACTTTTCTCGGGGTGGAACGACATTGCCCCGTCACCAGCTGCCCCCCGCTCCCCTCCCCCCGCGCAAGATCCAGAGACCTACAGACGGGAGGGGGGGGGTGCGAGCTTCTCCGAAGGGGTCGTGTCCCGAGACGCAGGAGCACACATCCCCCGCCGCCCACCCCCAGCTAAAAAGCAACGCTCAATTCAGGTAACTGCCGACCAGCCCCAAACGAGAGCCTCTCCACCCCCAGGTGGAGGCCACTCAGCCCACCGCAGGGCGTTTCTGCAAAGGCCCTCGAACGTCGGGCAGAGGTTTCCAGCACCGACGCGGCGAAGGCAGAAAGCCCTGCCTTTGATACACAGGCCAGACACCGAGGTTTAACCCACGCACACAGCCACTCCACTGTATACTGACTGAACCTGGCACTGTCAGCAGTCTGCACACGCTTATCTCCTTTTGGTCTAGAGAAATAAAAGCTATATAGTCTTAAGGTGAACAACAACTGTTTTCTTAAGAGAGGGCACTTTCCAAGGCCCCAAGGCACAGGACGGACGAGCAGGATCCAGATCTCTGGGATGGAAATTTTAGGGGGCAGATTTGCTTGCAGTGGAAAGCAGCATCTTAAAAAAAGAAATAGCTACTTACAAAAAAGTGATTTCTGTCTATCTCCGCCTTCTTCGCACCCCCACTGTTTCCACCAACCACTCTGCGGTCCCTCAGTCTCCTCCAGCTTTTAAAGTGCTTTGAAACCCCCATTAAGAACAGTGTGTGATCAGACTACGGATTAGGGGGAAAAGGGCTTCAGCACTAGGGTGGGGCAAGCCAACTCAGAAGCTGCTTTGTGAAAACGCACAAGATTCCGAAAAATTAAAAAAAAGTAAAAACAATAAAGTGAATCAGGCTATAAAGGAAATTTAAAATAGCCTCTTTCGCCACCTATTTTTAGATTATGGAAAACAATCTCCACCACTGGATGACTTTCTTCCTGTGCTGGGTCAGCCCAAGCTTCCAAAAATAAAGAAGGGTGACCCAGGCCGACCACGGAGAACGGAAAAGAAAAAGCTGCACTTCCGAACCGCAGAGACCCGGCGCCGGCTACGGCGACGCTCGCACTCGCACCGGGCTCATCTCTGTCCACACCAGGCAGAGGCTGGGGCTCCCTCCACCCATGCTCCCTGCTTGCTCTTTCCCCAAACGCCGGGTCTTGTTGACCCCGTAAGTCGAACAACCCGCGCGCTCTCGGCTGCCAGCACCCCTGCCTCGGGACAGCCTGGCTCAGAATTAGCCTTTCCCAGAGAGTAGGAACAGGTTACAAATCCGGGCGCCTGCAACGGCGACCTGGAAAACACAAAGTGTTTTCCTTCTCCCTCCCGCTCTCAGCGTTGAATTCGCGGCTCTCGCTGAGCCGGGAGCACACTCCTGGCGAACCGTCTGCCACCCCAACCCCCCAAAGCGCGGGGAGGGCTCGAGGACACTGCGCGGGGGACACAGTGCAGCTCCCCCGGCTCCCCGTGAGGAACCTGGGGGATTAGAGAAAGGGAGGCGCGAGAATAAACGGACCCCATTCCCGGTCCGGCTGCACCTACTCCATGTTGCCCCCAGCGCGCCGGCTACGACGCCGGAGGGAAAGAGCCAAACGTGCCTCACCGTGATCGCGGCTTTGCACCAACCCCTGTTCCTTGGATTCTCTTTTTCCTGCAATGTGCAAATAAATCCAGCCGGGGATGCAAACTTTTTACCACCCCTTCTTTCCAAACTGCTTCAGTCCAACTTCAGATCAACAGGGGAGAAAAAAGGAAAAGAAAATCCGGAGCCAAGTCACCAGCCGATGAACACTCCGGGGATCGTGCCGAAGGCGACTCTCCTCTTCTGGGAGCGCACGCGGAGTATTTCCTCTTTTTCTCAATGAACAGGAGGCCGAAGCGCCAACAGCAAGTCCCTTTGCCTGGTTGACGAGCGAACGGGAAAAGAAAACGGCCTTACAGGGAACCTAGAACCAAATCGCCAAGTTGTGCGGCTCCGGCAGCGTCGGAGCAGAGGCTACGCGGGGACGCGGGGATTCGGGGGCGCGGGCCGGGCGAGCGCGGGGGCCTGGGCGCTGCGCGCTCCGCCGGCCCCTCTTCTCCGCTTGCGCTGCGGCGCGCAGCCCTCGGCGGTGCAGACTGGGCGTTGCGGAGGCGCGGCGGTGAGGCCGAGGCGGGGGCGGTGGGTGCAGAGGAGGAGGAGGAAAAAGAGGAGGAGGAGGGTTTGGGGCCCGGCCGGGGGGGGCTCGCCGCTGGCCTGCGCCCTCGCCTTTCCGGAGGAGGCAGGGAGCTCTGCGGCGGCCGCGGCAGCAGTAAATGGCGTCATGTGGATCCGAGGCGGAACAGAGCAGTTGTTGTCCCAGAGGATATATCGCATCCGGTCCCAGCTCATTGGCTCCGCAGGGCTACATTCACTCACACTCCAGCGCCCGCCAGCGCTCCGAGCCGCAGGAGGCATTCAAAAGGGCAACCGTGCCGCCCCGCGCGTTCTCAGGACTGTCCTGCTGCCCGGGCATCGTCACGCGGGGCGCCCGCGGGGCCGGGGTGGCCACGGCGGGGTCAGTTTATCTAGTTTCAAGAAAACACTGACCTTAAGGTTTTCCCTGAGGCCAAGAGGACGCGCCATAGGCTCATTCTGATTTACAGAACTTTTTTCTCGCGACTAGGAAAGGGGACTGAACATAGAAAATTAATCCCGGCATGCAATGTTAGCATTAAAAACAAGTTGCAGGTTTTAAGACTTTATCCGGAATCAATTTCAAGTCTACCTCTCCCCTTTTCTTTCCCCCTCGTGAGGAGGCGACGGGGGAAGAAGGGGGAGGGGAGCGTGAAGTGAGGTGGGAGGGTTATTGGTTTATTCTTTGTCTACTGGATTAACCCGATTATACACCAGGGACCAGCACAAACCGCCTCCCCCACCTCCGAGCCACGTCCGGGAGGAACGGAATGCAGATTCAGGTTTCGAGTCCCTTCTGTTCTGCTGGAGTTTGCTTTTGGTCGTGTCGATTTATAGTTCTTCGGTTTAATATTCCTGTGTGTGTGTGTGTTTTAAGGGAGGCTTGCTAGAGATGGAAGCTTTTGAAGATCATTCTTAATTTTGTTTTGTTTGACGCAGTACAATCCAAGCCATTTTAAAATTAGTTAATTCAGTACTGCACGGCATGATTAATAAGGACGACCTCATGGACTGCCGAAATGGGGGTGGGGGTGGGGTGGGGTGTTCGTGTTCCACTGCAGGTTTCTTCCTCCACTTAACCACAGTCATCCTTCATTTCCGAGTCTCCTTGACACCAGAACATTTTTTGAGAAGATACTATTTTGAAGACTGTTTTTCCCACTTAAAAATAAATAGAAATACAAAGAAAATACTTACATATGCCCTAACTGTAGTTCATTTACTCTCAGAAACGTGTTTGCACGTGGAAGCACCAGTGGGAAATGAAAACAACAAACACACCACTCCTAAGTACTGCATTCTATTAGTGGCTAAAGCATGTTACTTTACAGGGAAGTACCTGCTTGTACGGTCGAAACTGTCCAAGAGCACCTGTGATCTTGCCCCCATGCGGGGTTAGAATTCTTGAAACAGTGCTAAGAAAAAGTGGTGCTTGAATCCCCAAGTCCAGCGCCAGTCCATATCCGTTCGCAACAACCCTGACACGCGCTGGCTTCTCTGGAGCTCACGGTCTAGAATGACCCTGGCGCGTTCTCTGCCTCGCTGCGCTCTGGCCCTGCCTTCTCCATGTTTCTCCATGGCTCCCCCTCCCTCGCCCGGGATTGGGAACTAGAGATGGCAGGAGGGAAGTCGCATGCGTTATTTCCGGGCGCTGGCCTATGTTCCCCCACCCCTCGGGTGAGGGTGGACTAGGCTACGTCGGCCTCATCGGCGGCGTCCCCCGGGCTGTGGCCGCCAAATGGCTGGGCCTCCCCGGCCCGGGCCGCCAGCCGGACGCCGGAGTCCATCGAACCCCGGAGCGAACAGAGGCGTCGCTGCGCTTACGACCCGTTTGGCCACCAGGGGGCGCCCATCCAGCGCTGAGGTGCGGCTGCTTTCTGCCCAAGTACTCGAGGCTAGCAGCCGAGATTACCTTCCAAGCTGTGCATTAGGCCGGGAGGATCAAAATGAATGAAAAGACATTATAATGTAATCGCCACAAAAGATAGTTTTCCCTACCCTTCCTCTTGCTGCAGAGTGAGTCCATTTTGAACGCGGGTTGAGATACCTAGGTTAGGAAGAACTCCAGTTTTTACCAAAAGAAATGTTCCTAGGGCCAAAGCCAGATTGTACGAGACTGGTCGCAAGAGTGCTGCCGGCGTCTGGTCAGCAGGGCCCAGGCAGAGCAGGTGAAAGAAACGCCTTTTCTTCCTCGCCTGAAACTCAGGCACCCCTGCCTCATAGGGAATAGTCGTGCCTATGCTGTTTTTCCAGGGCTGCAGGAGATTTAGGAAAACATGTGGACAGGGATCAAAGCATAAAATGGAATCTACATTAGGAGCTTCCGACTTGTCAGAGCACCTTATATTTTTATTGGGTTAATAGGGAAGAATCTAAGAATTCAATTTACCTTACATGAGCTGGAGGGAATCCTATGTTATCTGGCTCTCTCCTCTTCCCTCACACCCTCCAGTTTGCTGGCTGAGAAGACATTTAACCTATAACTTATCGCAATGTAAAAACAAGAATCTCTTGAATGGTTTCTAATTTACGCTTCTTTGTTTTATTTAGTACAATTACTACGTTTAAGAAAGTGAAGTGTATAGAGATATTATATTGTGCCCCCCAAGGTTTATGTAGTGAGTTATAATCCAAAAGAGAAGTTAAATTTGCTTGTATGTGCACATGCATACGAGGTGTTTAGTGCACCTATTGTAATGCTCTCTAAATTACTCCTTATGCTACAGTCCAAAATTTTATCAGATACTTCAGAAAAATGAGGAATGCTAGGTGAAACCTCACAACGAAGTCCATTTTCAAACGTGTTCTGCAAACTTTTAGAGAGAACTCTGATGCATAAACAGCCATCTCCATTTACCTAATGCTAAAAAATGCCAGATCCACCAAAACTCAAACTCTTGTCTTGAAAGCTACCTTTTCCATAATGATTCTCTTTTGGGGGGCGTGGCTTTAAAAATTCAGGAATGAAACTATTCCTAGTGTTTTACTCAATAAGAAGAATTTCATTATATGAATTTTTTTTAAAATCTGAATTAGTGGAGTAAGAATTATAGAGTTTTTGTTCTAAAAAAGAGATTATGGAAATTGTCTTTGTTTCAATGAAGAATTGAAGTCGCAGAGAGACAGAGTGTTATGGGGCCCCAGAGTCTGGGCAGTCTTCCAAGGAAGATAGCTGAAATGATAGGAAGATTGGGCTCAGTGTCTGAGTTCCCTTAAGGAGTCTGGGATGGGTCTCTTGAGAGCTGCTCTGCCTTATTTTACTTTCTCTATTTCTTCATTTATTTGTATTAACTTAATTTTAAGACTAGGATCTTCCTCAACATTTTATTTTAAATGAGGCAATGTATAAATTTGTGAATTTAGCCTCTTCTCATCTTTGACAGAATGCGTCACAGTGGGGACAGAGGAGACCTGCTGGTAGATGTGTTGAGTGAGTTAAAGTCAGATATTTTCAAGGTTGTATTTGGTCATTGATTTAAATCCCTGATTTATATTGTAGTAATGGGAAGATATAGCTTTAACTAATTCAACAACTCTAGTTCCACTTTCTTTGTGAGATTGAGCAGATCACATGGCCTTGCTGGGTTCAGCCCTAGTTCTGATAAGATAAAATAACTCTTTTAATGATATGATGCATTCTTGAAGCAATGAGGAAATAATAGCTATAAGATCATTTGATTCTTTTTTTAATTTTATGACCAAGGCAATCTATTTATGTGTTCATATTTAAAGATGGCATAGAACCAGCAGTATATGCTGCTTCCAATTTTAATCAATAATGGCTTTCAACATTATTTCTCCACAAAAATGGATTGCAATAGTAAAATTAATTTGGTGTGGATGCTTAAGGGATCTTACTGAGTTAAAGAGTTTTGCAGTTATGGACCTTTTGATTTGACAGCCATGACGTTTGCATTTTCACTTTTTGGACTGCTTTGATTCTCCAGATTGTGTTGATATTACCTATAGAGGGGAATTCGGAAGGGCTGCAATAAAAGATACAAAGGAATTCACAGTAAACACTTGAGTTCTTATCTACATTACCTGGAACACTGGGAATATTTTATCTTTGAATCTAACCTTCTCTTTCTTTGGAGATATTCTTTATCTCTAACTAAACTGGGGAAGAATCTGGAGTTATCCCAGGTAAGGGAAGTGGTCCTGATGACTTAAGCCTGAGCCGGAAGCTCCTGTTTGTCAGGGCTTTTTCAGAGATCTTATATTCCACTCAAATCCACTTGGTGCTTTCTACTGGTTAATTAACTAACCTTCTTCTAGAATCGCAATTTATGCAAAGTCAGATTTGGACTGAAGTTCTATTACAAATCCAAAACAAAACATCTCTGTTGGCCCATTATATTTCCATTGTATTTGTTAATGACTTGAAGATCAAACTTCTTTTGTAGGAATGATATGTGCAAAGTATGATTGTGAGGATATTGCATATTCACTTTGCCTTTCCCTGCCTAGCCCTCGGTTTGTTCGTTTTACTCTTTGTTTGTTGCTGTTGTTTTAACATTTGATACCTTTTGTTCTGGAATCGTGTTTTAACCCTGATGTTAAAGCCTCATGTAGGTGAAAATCACAATTAAAACCAGTATTTTGACATTACTGGCCAAGCGTAGTAGCAATAGGAAGATTTTAACCTCTGAACAAATAGATTTTATAATTCCCATTAAGTGGACACTTGATCAAAAAGGCCTATAGCATTCAACGTGTTCTCTAAGGAAGATATAGTCAAACAGATCCCACTACAGCCATTTGGATGGTCCAGATGCCACAGTATTGAGCCTTCCAGCCGACTCCAAGTTAATAGCAGTTAACAGATCCAGGCCAAAAATGTCCAAAGGAATATGACTGCATGCAGATTTAATTTGTTTGTTGCCTTAGACAAGAATTGTTTTGAAGTTATAAATTAATCTTGAATCATCTGAGGTTTAGTTAAAATACAGCTTTCCTGTATGTAATCTGTGTTGGGTGTGGTTTTTTTTTTTGAAAAGATAGATTACTTCAGGAACGTGGGGAGTCCTTATCAGGGGTGCCTTGGACTTACTTGTTTAGGGCCTGGAATTGAAATAGAAAGATTCACCATCTGGTTCTTCACTCTGATCTTTGTAAGCATTAGACACTCAATAAATGCTTTTGAATGAATGAGTGAAATTCAGGAATGTAATTAAAATAAGTGAATAATTTTCAATTCTTAATTTTCTAAAAGCAAATTAAAGTTTTCTAAATTTTTAATGACAAAATTTAAGAGAAATTCTGCCTCCCTGAAAATTACCATTAGATTTTTTTCTTTTTTTATATGCTGTATAGTGGGGGTTACATTTCATTCTTTTTTCGTGTGACTATCCTGTTATTGCAGCACCAATTGTTGCATTTTTTTTTTTTTTTTGGTGGTGGGGAAATGCATAGGCCAGGAATTGCACCCGGGTCTATTCCATGACAGGTGCAAATTCTGCCACTGAACTACCCTTGTACCCTCTTTACCATTGGGTTTTGCATGTTTATAAGGAAGTGACTGAAACAAGTTTGCAAGGCCATGATTTTTAAAGGTCATGAATTTTAATAACTGAAATAGTACATATTTATTAAATTAAAATATAAATTATTATGGAAATGTTATGTATTTTGAAGGAAAGCTATGGAGAACACCTATTCTTAAAATATTTAACAAAGAAATTAACAAACAGGCTGATGATGGGTTGATAAACAGTATGGGTAAAAGTATACTCATGAATTTCTTTGAAATTGCATTTGGGAAAAATATGGGTATATTAATAAATAAAATTAAATATTAAACTGCAATTTCAATGTAAGCAATTAGTACTTCGTTAGTTTTCAAGAGCACATTTTTAAAACTGCTTCAAGGAAGCCACCGATGTCAGTGAGCTTTGGCATTTATCTTTGTTCTATGTTAGAATCCCTCTGCAATCTTGAGAACTATTCTTTGCACTCTGGTTTTATATTGAAAAAACATACCTGCATCATATCCTAAAAGGTGTTAAAATCAAGTGAAGGCAAAAGTATAAATTAGATCTTCAATATTCATTGTTTTTTGTTTTTACTTGTAATTCCTAAAGAAAGTAATGCCCAAGGTTGAACTCTTAAATACCATAATAGATTCCATAGATTTGGAATTCAAAAGATGAGGATTTGGATTTACTCTAGGCCACTTTGGGCAAATCTGATCATAATCCCCAATGGCTTCAAGTCTTCCAGATTTCTCATAACTCCTAGAGTAGAGAACGAAATCCATGACATAATCTCCAGGTCCATCAGGGTCTGGCCTCTTTCCCTTCCCCAGCCACCAGTTATACTACCCTCCCTTGTGCTCTGCCCTCTGCTATGAAAGGCTGCCTTTTACCGGTTCAAAAGCAGCTCTCTCCTGCAAGGCCTTTTTACTTGCTTTTGCCTGATGAACACTTCTGAACAATGTCTTTGGTTTTATTAACTCCTACTTATCTTGCAAATCTACATTATAGTCATTTTCTCCAGAAAACTTTCTTTGGCCTCTCTGAGTGGGTCAAATCCATCTTTTTGCTCTTATGATTCTCTTCTCTGTAACTGTGTGTGTAATTGAGTGACCAACTGATTAATAACTGTCTTCTTCACTATAGTGTTAGTTCCCTGAGGGCTGGTATCCAAGTCTGGCTTTGACTGCCATTTTATCCCCAGCAGTGAAGGACTTGGCAGCTGCAAGAAACTCAAATATTATTTTTTAATTGGATGAATGATTGAATGAATGACTTAATTTGATTAATGATTAACTTAAGTGCCCATCTGTAAAAAGGGGGCAATAATACTTTATCAGGTTGCTGTAAGGATTGCATGATATCAAGTATCTATGAATCTTAGCATATGGGACACTCCCAATAAGTAGCAGCAATAATTTTAGTTAAATTGGATTTTGCAGTTTATCTGCCAAAATTAGCTGCTTTACCTTTATACTTACAAAAAGTATTAAAATTAATTATTAAGCATCATTTGATTTGTTTTATATATCTATTGGTTTGAGCTTACATGGTAATGAAAAATGAAGAGATTTAGAACAAATTTTAATAACTATTATTAGATATATCCAACTCTTAATGATCAGTATTTCTATAGAAATCTTAGCCTTTAATTGATTTTCCTATACGGCCTTCTCAAAGTAGGTAATGCACTTTAGGGAAGAAGGGACCTATTTAACTGATGTGGTTGCTTCTGACTGGAATATCTACTCATTGGATTACTTGTTCAGGAAATCTGTAGGCTTGAGAAATGTCAGTTACCTCTTGTTTGAGACTGCCTCAGTCTTTGGAATTTACCCAACACCGCATTTAACTGTATATTTATGAGATGGAGCCCTGTATCTGAAATGGTATTGAAATCCCATCCCCAATAGGATGAAGATATGTAGTTACTTACATTAAATTGTGTGGCAAAGGTATTTGTTGTATATTAAAAAGCTGTAATATTTCATTGTTATAAATTATTTAGGTTATTATGATCCTGGAAAGGTGAATTTACACATGACTCACAATAACAATAAATGCAGTTCTTGGGTTTAGAGTCATATACTACATGATAAATCTTATCCTCTGTAGCATTCTGGAGAAAACACATATCCCTCATTTAAAATTAGCATGCCATGTGTCTCTGGGGGCTGAATTCCTGTCTTCATGCCTTTAATCCGGTTGCTGTTGGCTCCATCACTTTGCTCATTTGGTTGGAGATGAGAAGTATTTAGATTCTGACTACAAGTAGCTGGCAATCTAATTGGGAAGATGAGGCAAATAGCCATGAAAATACTAGAAAGCCAATCAGGGCAAGCTAAGAAGCCAATTGTTACAATTGTGTTTTTGATATGTGAGCATTTAATTCGTCAACAGAGAGAGAAAGGCTCATGAAGAAGGAAGCCAACTGAACAGGGCAGTGGACAATTGGTTTTACCTCTTTGGATTCTAGTTTTCACTGAATGTTTAGCGGATTGAACATTTATTTTTCAGGTCCACCATTCTCTTATTTAGACTATACAGTGTTTTTAGTGCTTTATTAGAAAGTTGAAATCTTCTGAATATATACCAAGAGTGTGGGTATAAAAAAACATTATATTTGTAGTCCTTTAATTTTATAGTGGAATTTGGATATGGCAGTTCCAGATAGAAACTACATATTTGGGTTTCATTAAAGAGTCCTGCAGTGTATCTGAGACATCATAGTGACATTTCAACCTCAGGCAGCACGAGGGTCTGTGGCAGAGGCAAATGATTGTCTTCTCAAATTTGTTATCCATTTCCCAAGATAAAATAAGTTGTTTTTATGTCCTACATTCTTGGCTTATTTTCAAGTTATAATGGATTGTAATACATCTGGAACCTAAGATAACACCAAACTTCCTGGGTTGGCCTATGGTACCTGAGGGCAAAGGGCGTCTTCCAGGTGGAGGTCATTAGCATCATGGCTAATGATGTATCATATATCAAATCAGCTACCCTTGGGAGGGATTTAACATGCTTTCAAGTAATAGAGTGCAGACTTTACCAAAAATCTCAACTACGTTTTCATCACCAGTTTTCATCAATTTATACTGAGTATTTTTTGTTTTTTTTTTTTTTACTATAAGATCATTCCATTCTTGGTATATAATCAATAACTCACAATATCATCACATAGTTGTATATTCATCACCACGATCACTTTTTAGAATGTTTGTATCAATCCAGGAAAAGAAATAAAAGGAAAAAAGAAAAAAGTTCATACATACCATACCCCTCCCCCCCACCGATCACCAGCATTTCAGTCTACTAAATTTATTTTAACATTTGTTCCCCTCCATTATTTATTTATTTTTAAATCCATATGTTTTACTCATCTGCCCATAAGGTTGATAAAAGGAGCATCAGACACAAGGTTTCCACAATCACACAGTCACACTGTGAAAGCTATATCATTATTCGATCATTATCAAGAAACATGACTACTGGAACCCAGCTCTACATTTTCAGGCACTTCCCTCCAGCCTCTCCATTATACCTTAACTAAAAAAGTGATATCTATATAACCCGTAAGAATAATCTCCAGGCTAACCTCTCGACTCTGTTTGAAATCTCTCAGCCATTGAACTTTATTTTGTCTCATTTCTCTCTTCCCCCTTTTCGTCAAGAAGGTTTTCTCAAATCCTTGATGCTGAGTCCCAGCTCATTCTAGGATATCTGTCTCACTTTGCCAGGAAGGAGTCATGTCCCACATAGAGAGGGGGAGGGCATATACTGAGTATTTCATGTTCCCAAATTATCCAGAGATAACTGATCTGGGTTTGCTTTTTAATGTATCGTTCATCCCTACCCTTGCCCATGAAAAATGAATTTGTCTAATTTTTTTCCAAATTACTTACTCATATGAAATCAAACAACACAGAAAACTATACAGAAGTAGAAACCCTACTCATGGTTAATATTTGGTGAATATTTATTTTAAAAATCCTCCAATGCTAGTCATTAGAGTCCAAGTTTTGGGGGATTTGGGAACAGGTCACTTTGCTAGGTAATGCTGTGATATGTGTTAGGCTGAATTATGCACCCCAGAAAACAAAACTAACAAAACAAAAACCATGTTCTTAATCCCCTTCCTGTGAGTGTGAATCCACTGTAAACAGGAGATGAAGACATGACTAGTTAGGTGTACCCACACTGAAGGAGGGTGGGCCGTAATCCTATATAAGCAAAGAAAATTTGATGTAAGAGAAAGCTAGAAGTCAACAAAACCAGAAGAGAAAGAAGAAGACACGCTATGTGATGAGGAAAGCCTAGGAACTCCAAAGACTTGCCAGCCAGCCAGGGCGCTAATGACCCCTGGGGACGCGAGCTTTTAGCTTCTGAAATTGTGAACCAATAAATAACTGTTGTGTGGTATTTGTCACGGCAGCCTGAAAAATAAGAAAATGAAAATTCTGATTCATATATATATTTGCAAATATGTCTTGCTTTATATTTGCATTCTTAGGATAGATTTCTGAAAATAGAAATTCCTCACTCAAATCGTATGCATATTAAAATTTCTGATAGTATTTCCTATCTTCTCTGTAAAATATTACCCCAGTTTACACTTCTAATCACAGTTTATGAAAGTGGTGATTTCTACAAAACCTCACCAATAGTGAGTTTTGTCAAAATTTTTAATCTGTGTTTATCTGTGAGGTATAACATGATATCTTCTTGTTTTCATTTGAATTTCTTTGCTTTTGAAATTGACCAATTTTTCTTATATTCATTGGACATGTGCATTTTTTTCTGTGAATTCAATTCCTTATTTTTTGTCTGCGTTTTCATTGGGGTGCTTTTCTTTTGTTTAATTTTTATGTCTCCTATTTTAAAATGCAAATATTTCCCCACTTTCCATTTATGTTTCAAACTTATAATATTTTATGTTTTATTTTATTTTTATTTTGCCATATAATTTTTATGTAAATTTATGGCTATCAATATTTTCATTTATATTTTCTGATTGCATTTTATTGCTTTAAAACAGCTTCTTGGCATCCAAATTATAGAAAACATTGACTTTTCTAGTACTTTTTAATTTTTTTTTTTGCATGGACATGCACCTGGAATCGAACCCAGATCTCCGGCATGGAAGGCAAGAATTCTACCTGCTGAGCCACCATGGCCCACCCTCTAGTACTTTTATAGTTTAGCTTTTAGCATTAATTTCCCAAATCATCAAGGGTTTACTTGATGTAAGTAATAAGTCCATAGTGCTTATTGACATCCTTAAAATGCCAAATTTGAAAGGCGGATAAGCTTGAATGTGAGAGATAATGAAGGTAGATGATGCTCCGTGAAATTCTGATTTGAAACACAAAAATTCTGGCCCCAAATTAGGGAAGGCTTGTCAGATTTCACCAAAGTACAGATTTAACTCTCAGTTATAGATGAGTTTCAGATAAACAAAATATATTTTTAGTATAAATAGGTCCCATACTGTATTTTATCTGGAATTGAGCAAAATAATAAATAACAATATAGTTATGCTTGAAGTCTAGAAAGTCATTACAAAATCTATTGCTACCTTATTTATTGAAGTATTTAGATTATCTAAAATATTTTTTTAGAAAAGCTGCATCCCACCCTAAAGATGATCCACATTCTCAGTTCATTTATCTCTACGGAGGTTTTCCTAAGTATGGGGTGTGTCTACACAACCATAGAGAAGTGTGAATTGAACTTTATCCAAGATCTAACATATAATTAGCCATATTGAATTGAAATGTTATTATATATTCTTTTCAAATAGCAACATGCCTTGCATTATTATCTAGAGCCATGTCTCTGAACACCCTGGTTTCACATTAGTATTATATGGGGAGATTTAAAAAGAAAAAATTAGAAGACAAGATCCTTCAAAAACTGGTAGACCTGGGCTGGGTGGGGCTTAGTATAAATTACCCAATCTCTTTGAGCCTTATTTTCCTCACCAGCAAAGTGGGAAATATTAATAGTTCCTATGTCAGAGCCTTGTTGTTAGGATTAAATGAAGAACAGGTGTGGAACTTTCAAAGCGATTTGGCTTGTTATCACTCTTCAATACATGAAAGTCATCATATTATAATTTGAAACTATAACAGGAATTCACAGTTCACAGAGAACAAGAAAAATGGAGATGACATTAAACAAAAGATGGATAGAGGAAGGTACTAGAACAGGCTCACTCCTGCTTGCAAGAGTTGAAAAACAGCCTTCATGTGCTTCGTAGTTTGTCCTGGGTCAGTCATGGGATGTGTCATTCATGGAACAGAGACCTAAGCCTCAGGTCCTAAAGAGGAAAGAGCATGGCAGGCCTCATCTGGCTTTGCATCTAGAATCACAGGGAGTGATTGAGATCTCAATCAATCATTAATTCTAAGGCTTGGGGTGAGTGAGTTAATTCTGTTCTTTAAAAACCCAAGGGTTTATGGGGGAAATGCTGGAAACACAGGAAGCTACAAGATAAACAGGACCCCTTTACTTTGACTTCACATACGTTCTTAAAATACAAGACAAAAACCAGTTAAGTCCCACTTGAGGTCTGTATTGGGTCAGTTTTGGAGCTCTCCAGGAGCACATGCACTGTCTCTGCCTTTGTTGGATACTCAGGTGGAAATGGATGGAAGTGTCTCTGCACCACATCAGTTTCCTTGGTCGGAAAAGGAAGGGTGTCAGAATGAAACAAGATAATGGATGTTAAATGCCTACTAATTGTAGTTAGCACCTCAGTTTTTAAAGAATGTTTGTTGGGTCAATTTATAACCTAGAAACTTAGAGCTAAGTAAACACCAGACCTAGGGTCTGAACTTTGACCTCAGGCCTGTCTAGCCCTAAAGGCTCCCTAAAAACTCTAGTTTTAATAGTTTAAATATAGACAGATAATTTCATTGCCTGAGAATGTACTTTAGCTGAACTCTATATAAATCAGCCCTTGTTATTGTTCAATTTTACCTTTGACTTGCTTTAACAAAAGAGACATAGTAAACATTTTATGACAGTCACTGAAACATTTTTCACTTATAGGATTACTTCGTTTTGAGTTAAAAAAAAAGCAGTCCACATCATTCTGCTAATTCACAAGAGATTAAAAATGTGCAACATTGTTATTTTGTACAAATCTGTGTATGAAATCATTCTTTAAAAGCTTCAATGTAACTTTTAACTTCTTTAAAAAAACAGAACTTTTTTTTATTTTCAAAAGAAAAATAAATCTCATAATACTTAAGCTATGCAGTTACAATCAAACTATGCAGTTTAATTGAATCAGAAATTAACATTTTTACACATTCTCCTCCTTGGAAGCAGCAGGTATATAACATCATTATATATTGCATTCATCTTGAAAGTACATAAAATTGGCTAAGACTCTCCAAAGTCAATGCTTTGGAACTCAGAATGATTATCAAGCTGAGTACCCCTGGAAATAAACCCTCTTTGTGTGAAATACGAAAGGTACCAAAAGAGAGCGCAAGTCGTTTTTTCTTTCTTTCTTTCTTTTTTCTTTTCAACTTTTTTGTTTTCGTAGGAGAACCAGCAGTGGAAGAAACGATCATTTCCTCTCTAGACACTTTATGGGTTTCAGATTCTGTAAACTCTGGCATGTAATTTGACCCCAAAGTTAATAAAATCCTGTTAGACTTTCCCTGCCCACCTTTCTGCTTCCATCTTTTTGACTACCTCACCTTTTAAAACTCGATTTGTATTTGTATACATGTGCGATCCTCGCGTCATTGTTTGGCTTTTTACATAGGCAGTTTTCACCTACATCCTTTCCTTCCCTCATTTGGCAGCCAGTTGGGCTTCTTCCTGCCTTGAATACCACATTCCCTAGTTATTCAAGCTCAGTCATTAGCACCCTGTCCCCCTACTAAAATTATGAATGAAAAGCCTTGTTGTTCTTTACAAATAACTCAGGCTTCCTCAGTCAGTCAAATTCGAATGGAAGTGACTGCCAAACAAAGGGGCGGGATGATGGACAGTCCTCAAAGCAAGTGATCAATGCCCACAGGAAGTTTTTTAAGCCACAATATAGGTAGAGAAGCTTGGGCGTTCCCCTGAGGACAAGCCTAGTGAAGAGGGCTGGGAGGACCGGTCTTTCTGTATCTGTTTGGATTTTAGAAAAAACGTCCAGGGAACCCAGAGATAACAATGTACCGAGTCAGTTTTGCCCTAGCAAGAACTTAAAAATCTTTCCATGGAGACATCCACACCTTCCAGTAATTCTGGTTTGAGCTGACACACAGACAAAAGTGAAGGCACCAACCATTTACTTCTTTTTGAATGCTGAACTGTGCAAGAGTGGGTTACATACTTGGAGCTGCACAACTCCCGCTGAGAAGTTGCATTGTCCTGGGCCCTTTTTGCACAACAGGGGAAAAGGTAATTGACAGCCCGATTGTTTGGCCGGGACCCTTGCTGTTTTAAAATCCTGGAAGGCCCCAGTCACACGTTGTCAATAATAGCTGTCGGAGGTGAGAAGTGAAGAAGGGCTGTTCAGGAAACAGTTTGAGCCCTTCAAGTGGACAGGCCTCAGTGACTTCTCTTGCACTCTGGCTGCCACAAGCAGCTCATTCAAAAATAACCTTAAAGCAATAAATCAAACTTGTTTCCTGAACTATACAAGGAACAGCTGGCTATTTTTCCTCACTTTTTTTTTTCAAAGACAAAAAAAGGAGGAGATTTTTACTACAGGAAATCAAGCATGTCAAAATTTGGCAAAGCAATTTGGATGATTTAACAGTTAAACACTTCTCTTTTTAATGTTATGCTTTCATCGGTCTTTTTAATTTTGGCTTTTAATTTTTGCATTCTGCTTGCTGCAACCAGTGTCCCTCATCAGTTTTTTATTTAACCCTCTTCCGAAAGGAAAATGAGTTTAGTATCCTGTCTTTAGACTATTTGCCATGTGATTTCTAACGGGTTGATCAAGTAGCCCCTATTTATTCTGCAGGGAAAATTTGTTTTCTTCCACAGAGAGAGTTTGGATTTAGATCATCTACAGCTCCACATGTTTGTTTCTCCTGAGATCCATGTATTTTGGAGTTCTGATGACAAGGCAGCTTTTCTTCAGTCTGTTGATTTAGAAACCCCAAGCTACTGCATATGTCAGAATTGAAGTAGTCTAGTTTTTTAAGAAAGCACGTTTTGCATTTTACCCATCTCTTTGGGGCTCTCTTTGTTCCTGTCTTTGCATCTTTTTGCGTGTGTCTCTTTCCCTCCTTGAATTTGTTTGCACTCCAGATTCTGGAAAAACCTGCCAACCTCTGGCTGACCTACTAATTATTAGAAATACAAGTATAAATAAGCATCATACAAATAATTCCCTTCTGTTATAAACTGTTTATTTCATATATGCTTGATATTTTGTATAGAAATCTATTTTAAGTGAAAATATTTTATGATCAAATAGCGTCATGTATCTTAGAGGTTAGCTTTCACCTGTGGACATTAAGAATTAAGAAACGTATATATTTCAGGATCTGTCGTTTTTTAATGCACTCTATTTCAATTTAAATATAAATAAACAGTGAATCTTAAAATTAGTATAAGGTTATAGAATATTTTTATCACTATGCAATTCATTTTAAAAAAATGTTGGCCACAATTTAGAAGTATATGGGAATTATAAAATTACACTGTGGACAGTGTAAAATAATTTATACATTAAATATTTTCTCCATTTATTCAAGATATTATCCTTTTATAGTTAAATACATATGATGAAAGCTATATTTAGAGGGAGACAATGAAATTCACTTTATAATTGAATTCTTCATTTTCTTTTGTATTTGCAGCAAATGACAATGTTGTAATAGCAGAAATAAATCCATCCTTGTGCTATACGATTAGAGTAACACACTTTGTACGTGTACAATGCCTTGGTTGATCTATTTGTGAATCCAACAGTGGATGTGGTTTTCAAATAAATGTTTCTTTGAACATTTATTTGAAACATTGAATGTTTCTTCATATATTCCATATATGGCTAATGTTCATACCGAACCATTTACGTCTCCATTTTCAGCATTTTAAGCTTCACACATTGTTATGTGCCTGGATAGAATTTTTCAAAGAGAGGAATTAACTGAGGTTGGTACCATGTCAGAAAAGAGTGTTCCTTCAATATTTGCCTAGTAATTATATATACAGTTCATAAACAATATGCTATCTAATATGAAATATTAAATGATTCATATTTAGATTATAACATACAGTATATTTAAAATAATATAGAATACCCAGTTCTGTAGATGACTCCTTTCTTTTTTCATTTTGCTAAGTGATGCTCAGGAATTGATTAGGTAAGTGGACTTTAAACCTGCTGGTGCTGTCCTGCAACTCCTTCCATTGGTGATGATGAACTCTGGCCACAGGATGGGGTGAGATAGTGAGTATAGACTGCAGGACGGGTGAGATAGCGAGTATAGACTGCAAGCGCTCTGTACAGACTTGCTCTCCGGCCTCCCGTTCAGATGCCAGTCTCACAGCTTGCCCTGAGAATGGACTTCCTGTGCTGTCATTTACACTCAGTATCATTAAGCACTCTTTGTCACTCAGTCTTTGAGACAGAAGAGGATGAGATAACAAATCTAGACTGCTTGTGTTGACTTTGTGGATAAAGTAAAGGGCTGGAGTCAAGAACCTTGAGTCATATCAAGACATTGAGTCAGACTTTTGACCTCTCCATCCCACAATTTTCCTCATCTATCAAATGATGATCACTATACTGCGATATACTTATTTTGTCTATCTATATATACTACATATAGATATACTATATATATACTATAGGTAGGTATACGATACTTATTTTATCTCAAGGGTGTGACTATAGAAAGATTTTTTTAAATGCTTAAATTCCTTAGTAAAATGAGGAGTACAATCAGATAAAGTGACCTCTTTCTGCTTTGGGGAGATGAAAGGAAGCCACAGCTTAATAATGACTATACTCACAGAAATAATTGTACCTATCCTGCTAAATGGTAATTGTACTAGATTCAGGTGTCAACTTGGCCAGATGATGGTGCCTACTTCTGTTGTCCTGGACTTGAATCATTAGCATGTGAAATTCATCTATGGCTGAGTACATCTGAAGTTGCTAAGGGGAGTGCCTTCCACAATGAATGATGTTTACTTTAATTAGTGGGAAGCTTAAAAGAGAGAGGTCAGAAGAGAGCTCATTGCAGCACAGCTGAAGCAGCTCAGCACACCTCATCTTAGCACTCGCAGCTCAGCCTAGAGGCTTGGAGATGCAGAAGGGAATCGTCCCGGGGAAAACCAATGGAACCCAGAAATCAGGAGAGAAGGCCAGTGGACGTCAACCTGTACCTTCTGTGGAACAGAGAACCTCAGATGAAAGTTAGCTGTCTTTTCTCCGAACTATATATTTCTAACTAAATAAATTCTCTTTTTAAAAGCCAATTCATCTCTGGTGTGTTGTATTCTTGCAGTTTTGGCAGACTAAAACAGTGCTTTTCTTTTCTTCTATCCTTGTCAGTGTCACCCTCCTCCCCCACCTCCAATTCTTTCCTTTTCTTCTTTTCCTATCTGGTCCCTTTCTTTCTTCCTCGCAATGTTTCCTTCCTTTCTGTATGGGAACCTTACTATGAGATCAAATTGGCAAAGATGAAGAACTCCTCTAGTAGGCTGTGTGCAGTGTGGGTATGTATACACAAGAAGGGTACATGGAGTAGTGGGGCTGGGTTGGAAGTCACTAGTAAGGGGTGTGGAAGCTTCTGCAAATGTATTGGAATCAGAAAGGTGAACTCACACACCCAACTGTCAATTGGCTTGAAGGCTCTCTGGGCCATGGGACCACTTATGTAGAAGGCTCTATTTGGAAAGAATGGGGTTGAAGGGAGATAGGAGTTTGGGGAATGCCTGTAATTAAATTCAAGCATTTGCTCAATGGGATGGAATGAAGGGCGTCTTGTGGCTACATTTATGGCTACATTCTTTTCTTTTTTAAAATACAACTATGCAAGTGAATGCAATGTAACTTTTAGTGGAAAGGGATTTGTTCCCTTGCTTCAATGAATATTTGTAAAAAACTGATTTCTAAACAACGCACCTTAATATATTTCATTTTTTAGAAACCTGGAGTGGTTGAATGTTATCACTGTGGCTTTGTTTTGTTTTTGTTTTGTGAAGTAAGCGGTGATATACACTATAAGTCAGAGATTAATCACTTAGTATTCCTCATTGCATTTTCTTTTATACTGTATGGTGGGGTCACATTTCATTATCTTACCATGTGAGTATCCCATTATTGCAGCACCATTTGTTGAATTTTTGTTTGTTTGGTTGTTTTTTTTGGTTGTTTTGCTGGTTTCTTTGTGTTTTTTGGAAGTGCATGGACCAGGAATTGAGCTCAGGTCTCCTGCATGACAGGCAAGAATTCTACCTCTGAGCTATGCTTGCACCCCTCCTTATTGCATTTTAAGTAGAGGATTGTTTATTCTGCCTCACTTATTTGTTTTCCCAGACACAACCATTCATTCATAGATATTTAGATTTTTCCTTTGGAAGGCAATGATATAATTAGTGTGCTGGATGCTTTTGCCTCACTGTACATAAGTTTTTTTTAATACTGTCTGACATTGTGTTTATTTCACGTGTACTATTGAACAAACCACATACTCACTAAGATATTTCATGCTATTTTGCTACCAATAAGTAGGCTGGGTGAGTATTTTCTCCCTCTTTTAGTGAACAAGTAAATAAAACGACCCTACATAAATAAAAAAATCTTTATATTTTGCTTTATGGTGGTCATATTCTGTATCGTAAAGGTGCTTTATGTGAAGATTCCATCTGTACATAGAGAAATCTATGGATATGTGCTTTTCCCTACGTTTTTGTGAGTAGAGTATGAAAATATACATGCCAGCATTTAATAATACAGAGGACCTGAAAAGGAGATCAGAGACTAACTTGTAGGTTTGTTTCTCTTTTTCAACAAACATGTATTACTTATAAATTAAACCCTTAATAAGAGAAAATATTTCAGTATTTGACTTGATAAAATAGTTAAATAGAACACGTAGCAGCCACAAATAAGATTTGTAGGGTTTTGCCAGTCAAAGAGCCACAAAAAAGAGAGTCTCTTTTGTTTTTAGTGCACACACAGATACACACACAACAATGGTTGGTGCGCCCTCTGCTGGTTTCCCTGGAACAGTTTTCTGGCTGACTTGGGAAATGAAAAGACAGCAAAGAAAATTATGGTGATCTTTTGGTCTTTAAACATCTTTTCTACATACAAGTTTGATTTCTGATTGGTAGGAATTGTCACTGTGGTTTGTGAAAATGGCTCCTTTCCTGATATTTAATAGTGATACAGAAGTTGGCCTAGATAATTATAATTTTTTTTAATGAATTTCTCCTTCCTTATGTCATGTAGGCCATAAAACACTACTATTTTTAATTTAGGGAGAAATTTTGAGTGAAAGTTAATCCTGTATAGGTAACTCTGTCAGTATAACTGGATCTAACAATCAGGTGGGTTTTTGAACATCAGCTTCACACTAGTAAGCAAAACTGATTGTAGGAGTGTATTTCATTGCTGGACAATTACATTTTTAAAAATTATTAGCCTCTTTGTTATGACATCATTGTAATCTATATCATCATATATAAAGGATATTTTGGAATTTCTTAGTTAATTTAATTAATCTTGATAGCAAAACTTTAGGGTTCTTATAATTTACTGAATTCATCAGTTTGTTCTCAGGGTATCCTATCTTTCATGGATCACAGTATATTGAGCCATATATTCTGTTCATTTAACAAATACTCATATTAAATCACCCCAAAGTCTTTATATTTTGCTTTATGGTGTTTATATTCTGTATCTTAAGGGTGCTTTATGTGAAGATTCCATCGTACATAGTCAACTCCTTCTACTTGTTTTTGCCTTCAGGTAGATGTCAGCCACGGTGTTAGCTGATAGAATTTATGGACCGATTTCCTCTACGGATATATGCATTTTAATAGGGAGCTCTGGAGAATCCATAAGCTTTCCAAGGAAACATTTTTAGTGGTAGGTTTAATAACTTACAGTAAAACAGAATAGATGAATGTTAGCCTCTAGAAAATGTTCAGTTACCTGGGAATGAGGTGGAAAATAGTAGAGCCCCAAGCAAAGAGGAGTGTGTGTTGATCAGCAGGAAAGAACAGGAATGGTATTTCCTTGATAGAGAACTGCTCCCTTCTTAAAAAGTCATCTTTGGTTTTCCGTATTTAGGCTTCTCTATAATGTTTCCCTTGAAGAAAGAATTGCACTAAAAATATTCAGAAAGTCATGAGAGTATTTTGCTGATGGATAATCAGATTTATAGTTAGAAGGAATTTAACGCAGGGTACTTTTCATGGGAGTCCTACATTTCTAAGTTAGTTTATTTATAAATTTATTTCTTTATGAATAAATTCTTTATGACTTTATCACTCCCATATGAATCAACTTAAAATTAAATTAGTTTTTTTTCTTATTTTTAGTCACAATAGCTCTTTTTTAAACCATACCTGCCATTGTTCAAAGAACTATTAATGAAAGAAGTGTTCATGTGTCCATAAACCTCCTAGCCTTGGAGAAGCAGTTTAGAAAGAGAGAACTCCCTTCCTATTCCCCAGAATTTTCACAAAGAATAGATTATATATTTAGATGGATGCACATTTCCCCACCCTTGGACCAGCTCAAATCTGACACTAAGCAAGGTGTTTTGATTTGCTAAAGCTGCTGGAATGCAATATAACAGAAATGGGTTGGCTTTTTCTTTTTTTTTTTTTTTTTTTTATTAATTAAAAAAAGAATTAACAAAACAATTAGAAATCATTCCAATCTACATGTACAATCAGTAATTCTTAATAACATCACATAGTTGCATATTCATCATTTCTTAGTACATTTGCATCGATTTAGAAAAAGAAATAAAAAGACAACAGAATAAGAATTAAAACAATAATAGAAAGAAAAAAAAACAAAAAAAACAAAAACAAAAAACCTATACCTCACATGCAGCTTCATTCAGTGTTTTAACATAATTGCATTACAATTGGGTAGTATTGTGCTGTCCATTTCTGAGTTTTTATATCCAGTCCCGTTGTACAGTCTGTATCCCTTCATCTCCAATTATCCCTTCTCTCTTTTTTTTTTTTTTTAATTAACGGAAAAAAAGAAATTAACCCAACATTTAGAGATCATACCATTCTACACATGCAATCATTAATTCTTAACATCATCACATAGATGCATGATCATCATTTCTTAGTACATTTGCATTGGTTTAGAAGAACTAGCAACATAACCGAAAAAGATATAGAATGTTAATATAGAGAAAAAAATAAAAGTAATGATAGTAAAATCAAAACAAAACAAAACAAAACAAAACAAAAACCTATAGCTCAGATGCAGCTTCATTCAGTGTTTTAACATGATTACTTTACAATTAGGTATTATTGTGCTGTCCATTTTTGAGTTTTTGTATCTAGTCCTGTTGCACAGTCTGTATCCCTTCAGCTTCAATTACCCATTGTCTTACCCTGTTTCTAACTCCTGCTGAACTCTGTTACCAATGACATATTTCAAGTTTATTCTCGAATGTCCGTTCACATCAGTGGGACCATACAGTATTTGTCCTTTAGTTTTTGGCTGGATTCACTCAGCATAATATTCTCTAGGTCCATCCATGTTATTACATGGTTCATAAGTTTATCTTGTCTTAAAGCTGCATAATATTCCATCGTATGTATATACCACAGTTTGTTTAGCCACTCTTCTGTTGATGGAGATTTTGGCTGTTTCCATCTCTTTGCAATTGTAAATAATGCTGCTATAAACATTGGTGTGCAAGTGTCCGTTTGTGTCTTTGCCCTTAAGTCCTTTGAGTAGATACCTAGCAATGGTATTGCTGGGTCGTATGGCAATTCTATATTCAGCTTTTTGAGGAACCGCCAAACTGCCTTCCACAGTGGTTGCACCCTTTGACATTCCCACCAACAGTGGATAAGTGTGCCTCTTTCTCCGCATCCTCTCCAGCACTTGTCATTTTCTGTTTTGTTGATAATGGCCATTCTGGTGGGTGTGAGATGATATCTCATTGTGGTTTTGATTTGCATTTCTCTAATGGCCAGGGACATTGAGCATCTCTTCATGTGCCTCTTGGCCATCCGTATTTCCTCTTCTGAGAGGTGTCTGTTCAAGTCTTTTTCCCATTTTGTAATTGGGTTGGCTGTCTTTTTGTTGTTGAGATGAACAATCTCTTTATAAATTCTGGATACTAGACCTTTATCTGATATATCATTTCCAAATATTGTCTCCCATTGTGATGGCTGTCTTTCTACTTTCTTGATGAAGTTCTTTGATGCACAAAAGTGTTTAATTTTGAGGAGTTCCCATTTATTTATTTCCTTCTTCAGTGCTCTTGCTTTAGGTTTAAGGTCCATAAAACTGCCTCCAGTTGTAAGATCCATAAGATATCTCCCAACATTTTCCTCTAACTGTTTTATGGTCTTAGACCTAATGTTTAGATCTTTGATCCATTTTGAGTTAACTTTTGTATAGGGTGTGAGAGATGGGTCTTCTTTCATTCTTTTGCATATGGATATCCAGTTCTCTAGGCACCATTTATTGAAGAGACTGCTCTGTCCCAGGTGAGTTGGCTTGACTGCCTTATCAAAGATCAAATGTCCATAGATGAGAGGGTCTATATCTGAGCACTCTATTCGATTCCATTGGTCGATATATCTATCTTTATGCCAATACCATGCTGTTTTGACCACTGTGGCTTCATAATATGCCTTAAAGTCAGGCAGCGCGAGACCTCCAGCTTCGTTTTTTTTCCTCAAGATGTTTTTAGCAATTCGGGGCACCCTGCCCTTCCAGATAAATTTGCTTATTGGTTTTTCTATTTCTGAAAAATAAGTTGTTGGGATTTTGATTGGTATTGCATTGAATCTGTAAATCAATTTAGGTAGGATTGACATCTTAACTATATTTAGTCTTCCAATCCATGAACACGGTATGCCCTTCCATCTATTTAGGTCTTCTGTGATTTCTTTTAGCAGTTTTTTGTAGTTTTCTTTATATAGGTTTTTTGTCTCTTTAGTTAAATTTATTCCTAGGTATTTTATTCTTTTAGTTGCAATTGTAAATGGGATTCGTTTCTTGATTTCCCCCTCAGCTTGTTCATTACTAGTGTATAGAAATGCTACAGATTTTTGAATGTTGATCTTGTAACCTGCTACTTTGCTGTACTCATTTATTAGCTCTAGTAGTTTTGTTGTGGATTTTTCCGGGTTTTCGACGTATAGTATCATATCGTCTGCAAACAGTGATAGTTTTACTTCTTCCTTTCCAATTTTGATGCCTTGTATTTCTTTTTCTTGTCTAATTGCTCTGGCTAGAACCTCCAACACAATGTTGAATAATAGTGGTGATAGTGGACATCCTTGTCTTGTTCCTGATCTTAGGGGGAAAGTTTTCAATTTTTCCCCATTGAGGATGATATTAGCTGTGGGTTTTTCATATATTCCCTCTATCATTTTAAGGAAGTTCCCTTGTATTCCTATCTTTTGAAGTGTTTTCAACAGGAAAGGATGTTGAATCTTGTCGAATGCCTTCTCTGCATCAATTGAGATGATCATGTGATTTTTCTGCTTTGATTTGTTGATATGGTGTATTACATTAATTGATTTTCTTATGTTGAACCATCCTTGCATACCTGGGATGAATCCTACTTGGTCATGATGTATAATTCTTTTAATGTGTTGTTGGATACGATTTGCTAGAATTTTATTGAGGATTTTTGCATCTGTATTCATTAGAGAGATTGGTCTGTAGTTTTCTTTTTTTGTAATATCTTTGCCTGGTTTTGGTATGAGGGTGATGTTGGCTTCATAGAATGAATTAGGTAGTTTTCCCTCCACTTCGATTTTTTTGAAGAGTTTGAAGAGAATTGGTACTAATTCTTTCTGGAACGTTTGGTAGAATTCACATGTGAAGCCGTCTGGTCCTGGACTTTTCTTTTTAGGAAGCTTTTGAATGACTAATTCAATTTCTTTACTTGTGATTGGTTTGTTGAGGTCATCTATGTCTTCTTGAGGGGTTGGCTTTTTCAATGGGGATTTATTAGGATACAAATTTACATTTCTAAGGCCATGAAAATATCCAAATTAAGGCATCAAGAAGAAGATACCTTCTCTTAAGAAAGGCTGCAGGCATTCGGTGCTCCTCTGTCACACGGGAAGGCACACAGAGACGTCTGCTGATCCTTCTCTTGACTTCTGGTTTCAATGGCTCTCTCTCAGTTCCTGTGGGTCCTTCTTCCTTCTCTCAGGGTATTTCTCTCTAAGCTTTCTGGGCATTTACTGTCTTTTCTCTTCTTCACTAAGAACTCCATTCAAGGTTTAAGATTCACCTTGAATGGACTAGGTCACACCTCAATTAAAATAACTCAACCAAAAAGTCCTACCCACAATAGGTTTGCCCTCAGAAGAATGACTTAGAAGAAAAAGTGGTCTTTTCTGGGGTACGTAAGAGATGCAAACCAGCACACAAGGCATCAATCTAAATCAAGTTAGGATGCGTATAGAACTGGTGGATTTTTTTTTGGAACCTCTTGAACAGAAGCTACCTTTTACTTTTACTTATATTCTCTGAGAAAAAATGTGAAGTAAGTATATTTTTCCCTGCCTTCCATCCCATCTTGTCAGAGAGAGCGTTCCTGTAAACCTGCACCGTCCAATACAATGGCCACTAATCACGTGTGGCTTTTGAGCACTGGAAATGCTCTGTAATATACACCAGCTTTAAAAACCTTAGTATAAAAAAATCAAAATAGTTCATTAATATTTTTGTATTGATGGTATGTTGAAAATATAATATTTTGGCTAGTTATAAAATGTTAAAATTAACTTTACCTTGGTTTCTTTTTTACTTTTTAAAATGTGACTACTCAAACATTTCAGTTATTTATGTAGTTCACTTTATATTTCTACTGGACATGGACAAAGCTGCACTAGACAAATAGTTCTTGCCCTTTTTTGAAATAAATATTGGCTACCTCTGAGAAAGCTTAATAAGCTGTTAGATACAGTCTGTGTTGCTCTAACGTATCATTGTCTTCCTAAGAAGCCCCGGGCTATGCAGAATCAAGTAATAGGAACCACAGGGCTGGGTTTAGGCGTAAACACTCAAAAATTTCTTCAGCGACATAAAATAATACAACCATAATAAACATGGTAGCACAGTTTTATGTAATGGCAAATAGTGAAGAAATAAATCAGTCTTATAATAAACCTGTCACCTACCTTGAAAAATACTTCAAATTTGTTTGTGGAAGTGAGTGTCTGCTGTGGCTGCTCCCTAAAGTCTGTCTGCCATGTTCCCATGCCTTCCATCTTAGGTGCCAGCGTTGGCATGCCATGTTCCCATGCCTTCCATCTTAGGTGCCAGCGTTGGTATGCCAGGACCATCACACACTTTGAAAGTTCTCGGCTACCTCTAATAGCAGTTGTCCCCAGAAGAGACCCCTTTTGTTCCAGTGGCCAATCTTTTACTCATGCATCATCAGCCTTCCCCTAAGGATTAGTGACTTTAGTTTTTTTCAGGATCTTAGGACTGTGAGGACAGGGTGGCCCAATGAGCAATTTGTTTTGATGACAAGGCTCTCATATTGACAAAACAAAGGCTTGTCTATTGAGCATGTGTGGAGCGAATAGAGGGCATCTGCTTGTAGGGGTGGGATCCATGGGGCAGAGGAGATAGGTCCGTTGTGGAGGCAAGGAAGGTGAAGTTCATTTAGATTCCAACCTGGAATGATCTATCTATGCGAGCCTATTCTAACCGATGCCAAAATTGTAAAAGTAAACCTATTTGTGAGTAGGATTATTGAATTTGTTCCTGGTGACAGTAAAAAAAAAAAAAAAGCTTGGTGAATACAGAAATTCCAACAGGTAACAGAGAAAAGGAACAGATGCTGTGCTAATTTTATGCTTCAACTTGTTCTGGTATTTAGTCACAATTCATAGAATTTGGTCCCTGGGAATTTACAGAAATATGTTTCTATATATCTGTCAAAGAGAAGTGAATGGAAAGAAGCTTCAAGTCCCTAAGAACAGTAAAGTAACTTTGAAAATTAAATCAAACCATTGAAGGCAGTTGCCGATTAAACATGATGATAATGATGATGGTAAGCTAATATTTATTGGACTCTTAGGTATATGCCATCAACTATACATGTGATTTATATGGATTATTTTATTTCAGGTTCACAATATCTGAAGTAGGTTTTGCTGTTATCTCTTTTTATGGATATAAAGTCCTCAGTCAACATTCTATGATAGCAATTAGCGGAGTTGGAACTTGAACTTAGGCAACCTAAAGCCAGTATTTGCTTGGGAACCACTGACTCTTCGGCCTTATGAGAGGTTTGCTGGGGCCTTTAGTATTCAACCATTCTGTGTACTTCTACACTGTTTAAACTTTGTGTAATGAAATTCTATTACTTATTTTTTTAAAAAAGAGAAAAACACTAAACAAAAGACTATAAACATATAAAATAAAAATAGTTTCAAAAAGTGAAAATCGGCTTTTTTTTCCTCTCTATTATCATTTTATTTTGGCTTTGTTTTTTACATCCTGCATTTTATAATGCATGTATTTAGGTAGCATGGCTTGCCAATATGCTTACTTCATACATGTGGAAGGGGCTGTCTATACACTTGGGGTTGCTCACCAGAGAGCTCTCTTTGCTGTCAAATGTATTTGCACTATTGCCACTTTAAAATTATGGTAATAGTAGGTACTTATAGTCAATTTAAAATTACTGTCCAATTATATAAAAGAAACACAATATTAGGCCATTAAATTGTTAACAAATACTGTTTGTTATTTTTCAGATATGGGTATAATTAGTCATTGTTTTCATATTATTCTAAAAGCCTGTTACATGTTTGCTAAGATTATTTTCCATTATATTCTCTTTCCCTAGATTCTAATTTATAATGAGAATATATTTTAAAAGATTTCATATTTAGCCTGTCTATTTTTTAATGCTAATTCTTTTCTGCAAGTATGTATGGGTAATATTTCATTTTAATCCCTTTGTTTTATGGATCTATTGTCTTTCCTAATACTTGATTCTTGCTTAGATTAAAAGTGTGAGCTTTTAGAAATAACAGCAGGAGACCCCAAGTCAATAATTTGTCCCCATACCCCATGCCCTTTTATCTATAATTTCAGATATTACATGACTCGGGGCTTATACTTTTACAACTTTTTTTCTCTGTTGCATGAGAGGAAATGAGAATATACATTTGCAAATTAGAGTTCCTTAAGTAACTCTTTGTGTATTCATGTATATGTGTGTGTTTGTGTGTGTGTGTGTGAGAGAGACAGAGAGAGAGAGAGAGAAAGCGAGGGAGGGGGGGTAGACAGAGAATTCCAGTAAGAACATATATTCTCTTGTTATTGTAAAACAAGACCTATTTAAATACCCAGTGAGGCACTCTGTCTCTTCCTCAGTTTCTTCTGATTTTTATAGAGAAGAAACATGTACCTGGTCTGCTCTCCTGCCTTCCTTTTCCTGACTCCCCAAACATTCTTGGCCCCAATTCCCAGCTACAAGATATATCTGGGATGACCTGGGGGAAGGTGCAACTGTTCTCCCCTCTTAGTACAGGTGACCACTCAGCTACCCTGAAGAGAATATTCGTACCGGGCTTCTGAAATGGTGTAACTATGCTCTTCTGCCAGGAGCGTCCCAGGCCAGGGGCCAAAGCAGGGAAAAGAGGAGGGGGTGAAGGGTCTCCTTAACCTCCCCACAGGTATCTTCATGCCCTGAATGTCTGAAGGGAACTTAGTTCATTCCGTAATGTTATGGATGAAAAATAAGAATGGCATGTGGTAACTAATCTTTGACAGAGGAAGATGCTTTTTCTGAAAAATATGATACAAATAACTTGTTTTAAAATTTGAGTTTAGTGAATGAAAATCAATGGCCATGTGTTTGGGATATTAGGCATGCATTCTCTCTTTAAGTCTGTGGAAGACTAGCATTTCTCTCAGAGGCCCAGTCTATTCTCTGGTCTTGAAGATGAATGGAGACATTTCTTGGTTGCCATGGCCTTATGAGTTAGCTTATCCAGGAGACCAGGAAAATGTGCATTGCCACACTCTTCCCTTGGCAAGGGTTCTAGTTTGCTAGCTGCCAGAATGCAATATACCAGAAACGGAATGGCTTTTAAAGGGAGGAATTTAATGTGTTGCTAGTTTACAGTTCCAAGGCCAAGAAAATTTCCCAATTAAAACAAGTCCATAGACATGTCCAATTTAAGGCATCCGGGGAATGATATCTTGGTTCAAGAAGGCCAATAACGTTCAACGTTTCTCTTTCAGCTGGAAGGGCATATGGCGAACATGGCGGTGTCTGCTGGCTTCCACGTGGCTCTACCAAAAAGGCGACTCTCTCCAAAATGTTTCCTCTTTTAAAGGATTCCAGCAAGCAACTCCACCTTCAGACATACTTCCATGGAAATCATCTAATCAAAAGTTACCACCCATAATTAGATGGGTCATATCTTCATGGAAACAATCAAAATGCTCCCACCTAGCAATATTGAATGAGGATCAAAGTCATGGCTTTTTCTGGGGTCCACCACAGATTCAGACCAGCACAGCAAGTGAATGCAAAAGATGGCAATTAAATTGAAGTACTGATTTTCATCTTTAACCTCCCTCCTCATCCTTCTCCTGTCCCCAGAGCCATCCTCTCCAAGATCATTCTTAGGGTGGATGTCCCAGGCAGGTGTGGTGCAACACCTGTGTGAGGCAAGGTGAAGCACCAGGAGTCCCAGCACTTGTCCTTGTCCTTCGTCTCACCCAACCCTGTAACAATTCAGGGTGGGAGTGGACTGGGCTTATGCTTTCTCAAATATTTAACTAATGCTTTGCCCCATCTCCTTAGGAAACAAACAAACACATGATAATAATAATAAAACACAGTAGCACTCTAGCACCATCCTCCCATCACCCACAGAGGATTAGAATGGGTGAATCAAGGAGGAAATGGTTTAACAGATCATCTTCTGTTTGCACTAGTGACAATAAAAGGCCATCATTCTCATTTAAATTCACAAGGCTGTCAAACATGTCAAGATATGTAATGTAGAAGAAGATATTGAGTCCTGGTGTATTTATTAAATATTTCTCTCCATGTTCTAACTATTGACTTCCCACATTAGAAAAATGGGAACTTCTGAGGTTGTACATTGCGGCTAATATAGCCTGTAGGGGGCCCAGGTGTTCTAACCTACTCCTAGACCAAGCCTCATCCCAGACAGTATGGGAATGTCCTGGCAGAATTCCAGGGAACTTGGCCAAAAAGTTGTTGTTCATCCCTTTTCTAGAGGGCAATGGGAGGCCAATGAGGTTATGAGGACAACATGAAGCTTCTGGCCTTTTTAGGGTAGGCAGTTCATGAGGCTCATTTTGTTCCTGAGGCTTTCCAGTAAAGAAGCATCCGTTCTTCCAACGACCTTGCAGTCATGGGTGCCACTGTAATCATAGCTAGATTGAGTGTCTGTTTAAAATTAGTCTTCTATGAAAAAAATAATTATGAGGCAATCAGGGAATTCTGAACACTGGCTGCACATTAGTTATAACAAGGATACTTTGTTAATTTTTTTAAGTGATGTAAAAATATTTTGATTATGTTTGTAAAAAAGTCCTTTCTTTTTTAAATGTAAAGATAATTACCAAGAATAGATTTAGATATTTAATGTACATCATACTTGTATTTATAGTTACATATTAACTTTAAATATTCTAAATTATTTTATTATTATATTTACTATATATTTAATGTTTATAAGTTTTGAAGAGTGAAATTCTCTAATAGGAAGGTTTGCTTCAAAATTATCCTGTTGGATGCCTCAGAGGTGGGGGTAGGTAGGGGTTAGATGAAATGAGATTACCAAGAATTATTTGAAGCTGGGTTATGTATGTAATGGGTTTCAGGATTCTCTTTATTTTCATATGTATATTTAAGTTTGCTGGATATATGTGTGTGTTGTATGAGTGTATTGTGATAGGGTAAGCAGTGTTAGAGGGGATAAGTTTGGTGTAGATGATGTAGAACTAAGACAAAAAGTTTTTCTAAAAGCTTAACATATCCATCAACAGTGTGTTTGGGGTAGAAACAAGTAGTTTCTACTGATTAATTGACTGATTAAAAACCATCCCATAATGAATAATTGCAAAATTTTCCTTCATCATTTCTCAAATGAGGAAATAATGCATCCTGAAAGGTTTCTTCTTTCTGTGTGCTAAAATAGCTTGTCTAATTTTATTCGTAGATCATCATACTTTAAGATTAATACAAATAGAACTTTCTCTGTAAACTCTTGCTTAAGGGTGCACGGGTAGTTCATGGCTAGAATGCCCGCCTTTCATGTGGAAGACCTGGGTTCGATTCTCAGACCATGCACCACACCCCCCCCCAAAAGTTCTTGCTTAATCCTTTAGGTTGAGTTTTCTGTATCTTCTTCTATGTTCTGCTTTTTAAAGTCCCGTTCTATTACAGCATCCAATTATTCATTCATTCATGTATTCAATCATTTAATAATTTAGTCAGTACTGAGGCTCTCCCTGGTGTTGATTACTTTAGATGCATTTCTACAAGTATTTGTTATATCTCTTTTCCCCCATTAGACTGATTATAAAACCTGGAGAGCAGGAATTGTGTCCTCAATCCTTACCTTCACGTTGCCTATGGCATTCCCCAGCACATAGCAAATGCTCAATGAATGAGTGTTAAATGAATGGCCGAGTGACTAAATCTTGAAAATCTAGTAGCTATTTCTGAACAATTAATGAAACAAGTCACCATTCACAGAATTCTTTTGAATCTAGTTACATCCATTGGTGGCATTAAATAGCTCTATCTATATATTCTGATAATGGATTCAGATGACTCAGATATGCCTATTTTTTTCATTCATTTGGCTAGATACGTGATTTTTTAAGACCTTGCAAGTTTCATATCTCTGTAACAAAATAATAATAATGTATCTTGAAATTTTACTGTGTGCAAGATAATATTTTGAACTTTTTATATGCATTAACGTAATCTTCACAACTCATTCCTTATTTGAAACATAAGGAAATTGAGGCACAGAAAGTTTAAATAATATGCCACATCATGGTTAGCAAGTGAAGGAGCCTAGATTTTGATTCAGGCAGCATAGTTCCAGAGTTTGCATTCTTAACTACCATGCCATATAATAAAGTATCAAAATTAAGTGTGCCCCATTCTTCTACATGCTTATGAATTCAGCCTCACTTCCTGTGCTCAGAGAAGCACACCAGGACTTTTGCTTAGTCTGATCTTTGGGATGTGAAACAGAGTTTTCCTATAGGCCAATAGTGTGCCAGTCATATTAAGAATGTTGTAAACACCTCTGTCCTCTTGATTTTATACGTCTACCTCCAATCTCATACATTGATACAGTTTCCTGTGCTGAAAGAAAATACTTGAAGACCTGAGAGAAAGCTTTATGGTAATCAGATTGCAAGTCTAGCAAAAATGTGTTATATTATTCAACAATGGCCTCAAGATAAACTCATTCCATATGAAAGGGTAGGGGATCCAGCATTCCTTACTTTGGGAATTGTTGTCCTTTGTTCCTCATTTATAACACCCAAGTTGTAACTGACCTAGGCCCCAGCCTTTTCTTTTGAAAAACAGGATGGTGTCTTTGGAAGGGGCATGAATTTTAAAACCAGACTGCTAACAATATAAATCGTGATCTGATCACTTAGTCTCCTTTACACTTTGGGCTCTCTGGGCCCCAGTTTATTTCTGTGTAGTACCTGATTGGGGATCAGATGAAATAACCTGTTAAAAAGCCTCTAGAAATGATGGGGGCAGTAAGTTTAGTTCAACCTCCCTCTCTTCAAGGATAGGCAAAATTTTTTATTACAGTCTAAAGATATTCTTCCCTGGGTCTTCTAGTGTGGGAATTCAATAAGTTTCTCTAAGAGAAAGGAAATACTAAAGGAAATAGTTGGAAGTAGTTACAATTCTACTTTCATGTGTATCATGGATTCCTTAGGCTTTTCTAGATTGGACTAGGAACTAATAATCATTTATAGCTCTTTATTTTGGAGAATGGTATTCAGTTTGGAAATAGAAAATAGAGTATCAGGGACTAACTATTGGGGATAGGAGATGATAAAAGCTGAATAGGGAATTAAATATTCAATGTAATGATTGCTCATTAAACTAATACAAAATAGCCAGTCACTAGAGCAGAGTAAGCATAATGGAAGGTTTGAGGGATATCCAGTCCAATGGATATCAAAGATAGCCACATTCAGATCACAAGACATCTCTCATCTTGAACCTACTGGTAGAGATAGGCATATCTCTATCATATTATGAAGCAGAAGTGGGAGAGGTTCACTTGAACATTGCAAACGTTTAGAATTTATCTGAGTGAAGCTGGGAAGGGTAGGGTCTGGGTAGTGGTCTGCCAGTTGAGGGCCAGCTAATGAGCATTTTCAATATCATTGAATTTGAGGATATAACGCATTGAGTTTATGTGGGTATGACTATAATTACTACCCACACACTTTGACTATTTATCCGTTTATCTCATCATAGAACTAACAGACTAGATAACTTATAATTGTAGTTTATCACCATGTGTCTTTGGCTCTCAGATCACTTCTAGAATACATTTCTGATGATATCTTTCTTTTCCTGCCAAAATGATTTACAGTAGAGCTGTATGAAGAAAGAACAAAGTCAAGTAGAGAACTTAAATGCATAGTCTACTGGTAATTTTCCACTGCTTAAGAAAAAATGCTAATTTTCTCCCAAACAGCTCAGTCCTTACTCTTATCATCAATGTACATAACATAATTGATATTGAATATGTGCTACATAAATAATGCTTTAATATTTTTCACTACTTTTGCCCAAATGACCGAGTAAATGCAGTATCTGGCACAAGGTGCTAAAGCTGTGGCACCTATTCAAAGTAAGTGGCTTTGTTGCACAACATGGAACTCTCAGAATTTGATATCACAAGAGTTTTTTTTTTCTTATAAGAATTTACTGGGGATTTCACCTTTATTATCCAAGTACATAAATTTTTGTTGCTGTTAGAATGGAAGATTAAATGAATGAATTGTTTTGACACAATCTATAACAGTCAGAATTTTAAGTAAATTTGATTTTACCTTCTCCATGTCAAAAAAAGATGAGTGTAACGCAATCAAATGATGTTATTCACTCAAATTAATTGATGAGTTTTCCTATGTTCACAAAGTATTTATCACAATTTTTTTCTGTAAAATTAATTTTTAAAATAAAAGCTTAGTGGATAATTTAAAGAAACATCTCAAATCTTGATCCATAATGCCTGCTATACAATTACCAATTTTCTGAAAATTTTTTTTTTACAAAATAATAATACACCGACAGTATTCTAAATAGTATAGGGCATGAATCCCATTGTTGTAAAGCTATATAGGATTTTACAAAAACCATTGAGAATTATTGACAGTTATTTTTAGCATCATTATCATCACAGTCTTTATCAAAACTTTATTTTAGGTCCTGAAGAAAATCCTAAATATACTAGTATCTTAATAATCCTAAATATTCTACAATTCTCATGAAATCCAAAGAAGTCCAGTTTTCTTCCTGTATGTTGGCAAAATTGTTTGCTACATATGTAATTAGATAAATCAAGAAAGAGGTTGAATGAGAAGCAATGTTCAAGCTGTAATAATGGCGTTGAAATACTGTGTGAGTGAGAGTCCCAGTGCCTGGCTTCTAGATCTGACTTTGCCACTTAAAATTGTGCGAACTTGGGTAAATTAGTTGTGGTCTTAGTTTCTACAATTGTAAAATTGAGACTAATACCTTGTTCTGCTCAATTCATAGCATACTTCAAGGATCAAATGAGAACATGCATGTGAAATGCTTTCATTATTTCTAAATATGATGCAAATGTAAGTGTGTCTTATTATTTTTTGAGTAGAGCTCCAAAGTTTGGTGGACTTGGAGGCAGAGAAACTGAGTCCAAGGCTCTGTCTTCCACTTACCATCTAGAAGAACTTGGGCATCTCAGTGGACTGCTTTCCATACTTCTAAAAAAGGGGCAGAAATACCTGCTACACATATATAACATAGAAAATCCTCATAAAATTCAAGGTAGTCCAATTGTCTCCTTATATGGAGTCAAAGTTATTTGTAATAAATGGAATTGATGATAAGTAGTAATATAAAACTCTTATAGTTTTTTTTAACCGTAAAAATGAAAAAGTGTTTTTTCACTCCTAAAGTTCTTTGCAAATATCCATAGCCTTTACCAAGGAATGGGAGGGAAAGAGGTAGGGGAAATTAATTGGAGGCCACTAACCCACTTTGTTGCTGCTACTAGAACCCTCTGTGGGAAGTTAGGCAGAGAAATAGAGGATTTTTTCTTATAGAATAGTAGAATCTGGTTCATTAAGAGAAGACTTAGAAAATAGTGAGCATGTTGAGTGTAAATCTTTAATTTCCATTCCTTTTGACTAAAACAGACAACAAAAAAATCAAAGTGATATATGAAATAGAATATGCAGTTACTGATAATAAAATCAACAGAATTCCCAATATAATTGTTGGTAAATCATTGTTACTATTTCTTATATTGAATTAGATATTAGAAAATTATTGCTAATACTGCTAATATGGCTTTTTATACAGCAAAATTCAAAGGGGATGTGTGTCAGGTATATTTGAGCAGCGCCATATATTTGGATTGGTTTCAAACAGAGTTATGAACACTCCAGTAATTTCCTGGCTATCTTTTTTCCTCAGAAAGTAGTTCTCATAGCTCTCCAGTTCTGTAATCTTCCTATTTCAGCTCTTTAAATTAACTTTGCTGCCAGCAATCATCCAGTTTGGCTCTTGGTATGTTTTAATAAATGTTATGTTGTTTAGCAATAGGAAGCAGGCAAAGAGTTAGAAGACCTTCAACCAGTTAGTCTTTTATGGTTGTGAAAATACTTACAGCTATTGCCTTTTCCCCCCATTTTCTCTTTTTGTGTTGTTTCTGATAAAAATCTCTATAGTGAGAACAGAATTACAAAAAACCCAAAAGATTCAAAAGAAGCTGTACCTCAGTACAGGATAAAGGAGAGGTGGCTGGTATCTTTTCAAAATAAATGACCCTACTTGTTTGCTGTACTCCAGCAAGGGCAGTGTGCTTGGTGTGCTTGCACGGCATCCATCTGAGAGCATCCCACCTGAGGTTTCATGCCATTTGTTCAGGCAGATTTTAAAAAGTTAACATGACCACAGATCAGCAGTTGTAGGGCCAGAGAAGAACAAATACCTCCTTCATTTTGCAATGTGTTGAGTTCCCCTAAAGAAGAGTGACTAAAATAGATTAGATAGATAGACTAGATAGACAAAAATATATAGAGAGAGAGGTAAAACAGTCAATTCCAGACAGGATTCATATTTCTGTATAGGAAAGACACTTTGAAATCAGTCACAATTTATTTTATTAGAGAGACTGTAGATTTATAGGAAAACACATAACATATTCCATCCTACTATTAACACCTTGCATTAGTGTCATACATTTGTTGGAACTGATGAATGAACATTTTTATAATTGTATTACTGCCCAGATTTGATGGTTTACTTTGGAGTTCACTGTTTGTATTGTATATTACTATGGATTTTTTAAAAAAAAATTACTCTAGAGGCATATATGCAACCTAAAATTTCCCTTTTTACCACATTCAAATGTAAACTTTCTGGACTGTTAATTATGTTCACAATATTGTGCTACCATCACCACCATCAAGTACCAAAACATTTCCATCATCCCAAATAGAAACTCTGTACAATTTAAACATTAACCATTCCCTACCCCAACTCTGGTTCCTGGTAACCTATATTCTAGTTACTGCTTCTACGAATTAGCTTTTTCTAATTATTTCATATCAATGAGAGCATACACTATTTGTCCTTTTACATCTGCTTATTCACTTACTTTGATGTCTTCAAGGTTCACCCATGTTGTTGCAGGTAGCAGAATTTCACTCCTTTTTATGGTTGAATAATTTTCCATCGTATGTATATGCCACAATTTATTTTATCAGTGGTGTGAGTAGGAATGGGGTCACAGGTTTTTTTTTCTATGATATTTGGTTAGACTATAGCAATTCTTGCCCAAGAAATATTTATGTCTTGCTAGGTTGCTCTTCTTTTCAAGATCCTTTGATTAGTGACAGTGAGTTTTGTTGGGGCTTTTGTTGTTTGCACCTGATGGAATTTCCTGTTTGCTGCCTTCTTCAGTTCCAAGTCTGGGGTATATCAGACAAAATTTAAACCCAGTTAACTTATCATGTTTCCCTATGTCCCAAGGTCCCTAGCTGATTTGACTTCTCTCCTACTTTAAGTGCCCTTTTATGTATGTTTCATATATAATGTGCAGAGATTTCGGTTGTACTTAGAAGGGAGAAGAGAAAAAACACCTCCGCTTCTTCTCCTGGAATTAAAATACAAACCCCATGAGGCAAGGTTTGTTTTAAAATTTTCAAATATTTGATGATTTCCCTAATTTCTTTCTTTTGCTGATTTCTAATTGAATAATTTTAATAGTTTAAAATGTATTGAGACTTTGAGAAAGAGCAGAAAAATTTAAAACCCTTATATTTGATAAGAAAACTTGAAGAAGGCAAAATTCATAAAATGAAAATTTGCAATTCAATGTTGAAAGCAATAAATCGGAAGTCATGGTTGACTTCAGTGAATAGGCGCCATGTGCTCCAAATAGTTTTTCACATATATGATGTATGTACATGAGAGGGAGCCACAGGTAAGATGCCATCTGAATATGAAAATTAAATGATTGCTTTCATTAATATGTGATCAGCATGACTTTGAACTTTCGCAGACATCTAATATGATCCCAAATTCTTATGACACTGTATCAACTTCAAACAAGATAGCATATTCCAAAAATTTTAAATTGGTCCTTTAAAACTTTTGGATATGAGTAAACACATCTCACAGTTGCATTCTCATTTTGATAGCCTCAAACTGCTATGCTTGCCAACTTCCTTAATTTTTAAAAGGAAAGTGTCAAGAGTTGCCAGGTGTCAAGGTAATTGATTAGGACAACAAGCCAACCTGAAAGCAAGAATTAAGGCTTTATTTGTGTTTGTGTGGATCTACTTCTGGATGTTTTGCTTTGTTCCACTTATGTAGATCTATCTCTGTCAATTCTATAGTATTTTAGTTAACCTACTTCTATTGTAAGGCTTAAAATTGGGTAGACTGCAATGCTAGCGGTCAATAAGAGGGAGGAGTAAGGGGTATGGGATGTTTGGGATTGTCTTTTTTCATTGTATTTCTTTTTCTGGAGTAATGCAGATGTTCTAAAAATGATCATGATAAACAGACAACATGTGATAATACTGTGAACCATTGATTGTGTACTTTGGATGGATTATATGGTATGTGAAGATATCTCAAAATTACATAAAAATTAAATAAAGTAAAATAACTGCTGAGAGGCAGGACTTGAAGAAAAAGCATCAATGTTTCATTTATTCACTGTGATTGTCTAAGCAAGAGGTCACACACACAAAAAAAGAATGGTGCAATCTCTCCCAATTTTCCACCTTTTTCACGGAGTGATACCAGGAGAGGGTTACATGTATCACTGCAGAGGGAATCTGGGACAAAGGGCTCCCACCATTTATGGACACAGGTACAGGGGGAAAGGAAGGGGGCTAGGAGGAGAAAAGTACTTTAGTACTAAGTCAGAGTGGAGAAAAAATGTCTTTGTGCTCCCCAATAAGAGGAGGCTGAATTTTTCTCCATGAGGAGGCTTCCAAATGGAGGCATTTGGGCTAGAAATGTAGCTATGCATAGAGCATTTCCAGCAGAAACCTGATTCCTTGAGTACAAATTCCCCCAGTTTATACACCCTCTAGTATGGGGAGGGCAGCTTTCCCATCAAGGTCAATCAGATATAGCCATTGTAATTGCTTATAGTCAGGCCTGAAAGATCACTCACAGCATTTTCTCATAGAACAAGACTCTTCAAAAAGTCTTACCAAAAAAAAAAAAAAAAATTGTCGCAAGAATTTGTATACCAGCATTTGCATGGGTAAAAAAATAGTGAAATTATATACATATATATATATATAAAGTGTGGTCCATATGTCCAGAGTTCTATTGAAACATGCTTTCTTAGTCTGGGTCCATTTTAGGACTTCTTTGTGATCTCTAGGAATGGAATTGGACCATGATTTGGGATCATGTTTTATGTGTTTGAACTGAGAATGTTCAAAGTCGTATTAATCACATATTTTGAAAGTGATTATTTAATCTTAACATACAGATGGCATCTTTCGTGTGGCTCCTACCCTAATGTACCAAACGCATAAAAAACTATGTAGAGCTCATGGTGCCTATTCACTAAAGTCAACCATGCCTGTGGTTCTTTGCTCTCAGCCTTCCTGCACATATATATACATATTTCTATTATTTTACTTTAACTTATTAATGTCTTTCTATTCAAACTGAAAATCTTACAAAAAGCAGTCAATTTGATCTTGTTGTCTGTCCTTTCATTGTACTCTGATCATTTACACTCAAACATTATTATGGCTGTTTTTAAACTGTACATCATCTTGCTAATTTTTTTCTTTTTGTCCCATCTATTCTTTTCTTGCCTTCTTTTGGATTGAATTTATTTGGCATTTAATTTCTCTTCTCTACTGACTTATTCGTTACAACTTCATAGCTCCTTTTTGCTTTGCTTTGTTTTGTTGTTTAGTGGTTGCTTTCTAAGTTTCACAATAATATGCAAATGTGGTTTATCAGAGTATGCTTTCAGACAGTATTGTACCACCGGTATAGAAGTCTAGCTTCTTAAAAATTGCCTACTGGCAGAAAGCTAGGGCAATCGCAAGGCACATTTTTTTTTGTTTGATAAAACAAACTCACACTCATATGTTGCCTGATGTCCAATATCTGAAAATAATAATTCAATATACTTTGTCCAGTTTTCTAATATTTTACCATGAGTTCCATAGAATTTATTCTTCATAGGTAGAAGTGGAAGTCATAGTACTGCCTTTTAATGTGTATATTTTCTTTTTCCTTCAATTCAGGAAATATTTTTTTCCATTTTCTCTGGGATATTTTTCTTATTCTTTTTGTTGATTTTAGGGAGAAATAGATATTACTGATATTTCTTTTAATGTTGAGGTAGGTCAGTTAGAGTAATTTTACTCCTTTATTCAAACTGCCCAAGATAGTAGTCAGCGATATACTTGAGATCTACATTTGTGAAGAATAAATGATCCTTGCTTGGCTTCGTCCACTCTTTTTCCTGTGACGAGGTAAAGCATGCAGGAGACAAACCAGAAAGCAGGATATTTCTGCTCTCCATGCAGTGAGCCTTACTGGAACAGACTATGCAGCTACTATCACGAAGAGGCCAAGTCCCATCAGTACTGTTGCCTGAGTAAATAATTCTGCCTAATTCTAGGGTTCTGGTTCATCTAAAAGGCACATTAGGTTTCTATACTAAATTATATTCTCCAGCTTTGCTTTTTTTCAAACATAAATGTGATGTTTTTGCTGACTCTCTGCTGCTGTTTTCTTCCTTTTCAATTTTTAAAATATTCTCAGCAGGAGAGAAGGAAGCTATTTATTGAGGCCTTTTGAAAACACCAAAATTTGGTGTATAGGTCTGAAAAATTAAATGATATACCAAAGAATAGAATTTGCAGATAAAAATAAAACATGAAGAAGATTTTGGTATTTCTTGGACATTTGATTATAATGTTTGGACATATCCTTTTGACTTCAGTGCTTTGTAAAGGTATATACGTTGCACAAGCTTTCCACTGGTACTCTCTTTGGGCACACAGTATATGCCTTTGGTATACCACTTCAGTGACTTGATAAAGATGCATTGAAACTAGAAAGTAGGCTGTGTATTGACATCAGCAGATGCCAACCATGCAGGTGGCTGGAACCACACAGTGAGCAGGTTTCAGAGATGGTCTTAGAGAATAGGCTGATTTGGTTTTCTATGAAAGCTTAACTTTTCCTAAGCACATTAGTTGAGGTGTGGTATATGAATTGCCCCAGTGGTCCTAATTTTCCTTGCTTCTGTATTTATGCCCTTTGATAGACCTCTCTCACACTGATTCTGGGCTTGCCAATCTGACTTTCCTTGGCCAATGGAATAGTAGACTGTTTGATAATAACAGAGACTTAAAATTCACTTGTGTTATTCTGCTTCCTTTCTTGAAACCCTACCACTGCCTTGAAAATGAGCTTGGATGGTATGTTGAAGGATAAGAAAGCAAATGAAGCCCAGATGAATTATCCCAATGATGCGATCCTAGATCACTTAGCCCTGGCCTACCACTCCAACTGACCATCGACATATGTAGGAACTCAGCTGAGATCATCTGTATCCAGTTCAGAGCAACCAAACAGTCCAGATATGTAGACTTGTGAGAGATAGTAAATAGTTGCTTTAAGTCTCTAATCTTTGGAGTGATTTGTTACACAACAATAACCAACTGAACATGAACCCAAGTTCCAAAAATAGGGAAAAGAGTTTCTTTGGAGGTTTTTTCGCCACTGTGCCCTTCTCTGACCCCAGTAGTTGCTTCAATTAAGCAACAAGGAAGCTGTAATTTTGCCTTTATATTCTTAGTTTTAGGTCCAGGTAGTCAGCATTAGATGGGTTGCCTCAAATTCAGCTGAATATTCCTGAGAGAAGGAGAGGAGAAAAACATAACCTGAGGGGAAAGATAAAGCAATGCTACTGAAGGCCTGGAATATTGTGCAAGCATTATTCCTTGTTAGGCCCTCGCCAGTCTTAAGAACCATCAATAGCTGCTTCAGATTAATAATATGTTAAGGGTGATTTGTCCAGGTAAATGTGGAGATAAGATGAAGACTTAATTAGGAATTTGATTTTTTATGCCTAAGCCATTCTTTAACAAGAGAAGGCATCCATTGAAGGGTAAAGCTGAAACAGCCTTGCTAAGAAAATTTGTGGATGCTGTCCTGCCAAATAAAATTTATATTAAATTCACCCCTTAGCCATTGAAATTAAGAGGTTTTGTGTGTACTGAGAAGAAAAGAGGCACCTCAAATAGAAAAATGAGTTTACTGGAGCTGCCTGTACTGAAATCTCTGATCTTTGTAAGAAAGCAGCATATACAACAGGATGCATTAGATTACTCTGCATTAACAAACAACCCTTAAGTCTCAGTGGCCCTTAACCCAACACAATTTTATTTCTTTCACTTGACGCATGTCCTACGTGGGTTGGAGGATGCTGTTCAGTGCAATCTTTCAGAACCTGTGCTGACAGAAAAAAAATGGGGGAAGGGGATGTGGTGAATTGAATACTGGCTCTTAAAGCTACCAAATGGGAGAAACACATGATGTTTTCATTCACATTTTATTTGCCGAACCAAGTCAAACAGGAGAGGGAAATGAAATACAATCCTTTGCCTGAAATAAGAAGCAAAACAGAGCATATCCTAATATCTTCCACAGTTATTCTCTACAAGAAATATTTGTTACATTCTTCTTAAGTGCAAGAAAGCGTTCTCAATCCCATGATGCCTGGTCCCAGCTCATCCCTGGGCATGCTGTCCCACATTGCCAAGGAGATTTACACCCCTGCAAGTCATGTACCACGTAGCCTTCCTTTCTATGGTATGCACTCAATATAATGTAAGCCTCTACCCACTCCAATAATTTGGGGATGCTTATGTCAGCTCTGTCCCACTTCCTCAATTTCCAGAGGGGGACATTCACCTCTGTTTCTTCACATTCCACCTGATCAGGTACCTCACCCTCCTACCTCTCTGATGAAGTGGTCTGCCCTGATTCAGCATTGCCTGATGGGTGAGATCATTATGTCAAATACTGTGGTTCAGAGACAGAGAAGGTCTATTTAGTGGTAAAATTAAGCTACATGCTTAATCTTTGTCAACAGTAATGGTGACACTTTGATTCTTATTCACCAACCCTACTTTATTTCACTCTCTTTTTTTTTCTTTTTTTCAGAAGGGAATGATTAAACAGATTTTTTTTTTTTCAGGAAATCCAACAGGTGGGTTTTTTATTCCAGGAATTTCAGTTAGTCTTATATTGGGATGTCATTATCATCAGTTTTTATGTTATTTTCTTTAACTTCTCTGATCTTTTTGCTTTATTGTGGTTCAATGATTACTTTTTCTGGAATTTCCTTAATGCTAGAAATCACATTTTCAGTGTACCTATTCTATTTCTGTTTCTAATTTGTTTTAGTCCTATAATAGTGTTATTTTTGTACTGTTAGTTTTCTTCATACCCCTCTTTTACTTTACCTTGCTGATGTTTGAGTCATAGCCCAAATACAGACAAAAGAGATTAATTTCTGTGGCTCTTGAGCAATTCATAAGGGAGATGAAGGGGATGCAAGAGTAAAGAACCCCCAGATGTTTGGCTTGAATAGTTTGGTGGTATTGTCCAGCAATGTAGGGAATTCAGCAGAAGGAAAATGTTTCAATGCCAGAAATAACTTACTGTTACACACTATACCTGATTGTTTTCTCAGTAACATCTCTGTGGCAGATTGAATCATGCCCCTACAAAGACACGCTCAAGTCCTATCCCCCAGTCCTCTGGGATCTTCAAGTTCTAACTCCATTCTTGGTACTAAAAGCTGTCTTTTTCAGGGCTGCTATAGAAAAATACCACAAACCGGTTGGCTGAATCAATAAGGGTTTATTGGCATGTACTTTGGAGGCCAAAAGTTCAAACTCAAGATAACAGCAGTCAATGCCTTCTCCAAAACCTGTAGTATGCTGGTGGGGTCTTGCTGGCAGTCAGTCCTTCCCTCTGTCACACGGCAGTATGTCTTTTTCTGTTTCCTCCTGTGGTCTGTGCTTCTGTGTCCAAATTTCCTTTGCTTATAAGGACTCCTATCATATTGGATTAAGGCCCACCCTGATTCATTTTGGCCATAATATCTTCAAAGATTTTATTTACAAATGAGTTTTGTTGTTTCAACCAGTTCATGGTATTTTGTTATAGCAGCCCAGGAAAACTAAGACAATGTCAGACCTGAGGAACTAAGAATTTTGATTAGTAAAATAGGGAAAAGAATGGATTAAAGACCAGACCTGAGTTGATTGCTTGGGGAGGGGGGCAGGATTTAAGGGACCAGTAGATACCTAGTTTCTAAAGAGGTGAACTATAGAATGTTGTGAAGAAGAGTTAGAAAGATCTTTGGAAAGGTGACAAAGACTTAAAAAAATAAGTTTCCAGAATTTACATAGCTTTTAGGATCCAGAACTCCAATAAAAAAGAGAACCTCTCTTTCCCCTGGTTTCTAATTTGTGTGTAATTGACCCTAAATTCCCAAAATCCAGTGCTCTCCATAGTACCATAATATATATTCAACCTGATAGATTTGTGGGCTGTTCCTAGATTTATGAACTACTTATAAAATAGAGAAAATTATTTTCAAATTTCAAACAATAGACAATATTAAACAATACTAATTATATTGCATGGAAAGCTGAATTAAGAAAAGAGTCAGACCAAACAGTATCATAGCATTTTTATATTGCTACATAGTCCAAAACTTATCTTTTGAAATGTTTTTAAATTGTCTTTTTCAGGGGAGATAAGGGTTGACACTAAGTTATTTTAAATACTTTGTTATCTTAAATAATGCTCTTAGGAGGTTACAAATATAGATAGGTTCCTTTCTCTTTTGGATTTTTACACAGAATAAAATTCCCACAAGGAGGGTAACTGGGCAGAAATATTTAATTAATTAGTAAATTAGTTTTTACTATGTACTAGTAAATTTCTTTCTAAAAGATTATCTAACTTACATTGCCAGCACCACTGTTTATGTATATGTTGTTACCACTGCATTATATTATTTTAATGAAAATAATTGTTAGACATAAATATCTTATTTTTTTAAATTGTGTTATGAGTGAGACCAAATCCTCTATTATTTTACTTTGTTTACTTGTTGGATTTTTAAATTAATTACTCATTCATGTTTTTGGTCATTTAGCTGTCTGCTTTAAAATTTTAGTTATTTTGTTGTGGTTGACTAGAAAGTTTAAGTTTCTGTGTTGTGAAATCTGTTAACTATTTCTTAGTTGTTTTTACTATATTTAATTCTTAAAGGTCATTACCTTTTCAAAGATATGATAAATATTGGTTTCTTTACCAGGTTTATGTGATTTAAATGGATTTATAAAAGGAATGCACATTTTGATCCAACAGAAAATAGTTTTGTATATAATATGAGGGCTCTCTCTCACCAAGTTTTTAACCATTAATACTATGGAAGATTTTTATAATAATCAGAGCTGTTCAGAAGTGGGGTGGTTTATTATTTGTGGAGGGGAAAGTATACAGGGTATTTACTCTATTATGGCCATCACGTTTCAAATGGGTTGTATTTGAATATGTTTTAAGAACTCCTTCAAGCTTGAGGATCAAGAAAAAGATGAGTTTTGAGAGGAAATGAAATATTTTTATGTTTTGTCTATAGGAGATTTCCTAAAAGAAATAAACTCTTCATTGCTGTTCAAATGACTAATACAGAGGATTGGAATGAAAGGATATTAAACAAAAAAGAAAAGCAGAGCTAAACTAAGATTTCTTTTATTTACAAAGCAAAGCAATTTTCTTTCAAAAAGAAATCATCTACCCAAAGTCACAAATTGAACTCCTCACAGATCTGCTGCTAGTCTTGAAAAGGGACTCTCTTTGAAGTGCTCATCATTAATCCCTACTGCTTGATATGCTACAGAAAGGAGTCAAGGGATTCATGTTCAGGGGAATTAAAATTAAAGAGAAGGTTTCTTTGGTCCTCTAATGGAGAATTCCCTGAGTCAGTTACAAATCTCTCTTCAGTGGAAAGTATTACTCAATTATCCACAATCTGAAGCAGTCCCTGATGGAATGTTGCCACTTCCACTTTAAATTCCATCTGAGTGCCAGTGGCAGTCCGTTGCTCAATTTCTGAGCTATGGAGGGCAAAGTTTATTTGTTGTTGTTGTGGTGGTTGTTTTGTTTTGCCAGAAATCTTTAGAGCCTCATCTTTAGATAGCACATTTCCTCTATCTGGAAGCCAGATGGGCCAAAAGATAAGATAATTTACTCATTAGAGACCTCCATGATAAGGAGCACTGGTTATTATCTCTATTTACAAACAAAAAACTGAGCATGGAAAGGCTATGATCTTTATTCTTAGTAGCAGAATCATTTGTTTTATTGAACAAGCACTTAAATAATGATTACTATGTGCCACATATATTAATTTATTTAATCCATATAATAAACTTATTAGGCAAGTGTTACTTTTATCCCTATTAAGATGAGGAAGTAGACTCAGGGAAGTTAAGTAACTAGCCCAAGTCACACAGCAGAAAAATATCAGAGGCAGAATTCAAAGCCAGACAACCTGGGGCTGGAGATTGTGTTATTCACTATTATGTAAGGCTAGAATTAGTAGTAAAATCCTCTGACTTAGGAACTGGTCTTCTTTCCAGTAAACTAGGGAAGTGCACATTCATTTATTTACTGAGTAACCAAAGACATATTCAAGTTTCTGTCTGATGTACACACCCTATCCATATTTTATCCAGCATGCTTATAAATTTTATTCCTAGCACTTGGTCTGCTGTTTGGTCTTAAGTGAGTCTACTGCAAAAAAAAAAAAAAAAATATATATATATATATATATATATATATATATATATTCCCTTCTAAATGGGTATATGAAATCACAAAGTACTGAAATGTCATGCTGGAATCACATCCATTAAAGGAGATTTGCCAAAATGATAGAGGTGTTAAAGCAGGATTTACTTGCTTGACGGCTCAAAAGAGATAAAAGAAAACCAAACACAAATGTGATTTGGCTAAAAGAGAGCAAAAGACCCCAGTGCTGGCTTATAGGCAGTTTGGAAGAGGACCCCACCAGCCCTGTTCTGGTCAATGTATTTGCTCACAAATGAACAAGGGCAAGGTTAACCCTTAAGAATCAAGAGAGACAAGAAGAGTATCTTAAAGCCATATTATTTAATAGACTATGAAATAGGGTTCAGATGAAATAAAATAGCTAAATTATTATAGTGACTATTTCCTCCCTCCTACATTCATCTGGACTCCATTACTACAATTATAACTATAAAGTAACACTTAATTTTGCAACTACTAACTGTAAGATGAGTCGTGGGTTTATGAAACTTATTCTCCATTTCTACTCATTAGTAAGTCTGTGATCTCTCATTTCCTTCTCAATTGAAGTGCAAATCTTCCGGCATTATGCTAAAATGTCTAACCAGTTCAGGTTTCTTTGCAATATCTTATTTTAAGGTTTTTCCTGCTATAAGAAGAATCTGAGAAAACAGAACACCACTTATACTGTCAATATTTGTAACATTCAGTGGTGTCATTATTGTTATTAGAATATCCTTTTCATAGAAAATAGTTGATTTTCTGTGTAACGAACTAAAGCTTTTCTCTAACTGGACTTGGAGCTGCTTGCTTCAGAGAACTGCAACATATGGTTTTCCTCTTCCACTTTTTAATATTTTGGTCTCTGGTGAATCCGCATACAAAAGCTTCCTTCCTTAGCTGGAGTCCGCAAATGAAAGACTTTTCTTTTTCTGATTGTAGATTAGCCTGCCAAGAAACAAACATGAGCTGGAGAACATCACTTTAATTTATTGATGGGATACAGATGACAAGGAAGTCTGTCCTCTTCTAGGCTTTTGGGAATGCTTCAGGCTGACCCAGCACAGCCGAGTTCATACGGCAAAGACAGACTTTGCCAAAAACCAAAGCCAATAGTCATTACAAACCCTTGAACCAAAACATTCCTTTAGTGCTTGAGTTTCCCTATAATTTGTATAGATTCCCTTTTTGTCAATGAAGCTAGCTGTGGATAACTAGCTTAGTGCAATCAGACAAAACAACTGTACCATTCATTCAGTAATTAGATGATAGCCTTACTGCATGCTTTATGGTTTCCGTTTTTCATTCTTTCCTTTCTTTTCAAGTCCTTGGAGAAAAACTCTGAGATGTTTGGCAAAGTTAGAAGTTCTTGTTGAAAAATATCCTGCCCTTTTTACTCTAGGGCTGCTAATAAGTTCTATTCTCAGAGGCAAAATATTAGATGCACACAGCAGGAGAGGATTGGCCAAGTCAGTTTGATTCTTATGTACATTACCTTTTGCTTTGCTCTACAGTTTTGCCTTATTTAGAGTGATGAAGGTTTTTCTTTTCTTATACCTAGTGGCATGTAAATGCATTTCATATTCAATCTAACTTCTTATAGGATGCCTAACATAAATTATTTCTTAAACTTTTAGACATAAAAAGTTTATGAGAGGTGAAGCAGAGCCAGACAAAATTGGGAAATTTAATGGCGAGGAAGGATGTGTGATAAGAGTTAACCTGTTATGAACAGTCATTAGGAGGTCAAATTACTAGATGTTAAAGTGGGCTAAGAATTGTTGTTCTGCCAATACTTTCCTTCTATTTTCAATTTTAAAAAAAACTTTTCTAAATGAAACTAAAGGAAGGAAAGGGAAGAGTTTAAAGAAAACAATAATGATATTTCAGGTTTTTGCCTGTTGAGGCATAGATGTATCGTCATTCACAAAGTTAGTATTGTGTGTTGCCTTTGCAGAAGATTGTCTGGTCCTGTGAGTTAAAATCTTGGTTGCAAGTAACACAACCTGAGCTAATTGAATGAAAAGAGGGATGTTTTTTGACTGCCCTATACAAACTATAAGAAAGGAATGTGTGGAACTATTTTTAAGGGTGACTGGAACCAGGGACTAAGGTCCTTGACTGGATTCTCTTTCTCTTTGCTTTCATCTCTGCTTTACCTTTGGCTTTGTCTCTTCTACCTGCCCCCAGGACACCTGGAACCACAGCTAGAAATATGGACATGAAATTTTCAGCTTTAATTACAGCTCCGAGATCAAAGAGTTGTCTCAAACTCCAGATTACCCCAGAGAAATACTCTGGTTTTCTTGGCTTAGGGCCTTTCCTCCTCTTGGACCAATCATTTTGGACACTGAGATGAGCCATTTATAGCTGGCCCCAACTAGGTTATAACCCCATCTCTGATCATGTTGGGGGTTCAATCATGTGCCCCCACAAAAGCCATGTTTAGATCCCAATCCCTGGTCCTATGGGTGTGAACTCATTTGTAAATAGGACTCAAAAATGTTATTAAGGTGGGCTCAAACCGAATGAGAATTGAACATAAGAGAGAAAGCCACAGGAAAGGTAAGAAGCTGGAAGTCAATGGGATTTGGAGATGAAGGGAATAGGCGCCACTATATGCATTGCCATGTGTGATGGTCAGGAGTTGTATATACCCCAGAAAAATGTGTTCTCAAACTCAATGCATTCCTGTGGACATGAATCCATTGTAAGTAAGACCTTCTGATGAGGTTACTTCAGTTGAGGGGTGGCCCAATTCAATCAGCATAGGTCTTCATCTTTTTTTTTACTGGAGTCCTTTATACGTGGAATGAAATTCAGACAGAATAAGAGGAAGCCACAGTAAGCAAGAAGCTGAAATTCAACAGAAAACTGGAAGAGAACAGGGAAGCCATGAGAGGCTACCATGTGCAACTATTACCATGTGACAGAGGAGCCAAGAACCAGGGATTGCTAGCAGCCAGCCCCAGAACACCGTTCTTAGGGAAGAAGTCATTGCCTTGATGACGCCTTCATTTGAACTTTTCCTTTGCTCAAAACCATGAGCTAATAAATTTCCATTATTTAAATCAACACACTGCATGGTATTTGCTTGAGCAGTCCATGAAACTAAAATACTGTGTGATAAAAAAGCCAAGGACTGAAGACTTGCAGGAAGCCAGCTCCAGAACACTATTATCTTGGGAAGAAAGCATTGCCTTGCTGATGTCTCAAAACCATGAGCCAATAAATTCCAATTGTTTAAGCCAACCCATTGTATGGTATTTGTTTTAGCAGCTGGAAATGAAACCAGACTTTGAGGCAAAAATTGTGGGCCATGTATCCAGAAGAGATAGATGGCTGGGCAGACAAAAACAAAAGCCACCAGAAATTTCTGCCTCTGTTCTTGAGTTTATCCATTTGAAAAGAGTATCTGGTATTGGGGATGCCATGGTTTGAGATTCTCCACTGACAATACAGTAAATATGAACATAAAAAGTGGGCCTTAGCAGGAACATTGGAAGATTAATTGTCTTGCAAAGGAAATGGTGTTTATATTCCTTGGTCTGAATCTGAGCACAAGAAAATTCTATAGTTGCATTGAAGTTAAGATCTCCTTACACTCTATGGAATATTTGAAGGTTTGTTTTTTTTCTTGAAGTATTACCCCAGGGGGAAATAGTAATACATATGACACATTACCATTAAATAATAGTTAAATTTTTCTGATTATTAAATTGGAAACAAGTTGGCCTGAAGGTGAGCTATAGTGTATAGGGTGAGAAGAGGTCGATAAAATTGCCACCTTTCTCTAGAGTGGGAGTCCACAGTCTTTTCTGTAAAAAGTCAGATAGTAAGTATTCTCAACTTTGCAGGCTTATACTCTCTACAGCAACTACTCAATTCTGATTTTGAAGTGGGAAAGCAATCAGACAAAATGTAAATGAATGGGTGTGGCCGTGTTCCAATAAAACTTTATTTACAAAAACAGAGTTTGTACAGTGGTTTATAGACTCTGAGATAAATAATGTATGTCAAAGAGGTGTGTAGCATGAAATTGTAAATAAGTACTATTCATTATTAGCATTTAGAAGTGTTCTTAAGTGATCAAAGAGTAGATTTATGGAAATATATTTATCCAAAGATTGGCACTAAATATGGTAAATAAAAGTTTAAAATAGTATTTCTGGTGTAAAAACATCCCACCATTAAACTATTTCCATTATTGAAAAGTGCTTGAAGGTTTGCAGTTTATTTTACATTGTTAAAAGTTTTGTTTTTTATTTTAGTAATGAACATAGCATTGATTAAAAGTTAAAACTAATATAAACCTTTTAGAATCAAAGGTGCTGTTTCATAGGATGGGGCCATACCTAAATTTTTACTGGTTTTACTTCTGGGACAAAATGGTTACTGGCAACATATATTGTGAGAAAATTTGCTCTTTTATTTGTAATGTGTGCCGTCATCTGAGTATGCTATTATTACTTGACATTTGAAATATGTCTCATTTGAAACATGAAATGTTTTATGAACTGAAAAACTTAGAAATCCTTCAGGGAAAGGATTAAATTTATGATATAACATTCATTATTTCCATTATTTTAAAACATTTATTAGTTAGCTATAAAACATCACTTTGGGACCATTCTTGATGTGTTTCCTAAATGTGATGATTATAACTAATAAGAAAATTCATTTTCCATATTTCATCAAATCCAAAATGTACTTTTTTTTTACACACTTCAATACTGCTGAAGTAAGTCTTCTTCTGATGATGGAAGATATCATACAAATTGCTGTCGGCCAGGTTGTGCTTGGGAAACAGTTTTAATTACCTGTGTGAAATGGGTCTAAAAACACTCTCTTGGAAACTTACAGTAAGATCTATAAAATCAGCATGAGAACTTGTAGTATGGGGGTTCAACATCATGGAAGGAAATATTTGTGACAATGGTAGATTGCTCTTTTAAGGAACACCACCAGATTTGATGCTGAAAAGGAGAGTATCATGTGGAAAGTTAGATATCAGTAGCACTTAATCAAAATGTGACCTAGAAGAGAAGTCTTTGAATGTAAAATTGTTTGGAAATATTCTTACTAATTTATTTCACTGAGCTATTCCTTTTCACATATGTACAAGAATAAAATATGATTAAAATCTTTATCTAAATAAGTCTAAAAGAACTTCCAGTAAGTGTAAAAAATTCTAAGTGATTAAAATGCATTGTGTCATGGTTTAATTAGAAGCATATTTTTTCTTAGTGTTATAAAATTGTGCTGGTTTGAAAGCATGTATGCTTCCTAGAAAAGCCATGTTTTAATCCTAATCCCATTTTGTTAAGAGCCATTTCTTCTAATCCCTATTCAGTATTGTGTGTTTGAATCTGTAATTAGATCATCTCCCTGAAGATGTGACTCAATCAAGAGTGGTTGTTAAGATGGATTAGGTGGAGATGTGTCTCTACCCATTTGGGTGGGTCTTGATTAGTTTTCTGAAATCCTATAAAAGAGGAAATATTTTGGAAAATGAAGGAGATTTTGAGAGAGCAGAACAATGTAGCCATGAGAAGCAGAGAGTCAACCAGCCAGTGACCTTTGGAGATGAAGTAGGAAAATGCCTCGCAGGGAACTTCATGAAACAGGAAGCCAGGATAGAAAGCTAGCAGATGATGCCGTGTTTGCCACATACCTTTCCAGATGACCAAGAAACCCTGACCATATTTGCCATGTGCCTTCTCACTTGAGAGAGAAACCCTGAACTTCATCGGCCTTCTTGAACCAAGGTATCTTCCCTGGATGCCTTAGATTGGGCATTTCTATAGACTTGTTTTAATTGGGACATTTTCTCGGCCTTAGAACTGTAAACTAGCAACTTATTAAATTCCCCTTTTTAAAAGCCATTCCGTTTTTGGTATATTGCATTCTGGCAGCTAGCAAACTAGAACAATAATATAATTATGTTTTTTTCAATCAATTATGTTAGATGCAATTATAAAAAAATAATATGTATAATTTAAATTTCATGAATGACAATTTTACTTCTTATGTTTGATGTTATGAAAAACCTTTACTATTCCTAGTAAAGAAAATCCAACTTCTTAACCATATCATCCGCTTGCTTATTAAACCCAATAAGTTTTCTGTAAAGTCCCAGGGCCCAAGCCTCCTTTCCATATTAAAAAAGTTATTTGGGATGCAAGGATTGTTCAGGGGTAGAATTCTTGCCTGTCATGCAGGAGACCCAGGTGCAATTCCCAGCCTGTGAATTTTGTCCCCCAAAAAACAAACAGACAAACAAGCAAACAAAAATTCAACAAATGTTGCTGCAATAACGGGATACTCACATGGAAAAATAATGAAATGTGACCCCACCATATAATATACAAAAAAAAAAGTTATTGCACATAGCCACATACATGACCAAGACACAAATTAAAGTTCATCAGATCTTCTCAGGTGGGGTGTAGGGGGTGGAGGTGGGTAGAAGAATGTATAGATGGTATCATAAACAAAGCATTAAAATTCCCTCCCTTTATCAGTATTGATAACAAACCTCCAATCTCCTGTGTCACAAGATCCTACCAAAACTCTGTTCTCATACTCTTGTCCTAAACCTTGCACTCCCCTACCCTCTTTGAAGAGCTTTAACTTCCATTTCCTGACCTACCACCACCAGGAAGCATCCTCTCCTGTTTTTCAGTCTCAATAAAATTCATGTCTAACTCCATGACTGATATGCTCTTTGTTCTTTGGGCTCCCTTGACCCAAGCCCCCCAAGAGCAGGGTTGGAACAATTGGTGAGTCAACCAGATACCAAAGAGCTGCCAGTTATGGTGGGCATGAGTCTTGGGAAGGGAGGAAATCCCAATTGGCTGCTATCATTCCCGTGTGGACAGTTGGCTGCCCACCTAGATGAATGAGGATTTCTATGAGAGTATGGGAATGTCCTGAAAACTCTGGCTGGGTGGCTGACTGTTTAGCAACAGATAGCAGGCCAAATAGTGGTGGCTCTGGCTGTGCAAATGGCTATCCAGGCAGAAGAATCATTGAAATCCACTGTGGGTCATTCAGAAGAGGTTTAGAAAGCAAAGAATAAAGTAACACCACCATTGTATTCAGCAGTTCCAAAGCTTGACTCTTTACTACAAGGAATTAGCACTCAATTATGTCATTATGACTTTAGATTTAACTAACGTTTTCTTTATTATTCCCTTAAAAAAGGCCAGTCAACCAGGTTTTACCTTCACTTGTGAAGGAGAACAAAGGACTTTCACCATGCTCCCTTAAGGCTATTTATATAGCGCAACCATCTGTGCTATCTCATCACAAAGGATTTGGCTAAGTGGAAAAAACCTATTTCACTATATTGATGCTGTCATGTGTACTAGTTTGAAGCTGCTACATATCCCAGAAAAGTCATGTTCTTCTAATCCAGTCCTGTAGGTACAGACCCATTGTGGGTGAAACATTTTTGATAAGGCTGTTTCCATGAATATGTGATCCACCCAATTCAAGGTGGGTCTATTTAAAAAATATTTTTACTGAGGTATCTTCGTGCATCATATAGTTCATCCAAAGTATACAATTAATGGCTCACAATACCATCACATAACTGTGTAGTCATCATCATGGTCATTTTTAGAACATTTGCATCACCCCAGAAAAAAGAAATAAAAAGACAAAAGAAAAAAAAACCATGCATCCTATACCCCTTATGCCTTCCTCTCATTGACCATTAGTATAGCAATCTACCCAATTATTTCTTACCCTTATACCCCCCTTTTATTTATTTATTTTTGTCCTTTTTTTTTTTTTAACTCATCTGTCCATTTCCTGGATAAAGGGAGCATCAGACACACTTTTCACAATCACACAGTCACATTGTAAAAGCTATATAGTTACACAATCGTCTTCAAGAATCAAGCTACTAGAATACAGCTCAACAATTTTAGGTACTTCCCTCTAGTCACTCTAAGACATCATAAACTAAAAAGGAATATCTATATAATGCATAAGAATAATCTCCAGGATAACCTCTCCACTCTGTTTGAAATCTTTCAGCCACTGAAACTGTGTTTTGTCACATTTTCTCTTCCTCCTTTTGATCATGATGACTTTTTCAATCCCATGATACTGGATCCCGGCTCATCCCCAGGAATCACATTGCACATTACCAGGGAGATTTATACCCCTAGGAGTTATGTCCCACATAGGTGAGATGGCAGGGTGTTCACCTGCCAAGTTGTCTTAGAGAAACAAAGGAGGTTCTCTGGGGGTGACTTATAGGCATAATCATAAGTAGGCTTAGCTTCTTATTCTTTGCAGGAGTAGTTTCATAGGGGTGAGCCCGAAGATCGAGGGCTCAGCCTATTGAATTGCTTGTTCCCACCACTTGTAAGAATATCAGAAATTCCCCAGATGTGGAAATTTAATATTTCCTCGTTTCTCCCTGGTCCCTCCAGAGGGATTTGCAAATATTTTTTTATTCTCTGCTCAGATTACTCTGGGACGTATCAGGGCATCACACTGACCTGTACCTTTAGGATCTCACTCATTATTCAAGATTCCATGTATTTATAGTGTTTGAATTAACTAACCATACAAGTTAAAATAAATAATGTGCTATAAAGAGTATACATTTTGCACCAAATAAACAACACTTTTGTCTCACACAGAAGTTGAAGTTCTAAAATAGTCAATAATATCCTTGACTCTGTATTCTGATTACCTTAGTTCTATCCAGATCAGCTTCATTTGTATAACTGGTTGAAGTTTATTCACTTTATCAGATTTTTAAACATTTGCTGTATGGGATAATGCTGACTTTCATAGCTTCAAAATTCTCACTCTGAGCCTCAGGTGTCACACAAATACCCAAAGTTCTAGGGAATTACCAGGTGATACATAAATAGCTCAGCATCTCACAATTTAGAAATAACAGTCATGATGCTGGAATAGATGTGACTGCTGTAAGAGCTTACAATCTGGGTACCTTTACAATAGGCCCCAACCTGATGACTCATACTCTCTACTTCACTTCTCTGAGCTTGTATATCATAGTTAGTTCATATCAGTGAGGCATTATAATATTTGTCTTTTTGTTTCTGACATTTCATTCAACATACTATCTTCGAAGGTTCATTCACATATTTGCATGCCTCAAAGCTTCATTCCTTTTTGCAGCCACTCAGTGGTCCATTGTATGTATACACCACAGTTCCCCCTTCCATTCTTTAGTCAATGTACCCTTAGATCACCTCCATCCATTGCAAATCATGAACACTACTTTCATAAATACCAGTGTGCGAATGTCCATCTGTGTCTGTACTATCAGTTTCTCCAATTTTATACCTAACAATGGGTTACAGGATCATATGGCAAACCCACACCTAGTCTCCTGTGGAACCATCACACTGCCCTCCAGAGGGTCTGCACCACTCTGCTTCTCTACCAACAGTGATTAGGTACATCTCTTTCTCCAGCACTTTTATATCCCTGTTCATTTTAAACAGTTTTATTTGCACATCATACAATCCAACCTAAGTAAAAAATCAATGGTTTCCGGTATAATTACATAGTCATGACTTTACCACCACAGTCTATATGAGGACATTTCCTTTCCTTTGCAAAGGATTCCATACCCCTCCCCCAGATCCCCCGCTTATTGACATTTAGTTTTGGCAAATTGCCTTTGTTACCTTTTGTTCTAGCTTGCTAGCTGCCAGAATGCAACACATCAGAGACCATTGGCTTTTTTTTTCTTTTTTTATTAATTAAAAAAAAAGAAATTAACACAACATTTAGAAATCATTCCATTCTACATATGCAATCAGTAATTCTTAATATCATCACATAGATGTATGATCATCATTTCTTAGTACATTTGCATCAATTTAGGAAAAGAAGTAGCAAAACAACAGAAAAAGATATAGAATGTTAATATAGAGAAAAAAATAATAATAAAAAATAGAAAAATATATATATAAAAAAGGAAAAAGAAAAAAACAAGAGACACAAACAAATAAACAAAAACAAAGCTATAGCTCAGATGCAGCTTCATTCAGTGTTTTAATATAATTACATTACATTTAGGTATTATTGTGCTGTCCATTTTTGAGTTTTTGTATCTAGTCCTGTTGCACAGTCTGTATCCCTTGGCTCCAATTACCCATTATCTTACCCTGTTTCTAACTCCTGCTGAGACCATTGGCTTTTAATGAAAGGGGATCTATTTCATTAGTTCTTCAGAGGAAAGGTAGCTAACTTTCATTTGAGGTTCTTGCTTACGTGGAAAGGCACAGAATGGTCTCTGCTGGCCTTCTCTCCAGGTCTCTGGGTTCCGATAACTTTCCCCAACGTGATTTCTCTCTGCATCTCCAAAGGCCTGGACTGAGCCGTGAGTGCTAAGATGAGGTATGCCGAGCTGCTTGGGCTGTGCTACATTGCGCTCTCTCATTTAAGCACCAGCCAATTAAGTTAAACATCATTCATTGCAGCAGGCACCCCTCCTAGTTGATTGCAGATGTAATCAGCAACAGATGAGGTTCACATACCATTGGCTCATGTCTGCAGCCACAGAACTAGGTGCCTTCACCTGGCCAAGTTGACAACTGAATCTAACTACCACACCTTTAATGAAAACATATTAAAATGTTACTCTTAACTATAGACCCTAGATTGCCTTGATTACTTTTTTTGTGTTGGGGGGTGGTGGTGCATGGTCTGGGAATCGAACCCAGGTCTCCTGCATGAAAGGTGAGCATTCTACCACTGAATCACCCATGCACTATTGATTGTATTTTTTTCCTGTATACTATCCCATTTTTAACACCTTGCAATATTGACATTCATTTGTTCTCCCTCATGCAAAAACATTCTTGTATTTGTACACTGAATCATCATCATTGTCCATCTAGGCATTCCTAAGTTATACAGTCTGTCTTTATCCTCTATCTTTCCTTTCAGCTTCATTTGTGCCTCCAGCTCTTCTCCCTCAACTATACTCACATTCAGTTTCATTCCTTGTACTTCTGTTATTGTGCTACCATCAGGTAGTATTATGCTATACATTTCTGAATCTTTACATTCTGTCCTGTTGCACATTCTGTACTCCTTCAGCATCAAATGCCTAACATGTACCCTCTTTCCATCTTCGATATCCTGTGTTCTTAACTTTAACTTTCAAAGTTCACTCATTAATGTTGGTTCATATTAGTAAGGCCACACAGTATTTGTCCTTTTGTTTCTGGCTAATTTCACTCAGCATAATGTCCTCAAGGTTCATCCACATTGTTACATGCTTCCTGACTTTATTCTGTCTTATGGCTATAAAATATTTCATTATATATCACAGCTTGCTTAGCCACTTGTTCATTGATGGGTATTTGACCTATTTCCAATTTTTGGCAGTTGTGAATAATGCTGCTATAAACATCTGTGTACAAATGCTCACTTGTGTCCTTGCCTTCATTTCCTCAGATTATATACCTAGTAATGGGATTGTTGGGTCATATGGCAATTCTGTACTTAGCTTCCTGAGGAATCATCAAAATTCCTTACACATTGACTGCACCATTCCACATTCCCACCAACATTGAATAAATGTGCTTCTTGCTCCATGTCCTCTCTAGCACTTGTAATTTTCTGTTTTTTCTGATAATTGTCATTCTAGTGGGTGTGAGATGATATCTCACTGTGGTTTTGATTTGCATTTCCTTAATAGCCAATGAAGTTGAGCATCTTTTCATACGCCTTTTAGCCATTTGTAGTTTCTCTTCTGAGAAATGTCTGCTCATATCTTTTGCCCACTTTTTAATTGGGCAATTTGTCTTTTTGTTGTTGAGTTGTAGAATATTTTCATATATTCTGGATATTAAATCCTTTTCTGATATGTGGCTTCCAATATTGTTTCACATTGCATAGGCTGCCTTTTTACTTTCATAGCAAATTTCTTCGATGCACAAAAGTGTTTAATTTTGAGGAGAGCTCATTTTTCTATTTCTTTTTTCATTACTTTTGCTTTGGATGTAAGGTCTAGGAAGCCACCCCCATCACAAGATTTGTGAAATATTTCCTTACATTTTCTTCTAAAAATTTTATGGTCTTTGCTCTAATGTTTATGTTTTTGATCAATATTGAGTTGATTTTTTACAGGGCGTGAGATATGGGTCTTCTTTCATTCTTTTGCATATGGATATCAACTTTTCCAAACCCTATTTATTGAAGAGGCTGTCCACATTTGTTTGACTTGACCATCTTTTCAAAAATAAATTGTCTGTAGATGAGAGTGTCTATCATTGAGCACTCAGTTTGATTACACTGGTCAGTATATATTTCTTTATGCCAGTATCATGCTGTTTTGGCCACTGTAGCTTTGTAATATGCTTTAAAGTCAGGTAGTGTGAGACCTCCCACTTCATTTTCTTTCTCAAGATGGGACACATTGCCTTTCAAATAAATTTGGTTATTGGTTTTTCTATTTGTGTAAAGTAAGTTCTTGGGATTTTAATTGGTATTGCACTGAATCTATAAATCAATTTGGGTAAATTGACTTCTTAACTATATTTAGTCTTCCAATCCATGAACATGATATGCCTTTCCATTTATTTAGGTCTTTCATGATTTATTTTAGAAATTTCTTATAGTTTTCTGTGTATAGACCTTTTGTGAACTGAGTTAAACTTATTTCTAAAAATTTGATTCATTTAGTTGCCATTGCAAATGGAATTTTTTCTTGGTTTCTTCCTCATATTGTGGATTATTGTATATAAACACTATTGGTTTTTGGATATTGATCTTATACTCTGCCACTTTGCTGTACTTATTTATTAGCTCTAGTAGCTTTGATGTAGATTTTTCAGGATTTTCAACATATAGTATCATGTCACAAACAGTGAGAGTTTTAATTCTTCTTTTCCAATTTGGATGCCTTGTATTTCTTTTTCTTGTCTAATTGCTCTGGCTAGAACTTCCAGCACAATGTTGAATAACAATGGTGACAGTGGTCACCCTTATCTTGTTTCTGATCTTAGAGGGAAAAATTTCAGCTTTTGCCTTTGAGTATGATATTAGCTGTGTTTTTTTCATACATCCCCTTTATCATGTTGAGGAAGTTCCCTTCTATTCCCATCCTTTGAAGAGTTTTCATCAAGAAACGATGGTGAATTTTATTAAATGCCTTTTGTGCATTGATTGAAATGGTCATGTTGTTTTTCTATTTTGGTTTATTGATGTGGTGTATTACATTAATTGATATTTTTGTGTTGAATCAGCCTTGCATACATGGAATAAATCCTTCTTTGTCATGGTGAGCAATTATTTTAATGTGGTGCTGGATTTTATTTGCTAGAATATTGTTGAGGATTTTTGCGCCTATATTCATTAAAGAGATTGGTCTCTCATTTTCTTTTCTTGTGATATCTTTGTCTGGCTTTGGTATTAGGGTGATGTTGGCCTCATAGAATGAATTAGATAGCTTTCCCTCCTCTTCAATTTTTCTGAAGAGTTTGATCATGACTGGTACTGCTTCTTTCTGAAATACTTGGTAGAATTCACATGTGAAGCCATCTGGTTCTTGACTTTTCTTTTTTTGGGAGCTTCTTGATGACTGATTCAATCTTTTTACTTATGATTGATTTGTTCAGGTCATTTATTTCTTTTATAAGCCAATGTTGGTTGTTCATGAATTTCTAAGAAGTTGTCCATTTCATCTACATTGTCTAGTTTATTAGCATATAATTGGTCATAGCATCCTCCCATTACCTCCTTTATTTCTGCAGGGTCAGGGGTTATTTCTCCTCTCCCATTTCTAATTCTATTTATTTGCATCCTCTCTCTCTCTCTCTCTCTCTCTCTCTCTCCCCCCCCCCCGTCAGTTTAGTTAAGGGTTCATTGATTTTATTGATTTTCACATAGAACCAACTTCTGGTTTTGTTGATTTTTTCTACTGATTTCAATTTCATTTATTTCTTCTCTAATCTTTGTTGTTTCTTTCCTTCTGTTTTCTCTGGGGTTAGTTTGCTGTTCTTTCAGTAGTTCTTCCAGGGGAACAGTTAATTCCTTGATGTTTTTGCTCTGTCTTCTTTTTTATTGTAGGCATTTAGGGCAATAAATTTACCTCTTAGCACCACCTTTGCTGCATCCCATACATTTGACTATGTTCTGTTTTCATTTTCTTTGCCTTGAGATATTTACTGATTTATCTTGTAATTTCTTCCTTGACTCACTGGTTGTTTAAGAGTGTAGTGTTCAGCCTTCATTTATTTGTGAATTTTCTTGCTTTCTGCCTGTATTGATTTTTAACTTCATTCTATTATGGTCTGAGAAAGTGTTTTGTAAAGTTTCAGTCTTTTTTAATTTATTGAGACTTTACTTTGTGACCCTTGCTTTGCGACCCAGTGGTCTACCCTTGAGAAGGATCCATAAGCACTTGTGAAATATGTGTATTCTGCTGTTGTGGCATGTAATGATCTGTAAATGTCTATTAAGTGCTGTTCATTTATTATGTCATTCAAAATATTTGTTTCCTTACTGATCCTTTATTTAGATGTTGTGTCTATTGATGACAGCAGTGAATTGAAGTCTCCAACTGTTATTGTAGAGGTGTCTACTACTCCCTTCAGTATTTTCTCATGTATTTTGGGGCACTCTGGCTCAGTGCATAAATATTTATGGTTGTTTTATCTTCTTGGTAAATTGTTCCTTTTATTAATACATCATTTCTTCTTTGTTTCTTTTAATTGTTTTACATTTAAAATATAATTTGTCAGATACTAGTATAGCTATCCTGCTCTTTTCTGGTTGTTGTTTGTGTGAAATATCTTTTTTCCAACCTTTTGCATGCACAATTTGTGTGCCAGTTTCAATTTATGTACGCCAGTAAATCCATGTTTTAATCTTGACCCAATCTTGTGGGGGAAGCCATTTCTTTTAATCCTGATTCAATATTGTTGGTAGAATTTTTTTTTTATTAGACAATCTCCATGGAGATGTGACACATCCAATTGGGTGGGTGTGACCTTTGATTACATGGATATGTGGCTCCAGTCATTTCAGGTTGATCTCAATTGGTTTACTGGAATCCTTTAAAAGAGGAAACATTTTGGAGGGAGTCAGAGCCTACAGAAATGACAGAAGTGACAGAGAGAGAGAGCTGACACAGATGCTTGGAGCCCAGCAGACATTGCCATGAAATGTTAAGCAAGGCAGAACCTGGAGAGAGCCAAGGCAAGCCAAGAGATGAAAGCCTGCCCTGTAGAAAGAAAGTGAAGAACCCCCACAGGAACAGAGGCTGAAAGCAATGGGTCCCAGAGGAAGGGACCAGCAAATGCCAGCTGCATGACTGTCCTGCTGACAGAGGTGTTTCTGACACATTGACTTTCCATGAGTTAAGGTATCTTTCCTTGGATCCCATAATTTGGACATTTTTGCAGGCTTAGAACTGTAAACTTGTAGCTTATTAAATTCTCTTTAAAAAAAAAAGCCATTCTAGTTCTGGTATATCACCTTCTGGCAGCTTGAAAACTAACACAATTGGTTTTTGTCCATGGGTCTAAAGTGAGTCTCTTGTAGACAGCATGTAGATGGGTCCTGTTTTTTATTCTTTGCTTTTTTTAATTTTTAATTTTTTTAAAAACATAACAACATACAAAAATGAACATTTTTGTCATATGATCATTCCATTCTTGGTATATAATCAATAACTCACAATATTATTATATAGTTGTATATTCATCACCATGATCATTTTTTTAGAACATTTGCATCAATTCAGAAAAAGAAATAAAAAGAAAAAAGAAAAAAACCTCATGCATGCCATACCCTTTACCCCTCCCTCTCATTGATTGCTAGTATTTCTATCTACTATTTTTTTCTATACCCCTTATCATGCCCTTTCATTGATCACTAGCATTTCAATCTACTAAATTTATTTTGACATTTGTTTACCCTATTATTTATTTATTTTTAATCCATATGTTTTACTCATCTGTCCATATCATAGATAAAAAGAGCATCAGACACAAGGTTTTCACAATCACACATTGTGAAAGCTATATCATTATACAATCATCTTCAAGAAACATGGCTACAGGAAAACAGCTCTACACTTTCAGGCACTTCCCTCCATCCCCTCCAATATATCTTAACTAAAAAGGTGATAGTTATATAATGCTTAAGAATAGCCTCCAGGCTAACCTCTCAACTCTGTTTGAAATCTCTCAGCCATTGACACTTTATTTTGTCTCATTTCTTTCTTCCCCCTTTTGGTCAAGAAGGTTTTCTCAATCCCTTGGTGCTGAGTCCCAGCTCACTCTAGGATTTCTGTCCCACATTTCCAGGAAGGTCCACACCCCTGGGAGTAATATTCCATGTAGAGAGGGGGAGGGTAGTGAGTTTGCTTGTTGTGTTGGCTGAGAGAGAGAGGCTACATGTGGGATCCTGTTTTTTAATCCATTCTGCCAGTCCATGTCTTTTGATTGGGGAGTTTAATCCATTAATACTTATTGTTACTATTGGAAAGGCAGTATTTTATTCTATTATTTCATCTTTTTGATTCTATATGTTGTATCTAATTTTTCTTTCTCTTTTTACCTTTACTGATAGTCTTCATTTCTACACTCTTCTCCAGACCTTTCTTTCCTGTGTTTTTCTATCTGCCATTTAGTATTTCTTATAGAGCTGGTCTCTTATTTACAAACTCTCCCAGTGACTGTTTGTCTGAAAATATTTTAAACTCCCTCTTGTTTTTGAAGGACATTTTTTGCTGGGTATAGAACTTTTGGTTGGTAGTTTTTATCTTTCAGAATCTTAAATATATCATGCCACTGCCTTCTTGCTGCCATGGTTTCTGCTGAGAAATCCACACATTTTCTTATTGAGCTTACCTTGTATGTGATAGATTGCTTTCTTTGCTGCTTTCAAAATTATCTCTTTGTATTTGACATTTGAAAATCGAATTAGTAAGTTTCTTGGAGTAGCTCTCTTTGGATCTAGTCTGTTTGGGGTATGCTGTGCTTCTTGGATTTTTAATTTTACGTCTTTTAGAAGAGATGGTAAGTTTTCACTGATTACTTCCTCCATTATCCTTTCTGCCCCTTTTCCCGGCTCTTCTACTTCTGAGACACCCATAGCACATATATTCATATGCTACATGTTGTCATTTAATTCTCTGAGACCCTGCTCATATTTTTATATCCCTTTCTCTATCTGTTCTTTTATGTGTAGGATTTCAGATGTCTTGTCCTCTAGTACACTAATCCTTTCTTCTGCCTCTTCAAATCTGCTGTTGTAGATGCCTATTTTTTTTATCTCTACTATGCTATTGTGCCTTTCATTCCCATAACTTCTGTGATTTGTTTTTTCAAGCTTTCGAGTTCTTTATTATGTTCACCCAATATCTTCTTTAAATCCCTCTTCTCTTTTGCCTTTTCTTCCCTTAACTTGTTGATTTGATATTTTTAATTAATTTGCTTATTAATTAAAAAAATTAACAACAAACAAACTAAAACATTAACATATGATCATTCTGTTCTACATATATATTGATTTGATTTTTGATGTGACTTTGCATGTCTGTTCAAACATCCTGAATTAGTTGTCTCAACTCCTGGATCTCATTTAAAATGTTTGTTCCTTTGACTGGGCCAAATTTTCAATTACCCTAGTATGTTTCATTATTTTTTGCAGGTATCTAAGCATTTTGTTTTTTTAATTAGTTTATTTGGAGGTTGTTTTCACTCACTTACAAAGAGTTTTTTTGTTGGTTGGCTTTGTTCTCTATCAGTTCTTTGGCATTCAGTCATATTTATTCTAGACCTCTAGCATAGCTTCTGTTTAACTGATCAGAATTTTTCAGCTCTTATTTTCTGATTCTTGTCCTGTTTATATGGAACCTTTTTCTATGAAGAGAGTCTCCTCAGATATGATCTACACCAGTCAGATTTTCCCAGACCAGACATGCCCATGCCTCAAAAGGAGGGTGTAAACCAGTATAAAGTTTCCCTGAGGGTGGGATCCAGTAGGTTATCAGACTTTCCTATGAGGCCTCTAGGCTCTGTTCTTTCCCTATATTGCACATTATGTGGTGCTTGACTTCACAGCAGCCAGTGAGCATCACTAGAGAGTGCCCTTCATGTTTCCTGCATTGACCACATAAGCTATCACATCAGATGAAAACAGTGGCCAGTCACAAATCCTCTTGACTCAGTGTCAAGTGGATTATATACATCCCCTTCTGCTCTTGGACGGATCAAGGTATGCTGTGAACATGCCTCCAGGACTGTTGCTCGCTTTCCCAGTGGGGAAGGCTAACCAATGGGCCACAGTCCAATGTGAGTACTCTTATGGAGTGCCCACATAAATAGACAGTGATTGGGCAACACTTTTCCCAGGGCACATAGCCCAATCTTAGGCCATGGATCAAGACATCATGTGGACAGTCCATCTCCCCTGCAATCCCAGAGGTGCAGGCCTTAATGAAAAAAATGAATGGTTTGTTAAAGGAACAGCTAAAGAATGGTAAGAGGACCTTGCAACAATGGACTAAAAAACTATCAGACCTTAACTTGCTTGAAAGCAATGCTCGCAGGGTGGGAGCTGCAGTCCCAGCTCTTACTGAAATGCTAATGTCAAGATTGATGCAGGCCCTGAGAATACAAATTAAAGGCCCAGCTGCTTTACATCCTAAAGGAGGGGGATAATAATAATTTGTTGTTGTCAATGTCTCAGACCATACATATGGGGCAAAAATATTGTCTCCTATATGCAATATGCAATGTCTGTCCTATGTTCAATGTGGTTTGCTGTGTGTGGGTGGATTGTAGAGACCCAGGGACCAGCCTCCTTCCACATTAAGAGTAAGTTATTGCACATACCTGCCTACAATGACAAGGACAGAAATTAAAATTCATCAGATCTGCTTGGGGTTGGTGGTAGTAGAAGAATGTTTAGATGGTATCATAACAAAAACATTAAAAGTCCCTCCCTTGATCACTGTTGACAGCAAACCTCCAAACGCTTGTGTCACAAGACCCTGCTGGAACTGTTCTCACATCCCTCACACCCTTGTCCGAAACCCTTATAAACCCTTGCACTCCTTTACCCCCTGTGCAGAGCATTAACTTCCACCTTGATAGCAGAGCATTAACTTCTTAATTAATTGCAAAGGGGCCACCATTTGAAAGATCCTCTCCTATTCATAAGTCTTAATTAAATTCATGTCTAACTCCAACCTGATGTGTCCTTTGGTCTTCGGACTGCCCTGACTGAAGCCACCCAAAATTGGGTTGGAACATCTACCAAAACACAACTTGAAAGATCTAGCAAGAATGCTTAATTTCAATATGTTGAATTTAAGAAAAATGCACATTTTATAAACATCAAAGCTAGGTCATGATCGTAAGCAATATCAGCCTCAATATCACCTTCATATTTTCTTTTCAAAGTGTTTGATGATTCATTATCAGATTTTGTGATGACACCATTTTAGTGTTAATGAGAACATTTTTTGACTCAATTCATGATGGATTAATCAGAACATTTTGAACTGCAATATGACAGCAGTGATGACTTTACAGTTATAAGCTACTATTTAATTATATCCAGAAGAATACATTTTGGAATATAATTATTGTGAGGATCTACTACTTCTGTTGAAGCAGATGTAGTTAGGGGAATGGTGGGCCTGGACTGATAGTAGCAGGTTTACTAGGACCCAAATCCACACTTACCTAAAGAACTGTTATTTTTCTCTCAGAAGTAGATGATTTTTTTTGTAATGACTATAATTTACAATTTGGAGTGGTTAAGCATTCTAAACATGGTAATATAAGTCTTGAATATGGCTTAAATGTAGCCAAAGAAATTTAATATTTTTGCCTTGAAGTATCTAATAAATAATTTTTCTGGAAGAGAGGTAAAAGTTTGGTCAAAGTGACATTGGATTGAGTAGTAATCACACATCATCAGCATTATGAGTAGTTTCTCTGCCAAGATTTGACTACATTTTTGTATGATATAGAATGTGGTCACGTATTGTTGGAAACATTCCAATATCTGATTTATAAGTTTTAGATACTATTCTCTGATACCCATATCCTTCAGGATTTCTGCTATCATTGGTGCAACTCTGGTATGCTTTTGGGAGGCATCATCTTGTCAGAATCAATGACAGCTGGTTATCATACTTTTTAAGGTAAATCATCCACTTTAATGTATCATAATCCTGATTCCAATGCAAGTTCTTTGCCTAGTGTGTTTTTTCCCTCTCCTTAGTGCATTTATAAGCAAAACTTGGCCTGCAACAAGGTCATTGCAGTGATCATATATATTTATCTAAAATAAAAACACATTTATTCATTTTTTTCTTTATAACTTAATTCTTATTTTACTTTTAGGAAACAACATATTAACTTCCTTGGAACCATCCTAACATTAATAAATTGGGGAATTTGCTTCTATTTTGGCATCATGGAAAATTGGCTTTAGCTTTTCATGTTGTAAATGGATTATACATTTCCATTTTTTGCACATGGATCAATAGATTTGAGGTAACTTGGAAGTGGAGTTTTACTATAACAAAAATGTAGGAGTGGCTTTTGAACCAGAAAGTGTGTGGAGGCTGGAAGAATTTTGAGGAGTAAGACTGAGAAAGACTAAATTTCTTCAATGGACTGTAACTGGAAGTCTGGGACTGGAGGACACTGCCCAGTGAGGAATCAAAGGAAACAGGGAATACATTATTAACAACTAAACAGGGGATATCTTTGCCTAGTGAATTTGTCTATTGCAGTAATACACAAAGCAGAACTTGTAAATGATGAACTTGGTTATATAGCTTAGGACACTTCCAAGCAAAATATTGAGGGAACCACCTGATTTCCTTTTGTTGCTTGTAGTAAAATGGAGAGAGATAGAGGGAAAAAAACCTCTTGAAAAAGGGAAATAGGATTTGATGGTTTTGAAAATTCTCAGCCTCCACAGATGGCAAAAATTACTGAATTAAGTTATCACCGCTAAGCAACGTCAGGAAAGCACACTTTAGAGAAAACTCTGAGGATGTGACATTACAACCTTTTGCTAAAACCTCAGAAGGTTCAAAAGGACGGTATATTTAATTGCACAAAGGATCCTTTCAAGAGATTAAGAATGTGCTGCACAAATCCTCTCATTCAAACCAAAGAGCCTCTAGGAAGCTTAAGGACTTTGTCTCTCAGCTTTATCAGCAGGAAGCAAAGGTAGGGAAGGGTTTATCTCATAAAGATCTGTGGGTGTAGATTTTGTCTAATGGTGTGAACCCTATTGAAATCTATGAGGCATCCACAAAGTTCTTGAGAAAATTATTTCAATAGAAACACTGCCATCTTGGATTAAAATGGACAAAAAGAGTACAAAATGAAAAGAGGCTGTCAGACCCCAAAAGTCCACTGGCAGGAAGCAGGCTAATAAAATCACTCAGCTGCAAACATGTGTTACATTTCAGGAGAAAGAAAAAAGAATCAAGAACCAGAAGGCAGAGTCATATTATATTATATACAAAGTAGAACCCATGAGAAAGAGAGAGAGAGAGATGTCCTCTTTGCTGAAGTTAGTCCCAGGCTTTGAAATTTAATAAAGGAACTTCTAATATTTTCTTGGCTGGGTTTCAGAACTGCTATGGATCAGCGACTTCTTTTTACCTCCCATTTCTACTCTTTTGAGCATGAATGTTTATAGCTGTTATCCTAACCCTGTCCCACAATTGTATGTTGGATGTGGTAGGGTTAGATGACTTGTCACTTTAGTTTCACGGGTCCAGAATGGAGAGGAATTGTGCCCCCAAAGCTGTACCTAGGTATTATAGTTAGGAGCCTAATCTGCACCTGCTTTAGATGATGAGATTTTGGACCTTGAGTTGATTTCAAAAGAAGATGAGATTCTTATGAACCTTGGATAAGGTGTAGGGGGTGGTTATATTTTATACGTTGGAGAATTCTGAAACATCGGGAGTCACACGACTCTGTGATGACGGAATTTATGGGAGCTCCCACGATCCCCACTGCCTGGTATTCTTGTCTTTGTGTAATCTCCTTCCCTTAAGTATAGGGAAGACCTGAGACTTGTTTGTATCTGATGGAAAGCAACAAAGTTGTTTCAATGTACAGGGTTACTTGTGCAGGATTGCATAAGCATACATTACTTGTCTTGCTGGAGTTTCTTTCCCTGTGAAAATTGGCTTTGGAAGAAGCATGCTTCCTTAAGCCTTTCTATTTTATTTTTTTCACTTTAGCAGTTTTTAATGAAAGCTATACATTAGATTTTGTTACTTTTGCATCTTCTCAATTGTATCTTCCTTATATTTGCCCTTTTCCCTTTCCCACTGGCAAGATTTGGCTTTATATTTGAGAATCTTTTTGTGATCTTTGTCCAGTTTTAGTCTACTTATAATCACCTTGCTGGGTGAATACCCACAAGGACAGTGGTGCCATTAGCCTTCTCCTACTTCACCTGTTCAAAGTAGAGGACACATTTCTTCCTGTAAACCTGGACTACTTTGTCCATTTGCTGAGCTTTGTAGTGTCCTCACACAACCTAAACTTCATCATCTTTTTGGATAGGGATGGATCTAGCATTGTATTTCTCTCTCAGCTCCTTGGAAAGAGGGTAAGACATACTCTTCCTTTGAATGTTGGAAGGTGCATTGAAGCGCCTTTTACAGTTCTTGCTCTGGTCATCAGTCACAAAAAGATTGAACTTCATTTTGACCACTGCCAGTTTGGCTAGAAAAAAAAAAGCTCCTGTAGGTCTTAAAGCCACAGCCTGAAGGAACTTGGAAATGGTTTCTTCAACAACCTGAAGGAATTTGGAAATGGATCCTTTTCCATTTGAGCTGTTCGTGAGAACTTAGCCCAGGCTGAAAAAGCTTCGGGGCCACTAGTTTGTACTGTATTGAAATTATTTATTTATTTATTTTTAATTATAGCTTTCTCCAGAGCTAGGGGGGAGAAAAGGAATCTCTCCACTTGCTTTTCCTGAATTCTCTGTAACAACTCAGTTTATATTTGAGCATCATTCAATTTCATAAGAGTCACTGGTAGTTTTGCTATGCTAATGGCTGAAAAAGTATTTAATGTGTGTGTGCGAGAGAGAAACAGCAGAGAGAGAGAGATTTTGGTCTGTCGAATGCTTGTTCACTCATGTTGCACAAGGAGAAGCACTTTTCTCCACATAGACATATGAAGAGATTCTTTCTTTGGGTTAATGGAAATTCACTTATCACTTTGCAAGTTGGTGATTAGACTTACTGATATTGTATTGGGAATTCATTTATTTTCTTCTGCCCTTTAAGTAAACATTAGTTTTCTGGAGGAATCTCCTTCTGTCTTCTTGTATTCTGTATGTTCTGAAATTCTACATATATTATAGCTCTGAATTTGTGTCTGCCAGGAAAATGGAAGGAGCTCAACAAAATCTAAAACTACAGTTGATTCAGAGGAAGTAAAGTAGACAACTGAATTAATTATACATTGTGTATTGCATCCTTGGAAAGACACTAAGAATTGGGGTACAGCTATCATCCCTTGGGATTACTATGTCCATCCTAACAGAAATTACTGACATCACATCTTATAAACCTATTTCTACATGTACTAGATTTATGCTTTTTTTCATTAGCTTTTATTTTAGTTTGCTAAAGCTGCCAGAATGCACTATTCCAAAAATGGAGTTTTTATATTTATTTATACTATTATAATTTTATGGCTTTTACGAAGATGATTTATTAAGTTGCAAGTCTGTAGTTCTAAGGCCATTAAAATGTCCAAACTAAGGCATCCAGAGAAAGATACCTTGACTCAAGAAAGGCCTGTATTTGTCACGTGGGAAGTCATGTGGCTGCCATCTACTTGTCCTTGACCAGGTTCCGTTGCCTTTAGCTTCTGCAGTGGCTTTCTCTTTATGCATTTGTGTGTCCTGACTTCTCTGCTCTGGACCAAAACTCTGGGTTTCCTCTCTTAGCTTAGCATCTCAAGGAGAGGCATATGGTAATGCTGGGTTCTGGTTCCTGTCTAGGTTCTGTTGGGTCTCTCAGCTTCTGGCGTCTCCCGGAGTATCTGCATTACCAAACGTCTACATCTAAGCTTTCTCCTGAAAGTATCCCTGTGCTGGCTCTTTTAAGGACTTTAGTATACTAATCAAGACCCACCTTGAATGGACAGAGTCACATTTCCATCTAATTGAAAGGTCACGCTCACAATTGAATGGGTCACATCTCCATGGAAACAACCTACTCAAGAGATCCCACCCTACAATATTGAATCAGGATTAGAAGAACAAGGTTTTTCTGGGGTACATAACAGTTTCAAACCAGCACAGCTTTCAGCAAACTCTTTTGTTTTTAAACCAATGATTGACTTTCTCCATTCATACTACTTTATGCCCTTTGGAAAGGGTTGCTGTCAAGATCTATTACCAAACTGAACTTGAGGTGAGATGAACATAACCTAAATTTGAGCAATATCTGCATATGGATGAGACATTTCTCAATGTTTTCCCTTCCTCCACTGCCCCTCTCCTCACCCCTCTCCATTAGATATATTGTGCAAGTGTATCTAGAAGTCTATAGTTAAAGGTCTGTCATGGTTAGGGACATGTGTCAACTTGGCCAAGTTGTGGTAGCTGTTTATCTGATTGGGCAAGTACTGGCCTGTCTGTTGCAATGAGGACATTTCATGGGATTAGGTCATGATCATGTCAGCTGCATCCACAGCTGATTCCATTTGTAATCAGTCAAAGGGGAGTGTCTTCTACAATTAGTGATGCTAAATCTAATCATGGGAAGCCTTTTAAGGAGGACTCAGAGGAGACAGGCCCCATTCCTGCTTCAGCTGGTGAGCCTCTCCTGCGGAGTTCATCCAGACCCTCCATGGGAGTCATTGGCTTCACAGCCTGCCCTGTGGATTTGGACTCTGCGTTCCTGCAGTCACGTAAGACACTTTTATAAATTTTATATTTGCAAGTGTTCCCTGTTGATTCAGTTTCTCTAGAGAACCCTAACTAATACAAGGTCTCATTGGAAGCCTCCTCTCTGGGTCAATGCCAGATTCCATACTGTCTCTCAGAAAATCCATTGGATTTAGAAATAAAAGCATCTCATTGCCAGAAATCTTGCTTTTTCCAAAAACTGTGAGGGAAGTTATCTATATTTAAGTGTCAGAATTGAGCATGTGCTTGCCTCCTAAACCACGTAGCTAATTTTTGCCAAGAACTTGGCTCCAAACTTTTTCTTAGCTATTCCTCCACATACTCAAAATGGTAGCATAGAAACTTGTATAATATCAGGGAGTGAAGTCAGCGTAGTGAAGACCAGGGCTACGTAGTAACAGATTTTCTTGAAACTTGGTTGTGCATAGATAGTTATCTCAGCGCTTTACTTCTTTTTGTATATTCACTTAATTTTAATAAATGAACTGTAAATATTTTCTTGTTGTGAATATTCTATAAGTCCTTTGAAGGAAAGTTTAGAAATACAAAAAAGAATAGTGAAAACAAAACATCCATATCTTATTTCTTACTATTTTACAAATTGACAAACTTCCTTCCATTATTTTCTCTAGCCCTTTTTTGATCTTTGAAATCTTGTTACATTTATAATGTTGACTGCAGCTTCATTCACGTAACATTATATAAGATTTTCCAATGTCATCAGGAAACACTCATGAACATATTTTTAATATGTTCTCCATCATCTTCATGAAATATTAACTCTTCTTGATCTTATTTGCAGAATTTATTAAACCCAAATTTGTAATTATAAATCCAAGCTCTACTGATGGCTGACAAGGTGCTATTGATCTGCTGTCAGGGTACCTCTCCTCTTCTATGTCTCTGTCCCTCCTTATCCTCCAGCCATAGTGGTTTCTACCCTGATTCTTGAAACTGCCAATCTCCCTCACCTCCTCTGGCCTTTTCCTGAACTTTCTCTTCTCAAGCACTTTTTCTGCCAACACTAAAATTTTGTTGCTCCAGTCTCTCTCTAACCCTTTCCCCAGTTTATTTTTTACAAATTTTTCTCTGTAACATCTGTCACCATCGAACACAATTTTATCTATCTATCTATCTATCTATCTATCTATCTATCTATCTATCTATCTATCTATCTATCTATCAGTCTGTCTGTCTGTCTGTCTGCCTATCTATCCATTTATCTATCTAATCTCTTCTCCCAAGCCCCAAATCAAATGTAATCATTAAGGGAAAAACTTTCTGTTTTGCTTGCTGCTGTTATCAAAACAAGATAAATAGAACAAGGCCTGGTTCTTAGCCCTCAATTAATATGTTAACAAATGAATGAAGAAGTAAACATTGCAGCAAATATCTTTGGAAATTTAACCTCCAACATTCTGGGATATTTCCTTGAGACATATTTCTAGAAGTGAAATTATTGATTAAAATGATTAATAAATATATTAAAACACTTCTATTTTAGATAGGTTCAGTTTACCAATTACATTCACATCTGCTAAGAGAGTGATCATTATATTTTGATAATTGTTTTTACTTGGAAATTAGTCAACCAAAAGAAATAATCAAGATATGTTTCCTTTGGCTCTTTCAATGTAAGAATATTATTGTTGATGCTTGCTGGAACTATTATTAGTTTAAAGGCCATATGATATATACATACACTCTCATACATAATTCAGATTTCTATAAAGCATTTAACATAGTTTGGTGTTTAGTATTGCTAATGAAAGGAAGATATTAAGCACCATATTTAGAATACAATTATTATATAATTGACAGCAAATTACTATCCACTTTTTCTATAAAGTACATGATTTGATTCAATTTATTTAACGCAGTCTGTTTTAGTTTGTAAACTGCCAGAATGCAATATACCAGAAGCAGAACGGCTTTTAAAATGGAAATTTATTAAGTTGCAAGTTTACAGTTCTAAGACTGAAAATGTCCAAATAAAGTCTTCTAGAGAAAGATACCTTAACTCCAAAGAAAGGGCAATGAAGTTCAGGGTTTCTCTCGCAATTGGGAGGGCAACATCTGTTAGCTTTCTTTCTTCATTTCATAAGGCTTCCCAAGGGCATTTTCCATTTGTATCTCCAAAGGCCTCTGGCTGTGTAGGTTTTGTTGGTTCTGTAGCTTTTTCTAAAATGGTTCCCTCTTAAAGTGTTCCAGTAAGCAAACCCACCTTGAATGGATGGAGGCACAACTCAGTGGAAAACCTCTAATCCAATTGGATGGGTTGCATCTCCATGGAAGCAATAAAAAGATCCCACCCAGCAATATTGAGTGAAGACTAAAGAGCATGGCTTTTCTCAGGTACATGACAGTTTCAAACCAGCACACAGTCCTTGGCAAACTACAGACCAAAGACCAAATCCAGCCTGTCTCTTATTTTATTGGAGCATGCTCCTCCTCATTTTGACATTGTTTATGGCTGCTTTTGCAATGAATGGTGGAGTGGAGTAATTTTACACAGACTTTGTGGCCCACAAAGCTGAAAATAATTACTATCTGTTCCATAACCAAAAAAGTTCACAGATTCCTGAATTAATAGGAAAAACTCAATAATGCCTAACAATTTAATAGACATTAATACAATGACTTATTGTACTTATGCAGGGACTTGCCAAATAAGTCATTTATGTTTCCCAAGTGTCTTCTGATCTATAGGTTTTGTGATTCCTATCAATTATGTTGCAACTTTCCACTTCAAAGATATCTCATGCATTTTTGGACTTCTCTGCGGTTAAGAATTGCAGAATATTAGTTGCTGGTCTAGTTAAACTGGAATATACCAAGCCTGTGCTTAGCAATGCAGAATAACGCATCATCTTTGACTCTAGGGCTAAAGCTCTGGAATCCCTGTTTTGGCACTCTTGTTTAATTTGTGAAAGGGAGTAAGGTAAGTGAAGATTAAAAAAATATTTATTTCAAATACAGTTCCATGTATTAGATCTTCACTTAGTGATATCAAAAGAGCAAATTGTTCCAAAGGAACAAATGCAGAAAAAATAAAAATGTACAGATTTACCAGAGGCTGAGTTTTACTTGTCCATCTTTTAAATCTTTGGTACTGTTTGTCTCTATGGTTGGTTGTTGAATATATTAATAGTTCCTACAAATTCTCTTCATTTTTAAATTTGAACTACGTAAGTAGGGACTTGTTGAATTTGTGATACATGCATTTGCATAAGTGTGTATATATATGCACACATATATTTAATATATAAGCACATAGAAATTTTTCCTTATTTATGAATTATTTGTATAAAGGTTATATAATTTAAGCCAATTAAGCTTTTAGCTACCATTTGAAGTTACCCTTATATACAGAAAACAATAATATTTAATGAAAGTAAGAACATTTACAGAAATATATATTATTTAACACATTTTTCCTTGTTATTTTGAATTGTAGGTTTTAAATTTGTGGTGTGTTGTTTTACTTGCACATACCTTAAGAGATTAGTTTTCTAAGTAGTTAATTTTCTTAATATATGTTTCTCATCTTTTGACAGTAACTGAGTAAAAAATTTAGTTAATTTTGTATTTTCAAAAACTAATAATGGTACATTTTAAAGAAACAATTATCATGTGATAATTTGAGGAAAACAATATAGAACAGAGCTAAAAATATATTGAGACATTACCATGTAATGCTTTTATTTTTTAACTGAATTAAGGAAAATTAATAGAGAGTATATATTTGAAATCACTATAAAAAATCTCGTTTGTTAATATAACACAATTTATCTCTATTTTTGATAATTTTATTTTAATTCCTAAGCTAATATAATTTAAATATAAAAAATAAAATATTTGGAATAGGGACAACTTTCAAACCAACTGGAAGTATGTTATTAAAATACTTGTTAATGTGATCCTTGCAACCCATGCTAAACAAGATAAATTTTGCTGGATATATCTGAAAATTTATGTCCATTTTTGTTCCATGAAGCTAGTTAATCAACAAATATGTGACTAAGTTTGCTGTAGGTGAGTGGTAATGTGATTATTTATGTAAAACCATAATCCCTTAATTCTTTCATGTGCCAAGATGAACCCATTTCATGGAATGCAGCCCCAGTTCATGTTCTTATTTCCTAATACTCCTGGAGGTATTTGAAAACAGTTTCGGATTCTCTTATCACCAAGTAGGTTGAAAGGATTTAATGAAGATTTTCTACTTTGGTGTAACTTTTTTTTCTCTAACTCTTCTCTTCTCTTCTCTCTCCCTCTTCACACACACACACACACACACACACACACACACACACACATGTCATGCATATTCATACTTACGTTCATATATGCATACATACATACCTACCTACTCAGCACACACATGCAAATACACACACTTTATACAATTAGCATATATATTAATAATTGTGTAGTCACCATATCAGTGTCGCAAATTTCTCGAGTAACTTCGGCTCGAAAAATCCTTTGTCTCACTTAATATCACTGTCCATTTAAAATTATTGCCCCTGAGTAAACATGTTAATCATTGAGGTGAATTTGCCTCACTGTTTAGCATCTTAACATTTCTCTCCATACTCTTCTTTCCTTGGATCGTAGAAGCAGCAAGAAATTCAAAATCATTACCATCTTAGTTGTTGCAGATATTGTAGGGTGGTGTTCTCATTACTCATTTCAAACTTTTTCTCCCTTGATATCTTCTATAAAGGCTAGAAAAAAATAACACTCAAGATCCCACCTCTTGTAAGCTATGTAACAGGCTTCTGGACAATGAAATATAGAAGGCAATTCTGGAGTTGGACTTCCCTCCTTTTCCTTACTAAATAAAAAGGCAAAGCCATGTGTAGCTGTTATCTTGTGACCATGAAGATGAGAATCATACAGTAAACATTGCAGAACAGAGAAATAGAAGCATGACAACTTCTAAAACAACTGTAATTTTGTTAATTGGTGAAAATGCACCTCTTCTTTAAGTCATTGTTCATTGGAAGTTCTGTTATTGACAATCAAGCCCAACCTTAACTGGCCTGCTATGTAGGTTATTAAACTATGGTCTATTATATTTTGGGATAAAATCCATACAAGAAGTGTCAGAAGGCTGAAGTGTGTTGAAATCATCCTTTAATGTTCAGTAATGTCTATGATAAAGAGGAATGTTTTATTTGAAAATAAGACTCCTAAAAGCAGAGAACAAGAAAATATATTTGCTAAGGAATGCCTTCTACTTGAAAACTGTTATAAAAAATGACTTGCAGTCTTGTTATTTGGTAGTAGGGTTGGAAAAGCCAAATTCCAAAAGCTAGTAGGGTTGGAAAAGCCAAATTCCTAGCCCTACGCTGAGATTAATATGAAGAAAAGCAAGGGAAGAGGCTTAGTCAGAGATCAGAATTAGGGAGCAGACAAAGCTTGGCTTCCCACTCTTCTCTCCATTTCCTCTGTGGATCTCAGCCTGCCAGTCAAAAGGTAAAACATTTCCTATTTTTGTGATATACCATGTGCTGGTTTGAAAGTGTTTTGCACCCCAGAAAAGCTATGTCCTTAAACCTGATTCAATATTGGATCATAGAAACTTTGATGACATTGTTTCCGTGGAGATTGGCCCACTCAACTATGGGTGTGACCTTTTGTTTAAATACTTCCACAGAGATGTGACACACCCAACTGTGGGTGTGGCCTTTCAATTATATGGAGATATGACTTTACCCATTCAAAGTCTTGATTAGTTTACTGGAGTACTTTTAAAAGGGAGACATTTTGGAGAAAAACACAGTTGCTTCAGAGCTGACAGAGATGTAGACATTTGGAAATGCTTGGAATGCCAACAGAGAGAGCAGACACCTAGACATGGATATTTGGAGATTCAGAGCCCAGCACACATCACTATTTGCCTTCCCATAGATGCTAGGTAAGCCAGAACCCAGAGTTTTGTCTCAGATTTGCTAAGTGAAGGCCCATAGATGCTTAGAGAGGAAACCACAGCAATCACAAGTTCAACACAATGAAACCAGGAATAAGGCCCAGTAGGTGTCAGCAATATGCCTTCCCATTTGACACGCATTGTCCTTCCTTGTGTCAAGGTATCTTTCTCTGTATGCCTTAGTTTGAATATTTTTATGGCCTTAGAGCTATAAACTTGTAAATTAATAAATTCCCTTTTGAAAGGCTGTTCCATTTCTGGTAGACACATGGCAGCAGCATTTAACAAACCCAAACACACCTGGTATGCAGCCTGGTGGCCAGGAGCACATTATATTTGCCTTTTCTTGTCTTGTCATTTTGGGTAAAGATTTTTATTGAAGATTAACAATATGGGAACAAATTTCGAGGTCCAGTTCTAGATTTAAAACTCTTACCAGACATTTATGGCTTCAAAGACTAGCTCTTAATATGGATTGAAAACAGTTAAGAAGCTTTCTTAATTTCAAAAAGGTACAGTTTGCTCACAAACCACAGCTAAACATTGCTAAACATAGCCTATATATTTTTTCAACCCTTTGATTTATCCCTGGACCGTAAGTTTAAAACTGTCAGAAGGCTGCCTGTTAAAGTAGTCAAGTCCTAGAAAGGGAAAACATCTAGAGTCCATCTCTGGTATTTGGAAGTGTTCTAGTTTGCTAGCTGCCAGAATGTAAAATACCAGAAATGGAATGGCTTTAAAAAGGGGAATTTAATAAGTTGCTAGTTTACAGTTCGAAGGCTGAAAAAATGTCCCAATTAAAAAAAGTCTATAGAAATGTCCAATCAAAGGCATCCATCCAGGGAAAGATATTTTGGTTCAAGAAAGCCGATGAGGTTCAGTGTTTCTTTCTCAAGTGAGAAGGCACATGGGAAACACAGTTAGGTCTTCTGTCTCAGCTGGAAGGGCACATGGTGAACACGGCGTCATCTGCTAGCTTTCTCTCCTGGCTTCTGGTTTCATAAAGCTCCCTGGGAGGCATTTTCCTTCTTCATCTCCAAAGGTCACTGGCTGGTGGACTCTGCTTCTCGTGGCTATGTTGTTCTGCTTTGCTCTCTCTGAATCTCTTTCATTCTCCAAAATGTTTCATCTTTTATAGGACTCCAGAAACTTATCAAGACCCACCCAAATGGGTGGAGACACATTTCCCCCAATCCAGCTTAACAACCACTCTTGATTGGGTTACGTCTCCAGGGAGATGATCTAATCACAGATTCAAACATACAGTATTGAAAAGGGATTATTCTACCTTTACAAAATGGGATTTAGATTAAAACATGGCTTTTCTAGGGGACATACATCCTTTAAAATCAGCACGGGAGGGAAATGAACAGTGAAAATCTTCTCAAAGAGCTGTCTAAGAACTGTTCTACCTGGAAATGACCAGACAGCACTGTAGACTTCAATTCTTCCTTTTCTCAAATAGGTTTCATTGTCATTATCTTGTTCCACCTTTACTAATAAAAGCTGGATGTTGTGGAATGGACAACCTATCAATGAGCTTGGGTACCCAGACCCTCCCTCGGGAAGAAGACTCTGCTTCTGACACAAATATCCTGGGCTTACCTTAGATACAGTAACTTGAAAGGATTTTGAATCATCTCCAGTTGGGGAGGCAGAGAGTATGTTTCACATAGGCATTGGAATCTCTGAAAGTGTGTGTATGGGAAGAAAGATTTGTGTGAATGTTGAGTATGCAAAGTTATACACTATAGTGGAATCACCTCTTGATTGTTGTCTCCCCAGCATTGATCACTTCCTTTTTCTCACCTCCTGAACAATCTTTAATTGGGGAAACCCCAAGGCCCCAAGGAAGCCTATTCCACCTCTGACTCTAGTGATTAGTGCTTACTATAAAAGTAGCCACACTTATTAAACCATCCTTAATGCTTACTCTATTTCTGTATCATTTCATTTTCAAGACCCAATAAATTCACTTTGTGTTTAAGCAATTCAAATTGTATTTCATATTTGTCACATGCAAGAGAAACTATAAAATACCCAAATCTCTTTCTATAAGAAGAAAGCCTTCCTAAGTTTTTATCTCCTTTTAGCTACTTTTTTTTTTCTGTTTACTTCCACAGTTCTTCAAAGTGTAGTGTTTGCTTGATATCTCCATTTCCTCTTCTCTTTTACTGGCCAACCCACTGCATCTTGCTTTCTATCCTCATTACTATACAGAAACAGCTTTTGACAAGGACATAAATGGCTCACTAACTGTCAAATAGTGTATAGATTTTAATTCTTATCAACCTCTTTCCATTGGTGTCAGTTGACACCAATTTCCTCTTCTTCCTTGGTCTTTTTAAAGCCCCTCTCTCATTACTTTCATATAACGCTAAACTTCTGTTCAACCTTTCAACCTCTTTGTTTTCTCTTCTCTGCCTATTTATTAAATATATTATCCAGAGTTCAACTGATGCTATTTCCCTGTCCCTAAGCTTTTTTTTTTTTTTTGCATGGGCAGCCACCGGGAATCAAACCCAGGTCTCCGGCATGGTAGGCGAGAACTCTGCCTGCTGAGCTACGATGGCCCACTCTGTCCCTAACCTTTTAAACCAACTTAACATATATCCTTATATAAGTTATATACACTTGCCTGTGTTTGTGGCAATTCCCAGAATCCCTCCCTCTTCCAATCTATTTATCTCTAACCTAAAATCTTGGATCTGTGAACTGAACCTTTATTTTAATCTCTGGATGCTCTGAACTTGATATTCTTACATGTGTTTTCCCGTTCAGAATCTTTGCATAGTCGTTAAATTTCCTTTCTCAGTTTCTCCTTGTCCTTTTTTGGGCCTATAGAATATAATCTTCTTCTTCTTCCTCCCTTCACCCCAAGACAAGGGAGAGAGAGAAAAACTGAACACATATTCATTTTATTTCTCACCACTTCTTATATAATAAGTAGAGCTGGCAGTGTTGCAGCAAACACTAAATCCTAGGGAGGCTATTGAAAAGCAAGAGAAAAACAAAAGAGTGGCTTCATAACTGTAGCTGACTTTTTATAGCAACTCAGTCCTTCCTCATCTTTGACCAGTGGTATTGTTTTGATATAATACCACAAAGACCAAAAATAATGTATAAAGTCTAGAGAAGAACTGGTGTAGTCTCATGAGTCAAGCAGATCCTAATTGAATAACTGGCATAGGGTTCTGCTTCTCAAGGACCTATAAACTCAGGATGGTGATGGGGGAAAATGGAGAAAGTCTGCACATAGAAAGGATGTATGTGTGTGTGTTGGTGACAGGCTAGTCTCTCCACTGTGTAACCTTTAAAGATTTTCCCTCTGACGGAATTGCTAAAATGCAGAGGGATTTGTTACTCTTCAGACTTTGAAGGTAAAGGTTGCCAGCAAAGAGTATAGGGCCTGGATCTTGGGTTAGAAACCTGAAGTAAGTTATAAGTATTTGAAATCATTGCTCATGGAGAAGGAGCTGCCAAAGACAAGAAAAGGACTTTCAAGTAGCATCATATACTCAAGGAAATTAGAAAAAGTAATTAAAGTCATACCACCTCATCAGGAAAATAACTGTGGCCCAGAATGATATGATTTATTTCCTAGGTTTCTCTTCCTAAGCTCATCTCTTAAATTATGGTATTCTCCAGATGTCTATTCACGACCCACTCTTCTCATCTTAAGAACTTTTCCAGAGTGATCTCATTTCCTCTCATGATTTCAATTCCCGATGACTCTCAAATCTCTATCTTTATCCTTGACATTTCCCCACAGATTCATGCTTCTATCCATCTGTCTCCTATATGTCTTCCATAACACTATCTCATAAAAGTCTCAAACTCAACTTTTATAAAATGGAACGAATTATCCTCACTACCCTGCTCCCACCCAATTCCTTTAACTTTTTTCTCTATATATTTTTTGTGTTTGGAAGGACTGCCTACCACTCATTACCCAGGCTAAAAACTATCCTCTGTGTTTCTTTCTTGTTTTTATCACAATATTCAACAAATATCTATGGATTATTACCCCTGACTCTTTTTCTATCCTTGCCCTTGCTCACCTTTATGATACCATTATTTGTCAGAGTTTGCATTGTAAGCAATAGCTAGTATTTCTAGCAATGCGTTGGTTAGCTTAGGCAGAAAAGAATTTATCATACAAACTTGGAGATACTTATGGAATCAACAGAGTCTGGAACCAGACTTTAAAAACATGTGGAAACCAATGTAGTCTAGGCAGCTGGGACCACAGCCAAAAAGATATGTTGCTTAAATTTGTATCAGATGCCACTGTGGGCACAGGAACTGCTGGAAAAACTGTCATTCCCTCTCCGAATCTGCTGATACTACACCTGCCAGACTGTGCTGTTGCTGAGTGTCACAGATAAGTGTCCCTTCACATCACTTGCTCCAGATTTAAATTCTTGAGTATGGGTATCAAATTGGTCAAGCAAAAATGGTGTGTCCCTGTCCTAGGTACTAGATAATGAAGGGGAAAAATCTATCCCCTTCTGTGGTAGGAACTGAATTACTGTCTTTTCCAAGCTTCATATGCAAGAAATTTCTCTAAATTTGGAAATATTAAAAAGCCATAAAACAAGGTTTTTTATGATTTAAAAAAGAAATGTCCAATAGGTGTCTGCTTCTTCCAATTTTTTCATCTCTAAATAATCTTCTGTATGGAAAGCAGGGTGAAGAAAGAAAGCAGGGGTACTAGTTAGGAAGCTGCTGTGGAGACCCAGGCAATACATTTTGATATCTTGAAGTAAAGTTGCAATAGAAGGATGGAGAGAACTGGTCAGAAATGAGGGGTGTGTTGAAGTTAGAATCAGCAGGACTTTGTGATTGTGGGATGAGAGAAAAATTAAAATTGATATTGAGATTCTTTCTCTACCAATCAGAAAGGAGTGAGTTATTCTTTCAATTTTTAATGTATTTTATTTATGGGCTTCTGGAACATTGGTGAAAATATCATGTAAGTAGCTGGCTCTGAGAGTCTGGGGTTCATAGGGTGGGGAGCACCTCAGAAAAGTTTTGTAAGATTTTAATATATAACTGATAAGCTCATATGAGATGTTGAGATTGCCCAGAATACCCAATTCCACTGCAGCTCAGATAAATAGGTTTAGCAACCCAGCCTTGTGGCAGTCATACAAAGATATTTGGGCCACTTCACCTCAATTCTTTGAGATTTAGCACTTGGCTCATAGAGTTGCTGTGTTAACATTAATCCTGCCAAATTCCAATGATTCCTATATGCCTTTACTGAGTGCATTTCAACTAACCTGTTTTCTCAAATCCTTGACCTCTTCTCCAAAATCTTACCTTAAACCTACATCAGTAACCAATTTTCCACAGTCAGACCCTGGACTGGTGTTTATCAATCTTGACCCCTTAGTGGATCATGAATTTTATGAAGTTGTGAAAAATAGTATTTCTTTTAAATGAAACATAATGGAAAATAGCATACTTAGCATAAGCTTAGTGTATAGACTGAGTTACACATCAATCATATCTAATTGTATAGAGGATTTATAACTGTTTACTTATTGGAAAAGAAAAGAAGGCAGATTATAAATTGTATTAGTTAGAGTTCTCTAGAGAAATAGAATCAATAGGAAATATTCATAAATATAAAATTTATAAAAGCGTTTTACATAATCGTGGGAACATAAAGTCCAAAATCTATAGGGCAGGCTGTGAAGCTGATAATTCTAATGGAGGCTCTGGATGAACTCCACAGGAGAAGCTCACCAGCCAAAGCAGGAAGAGAACCTGTCTTTTCTGAATCCTCCTTAAAAGGCTTCCAGTGATTAGATTAAACATTACTCATTAAAGAAGACACACTCTCTTTGGCTGATTACAAATGGAATTAGCTGTGGATGTAGCTGACGTGATCATGATTTAATTTTATGAAATGTCCTCATAGCAAGAGACAGGCCAGCACTTGCCTAAGCAGAGAAACAGTTCTCACCATGACAGTTCACCCCTTGTCAACTTGGCAGCTATACTCATCACCTTAAACCATACCTAATTTCTAAATAGAAAACAATAAAAATTTTTTTCTCACCTAACAATACTCAACTGTCCTGCATATAACTGGAAACATGTTAAATCTCTCCAGGATAGGGTGAAAGTCCTTAGGTAATACTCATTCTTAAACTTGATATCTTACAACTTAAATAGTATAACATGAAAAAAACAGCATTACAGTCCTAATTTCTGTAACGGATCACATGGTCGTAGTTCATACTTATCACTATCTTCTTCCACTACCCATTCCATGTTCCTATTACCTTCAGCAAGCACTTCAGCTGGCCATGGTTCTTTGCCTGGTGGGGTGACCCAAACCTTCATTCCTGAAGTTTCAGAGCCATTGATAGCCCTGTCTGGATTGGGTTGTTGCAGTTTTCCATTGATTTTAATTATAGGGCATGGTAGTACTAAAAGATGCTCTTGGGGATCTCTTAAATTCAAGGAAAACACTTCTTTACCTCCATTGTGTAGTTGCAGTCCAATTTCCCCCTGACAGTCAGGGTCAATCCTCTTCTTGGCTTGTTGATCCAGGGTCATGAGTAGTTCAAAGTGACCAGGTGGCAGTCTTAGATTCCAGTTCAATGGAATCATTGTTGTTTCTCCTGGTGGAAGCGCTACCCCTTTTGAAACTCAAACCTGTAGACCAGCAGAGCTCAGGGTCAGAGAGATAGGAAGCAAAAATTTTCCTAGTGGATCACTAGGGGTAATAGTGAGTGGTGCCACTCCTATTTCCACCCCTTGGTTCCTGGACCCATGGATCTTGGTTCCTGGACCCATACAGTGGACACTGATTCAGAGCATAAGCAGCTTCCTGGAGAACATTACCCAAGTCCTTCAAGGTATTGTCACCTAGTTGGCACCATAGTTGAGTTTTCAAAAAGGCCATTCCACCATTCTGTCAATCCAGCTGCTTCTAGATAATGGGGAACATGGTAAGACCAGAGAATTCCATGAGCATGTGCCCATTCCCACACTTCATTTGCTGTGCAGTGTGTTCCCTGATCAGAAGCAATGCTGTGTGTAATACCATGATGATAGCTAAGGCATTCTGTAAACCCATGAATGGTAGTTTTGACAGAATCATTGTGTGCAAGGAAAGCAAACCCATATCCAGAGTATGTTTCTATTCCAGTTAGAACAAATTGCTCCCCCTTCTAAATCTCCTTAAAAGGCTTCCAGTGATTAGATTAAGCATCACTCATTAAAGAAGACACTGCCCTTGGCTGCTTACAAATAGAATCAGCTGTGGATGCAGCTGGCATGATCATGATTTAATTCTATGAAATGTCCTCATAGCAAAAGACAGGCTAGCATTTGCCCAACCGGACAAACAGGTACCACCACCTGGTCAAGTTGACACATGAACCTGGCCATGAATAAGTGGATGGCAGATTTGGGTGGGATTATTTTGGATTCCATAGTGAATTAAACACAGTCTTCAGAGATGGGATAAGTACAGAAATGATGTTTTTGGGTAGACAAAGGGGAATGAAATCTAGTACTCAAAATATTCATTCTGCTGTTCTCTCTTTTTCATGCATGGTCAGTTTTCCTTGTCTACAAGGTTATCCTCACCCATATAAGAATATACATTAATATCTTCTGTCTTCAAAGTATGCCCCCATTTTTAAAGACAGACCCAGTGCAACTGCTTCACTTCTGTTTACAAAAAAATTCCCTGAATAATGTCCATACTCAATGTTTTCTTTTCCTCTTTCCTTGTACAGTATTGTGATCATTGGAGTCAGATTTTCATCTCCACCACACTTAAACTGCTTTTATTGAGATTACAGAGTTCTCTGTTCTACAAGCACAATGGCCATGTCTCAGTATTACTCTTTTTTGATCGATCAACATTTGGCATCATTGATGACTGTCTTCTTTTTGCAACCCCTTCCACATTTGACTCTGATTCTTTAGCACTCTCTCTCTGTTCTCCTTACACTTCACTGGTCACTCCTCTGTAGCACTGCACAATGTTAACCACTTCTTCCAGCTCAAGACAGTAGCTTCCCTTTGCTTCAGTGTCACCAGCTCCTGTGGTTTCACTGTTACCTCTCCTTTATAAGCCTTTCATTATTTCCCAAATCCCCATATATCATGTTCCCTCCATGCCCCTCACTGGATCGCTTTCTCATTCTTTCATTTTTTGATTCAATAAATGCAGAGTAAGGGTCTATTATGGATCAGATATATCAGTGAACCAGTTTAGCAGAGCCTATTTAGATAAAGCACAATCTTATAGGAAGCAACAGAAACTAAATATATCAGCAAAAACTATGAGATAAGTAGAAGGAAGAAAAATAATGATGATAAAGTACAAAATAATTCAATGGATAGGCAATTTTATTTAGGGGTCATGGAAGGGCCAGAAATGGAAAAAAAAATCTTACAGGTTGTATTTTGAAGATGGACATTTCAGGAAAATAGAACAGCAAAATGCAAAGATCCTCAAGTAGGAATATGCATGTTATATATGAAAAACAGCAGGAAAGTGAGTGTTGCTGGAATGGAAAGAGAGATAGGAGAAAGAGAGAGAGGAGATGAATAAGGTTCTAGAGTACAAGATCAAGAAAACCTTTTGAGTGAAAACTTCAGATTTTACTCTGAGTGACATGAAAAGCCAGCAGAGAACTTTGATCAGCAAGATCCTATGTATTAAAGATTTAATTCTGTTTGCTAGGTACAGGGTGAATAACTTCAGTGAGAGTGAAAGGAAGGGAGGAATGGACTGAGAAAGAACAATTAAGAGGTTATTGAAATTGTCTATGTGAGAAGTGATGATAGCCTACACTAGATTGGTGGTGGGAGAGAACTGGTCAAATTCTGGATTATTTCAGTGGCTGACATGATTTCTTGACGGTTTTATGGACAAGTCTGAAAATAAAAAATGAAGTCAAAGATGACTTCTAAACTCTTGGGCTGAGCAAACTAGTAGAATGGAGCTGCCACTGACTGAAAAGAGGATGACTGGGAGACAAGCAGATTAGTGGATTTGATATTCTAGCCTTTGGCTAGAATCCTTTCTGAAAGTGTTGTGTCTTCTGGGTTCTGGAATATGGTGCAGGGGACCAGTTTCTATGTCAGCTGGGAATGACTGGGAGTATATCACCTGGAATGAAGATCTTGTAAATGCAGTTGAAAAATCCATACTTATTACCTTGGAGCTTGGAGTCAAATCTCTGAGCATCAACTTCTCAGAGGTTCTGTAAGAACATACATGTATTTGAGGAGAAGGATGTGTTTTATAAATTTAAGAAGTGCAAAAACACAATGAAAGATAAAAACTGGGGAACTTTGAATGAAGATAACAGTCATATAAGGAAACTGATCACGTGAAAGATACAATAATGCCTTTCTACACCTACCAAACACATCTGGAGAGTGTTCTTCAGTTTATTAGACTATTGAAAGTGTAGGATGCTAAAATATTGTGTACTGGAGATTTGTACCTATCCAGAGATGCAGACATAACGTAACTTTTGTGAAAGAAGAGTTTTGAGATCAATTACATCAATTATATTACATAATACCAAGTTCTAGAGAAAGCCAATGATGTCAGTTTTAGATTGGCTCTTCATGAGGGACATAGCAAAAACTCCCAAAGTAGTGGCTAGACCTCAGGTAGAAAGTGCTTGTGCCAGTTTGAAAGGATTTATGTACCCTAGAAATGCCATGCTTTAATCCTAATCAGTCTTGTGAGAACAATGATTTCTTCTAATCCCTGTTCAGTACTATAGGTTGGAAACTTGATTAGGTTATTCCCAGGAGATATGGCTCAACAATTGTGGGTATTAAACTTGATTAGATGGAGATATGTCTCTACCCAGTCTATGTGGATCTTGGTTAGTTTACTGGAGTCCTATAAAGGAGAAGCAGAAAGAGTTCCTCTGAGAATGACGAGAAAGCCACAGCAGAGCTGAGCAGAGCCACAAGGCCTAGAGAACCACAGAGTCCACCAGCCAGCGACCTTTGGAGATGAAGGAGAATGTCCCTGGGGGAGGTTCATGAAGCAAGAGGCCTGAAGAGTAAGCTAGCAGATGGATCTGTGTTCACCATGTGCCTTTCCAGATGAGAGAGAAACCCTGATTGTGTTTGCCATGTGCCTTTCCACTTGAGAGAGAAACCTTGAACTTCATCGACCTTCTTGAATCAAGGTATTTTTGCCTGGATGACTTAGATTGGACATTTCTATAAATTTGCTTTAATTGGTACATTTTCATTGCCTTAAAACAGTAAACTTGTAACTTATTAAACCTCCTTTCTAAAAAGCCATTCCATTTCTGGTATATTGCATTTTGGCAGCTAGCAAACTAGAACAATGCTTCACTAATAATTTTGGTGTCAGCTATTAAGTTGCCCTTTGGTAGATAAAATGCTATGATTGGTCAGAGTAAAAGGTTATGTAACATTTTAATATTGCCTATAAATAAGGACTGTGCATGAAGATGGTTGATATGGGGTCTGCCTTCTGAAAGGCTGGTGTGAAACCTGTCAAGGTTGCCAAGTTTTAGGATAACGATAATCAAAACTCCTAATGGAAATAATATAGATGAACACAATTTTTTTTTCTGTAGCAGACCTTTTCAGCATGAAGAATTTGATCATATAGGAAGAGAATAGTTGACATACTTCACTTCTTCATATTATTCTAATTGATAATTTGAATTATTCTAATTGATAATTTTAGAGAGTAATCAAGGATTTCTTCACAGTGAGTTTCTATGAATCCTTAATGCCCCTAGCTCATAAAGAGATTCCAGAATTATATGATGCATTAACCAGAAGTTTTAGTTTGCTAGCTGCTGGAATGTAATATACCAGAAATGAATGGCTTTTAAAAAGGGGAATTTAATAAGTTGCTAATGTACAGTTCTAAGGCTGAGAAAATGTCCCAATTAAACAAGGCTATAGAAATGTCCAATCACAGGCAACCAGGGAAAGATACCTGGAGTCAAGAAGGCTGATGAAGTTCAGGATTTCTCTCTCAAGTGAGAAGACACACTGGTGGACTCTGCTTCGTGGTGCTACAATATTCTCTGCTCTCTCCGTATCTCTTTCATTCTCCAAAATGTTCCCTCTTTTATAGGACTCCAGAAACTAATCAAGACCCACCCAAATGGGTGGAGACACATTTCCCTCAATCCAGCTTAACAACCACTCTTGATTGGGTTACATCTCCAGGGAGAGAGAATCTAATTACACATTCAAACATACAGTATTGAATAGGATTATTCTGCCTTTATGAAATGGGATTTAGATTAAAACATGGCTTTTCTAGGGGACATACATCCTTTCAAACCAGCACACCAGAATTCTCCAGGGAACAGAATGAATAGTGTGTGTGTGTTTATGTATAATGTTATAGTAATTGGCTTATGTAACTGTGGGGATGGGCAAGTCTGAATTCCACAGGGCAGTCAACAAGTTGGGAATTCCAATGAAGGTTTTTGATGAATTCCCAAGGAGAAGCTGGCTGGCTGAAGCAATGATGGAAATTCTTCTTTCTGATGATGAAATCATTACTTCTCCTTTTAAGGCCTTCTACTATTGGATGAGACATCTCTCATTTTTGAAGGCAATCTGCCTAGTTGATTATAGATGTAATTAGCCATAGATGCAATTGATTTACAGATCTAAATCTACAAATAGCCTCACGGTAACAATCAGACCAGCACTTGGTTGACCACACAACTGGACATGATAACCTAGACAAGTTGACACATGAATTTAACCATCACAGATTACTTCTTTGGTTTTTGATATCCCAATAGTACAATTCATCTGCGGTTTCTATTATAAAACTGAACTCATTGTTTAGGATCCCACCTATCTGAATTATACCAAGAAATTCAGTATTACCTCTTGAGTAAAACTCTTTCCACATAACTCTGAATAAAAGTCTATTTTGCTTCCAGACAGAGGGAGAGCTTGTGAATCTGAACTTGATTCTGTTTTTATGCTACACAATCTTACAGTAATTTTTCATGTCCTCAGTGATACTCTTTCTGTCTTAGAGCCCTGCCCAGACCTTAAAGCCCAGCCAGTGCCCTCCATTTAGTTATACAAATCTCAATATTTTCAATCATATGCTTATCTTTTGTTCCCAAGGAAGGATTATTACACCAGTCAGGGATTTTAGTTTCAAGCCCAGATACAAATAGAGGAAAGGAATGAATTGGAAATATACCATGAGCCTCAGAGAATCATTGGGAAGACAAGGCAAAAAAGTTCAGATCAGATGCGGTGAGAACCACAGTCAAAAACACATCAGATAACTGTTGTGGTGAAACTACAATTGCTGCTACACCTGAGAACTATACCCAAATGTCCTACCTACACAGTTGCTGGTGGTCCCTGGATTTGGCTGCTGGTGTTACAGCTTCTGCTAACTGTACTATTCCAACTGAAAATAGATACTGCTGCCACCACCACCAGCATCAGAGCACATTTTCTTCTGTCTCTCCTTTGTAACACAAATTCCTGATTTATAATACAGGATGGCTGCCTCTGATTGGCTGAGCCTGGGAAATATGCCCATACCCTAGGTGCAGAAAGTTATGGGACAGTGACTATCTGGCATCTTTTGCCTCCATAATGGTATATGCTTCCCATCAAGATATATAAGATGTTAGATTCCCTGAAGGTATGGAGAAGGGATGCTGGGCAGCGAAAAGAATTGATAAATGTCTATAACAGTACACACCCTTTGGCTGCCTAAAAGAAAATCACTTTCTTCTACACTTTTACTTCTAAAGAGAAAATTCTTTTCTATAACATAGTAAAAATATTCCATATAAAATTAAGAATGCACTAATTTCCTTCCAAATAGGAGAAAACCCCAATCCTTCTCAGATATTTCATCTTGCTCAGGCCATACTCTGGGTAATATCCCTTCCTCTCCTCATTCAGTAACCAGGAATTCTTTCAACTATAGATTTAATTGCAAAGTTAACCACTTTACATAAATAGTGGGGGAAAGGGAGCAAAAAGAGTAGGAAGATTAAAGTGTATTAGTACATATTTGACATAGGAAGGAAGATTTTTTTTTATAATTCACAGAATTTTTTTCCTTGTCCAGCTGTCTTTCACACTTGCAGGAAAACAGCACTGTCTTATTGTAAGATAAGACTTATTAAATTATCACAACCTCTACAACTTTTCCTTTTTCCACTGATATTATCTTGGATGAATATGTTTGGGCTACTACAATAGTCTCTGAACATCTTCTCTTTCACCCCTCTTCCTTACCACCAAACTTGTTACCTAAAAGTGTTATTTTCAGAAAGGCATATCTGATCGTATTGCTCTCTTGCTTCTAATAACTTGCAATTATTCTTTGGTGAGAGTCCGTAGTTTTCAACATGGCCTAGACAGTTCTCCCCATTTAACTTCTGTCTTTCCTCTTCTTCCTGACTTTTGCTCTCTCTTTGGGTTCCAGGTGCAATAATCTCTCAGTTCTTCAGAAACAGCATTCTCTTTCCAAGTTCAGAGCCTTGTAATGGTATTCTTTCTGCTTGGGATGTTCTTGCCAACACCTTCTTATCCTTCAAGTCCACAGTTCTCAGTTAAGTTTTAAATCTTTAGGTTACCATGACACATTTATTCTCCACATTAGTTGCCTAAAACTGCCATTACAAAGTTCCTCAAACTGAGTGTGTGGTAGATTCAATTTAGACATATTCTTAATCTTAGCTGCATTCCTGTGGGAGTGAACCAGCTGTAAACAGGACTTGTTGAAGATGTTATTTAATTCAGTTTAGTTAAAGTGTGGTCCAACTGAAAGAGTGTGGTTCTCAATTTGGATATTGGAGACCTTATAGAACTCAGAAGGCACAGAAGTGAGAAAGGGAAGGGCATCATCATGTTATAGGGGTTGGAGGCAGAAATACAAGCCAAGGAACCCCAAGGATTGCCAGCAGCCAGCACCAGAACGCTAGACTCTGGGAGAAAGAAAGTGTTGCCAACGTGTTGGTTTTGAACTTCTAACCTCAAAACCTGATTCAATAAATTTCTATTATTTAAAATAAACCATTTTGTGTTATTTGTCATAAAAGCCTGGCAAACCAAGACAGAGTGGCTTAAAAGAGAAATTTATTGCCTCACATGAGTCCAGAAGTCTAAAATTGAGGTACAGCAGGGTTTCTCTGAGGGTTCTAGAGGAAGAATCTTTCCTTGTCTCTTTCAGTTTCTGTGGTCCTGGGAGTTCCATGGTTCATGGCATTCAACTCCAATCTCTGTTTCCCTCTGGTTTTATGTGGTCCCCTGTGTCTCTGTCTCTTCTTCTTTTCTTACAAAGACACCAGTCATATTGGATTAGGGCCCACTCTTAATACAGTATGATCTCATCCTAACTTGATTACCTCTCCAAATACCCTATTTTCAAATATGGTCACATTCTTAGTATTGAAAGTTAGTTCTTGAACATAGTTTTTTGGGGGGCACAATTCAACCCATAACACCTTCCAAACACTAGCAAGCAAGACCCTTACCTCTCTTGCTCTTTGTAGCACTGTTTGTCATGAACATTATTTCTACTATCTGCTAATTACCTGTCTTGACTACATAAAATCTAATCTCAATGAGGAAATTAGCTTTGTGCACTGCTGTCTCCTCAGTGCCTAGGGTACTAGCTATCTGGCACATGTTAGGTGCATGAGTGTTTGAAGCTATGTGTATCCCAGAAAAACATGTTCTTAAGCCTAATCTCCTTCTGTGGATGTGGACCTGTAGTAGGACATTTTGATGAGGCTACTTCAGTTATGGTGTTACCCATCTCATTCAGGATGGTCTTAATGCTATTACTAGAATTCCTTGTAAGAGAAGCCACAGAAAACAATGAAACCTGGAAGAGAAAGAAGAGATCTGGAGATGCGGCCATGTGCCTTGGCATGTGGCAAAGGAGCTAAGGATCAATGGCAGCTGGTCTTTGGGAAGAAAGCATCTCCTTGATGATGCCTTGATTTGGATATTTTCTTGGCCTCAAACTGTAAACTAATAAATTTCCATTGTTTAAATCAGTCTGTTTCATGGTACCTGCCTTAAGTACCCTAGGAAACAAGACAGTGCCCAAAATGTAATTGCTGTATAAATGAATAAGTGAAAAGTTCCTAGATTAGTAATTATTAGATTAGGCATTATGTCGTTGTTTTAAGGTTCCCATTTTCTCATCTAGCAAATAATTTCTCTTCAATTATTTAATTCTCTGATTTTATAGATAATTGAAGTTTGGCCATGAAGGGTATTAATACAAGAATTTTGTATGCATTTTGAAACTTGTATATGCATGGAGAGGAGGGACAGCTTTACAAGAGACCAAATGTCATTTGTTTCCCAGCATTAATCTTTGGCAAGAACGGTTCTCTGCTAATTCGAGTGACCAGGAATTTGTGCAATTTCCTCTGAAGAAAATTATCCTTTTGAGAGCATGGAGGAATATTTTATTCCCTTCACCTAGAGTTAATCGTTCTAACAGGCACCATTTCTTCTTGCTCCAGATTTCCTTTTTTCTTATAGAACCAACTGTATCTGCCTTGTATAAATCTCTTGCATTTAAAATTTTGCCTTCTAAATGCATGATGTGCTAGGATGTGTATATTGAAAAACCCGAAATAACTCAGTGACATCTTTTTCTTGCTTATTTCATACATATTTCCAACTAGTGACTCATTGGTTTAAAGAGGACAAATGTGAGCTAAGAGCACAACAGAGGACTTGATGTACTTGCCTGAGAGGAAGATGAATCACTGTGACTACTGGCAAAGCATCCTGGGTCAGGGTTGCACGTCTCATGGGTTTGAATGACCCCCACTGTTCCCCGTCCTGGCCCCACTCACATGCAACCTCACACAAACACACATCCAAAAGACCACTCACGCTTTGCTTTAGGAGCCCCGTGAAACTGTTTTAGGCCGGAAGCCTGCAAATAATAAAGTGGCTGTCTTGGAGACTATAACCTGAGATAGGAACACATCAGAGGGATCCAGAATGTTAGCAGTGGCATTTTCATTCTCTGTTTTAAAATATATATATATTTTTCTCTCTTCTTCCACCACCTGTTTTCTTACTGCTGCACATGTCATTTCTATGGCGTTTAATAGGATATGAAATGGAATTGTTTTAAAGAGAATCATGTTTTTTTTATGATTTTCCTGAGTAGGTTTCCTTCCTTCCATCTTTCATTCCTTCCTTCTTTCTCCTCATTCCTTGCACCTTTCTTCTCTCCCTCATTCCTCCCTTTCCTTTATTTTACTCAGAAAAAATAGAGTTAACTTCAATATTACATTAATCATAGCAACTTTAAAATATATCCTCCTTGTTAATCTCTAAATCTGAGAGCGATATTTGTGAAAAAGTACAGTTCTTAGATATGTACGCTTCATTTTGTTTATAACAAACAAAAACTTCTGCAGTGGTTTCCCACTGAAACAAGCTAAGGATTTCAAATTATACTGATGGATGTGTGTGTGTGTATGTGTGTGCGTGTGTTGTGTATAAAGGAGTAAAGGGGAGATTGAAATTAGAGGGGCAAATGTAAGCAGAAAATGCAAGAACTAATAACAGCACACTTATATAACACATCCTGTCAGGCGCTGTGCAAATGCTATATACGTTTATGTATTTACTTCTCACCTTAACCACACAATGGAGAATTATTGCTTTCTCCATTTTACATATGAGAAAATAGACAGAGAGAGGCTAAGTTCCCGCAGCTACCAAGTTGCAGAGCTAAAGTATCCATCCACTAAGTGGTTATTACATTCTTCTTTTTTCTCTCTACTCAGACTTAAGTATAAATCTGTAGTGTAATGCAGGAGAGAGTCTTTCATGAAACATTAGAATCAGAATTACTGTCTTCCTTGGAGGAAGAAAAAAGCCACAGAATTTTTGACAACTCCTCTAACCACAGTAAGAGAGAACTCAAGAAGGTAGGAGCATGGTCTACACAACATGGTGGCTGTGGGGAGAATCCAAAGAAAACTCATAATGTTTGGAGAAAGAAATGCAATTGCCGGGGCTCTATTGGAGGTGGCATATCTTATGATGAGGGCACTGTGATGTGTGTGTCTCAAAAAAATCCAATGCCCCAATTCTTTCCTCTCCAATGACTGAGTCAATGAAGATTTACTCCCTCACTGGGAGAATAGGATTAAGATGGGAGGACAGAACTTCATCTGTTGAGAATGGCTCATGTTTCTGGAGCTTCTAGGAAGGGAGGTGCCTCAAGATGATATTTTAAGTTTAACAGCATGTGTTCCTCAGGGAAGAGTGATACAGAAATAAACTCATTTCATAATGTGGAGATTTATTTTGGAGTCAATGACTTATGCTTTTTTCTAAACTTCCTTCATTTTGATAGGTTTTTCTTCTTATGAAGGCTTCAATTCTCATACGCAACTGAATTATGGAGCCAGTTTCTTAGGTCTAGGGCCCTGCTCCTCTCTATTGCTTCTCTCCAATTTATTAAAGTAATCTACCTTTGGCCTCAGACATTATGTTAGATCATCTTCTGCAATAAAGAAATAATCTTAAATTTTGTAATCACTGAAGGTTGTAGCCAATATGGGAATCTTTGTTCACCCCTAGTTTACAGCTTTCATCAAAAGATTAAGAAAAATTGACAATTGTGTTCCTTGTATTGTCCTCAGGATGAGTTTGCTGAACTCTCAGCAATTTTGTGTAGAATTTTACCCTTGTGCATTGATTGCCCACTATTATGGGATCTCATATAAGCAAAACCTTGTTGGCCCTGGGAGTGTCTGGAGAGGAAAAGGAAGATGACTTTTTCTTCTCTTGGCTTAAGATACAATAGGAAAGAAGAATAAAAAAATTACCTCTTTTTTTGTAAGTTTTAAAGATATTCTAGTTTTAATCTTCTAAATTTGAAAATAATGTACCTGTAATTAGACACTTGCTATACTGTGGGCAGAGTAACTCTTTCTCTTTTTCACACACATTTGTTTGAATTCGTACGCTGTACCCAAGTGGCAGGCTACTCTAATCCCCAGATCTTTCATATCCTTCCAGATTAGCAATACTAGGAAAAAGAAAACTCTACAAAGTTCATTTATCAAACCCAGGTAAGATCTTTGATTAGCTTGCTGGAGTGACATATCCAACCCTGGGCCAAATGAAATGAATTTCATTTGTTAGCTGAGAGTTGAAGGTCTGTTGAAAGAATACTGGAGTAGTAGACACTCCTTTTAACAAGCTTAAGGCATGTTAAAAGATGAAATTATACACCTGAAAACAACTAGTGCTCATTATTTGACAATACTTATTTCATTACATTTTATCATATTTGATAAAATTTTCCATTATATTAAAACTACACTATATTTGTGGAAGAACTACAGAAATCCTGAATCCATCTTCCACAGGATAAACCTTTTTTTGGTCCCAGAGTTCAGAGGGTCCAAGTTTTTATCATGAATCTGAGCTCAGTAAAAGCTATGAAGCTATATACTTGACAATTACGCATTTTGAAATAATGTGAAATTTGATTGCATATACTTTCCATCTCTTTTTCCAGAGATCATAAGAGAAATTATTGTGTTTACTTTATAGATTGTTCTATTAAATGATTGCCCTCCATCAATACTTTACATAATACAAATGCAGAAAACATGGCTTTCTTAAAATGAGAGTTTTAAATAAAAGTATATGGGATGTAAATCTCGCTGACAATGTGGGACATGACTCCCAGCGATTAGCTTTGCCCTGGCATTGTGGGATCGACAATGCCTACCTGACCAAAGCGGGGAGAATTAATGTAACAAAATAAAGTATCAGTGGCTAAGAGATTTCAAATAGCATCAAGAGGATATTCTGGAGGCTACTCTTATGAAAGCTTCAACTAGATATTGCTAATTACCATGGTATTCCAAGCCTCAACCAACAGTATTCTTGTAAACCCTAAAGAATATCTGATACTCTATAAAAGTTTAACTCACTAAGTTTACTTTTTAGAAAGCTATAACCTCCAGATGTTCCTAGGCCAGATAAGCCCTGAAACCATGTTACCAATCTCTCTAAGAGCATCAAGCAGTTGCATTCCCCTGCCACATCATGTCAACACCTCTTTTCAACATGAAGAAGTTAAAATGGCCATTATCCAAATATCCCTAAAGAATAGAAGAATCAAAGGAGAAGGAAGAGTTGTATCAGAGAAGGTAGGACTTAACAATTGAGTATGACTGCTGAATCATTATATTGGTATTTCTTTTTAGTCTCCAGTGTCTTAGAGCAGCTAGAAGGAAGCACCTGAAATAGTGGAACTGTAACTCATACCATACTTTGAAATTTGTTCTAAAACTACTTGTTGAAATGTACCTTGAAATTTATTGCTTTTTTGTATATATGTTATATTTCATAATAAAAAATGTATAAAAATTCACTAATAAAAAAAAGTACATAAAACTATAAAATCAGGACCACCAGAATTTTTTGAGGTGCTTTATTTCAGCTCTACCAGTGGTGAGAGATTAAAGACAGGTATGAAGTTCCATATGCTACGGAGTGCTGGTCTCTGGGTAATGGAACAGATGGAGAAAATCCAGCCCATGGATCACTGCAAGTAGGAGAACAGTTAACTGGACAAAAGTAAATAAACGTATGATGCACATCCCTGAAAGACAGATGAATAGAGTATTGAGACAAAATTTTGCCATGTCATTTGTGCTAGAGTTTTAATTTTATATAGCATATAAATACTTTGGGTGATTGTTTTGAAATTTAATTCTTCTATTGTATTATACTTTGTTTTCATGTGCTCATTTATTCTATAAATAATTATTTTTATTAAGGTGAAATTCACCTAAATACATAATTAACCGTTTTTTTATTGTGATATGTTATTATTTTATCACTTTATTTTTTTTACTTTTTTTTATTAATTAAAGAAAAAAAAGAAATTAACCCAACATTTAGAAATCATTCCATTCTACATATGCAATCAGTAATTCTTAACATCATCACATAGATGCATGATCATCATTTCTTAGTACATTTGCATCGATTTAGAAGAAGAACTAGCAAAACAACAGAAAAAGATATAGAATGTTAATATAGAGAAAAAAATAAAAATAATAATAATAGTACAAAAAAAAAGACAAACAAACAAACAGACAGACAAAAAAAAAAAAACCTATAGCTCAGATGCAGCTTCATTCAGTGTTTTAACATGATTACTTTACAATTAGGTATTATTATGCTGTCCATTTTTGAGTTTTTGTATCTAGTCCTGTTGCACAGTCTGTATCCCTTCAGCTCCAATACATACGATGGAATATTATGCAGCTTTAAGACAGAATAAACTTATGAAGCATGTAATAACATGGATGGACCTAGAGAATATTATGCTGAGTGAGTCTAGCCAAAAACTAAAGGACAAATACTGTATGGTCCCACTGATGTGAACCGACATTCGAGAATAAACTCGGAATATGTCATTGGTAACAGAGTCCAGCAGGAGTTAGAAACATAATTAACCATTTTTAAGTATACATTTCAGTGACATTTAGTATCGTCACATGTTGTGCAACCATCACCTCTATCTAGTTCCAAAACATTTTCATCTACTCATTCATTTTTTTTTTTTTGTATGCGGTATGGCAGGGTCACATTTCATTCTATTTCCATGTGAGTATCCCATTGTTGTAGCATCACTTGTTGACTTTTTGCTTGTTTGTTGTTTGTTTGTTTGTTTGTTTTTGTGAATTGCATGGGCGGGGAATTGAACCCTGGTTTCCCGCATGGCAGGTGAGAATTCTACCACTGAACTACCTTTGCACCCCCTACTCATTCATTTTTATGTGTACATTTATAAATTTAAAGATTCCATGTTTTAATTTATTTTCTTTCTTTCTAAAACATGGAATATAGGCATTTATAGAAATATAAACTACAGAGTATAGTTATAGAATAGTGCACATGTACAAAGTTACAGCAGTCAGTCATGCAGTACTCTGTAAGTTCTGGAAAAGACTCATTTGCCTCCCCTTAAACTGATTCAATTAGATATCACACTTTTGTGTTATAGCTCTCTTTTTTCACCATTCACATAAGCTCTTGCCAAGGACCAATGTTTCCTTGATGAAAAGGAACAGTTATCTAAATCTTAATTTCTCAAAGCTTTGTTCATGGACCACCAACGACGGCATCAAGAGGGAACTTATTAGAAATGCAGAATCTCAGGCTCCACTTCAGATCAACTGAATTAGAATTCAAATCTAAGTCTAATTACAATTTTAATAAGATCCTCAGATGATTTGCATGTTTCTAAGATTCGGATGAGCAAACCATAATAGAGGAGACCTCTGCAAACAGAAGGCTCAGAGACATCAAGGGATACTAGATTTGAAGGTCGCTGATATTGACCCGGGTGTGACTGAGGGTTTTAATCTGGAGAATGACATAATATAAGTGGTGTTTACAAAGAGCAACATCATTCCACTTTGCAGGTTGGAATGGGGAGCAAGCGTGGAAGCACTGAGAACATCAGGGCAGCATCACAAAGCATATCTTTCTGATAGGTTTTGGCAATGGGAATGGAATAGGAGGGATTCTGTGAGACATACTGAAGTAGTTTAAGTGTCATTGGTTGACATGAGTCAAAATTATCTTAGAAGTGAGAAGTAGGTAGACAGTCTGCAAGTTCGGAGGTAGAAAGGTAAAATAAAGAAAATGTAAATATAGTGGTGAACTCTGGACAAAAAAAATGTGTAAATGAAGTCTAGCTTTCTGTATCTCCACATTGCTTCCCATTCAATGAGATATATGACATTCCTGGAACCAATACTGCCATAATAGATGAAAATATTAATAAATAAAAATTGTAAAAGTTGAGTGGAGGGGCTAGTTATATATATGGCTTCCAAGAAACTGACTTCACCCTTAGATGATTTACGTACTAGGATTTGGGGCTTTCACTCCTTTGTTACAAAAAACAACTTTGATATCTATTTCCTGAGTATAAACCAGAGACATTTAATGGGCATAGCCTATATGACAGTGCAAATTACAGCCTATATGAAAGTGCAAATTTTTAAAATTAAAAAAAAAATAACATCCTAAAATATTTTGGGGACACTTCTTCAAATTGAAAAATTGTGTTGAGAAAATTCATGTTTGACAGTTATTGATTTTTTCAACATTTTTCTCCATGAAAGTCATAAAAAATATACTTCAGATTAACATTATCATTTCAGTGAATCCAGAAGATTAAGAACAGTGAAAGCCATGTATATCTTTTACATTTAAATTATATGAAATAAAGTGTATATTGCTCTTATACCATTTAATTAAAGAAATTCAGAGAGAGAAATCAAGGAATCTAAGGTGTGCCTGAATACTCTGAAAATCATTAACTAGTGGCTTTTTACTTAGACTGACAATTTTTGACACTGTTTGTTAACTTGTATTATGACACTCTGAAATGGACTTTGCAAATTCTGATTACAAGAGCAAAACCAAAACCAAATAACTAACTCTCTTCCAACATACCTCACCTTATTGTTCCTTCCCAGATTGTTCCCATTCACTCAAAATAAGTTTAACTTCCTGCCTTGCAGGGATAACTGCAAACTGCAGTCAGATGTAGGAGCTGCTTAATCAGATCTGGGAACCAAGCCTTAATTAAAATGCTTGGAAAAGAAGAGCAAATGAAAATTATTAAGCTTCACTCTTGATTCCTGTTTCTAATTTTAAAGAGGAAATCATGCATTAATCAAGCCCTATGCTGGAGCTCAGAGGCACATTTTCAAAAAATCCTGAAATAACAAGGAGAAAATTTTGTACTGTTTTGTCGAAACCACCCTTGACCACTTACAACGTACACTGTGATGCACTTTGGCAGTATGCTAGGTTGGAATTTACTAAGTTTGGGTTATATTGAAACAATTTTTCTGGACTCGAGGTGTAGCATTGATAATCAAGGTAAGACATATTTTCTAAAAATAAAATAAACAAGAACGTGCAGAACCTATTTCCAGATGCACATGGAGGGTGAATTAAATGATTTACGAGATGAACAAAATTCTGCAAAGAGCTACATGGGCAGATGATTTCCTAGAGGAGGAAATGGCTTTGACAGCAACGTTTTTTGGGTGATAAGATTCTGAATCAGTTGAAGATACTGTAACTTGTGATGATAAAACTTACACTTAAGAAGGGGTTAGTGATTGCTTTATGTGAGAGCAGAGCAAACGTTCTTATTTTCTACAAAGGAAGAAGTGTGAATTCTTAAAAAACTTCTTAGCAATTAATTCTTGAATTTTTAATCTTGATACACATTATAAGAATAAAGAACAAATGTGAAAGTATTGCCTATAGCTTTATCTCCTTACATGACTCTAAAACAATAATTCATGTTTTGCTCTTTCCAGCTCCCACTGATATTAGTGACTTCATTTCGAAGGAGATTTTCTGGTGGTGGTGATGACACTTCCTGGATGGCTCTTAATAAAGCAGTATTTACTCACCAAACAGGGACTGTCTGCATCTCTGCTATTCTCACATTATCCAAAGGCCATTATTTAGAGACTTGCTTAGCTTATATCATCTATTTTTAACTTCTTTCTGATTGTCTTCATGATGAAGAAGGACCAGCCTTAAAAAAAAAAAAAAAGCATTGGGCCTGGTGTGTGTGTTTGTGTGTGTGTGTGTGTATTCTCTTACCACTATGGACTTTTAAGCATAGTAGGCATGCAGAACATTTTTGTGGAATGACTGAAACTACCCAGATGGGTCATCATTATGAATAGGGCAGCATGCCTAGGGATTTATACATATAGTTTGTTAAGAAGATGGTAAAATAGTAAGGAAACTGTGAATGCATAACTCTTCAGGGTTAATTTTAATAAGCAGGGTTTCCAAATGATTTCAATAAGCAGGCAAACTCATGCCCTTTCCTTAAATTTAAAAGGTAGTATGAATCTTTGATTCTCTCTCTTAAAACTAGGCCACTATTTTAACATGTTTGCTTGCTTGCTTGTTTTCTTTGCTCTTTGTTTCAGGTACTTTCCTGTTTCTGATATGTCTCTGAACTTCTTGCACTCTGGAGTAAAAGAAACTTGACTAGTCAATTGCAGCTTCTCACCCTCCCTACCACCACCATCATAAAAATCAACAAACAAAACAAAACAAAACAAAAAACCTTCTCCTTAAAGACCTTTGGGACTTAAATGCCAAGACTGTATTTAAGCAAAGACTGTTTTCAAGAGCTTTCACTATACTTCAATAAGGTAATGTCACAATCTTCCTTTCTCGCATGCTTTTGCTCCTTTAGCTTGCTCATAATAATGTCTGCTTAAAGGAAAGGGAAGACAAGCAGCAACAGGACTAAAGACACTGGATCATGCCAAAGGTAGGCAGCTTTTGGCCTCCTGGTAAAAGAGTGAGCAGTTTTGTGAATAACAAATTATAAACAGACCCAGAGGTTAAAGGATAACAGGCATGGTCTCTGCTTCCACTTTATTAAGTAGACGCACCTCCCCAGATGCTGAGCCAATTACATCAGCAGCACCCATACGGACTAATTGATATGCTCCTGCTGTGCTTTCCATCCTGTTTACTTACCTGGGCTGCAGATCTAAACAGAATCAACCTTCACTATTCTGTTTTCTATTTTAATACTGTGTAAGTGAGAAACCTTAGTTTGGAAAAATAGGTATTTTTAGGCACAGCACGATGAGTATTAGCAGTGTGTGGTTATCAAGTTTAGTATGTGTAGACTGACAGAGGAATCTGGTCAGACTGAGGTACAGAGGTGTGAAAGGGTGTTTACAAGAATAAGGTTACAAAAAACATGCCTCTTTATATAAAGCAAAAAACCGTTTACATTTCTTAAAAGAGCTGACTGTTCCTGTAGATGGTGAAAGGGTCATGCCATCAATTCAGGTTGATTTTCTTCAGAGAAATGGGTCTGACCCTAAATGTTAGATATGTTTCCTTTTTTTTTTTGTTTATGAATTATTTGCATCCAGCAAAGCATCTACTGTATGTTTAAGTAGGGATAGAAAAATAAGTTAACACATCAAAAAACTTAGAGATTGGTAAGAATGACAGACTTATAAACAATACAATGAACATCCTGGTTTTGGTGCTATAAAAAAATTATAATTATTAATACTGTCAAGGTTGGTGGGGATTGGGAGTGCGAAAGAAAGATTAGGAGAAGAAGGATTTTGAACGTCTTGAAGCAGGATGCAGCTGGGGATTCATAGACCCCATGGAAAGGAAACATACCAGTAATCTGATGTGGTTATAGCAGTGGTTTTCAAAGTGTGGTTCCTGTACTAGCAGCATCAGCACCACCTGGGAGCATGTCAAACATGCCAATCCTATGTCCCAGATTAGACCTAAGGAATCAGAAATTATGAAGTGGGCCCAGCAGTCAGGGGGTTAGCATTTCTTCCAGGTGGTTATGATGTATGCTGAGTTTGAGAACAACCAGCTCAGAGCATAAGCTTTCAGACTTGCCTCAACATCAGAATCATCTGAGAGTTTAAAAATATGATACCTGGGCCCTATGGCAGAGAAATTCACTTAATTGGTCTGAGGAAATGGATATCTGAGAGACTGAATAATTTCCCTAAGGTCACTTAGCTAGTAGGTAGGAATTAAAGCCTAGGTCAGACTAAATACCAAGTTTGCTAAACCTTCTGGAATGCAATATACCAGAAATGGGTTGGCTTTTGCAATGGAGATTTGTTAGCTTACAAATGTACTGTTCTGTGGCTATGAAAATGTCCAAACTAAGGCATGAACAGGAAGATACCTAGTCTGAGGAAAGGTTGCTGGCATCTGGGTCACCTCTGCCACATATGAAAGTGGCCGGCATCTGCTAGTCCTTTGCTCCTGGGTTCCACTGCTCTCAGCTTCTGGTTCCGGTGGCTTCCTCTCTGAGCTTCTATGTGTCTTTTCATAGTTTCTCCACATCTTTTCCCTCTAAGCATTTTTTGGCTTTTTCTGTACTTTATCTTCTCATAAAGGACTGCATTATTAGGATTAAGACCCATCTTGAATGGGGTAGTGGGTCACATCTCAAATTGAAATAACTCAAGAGAAAGGTCCCACCACAACAAGTCCACCCACAGGACTGGATTAAAAGAACATGGTCTTTTCTGGGGTATGTAACAGCTTCAAACCAGCACAGCCCAAACTTCACCATTTTATCTTACAGACTTTTCAAGGTGTGTGAGAGCAGAGACTGTACCACTTGCTGCAAAAAAAAGCCTCTCATTATTTATTTCTGCTCCCTCAAAGGAATGAATTACTTGAACAGTAACACTTGTAGATGTGACCTTACATATTGAAACAAGATATAAATATACCTTAGTATGCTTTATATCCCCATTTATTTTAATGCAGTTGTTTTTAAATTCATGACCCATCTATTCTTATTGCAATAGGTTCTTATTTCCAAAAAAAATCAATATATAGAAATTTCATAGAGAACCAAAAAAATAAAATCACCTTCAGACAGGACAATATTTTTACATTACAAAAGAATTCAAGATAGGGTTTCAAGGTTCTCAAGTACAACTCTTACCCAAATATTGTCTTATATCACTAGTCATGGTTGAGTTAATTTTAATAGTATACGAATGAATAATCAAATGTTTAATAGCTATGCATGATTTAATGGATTTTCCTAAGTAAGAATAATAACTGATTTCCCATGTACATCCCCCAAACAAACAAAAAGCAAACAAACAAATAAAACAAATAAAAACAGAAATTCAACAAATGGTGCTGCAGTAAGGGGATAATCATACGGGAAAAGAATAAAATGCGATCCCCACCATACAGTATACAAAGAAAAAAAGAAAAAGAATACCTGATTTTTCTACAAAGTGATTTCCATGGATTATTTTATTTAAACTTTACAACCCCTTGTGAGGTAGGTAATATTGCATTATTTATGTTATAGAAGAGGTAACCGAAGTTTTAGAAGATAAAATAATTCTACTAGTTGTGTGAGCTTGGTTATAGAAATGTTGAGATATAAATTCCGAGATTCTGAAAACAGGGCCCAGTTTTAAACTGCTTTTGATTTCATGTCATGCTGAGTAGAGAATCCACAGGCCCTTTTTAGCAAGATAGCCAGTCAGTTTCTTCTGTATTTGTTACCAGTGGCAACTGGCTACAAACTGGATATCTGGGATCTTGAAGGTGGTCTGGAGGCTGAACTTTGCCTTTTAGTCATGTTTTTTTTAATGAGTTGTGTTTAACTGACCCAATTGGAGTTTTTTCTTTCAAAGAACTTTGAAATGCATTAATCAGATAGTAGATTGCTTTGAAGCTTGAAGACATACAGAGAAGCAGAAGTCCATCTGATTGTTGCATGGAGGAGTTTCTTGAACTATGTTCTAGTTTGTAAAAGCTGCCAGAATGTGATATATCACATTCTGATATACCACATTCTGGTATATTGCATTCTGGAATGACTTTTAAGAAGGGAAAATTATTAAGTTGCAAGTTTACAGGTCATGAAAATACACAAATTAAGGCAAGGCTATAAGAGTGTCCATATTAAAGCATCGGGGACAGATATCTTGTCTCAAGAATGCCTGTGGGTCCAGAACACCTCAGTCAGCTGGAAAGGCACATGGCAACATTTTCTAGCTTTCTCTCCTGGTTCTTGTTTCATGACGCTCCCCTGGGGGTATTTTCCTTCTTCATCTCCAAAAGTCTCTGGCTGTATGGACTCTGTTGATTCTGGTTGCTCTGTTGGTTCTGGAGCTCTAAAGTTTTTTCCAAAATGGCTCCCTTTTAAAGGGCTCTAGTAAGCAACCCCACTTTGAAAGGGTGAAGACACTCTCCATGGAAACCATCTAATCAAAAGTTACCACCCACAATTGGGAGGGTCACATCTCCATGGAAACAATAAGAAAGATTCCATCCAGCAATACTGAATGAGGATTAAGAGACATGGCTTTTCCGAGGTACATAATAGCTTCAAACTGGCACAAACTGCTTCTGAGTGTTTTCTTACACAAGCTCCCATCATTTAGGGATTGCAGAAAAAGTTTATACCTTAGCAACCTTTATTAGAAACATAATTAACAAGTATGTTTCTTTTCTGTAGTTATAGTAGGCTAAATGAAGTCTTCATATACCTCCTGGAGATAGAATTATGATTTCTTTTAGCTATTATATATATGTGTATATATATATATATATATATATAATTTTCTTTTCTATTTGAGATTTTTCATTCAAATCTTGGTAACAACCTTCTTATTGTGCCTAATGTGTAAACATTGTAAACATCTGAACCTCTCCTCTGCTCAAATATGTGGAATTATAATTGCCTTCTTTAGAACTTGGCCATAGGCAAAATCCTTGAATAATACGTTCTAAGCATGCCAAGTCAGAATCTAAGAGTGTAAGAAACAGTCTTTGTTAGATTATCACACTATTTCATGAAAACGTAATATAACTATGAACTTAACTCCTTTTAAAACAGCAACTGTTTTTCATAACATGTCATGAGCCTAACTGTCCAAGTCATTAGATTTTTATTATAATAGCAACTTAAAATAATTGGCAGAACATCTGCAGTTCTTTCCCATCCTTGCAATTTGCTTTGACACTGGTATGTTAATAGCTGAATGCTTTATGTTATAATTATATGAACAAATTTAAGTACTGTTTTCATAATTCTTATCCATATAGAATATTATCCAAAATAATACAGCCTAAGCCCACAGTTATATAACATTCCACTTTATTGAGATGATGTCACAGAGTCCAAAGAAGGTCAAAGAGACTTAAGAAATAGCATATTAAAGAGTTCTTGGACTGTAAGTGTTTATTGGAAACAACTCAAATATTTTATTATTCCATAAACTGCAAGAAAAACCTGAGAAAAATGTTTTGATAAAAATTCAGTCAATTGTTTTTCTGAAATATTTTAGGCCTTCGGTGCTTGCCATATAGCTATTCTGTTTTGATTTCCACCCCCAAAGATTCCATTTACCTCTTTCTACACATCTTTTTATTTTCTTTTGGTAGAGTGTATTTTCCAATAACTTCCTGAGCATGGGCTAAGAGAGGTAAATTTTTGTTTGTTTTGAGACATTTATTAATTTTAATTTTTGTGTTTTTTTGTTAGAAAAGTTGTAGGTTTACAGAAAAATCATACAGAAAATAGAATTCCCATATATCCCTCAGCACACACACACACAGTTTCCCCTAATATAAGCACTTTGCATTAGTATAGCACCTTTATAAAATTGATGAAACACTATTATTATACTATTTGTATTAACCATAATCACTAGTTCACATTAGTGTTCACTGTTTGCGCTGTACAGTCCTATTTTTAAATTCTTATTTTAACATAAACAACCCCAAATTTCCTCCTTTAACTACATTCAAATATATATAATTCAGTGGTGTTAATTACATTCACAGAAATGTGCCAATATCACCACCATCTATTGCCAAAACTTTTCTATCACTCCAAACAGAAACTCTGTACCAATGAAACACCCCATCTCAAACCACCATCACTGCCCCTGGTAACCTGTATTCTAGTTTCTGAGTCTAAGAATTTACTTAGTCTAATTATTCCCTATCAGTGAGATCACAAGATATTTGTCCTTTTGTGTCTGCCTTATTTCACTCATTATGATGTCTTCAAGCTTCATACATGTTTTCACATGATTCAAGAACTTTATCCTTTTTTATGGTTAAATAATATTCCATTGTATGCATATGCCACCTTTTGTTTATCCACTTTTCAGTCAATGGACATTTGGGTTGCTTCAATCCTTTGGCAATTGTGAATAGTGTTGCTATGAAAATCAGTGTGCAAATATCCATTTGGATATCTGCTTTTTCAGTCCTTTAGAGTATATAACTAGAAATTGGATTGCGAGATGATGTGGTAACTCTATATTTAACTTTCCAAGGAACTACTAAACTGCTTTCCACAATGGCTGCACCATCTTACACTGTCAGCAGCATTGAATGATCATTCTTATTTCTCCACATCTTCTCTAATACTAGTTATTTTTCATTTTTTTAAATAGTTACCATTCTAGTGAGTGTGAAATGGTGTCTAATTTTGATTGTGATTTGCCTTTCCCTAATGCCTAATGATGTTGAATGTCTTTTCATGTGCTTACTGGTTATTTGTATATCTTCTTTGGAGTAATGTCTATACAAGTCTATTGCCCATCTTTTAATTTGGTTGTTTTTATTGATTTCTTTATATATCCTGGCTATTATATCTTTCTTTATGTAGTCTGGATATTAAGCTCTGATCAGATATGCAGTATTAAAATATTTTTTCTTAATCTATTGGTTATCTTTTGCTTTCATGATGAACTTCTTGGATGCACAAAAGATTTTAACATTGGTGAAACACTATTTATCCATTTTTTCTTTTGTTGTTCATACTCAGTGTAAGAAAGCATCACTTAATGCAGTTCCTGAAGATGCTTCCCTCTGTTTTCTTCTAGTTTTATGGTTTTGTTCTTATATTTAGAAGTTTTATCCATTTTGAGTGAATTTTTGTACATGGTGCGAAGTAAGGGTTCAGTTTCATTCTTTTGCTTGTGGATATACCATTTTCCCAGTACCATTTTTTAAAAAAACTTGTACTTTCTCCATTGAGGGACTTTGCTTCCCTGTCAAAAATCAATTGGCCATAGATGTGAGGGTTCATTTTTGAACTCTCAATTTTATTTCATTTGTCTACATGTCTGTCATATGCCTGTACCATGCTATTTATTTATTGTAGCATTGTATTAAGTTTTAAAATCAGGAAGTGTGAGTCCTCCAACTTAGTTATTCTTCAAGATGATTTAGACTATTATTGGCTGCTTATCGTTTCATAAAAACTTGACTGGTATTTCCAATCTGCAAAGATGTCTGTTGAAATTTTGATTAAGCTTGCTTTCAGACTATAAATTGCTTTGGATAGAATTATAATCTTAACAATGTTTAGTTTTTTTGTCCGTGAACATGGAATGTCCTTCCATTTCTTTAGGTCTTCTTTGATTTCTTCTAGTAGTTTTTCTGTGTGTATGTCCTTTACATCTTGGTTAAATTTATTCCCCTATGTTTGATTATTTTAGTTGCTATGGTAAATGGAAGTTTTTCTTGATTCCTCTTCAAATTGTTCATTACTCGTATGTATTAGTCAAGGTTTTCCAGAAAAACAGAATCAACAGCTATCGAAAAATAAGAAATGTATAAAGGTGTCTCACCAACCATGGGAGTGGAAATTCCAATATCCATAGGGCAGATTGTGAAGCTGGCAACTCCAATGAAGGGTCTCAACAAACTCGACAGGATTGGAGTTTCTCTGTTCAGCCAGCATTCTAGAGACTTTCGGCTCTTTAAGGAAGCCTCAAAGAGAGAAACCATTTCCAGATCCAAGCCCCAGGACCTTTGACTGGGTTACTCTCTTCTTATCTTCTAAAAGGCATACTTAGAACATTTACTTAAAATCAAAAGTTTAGGACTGGACTTCCGGAGAAGATGGCGGCTTAGTATGACGTGCGGATCTTAGTTCCTCCTCCAGAATAGCTACTAGGGGAGTAGAAACGATACAGAACAGCTCCCAGAGCCACGACAGAGATCAAAAAGACAGCGTACCCCATCCTGGAACGGCTGACTGGCTGAGAGAACCCGCTCTGGTGAGATCGCCAAGGGGCGCGGGTATCCCCAGGTGGGGCGGCAAGCGGCGGGAGTCCCTCCCTTCCTCCTTCCCGGGCCAGCTGGCAGAATTGAGCAGGTGGTCCCCTCAAGCCGAGGCAGCTGGCGCCCCCACCACCCGCGGCCCCCCGGACCAACTGAGAGAATTGGATCGGAAATCCCCAGGCTGCGGAGAACGGTGACCGGGGGGGTCCCTTCCAAACACATGACTCCCCGGTCCGGCTGGGAATGGTGCACTCTCCAGGGCCGCGGCAGCTGGCGCCCTCCTGCCATGCTTGGCGCCCCGGGCCGACTAGGAAATTCGGACGGGTGCTCTCACGGGCTGCGGCGGCCGGCGACCCTCCCCGCGTTCGGACCCCCGGGCCGGCTGGGACTCTTCCAAGACACTTCGGCTGGTGAATCTCTCCCATGGCGAGAGTTTTCCAAAGTTAAAGGACCCACAGCACCTTTTACTGGTGGGACCCGCAGACAAACGTGTGCCACGAGCGTCACCTACTGGGCAGGATAAGAAAAACAGAACCCAGAGATTTCACAGAAAAATCTTTCAACCTGTTGGGTCCAACACCCAGGGAAATCTGACTAAATGCCTAGACACCAGCAGAAGATAACGGATCATGCTCAGAAAATTGAAAATATGGCCCAGTCAAAGGAACAAACCAATAGTTCAAATGAGATACAGGAGCTGAGACAACTAATGCTGAATATACGAACAGAAATGGAAAACCTCTTCAAAAACGAAATCGATAAATTGAGGGAGGACATGAAGAAGACATGGGCTGAACAAAAAGAAGAAATAGAAAAACTGAAAAAACAAATCACAGAACTTATGGAAGTGAAGGATAAAGTAGAAAAGATGGAAAAAACAATGGATACCTACAATGATAGATTTAAAGAGACAGAAGATAGAATTAGTGATTTGGAGGATGGAACATCTGAATTCCAAAAAGAAACAGAAACTATCGGGAAAAGAATGGAAAAATTTGAACAGGGTATCAGGGAACTCAAGGACAATATGAACCGCACAAATATACGTGTTGTGGGTGTCCCAGAAGGAGAAGAGAAGGGAAAAGGAGGAGAAAAACTAATGGAAGAAATTATCACTGAAAACTTCCCAACTGTTATGAAAGACCTAAAATTACAGATCCAAGAAGTGCAGCGCACCCCAAAGAGATTAGACCCAAATAGGCGTTCTCCAAGACACTTGCTAGTTAGAATGTCAGAGGTCAAAGAGAAAGAGAGGATCTTGAAAGCAGCAAGAGAAAAACAATCCATCACATACAAGGGAAACCCAATAAGACTATGTGTAGATTTCTCAGCAGAAACCATGGAAGCTAGAAGACAGTGGGATGATACATTTAAATTACTAAAAGAGAAAAACTGCCAACCAAGACTCCTATATCCAGCAAAATTGTCCTTCAAAAATGAGGGAGAAATTAAAGCATTCTCAGACAAAAAGTCACTGAGAGAATTTGTGACCAAGAGACCAGCTCTGCAAGAAATACTAAAGGGAGCACTAGAGTCAGATACAAAAAGACAGAAGAGAGAGGTATGGAGAAGAGTGTAGAAAGAAGGAAGGTCAGATATGATATATATAATACAAAAGGCAAAATGTTAGGGGAAAATATTATCCAAACAGTAATAACACTAAATGTTAATGGACTGAATTCCCCAATCAAAAGACATAGACTGGCAGAATGGATTAAAAAACAGGATCCTTCTATATGCTGTCTACAGGAAACACATATTAGACCCAAAGATAAACATACGTTGAAAGTGAAAGGTTGAGAAAAGATATTTCATGCAAATAACAACCAGAAAAGAGCAGGAGTGGCTATACTAATATCCAACAAATTAGACTTCAAATGTAAAACAGTTAAAAGAGACAAAGAAGGACACTATATACTAATAAAAGGAACAATTAAACAAGAAGACATAACAATCATAAATATTTACGCACCGAACCAGAATGCCCCAAAATATGTGAGGAATACACTGCAAACACTGAAAAGGGAAATAGACACATATACCATAATAGTTGGAGACTTCAATTCCCCACTCTCATCAATGGACAGAACATCTAGACAGAGGATCAATAAAGAAATAGAGAATCTGAATATTACTATAAAGGAGCTAGACTTAACAGACATTTATAGGACATTACATCCCACAACAGCAGGATGCACTTTTTTCTCAAGTGCTCATGGATCATTCCCAAAGATAGACCATATGCTGGGTCACATAGCAAGTCTTAACAAATTTAAAAAGATTGAAATCATACACAACACTTTCTCGGATCATAAAGGAATGAAGTTGGAAATCAATAATAGGTGGAGTGCCAGAAAATTAACAAATACGTGGACACTCAACAACACACTCTTAAACAACGAGTGGGTCAAAGAAGAAATTGCAAGAGAAATTAGTAAATACCTCGAGGTGAATGAAAATGAAAACACAACATATCAAAACTTATGGGATACCGCAAAGGCAGTGCTAAGAGGGAAATTTATTGCCCTAAATGCCTATATCAGAAAAGAAGAAAAGGCAAAAATGCAGGAATTAACTGTCCACTTGGAAGAACTGGAGAAAGAACAGCAAACTAATCCCAAAGCAAGCAAAAGGATAGAAATAACAAAGATTAGAGCAGAAATAAATGAAATTAAAACATGAAAACAATAGAGAAAATCAGTAAGACCAGAAGTTGGTTCTATGAGAAAATCAATAAGATTGATGGGCCCTTATCAAGATTGACAAAAAGAAGAAGAGAGAGGATGCAAATAAATAAGATCAGAAATGGAAGAGGAGACATAACTACTGACCTCACAGAAATAAAGGAGGTAATAACAGGATACTATGAACAACTTTACGCTAATAAATACAACAATTTAGATGAAATGGACGGGATCCTGGAAAGACATGAACAACCAACTTTGACTCAAGAAGAAATAGATGACCTCAACAAACCAATCACAAGTAAAGAAATTGAATTAGTCATTCAAAAGCTTCCTAAAAAGAAAAGTCCAGGACCAGACAGCTTCACATGTGAATTCTATCAAACATTCCAGAAAGAATTAGTACCAACTCTCCTCAAACTCTTCAAAAAAATTGAAGTGGAGGGAAAACTACCTAATTCATTCTATGAAGCCAACATCACCCTCATACCCAAACCAGGCAAAGATATTACAAAAAAAGAAAACTACAGACCAATCTCTCTAATGAATACAGATGCAAAAATCCTCAATAAAATTCTAGCAAATCGTATCCAACAACACATTAAAAGAATTATACATCATGACCAAGTAGGATTCATCCCAGGTATGCAAGGATGGTTCAACATAAGAAAATCAATTAATGTAATACACCATATCAAAAAATCAAAGCAGAAAAATCACATGATCATCTCAATTGATGAAGAGAAGGCATTTGACAAGATTCAACATCCTTTCCTGTTGAAAACAAACTCGACAGGAGAGGCTTGCTGGTGAAGAAAGAAACACTGAAAATTCTTTCTTCTTCCTTAAAAGTCTTCAACTGATTGGATAAAACCCAACTAATTGATCATTTCGCTTGCTGAAGACATGCCCTTAATTGATGGTAGACACATTCAGCCATGGCTGCAATCAACTGATGATGATTTAATAAACCAGCCTGCTGGCTTATCAACCAGCCATAAAACATCCTTGCGGCAATGGTTAGGCCAATGTTTGCTTGACCAGACAACTGGGCATCAACACCTGGCCAAGTTGACACCAGAGCCTCACTATCACACTACCATATAGAAGCACTACTTATTATTTTTGTATGTGTCTGTTTTGATCTTGTATACCACCATTTTCATTCATTAGCTCTAGTAGCTTTGTTAATGTGCTATATTATATTAATTGATTTTCTTATGTTGAATCATCCTTGCATACTGGGATAAATCGCACATGATCATGGTGTGGAATTCTTTTTTATGTGTGGTTAGGTTCAGTTTGCTAGTATTCTGTTGCAGATTTTTGCATTTACATTCATAACAGATATTGGTCTGTAATTTTATTTTCTTGTGATATCTTTATCTGACTTTGACGTAATTTTTCTTACACTGCTTTAGCTATCCACAAACCATTATTACTTCCCAGTTATTTTCTGGGAGAGTGCACTAGAGAGGAATTTCTTGGTTCAGCCTTCCTGGATGCCACCTAATAGATTGATACTGACTTACAGGAACCCTTTATGGTTTACTCTGATCTATCTGGAACAGGGCCAAGGATCCATAGTGGGAGCACAAGCCATCCCTATTTTGTGTTGAAGATGGGGGAAGGAGAAGCAGGGAAACATGTACTTCTCCTACTAGTATTTTTAAAGTTGCTTTTCTTAATTTGGCATGTGCCTATTTATTGCCACCCTTTATCTGTTTTCCAAGGTTCTGTGGAAGATGGTTCTGCCAGTTTTTTAAACACTTTTTATTGTATAATATAACATATACACAAAGCAAAGAAGAAAAAAGCAATAGTTTTCAAAGCACTCTTCCAAAAGTAGTTACAGGATAGGTCCCAGAGACTGTCTTGAGCTGTTATACCATCATCTCAGATTTTTCCTTCTAGCTGCTCCAGAATATAGAAGGCTAGAGGGAATCAGTTTTTTTTTAATCATCACCGTCAATTTTTGTGTGTGTGTGAAAAATAATATATATACAAAAAAGCAATAAATTTCAAAGCACAGCACAACAATTAGTTGTAGAACAGATTTCAGAGTTTGGTATGGGTTACAATTCCACAATTTTAGGTTTTTACTTCTAGCTGCCCTAAGATACTGGGGTCTAAAAGAAATATCAATTTAATGATTGAGCAATCATGCTGGTTTGTCAAACCCTACCTTCTCTGTATAACTCCACCATCATCTTTGATATTTCTATCCCACTCTTTAGGGGTGTTTGGGCTATGGCCATTCTAACTTTTTCATGTTGGGAGGGTCTGTCACTAATATGGGGTAGGGAGATGGAACTATCTGATGTTCTGGAGAGGCTGGGCCCTCTAGGTTTCGGGACCTCTCTGGTCCAGAGACCCACCTGGAAGTTGTAGTTTTTGGAAAGTTGCCCTAGTGCATGGAATCTAGTAGAATCCTATGTAGTGCCCTAAGTATTTTTTAAGATTGGCTGGAATTATTTTAGTTGAGGTTTGGCAAATTATGATAAGTAGCAATGTCTAACTGAAGCTTACATAAAAGTGACCTCCAGAGTAACCTCTTGACCCTTTTTGAACTCTCTCAGCCACTCATATTTTATTAGTTACAGTTCTTTTCCCCTTTTGGTCAGGATGGAATTATTGATCCCACAGTGCCAGAGCCAGACTCACTCCTGGAGAGTCTTCTCCCTGCCACCAGGGAGACTTTTACCCCTGAATGTCATGTTCCACGTGGGGCCGGGGGGCAATGACTTCACTTGCAGAGTTGGGTTTAGAGAGAGTGAGGCCTCATCTGAGCAACAAAAGAGGTCCTCCAGAGTTTCTGCCTCTTTTTATTAGATATTCAAAGATTCTGTGGATAACAGCCTTCAATATTGTAACTTTATCTTGGTCAAATCCAAACTGAGATGATTTTGGAACAAAACCACTGTTAGATTCAGTCAAAAGTCCTCTTATAATTATAGGACTTTTGGTTATTATAATATTGTAATTTGGATTTTTAATATGAGCTGCAAGGCAGATGATTTGATATTTTCCTAGTGAAAAACTTGGAAAATTTATACTCTATGCTGCTGATTGAAGCATTTTGTAATAAGGTTTATTCTATTACATAATTTGGTAACCTAGCCAGATTTGACTCCTGAATAAAAGTTCTTTCTACTTCAGAGCAGTAGTCCCACAGAAAAAGTCAGGGTTTACTTCAACAAGAACATGGCAGTGTTATTAAGGCCAAGAAAATATTGGAGTTTTTTTTTTTGTTACATCAAAATATATAAAGATTCATTAAATTGTGGGATATTGTGAAAACTCAAGAATTTTCCAACCCTATAACCCAGCATTCACCAGGGGTCCAATTGCAAAGTTAAATTACAAATTCAAATCCTGAAAGATAAGATTTACCAAAGGAATACCAAGATATATAAGCAAAATCCTGGGATACATGTGTGAATGTAATCTAATCTTTATTTACTATGAAAAGTATGATATAGGCTGAAAAATTGCCCATAAAAGTATGTTGGTCTTAATCCCAGGAAGCTGTGATTGCTAGCTTACATGGTGTTCTAACTTGCTAGATGCCAGAATGTGCTATACCAGCAATGGAATGGCTTTTAAAAAGGGGAATTTATTAATTTGCAAGTTTACAGTTCTAAAGCCATAAAAATGTCCAAATTAAAACAAGGATATAGAAATGTCCAATCTAAGGCATCCAGGGATAGATATTGTGGTTCAAGAAGTCTGAAGATGTTTGGGGTTTCACTCAAACTGGAAATGCACATGACAAACATGGTGACATTTAATAGATTTCTCTCTAGGCTTCTTGTTTCATGAAGCAACCCCAGGAGCATTTTCCTTCTTCAGCTTCAAAGGTCTCTGGCTGCCTGGGCTCTTGTGGTTCTCAAGGCTCTGTCATGGGTCCTTGTGGCTCTGTCATGGCTTTCTCACTGTTCTGAAGCTTTCTCCAAAATGCTTCCTCTTTTAAAGGATTCCAGTAAACTAATCAAGACTCTCCTGGAATGGGTAGAGTCACATTTCCATCTAATCAAGAAGTTAATTCCCACAATTGGGTGTGTCACATCTCCATGAAGATAATCTAATCAAAACATTCCAACCTACATTACTGAATAGAGATTAAAAAGAAACGGTTGCTCTTGTCAGGAATAAAACATGGCTTTTCTTGGGTACATACTCCTTTCAAACCAGCACACATGGCAGAAGGATTTTAGAGATGTAATTAAAGATTTTGAGCCAGGGGAGATTATCCTGGATTAGCTGGGTGGGCCTTAGCATAGTCACAAGTGTCCTTATTAGAGGGAGTCAAAGGGAGATTTAACTGCAGGGGAGGAGAATTTCATGGAAGCAGAGACTTGCAGGTTCTACATTCCTAGCCTTGAAAGTGGAGGGAAGAGTCATGAGTCAAGGAATGTAAGGAATGCAGTTCTAGAACTAGGAGAAGGCGAGGAAAACAATTCTTTCCTCAGAGGCTCCAGAAGTAACCAGCCTTATGAACACCATGATATTAGCCCAGTGAAATTGACTTTGGGCTTCTGATCTCCAGAACTGTAAGACAATAAATTTGTATTAAGCCACTAACTGAGTGATAATGTGTGGCAGAAGCAATTGGAAATCAATACAAAGGGAGAAACATAATTTTAAATTGGACTGCATTTATAAATATGAATACATTTTTCATAAATTTTGAATTCATTGTGCTAACTTGAACAACTATTGGTGCTTCTGTTCTGTTAGTTGGGTTGATTGAGACTTGGAGTTAGTGCTAGTCTATGCCAAATAAAGTTGCAATGACAGAGATTCTTTGGTGTAATGTACAGGAAAGAATCCAGTATTAGAGAGATGAAAATGTTGTTTTGATTTATTACATGCAAATGTTCATCTGTCCCAAAAGGGCTAGAACATATTACCTTCATTCAGCTAGTAGGTATAAGTTGGCAAGAGTAACACAAGCATTTCGGAAAATCACTGTAGTCTTTTCTCAGGGAATATAGATGGCAATATGCATATTTGATATTATCATGGAATAGACTCCCTGATTTCAGTGGAGATGCTGGGATTCTGTGTGAATAGAGGCCAAACAATGTTATTTATATGCCAGAGGCAAGGCAAGTATAGTTACTCTATTAGCTGGGTAGGCCTGTGGTGATTTTGGTTTTGGCTAAGTGAGCATGTGACCGTGGTCTCAAAGTAGATGGGCTGTTCTCTCTCTCTAAGCCCAACTCTGCAAGTGAAACATTGCTCTCCCCCCTATGTGGGACATGAGATCCAGGGATGAAAGACTCTCTTGCAGCATGAGAGATGACTCCCAGCAATGAGCCTGACCCTGGCACCATGGGGATCAACAATGCCATACTGACACAAAGGGGGAAAAGAAGTGTAACAAATAAGGTATGAGTGGCTGAGAGAGTTCAAAGAGTCAAGAGGCTACACTAGAGGTCACTCTTATGCAAGCTTCAGTTTGACATTTACTACCTATCATAACTTGGCAAACCCTAATGAAAACCATTTCTGCCAATCCTAAAGAATACCTAGGGCATTACATAAGATTCTACAACATTCCATGCATTAGGGTAACTTTCCAAAACCTACAACTTCCAGATGTGTCCTTGGACCAGATAAGTCCTGAAATGAAAGGGGCTAGCCTTTCCATAACATCAGGTAGGTCCATCCCCCATCCCATATAATGACAGCCCCTTCCAATATGAAAAAGTTAGAATGGGCATAGCCCAAATACCCCTAAAGAGTAGGAGAAAGATTAGAGGTGATGGTGGAGTTATACAGAGAAAGTCAGGTTTAACAAATGAGTGCTGAATCATTATACTGATATTTCCTTTAGACTCCAGTATCTTAGAGCAGCTAGAAATAAAAACCTCAAATTGTGGAATTGTAACCCAAACCGAACTCTGGAATCTGTTCTAAAACTAATTGTTGTGATGTACTTTGAAATTTATTGCATATATATATATATATATATATATATATAACAGAGAAGATAGGATTTCACAAATGCGTATGACTGCTGAATCATTATATTGATATTTCTGTTGGTCTCCAGTGCCTTGGAGCAGCTAGAAGAAAATATAAAAAATCATCAAACTGTAACCCATACCAACTTTAAAATCTATTTTATAACTACTTGTTAAAATGTACTTGGAAATTTATTGCTTTTTTGTGTATATGTTATATTTCACAATAAAAAAAATTTGAGAAAAAAAAACTGGACCATTCACACAACACCCACCTAAACTCTATTAAATCAATGTAAAACTCCCAGTTTGCTGAATAGAGACATGGCTTTCAGCCTTAAGTCAGATCATAGAACCAGAACGCCTTCACTAAAGAAGATGAACACCTTTGAAAAAATTTCCTTTGTCATTATCATTCATATTTAAGTCTTCTTTAGCCTTCTGAAATAGGATTCCTGATTTCTGTGCACTGAAGAAAGTGAGATACCCAGGCCTTTTGTGGGTTGTTTGGACATAGACTGAGTATGAGCCAAATCTCTGAAGTACTGAAATGTCACTCTGATCCACTGGTCAGATGCAGGTCAGAAAAGAAATTAAATTTTGGCTGAAGACAATTTGATCTGGGATCTAATGAGTCTCCAAATCCATGATCATTTTCATATTCCTATTCAGATAATTGGATTAGACATACCCAGAGAATAGCATATTCTCCAGTCTTCCCAGATGCATGCTGTTAGGACTACCGTTATAAGAGGGCAAAGTGGAGGCCTGAAAAGCATGCTCTCTAAAACATTACAATCTAAAGCAATATTACTTCAAGGGATTTTCATAAATTAGACCATCATCAAGAATTTAACAAACAGGGTGGTGATGATGCTTAAATATTACAATTGAATTCACCTGGTTAGTTTGTGCAGAAAACAGATAAGTAGGTCTTGGGAAATGATCATGGATTATATAATATAATCATATCATGTCTTCAGTTAAGCTGCTGTTTCAGATGGTTCTCTATAGTGGGGCAAATCAACAAAGACCTGGAACTCACCTTGCTTTATTGTTTCAATGTAGCATCTTTTGTCCCTGGGTAGAGAAGAACAAGAAGAAATTTGCTTTCACTTGGTAGGCATGAAAGTATGCCTCACCTTTATCTTTTTGACCCTCTAGCTCAAATAATTTAGTCCTCAGGGATTTCTATCATCTCATCATCCCTTAGAATACCATGCTGGCCTGTGTTTCTTTAGTTGCAAATGTAGGTGTTAATTACAGATTTCACATAAAATATTACAAAGATAAAAAATGTATTTGTAGGTTGTTCTAATTTATTTAAAACTTTTATAGTTATTTCACAAAATATGAAACTGAAATTAACTACTGAAAGATAAGTTGCTTTATAAATTCCTAGCACTTCTTTCTAAACAAGTGGATTTTTTATAACAAATTGGCTTAAAGGTTATATTTTAGCTCAAAGAAATAAAAAATTTTAATGGGCTTTTAAAAATTCAGTGGTATTAAAATATTATTTTAAATATTATCTTGTATCCTAATCATGACATATTTACTTATTTATTTATTTATTTAGAGAAGTTATAGGTTTACAGGAAAATCATGTAAAAATTATAGCATTCTCATATACTCCCTAGAGTTTGGTACCTTTGTTATAATTGATGAAAGAATATTAAAATTATTCTATTAACTATAGTCCATAGTTTACATTGGGTATATTTTTTCCATATACAAAAAGTATTAACACTTTTTAATAGTATGTTACTTTTGTTATAATTCATGAAAGAATACTTTTATCCTTGTACTATTAACTGTAGTCCATTGTTTATAATAGGGTTCATTGTGTTATACAGTCCTATGTTTTAGCTTTTACTTTTTATTCTAGTAACATATACATGACCTAAAACATCTGCCATTAACCTCATTCACGTACATAATTCAGTGCCATTCATTACACTCATAGTAATGTTTTATCATTAAGAATTAACCATCCATTTTCTACCTCCAACTCAACCCCTGGTAACCAATATTCTACATTCTAACTCTAGGAATTCAAATTATTTCATATTAGTGAGATCATACAATATTTGTCCTTTTGCATCTGATACTTCATTCAGGAAACTTTAAGGTTTGCCTATGTTGTCTCATGTATCAGGACTTCATTCCTTTTTATGGTTGAATAATATTCCATTGTATGTATATACCATGCTTTATTTATCCATTCATTGGCCAATAAACAACTTGGGTTACTTTCATCTTTTGACAGTTGTGAATAATGCCATTATGAACATTAGTGTGAAAATATCTGTTGAAGTCCCTCTTTACAAAATTTTTGGTAAATACCTAGTAAAGAATTGCTGAGTCATATGGAGTTCTATGTTTATCTTTCTGAGGAATCACCAAACTGTCTTCCACAGTGGCTGCAATGCTTTACATTGTCAGCAACAATGAATGAGTAATCTTTTTTTTTAGCCCATCTGTTAATACCTATTTATTATTGCTTTTTTCCTTCTTTTTTTATTAATTAAAAAAAATCAACTAACAAAACATTTAGAAATCATTCCATTCTACATATACAATCAGTAATTCTTAAATCATCACATAGTTGCATATTCATTTCTTAGTACATTTGCATCGATTTAGAAAAAGAAATAAAAAGACAATAGAAAAAGAAATAAAATGATAATAGAGAGAAAAAAAACTGTACCTCACATGTAGCTTCATTCAATGTTTTAACATAATTACATTACAATTAGGTAGTATTGTGCTGTCCATTTCTGAGTTTTTGTATCCAGTCCTGTTGCACAGTCTGTATCCCTTCAGCTCCAATTACCCATTATCTTACCCTATTTCTATCTCCTGATGGTCTCTGTTACCAATGACATATTCCAAGTTTATTCACTAATGTCGGTTCATATCAGTGAGATCATACAGTATTTGCCCTTTAGTTTTTGTCTAGTCTCACTCAGCATAATGTTCTCTAGGTCCATCCATGTTATTACATGCTTCATAAGTTTTGAATGAGTAATCTTATTTCTCCTCTCCAACACTTGTAATTCTCTGTTTCTTTTTTTTTTGCTTGTTTTAAATAGCAGCGATTCCAGTGAGTGTGAAATGGTATCTCACTGTGGTTTTGATTTGCTTTCCCTAATAGCTAGTGATGTTGAAAACCTTCTTATATACTTATTAACCATTTGTATATCCTTTTTGGAGCACAGTCTATTAAAATCTTTTGCCCATTTTAAAATTGGGTTTCCTTTTTATTGTTGAGTTGTAGTATTTTAAAAATATATTCTGGATATTAAACCCTTATCAGATATGTGGTTTCCAAATATTTTCTTTCATTGAGTCAGTTGTCTTTTCATTTCCATGATTAAGTCCTTTGATGTGCAAAAGTTTTAAATTTTGATGAAGTCCCATTTACCTATTTTTTCTTTTGTTGCTATTGTTTTAGGTGTAAAGTCTAAGAAACCATTGCCTTACATAAGATCCTAAAGATGCTTCCCATTTTTTGCTAGGAGTTTTATAGTACTGGCTCTTATATTTAGGTCTTTGATCCATTTTGAGTTAATGTTTGTATACGGCGTGAGACAGGAGTCCTCGCTCATTCTTTTGCATTTGGATATCCAGTCGTCCCAGGACCATCTGTTGAAGAGACTATTCTTTCTCAGTTAAGTAGAGTTGGCAGCCTTGTCAAAATCAGTTGACTACAAAATGAGGGTCTATTTCTGAACTCTCAGTTTAATTCCATCAGTCAATATATCTATCCTTGTTCCAGTATATTGCTGTTTTGACCACTGTAGCCTTGAGAAAATCTTAAAAGTCAGGAAATGTGAGTCTGCCAACTTTATTCTTCTTTTTTCAGTATGTTTTTGGCTATTCAGGCCTCCTTGTCCCTCCAAATAAATTTGATAATTGGCTCTTCCATTTATGCAAAGTAAGCTGTTAGAATTTTAATTGGATTGGGTTGAATCTGTAAATCAAATTGAATAGAATTCATCTTAATGGATTTAGTCTTTCAATTCATAAGCATGGAAAGTTCTTCAATTTATTTAGATTTTCAATTTCTAATTGAAATTGAATTTCTAATTTCTGTTAGCAAAGTTTTGTAGTTTTCTATGTTTGGAAATGCACTTATACATTGACATATTCTTGATCAAATTTATTACTGGATTTTTTATTCTTTTACTTGCTATTGTGCTTACTCATTCACATATTTTTTATTAAATTTAATCCTTGAATTTTTATTCTTTTAGTGATTGTTGTAAATGGATTATTTTCTTGATTTCGTCCCCAGATTGCTCATTACTAGCATATGGAAACATTACTGATTTTTGTGTGCTGATATTGTGTCCCACTACTTCACTGAATTTATTACTTCTGTGAGCTTTGTTGTAGATTTTTCAAGACTTTCTATTATAAGATAATGTCATCTTTAAATGAAAGCTTACTTCTTCCTTTCCAGTTTGGATGCTTTTATTTCTTTTTCTTGCTTAATAACTTAAGATAGAATTTCCATCACAATGGTGAATAACAGTGGTGACAGTAGGCATCCAGGTCTTTTCCAGAATTAGTGGGAAAGCTTTCAGTCTTTCACCATTGAGTATGATATTAGCAGTGGGTTTTTTATGAATACCCTTTATCATAGTGAGGAAGTTGCCTTTTTCTGAAGTGTTTTTATCAAGAAACATGCTGGCTTTTGTCAAACCCTTTTTCAGCATTGAAACGATCTTGTGTTTTTTCCCCCTTAGTTCTGTTATTGTGGTGTATTGTGTTAATTGATTTTCTTATGTTGAACTACTCTTGCATACTTGGAATTAATCCTACTTGATAATGGTGTATAATTTTTTTAATGTGTTCTTGGATTCTATTTGCAAGTATTTTGTTTAGGATTTCTGCATTTCTGTACCTAAGAGAAATTGGTCTTACTAATTTGTTGACATACAGTTGTTTAGAGTATCCCCTTGTGATCCTTCTCCTTTCTGTGGTGTCATTAATGCCCCCCTGTCATTTCTGATTTTATCAATTTTCATCCTTTCTCTCATTTTTTGTTAGTCTAGCTAAAGTTTTGTTAATTTTATTGATGTTTTTGAAGAAACAACTTCTGGTTTTGTTAATGCTCTCTCTCTTTTTTATTCTCAATTTCATTTATTTCTACTTTTGGGGGGTTTGGTTTGCTTTTTCTCTAATTCCTTCAGGTGTGCAGTTAGTTTTTGTGTTTTTTTTTGCATGTCTTTTTTAATGTAAGCATTTAGGGCTATGACTTACCCTCTGAGCACTGCCTTCTTTGATGCCCATAAATTTTAATATGTTGTGCACTTGTGTTCCTTCAAATCAAGATATTTGCTGATTTCCTTTGTCATTTCTTCTTTGGCCTATTGGTAATTTAAAAGTGTGTTATTTAACTTCCATATATTTGGGGATTTTCCATTTCTCTGCCTGTTATTGATTTCCAGTTTCAGTCTACTATGCTCAGAGGAGATGCTTTTTATGATTTCAGTCTTTCAAAATTTATTTTAAAAGACTTGTTTTGTGACCCAACATGTGATCTATGCCGGAGAACAATCCATGTGCACTTGGAATGATTGTGTTTCTTATTCTTTTGAGGTGCAATGTACTGTACATATCTAGGTCATTTGTCATATCATTCAAGTTCTCTGTTTCCTTACTGATTTTATGTCTAGAAATTCTACTGATCAATGACAATGGTCTATTGAAATGTCCAACTTATGTTGTAGATATATTTATGTCTGCCTTCAGTTTGCATTTGTTTCATGTGTTTGGGGCACTTTGTAATTACATGCATAAATATTTATGATTATTATTTTTCCTTGGTGAATCAACCCTATTATCAATATATAGTATCATTCTTTGTCTTTTGTAGCAGATTTTGACTTAACATGTATTTTCTCTGATATTAGTATAAATACCTCAGCTCTCTTTTGATAACTCTGCGTGGAATATCTTTTTCCATGCTTTTACTTTCAATTTCTTTATATCTTTGGGTTTAAGGTTAGTGTCTTGTAAACAGCATATAGTTGTATTATACTTTCTTATCCATTTTTCCAATCTGTGTCTTTTATTTATTTATTTATTCTTAAAATATGGAATGCATCATGAATTTGTGTGTCATCCTTGTGCAGGGCCCATGCTAATCTTCTCTGTATGGTTCCAATTTTAGTATATGTGCTGCCAAAGCAAGCACCCAATCTGTGTCTTTTGATTAAGGAGTTAATTCATTTACATTCAGTGTTATTACTGTAAAGGTAGTACTTAGCTCAGTCATTTTTTCCTGTGATTTTTGTCTCCCTTTCCTTTATTGCAGACTTCTTTTCTATACAGTTGACCTTTGGTGCTTTATTTGATCCCTTTCTTATTTCTAGTTCTGCATATTTTAAAATACACTCATTGCGGTTACTCTGGGGTTTTTATTAAACAACTCACATCCATAACCTAATAGCTTGATAAGATATTAACTTAAAAATATAGAACACTCTGAAAATTTGAGTGTAATCCTTGTGCTAGAGCTATGCTAATCTCAATGTCATTCCAATTTTATTATATGTGCTGCGAAAGTGAGCAGGTATATACTCTTCATGACATATCTTTCTGTGGAACCTCCATCCCTACCTATCGTCACTCGGCTGCATACCCATCCTGCATACCCATCCTTGGCCAGGTTTGTGCAGAAAAAAACATATACTTTTCATGACATATCTTTCTGCGGAACCTCTGTCCCTACCAATCATCATTGGGCTGCATACCCATCCTGCATACCAATCCTTGGCCAGGTTTGTGCAGAAGTATACATAACATGTGAATTGTGTCTTCAAAATATCTTCCAAACTGATTCATGGCTATCTGAAAGGCCGAAGTAAGAGGTTCCTTTTAATTAAAATGAATTCAAGAAAGATAATCAATTACAGCATATCTGTCTCTTACACCTTAATGTGAATGCTTTCTATAATACTTTTCCAAAAGAGTAAGATTAGATGGTTTCAAAATATAGTCATAGGGTAAAGAGGGTTAGGTAGAGCACAGTGGTCTCAGCTCAATCTTCTACCATTTCCATTTGAGTAAAGAGATGAGATGGGATCCTGACTGGGGGAATCAAATAGGAAAGTGTGTCCCACACTTATCCTCAATTTATGTGGAACCAGACAGTTACCATTCTGCTTTCCTGAAATTGTCTTGTTCTTCTTATTTTAGCAAATGTATTATAAGATAGTCAGTTGAGTGATTTCAGGATTAAACTAATATGATACATTCTCCCTCAAATGGAAACCATGAAAAACTGCTAGAAATACGAAGAGGAGTAGTATTCATGTTATTGCCAGATGTTCTCTTCGTTCAGTCCTCTTTTTATGTGGAGTGGCATCACTCTCTTTTCAGTGCCTGAAGTTAAAATCACTTTCAGACTTTAGATCTTCATAAGGTCTAGTATACATTCCGAATATAGTCTTGAATTCTACTAATATTTACCTTGCTTTTCACTGGGAAAGCTAGGCATCTTGCTTCAAATGTGCTTTTCTGGGAAAGAATGGAGAAGGAGGCAGAGAATTATATGTGAATACTGAAACTTCTTGACTATTGATACCTTGGAACATCCTGCTTTTTTTTTAGATCAATGTTATCTAAAAACATAAAATGCATATTAAGTTGTTGAAGTATAAGGATCTCAATTATTAATTCAAAGTACAGCTTTTAATCAAGGTCTCCAATGATATAGTGACTATTTGAAAAAAATTACACATAGCTTTATTTTGTTAGTTCCTGGTTGTTATGAATGTGATTTTGCCCATGTTTGGTCAAGTTGACAAGTTTCTAAGAATTCTTTGACATTCCAGTCTTTTTGCTTGTTAGGGTCTTGCCAAGTCACTGAGTACACAAGACTGCTCATGGCAAAGAATTTGTTTCAATATTTAGCATCATATTGTCAAATGGGCCAGAAAGACTAGCTGGATCATGCACAATACTTAACGATATTAGAACCAGCAGTGTAAGAAAACAAGAAAAACTGTTTGATTGGGTATGAGGCTATTAAACTGCTTCAGTTATGATTTGAGTAGGTCCTGAATGCAAGATTTCTGTGACCACAATAATGTTTCATTAAATTAATAAGAATTTATTTAGCTTACAGCCCTGCAGGTCAGTGATGAAGTCTTGGCCCAGCTGGGAAGTTCTTGTTTTGATTGGGCTCGCCACATGTCTGGTGGCTTCCTGGCTGTTGGATGGAGTAATAGAGCCACTGGGCTAACACATTCCTTATCCTCCTTCAAGATACACCAGGCATGTTCTTATGGCAAAGCTAGAGTAGTGAGAATAAACACAGGAGAATGCATGTGCATCTTAAGGTATAGACTCAGAACCAGCAAACCATCCACTCTCTACATTTTATTGATCAGAAAAAATCATGAAGCTAGCCTAAGATTCAAGTAATAAAGAAATAGAGTTAACCTCTTGATGGGAGAAGCTAAAAGAAGTGATGAATTGGGACCATTTATGCAATGAATCTACCACCAAGCCTTGAGGTAAGACTAAATAGCCCTGCCCCAGCTTCCATGTGGCTACATAACAATCCCAAAGATACTGAACTAGGATGATCCAGGCAAAAATGGCCCCAAAATGTGATGTTTGATCCCAGGATATGCTCAGCCCATGGTGCAGAAGGTATTACCTCTTTCAGACTTACAGTGGGGATAGATGAGAACCAGAGACTTATGTATATATTATCATGATATGAGTAATAAAGTATTTATTAAATATGTTAAAATTGAGAATTGTGAAAATGTATTGATTTTTTTCAAGGGACTTATTAAAGGGGAAAAAGCCTTGAAAATTTTGCTATTCTTTTTACTGGGTTTGTGATGCCAGTACACTTGATAGATTCATTTAAAAAATATTTATTGAGTACCTTTTATGTACCAAACCATGCTAGGCATGAGGTTAGTGAAATAAAGGAATAGGGAAAAGAACAGTCAGAAGCCTAAATTAGTTGTTGGATATTTCCAATCATCATATTCTGTTTTCCACTCCTCTTCACTTCTGTTAGCATATATTCTCACAGGGCTATCATGATTGGCTCAAGAATGAGCCAATGATTTGCCATGTAGTTTTCTAGTCAGAGCTGGTAGTAAATCCCTTGTCATCTCAGTCAAGGTCTCTTAGGATTCAGTTGTACAATTGTCAGCCTGTGATCTCTGCTTCAGAGCAGAGAAAGCTGTCTGCAGGAGGAAATAATGGAGCGTATACTCAGAATGAAGCAGAAAATAGAAATGACTGGAAGGAATACCTTGAGAAGCTTCATTTCTCTGGAGCCAAATGATTTTGAGACGAGGCTGACCTCTTGCTTTTGTGTTGATTGGTAGTTTCAGCAAAAACAATCCCCCTTTTTAATGGAGATAGTTTGAGTTGACTTTGAGCTGACTTTTACTTGCAAACCAAAAGTCCTTGACTAATAATTGGAACTAGCATTCAGTAAGCATATTTATATCTATCATAGATTGAACAAAAGAATATATTCTGATATGACAAAGCTTAGCAGAGTGCCTGCTATGTTATGATGATGATGATGATGATAAGAAGGCGAAAAACACCAACAATAACCTAGCTAACATCTATTAATTTTCTAATTTGTACCAGGCATTGTTCTAAATTATCTAGTATTTATATGAGTTCATTTTACCCTTATCATACCCCTTTGAGATGTGTGCTATTTTATTACAAATTTATAGATGATGAAATTGACACAGAAGTTAATTAACTTGCCCAAAGCCACATGACTATTAAGTGACAGAGGCTGAGTTTTAATAGTCTCTTTAATAGTCTCTCAAGAAATATAGTCTTAATATAGTCTCTCAAGAAATATAGTCCCTTTAATAGTCTCTCAAGAAATATTTGTTGATTATAAGTAAGAGCAAAAGAGCCAAGGAGACATAATTATACTGCAATGTGATAAATATAATATTTAATCTTCAAAACATCACTATAAAGAACATATTATTATCAACCTCATTTTAAAAAAGTGGAAATTGAGGTTTAGAGAGTTTAGCAGGTCCTCCTAGACCATCACACAGTTAAAAAGTGGAGGAGCTGGGATACAGCCAAACTTGCTCTAAAGTGCCTTTGGATACTTTTGCATTAGTTCCTAAGGAGGGGACTGCCTTTAAAGAGAACTTTGTAATATGTGTTTTCAGCAATTTATCCAGTTTTGGAGATATTCCCCTACAAGTTTTCTATAATGATTTAAGTTTAATGTTGCTAATGTACTTGACTATTACACATTCTTCTTGAATGTGTTGCTTGCATCTTTTTTGCAGGATCTTCTTCAAAATCAGAGCATTCGAACAAGATAATATACCTCCTTCCTATTTTAAGCAAGATCTCATAAAAATTCCTATAAAAAGGTTTTGAAAATTATTGTTATTGGACATATTTACCAGTACAGTGGAGTGCCTATGGCATTTCTCATCAGTGCAGTGATTATAAAGCTCTATTTGTAATAATATAATTATCCATCCCAAAATTGTTACTGGAAAAAAGGTGGTGGATTCTTTTGCCCTGTGTACTCAAATGACCAATTCTTGAGACACCAGGATTTTGAAGAGAGAAAGTTTATTGCTAGGCACAAAGCAGGTGAGCAAATGGCCAATCAACCCAAAATCTGTCTCCCTGAACTGCAGTGATTCTGACAGTTTTATAGTATCAAAAGATGGGCAGGTTTTGGATAATGAGCTCAATGGCTCCAGAGATTAATTAGAAGTGATCTAATTATTGAGCCTGCACAGACTGGTTACATGCTTAGCCACAGAACATATGTTAGAAAATGGAGGTCTTAATATGATGAGGGACATGATTTTTAGTATTATAATGAGTTATAGGTGACTTATAGATTAAAATTTAAGCTACTGCACATGTCAGGTGGGCCCATTTTAGTTAGATCAAGCTTTGATTATCAAGATGACTTTGGACTTGGGGTGGGTTAGATCTGGACTGACCAAGACCCTTCATTAATAAACATTAGGAGTTGTCTTTAGTGATAATAAGACTCCAAAGTTGAGAAAAATGGATAAAATGTTTACACGTGAGGTTCAGTCACAAGGTTTTTACAATCACAAGAGTATAAGATAAAGACTATACAATCATTTTCAGAGAACAAGGCAATTGGATTACAGTTCAGAGATTTCAGGTATTTCCTTCTGTCTACTCCAGTATATGAGATAGCAAAAAGGAATATCTATATAATGACTCAGCAACCATAATCATCCCTTAAATCCTAATTTCTTAGTAACAAATGTTCCTCTTCCCAGAAAGTACATATATGTCCTTGGAACCTCTCTTGGTTCCAAGGACATAAATCTATATAGAAAAAAGGGCACCTTAGAAAGCAAAAACCATCAACCAGCTATTTACTCAGTTGATCATGCTTGCTAGCTGTTATTCTTTTCATCAACACATATAATTTTCTTCTGGATTAATGCTATATGAAGGATCAAGAGCGTATCTGTATAGATGGCTTATTTTGACTATCCATTCTTCAGTTCTTCTTTAGCTTAGGTATTTGTGTATTGATTTTACATCAGTTCATTAAGTTATTTGGTGAATTCTATCACTGCAGTGCTCTTTGAACATAAAACGCTATGGCATTTAATAAATATTTCATTTCTACTTTAACTTGCAACCAATATTTATTTTTGCCTTTAACAATGCTATTACAGATTGCAGCTTGTATTTCTGATTTTCCCCCCAAATATATATTTGAAATTAAATCAGTGCTCTGTTTTCAAAGCTTATACCATCCAACTCTGACATTTGAATCTTTGCAAAAATGTGTTTTTAGAAATATGTCCAGTTCTTTTTAGTCAACTTCCATAACCTAATCCCTACATGGGCAATCACTGACTTCTTTGCACATTTTCTTGTTTATAACTCTGCAGATTGTTTTTATTTAAATGGTTTTGTGGTTTGTTCTTTTATATCAAATGAGATAAATATGTAAATATGCTCTAAACATATTTAGATAAAGATGTAAATATACTCTGGAATGCATTGATTATCTAAGGATCCTTGTTTTCCTTTTCAGGAAAAGGAGATTTAAATGGATACTAGTTAGCACCAGATAGAGCTTTTTCTTCTTCCCCCTTTTGATTGCTTCATTTCCCTCTTTTCCCTTTTCAGCATTACATTCTCTATTCTCAGGAGTTTCTGTTTATCTGTTATTTTCAAATCTATAATTGGTATAATTTGGACATCCAGGTTTTTGCTACTTTTTGATTCTTTCCGTATTTGCTCCTCTTATCGTCCCACATCCAGATCTTTAGTGTCAACATTTTATTCAGATTTACTTTCTCATACCCAATCTTTTTCTGTCATTACAGCAGGGCTTTTCTTGCCTTTTTCTCTTCCTTAGGTATTTTTCTACAGATTCATGGTGTTATGTCTTTGAAATGCAAAGTAAATATTCTCATTATATATAAAGAGCTAAAGGACAGTGACCCAGTAGGTCATAGTTAATAACAGGTCCTGTTCGGAGGTCAGAGTCCAAGTCCAACTTTCTTTCCAAGGCTTTCCCATCAACTGCAGTCTCCTCCTCAATGAAAGAATGAACCATGGTATTTTGAGCCCCAAATTTAACTTATTTTTCACTTATATAAATTCATAACAGTAATCTCCAACCTCATATTTAGTAAGATGTCAAATTTTGTTTATAAGACGTCCCATTTATTTCCCTCATAATACTTATCTGAAAAAGGCGAAAGAAGCCAAAATGCACTGAGTTATGTCTGCTTATCTTATTAAATGTCTCCAAATTAGTCAGGTGATTTATATAACCTCAATCATCAAAAAAGCAATCATCCTAAGAAAAAAACTGCTCTTCAATTTGATGGGCCTTTGTCCTTTCACTGATAAAACAGTTCTTTTTTCTATAATCATCCATGCTGAAGAAATCTTAAAGACTTATCACAGGACTCTGATGGAATTTGAAACCGTATGATATGTTTATTAAACCTCAGCAAAGTTTAAAAATAATTCAGTGTGATTCATAAAACTGCATTAAGGAAAGAGTATATGACTATATTAGGTATTGGGCTCACTGAATAGCATTCATGTATAACTATTTTCATTTAAGAAGGAGTTATAACATCTATGTATGCAGATACATTCTGAACCGGGGTCATTTGAAGTAATATTTTCCTCTTTTTAAAGAATAGAATTCCACATGAAATCACGGGAACAAAGGAATTCACTTGCAATGTTAGGTAATAAATACCTTAATTTATTCCTGTTATTTGATTCCCAGAAACTCCATAAACTGTCTTGATAAAATGAAATGACAGATCACCCCTGTTTGGGGAGTTGGTTTACTTATTTTAAGTGAAATATGTGATTCATTCTTTTCTCTTGAGCCACTGCAAGAAAAACATGCCTGCCAATATATGGGAGGAATCTTCTTAAAACTAATTTTAGTTTTTATTTGATTTAACCAAAATGTCAAATGATTTCTTCGACTCAATGGAATTCATAGCCATTGAAGAAAGCTTTCCTGCCAGAAGCCCAAGTGGTTGCTTTCTTTATTTCCACAGCACCTTCAGCAGCTGCTCGTTTCTCCTTTTCTGAGGCATTATAGCACCAACGTGCTTAACTTGGTTCGAGTACAAAAATTAAATGGTTTTACCAATCTAAATAATTTCTGGAATAGTGTGTCTGCACATCACTTTTCAGTGATCTTAGTACAATTTCAAATAACAAAATCATACATTCTATGTAACTGTTGAGGTCCTCAGTGTTTTCTGGCAAAGAAGAATGACTGTGGGCTTTTGAAAAGAACAGACGTGTGTTTAAATCCCTTCTATAGCATTTACAGTCTAGATAGGTTTAGGCAGGATACTTAATCCTTTGACAGCTTGATTTCATTACGTATGAAATAGGAATAATATAATCCATTTTGCAAAGTTTTTGTAAGGTTTTGGGGATCAGGAGGATAAAATGTCATGCGCAGAGTAGGTATTCATTAAATTGTACCTCTTGCTATTATAGAGATTATTTTTCAAGGCACAGAGCTTCCCTTAAGGCCCCAGTCTTAAGAAAGACAGTTTTATTTAGTCCCACATTCCCCCCTTTTTATCTTTTCAAGCCCAAAGATCCCTGCAGTTAATAACTTGCTTGTTTCTTGCTTTTTTTAAAAATTTTTTTGTTTGAATTATATTCACCCTTACTGAACAGTTAAATAATATAAACTTCATACAGAGAACTCCAATATATCCCTAAACCTCTATATACCCAGATCTTCCAATTTTAACTTTTTTTTTTTTTTTACCACATTTGCCGTATCATTCTATCTATCCATTTTTTTCTATCTATCTATCTATCTATCCATTCATTTTCTAAAGACTTGAATGTGGGTTGTTTACATCATGCTTCTTGAACACTTAATACTGTCATGTACATTTCCTAAGAACAAGGATATTCAATTACATAACCATTTTGTGATTAACAAGTTTGAGGATACACGCTGATTTTTTTCATATTTCTCAAAAATGTCCCATTGAGGTATAATCTAGGAATGCCTAGAGTGTATAATAATAGTTACTAAATGTACAAATTTTAAAAATGTTTGTGCATGAGGAAGAACAAAGGAATTGCATTACTGCAGGGTACTGAAAATAGATGGTAATTAATATTCTAAAATTTCACCGTATGTGTGAGACTAAAGCAAAAAAATGTTTATTTGGTACAAAATTTGTATTTTGACTAGTGTATTTCCTAATATAACTTATGTAGATGGCTTGGTTGAACACCATGAGTGCTTAGAATCTTGGGTAGGACATGAGATTTTTGTTGGTTTGTCCAGAGTGATGCCCGATGAATCCTGGAGCAATTCGATCAGTGAGTGGAAAAGTATTTGCAGAGTCCCCTTTGGGGAATGGTGAGAATGGGGAGAGATTCAACTTCCCCAGGTTGAATTCTTGATATTCTCACAAGCAGTGCAGACAACCAAAGCTATAGGCTGAGCCCCCAGTCTTGGGGTTTGTTCATATGAAACTTAACCCCACAAAGGATAGGTCAAGTCTACTTAAAATTAGGCCTAAGAGTCACCCCCAAGAGAACCTCTTTTGTGCTCAGATGTGGCCTCTATCTCCAGCCAACACAACAAGCAAACTCAGCACCCTCCCCCAGGGGTGTGGACCTTCCTGGTAACGTGGGACAGAAATCCTGGAATGAGCTGAGACTCAGCATCAAGGGATTGTGAAAAACCCTAGAATGAGCTGAGACTCAGCATCAAGGGATTGAGAAAACCTTCTCGACCAAAAGGGGAAAGAGTGAAATGAGACAAAGTGTCAATGGCTGAGAGATTCCAAACAGAGTCAATATGTTATCCTGGAGGTTACACATTAAGTAGATATCACTTTGTTATTCAAGATGTAGTGGAGAAGCTGGAGGGAACTGCCTGAAAATGTAGAACTGTTTTCCAGTAGCCATGTTTCTTAATGATGATTGAATAATGATATAGTTTTCACAATGTGACTATGTGATTGTGAAAACCTTGTGACTGATGCTCCTTTTATCTACCATGTCAACAGACTAGTAGAATATATGGAATAAAAATAAATAATAGGGGGAATAAATGTTAAAATAAATTTAGTTTGAAATTCCAGTGATAAATGAAAGCAAAGGGTAAGGGGTATGGTATGTATAATCTTTTTTTTTTCTGTTATCGTTTAATTTCTTTTTCTGTTGTCTTTTTATTTCTTTTTCTGAATTGATGCAAATGTTCTAAGAAATGATGAATATGCAACTATGTGATGATATTGAGAATTACTGATTATATATGTAGACCGGAATGATACTTTAATGTTTTTGTTCGTTTGTGATTAATTTTTTTAATTAATAAATAAAATTTAAAAAATAAAAAAAAAGTCCCATTGAGACTTTTTCTCTTCCCTTACTAGATCTTATCCAGGATTATGTATTGTATTTAATTGCCATTATCACTTTAGTTGCTCTTTCCTTTTTTTGTTGTGGGAACATATATACAACCTAAACAGTCCCAGTTTTTCCATTTCAACCATTCTCAGGCCTGTCATTCAATAGGATTAATCACATTCACAGTATTGCAGTACATTCTCAAAAACAAACTCTACACACATTTTGCATTCATCCCCCATCCCCCTTGTCCTCTGATCCTGGGTAACTGTATTCTATCTTCTGTCTCTATGAACTTGTATATTCTCCCATATTTTCTCAGTAGTTACCATGAGGCTTAACTTTCACATCTTAAATTTTTAACAATCTAGTTTGCTTTGACAGAAATTTAACTCAATAGTACACACAAATTATGTTCTATACCTTTCCAATCCCCACCTTTATGTAGTTATTGTCACAAATTACATGTTTATATATTATGAGTTCAAAACCACTGATTCATTATTACATTCATGCATTTGCCTTTTACATCCTGTAGGAATTAGAGAGTGGAGTGACTAATCAATAATACAATAGTATTGGCATTTATGTTTACCCATGTTGTTACCCTTACAGGAGATCTTATTTCTTTATGTGGCTTTGATCTGTTGTCTATTGTCTTTTCCGTTCCACAGTAAGAACTTTTTTTAGCATCTCTTATAGATCCAGTCTAGTGGTAATTAACTCCCTCAGCTTTTGTTTATCTAGGGATGTCTTAATCTCTCCCTCATTTTTTTTTTATTTTTAAAAAAAATTTTTTTTTATTAATTAACGGAAAAAAAGAAATTAACCCAACATTTAGAAATCATACCATTTTACATATGCAATCAGTAATTCTTAACATCATCATCATATAGATGCATGATCCTTGTTTCTTAGTACATTTGCATCGGTTTAGAAGAACTAGCAACACAACCGAAAAAGATATAGAATGTTAATATAGAGAAAAAAATAAAAGTAATAATAGTAAAAAACAAAACAAAACAAAACAAAACAAAAGCCTATAGCTCAGATGCAGCTTCATTCAGTGTTTTAACATGATTACTTTACAATTAGGTATTATTGTGCTGTCCATTTTTGAGTTTTTGTATCTAGTCCTGTTGCACAGTACAATTGCAACTAAAAGAATGAAATACCTAGGAATAAATTTAACTAAAGAGACAAAAAACATATATAAAGAAAACTACAAAAAACTGGTAAAAGAAATCACAGAAGACCTAAATAGATGGAAGGGCATACCGTGTTCATGGATTGGAAGACTAAATATAGTTAAGAGTTCAATCCTACCTAAATTGATTTACAGATTCAATGCAATACCAATCAAAATCCCAACAACTTATTTTTCAGAAATAGAAAAACCAATAAGCAAATTTATCTGGAAGGGCAGGGTGCCCCGAATTGCTGAAAACATCTTGAGGAAAAAAAACGAAGCCGGAGGTCTTGCGCTGCCTGACTTTAAGGCATATTATGAAGCCACAGTGGTCAAAACAGCATGATATTGGCATAAAGATAGATATATCGACCAATGGAATTGAATAGAGTGCTCAGATATAGTCCCTCATTTTTAAAAAGCAGTTTTAATATACGTAGATTTCTTGGTTTGCAATTTATGTTGGCTTTCAGTACTTCAAAAATGCCGTTCCACTGACTTCTTGCTTCCATGGTTTCTAATGATAAATCAGTGTTTACTCTTATTGAGGCTCCTTTGCATGTGACACTTGACTTCTGTCTTGTAGCTTTTCAAGTTCTCTCTTTACCTTTGGCACTTGAGACTTATGTAGTTCCTAAGTTTATCCTATTTGGAATTCATTGAACAATTTGGATATGTGTATTTATGTCTTTCATCAAATTTGGAAAAGTTTCAACCATTATTTTTGTGGATATTCTCTCTGCCCCTTTCTTTCTTTCTTCTTCTGAAATGCTCATTATACAGGTATTAGTGTGCTTGGTGGTATGAAAGTTCTTCAGGCTCTTTTCCTTTTCTTAATTGCTTCTTCTTTCTGCTCCTCACACTAGATGATATCAACTGTCATATGTTCAAGTTCACCGAATCTTCCTTCTTCCAGCTCAAATCTGTTGTTGAACCTCTCTAAGGCATTTTAAATTTCTTAATGTTTTCTTCAGTTCTATTTTATTCCTTTTCATAATTTTCATCTCTCTATTGATACTCTTTCTGAGATGTGCTCTTTTGCTACACCATTTTTCCTTATCTCCCCTTCCTAAGCACCTTCCTCACCCCTCCAAACTTACACCATTTCTATTCTCCCACCTTATGCTGACTTTACTTGCAACAACATTGTGCAACAACATTGTGCAACAACACTGCACTTAATGGCTGTGATTAGGTAAGTTACACAACCTCTCTGCTTCTGTTCCCTCAACTTTTAAGTGGTGCTTGCCAGTAGCCTCTACTTTTGGGTTTGTGGGGAAGATTAAATTGCATTAGATGTATAAAGTATCTTGTATACTGCCTGGCACAAAGTTGGTTTATGATAAAGGTAGTTATTACCATTACGCAACTCAGATAGAATAGGCCATGAGTTCCATGGTGAAGAAAGAGAAGTGGAGGATAGGGCAGGAAGATGTAGGACAATGCATCTTTAATAGATAAATGTAGGCAACAAATCACAGTTGAGATAGAAACTACTTTTATATTTCAGAAGAGTATGTATTGATACACACAACCAAAGATCAAACCACAAGAGATATATCCGTATGGTTAAAGAGAAGTTATGGCAAGAAGCAACACTAGAGATGGTTTGTAGAGATTGAGAATGGCTAAGAGAAACAGAAAAATGCTTCATTCAAGTAATGCAGATGGGGTTAGAGCCAGGGTTTAAATCACCGGCAAAGACCAGCTTGAAAACAGAACTGTCAGTCCTCCAAAATTTGATAGCCAGCATTTAAAGAACCACACACTTTCGGAGAGGAGCTTATTGCCCTCTGCCTTGGTCATTGTGTACAATTAGTAAGGATATATTTGACTGTTATGTGTAGGGATCAACCAGCTTTTTGTGGATTACACAGCTATTAAGGGAATCAGAATTTGATTGCAGAACTTCTGAACACTAGTTGCTCAGAATCACAGACTTTTACTACATCTCAGTTTCCTGGAGTGCATACAATCTAAGAAATCTTAAGGGAAAAAAACATATTTGAGATAGATTTTGAATGGTATTCTTAGCAAAGTCCCACAAAATGAGAAGCCAGAATATTTAGGGAAGTTAGTGAATTCTACATATCTGGGACGGAGGGTTCTGAGTGCAGACACAAAGTGGGGATGATAATGGAAAATAAACTTTGAAAAAAGTGTAGTTTGGAGTCTCTGAGCTAAAAAACATAAACGTTGTCTTTGAGTCCTGGAGTTATTGGGGAGATAATTTCAATAGTTTAAGTAAGAACGATATGACTAGATTTGTGTTTCAACATACAGTGAATGAATTGGAAGGAAGTTAAAGTTGGTATATCAATTAGAAAATGTTTAATAAGTGATAAGAAATGCCAAGAAGTCAAATTTAGGAGGTGTTAGTGATTTTGGAAAGGAAGGCATAGATTTGCCATATATTAAGAGTGTACAATGTAGGGAAAAATGAGTGAGAGGGGGAAGTCAAGAAGGATTTTTGTCTTGAGTGATTGGGTAGACCCTGGTGTCATTAAATGAGATAAGCAGAAAAGGGGGAATAGCTTTTACCAAGAGATTCTCCAGTTGGCTTAACATTCTGCTTTTGGCAGATCATGTGTATCTTGCTAGAGCTTAGCCTACTACGTATATTTCTAGGAAAAATCCAGTTAATGGCCTTCTCAATTTGTGTAGTTGAGGGACACTGAAAGATTTTATTGAATAGAGAATGCAGTTGCCTTTATAATCCTCTCGCCCTTTGATTACATATTCTCCAAATCACTGATTATCTTTCTAAATATAAAGGGTTGATGAACTAAAGCATATTTGGCTCAAATTCATAGCAGGAAAATAGATAATTTTTTTCTAATATTGAAGATGATACCTTCATTTAAAAATTATGTTAATCAAACAAATAGGTCATTCCAGCAGCTTATGCAATATCTGTTGGTATTGTTTCATCTACATAGTCCATAAGTTCTATTAAAAAAGGCAAATGACACCATCTGCCATGATATGCTCAGTAAAATGAATTATTTTTGAGGTGTTGAAATGGATACTCATTTAACTTTGTTATTTTATATGTTTATGATTAAACATAATAGAGTAAAAAGAAATAAAACTCTTTATGACTTTTTCCTAAAGTCTAAAGTAGCATGATATCAAACTTAATACTCTAACTGCAAACTAACAAGAGATGCCTTTATAATTACTTCAATGTTTGTAAGGTTATGACTCATGAACAAGTTACTTTCATGGTTGAGTTGCATTTATAACAAGACAGGGTGTGAATTTTAAAAATGGATCAACAAGATGGGACAGATTTAGGTGTGGACATATTTACGTAATGTGTTTAAATATGGGTATGGAGAAGGAGAAAAACAAATACCTACTTTGACATGTTCAATACTTCAAGAAGAATTTGTACACTGCTGTATTAATAAACATTTATGGAGTTGAATAAAATTGGCAGTAGGTAGGATCCTGACAAAGAACCCTTAAGTATAACAAGTTGAAAGCCTGTGACACCTTAAACCCTAAGAAAATATGGAATAATACCCCTTGCAAATCCTTCATTTACAACACATGGAATGAAAGCTTATTCCAAATGACAGGGTAGTCAATAGTGGCAAATGAAATTAAACCAATGATGATAGTGTAAATTGGTGAAAAAAGGAAGTAGTCACACAGCCCAAGAAATTAAAATGGAATATTATTACTGTGTTTCATACCTTATAATATACCATGCCCTCCGGTGATGTTCTAGCTCCTTCTGGCCATCAGTAGTGATGAAGTTTGTCCTGTGCTATGTCGATTTGCCTGTTTACAAATGTAGCTGTGTTATTGTTAGGGATTTTACCTTAGTTTGAGTGCTTTACCCCTAGACTAGACTTTAAGAACAGATACTATGCCTAAAGCTGCTCTTCATAGGCTTTTTCAAGGGTCGACAACGTTTTCAAAAAAAAAAGTCTTCCTAGAACATTTAGCAAGAGTCAAAAGCTGAATCTTCTCTGTTTCTCAAACCATACTTACCAACTGTGCCCACGGGTAAGGCCAGCCGAGTTATGGGTCGTCTCATGAGCAAGTTCAGAATTGTACAGTAAATAGTATGTTATGAATTACAATTTATATTACAATGAAATTGACCTTATTAAGAGATTAACTATAGGACAAAGGATAACTCCTAGAGGATTAGGAACTCTCTTTTAAAATATACCTCTAAGGAGAAGCCTAGAGAAAGCCTAGAGAAAGAAATAGCTAACTAAGAAGATATTTAGGCAGTTGAGGAGGCGGATGGTAGAATATAGGGAGATTATGTAATAAGGGAAAAGAGCTCAGGAGCAACATAGACATATATCCCAGTACCCCTTTCTAACTTTCTCTCCCCTTATGTCTCTGTTTTCCCTCTCTTTCCATCTCTCTCTCTATGCCACGTACACACACATCTATATAGAAGTATATTGTATACATATGTATGTGTGCGTGTGTATACACACACACACACACATATACACACGTTTGGATTTAGCATTTTTACATGGTCTAATTCAAATAGACACCTGCACTATTTTCTATGTTTATTGTCTTTCTTGGAATTCTCTGTCACCAAAAATCAGGAGGCTAGATCAAATTGTTTGTCACTTGTTCAATCCTTGATTAAGAATTTTCAGGATTCCAACTCTACAAGTAGGTAATTGACAGCATCATTTTGGAACTTTTATAGAAAACGACTTCTTCTCCAAAATACTTTGCAAATGATGTGAAGGCTCTTGTTCTGTGTTTGCTGGCAACCTCTGAGCTCCATCATTCTTATACTGTTCCCAAAGACAATGATGCTTCCTTTCCCCTTTGGCCCTTAGTTATTTCTCTTAGCGTTTAGAAAGGGCAGCTAATACCAGTATACTCACATGCAGAACACAAGCTTATTTTAAGGACTAATTCTGTAGTAAAGTTCCTCAGAATCCTAGAGATTGTCCACCAGTATACATTTTCTTGTTGACTGCAGAGCACTATCCTAATTATCCGTTAGGTTTTCTTTGAAGGCAATGATCGTACTACTTAGACATATTCTTTTTAAGTTCTTTTATATCCCAAAATATCTTCAAAAGTTTTCCCCGGTAAAGCTGTGTGAACTGAAAGTATCCAAACTCAGATACCTATGATACCTGGTAAGAGTCCTGATAGACTTTTCATACGTCTCTACCATAAATCTGTGAAGCATGTTGGACATTACTTTTTCTATCATATCTGTATATCTAGTCCTGCTCATTCCAACTGCTTAGCAATCTCTTGAATCTTCTCTCTGTCGCAAGCACATCATCCTAGTTGGGCCAGCCTTCTCTCACTTAGATGTTGTAAAAACATTTTCTATTTTCCCACATCTGCCTTTGAACCCCTCTCCAATTCATTCTTCATATAATAGCTGAGATAACCCTATAAAAGGACAGAGCTCATTATATTCTTTACCCTTCTGTGAATGCTGATTGCTAAGTTAAATCCTAAACCATGAATGCTGCTGGCCCATAAGACCCTGTCTAGTCTGGAGCCTGCCTGAAAAAGTAATATCCTCTCTTGTCATACTTTCCCTTAAGTTGGGACCTCTGGGCTTCTTCCAATATTTTTCTCTCATCCCAGGACCTTCATACAGCTTTCCCTTCTTTGGAGAATAATTTTCTGCACCCCTCCATCTATTTTTGCCCAGATAATTCTGATTGATCCTTCACATTTTAACTTAAATATCCCCCCCCCCTTTTTTTTGTATGTTGTATGGTGGGGTGGTGGGGTGGTGGTGGTGTTACATTTCATTCTTTTTCCATGTGAGTATCCTATTATTGCAATATCATTTGTTGAATTTTTGTATGCTATTTATTTGCTTGTTTGCTTTATTTTGGGGAAGTGCATGGGCCAGGAATCAAACCTGGGTCTCCCGCATGGCAGGTGAGGATTCTACCACTGAACTACTCCTGCACCCCAAGTATCCCTTTTTTAGGGAATCATTCACCTACCCCAGTTCTCACCTGAATAAGAAAGTGTTCCAACCTAGCTCTTGAAGGGCTTGGGTTGGTGCAGCCCCAAGACCAAAGAAAGCGCTAAGCACACAGTCAGACATATGTTTTATTAAGACTTATGAGCAGGAGAGTTTCTCCAGTGGCTGCTGTCCAGAAAAATGAAAATAGCACTCTGCAAAGGCAGGAATGCACGGGACAGCTTATGAGGACTTAGGACAAAGACATTCCATAAGGTACGAGAACAGAGTTTCAGCAAGATCTCATGACACAAGGGTCTGGTGATTTGTTATTAACAATGATCAGGGGAGAGGAGTTTTAATGCTTTACAAGATAAGTGGTTTACAATACCATCTGTACATTCTTCCCTGCCTGAGCAGGTCTGTTGACCTTTAACTTTTGTCCCAGTCATGTAAGGGGCTAAGTGGAGTATCTTACTCACTATGGAGGAGGAACCTGGGTCCTGGGTCTTCACAGTAAGATGACCAATTTTTCATTCTCAGCACACTATATTTCATTAATCAGTCATCAGCGTCATTAATTGCTTTATTTTTACCTTCTCCTTTAGACTTTAGGCTCCAAATGAGCAGAGACTGTATCTTAATCTTTTTACTTGAACCTGCTGTATTTTCTATACATTGCATGGAGCTCAGTAAATATTTACCTATCACTTGGTAGGTATCTCTGGAAATGCATGCATAGACCTTAGTTCATAAGGTAAATTAGAACATTAATTCTAATAACATTCCTGATTATACATTATACTTTATACTGATTAATGAAATATGAACAAAAATAGGGCTGGCTTTCTAAGTCATAGAACAGTATATCAGCTCTTGAGGCTTTAAATGGCTTTACAGCAGAATAACTGTGTTGGAGGCAACCACCCAGGAGGAAGTGAAATGGAGGTCAGCCACTCATAGCTTCAAAGGAGAGTTGACAGTGATCACTCCTAAAAGACACAAGAGCACAATATATATTACAATAGTAAAACACGTGAATTTGTCACAACCAAAGTTGTTAACAGAAAAGTTTTCAGATTACTCTATTGTCTCCTGGATTTTTCTTCCTTTAGTTAGAAAAGAATTGCTATCAGTCTGCTTTTCAAAAAATAATACAATAGCAGGGGTGAGAATGAATTGAGATAGAAGAATTTAAGTGTATGAAGGAACAATAGGGATTATTAGTTATCTGTTGACCTTGTTTTATACTTAAGGCTCAGACAGGGGAAATAACTTCTTCTCAGGTCACACCATTATTGTTAAACCTGGGACTACAGATTCCCTCTTCATTTCCCTGTCCATACCACCAGTGGACCATTTACTTAATAAAATGAGTACTCAATCTACATTGCTAGTGAAATCAGAAATTGCTTTCCCACATCTCAGTTACTAATATCACCGAGAAATAAATTACTTAGGCCCCAGATCTGAGTCATCCTTAATTCTTTTCCTTCTCTAATTGTTCATGTCCCAAACTTCAGGTAATCCAGTCAGTTCTATATTCAATATATAGTCAAAGTCCCCTTCTCTCTCACCACATACTTGATCAACGCTACCATCATCTCTTGCTTGGGCTACTGCCAGAGACTCATCTTTGGTCTCTTCTCCCTCCTCTTTCTCCTTCTATTCCATTTGCCATTTCACTTTGTATGAAATCATCATGTGTGTGCACCTGGCCTATTCGGGGCTTCATGATCTACATGATCTGGGTCTTGTCTGCTTCTCAAACTCATTTCCTATTCTCAACCACTTGTTGACTATGGTCTAGGCCCACTAGGCATCCCATCTCTTTAATATGCCCAGTGTGCTCCTCCCTCAGGGCATGCTCACAAGCCCTCTCCTCTACCTGGAATAATCTGATCCCAGACTGCTCAGTACAGTCTGATCCCAGGAACTATAGCTAGTTCCTTTCCATCAGTCAGGTCTGGCTTCACATTCCTTTTTCTCTGAGAGGCCTTTATTGGTCACCTAGATCATTTTAGCCCCTTTCCAGATACTCTGTAACTAATTATCCTGGTAGAACTTCAAATTGCATATTAAAAAAAAATAACATGAGCTTTATCTGTGTTCTCTACTAGATTATAAGCTCCATGATGGCTGGGTCTCTGTCTAGCTTGTTGACTTATTTATCTCTCCAGGGTCTAGAATAGTACCTGAAACATAATAACTAATGGTTGAGCTATAAAGACTGGAAATCAAAGAAGGGCCTGTTCATACCGTGATTCACACCAAGGTCCTTAAAGCTACATAGAGCTGGATGTGAACTGAATCTAGAGCTGTGTATGTAATGGGTAAGTTACTTAACTGCTTTAAGTTTTCTCATTTTTAAAGTAATAATAATACTAATAATGTGCTTCTTCAGTTTGTTGTCAGCCTTAAATAGGATAATGCATGCAAAGTGCTTAGTCTTGTGCCGGGTTATCCTACATGCTCAAACAGTTACAGCTCAAAGACAAAAAAGAATGAGGAAATAGAACTAAGATTTGATGTCAACTCATAACTGAATTTCTGAGGCCTCTCACTTTTTTCTTTACTAAACCAGCACTAGCTCAGGATTCTTTCTAGGAAAAAAAAAGTTTTTGTTTTTTTTTAAGAACTATGAGATAGTATAATGGCAAAGTTAAATTGTACTGGAAACCCACTTCTTCTGGCCCTTGGTTTGCTATACTTTCTCACTCATTTTTTTTTTTTAATGCATTCCCAGTATGGAGATAGAAGTATCAGGTAATAGAATACACTAAAATTTTCTATTTTATTTACCAGATGGTTCATGTTTACAGTTAGTGGAATCCACCAACTCTACACAGTTTAGTTAGGTTCTTAATTGGACAATTAGCCACATTATAAGCAGGACACCTAAGATAGAGATAAATATACGGCAAGCCTGTAATTCAGGACTAATGTTTGGCTATTTCTAGTACACAGAATTTAAGTTTATCTAAAATGTAGACCAGTCTTTCCTATTAACCACATAATCTTCGGTTGTTTACAAACAATTACCATTTTGCATTCCATTTGATTTGATAGTTAGAACAAACAGGAAGGGAGAGAACTGAAATTCTTAAAACCCTGTAATATAAACAGTTAACCAGTTAAGGAACACAGACAGTTAGTTCTCCCTCATCCTCTTACTCTTTTAGTTTCTTGTTTTCCTGTACTTAAACCAGAGTGAAATAAATCAGGTTAGCAGGAATTTCCCTTGTTTAAAGATTATTCAAAACCGGGATGTAAGACTCTACGAAATATTTTCCTTATGCAATAGCATAAACTGCAGATATCTGAATTTTGGTAGCCACATCAACTCTCTGTAAGAACCCTTGCATGGGGTGGAGAAGGGAGCTTTAATAAGGGAAGATATAAGTATAGGGTTACCTGGGAATAATTGCCCTTATACCTTGGAATGAGAAATCTACTATATAAGTAACTTCAGCACTTTAGAGTCAACAAGTTATGAATAATATGCAGCAGATTGTGCTATAATTCCTTTTTTTCTCTTAACTAAAGGGTCAGTGAATTTCTTCGCGTCTCCCATGGTCAGAAGATTTTCTGGTTTCATATAGTTCTAGAGTCTCCTTTTGAGTTGTCAGAGCTATCTTCTCCATGTTCCTGGGATTTTTTGGTACCACATTATCCGTTCCTTTAATGTAACTAGAAACCTTGCAGTGGGTTCTTAGACAGAGTGTGTAGTGGAGTGAGACATGAGAGAGCTGATCCCAGCTCGGCAACTTCCTGTGTGGCTTTTTGTGGAAGTCATTTAACCTTTCAGTGCTTTACTTTTCTCCTCCCAAAATGGGTCTTATCTTCCAAATTCATGGTCTTAAAGTGAGAAGTAAATGAGTTAAACAATGAAAAGTGTCTAGAAAGCTTTGTAGTATACAGGAAGTGCTGTGGTTTTGCCGTTGTCACTATTTCCAGTGGAGGATTTGGTTCAGTCTCCTCTAAGACTGTTCAAATGTCACTTTTATTAACCAGTCTTTATAAGAGTATTCTTAAAGAGGTTGTCCTCATCAGTATATTCTGTCAAATACTCCTGCTAACTGTTTATTACTCAAGAACAGCTTCTGTAATGGACGTTTATTTTTTTGTCCAACAACCATTCTACTTTCTCTTTGAAATAGTATTCTGATTTCCTTTTGGGGATTTATCTCATTACTTTTGGGTATAGTCTGTCAATCCAGGTGCTTTTCCTCTCCTACTCAAGCCCAACAGGGCATTCCTGGAATTCTGAGAATTTGAGTAGTGGGTAGAGTGTCAAATAGACTGACAATGTCCAGACTTATTCATTCCAGCAACAGCACCTGGATGAATTTAAATAGCTCCTTCTAACTGGAACTCTCTAAAAGCTAGTTGATTGCTACATGAGTTTTCCTCTTAGACCTAAGCACTCTACCCATATCTATTCAATGAATTAGCTTTGTCCTCAGAATAAATGAACCTTAGTTGACAGTTTCCTTCTCTGTTTTTTTGTTACTGTTGCAATGCTGCTTTCTAACTCAGTATTTTGTCCTATTGATTTCTGTATGCTCTGGCTAGCTGACTCTGTATTCTTACCCACTGTAGCAATTGCAAACATATTTTATTCTACTGCATTTGGCAAAATCATTTCTTGATTAGTATGTCAGGTGAAAATGATTTCTCAGTGGAGCAAAGTTATCAAAGTTGAACTAGATTTGTTTATTATGGCTTGTTTGTTTCTTCAGTCCCTTCTAAGGGAAGCTGTTGTAGTCATTGCTCACCAATGAGTGGGATGTGATGGTCAGGTGACCACATAATCAGGCTGATATTTATTGGACCAAGAGTGGGCACCTACCCCAAGGCAGAGAGTCCATAAGGCCAGCCAGAAGCCTATGGCTTGCATGGCCTGACTCACAAACAACAACAACATGAGGAAAAACAATCTGATCCATCTCTTAGGAATTAAGAATTGAGACACAAACCTTCCTACAGCAGTTAACACTAGGGATATGCATCAAAATAATGTGTCAAGAGCTGTTATGGTGTAGTGGGAGTAGAGCAGTCACTCAGAGATGTGTGTAAACTGAAGCAGGAAATGTCTCTTGGTAGAGAGGCAGGAGAATGAGTAGTCTAATGTCTAACAGGAAAAATAAAACAAAATAACAGAAATGCATGAAAACATTATCTCTGCTGGGGAGTCAGGGATACTTGTTATTGATAGCTTTTTTGACCTAGCTCTCTTGAGGTCTAGTTATTTAGTATTATTGCCTTAGAATTCCAGTGGTCTTTATGTATCTTTAAAACACTTTGTTCTATCACCCTCTTTCCTAATTATGATTCATGAAGCCCGTGTTCCCTGGTTACAGCAGATGTTATGACACTTCCTCTAACATCGATGAACTTATTTTTTGAAAGTAAGGAGGTTCAGATTCTTTTTGTTAAGCCACTTCACATTCATTGTTTGTGAAATACTATAGTGTTGGGATTTTCTTAGTTTTGTGTTTGTTAAATTATTGGCTTTGCACGTGCTGTCCCTTTTTCCTAGATGGCCTTGTCATCTGATTGTCAAACTATTACTCATTTTTCAAACTACTTATCTCCACGTTTTCTATGAAGGCACTTCAGATAATTTGTTGAGGAGTTATCTATTCCCATTCTTTTTGTGCTTTTTATATCTCTCTATATTAAGCTTCACTCAGACACCTTTGCAAAATTTCTTTCAATAAGAATTACATAAAGTATGTGGAAGCTGGTTAAATACCCCTATCACTTAAAATTGATAACAGCAACTCCGATTTATTTTTTTTTCTTCTGGTGTTCAAGCTCTGGTAAATTAAAAATAAAATAAATAAAATGCTTATTCTACTCCATTCCTTTCTGTTTCTTGCTTCTCTATTGACTTTAAAATCTTCAATAAGCGTGTTTGTTGTGGGGTTGCTATGTGTGTGCTAAGGGTAGACAGACGGACATTATCTTGAAGAACAAGAACACAAAAGTCTTATTACTTGTAGTGTTTCCACTTGAAAACCTAGTACTATAATACCATCCTGTATAAGGGACTGTAAGATTCTGTTTGAATAGACCCTATCTATCAACCTAATAGTGGTTTCCACCAGGCCCCAATAAGCAATAAGACAATGGTATCTATAGTGAGTATAGCCCACCATTCCTGTGCACCATAGTTCACTTAGATGTTTAAAATTCTTCAAATTTTTTTTCCTTTAGAAGAAAAGTTACACTCTAGTTTTCAATGTATTGGTACAGCTGCTGCAGTACAGTTTCTTGGAATCATGCTTTTCCAGTAGTACAGGGACTTTTACAAATGACAGTACAATGAGAGTTAAAATGGTTATACTATGTGCCTATGTGTACTACTTAGGGTATGGGTCAATATAATAATCAGACCTTCAACAACAGTGGATTATTTAAAAATGAAGATGTTTATTTCTCACACACAGGATTGGCCAAATGTAGAAGAAGATATGAAGCAGGAATTTGGCTACTTGTGTGTCCAACGTGGCTGCTCCAATTTTCACCAGCTAACAGAAAGGAGAAAGGGATGAGATGTGCGTACACCAAATGTTTTGCAGGAAATACCTGGGAGTTTCTTATGTTTCATCTTTACCCTTGATGGCTAAAAGCCCACCCCTAGCTTTAAGGGGTGCTGAGAAATATATTTTTAGCTGGACAACCGTGTACCCAGCATCAAGACTATGAAAGATGAGAAGAATGGCAGGTAGGCTCACTTCATTTTCTGCCCCAGTACCGCACAAGGTCGTGTGAGGTTTAAATCACTTAATATAATGAGATCGTTTGTAAGTGATTTGATACTCAGAAAGTATAATAACAGAGGGAACAATCCCCATACATATTGTGTCCTTTCTAAAAGGCTTTTGCATTGTTCCTTTGAGTGGAAAATAGAAGTTTTCTCTAAGAAGCCCATATCCACTTTTGACATGTTGTCTAATGCAGAGTTATTCAATTTCAACACTTCTGATACTTTGGGCCAGATATTCTTTGTTTGGGGGCTGTCCCCCCAAACATCTCTGGCCTCTATGCGCTGGATGCAATAACATCCTTGCTTCCAGCTGCGACAGCTAAAAACTCTTCACACCTTGGCAAGTGTCCCCTTGGGAAGGGTAGAAAGAGACATTGGAAAAATCACCTCCAGTTGAGAACCACTGGCCTAACCTCATCAACTCTGTCATTAACATTATAAATACATATGCTGATTTCAGGGAAACTTCTTAGTACCATTTGGAAAAATCCTCATAGCAGGCTGCAGTCAAAGTTTGTTATTTTAAAAGTAGTCTCTAATTGTGGTGTTACATGTTTATTTCCTCTTTGACCCAGCTATTAGGAACTTTTTTTTAGTATGTGTGAAGCATTTTTCAAAATGTTATTTTAGCTTTGATCAATAAGTTCTGATTTCAATGAAGTGGCCTTAACTTTTCTTTTCTAGCAACAGTGGCAGAAAGTTCATCACTATGCCTCCTCGTTTTGCCATAATAAACCTTTTTGCTTATGGCATCTGCAGACTTATTTTACCTTCAATTTACCCTTGTGGGAACTTGTTTTCAAAAGTCTCCTGTCCTCAAGATTTCAAGTTTTTAAGGAAATGAATATAGCCCTTTTACAAAACAGATCACAACTGTGTCTTAAACTTTTTCTACAGTATAATTATCTATCTACCTACTTATCTATCCATCTATACATCCATCCAACCATCCATCCATCATTCATCCATCCACCCACTCATCCATTCATCCATTCATCCATCCATCATCATTTGTATCCATTCCTTTATATTTTTTCTTAATTGTTTCACAAGTACTTGCAGTTTATGTTCAAAGATAACTACATTTCCTCCCATCCCAACAGTGCTTAAATTATTGACTTTGTCAATCTTCTTACCAAGACAGGAAATCTGTTTCCTTTCCCATTGACCAGTGCTGTCTGTAATTTCTATGATCAGTGGTATGTGACAAATAACAATGTGTCACTTCTGGACCTAAATCTTAAGAGATATTGAGGCTTCCAGCTTCACCCTTGGAAAGGTGCTCCTCCTTGATAATCAAATGTTAAGAGACCAGTGAAGAGACAGAACATGTGAAGGAGAACTGCCAGCACCAGAGTCCCAGATATATGAGCGTGACCATCCCGGTTCCTTCAGAAGGTCTCTAAGACAACCCATATACTTCCACTCTACAAAGAAATTTTGTAAAACTGCAATCCTATGCTCAACTCCAGCTGGAGCCACTACTAAAATTGATTAAATAGAGAATAAAAGTAAGTAAATGTAAAGCAATGTAAGAAAGCAAGCAATGTATTTTGAACCATGTTGAATTTTAAAGCAGTTCAATTTTTAAAAACTTTATGCCTTGGCCTTCTACTTTAGAGTAAAATAAATACATCAGACAAAGCAAAATAAACAGTATAGCAGCAGAAATGTGACTCTTCATAACTCCATGTATTCTCTAACTAAGACAAATGCTTCAAATTGAGAAGATGACTAAAAATAACAGCTATAGAAAAATGTGATTCTTACATACTCCACAAAATCTCTGGTCTTTTATCATGACAGAATAAAAGCTAACTATATAAAGTGTATAATAATTCGAACAGAATTTTTCCTCTTTAAAGATTTTACTGTCCTTCCTTCCCTTCCTCCCTCCAACCGATCCTCCCTTCCTCTTTCCTTCCATCCTTGTTTCCTTTTTCCTCCCACTCTTCTGCCTCCCTTCTAGTCCATGACTTAACTATATATAAAGGAAAAGAATCTAATGTCCCAAAATGGGTTTGGGGGCACTTTCCTTTAAGTAACTGAATTCAAATTTTTGATTGGTTGGTAATGACTAGTTTAGAATCATCTCTGACAGCTACACTTGGGAAGTTATGTCTTTGTGTATCTATTTTTATTTCTTGCATTAGTGTCTAAATAACAGCAGTTTGGACTGAATGACTGCAGGGATTGTCTCCATTTCTTTCAAAAAAAAGATATTCACTAGGGTGCCTTACCTTTACTAAGAGATACTCTCAGCTTCACAATGGCTGGCAGCCAGAGAAGCAATTTCCTTTCCTTTAAAAGGGGTTGGAAAGCATCTGATTATATCAGGAAGAGGTATTTCACTTCTCAAGGTGAAAGAACACTTGCTTCTTTTATAGATAATGGAAGAAATAAGATACATTAATGAAAGGCAAAGGGCATACCAATTAAAAATACCCAGGAAAGGCAGGAAGATCTGTATAAATGTTATCTGAATGAAAATTACCAGAGGAAGGTCATAATACCCGTTTTCTCCTTTACTACTTAAATAATTCAGTTTTTAAGACAAATTTTTCTTGGACATATTTTCTATACCGCAACTTATGATAATACAATATTTACCTATTAAGAGATATTAAATTTTGTTTCACTATCTCTGAAAAGTATTAAATGCTCAGAACAAGACTTCAATGCTTGAAAAAATGTCTATTTAACTTGTTTTACTCTGGTCTTAAGAATTTTGTTTAAGTGAAAAGAAATATGGCAGTTACCTGGAATTAGAAGACACATGAATAATAGTTATTAAAACTATCTCTAAATGTTGTGAGGCTAAAGTGAAATAACATGAGAATTAGATGCCCAGCCTATATAAGCTATTCAGTTAATATTTGCTGTCTACCTTTCGCCACATATCTCCTATTCTAAGGCTATGTCCAATACAAATGGAACAGGGGTCACAAATGCTAGACACCGACGTAATTTTAAAATTTCTAGTAGTGGCAATAACAAAAACAACAACAACAACAAAAAAGAGAAAGGTAACATTAATTTTAATAATATGTTTTATTTAATCCAATATATCAAAATGGTATCATTTCAACATGTAATCAATATATAAATTATTAATGAGATTTTTTTGGACTGAGTTTTTAAATTTGCTGCATCTTCATACATATGGTATGTATCAATTTGGACTAGTTACTTTTCAAGTGCTCTGGAACACTTGTTTAGTGGCTACCATATTGAACAGCAAAATTTTATTCCACCGATTCTCCCTTCATCATATATCATCTGTATCTAGACTCCAACCATGTCTCTAAAAAAGTTATTCCATTCTTCATATTGTCCCCTTCTAATGTTTGCTTAAGTTAAAATTTTCATCACCTCTAACTTTGGATATGTCATTTCCTTGTCATAATAGAATAATGAGAATATAATAGAATAATAATAATGATAGAATAGAATAATAATAATAGAATAGAATGATTTCCCTGCTATGGGGATAGAAAAAAAAGGGAGGGCCTAAGTTTGTATGTATAGGGAAATATCAACAAGATATTTGTTGGATATTTGGGAAGGAAGGATCCACGGCTAAAGCTGAGAGTCAGCCTGAAGGGGAACAGTAAATATAAGCTTGGTCCAGACAACCTCAGAAAGCTGGCTGTAGTCCAGAAATATAAAAGTTAGGAATTTAATGTATCTTCTTTCCACCAAGTAAATTCTGTTCCTTTAAGGTACAAATTATGCAACCATCTTATAATGAAGTATTTTAAATGCCATAAAGTTTAAATTTTATAATTTGTTACCTAAATCCAGTCTGTGAAATTTACACAGCCATCTGTTGTCATGGAATACTTTCAAAATATGCCATATGGTGCCATCTTAATGGCAGCACAACCAGGCCTCATGGAGAATTGGAACATCATTTACCCTGTTTATATGTAGCAACATTTTCAGGCTCAATAACATTATTTGGCATCAGAAGGCATTCCAGAGGAGACTTCCTCTTCTAGCCACTCCATGATGCTCATGATTCAATGTTCTTTATTGCTTCCATTGTTACTACTATAAATAAGCCAGTTTCTGCTGCTTTTGTCTTGCATTTAACGTTCTGAGATAAATATGGTTTATATACAATAGAGAACAATCTTCCTAGTTGGTATTCTTCAGACTGCTACCCAAGGAGACAGTTTCCTTTATGTTTAAATCTTGAAATGGCGAATCATTGGTTCATTCAATTGTGGTTGGAGCTTCACTGTACCATAACTCAAAGCATCACAACTTCTGTGCAAAGAAATGTCTGCAACTGCTTTTTCTAATACCTTGTTTGTTATGAACAAAGCACTCAGAGGTTTGTGATGTTCCTAGGGTAAGGAACTACTAAGGCTAGAAAGAATTTCCTACTATCTTCCAGGAACTTCTTGAAACATTCTATTACAAAAACAAATAGGACATAGATCTCGTACTGAAGAAGTTTACAGTCCAGTATAGAAATCTCAAAATTTTTATTTGCCAATGATAGAGTTCTACTGAAAGACAAGTGGAGGCATAATAAAGTGGTTAAATTTAGATGGAGAGTTCAGGAGGGCTTCCAAAGAAAATGATCTTATGAAAGATTCTCCACTGCAGATGTTCTCAATTGGGTGTGGAGATGGGGCCTTTTCCATATGGGGAATGCAATCGCAGACAGGTAATGCAGTCTGAATGGCAATGTAATATAGTCTAGGAGCTAGAAGAACTTTATTATGTTAGAGTCTAGGATACAAGGGTGGAACAGTAAGACATAAGCCTGGGTAAATAACTAGCAGCCTGATCATGGAAGGCAATAGGCTAAGGGGTTTGAATTTTGTTCTACAGGTGATGGGAAGCTATTGAAAAGTTTCCAGTCATTAGGTAAAATGACAAGATTGGTATTTTAGGTAATATCACTCTGATAGCAGTTGGGAGTGTGGCATTATCTGTGAAAATGATGGTGAGATGAGAGTTTGACAAATTTTGGTAGCAGTGGTGAAGGAGAGCAGGAATCAGGCAAATAAAGAGGGAAAGACTAGCAATATACAGGTATAGGTGACTGATCTGGGGCTACAGAAGGTGGGAGAGACTAAGGCTATATCCAGGATTAGCTCTCTGTTTCCATGTGGTTTATGGTGTTTTTCAAAGAAAAAAGGGACTCCAGAAAGACAAACAGATTTTGGGGAAAATTTATGTCCAATTCCGGTCATTTCAAGATATCCAATTAGGGAGGTACAATGGATGGTTGAACACCTAAGTTAACTAAAGATGTGGATGAGATTGTCAGAAATTCGTAGGGAGAGAAGAGTAGGAGACTAAAGACAAAGTCCTAGAAACTCAGCACTTTAAGAGGTGGACAAACAGAAGAGACTAAGTGATATTTAGAGAGGTAGAAGGAGAATCAAAAGAGAGTAACAAAGAGGTTAAATGCAACATGTGATACACATAGATCCAATGCAATAACAACTGATAATAACCCATTACAAAACAGTAACATTTACTGAAGCATTTACAGCCTTGGGGATGATGGAAACTCATTTGACATGGTTTGAAGAGGTAAATATGAGAAAATGGAGACAGCAATTTCAGATCATTCTTTTGAGGACTTAGTTGTAAATGATGGGACAGAGCTAGATATAGTAGGAATTAATGAAGAGGATGAGGTAAGGCCTGGTGTTCTCTATTAATTAACTACAAAATGGGAGAGTCAATTCTAAGCATGTTTATAGTCATGTGAATTACGAGTCAAAAGTAGAACAGAAAATTTATACAGAAAAAGGATATAACAATTGGAACAAGGTAATATCAAGTGTAAGACTTGGCTGTCAGGAGGAAAGAATACTCATCTTCCTCTACAATTGAGAACTTATATGAGGGGATAAAAACTCCCCTGAATCCCTTTAAGGTAACATTTTTTGAGAGCATTACAAGAGTGATCAACATTCATTATAAAATTAATGCTAATTTCTTTTTTCCCCAAACTTATAAATTTTCTCTTTTCAAAAAGTTATATGAAAAGATCATGTCTTTGGTCTTTTTTTTTTTTCTAAAATTCATCTTAGCACTAGAAAAGTTCCCTCTAAATAAATAATTATAATTGATTATGGTTTCAGTTACTATCATTTCCTATTCCTTCATCAACCTCAGCATGTTACTATTTGAAACCATTCTGAATGAGGTCTGATAATGTCCTTCTTTTGTGGTCATGTCTTTCTTTCTCAGGATAACTAATATTCTTCCTTCACAGTTAAGAACTGGAAATCATGAAAGTGTTATTAATCTTTGAGAGCATATTTTCATTGAGAACATATTCATTGTTGTCTGAAATACTGGAGAATTAAAGGAAAAGAAATCTTTAATTTATCAAAGCCAGAAATCCTTTAATCTGTAATTTCATAGTTTATAGATCATTAGATTTATCTCCCAAAATGTATTTCATCAGAAAAACTGAATAATTCATGAAATTGAGAAGATAATATCAAATGATGATGAGATGTCTTTTCAAAATCAAAATAATTTTCTACTTCTCTTCCCTGAGATCCCTTTTTCTTTGCCTCATTTCTATACAGACTAGAAAATAAATGTAAATTATTGCATATCTATTCAGAGTTTTTACATTGTATATAGTACTAACATTTATAGGGACAGATTGTTAAAATAATTTCATATACATTTTCACATTTTGCATCTTTACAAAGCCCTATATAGATAAAGCCAGTATATTAGTTTCTGTTTCATGTAAGAGGAAAGTAAAAATTTGCGAGTTGAATCAAATTTTCACTCAGCCAAGCGTTCAGATGAGGACACAATCCTGGTTAATTCTAAGTTGGAACTTCTCTCTCCAAATCCAAAATTTGTTCCAATTTCACAAACTGTTTCTTTTAAAAAATCTCAATATGAGCTCTTTGGTAGTTAGATTCATTGTCAACTTGGCCAGGTGAAGGTGCCTAGACCTATTGCTGCGGACATGAGCCAATGGCGTGTGAACCACATCTGTTGCTGATTACATCTGCAGTTGGCTAGGAGGCGTGCCTGCTGCAATGATGTTTGATTTAATTGGCTGGTGCTTAAATGAGAGCACGCAATGTAGCACAGCCCAAGCAGCTCAGCATAGCTCATCTCAGGACTCACAGCTCAGCCTAGGCCTTTGGAGATGCAGAAAGAAATCACCCTGGGGAAAGTTGTTGGAACCCAGAGGCCTGGAGAGAAGGCCAGCAGAGATCACCCTGTGCCTTCCCATGTAAGAAAGAAACTTCCCATGTGAGAAAGTTGAAAGTTGGCTGCCTTTCCTCTGAAGAACTATACATTTTCAACTAAATAAATCCCCTTTTATTAAAAGCCAATCCATCTCTGGTGTGCTGCATTCCAGCAGCTAGCAAACTAGAGCAAGCTCAAAAATCTCTTGTTACTTTTAAAATAAGTAAATGAATAACTCTGATATGAATTTAAAGTCCAATATTTCTACACGCCTTTTTATGAAAATAAGTGTCTATCTTCTTTTTCTCTACCTTTCCCATCCACTGTTTTGGTATTTTCTTTATATTTCTGAATAGACTTACACTCCTTTAATATAGCTATGCTTTTCCAATTTTATGTATTTTGTAGTGACTTAGTACAATGGGAGGAGGAATATTTAGCTCTTTTATAAGCCCAATCTCTTTTATTTTCTTCCCCATTTTCCCAATATAGCAATATCTTTATATCTTCTGTTTGATCATTAATGCATTTATATTATAATGATTTTTTCACAGCTAACCCATACAAAATATTATATTTATATTTCCATTCTTAAATATGTATTTTTTGTTTTGTTTCCAACAGAATTAAGAATGGTGCGTGTGTGTGTATTTGATTGCTTCCTTTTCTATATACCTATCACCAACTAATCCCAAAACTGTCCGTCAAAGGGTAAATAAATTCTCAATATTTTAAACATTTCAACTTTTAATTTTATCTTTTTTGTAGATAACCTTCAAGGAATATTTTCTCCTCCTGCTCTCTTCTGTTCTTGATGCTCATTTGGACCTAAGCAGAGCTGTTGGTGTTTTGGAATCAACCTTCACCATCATCCCTAAAGATTCCTATTGCATTTTGCCTGTATTGGATCCCCTATGTATAGATTCCATGTCTTTGTTTTGTTCAGTTTACACCTTCATTTTGGTGACACATCTATTAATTTTCTGATAAAGAGTTCATGGGAAATCAAATTTGTAGAAGGTTATATGTATGGAAAAGTCTTTCTTCATACTCACAGTTTGTTCACAGTTTGACTTGTTGTAAGAAGAGTGTATGGTACAGTAATAATATTCCCTCATAATGTTGAAGTCCTTGTTTTTTATAAATCAATCTACCTACCTATCTATCCAGTCTTACCTATCTAATCTCTCTAGCTACCCAGTGATCTATCTGTTCATTTAGCTTCTAGTGTTGCCTCTGAGAAGTCTGATACCACTCTGGTTTTTCTCTATGGAAGCTTCGTCACTGTGTTCTAAATTTTAGTGTAATATGCATTGGTGTGGGCCTTTTTTCTTTCCTTTTTTTTTTTTTTTTTTTTTTTTTTACGCATTCCATGGGCTCTTCTTTGGAATATTTTCTTGAATTATTTCCTCACCATAATTTCTCTGTTCTCTCTTTCTGATTTTCCTGTTTTTAAGATTGATGCTTTATTTTTCTTTCTGCTTTAATTTTTAGCATTTGGAACTTTTGGACTAATTTCTAGGAAGTTTCTTCACGTTAACAATAGAAAGTTCCCAGTTGATTTTCCTTCATTTAAAATTTTTTTTTAAAAATCATAACAACACACAAACATGAACATTCTTACCATTCTTACATTCTTAGTATATAATCAATAACTCACAATATCATCACATAGTTGTATATTCATCACCATGATCACCATGATCATTTTTTAGAACATTTGCATAAATTCAGAAAAAGAAATAAAAAGAAAAAAGCTCATGCATTCCAAACCCCTTACTGCTCCCTCTCATTGACTGCTAGTATTTCCATCAACCAAATATATTTTAGACTTTGTTTCCCCTATTTTTTCTATACCTCTTACCACTTCCTTTCATTGATCACTAGCATTTCAATTACTAAACCTATTTTAACATTTGTTCCCCCTATTATTTATTTATTTTTAATCCATATGTTTTATTCATCTGTCCATACTGTAGATAAAAGGAGCATCAGACACAAGGTTTTCACAATCACACAGTCACTGATTTTTCTTCATTTCTGCTATCATATTTTTTATTTCTAAGAATTTGTCTTTACTTTTGTTTTTCATGAAAGCAACATTTCTTATCACTTAGGGGCTGGATATTAAATACACACATGTACACATTTATTTATATCCTGCTTACATTGCTCTACCTTCTTCAAACTTAATTCTGTTTCAGGCTTTCCTCAAATATCTAGGGATCCTTGGCTACCCATAAATATTTAAGAATTAATCTTTGAATATCTGTTCAGAAGCTCTGTATCCATGGGCAGCTTATCAACTGATATGCCTCCTTGCTAGGTTCTTTGGCCCCAATATTTGGCCAGTAGATGCCTGAATGTTAGTATTTTTCAGGTCTTTGTTTTTAGGTTTTTTTTTAGATTTTCCAGAGGAGAGTTATTCAGTCTTCTACTTGGAAAGTCTAATGCTGACCAACACTATTCTTAGTTCTGGGTATGAAAGAGATCTCTGAAGGTTACCCTCAGCAGGAGAATAAGAGGTCAACTCTCTATGGTGCATTTATGGATCCTGGTTTCTAATTGCAGATATCAATAATCCCCCTCTATTTAACCTTGCTTTATCTTTAGATTCACAGATACCTGGTGCCATCAATTCTGGAGGCTTACTGAATTTTACAGCACAACTCACTTTGTTTCTGCTTATGAACTTTCTGGATGGTTGTCTTGGGTTTCAGTTTTCTCGAGGCTGATGAGGCAGTTATTATCTGTTTATTTGTTTTCTAGCTTCCCAAATTGTTTTGCAGTCATGTCTTCTTACATTGTATTTGTATTTGTGGTTTAAAAACCCACTTGCTGTTACATAATAAGGTGTTGTCATGAGGAAATAGGTAAGCATGTGATGGTTTTATCATCTTTAAATATAAATTGCCTTTCAATTTAGAGTATTGAGAACATTTTTGATACAAGGTCTTAAAATATATCATTATCCAATAACACTATGTTCAGAAGTCACAACTTCCAATTGTTTTGTAAAATGCGAAAAACAACATAAGTTTCTTAAAAGGTGATGAAATTGAATCATGAATCCCTTTAATAACAAATAATCTACATCTATTTTTCATGTGCTTCACACATCTCTTAATAAGCATGAAGGGATTACAGTATTCTCAGTAGATCAATTCCATATTTCTTATTAATCATTCTAACTTTTATAACGCTGGAAATGCCAAAATATCTCCTCATTGCAGCTGCATTTTCATGGTCCAAAACATTCTTTCCAGTATGACTTGATTATCCTCATCAACTTGGTAACAACCTTCATATGTCAGGTGAAAGAGTGAAGAAATCAGTCTTGCCACCCACAGGAGTGGAATTCAGTTCTAATGGGAATTCAGATTAGAAATAGTGCACTAGCTTTCAGGAGGATTAGTTGGAGTGAGTTGCTCATTGTGTAACAGAAATACTAACAAAAATGTAAACAGAATAAAAGTAACAGAGTAAAAAGCTTTAGAAACATGATGGATTCTTATTTTCAAGCGCTTAATAACTGAAATATATATATATATATATATATATATAGTCACAGAAGTAGACGTAATAGCAAATTTTAAAACCAAGAGAAAGATGATAAAACAATGTTTCTAGTGATGTCATTATGACTCCAAACCTGCATCCTTTTAGAAAAGAATGAACAATGAATAAACTAGGACTGAAGAAGTGCCCCTAAGATGTAATTCTGAGGTTTTGAGCTGTTTTTATAAAAGATTTAATATAGTCTGAGTCAGTGAGTTGTTTTTATAGGGCAAAAGAAATTGAGGAAGGTAACAAAGTTCCCCTGAGGGCTATCTGCCTTGGTTCAAGTTAGTGGTGTATATGCCAAAATAAGGATTCAATCAAATATTAAAAAAAGAAAAACTAAACAAAATATGATGTTAGGGAAAAAAGTGTCATTAATTCAAAAAGCCTTCATCCTAATAAGCACTTCAAATGGCATTAATCTCTTTAAAAAACTTACACAAACTCTTTTTTACCTAAAGATTTTATGTATTTTTACGCCTTGTGTCCTTGTGTAAAGAGCAAGGATTTTATTCCTATTTCACAGGGTGGGAAACAAATGCAGAGCCAATAGATTGATGGGAAGTGAGAGAAGAGTGGTGAGATGTTCTGAAATTAACTAAATCAAAATAACAATGGAAAACATTCCTTTCCCTTGGTTATATTTCCAAATACAAACTCTCCTACTTAGCATAGATAAATATTTATTAAGAGTTTATTTAAAAATGAAAGATTTGCAGTGGCACCAGTCTTTAAATTTTAACATCAAAAGAGAAAACAAGGCAAATAAAATTAGAAAACAAAACCATAACACAAAAATCCAAGGAACCATTGAAATGCAGAGTCAACTGTAAGGAAAAAGATCTACATCAATTAAAGGATCAGTGGGATTATTTTATTGGGCTGACTCAAGAGCTCAACTTCGGGAGGTACTTAACATATTTTAATGATATGTCAAAACTGGTCCCAATTGGTTAATTCAATTTACCTAACATGGTGATAATTATAAAATATTGCCCAGACTTGAAACAGAGATTCTACTACTTGGGTCAATTATAAATCTATCATTCATTCGTTCATTCACTCATTCATTCATTCACATTACAATCAATTATGAGTATTTATTATCTGCTAAGTGTCAGATCATTGGGAAAAAAAACTGATATTTTCCTTTATTTCAAGGAGCTTAGACTAATGGAGAAGATAGATACAAGCACACATAATAATAGAACTGTCATGTGATAAGTTTTTATAGAGTTGGGATATTAAGGCTGTGGTAAGGAAAGTAAGAGAAGGTTTCAGAAGTCATGTTTGATTTCAATCCAATATGACTAAATTCCCAACAGTTCAGAGGAGGAACTGTCATTCCAGGTAAAGAGAATAAAATGTACGGGGAGAATTTTGCACAGTTCATGTGGAAGCATGGATTGTTTTGCAAACTTCAGGCTATAACACTGCAGATTTTTAGGAAGTGGTAGGATATGACATAGAAGAAATTTGCTGGAATGTATTTTGAAGAGTCTTGGGTATACTAAGGCAAGGAATTTGTACTTTAGGAGACGCACTGAAAGATTTTAAGTGGGAGAGATACATGATCAGATTTGCCTTTGGAAAGATACCTCTGGTAGCATAAGGAAAGTTGAATTGGAAAAGGTAGAACATTAATGCAAAGGAAAGTGAATAGTAGTTTTAGCGAAAGGAAATAACAGTTTTAAGAAATATTTAAGAGTGACAGCTATGAGATCTTCACCATTAACTAGATCCGGAGGTAAGGGAGAAAAAGAAAAGGGAGAAAAGAGTGATCAACTGGTTTCTAGTTTGGCTAAATGAATGGATGATGTTTTTAGATACAAAAGGAGTAGAAAAAGCAGAGAGAAGGTGATGAATTTGTGTGTGTGTGTGTGTGTGTGTGTGTTGAGTACTTTAGTAAGGCAAAGTAAAATAGCTTACTTAAAAAATATAAAAAGGGATTTGGGGAAAACAGTTTCTCTTTTAAAATAAATCTTTCTTTCTTTCCTGATATATATATATATTTTAATTCTGGAAATGTCTTTCTAATACCAATTGATCTCCACACATTCATATACCTAAAGTGTCCATTCCTGGAATAGGACATTATTTAAACTTATTTTCTCTGGAATGTTGCCCTTGGCAAATAGACTTGATGAAATATTTAGTCTTAGGAAAGTCTTTGCAGGCAGGAAATCTGCTTTCCCCATTTTATTACCATTAATATCTTTCCCTTTTCTTGACCACAAAGAGGAAGAATTCAATTAGGGAACAACTTTAGTTTTAAGATTTGCCTCATATTTATTCATTTATCACAGAACTAACAGATGTGCTTAAAAACCATCTTCTATTTCCCAACCTTTATAGGGCTGACCTTTACTATTTTTTTTCTTCTTGGACTAGTAACCAGACAAGTGGTGACCAGGCAGTCCAATTCAGAAAAGCACAATTGGCAATTCATGTAACGGGGTTGGAAAACCTCCTATAGTGGAAAATGGGAATTCAGCCTCAAGATCGTAGTTTCCAGTATGAGTGGATTTTAAATTCTTCAAAGGAGTAAAAAAAGAACAATAGAAAAAAATGCAAGAAAATAGCATTTACAGATTTGAACAAGTTTTATTTTTAGGGAACCTGTTTCAGATTGTTATATATTTTTTGCCTATTTTATATGTATATTTGTACTAGTAGAAATAATTAATTTTTGTTTTTGTAGACTTTAAAGTTTCTCGTCTATACTTTAGAAATACTTAACTGAGCTGACAGATTTGATTACTCAAAGTGGTTGATCTCACATTTTATTTAACTTTTACATAAGACTTGGCATAGGTCTATTACAAGCAATGCTCATTTATTGCTGCACTTTTAAGTTATAAATCTGGTTTACATCTATGGAAAATATTGTTCAGAATTGAAGACATGTCCAATTATCTGGACAATTTGCTTTACGAACTTATACCAAATTAAATAGAAAGCATCGCCAGTATTTGTTCTTCCTCAGTGGGCTGCAAATCAGTTAAACAAAACCCTCTTGAACAGGGGCATTGAAAAACTCTGCCTTTCAGATGGTTCCTTGAATGTGCTCTGATTAAAACAGCATCTGAAAATCTGATTGATAGTCTTTATTTCCTTTCTTAATGTTACATACACATGCAGAATAGTGACTTCTGTGGAAGTAGAACTGCTGAGCTGGACTGCATATTAGGTAGAGGAAATGATTTGGCTACACACTTAAATCATAGCTATGCAAGGTTGTTTCTTACAGGAAATAGTTATTGAGAGGAATTTTGTGAGTCCTTCATCTATAAAAATGCAACAAAATTCAGCCTAGGATGGGCAAGCAATACAGAATGTTGCGTGTATACTAATGGACCTTCAACAAATTGAGCAATTCAGTATCTGATTAAGCATAGTACTTAAACTGTGAACTGTCAAGCATTTAGTTGCAGCTAATAAAGAAAGTGAGTACTACTCCAGGGATATAAAATTAATACATTATTGAGAGTGGGTGGTGGGCAGCTCTGTAGTCTGTTTTTGTGATTCTATTCTATTTTTTGTGAGTGAGACTAGTGACTTAAAAAAAATTCAGTGGTAAAGGCTTTAAACCCATGAAAACCTGGGAAACTTTCCGGGGTACGATGAACAACTAATTTTTAAGGAATAAATAATGGATTGAGATGGAGTCCATTATGAATCTAATCTTTTTGTGTGTTTGTGGGGGGGGGGGTAGATTGACTTCAAAATTTTTTTCGTTATTGCCTATTCTTGTCTTATAGGCAAAGGCCTATCATTTATCTTTCCAAGAATATTACACTTGTTTTAAAGTCTTATTCTGCTTTTTTTTTAAATCAACTTGGTTTCTTCTGATGTAAATTATTTTATTTGTTGAGTTTGCATCTCTTTCACTGTTTTATTTATTGATGATATGATTCTTGATTGTGTAGGTTTTTATCTAAGACTGCTTGCTAGAATGTCTGCTACATCAATTTGCAGAGTCTGTGTGGCACAAATGTTGAGGGTACTGATAATGCATGGGCTCTACTTTGTATTCCATTAAATTTGAGGAGATCAGAGTTTCCTCAGAGGCTGGTCTTCTCGTTTTAGGTACTTTCTGTTGCCCCCAGGGGTTGACAGCCACCTAGCTGTGATGCCTCTCTAGCACTAGCTCCCATATTCCCCTTCCATCTTTGAGTTAGACTCTTTACTTCTTGGAAAAGGGTGGATTTTGCTGTCAGCCCTGGGATGTCCTCCCATTTCTAGCTTCCAATACTTTCAGACTGGAAGAACTATGGTGGAACATTAAGCCTTTACTGTGGTATTCTATCTATCTTATCTTTCCTTTGTTACATTTTCTCTTTCTAATTCCCATCTTCTTTCCATCTTCCAGGGTTTCTACATATTTTCTGATCTATAGAGGGTTTCTCATCTTATTTATATATAGAAAGCTATACATTTATTCAAAGTATATTTTCCATGATTGTTAGGATTTGTCATTGCTCAAAATGACATTTGAATGAAGCTGATACATTTTCAAGCTTAGTTTAGATTTTTTACTGCCATCTCAGTCTTATCTTGCCTTAAGATTCACCAACAATTGTACTGTAAATATTTATAGTCATGTATATCCAAAGACCTACTGGAAGTGGGGAGCCATCATGCTATTAACATATTTTAATTATTTTTAACAATTTATAAACCAAGGACATGTGTATTAAATCATGAAATATATATTAAAAAAAAATAAGCTGTCCTATTTCTTTCCATTCCTGTATTATTTTTCTAGGCTTCAAGTATAAGTATTTTTTCTTCCAGGAGTGGTGGGGAGAAATATTGACAAGGACAAATATTTCAAAATTTAAAATTAATGAAAAATTTCCCTAACTCTTATGATAGTCTGCCAATAAATAGTATTTGCTTAGATTCAAATCCATAATCATATATGGCAAATTGGCTAGCACAAAAACACGGATTTAGAGAAGTTTTTTCGAAAGTAGCAAGATTTTATTGTCTAGTAAATAAGTTATCTTTGTGGGTGAGAATTTTGCTCCCTGGAAGATGGTCAACACCCATTTTTATCATAGTATAAGAACTGAAAACCATTTCTCAGGAGAGCTATTGTGGAAGCCTTAAAAGGAATCTCCTTATTCTCTTACACATTTCCTTACTTGGTTTTCTCTCTGCTGTTAAAATTAATTGGATGCTATATTGAAGCTTTTCCCCATCACTTTTTATTCTCCCCTTAATTATTCATGCCATAGTCTTTCTCTATTTATTGTACTAATTTGTTTTAATTTGACAATTTTCCTCACATTTCAATGCATCATTTTGACAGTGAATTAAGATCTTATTTGAAAAAAGAAAATGACAATTCATGTTCACATTTTAAACTTAACTCATTTTAGTTTCTTTTTATTTCACAACCTTATGTGAATTATAGTGACAGAGACTGTGAATGACAAGATAATCATTAAAACTTTATAAGTTGATCTAGTTAAAGAGGTTTCACTGGATACTAAAAGCTAAACTGAAAGCAAGTTTTTTTTCTTTGAAACTGGAGAAATGTCAAAACACTCCACAAGAGATGGACAATATCATTTGTTTGGAAAAGCCAGTACTTTTTATGCATAACCATGAACAATCCAACTTATGTATCTCTTATTCTTCATCCTTTCTTCATTATGTATATGACATGAATAAAACACAGAGAATAATATTAGTTTTTGTTAATCTGCTTTCTCTCTTTCCCTTTCTTTGCATATTCTGTTTGGCAGATGAAATTTTTGTTTTCATTTCTTTTCCTCTCTACATCATTGTTCTAGTTTGTTAGTTGTCAGAATGCAGCATACCAGAAATGGAATGGCCCTGTAAAAAGGGGAATCTAATAAGGTACAAGTTTACAATTTTAAGGCCATGAAGGGGCCATAGGAGGGGCAAGATGCAACAGTTTACCCTTCACCTTAGAAAGGATATCGCAACATGCCCCACACCACTGGACACCTAGAAATTTCACTGACATGGAAGGCCCTTGTATTTTGTTGGATTTATCTCCCATCTTCTGACATGAAAATATTTACTTCTAAGTCTAGAGTAATTGCTACTTCTTGATTCCTAGGTCCAGTCAACTTGATATCATCAATTTCATGGACCAGTGTGATGTCTTGTGGGAGGGAGAAACAATCAGGACCCCTGTGGACAAGACTGTGACATAGGGCTGGAAAGTTGACATACCTCTGAGGCAGAACAGTGAAGCTATACTGCTGGACTTGCCAACTGAATGCAAGCAGTTTTGGTGGCCCTTACTAACACTTATTAAGAAAAAAAGCACTTGCCAGATCAATAGATGCATATCAGGTACCAGGTGATGTGTTGATGTTACCACATCTGGAACAGCAGCTGCAATTGGAGTCACTACCTGGTTAAGTTTATAATGATCCACAGGCATCCTCCAAGATCCGTTTGTTTTTTTCATAGGCCAAATAGGAGAGTTGAATGGGGATGTAATGAGACTCATCACCCTGAATCCTTTAAGTCTTTAAGAGTGGCATTAATCTCTGCAATCCTTCCAGAAATCCAATATTACTTCTTATTCATTATTTTGCTAGGTAGAGGCAGTTCTAGTGGCTTCCATTGGGCTTTCCTACCATAATTAACCAGCACTCCATGAGTCAGAGAAACAATGTGGGGATTCTCCTAGTTGCTGAGTATGTCAGTTCCAATATGCATTCTGGAACTGGAGAAGTGACCACAGAATGAGTTCAGGGGCCACTGGACCCCCTGGACCCACTGTGAGATGAATCTGAGCTAAAACTCCATCAATCACCTGATCTCCACAAGCCCCTACCCTGAATGGTAGACCAGAATGATGTTTTTGGTCTCCTGGAATTAGTGTCACTTCTGAGCCAGTGTCTGATAATCCTTTAAATATTTTACTATTTCCTTTTCCCCAATGCACAGTCACCCTGGTAAAAGGCCATAGGTCTCCTTGGGGAAGACTGGGAAGAAGGTTAAGAGTATAAATTTTGGGCAGTGTGAAATCATCCTTCCCCAAGGGTACCTGGTCCTCCCTTCATTCAAGGGGCTCTGGGTCTGTAAACTCTCTCAAGTCTGTGAGTTGATTAGGGGGCTCTGATTCCATTTTTGTAATTCAAGTTAGACTTCTGTTCACTTGACCTAGAATTTTTCTGCTTATACAGCTCAAACAAGAATTTAGTAGATTGCCCATCTATTTTACTTCCAGGTACCCCATGATCAGTAGATGCCAACACCACAAGTCTCCGTGAGTCACATTATTTTGACTGCTGCTTTGAGTCTCCTGTCCATTATGGTGGCCATGCTCATCTTGTCTATGGTGATTTACTGTCACCATATGGCTCCTGCCAACTTGGGATCTGATAATCCCCACTGTGCCTAAAGATTTCAGCTCAGTGAGAGCAGTTCCCACAGTAATATCTGACGTAGAGAGAAGGGTGATTACAGAGCTCTTCAGGGATGATGGAGTTAGTCTCATGAATTTATTTCTCAAGGTTCTGGTGAAAGATGTATCCTCTGGAAATTCCTGGGGTGTGTGAGCAGGTCTTCCATGATAAATCCAATCTGATATTCCTTGTCTCTCTAAGGCTCTGGATTCCCTCATCTACATTATACCATGGCAGTTCTGGAATTTCAATCTCTGGTAATGTCAGTCACTTTTTGATACATGTTTCAGCCAAACCTCCATACAAACTGTTAATGCCCTTTCTAACCTCTCAAGCTATAATATTGAATGCAGAATCTCTGCTTAGTGGGCCTTTATCAATAAATTCAGCTTGATCCAACTTTATATCCCCACATCCTTAATATCCATTCCCACATATATTCTCCTGATTTCTCTTGATAAAGATTGAAAAACTCATGTAGTTCATTTGTAATATAGCATACCTCCTCATGGGTCACACATTGTATCTCACCTTTCCTGGCCTATTGGGACTTTAGTCTAGTTAGACGCCTTGAAGAAAAGAGAGGCAGTGGGGATGAAAAGAAGTAAAAGTGTTTTTCAAGCCAGTTACCTCAAGGCATTATGTTACAGTTTCATCTGGTGAAACAGAATTAATCACTCCAGACAGAGGATTGAGGGCTGTTTCTCCAGGGGAGGTGGTTACAGGGTTAGCAGGCACTGAAAGGTCAATCTTGTTAAGTGGAAGTTGTATGGCAGACTCCTCAGAGCAGACTGGAGGCTGGGAATCTGTTTCCTCAAGGCAGGCTGGAGTCCGGAAGCTCTTTCCTCAGAGCAGTCCATTGCAGGTCTATCTAGCAAAGGCTCAGCAGATTCCAAGGATTCCATTTCCCCATCACTGTCATTATCAAGTCATATATCACCATCCTGCATTTCAGAATCCCATTGTCTTCCAATGAAAGCCTTTACTTTAACAGCAGACACCTTGCAAGTTTGAGATTTTAGTCTATGTTGTAAATCTGCTACTCACATAATGAGGCTCTGTGTCTGGTTACAGAGATTTCAAGTCTGCGACCATAGGAAATAAGAGTTTCTTTCAAGACAAACAGGGAAACTTTTGCATCATCCATATGGTGCTTAAGTTGCAAATTTGAAGCCTCCAGCTCATCCCTTTCCCTCATCACTGTATCCAGTGTATCTAACAACAACCAGCCAACATCATTATACTTCTAAATTCCACAAAAGGTGTCAAAAACACTCTCACCCAGAGCCTTGTCTCATATAAGCATACAATTAGCAAACTCTAATGGGTAATATTTTGCATATCTCTCTTGCCAACTCACCCCATAGACTTTCAGTGCCATCTTGTTTATTGGAAACAGAGTCATCAGTGCCTTTGAATCTAGTCAGAGTAGAAAATCAATTGTAAAAACCCATTTTTAAGATTTTATTTCTCAAGAACCACTCCTGGTATCAAGCTCTGTTTGTCAAGGTTCTCTAGAGAAACAGAACCAACAGGAGAAATCTGTAAAAATGCAATTTATAAAGGTGTCCCATGCAGCTGTGGAAATGGAAGAATCCAAAATCCATAGGGCAGGCTATGAAGCTGGCAACTCCAATGAAGGATCTGGATGAACTCCACATGAGAGACACTTCCCTGGTTGAAGAAGGAGTGAAAAAGTCTTTCTCTTTCTCCCTTGAAATTCTTCAGCTGACTGTATTATCTCCTTTGGGAGACACGCTTTAGTTGATTGCAGTTGCAATCAGCCACAGATGCAATCAACTGACTGATGATTTAAAATACCAGCCTTCTAAGAAGTATCCTTGCAGCAATGGCCAGGTCAGTGCTTGCCTGACCAGACAGCTGGGCATCATCACTTGGCCAAGTTGATACCAGAACCTAACCATTACAGTTGCCGATGTTTACAAGTCTATTAAATAGAAGTGTCCAAAGGCCTACACAGATATGGTGGGCACCTTGGAAGGACATCTTTATTCAGCACATTATGAGAGATATCATCAATCAACAGTCCTTACCTTTCCCTCTGTCTAAAATATAGTGAAAGACAGACCTAGACAGGAATTTTCTGACCTGTCCTTAGTCCCATTTTACTGGATTAGGATGGATGTTGTGGTAGAGTGGAGTTTTTTAAAAGAATTTCATAACACTTTTTCAAAAAAGATCAAATGGACTCATGGAGTCAAACCAAACAGTTTCCTCTCCCTTTTCTAGAACAGTTAAGGATAAAGACTGAAAGCACCATATTTTTTGATTGTGAGCTGCATGGATTCAGTAGGAACTATTTCCTTAACTCAATATTCTATTTTTTAGAAGACATATTTTTGTGCTGATAATTTATTTAATTTTTGAATACTTTGGGGTTATAACAATAATATTAAAGCCCATGTTAATAAGGCAGAGAAATATATTAATGTTAGCATGGATTCTCAAAATCTTATTCCAGTATATGTCATTTTAAAGAAAATTCTTAAGAAATGGTTAGTACAAACTACATAATTTGGATGGAATTCTAACATGACTGTGCTTTTTAAATTATCCTTCAGTGAGTCCATTATCATATTAAACACATAGCTGCTATATTACCATTCTTTGAAGCACTGTTCTAAACCATAAATGTGGAGAAAATCCTTCTCACTCATAAAAGTCAATTTAAATTTAATGGTGTGAACTACTCATTTACTTTAAAGAAAACTACTACTTATTAAAAGCATTTAGACAAAAAATTACTTCACAGAAGGAAATTAAATACCACTGTTAATATTTTATTACAGTTTTGAGAACATTAACTAAATAACAATGGAAATAACATAGGGCAGAAGGCCTGTCAAGCAGCCTGGATTTTATTCACACTAGAAACTGTAGAAATTTATACCCAAGTGCCTGAATGTCAGTTTATAAAAGACTTGGATATGTGGTGGCATATTTAATTCTTTAAAAATATGATTTTCAAAACATTTAATTTGGACAAATTCACAATAAATACATTCTTCCTGAAAATCTAGAACTTTTGTTTGTCTCTCCAGCAATTCTGCCTTTTCCTGTGGAAACTGTGCTTTACCCTGCTTCATTTTCCTGTAGATGACATTTTACTATACAATAGTTGATTAATTTCAAACTGAACCAATTATAATACCCTACTCTCTTGGCCTCGGATTGATTGGCCTAATTATGGGCACATGGCTCAAGTTGACTAATGTGTTCCTTCACTGATATTTTTCTTGTTAGTATGTACATTTATTGTGGCTAACATTTTAATATGTAAAGATCTCAGGAGTTGTGGGCGGATAACATGGGCCAGAGGAACAAAAATGGGCTTTTTCTGTGGTGGGAAGGGTGTTAGTAGAAAGAATGAAAGAGAAACAAAAAAAAAAAAGGAGAGAGGTTGGGGGTAAAGAGACAGAGACAGAGAAAGTAAGAGTTAAATTGAGCTGATCCATAAAGTGGAGAAGAGATCACTAGTTCTTAAGGGATTTGAATTCTTGGTTCCCTACTTTACCTGTAGCTTGGTTGTTCTTCTAGAGACCTCAATATCCTTCCAATTAAAAGACATAAGGTTCATCTTAATTGAGTATCTGTCATTGTAATAAAAATATTTCTAATAAATGCAAACTATATCTTGTTTCGTGAGTCTCATTTTGAAAAAGTCTCATTTCTAGAAAGATGTAACTTGCTAATATGGTCCATGTCCAGATGCAGAGATCCTCAAAAAACTAATATAAATAATGGTTAACTTTTAAAGAAAGAAAGTAGTAGAAAGAAAAATGGTTGAATCTACTAAGAGGTCTTTGAAGACTTTCAAACATTGAGACCCCTGTTATTTCTATGAGTTAGAATCATAAGAGTTTTGCTTACTTGGTTTACCGTATGCAGATCTAAATAATCCCCATGATTGGGAAAGTTGTAATAGAATCTCTAATATATTGAAAATCAATTTCTATTTTCAGTGAATGCATATTACTTTCCTACATAAATCCGGTTCATCTTGCCTGTAAACTCTTAAACTTCAACTCCAAAATCTCTCTCATTTTAATACCTGCATAAGAAACATCATTGCAATAGACTCTTTTACAATATGTTACTGAGTAAGATCACTAGTCAGTCTTACACATTTTCAAAAAAAAAATTGTCTTATTTTGCCTTGATGCTGTAGCAGAGTACCACAGACCAGTTGGCCTAAATAACAGATATTTGTTATCTTACATTTCTGGAGGCTGGAATTCCAAAATGAAGGTGTCAGCAGGGCCATACTTCCTCTTAAAGAGGACAATCTGTTCCATTCCTCTCCCCTGGCTTCTGCTGGGTTGCTGGCAATCTATGGCATCCCTTGGCTTGTGGTGCCATAAAACATGATTCTCTCTTGCTCTCTCTCTCTCTGTCCAAATTTCCTCTCCTTATAAGGACACTAGTCATACTGGATTAGGACCCACTGTAATCTATTTTGGTTCATCTTAACTAATGACATCCTCAAAGATCCTACTTACAAATAAGTTCACATTCACAGGAATAGGGGTTAGGACATGAACATATCGTTCTATGGGACACAATTAAATCCATAATACCATTTTTGATAATTTTTAAGCAGATTCAACTTTTGAGATGATTGATAATTAAAGGAAAGAGTAAAATATGAGTTCAACAAATAAAATCTTCAAAATGAATGGAATGGTTAATTCAAGCATATCTTACTTGAGACTTTTCTATAATTTCTAGACTTTAGTTTTTTTTTATTAATTAAAGAAAAAAAAGAAATTAACACGACGTTTAGAAATCATTCCATTCTACATATACAATCAGTAATTCTTAATATCATCACATAGATGCATGATAATCATTTCTTAGTACATTTGCATCGATTTAGGAAAAGAACTAGCAAAACAACAGAAAAAGATATAGAATGTTAATATAGAGAAAAAATAAAAATAATAATAATAGTAAAAAAAACACAAATAAACAAACAAACAGACAAAAAAAAAACCTATAGCTCAGATGCAGCTTCATTCAGTGTTTTAACATGATTACTTTACAATTAGGTATTATTGTGCTGTCCATTTTTGAGTTTTTGTATCTAGTCCTGTTGCACAGTCTGTATCCCTTCAGCTCCAATTACCCATTATCTTACCCTATTTCTAAGTCCTGTTGGTCTCTGTTACCAATGACATATTCCAAGTTTATTCTCTAATGTCGGTTCACATCAGTGGGACCATACAGTATTTGTCCTTTAGTTTTTGGCTAGACTCACTCAGCATAATGTTCTCTAGGTCCATCCATGTTATTACGTGCTTCATAAGTTTATTCTGTCTTAAAGCTGCATAATATTCCATCGTATGTATATACCACAGTTTGTTTAGCCACTCATCTGTTGATGGACATTTTGGCTGTTTCCATCTCTTTGCAATTGTAAATAACGCTGCTATAAACATTGGTGTGCAAATGTCCATTTGTGTCTTTGCCCTTAAATCCTTTGAGTAGATACCTAGCAATGGTATTGCTGGGTTGTATGGCAATTCTATATTCAGTTTTTTGAGGAACCACCAAACTGCCTTCCACAGTGGTTGCACCATTTGACATTCGCACCAACAGTGGATAAGTGTGCCTCTTTCTCCGCATCCTCTCCAGCACTTGTCATTTTCTGTTTTGTTGATAATGGCCATTCTGGTGGGTGTGAGATGATATCTCATTGTGGTCTTTAGTTTTTGACTCTTGAAAACTGAATCAACTTGAACTTGGGCCATTGGCCTATTTAGTGTTCCCAGTATTTGCAAATTGTAACAGATATTACATTTCTGAGTTCCTAAGCCAGAAGTGTATTTAAAAAGTCCCTTTCCTCTTTTCCAGTGGAAAAATGAAGTGATCTTCAATGAAAAAGGATTTAGTCTGTTTTGGACTCACCGGCAGAAGAGGGGGAAGGGATATTTATACCTGAGCTCAGAATCATTGTACCAAAAATGTTGTATGTTTTGATGTATTTTGTTAATCATTCTAGTCTTTTGTTGAGATATTTATTTTGCATTTCATAGAATACAAATCTGGCTTATTGCCTTTATAATATTCATGCAGAGTCATATATTATCTTAAAAATTTCATGCTTTTGTTGGCATAGTGTTAGATTAGTACTAAGAGCATCTATAATTTATAAGCAAACCAATGGAACTTATGAATATAAATTGGAACCAATCAATCCACCGGGAAGATATATAAGTCAAGTTGTTCTGAAAATGAATATTAGTTTCAAGTAGTTGAGAATTGTAATCTTCTGCTAGAGCAAAACAGATTACCTCTGAGAGTTATAGGGTAATCTAGTCAAATAATCAAACAATTTGTTTTTTGCTCTTGTTTCTAGTCTATTGAGGAGGCTTAATTCTGCAATACTATCATTGTCCCTTGGCTCTTTCCTTGCTTCCTCATTTTTGAAATTTTATTTCATCCTTCCTATTTCAAATAAAAACAAATTAATAAAATATTCAGAGATTTTGAGATACTGTATAGGTTGTAAAAAGGGTGATGTGATCGAGACATATAAGGATGATCATGGAAGACCTCTTTTTGGATGTATCATTGTTGCCAGAATGAAATAGTTTAATTAGTATTGTGAAGGGGAGAGATGGAATGTTCTAGGAGGAGGGAACAGCCATCTCTTTGGCTGTGTATGTATCTTAGTACACTCTGTGAATTCTATATATTAAACAGAAACAGCTGAAAAGAAGTAAGCAAAGATGAAGTTTACTTGTGGTTTATTTGGGGATGGTGAGTGACTGAAAATAGAGAATTTTTACTGGGAATATATGTAAATTCTTTAAAAGAAAATAGTGTCAAAGTATTTTAAAAAGAACAATCATTGAAAATGGAGCTTCTTTGTAATAAAATGTTTATTGTTAATTTGCATTCTTAGTCTGTTCTCTACTTTTGTGCTACCAAATAATTTAACGTATGTTTTTGAGTTGCTGTGTCTGTATTCACCATTGTGAATGCCTCTATACAAATGGATATTAGAAATCATGAATGAATTTGGGAAGTTAGTATAGATTTGCTGGTGTATAGTGTTTTATTTCTACATATATGTCAAAGTCTAACCTCTGGAGTCAGATTTCTGCACTGATTTCTTGGCTGAGATCTGTAAATGCGGTTGGCACCAGACTTCGGTAATTTAGGAACCCAGGAACTGAGATTATGTTTACCATTTTCATAAACCCTTGTGGAATAAATATAAGCTTTAGTCACTCTCTCTTTTACCCTCTACTATAACCTTTAGCAGGAAGGAAGTATCATTTTCATCTCCTGGTACAATGAGAATCTAGTTACCTGTCTTAGCAAATGGAATCCCAGAAGTGTCTGCATGTAGCTAACATGCACAGGTATTCTCCTTTCAGAGATTTTTCTTTTCCTGACCATGGTTGAAAAATATCTGCTCTTTAAATTATTCCATTGCTTTACAGAGGAAGTATTAATTACATGACTGTGAGCATAGATCAGGCTGGGATGTAATTACAGGGCTTACTTTGTCTCTGTTGTCCAACAGAATTAGGCAGGAAGGATTCGTGATGCCAGCAGTTTAAGGTGTTTTGGAGCCCATTATGTTTCTGGTTCTTTCAATAACTTAAGTATGGATCAAGTGACGTTTCTGTTGCCCAGCTGTCTGGAAAAATGAAAAAGCAAATAAAACAGAGCTACATTTTTGAAAGTTTAATGCTTGTTCATTGATAGAAAATGTTCCTTGCAGCCTTAAAAAGGTAGTCACTTTCATTATCTGATTTTTCTTTCTTTTGTGGCCATGTGAGTCCATTACTGGCTTTATATTTTATTATATTAGAAAATGATGTGGCTGACTAGGAAAACATGGGTTTGAATTATGTAGTGTTACTGCTTTTTACAAATGTTTCTATATAACATTGTTCTTTTTAAATGTCAAATTTTAAATTAGAATGCCAGAATAACAACAAAAGTTTCTAAAACTACCTTTCAATCTTGTTTACTTTTCTTATCATTTCCTAAATTGTGATTTTTCATTATTTTATAAAGTGAATCAAATTTAAGTTTTTACTTGGTAGTTTGCTTGAATTTCCTTCACTTATGATGGTCATTTTTACTTTCAGTTTTGTAAGCTCTTTCTTCAATAAGTTAGAGAAGCTTTTTCATTTGCTACTGTTTTCTTTCATTTGGAGTATCTACATCTGAAAATTCTTCTAATAGATACAGATTTTCTTCCATCTTTTATCTTATTCCAAATACTATATTTCATAATATTTGAATGGTACTATTGGACCTCCTTATTACATCCCCGCTCCTTCCTCATACCTTCATATTATTGCAATATTTGGTCTCCCCTTAATCCACCACAAACTGCATTTTCAGTGCACATTCTTCTTGAAGCACATGTTAATATAATCACTGTTAGTCCCAACTATATAAGCCTGACCTTGTGACTACTTCCTGTTCAAAGTTTCATTTTTCATATTCTTATTCTTTTCTTTTTAAAATAAGATGGCAATTTTATCATAATTCAAAGTGGGAGAAATGAACCTCCAGAGTCTTACTCTCCTTCTTTCTCCCTTTTATTATCATATTAATAAAAGCCATCACTCTGAAACACAGATTTAGAATTTTATTTGCATACTCATTCTTTGCTAGGAAAGTAACACTTAAGTTGATAAACTGTTTTGTTTCAGAAGGCAATGAAAAACCATTTTTAACATATTGCAAAAGTTGAAAATCTAGGCAAACTTGTGTACTAAGAAACAAATACTTCTAGAGAGACAGAGATCCACATAGAGAAGCAGAAGGGGGGGTGTTATAAAGTCTAAAGGCTTGGGTTTGCCTTCACTCTGCCTCTTAGTATTCTCAATTTCTCATGTAAAAGGGAAAATATTAGCCATCTCAAAGAGTGATCCTGCTAAAAATCAAATGGGATTACTGATATAAAAACACTTACTTTTCTTTGGTTATCTTCTGCTTTCTATTCTTATATTAGTCTATGTTCATTTTCAAAAATTGGTTCTTTGTTTTTAAACCATAACTTTCAAGGAGTAGGAAGCAGTGATATACCTTTGGAGGTAGTTCGGGCAGCGTAAAGGTCAGTAGCACTGCACCTAAAGGCAGGCAGATCGGGGTTTACATCTCAGCTCTCCTGTTTCCGAATGCTGTGATCGTGAGCAAAATGCTAAATTATTTTAAGTCTCAGTATCTTCATCTATAAATTGGGAATAATAATAGTATAAGGTGGCATATAAAGCACTTGGCACAGCCACTGGGATACAGTCTGTGAGAACTCAATCAATGTTAGTAATCATGGCCCCACTACACCAATTACCACCGGTCAACAATTCTATTAACCAGCATCATACTATCATTCTGATATATAGTGCTGTAGCTGTTCTCTTTCCTTTATTATCTGTACAAAAAAATGCCCTAAAATAAAGTTGGTGTATTATCCAAATCATTTGGAAGTACAAATGTTAGGCTTTATATAAACAAATGCAATTATTTTTGTTTTGCATTTAGTTTCTCTTTCAACAGACCACACATAGATGTTTGTTATGAAGTTATTGTAATGTAAATGACTGTTGCTAAAGTCATAATTAAGAAGACAGCTTATACTGGTAAGAGCATCAAAATTCATAACAGAAACCCTGATTTTGAGAAGGATTTATCCCTGTAGATACAACCATATACTATCTGAATCTAAATTTTCATCTTTAAAATTTCTGTGATACCTATCTTCCTATATTTGTCTCTTCAGTCAGAGAAAATAGAGACAGTTTCATGCATTAAAAAAAAAAGTAGCTGTGAAACTGATGGTCTGAATATTTCCCTCAAGAGCACCCAAATGTGTGGCCATAGTGATGCCAGACCTCCTCAAGCTTCCTTGTACAGAAAGTATCTGAGTTTAGTTAAGTGGCACAGGGGAAAGCTAATATGAATAAACGAAATATTTCACATATGAACTATTTTTTAAATGATTGAAACATTAGCGCTTTCCATTCAGGAAATTGAACTCAGTTAAATATGTTTTTGGCAGAAGTTTTAAGGAGACAAATTTTAATACCTAGGTAAGAATTGTTTCATTAAATGTATTAATTGCTGATATGTGAAGCATCTTTCCCCAATTTGTGAACATTCAGTTATAATTTGTATTATTAATATAAGCAGTATATTCATTTGCATAGGAAAAGAACAATTTGCTATGCAGAAATGGCTATTTACTAAACAATGGTGCTTTCTCTTACAAGTGAGGGGCTGTTATTGGGAAATAACTGCCCAGTTTAGGACTATGTTTCCCAGGACCCCTTGAGGTTAAGTGCAGCCATGAAACTAAGTTGTAGCCAGTGGAACAACATAGAAATGAGTTCTTTTTTCAGAACCTCCCCATAAAATTCTCCCATAATTCACTCCTTCTTCTCTTTCTGCCTTCTGACTGGGCTTGGAGGAGACCCAGAGGTGACTTTAGACTCTTCCTAGGGCCAATTACCTGACCAACTGCACAGGCGACTATCTCTTGACAATCTGGACTAGACACACCTGTATTGGATATTAATTAAGTAACATTAAATTCTGTGTTAAACTATTAATTTCTGGGGATTACCCCAGCAGTGTGTATTACTCGACTGCATTTGCTCTGGTACTTCCTAAATTGTTACAAATCAGTATAATCAATGAATTATTTTTTGTTATCTATAACTCTTATACAATGTTTTCATCTCAACATAACACATCAGCATTATTTATTTATTTATGAAGTTGTAGGTTTACAAAAAGTAGGTACACAGAAAGTAAGAGTTCCTACATTATACCCCCTCCACATTCTCACCCAATTTTCCCCCTTTTAAACACTTTGCATTAGTGTAGGACATTTGTTATAATTGATGGAACAATTATTATTATTATAGTTGTATCATTAACTATAGTCCATGGTTTACCTTAAGATTCACTGTTCGTGTTGTTCAGTTTTACGTCTTTTTAAAATTTTTATCTTAGTATCATATATGCAACCTAAAATTTCCCCTGTTAATCACACTCAGATATGTACTTCAGTGGTGTAGCTACATTCACAAGGCTGGGCTACCATCATTGAGATCCATTACCAGCACTCTTCCAGCTCCCCAGACAGATACTCTGTGCTAATTCAAAATTAACTCATTCTTTTCTATGGCCAACCCAGCCCTTGGTAATTTGTATTCTAGTTTATGACTCTGAATTTTCTTATTCTAATTATTTCAAGTCAGTGAGATCACACAATATCTGTCCTTTTGTGTTTTGGTTATTTCACTCAACATAAGGCCATCAAACTTCAACCATGTTGTCTCATGTATCAGAACTTCCTCTCTTTCTATAACTAGATAATATTCCATGTAAATATACCACATTTTGTTTATCCATTCATATGTTGATAGACATTTGGGTTGCCTCCATCTTTTGGCAATTATGAATAATGCCACTATGAACATTGGTCTGCAAATATCTTAGACTTGACTTTAATTCTTTTAGGTATATACCTAGAAGTAGGGTTGCTGAGTCATATGGTCAACTTAACTTTCTGAGGAACCACCAAACTGTTTCCAATAGTACTGCACCATTTAAAATTACCATTAACAAGGAATGAATGTTACTTTTTTTTTCTAATAGTATTTAGTGAATATGAAATGGTATATCATGGCAGTTTTGATTTGCATTTTCCTAATGGGTAATAATGCTGAGCATAGTTCCATGTGCTTTTTGGCCACATGTTTGTCTTTGGAGTAATGTCTATGCAAATCTTTAGCACATTTTTTAATTGTATGGTTTTATGGTTTGTTGTTGAGTTGTAAATTTTGGGTATTAAACCCTTATCAGATATGTGGTTTCCAAATATTTTTTTCCCTGTCAGTAGGGTTTTCTTTTTACTTTCATGATAAAATTGTTTGATGAACAAAAGCTTTTAATTTTGATGAAGTCCCACTTATCTATTTTTTTCTTTCATTGCTTATGCTTTAGGTATAACGTTTAAGGAACCATTGCTGAACACAAGGTCTTAAACATATTTCTCTACATTTTCTTCCAGGAGTTTTATAGTTCTGGTTCTTATATTTAGGTTTTTGATTAATTTTGAGATAATTTATATTATGTGATGTAGGGGTCCACCTTCATTCTCTTGTATTTGAGTATCCAGTTTTCCCACACTATTTGCTGAAGAGACTAATTTTTCCTCATTGAATGACTTATCACCCTTATCAAAAATCAGATGTGAAGATATATTTCTGGACTCTCAGATTAATTCCATCATGTGTATGTCTGTCTTTGTGCCAGTATCATGCTGTTTTGAAAATCAGAAAGTGTGAGTCCTCTAACATTTTTCTTCTTTTTCAAGACAGCTGTGGCTCTTTGGGGCCCCTTACACTTCAAAATTTAAAAGTGATGATTGGCTTTTCCATTTCTGCTAAGAAGGCTTTTGGAATTTTTTAAAAAATATTTTTGTTGTAAATAACAAAAAAATACGTGGTGTACAATCTATGGCTCACAATATCATCACATAGTTATGTATTCATCACCACGATCATTTTGTTGAACATTTGCATCTCTCCAGCAAAAGAAATGAAAAATTAAAACTCTTACATGCCATACCCCCTACCCCTCCCACTAGTATTTCAGTCTACTCAGTTTATTTTAACCTTTGTTCACCCTATTATTTGTTTATTCTTATCCATGTTTTTCACTCATCTGTCCATACTGTAGGTAAAAGGAGCATCAGACACAAAGTTTTCACAATCACACAGTCACATTGCAAAAGCTATATCGTTATGCAATCATCTTCAAGAAACATGGCTATAGGAACACAGCTCTACAGTTTCAGGTACTTCCGTCTAGCCACTCTAACACACCATAAACTAAAAAGGGGCTATCTATATAATGCATATGAACAACCTCCAGGATAACCACTCAACTCTGTTTGAAATCTCTCAGTCACTGACACTTTATTTTGTCTTATTTTTCTCTCCCCCCTTTTAGCATAGAAGGTTTTCTCAATCCCTTGATGCCAAGTTCCTGCACATCCCACCTCCCAGAATTTCTGTCCCATGTTGTGAGGGAGGTTTGGACCCCTGGGAGTCATGTTCCACATAGAGGGTGGGAGGGCAGTGAGTTTTCTTGCCATGTTGGCTTAGAGAGAGAGGCCACATCTGAACAACAAAAGAGGTTATCTGGGGGTGACTCTTAGGCATAATTTTAAGTAGGCCTAGCCAATCCTTTGCTAGGATAAGTATCATAGGGGCAAACCCCAAGATGGAGGGCTTGGCCTGTTGATTTGGTTGTTCCATTGCTTGCTAGAATATCAGGAATTCTCCAAATGGGGAAGTTGAATTTTCCTCCTTTCTCCCCATTCCCCCAAGGGGACTTTGCACATATTTCTTTGTTTACTGTTCAGATCACTCTGGGATTTATTGGGGCACGACACTAACCTGGACTAACCAACAAAATCTCTATTCAAGGTTCCTATTCAAGGTTCCATGTACTTATGGTGTTCAATTAAACAGATCATTCAGGTTAAATTAGGAAATGTACTAGTCAAAATATAAATTTTGTACCAAATAAGCATTTCTCCCTTTAGTCTCACACAGAAGTTGAAGTTTTAAAATAAGAATGAACATCTATTTTCAAAAGCATGCAATATTGACATTCCTTTGTTCTTGTCATGCAAAAACACTTTTTAATTTGTATATTTAGTCACTATTATTGTACACTCTAGGCATTCCTATATTATACCATCTCAGTCTTTACTGTCTACCTTTCCTTGTGGTTTCTTACATGTCCCCAGCCATTCTCCCTCTATCATTCTCACATTCAGCTTCATTCAGTGTGTTTATATTATTGTGCTATGATCAGGTAGTATTGCGCTATCCACTTCTGAATTTTTACAATCAGCCCTGTTGCACAATCTGTATCCCTTCAGCACCAATTACCCAATCTGTACCCTGTTTCTATCTCCTTGTAACCTGTGTCCTTAATTGAAGTTCTTCAAGTTCACGCATTAATGTTAGTTCATATCAGTGAGACCATACAATATTTGTCCTTTGGTTTCTGGCTAATTTCGCTCAGCATAATGTCTTCAAGATCCATCCATGTTGTTACATGTCTCATGATTTTATTCTGTCTTACAGCTGCATAATACTGCATTGTATGTATATACCACAGCTTGTTTAGCCACTCCTCTGTTTATGGACATTTGGACTCTTTCCATATCATGGCAATTGTAAATAATGCTGCTATAAACGTAGGTATCTGTTTATGTCCTTGCCCTCATGTCCTTTGAATAGATACCTAGCAATGGTATTGCTGGATCATATGGATATTCTATACTTAGCTTCCTGAGGAACTGCCAAACTGCTTTCCACAGCAGTTGTACCATTTCACATTCCCCTCATCCCTGGATAAGTGTGCCACTTTCTCTATATCCTCTCCAGCACTTATCGCATTCCGTTTTTTGATTCTGGCCATTCTGGTGGGTGTGAGAAGATATCTTATTGTGGTTTTGATTTGCATTTCCCTAATAGCCAGTGAAGATGAGCATCATTTCATGTGCCTTTTAGCCGTTTGTATTTCCTCTTCTGAGAAGTATCTGTTCATGGCTTTCGACCATTTTTTAATTGCATTGTTTGTCTTTTTGTTGTTGAGTTGAAGAATCTCTTTGTATATTCTGGATACTAAACCCTTATTTGATATGTGGTTTCCAAATATTATCTCCCATTGTATAGGCTGCTTTGTTACTTTCTTGACAAAGTTCTTTGATGCACAGAAGTGTTAATTTTGAGGAGTTCCAATTTATCTATTTCTTTCTTCAATGCCATGTTTTGGTTGTAAGATCTAGGAAAATGCCTCTTATTACAAGTTTTATATGATATTTCCCTACATTTTCTTCTGAAATTTTTATGGTCTTAGCTCTAATGTTCAGGCCTTTGATCTATTTTGTGTTAATTTTTGTATATGGTGTGAGATATGGATCCCTTTCATTTTTTTGCATATGGATATTCAGTTCTACAAGGACCATTTATTGAAGAGATTCTCTGTCCCAGGTAAGTTGGCTTGACTGCCTTATCAAAGATCAATTGTCCATAGACAAAAGGGTCTATATCTGAACACTCTATTAGATTCCATTGGTCAATATATCTATTTATGCCAGCACCATGCTGTTTTGACCAATGTAGCTTCATAATATGCCTTCAAGTCAGGTAGTATGAGACCTCCCACTTCATTTTTCTTCCTTAAGATATTTTTAGCTATTTGGGGCACCCTGCCATTCCAAATAAATTTGGTTATTGGTTTTCCTATTTCTGCAAAGTAAGTTTTTGGAATTTTAATTGGCATTGCATTGGATCTATAAATAGATTTAGGTAGAACTGACATCTGAACTATATTTAGTCTTCCAATCCATGAACACAGTATACCTTTCCATTTATTTAGGTCTTCTGTGATTACTTTTAGCAATTCCTTGTGGTTTTCTTTGTATGGGTCTTTTGTTGCTTAGCTAAATTTATTCCTAATTATTTTATTCTTTTGGTTGCAATTGTAAATGGAATTTTTCTCTTGATTTCCTCCCCAGATTGCTCATTAGAAACAGTACTGATTTCTGAGTGTTGATCTTGTCCCCTGCCATTTTGCTGTACTCATTTATTAGCTCTAGTAGCTTTGCTGTAGATTTTTTGGGGTTTTCAACATATAGTTATCATATCATTTACAAACAGTGAGAGTTTTACTTCTTCCTTTCCAATTTTGATGCCTTGTATTTCTTTTTCATGTCTTAAAAACAAAGCCATTGCTCTGGCTAGAACTTCCAACACATTGTTGAATAACAATGATGACAGTGGACATCCTTGTCCTGTTCCTGATCTTAGGGGGAAAATTTTCAGTCTTTCCCTATAGAGAATGATGGTAGCTGTGGGTTTTTCATGTATTCCCTTTATCATGTTGAGGAAGGTCTCTTCCATTCCTATCCTTTGAAGTATTTTCATCAAGAAAGGATTGAATTTTGTCAAATGCCTTTTCTGCATCAATTGACATGATCATGTGATTTTTCAGCATTGATTTGTTGACATGATGTATTATATTAATTGATTTTTTTATGTTGAACCATGCATACATACATGGAATAAATACCACATGGTCGTGATGCATAATTCTTTTAATGTGCTGCTGGATTCAATTTGCAAGAATTTTGTTGAGGATTTTTGCATCTATATTCATTAGAGAGATTGGTCTGCAATTTTCTTTTCTTGTAGTATCTTTGTCTGGCTTTGGTATGAGGGTGATTTTGGCTTCATAGAATGAGTTAGGTAGCATTCCCTCTTCTTCAATTTTTTGAAGAGTTTGAGCAGGATTGGTACTAAGTTTTCTTGAATGCTTGGTAGAATTGACATGTGAAGCCATCTGGTCTTGGACTTTTCTTTTTGGGAACTTCTTGATGACTGATTCAATCTCTTTACTTGTGATTGGTTTGTTGAGGTCATCTATTTCTTGTTAGGTCAGTGTTGTTTGTTCATGCCTTTCTAGGAAGTTGTTCATTTCATATATGTTGTCTAGTTTATTAACATAAAGTTTCTCATAGTATCCTCTCATTACATCCTTTACTTCTGTGGAGTCTATGGCTATGTCTCCTCTTCCATTTCTGATTTTATTTATTTGCATCCTCTCTCTTTTTCTTTTTGTCAACCTTTTAATGGTCCATCCATTTTGTTGATTTTCTCAAAGAACCAACTTCTGGTTTCACTGATTTTGTCAATTGTTTTCATGTTCTCAATTTCATTTATTTCTGCTCTAATCTTCATTATTTCTTTCCTTTTGCTTGCTTTTGAGTTACTTTGCTGTTCTTTCTTTAGTTCTTTCAAGTAAACAATTAATTCTTCAATTTTTGCCCTTTCTTCTTTTTTGATATAGGCATTTAAGGCGATAAATTTTCCTCTTAGCACTGCCTTTGCTGCATTCTGTAAATTTTGATATGTTGTGTTTTCATTTTCATTTGCCTCAATATATTTACTGATTTCTCTTGTAATTTCTTCCTTGATCCACTGGTTGTTTAAAAGTGTGTTGCTGAGCGTTCATGTATTTGTGAATTTTCTGGCCATCTGCCTGTTATTGATTTCCAACTTTATTCCTTTATGATCCAAGAAAGTGTTTTGTATGATTTCAATATTGTTAAATGCATTGAGGCTTGTTTTGTGACGCTTATGGATCTATTCTTGAGAATGATCCATAAGCACTTGAGAAAAAGGTATATTCTGCTGTTGTATGGTGTAACGTTATATAAATGTCTAAGTCTATTTAGTTTATTGTATTATTCAAATTCTTTGTTTCTTTATTGATACTCCATCTAGGTGTTCTATCCATGTATAAGAGCAGGGAACTGTAGTCTCCAACTATTACGGTAGAAGTGTCTATTTCTCTTTTCAGTGTTTCAGTGTTTGCCTCATGTATTTTGGAGCACTCTGGCTTGGTGCATAAATATTTATGATTGTTATGTCTTCTCGTTGAATTGTTCCTTTTATTAATACATAGTGTCCTTCTTGTCTCTTTTAATTGTTTTGCATTTGAAGTCTAATTTGTCAGGTAGTCTAATTGGTCTGAAAATATTTTAATTTTTCCCTCAGTTTTGAAGGACAATTTTACTGGATATATAATTCTTGGCTGGCATTTATTTTCCCTTTTGGAATCCAAAACATATCAAACCACTGTCTTCTCACCTCTATGGCTTCTCCTGAGAAATCCCCACATGTTCTTATTGGGTTTCCCTTGTATGTGGCAGATTGCTTTTCTCTTGCTGTTTTCAAAATTCCATCTTTTTCTCTGACATCTAACATTCTGATTAGTAAGTGTCTAGGAGTATATCTATTTGGATCTATTCTGTTTGGGGTATGCTGCATTTCTTGGATCTGTAATTTTATGTCTTTCATAAGAGATGGGAAATTTTCAGTGATAATTTCCTCCACTAGTCTTTCTCCTTTTCCAGTCTCTTCTCCTTCCAGAACACCCACAGCATATTCATGTTATTTGTGCACCTCATGTTATTCAATTCCCTGAGACCTTGCTTATGTTTTTCCATTCTTTTCCCTATATTTTCTTTTGCATGTCAGATTTCAGATGTCCAGTCCTCCAGTTCAGTAATCCTTTTTTCTGCCTCTTCAAATCTATTGCTATAGGTTTCCATTTTTTAAATCTCTTCTACTATGCCTTTCATTCCATAAGTTTTGTGATTTGTTTTTTCAGATTTTCAATTTCTTCTTTTTGTTCAACCATTGCCTTCTTTATATCCTCCCTCAACTTACTGATTTGATTTTTGATAAGATTTTCCAGGTCTGTTTGAACATCCTGAATTAGTTGTTTCAACTCCTTTATCTCATTTGAATTGTTGGTTTATTCCTTTGACTGGGTCATATCTTTGATTTTCCTAATATAGCTCATTATTTTTTGTTGGTGTCTACTCATTTGATTTCCTTAATTTGTTTATTGTACAGATTGTTTTCACTCTTTTACTTAGGATTTTCTTGCTGGATGGCTTTGTCCTCTATCTTTGACATTCAGTTCAGTTTATTCTAGACCTCCAGCATAGATTTTGTTTAACAGATCAGAGTTTTCCAGACCTTGTTTTTCTCTTTCTTGCCCTGCCTTTATGGAGTCCCCCCACCCCTTTTTAATGGAAGGTCCAGTTAGATATTATAGGCCTCAGTCAGATTTTCCTAGACCAGATTGGCCTCCTCTCAGGAGGAAAGAGTCACCTGCATCAGTTTTCCCTGAGGGTGAGACCCAGCAGGTTATCAGACTTTCCGGTAGAGCCTCTAGACTCTGTTTTTCCTATCCTGCCCCATGTGTGGTGCTTGTCTACCTGAGGTTTCCCACCAGCATAAAGTGAAGTGGTGTCTTTAATGTCAGCACACTCTCCCTTCTGGGACACGATTGAGACTGAGGAGAGGTTGTAGGCTGGCTCTGATTGTTTCAGTTTTCCAGTCCCCAGGGTCTGAATTTCTTGAGAGGGGGATTCTACCTGAGCTGGGCCTCACCTCTCTCCTGGGGAAGGCACAGCCTCCAGGGAATTAACTTCTTTCCCCTGACCAGCCACTTTGTCTCTCAGACAAGCTTAATTCTGCCCTTGCCTGGGGCAGTTGGAGCCTAAGGAGCCTTGCAGTTCTATCTAATGAGATTTTAAGTGGTACAAACAGAGCAAAAAAGAAAAATCTTTTCAGAGCAGGATCCTGTTCTTCCTTACTTAGGTTTGCTAATCAAGAGTTTAAGTTGGTATATTGCTCTATGTATCTCCAGGCTTTATGTGCCCTCCCCCCACCCCGCCCTTTTTTTTAAAGTCCAACCCTTTTCAAGTATTTTGTGCTGTCCAATTCAAAAAGTCTGTGTTTTTTTTTTAACTCTGCCAGCCCTGCCTCCTCTCTGCCAGGACAAGAACTCCTAGTACTTTTAGGTTTATCTGAGCTGGGGGCCTATTTTCAGTAGTCAGAATTTGTTAATTAATTCCACAAGTGGAGCTTGGTTGAGCTAAGCCCTTGCTGCTAGTAAAGTCTGTTTCTTTCCCCCTTGGGGAACCAGCCTGCTGTGCCCATTAGGGGAGGGGCACCAGTCTCCATGGCTTGGGGGACTTACAGTTCTTTCTGGGACCACAGCTGATCTGGTTTGTCCAGACTGGTCACTGATGTGGCCCCAGAATTTGTTCTATACTGTTCCTGGCTATTCACTAGCTGCTCTGGAGGATGAGCTAAATTCCACAACTCACTAAGCTGCCAACTTAGAACTCTTCTGTAATTGGAATTTTGATTGGGATTGTGCTGAATATGTAAATCACTTTGGGTAGAGGTGACATCTTAACAATATTTAGTGTTCCAATCCATGAACAAGGAATTTCACCTACTTATTTAGGTCTGCTTTGATTTTGTTTAGCAACTTTTGTTATTTTCTGTATAAAAGTTCTTTATATATTTGGGTAAAATTTTCTTAGATATTTGATTCTTTTAGCTGCTATTGTAAAAGGAATATTTTTCTTGATTTCTCATTTAGATTATTCATCACTAGTCTATGGAAAAACTGCTGATTTTTGCATGTTTACCTTGTACCCCCAACACTTTGTTTAATTTACTTATTAGTTCTCATAATTTTGCTACGGATCTTTTAGGATTTCTCTCTATATAGCATCAGGTCATCTACATATAGGAAAATATTTACTTCTTTCTTTCCAATTTTGATGACTTTTAATTATTTTCTTTCCTAATGGCTAGCACTTCCAGTGTACAATGCTGAATAATAGTGGTAACGGTGGACATCTCTATCTTGTTCTTGATTATAGAGTGAAAACATTCGATCTTTCACCATTGAGTATGATGATAGCTGTGCCTTTTTAAATTTATACCCTGTATCATGTTGAGGATACTTCTCTCTATTCCTAGTTTTCTAAGTGTTTTTATCAATAAAAGGTGCTGGACTTTGTCAAATGCCTTGTCTGTTTCAACTGAGATAATCATTTGTTTTTTCCCCTTTGTTTATTAATACAGTATATTACATTAATTGATTTTCTTACGTTGAACCACCCTTGCATATCTGGGATAAATCCCACTTGATCATAGTGTATAATTGTTTTAATGTGCTATTGGGTTCAGTTAGCTAATATTTCTTGAGAATTTTTGCATCTATAGTCATAAGATATATTGGTCCATAATTTTCTTTACTTGTGATGTCTTTATCTGGCTTTTGTATGAGGCTGATATTGATCTCATAGAATGAATTGGAGTGTTGAGCCTTTTTCAATTTTTTGGAAGCATTTGAACAGGATTGGTCTTAATTCTCAGAATGTTTGGCAAAATTCCCCTTTGAAGTCATCTAGCTGTGGGCTTTTCTTTGTTTGGAGGCTTCTGATTACTGATTCCATCTCTTTACTAGTTATTAATCGTGTTGACATCTTGTATTTATTCCCGAGACAGTGTAGGTAGTCTTTGCGTTTCTAAGAATTTGTCCATTTTATCCAGATTATCTAATTTGTTGGCGTACATTTGTTCACAGTATCCTCTTATAGCCCTGTTTATTTCTGTGGTGTCAGTAATAATGTCCCCCCTTCTCTTTGGATTTTAGTTATAAGTGTCCTGTCTCTCTTTTTTTATTCATCAGTGTAGCTAAGGGTTGTCAGTTTTAGTGATCTTTCCAGAGAACCAACTTTTGTTGTTGTTGTTTTTCTCAATTTTTTCTCCTCTATTTCATTTTATTGCTGCTTTAATTTTTGTTATTTCCTTCTTTGTGCTCAATTTTGGTTTAATTTGCTCTTCTTTTACTAGATCTTCCAGTTTTGAGGTAAGGTCTCTGATTTCAAATCTTTCTTCTTTTTTAATGTAAGCATTTAGAGCTATAAATTTTCCTCTCAGCACTGCCTTTGTTGTATTCCTTAAGTTTTTATATATTCGGTTTTCATTTTCATGTTTTTTTTAATCCGTTCTGATTTAATCCGTTTTGATTGGATAGTATCCATTTGTATTTAAAGTAACTACTGATAATGCAGAATTTTCTTCTGCTATTTTTCTATTTAGTCTTTGTAAGTCTTACACCTCTTTTTGTCCTTCAATTCTTTCATTAATGCATACTTTCATACGTGTTTGATTTGTTATTGTACCTTAGTAAGTCATTTCTCATATCTTTCTGGATATATTTTTCATATATTTTCTTGGTGATTACCACAAGGTCAAAATTTAATATTCTAAATGTATAGCAGTCATATTTGATTTGATACTTGACTTCAATATCATACACATATATTGTTCCTATACCCCTCTGGTCCTCCACCTTTCTTTGTACTTGTTACAAATGATACCTTCTTATATGTATGTCCAAAAAACATGCATGCATTTGCATTCTAGCATCTGTAAGAAATAAGAAGTGGACTTGCATAATAAAAAAATACAACATAATAATACTGGTGTTTATAATTGAAACCCTCCTCAAAATTTTTCATTTCGGTTATTGTGGTCTTCACTACAGTTGTTTTGCGTGGTTCTTTTTTAAAATTTCTCCTTATTGAGAATCTCATATTTTTTATTCATTATTCTCATGATATCATTTAGTTCTTTCTCTGTATTTGCCTTCATCCCTGAGCATATTGAAGATCACTTTTTTAAAAGTCTTTGTCTGGTGTACCCACAGTCTGGTTCCTCATTGATGTTTTCTGGATTTCTATCCTTTTTCTTTGGATGGTCCATCATTTCCTGTTTCTTTGTTTATCTTGAAATTTTTTCTTATACACTATACATTTTAATATTTTAAAATGTTAACTCTGGGATTTATTCCCTGAGATATATGTCTCTTGAGTTGGAATCCATCTAGTGATCCGACAGGTTTTTCTTGACTGACAGGAGCTAACAAAACCAAGGAAATCTAAACCGAAAACTCTTCCTATTCTTTGCAGTTTGACTGCATTGGTAGGTACCCTTCTTCAGTGTTCAGCCTTCCTATCAGGAGGATCAATCAAGGGTGAATGCAAAGGTCAGGATCTCCTTGTCTTTCCTGGGCCTGCATCTTGTCTGAGGCTTGAGCTGGTTAGTGGCCTCAGGAGCTCCCCTGTTTACAGGCATTTGATTACCTGCTCTACTCCCCAGGGAACAGACCTTCTCCCTCTCCTTGTATTAAAGAAGGTAAGCTTTTACCCCAGGTTGCCGACTCAATTGTTTCTTACTCTGATTCCACTTGCTTAAGCTGTTTTTGGCTGGAGGGCAAATTCTGGGGGTGCGGGGGTGGGGGGAAACACTCCAAAGGAGTTTCTCAAGCCCAGGGCAGCTGAAACAAGGCCAAGGAGCCATAAAGGCAGCACACTCAGTCTCCAAATTGCCCGAGGAAGGGATAAAGAATGGGCCAGGCCAGAAGGTAAAGCGCTTCCCCCAGGCTCCCCAAAGCTGTGCCTTCTTGTCTTGACACCTGACCAGCAAATGCAGTCCTTCAATTATCCTCTGCCGCTCTGAGGAAGTGTACAATCTTTAAGTCTCCTCCACTGCCATTATCTGGGGTATGCTGAAACAATAGCTGCCCTCAAATCTGGGCTCCCAGCAATCTGAAGTACAAAATTGAAAGCAGTGATCAGTTCTTGGACTATATATCCCCAGATTTTAGGGAACTGAGTTTTTATGTCCCACTCTGGCACCAGCAAGCTGCACCAGTACCTTACTGCCACCTGCCACAATGGTGAGGAATGGGTGGTGTCTGCTTGGAAAGTACAGTGGTATTTACGGCAATCTAACAGTCTCTTCCTTCCACTCATCCCTAGATGCTACAGTGTTCTTCTGGACACTGGAGTTTTGAAATAATTGATTCAGCCTGTTCCTGCTTGTTTAATAGTTCTGGTAGAGGAACTGATTTCTGGAGTTTCCTACTCCACCATCTTCCCACATTCTACTCAGGCATTGTTTTAAGTAATTTATATGGATTAATTTATTCATTCATTTATTCACCAAATATTTATCAAATGTTTGACATATACCAACCATTGTTTTAAGCATGGGGATATAGCAAGTGAACAAAACTGATTAACATCTGTAGGGAAAAGAGTTAATAAATAAATAAACAAGTAAAATATATAGTGTGTCAGATGGTGTTAAGTCTTAGAGAGAAAAAGCAGTAAAGGAGACTAGAGAGTTGGGACTAAAGCTGGTGGTTTACTGTGGTGGAGGTTTTGTTGCTGTTTTAACAGAGTGGCCTCACTGATAAGGTGACATCTGAGCAGAGAACTGGAGGAGATGAAGGTAGAACCATGTAGATATCTGAGAGAAGAAAGGATGGAACAGAAGGATAGAAGGAGAATGGTAGATGAGGTCAGAGAAATAGCAGTGGATCATATGGTCAGAGGGTTTTGTAGATCACTGTGAGATTTTGTTTTTTATGTTTACTGTGATAGGAAGCCATGGGAAGGTGTAATGGAGATAACACTGAAGCAAAAGAGAGGTTAAATAAATTTTCCAAGATAACACAGCTGGTAAATGGCAGAAGGTGAGAATTCAACCCTAGGGCTGGAATTCTTAACCCTATGCAGCTGTTGAACTTAATCTTTGTTATTTGGGCACTGATCTCCTATGACTTGAGGCAAAGAAATTGGGACATTGAGAAGTTACATGGCTTGCCCAAGGCCACACAGCTGGTGACAGGGGTAGGATTTGAGCTAAGTCTATCTGCAGGCTGGGTCCAAGTTCTTTATACCACACTGCCTCTCAGGGGTTTGGGCCATACCGACTTCTTACCTACAGGTCACTGCAGTAGCAGAGGAGGGAAACTGAGGAGCCCATCTTGACTTAGGACTGTGGTGTTTCTTAAGATACTTTGGCGCTACCTGAACTGCTAAGTGACATTGAATGACTCAGATTTAAGCACCACATTGCTTCAACACATATAAGTAATACAGAGATGGAAGTAATGCTAGAGAATTATGTAATAGATATCAAATATTTAGTTTGCTCTTTGTAACTTATAAGTATTCTAGAAATTATGAAACTGCTCCCTGTGAATTTATACCAGTACACTAGGAGTGATAAAGACTAGGGAATTTATTATAGGGATTTGACCTCACACAGTGTAGGAACTGGTTAAATAGCTTATATGGGCCTGCCACCTTTGTATCAGCTGCTGAGCCTGAAGTCAACAAGGAAGACCGCCAGGAAAGAAAGATGGTGTAGTGGGGCAAGACAGGACAAATCAGTACCCATAAGGACAAGGGAACCCACATGGGTCCCTTGTTACCTCCAAGCCTCCAACATCAGTGATGCTGGTGATCAGAATGTGAAACTGGTGCTCCTTCACCATTGAGCTAAACGAGCAGCTGGTCTCAGAGTCAGAGAAGCTGAAGAATGAGACCTGGAGGGGTAGGATGAGCAACCAATTCTGCTGCTACCACTGGAGCTGAACACACTGACCTTGGACTTGGAGAATTTAAGGAGGCAAGATTCCAGTGGTTGCTTGAGTTGCTGCAGGCTAGCTGTTAACCCACTTAGAAAAGGTGAGCCAGCATGCCAGAAACAATGCATGTGAGTTGCAACAGGGTCTGATGACTTGCATCAACCTTCCCAGTGTGAAAAGAATACAGCAGCTGCTTTGCTTCTACCTTTCAAATCTCATCCAAAATATCTCTTATATAGACCCACATGAAATTGGAATTATGCAGGGAAGGGGATTCTGGGAGGCATAGTTCCAATGTAGATAAGCAGATGCTGTGTAAAACCACCATATATATGTCAAAATTAAAACATGAAATAAAATTCCAAATAATCCAATTTTTCCCTGGAGCAAAGACTTAGTATCTTTTCATCAACATCCTTTCATTATACTCAGCATAGTTTTAGTGCTTGCATCAGATAACATGTTCGAAAGTCTCGTTCAGGTCACCTTTCCTCCAGACACACTGAATATGAACTTAATTGCCAAGATAATTAAGAGAAAATAGTAAGATAACAAGGGAAGCAACAGCCATGTGATGTGGTAATTGTCAGTCTGGAAGCTGGAAGCAATAAGAAAGATATTGGGTAATAAGGACATGGTCATGTTTACCTTCTTTATCTACAGTGACCTGATGGTTATATTTATTTTGATGGCAGAGATCTTACGTTCAGATACAAATTCCTCTTGAGAGGACTGGAGGACCATTTAAGTTGTCATAGTAGCCTGATAATGAAGCAGGACTGCATACAAACCAACAGTGAAAAGTGCAAGAGTCCATGTAACACACAGGCCAATTGTGTGAAGTGGAAAAAAAAGGCATAATGCCTACAACCCCCCCAGGCTCTGAAAGCATTTACAGTGGTCCACTTTGGAGCCATTGATAATTAACTAAACAAATAATTCAAAGTATATCCAACTTGTTTCAAAAACTTTCCTTAAAAAGTTTCAATACTTGCTTATCATGATACTTTTATTTCAGTGTCTTCAGCTATAGCAGGACTTGATTCATGAGCATGTGAGTAATAATTTATGATCAATAGTTTAAATAATGTAAAAGCAAAGCAGCAAGAAATCTCTCATAAGTAATATATAGCAATTGACTCTTAGTTTCATGGATATGGAGTTTTTATGAATTTTGCCAAGTATGTAGATTTATGCTTATGCAAATTATCGTGATAAAAAGGAATACAATTTTCTCATAATTGTAATATAGTTTCATAACCTATTAAGTTAAGTAGTAACCGTTTATTGATTTACAACACCAATAAATCAAAGGGAACATTATAACTATTTATTAACAAGGGGTCTGAGTTTAGTAGTTGATGGTCTGCTTTTCAGAAACTCTTGGGGGTTCTCTTTATTTTGATATGGAGATGGGAAGCTTGTCCTCAGATTTGTAGTACCTCAAAGACAGGTGACAAAAGGCAAGTTATTTGGAAAACTCTCTTACTTTCTGACTTAGAGATATCATTCTTGATTCTTACTGAAAATATAAAAATACACTTCTCTAATCTTTCTTCCACCCTGACATTCCTTTCTTTTTCAAGGAGCTGGAAAATATGGAAAGTAGCATCATAATCTCTCTTTCTCCATTTTCCTCTTATTCCAACTATTCACTTACAGAAAAACCTTCAATTGCAGGTCACATATTACCAATTTCTAGAACGTATTGGAAAAACTGGCTTGGATGTGGGATTGCTATTCAGTAGATACAACTATGTTGTTCACTCTCTTTTTTTCCACCTACCTTCCCTGGAAGACATCCAGTCCTTTATTCTCTGGTCCATCAGGAGACTTATGCCAGCATGTCCTTGTGGGTCTTGCCTGGATAATTGTATTATTTGATTTACCAACATACATTTCCAGTTAATAACAAACATTGAGTGCCTCCAACTACCTGATATCTTTGTTCCAAATCCAGGGCTATGGAGATTGCTAGAGAAAATCATGCATATGGATGCACTCATAAATGTCTTCCCTGGACCTAACTGGAACTCACCTAACCTCGGTCAAAATATATGTAGGAACAAAGACAGTTGTGTTTGCAAAATGTATTCTCTGGAACCAAGCCTATATTGCCTACAGGCTTTGCTCTATCTCACAGGGCACAAGTTTTTATCTTTTGCTGCCTGGTTCTGCTTGTGTTTACTCCACTTACAATTTTGACATCTTGGCTAATTCTTACCTTCTCCATCTCCTAGCTTCAAGCTAAACTCCATTTGTTTTTTCAGGTTGTCATGTTGAAACTGATTACCCAATATTCTGATTACCCTGACTTGGCCCCAAGATTATATTTCAAGAACTTTTGCCGTGGATAACCCCATAAAGGCTGGCATTTTTATGATTTGTCGTCTCCAAAGATGATCCAGATTTAGACAATGTTTTCTAATCCTAATTAAATTGAGTTCTCCTTGGCATTATTTTTTTCATTCTAATCAACTTTGTTTTTCCAGAGCAGATATTGAAAATCTTACCACCTCCCTTACTTACTTTCTCCCTTGCTGTTTTGCTTTTAATCAGTGACTTTGCCCTTTACTTTCTAAAGAAAATAGAAGCAATGGAAGTGCACACTCTCGTGGCCTGGTTCCTTCCCATATGACGTGATCCTTCCCCATTCTTCACTCCTTCTGTAAATATTAGAGATAAGGATCTTCTTCATCCTAGCCAAGGGTATCCCCTCTCTTTTCTCCTCTTTCGACATCCTGAAGTCTTTTTTTTCAGTCTATAAAAGTGTTTACTTCTTGACTATTATAACACAAACACCCCTGCCACTCATATACTCATTATGCACACACTATTTTCTTATTTCTTCTCCTTTACTTCCACAACTTCATCACCTGTCTACCTCTCCAGTGCTTTTCTCATTCTCGAATTAATTATAGAATATTTGTTGAATTCTTAACTATGTGTCAGCCTGATTCCATACCTGCTCCACCTAGATCTCCATACTGCCAGAATAATCTTTCGAAAAGTTACGTTATTCCTCTGCTTAAAGTCCTTAACTAGTGCTCCACTATTCTTTAAGGTCTAAACTCCTTAGCAAATTTTGCAAGTTTTTGGTTTTTTTTTTACTGTGGAACCTATTCTTGCTTGATTTGTGAACACTGGACGTCTGAAACTCTATAGTCCAGCTAAAATGAACTACTTCCATCATATGCTTTGCTGTCTCTTGCTTTTGTTCTCTGTACTGTTTTCTTGTCCCAGACCACTCATTCCTCTTTCTCATCCCTGTGCCTTTCACAGAGTTTCAGCATTTAACTTATATGTACCTGTTATAAAAAAATTTTATCTACTCTATCTCTTCTTAATGGATCTATGCAGTCTCTCAATATGCAGTATTCCATTCTGTATCTTGCCATTTACTATTTTGTTTTCCTGTTTGTGTGCTTATATTTTCACTAGACAACACATTCCATGTAGACAGGGACTTCTTTTTTAACTGCTTACTGTTTTATCTTTAGAATATACTGAATCAATGAATCAATAAATGAGCTGATGATTCCTTGTGGTTAAGTTGCTAAATGGTAATAATGCTTTTTAAGGAATCTTATGCAAAGTGTTATCATACATTGGAGGCTTAAGAGAGCAGAGCCATTTCCTTCAAACTGACAGCTTAAGAAGGGACAGCTTTAAGAAATTTTGTGAATTAAGAGTATATTGACAATTTCCCCATCCATTTGTTTATAATTTCTCTTTTATTCAGGCCTTTGGCAGCTCAGATTCTCAGTTCCCTCCTGTACCATTGCTGTTCTCTTTCCCTTACTGAAAAACTCAGCCCAGACTTTCCCATTCGATGCCATCTTCCTAGATTTCTCTTCACTATTGAAATCTGCCTGTTGTCTGTTTCCATTTAGCCTTTGTTGCAAGGCTGCCTGTATAATCTTATATAGGCTTACTTCAGTGTTTGTTATTGCCTTGATGTACTATGCCTCCTGAGGGATAATAGATGGGTATATTTTAGTAAAGATCTGCAGCACGTTAACCGAAAAAGTTGCAAATGAGAACATTTACAATCTCATGGTAACACTTTAATTATGCCTAAAAGTCACCACCAGAGAACCTCTTTTGTTGCTCAGATGTGGCCTCTCTCTCTAAGCCAACTCTGCAGGTGAACTAACTGCTCTCCTCCCAAGTGGGACATGACTCCCAGGGTTGTAAATTTTCCCAGCAATGTGGAACATGACTCTCAGGGATGAACCTGGACCCAGTATCATGAGATTGAGAAAAAGGGGGAAGATAAATGGAACAAAATTAAGTTTCAGTGGCTGAGGCACATTTTGAATAGAGTTGAGAGGTCATACTGGAGGTTATTCTTATGTATTATATAGATATCCCTTTTTAGTTTTTACTGTTAGAATAGCTAGAAGGAAATACCTGAAACTGGTGAACTGTATTCCAATAGCCTTGATTCTTGAAGATGATTGTATAACTATATAGCTTTTCCAGTGAGATGTGATTGAGGAAAACTTGTAGCTGACATTTCTTTTATACGGTGTATGGACAGATGAGTAAAAAAATAAGGAAAAAATAAATAATAATGGGGAGGAATAACAGGTATGGGGTGTTTGAGGTGTTTTTTTTTTCATTTTTATTTTTATTTTTGTTCTTATATCTACTTTTTTGGAGTTATAAAAATACTTAATTGGTTGAGGTAATGAATGCATAAATATATGATAATACTGTGAATCATTGATTGTACACTTTGAATGATTATATGGTATGTGATATACCAATAAAATGCCTCCTCAAATTACACCATAGTGGCTGGGGCTGATTTTGTTTATAGATTAACACTTTCCTGAGAAGTTTTGGGGAAAAGAACGGAAGAGGAGAGGTAGCAGAGAAAATGATCATCTTGATCAATTCCTTTCTTTACTTTGTGGTCTTAATTTTTCCTTACTTTCCTTAATTTTTCTCATTTTTTCCTTGGTGCATGATCCGGGAATCAAACCCAGGTCTCCCACATGAAAGGCGGGCTTTCTAACCATTGAACTACCCATGCACCCTTCATTTTTTCCTTTTATGGCATTTTATTTCCTAAATTATCTACTTTGATTGCTGCTTATATATATTCAAAAGTCAGGTGGGCTTTTCTATAAAGGCTTCTCTACATTGCAGATGTTGTGTCATTCATCCACTTCTCCTTAATCATCCTGATACATAATAGAGGTATAACAAGTTTTCAGAGACATAAAATCACTGTATGTAAGTATAATCAGCCCAGAAATATTTGTAGAAGAATGAAATTCAATGATCACCATTCATTGACACATTTATTTTAGTTGTAGTCATTCTAGCAACATTTGAGGACAAAAAAATGTGGAATAAAGTACACATTGAACTCACATTAGGTTTTATTATTATGAGACATGGTCTCTCAAGGTTAGATATATATATATTTTTTAATTCATTTGTAAACCTGTTGAGCATTACAGCTAGTAAGAGAAGTATGTTGGGGTAGATACAATTATTTCAACTTTCAACTCGGAAACTGAGGCACTGTGAAGTTAAAGAAAGCTAATCACTTCCTCAGTTTAGGCTGTAAGCTCCTCCATGTCAAAGAGCATGTCTTGTTACAGATGCTTTCCTGTACATATGTTTCTTCATGTGGTCAGCACAGCTTATGGGCTTAAAATGACCTGGGAGGGTCCTAGGTCTCCTGACCTCCTGCCAAATGTTCTTTCCATAGTATTATTTTGTTTTATAAAGAGGGCATTATAAATTGAAAGTGAACTCTTTATTAACCTTTTGCCTATAGCCTTGGGCAATTCAAGATTGAACAATGAGTTTTACAAATAGGTATGGGTTAGAGTGGGAAGGGTACTTTGCATCAATTATATTTACCTGCCTTTTGTTTATGAGACCAGCTACTCTAGTTGAGTTTTGGCTCTTCTCATTCATAACATAATTCAAGTTGTAACTGAGATGCGAATTATAACCAATTCTGCTGAGCTCCTGCCAAATGTGCACCAGCTAATGACTTTTTGCTGCCACCACATATTAGTTTACCAACTAGTCCTGGCCAAGTTTCATATTACCTTCAGGGAAATATGTTAGATGTTGAAATGGAAACAGGTGAGGGGGGTTGTATAGTGTATAGGGGGCACATTTCAGAGAGCAGGGCTCAAGGACACTTAAACCATTGTGCTGATACAGAGTGGGACAAGTCATGAGTTATTGCTTGAAAGTAACATGGTTAGAAATGCAAAGTATTTGGGCATGATGATGCAGTTGTAGTATCCCACAGAGTACCAAAGTGAAGATGTTCATTTAATTTAATTTAATATGAATTCTAGAGGTTTACTTTGAATTCTGTGTAACTACTCCAATTGCCTAAGGTATATATACAACACTGGTTTAACCTAAGTTCCAAATGAGCTGGCTGGTCATTTATATAATTGAAGTGGCAAATTTTAAAGTTTTCCTTCACTGTATTGTATATGTAAAAACAAACAAACAAAACAAAACAGATAATTGTGTTCAATAGCTAAGCATTTACATTTTTATCTCTATGTTTTAGAATAGAAGATGTAAATTTGACAAATGGAATTTAACCTCTTAGACTATAGAATCTCTCTTGGGTAAAACCACTATGTATTTTCCAAATTTAAATTAAATGAAACATTTTCTATAAAGTATTTTATGAAGGTATCAAAATCCTAGATAAATCTCACAATCATCATTAGTTTAATATGTAGTACTAGGGTATGGAGCTTATAGAACCAATTCATAATTAGAGTCAAGGTCTGAGAATTTCTATGGATTTGAGACAGGATTGATGACATTATTTTCCCAATACCCATTGTGATAATAAGCCATACATGGATAAACACCACTGATTGAGAGTCCTCCAACTGAGAAAAACTGTTATTTACATAAAGCATCCATTTTAACTCCTTATTAATACCTTTTGTTAGTGGTATCATCACCACTGAAGCTTCAGTGGTTTGGCATTCAGATTTTTAATAGTTTTGTGCCAGTGGTAGCTCCTATTTAGTTAATTAACTATCTTGGCCAGCCAACAAACTATCATCTTATGGAGCCACAAATAGCCCTTGACCAGATCATCAAAATTCCAGAAGAAAGTGGATGTTTTGCCACATCAAAGAATTACAATATCCATTACAATATCCATTTTAAACTTCACATTTTGGAAACTATGAATCTGTTAGGAACAATGCAGAAAAATAAGTAAGGAAAGAAAAGACAAAGACAGTGTAAAGTTAATGAGTTAGTAACTCTGCTTTCCCAGCGGAAAACCAAACTTTTAATATCAATAGCTCACAGATGTTCATGAAAGCTACAACACTGGATCAAACCGATCTATGTCTCTAGAAAAATAAATTTCATAGCAAAAGGACTTTTCTTTCTACTTAGCAATGTATGTAAGGTAATTAGGTTCATTTTGATCTGTAGCTTCATCTAATTTATTACTAATTCAAAAACAGATCGCACGTGGGATTTAATTTCCTTTAGAAAGATACATATAATTATCATTCTTGCAATGTCTCCATGCGTTCTCTCTAGTCTTTCAAAAGGCTATTATTCTAAAAATAAATGAAATCTCAGCTTTCCATATAGCCTTTTGTTTTTACTATTACCCAATTGGAAATGTGCTAACTACAAAACTGAGTAAATAGAGATATACAAGGACTTGTGGTAGAAGGCTAGTCAGCAAGAATTTCAGTAATGCTATGGAAAAGAATCACAAGATGTTTGAGTAAGTGAAATGGCTTTGGGTTCTTCCTTTGGAATATTCATTCAAATAGAGATCTCAAATGCAGATCAGATCATATCAGACTCTTCTAAGAGGTAAGAAACACAAGGAGAAAGGCAATAAAACTGAGCCAGTGAGTGACAATAATAGTTTGGTTAATTAAAAAAAAAATCAAAACTCCATAAAGCTTTGACTTAATTGAAGTTAAAGGGAACTTAGCTTACATTGTATGGTCTGAATTGGGGAAGAAAGGTACAAAGGGAGACCACTACCCACTGTGGATCTGCTAATTTCTCGATTTGTGCTTTGGAGCTGTGAACATTCCAACCTTTTGACTTTATGGTCAATATGATCTGTCTGGATAGCCAGCCAGTTAATGGCATCCATTAATGATATTCTGTCCCCTCCAATGCTTACTTTAATGCTCAAAACAATGAAACATTCTTACATTTGGTTTCTGGACATCAGTATATTATTTAATATGAGTTGTTACAACAGTGCCTGCAGTTTTATTCTCATACATGCATATGAAATTTATATTTCAATAGGCAAGGTGGCCACCCAGGGCCACTTGGCACAAACACAATGCCACCTGCATGAAGGAAAAACAGTGTTTTATGAGACAAATACATCAATTATTTTCAAGAATGTGCACAGCATGCAGCACTAAGTGAAACAATATGATCCAAAAGATTTAAAGAAAATGGACCAAGGGCCATAGGAGTAAATGTGAAGAGAAAAACTGATCTTCTTAGAGAGAAGATCAATTTAACTTACAAAAATTTACATTAAATAACAGAAGTAAATTTTTACAAGGAACTTTCCAAAAAAGTTACAAGTCAGTGGACAATGAAAAAGTAATTTGAATGGCCGGGTTCTTCAAAAGAGTGCCAAAATAGTGTGGATTTGCACTTGTTTGAAATATTAGCTTTAGTAAAGAAAATTCAGAAAATATAGAGTAATATATATATATACACATATAAATCAGAAATAATAATCTCTTAATGATTTGGGTGTATTCTTCCAGTAATTTCACTTTTCCTTTTTCATAAATTTGTATGCAGTTTAAGAAAATGAAATGTTTTCTTAAATATTTCTCTTTTTCTCTGAGAAATCATCTTGAGAATACTAGGTGGTTGTGGGATGTCTTTTATTAAACATGGGAAATGGATTGGCATTCTTTAGGTGAAGGACCGACTCCTTTGAAAATGCTTCTGTTTCCATCTTTAACGTAATATGGACAAATATTTCACAGTCAGCACCCCCTAAAATTCGTGCCACCCTGCTCTGTGTCTTGAAATGTATTGCACACACCTTTTATTTGCTGTTGCTGTCCCGATTTTTAATATTATGAAATGTTTCTGAAATGGGGCATTTTTTTCCCCATAAATGTTAGCAAATTGCCTTAATTATATTACATTTTTCCTGCCATTAGTTTCTTAAACAATTATGGTATCAAAGATATCAATTTTGCATCATTTTTGAAATTACAATACTAGGAAAAATATCCTGTTTAATATTCTAGTAACTTTTATTTGTCTGCATCTCCAGATAATTCGATCTTAAGTTTAGTACTGATACTATAGAAAACCAACACTTTTGAGTTGATTGACTTTGCTGTTAATCTTGATCAATTCTCTCAAAACTGATTAGATTTAATCATGCAGATATACAATAGCTAAGATGTCTGAAACATTGTAATATGATGATTGATACTGCCTACTGAATATTTTACATCATTTTACTAGCAGCCCTCTGTAAAATATAGCTGAACTGGGTTAAATTTGTTAATTTTCAGTACTTGTTTGTGCTAAGTGAGTTGTAAAAGGGCCATTTCTTTTTAAAATCTTATCATATTTTCATGGGGAAGTTGAGATATACAGTAATAGCCTGGGGAAGTTTTTTAGCAAATTTACAAGGTTATGTGCCATGTTATGTTCAAATGTCTCCTACATTCTGTATTGATTCCCAGTTTTATTCTTTTCTAAAATTAATACTAGAATAAGAAATTTTAAAAAGTCACTTCTAAAATGTCTGTGTTGGACATATGCTAGGAAATTTTGTTCTAAATCGATTATTTTGCAATTGTATTAACTAAAACTTCTCCTTGAGTTAGAAATATCTTTTGTGCCTTCATCCTCAACTCAAAATCTTTATATTATTTCAGAATGCCTAACCATTTTGCAAATGTTTCCTAATGAATTTTTAGAAAATTGAGCATGTGTCTCTAGCCAATTTTGGTATAAATTCCTTGGCTTTTGAATCTTGGTTGCTGATTTTAGAAATAGTCTCTCTGGCACTGAACTTTCTCATTATACCTTGCATGAGATCTTTGTCTTAAAGGAATCAGCCTCTCCTGAATGGATAAAGTTTTATGTCTACTACCATCATAGAATATTACTCATCAGATCAGCCTTAAAATTTTTCCGGTGTTGATTTTTGTTTTACAGAAGTACTTATGATTGCCTCTGATGTGCCAGGAATTTTTGTAGGTGCTGGCGATACCTTGGTGAATAGGACACACCAGATTTCTGCCTCTACATTTTAGTGGCAAAGGCAGCAAAAACATATAAGTTCATTAAATATCAGGAAATGATAAGGACTATGAGGGAAGATAAAGCAGGCTAAAGGATAGAGTGAAGGAGTTCTTATAGACATGGTGGCCCAAGGAGCTCTCTCTGAGGAGATCACATTTGAGCATAGAACTTAGGAAATGAGAGTGCACTGTGCAATTATCAGAGGAACAGCCTTTCCAGCAGAGGAAGCAGCAAGTGCAAAGTTCCTGAAGCAGAAATATGCGTGGTAATTTTAGTGACAAGTCCAATATGGGCTGTCAAGGAGGAAATTTGAGATCAGAACATACAGAACCTAGCAAGCCATAACAAATTCAGTCTGTTTGCCCTGGTACAAACAATCACATTGTTCAAATATTGAAACACTTCCATACCACTGAGTAAAGACCTGCTGCTTAGACCCCTTGATTATCTCGCCACCATAGCAGATGCCCTAATTTCGCCTTCAGTATTAATTCATCAGTAAGGAGTGTTTAGTATCCTTGTGTCAAATATTTTTAATTTCATCCCTGATGGTGAGGATTTAGACCTCTATCCAAAGTGTATTAGAAAGCTACTAGAAGGTTTTAAGTAATGAGCGGAGAGTATGTATGACATAATTGGATTTAAATATTTAAAATATTAGGCAAATAGATTAAGGGAGGGAAGGAATAGAAGAAGGGACGTCATCTCAAAGGCTACTGGTGAAGTCCAGGCAAGAGATGATAGTGACTAGACCACAATGGTAGCTATGGAGAAAGTGAGGCATGGTCCAAAGTAAGATATATTTTATGGTTCTGTTTGAACAACATAAAACGTATGGTGGCTTCGAACAAAGTGGAAATTTATTTCACATTCTTTTAACAGTCTGGGATATAAATTCAATACAGACTAATAAAAATACAAAGGGCAAGAGTAAGGTAAATAAATGACAGTGTGTTTATTATGTTGTTTGTGAGGTAGTAACATTTGAAGGTAGACCGTGATAACTTTAATGATGTATACTGAAATTTCTAGAGATAAATATCAAAAGAAGAGATAAGGTGAAAGACTAAAGTTAAAAAACTTAATTCACAAAAAAGAAATAAGGAAACTAAAAACAGAGGAAAAAAGACAAATGGGGTAAAGTGAAGACAAATGCAAAGATAGTGAAATTGAACTGAAATACAGCGATGATTACATTAAATATAAAGGGAATAAACTCCAAATAAAAAGCAGAAATTTTCAGATGTGATAAAAAATGTATACTGTTTATAAGAAAAAGACATGAAATATAAAGACCCAGACTGAAAGTTAAAGGCTGCGAAAATATACACCATGCAACCACTAATAAGATGATAGCTACTGTAGCTTTAATATTATCAGACAAAGAAGGCTTTAAAGATAAGGCTTCAGAAAAGATAATAAGGAACATTTAATAATGATAAAATGAGAGGTCAGGAAGCAATAAGAATCCTAAATATAAACGGATTTAATAATGGCTTCAAAAATACATAGAATAAACATTGAAAGAACTAAAGAAAGAAATACAGAAACCCACGATCACATGGATATTTCAAGACCCCTCCCTTAACGAGTGATAGACCAATAGGGAAAAAAATCTCAGCAAGGATAAAATTATTTGAATAACACCATCAAGTGCTTTGTTTTAAGTGACATGTATAGAATACTTTTCTGAACTGTAAAATACACATTCTTTTCAAGCACCCATAGAACATTCACGTAATTAGATCATATGTTGGACCATAAACCAAGTCTCAACATATTAATGAAGTCTTGAAATCATACAGCGTATGCTGTGACCACATTAGTATTAAATTACAAATTAATAATAATATATCTACAAAATTCTCAAAATTTGGAAATTAAACATTGCACTTCTAAATAAGGCATAGATCAAGGAAGAAATCTCAAGGGAATTTAGAAAATAGTGTGATGTTGTTTCATTGTGTTTTGGCTTCTCTTATTTCTGGTGAGAAGTTAGCCATTTATTTGTACTATTCTCTTTCATATATTGTGCATTTTTGACTATGGCTGCTCTTAAGATTTTCTCTTTAAGTTATGATTTTGTGTAGAAACATGTTGAAGAATAAGAAAAAAAATTTGCATTTTGGTTACAGCATGCTAGGTTCAAGATGTCTAACAGAAATTTAAAATATGTCAAGGAGACAGTTGTATATCTGAAGCTCTAAGTTTAGGAGGCATCAGGCTATATAGATTGTATTAAAAATCATGGCAATTTATAGAATACCTAGGGGATATGTACTCATAGAGAAGAGGTTTTAAGATTGAGCCATGAAGCACACTGATGCTTAGATGCTGGAAGAGGAGAAAGATCCTGTGCAGGAGACTGAGAAGCAGGTGATGGGAAACCAGAAGAGCGTTGTCTTGGAAACTATAGAAAGAATATGTTTCAAGGGCAGTATGATCACATGTGTCAGATGCTGCTGACAGCTTGAAAATTAAGATATCAATATTGGCTAGTGGGTTTGACAAGAGCATTTTCAGTGGAGTGGTAAGGATGAATGACCATCTGTAGCAGAAGTTAAGAGCATGTAGGACTAAGAAAAGTAGAAATGCCAAGTGTAGACCAACTTTTTTGGAGGGTGTATATTAGATTACTTTTGCTGCTGTAATGAATTAACAAGCTTACTGGATTAAACAATATAAATGCATTATCTCACAGTCCTGGAGGTCACTGGGTTAAAATTAGTGTTGGCAGGATTGTGCTTCTCCTGGAGGCTTTAGGGGAGTATCTGTTACTTGCTTTTTTCCAGCTTCAGTTAAGGAATTGAATGTATAGCATTCAATGTACATTTTTATAAAGTCATATGTGCTCTGTTTTCTTTTCTATATATTTTATTTCTGTATTACTTTTAGTTTATTCACATTTTGCCAACACCCACTATGCTGGATTTATTTGTGTCCAAAAAGTAAAATATATATTCTGACCACATCAGAATATAGGGTAAAATGCTTTCTTTGGGTTTTCCTTTTCTTATTTTGGTTTACTCCAACAACATTCCAAAGTCTATATACATATGTGATAAACATCTTACTCTCCTCTTTTCCATCTCTTCCATTATGTTAGAAATAGAATAGAATAGAAAGAGAGGGATTGACATACTGGTCAGCCCTCCACCTAATTAAGCTCACTTTCATTTGAGAAAACACAATCAACCATGTTCCTGGTGAAGATTTTCTCTGTTGTTCTAAAATAAATATATGCGGAGACTCCAGGCCCTCTTTCCTGCAGCAGTCCAAGAGTTCACTGGTGGTCCTATGGACTTAAATTTTACTCTGTCTAATCCAACCTCCCTAAGATTACTGCACTGAGAACAATAACAAAACATTAAAATAAACTGATTAACATATAAAGTAAGTTTAATATATGCTAGGTAAAATGCTTTTTATACACTGTCTCATTTAATTCTTGTAATATCCCTATGATGTAAGTATCATTATCAATATTTTAAATAAAAAGAAAACGAAGCTTAGAAGAAGAAAGAGATATCTTTTCTCCAAGATACATGGTCAATAAATGAGAGTCAGGATTCAAACTCAAACCCAGGACTAGTTGATTTCCAAGACTTTGGTATTGATAACTGTACTTCAATACCACTTTCAGCCTTAGGCTTATTAGTTTTTAATTACCCTCTTATTTATAGAACGATTATTGGCTTCTTTCTTGATTAAAAAATAACAACAATAATCACAGCTAATTGGATAAAAGTCCTTACTAACCAGCCTGGCAATGTTTTCAGTTCTTTATATTTAATTTAAAACACGCAATAATATTTAAGTTAGATCTTTTAAAAAAGTTATTTCACAATGAGGAAAATGAGCCTCCAAGATATTAAATCATTGTGCAAAATTGCCCAGCTAGAAACTAACGGATCTGTGATTCAAACTCAGAACTGCCAAATATCAGGACTTGAATATTTTTACATTTGTGCATATTTAGGGCTTTCTGAGTGAAGGGAATTGGAATCTGGGTTAAAGGATAAGCTTGGAAGTTAAAAGATGATTGAGCTGATAATGAGAAACTTTGGAGAGAATTAAGGATTTGTTTCTAAATATGTTTACATTTCAAATGAAGAATGAAACCTGGGGGTATGAAGTCATCTGTTACATTTCAAAGGGTGGTAAAAATTAGAGAGCAAAGGTTTCTTTCCTTTTCTCAGGAGGGGGAGGGCAGCACCATGTAACCAATGTAAGCTTTAACAGTCATGTTTCCTAGGTTCCTCACTAGTAGTGAAAGAAACCCTCTTTGTGCATACTCAAGGTCTATCCTGGTTCTCATCCAATCTTCTTGAAGGGAGAAAAATGGGGCCAGGGGAACTGCTGCATTTATTTCTATAAGAAATAATAGTTTGCCCCGATCCAGGGACTTCATGTTTGCTCTCAGGATAATATAAATAAATATAAATGTTAAAATCTTATCTTCTGACCCCATCTAACAGTCCAACACTATGCTATATTTCCTCTCAAAATTCTTCATAATAATTCACCTTCACTGTAGGAAGACCTTATTTTCTATTATTTCTAATACAAATATTTGACTCTGGTCCTTATAATTCAATGAAAATGGACATTGTTACCTCATTATGCATTTTACACTTCTCTCTTGGCTTTCTTTTACCTAATTTACATATATTATTTATAGTCAAGCTCAAATCCTACATTCTGAAAAAAAAACAAAACAATTTTTATCGCTGTACCCATCCTTGTACTTCATGTTATTCTTATCTCCACTATTATTTATGGTTGTGCTTTGTTTAATTTTCTTCCCTCTCTGCTAGATCTGATTATTAGTTCATTGAAAACAAGGGTACAATTTTTTCCCTTGTTTTTCTCTATTAGCTGTAGTATCAACCACAGAACAGTTTCCTAAAAATAAATGTTGATCACAAAAGATAGAGATGCTTCTTATTAATGAACCAGGTCTCCTAGCACCCAGAACATCTAATATAATCCATGTAGGTAACTTTTAAAGTCATAGGTTACTATATTCAGGGTCATAATAGTTATGAGGAAAATGCAGGGCTATGAAATTCTGGTTCTAGATTAAAAAATTTATATATATATATATATATATATATATATTTTTTTGCATGGGCAGGCTCCAGTAATCAAACCTGGGTTTCCAGCATGGCAGGTGAGAATTCTGTTACTGAGCCACTGTTACACAGCCCTGGTCCTGGATTTTTAATTTTGAAACTTAATACTCAGTGCCATGGATAACGAAACTTTTATTTTTCTAACCTGTGTTCAATGTTACCATACCAAGTTTTTTCTTGGCAGTAAGTAGTAAAACCTTTACTTAGGCTTGCATTTTTCTGTGTTCTGGACCATAACCATGGTTTTTCTTTGAATCAAAAAGGTTTTCAATGTAAAATATTTGATTTTTATTTGCCACCAAACAATTTTTAAAAGAGAAAAAGTTAGTAACTTTTGGAGTGTCTCAAAGATTTATCTAAAATGCTTTGTTATTAATGTCATAACTCTTTATTTCATTCCAATACTGTGCTTTCTTTACCATTTTTCCATCATTTAAATTTAATATTTATCTCAAGCTAACATTTGGATCATATTTTTTTTTTATAATTAGAACTCTACTGAAATTATTCTCATCTTTCTATTTTCCTTTTCTTTCTGGTTTCTTCAAAAAGATAAAATCTAAATATTTGTTATTCCAGTTTAAACATGTTCACCTGAAGTTTTTTTTCTCCAGATTTCTACAAGTCCACTAATTTGTACTTTTTTCCATTAGAAATTCTTCTTGATCTTCTTTTAGGTGTATACTTTGAATGCAGTATATAGCAATTGAAATTCAGTGAATCAAAGCTGTCTTTTATTCTGGAACCAAAGACTAAATTATCAAATTGCTTTATTAATGTATTTTTCTGGGGCTCAGTATTTGATCTATTAATTATTTATTATTTTTGTAATGTGATAAAAAAATCATAATGATCATTTTGAGAAAAGGTTGTATTTCAGGCCCCCATATTATAAAATATCTTTTTGATTTTTGCTTTCTCTCAAATTGCAATGAAATTTAGCAGAAATGGGTTCCAGGATAAGCTTGGTAGTCATGGCAGTATGAAACTGGTGATTAAGCTTAGTCTGATACCCAGGAAACAAACTCAATATGGGGTAAGGATGGTGACACAAGAAGACATCCAGAGGTGTGTGTGTGAGTGTGTGTGTGAATGCTGTGTGTTATGTATTGTATGATGAGAAGAGTTTGAATCCAACATACCAGAGTTTAACCCAAGTCCATATGTGACCTTGAGCAATGTACTTAACCTTTCTAATCTTCAGTGTTTGGATCTGTAAATCATGAATAATATTTTTTGCATTAAATGTTGTGAGGACTATATGAGTTAATATATGTAGAGAAAACAATTCTTGGTGTAGCAAATAGTTGATGTTCTATAAATATTATTTATTACTATTATTATTATATCATAAAACTTTAAGTTACAACGAGATACAGCAATTCTTCATGTTGCTAATTCCTTATGTTTTTAGCATGGTTGTGTTCAGTAGTTGTAGCAACCTTATAATATTTCTGTTTAACCATCTCACACATTTTTTCTTGGTAATACATTACCAAGTTGTTGAGTGTTTCTCAGATTTGCTCAAGAATCATTGCATATCAAACTTCAGGTCCTGGTTAGTCATCATAATATACATTCAATATAGGATTTTAGAAGTTAATGGCATCTTTGCAAATCCCTTGACATTTTAAACCCAGTCAGATATAGCAAACAGGAGAGTATTTTACATGAATTCTCCAAACGGAGAAGGTTATGGAGTTCATTTACATGTTTACCATGGCTGCCAGCTATTCTGACTTGTTTGGTTGAGGTCTGTTTTTATACGAACTAAACTCCACATCTGATGGTCTGTTGGCAATAAAACTGCATGATGTCTCACTTATCATTGTTACTCCCTCATTTGGTCTGTTTTTCATCAGTGAAGACTGGTATTTAATCAGAGTTTAGGGTGCATCATTTCTGAACATGTAAATTGTCCTAAAGACAATATAAATCATTAAATTTTGGCTCCTGGTATAATGACAGGGGCATGAATGGAGGTGGAACTTGTACAGGACTATAAAAATGTTAGATTTGGTGTGGGGGAGGAAGAAATTATTTGTAAAGCCTATAAATTTCTTAGCCAAAATATCTATTAACTGGAGCTAATGAGTTGTTCTAAAAGACCAGGTCACTAAATATATATTTGCATCTCTTGCTAGGTAAGTGAGCACTACAAAGAAGAATTACTTGTTTTTCTTACTAGTATTACAAAATTAAGGCCTAACCCACATTAGAAAAAAGAAAAAGATTTTTTTTAGAAACCATGACCTCAAAAACAAGAATTTCACATGTTTTTGCATTGAGTTTTTCAGTTTCTCTAAACATATTCCTTATTTTTAACTATGTGATGTATTTAAAGCATGAATTCTCCAAGCAGCAGATTTTAAAGTATTAATAATAAGTTTTAAAGCAACACTTTAAGCATACCAATATACATCAGTTAAAAGGTCATCTCTATCTATACTGATATCTATATCTATCATCTTTATATATATTCATATCTATCTTTATCAATCTCTTGTTCATATCTCCATATCTATATCTAAATATATATGTCTCTCTGTCTCTCTAAGAAAGAAGCAGTGAAAAACAGCTTATTATTAATAGCAATAATTTTTTAAATGAATATAAAATAACATTTCATATGAAATAACCAGATAGAAAAAAATGGAATAAAAGTTTCCTTGTCATTACAGAGATACTGTTGCAGTCATTTACTCTAATGGCATCCTTTAGAACAGCATTTGTCCAACTCGTGAGGTTAGGATTTGAAATACGACTTGGTGATATGAGACAAGAGTGGGCTTGGCTCCTAGATCAGACTCAATATTTTCTTGGGGAGGTCAAATCTACTTGTCTAATTCCATTAATAAACCAACACTAGAACAATTGTAAATCACAACAGCTACTGCCTTCATGTCAAGTGAGGAAGGATAACTCTGGCTCTATGCCTATAAACTGCCAGTAAACAGATTCCAGATCTCCTGGAGTAGAAGGCCAAGTCAATCAGTAATTCATTAGGGAAACTGTCTGAGCAGGAATAACAATAGCAAACTAACTTATTAATTAATAGAAATAAATTTTAGAATGAAACTTAAAATTAAAGTTTAATTTAATTTAATGCCCCATTATAATTGGAAATCATGGTGAGTAGGGCGATGGAAGACATTTTGTAGGTAGTCTATTACTACATTTTGATATGGAAGAACCTTATACCAATTAGTATCTAGGCTTTCTAAGTTGCCACTAGGAAGATAATTGAAAACGATGATGCCTGTTTTGTAAATCTGCTTCCTAAGTCTTTAAAAACAGCCTCAAGTTTGGAAACCTGCCTTATTTTTTTTTTCCCTAACATAATGAACTAACCTAATAAGATAATAGTCAGGAATAAAACTCATTTTCTGGACTTTGCCTGTCCTAATATTTCATCTATCTGATCCAAATTTATAGAACGACTGCCAAGAACTATGGCTGCTAATTCTGAGTTTATAGTCCAGATTTGGATAAATAACACCAATTTTAATGCCATGTTGTTTGTATGATGTTGGGAAAGTTTAAGTAAGAGGATCAGGAAGGATTTCTGACAGGAAAACTTTATAAGCTGAAACCCAAAGGATCAGCTGGAATTAGCCACATGAACGATTGGAGAATGAATATTTAGTCAGTGGGGCAATGTGAAGGAAGAGATCTACAGGAAGTACAGTAATTTCAAGTAACTGGAGAAAAAAAGCCTTCATGGTTAGGGTAAAGTTTAGTGGAGAAGAAGTTATAGAGATAAACTGGGATCTGATCACGAACACATCATCAAACCCAGAGAAGGAGTTTGAATTTTTTCCAAAGGTGAGAAAACACTATTGGTATACTTTAAAGCTGGATGGAGACCATAGAAAGATTATATGCAAGGTGCAATATAGATTGAAAGGAAACAAGGTTCATGGTTAGGAAACTGGGCAAAAATTAGGCTTTAGACAAATGTGATAGCAGTCTAGATGAAGAAGTGGTAGAAGAAATGAAGATAAATGGGAGATGGAAGGGGTCTCAACATGTAGGAAGTTCACTGGATTGGGCCACAGGGTAGAAACTGGTGCTGTTTACTGGTTTAGGGATTACAATAAAATAATAGGCTCATGGGAGATGATGATGGGCACACACACATGTTGATTTTTAGATGCCTGTCGAATACATATCTCACCTGCAGTTAAATACAATAGGTCTTGGAGCTCAGGAGAGAAGTTGAGGCTGTAAATGCAGATTTGTGAGTTATCAGCATATACATGGTTACTAAAGTTAGGCAGTGAATGTGATAGGCTAGAGTACAAAGTTAAGGTGTAAGAAAAGAACGTGTAAAACAGGGACATCGATTTCATCTTTTTCACTCTCTTTTCTTATATTCCTCTCCCATGCGGATCATGGAAAGATTCACAAAGAGTGCCAAACATACTATAAGTTATTTAGAAGAAAAACTAAGAGAATACAAATAGGGAAAGAGAATACAGGACACGAATCTGGGCTACACCTATCAGTGGAATGGTTTGAAAGAAACTTTCTAATTAGGCCATTGGTCAAACGGAGAGTCCTGACTCTTCAATATAATGGGATCAATATAAAGCAACAATTAGCTTTTTTGTTTGTTTGTGAACGTAAATTTATTAAGATGTATTCACACGCCATACAATCCATTCAAAGTATATAATCAATGGTTCATAGTATCATCACATAGTTATGTGTCATTACCATGATTATTTTTAGAACATTTGCATTATTCAAAAAAAGAAAAAGAAAGAAGTCCCCAAGCATCCCATACTCCTCCCCCCTCCCTCTCATTGACAACTGTTTTGTTTTGTTTTGTTTACCCTAAATTTATTGAGATATAACAATTAGTTCTTTGTTTCTGCTAGAGGCACAAGTAGAAATGGTCTGGAATGGTTCATTGGTCTCTGATATGTCTTTAAGATCTTTAATAAACTGAAGACATTAATTTTAGGATTTGCTCTAGTTTGATTTACAAAGTCCATAAAAGCAGTCTAAGAAGTAATTTGTAAGATTTCCTAAAGTAGTCATTTTAAAGGCATGAATAGAGCTGTTCTATCATTTTAAAGATAATTTTGCATATTTTGTTATAGAAATAATCTATCACCACCACAAATGTTTCCAAACATCTGCATTGTTTTCAAATTCCAGAACAGTCTTTTTCCTTTGCAATAGATTGTTTATTTATTGAAACTTATCAACTACCCTGAGGCTTTTGAGGAGCCTAAAGAACTTTCTCTTAGGAAATAAATCTATAAAGAATAATGTTTACAATGACATTGAAACATGTGTCATACAAATAATCCCTGAGTTTTGCCTGGCACAGTGAATGCATTCAGAGAAAACAGTGATTTATATATTTCACTTTAAATACATTATAATGAAAATAGCTTCCATTTAGAAGTTATTAAATGTTACTAGACAAGGATGTTTTTCAGACCTGAGGGAATCAGTTCTGAGTGAATTTGTTTTACCACAGGCACAATTGATTTACCCTGACAATCACGCTAGGTGAGGAATGTGATAGAGCTTGGCCTATACTGAAATGAAAGGTCTTTTGAAAGCCTCCATTATCATCCTCTTTTATAATCTTTTTTTTTGTAGTATAACATTTCTTATCTTTAAATGGGGTAGTGTCTTCCCCATTTCCTGCTATTCTTTTAGAATTCAAAAGAAACTTCTAATCAGTTTTGCCAAATGAAATGATAAATCTGTCATGGAAATAGTAAACCATATAATGGTAATGATTTTGTGTCTTTCTTCTGTATTTAGAGACAAAAAAAATTGGACTTAGACAAGTCATTTGGCATGTCACTCATTGGCCCATAACTCAGCAGGGGTCACTTGACATTTGCTAGGACCCCTTTTAGAAATCTACTCATGGTGGCTTGCCTCTCAGATTGTCACCTGGGGCAACTGACAACTCCCAAACTCCTATCTCAGAGATTCTGCTGACTTGAAAATTACAAAAGAAAAAATATCATATTGAACAAAAGTGAATATTCAAGGATAAGTGAGGAAAACTGTTTTAAGAAATGAATTCAGCTCTATCACAAAAGCATCCTTTCATTCCTTTTGCACTTCTTTTAAAAGCTTTTTGTTTGTTTGTTTCCTTGTTTTTTTTTTTTTTTGGTATTTGCTATACTAAGCAGCTTTGAAATACTTGTTTTTTTAAATTTCTCTGGAAAAAATTTACGTGTTTGAGAAGAAACGAAATACACCTGTAATTAACTGATGAGCACATGAAATTATCCTTTGTTGGTTTTTATATTTGCACAAGGATGTGAATGTTTTAGATAAAAACTTGGGAGAAGATATTTTCTTATAGACTGCGGATTTTTTTCAGTGGTCATTAAGAACATTTTCCTATGCAACACTCCCTCCATTACTCACTGTTTTACTTAGTTCTGCTGATAATAACCTTTGGTGAAAAATAGGAAAATAAAGTAAAAAAAAAAAAAAAATAACAAGAAAAGAATCTTGTCAAATGGATGTGGCAAAAATGGTCTTATACTTATTTGACCCACGCATGTGAAAAAAGTATTTAAAGTTCAAGTTAATAAATGAAGTGATGAAATAATTGAGAGTTATGCTATATATATGAGGTAAGGAAAAGAGAGCGCTGATGGAGTCTTTAAAGTAAAGGTAACCATTGCAAAGATGATGGGAAATAAGTTCTATTGAAACAATTTTCAGACAGGCTAACAGCAGTACAATATGTGCTTCCCGTAGAAGGCCTGGGTAGGTTTTCATAGTGAAGGTAGGACTTGAGCTATGGAGGAAGGGGAATATTTTTGAGGAAAGGAACTAGATGTTCTGTTCAGGAAAGAGCATTATGAGTGCTTAAATGGCAACAGAAAATTAAAAACTTCAGGGAATATTTTGAGGGATTTGAACTTTTCCAGATGAGGGTCCTATCTCTTATAAGGTAATTTATGATGTTCATAGCATTGGAGTGGAGGTAAATAAAAATAAAAATAAAAATTCCTATAATGGGAGTATATAGAAGGGAAAACTTTAGGGGATATTTTTAACTACATATATGAAGTAGCACTGGCAGAGTGTTATAATTCTGAAAACATCTGTGCATCCACTTTAATTAAAAAAAAAGTCGGGGAGATAGTGTTCTGATTGACTTCACTTTTCACATCTCATATACAAAACCCATCTGTTATATTCTGAATAAGAGCTCTTAAATCTACCATCATTACAACTACACTATAATCTTCCTTGCTTGAAATATATTAGCTTTATTTCTCACCACCTCCCAATTTGTACTCTTCTATAAAAATCCGCATCCAGTTCTTTCAACTCACATTTCCCTTCTATCTGGGATGCCTTTCTACTTCTTGGAGTGTATTTGACTAATAGTTCAATATTTAACTATTGTGTTCCCTTTTCTGTGAAGACTTTTTTGACTATTTAATCTAAGTTAGGGGTCCCTTCCATAAGCTTCCATTATAGGAAGTTATGTTTTTGTTTTTACTTTTACCTGAATTATATCAAATTGATATCGCAATGCTGCTGATTTTATGCTGTTCTGAGTTTGTGTGTATATAGTTATCATACATCCATGTAAAAATGTAACACATAATTGCTTAATAAGCTTGGGAAAATAATTATTTTGAGGAAATGCAGCATATTTGTTCTATAAATTCGAAGTGGAAACATTTTGGAACTTTTCTTCAAAGGCAGGACAATCTGCTATTTGAGAAAAATTAACAGCCTCCTGGTTGCAAATTTCAACCCACTTTGTTAAAATTTCAAAATGTGGTTCTCATCCACCATGGAAGACAGAATATGGACTAAAAGAATCATCTAAACAACTTGGTGTTTTTGTGGCTATTTCTTTGTGAGTATGGTCAAGTTTGCCTTTGAGATACTTATGTAGATGAAACCTCTTATAAATGTGCTACCTGTAACAGCCCCTACAAATCCCTCCCCTCAAGTTTTTCACGCATTTATTTATGCACAAATCTTATAGTCAAGTACCACAAGCGATTTTCTTTCAGTTAACTCAAGAATTTGTTGTTCTCCCCCAACTTAGTCAAAATTACTCCAAAATTCTGTTATACATAATTTAAATTCCAGGAAAAGCAAATGGAGAAAACTGTGAGTTTCCCACTTGGAAGCTCATTTTCCTTCTCCTGGCACTCCAGAGTTCTCATCAAACCTTAGTGTCTCTTCATTTCAGGATATGTACTCAGCAATTCCAGTTACCAGAGCTGCCTTGCTCGGGTGTGTGGCCTTCTTCATTAGGAGCCACGACATCTGCAATCTATTTTTCCATCTTACTGGGAAGCGGTCATCTTTATTCTTTGTTCTTTTGGTATAAATACAATATGCTAAAAAAAAAACAAAAACTGGCCATTAGTATTCATTTTTTGTGTACATGTTATTATTCATACAGAAATCATCTATTGCCCTTGGGAATGGCATACATGTTCCTTCCACATAGCCTCAAATTCTGGGAATGCATATTTGGATGCAATTACATATAATAAATATTTAACAGATTCAAAAGGATTTCATTAAATTTTTAAATGAACCTATTTTAAGTAGAGTCCAATTTGCTTCCTATCTAAGAGGTAATATTAGATTTGAAAAGAGAGGTATTTCGATTTAACTGAGTAAAATTGTTGCTTCTGAAGAAGTGAAGGTAAGGATTTTTCTTTCTGTTTTCTTTTCATTAATTACCTATATTCTTATCAATGATATTATGTAAACACAAAAGGTCCTAAATCTAGGCCTCTTGAACATTTTTGAATAGTTTTATGGCGTGCTAAGCAACTAAGGGATAACTAAAGAAAATCTTACCCTATTAAGCTGGATTTCTTCCCTAACCAGAAAATAAAATCAAATATGTACTATAAGGAAAAAAAAAAGTCTCTAAAGTTTTCAACATATGGTTGATGCACGCATTCAAGTTATTACTCTGACAGCATAGTACGGCAAAATTTTCATTTGGATAGTAAGAAAGTGGCAGAAAACGGGAAAAGTTTATTATCGGAATTGAGGCTAGGAACATAAGGAGATAACAGGGGACAGGTAGAGTCCTTAGCACAAGGCAAGGTCCTAGTCAACATTATCACAATTAAGTTTTCTTCTGTTTCTATTTGCAAAAGAATGAACTTAATCAATAGATTTAAATGTGAATCTTTTCTTTCGGAATTTTATACTAAAGCAGACTAAAATACATTTTAGTGAAGGCCGTGGGATTACATTTTATGACATTTAAAAGTCATCGTCCAATCTTGAATTCTAATTTAAATATCAATGAGTTTGAGGCATTGGGCATTTGCTCCTATCTGTGTAATTACACTCTGATTGTAAGCATAGTGTAGGCACGCCGCACGCGTGCAGGACTTTTAGGCGGTTTCTTGTGAGAACAAGGGGTTGCAAATTGAAAATGTCTGCTGTTCAAATGGGATAATTCTTTAATATGAAGAAAGGAAATCAAGGTGTGGGTACTGGATAGATTGAGTTGCTAAATGCAGATCTTAATTTTACTATTTGACCCCCCCCTTTTTTGGGGGGGGGGCGTTCATGGTCTGGAAATCGAACCCGGGTCTCCCTCATGGAAGGCGAGCATTCTACCACTGAACCACCACTATTCACTTTTGATTCTTATTTCTCTGCATAATTTGGTCTCAATTTAATTGCTTAAGAAATAAGATCTATAATTTAAATCCATATTTTTAACTCCATTTATCCATTGTCCCAGAAATGTTGTTTATTTCCTACCATAGACAAGCCTATTATTATTGTAAATGTTATTTTCAATGTGAAAATATTTTAATAATGCCAAATGTAATTATTAGTATCTAAAAAATTAGTATTTGCCTCGCAAGGTTTTTGTGGTATGAATATTTTTCAATGAAATGCACGGCATAGTTGTCATTTTATTTCCTGCCTACTCACATAATTCTTTCACTGGGAATTTTAATAATAAGAGGGGATTTTTAAAAATATGTCTGTGAGGTGATAGAGACCCCTAAAATATGAATTAGAAATCTATGGATTATTAAAAAAAAACAGTTTTATTCACACACCATACAATCTATCCAAAGTGTTCTATCTATGGCTTGGTATAATCAGTGAGTTGTGTATTCATCACCACACCTCTTAATCTTATGGCTTATAGGACGAAATATATGTCCTTAATGCTACCAAATGTAAAAGTCTAGAGGAGTTGTTAGATATTATGATAGCAACTCAATTATCTTGCATAATTAGAGAATTATATTTTTCACATGAGTGAACATAAGAAATTGCTCAGCTAGATCATTCTAAGGACTACCACCACTGGTTTTAACTTTTTGGTTGGAATTTTTCTGAAGTATCTCTCATTTTCCTATCATTCTATATAAAAGATTAATTTTCATATGTATTTACTGACTTCTAACTAATCAAATTTATGTGAAAATTAATTATCTTAATTGTGCTGTAATGTGTTAATGTTCCTAAGACTAGTGAAGTTTTTTGTTGGTTTCTATAAGTTCTTTATTTTTTATTTTAGTTTATTTGTTATTATGTTCTTCTGCAGTTGGCATGCTCGCTCACTTTTCATTTGGAACTTATTATTTGTCAGAATTATGTATAAAACAAAAAGTTAATGGCCCCTCCTAAAGAAGTAGACCCTGGATGTTTTTATCTGTGAGTAAAACAACTGTTGTCATATTTGTTTTGGAAGCTCTTTTTTTTTTCAACACCTTGATTCTCAACTGTGTAGATAATGATATTTCTGGAGAGCTGATTAAGTGGAGTCTAAGTGAGGAATCTTGTACTATGTTTCCATCTTCTTTTCAGTTTCTATCCTGATTTTGTTTTTAGCGAACAGCATTTATTTAGACCCAAGCAAACAACTAAAAACAAAATGTGTCTGCTGCTCAGATACATTTTTTTCTCACATCTATACTTGACATCTGCGCATCTAGGATGCAGGTTATGGCGTGGTTACAGTTAGGGTTCCATATCAGTCGTTCTCTCATCCTGCTATATTTAGTATATATAAAACATATATTGGATTATTGTTGCAGTTTTACAGGAAATTCAGAAATGCATAATATATACAAATACTTCATTTTGTTTTCTCTTTCTTCCTTGTTCCTTTTGGAAAGTTATGTGGACTTTGGTTCCTTGGAAACATTTCTCTTTCCTGTTCTTTGATGCTCAAACTATTTTATATAAGTTCAGAGACAATCACACTGGCTATCTGCATTTCATTTATTTGGACCCAATTTCCTCTTGATTGTAAATTTGTCATTGGGGAGTCCTTTTCTTCCTTCAGGCCAAACAGCTGCATTTTATTTTATTTTTCTTACTTTTTTTTTTCATTAAGGAGGTCAAGTTCCTCTGGGGGAAAAGACTTCAGTTCATTATGTTCTTTTCGTTTTTTATCAACATGCATAACAACAAAAAAAATGAATTGCTTTTGGGCTGGGAATTGCCATAGCAGATTTAGTAGTGCTCTTTTAAGTAAACTTTGCATTTCCAAAAGGAACCACCAATTCCAAATAACAAAGTCCAATGAGCTGTTTATTATAGCTAATTTATTTTCACCTGGAAATATGAAAACTGCATTGTTAGCCATTAGCAAAAAGAGTGATATTTGTTTATCTTCTGTTTTTATTTTACTATGCTTTCACATTCCATTTATGAGTACCTAATTTTGATTAATGTGATTCATTAATCAAAAGACTATTTCAGATATGTCAGTGTTTTTGGCACTACCAATTACAGTTACAGCGTATCTGATATCTTTGATTTAAATGATTCATTATATCTCTAGGCTTAAGGCCAGAAGATCTTAGGCTAATTATATAATTAGAATTAGTCATCAGCAACAAGGATTCCATCCCAGTGCAAAGACTTTCAGTAAAATTGGTAGATAAGTGTTAGTTTACATTTAACTTGAAGAAAGCATAATACATAAAACAGTAAAACTCATAGAAACTTGACATATGATTTTTGAATGTCAAGGAAAGACAGATTTAATACTTTTCAAATAGCTAATAGTTTGACATTTGTAGATCTTTATACCCATTTTATGTTTTTTCATCCTTTTTTTGGCAGAGGAATTGGCTAGTTTAAGGATTGTCCCTAAATGGTTTTCTCAAAAGGGGCAGAGTTTTTTATTTCAGGGAAGAATGCAACTGTGTCTGCATATGAACTAAGAGATTTTAGTTGACTTATTTGGTGAGTCAGTGAAATACTTACCATGTGTTCATCCCCATAAGGGATACATGTTAGGGAATATGTTAGGGACTAAAGGCCACAATGTATGGCAGCCCTCCCCGAATAAAAGACCTCTAGTTCACAGATTGCTTTCAGGGTCACGTTCTCTCTGTTCTGCCTCAAAAGACCATCTCACCTTCCATCAATCCAAACTTACTTGGCTTGACTTCTTGGCTCTCTTTGCCAATGTAGCTTATTTGAATTGGCAGCATAGCCTTGGAAAATTCACAATGGTGGTGATAATGATAATAATGATAACATTTGTTGATCACTTACTATGTGCTACACTGTTAGAGATTTTTTTCTTGCACTATCTTCAATAATAGTTCACAATAATCCTTTGAGGATTATACCTATTATTCTTATTTTACAGAAGAGGAAAGAATTGAACAGAGTTTAAAGAATTTGTCTTCAGATTTATGTCCAGTATGTGATAGATAAATGACCACACCAAGGCAGATGCTTAACATCTGTGTACCCCTTAGAGTATATATATATATCCTTGTCTACCCAGGACAATCCCAGTACGTGCCCTTTTGCGCTTCTTAACACCCTGTCATGCTCTCATGTATGACATATTTTTAACAATAAAATGTATGATCAGACTAATAACTCCTGCTTCCCAGGACTCCTTTTGGCTGCACATGTTATAAACAAGGATGAAAGTGTCCTGCCCTGGCCTTACCCTGGGCTGCCAGGATATCAGCAAGGCCCGAGTGACCTTGCCTCCCTTTTCTTTGGAAAAGTAAATATGACAAATATAACACCAATAATAAAATGGTTTACTTTCTCTTCCCTCCCTCCCATCTTCTCATGAATTTAATATATAGATTAATTTAATTAACTGAGATCTGGATTATAGGAACACAAATAGATTCAACTGTACATTGGTTGAGAAGGAATATTTTAACTTCTAGGACTTTTTAAATCATTACACTATGTCTTGAATATGGACAGAGAAGTCGAAGATTAGGTTTGCTATGTGAGACAACTTGATTTTACTCTATTTAGTTTTTTCTCATTCTAAAGTTCTAGACACCTAAATAATCACTATTTTCAATATTTGTCAATTCAAAAATTGTGAGGCAAAGTGGGAGTCTGAGGATACGTGCAATTTATCACCTGACTCTCTTCTAAAGTATAGAATGAGAGAGCACCTGTATTGATAATTAAAACTATGGAACCCACCAAATTTCCAGAAACTTTGAAAAGTTTCTGCCAGTTACAGCATTTTTTTTTTTAAACTGGGTTAAAGAAAGAGAGTTGAGGCTCACATGCTATTATACATTGGATCTTCAGTGACACTAACAAGTCGAACCATTTCCATGGTGGTATTTATAGGTCAGGGTGAATGGCTTATTAAGTTAGCAAGTGGTGGTCCAATCAATTGGGCTCAGAATTTTGATGGCAGTAGCTATTATAAGAGATGGCACAGATATTGTAGAGAAACAAGTGCGGCTTCAGAGAACTCCCCTCAGAAGATAATATAGATTTTGGAAGAGCAAGGTGACCACGCAGCAGAAAGGAGATCTGCTGATGCCGGCTCCAGCCCCCGGCATTGCACTTCGCAAAATAAACAAATAAATGCACAATAAACAAACTAAATAGAAATGAGACCATGAAGATATGCACTTTTCCATCTGGAGTTACCCACTTTCCAATACTTTCTCTCAAAAGATAATATAAAAGAATATCAATTAAAAAAAAGAATATCAATTAAATATTCACATCTGTAGAGAAAATAAGTTCAGCAGGAATCAGGAAAAAAGAAATGATGAACAATATAAAGCATACGTTTTTCCTTGTGGGGCTTTTCAGGGACTTATTAATCATATCATTTCCACCTACAGTTTCTTAATCAATCAAAAATAGATGCAAGAGCCAACTGAACATTGAGATATTGCATCAACTTATACTTAGATATCAAATAGAAGCATAGAACAATACTGGGTATTTTTCAACAACTTCCCAAAATGAATTCATACATTCAGGTATTGATGAACAGTTGGCGATAGGAGACCTTCCTTTAAAAGGGCAGGGCCCACTTTGGTGAGGATGTCAAGCAAAGTAGAAACACAACACATTTCGCTTTTATAGGTAGGTTCCTCTAAGAGAGGAAAAGCACCAAGAACAATGTCTACAGAGGAGAGGGGATTTTCGTATATTATTTCCAAATAGTGGAAGAAAGAAGGGATGCCAGATTCCCTTCAGTGTTCATAGCTTCCCTTTCAATGAAGAGGAGGGAGGGAGGGCAGAGAGAATGGCAGAAGCTATTTTCGAGGTGTTTTCCTGAGATAACATTAATGTTGGTTGTTTTCCTATTTTTTTAAATCATGCAGAAATATGATGACTGGGGAAGTTGTATTCCCTAAAGAATTCTGGAGAATATTTTGCATAAATATTCAAGCAGAATGAAAAAACAGGTTTCCTAGGAAGAAGGTAAAAATAAGGCTGACTTCAGATTTTGCAAAATTGTATACCAAAAGACAATGAGCATTACAGAATTCAAGAGAAAAATATTGATTCAAGAATACTATATTCATCTAAGTAATCATTTATGCCTGAAAGCAACAAAAAGTTATTTTTTTAATGGGCAAAGATTCAGAAAGCACGCCATGCCCTTCTCATAAAAGAAGAGAGTGAAGCTGTTTTCTAAATAAATATTCTTTTGTGAAATTACTGAAATGATAAAAAAGAATTAAAATGAACCTTAAGTGTAATAAAACTAAAGAATGTCCACATTCCTAAACCACTTCATAACTTTTAGAAACAATGGAAATCTGGGCAAAAATGAAGCAGGATGTCAAGAACTAATACATCTCTCTCCAAAAACAATGCTTTAAAAAATTTTTAAGTCAGAGGATCATAAAGGGTGCTAATCAAGAATTAGTTATATGGGAAGAGAAAGATTGGAAGATGGGCAGAATGTGGTACTCATTTCCCACTTGCAGGATGACAGGAAAAAATGCTTAATGAGGAGAGTGCCATTTTTAGTTGCTTTGAACAACTGAAAATGGCAAATGATCTTTGGAAAGAAAAGACCAAAACCTGTGGTGATGTAAAAGTTTTAGGGGACTCATCCAACACAACAAGCAAACTCACCACCCTCCCCCTGTCTACGTGGGACATGACTCCCAGGGGTATGGACCTTCTGGCAACATGGGACAGAAATCCTGGAATGAGCTGAGACACAGCATCAAGGGATTGAGAAAATCTTCTTGACCAAAAGGGGGAAGAGGGAAATGAGACAAAATAAAATGTCAATGGCTGAATGATTCCAAACAGAGTCGAGAGGTTATCCTGGAGGTTATTCTTACACATTATATAGATATCACCTTTTTAGTTAAGGTGTAATGGAGAGACTGGAGGGAACTGCCTGAAAATGTAGAGCTGTGTTCCAGTAGCCATGTTTCTTGAAGAGATTGTATAATGATACAGCTTTCACGATGTGACTGTGTGATTTTGAAAACCTTGTGTCTGATGCTCCTTTCGGCTACCTTATCAACAAGTAAAACATATGAATTAAAAATAAATAAATAATAAGGGGAATAAATGTTAAAATAAATGTAGTAGATTGAAAAGCTAGTGATCAATGAAAGGGAGGGGTAAAGGGTATGGTACGTATGAATTTTTTTCTGTTGTCTTTTTATTTCTTTTTCTGAATTGATGCAAATGTTCTAAGAAATGATCATGATGATGAATATACAACTATGTAATGATATTGTGAATTATTGATTATATTTTGAGAATGGAATGATCATATGGTAAGAATGTTTGTGTTTGTATGTTGTTATGTTCAACAAATAAAAAAAAGAGTAAAAAAAGATTTAGGGGAAACAACAACCTGGAAATCAGCTTTGCAGCTACTGAATTAAATTCCTTCCTAAGCACAGGTAAGTAAACATTCAAAAATAAATAATAACAGAAATGAGTGTATTTCATGTCTTCACTGTGAGTCATGGGCTCTACGATGATATGGCCTTCTGTCAGAGAGAGCTACTTGGTAGGAAGCCATGCCTGGGATCTGAAGATGGATTTGACAGATTTGGCAGAACACATATTCATATGCTGAACAATTGATTCAAAGCTGCTGAGGCTGCTGAGTTCTTCCCTAACCCACTGGCCCCACTTGTCCCCATGTAGCTAAAGAACTGAAAATATACTGTAAACTGTCAATAGCCCAACCTCCAAATTAAATTCCAAGGAAACAATGTCAATAGCTCACAAACTGAAAAAAAAAAAAAAAGCTGAGACCAAAAGAGTCACCATATCACTCTTAAGCAAATAGCAATTTTAGCTGTATCTATGTCCCTTCATTGATGAGGCATAGACAGAAGGTATCCAATGAGGGATTTGCACCTCATGAATACTTAAAAAAAAAAAAAAAGAAACGAAAAAAGGAAAGAGGAAGTGCAAAGTTACCAGGAAGTTTATTCAGGACACTGGGAATAAGAATCGTTCAGCCCCAAAACATCTGCCCAGGAGAATGTCATCATTGCTTTAGAGTAGCAACGCTTCTGTTTCTCTTCTGGCTTCTCTAAACAGTGTTTCCTCTAATTTTTATCCTACAGTCATGTTATCGGTGCTGAATTGTTTTATTTTGGTTATGTAGAGTAAGAACTAATTGGTCCTTTTAGTCCTTAGATCACTGGACCCACAAGTAACCTTACCCAGAGCTGATGGAGAGAGCTGCCTCCCATTTATAGATCCTGGATTTAGAGACGGGCATTTGCTGTTGTGACTGTTGTTTTATTCCCTGGGACAGGAGGTGAGTGTAATCTGTGTGTGGAAAGAAGGGTGCAATTTAGAGTTCCAAGGGGGAGACTGTGGCAGTTAAAGCGGAGTTGTTCACCTTTGATCCAGTGCCTACAACTCAGCTATTCTTGCCAACCTGCCTAGCAGTTATGTGTGGCCATGCGAATGAGTCGCGTCAAATGGAATGTGAACAGAAGACTCGGCACATAAAACTTTGTCCATATGTTATGCCAAGGGCTTTTGCTTTTTGCCAGATGAGATTGGATTTATTGGAAACCATGGATGAGATTGGATTTATTGGAAACCATGGAAATTCTGTGTACTCTAGCCATGAAAATGGCAGAGCCATAAGCTTGAAGGAACATGGATCTTTGAATCACACATTAGAGAGCCACCACTAATCAGAAACACTTGTTCTGCACTTTATGTGAGTGAGCAATAAATTTCTTTCATATTTGGAAAATTCCATATTTAGAGAAGTCTATTCTTACAGAAACTAGATTTTGCTTATCAATATATGGTACATTATTTATCTTGTACATTAATATTAGAATTTATGTATTTTTCCCCTTTTTTTCTTGTATAAATAATGTATTAAACCAATGTGGTCCAAATACCTGATTATTTCCTTAGGGTTTCTAGATATGAATTTACTGTGTAAAATGTAAAATATTTTTAGAGACAATACTTATTGCCAAAATTCTCTCTAGAAAGATAGTGCCAATTTATAATCCCACCTGAAATTAATAAGGGATCCAAAATGATATAGACTAATATTCTCTCTTTCCATTGATTTGTGATGATGAAATCTTTTATATATATTTTGTTATAATACAAAACATTGTATGCTTCTGGGATAGGAATTCTGTGTACTCTAGCCATAGATTCCACTGTTTAAATTTTTATAGTTTTATAATCTATCTGAATATTTGGTAGTCTCAGCTCTCATTCATTATTTTTCTAAAATATCTTTTTGTCTCATTCCACATGTTTTTTTGATGAACTTTATAAACATTTTAAGTTTCCTTAAGGAATTAATATTTAGGGTTGTTTTAATTAAAAGATATTTGAGTTGTATTAATTAAAAAATATTTTTAGGACATTGAATATATTTACAACATTTCGCATTTCCAACAATAAAGAGATTTTTATATTTGCTTTGTTAAACTACTTAAGTAGAATTTTGTCATTTTCTTCATGTACTCTTGCAAATTTGTTATGTCAAAATATTTCATTATTTTGTTACAAGTATGAATGAGATGCATATGATTTAAATGTGTTTTAAAAGTCAGTAATACTCAGGCAGTGCAACAGTGGCTCAGTGGCAGAATTCTCACCTGCAATGCTGGAGACCCAGGTTTGATTACCAGCACCCACCTATTCCCCCCACAAAAAATAAAATAAATAAGAAAGTGCAGTTATTCTTGGCGTTATTTTCTGTATAAAAGTTTTTTTTTTCCTTTTTCCATTAGTTAATATAAATTGACAGCCACTAAACATTAAAGGTCCTGCTATTCTATTCGTAGGGTGATTAATACAGTTTTAAAAAAACAAATGAATAGATTCATTGCATTTTTGCTAGTCAAACTACATTTGAGTACTATGTTTAGTTATAGTTGCCACATTTTAAGACATGTTTTGGAAAGTAAACTTGTCTAAAATGTAAGATAAAATTGTGAAGATTCTGGAAATCATGTCAAACATGAAATAGTTGGAGGAATTGGGGATGTTTAGCCCAAAAGAGAGGAGATGTGATACAATAGATTTAATAAAATAAATAAAGAGTTATCCCATCAAAAGAGTAGATTTCTCAGAACTCTGAGATATGACAAAACTAGGACCAACAGATAAATATCCATTGATAGAACTCTTGACACCATGTAAGGAAAACCTTTTAGCCTCTAGAAATGTCCAAAAATGAACAGGACTCAGAGGGTGCAGGGGTAGTTCAGTGGCAGAATTCTCACCCAACATGTGGGAGACTGAGGTTTGAGTCACAGCCCATGCATTTCCCCGAAAAACAAACAAGCAAACAAACAAATGAAAAAACCAAACAAACACAAAAATTCAACCAATGGTGCTGCAATAAGGGGATACTCACATGGAAAAATAATGAAATGTGACCCCCGCCATACAGCACACAAAAAAAGATATGTGAACAGGACTACTTTGTAAGGTGCTGACTTCTGCCTGGTGCTCTGTGGGCCGCCCTTCAGGGACCTGGGGAATACATTCTTACATTGGGCTGGGGCTTGGCCTTGGGACCCTCACTTTCCCTTCCAGCTGTGATTTTTTTCAATACTGTATCCTGCAGTATTGAAAAAGTGGAGCCACTTTTTTAGCCATCTCAGCAGTCAGTGCTAGTGCCAAGTATGATTTTATTCTTCTATTAGTTTTGTACTGTAAAAATTCTGTTTGTGCAGAACAAATCCCTATTCCCTGCACCTGTGGTTGAAAATTCAAATTGCATAATCAGGACTTTCCCTCTCATACTCACATGTTTATTCCAAAAGCAACACAATTTTCTTTGCCTCGATCAAGGTTTTATTTTTTCTTTTCTTTTAATTCCTACCATTTTAGGTAGCAAACATTTTTGAATAATCTCAGGTCCCAGACCCAAATACAGAGTGTCTTTCTTTTTTTTTAATAGCTTGGGATATTTACTACATCTAGTCTCTTCTCTTTTCTTATTAAACAATAGCTTATTTAAAAAAAAAACGATCTCATGGAACTATCTCTTGTATACCTAAACTCATGAAATTAAAAGTAAATTAAATCTAAGAAACAGTGCATTGTGCAGAGATATTATAAACAGTTACACCACTGTTTTATGTCCTAATTTAGAACACAATAAAATGAAGTTCAGAAGAAATCTACCTAGTAAATCTGGCCCAAAGTCTTTCTTGGAGCCGAGACAGGAAAGCCCCTCCCCACAAGCCAAACTACTTTTAATACATATTAATACAGCTATTATTACATAATTGGTATTCATCAGCTAACAATGAGCTGTTGTTGCTTTTGTTTGTTTGTTTTTGTCTTCATACAAACAACAAAAAATACCAATTATTTATTTTGGAGTTTTCTTCTTCTTTTTTTTTTTTTCTTAACATTCTCTTCAGGTTCTGGCAGATCCAGGATACTTTTAGCTAGTGACAGTTCTCTTCTTTGTTCTGTGAAGAAGAGCTAAGAGCCTTCTCTGAGGCTCAGAGCCCTGACAGTATTGCTTGACAGTACCCTCCTTAAGTGACAGATGGCAAGTCTCACCTTGCCTACCCTGTGACGTCTCTCTATCACACTTTGCACTCCTCTCTGCTCTCGTTTCTGGGATTAACCCAGTGGTCTCTGTTTGCCCTTTTCCTTTTTCAGACTTTCCTATATATTACCTTCCTAGTTTTGAAATATATTGAATTATATAGACTAATCCTAAGGAAAAGCCCACTTCAAATAATTGATTTTTTTTTTTTTTCAGTGGCTAGGCACCGGAATCGAACCCGGGTCTCCGGCATGACAGGCAAAAACTCTGCCTGCTGAGCCCTAATTGATCTTTATATAAGACTTTATTTTGTTAATTATATTCACTTCAATTGCCACATATTGGCTTTTACATTATCTTCTCTTAGCCGCCTCTTCCTCCAGCGATATTTATATTGAAGCCTAGCATTCCAAGAATGTGTCTTCCGATTCCATTCTGGTCCTACAGCAGTTTAGTTTGACCAGGTGCACAGTCCTGCCCTGATAGGACTTGTTATGTATCAGTTATGGATGCATTTTAAGAATGCTCTTTCTTCTAGTGGCCCTAAGTTTTACTTCTGTAATGTCATAGAATGGATCGCTCTTCTAGATTGCAACTGTATTTTAGTTTAAGAAAGTTAGCCTTTTCTCCCTAATTAATTTTTATCACCTCAAAATCAGCCTTCCCCTATGTGTCCTGTGTTCACTTGGTTTCTGGATTCTGCATCCTCTGTGTAAAAAGTTAGGGGCCAGAACCCAGCCGGGGTGGAAAAGTCCCCCCGGGGCCCATGAAAAACGCCCGGTAATGGGGCCAGGATGTGGGAAATATACCAAGATGTTTTTGTAAAATGCTAATGGCTTTTTTTTTTCTTCTGTAGATAAGCTTGCTTATAGCCGCAAAACTAGGATGTGGTTCTGTGAAGACTACTGTCCTTTTTTGCTTCTGTGGATAAGCTTGCGGTTTCAGCCTTTATAAGCCCACCTTGCAAGCCCCACGGGACTGCTCTCTGAAGCCTCCTTCTTGGGTTTTTGAGGCAGTCGCCAGCCGGCGAATAAAGACTTCAAATTGGCTTGTAGTTTTGAATTTGTAGTCTTTTTTTCGGTGCGCCCCACGAAACTCTGAAGAGTCTTCAGACTACAGCTCTAGGTATGCTTCATTTTGTCATTTATTGTAACTTTAAAATTCACTATGCTAAACCCAATGTTCTAGAGGGAGGGCAGTTTTCACTTATATATGCACTAAAGAATTGTGATAAGTTTATTGTGGCAGGAATATGAAGGGCATACATCGAATTAGGAGGAAATGAAGCTAGGGAAGTAAGCTGATAATAAATTATCATCTTTGGTGCCCAGGAAAATAAATTTTGGATTTTATACCATGGTCAATGGGTCTAATAAAAGTTGTTTTGGAAGAAAGTAACATAATTGGCTTTATTATCTCTGTTATTTTCAAAAATATAGTATTTTGCACCTACAATCAATTGCAGAATCCTAAGTGTGCAACTGGATGAATTTTTGCTTATATCCACACTCATCTAGCCACCACGTAGATCAAGCTATAGAACATTTTTGATAGTCCAGACATTTCCCTTGTGGTCTTTCCTGAGCAATAAAATAACCCCTTATATCCTGGCCCACAATTTAATTTTTTTAGCTTTTTATTTTAAAATGCTTTCAAACTTATAGGACATCAGCAAGAATAATACAAATCACATATGGAGAACTCCAGCATACTCCTATCACCCAGATACTGAGATCCACCAATATTAACATATTGCCACAATTGCTGTATCATTATATCTGTCCATCACTCTATCTATTAATCCATACATCTGTCCATTTATCTATCTCTCTATCTGTCCATCTATCTATTTATCAATTTATTTTGACACTTGAGTATAGGTTGTATACATCATGCTCTTTGAACATTTAATATTGCCATATTTATTTCCTAAGAAAAATGATATTCACTTATGTAACTATCTTAAGTGCAGTTATCAAATTAAAAAATTAACGTTGATTTAAAGATTACAATCTATATTCCAAAGTTTTCATATATTCTAATAATGTCCGTTTGATCCTTTTTTTCCTTTGTTAAGACCCAGGATCACATATATATACAAACTTTCCAATTTTAAACACTCCCAGACTTAACATTCAATGAGATTAACCACATCCACAATGTTGTGGTACCCTCATCACCTTCCGTTACTTATCTTTACTAAAATTTTCTCATCTCTCTGAAAGAAACCCTATATCCATTATGCATTAACTCCCCATTCCCTCTTGCCCCCTGTTCTAGTTTGCTAGCTGCCAGAATGCAATATACCAGAAATGGAATGGCTTTTTAAAAGTGGAATTTAGTAAGTTGCTAGTTTACAGTTCTAAGGCCAAGAAAAAGTCCCATTTAAAACAAGTCTATAGAAATGTCCAATCAAAGGCATCTATCCAGGGAAAGCTACCTTGGTTCAAGAAGGCCGATGAAGTTCAGGGTTTCTCTCTCAAGAGAGAAGGCACATGGCGAACACAGTCAGGGCTTCTCTCTCAGCTGGAAGGGCACATGGTGAACACTGTATCATCTGCTAGCTTTCTCTTCTGGCTTCCTGTTTCATGAAGCTCCCCAGGAGGTGTTTTCTTTCTTCATCTCCAAAGGTTGCTGGCTCATGGATTCTCTGCTTCATGGTGCTGCAGAATTCTTTGCTTTCTCTGAATCTCCAAAATGTTTCCTCTTTTATAGGACTTCAGAAACTAACCAAGATCCACCTGAATGGGTAGAGACATGTCGTCACCTAATCCAGTTTAACAACCACTCTGGAGTATATCACATCTCCAGGGAGATGAACTAATTACAGTTTCAAACACAAAGCTGATAGGGATTAGAAGAAGCAGCTGCCTTTACAAAATGGGATTAGGATTAAAACATGGTTTTTCTAGGGGACATACATCCTTTCAAACCAGCACACCTCCCCTACCTCTGGAAATCTGTACTCTACTTTCTGGCTATATGAACTTTCATGCTGTCTGGTATTTTCTTTGTGGCTACTATAGAACTTACATTTAACATCCTAAATTTATAACAATCTAATTTTCTTTGGTATCAACTTAAATTTAAACCATGTTCCTATATACCTTGGCCTCCCTCCCTGAATTTTATGTAGTTTTTGTCACAAATTACATGTTTATACATTATGAGTCCAAAACCATTGATTTATCATTAAATTTGTGCATTAGCCTTTTAAATTCTGTATGAAATAAAAATTAAAGTAACAAACCAATAATACAATACTACTGGCATTTGTATTTACACATGTCATTATCCTTACTGGAGATCTTCATTTACTTATGCAGTTTCTATCTATTGTCCACTATCCTTTCTTTTCCTTTAAATAATATTCTACTTAAATCTCTTGTAAGGCTGGTCCAATGGTGATGAATTCCATCAGCTTCTGCTTATCTGGGAATATCTTTATTTCTCCCTCAATTTGAAAGATGGTTTTGATGAAAAAAAATTTTTTTTCAGTATTTTAAATATTTCCTCCCCGTCTTCTTCCCTAAATTGTTTCTGATGAAAAATCTACACTTAGCATGGCTGAGGCTCCCTTGTATGTGACACACTACTTTTTCATTATGGTTTTCAAAAATTTCTATCTTTGGCACTCAACAGTTTGACTATAGTATGCTGTGATGTGGATCTATTTGGGTTTATCCCATTTGGAGTTTGTTGAGCATCTTGGATATATATATTTATGTGTTTTGTTAAAATTGAAGATTTTCAACCACTATTTCTTTGAATTTTCTCTTTATCCTTTTCCCTCCTTGTTCTTCTTCTTCTGGGATTCTCACAATCCATATATCGGTGTGCTTGGTAGTGTCCCACAGGTATCTCAGGCTTTGCTCACTTTTCTGCATTCTTTCTTCTTTCTGCTCCTCAGACTGGTTGATTTCAATTATTTTATCTTCAAGTTTATTGATTCTTTCTTCTTCCAGCTCCTATTGGTTGTTGAAACTTCCCAGGAATATTTAATTTTAGTCTCTGTGGTACACAGCTTTGCTTCCTTCCCATAATTTCCATCTTTCTATTGATATATCTTCATGTTTATCTATCACTTTCCTGATTTCCTTGAGTTCTTTGTACTTATTTTCCTTTAGCTCTTTAAACATATTTAAGGCCATTTAAAAAATTCCTTTCAGGTATATCCCAGGTCTAATCTTCCTCATTGGTGCTTTAATCCTCTCCTTTGCCTGAGCCATTGCTTCTTCTTTCTTTGTATGTTTTATAATATTTTGTTGAAACCTGCACATTTTGAGGTTTTAATGTATTATTGAAATATTAATTCAATTTATACTCTAAGGTGTCTGTTACTTAAGTTTGTATTATCCAGCTAGTGTTATGACAGGGCTTTCTTTGAATGACAGAAGGAGGTAACCAAAAAAAAAAAAAGGAAAATAAAGAAAACACATTTCCCAGTCTTTGCAGATTGAACTGTTCTCCTTCATAGCTTATCCATATGATTTTAGAGATATCTTCATGCCAAAAAAGTAGGGGCCTTCCTGATCCTTTCTGTGCATGTGCTTTTGTCTTGGGTATGCATGTGTGGTCTGGCTCTCAGAATTCCACATTTACAGTGATACAAATGTCCCCTCTTCCTTAGCAAACTGTTCACTCATGGACTCAGACACTGCAATATATGTCCTATAGCCAATAACCCCTTGTCCCAGGCAGCCATGCTGTGGCTGAGCTCCCAGAGCATTTTGCAGAACAGTTTTGTTGGCTTCCCTGTACATGTCAGGCAAGTGCTGGGATGGTGAGTCTGTAATAAGTGTCCCGGTTCTGTCACTCTTAATACATGCACAAGAGCTACTCTGCTCCCTCCAGAATCAGGACCAGGAACCCATTCCATACTGGGACCACTGGGACCTTGTGCCAGCTCTGCACCAAACCAGTGAAGAGATGAGGGAGGGCCCAGCAAGAGCACCATGAGACTCTATTAGTTCTAAGTTGCCCTTTCCATGATTTGGGTTTACCTTGTTACCACAACATGTGACTATTTTCTGGAACTTTAGAAAGATGTTTCTTTCACTTATTCAAGCTTCTCTCGGGGGTGGGGGGAATGGAGCCCTAATCTTATTTTGCCATCTTGGTTGGGGGCACCCAAATAGCCATTTAAATTAGCTTTGCTTGTTCTTGTATTTATATTTTTAGAAACTAGTGCAATGCATCTCATTATAATTAAAATTTTCAATAAATATTTGTTGAGTGAATGTATTAGTCATCATTCTCTAGAGAAATAGAACCACCAGGAGGTATCTATAATTGTGAGATTTATAAAACTGTTTCACACAACTGTGGAGATGTAAGAGTTCAAAATCTGTAGGGCAAGCCAAGAGCTGGCAGCTCCAATGAAGGTCCTCAATGAACTCTCAGGAGAGGCTGGCTGGCTGAAGTGGAAGAAAGAGATTCTCTCTTCTGAATTCTCTTTAAAAGCCTTCAGCTGATTAGATTGTCACTCATTGCAGGAGGCACTTCCTTTAGCCAACTGCAGATGTAATCAGCCATGGAGGCAACTAATGTGCACATAATTTAAGCCCATGAAAAGTCCTCACAGCAACAGGTAAGCCAGTGTTTGCTTGACCAGACAACTGGCCACCATCACCTGGTTAAGTTGACACATGAACCTAACTATTACAGTAAATCTGTTTTAGTTTGTTAAAGCTGCTGGAAGTCAATATATCAGAGATAGAACAAAATTTAAAAAGAGAGTTTATTAAATTGCAAGTTTGCAGTTCTAAAGCTATAAGAATATCCAAACTAAGGCATCCAGAAAAAAATACCTTGGTTCAAGAAAGGCCAATGGGTCTAGAACAGCTCTGTCACCTGGGAAGGTATGTGGCTGGCATCTGCTGTCTTCTTATTTCACAGGACTTCGCCTGGGGGCATTTTCCTTCTGCATATCCAAAAGTCACTGGCTTTGTGGGCTCCACTGGCTCTCAAGCTTTTCCCAAAATGGTTCCCTCTTAAATATCTCTAGTAAGTAAGCCCACCTTGAATGAGTAAAGACACATCTCCATGGAAACCATCTCATCAAAACTTACCACCCACATTGGGTGGATTATATCTCAGTGGAAACAATAAAAGAAGATCCCACACAGCAATATTGTATGAAGATTAAAGGACATGGCTTTTCTGGGGTACACGACAGTTTCAAACTGGCACAATGAATGAATGAGTGAGGGAATGAGATGCTGAGGCAGAGACCACAAGATTTCCTCTTACTATATTGATTTAATTAAACAACGTTTTCACTTGCTTAGCTGATTATAAATTTGATCCTTTGAACTTCATCCAACTCACACTTTTTGTTTCTTACATGAAGACATCCTAATATGCTTAGTGAAATGTTGAAATTGAGATATAGCATAACTTAAAATTTTCCTGAATTTTCACTTTAGAAATTTTCTCATTAAGGAATATGATTTTGTCATAATTTGTTCTTAGTGAATCATTTGGGGTCTTCTTTTTTTTCTCCAAGTACTTGTAATTCCTCTCTATAATAATGAATTTTAGAAATTTTTCAGTTTTATATTATTCATATAATAACATCCTTCACTTAGCAGAGTTTCTGGAACATATATATTTTTAACTTTTTTTCTATTGTGAAACATAACATATATACAAAAAGCAGTAAATTTCCAAGTACATTTTAACAAGTAGTTATATAACAGATTTTAAAGTTTGGTATGGGTTATAGTTCCATGACTTTTCATTTTTTCTTTTAGCTGCTTCAAGAGTATGACTGCTGAATCATTATATTCGATATCAATATAATGATTCAGCAGTCATACTCATTTGTTAAATCCTATCTTCTCTATCATTCTCCTCCTTTTTAAATAGCATACTACACAAAAGTGATAAATTTCAAAGTACATCATAACAATTAGTTGTAGAACAGTTTTCAGAGTTTGGTTTGGGTTACAATTCCACAATTTTAGGTTTTTATTTTTAGCTGCTCTAAAGTACTAGAGGCTAGAAGAAATATCAGTGTAATGATTCAGCACTCATACTCATTTGTTAAACCCGACTTTCTTTGTATAACTCCACCATCACCTTTGATCTTTCTCCCTCTCTTTAGGGGTATTTGGGCTATGCCCAATCTAACTTTTTCATGTTGGAAGGGGCTGTTGAGAATATGGGCAGGAGGATGGAACTAGTTGGCGTTCTGGAAGGGCTAGCCCCTTTGCATTTCAGGACTTACCTTGTCCAAGGATTCATCTGGAGGTTGTAGGTTTTGGAAAGGTGCATGGAACCTTTGTAGAATCTTATATAATGTCCTAGGTATTCTTTAGGATTGACAGGAATGGGGTTGGTTGGAGTTTGGCAATGGAACATGTTTTTTTAAAGGTATGAAGCAAATATTTGGTGAAGTAAACTTATTTCATCTCAGTAATCTATGTGTCTATTATGTATATATGTACATATGTGGTGTGTGTGTGTGTATTTACAAAAATATTACTTAATTCAGTGGTCATCAATCTGTGGCCCAATGGCTTACTGTCTATTTCTTTAAATAAGTTACTGAAACATAGTCACATTGATTTGTTTAGTATGTTTATAGCTGCTCCGGCACTAAATGGCAGAGTTGAATAGTCGTTACAGACTATGTTGCTGCAAGGCCTAAAATGTTTACCATCCAGCACATTACAGAAAGGGTTTGCCGACCCATGACTTCATTCATAAAATTAAATCAACTTGGTGGTCTTTGGATTAAAATTTAAAATTTGTCAACACTGATTCCTACATACTTTGTACTCCAAAATTCATCAGAGCCATTTTTTTCAGGTCACACTTCTGCTCAAAACCGTTCAATGGTTTAATATTGCCAGCAAGATCAAACTGCTTAGTATGGACTGTAAGCCTTTTAAAAATTGTTAGCAATACATCTTCCCAAGATTTGTCTCTAGGTTTTTTGTTCTAGTTTCTAAATTCTCTACTTTTACAAACTTAAATATTGTATTGTGGTTTTCATTTTACATATCTTGATTGTGGGTTCTAGGAACAATGTTGCACAGTTGTGACTATAGCAGGCATTTTAATCAGGACTCTTGATTGCACATTTTACTTGAATTAATTTAGGCTTGAAAAAGGTGAAATTATTAGGAGGTTCACTCAACTGCAGAAAGAAAAGTCACTGCAGCTTGGTCTGAGAGAGACTCTAAACCAGTAATTGAAATGTAGCCAGAACTCCCATTCACTTATTTCTGTTTTTCTCTCCATTTTGGTCTCATTTTTACCAGGTATAGATTGTGCCTTTATAGGTAGGACTATAGATGTAGGGAGCTTCATATATCATATCTCAAAATTTTTTCCCCTGGTTGGGATTGAATATCTTTCTTCGGCTTCGGTTCGAAAAAAGTTCTTGGAAAAGAATGATGATTGGTTTGACTTGGGTCATATGTTGTTTTAAACAATGAACCGAGAGTTGGTGAGAGAATTTGGATTAACCTTCCCCACACTTAGAATATAGTTGTCTTGCTGTGATGAGGAGCTCTCCATAGAAGGGGTTATTTTCCCTAGAGAGAAGGAATAGCACTAAGCAGCCTAAAAAGGATCTTCACTGTAGTGGCCATCTCAAATCTTACCACTATCTTTAATAGGATTGCATTAAAGATATGCTTATCTATGAAGTGTGCTATTTGCTGCAAGTTTAGGGTAGATACATTTTAACAAGACATGCAATTGGTGTTAAATTTTATGTATGAACTGTTTTTTCAACATTTGTGTAGATGATTTTATAGATTATGTTTTTAAATCTATTCATGCAATTTCACAAACAGTTTACCTTCCCTTGCTTCAACCTTGCTTCCTTGGTTTTTTTTTTTCCTCATCTCTTTTCTCTCCTTTTTTTTTTCTTTCTATTTTCTCCCTCTACCAAACCTTGACAAATTATAGGGATTGAAAAATCAGCTTGCAAAAGAAACCTTCTGTCAGTTACTGGAATAAGATTTCCTCAGTGATTCTGAGCAAGAGGCATGAACATTGGAACAATCTCCACCTGTCCCAACCACAAGTTTAGCAGTGATTAGAAATGAAGAAAACTTCAACCTGTACCAGAGCTGGACCAGACCACAAGGACATATGCTTTTCTCTTCATCCTATAAAACTCCAATCCTGCTTCCGATCGGGCAGTTACCTGGCCTTCAGGTACTGTACAGGAATATCAGCTGAATAAAGCTTTTATCCTCTGAGTCATTTAATCTATTTTTTTCCCTAAGAAGTACAAATAATTTGGTTCATAATATTGAGAGATTCTCTAGTGATGAAAAATCCTTGCATTTCTGGGAAAAATCCTCTTCAGCCACAATATATTATTTTATTCTGCTGCTAGAATGGACTTTGTAAAATTTTGTTTATGTTTTTATATATAATTTTATTCATGAGATTTAATTAGATTACTTGGTTATGCTAATGACTTTCATTTGTCATAAAGATCCTGCTCACCTTGAGAAACTCTCTGTTTTAGTCTATTCTCTGGAAGACTTTAGCATCATGGGAATTAACTATATTTGATGTTGAAAACCTTGCAAATAAGTTAGGGTTTGATGCATTTTACAAGGATAGATTCTTTTAAACTTCTCATTCTTCACTCTGAGCCAATTTGGTTAATTTTTATTTTCCTCAAAACTCATTTTTTCCCCTAATTTATAGGTGAAAAGTTTCACTTAATAATCTCCTATAATTTACAAAATCTTTCCATACAAATACTTATAACACCTTTCCATTTTAAAGCTGTTTATTGTTTTCAAACTATTTTTTATTTTTTGGCATGGGTAGGCTCAAGAAATCGAACCCAGGTCTCCAGCATGGCAGGCGAGAATTCTGTCACTGAGCCACTGTCGCACTGCCCTCTAATTTTTTTTGGTGAGGCAAAACTGTGTTTGTTTTATTGAGCTCTTTGAAGAACCAGTTTTTAATTTACCTAATCTACTATTGATCATAGTTATATTTTTATTTGTTTCTGTTTTTATCATCATTAATTTTCTTCTTCAATGAGTTCTTACATTAGTGTTATTTTTTACTGATACTCTAAATACTCGTTTAAATCTTTTGTTTTTAAATGTATGTATTTTAGGATTATACAGAGTACTCTGAGTATCATTTTAGCTTGATTCAGTAGGTTTTGATTTTTGTGCTTTTCTAAATCATCTGTGATTTTAAATTTGATGTTCTCTTTAACTCTAATGATATTTTTAAGTGTTTTTTTTTTTGTTTTTTTTTTTTTTATACATGGGCAGGCACCGGGAATCGAACCCGGGTCCTCTGGCATGGCAGGCAAGCATTCTTGCCTGCTGAGCCACCGTGGCCCTTTTTGAAGTGTTTTTAACATGTTTAAGAGAATAAATTTATTTTGGGTGCCCTTTAATTTTAATTTCCAACTACTCATATTCTGACAAGATGTTCAAAGCAAGTATGAGTCTACTTTAAATAATATATCTTTCTTCAATGTTGTGACACTTTATTTTAATTACTTTATTTTCTTCCCTCAATTCTCTTTATTCTTCCCTTCAGGATTTCATATTATATGGATATTTGAATTGAGTCTACCTTTCATTTCTCTCGTTATTTGATTCTTCACCTTTTTTAGTGCCTGCTGGGAGAAGACTTGACACTATCATTTGGTTAATTAATTCCATGTTTAGCTACTTGCTCCATTTATGATTATTTTTCTTATTTTTAGCAATAATTTTTATAATTTCCAATTACTTTGACTACTTTTTCTCAATGGTAGTCTATTAATGATGCTAAAACCTATCAATTTTTGGAGATGCTTAATATAGTTATTTAAAAATTGTTTTCTATTTTCTTAGTTACCCATTTCTTGAATTTAGTACTTCCATTGGTCAGATTTGATTATTTGATTATTTTTCCTGAAACACATAGAGGTGCATAATACAGTTCAGTTTGGTTTATAAATTTGTGTATCAATCAGTTTGGTTAAATGGAATGTTTATTTTAACTCAAGTTAGAATTATGTTGCTCTAGCAGGAGAAATCTTTTCCATTTCTGAACTTATGATCCCTCTTCATACTTAAAACTTTGTTTTCCAACTTTATATGAGACTTAACAAAACTTTATCTGTTGCATTAGAATCTCCTAGCCAATGCTTCCCCTGATCTTGTAGTAATTTAAGTTTGCTTTTCATGGATTTTTCTCTATTTTATATATGTAGGTTCATGTCTTCCTCTGTTCTCAAAGTGTGTATCATCATTCTGTTCCTGTCTGCCTTATGTGTTCCAGAAACTCTCTACTCTCCTGGTCAGCTGAAGGCAACTTTGTAGGATTTCCAATACTGCCAGCACTTCAGTGTATTTCTATATTTCTTTGATAATTTCAAAGGAATTTTTGCTAGAGTTGAGGAAATTCATGTGTTCATATATATGTTGTGCTACATTGAACTGAACTCGAGCTATGATATGTTTACATAGTTAAAATATTTCCTTTTGCGATTTCAGCACACTCTGATGCAAACTTGTTTTCTGAACATTTTTTTTCCTTTTGTTTCCAATTTTTATTCTTATTTGTTCAGTGGAACTCTCTTTCCTCTTTTTTTTATTAACTTTTAAAATTTCTTTTAAAATACCAAAAGGCCCCAAACAAAAGCAAACATTCTTAACTTTTGATCATTCCGTTCTACATATATAATCAGTAATTCACAATATCATCACATAGTTGCATATTCCTCATCATGATCATTTCTTGGACCATTTGCATCTATTCAGAAAAAGAAATAAAAAGAAAGTAGAAAAAAATCCATACATACCATACCCCTTACCCTTCCCTTTCATTGATCACTAGCATTTCAATCTAAATTTATTTTAACATTTGCTCTCCTATCATTTATTTTTTTTCCATATGTTTTACTCATCTGTTGATAAGGTAGATAAAAGGAGCATCAGACACAAGGTTTTCAAAATCACACAGTCACACTGTGAAAGCTATATCATTATACAATTTCTTCAAGAAACATGGATATTGAAACACAGCTCTACATTTTCAGGCAGTTCCCTCCAGCCTCTCCATTACATCTTGACTAACCAGGTAATATCTATATAATGCATAAGAATAACCTCCAGGATAACCTTTCAACTCTGTTTGGAATCTCTCAGCCATTGACACTTTATTTTGTCTCATTTCTCTCTTTCCCCTTTTGGTTGAGAAGGTTTTTGCAATCCCTTGATGCTGAGTTTCAGCTCATTCTAGGGTTTTCTCACCAAGATGATTCTTAATAACATCTCTTTTACTGTCAAAATGCCATTGGAATGGATGACTAACTTACCTTTTGAGAGAAAAAGAAGACTAATAGAAATAGAAACATACATTTCACCCCTCTTTTTTGTAAACAGGAGCAAGATTGAATTTTCTACTGAGTAAGAGAACATAGTGTGCACCAAACTGAAGGGTAGACCAAAGAGGAAAGCAGTGAGAGTAAAAGCCATTATGTTTGGTGGAATATGTCCTTTTTTGAAGGAGATTCTCCTCAAAGTCTCAGTTCATGAGTCATCAGATTATTCCCTAAGGGTTTGGAGCCAGTGGCTCTGTCTGGAGCAGACAAAATCTGTCTTTTGTAGAGGTCAGCACAAATGGAAGTACATGAGGAAATATGCTCCCACGCCTTAATTATTTTTCAGATGAACATCTGTTCTTGTCTTAATCAGTAGAACTAATATCATGGGAAGTAAAGACTATTTCTTAGACTGGTCTGTTGCCCAATACCACATCCTGAGGTGCTGAAAAGAGAAAGAACAGCTGGGAAGGTACCAGCACCAGCTGCAAGAAGCATGTTTGCATGATTTTTTTTTTATGATCAAGTGTAAGAAATTGGGGACATAAGAGTTGCATGGAAATATGATAGAAGAAGAGAAATGTATTTTATAAGGAGTATAAAGGATAAAAGTGTTTGTAATGGAAAGAAAAGTAAAATTATTCCATCTTTTATTTTGTAAATGTTTACCAAATAGAATGTAAACAGGATTGGATCTTGAGTATTTACAATATTCTGTTTTTCTAATATTGGTTTTCACAGTCTTAGCAGATAAAACCAGTTAATTTTTCTTATCTCCTAGTTTACATAAAGACTCAAAGTCTTGAAGCCAACTTTGATACCTCTCTCTGACATTTTTATTTCCTATACCACTCTTGACAGTTCTTTGTTTCTATCCCTGCTGATAACAACTTGTCTTACTCTAAACAATCCTAAACATTGTCAGAAAATATGTTTTCTTAAAACAACACTCCTTGAACTTTCTGGTTCAAAATCTGTCAAAGTTTTCTCCCTAATTTTCAAATAATGTATAAAATATTTATTTCAGTATTCGAAGTCCTTCAATGCTTGATACCAACCAAGCTTCCAGTGGTGTCCTCTATAACTCCTTTAAATGAAATCTATGTTCTTGCTAAACTGGAATATTTAATATGTCAGGGAAGCCCTTCCTCATAGGTCCATCTGTCCAGTTGTACCACAGGTGCCCACTGTTCCAACCATATAAAATCATCTTCCTCTAATGCTTCATGATTATTCATGCATTTGTGCTTTTGCAACATGTTGCTCTCTCAAATGCTCCCTTTCTCTTAAATATTTGAATCCATTACCTTTTAAAACGTAAATCAAGAAAACATAGGGAGCTTACCCATCTCACCCAAGCAGAGTTAATCATTTCATCCTTTGGGTCATCCCTGTATTTAGTGAATTTCCCTTAAAAAATGCTTATCTCAACGTACTACAATAATAAGATTATGTTTCTTTCTCCTTTCCTAGATTGATAAGCTCTTTGAGAGCTAAAACACTCTTTTACTCTTTTTCATAAACCTAGTACTCTTAACAAAGTTGCTGGAACTTATTTGGTACTCAGAAAATTATTGTTGACCTTCTGAAAGTATTTTTTCATCTCTGCCTTGTATTTGAAGTCATTTGTCCCCCAGAACATCCTTTGCCTTCCTCTTTTGAGTTTTCTGTTGAAAGTAAAGAGAGTGCCTGGGCTTTGAACTGAAGCAGGTTTTTGTTTAAATTCAATGTCCCCACTCCAGTTCGAGTTACATGCTCTTAAGACATCCTCTGCATAAATCTATCTTTGTGCTTAACACCTGACATTATAATTCTTTCTTTATATGCCACTTCTAACCATCTGGATGATGTTTTTCTTCAATATAAGGCCTATATTTTAAAAATATCTCTTTAATTTAATACCTAATATATTGCCCTGCACCTGTGAGATGCTCAATAACTGTTACTGAATATGAATTGATGACTTTATTCCCATCAGCTTGGCATTTCACCACCTAGAACATTTATGTGCCTTTGATAGAGTGTGTATTGCCCATTCCTTCTGTAATAGCTGCATTAGCTCTGGAGACTTTCAGATGTATAAGTGTTTATATCTTAGGAAAAATCTCCTCTTCTGTCACCTTAGTAGCCTTCCCTAGTTTTCAGCCAACGCAGAATCTATAAAAATGGATTTTAAAATATTCTTTCAAGTGGAATGATATTACAGGTTTTTAAAAGTCTAAACATGTTATCTTCACTGATTTCTTTTCCAGTCATATGTTTAGCTACTTTTTGAAAGAAGCCACCTAACTTACACATGAGGTTTTTTCCCTTACAGAAATCATTTGTCTTTTTCATAACTTTTATATTTGTTTCATTAGCAACCCATTAATATAATCTCTGTATGTTTTTCAACTAATAAATTGAAACACATTGATTTTTATTTCTCAGCATAACCTCTGTGATATTTTATCTGGATTTGATTCATGCTAGCAATGTTACAGCCTAATAGAATGAAGGAAGTGGAACAATAAACATTGGGCTTTCAGTCAACAGTTCCATATTTTCATCTTTGCATTTTTAACTTTCTTTAGTGGATATTATTTTCCTCAATAAAGACTAAGCCTTGACGTTCAATACCATTCTCTACTTGGACACCTCCTCGACATTCCTTTCCACCCCTCCAAATTTTTGTTTATGGCACATTCTTGCTTTTGGTCATTGTCTGCCTTTCCCCATTAGAGTATAAGGGCCTTGTAGGGAGAGGCATTAAACTACTTTGCTCATTTTTATATTCTAGAATCTAGAACAGTGCTTGATACACACTAGTCCCTCAATAAATATTTGTTGAATAAGTGATTTGATATTTTTGTTATGTCTATTTATACCTTAGCATTTCTTCTACATAATGTTCATTAAGTGTTATTTGCAGTTCCTTGATGGCTTTCTCCTACTGACAAATTATATTTTTCTTTTCTTTTTTTTCTGAATTAGGGAAGTTGTGGATTTACAGAACAATCATGCATAAAACACAGGATTCCCATCATACCTACTATTAATGCCTTGCATTGATGTAGAATATTTGTTAAAATTGGTGATGGCACATTTGTGTAATTGTACTATTAACCATAATCCATGGTTTCATTGAGAGTTCACTGTTTGTGTAGTATAGTACCACTGACTTTAAAAATATATATTTTTATTGAGAAATCTTCATACATATACATTCCAAAAGTCAACGACTCACAATATCATCACCTAGTTGTGTGTCCATCACGATGATCATTTTTAGAACATTTGCATCACTCCAGAAAAAAAAATAAAAAGATGAAAGGAAAAACTCATATATACCATACATCTTACCCCTCCCTCTCATTGGCCAATAGTATTTCCATCTTCCCAATTTATGTTAACCTTTGTCCCCTCTATTACTTATTTATTTTTTTAATCCATATTTTTTACTCATCTGTCCATACCCTGGTTAAAAGGAGTATCAGACACAAGGTTTTCATAATCACACAGTCACATTTTAAATGTTACATTTTTATACAATCATTTTCAAGAATAAAGGTTACTGGAACATAGTTCAATGGTTTCAGGTACTTCCTTCCAGCCACTCCAATATACCATAAAGTAAAAAGGGATATCTATACAATGTATGAGAATAATCTCCAGGACAACCTCTCGACTCTGTTTGAAATCTCTCAGCCACTATAACTTCTTTTGTCTCATTTCTCTCTTTCCCTTTTTGGTCAAGAAGGCTTTCTCAATCCCTTGATGTCAGGTTCTGGCTCATACTTTTCCATAGGAAGATTTACACCCTTGGGAGTCATGTCCCATGTAGGCAGGAGAGTAGTGTATTCACTGGTTGAGTTTGCTTAGAGAGAGAGGCCACATATGAGCAACAAAAGAGGTTCTCTGGGGCTGACTCTTAGCCTAATTTTAAGTAGGCTTAGCCTATCCTTTACAGGAATAAGTTTCATAGGGGTGAACCAAGATCAAAGGCTCAACCTATTGATTTGGTTGTCTCCACTGCTTGTGGGAATATCAGAAATTCTCCAAATGGAGAAGTTAAATATTTCCTCCTTTCCCCCAGTGCCCCGAGAGGACTTTGCAAGTACTTCTTTATTCACTGCCCAAATTACTCTAGGATATATGGGGGTAGCACACTAACAAAATCTCATGCCCTATTCAAAATTCCATGTACTTATGGTGTTCAACTGTTCTAGTTTCTTAGCTGCCAGAATGCAATATACCAGAAATGGAATGGCTTTTAACAAGGGGAATTTAATAAGTTGCTAGTTTACAGTTCTAAGGCTGAGAAAATGTTCCATTTAAAACAAGTCTATAGACATGGCCAATCAAAGGCATCCAGGGAAAGATACCTTGGTTCAAGAAGGCCAATGAAGTTCAGGGTTTCTTTCTCAAGTGGAAGGGCGCATGATGAACTCAGTCAGAGTTTCTCTCTCATCTGGAAAGGCACATGGTGAACAGGGCCAGGGTTCCTCTCTCATCTGGAAGGGCACATGGCAAACATTGAATTATCTGCTAGCTTCTTCTCCTGGCTTCCTGTTTCATAAAGCTCCCTGGGAGGTATTTTCCTTCTTCATCTCCAAAGGTCACTGGCTGTGGACTCTCTGCTTCATGGTGCTCCAGCATTCTCTGCTCTCTCTGAATCTCTTTCACTCTCCAAAATGTAACCCCTTTTATAGGACTTCAGAAACTAATCAAGACCCACCCAAATGGGTGGTGACATGTCGTCACTTAATCCAGTTTAACAACCATTCTTGATTAAATCACATCTCCAGGGAAATTATTTGATTACAGTTTCAAACATACAGTATTGAATAGGGATTATTCTGCCTTTATGAAATGGGATTTAGATTAAAACATGGTTTTTCTAGGGGACATACATCCTTTCAAACCAGCACATCAACTAAATTGACCATATAAGTTAAAATAGGAAATGCACTACCCACCATATAAATTTTGCACCAAAGAAACATCTCTCCCTTTAGTCTCACACAGAAATTGAAGTTTTAAAATATGGATATCATCCTTTGCTCTGTATTCTGATATTCCTTATTCTGATCCAGATCAGCTTCATTCATATCTCTACTCAAAGACTGATCACTTTTTTGAGTGTTTAAATGGTTCCTGTATGGGGTATTGCTGAATTTCACAGTTTCAGAGCTCTAACAATGAGTCTCAAGTGCCACATAAATACCCAAAGTTTCTGAGAACTATCAGAATCTCAGAATTCAGAATTAAGTTACACCTCCTGAATATATGTGTCTGTTGTAAAAGCTTACAATCTAGGACCCTTTACAATAGGCCCAAAAACAGATAACCCATGTTCTCAAGTTTAGCTCATCAAACTTTTATATTATAGTTAGTCTATATCATTGAGGCACAGTAATATTTGCCTTTTTGTTCCTAATATTTCACTCAACATACAGTCCTTAAGGTTCATTCATCTAGTTGCACGCCTCCTCATTACTTCTTGGTGTGGCTCAGCAGTCCATTAAATGTATACACCATAGTTCCCCCTTCCATTCCTCAGTCTTTTTACCCTTAGGCCACCTACATCCGTTGTGGGTTGGGAATACTGCTGCCATAAACACCAGTGTGCACATGTCCATTCCTGTTGCCACACTCAGTTCCTCCAGTTATGGGGTTTCAGGATCACATGGCAAACCCACCCCTAGCCTCCTGTGGAACCACTATGTAGCCCTCCACAGGGCTGTACCTCTCAGTTTCCCTACTGAGAGTGAATAGGTACATCTCTTTCTCCACATTTTCTCTAGGACTTGTTTCTGTCTGTTCCTTTTTAAACAGTTGTATTCACACATCATACAATCCAACCTAAGTGTATAGGCATGCCTTCACCACCATAATCTATCTGAAGGCATTTCCTTCTTTCTACAAGAATCCATACCCTTCCCCATGTCCCCACCTCTTGACATTTAGTTATCGCATAATGCTTTTGTTACATGCAGTGGAAGCATAACACAATGTTACTATTGACTACAGTCCAGAGCTTGCATCAATTGTACTTTTCCCATATATCATCTATTTTCAACACCCTGCAATGTTGACATTCATTTGTCTTGACATTCATTTTTGCTCATAAAAAGACATTATTTTTATTTGTGTGTTTAATCACCATCATTGTCCACTCTAGACATTCCTAAATTATTCTGTCTCAGTCTTTATCCTCTATCTTTCCTTCTGGTTTCATACATGCCCCCAGGAATTCTCTCTCAATCATACTCACATTCACCTCCATTCAGTGTTCTTATATTATTGTGCTACAAACAAGTAGAATTGTGCTATCCATTTCTGAATTTACACAGTCTGTATTCCTTCAGCACCAATCGCCTAATCTCTACCCTACTTCTAGCACCTGATAACCTGTGTTCTTCTCAATTTTTTTGACAGCCCTATAAAAACAGAGCCTCCAAAAATTTTGTACAATTTGGATGATTACATGGTATATGATTTCTCAATATAACCTATGTTCTTGACTTCAGTTCTCAAAGTTCACTCCTTAGTGTTCATTCATATTAGTGAGACCATATGGTATTTGTCCTTTTGTATCTGGCTAATTTCACTGAGTATAATGTCCTCAAGTTTCAATCCACACTGCTGCATGCTTCATGACTTTATTCTGTCTTACAGCTGCATAATATTGCATTGTGTATATACAATGCAATATTATGCAACAGCTTGTTTAGCTGCTCATATACACACAACAGCTTGTTTAGCTGCTCATCATTGATGGACAGTTGGGATGTTTCCACCTCTTAGCAATTGTAAATAATGCTGTTATAAATATTGGTGTGCAAATGCCCATTTGTGCCCTTGCTCTCAGATCCTCTGAATACATACATAGTAATGGGATTGCTGTATCAAATGGTAATTCTATACTTAACTTCTTGAGGAACTGCCAAATTGCCTTCCAGAGCAGTTGTACCATTTTACATTCCCACCAATAGTAGGCAAGTGTACCTCTTTCTCCATATCCTCTCCAGCACATGATGCTTTCTGTTTTTTGTTTTGTTTTTTGATAATGACCATTCTAGTGGGAGTGAGATCTTATCTTATTGTGGCTTTGATTTGCATTTCCCTAAGAGACAGTGAAGTTGACCATCTTTTCATGTGCCTTTTAGTCATTTGTATTTCCTCTACAGAGAAGTGTCTGTTCATGTCTTCTGTCCATTTTTAAATTGGGTTCTTTGCTTTTTTTGTGGTTGAGTTGAAGAATCTTTTTATATATTCAGGATACTAAACCCTTATTTGATATGTAGTTTCCAAATGTTGTCTTCCTTTGCTGCTTTTTTATGTTCCTGTCAAAGTTCTTTGATGAACAGAAATGTTTAATCTTGAGAATTTTCAACTTATCTTTTTTCAATACTTGTGCTTTGGTTATAAGGTCTAGGAAACCACCTTCTATTACAATTTTGTAAGGAATTTCCCTACATTTTCTTCTAAGAGTTTTATGGTCTTAGCTGTAATGTTTGGATCTTTGATCCATTTTGAGTCCATTTTTATATAGGGTGTGAGATATGGATCCTCTTTCATTCTTTCGCATGTGGATATCCAGTTCTCCAAGCACCATTTATTGAAGAGGCTGCTCTGTTCCAGGTGGGTTGGCTTGACTGCCTTATTGAAGATCAATTGTCCATAGATAAGAAGGTCTATATCTGAACACTCTATTATATCCATTGGTCAGAATTTCTATCTTTATGCCAGTACTATGCTGTTTTGCCCAATGCAGCTTCATAATATGCTTTAAAGTCAGGGGGTGTTAGACCTCCCCTTTCATTTTTCTTTCTCAAGATATTTTTAGCTAATTAGGGCACCTTTTCTTCCAAATAAATTTTGTTATGGGTTTTTTTATTTCTATAAAATAAGTTTTTGGGATTTTAATTGATATTGCATTGACTCTATAAATCAATTTGCATAGAATTGATATCATAACTATATGTAGTCTTGCAATCCAAGACCACAATATGCCCTTCAATTTATTTAGGTCTTCCTTGATTTCCTTTAGCAATTTCTTGTCATGTTCTGTGTATAGGTCTTTTGTGTCCTTTAGTTAAATGTATTCCTAAATATTTGATTCTTTTGCGTTGCTATTGTAAATGGAATTTTTTTCTTGATTTCCTCCTCAAATTGCTCATTACTAGTGCATAGAAATACTGCTGATTTTTGGGTATTAATCTTGAACCCTGCCACTTTGCTGTACTCTTCTATTAGTTCTAGTAGCTTTGCTGTAGATTTTTTGGGATGTTCGACATATAGTATCATATCATCTGCAAACAGCAAGAGTTTTACTTCTTCCTTTCCAAATTGGATACCTTTTATTTCTTTTTCTTTTCCAATTGCTCTGGCTAGAACTTCCAGCACAATGTTGAATAACAATGGTGATAGTGGGTGTCCTTGTCTTAAACCTGATCTTAAAAGGAAAACTTTCAGTCTTTCCCCATTGAGGATGATGTTAGCGGTGGGTTTTTCATTTATTCCCTTTCTTGTGTTGAGGAAGTTTCCTTCTATTCCTATTATTTGAAGTGTTTTCATCAGGAAAGTCTTTGAATTTTTTCAAATGCATCAATTCCTGCATCAATTGAGATGATCATGATTTTTTTTCTGCTTTGATTTTTTGATATGATGTATTACATTAATAGATTTTCTTATGTTGAACCATCCTTGCATACATGGAATAAATAACACATGGTCATGGTGCATAATTTTTTTAATGTGCTGCTGGATTCAGTTTGCAAGTATTTTATTGAGGATTTTTGCATCCATAATCATCAGAAAGATTGGTCTTATAGTATCTTTATCTAGCTTTGGTATAAGGATGATGTTGGCTTCATAGACTAAGTTAAGTAGCTTTCCCTCCTCTTCAATCTTTTTGAAGAGTTTCATCAAGTCTGGTACTAATTCTTTCTTTATTTCTCTTTTTTTTATACTTTTCTTTCATGAAATCTTTATTTATTAATTTTTTTAAAAACATAACAAACCAAACATTCCTAACATATGATCATTCTGTTCTACATATATAACCAGTAATTCACATCATCACATAGTTGTATATTCATCATTATCATTTCTTAGAACATTTGCATCAATTCAGAAAAAGAAATTTAAAAGCAGCAGAAAAAATTCATACATACTGTATCCCTTGCCCCCTTCATTGATCACTAGCATTTCAATCTATTACATTTATTTTGACATTTGTTCCCCCTATTTTTTATTTTTATGCCATATGTTTTACTTGTCTGTTGATAAGGCAGATAAAAGGAGCATCAGACACAAGGATTCCACAATCACACAGTCTCATTGTGAGAGCTATATCATTATACAATCATATTCAAGAAACATGGCTACCGGAATACAGCTCTACATTTTCAGGCAGCTCCCTCCACCCTCTCCATTACATCTTGACTAACAAGGTGATATCTATTTAATGTGTAAGAATAACCTCCAGGATAACCTCTTGACTCTGTTTGGAATCTCTCAGCCATTGGCACTTTATTTTGTCTCATTTCTCTCTTCCCCCTTTTGATCGAGAAGGTTTTTTCAATCTTTTGATGCTGAGTCCCAGCCCAGGCTTGTTGTGTTGGCTGGAGAGAGAGGCCATGTTTGAGCAACAAAAGAGGTTCTCTTGCAGGTGACTCTTAGGCCTAATTTTAAGTAGGCTTTACTTATCTTTTGTGGGGTTAAGTTTCATATGAACAAACCCCATGATTGGGGGCTCAGCCTATTGCTTTGGTTGTCCCCACTGCTTGTGAGAATATCAAGAATTCCCCACTTGGGGAAGTAGAATTTTCCCCCTTTCTTACCATTCTCCCAAGGGGACTTTGCAAATACTTTTTTACTCACTGTTCAGATCACTCTGGGATTTACTGGGGCTTCACTCTGGACAAACCTACACAATCTTATGCCCTACTCAAGGTTCCATGTACTTATGGTGTTCAATTAAGCTGTTCACATAAGTTATATTAGGAAATGCACTAGTCAAAATATAAATTTTGTACCAAATAAACATTTTTTGTTTTGTTCTCACACATAAGTTAAATTTTTAAAATATTAATTACCACCTATTTTCAACACCCTGCAATAATGACATTCCTTTGTTCTTTCTTATGCAAAAACATTTTTATGTTTGTACATTTAGTCACTATCATTATATACTCTAGACATTCCTAGACTATACCATCTCAGTCTTTATCTTCTATCTTTCTTTCTGATTTCATTTGTGCCCCCAGCCTTCCTCCCTCTATTATTCTCACATTCAGCTTCATTCAATGTTCTAACATAATTGTGTTATAGTTAGGGAGCATTGTGCTATCCATTTCTGAGTCACACAGTCTGCATCCCTTAAGCTCCAATTACCCAATATCTTAGTCTATTTCTATCTCCTGATGGTCTCTGTTACCAGTTGAATTCTCTAAGTTTATTCATTAATGTCAGTTCATATCATTGAGACCATACAGCATTTGTCCTTTTGTTTCTGGCTAATCTCACTCAGCCTAATGTCCTTAAGGTCCATCCATGTTGTTCTGTACTTCATTACTTTATTCTGTCTTACAGCTGCATAATGTTCCATCAATGTATATACCACAGCTTGTTTAGCAACTCGTCAGTTGATGGACATTTTGGCTGTTTCTATCTCTTGACAATTGTAAATAATGCAATAAAAATTGATGTGCACAGGTCCACTTGTGTTCTTGCCCTCATGTCCTCTTAGTAGATACCTAGTGATGGTGTTCCTGGGTCATATGGCAATTCTATACTTAGCTTCCTGAGGACCTGCCAAACTGCCTTCCAGAGCAGTTGTACTATTTGACATTCTCACCAACAGTGGATAAGTGTGCCTCTTTCTCCACATCCTCTCCAGCACTTGTCATTTTCTGTTTTCTTGATAATGGCCATTCTGGTGGGTGTGAGATGGTATTTCACAGTTTTGGTTTGCATTTCCCTAATAGCCAGGGAAGTTGAACATCTTTTCATGTGCCTTTTGGCCATTTGTATTTCCTCTTCTGAGAAGTATCTGTTCAAGTCTTTTGCCCATTCTGTAACTGGGTTTTTGGTATTTTTGTTGTTGAGTTGAATAATCTCTTTATATAATCTGGATACTATACCTTTATTTGATATATCATTTCCAAATATTGTCTCCCATTGTGTAGGCTGCCTTTTTACTTTTTTGATGAAGTTCATTGATGCACAAAAGTGTTTAATTTTGAGGAGTTCCCATTTCTTTCTTTCTTTCTTCAATGCCTATGCTTTGGGTGTAAGGTCTAGGAAACTGCCTCCTATTATAAGATTTACAAGATATTTCCCTACATTTTCTTCTAACAGTTGTATGGTCTTAGATCTAATGTTTAGGTCTTTGATCCATTTTTAGTTAATTTTTGTATAGGGTATGAGACATGGATCCTCTTTCATTCTTTTGCATATGGATATCCAGTTCTCTAGGCACCATTTATTGAAGAGACTGTTCTGTCCCAGGTGAGTTGGTTTGACTGCCTTATCAAAGATCAGTTGTCCATAGATGAGAGGGTCTATATCTGAGCACTCTATTCGATTCCATTGGTCAGTATACCTACCTTTATGCCAGTATCATGCTGTTTGACCAATGTAGCTTCTTAATATGCCTTAAAATCAGGTAGCGTGAGACTTCCGACTTCATTTTTCTTTCTCAGGATATTTCTAGCTATTCAGGGCACCCTGCCCTTCCAGATAAATTTGATTATTGGTTTTTCTATTTCTTAAACATAAGTTTTAGGGATTTTAATTGATATTGCATTGAATCTGTAAATTAATTTAGGTAGAATTGACATCTTAACTATATTTAGTCTTCCAATCCATGAACACGGTATGCCCTTCCATCTATTTAGCTCTTCTGTGATTTAACAATTTCTTGTAGTTTTTTTTGTATAGGCTTTTGTCTCTTAAGTTAAATTTATTCCTAAATACTTTATTCTTTTGGTTGCAATTGTAAATGGAACTTTTATCTTCATTTCCCCTAAGATTCTTCATTACTGTAGTATAGAAACACTACAGATTTTTGAATGTTGATCTTGTACTCTGCCACTTTGCTGTATTCATTTATTAGCTCTAGTAGTTTTGCTGTGGATTTTTCAGGGTTTTTGACATATAGTATCATATCATCTGCAAACAGTGAGAGTTTTACTTCCTCCTTTCCAATTTTGATGCCTTGTATTTCTTTTTCTTGTCTAATTGCTCTGGCTAGAACTTCCAACACAAAGTTGGATAGTAATGGTGATAGTGGAAATCCTTGTCTTGTTCCTGATCTTATGGGGAAAGTTTTCAGCTTTTCCCCATTGAGGATGATGTTAGCTGTGGGTTTTTCATATATTCCCTTTATCATGTTGAGGACGCTCCCTTATATTCCTATTCTTTGAAGTATTTTCAAAAGGAAAGGATGTTGAATTTTGTCAAATGCCTTTGCTGCATCAATTGAGATGACCATGTGATTTTTCTGCTTTGATTTGTTGATATGGTGTATTATGTTAATTGATTTTCTTATGTTGAACCAACATTGCATACCTGGGATCAATCCTACTTGGTCATGGTGTATAATTTTTAATGTGCTACTGGACTCAATTTGCTAGAATTTTGTTGAGGATATTTGCATCTATATCCATAAGCAAGATTGGTCTGTAGTTTTCTTTTTTTGTAATATCTTTGTCTGGCTTTGGTATGAAGGTGATGTTGACTTCACAGAATGAGTTAGGTAGCTTCCCCTCCTCTGCAATTTTTTTTGAAGAGTTTGAGCAGGATTGGTACTAATTCTTTCTGGAATGTTTGGTAGAATTCATATGTGAAGCCATCTGGCCCTGGATTTTTGTTTTTGGAGAGCTTCTTAATGACTGATTCAATTTCTTTACTTGTAATTGGTTTGTTACAATTGTTTAAGAGTAACAATTGTTACAATTGTTTAATTGTTTAAGAGTCTTGGTTGTTTAAGAGTGTGTTGTTGAACCTCCACATATTTGGGAATTTTCTGGCACTTTGCCTATTATTGATTTCCAACTTCATTCCTTTATGATCTGAAAGTGTGTTGCATGATTTCAATCTTTTTAAATTTATTGAGACTTTCATTGTGACCCAGCATGTGGTCTATCCTTGAGAATGAACCATGAGCACTTGAGAAAAAGGTGTATCCTGCTGCTGTGGGGTGTAATGTTCTATAAATGTCTGTTAAGTCTAGCTCATTTATTGTATTACTCGAATTCTCTGTTTCTCTGTTGATCCTCTGTCTAGATGTTCTGTTCATTGATGAGAGTGGGGAATTAAGGTGTCCAATTATTATGATAGATTTGTTAGTGTTTTCTGTGTTTGCCTCATGTGTTTTGAAGAATTCTGGCTTGGTACATAAATATTTATGATTGTTAAGTCTTCTTGTTGAATTGTTCCTTTTATTAATACATAGTGTCCTTCTTTGTCTCTTTAAACTGTTTTGCATTTGAAGTCTAATTTGTTGCATATTAGTATAATTACTCCTGCTCTTTTTTTATTGTTATAAGCATGAAATATCTTTTCCCAACCTTTCATTTTCAAGTTATGTGTATCCTTGGGTCTAAGATGTGTTTCCCACAAACAGCATATAGATGGGTCCTGTTTTTTAACCCATTCTGCCAGTCTATGTCTTTTGATTGGGGCATTTAATCCATTAACATTTAGTGTTATTACTGTACGGGCATACTTTCTTCTACCATTTTGCCTTTTGGACTTTATATGTCATATCTAATTTTTCTTCTTTTTACCTTTACTGACAGTCTTCATTTCTACACTCTTCTCCACACCTCTCTCTCCTGTCTTTTCATATCTGCCTCTAGTGCATATTGTCATTCAATTCCCTGGGTCCCTGCTCATATTTTTCCATTCTTTTCCCTATATTTTCTTTTGCTTGTTGGATTTCAGATGTCCCATCCTCCAGTTGTCTAATCCTATCTTCTGCCTCTTGAAACCTGACATTGTAGGTTTCCATTGTTTTTTCATCTCTTCTACTGTGCCTTTCATTCCCATAAATTCTGTGATCTGTGATTTGTTTTTTCAGACCTTTGATTTCTTCTTTTTGCTCATTCCTTGACTTCTTTATATCCTCCGTCAATTCATTGATTTGATTTTTGATGAGGTTTTCCATGTCTGTTTGAATATTCTGAATTAATTGTCTCAACTCCTGTATCTCATTTGAATTGTTGGTTTGTTCCTCTGACTGGGCCATATCTTCAATTTTCCTAGTGTGATTCATTATTTTTTGCTTGCGTCTAGCCATTTAATTACCTTAATCAGTCTATTCTGGAGTTTTTTTCCACTTTTTTTACCTAAGGTTTTCTTACTGGATGACTTTGTTGTCTGTCTGTCTGTTCTTTGACATTCAATTCAGTTTATTCTGGACCACTAGCTTAGGTTTTGTTTAACAGAACAGAATTTTTCAGTTCCTGTTTTCTTGTTTCTTCCCTTGCCTGTATTGTGCCTTTCTCCCCCCACCCTTAGGTGGTTCTACTTAGGTATTATGGACCCCAGCCAGCTTTACCCAGACTAAACTGGTGTCCTGTCAGGAGGAAAGTCACCTGTGTCAGTTTTTCCTGATGGGGAGATCCAGTAAGTTGAAAGACTTTCCTATGAAGTCTCTGGACTCTGTGTTTTTCCTATCCTGCCCACTCTGTGGTGCTTTTCTGCTTGAGGGTCCCACCAGCATGAGGTGATGCAGTACCTTTAACTTCAGCAGACTCTCCCTGCTGGGGGCATGGTGGAGACAAAGGAGAGGTTGTAGGCTGGGTTTAATCACTACAATTTTCCAAACCCTGTGGTCTGAATTCCTCAAGGGAGAGAATACCTGAGCTAGGCCTCACCCCTCTCCTGGGGAAGGCACAGGCTCCAGACAAGCTCTCAAACAAACTTGTTTTTGCCTGATCCTAGGGCAGTTTCAGTCTGCAAAGCCCTGCACTGTATCCAAAGACAGTCAAGCCTTTGTAGAAACACAGCCACAAGAAAGAAAGAGAAAAATCCTTCTCAGAGTAGGACCTCCTTTCCTCAGATTTGCCAATCAAGGACACAAATTGGTATGTTGTTTTGTGTACCTTCAGATCCTATATGCTCCCTCCTTTCGTTCAGGGCCCAGACCATTTCAAGTATTATGTGCTATCTGATCCGAAAAAAATCTCTGTTTCTTTTTTCCTTTTTTGCTTTTTCCATCTGCCCTTCTCCCTCAACACTGGGGACAAAAATCAGCAACCTCTGCTTTGATGAGGTTCAGCTGAGCTGGGGCCCTATTTTTTACTACTCAGAATTTGTGAATAAATTCCACAATTGTAGCTTAGCTGCCCTCAGTCCCTGCTGCTAGCAAAGTCCCTTTCCTTTCCCCTCTGAGAAGCAGCCTGTGGGGGAGGGGAGCTGGCTGCCATGGCTTGGAGCACTCACAGTTCTGGGGGGCTCACAACTGGTCCAGCTGGTCCAGACTGGGGTACACTGTGTGTGCAGCCACTGACATGGCCCCAGCAGTTGTTCTGCACTGTTCCAAGCTATTTAGTAGCTGCTCTGGAGGATGAACTAAATCCTGCACCTCACTAAGCTGCCATCTTGGCCTAATTCTTTCTTGAATGCTTCAAAGAATTCACATGTGAATCTACCTATTCCTGGACTTTTTTTGGGGGGGGAGCTTCTTGATGACTGATTTAGTGTCTTTTACTTGTGATTTGTTTGTTCAGGTTATTTATTTCATCTCAAGTCAATGTTGGTTGTTCATGCTTTTCTAGGAAGTCTATTTCATCCATGTTGTGTAGTTCATTAGGATATAGTTGCTCATAGTATCCTCTCTTACCTTCTTTATTTCTGTGGAGTCTGTGGTTATGTCTCATCTTCCATTTCTAATTTTATTTATTTTCATCTTCTCTTTTTGTTTTTTTTCAACCTAGCTAAGAGTCTGTTCTAGTCTGCCAGTGCTACTAGAATGCAACACACACCAGAGATAGATTGGCTTTTAATGAAAGAGGATTTATTTAGTTAAAAATGTATAGTTCTTCTGAGGAAATGCAGCTAACTTTCATCTGAGATTCTCTCTTACACAGGAAGGCATAGGATGATCTCTGTTGACCTTATGTCCAGGCATCTGGGTTCTAGCAGCTTTCCCCTGGGTACTTCCCTTCTGTATCTACAAAGGTCTGGTCTGAGCTGTGAGTGCTGAGATGAGGTAGGCTGAGCTGTTGGGCTGTGCTGCACTGAGTTCTCTCTTTTAAGCTTCCCATTGATTAAATTAAACATCACTTGTTATGGAAGGCACTCCCCTTAGAGACTGAAGATGTAGTCAGCCATAGATAAGTTACACAGGCCAATGATTCAGATCCACAGTAACAGAACTGGGTGCCATCATCTGGCCAAGTTGATACCTGAACCTAACTACCACAAAGTCTACCTTTTGTCAACTTGGCAACTATCATTGGGCCCACATACAATGGAGCAAATCCTTCCATATATAAAATACATTCGTTTCATCATAAAAAATCAATAAAAGCCTTAAATCATGTCAGCAATAATACAAATACAATAAAAACTTAAAACCAATACAAAATCTCGACAAAGCAGCCACAGGCAGGGTCTTTTCTAGTGCAAAAATTCTCTTCTGGGTCTGGACCTGTGAAACTTAAAACAAGTTATCTGCTGCCAATATGCAAAGGAGTGATAGTCATAGAATACATGTTTCCATTTCCATAGGGAGAAATTAGAAGGAACACAGGGGTCACCAGACCCAAACAGTTCTGAAAACCTACAAAGCAAACTCCATTGGATTTCAAAGTGTGAAAATCATTTATCCTCAGGGCTTTGGAAAGTGGCAATCCCACATTTTCCAAGGGCCTATGCAGTGGCTTTGTTCTCTCCAAACACTGGGGTGATTGCAAGCTTGGGGAACACTGGGGGACCACCTTTTTTTTTGCTCCTCCCTCTCCAAGCTTCAGGGAAGTGCCTGAGATCTCTACCATCTCTGAGGCACACACTCAACTCCTTCAGAAAAATGGGGTGTCAGGCAGGCTCCCCCAATACCCAGTTTATGCACTCGACCCTCTCCAGTACCTGGAGTGGCACAACACTTCATGAGCAATGAAGTAGAAGGCCCACCCTCTGCTCCTGGGACTACCTCACCCTCTCCATGTGTATGGGTTCACTCTCTGGGCCTGAATTTTCATGGCTTCAGACCCAAGCTTCCATGGTTCTCACTCTGCAAACTCTAATTCATCCCTTTTGTGTCTCCCTTTATCCAGACTGGCAGTGGATCCATTTATACCAACAGTCTCTTCAAGAACTCCAGGCCTTCTCCATCAAGCTCCTCATAGTTTCTCCAAAATCTTCCCTTTATCTATCCCCCAAAAGCTGTTCTAACATGTCTGGTATTGCAAACTGCAGCAGCACCCCACTCCTGATATCAAATCTGCCAAAGCTGCCAGAATGCAACACACCAGAAATTGATTGACTTTTAATAAAAAGGGATTTATTTAGTTAAAAATGTATAGTTCTTCAGAGGAAAGGCAGCTAACTTTCATCTGAGGTTCTCTCTTACACAGGAAGGCACAGGGTGATCTCTGCTTGCCTTCTCTCCAGGCTTCTGGGTTCCAGCAGGTTTCCCCTGGGTGATTCCTTTCTGTATCTTCAAAGGTCTGGTCTGAGCTGTGAGTGCTGAAAGGAGGTATGCTGAGCTGCTAGGGCTGTGCTATATTGAGCTCTCTCTTTTAACCTTCCCATGAATTAAATTGAACATTACTTATTGTGGAAGGCACTCCCCTTAGAGAGTGCAGATGTAATCAGCCATAGATAAGTTACACAGGCTAATGATTCAATTCCACAGCAACAGAACTAGGCACCATCACCTGGCCAAGTTGATGTTAGAACACAACTACCACAGAATCCATTGATTTTTATTGATTTTCTCAAAGAACCAACTTCTGGTTTTGTTGATTTTCTTGATTATTTTCATTTGTTTCTGCTCTAATCTTCATTATTTCTTTCATTTTGCTTGATTTGGGATTAGGTTGCAGTTTTTTCTCTAGTTCTTTCAAGTGAGCAATTCATTCCTCAATTTTTGCTCTTCTTTTTTTTTGGCATGGGCAAGCTCCAGGAATCAAACCCAGGTCTATGGCATGGAGCTGAGATTTCTGCCATTGAACCACTTCTGCACCACCCTCTTTCTTCTTTTTTAATATAGGCATTTAAAGTAATAAATTTCCCTCTTTGCACTGCCTTTGATGCTTCCCATATATATATATTTTTGTATGCTGTAGGGCAGGGTTACATTTCATTTCATTTTTTTTTCCATGTGAGAATCCTGTTACTGCAGTACCATTTGTTGAATTTTGTTTGTCTGTTTATTTTTGTTTGTTTTTTTGGGGGGGAAATGGATGAGATCGGAAATGGGCCCAGGTCTTCTTCTTAACAGGTGAGAATTCTACCACTGAACTACCCTCAAACCCCCACATCCCACAAATTTTGATATGCTGTGTTTTCATTTTCATTTGCTTCCTTGAGATATTTACTGATTTCTCTTGTAATTTCTTCCTTGCCCACTGATTGTTTAAGAGTGTGTTCTTTAGCCTCCATACATTTGGGAATTTTCTGGCCCTCTGCCTGTTATTGATTTCCAACTTCATTCATTATTATCTTAGAAAGTATTTTGTATGAGGGTGACCCAACATGTAGTCTATCCTTGAGAATGATCTATGGTCACTTGAGAAAATTGTGTATCTTGCTGTTGTGGGGTATAATGTTCTGTAAATGTCTGTTACATCTGTTTCATTCATTGTATTATTGAAATTCTCTGTTTCTTTATTGATCTTCTGCCTAGATGTTTTACCCATTGATGAAAGTAGGGAATTGAAATCACTAACTATTATGGAAGAGGTGTCTATTTCTCTGTTCAGTGTTATCAGTGTTTGCCTCACGTACTTGGGATCACTCTGACTTGGGGATAAATATTTATGATTGCTATGTCTTTTGTTGAATTGTTCCTTTTATTAATGCATCATATCCATCTTTATCTCTTTTAATTGTTTTATATTTGAAGTTGAATTTGTCAGATATTAATATAGCTATTCCTGCTCTTTTTTCATTGTTGTTTGCATGAAATATATTTTCCCAACTTTTCACTTTCAACCTATTTTTGTTGTTGGGTCTAAAATGAATCTCCTGTATACAGCGTATAGATGGGCCCTAGTTTTTAATCCATTCTCCCAGTTGTGTCCTTTGACTGGGGAGTTTAATCCATTAAAACATTTAATGTTATTACTGTAAAGGCAGTACTTTCTTCTATCATTTTGTATGTCATATCTAATTTTTTTCTTTTTACCTTTACTGATAATCATTTCTACACTTTTCCAGACCTCTCTTTTTCTCTCTTGCCTTTCCAATCTGCCTGTAGTGCTTCCTTTAGTATTTCTTGGAGAGCTGGTCTCTTGTTCACGAATTCTCTCAGTGATTGTTTGCCTGAAAATATTTTAAACTCCCCCTCATTTTTGAAGGACAGTTTTGCTGGATATAGAATTCTTGGTTGGCAGTTTTTCTCTTTTAGATCTTAAATATATCATACCACTGCCTTCTCACCTCCATGGTTTCCACTGAGAAATCCACACATAGTCTTACTGGTCTTCCCTTATGTTTGATGGATTGCTTTTCTCTTGCTGCTTTCAAAATTCTCTCTTTCTCTTTGACATCTGATAATCTGATTCATAGTGTCTTGGAGTATATACATTTGGATCTATTCGATTTGGGTTATGCTGCACTTCTTGGATCTGTAATTTTATGTCTTTCATAAGTGATAGGAAATCTTCAGTGTTAATTTCCTCCATTAGTCTTGGTCCTCTTTTTCCCTTCTTTTCTCCTTCAGGGACGCCCACAACACACATATTTGTGTGCTTCATATTGTCATTCAGCTGCATGAGACCCTGCTCATATTTTCCATTCTTCTCCCCATATTTTCTTTTATCTGTCAGATTTTAGATGTCCTGTCCTCTCTTCACTAATCCTTTCTTCTGCCTCTTAACATCTAATTGTTGTAGATTTCCATTGTTTTTCATCTTTTCTATTGTGACTTTTATTCCCATAATTGTGTGATTTGTTTTTTCAAGCTTTCAAGTTCTTCTTTTTATTCACATTATTCATCACTCTTTACGTCCTCCCTCAATTTGTTGATTTATTTTTGTTCAGATTTTCCATGTCTTTTTTTTTTTCATGGGCAGGAACCAGAAAATGAATGCAGGTCTCTGGCATGGTGGGCGAGAACTCTGCTTGCTGAGCCACTGTGGCCTGCCCTTCATGTCTTTTTGAACTTCCTGAATTAGTTGTTTCAAGTCCTGTATCTCATTTGAATTGTTGGTTTGTTCCTTTGACTGGGCCATATCTTTGATTTTTTCTAGTGTGACTTGTTATTTTTGCTGGTGTCTAGGCATTTGATATCCTTAATTAGTTTATTCTGGAGGTTGTTTTACTCTTTTACTAGGATTTTCTTGCTGGATGGCTTTGTTCTCTATCTGTTCTTTGGCATTCAGTTCAACTTATTCTAGACATTTAGCATAGGTTCTGCATAACTGATTAGAATTTTTCAGTTCTTGTTTTTCTGTTTCTTGCCCTGCCTTTATGGAGCCTTCTTTTCTTTTCCTTGAGGAGGGTCTCCTCAGATATTATAGACTGCAGTCAGATTTTTCAAGATTGGACTGGACCACATCTCAGGAGAGAAAATTGCCAGCATCAGTTTTCCCTGAGGGTGAGACCCAGCAGGTTGACAGACTTTCCTATGAAACCTCTAAATTATCTGCTTTTCCTATCCTTCCCAGCATGTGGCACTTTCCTGCTCATGGCTTCCCACCAGCTTAAAGTGATGTGGTGCCTTTAATTTCAGCAGACTCTCCCTGCCAGGGGCGTGATTGAGACAAAGGTGACATTATACGTTGGCATTAGTTGCTTCTGTTTTCCAGTCCCTGGGGCCTGAATTCCTTAAAGGATGAATTCCACTTGCACTGGGCCACACTTTTCTCTTGGAGAAAATACAACCTTTAGGGAATTAACTCCTTTCACCTGACTGATTACTTTGTCTCTCACACAAGCTTAATTCTGTCCTTGCCTGGGGCAGTGCTGGAGCCTGAGAAGGCTTCCAGTTCTGTATAGTGAGCTGTTAATGAGTATAAAAAAAGCAAAAAAAAAAAAAAGCATTTTCAGAGCAGGACCATGCTCCTTAGGTTTGTCAATCGAGAGCTTAGGTTGCTACATGGTTCTATGTATCTATATGTGCCCCCTTTTCTTGGGACCCAGCCCTTTTCCAGTATTCTATGCTGTCTAACTCAAAAAGCCTCTTCTTTTTCTCATCAGCTCAGCCTCTTTTTTTTTTTTTTTTTTTTTTTTTTTTTTTTTTGCTGGGCAAAATCTCTTAATATCTTTACTGTTTATTCCAGGTTTATCTGTGCTCGGGGCCTATTTTCAGTAGTCAGAATTGATTAATTAATTCTGTAATTGGAGTTTGATTGAGTTAAGCCCTTGCTGCCAGTAAAATCTCTTTCTTTTACCCTTAAAGAACCATCCCATGGGGAGGATGCCAGCCTCCTTGTCTTTAGGGACTTACAGATCTGTGTGGAGTCTCAGCTGTCCCAACTGGTCCAGATTGGTGTTCACTTTGGGTCTGGTCACTGATGTTCCCCCAGCAGTTGTTCTGTACTGTTCCTATTTACTTGCTGCTCTGGAGGATGCAGTAAATTTCACACCTCACTAAGCTGTCATGTTGACTCAACTCTCCACTGATTTTTTTTAAAAAACATTTTATTCTGCTACTATGTATACAATATAACCTTTCTCCTTTTAATAACATTCAGATATATATTTAAGCACTGTTAATTTCCACAGTGTTGAACTAGCATCACCACCATCCATAACCAAAACATTTCCATTATTCTGAATAGGAGCCCTGTACATTTTAAGAGTCTCATGCTCTACTGACTGAGCTGGCTGGGCTCTGTACATTTTAAGCCTTAATTTCCCATTCCCTATTCTCCATCCCAGACAAATTGGATTTGTGTATTAATTTGGTTTCTATATTTTCCTCCCCTTCTTCTAGCTGTTCTTTTCTATTTTCTTATAGAATATTCCATACTTTAATTATTTATGTCACTAGAAAGAAATGTAAAAAGGTACCAGAGACTACAATTTCTTTAAATTTAAAAATCAATATTTTAAATTTCTTTTCTCCTACCATATTTTTATATTTATTTCATATTTTGTACAAAGAAAGCATATGATGAATTCAGTAAACATATATTTACTGTCAATTTAAGAGATGTGCTGGTAAGACCCTTGGAGTAGAATGAAGTAGATTAGATTGGAGTGCAGTGCAGCATCATAGCTTCAGTTAACATGTTACTATCTGTGCTGGTTTGAATCATTATGTACCCCAGAAAAGCCATATTATAATTCTGATCTTATCTTTTGGGGCAAATGTTTCTTTTAATCCTGATTCAGTATTGTAGGGCAGAAACTTTTGATTAGATTATCTCCACAGTGATGCGGCATGCCCAATTGTGGGTGTAACATTTGATTAGATGGAGATGTGACTCTATCCATTCTAGGTGGGTCTTGACTAATTTACTGGAGTCCTTTAAAAGAGGAAATATTTTGGAGAGAGTTCAGAGCTGAGCTGACACTGATGTGGACCCTTGGAGAACTAGAGATACAGATGTTTGGAATACTTGGAGCCCAACAGATGTCACCATGAGATGTTAAGCAAGCCAGAACGTGGAGAGAGCCTAGGAAAGTGAAGAAATGAAAACCAGCCCCACAGAAACAAAGTGAAGAACACCCACAGGAACAGAGGCTGAAAGCAATGGAGCCCAGGAGCAAGGGACCAGCAGATGCTAACCAGGTGACTTTCCAGCTGACAGAGGTGTTTCTGAACATTGGCCTTTCTTGAATTAAGGTATCTTTACCTGGATGCCCTAGTTTGGACATTATTATAGACTTAGAATTATAAACTTGCAACTTATTAAATTCCCCTTCAAAAAGGCATCCCATTTCTGGTATATTGCATTCTGGCAGCTTACAAACTAATATACCATAATTTCTACAGGCACAATACACCTGGTTCTTAAGATGTTGATAGTTTAGGGCTGACTATTTTCAGTTTAAATGTGCCAGATGAAATGAACTTATGGTTCTTACATTAAAGTTTATAAAGTAGAATGTAGGTCTCACAAATAAAAAAAAGTATACATGCTTATAAATAAAATTCTAAGGTTTTGTATTTGATCATTTTAAATGACTCCATTCAAAGTTGAGAAAAGAACTTCTTGACTTGATCTATTCTAATTCTTTTTCATTTAATTTACCAGGATCTAATCAACATGGTTTCCTTGCAAATGAGTTAGCTGCATAAAATTCGGTAGAATTATAATAATCCTTTGAAATAAGTTACGCTCTCAAAGTATAGAAAAGACAAATAAAGAGAAGCAATTTACATGCATACCCAGAAGTAACTGATCATCAGGGGTGTGAGCATGGGAAATAGAGAGTTGTTATTTATTTTTCTGCCAATGTCTCACTATGTTTCTTCATTCAATTCAGAACTGAATTGCTAAAGATTCCACTAGGGGCAGTGAAAAGATGAATGGAATTTTGTTGTCTATTGTGAGCTCTAAGAGCAAGGAGAAAGAGCACAGTAAAGCTTTTATTGACCCAACTCCAAATCCAGTGTGTCTAACTAGGAAATTGCTCATTCAGATGAAAGCCAAAAAGCATCTCAGCCTTGATGTGGCTGAGACAGCAAAATCAATTTTGAACACAACAGCTCCATTTAGTAAATGTTTAAAGGAGAAAAAGGGGCCTGCACAAATCAATAAATTATTTTGGGGCTAAGAACTATGTAGCCTATGCCAGTTACCCCTTTTGTGATATGCCAGGAAATATACATTCTATTTTGCAGGTAAAATAAAATGAACATTTTTCCAACCATTTAAAGACTAACTTATTAAAATATTTTTAATATTCTTCCATAGCAGCTATTGCTAGTATTGCAAATAATTTGTGTCTCTGAAATAACCTTTTTTTTTCAAAGACAGGATGGATTCACAAACCCTATTAATTGAATATTTTCATAGTTCACTATTGTAACTTATTCTTGTGCATATTAAAGGGTAGGTTTTCATTTTTATTTCTCTTCTTATTGACTGATATTTTGCTTACTATAAAATTAAAAAAAGACAAGTCAATAATTTATTTTAGATTTTTATAATTCATTTTAGGAAGAAAAGGTTTTAAATGACTGATGACATGACATTATGATTAGAGTCCTTGGATGGTGGATCAGAATTTTGTTAGTGATTATCTCACTTCTCTTATCAAATTTGGCAACTCCGGATATGTTCAACATAGCTAAGTTGTTCCACTGTACATATCTTTGTTATCCATGTTTTGATAGATAAGATCTCGATAAAGTAATTGTCAATCAATACAAGTCTTTGCAAATATTTTTATCTAACATTTTTCATGTTGTGTTCTTATTAAAAATGGCATCTTACCTGATTTATGTTTTTATGGAGACATACTAAGCTCTATACTCTCTAATACTCTTCACTTGAATTCTACTAGGCAATAGGGTAGTCACAGAAAATCATACTTTTTTCTTTACAATCAGTGCAAGTTATTCAATGTAGTGTTTCAGGTTTCAATATAAGGTAACCAGTATCACTTTAATATTTGTCAAGTGATGCGTTTACTTTTTCATTCTTAAGTTTTTGTTGGCATATTTATTATAAAATAAGTACTATTTGGTCTTTCCCCACTTCATACTTTATAGTACAGTTATAAGTTTCTATATGATTTCCATGTATCACGTTGTCTTTTGCTTTCTGGTTTTGCTCTTACTTCTATTTGGAACATCTTTCTACATCCTCTGCTGGGCAATTCCTTCTTACTTAATATGTCATCTTATTTATGAAGTATTTGCACACTCCATTATGGTGCCTGTGTTGGCCTGGGTATATGAATGGGCCCCTGAGCAGCTCACAGCAGCAGCAACCACTGCCACCTCAGCCACAGCCAGTGCCCCTATCACCTTTCAAGCTGGGGAGCCTGAGATCAAGCCACCCTGGATGGAGGACCCCAGCGGGACTATGGCTGCACGGGTCAGTATGATAACAGCCGCCAGTCCCCAGGGGCCAGGGACCAGTGAATGAGCCACCTGGACATGATGGAGAGTGTCATGGTCAGGTTCATGTGTCAACTTGGCCAGGTGGTGGTGACTGGCCATCTGGTCAGGCAAGTGCTGACCTGTCTGTTGCTATAAGGACATTTCATGGACTTAAATCATGATTATGTCAGCTATATTCATAGCTCATTGCATTTGTAATCAGCTAAAAGGAGTGTCTTCTGCAGTGAGTGATGCTTAATCTAATCACTGGAAGGTTTTTAAGGAGGATTCAGAAGAGATAGTCACTCTTCCTGCTTCAGCTGGTGAACCTTTCCTGTGGAGTTTGTCCATACCCTTCATTAGAGTCACCAGCTTCACAGCCTGCTGTATGGATTTGGACTCTTCCATCTCCATGGTTGTCCAGCCTGCCTCTCCTGAGAGTTCATTGAGGAACTTCATGGAAGTTACCAGCTTGCGGCCTACCCTACAAACCTTGGACTCTATGTTTTCACAGTTATGTGAGACACTTTTATAAATTTTATATCTATGGATATCTCCTGCTCTAGAGAACCTTAGCTAATACAGGGGTGTGACCCCTCAGATGTGGAGCTAAATGTGTCTTCAAGAGTGTGCTGCAGCCATGATGGTGAGCGCAGCCCACGAGCTGACTAAGTGCACAGTGCTAAATGTGCCTGGGCAGCCTCCTCTCCCTGGGCCTGGAGCTCATACATAAGAGAGTCTCAGAAACATTTTTGATTTATTTTGTTTTGTTTTTGTTGTAGCATTTTTATTGTAAAATAAATCACAGATAAATAAATCCATACAAAATAAATGCACACCTTAATTAATTCTTTTGAGTTGGACATACTTGTAGTCACCACCCAGGTTAAAAATGAGTGATGCCGGGAGTGCAAGGGTAGTTCAGTGGCAGAATTCTTGCCTGCCATGTGGGAGACTCAGGTTCAATTCCTGGTCCATGCACTTTCCAAAAAACAAACAAAAAAGCAAACCAAACAAAAACAAACAAAAAATTTTAACAAATGGTGCTGCAAGATCTCACATGGAAAAATAATCAAATGTGACCCCCACCATACAGCATGCAAAGAAAAAAGAATGATGCCAGCCACATCTAAAACCTTCCATTTGCACCATCCCAATCACAGCCTGTTCCCTCTCTCTCAAACAAATAACTCTGATACGACTTCTTTGCTTTTCATTTTATCACACAAATGTGCATTGTTAGACTCTCTAGTTTACTTTTGTCCATTTATTTTTAATTTGATATGTCTCCCTTAGCCTACAGGTTCCCTATTCAATTACCATTTTCCTTATAATTTCTCTGTTCAAGAATCTGGGCTGTTTGAGCTGTAGTTTCCCATACTCTGGATTTTGTTGATTTCAAACTTATAGTGCTTCAACAAATTTCTTTGGTCCTCTATTTCCGGAAAATTGGCATCTGAACTCAGAGATTTGATCAGACACAGGTTTGATCGATTTGTCAAAACATAGTAAGTGTGGGTTTGTTCATCAGGAAGTACATAATATTTGATTTTCACACTTTTATTTTGAGTTGGTATTCACTGATGCTCAATACCTAGTCCCACTGGTTCCTTGTAGGTTTCAAAACACTGCTATTCTAATTATGATTCAATCATTAGTTGAAATAATTTTGTACAATGCTTCTCTTCATCTGTGTGTTACCCAGCTATACAATTCATATAAAAAAGCAGGAAAAATATTCTGTTCCTTCTCCTTATTTAACATTTTTTTTGTATAGCGAATTGATTCATTATCTTCCAAAATTGACTAGCCTTTTTGTTAGCATCATATTATTTCTGCCAGTAACTGTATATTTAATGCTTACCACCAGTACTTATGTAATGACTTTCTTGTCATTTTCATTATCAGAAGTTCATTTTTTAGTAGATCCATCAGGAAGGGCTCATGGGTGCATTACTTCCTGAGATATTTTATGTTGTTAACAGATTGTCTGGGCACTTTATACTTTTAAGTTCATTTTTCAGGATATAAATTCTTGACTCAGATTCTAGTTGCCCTAGTAAAAGACAGCTTGCTCTCTTTTTTTCTGTTATAAAGCTTTCCCATTAAAAAGCTTCACGACAATCTCATTTTCTTTCTCTTTTAAGTCACATGATCTCTTCTGGTAGGTGGCAAAATACTTACCCACATTTTATTTAGGAGTCAATAATTGTATTAAATTATATTTGGATCCTTGAAATCAATTTGGTGAGAATTGATATACCAACAATTTCAAATTTTTCAGTTCATGAGCATAGTATAGCCCTCCATTTGTTTAGGTCTTCTTGATTTCTTACATTAACGTTTTGTTGTTTTCAGAATGTAAGCCTTGCACTATTTTGTTACCTTATACCTAAACATTTCATGTTCTATAGTGGAAGAATGGATTTTGAAAAATGTATATGACAACTGTTTTTTAATTCAATTTCCAATTGCTAATTGTTAGTGGATTGTAATCCAATTCATTATTGTATATTGACCTTTAATCCTACAATTTTGAACAGTCATAGTTTATGAATGAACAATCATATTATCTATAAAAGGAGGCAATTTTATTTTTACTTTTCCAATTTGGGTGCTTTGATTTCTCATTATTTCTTTTATTTCTATGGGGTCAGTGGTTATGTTTTCTCTTCCATTTCTGATTTATTTATTTGTATTCCCTCTTCTTTTCCTTTTTACTCAACCTCACTAAGGGTCCATCAAACTTGTTGATTTTCTCATAGAACCAACTTCTGGTTTTGTTGATTTTCTCTATTGTTTTCATGTTCTCAATTTCACTTATTTCTGCTCTAATCTTCATTATTTCTTTCTTTCTGCTCTTTGGAGTTAGTTTGCTGTTCTTTCTCTAGTTCTTCCAAGTGGACAGTTAATTCCTCGATTTTTGCTGTTTCTTCTTTTTTGATATAGGCATTTAGGGCAATAAATTTCCCTCTTATCACTACATTTGCTGCATCCCGTAAATTTTGATATGTCATGTTTCCATTTTCATTTGCCTCAAGATATTTATTGATTTCTCTTGTAATTTCTTCCTTGACCCACTGGTTGTTTAACTATGTGTTGTTAAGCCTCCATGTATTTGTGAATTTTCTGACACTTTGCCTGTTATTGATTTCCAACTTCATTCCTTTATGATCTGAGAAAGTGTTTTGTATGATTTCAGTCTTTTTAAATTTATTGAGACTTGCTTTGTGACCCAGCATATGGTCTATCTTTGAGAATGATCCATGAGCACTTGAGAAAAAGGTATATCCTGCTGTTGTGGGGTGTAATGTTCTATAAATGTCTGTTAAGTCTGGCTCATTTATTGTATTATTCGAATTCTCTGTTTCTCTGTTGATCCTGTCTAAATATTCTGCCCATTGATGAGAGTGGGGGGTTGAAACCTCCAACTATTATGATATATGTGTCTATTTCTCATTTCAGTGTCTGCCTCATGTATTTTGGAGCATTATGGCTCAGCACATAAATATTTATGATTGTTATGTCATCTTGTTGAATTGTTCTTTTTATTATATATATAGTGTACTTCTTTGTCTCTTCAATTGTTTTACATTTGAAGTCTAATTTGTTGGACAGTAGTATAGCTACTCCTGCTCTTTTCTGATTGTTATTTTCATAAAATATCTTTCCCTAACCTTTTGCTTTCAACCTATGTTTATCCTTGTGTCTAAGATGTGTTTCCCACAAACAGCGTATAGATGGATCCTGTTTTTTAGTCCATTCTGCCAGTCTATGTCTTTTGATTGGGGAGTTTAATCCATTAACATTTAGTGTTATTACTGTACAGGCAGTACCTTCTTCTACCATTTTGTCTTTTGGATTTTATATGTCATATCTAATTTTCCTTCTTTTAACTTTTACTGATAGTTTTAATTTCTACACTCTTCTCCACTCCTCTCTCTCCTGTCTTTTTGTATCTGTCTCTAGTACTCTCTTTAGTATTTCTAGCAGAACCAGTCTCTTGGTCACAAATTCTCTCAGTGATTTTTTGTCTGAAAATGTTTTAATGTCCCCCTCATTTTTGAAGGACAATTTTGCTGGATATAGAATTTTTGGTTGGCAGTTTTTCTCTTTTAGTAATTTAAATATATCATCCTATTGTCTTCTTGCCTCCCATGGTTTCTGCTGAGAAATCTATGCATAGTCTTTTGGGCTTCCAATCTATGTGATAGATTGCTCTTCTTGTTGCTTTCAAGATTCTCTTTCTCTTTGACATTTGACATTCTGATTAATAAGTGTCTTGGAATATGTCTATTTGGATCTATTCTGTTTGGGCTACACAGCATTTCTTGGATCTGTAATTTTAAGTCTTTCATAAGAGATGTGAAATATTCAGTGATAATTTTTTCCATTAGTTTTTCCCCTCCTTTTCCCTCCTCATCTCCTTCTGGGATACCCACAACACGTATATTCTATGTGCTTCATGTTCTCATTCAATTCTGTCTGTCCCTACTCTTATTTTCCCATTCTTTTCCTTATATTTTCTTTTGCTTGTTGGATTTCAGAGGTCCTGTCCTACAGCTCATTAATCCTATCTTCTGCCTCTTGAAATCCGACATTTTAGGTTTCCATTTTTTTTTTATCTCTTCTACTGTGCCTTCCATTTTCATAAGCTCTGTGATTTGTTTTTTCAGACTTTTGAGTTCTTATTTTTGTTCATTCCTTGACTTCTTTATATCTTCCCTCAATTCACAGATTTGACTTTTGATGAGGTTTTCCATGTCTGTTCAAACATTCTGAATTATTTGTTTCAACTCCTGTATCTCATTTGAATTGTTGGTTTGTTCTTTTGACTAGACCATATCTTCAATTTTCCTAGTATGATTTAGTTATTTTTTGCTGTCACATAGGCATTTAATTATCCTAATTAGTTTATTCTGGAGATCATTTTCACTTTTTTTACCTTGGATTTTCTTGCTGGATGACTTTGTTGCCTATTCTTTGACATTCTCTTCAGCTTATTCTGGACCTTTAGCTTAGGTTTTGTTTAACAGATCAGTATTTCTCAGTTCTTGTTTTCTTGTTTCTTGCTCTGCCTGTATGATGCCATTCCCCACCCCACCCCCCTCCCCTTAGGAGGTGGGTGGTGTTGTAGGCCCCAGCCAGATTTTTAAACTGGCCTCCTGCATCAATTTTCCCTGAGGGTGAGACCCAGTAGATTGAAAAGCTTTCCTATGAAGCCTCTGGGCTCTCTATTTTTCCTATCCTGCCCAGTTAGTGGTGCTTGTTTGCCTGCAGATCCCACTAGTATAAGGTGATGTGGTACCTTACCTTCAGCAGACTCTCCCTGCTGAGGGCATGGTGGAGACAGAGGAGAGGTTTTAGTCTGGTTTTGATCGCTTCACTTTCCCAGACTCTGGGGTCTGAACTCCTTGAGGGAAGGATTCCACCTGAGCTGGGCCCCATCCCTTGCCTAGGGAAGGCACAGACTCCAGACAAGCACTCAAACATCTTAATTTGGCCTATGCCTGGGGCAGTGGAGACTGAGAAGCCTTATAGCTGTATCCAAAGAAAAGTCAAGCTTTAGAAACACAGTGTCCAAAATGAAAGAGAAAAATCCTTTTCAGAGCAGGACCCCTGTTCCTTGGATTTGTCAGTTAAGAGTTTAAGTTGGTATGTCGCTCTGTGTATCTCCAGGTCCTATGTGCCCCCTCTTTTCCTTCATGGTTCAGATAATTCAAATCTAAAAAAAAACCTTTGTTTATTTATTTATTTTCTTTTTCTGTCAGGCATGCCCTGTCTGTGCTGGGGCAAATACCAGTGACCTCTGTTTTTACTCAAAGTTCAGCTGAGCTGAGGCCTATTTTTAGTAGTCAGAATTCGTTAATTAATTCCACAATTGGATTTGATTGCACTCAGCCCCTGCTGCTGGTAAATTATCTTTCTTTTCCCCTCTGGGAAGCAGCCTGTTGGGGAGGGATGCCGGCCACCACCGCTTGGGGAACTCACAGTTCTGGGTGGGCTTGCAGCCAGTCCAGCTGGTCCAAGACTGGTATACGCTGTGTGTCTGGTCACTGATGTGGCCCCAGAAGTTGCTCTGTACTATTCTTGTCTATTTACTAGATTCTCTGGAGGACAAACTAAATCCCACACCTTGCTAAGCCACCATCTTAGCCCCCTTCCTCTAAACTACTTTTTAAAGTCAATTCTGTTATATGTTGTTCTAGATTGCTAGTCGCTGGAATGTGATATACCAAAAATGGAACAGCTTTCTAAAGGGGAATTTAATAAGTTGCAAGTTTACAGTTCTAGGACTGTGAAAATGCCCCAATTAAAGCAAGTCTATAAAAATGTCCAAATTAAGGCACCAACAACAGGTTAGTTTCACCAAGAAAGGCCAATGATGTTCAGGGATTATCTCTCAACTGAAAAGGCACATGGAAAAGATAGTGATGTCTGCTAGGTTTCTCTCCAGGCTTCTTGTTTCATGAAGCTCCCCTAGGGGATGTTTTCCCATTTCATCTCCAAAGGTCTCTGGTTCCATGAGCTCTCATGATTCTCATAGCTCTTTTGAGACTCTGAAGTTTTTCCAAAATGCTTCCTCTTTTAAAGACTTCCATTATACTAATCAAAACCCATGTGTAATGGGTGGAGTCGCATCTCTATCTAATCAAAGATTAATACACACAACTGGATGTGTCACATTTCTGTAGAGATAATCTAATCAAGTTTTCAACCTACAGTGCTGAATAGGGATTAGAAGAAATTACTGCCGCCCTCTTCCCCCAAGATGGATTAGGATTAAAAATGGCTTTTCTAGGGTACATAATACTTTCAAACTGGCACATTCCACCATCTGGACCCTAAAAACAGACATGTTTTTCCCATATAAATATATATTCATTCCATCACAATATCAGAAATACTTTAACATTTTAGTAACAATACAAATAAAATACAAGGTTAAAACAGGTACAAAGTCTCATCAAAGTCTGTTACAGGCATGGTCTGTCCTAAGGCAAAATTCTCCCCAGAATCTGGACCTGTAAAACTCAAAACAAGTTATTTGTTGCCAACACACAAAAGAGGGGCAGTAATAATATAAATAACCCCATTTCCATAAGGAGAAAGTGGAAGAAACACAGGGGTCATCAGACCCAAACCGTTTCAAAAACCTACAGGACAAATTTCACTGGATTTCAAAGTTGGAAATTCATTTATCTTTGAGACTTTAGAAAGTGGCAGTCTCACCCTTTCCAAGGGCCTAAACAGTGGCCCACCTCTCTCTGAATGCAAACTTTGGGGATTTAGGGAGACGACCTTTTTCTTGGCTCCACCCTCTCCAAACATTGGGGCTGCACCTGGGCTCTCTGCCATCTCTGGGGCACAGACTCAGCTCCTCCATGTGGTTGCAGCCAAGATTTCCCCAGTCCCCAAAGAACATGCTCCACCTTCTTCAAGGCCTGAGGCAGCACAGCTCTTCCACTGCACTGTGGTGGTAGGCCCATCCTCTGCCTTTAGGGAAAGTATTCTTCAAGTACTTGGGTGGGTCCACTCTCCTGGCCTGAAGTTTTCTTGACTTAAGACCCCAGCCTCATGGTTCTGCCTCTGAAGACATTTTACCTTCACTTTTTCCCTTTTCTGAGACCCCCAGTCAAGATTTTCAGTGGTTCCATTTATACAAGTCCCACAGGACTCTTGTTGATTTTCTATGTAGTAAGGAAGGATTGTGCCCTCCCAACAGTAAGAGTTTCCACAAATCCTTCTTGGATAACACCATCTCTGATCACTATTTTCTCTGAAATGGCTGAATGGATCTTCATTTGGTTACATCCTCATGTCGGGCACCATTCTTTGTGGTCTCCCTTCCTGAAAGCCCAGAATTTTCCAGAACATCAATTTCTGGTTTCTTTGCACCCAAGAGTTCAGTCTCAGCTTATCTCTTTCTTGTTGCATTTCACTATAAGTTGCAAGGAGAAACCAGGTTGCACTTTCTACATTTATTTTGGCAATTTCTTCTGCTAAATATCCAAGTTCATGGCTTTTGAAATCTGCCTTCCAGCCAAAGCCACTAGTTAATTTTGCCAGATTATCTGCCATTTTAAAATAAGGACCACCTTCCTTCCAGTTTACAACAGCATGTGCTTTTTCTCTGTAAAGTCCTATCAGAAGTATCTTTAGAGTCCACATTTCTACCAACAGTCTCTTCAAAGGATTCTAGGCCTTCTCTATCAAGCTTCTCACAACTGCTCCAGAACCCTCCCCCATCCATTTAAAAAGCTTTCCAACATGTTTGGTATTTGCAAATTGCAGCAGCACCCCACTCCTGGTACCAAAACCTGTTCTAGTTTGCTTGCTGCTTCAATGTGATATACCAGAAACAGAATGGCCTTTAAAAGGAGGAATTTACTAAGTTGCAGATTTACAGTTCTGAGGCTGCAAAATGTCCCAATTAAAACAAGTCTATAAAAATGTCCAAGTTATGGCACAAACAAGAGGTTACCTTCACTCAAGAAATGCCGATGAATTTCAGGGTTTCTCTCTCAACTATAAAGACACATGGTGAACATGGTGATGTCTGCTAGCTTTCTCTCTAGGCTTCTTGTTTCATGAAGCTCCCTAGAAGGGTGTTTTCCTTCTTCATCTCCAAAGGCCTACATGTCTACGTGGGCTCTCGTGGTTCTTTTGGCTGTGTTGAGACTCTGACACTTTCTCCAAAATGCTTCCTATTTTTAAAATATTCCAGTAAGCTAATTAAGACCTGTGTGGAATGGGTGGAGTCACATTTCCATCTAGTCAAAGGTTAATATACACAATTGAGTGTGTCACATCTTTGTGGAGATAATCTAATCATGCCTCCAACCTACAGTGCTGAATAGGGATTAAAAGAATGTCTGCCTCCACAAAATGGATTAGGATTTAAAAATGGCTTTTCTAGGGTACATAATCCTTTCAAATACATGTTCTTTGAAATGTTGTTCTTTTAGCTCGTGTTCAAGTAAAATTTTTGAAATCTGAGAGTAAGGAAAGTAAAGATGAAGGAGAGAGGGTGAAAAGGAAAAGGACAAGGAGAGGTTTTGCATATTGAATCTGTGTTGGAGTAGTTTTTCAAAATGTAGAACATCAATTTAAGTTCTTTCCACTTTCCATTATAGGTATTTTATGATATAAATTTTTTTCTAACCATTTGCTTTACTACATCCCACAAGTTTGACTAGTTTGTTTTAATTTTAAGTCCATTCCAAATATTTTCTAATTTTTTAGTGATCTCCTCTTTGACACATTGGTTATTTAGAAGACTTTTAGTAAATTTTCAAATATTAGTACATTTTCCTGTTATTGTTTTCCTAGAATTTTCTAATGTAGTCAGAGAACTTTGTATGACTGAGAGAGTACTGTTGAAATTTCTAACTAGAGTCATGTTTCCAGTCTTATATTTGTTTGCTGCATGTAATTTGAGGCTCTCTTTGATGCATATGCATTTGGGATTGGTATGTCTTCTTGTTGAATTGAACTTCTTGTTTTTATGCTTTTGTGTTTTGCCATCTAGTTTCTGTATCTGTTTTTATGTTTGGCTTGAAAAGCTCTGCCACTATGCTTCTGGAATCCTTAAATATGTTTTTTTTTTAATATGAATAGAATGACTAAAGCAATTGCAAGCCCGTAGGCTGCCTTTATGTGACTTAGGAAAAAATACTTGGTGGAACACAAGTGTTTGAACATGCATTTGCTGGAAAGGTAATTTATCTGCCTCTGAGCAGATGTAGCTCCTTGCCACTCACATAACTTGATATGATGTGTTAATCCTGAGTTTTGTTCCTGTTCATCCATCACCTAGGTATTCTTGAGCTTGTTAATTTTTAAAAATATTTATTTCTTTATTTGAGGAGTTGTGCATTTACAGAGCAATTATGCATAAAATACAAAATTCCCATATAAAACCCTATTACTAACACTTGCATTTATGTGGTACACTTATTACAATGCATGGAAGAGCATTTTTATGATTGTACTATTATCTATAGCTTATCATAAGGTTCACTGTTTGTGTTGTACAATCCTATGGCTGTTTTTTTTTAAATAACATTTTTATACTAGTAACATGTATACAACCTAAAATTTACCCGTTTAACCACATTCAAATACATAATTCAGTGTCATCAATTGCAATCACAATGATGTGCTTCCATCACCAAATCCATTAACAAAACATATCTATGATCCCAAAAAGAAACTCTAAAAATTTAAACATTAACTCCTTCCCTACCTTCATCTTAAACGTTAGTAACCTATACTAAAAATTATATAAGGCAATATTTCAGAAATGGAATGGATTTTATAAAGGGAATTTATTAAGTTATAAGTTTACAGTTCTAAGGCTGTGAAAATGTCCAAATTAAGGCACCTCTTTCTTCGCTCAAGAAGGCTGATGTCCAGAAAGAAAGATAGGTGATAAAGATTCAGATGCTATAATCTAGGAATGCCTAGAGTGTATAATGAGAGTGACTAAATGTACAACTTTAAAAAATGTTTGTGCATGAAGAAGAATAAAGGAATGTCATTACTGCAGGGTGCTGAAGATAGATAGTAATTAATATTTTAAAATTTCAACTTATATGTGAGATTGAAGCAAAAAATATTTATTTGGTACAAAATTTATATTTTGACCAGTGCATCTCCTAATGTAACTTATGTTGATAGCTTGATTGAACACCGTAAGTACTTGGAATCTTGGGTAGGACATGAGATTTTGTTGGTTTGTCCAGACTGATGCCCCAATGAATCCCAGGGTGCTTTGATCAGTGAGTGGAAAAGTATTTGCAAAGTCCCCTTTGGGGAATGGTGAAAATGGGGAGAAATTCAACTTCCCCAAGTTGAATTCTTGATATTTTCACAAGCAGTGTGGACAACCAAAGCTATAGGCTGAACCCCCAATCTTGGGGTTCATTCATATGAAACTTAACCCCACAAAGGATAGGTCAAGTCTACTTAAAATTTAGGCCTAAGAGTCACCCCCAAGAAAGCCTCTTTTGTTGCTCAGATGTGGCCTCTCTCTCCAGCCAACACAACAAGCAAACTCACCACCCTCCTCCTGTCTACATGGGACATGACTCCCAGGGGTGTGGACCTTCCTGGCAATGTGGGACAGAAATCCTGCAATGAGCTGAGACTCAGCATCAAGGAATTGAGAAAACCTTCTCAATCAAAAGGGGGAAGAGTGAAATGAGACAAAGTGTCAATGGCTGAGAGATTCCAAACAGAGTCGAGAGGTTATCCTGGAGGTTACTCTTACGCACTAAGTAGATATCATCTTGTTATTCAAGATGTAATGGAGAGGCTGGAGGGAACTGCCTGAAAATGGAGAGCTGTGTTCCTGTAGCCATGTTTCTTGATGATGATTGAATAATGATACAGCTTTCACAATGTGACTGTGTGATTGTGAAAACTTTGTGTCTGATGCTCCTTTTATCTACCATGCCAACAGACAAGTAGAACATATGGAATAAAAACAAATAATAGGGGGAACAAATGTTAAAATGAATTTAGTTTGTAATGCTAGTGATAAATGAAAGCAAGGGGTAAGGGGTATGGTATGTATAATCTTTTTTTTTCTGGTATCTTTTTATTTCTTTTTTGGTTGTCTTTTTATTTCTTTTTCTGAATTGATGCAAATGTTCTAAGAAATGATGAGTATACAACTATGTGATGATATTGAGAATTACTAATATATATGTAGAATGGAATGATACATTAATGTGCTTGCTTGTTTGTTCTTAATTTTTTAATTAATAAATATTAAAAAAAAGAAAGGCTGATGTCATCTGGAATATCTCTGACAGCTGAGAAGGCATATGGCTGGCCTCTGCTGGTCCCTTGCTCCTGTACTCCATTGCTTTCAACCTCTGTTTCCTCTGGGGGTCCCTCACTTGGCTTCTCTGGGACTGGGTTTTATCCCTTGGCTTCTCTCTCCAGGTTCTGGCTTGCTTAACATCTCATGGGAAGGCTCATGGCAATGTCTGCAAAGCTCTTCCCATGTCTAGATATGTGCTCTCTCTGTTGGAACACCTAACATCTCCAAACATCTATGTCTCTGTCAGCTCTGAAGTAACTGTTCTCCAAACATCTGCTTCTGAGGTTTCTCCAAAATACTTTCCCTTTTAGAAGACTCTAGTAAACCAATCAAGACCCACCTTGAATGGATGGAGTCACATCACATTCTAATCAAAATGCCACACCCACAAGTGGGTGTGTTACATCTCCATGGGAGCAATCCAATCAAATTTTCACCCTAAACTATAGGTGTGGCCCTGCAAGAATGGGTCAGGATTAAAACATGACATTTTCTGGGGTACATAACATTTTTGATTTTGGCACATTGGCTAATGGACCCTTGGGATGATTCAATATTTTGACAATTGTGAATTAAAAAATGTCTCTATTGACACTGGTATGGAAATATCTGTTTGAGTCCCTTCTTTCACTATTTCTATATGTAGAAGTTGGATTGCTAGGTCACATGATAATGCTATACTTAGCTTTCTGAGGAACTGTCAATCTGTATTCCACAGTGACTCCACCATTTTACATTCCCACCACCAATGCATGAGTGTTCCAATTTGTCCATATCCTTTCCAACATTCGTAATTTTATATATTGCTAATAGTAACCATTCTAATGGATGTGAAATGGTATCTCACTGTGGTTTTGATTTGCATTTCCTTAAAACTAATGATATTGACTATCCTTTCCTTTTATTAGCATTTGTGTATCTTCTTTGGATAAATGTCTATTCAATCTTTTGTCCCATTTTGAATTGGATTATTTGTCTTTTTGTTATTGAGTTGTAGGAATTCCTCATATATTAAATTCTTATTGGATATGTGCATTCCAAATATTTTCTCTTATATTATATGTTGCCTCATATACCATATCCTGAAGAACCAAACCCTCAAAATGGTACTACACAGCTGCACCATGACTGAATAGTCAGTAGGCCATTCACCATTTTCCAGGTCATCTATTTGTTGAAGGATTAGATGGTAATACCAGTGAATCTCATATCAGGTGATAACTGCTTCACTTCTTTAAATGAAAAATGAATTGCTATATCATAAACCAAATTGCACAGGACACAAGACCATGAAGATGTATTCAGCAAATTTAAGGGGGGTACTGCTCCCAGAAACATTTGGATATAAGTGTCAATACATATTCTAATTACCTCTTTGGTGAATAAATTGATCTGTCATTTCCATGATGGAAAAGGTTCAATGAAATAAACTTCCCATAAGGGGCTAGCTATTGCTCTCCAGAAAACTGGGGATTGTTGTTAGTCTCTCTTCCTTGGCAGTAGTCAGATATACCTTTGGGAGGAAGTAAGTAAAAATTTTTATACTCGTGTAATATTTCTATCTATGCCACCATGGCCACTGTGTACATTAACCCACTGAGCAAGCACTGGAATACTGAAGGAAGGAGCAAGATTGACATACAGAGGGGAGGTCATTTTCCTATCAAACTGATGAGTGTCCTAGGAAGTAGAGGCCCTTTAGTGAACATTTAATGAGACACAAATATCCTCACAATCTTCACCCACTCCAATATTTCATCCATCTAAGTTTTTCCAGACTTTTTTGTCACCAGCATTCTAATATTGCTCTGTTGGTGTCATTAGCTCTTCAGAACAACTGGCAGTCACCACTTCAAAATGATATAGATCTGTATCTCCAGATAGCTCTTAAGTTTTAATTTAAGCCTGAAGACAACAGGCAGTCAATTTCAAACATGAGCTTCTCAGGGTATATAGAGTATTTATGAGAATTTTTTTTGAATAAATCTCTTTAAGGAAGTAATCTACCCAACAAGATATTGAAAATAGAAAAAAAAGTTAGAATGCAAGACCAAAAGACAGCATAGCAATGTTTAAACTAAGCATTTTGAGGAAAATAAGTGTCCCTATTTTAGAACAAATCAGATATATTTTGTGTCAAGTAACATGTCTTTGGTGTGTCTTAAGTCAAGGCACAGATATTTTCAAACATTTATTAATTTTATTAATAAAATTACACAAGATGGTCATTGATGATGTTCACAAATTCAACCTTCTTGAATTTAGGTGTGGTTATAAAACTCTCTTTGGCCAAGTGGATATGAGTGAAAGGGATGTGGTCACTTCTAGGTGAAAGCCTCTAAGAGCCAGTTTACAAAAGAAAAGGAAGAACTTCTTTTTATCTCTTGAGCCAAGAGGTATGGAGAATAATGGACAAAGGATCTATTTCCATGGCCCAATTGAGGATCTATTTCCAGGTCCCAATCAAGGAACATTCTCTCCCTTCAAGATAGGTGGATCTCAAAATATCTACTCAGTAGCATTTCAGAATTTTTGTAGACATGAATCTGCTTTGTATCTTCTATTTCTCAATTTTTAAGGCTGGGAGTTTTTTTGAGATTATTTTGTCCCTAATCCTCTATTTTATATCATGTGCATGGGAAAAGGAGGGTGTCAAGTAACATGTCTTTTAGGTTCATTGTTTTTCAGTGGATGTAATGTGTATAGCCATGCATCATCTCCAAATGGAGAGACTATCATGCATTATATAAAGATCCTGGACCTTGAACTTATATTATGATTGGATGGGGCTTCGGAGGTCATTTTTCTATCAAATTAGCAAGTATTCTATAGTAGATGCTCTTTACATGGAGCTGTCTCCCTGAAGCGTATATATATATATTTTTTGCTAGTAATGCCTACTTAATAGGTCAAAGTAACTATATAGTTTATTAAATTATTTCTGAGAGTAATTAATATCCTTCAACAAACTAAGGTGAGAGCATATTTTTCAAAGCTATTATTTAATAGAATGGATGGTATAGCCAGACATGAAAAGGAACCAAAATCCCTCTATTTTGCTGAATTCTTTCCTGGGAAGATAGACCCAATGAAGAGTTAGTTAGCTCCTGTGGTTGTAAAATCATCAACATGGCTTTAATCTTTCTTTATAAACTATATAAAAATGGAAACAGAAGATGGTTATGGTACTGCTTCTCAATGCAGTCTGGAGGTGCTCTGGTACAAAATAAATATGACACTGCTACAAAAAACTGGCATATTATTCTTGTGAAAAAAGATGAGAATTTAGTTTTGTTCTATACACAGCTATTTTCCAACCAAATGCTTCATGTATGCATGTGAGAGTAAAAGGCAGGATAGAGGGAAAAGGCTGAGTTTTTTTTCTGAAATGACTCAAGTCTTCATAATATAGCTTTTATATTATTTCTTTGTAAAGTGGTATTAACATATGGTGACAGAAGGATGTTCTATAAAACAACAACAAAAATTTCAGTCTGGACAATAATTCTATTGTAGGCAAAAGAATATTAGCCCCTTGGGTTTCCTGGAATTCACTTCACACTCTTTTCTTCCAATATGTAGCTTAGGCAGTTCAGAATTAATAATAACTTGTTGGTCATTTCCACTAAAACATATCTAGTGGGAACTTAAATGTTTCTTCATGATTCTTAAAAGCTTCTCAGGTACAATTATCATTTTAGAAAATGCCACATTTTGGATCTCAGACTTGTCTGAACATAGTGATTAAAAAACAAAGCAAAAACCCAACCCATATCAAAATGTGGTTAAGCTATATTAAAGAGAAGTCTTTCAACTCACTGTCAGTCAAAAAAGTTGGAACTGTAAACACTGGCAACCAAGGGCACAAAGTTATTTCTCATGGCTAGGGGAAAATAAGAAGCCGTCTTCCAATAGGGAGCTTCTCTCTGCTGCTAGAAGGCTCACTCCTCTGGACAGACTTACTGGGGCCTCTTCTGCTCAGTCATCTTCAGTCTCACTTCCAATGACATTGAGTAAGTTTTTGGCATCCACAGTCAGGGCTTGGGTCAGCCTCTGCTTCTTGTCCTCCTGCTGGAGGCTGGTCATGACTTACTGCTGGGCCAGTTTCATCTTGTTAATGAGCTCATCTGGTTTGGCATTCAGCAGCTTCAGGGCCTTGTCAATCTCTCAGTGAGTGCTGACTGGCAGGATGGGAATGGTGTCATCCGCAGTGGCCAATAATGTCATCAGGGCCAAGCCGACCACCTTTATCATCAGGACATAGTCCTCTGGCAGAGCTGGCTGGATTTTACTGGACATTTCCATAACCACTTTCATGTGGCTTGTGACATTATTCAGTACCTGGTCATTGGCCAGTCTAGATTGGCAGTGGAAGGAGGACTGATTTCCTGGGACTGATTTCCTGAGATTGATGCCCTCATTGTAACTGTCCCCAGAGCTGCCAAGGCTGGTTAGGAGGCCCAGGTAACCAGGAGCTCCAGGTCATGGTGGTTTCCTTGGTGGAGCCACAGGGTGTGTTTTACCTGCAGGCTGATATATATGTTGGTATCTTGTTGGACCCTGACCACCTGCATCCTCCTTTTCCATGTTGGCTCAAGAAAGCCTCACATCAGGTTCAGGAATCTCTCCTCTTTTTCCAGTCAGTACTGATCTTCTTCCATTTCCTGCTCCTGTCAGCCACTCTTCTGTGTGTAGATTGGAAATCTTGCCCAACTCCTCATATATGCAATGCTGGAGAGTCCTGTGCTGGGCTACCACATTGATACCTCCTGAGGCCTATGATTACCCAAATCTGTTTGGTCCAAAAGATACCCTGCCAGCCATGGCTGTGATTCCATGGGAACCAGTGTAGCCAGAGAGCTGGTAAAGATTGGTCTGTGCCATGTGTTGTGGCCTGGAATAAAATCCTTTGCTGGATCTCAGATTAGGATAACCAGGTCTGCTGGGCTTGGGAAGTGCTTCAGCAGACCATCCTGAGTTCCAGGATACTGACCTGTCTTCTCAATTCCATTCTCATCTGTTCTTCCTTATTTTTTAAAAAACATTTTTACTGACAAATCTTTGTACACATACAGTCCATACATGGTATACAATCCTTGGCTCACAATATCATCATATAGTTTTATATTCATCACCATGATCATTTTTTAGAACATTCACATCACTCCAGAAAAAGAAATAAAAGAAAAAAGAAAAAACTCATATATCCCATACCCCTTACTTTTCCCCCTCATTGCCCACTAGTATTTCAACCTACCCAATTTATTTACTCCTTATCCCCCCGATTATTTATTTATTTTTTATCCATATTTTTAACTCATCTGTCCATACCCTGGATATGAGGAGCATCAGACTCAAGGTTTTCACATTCACATAGTCACATTTTAAATGTTGTATCATTATACAATAATCTTCAAGAATCAAGGCTACTGGAACACAGCTCAACAATTTCAGGTACTTCCCTCCAACCACTCTAGTACACCATAGACTAAAAATGAATATCTATATAATGCATTAGAATAACCTTCAGGATAACCTCATGACTGTTTGAAATCTTTCAGTCACTGAAACTTTATTTTGTCTCATTTCTCTCTTCCCTCTTTTGGTCAAAAAAGCTTTCTCAATCCCATGATGCCTGATCTCAGTGAATCCCTGTAGTTTTGTCCCATGCTTCCAGGGAGATTTAACCCCCTGGGAGTCATGTCCCATGTAGGGGGAAGGGATGCCAGTTTACCTGGCAAGTTGGCTTAGAGAGAGGCCACATCTAGACAACAAAAGAAGTTCTCTGGGGGTGACAGGCATAATTTTAAGCAGGCTTAGCTTATCCTTTGCAGGAATAAGTTTCAGAGGGGCAAACCCCATGATCAAGGGCTCAGCCTATTGACTTGGTTGTCCCCACTGCTTTTGAGTATATCAGAAATTCTCCAAATGGGGAAGTTGAATATTTCCTCCTGTCTTCCCAGTCCTCTAAGGCGATTTTGCAAATACTTCTTTATTCACTTTTTCACTTCCCAAATTACTCTGGGATATATTGGAACAACACACTAACCTGGACAAACCAACAAGACCTCACATCCTATTCAAGATTCCATGTACTAAAGGTTGTTCAATTAAAATGACTATATAAATTAAATTAAGTAATATGCTACCCAAAATATAAATTTTGCACCAACTAAACTTCTCTCCCATTGGCCTCACACAGAAGTTGAAGTTTTAAAATATGAATGATGTCATCCTTTACCCTGTATTCTCATCTACCCCAGTAGATGAGAGAATCTGGATAAGCCAGATCATTCATATCTCTGGTTGAAGTCTGACCCCTTTTTCAACTTACAAACACTTCCTTTATGAGGTATTGCTGAGCTCTAACACTAAGTTTCAGGTGTCGCATGAATACCCAAAGTATCTGTGAACAACCAGGTTGTATACAAACAGCTCAGTATCTCAGAATTTAGAAATAACAGTTACAACTGCTGAATATATGTGACTGCTGTAAGAATTTACAATCTAGGATCTCATCTGTTCTTGCTGAATCTTCTTTTCCTCCAGGATTGTACTGAGCTGTGCTTTAAATTCAGTAAACCTGGGCTGTCTTCTGGGTTCACAGGCCCAGCATTTTGTCATAGGCTGTAGAGGGTAGTTGGACAATTTGTAGACATTGGCAATCTTTTTCCATTTTCAGTACATCTTACCATTTCATTGTTCCTCACTCCTTGAAAAGGTATCACAAAATGCATCACTCTCCCACATACACACCAAACCTCCATACATCACTAGCTGAGGCCAAATGTCAAAAATTGATGGACTCTGAAGCCATTCCATTTAAGAGGCAATTTCCCTTTGAAGACTTTTAATAAGTACTATTTTTCATATATTCTGATAATCCAAAGTCCCTAATTTTACACAATCACTTGAGGAAACCAGAACACTCTAAGCAGCAATTTCCCTGTTTACAAATATTTTGCTCTGTAGATACTCAAGAGCCCTACTAAACTGATAGGCATATATGCTGGTTTGAAAGGATGCATGTACCCTAGAAAAGCCATGTTTTAATCAAAATCCTATTTCATAATTCCATTTCATATGATTTAATTAAGAGTGATTGTTAAACTGGATTAGGTAATGACATGTCTCCACCCATTTGGGTGGGTCTTGATAAGTTTCTGGAGTCCTATACAAGGAAATATTTTGGAGAAGGAGAGATCTCTGAGAGAACAGAGAATGACATAGCCACGAGAAGCAGTCTACCAGCCAGCGAACTTTGGAGATGAAGAAGGGAAATGCTTCCCGGGGAGCTTCATGAAACAGGAAGCCAGGAGAGAAAGCTAGCAGATGACCCCATGTTCACCATGTGCCCTTCCAGCTGAGAGAGAAACCCTGATTATGTTTGCCATGTGCCTTCTCACTTGAGAGAGAAACCCTAAACGTCATTGGCTTTCTTGAACAAAGGTATCTTTCCCTGGATGCCTTAGATTGGACATTTCTATAGACTTGCTTTAATTGGAACATTTTCTTGGCCTTAGAACAGCAAACTAACAATTTATTAAATTCCCCTTTTAAAAATCCATTCCGTTCCTGGTATATCGCATTCCAACAGCTAGCAAACTAGAACAGCATACAAGATCAAAAAGGCTAGATCACAACTGCATTTCCTTACTTGCTTAAGTGACCTCAGCTATGTGCAGAGCTTCATGATAATCTAGACAGGGTTCTCTGTGATGATACCAATTGGCTTCACAATATGAGGATCATTGTTAAGACTTCTTGAAGGAATTTCACTCTCGCTCTGTCCAATAACAGTATTTTACATATTTTAACTGCCATGGCCACACTTAGATGTGCCTTGCTTTTTGTTGTTGGCCAGCTTTGGTGTTTAGGGAAAGCCTGTTCACCTTCTTTCTGGGGTCTAATGATAACAGCCTGTGATTCACAAGTTGGCAATATCCATCTATTAAGTAAGCTATGTTCTCTCTCTACATTGGTTAATGATGGTGCCCTCACTGTCAGAGGCTCAGAGCTACTGTTGTTCTTAGTTGCAGCATTTCTTTCCTGTCTTTGTCTTTGTTGTTTGACTGCTGAGTGGTCTGCACCTGATTAAAGTACACCAGAAGTGTAAGACTGCGGCCTTTGTGGGTTAGGTAATGCACCCCTTCTTCTGGGCCAATTGCCAGCTTCAGGGAAATAATCCAACTTGAACCAAGAGAACATTTGAAGCACTCCTTATCAAAGCTGCATACTGGAAAGAGAATCTCAAAAAATTTCAGAAACTTTCTTCTCTATTAAGGATAGCAAATATTTGATGGATCAGTTTTCTTAGTGTCTTGCCCTTGACAGAATCCAGCAAACTCTTATTTTAAAAAATCACTTTAAACCAACATCTTTTTCTAATACTTCATGGTTAGACTTTCTTTCCAGTGCATTGCCCCACATCTCTGAGTATGATCACCATAGTTTTAGACAATCCAACTTCAAAGCAATTTCCTGGTCCACTTGTTAGAAATAGCTATTTCTAACATATAATCACACTTCACCTGATGATAGAAGAAATTCAAATTTGGTTTGTCTCTGGTAAAGTGGTTTAGAAATCCTTTTGGCAAGTAATGAATTCTTAATCTATATTTCCACTCCACTGGTAGGTATGCAAGTTCATACTTCTCCCTCACATTGGGAAAACACATATCCAAACGTAGCCAGCGAACTTCTTCTCTCCACAGGTGACTGAGCAGAAATCCACAGCAGGTCATGGACTTTTCTTTGTGACTGTCCAGTCCACTATCTTCTGAACAATGCTCCTGGCAACAGTAGCATCTCCATGTCTGATAATATTGGGCCATGTGATGTGTCATTCAAATTAGCACCCAGATAAGCAGCTGACATAATTTTGTTAGATGCTAGGTATATGCTATATTCTTGAATGCTAATTCTGGTTTCTCTCATCCTCACAACACCTCTCAGTGCTGTTGTCACATTGCAAGGCGGATCTTTATTGCACAGTTCAGGCCGCAATAGTTCTGAAATCAAATCAAATGATAATTTGTAAAAATACTTTCAGTTTCCCTTTCCAAGGTAGTCCAAAAGAACTTGTGGTACTCCCCGGGAGATGCAATTTATCGGTAGTTATCTTTTATGTGAAGTATTTTTCAACTGTTCTACAATTAATATGCTTTTTTTTTTTAAAAGAAAACTGGCTTAAGTTTTAGAGGGTTGCTGCTTCCTTGGTCAAGGAGACCACATCCCTTTCTGAGCACATACTCTGAAGTCCAGCAGGCCTGGTGGCAAGGATCTACCATTTGTGAGCTAAGTGACACTGGGCAAGCTGCTCAAACTCTCACCACTTCTGGGGTTTCCTCTTTGGTTGGCACCTTGGCCTGAAGGCAGCAGCGGGCTCTTACTCTGGGGCCACCCACTAAGTGTATTTTGAATACAGAAAAAAGAGTGTTACAAATATTTGGTGACCAAAGGGATAGAGAGTGGTAATCATTGTGGTTACCCACAATTATATTCCTATGCTCCCTTGGAGCATATAATTTCTACTTCTCTTTCTCCCTTTATATGTATTGATTTATATTTCCCATTCTCCCTTTAAGTCAGAATAGGCTATATCACTAATAGAATCTGAGTGGAAGTAATGCATATCTTTTATTTAAAAAAAATTTTTTTTTTGGCATGGGCAGGCTCCGGGAAACAAACCCAGGTCTCTGACATGGCAGGCGAGAGTTCTGCCACTAAACCACCATCACACTGCTCAATGCATATCTTTTATAACGACTGCATTATTCAAGAACATCTCTTTCCCTTTCCACAATGATTGTGAAAACAAATGTTAGGTGGAGCCTATATGAGCTGGAACTTGAATATTTTGTGTAAGCAAGAAATAAATTTTTGTGGTGTTGAGTGTGTGTGTTTTTTTAACTGCATTATAAAGTAGGTTACATTGACATTTATACTATCTAGGATGAAATTTAGCATCAAAGGGATACATCCAAATAAAGCTCTCAGAAACAGAGAAAGTAGGTAAAGAAACTGATGGTGAGCATGGGGGAGAAAAGGAAAATAAATATATGAAACCTTGATAATATAAAGAAATAAATGAATTTCATAAATTGGAGGAATAGTAAGCATGTTAATTTCTTAATATTTTATTACATGAAGCTAAAGTCTTAATATGTAATTCAAAATATGGTTAAAATGACTCTAACTTCAGTTCTACATATTTTTTTCTTAGCCATAAAAGAATATTTAAGATGGTATGTCTTGTGCTGAAAGAAAATTCACTTAAAGTTTGGAAATGTTCTCTTTTTTTTTGGTGTGGGCAAACACCAGGAATCAAACCTGGGTCTCTGGCATGGCAGGTGAGAATTGTCCTCGTTTTAACTTCAGTTACTCTATTAATTTTAAATAAAATACAAATTAACTTAACTTTTACTACAATTGTATGTATAATACAATCTAGACTTTTAAAAATGTATCTTCATCTACCCATCCATCCATCCTTCTATTTGTATGTCCTTCTATCTACACATAGGGTCACTCAGATATGCCTGGGATGGTATTCAATTCATAGTAAAGTAATGACAGCAATTTCTAGGTGGTTGGATTTGTAGTGCTATCTAACTATATGTTTTGCATTTTTCTGTATTGAATGAATTCTTCCTATCACCTTTTCAAAACCACAAACTCTTTAATCTAAAAAGAAAAAAAAGACAAATAACTTGACAAAGTATCTTACCAAGTAACATGAAATAAAAAATTCCTGTGATGTTTGATTTCTCATCTTCTCTAATTTTAATATACTTTTAAAGACTTTGATGAGTAGTTTTAGAAGCTGTTGAAGAAGGTTCAGATACAGAGTTTTAATTGTTTGATAGCATAGATAGAAATAATCTGAAAAGAAGGAATGGTGTTGAAAGCGTGGGTGTGGTTGAAGGTGCATACTAACAGTCCTTCACAACAACTCTTCTCTAAGTCTTCAATTTCTTTTCACTCCACACCTGATTTCTCAATGAATGCCATTGGATTTGGGAAATCAAATTATTACTAGTCTGGTGATTAAATTATTCTATCCATCTGCTTCATACCATCATTATTTATTTGAGTTTAACTGTTATTATTTATTTGAGCTTAGCTATGATAACAGAATTTATAAATCACTTTCAGTAAATTCAGGCAGTGACTGTACATTTTAGAAAAAATGAATGGTTGAAGTGGGCATTTTTGTATTAAAAGCAAAAAACGTTAAAAAGAGAGATAAATACAGTATACACAAGTTAAAGTAGATTTATAGAAATGGTGTTGTCCAATGATATCTATTCGTGGATGACCTTTTGGTTGAGATTGACTCATGGCCTAATGAACAGCCAGGTATTGGGGAGTTTATAATGTTTGTTTGATTAGTGTGGCTCAGTGTACTCACAGAATAATTTTAATGCTTTACAGACACTTGTCAAAGCTTTTTGATTTACCGGGAAACTTTATGCTACTTTAGGTTGTTTAGTCATGAAAACACAGAATGGCAATTTGGATTATCATCTAAAATCAAAGGTATTGATTTATAAGTTATTTGTTCAGTCTAATAAGCATAATCCATATGGCTGAAATAAAGAAACTATAGTAAAGTTCTTGCTATAGAATTTTTTAATGAGTTGAAAAAGAGACTAGTACAACCATACTTCTTTCTTATTACTATGGAATGAAATGCAGCTTTATGTATTTTAAAATTATTATTAATCCATCTAGTAAATATTATTTGAATTCCTACTATTTATACAAGATATCATACAAATGCCACTGCTATCTGGTCTCTTCTCTCAAAACATTTGCCATCCAGCAATGTTCACCCATGCAATTAACATTATGTATATCCCTAGTATTCTGTATTTTCTTTCACGGCACCTACTTACTCTGTCACAGATATGTTTGAAATAATTTGTTTAATATCCAGTTTATTGCTGGGCTGTAAGTAGTCTGGGGGTAGGAGCATTGTCCCTTTTGTTATGGCCATTTCCATTGTACCTGGCAAGGTGATTAGTACATCACTAACAACCTTTATATATTTTTTACTAACTTATGCAGATTGTGAGAATTGGTACAGAAGAGATACAGAGAAAGTTATTAAGAAGTGTACATTAAAGGTGTGGTAGCTATGCTAGCTTTGAAAAGTAGTTCAAATTTAGATGCATTGAAATTGGAAGAAAGTGAGGAATGGGCCACCAAAGAATAGCACGTGCAACATTCGAGACAGCTCAGAGGATGGCTATGAAGTCTGTGAATTACTCAGATACCCTGGAATACAAGTTAAATATCACTAACTGAGGGGTGAGGACAGTGGGACACTGAAGAGAATACCTGATTAAGATGATTAGGAAGGAGCTGAGGTGTAGAACTAAGGAATCCTAAGTTTGTGTATAAATAAATGAGTAAATGTTGGGAAATTTGGGGCTGGATTGTAGAATTTTTGATAAACCACTAAAATTACATTTGTTTGCATATCTATTTTTCATTTGATTGAAAACCACTTCTTAAAGAAAGAAACGATGTTTTATCTTTGTAAACACAGTAACTAACATAGTCTCCAGCACATTTTAAGTGCTTGGTGTAAAGTTTTGATTGAATAATCAACTGATTTTGTTAAATGAAATAATATTCTGAAAGGAATAAAGTGATTCCTCCTTTAGACTATATATAGTTAAGCGTTAGCTGACTAGGTATGTAGATAGGAAGACATAAAAGTGTAGAGTAGATAGATGGGTAAACCAATAAACAAATATACACTCAAACACATGCATGCATGTAGCCACAAACACACATATACTCATACATACAGACACTCACTTTTATCACACAGTTCATAACACATGTATGAGTATGCACATACATATACAAACACATATGCACATATACACACTGCACATGCACGCACACATATTTAAACAATATGTAAAAATATATTAGAATTATATTAAAGAAATTTCACAGAATTTTCAAAGAAAATGGTATCTGACAGGAAAGACAGCAGACAATAACAGATGGAAGAGTATTTGAAAGAACAAAATAAAGAATAAAATTTAGTATCTGTGAAATTTAGTCTCCCTAAGTAGATTACCCCATTGTAGGCATATTTCCCAAACTCATATTGTCCATTGCCAAATGCGTACTTATACATCACGTATTACCTACACTAGAATCTGAGTCTGAGGATGGATGGATATAATAGTTATCAAGTTTGACAAGATTTTTTAAAAAGATTTTCCTTTGTAGAATTCAAATATTCATTTTAAAGAAGATGGAAAATAGAGAAAAATTAGGAAGAAGAAAATAAATTCATTTCTGACAAATCCTGTATTAAATACTGTTCACATTTATTTCATAAAATACCTTTTATTTTATAAAACAATAGTTAAATTCTGACTTGTTGGGGCATTAAACTTATGAATATATTAAAATGATTAACTTTGAATGGCAAAACCAACATTTAAAATATTATTGTAATTTAAACATAAAAATATACAACCAATTCTATAGGCATACATAAAATATTTATAAGTTTGTGTACCTTCTCACTAAGTAAGGGTGAAAAACTATTTACTTCAGTACACTCTATTTGATAAAGAATATCCATCAGGCCTGGTTGGGGTATAAGAGGTTGTGGGAGACAAAGGGACACTGGAAAACATCTGAGTCCAATTACTAGGATCTAATGTTTATGATTAAGAATTTTAAATTGCTATACTTCTTGTCTGGTTATTGTTTTGTATTCTTTTTCTTTATGTAAACCACTGTTCATTTCTAGGTTAGGATGTCTCTATTGATCAGCTTCTCTATTTTTTATCTACGAATTATCTTGCTAATAGTATCCAGTTTAATAAGTTGCATCTGTTGAAAGTTCTATTTTCCTATAGTGCTGGCTGCTAACTTGTTTTAACACTGAGGAAATGATTTCTCTCTCCATAGGCAATGGTTGTGAATATCACTCTTAGTTTTTCTGTTGATCCTGCATACTTCCTGATGTATATTGTCAAATGTGCCAATTTCCTCTGAGACTTTCTCCTTGATCCATGGGTTATTTAGAAGTAGATTGTTCAGTTTATATGTATTTAGGGATTTTTCTCTTACTTCCATTATTAATTTCTAGTTTGATCCATTGTGAACAGTGAATAAACTTTTTATGTTTATAATTCTTTTAAACTTGTTTAGGTGTGTTTGATGGCCCAGAATATGGCCTATCTCAGTATATGTTCTGTGATCATCTGAAAATAATTTGTATTTGGCTATTGTTGGATGGACAGTTCTATAAATGACAATTAAAATCCTGTTTTTTGTTGTTGAGTTTTTCCATATCTCTTCTGATTTTTTGACTAGTTTATCAATTGTTGAGAAAAGGTTGACGTCTCCAACTATAATTGTGGATTTATCTATGTCTCTTTACATTCTAATGGTTTCCATTTCACATATATGCAACCGTGTTGTTTGGTATATACACATTTAGATTTGCCATATGTCTTTGGTGAATTGAGCATTTATTATTAGGTAATGTGCTTCTTGGTCTGAAGTTACTTTATTTGCTCTAAAGCTTATTTTATGTTGTATTTTATATTAATATAGATACTTTTGCCTTCTTTTAACTAACTTTTGCAAGACATAATCATTTTCCATCCTTCTACTTTTAGCCTAAATACTGAAGGTTGAACTGTGTTTTTAGTGGATAGCATATAGTGGGTGTAGTAGCTAAGATTCTCTAGAGAAACTGAATCAACAGGAAATATCCGTAGATATAAATTTTATAAAAGTGTCTCATGTAACTGTGGGAACTAGAATCCAAAATTCATAGGGCAGGCTGTGCAACTGACGACTCCAGTGAAGGGTCTGGACAAACTCCAAGGAGAAACTCACCAGCCGAAGCAGAAAGAGAGATTGTCGATTTTGAATTCTCCTTAAAAGCCTTCCAGTGATTACATTAAATGTCACTCATTGCAGAAGACACTTTCCTTGGCTGATTACAAATGAAATCAGCTGTGGATGCAGCCGACATGATCATGATTTAAATCTATAAAATGTTCTCATAGCAACAGACAGACCAGCACTTGCCCAAACAGACAAACAGGCACCACCACCTGGCCAAATTGACACATGTTATGTGGGTATGACAGTGGGTATATATTTTTAATATTCTCTGCCAATTTCTGTAAAAACTGTTTTATTTAAATGGTTATATTTATGTGTAAGTAATAATGGGTTAGGGCTTAAGTCTTCTATTTGAATTTTGTTTTCTGTTGGTTCTCTGTAATTTTCATTCCTCTGGTTTCATTCTCCTGTCTTTCAGTGGGTTCCTTGAACACTTTTATAAACTTTGTTTTAATTTATCTATGTATTATTTCATATACCTCTTTATATAGCTATTCTACTGGTTGCTGTAGTTGTAATAGTATATAGTATCTAATATATTATGTTATATAGATATATAGATAGATCAGTCACAGTTTACTGCTGTCAACCTTTTGCCAATGCCAGTGAAGTATCGAAAACTTACCTCCCTTTATGTTCTTTTACCCTCCCATGTTGTTGGGGATTAAATCATGTGCTCCACAAAAGGCATGTTCATGTCCCAAACTTCCAGTCCTGCGTGTGAACCCATTTGTAAACAGGACCTTTGAAGATATTATTAGATGGGTCTTAATCTAATATGGCTGAAGTGTTTATAAGTAAAGGAAATTTGACACAGAAAAGAAGCCACAGGGAGCAGCCAGAAGCTGGAAGCGAGCAGAACACTTAAAAGAAAGGAGAAGATGCCATCATGTCCACTACCATGAAATAGAAAGGTCTACAAGTTTGTCATGCAGCCAGAAGATACAGAATCTAAGAGGACACAAGCCTTCTAGTCTAGCCTCTGGAAACCATGAGCCAATAAATTCCTGTTGATAAGTCAACTCATTGTATGGTATTTGTTTAGTAGCTAGGAAACTAAAATACCCATTTATAATATAACAAATATTTTCTCTACATACATTCAGAAGAACATCACAGTGTTATGTTTTTGCTTCAACTTTCCACTTGCAAACAATTTAGCAATCTTGAGAGAAGTAAGTTCCATTGTATTTACTCATATTTTTACTCTTTCATTGCTCTCTCTTGCTTTCTGACATTGCAAGATTTCTTCTTTTTTATTTGAGTAAAAGTGAGTTTACAAACAATAATGCATAAAATACAGAATCCCCATATACCACCCCATAGCCAACACCTTGCACTGGTGTGGATGTTTTTGTGTTTGTTTTCTTAAATTTATTTATTAATTAAAAATAATTAACAACAAACAAAAACATCAACATATAATTCATTCTACATATATATTCAGTAATTCTCAATAACATCACATAGTTGCATATTCATCATTTCTTAGAACATTTGCATCAATTCAGAAAAAGAAATAAAAAGACAACAGAAAAAGAAATAAAATGGTGGCAGAAAAAAAAGATTATACATACCATACCCATTCCCCTCACTTTCATTTCTCATTAGCATTTCAAACTAAATTTATTTTAACATTTGTTCCCCCTATTATTTATTTTTATTCCATATGTTCTACTCGTTTCTTGACAAGGTAGATAAAAGGAGCATCAGAGACAAGGTTTTCACAATCACACAGTCACATTGTGACAGCTGTATCATTATTCAATCATCCTCAAGAAACATGGCTACTGGAACACAGCTCTACATTTTCAGGCAGCTCCCTCCAGCCTCTCCATTACATCTTGGAAAACAAGATGATAGCTACTTAATGCATAAGAATAACCTCCAGGACAACCTCTCCTCTGGAATCTCTCAGCCATTGACACTTTGTCTCATTTCACTCTTCCCCCTTTCGGTCGAGGTTTTCTCAAACTCTTGATGCTAAATCTCAGCTCATTCTAGGGTTTTTCTCAATCCCTTGATTCTGAGTCTCAGCTCATTCTGTCCCATGTTGCCAAGAAGGTCCGGTGTGGATGTTTTTATTATTGATGATAGGATTTTAAAAGCATATATATATAATTATACCATTTTTTAAACAGTAATTGCCTTTGTTACAATTGATAAAAGGTTGTTAAAATAGTTCTATTTATCATCCATTGTTTACATTAGGTGTATTTTTTTCCATATATTACCCTATTATCACCACTTTATATTATTATCATACATGTGCTATAATTCATGTAAGAATATTTTTATGGTTGTACTGTTAACTATAGTCCATCATCTACAGTACGGTTCACTGTTTTGTGCAGTCATATGTTTTAGCTTTCAATTTTTATTCTAGTAATATGTACATATATATATTTCTATTTTAACCACATTCACCTATATCCTTCAGTGCTGTTGCTTACACTCACAAGAATGTGCTACCATAACCACCATCCATTTCCAAACCTTTACCATCAGCCTAATTTGAAACTGTGCACAAGTTAAGCATCAACTCCCCACTCTCTAACCCCCATCTATCTTCTGATAACATATATTCTGGATTCTAGCTCGATATGTTTTCACATTATAATTGGTGAATAATATTATATATATAACAATGAAATAATAATACAATATTTTTCCTTTTGTATCTGACTTATTGCACTCAACATAATGTCCTCAAGGTTCACCCATGTTGTTGCATGCTTCATAACTTCATTCCTTTTTACAGCTGAATAAGATTCTGTGATATGTATAAGCCACATTTTACTTATCCATACATAGTTTGATGGACACTTGGGCTGCTTCCATATTTTGACTATTGTGAATAATGCCACCATGAACACTGGGGTGCAAAAATCTGTTTGACTCCTTGATTTCAGTTCTTCTGGGTACATACCTAACAGCTAGATTGCTGGATCATATGGTATTAAGTTCCTGAGGAACTGCCAGACGTTCTTCTTAAATGCAGCAACTGCAGCATTTTATATTTCTACCAGCAATGAATGAGTCTCTCTATTTCTCCACATCCCCTAAAAAACTTGAAATTTTCTGTTTTTATAGTAGTGACCATCTAGTAGGTGTGACCTGATATCTCATTGTGGTTTTGACTTGCATTTCTCTGATAGCTAATGATTTGGGGCATCTTTTCATGTACTTCTTAGCCATTTGAATATCTTCTTTGCAGAAATGTCTACTTAAGTCTTTTGCCCATTTTTAATTGGGTTGTTTGTTTTTTTATTGTTGAGTTGTAAGACTTCTTTATACATTCTTATTATTAACCCCTTATAAGATATGTGGTTTCCAAATATTTTCTCTCATTGAGTCTTTTCACTTTCTTGACAGTGTCTTTTCACTTTCTTGACAAAGTCCTTTGATAGACAATTTTTTAAAAAATTTTTTAGAAGGTTATATTTGTATTTCTTTTTCTTTCATTGCTTGTGCTTTGGGTGTAAAGTCTAAGAAACCATAACCCACCACAAGATCTTGAAGATGCTTCCATATATTTTCTTCTAGAAGTTTTATAGTCCTAGTTCTTACATTTAGGTCTTTGATTAATTTTGAGTTAATTTTATATATGGTGTGAGATGGGGTCCTTTTTCATTATTTTGTGTAAGAGTTAGAACCTCTATCTCAATGTTAAATAACAGTGTTGTCAATGGGCATCCTTGTCTTGTTCCAGATCTTAGAGAGAAAGCTTTCAGTCTTTCACCATTGAGTATGATGTTAGCTTATCATATTTTTCATATATGCCCTATATAATGAGGAAATTTCCTTCAATTCCTACCTTTTGAAGTGTTTCTATCAAGAAAGGATGCTGGATTTTGTCAGATGCCTTTTCTAAATCAATTGAGATGATCACATAATTTTTCCCCTTCCATTTGTTAATGTGGTATATTATATCAATTGATTTTCTTGTGTGGAACCACCTTTGTGTACCTGGGATAAATTCCACTTGATCAGGTGTATAATTCTTTTGATATGCTGTTGGATTTGATTTGCAAGTATTTTACATCTATCTTCATTAGAGAAATTTATCTGTAATTTCCTTTTCTTGTAGTATCTTTATCTGGCTTTGTTATGAGGGTAATGTTAGCTTTATAGAATGAATTAGGTAGTGGTCCCTTCTCTTCAATTTTTAAGAAGTGTTTCTTATTAACTCTTCTTGGAATGGATGGTGGAATTCACCTGTGAAAGTCATCTGGTTCTGGGCTTTTCTTTGTTGGGAGGTTTTTGATGATTGGTTCAATCTTATTACATATAATTGGTCTGTTGAGATATTCTATTTCTTCTAGACTTAGTGTTACCCATTCTTGGGAAAGAGGAAAGCAGTCAGCCAGGGACCAGACCCATAGCAGTTTGTCTTGAGAATGGCAGTGGGGCACCAGCAGCCATTGTGGTGCAAGTTATGGTTCTTTACCACAGTTTCTCTACCTCTTCATCCTGATTCTCCCTGGATGCTGTGTAGTGCTCCCCTGGCCTTTGGAGCCCCAGAACAGATGTTTCAGACAGTTTCTGCCTGTCTACTAGTTCTTTTTGGAGGACGAGTGAGTCCTATAGCTTCCTACTCTATCATCTTCCTGATAAAATTCCTGCATACTTTTAATAAGGAAAATCCGCTTCTAGGATCATATTTGTCTTTCGTGGCTGCTGGTGTGGCAGGTGCCTCCTCTCATAGTTTGCCTTTGCAGATTCCTTAGAGACTCCTCCAGGTGCAGATTTTTACCTCCCTCCATCCCAGAGCTTCCATTGGGAAATCCCTCTGAAGAGTCCCTCTACCTCTCCAAGTGTTACTGGAGAATGTTTTAGGAAAACCAAAAGCCAACTTTTTTTCTGTGAGGGCCGCATCTAATGTCTGAGAAACATACACTGATAACTGTGGTAGTATGAGCCTTTTCTTTTTCCAATAACACTACCTCAATTACTGTAGCCATAAATTAAATTTTGAAAATAGTTATCGTGAGTGCTCCCACTTTGTTCTTCTTTTTCAATCTGGGTTTGTAAGACTTTTTTTCCCCTGTAAACTTTAGAATTCATTGGTCAATATATTCAAAATAGCTTGCTGGAATTTTCATTCTGATGGTATCAAATTTTAGATCATGTAGAAAGAATAGACATCTTGTCAATACTGAGTTTTCCAATCCATCAGCATGGAACATCTCTCCATTTATTTAGACTGTCAGATTCTTTCATCAGAGTTTTGCAGTTTTCTGCATGTTCTGTTAGATTTCTATCTACTTATCTCTTTTCAGGAATGACATTGTAAATGATATTGTTTTATTAATTTCAAATTCCAACCATATATAAGAAAGCCATTGATTTTTGCATATTAACCTTGTATCCTACAACCTTACTATACTCACTTACATGACCCTAGTGGATTTTTTGTCAATGCTTTAGGATTTTGTAGATAGGCACATATGTCATCTGTGAAAATTAACAGTTTTATCACTTCTTTCCAAATCAGTATACTCTTTATTTCACTTTCTTGTCTTATTGTGCAGCTGGGGCTTACAATAAACTGTTGAATGGGAGTGATTAGAAGACATCCTTACCTTGTTCCAGATCATAGGGGGTAAAGTGTCCAGAGTCTCGGTAAGAATAAAATTAGTTGCCAGTGTTTATATGATTTTGCTTTTATCAAGTTGAGGAAGTTCCTCTCCATTCCTAGTTTGTTGAGTGATTTTAATCATGAATAAGTTTGGGATTTGTCAAATGCCTTCTCTTCCTCAATTCATATGATCAATTGATTTTTCTTTTTTAGCTTGTTGGTTAAATAGATTATATTGCTTAGCATTTTAAGTGCTAATGAGTCAGTTTTGCATACCCAGAATCAATTACTTGTGGTAGGCTATAAAATACTTACTATCCATGTCCTAACTTTTGGAACCTGTAAATATTACATTACTTAGAAAAAGATATAAAAGGGTTTTGCAGATATGAATAGGTTTATGATCTTCAAATGAGATTTCCTTGGATTATCATGGTGGGACCCTAAATGCCATCACAAGTGTCCTTACACGAGAGTGGCAGAGGGAGATTACAAATTCTCCTCCAGAAACTGTAGACGGGGCACATTCTTACTGAAACTTTGGCTCAGTAATATTGATTTCAGATTTCTGGACTCCACAACTGCAAGAAAATAAATTTTTGTTGTTTTAAGCTGGTAAAATTATAGCAATTTGTTACAACAAATATAGAAATCTAAATACAGATTTTGATGCCAGGAAGTGGGTAACTGGGAAGTAGATTTGGAATTGAATCATTTGTAGACTGGATGTCCCATTGTTCAAGCACTATTTGGAAGAATTTTGAGAATTCTAACAAAAATTCTACATTACCTTAAATGGATTCTTTATAGAAATATCACTAATAGCAATTCTTGGAAGAACTCAGAACATGAAGAACATGGTATTAAAAACTTTTGGGAAGGGAATATTGTCACACTGTATGACTAAAAGTAAGTTTAGCTTTCACACAAGATGGTGCAGGATGAGAGAAATGGAAGTAACTGAACAAAAGGCTGTAGAATGGTTCAGACTGTCTTGCAGGCAAGGAAAGGAAAGCGCCTCTGATGGAAACCTAGAATTGGTGCCAAATCCTTATACAGGTCAAAACAAGTTTAAGTAAGTAACAGCCAGGGTCACTGAAATGTAAAGTATGATCAAAAGCGGTAACCTTCGGTGGGAAATTTAAATTAATTAGACTCTGTGAATAGGCTGTAACCTCCAGAGTATTCAATCAGTGAAAAACAGGGGAGGGATCTGCATGCTAGGCTTAGGATATAAAATCTATGGCATTCTATCACTTGGTGTGCTAGCCACCACATTTAGTTGAGCACCTGTTCTTGCCAGATCATGAAGAGATTACTCTGTTCTTCACAATCAGGTGAGCATTTATTCTCTTTCAGGTATGGCTTTCTTTCTAACAATATAAGAACATAAATTTTCTGAATTGTGCTTTTCTGTTTGTTGAAAGATGAATGAGTAAGCAATGAATTGAATATTTAGTTGCTATTTCAAAGAAAAATGTTGAAGGTGTAACTTAGTTTCTCTTTTATGCTTATGATTAACTGGAGGAGGAAATTGACAAACTGAGGTAAGAACTATAAAACAAAAAAGATACTAGAACTTGTGAAATTCTCATCTTATCTATATTTGAGAAGATACTAAAAATATGAGTCACTGTTAGTAAAGTATGCTCTGGAGAGGAGGCCAAGTGGGTGGCTGGAGTACTTTTTGTCATGCTGAAGAGATTAGGCATGTGACTCATGGATTCCATAAACAATTTTAGCAGAGACAAGGAACAGATATGGGATTATCTAAGAATGATCTGTTGTGGACTCATTTTTTCCTGATACTATGAATCTCATGAGAAACACACGTAAAAGGTTTTTGCAGATATTATACTAGTAGAAACACTGTCTGATTAGACTGAAAGGAACAGAAATGGGGTGAAATGAGGGAAGCTGGCAGGCACCCATAATTCTATAGGCAGGTGTTCTGGTCTGAAGCTGTTATGTACCCCAGAAAATGCCATGCTCTTTTAATCCATTCCTGTGGGTGCAGACCTATTGTGGGTGGGACTTTTTGATTAGATTGTTTCAATTGTTATCTGACCCATCTCATTCAAGATGCATCTTAATCCTTTACCGTAGCCTTTTGTGAGAAGATAAAGTACAGTAAAAGCTGAGAATTTAGAGGGAAACACCCAAAGAAGTTCAGAGAGAAACACCCAAAGAAGTTCAGAGAAGGCTTGGAGAAAATTCGTGGAGTTTCTAAGAGGGAACCCATGGAGGAAGCCATGGGAACTGAGGGGAGCTTGGCTGCCCCATCATTTAGGAAGGATTTCAGAGAGGTTGGAGCATATTTCCCAGGGAGTGGGGAGAGCCTGACTACTACTTCATTGTTCTAACAGGATAGACCCGGTGCACTAGAGATGACAGAGAGACTAGCTGCCACCCACTTGCTTGAGGAGGGTGAGACTGAGAACCTGGTGATATCCCCAAAGCTTGGATATGTTGGATAGCTCACCCCAATGTTTGCAGAGGTTAGGGCTTGCACAGTGGCCCTTGCACCAGAAACCAGAGCTGAAGGCAATAAAACTTAAGAACAAAGGACTTGCAGATGGACCAGGAGACTGGACCCACTTATAATGTGGAAAGGATGAGTTTGCTCCAGAGTTTGCAGAGGATGGGCCTTCCTTCCCATTGTTCAGAAACAGTGCTGCCACCCCAAGGTTCTCAGATATCTGGGGAACTGAGGGGAGTTGGCTGCCCCATTGTTTAGGAAGGATTTCAGAGAGGTTGGAGCATATTTCCCAGGGAGTGGGGAGAGCCTGACTACTACTTCATTGTTCTAACAGGATAGACCCTGTGCACTAGAGATGACAGAGAGACTAGCTGCCACCCACTTGCTTGAGGAGGGTGAGACTGAGAACCTGGTGATATCCCCAAAGCTTGGATATGTTGGATAGCTCACCCCAACGTTTGCAGAGGTTAGGGCTTGCACAATGGCCCTTGCACAGGCTGGGACTGCACTCTTTTAACCCTCAAGTATAAAATGTCATTCTATATATGACATTCAGACCTGGAACTCTAATGAAGTATGCCTTTCAGGTTTTTAGAACTGTTTGGGTCTGGTGGGCCCTGTTTTCCTTTCAGTTTTTCTGATAGAAATGGGAACCTTCACTCTATGACTGTCCCTCTTTTGTATATTTGAAACAAATAACTTTTCTAAGTTTCACAGGTCCACAACCAGAGGAGAAATTTGCCTTTGGACAGACCACATCTACGACTGATTTTGAGGAGACTTTGTACTTGTTACTCAAAGGATTTTATGACATTGTGATGGAATGAATGCATTTTGCATATGGAAAGAACATGGTTTTTGGGTCTAGTAGGTAGTGTGCTGGTTTGACACTGCTATGCACCCTAGAGAATGCCATGTCTTTTTAATCCATTCCTTGGATGCAGACCTATTGGGGGTGGGACTTTTTGATTAGATTGTTTTAATTGAGATCTAACCCTCCCCACTCAGGTGGGTCTTTATCTTTTACTTGAGTCTTTTATGAGAGGATAAAGGACAGAAAAAGCCAAGAGAGCTTAGAGAGAATCACATAGAGAAGTTTGGTGAGGGCTTAGATATAAAGCCCTGAAGTTGCTAAGAGGGGACCCACAGAGGAAGCCCCTGGAACCAAAGCTGAACACAACAAACCATGGGAGCAAAGGAACAGCAGGAGCTTGTCATGTGCCTTCCCATGTGATAGATGTGTACCAGGAGCAGCCCTTCTTTAAGAGTCCAGCTATCATCCTGTTGATGACTTAATTTGAACATTTTCATGGCCTAAGAGATGTAAATTGTAAGTTAATAAATCCCCATTTTAAGAGTCAACCCATTTAGGTATATTGCATTCTAATACCTTGAACAAACCAAAACAGAAGGAAACAGGCTGATAAAAATACTCAACTACAAACAGGTACTACCCTCCCAGAATGCCAGCAGCCACCTGAAGCTGGAGAAAGAAAGTAGTGGATTCTGCTGCAAAGCCTCAGGAAGGTGCATATTCCTGCTGACATCTTGAGTATGGCCCAACTATAATGAGTTTATATTTCTGGCTTCTAGAACCAAGATAATAAATTTCTGTTGTTTTGAAAGATTATGATTGTCAATTTTTTCCAGTAGCCTCAAGCCAAGGATCTGGGCTACCAATAGGAGAGAATGCTCCCATATGGGGAATGAAAGAATGCTGGCCACCAAGAGTAGGATTCCACACACTTCTGCTTTAAGAAGTTGTTCCATAGTACTGCAGTATCATAGTCATCAAGGAACACACAACACACACAAGCACTTGTTGGAACAATGCTACACTCACACAAAGAAGAGATAGAGTTAGGTCAGCTTCAGTACTGGTTTCCTCCCAACAGCCAAAGTAGGATGATGATTTGCACACAATCTCTTATACTACACTACGGGAGAGTTCCTACTATCATCCTGGTGGGAATAGATATTCCAGTGGGTTTGGCCAGGTACCACATGATACACACACTTAAGCAATACATAGGAGTTCACTTTGTACCTAGAGTAGAGAAAGATTTCCCCAATATGGAAGAAGAATTTAGGTTAAACCACAGTCACGATGCCCAGCCTCCAGATAAGGGAATAGTCTGGGCCCAGAACCAGCAAGGGGTACAAGCAACTTTAGTGAACTAATGCATTCTATTTGCTTGAGGTGTATAATTCTTTTTATTCATTATTGAATTCAATCTGTTAATATTTTGTTGAGAATTTTAGCATCTATGTTCATGAGAGAAACTAGCCTATAACTTCCTTTCTTGTAATTTCTTATCTACTTTGTGTATTAGGATGCTGCTGACCTCATAGAGTGAATTAGGAAGGTACGAGCTCATTTTTACAATTCCCAAATCTCTATACCTCTCAAATTTTCCCTATACTCTGAAACATTTTATTTGTTTTTTCCCTTCTATACAGACTTTCACTTCACAGCTTTAAATACTCTTCTCCAGTAAGGATACTTTTCTCAATAGTTCTGCTTTTCTTCATCGACAGCGGTTTTCCTTCCCTCTTTTTCTGAGCTGGATTTTATTTACTGAGTATTGTATTCTTTTGCCTTTCTTTATTTTGCGTGAGTGCATTCTCCAGTAGCTGCCTAATAAAGACTTTATGGGACATACAGTACTTTCAGTACTAACATTGTCTTAATATGTTTTTATTCTACTCTCACATTAAATTGCCAGTTTATCTGGGTACTTTTAAAACTACTTTTCCATATCTCTTTTCTTTTCTTTTTTTGGGGGGGGAAGGGGTGCATGGTCTAGGAATCGAACCTGGGTCTCCCGCATGAAAGGTGAGCATTCTACCACTGAACCACCCATGCACCCTGCTTTTTCATATTTATATCTGATATAATATTATGCTGATAATTCTACTATCATGTATGTACTCGATACCCTGTGATCCATTTTTTTTTTTACTATTTTCCAGCTCTTAGGACATTTAATAACCATTGCTCTTGCAAATATTTTTTTTTGATATGCCTCATTTGGATTCAATGAAATAGCTTAAATGAGAGCCAAGAATACTCTGGAAACATGTAATTCCATATCTGGGAAATGTTGTATTTTTTCTCTGATAATTTCCTCCCTTTTTGTTATTTATACTATTTGGAATTTGGACCATCTAGAATAATCCTCTAAGTCTGTATAATTCTTTTGTTTATTCCTATCATCTGAAAGTTTTTTCTTTTAAATGTTCATTTAGATTTCTGAACTCTCCTTCAGATTGCTTTTTATTTTTGGCTGTCATAGTTTTAATTTCCAAGAGTCTTCATTATCTTTAGACTGCTTCATTCTATAGTTATCAATTTTTGTTTGGTGGATTCAGTATTTTTTTTCCCTGAGGTTATTAACAAGAATTTCCATTATGTTTTCTTCTGTGCTCATTTATGCCTCTGTTTCTTCTGAATTCCTATTTGAGGTTCATTCTTGCCCTTTTCTCTAATCTCTGGGTTCTCTCTCAAAAATCTGGTTGTCTTTGATTGTTTGTAATAAGTATGGTATAGGTTAAGGTGAATTGAAAGCCCCCTGCACATGAAAAATGTTTAATTTGTGGGCTTTCCCATGTGTTGATTTCTTGCTTATTTCATTGAAGTGAGACTCAAATGTAAACATTAGGGATTTATGTGTGTTTGTGCATGTTGTTTTCATTATCTTCAGAAAAGAATTGTTTAACTTTATACCTAGAATGATGAACAGAGTAGGGATGGAAATATAGGATCTAGTATCTAATATTGCAAACTTTTTATAAGTTTCCCTATTTTGGGACCTGGGACATCCTTTCCTCTCAATTTCATCTTGTTGGTGTCTCAGGAGTAAAAGTTGTTTTGTTTAAAAGGGGTAAAACTTCTGACTTTTCTTGGTACAAATTTTTCAACCAATCTTTTTATTTTCTGTCTTGCAATATTCCTTCTGCAAACCTTGCACCTGAGTCTTTCTTAGTTCTATCCGAATTCTCTCATTTCTCATCAGTTTCCTCCAGTCTAAATATCTACTTTGAATGGTTTCCTATATTTATTCTTCTATTTGTTTTCTATATTCAAAAATTTGTTGTAATCTCTTATCTATGTTTGTCTCTTCTTGCACTTTTTCTCCTTGTAAGTTTTGTCCTTTTGTAAGTTTGCTTCCTTTCATTTAGTGGATTTTCAGGGGTAAGAGGCATAAGTATATGTAGCTGAACAGCAATGTTTAACTAAAACTGCAGGTAGTTTTCTGGTCCATTCTCTGCAGAACTTTGTGTTCCTCTTCTTCTTTCCCTGGGCACAACCAATTCTAGTAAGCAAAGTTAAACAGCATCCTTGCCAATACACTGCAGAATAATATGAAATACTTTTAAATTGAGTAATTATTATTTTGGTAATGAATGAATTCTACTGAATGTTATCAAGAGACAACATTTAGTGTGATTATTTAATTAATGGAAATGAAGAATAGCAATCTTGAGGATTTGAATACATGTTTAAGGTTACTGTGGATGAGAATCATGGCTCAAAGCCAAATCAGGGCAAAACAAATACTCAAATAATTAAATGATGCATTTTCATTGCTTTCTCCCTTTATTTCTTTCTCTACACTTTACATCATGATTGAGGAAAAGACATCTGTCTTTTTATGGATAACAAGAACTTTGGTTGCTGCGGCAACATGTTGACTGAGGAACTTAAAATAAAGGTGGCTCATTTCCAAATCACTTTTTTTTCTTTTTCCTCACAAAAAGCCACACACTGGCAGGAAGGCTCTACTAGAGACTTTATAATCAATAAACCTGTTATTTTATGAGGGATCATATCTCAATATTTGTACAGTAGCAGTGAAACTGAACTTTTGGCTCTCATAGATTTTTTGTTTTTTTTCTTTCATATACTTATTAAAAAATGAAATACTGAATCACTTAATTTTTACAAGTGTTTCTTCTTTCATTTCTCTTTCCACTTTCTTTCCTTCCTTCTTCTAAAACTTCTTGTTTCCTTCCTACCTTCCTTTCTTTCTCTCCCCCTCTCTCTCTTTCGTTCTCTCTTTTCTTCTTTTCATTAAAAAAAACTAGAATGGCAGAGACCTGGGTAGGAGTAGAAGGAGGAGGGGCAAAGGCAGTGAAAGAAACCCTTCAAAGACCTTTACTAAAGCAGAGCCTGGTTGCTAGGGCTTGAAAAGATTGTTATTTGTAGCTAACACAAAGTTATTCCAAAATACACTCAGCCCTGGAAGCAAAGAAGTACTAAATTTTTAAAGAATGGCATGGACTGAATCTCCCAATATATAAAAATAATCTTTTGAAAATTTGAGATGCATGTAATTTGTGCACTAAATCCCATGAAATGCCAGAGCAGAGGAAAGTTATTTTATTTTTAATTACTTCTTAAATTGAGGATGTATATTAATATTATTAGTCTATTAAAAAGCACTTGAATTTTTACAGTATTTACTAACTTCATTTTCATATGCGTCCTGTAGTAAAGTTGGATACTAATTCATTACCAACAAAGCTAACATGACAAGAAAATAATACGTGGTATTGTACTTTAGTTTGTAAATCTGGAGCCTTATAATTTGTTTCTTTCCTCATTGTGTCGTAGAGTTATATAAAGTAAATGGTATTTGATGGATAAGCCAAGAAATATAAAATATTTTAATAATTATTTAAATTAATTGAATAAGTATACCAAATTCTGCTTTGGAACAGAAGTAATTTACATAGATTTGGTCACTCTTAAGGTTACAATAAATTGAGTAAACAAAGGAAGCAAAAATTGTATCTCTATCAACTGTTGGCTATATGATTTGAGCTAGATATTCAGTTTCCAGAGTTATTTATTGACCTAAATCAATATAATTAATTATTTTTTCAAAGCATCTACATTTAAAAATCAGCATTTCTATTGTACACTTAAAATGGTTAAAATGGGATATTTTGCACATTATGTATGTTATCACAATAATATATGCTTCTAAAAATCAGCATTTTGTAATAATGATCAAATTTAACAAAGAGAAAACATTCTGAATTTTATCACCACTACTCAAGCAAATATACAGGTTTTCAAAATGCAGTGAAGAACTTATGGTATTTACTTGGATAGGGATTTTTAAGGTATAGAAAATGGTGACATATGCTCCTTCTCATGCATGAGGTTTTGTATCAGGGTTATGCAGGCCTCAGAATACAAATTGGAACATATTCCCTACTCTTTTATTTCTGGTAAGAGTTTATAGAGATAGGTACCATTTCTGTCTTAAATATTTTATGAAATTCACCAGTGAAGCCATCTGAAGCTGTTTTTTGTTTTGTTTTGTTTTGTGTGTCCATGGAAAAAGTAGTGGTTTAGACTTAGGAATTTAATTTTCTTACTAAATGTGGAATAATTAAAATTTATCTTTCTTCTCAATCAGTCTTTTAAATTGTGTTTTTAATGAATTGTCTATTTTGTCTATTTTTTAAATTATTTTTTAAATTATAATATACTCATATTTTCAGTGTCTATATGATATATAGTAACTTGGCCTTTTTTATTATTGATATTGGTAATTTGTGTTTTCTCTCTCTAATTCAGTCTAGCTAGTGGTTCATCAATTTTATTAATCTTAAAAAATGTGACATTTTGGCTTTGCCTTTTTTCTATTTTATCTGCTGTTTTTCCCATAGGTTTATGATCTCATCTTTCTTATCATTTCTTGGAATTTTATTTGCCTTTCTTTTTCTAGGTATTTAATTAACATATCAAAGAAATTTAACCATTAGAAATTATGATCAAATAAACAAAAATACTTTCATACAATTTAACGGTTGAATGTTAACTGATAAAGAAAAAGTGGAAACATTAATATACACATTTTTGGTGATGATATATCTTTGATCCCAGAATCAGAAAAAAAATTGCATGGGAAAAGAAAATATTGGAGTATTATCAGTTATACACAGAGATACCAAAATCATAAAAAAAATTTGCAAGTAGACTCCAACACTGTATTAAAATATTGGAAGACCAAGTTGTATCTATCATAGGGATACAAATATAGTTTAAAATTCTAAAAAACTATACTGTAATTCACATTAACAGAACAAAGTAAAAATATAATTTTCCCAAGAATGTTCAGAAAAATGCTTATATAAATTAAAAATGGTGGTAATACAATTGACATTTGTCACAGAGGATATAATTCTCTGAAAGAAAAGCCTAGAAAATCCACAATTGTTTATTAACACTAAAGAATATTCAGCAAGTAGTTTTGCTTCTCTAAAAAGCAGGTCCTGAAACCAAAATTGAAATAAGAGTCCAATTTGTTTAAAAGATGCAATCTAAGAGCCATGAATCAATGCAAAGAAATCAAGAGTCAAGGAAAATGACAATGGAAAGCATAACACTATAGTTCAGTTTTTCAATCAGCTACCAAGAGACAAAGTATATCCTTCAACAGAGATGTGGCATGTGAGAATTATCTCAAATTGTTGTGAGGAGTAGTTACTAGAGGGGAAAATGAAGAGGGATTTATCTGCCTTACTGTTTCTCATGTCAAATGTCCTATTGCTCCATGTTCAACCCATGGGGATCTAACTTACCTTCATTTCAGAGGTTGCACGATCCAAACATGTAGGGGCTACTGGAGAAGACAGGTAACACCATATTGCACGGTTGCATTGTCTCTAAGCCTAGAAATGTAGGAGCAACTTGGCAGTGTTAATGGTACTGATCAGTAGAGAACAAGCAGACAATCAAGGGAACCCGAGAAGACCCATAAGAACTGTTTTGTATAGCATATGATTGCCATACACAAAAGTCAATATAAGAAGAGTTTAGAGTTTGCTTAACACCAAAACCAACCAATAAGAAAGCGTAAAAGTTTTTTTTTGTTTTTTTTAGTGCAAATCATTTTTAAAAATGAATTTGCAAAAGCAAGAAAATAAATCACATAGAAATAAATCTAGCAAAAGATTGTAATATGCTTATAGAAAAAATTATAAAGCATCATTATGGGACTTAAAAGAAAGCCTAAATAAATGGAGAACTATTCAGTGTTTATGGATGGGGATTCTTATTATCATAAAGACACCCATTATCTCCAAATTAACCTGTAACATCTATTCTAATCAAATTCCTAAAGGATTTTATTTCCCTGTGAGATCTATGTACTGATTCTAAAGTTAAAGTGACCTTAAAAAGTAAAAAAAATAAGCAATACAATTTAAGAAATGAAGCAGTGTTCTGGTTGTCAATACATAACAAACCACCTCGAAAGTTAGTAGCTTAAAATAATTTTTACTTTTCATGTTTTTGTTTGTTTACTGGGCTTGAGTGAGTGGTTTCCACTTGGGGATTCTCTCATGTAGTTGGAGTTTCCATATAAACATTCCATGTTATTTATATGGAGAAGCAAAAGACCCAGAATATCCAATACAATACTGCAGTACAAAGTCAGAGGACTGATACTTCAAGACTTTCTATAAAGCTACAAAGATCAAGACAGTAGGGACTGGCAAAAGAGAAGACACAAAGATCAGTGAACCAGAATAGAGAGCCTAGAAATAGACCATTACCAACATAGTCAACTGAAGAAGGATAATTCAATGGAGAAAGGATGGCCTTTTCAGGAAATAGTGCTTGAACAATCAGAAATCCAAATGCAAAAGAACGAACCTATAGATAGAACTTACATGTTTCACAAAAATCAACTCAAAAATGGATCATACATCTTAATAAAATAAAAAACTGTATATTTCTAGAAGGTAACAAAGGAGAAAATCTAGGTGACTTCGGGTTTGGTGATGACTGCAGATTTATTTGTGTTTAGATTCAGCACAAAAAACTCAATCTATGAAAGAGAAAATTGATAAATTGGACTTCCTTAAAATTAAAAAAAACTTCTGTTTTGCAAAAACACTGTTAAGAGATTGAAAAGACAAACCACAGACTAAGGAAATAATTTATAAAACACATTTAATAAAAGATTGCATCCAAAATATTCAAAGAGCTCTTAAAACTCAACAAAAAAAGAAAATAACATTACATTAAAAAAAATGAATGAAAGAGCTCAGTAGAGACTTCATCAAAGAAGATATATAGATGGTAATAAGCACATGAAAAGATTTTCAATATTATATACCATTTGGGAACTTCAGATTGAAACAACAATTAGATACCTCTAAATGCCAAATGAATGGCTAAAATACAAAACTTGGACAACATCAATTTCTAACAACAAAATGTTGCAACAGAAACATTAATTTGCTGATGCAAAATGGTGGAGTCACTTTGGAAAACGGTCTGGTAGTTTCTTACAAAGCTAAACATAGGTTTATCCACAGTAACCAGCATTCACAGCTGTAGATAGTTACCCAAAGGAGTTGAAAAATCTACACTACTGTTATATAACAGAATTATTCACAATTGCCAAAAATTGGAACCAACAAAGATGTCCTTCAATAGATAAATAGATAAGCAAACTGGTACACACGTATAATGGAATATCATTCCACAATAAAGCGATATAAGCTGAAACTCTGAAAACATAAAGAATCTTAAATGCATACTACTAAGTGAAGGAAGCCAGTCTGAAAAAGCTGCATACTATAATTCCTACTACAGAAAAAGCAATACTATGGAGACAGTAAAAATATCAGTGATGGCCAAGGGCACAGGGAATGAGAAAGGATGCTTAAGTGGAGAACTGGGCTCTTATAGACAGTGAAACTTCTGAATGATACTGTAATGGTAGATATACAACATTACACATTTGTCATAACCCACAGAACTGTACAGCATTGAGTCAAGCCTTTTGTAAACCACAAAGATTAGTAAATAATGTATCAATACTAGTTCATTATTTGTAACAAGCAGACATTAATACAAATTGTTAATAATAGGGGGAAATATGTTGGGTTGTGAGTGGGGGAAAGGGTATGTTAAACTCTCTGCACTTTGTGTATACTTTTTCTTTAAATCTAAGTCTAAAAAGTAAATATTAAAAAAAAAGAAACCCAATAAAAAATTGAATGACCAATAAACATAGAGGTAGATGTTTGGCCTCACAAATAATTAAATATAAATTAAATATGAAAAATTAAAAATGGGAAAATATCTATCGACTAGGAAGTGAGTAAAATAGGAACTCCCACTTTCTGCAGTTAGAGAATAAAATTACTAAAATCGTATGGAAATCAAGTTTTCTGGGTCTAGTATATTTGAAGATATGAGTAATATTTGATTCGGAAATTGACTTTTAATTACATACCAAACAAACTCTCACAGTTGTGTAGAAGACATATATCCAAAATGTTCATGGAAGCATTATTTATGATGTTGGAGTTTTAGAGACAACAAAAATGTCAATCCTGAAAGCAAAGGGTGAATAAATTTTGGTAGAGTAGAATACAAATACCTCACACAAATACAAACACACAGAAGTGTACAAATAAAATAAATTGATAATCTAGCTTTCTATGTATTAAAATAAAAACATCTAAAAACTTTGATGCTGTGCCAAAAAAGTGATTTTCAAGAAACAATATTTGAAAATTTCATTAGTAATACAATTTAAATAAAAATTTCAAGTGTGCAAAATGCATAATTTATAAATGCCTACATTTGTAGTTAAAGCATAAAAACGTGGAACAGAATGTTACACAAAATTTTAGATAATGGCTATTGTTGAAAAGGGAGTGAAAGTAATACGATGGCAAGTCCACCAAATGGATCTGTAATGTCTATTTAAAAAATTATAAGAAAATACATTAAACTGTTTGTGCTGGTTTCAAAGGATTATGTGCCCTAGGAAAGCCATGTTTTAACCCTGATCCGTCTCATGGAGGCAGCCATTTCTTTTAAAAACTATCCAGTACCGTAGGCTGGAAACTTGATTAGATTATCTCCATGGAGATGTGACTCACACAACTGTGTGCATTAACCTTTGATTAGATGGAGATGTGACTCCACCCATTCCAGCTGGGTCTTGATTACTTTACTGGAATGTTTTAAGAGAGGAAAACATTTTGAAGAGAGTGACATGAGAGCCATGTAGCCAAGACCTTTGGCGATGAAGAAGGAAGATGACCTTGGGGGAGCTTCATGAAACAAGAAACCTGGAGAGAAAGCTAGCAGACATCGCCGTGTTTGCCATATACCTTTCCAGTTGAGAGAGAAACGCTGAGCTTCATTGGCCTTCTTGAACCAAGATATCTTTCCCTGACGCCTTAGGTTGGACATTCCTATAGCCTTGTTTTAATTTGGACATTTTCACAGGCTTAGAACTGTAAACTGGCAACTGAATAAATTCCCTTTTAAAAAGTCATTCGGTTTCTCGTATATTGCATTCTGGCAGCTTGCAAACTAGAACACTGTTAACATGCTAAATCTTGGTGGAGAGTCTATTAAAGTGTCCTTCACATATTTCATATGCTTAAACTAGTTCACAGCTTTAAAAATAATATAAAAGAACAAAATACCAAAAAAAAATTGTTTTTTTTGCATGGGCAAGCACTGGAAATCGAACCCGGGTTTCCGGCATGGCAGGCGAGAGCTCTGCCTGCTGAGCCACCGTGGCCCAGCCCCAAAATTGGTTTTAAACAAAGGAAAAAACAACTGTATTTTGCTAGATATAATAAAAGAAATGGAAAAAACAGAAGGGATTTATTAATGTATCAAGAAAGCTCAAATAAAATATAAGAAATAATGACCATATTAATAAAAGAGGAAGTAGAATTAAGTATCAAAATAATCATGAAAATATAATTCACACTTTCTATGTAATTTTTCCATGAAATAGCATAGCCATGCATTCATAAAGTAAAAGGCCTAAAAATTATAAGTTCCTTAAAAACACATTTGTAATGAGAGATTAAATATATATCCTTCAGCATCTAATGAACAAGTAGAAAATAAAACGAATATGAAAACATGAACAACAAGCACTATTGTATTGTATACAATACTGCAAAATGAGTAATAAGTATTGTTTTGTACATATTTACTTTTTAAATAGACAGTAAAATGGTCATGTATTTGAGTAGAGATATAAATGAAGCTGATCTGGATAGGACTAAGGTATATCAGAAGACTGAAAGGATGATACTGCCCATATCTTAAAACTTAAACTTCTGTATGAGACTAAAGGGAGAGATGTTTATTTGGTGCAAAATTTATACTTTTGGTAGTGCATTTCCTAGTTTGACTTGTATAGTCTGTTTAGTTGAACACCATAAGTACAGGGAATCTTGAATAGGGCTTGACATTTTATGGGTTTGTCCAGGTTAGTGTAATGCCCTGATAAATCCCAGAGTGATTGGACAGTGAATAAAGATGTATTTGCAAAGTCCCCTTAGGGGAATTGGGAGAAAGGGGGAAAGATTCAACTTCCCCATTTGGATGATTTTTGATACTCTTGCAAGCAGTGGGGACAAGCAAATCAATAAGTCGAGCCCTTGATCTTGGTGTTTGCCCCTACGAAATTTATTCCCGCCAACACCAGGCTAAGTCTATTTGAAATTAGGCTGAAGAGTCACCCCCAGAGAACCTCTTTTGTTGCTCAGATGTGGCCTCTCTCTCTAAGCCAACTTGGCAAGTGAACCCACCGCTATCTACCCACCCCCCCACCCCCCGAAGTAGGACATGACGTCCGGGGGTGTAAATCTCCCTGGCAATGTGGGACAGAAACCCCAGGATGAGCTGGGACCTGGCATCCAGGGATTTAGAAAACCTTCTTGATCAAAAGGGGGAAGTGAGAAATTAGAAAAAATAAAGGGTCAATGGCTGAGAGATTTCAGTTAAGAAGTTATCCTGATGCATTATAAAGATATCCCTTTTCATTTTATGATGTATTTGAATAGCTAAAGGGAAGTACCTGAAACTGTAGAACTGTGTGCCAGCAGCCTTGTTTCCTGAAGATGATTGCACAATGATGTACCATTTACAAAATGACTGTGTGAATGTGAAAACCTTGTGTTTGATGCTCTTTTTATGTAGGATATGGACAGATGAGTAAAAAATATGGATAAAAAGTAAGCAAATAATAAACAAATAATAGGAGGAACAAAATATCAAATAAATTGGGTAGATGGAAATACTAGTGGTCAATTTGAGGAAGGGGGAAGGGGTACAGTATGTACGAATTTTTTCTTTTATCTTTTTATTTCTTTTCCTGGAGTGATGCAAATGTTCTAAAAACGATCATGGTGATGAATATACAATATGTGATGGTACTGTGAGCCACTGATTGTACAACATGTATGGAATGTTTGTATGTTAGGACTATTTTTGTTTGTATGTTGTTTCATCAATAAATTTTTTTTTAAAGAGATGGTCATGTATTGACCTTCAAAAACATTTATAAATTGCAATAGGTACAGACATTGCTGAACATATTGCCTAGCATAAGCCAATAATATTTGAAATTAACAGTAAAAAATTAAGCATACATAGTGTGCTGGTTTGAAACTGTTATGTACTCCTGAAAAAAACCACACTGGTTTAATCCAATTATGTGGGGTAGGTCGGTTGTAGGGTGGGACATTTTGTCCCTGCCCATTCAAGTTGGGTTTTATTCTGCTTACCAATATCCTTTAAGAGAGCTCAGGGAGAGAGTTTAGAAAAAGAAAAATGCCCCAGGAAATGCTAAGCTATAAAATGAAATCCAGAGTTTGCCCCAGAGAAGCTGAGAGGAACCACAGATCCTTAGAACTCCCTGGAGAAGCTAAGAGAAGATGCACAAGACACAGAAAGTCACTGCAACCAGAAGCTGAAAGCAATGAACCAGGAGCAAGGACCCAGCAGATTGAAATTCCAAATTATGTAGAATTTATTGAAAAAGAGAACCTGATTTTTAAAAATTAAACTCACAAGCTTTTCAATGACTATTCAATATTAACAAATCTTTCAGATCTTTCAATGCAATTCATTTCAGGGACAATTTAAAATAAGATTAATATTTTCACATCACTTAAAATTGAAAATAATTTCATAAAACTCAGTAGCCTTTCTTAATTAAAAATGCATCTATAGAAAAATAGAATGAAAATCTTTAAAATACTTAAACAAGTAGCTATTATAAAAAATGGTAAGATTCTAAAGCCAACTCTACAAATCAAATTGTTCATGAGATTATATCTAAAGTACTAATGCAAATAAAAAAGTAATATAGTTATTAGAAATAAAGGTTAATTTTAGATAATATTTTAATATTTCTGAAAAACCACTACCAAAATTATTTACAATTTATGATAAGGAAAACTACTACTTGTAATGAAAATTTATAAAAGATTCCTATAAGGGAGCAGAATACATAATAAATATATACCAGTGAATTCTTTTCCTCTCTAATAGTGATAATCAGTTACAATGAAAGATGAAAATTAAGATTTAAATTACTATAATAACAGTGATATAAGAGATTGTTCAGTATTTTCAGGGCACAGGAGTAAATGTAACTAATTGCTGGCAGAAAGAATGACTTATTTACCAACAATAAAATTGTTGCATTTGTTTGGTTTGTTTAAAACGTTACGAATAAATAGCTCCTTCATCAGAATCTACATATTCAACTTCTTGGGGTTGTTTTTTTTTATAGCTTTAAATGTAACGTCCTTTAAAATCGTTTTGATTCTTAGTATGCAGTGAGGTAGAATGTTTTCTGTTGACTTACATTATTAACACATAGATACTACAAAGCAAACTTGGGGAGCGAGGGAGTTTGAAGAGAGAAGTCTTTACAGGGCTCTGTAAAGATTGAATGAATTAAATATGCTTCAGGTAAGTGATAGAATTGGGTGAATTTTTAGTTGAATTCTCTGGAAAAAAGTTTTAATAATATTTGTTCTTGATACAACAGAGATTGCAATGGTTTAGATAGTAGCCACATGCCAACTAATTAAAAAAGCCATAAATTAATACTGGTAAAAAATACCCTAATTTTTTTTAAGGTCTATTTAGATGTTCTACACAGAAAGACATATGCTTCAAAGATGCAATACTGCAGAGGAACTTATAGATATAACGAATATTCATCCCCCTCAAAAATTGTGCTGAGTATTTTCAAGTTCTGTTTAAGGAAGGCCCCAATTGAAAGCTAGAATTGTAGATCATTGAGCATAAAAAAGGACTATTACAGTATTAAAAAAGCACTAAGGTCACATATTCAAAATTAATTCTCTTGACCTTAAAAGATTCACAGCGTGATCTCTACAAGTGTTTAATTTTGAGCTAAACTGCACCCTGAAGATCCTATGGATACTCTGCTTTCCCGTTCATTTGAGCATTTCTCTAATGACCGGCCTTAGAAAATAAACAGAGATAGAATATATGACTTAATATTGTTGTTACCTAGAGCACATCGTTAATGCTTCATACGGAATGCCCAATAAATAAGTTGGATTCTTTTTACAAAAATAATTTATTTTTCAATAGCAAAAATAATTATTGAGCATTTACTCTGTGCTACTATGCTAAGCATTTTTTAAATGAATTATCTCATTTTAACGATCTCAATGGCCCAAATGTTATTGTTCCACTTAGCAGACGAAAATATTGGTTTCTAGGAAGTAATGGAAATTGCCTCAGTGTGCACAAATAGGAAGTGGTGACCACAAGATTCAAATGCAGATCTGGCTCCAATGCTCAAGCTCTAAACTACCATGCAAAGCTGCCTTTTACATGGAAGACTCAACTGTGGAGAATTCAGTTCAATTAATTTCTTTAAGTAGTCAAAAATTAAAATTTCAGATCAATTGAAAATTCTGTATTTCTGGGTTATTCCTTGGATCATGGATTGACTCCTCCTAATAATAGTTCAATAGGTTAAATTATGTCTGTGTTTTTTTTTTTTAGTAAAAAGACGTCCACTCATTAAAAGATCTGTTTTTCAAAATAGTACTTAAATATTAGGCCAATCCTGTCAGTTATGTTTAATTAATAATAAGACTAAATTACACAGAAATAGTCAGTTTAATAGGTTGGCAAAAAATTCAATGACTGTAAAAGAATGAAAATATTAAGCCCATTTCATTAGTGTCATTTAAACCGAATTTACAGAAGGTAACTTATGAGTGAAAGTGAAACTCATGTATTTGGTCCTATGTAAATAAAACTATAAATTTAGTAAATAAATTAGTCACTTTTCATAAGAGTTATGTTTTTCATGAAAGAAAAATGCTATATGGGTATCTGTGTGGTTTGAAAATGTTATGTACCCCAGAAAAATCATGTTTTTCTAATTCATTCCTGTGGGTTCAGATCTATTGTGGGTGTGACTTTTTTTATTATATATTATAATGTATATATACAAAGCAAAGAAAGAAAAAACAATAACTTTCAAAGTAGTTACAGGACAGATCTCAGAGTTTATCATGGGCTACCATACCATCATCGCAGATTTTTCCTTCTAGCTATTCCAGAATACAGGTTGCTAGAAGGAATAAATATATTTTTTTAGCATCACAATTGACTTTTTTTGTGAAAACTGACTAAATAAACACAAATTAATAAATTTCAAAGCACAGCAAAGCAATTAGTTGTAGAACAGATTTCAGAGTTTGGTATGGGTTAAAACTTCACAATTTTATGTTTTTACTTCCAGCTGCTCTATGATACTGGAGACTAAAATATCAATTTAGTGATTCAGCAATCATATTCATTTGTTAAAACCTACCTTCTCTGTACAATTCCACCATCACCTTTGTTTTTTCTATCCCACTCTTTAGGGGTATTTGGGCTATGGCCATTCTAACTTTTCATGTTGAAAGGGGCTGCCAATAATATGGGGTAGGGAGATGGAACTAGCTGATGTTCTGGAGAGGCTGGGACCTCTAGGTTTCAGGATTTATCTGCCCCAAGAACTGATCTGGAGGTTGTGGGTTTCTGGAAAGTTACCCTAGTGCATGAAACCTTTGTAAAATCTTATATATTGCCCTAGGTATTTTTTAGGACTTGCTGGAATGATTTTAGTTGCGGTTTGGCGAGTTATGATAGGTAGCAATGTCTAACTGAAGCTTACATAAGAGTGACCTCCAGAGTAGCCTCTTGACTCCATTTGAACTCTCCCAGCTACTGATATCTTATCTGTTATACTTCTTTTCCCCCTTTTTCAGGATGAAATTATTGATCCCATGGTGCTAGGGCTAAATTCATCCTTGAGAGTCACCTCCCATACTGCCCAGGGAGACTTTCACCTCTGAATGTCATGTCCCACATTGGGGGAGGGCAATGATTTCACTTGTAGAATTGGGTTTAGAGAGAGAGAGAGACCACATCTGAGCAACAAAAGAGACCCTCCAGAAGTAACAACTCTTAGGCATACCTGTAGGTAGGCTAAGCTTCTCTGCTACCTATATAAGCTTTCAAAAGTAAGCCTTAAGATCTAGGGCTTGTCCCTATTGATTTGGGTGTCCCTAATGTTTGACACAGTATCAGGGGATTTCCTGATGGTAAAGTTCCATATTTTTTCTCCCATCCCTCAAGGGACTTTGCCAATACATTTTGATTATCTCCTTAATATATTCTAGGATGTATCCAAACATTACATTAAGCTATACAGGATTAAAGGCCCTCATTCTTATTCTGGGCTCCCTGTGTTTCAGTTGTTCAACTGAGTGTGCAGTTTGAGTTAGATTACACGGTACAGAAAACTTATGTTCCAGACAAAATAAACCTTTCTTCCTTTGGTCTCAAAGAGTATGTTTGGTTCTAAAATATAGACAATGTCTTCTTTACCCCTGTGTTCTGAATTACCTAAATCCCTGATGACTGGCCTCATTATTATCTCTAAATACCAGGTTGTACATACATAAGACAGCCTTTCAAAATCCAGAAATAATAATTACCACTCCAGAGTAAATGTGTCTGCTATAAGAGTTTGCAATCTATGCCCCTGTTTTCTGATAAGAATTTTTTAAAGTAGACCATACGATAATTGTTCTTTCATTTCTGGCTTATTTTGCCTCATTGAATGTTCCACAGGTTGATTCACATAGTTGCATGCCTTACGAACTCATTCTTTTTTGTAGCAGCACATTATTCAATTGTATATATACACCATCATTTGCCAATCTACTTCTCAGTCAGTGCATCCTTCAGCCACCTGCATTCATTAGGAATCATGTATAATGCCCAAAGTCCACAGTTCACCAATACTCTCAATTTTAGATAATTTCATTGTTCCCAAAAGAAAGATAACCAGTAAACACACCCTCACCAAATAGGAAATTTGAAACTCCCTTTAACTTTTGGCTCTCCCCCATTAATCTCCCTCTGCTTTTGCTGTGGTACTACTGCTGATGTTTTCCTGTTAAATATAGCCCATAGCATGCAATAGCATGTTTCCCCCTGTACCCTGGACTTAAACACTCTTTGTACATGAATCATACCTTTGTAGTAGTTCTTGCAAGAACTTATTTATATTTCTAGTGTTAATCAGTGGTACTCATAGGTCTATACAAACTCTTTCAATCATCTTCACCTTCAATATGGTAATATTATTTATAGACCCACTAGTGAATTGCCTTTACTTCTGTCTATTCCATTACATTTGAGTTCAGCCTCATTAGCTAACTGTTCACCTATCTCTAGCTTCCATGTACTTCTAAGTCCGTGTGGGTGTGACCTTTTGATTAACTTGTTTCCACGGAGATGTGACCCACCCAGTTCAAGGTAGGTCTTAATCTTTTATTGGAGTCCTTTGTGAAGGGGATAAAAGACAATAAAAGTCAAGAAAGCGCAGAGAGAGAATTAGAGAGAGAGAAAGAAGTGCCCCAGGAGACGCTAAGAGAGAAAGGTACACCCAGAGAATTTTGGAGACAGCCATTGAAAGCAGAAGCCAGTAGGGAAGGAACAGCAGAAGTTGCCATGTGCCTTCCCCCATGACAGAGGAACCACAGGCACTACTGGCCTTTCTTCAGTGAAGGTATTCTCTTGTTAATGCCTTAATTTGGACATTTCGATGGCCTTAGAACTGTAAATCTGTAACCTAATACATTCGCATGGAAAAAGCCAACCCATTTCTGGTATTTTGCATTTCAGCAACATCTGTAAACTAAAACAGTATCTTTTTTTTAAAAAATAAACTAGCTTCCATGATGTTTTATTACTCTGTGGGCACATGCTACAATCAGAAGAGCACCCATTTTTCTGCAGAAGATAAAACTCAAAGCCATGCAGATGAGAGAAGGAACAGCTGCGGGCCAATTAAGCATCATTCCAGCATTTCAGAATATCTGATTTTTTAAAAAAGTAAATCTAATATGCTTTGTATACTATGAGCATATTTGAGAAATTGATTCAGACAGCCCAGATTCCAAACTTCATGGTAAGATATATTATAGTTCAAGCATAATGATTATTACTTCTTTGAAAAGCTATTACAAAAAAAGAGAAGACTAATTATGTTCTTGATGCAAATTCAGTTACTCTGATACCACAATTCATCTTTATCAAATGATGTTTTGTGATTTTTTTTTAGTGAAAATGGCATATTAAGTGACTGTGTGACTGTGAAAAGCTTGTGTCTGATGCTCCTTTTATCTACCTTAACAGACAAGTAAAACATATGGAATAAAGATGAATAATAGGGGGAACAAATGTTAAAATAAATTTAGATTGAAATGCTGGTGATCTGTGAGGGGGAGGGATGTGGGGTATGGTATGTATGAATTTTTTTCTATTTTCTTTTTATTTCTTTTTCTGAATAGATGTAAATGTTCCAAGAAATGATCATGAGGATGAATATGCAACTATGTGATGATATTATGAATAATTATATATGTAGAATGGCATGATCAAAAATTAAGAATGTTTGCATTTGTTTGGTGTCTTTTGGTATCTAAAAAAAATTTAAAAATTAAGTTAAAAAATGGCATATTAAAAAAAGATAGTGATGCTCCTGGGACGGCTGGGAGCCTCGGATCAGCAGTTCCCCAAGCCGCAGTCAGAGCCCCTCCCACACACGTGGCCTCCCGGGCTGGCTGGGAGCCTTGGATCAGCGGTTCCCCAAGCCGCGGCACCTCTCCCACAGACGTGGCCTCCCGGGCCAGATGGGAGCCTCGGATCAGCGGTTCCCCAAGCCACGGTGGCCGGCGCCCCTCCCCCACAGGCAACTTCCCAGAGGGAAAGGAAAGAGTCTCCAACAGTAGTAGAGACTGAGCCCAACCTAACACCAATAGTGGCATTAATGAACAACTTCTGACTACTGAAAATAGGCCCTCAGCTCAGCTGAAACTGATCAAGGAGGAAGTCGCCTATTGGGCTAACTGAAAAAGAGGAAAGGGGGCAAAACAGAGCCTTCTGCGGCTGTTTCTATGGAGGCTTGGTTGCCTCTGTGCTCGGTGCTGGGATTACACAGGTTGCAACTGCCCCGAACGCAGAAACAGGCTGCTTTCAGGGCTCTCTACCACCTGAACCATCCCCACGGGAGGAGTGAAACGCAACTCAGGTGGAATCCCTCTCTCAAGGAATTCAGATCGCAGGACTTCACAATTTGAAGCCATTAAAACCAACCTACAACCTTTCCTCTGTCTCCACCACACACCCAGCAGTGAGAGTCTTCCAAAGTTAAAGGAGCCACAACATCTTTTGCTGGTGGGACCCACAGACAGACAAGCACCACATACTGGGCAGGATAAGAAAAACAGAGCCCAGAGACGTCACAGGAAAGTCTTTCAACCTGCTGGGTCCCATACTCAGGTAAATCTGATTAAATGCCCAGATACCAGCAAAAAATAACAAATCATACCAGGAAAATTGAAGATATGGCCCAGTCAAAGGAACAAACCAATAGCTCAAATGAGATACAGGAGCTGAGACAACTAATTCTGAATATATGAACAGAAATGGAAAACCTCTTCAAAAACCAAATCAATAAATTGAGGGAGGACATGAAGAAGGCATGGGATGAACAAAAAGAAGAAATGGAAAGTCTGAAAAAACAAATCACAGAACTCATGGGAATGAAAGATGCAGTAGAAGAGATGAAAAAAACAATGGAAACCTACAATGGTAGATTTCAAGAGACAGAGGTTAGAATTAGTGAACTGGAGGATGGAACATCTGAAATCCAAAAAGAAACAGAAACTATAGGGAAAAGAATGGAAAAATTTGAGCAGGAGCTCAGGGAATTGAATGATAATATGAAGCGCACAAATATATGTGTTGTGGGTGTCCCAGAAGGAGAAGAGAAGGGAAAAGGAGGAGAAAAACTAATGGAAGAAATTATCACTGAAAATTTCCCAATTCCTATGAAAGACCTAAAATTAAAGATCCAAGAAGTGCAGTGCACCCCAAAGAGAATATATCCAAATAGGCGTTCTCCAAGACACTTACTAGTTAGAATGTCAGAGGTCAAAGAGAAAGAGAGGATCTTGAAAGCAGCAAGAGAAAAACAATCCATCACATACAAGGGAAACCCAATAAGACTATGTGTAGATTTCTCAACAGAAACCATGGAAGCTAGAAGACAGTGGGATGATATATTTAAATTACTAAAAGAGAAAAACTGCCAACCAAGACTTCTATATCCAGCAAAATTGTCCTTCAAACATGAGGGAGAAATTAAAACATTTTCAGACAAAAATTCACTGAGAGAATTTGTGACCAAGAGACCAGCTCTGCAAGAAATACTAAAGGGAGTACTAGAGTCAGATATGAAAAGACAGAAGAGAGAGGTGTGGAGAAGAGTGTAGAAAGAAGGAAAATCATATATGAAATATATAATACAAAAGGCAAAATGGTAGAGAAACGTATTACCCAAACAGTAATAACACTAAATGTTAATGGACTGAATTCCCCAATCAAAAGACACAGACTGGCAGAATGGATTAAAAAACAGGATCCTTCTATATGCTGTCTACAGGAAACACATCTTAGACCCAAAGATAAACATAGGTTGAAAGTGAAAGGTTGGGAAAAGATATTTCATGCAAATAACAACCAGAAAAGAGCAGGAGTAGCTATACTAATATCCAACAAATTAGACTTCAAATGTAAAACAGTTAAAAGAGACAAAGAAGAATACTATTTACTAATAAAAGGAGCAATTCAACAAGAAGACATAACAATCATAAATATTTATGCACCAAACCAGAATGCCCCAAAATATGTGAGGAATACACTGCAGATACTGAAAAGGGAAATAGACACATCTACCATAATAGTTAGAGACTTCAATTTGCCACTCTCATCAATGGACAGAACATCTAGACAGAGGATCAATAAAGAAACTGAGAATTTGAATATTACAATAAATGAGCTAGACTTAACAGACATTTATAGGACATTACACCCCACAACAGCAGGATACACCTTTTTCTCAAGTGCTCATGGATCATTCTCAACGGTAGACCATATGCTGGGTCACAAAGCAAGTGTCAACAAATTTAAAAAGATTGAAATCATACACAACAGTTTCTCAGATCATAAAGGAATGAAGTTGGAAATCAATAATAGGCAGAGTGCCAGAAAATTCACAAATACGTGGAGGCTCAACAACACACTCTTAAACAACCAGTGGGTCAAGGAAGAAATTGCAAGAGAAATTAGTAAATATCTCGAGGTGAATGAAAATGAAAACACAACATGTCAAAACCTATGGGATGCAGCAAAGGCAGTGCTAAGAGGGAAATTTGTTGCCCTAAATGCCTATATCAGAAAAGAAGAAAAGGCAAAAATTCAGGAATTAACCGTCCACTTGGAAGAACTGGAGAAAGAACAGCAAACTGACCCCAAAGCAAGCAAAAGGAAAGAAATAACAAAGATTAGAGCAGAAATAAATGAAATTGAGAACATGAAAACAATAGAGAAAATCAATAAGACCAGAAGTTGGTTCTATGAGAAAATCAATAAGATTGATGGGCCCTTAGCAAGATTGACAAAAAGAAGAAGAGAGAGGATGCAAATAAATAAGATCAGAAATGGAAGAAGAGACATAACCACTGACCTCACAGAAATAAAGGAGGTAATAACAGGATACTATGAACAACTTTATGCTAATAAATACAACAATGTAGATGAAATGGACAAGTTCCTAGAAAGGCATGAACAGCCAACTTTGAATCAAGAAGAAATAGATAACCTCAACCAACCAATCACAAGTAAAGAAATTGAATCAATCATTCAAAAGCCTCCCAAAAAGAAAAGTCCAGGACCAGATGGCTTCACATGTGAATTCTACCAAACATTCCAGAAAGAATTAGTACCAACTCTCCTCAAACTCTTCAAAAAAATCAAAGTGGAGGGAAAGCTACCTAATTCAATCTATGAAGCCAACATCACCCTCATACCAAAACCAGGCAAACATATTACAAAAAAAGAAAACTACAGACCAATCTCTCTAATGAATATAGATGCAAAAATCCTCAACAAAATTCTAGCAAATCGAATCCAACAACACATTAAAAGAATTATACATCATGACCAAGTAGGATTCATCCCAGGTATGCAAGGATGGTTCAACATAAGAAAATCAATTAATGTAATAGACCATATCAACAAATCAAAGCATAAAAATCACATGATCATCTCAATTGATGCAGAAAAGGCATTTGACAAGATTCAACATCCTTTCCTGTTGAAAACACTTCAAAGGATAGGAATACAAGGGAACTTTCTTAAAATGATAGAGGGAATATATGAAAAACCCACAGTTAATATCATCCTCAATGGGGAAAAATTGAAAACGTTCCCCCTAAGATCAGGAACGAGACAAAGATGTCCATTATCACCACTATTATTCAACATCATGTTGGAGGTTCTAGCCAGAGAATTAGACAAGAAAAAGAAATACAAGGCATCAAAATTGGAAAGGAAGAAGTAAAACTATCACTGTTTGCAGATGATATGATACTATACGTCGAAAACCCAGAAAAATCCACAACAAAACTACTAAAGCTAATAAATGAGTGAAGTAAAGTAGGAGGTTACAAGATCAACATTCAAAAATCTGTAGTGTTTCTATACACTAGCAATGAACAAGCTGAGGGGGAAATCAAGAAATGAATTCCATTTGCAATTGCAACTGAAAGAATCAAATACTTAGGAATAAATTTAACTAAAGAGACAAAAGACCTATACAAAGAAAACTACAAAAAACTCTTAAAAGAAATCACAGAAGACCTAAATAGATGGAAGGGCATACCATGTTCATGGATTGGAAGACTAAATATAGTTAAGATGCCAATTCTACCTATATTGATTTACAGATTCAATGCAATACCAATCAAAATTCCAACAACTTATTTTTCAGAAATAGAAAAACCAATAAGCAAATTTATCTGGAAGGGCAGTGTGCCCCAAATTGCTAAATGTATCTTGAAGAAAAAAAACAAAGCTGGAGTTCTCACGCTGCTGGACTTTAAGGCATATTATGAAGCCACAGTGGTCAAAAAAGCATGGTATTGGCATAAAGATAGATATATCAACCAATGGAATCGAATAGAGTGCTCAGATATAGACCCTCTCATCTATGGACATTTGATCTTTGATAAGGCAGTCAACCCAACTTACCTGGGACAAAACAGTCTCTTCAATAAATGGTGCCTAGAGAACTGGATATCCATATGCAAAAGAATGAAAGAGGACCCGTATCTCACACCCTATACAAAAGTTAACTCGAAATGGATCAAAGATCTAAACATTAGGTCTAAGACCATAAAACAGTTAGAGGAAAATGTAGGGAGATATCTTATGAATCTTACAATTGGAGGCGGTTTTATGGACCTTAAACCTAAAGCAAGAGCACTGAAGAAAGAAATAAATAAATGGGAGCTCCTCAGAATCAAACACTTTGTGCATCAAAGAACTTCATCAAGAAAGTAGAAAGACAGCCTACACAATGGGAGACAATATTTGGAAATGACATATCAGATAAAGGTCTAGTATCCACAATTTATAAAGAGATTGTTCAACTCAACAACAAAAACACAGCAACCCAATTACAAAATGGGAAAAAGAGTTGAACAGACACCTCTCAGAAGAGGAAATACAAATGGCCAAAAGGTACATGAAGAGATGCTCAATGTCCCTGGCCATTAGAGAAATGCAAATCAAAACCACAATGAGATATCATCTCACACCCACCAGAATGCATTATCAACAAAACAAAAAATGACAAGTGCTTGAGAGGATGTGGAGAAAGAGGCACACTTATTCACTGTTGGTGGGAATGTCAAATGGTGCAACCACTGTGGAAGGCAGTTTGGCCGTTCCTCAAAAAGCTGAACATAGAATTGCCATACGACCCAGCAATACCATTGCTAGGTGTCTACTCAAAGGACTTAAGGGCAAAGACACAAACGGACATTTGCACACCAATGTTTATAGCAGCATTATTTACAATTGCAAAGAGATGGAAACAGCCAAAATGTCCATCAACAGACGAGTGGCTAAACAAACTGTGGTATGTACATACGATGGAATATTATGCAGCTTTAAGATAGAATAAACATATGAAGCATGTAATAACATGGATGGACCTAGAGAACATTATGCTGAGTTAGACTAGCCAAAAACTAAAGGACAAATACTGTATGGTCCCACTGATGTGAACCGACATTAGAGAATAAACTTGGAATATGTCATTGGTAACAGAGACCATCAGGAGTTAGAAATAGGGTAAGATAATGGGTAATTGGACCTGAAGGGATACAGACTGTGCAACAGGACTGGATACAAAAACTCAAAAATGGACAGCACAATACTACCTAATTGTAATATAATTATGTTAAAACACTGAATGAAGCTGCATCTGAGCTATAGTTTTTTTTTTTTGTATTTTGTATTTTTATTTTTTTCTCTATATTATCATTTTTTTTCTTTTTCTGTTGTCTTGCTATTTCTTTTTCTAAATCTATCCAAATGTCCTAAGAAATGATGACCATACATCTATGTGATGATATTAAGAATTACTGATTGCATATGTAGAATGGAATGATTTCTAAATGTTGTGTTAGTTAATTTTTTTAATTAATAAATAAAAGGAAAAAAAAAGATAGTGATGTAATAGTAACCCTTCATGACATTTTGAAACTACTGTTGTAGTTGAATATTTTCTATTCCTCTTTGAAACTATTAAATTCCATTAAATTTAAAGCCATGTAATTCTGTGGTTTTCCTGATATTTCTTTCTCCATCTTAGTATTCAAAAAATGATAAGCATATCAATACCATTTTTATTCCAAGCATATAATGAATATATAATTATGAAATGAATTCATTCCTCATTTTCAGGCTCACTGATCTGAATTGAGGCCTCTTCAATTTTTTTAATTCATCCAATATTTTAGAAATTTTATTGTGACCAAATTTTCAGACTTAATTTTTTCAGTTTTCTTACTTGATATTTTCTTCTTTTTCACTCTATTGCTGATCTGAAATCAGGCTTATACATTCCATGATGGAAAGAATGGAGGATTTTTTTTTTTAATCACTTGGTTTATATCAATGGTTCTCAATAAGCAGCAGTTTTGCCACCCAGGGGATATTTAGCAATATCTGGAAACACTTAGTTGTCACTGCAGTCGGAGGAGGCACTGCTACCATCCAGTGGGTGAAAACTGGATGCAGCTGCACATCCTACAAGGCACAAGGTAGTCTTCTACATCAAAGGATTATGTGGCACAAAATGTAAACAGTTAAACTGTTGACAACTCTGCTCTGGTAATAGCTTTGTAAACAGTATGATTTTTAGTTCTACAATTTGAAAAAAATGATGAACTAAATTTAATCTCTTAATTAGGAGTGGCATGATGAACAATGCATTAACCTCAGAAATCAAAAGACTGTCACATGGGTGTAGAAAAGCAAAAGGTAGCAAAAGCAAAGAAGAGGTAATTTGATTCCAATAGATTGGAGTTAAAATTTTTAGATGTTGGTAATTACAAAATCTTGGTAATTACAAATTTCAAATATAGCTGAAGGCTAACCAATGAATTCCAATAGTTAGAATCCTGTGGCACATGGAGTATATGAGACTAGGCAGTGCCATCTGAGAAGGTCGCGTGTTGAACAAGGTCTTAACATCTTCTGAGAAGAGTGATGTTTTGATTAAGCAAGGAGAGAATGTGAACATGATGAAAATGTTAAGTACCTAAGTTACAGTTATTTAAAATAGATTTAAGCTTGGAGAGCAGAGAGTGGGTGTTTTGGGGATAGGGGATAGGGAATTCACATTTATAGCTCCCTCTCAGAAAGAAAAGAGAAGAGGGCTTCAATTTAGGAAAATAGTAGGATGCCTATAGCATCATCTTAGTACTGGGTCAGATTACCAACTAAGGAAGGACAGCACTGAAATACCTTCTCTTACTGGTAGGATATTGGACTGCAATGAACCTTTTAATAGAGCTCAAAGGGTGGAATCAACTTTGAGGAATGAAAAGTGAGGTAGGGTAACAAGGAAGAGAAGTGAAATCTTTCCAATATCAACTGTGGTAAACACTACCCTAGGCACTTTTTGCATGATATCCCATTAATAGATACATTTTGTTAGGCACACTTCACAGATCATAAAGCTGATAAGGACTGAATGCCATTGTTAGCACACCTAGCTTTTGGAAAAATTGGAAAAGAAGCTCCTGTGTCTAAGGAAATAGGGAAAAGGCTGATAATGTGTATAGCATTTGGGTTTCCTCAACTTTAGAATCCTCTGACAAACTTATCCATCCTTTTTTCTTATTTTCAGCAGTTATATTCACATGGTGTACTCTTTAAACTACTCATTGCCTGGAGAGTTGTTTCTTCTATTTCCTTTTGTGATCAGTTTTTTCTCTAGAGCTCACTCAATTTACGTTCTTTAATTATTCTGAGACGCATCACAGTCTGCCTCAAAGCATTCAAGTGATGTGTAGTTTTCACTTTCATCTTTACATAATTATATTAGATAATAATTTTTCAAACTTTTAGATGTTTCTTAGGAAAAAATCTTGGATTTTTCAATATAATCAAAAGCTAAGCACACATTTTTCCTTTTAAATATTTGTTTTGAAGTGCTTCTGTGATGGTCAGGTTCATGTGCCAACTGGGTCAAGTGATAGTGCCCAGTTGTCTGGTCAGGCAAGCACTGCCCTATCTGCTGCTGTGGAGACATTTCATGGACTTAAATCACAAACATGTTGTTTTCATCCACAGTTGTTTACATCTATAATCAGTGAAGGGGATTGTCTTCTTCTAATCTAATCACCCAAAGGCTTTTAAGGAGAATTCAGAAGACAGAATCTTTCTGCTTTAGCTATCTAGCTTCTCCTGCAGAATTCACTGAGGACTTTCATTGGAGCTGCTAGCTCACAGCTTGCCCTACAGATTTTTGGACTCTTGCAGCCCCAACTTTTATAAATCTCATATTTACTGATATCTCCTGTTAGTTTCTGTTTCTTTAGAGAACTCTAACTAATACAGCCTTAATCATGAAATGAAAGCATTTGTGGAGTCACTAAATATTTATTCAGCAAACAAACAATAAGATAGAAAGCATACATATTATAGAATCAGATACTGTTGGAGGCACAAAGCACTAAGTCATGGTTTAAAAGCTTATAGTTTTGTAGTAAACATAATATTTGTATATAGGTAACTGCTCTTTAGGACAACTCCAGATTAAGTGTCATATGGATGCTGTGACCCCATTTCGCTATATTCTTTTAAGACATTAAAATGTGACATATGATTCCTGTAGAATACAGAATTATACATACAAGAAATAAAAATGCAATTGTTTTCATAATATAAACTCAGACTATTCAAGCTATTTTAATGAATAATCTGGAAAAGTTTTAAGAAACACTCCTTAACTCTTTTCACCATAATCTGAAAATTTGTAACATTTTAGTTGCTGTGGTAATACAAGAATATTGCAATGTTCATAGATTTATTTATTCTTGGGGCATTCTGTCTTATATTCAGAATTCTAATATAGAACAGATTAGCTTTAGGATAGAATTTTACCTTATTGAGTCCAGGCAAATAATTTAATGTCTGAAGTGGGTTGGATTACAGGGACTTCCTAAGGAGAGGTGGGGCCTGTGGTGAAGTGAAGAGCACATATCCTTGCTAAAGGTGGCAGCAAATAGTCAGCCTCTGTGAGCTATTGTAATCTATGACTATGGAGATGGTACGATGGGTCTGATTTGTGAAGCTATATCAAATCTAGATTTTAACTTAAAATTTCTTTATTCTTCTAAAGTTGGCACTGTTCTAAAATATGCACATTTCCCATTTCCTTTTTTTGTGTGTGTGTGAGAAACAAGCATTTCTAAGTGGTAAAAGTTCATATTATCTTGACAAAGAAGATTTTACCTTATATTGCAGTTCATTTTGTCTGCCCTTCCAATTTAAATTTGTGTTCTCCTGAAATCATAACCAGTATGTATTTGTGAAGTTAAAAGAAGGACAGAACGTAAAATAAACTTAAATGTTCCTTTCTGGAAAATACAATGTGAATGTACTGAAGACACTAAGATACTCATGATGGTAAATTTGGAATTCACTCTAAAATTCCTCAGTGGTGATACACCAGAACTTAATTTATTTCAAGCTTTCACAGGTTGATTGAATCAACTAGTTATTGATTAAAATTATACATGGAGGAGATTTCCAACTTTAATAAAAAGGAATGAAAAACATCCATTGTTTTCTTTAAAAAATCATTCTGGTGAAATGGAGAACAAGAAATACAAACGCAAATTACATCTTTAATAAATTTGCACAAATTTGTATTATCAAATAAAAACTTAGGGAAGATGAAAACAGACGAGGAAGCAGGAAATGATTCAGCAAAGTGAGGGGCATTCAAAATTAAGTGCTTACAGGATGTGAAACAAATTGTAGCTGATTCACTTGAAAACCATAGACAGTGAAATTGTATATTTAATGGACCATCGAATGCAAAGGACTGAAGACAGGTGTATTCTTTGAAAGTCTATATTAGAAGCAGTTAAGGGTGCAAGGGTAGTTCAGTGATGGAATTCTTGCCTGCCATGTGGGAGACCTGGATTCTATTCCCGGCCTATGCACACACACAACCCACCATCACCACCACCACCCTCAAAAATCAACAGTTGGTGCTGCAGTAATGGGACAGTCACACAGAAAAAAAAATGAAATGTGACCCCCTCCATACAGTATACAAGAGAGAGAAGAAAACAAAAAAACAGTTAAACCCTCAAAGTGAAACCTTTTCCATGGGCACTAAGATTGTACCTTTCCTTCCCTAGGAGAGAGAATATATATATATATTTTTAGAGAAATTTAATTCAAGAATTTATAGATTCAGATAATCTAAATTCAGAGAAGGGTGGACATGAAGAGTCCCAGTGAAAATATAGGGGCATATCAATATCTGCTTCCTGAACATCAAGACTTTCAACTCCTGTCTCATAACTATGCAATATGCCAGGCAGTGAGTAAAGGATCATTCTATGAAGAAACTGAAAGCTCCAGAGAAAATATCTCCAGATTCTGATATTTGGAAACTCCCAAAACAAAGGTTGACCAGCAGCTCATCACTCTACCATCTGCTGACAATGTTGTCTGTGCACTTAGATCTTGTACTCAGCTTTAATGACTTACATTTAAATACACATTGACAATAAATTGTCACTAGATATCTGAGGAAAGGCTGCAATATAAAAGGAGTTTCATTTTCACCCTAACCTCACTCCATCACATTAAAATAAAATTCAGAGAACACTGCTTCTAGCTGAGCAAGATAGTTTCTTATTGGATCAACTTCCAAATGGTATACTAATTATAAACTGTGGAAGAAATATTTTTAAACCACTACAAGGCATTGAAGAATGGATAAAAGCTAGCCGATAAGGTAGAGATTTTCATACATGGAAGAAAGAACAACATGAAATGAGTTTCAAATTTTTAAAAATGTCTTTTGGCTGATGTCAGGCTGTAACTCTGAAGCATGGGCTGATTAGGATTGAGGGAACTATAGTTTTATTGGTTAAAACAATCAGATGCTAAGTTCAATGTAACCATAGTCACTGGAAAGCCATAGAGGAATTCCAGAAAGGAGAGGGTGAGAGCACTGAGCCCAGTATCTTTATAACAGATCATTCACATTATCTTGGATACAATTCAAAATTCATCATCATAGGAAGGAGAGAAACAAGACCTTCTTTCAATATACAAAAAAAAAAAAAAAAAAATCAATGGACACTAATTTGAAATGTTTCACTTGTCAAAATTAATAGGCAGAGGAAGTAAAGAAAATTATCCAGATAATGAAGGAAAAGACTGGAAATCCTAGCAGAAAAATAGAAACTTAAAAAGGTCATTTCAAAACTGAAAAAATATGATATCCGCAATAAAAATTTCACTGGTTAGGTTAACAGTGGAACAGGGATGACAGAATAAAAAGTCAATGAACTTAAAGATAGATCAGTAGAAATTATTAAATAAGAATAACAGAGAGAAAAGTTTTGAAACAAATGATCAGAGCCTCAAGGGCTGACAGGGCAATATCAAAATGTCTAAGAGAGTGCAACCAGAATTCCAGAGGAAAGGAGAAAGATAATGTGCAGCAAAATATTTTTGCAAACATAATTACCTAAAATTTTCCAAATTTCATGAGAGAAATTTACAAAATCAAAAAGCTCAGTAAACCTCTAAAAGGATAAATTCTAAAAAAAAACACATGTAGGTACATGATAATTAAATTGCTGAAAAGGATGAATAAAATATCTTTGGATACATTCAGAGAAAAATTTATATGTTACATACATGGGAAATATGATTTGAAGTATTGCTGACTTCTCATCAGAAAGAAAGAAGGGCAGAATGCAATAGAAAAATATCTCCAAAGTTCTGAAAGAAAAAAAGGCCTCAATCCAGAATCCTATATACCGTATAAAAATATTTTAAGAATAGCGACAAACAAAAGGCATTTTTGGAGAATTTGATGTCCTCAGATCTGTACTATAAAACATGTTAAAACAAATTCTTGAGTCTAAAGGACATAAAACTAGATGCAGTGAAAAGTAAGAGACATAGTAAGTATGTAGGTAAATTTATTATAAAAAACATTTTTCCTCTTAATTCCTTTAAAGTACAAATAACTTTTAGAAGCAAAATTTGTAACTTCTTGTGGAGTTTATAATGTGTGTACATTTAACATAAATGACCTCTGCATTTTAGTTGATGGGAACAGGGGTTAATGAAGATACAAGGAGTCCATATTTTACATGATGTAGTACAATATTATTTATAAGAGCAAACACTAAAAAAAGGCAATGCAAATATGTATGACTAAAAAGCTAAGGGTTAAATTTGAATTTTTAAGAATATCAAATTTTAATAAATTAAAATTTGAGACTATTCTATTAATCCAAAATAAGGCAAGAAAAGAAGAACTGATGAACCAAACAACTCAAAACAACAAAAAGCAAATTCAAAACAGAGGGGACAAACAGAAGACAAAGAATAAAATAGTAGACTGCAATCCAAACATATCAATAATCACATAATGGTCTGTATACCCTATTTGAAAGGAAAAGTTTGTCAAAATATATAAAAACACAATATCCAACTACTTTGTTTACAAGAAATTCATTTAAAATGCAATCACCAAGATAGATTGAAAACAAATGGTTAATGTGAAAAAAGTAACCACAGAGTGACTATGCAAACACCAGATAACGTAAACTTCAAGACATAACATAGAGGGCCACTTCATAATAATAACAGGGTCAACACATCCGAAAGGCACAGCCCTGGTAACTGTGTATGCACCTCACAACTGAGCCTCAAAAGACTTGAAGCAATCAGTGGTACAATTATTGGGAGACAGAAAGAATACCACAAATATGGGAGCAATTTTGACACTTTCTCTCAGCAACTGTGCAAAAATTCAGAAACAAACATATGTGAACAACCATTGTGATTCAAATGGTATTTATAGGACACTAAATCCAACAACTGAATAGTTCAAATTATCTTCAAGTATGCAAGCTAGGGGCTGTGAAGCTAGAGTCGATTTATTTTAAAGATTGAAACACTACAGATAATGTTCTTTTATCAAAACTGATTTCAATTAGAAATCATTAGTAACAAGTTTTCAAGAAAACAAAATGATACAAAAAAAGTACTTTAGAATTAACCTAGACAGGGCCAAGTAATCCATTAGTCAAATAAAACAAACCATAAAGCAGTTTGAAACATATTTCAAACTAAGTTGCAATGAAAATAAAACACATTGTAGTTTCTGAGATAAAACTAAAATGGTGCTTCAAGAAGAAAGCATAGCTTTAAATGCTTGTATTAGGAAAGGAGAAAGGCATACAACCTATGACTAAGGTTCTTCCTTAAAAATCTAGACAAGTAAAGAACAGGAAATTCGAGTAAATGGAAGGAGAAAAGGTAAGACCAGAATCGTAGTAAAAAACATACAAAGAGTTGAGGAAATTAACATATCAAAAAATATGCCTTTGAAAAGTCCATAAAATAGATAAATTCCTAATTAGATTGTCCAAGAAAAAGGAGAGAACATAATTTAGCAATACAGTGGTAAATTTTATATTTGCAGGATATATCCCTACAGATTACAGACATTAAAAGGATGAAAAGAGAATATGAATATGTATATGCTGAAAAATTCTTACAACTTTGAAGAAATGTTAAAATTCTTTGAAACATACTTTAACCAGATTGAAAATTATGAAATAGGAAATCCAAATATTCCTGTATCTATTAAAGAAATTAAATTCATTATCAAAAACATTTTCACAAAGAAAATGTACAACTAACTGGTTTCTTTCATGAATTGCATCAAACATTTATAGGAGAAATAACATTAATCTTTCACAAACTACTTTCTGTAAGAATTTCGTCTTGTTTCAGTTTGGACCACTTTCCAATTCATTATGAGAACAGCATTATCTTTAAACAAAGTTCAAGAAAAGGAAATGAGAGTTCAACATCCTCTATTAACATAGACTAAAAATACCCCTAACAAAAAAACAAGCAAATTGAGTCCAGCATGAACCAAACCTACCAAAGCAGGGCAGAGTACTCAGTAGAATGTACCCAGAAGGAAAATAGCACTTATAGATTATTTCACCTTGTGGTAAATTCTGTTAAGAGTATTTTTAACAATCTCTTTGAGGGTGTGTGAGGATACAAAGCATAAGTTTTCCAGTAGAACAACAGTGCCAGTAGAACAAAAGTGTATGGTTGTTTTATTTTTTGCACTACTACACCTTTAAAGCCTGGCACATAATAGTTGTTCAATAAATACACATTGTATTTATGAACAAATGGAAAATTATACACATCTTAAAAAAAAAAAAAAACTCATGCCTTCAATGACATCTTTCATTTAACTGAATAGATTTCTATTTCAGAGACAATTCTTTAGACCTCTTCTGGGAGCTTTCCCAGTACTAACTGCTCACTACACTAGCCCTTTCCTTAGGGCCAGCTACAGAATATATAATGGGGCTCAGTGCAAAACAAAAATGTAGTGCCCTTATTCAGAAAGCAGGGAAAACAAATGAGTTACAGTTACTAAACTATGAAGTTTTTTCTTTTCCTCTGCAGTCTCTTTGCTCTGTGCAAATCAACTTAACCTTTTTTTTTGCTACAAAAATAACCAATATTTGATAAGGAAAAAAACCACATTAAAAGCAAAAGGTACTATTTTTATTACTTGTGAAGAATGACAGAAAAACAGTTAGTAAATTATCTGAACATTGTATCCTGACATTTTCCCAAGATAACTTTATTTAATTGCCCTTTTCACCTGTTCTGAAAAACACTTAACAAAGACATCTGGATACATATTATCACTCTTGAGTTTTTTAGTAGTACTGTGTATACTGTTTTGCTTGCACAGGTGTGTAAAAGATAGAGAAATACAGTAAGTTACTTCCATGAAAAAATAGTTGTATTATTTAACTTAATTGAGTAAGCACTTACATAATACTGTGTGCCGTACTCTGTTCTAAATGGTTTGCAAATATTCACTCCTCTAATCTAAACAACCTTATGAGGTAAGTACTATTACATGCACATTTACAGATGAGGACATGAAAGCTCAGAGAGGTTAAGTAACTTGTCCAGGGTCACGCAGCTATGAGGATGCAGAGTCCTATTTGGCTTCATTATGGACAGACGATATTACCAAACAATACTTCCCCCCCCCCCCACGAATTATTATATAATAAATTGCGAGGATACGATTGGCTTTTTTTTTTTTTTTTTTTTTTTTTGATGTATGGTCCGAGAATCGAACCGCGTCTCCGGCATGGAAGGCAAGCATTGCTATCACTGAACCACTCGTTCACCCGTGATTGGCTTTTGAAAAGGAATAGTACCTTACCAGTTTTTGAGGTAGAGCGGATTTTAAGTTTTATCTGCTAAAACCTCAGTTAATCAATGAGGAAGCTGGAAGGTGGGGGATGAGCTTACGTAATTTGAGCAAAGTTTCACAGCAGGTTTATTGGAGGGACCCTGGTCTTTTAATTCAGCATGTTTACTATTATACCACCCTCCTGTAATGTAGACTGAAGATAGGAATTGATTGTTCTTCCTAAAGCATCTGAATCAAGACAAGGGATCATTTTATGGAAAATAAAAATGTAGTGGAAGGACATATGTGGCAATGTTTCAATACAAACATTTTTGAGTGCGTTCTCATTTTTCCTAATTTCTTGACATCAAAACCACTCATTTTCATTGGAAAGCACGTGGCATTTAATTAAAATGCCAGACAATTTTCTATGATGTGTCTTATCAGAAATGCACTATACATTCCTTTCATAACTCTAATCCCTTTATTCCTAACTCCCAGTGATCCTGCCTGTGGCAGGAGCCTGGGTCGCTAGCAGTGTGCAGGAACACGTGACGGTCCTCCACAGCCTGGCTGTCGGGCCGGCGATACACTAAAGCAGCAACGAAGCGAAACCCTCTCCTTCCTTTTTCATTCTAGACACCTCGGGAGCCTTTCATTGAGTGCTCCTTTTCTCTGGCCTTGAGAATTTCTCATATTTCTTTGTTTGCTACTCCCTCTCTGAGAATCTCTTTCCCACCTCTTCCTGCCTCTTGTCTTTCCTTTTCTCCTTTTCCTTTTCATCTCTTTCCTCCCCTACCCTTCACCGCAGGAACTCAAACGTTGCCCAACAATTGGTCCAATGCCGGCTTTACTATTCTCAGTAATGGATTTAGCTCTTGGGACTGCTTAGTTTAACTGCTTTACTTTGTATATTTAAACACCCTTTGGAGACCATTAATAGTGAGAAAGTCGAGGTTATTTTTGTGAAAGATTGATGCTTCACAATCTTTTTGGTAATACAATATTTTGTGAGTCAGACTGACTCACGCCAAATAGATTTTTTTTTTTATTTGGTAGGAGGAAAACGAGGGAAATAATAAAAAGGTAACCTTCCCTTCCTCTATAATCAAACATAAAGATCATGTCATTAATAATAAAAAAAATTATACAGAAAGAGAGTGCTCAAGAATGAAAGTTCCTGATCAGTTCTTCATTTAAATTATAGACTAAGGAAAATTAACTTGAATTTTCAAATTAAAATTAACCTGACTTTTCAAGTTCCTGTGGTCTAATGAGAAGCCAATATATTTGCCACCTTTTTGAATTTTCTGTGTAGTCTCACAGTTCAATATTTTTCTCAAAACTTAGATGTCTCTGAGTAAAGGTCTTGGATTAAGGTTTTCTGCATACAGATTCTATTCATAGAATATTTTTTCCCTTTAATCAATTGTTTTCTGCAATGATAGACAAGTCAGGTGTAATTTTCTGTTGGTTATTACACCCACATACTCATGCAAAATAGTAAAATGTTTTAGTTTTTTTCTTCACTTCCCTGAAATTGGTGGCTTTTATTATATCAAGGCTGAGAGGCCCACAAGAATATTTGTTTTTAAATTAGGACCATATTCTCAATTCGCTACACAATAAAGGGATTATACATTAAAAAGAACTATAGGCAGTCAAGAAGAAATTTTAATTAATCACAAATAGAACTGGCCCAATGGAAATAATGTGACCCGACAGTTTGAGGTTTGATCAGCACAACACAGAGATTAAGAAGACTTTTGACCTGAACAGAGCGGGAGTTGGTTCAGTCTGGAACTTTAGAAATGGAAAGCTAATGGGTTCAAATCACACAATATCATTGTTTCCCATAATGCATCCATCCCATTAGCAACCAGTGAGAAATTTGCTTAGTTTCTGTAGAAACGATGCAGTAGCATATACAGCTCTGGTCTACAATAAAGCAACAGGACTTATGCCCCAATAAACTATAGTCCTCTCCTATGTTCTCTATGTGTAAAACACTGAGCCGGTTTCCCTTTGAAGCACTAATTGACTGTATCAATTAGTGGTCTGATCACTTTCGAGCTTAACATTTATGTTACCGCAGTAACTGAACTGGAATTTGAAGGAAGATGAAGGCACTTACGGGGAAGTACTTAAATATGTGCCATATAAAAGCACTGACATGTTGGAAAATCTAGGTAAAACATCAGGGCACAGCAATTCATATTTTTCAATTGGAACTTTGCTTTGAAAGCTGAAGTTTTACTAAAATAATATCATTTTAATAAAGCACTAACATTAGCATAATAAATATATGGAGTATATACAACTGGAATTTGCTGCAAAAGTAGGAAGAAGTCTAACAAATGGAAGCATTGAGAGTGAAAGACTTGTAATGAAGAGTTTAAGTATCTCATTCTAAGAGCAATGAATAAAGTAACGTGAGATACAATAGTGAGACAGTAGTGTAGTAGGAAGAACGTAACTCTGATGCCAGAGAAATCTGCATTTCCTTCTTGCATAATGCTTCCAAGTTGCTGTGACTTTGAGAAAACCATGTAAACTATCCTCACCTCAGTTCTCTCAAATGCCAAATAGGTATACTAGCAGCACTTTTGTTCATCTGTTGGGGGAATTAAATAAGATAACATAAGATGAAACAAACCATTGCTGTGATGCGTGCTCAGTAAGTGTCAGGTATTGTCATCATCATTTCATGGCCTGGAAAAAAATTGAAGTGCGATATTATAAAATCCTTATATAAAAAAGAAAACTTAATTAATTAATTAATTAATTAAAACCCTGTCAATGAAAAAATATAGACTTATTCTATACTCCAAAGGGAAGAACAAAATCCGTCTTATAACTCCATTTAAGGAGATACTTCTCTAACAACATGAGCTCTCTAAAATGGAATCAGAAGTCAGATTGTGGATAACCACCTATCAGTATTTTGAGAGATAGGATGATGCCAATGATGAGATAAAATGGGCATGAAGTTTCCATTAATCAAAATATTTAGTCACAGTATTTTAGAATATAATAAAAAGAAATCAACAGGCTCACTGAAAGTGTAAAGGGATAAGTGCCAATAATTAGAGATTAGCTATATAAAGTTGACAACTGCAATCACAGAAATCTATTTAAAATGAAGCTAATGTAGGATACAATGAATCAATATTAAAATATTTGTGATTACATAGTATTAAAATCTGGTATTTTGAAATTGTACAATATATTCAACAAGGAATAGTAGCAATTAAGTTATAGTAGCAATTAAGCTATCAAAAGGTGAAAAAATAACAATTCAAACTTAGTTTTCATAATTTCCAGATAGTCAAAATGGAAGGGGTGATTTAAAAAATTTATTAGCGAAGTTGGAGGTTTACTTTCTGAATCATACAGAAAAAACAGAGTCCTCATACAGCAACCCTCACCCTCAGGCAGTTTTTCCCATTATTAACACTTTACGTTAGAGTGGCACCATTGTTACAATTGATAAACGATATAATTATAAGTGTACTATTGATTATAACCCATAGTTTATATTATGGTTCAAGGTTTATTTTGTACAGACCTAAGTTTTGTTTTGTTTTTAATTTTTATTCTAGTAGTATACATCTGAAATTTCCCACTTTACCCACACCATCTTTAAACATGGACTTCGGTGGCATTAATTACATTGACAGTGTTGTGCTACCATCACCACCATTCATTACCAATAGCATTTCATCACTGCAAATAGAGTCTGTACCAATTAATCATTAACTCCCCATTCCCTATCCCCACCACAGCCCCTGGAAACTAGAATTCTAGCTTCTGACTCTATGAATTTGTTTATTCAAATTATTTCACAGCACTGAGATCATGCAATATTTATCCTTTTGTGTCTGTTTTATTTCATGCAACATGATGTTTTCAAAGTTCATCCATGTTGTCACATCTATCAGAACTTCATTCCTTATGGCTGAATAGTATTCTGTTGTATACATATAACACATTTTACTTATTCATTCTTCTGCTGATGGACACTTGGGTTGTTTCCATCTTTTAACAATTGTGAATAATTCGCTGTGGACATCAGTATGTAAAAACCTGTTCCAGTCCCTGCTTTCAATGCTTTTGATATATACCTAGAAGTGGGATTGCTGGGTCATATGGTAAATCTATCTAAATGTTTTCTCTCATTCTGTTTGCCTTTTTACTTTCATGAAAATGTCCTTTGATGCACAAAGGCTTTTAATTTTGACATAGTTCCATTTATCTATTTTTCCTTTTGTTGCTTGTGCTTTGGGTCTGAAGTCTATGAAACCATGACCTAACACAAGGTCCTGTAGGTGTTTCCTGATGTTTTCTTCTAGGAGTTTTATAGTATTGGTTCTTATATTTAGATATTTGATCCATTTTGAGTTAGTTTTAGTATATAGTACAAGGAAGGGCTCCACCTTCATTCTTTTGCATATGGACATCCAGTTTTCCCAACATCATTTATTGAATAGACTATTCTTTCCCCAATGAGGGGACTTGACACCTTTATCAAAAATCTACTGGCCACAATGTGGGACATGACTCCCAGGGATGAGCCTGGCTCTGGCATCATGGAATTAAGAATGCCTTCTTGACCAAAAGAGGGAAAAGAAATGAAATAAAATAAAGTTTCAGTGGCTAAGAGATTGCAACTAGAGTTGAGAGGCCATTTTGGAGTTTACTCTTATGCAACCTTCAGCCAGATATTGCAAATTGCCAGAGTATGCCAGACCCCTAACAACATTATTCTTGAAAACCCTAGAGGATATCTAAGACTCTGTAAATATTTTACTTAGTAAATTTACTTTTCAGAGATTTGAGGCCTCCAGATTGTTCCTATGCCAGATAAGCCCTGTAATCCAGTGGTATTAGTCTCTCCAAAAACATCAACCAGCTTCATTCCTCTATCCTAAAGCATAGAGGAAGCTAAAGCATGAAGAAGCTAAAATGGTCCAGTGACCATTGTACCAGATATCCCTGAAGACTGAGAAAATAATCAAATGAGAGGTAGGAGGTGCAACTGAGAAATTAGGATTTAACAAATGATTCTGACCACTGACTCATCATATAAATGATATTTCTTATTAGTTTCTAGTTATTAGAATAGTCATAAGGAAATACCTGAAATTGTTGTACTGTGTCCAGTAGACGTGATCTTTGATAATGATTGCATAATGTTATAGCTTTTCTCATGTGACAAAAACTGTGTGATTGACACATCCTTTATCCAGTGTACAGGTAGATGAATAAGAAAATGGGAAAAAATCAATTGGCCATAGATGTGAGGGCTTACTTCTCACCTCTCAACTCAATTCTCTTTTTCTATATGTCTGTTCTTGTGCCAATACCATGCTGTTTTGACTACTGTAGCAGTATAATACATTTTTAAAATCAGAAAATATGAGTCCTACAATTTATTTCTTTTTTTTTCAAGATAGTTTTGGCTATCAGGCCTCTCACCCTTCCATATAAATTGATGGTTGGATATTCCATTTCTGAAAGTATGCTGTTGGAACTTTGATTTGGATTGTATTGAATCTGGAAATTTCTTTGGATTGAATTGACATTTTAAAAATATTTAGTCTTACCATGCATGAAAATAGAATGTTCTTCCATTTGTTCAGATTCTCCTTTATTTCATTTAGTAACGTTTTGCAATTTTTGGTGCATAAATCATTTACATAGTTAAATTTATTCCTAGATATTCAATTCTTTACATTGTTATTGTAAATGGACTTTTCTTCTAGATTTCCTCTGCAGATTATTCATTATTAGTAAATAGAAATACTAATGATTTCTATATGTTCATCTTGTCCCCTGCTACTTTTCTGAATTTGTTTATTATCTCTAGCATTATTGTGGAATTTTTAGAACTTCCTATATATAGGATCATGTCCTGGAAGGATTAATTTTTACTGCACGCTAATTGTGGCCCTTGAGTGCTGATCAACAACATTTTCACAACTTTATGTCATTAGAGTTTTGGAAGGAATAGTTTTTTGACTCCAACACTCAGAATTTGTACTGCTCTGGGTTTCTGAGTCAATTTCATTTTCCTGGATGAAGAAGAGGATGAACATTTTCCTCTAAAGTAATTTCTATGGATGGTGTGTTGTGTTTCTTGAAGGAGTTTGAAATTTACAATTTGAAATATTGAAGGAAAAAGATAAGAACAGAAGTCAAGATTGGCAAGAAGGTTAGGATGGGAAGAACGTTGTGGGAAAGGATGTAAGAATTCTGGAAGAATGCTTAATACAGGTATGGACAACTTTTAAAACAATTACGAAGGTATGTTAAGGTCCTTTGATTTATTATTATAATGGTTGCTTTCATTATCAATTTTACAAAGTCTATTACTCATTAGTCCTTTGCTAGACCTAATAGACACATATGAAAGATTAGATGACAATTCTTAGCATAGTGCCTGGCATACAATAGCTGTTCATTATGTGTGAGTTGTATCTGTATCTAGCTTAGTGACTGATGAAAGAGGATATTTGCAGTACGTATATGCAACAGACAACCTAAACTACCCCATGCATTTAGCAGATGTACTTCAGCCTTACCTGTTCCCTCCTTGACTGCACAGCCTCATGGTCAGAAGTCATGGATGTTTGTGGAAGATTGACAGACTTGTACCCGGGAATTCTTTGTTCTTTTGTACTTATGGAAAGTTAGTAACAAATAGAAAAATAATATGAATTTAAAATAGCATAAATCAGTTATTTAGGAAGCACTTACCTTGATGAAGTTTTCTTCTTGCAAACTTTCAGATACAGAACATTCTTCATTGAAACTCACATCAGTTTTACTTCTTTCAATCATTGTAGGCATAGAATAATTTCCTTCTACCTCTCAAAATGATTAGGGGATGAGGGATTATTTTTTGCTCAACAAAATTAACAATTCAAATTGGCAGAATTGTTTATGTGATTAAAATAAATAACTTTTATATGTATTGAACAAATGTAATATTCATTAAATTCTTCAAGCAAGCCATTAAGTTGTAGTAGAGTGAAAAAACATGATTGTTCGTTAGACCTAGATGTTAGTACTTGAGACTTGAAGCTTACACATAAATTGTCTCTTGTCTGAAATGGAATTGTTAATATCTGAACCACAGATTCAGTGATGCTATTTTGGAAGCTACAGTAAATTCTCTCACAGAGAATGGACTTAATTTCTAATAGAATTTGCATCAACACCTTCCAATCAACATAGCAACTGTTTACGCAAGTATACAGCAACGAAACACAATAAAAGCTAGGGATCTTGATTCAGGATGTATATCTTTCATACTTATATCTAAGCAGTCTGGAGTCAACATGTTAGTTTATCTAGAACGCTTCTGTAAATGGCAAATTAAATGAACAGTGCACATTTAATTACTTAATCTCAGTGGTTGAACTCTGAACGCGAAATTTCTTAGTAAAGTAGTTTGGTATTTTCTTTTTTCTAAGATTCATGGTATATGTACACCTTGATATTAATTATTTTCATTTTAAATATTGCTATTCTTTCATTTCTGAAGTCATAAAGCTTATTATTAACTTCTCAGCACATATTTAAAAAGGAAATAAGCATGAAATTTGAAATAAGATAAACACAACAAAAGAATTCAACTCTTGTTACCATTCCCAGAATAACAAGGCATGGTGGACTCACTGGCTGTTCATATCACACTCGAACCAGGTTTGTAGGAGATTCTGAGGCTTAAAGGTGTCCTGACTTCTTCTTGGGAAGAACAAAGATAAATGTGACTAAACTGAGGCAGAATGCTGCACCACATATGCAAATAGTTTACCGGGGGCCGTTTGTCTATTCTCCTATTTGTTTTGTCTTCCCCACATCCTGGGAAGACACTACTGCAACTTCAACTGTACAGAAATCTCACAGCTTGTACTGTGAGTCCACAGTCATTGGAACTGGACATTCTTTTAAAACCACCTGATAGATACATGAAAACTTGGATATGCATACTATGAGCTTAGCTCTACAAATTTCACAAAAGTATTGGTTTTGTCCCAGGTTTCCTAAGCTACGTCAGAATTTACAGACTAAGCAATTGTTTCCCACCAGCTGTTATTCTGCAGGACTCCCACCCTGGGCATTTGATTGTCATAACTGGTATGAGAAATGGGAGAGTTGCTATTGACGTCTAGTGAGTAGAGACCAGGGATGGGGCTGGAAATGCAGCTAAAAATTTTACAGTGAGCAAGACGGTCAGTAGTACTGAGGTTCAGAAACCCTACTGTGAAGAATAAAACCTTATTTACCCATTCTTAGCTTTTTACTCAACCCTCCATCTCTTCTTGCTAGATCTGTGATATTTTATGCCCACCCCCCCACCCCAATTATTTAAAATCTAGTTTTGAGGTAGTGTTGCATAAAGGTATTTTTCATGATGCAGTAATAATTTAGCATGTTTCAACACAGTTATTAAGAATAATCATAATATTTCTCCAAAAATGTCACATATAAATTAGAATTTTCTGAAAACTAGACAAGAAAAATGAAATCAAAGAACACATGTAATTTCAAACCAATATTTTAAATGATGTTTTCCTTATTTTCTAATTTTACTTATGTTGAACTATAATAAAAAAATACATAGAGTAAAAATACAAAACAAAACAAAATACACGCATAAAACTCCTACTACTGCCACTAGCGCCTCTGGATTGAGCCTTATTAACTCTTGGTTTCTTTGCCTTACTCATTTTCATTTTGAAGTCTCTATTGAATTCATCTGATTGGCTACTGATTTCATGTACCCTTGCCTTAGAAGCACGAGAAGATATTTTCCACTTTAATTGTGAAGAGTGTCTCAATAGACTGTGGATACACTATTCACAGTAAAATACAACCAAAATAATTTTTAAAAGTCTACTGCACCTTTTTACAATGTGGTAAAGAAAAACACAGGATGAGAAGTCAGAAGACCAAGGATTTACATCTAGCTCTGTCACTCATTAGGGTTTCATTATGACTCATTAATTTTATACTTTTGGGTCTTATTTTTCTCATGTACATTATGGGATTGAAGAGTATTTCCTTTCAATTTGGTTTCTGTTACTGACCCAACCTCCATCTGACATTGTGTACCCTTCACACTTGTTTCTTTGATCTTCAAGATCAGTCTGTACCTTAGTCATTAATGGCCTGATAGCTGAAAGTGAAATTAATATTAATATTAAAATTAGATATATTTACATCATCCCTGCACACTTTTACCATGATTATAAAAGATTCATCAGAGTACAAATGTTGTCAAGCTTGGGAAATGTAATGGAATGATTTTATTTGGAATATTTACCCAAATTTCTTTATTTTATTGATAAAATACCCAAGATGAAATGCTTTTACCTTGAATGAGCCATTGGAACTTAGGAAGATAAAAATGAATTATATTATATATGCATTTCTATGATTTTCTTTCTCCTATTATATGTCTTATAATGTTTAATGAGACTATCAGCTTGATACAGTCAAGCAATGTTTACTCTAAATTTTTTCTTGATTTCTGCTCTGTCAGGTCTCAGGGATGGGAAATACATGAGATCAAGTCAATGGTTATGTGGGCCACTCACATATGGGTCCAAAATTTAGTAATTGTAGAGTTATTTTCCTGGACTGCCCACTCTGTTTTTCCCTTGTGAATATTTAAGAGACATAGATGACCAATAGGGGACTTCAGAGTTTATAACCCTGGCCATCCCTGTCTTTGGGCTGTCTTGCCAAAGTCTGTGAAAAAGTCTTTCTCTAGAACTTCAAATCAACATCTTATACATGGAAATATAGGCTTCTGTAGTGGAAATAGATAAAATCCATGACCTTTATTTCATTAGGAGACTGTTTTGATGATAGGGAATTTGTGCCTAGGTTCAAGGTGATTTCACATTAAAATAGGCATAGCTATAATGCATAGTATTTGGGTTTCAGATTGGTAGTGCCAAGCAGAGCTGAATGGTACAGGACTGGCCACCCAGATTCTATTCCTTGTTTTGTTTTGTTTTTTTTGCTTTTAATCTTTCCCTGTCTTCATCAATATCTTAATCAACTTACAAGAGCAAGGCAGAAACTTTGTCAGGATCAACTTACGGGATTCAGTGTGGTATCTCGCTGAGAACCATCCACACAGGCTGCTCTCAAGTAAGCTCTCATGTGTTTCTTTGTGGATTTTGAGAGGAGTAGGTAAGAAAAGAGATAAATGGAAAAGAATAAGAAGTCTAATGATAGCAATCTCCTTGGCTTGTCTCCAGGACATCCAGGGGTGCCTTTGTGGTTGTCTATCTTGGCTAAGGATCCCTAATGGATATCAAATAAGTATGAGTAATGATTTTGGCCTGCAGTACGACAACCATAGGAAGTGGACAGAATAAGTTAGTAAGCAAACAAAGATGAATGGAAACCTATAGTATCACAAAGAGGATTTGCCATCCAAATAATAAGGGGAGGAAAAATTCAACCACATTACTGCACGCCCAAAGGCTCAGGAAGTAAAATAAATATCTTTCATGGAACTATATAAATCTGGAAGTCATATTTGTTTAGAGGCAGAAAGAAAACTATAATTAGAAAATAAACTTCACAACTTTTTAAAGTGAAACAAAAACTATGCTGAGATATTTTCATCTCTCAAGTAAAGGAGAAACAAGACCAAGTTTCATAACATATTGAAATTCACAAATATAAATAAAGAGGTTATGAGAACCTCAAAGTAAGAGCAACCAGGCTTTCCTAATGCAAAGAAATGCTTTACAGAGAATGTTTGCCATTAGTCATAATGGTTACTCAAAAACGAAAATATTTGAATTTGAGGAAATACTAAGTCTCATGGAGAGTTATAAGTTAAAGTCCATTTTGATCCACAGAGGGATTTGGGCAACAGACTTGGAATATAAAAGTAACATGTTTAGGGACTGCAAACTTCCATTTCAAATATTTGTTATAGGGGGTTCTCCAGCTGGGGAAGATCTGGGGATAGGACATTAATTCAAAGAGAAAAGTTAAAGAAAATAAAGGCACCATGAAGATTCCAAACTACCTAATATCTGTGCTCATTACACTAAAAGCACTGGTAAGTTCACGTTGCTCTGAAATTCACCTGGAAGCTCAAGTGTGGGTTTTAATAGTTAAAAGTTAAACCTCTTATATAAGTAGTTAATTCTATCATCATGGCACCTTCCATCACAAGCCAAAAAAAGTAACTAAAGATAAAGGAATAAGCCGAGTAAGTTGAAAGGAAGGGAATCAAAAGTCCATAGAAGAACTGACATCATTCTCTACTTTCTCAACTGTCCAAATGCCAAGTTCAGCTTAAGGGTGAAGAGGAGGACAGAATAAAACAAAAATTTGGTTTTAATTTACATTGTCAGAAACACAAATAACTTATTAATAAGGTAATAGTGGGGCAGGGGTGAGGAGAGAGGTATGTCATTTAGGTGTCAGTGAAGAGAAATAAGGAAATAATTTCTAATAATTCATTATAGAGGGGTATATTTTAATTAAGCAGAATTACTAGAAATTTTTATTGCATTAACATTTTTATTAAATGTGGCTTTGGTTACCTGTGGGAATATTTTGCATATATTGGCGTAGATTTTTTGGTAGAATTTCAAAATTACTTTACTGTATGTGGGTTTTCATTAGTTAAAGATTTTTAGAGTTCCAATTTATATTTGAAAATTCAGGCAATACTTAAAGGAATTTATTACTTTTTAAACTCATACTTTGAAGAATTAGGGTTTCAGACTCCAGAAAATTTGTGAAATAAAGACAAGGTGAGCATACTTAGCAGTTGAAGATTTAAAGTACAGTGGAAATAATGAACCTTGAGATCAGGTTGAACAAACCCATGGCATTACTTTTCAAAACTCCATTGCACCTTATATCACTCTCAGTTTTTAATCTTCTTCATAAGTATAAATAATAAAGATTATCCCTGTATGAAGTCTAGCCTCTCTTCAGATAATCTCCTTATTTTATGTGTCATTCCCACTGAAACCTCTTTCATTTCTCACTCTCAAATATGCTTCCATATCACTGATAGCAATGCTATTTTTCTAACCCAAGCACCATTATTCAGTGATTTCTGCAAGCCATGGAATTTTCCAGAAAACTAAAGTTTTCTGGAGAAACTCATAGAGCAGAAAAGTAGATTCTGTGTTATTAAATAAAAGCTGACTTATTGAACTGATGAATTATTTGATCAACAAATAAAACTCACGTCTTGTGAGAATGGTGGTAGAAATAAACTTCCTTAAAAAAAAACTGAATGCCAACAAGTTTGGGAGTAACAAATGTCACATGAACGAATGAGGACTATTTGAAGACTCTACTGGACTTTTTTTTAGACTTCTCATTCTCCCCCAACATTCTGCAGTATTATATTTATTTATGAAGCTTTTCCTTGACATGCCCTTTCCTTTGGCTTCCATGAAGAGACAGTCTTCAAGTTCTTTGAAACTTTACATCCACTTTCATCTCATTTCCATAACTCCCTATGTATATATATATACATTTCCTCAAATCTTCTCATTCCCCACAATCTCATTTAGCATTAAGCATTTAACTAAAACTCCTGCAATTATCATCAATTCAATTTCACTAGCATTTCAAATTAAATATGTCCATTGTTAAATATTTCATTTTCTTGACCATTTTCCTATTTATTTGCCTATTTGTCCAAGCACAAAGCTTGATAGCCCTATTTAATTTCTTGCTCTGCTTAGCTCTCCACGATGAATTAGCACACTCATTTCCAGGTCAAGTCTTTAAAATGTTTCTTAAATTTGTTCTCTCATCCCCTAAACTGAAGGCTGTACAGAATTTTATAAATGGCCTCCCAACATCAATTTCTCCCAAAGACCCCCCCCATCCTTTGCAATTAATTTAACTTGGGCTTTTGATATACTTTTTTTTTTAAATCATCACACTTGTATTCACCACCATGATCATTTCTTAGATCATTTGCACCAATTCAGAAAAAGAAATAAAAAGAAAAAAGAGAAAAACTCATACATACCATACCCCTTACCCTTCCCTCTCATTGATTGCTAGTATTTCCATCTACCCAATATATTTTAACCTTTGTTTCCCCTACTTTTTCTATACTCCTTATCACTCCCTTTCATTGATCACTAGTATTTCAATCCACTAACTTTATTTTCACATATGTTGCCCCTATTGTTTATTTTTAATCCATATGTTTTACTCGAGATACTTTTCTTGAGGCCTATCTTGAATATTGTCACATCACTGCCCCCAAACAAACACACGCAAACTTATGATGCCTCCCCATTGTCTATGGAGTTAATGCCAATCCCTTTGTCATAGCGTTTAAGGCCCTTCATTGTCTAGTTAAATGTTATGGCATGACATGTTATATCATAGTATCTGTACATGTGTGCCAGTTTGAAAGTATGTGCCCCAGAAAAGCCATGTTTGTCCAATCTTGTGGGAGCAGCCACTTCTTTTAATCCTGATTAATTAGATTGGAATATTTTGATTAGATTATCTCCAGGAGATGTAACACACCCAATTGTGGGTATTAACTTTTGATTAGGTGGAGATGTGACTTCATCTATTCCAGGTGGGTCTTGATTAGCTTACGGAATCCTTTAAAAGAGGAAACATTTTGAAGAAAGGACAGAGCCTAAAGAAACAACAGGAGCCTCAGAGCCAACAGAAACTTCACAGTAAAGCTGACCCAGATGCGGACATGTAGAGAACAGAGACACGGATGTTTGGAGATGCTTGGAGCCCAGCAGACATTGCCATGAGATGTTAAGCAAGCCAGAACCTGGAGAGAGAAGCCAAGGGATGAAAGCCAGCTCTGGAGAAGTAAAGTGAGAAACCTGCACAGGAACAGAGGCTGGAAGCAATTCAGCCCAGGAGCAATGGACCAGTGTACTGTCCCAGCTGACAAGAGGTGTTGCTGACTCATCGGCCTTCCTTAAGTGAAGGTAACTTCTTGTTGGTGCCTTAATTTGGACACTTTCACTTCCTTAGAACTGTAAATTTGTAACTTATTAAACTCCCCTTTATAAAAGCCATTCCAATTCTGGTATATTGTATTCTGGCAGCTAGTAAACTAATACAACATGCTTTTCTACCCCCCAGACTAGATTAGATTACAGGAATATAATGTTTCATAGTAAAGTCATTGATGTTTTTTCCTAATCACATAATGCATGCCCCAAGGTTGTTTAGTTAGTAGATGATAAATGTTTTTTGAATAAATAATTGCATTGGAAATTCTAAGCCTCTTCTTAGAATCTCCTTAGATTCCTCCCTCTTCTCTTCTCTCCTTCCCTTGTTTACTTCATTAGAAGAAGAATTGTTTTAAATGAAGTGCCTTCTTTTGATGATGAATTTAATGATAAAGTCTTTAATTAAAGGTATTTAATTTTTTAAGTTACTGGGAGAACTGGGGAGGAAGGAAAGGTCTTCCTAGCTTTCTAAATTAGAATAGGGAATGCATTTCTCAAGGAAGGGAAATATTTATTGCTTAGGTGTAGTTGAAATAATGCAATTGATTTTATTTTCAAGGCCCCACAGATACAATTGAATTAATATTTAGGACCCATGGATTAAAGAGACCATTCTGGACTGATCTGGTAACCAAACAATCATCATTGTTAATTTTATAAAGAAATGTTTTCCAAGCTTCCAAAAAAATTTGCAATGAACTTTTTTTGTTAATTTTGTTTTTATTTAAGAAAACAAATATACACTTAGAACCACCAAAAATGGATAACTTAGTTAACTTAACCATAGGCATATTTAAATAAAATATCCATATAGAATGAATTAGGTAGTTTTTCCTCCACTTCAATTTTTTTGAAGAGTTTGAGGAGAGTTGGTACTAATTCTTTCTGGAATGTTTGATAGAATTCACATGTGAAGCCGTCTGGTCCTGGACTTTTCTTTTTTGGAAGCTTTTGAATGACTAATTAAATTTCTTTACTTGTTATTGGTTTGTTGAGGTCATCTATTTCTTCTTGAGTCAAAGTTGGTTGTTCATGTCTTTCCAGGATAAGCTATTACAAAAAAAGAAAACTACAGACCAATCTCTCTAATGAATATAGATGCAAAAATCCTCAATAAAATTCTAGCAAATCGTATCCAACAACACATTAAAAGAATTATACATCATGACCAAGTAGGATTCATCCCAGGTATGCAAGGATGGTTCAACATAAGAAAATCAATTAATGTAATACACCATATCAACAAATCAAAGCAGAAAAATCACATGATCAGCTCAATTGATGCAGAGAAGGCATTTGACAAGATTCAACATCCTTTCCTGTTGAAAACACTTCAAAAGATAGGAATACAAGGGAACTTTCTTAAAATGATAGAGGGAATATATGAAAAACCCACAGCTAATATCATCCTCAATGGGGAAAAATTGAAAACGTTCCCCCTAAGATCAGGAACAAGACAAAGATGTCCATTATCACCATTATTATTCAACACTGTGTTGGAGGTTCTAGCCAGAGCAATTAGACAAGAAAAAGAAATACAAGGCATCAAAATTGGAAAGAAAGAAGTAAAACTATCACTGTTTGCAGGCGATATGATACTATACATTGAAAACCCGGAAAAATTCACAACAAAACTACTAGAGCTAATAAATGAGTTCAGCAAAGTAGCAGGTTACAAGATCAACATTAAAAAATCTGTAGCATTTCTATACACTAGTAATGAACAAGCTGAGTGGGAAATCAAGAAATGAATCCCATTTACAATTGCAACTAAAAGAATAAAATAAAAGAATAAAGAGACAAAAGACCTATACAAAGAAAACTACAAAAAACTCTTAAAAGAAATCACAGAAGACCTAAATAGATGGAAGGGCATACCGTGTTCATGGATTGGAAGACTAAATATAGTTAAGATGTCAATCCTACCTAAATTGATTTACAGATTCAATGCAATACCAATCAAAATCCCAACAACTTATTTTTCAGAAATAGAAAAACAAATAAGCAAATTTATCTGGAAGGGCAGGGTGCCCCGAATTGCTAAAAACATCTTGAGGAAAAAAAACGAAGCTGGAGGTCTCGTGCTGCCTGACTTTAAGGCATATTATGAAGCCACAGTGGTCAAAACAGCATGGTATTGGCATAAAGATAAATATATCGACCAATGGAATCGAATAGAGTGCTCAGATATAGACCCTCTCATCTATGGACATTTGATCTTTGATAAGGCAGTCAAGCCAACTCACCTGGGACAGAACAGTCTCTTCAATAAATGGTGCCTAGAGAACTGGATATCCATATGCAAAAGAATGAAAGAAGACCCGTATCTCACACCCTCTACAAAAGTTAACTCAAAATGGATCGAAGATCTAAACATTAGGTCTAAGACCATAAAACAGTTAGAGGAAAATGTAGGGAGATATCTTATGAAACTTACAATTGGAGGCAGTTTTATGGACCTTAAACCTAAAGCAAGAGCACTGAAGAAGGAAATAAATAAATGGGAGCTCCTCAAAATTAAACACTTTTGTGCATCAAAGAACTTCATCAAGAAAGTAGAAAGACAGCCTACACAATGGGAGACAATATTTGGAAATGACATATCAGATAAAGGTCTAGTATCCACAATTTATAAAGAGATTGTCCAACTCAACAGCAAAAAGACAGCAACCCAATTACAAAATGGGAAAAAGACTTGAACAGACACCTCTCAGAAGAGGAAATACAAATGGCCAAAAGGCACATGAAGAGATGCTCAATGTCCCTGGTCATTAGAGAAATGCAAATCAAAACCACAATGAGATATCATCTCACACCCACCAGAATGGCCATTATCAACAAAACAGAAAATGACAAGTTCTGGAGAGGATGCGGAGAGAGAGGCACACTTATTCACTGTTGGTGTGAATGTCAAATGGTGCAACCACTGTGGAAGGCAGTTTGGCCATTCCTCAAAAAGCTGAATATAGAATTGCCATACGACCCAGCAATACCATTGCTGGGTATCTACTCAAAGGACTTAAGGGCAAAGACACAAACGGGCATTTGCACACCAATGTTCATAGCAGCGTTATTTACAATTGCAAAGAGATGGAAACAGCCAAAATGTCCATCAACAGACGGGTGGCTAAACAAACTGTGGTATATACATACGATGGAATATTATGCAGCTTTAAGACAGAATAAACTTATGAAGCATGTAATAACATGGATGGACCTAGAAAACATTATGCTGAGTGAGTCTAGCCAAAAACTAAAGGACAAATACTGTATGGTACCACTGATGTGAACCGACATTCGAGAATAAACTTGGAATATGTCATTGGTAACAGAGTCCAGCAGGAGTTAGAAACAGGGTAAGATAATGGGTAATTGGAGCTGAAGGGATACAGACTGTGCAATAGGACTAGATACAAAAGCTCAAAAATGGACAGCACAATAATAACTAATTGTAAAGTAATTATGTTAAAACACTGAATGAAGCTGCATCTGAGCTATAGGTTTTTTTTTTACTATTATTATTATTTTTATTTTATTCTCTATATTAACATTCTATATCTTTTTCTGTTGTTTTGCTAGTTCTTTTTCTAAATCAATGCAAATGTACTAAGAAATGATGATCATGCATCTATGTGATGATGTTAAGAATTACTGATTGCATATGTAGAATGGAATGATTTCTAAATGTTGGGTTAATTTCTTTTTTTTTCTTTAATTAATAAAAAAAATCCATATAATCATTGTAAAGCCTATGTTTGCATAGTGAGTTTCATAAGCCAATTTAAAATTTAGGCAACAAGGAAAAAATCTATATATTCAGATAGCAAAGTTCTTAAATTCTAAATATTGAACACTAGCAGATATCATTTGATCAGCTGTCAAAACTATGAATGTTCTCAAAATATCAAGTAAAAATTCTTACAAATGCAATAAACTTTTTAATACAACATACTCAAAATTTTATTTCCTAGTGTACAACTGAGATAAATAAAAGGAGAATTATTTTATTACAGTGGATTTTCATTTATAAAAATAGCAAGCAAAACTTCTTCTAAACAAAAAAATGACTGAAAGTATTGAATATTTTACATAATTAAAAGTACTATTTCCCAATAGACAATAAAGACTGAGATGGTATAATCTAGGAATGCCTAGAATGTATGATAATAGTAACTAAATGTACAAATTTAAAAATATTTTTGCATGAGGAAGAACAAAGGAATGTCAATAATGCAGGGTGTTGAAAATAGCTGGTAATTACTATTTTAAAACTTTAACTCATGTGTGAGAATAAAGCAAAAAATGTTTATTTGATACAAAATTTATATTCTGACTAGTGCATTTCCTAATATAACTTATGTGGACAGCTTAATTGAACACCATAATACTTGGAACCTTGAGTAGGGCATGAGATTTTGTAGGTTTGTCCAGAGTGATGCCCCAATAAATCCCAGAGTGATTTGAACAGTGAATAAAAAATATTAGCAAAGTCTCCTTGGAGGAATGGCTAGAAAGGGGGAAAATTCAACTTCCCCAAGTGGAGAATTCTTGATATTCTCACAAGCAGTGGGGACAACCAAAGCAATAGGCTGAGCCCCCAATCTTTGGGTTTGTTCATATGAAACTTAACTCCAGAAAGGATAGGCTAAGCCTACTTGAAATTAGGCCTAAGAGTCACTCCCAAGAGAACCTCTTCTGTTGCTCAGATGTGGCCTCTCTCTCCAGCAACACAACAAACTCACCGCCCTCCCCTCTCTACGTGGGACGTGATTTCCAGTGGTGTGGACCTTCCTGGCAACATGGGGCAGAAATCCTAGAATGAGCTGGAACAGCAACAAGGAGTTGAGAAAACCTTCTCAACCAAAAGAGGGAAGAGGAAAATGAGACAAAATAAAGTGTCAATGGCTAAGAGATTTCAAACAGAGTCGAGAGGTTATCCTGGAGGTTATTCTTACCCATTAACTAGCTATTACCTGTTTAGTTAAGGTGTAATGTAGAGCTGGAGGGAACTGCCCGAAAATGTAGACCTGTGCTCCAGTAGCCATGTTTCTTGATGATTGTATCATGATACAGCTTTCGCAATGTGACTTTGTGATTGTGAAAACCTGTGTGTGATGCTCCTTTTTGCTACCTCATCGACAGACAAGTAAAATATATGGATTAAAAATAAATAATGGGGGGAACAAATGTTATAAATTTAGTAGATTGAAATGCTAGTGATCAATGAAAGGGAGGGGTAAGGGGTATGGTGCGTATGAATTTTTTTCTGTTGTCTTTTTATTTCTTTTTCTGAATTGATGCAAATGTTCTAAGAAATAATCATGATGATGAATATACAACTATGTCATGATACAGTGAGTTACTGATTATATAACAAGAATGGAATGATCATATGGTAAGAATGTTTGTATTTGTATGTGGTTACATTTCATAAATAAAAAATAAAATAAAAAAATACTGTTTCCCTCAAGCTTTTCAATATATATTATATTAAGTGTAATAAATTTGCCTCATTTTCAATTTTGTAAGGTTCTTATATCTAGCTTAAATGCAATTTTTTCTATTTCCATTTCATGGTCATATTTATAAATAACTCTGCCTATAAAAATGGTAATTACAAAAGTAATTTCATCCTTTAGCATTTAAAAGAGTTTGATTAGCATTTAAAAGAGTTTGATATGCCTGTGTCTAAAATTGTGACTAAGGTCAGAACTACTTTTCTTTTGGTAAAATTCTCATTTCCCACCCATTTGTTATTTTTGTCTTTGTTTCTGTTTTCTTTGAGAATATCACATATATGCAGCATTATTTTTGTGGATCCTTTTCTAGACATTGACCCACTGCCTATTGGTATAATGTATTTGCGGGCAAGTTTAATTGGTGCTATTAATTCGGTTCTGGAACCTAATTATTTTCCTAATTGCTGCCAGACATTGAATGGGTGATTACTATGTTAGAAACCTCCTATTTTCCTGAACCTTTGCCTTACCCACTGGCAATTTTTTAGGAAGAAAAGTCTGTTTTTCATTTATTTTCCCAACCTTGAAAGCACTTGCATAAGCTATGGTAACATTATTTCTGAAGATGGTGATTGAAAATCTTTGTTCTCCTGCATCTTTCCCTATGATGGTACCACTTCATCCCAATTGTCACAAATGTGTGAAACTACTATTATCACCTATGCATTACACATATATATTACATATATATATATATAATGTCTAAGAAAGAAAAACAGGTGCTTTCAATCTTAATAATTAAACATTGTGAAATACTGATTATATGCTAGCCACCATCATGAGAAAGATGAATTGGTTTCCTGTTTTTGGGTGGCAACTCCAATATGTGAAAATGTACAATGGAACGAATATTGTAGCAGAGATGGCCACTGCTGCTATGAGTATGGAGGCATCTGCAGAGGACAGAGTGGTTATCCACAACTTTCCGGTTTATAATATTAAAGGATTTAAGATTTGGGTTTCATATTTTGCCATATAAATTGCTGAGAAATTGTTTAAGAAATAACATACTTTTTAAACACAGTGTTCATTTCTCTCCCTCTCTTTTTTTTTTCATGTTTCCTAATTTTAAGTGGAGACTTCAAAGGAAGAAATATATTTTTTCTCTTTTTTCCATGTCTCTCTTTCACCCCTGACAGGTAAATAATATTGCTAGGTATTTTAAAATAATATATCAACAGTGTTTCATTTCAGATATTCAATTGGATTTTTAAAATTTTCATCTTCTCCCTTATTCAGAATGGGAGGTATTCTACTTTGCTAGCTGCCGGAATGCAACACACCAGAGATGGATTGGCTTTTAATAAAAGGGGATTTATTTTGTTAGTTCTTCAGAGAAAAGGCAGCTTACTTTCCACTGAGGTTCTTTCTTACATGGGAAGGCACAGGATGGTCTCTGCTGGCCTTCTCTCCAGGCCCCTGTGTTCCAACAACTTTCCCCGGGGTGACTTCTTTCTGCATCTCCCAAGGCCTGGACTGAGCTGTGAGCGCTGAGATGAGGAATGCCGAGCTGCTTAGGCTGTGCTACGTTGGGTTCTCTCATTTAAGCATCAGCCAATTAAGTCAAATGTCCTTCATTGCAGCAGGCACGCCTCCTACCCGACTGCAGATGTAAATCAGCAACAGATGAGGTTCACGTACTGTTGGCTCATGTCCGTAGCAACAAAACTAGGTATGCTCACCTGACCAAGTTGACAACTGAATCTCACTACCACAGGAGGTAAAATGTAATTACCTGTTTGGCTACATGTTTTATGTCCATTCATTTAAGTTGTACCAAGTTTCGTGCTTACTCAAATTTTAGAAATTCTTGTTTCTTATTGGAGGAGTTATAATAAATTATTAACCGACTTAGGACCACATTTACTTTCTTAGTAATCTTATTGTAATTTGTGCTCTGGTCCTTTCTTACTTTGTGCAACCAAATATATTCTACCATTCCTTTATAGTAAATGAATTTTCACCACCTCTGTTCCCATGCCTAATTCTTGCTCAATTTCCCTTCATTCTGGGGCCTTGACAATTTTGCACCCTCCCCTTTACTTCTTATTACTGTCCCCCAAAAAGTTCTCCACTTACTATTGCTAGAAATACCCTAAACCAAGCTTCCTTTGTGTCTTTTCTAGATCTATTTATGACCTTGAGAAAGTTATTTCACTTCTCTGGCATGTGCAATTTTTATTTTCAAAAATGGAGTATGAACTGGTTGATATCTAGGGTCTATCTGTTTTACCTTGTTAATGCTGCTGGAAATTCAATGCCGGAAATGGGTTGGCTTTTATAAAGGGAAATTATGAAGTTACAAGTTTACAGTTCCAAGGTCATAAAAACGTACACACTAAGGCATCCAGAGCTCAAGAAAGGCTGATGGCATACAGAAAACCTCTGTCAGCTAGGAAGGTACATGGCTGGCATCTGCTAGTCCTTTGGCTTCTGGTTTCCAACAGCTTCCCAGAGGGCATTTTCTTCCTGCATCTCCAAACATCTCTGTCTGTGTAAGCTCTGAGCTTTCTCCAAACTGGTTCTTTCTCTCTCTTTTTTTAAAATATTTTCATTGACAAAACAAAACAATGTACAAACATGAACATTCTAAACATATCAACATTCCATATGTGGTGTACAATCAACGGCTCACAATATCATTGCATAGTTGTATATCCATCACCATAATCATTTCTTAGAACGTTTGCAACACTCCAGAAAAAGATATAAAAAGAAAAAAGAAAAAACATACATACCATTATCTCTTACCCCTTCCTCTCATTGACTGCTAGTATTTCCATCTATCCATTATATTTTAATCTTTTTCCCCCTATTTTTTTTCTGTAACCCTTACCATTCCTTTTCTTTGATCACTAGCATTTCAATCTATGTTTTTGTCTTAAAGGACTCTAAGTAAGTGGATGAAAACCTACCTTGAATGGCCAGAGATATATCTCCATGGAAACCACTTAATCAAAAGGTCCAACCACCATTGGGTGGGTCATAGCTCCATGGAAACAACCCAATGCAAAATATCCTGCCCAAATTATAAGTCTGCCCCAACATTGTGGATTAGGATCGAAAGAACATGTTTTTTCTGGGGTATACAACAGCCTCGAAACGGCACAACATCATAACTCTCAAGATCAATATTTACCCTGCATTTTCTGTCTTTCCCTATTTTCCATAAATGCATCCTTGGAAACTAATGTAATTGACACTGACTTCTATCAGTTTCAGTAAAACTATAGCTAAATATTGTATTGCCTAAGTCAATCGGAGATTGCCTTTCTTAAAATAATATATTGATAATTTATAACAAGCATTTCTTTTCAATTGCTTTTACTTGAATTTTCTCAGTAAATGTCCATTTATTTTTTCATATATAATCTTTCTAGTTATGAAAATGAATAATATAATCTATACTAATAATATAATATATATTGTTTTAGGTAAGTATACTTATTCTCTTGGGTTCCATTCCCACCTTTCTTATTTCTAAACACTTGGTTGAATCTTACCCTTATTTCAGAAAATAATTTTATATGGGCCTTCTGTTTTCATTCATTGTGCTAATTAGATTTTTGGAGCCCTGTATTTTTATGTTATGATTTAATAAAAGTATACAATCTTTCTCTTAAACACACACACATATTATGCAAGTGTTACAGAGGCATAGTCAGGTTGTACTTTTATTTTTGCAATGGTAACAATCTTTAGTATAAAATAAATCACTTCCTTTCCCTTGCATATGTCAGTGCTTACCACTTGTGTCATTTTCTTCACACCCTTTCACTGTAGAAACAGATGATATATGCCAACTGGAAGAAAAATTGCTAGCAGGCATTTGCAGACCACCTGGCTACCTGGACAGCATTTTGTTTTCCCCCCTTTGTGATTGAATTAGCATTGCTTTTTGTTCAGTCCTATAACAATTTCTAGCAGCCACAATCAATTGACTTCATGTAAAGGATTAAAAAGGGAGTGTGATGGACAAAAAACCATGCAGATCCCTCCCCACTGAGCATTAATACTAAAGGATAGTAAATACCTTGCATGTCAAAAAAATTCTTTACCTTGGCTATATATCTGGAGAGATAATTGTTAATTTTCCAAAGAAATAGGATATCCTTGAAAATGATATTGAAGCTTGTTTTAAAGATACATTTAGTCCAATAAGGAAAAGGAAAAACCTAGGAAGTTTATCAATTTACATAGCCTAACTGATTGTGCTTTGCATATTCAGTAGGAGCTTGATAACCAGTTTTCTCCCTCATGATAAGAAGTCTGAGTATCGGATTTATCATTCCCTGCTCAATTTAAGTATTTATTTCAATTAATACATCTTCCCCATTTACAAAGCTCATATCTTAATAATGTTCTGATTCTTTTCCCTCTGTCCTCCATAGCCAATTGCTTTCATATTTTTCTTTTTTTCCTGTAATATTTCTGTAGTTCTCTGATGAACTCTATCCAGCTCTCTGTTTATAAAAATACACAATTGATGCCACAGCATCTCTCCAGAGTTCAGTTCTGACACTATTACATTGTTTGAGATGTACAATGACTCAGACTGGAGACCCGAAAGCTAGTGTAACTGCTTTTGAGTTTTGACTTCATTGTATATGATATTAGGCAAGTTAGTTAAGGTCTCTTTTCCTTAGCTTCCCTTACCACAAAATTGGGGTAACACTAGTGCCTTTCTCATAGTGTTTGTTAGGAATAAAGGGCTGATACATTTATATTTAGGAGGGTGCCTAGCACATACTAAACACTAAATAAGTATTTTCTATTATTGCTTTAAAACTATTGAAAGATCCCCTTTGCCTCTAGGACAACTTAATGCCATAGTCAAGATCCTTTGGGATTTGTTCACATATTGTGCTCCAACATACACAATTCTGTGTCTGCAAGAGAGGAGATGCTTTCTGAAAGTTAACTGCTATTTAAGATACCAAATGTTCATTTGGACAATTGGTGGAAAGATACAATGCCAATAAATATTTCTTTAGAATATAGATAGGAAAAAACTGGCAAAAAATAGACTATTGTAACTGCTTGTTACATATTTATACTAGTGTTTTTGTTATTGATTTTATTAGAAACACAGGATTTCACACACAGTATTTCAGCTGTTTAGTTTTTTGCCTCTCTTATATGGAACCCTAAGGAGCCAGGCTGTATAATATTCACGTTGACAACCCTACTATGTAGCATAAAGCAGTGTAGATTAGACCTACTACTTATGCCGTTATCAGAGATTTGAGAAAGTAGCCATTTAAGCCTTGTCTTGTTAACCAGCTTTTCTTCTTTCCTCCTTTATACAATGTCTTGATGTATAGTTATTTTTCAGATGCAGTGGGATTGATAGTGAAAGATATTGAGTTGAATTTTCCTTTTCTTGCTTCAGCAGGGATTAAAACAAGATTTGGGAGCAGGGATAGCATAATGACTATAATTTACGCTACTGCAGTGGTCCTTATTAAGTGTCTGCACATTTAACACTCCAAATGGTAATTATAACTTCCCTAGAATGAGTCAGGGTTGTTTATGTTTTCATAAATCAAGCAGCTGCAGTAGACCAGACTCCATATTAGCACTTCCTCTGAAGATTTTAGCACATGAATATGCTCAAAAGATTTTTGCAACTTTCTCTTAAATTCAAGTTGTTAGCTAAAAGTGATAGTTTTATGAGATTACCATGTGGAAAATGTTCTTCATGCTCAGGTTTTCCGTTTGTGATATAAATCAACATTTAGAACCATTTTTAGAGGCATAAAAGCTGATATAATAACCCCCAGCTGAGTTTGATAAAAGGAGAGCTTAATTTACTGGTAAGGTATGGTTATATGAAGTGGCAGCTAGGAAAGTTATGAGTTAAAACCTGAAAGTAAAATGCATACTAACTGGCTGATTATTTTCTGAATTCAATCTTCTGACTTTATCATACAGGGAAAATCCTACTAAAGTAAATGCTAGCTGTCCAAATATTTTCTTTAACATAATCAGTAGACTGTTCCAATGTCACATTGTGACATAAGTGGCACTTCATCTGTGTTTTAAACATCTTTGATCAAAAAATAAGATATTTTAATGTGAATATTTGTGATAATTGAAGCAAACAATATTTAATTATACACCTATATATTATAGTTTTATTGGGTTTGATCATGTGATATTTGATAAGCTATTTAACATCTCAGAGTTCAGTTTTATCAGTCATAACATAAGAATGTCCAATTGCACTATGATTTTAAGACAAGAAAACTTGGAAAGAGCAATAACAGCATATACCAGAAAGCAAGGATCCCCTTTTGAAGGAAAAGGCATTTTGGTTAAAATAATTATAATACTAAGATTATGATTAGGTAAATATGCAAGTAAATTATTTGAAAATGCCAACCACTTTTTGTTTGTTTGTTTTTGGTTAGGAGTTATCTAAAACGTCAACAGTATGATTTTCCTTCATTTTATAATGGGAAAACTGAAAAGATGCATGGTTAAGTGAATTTCTGAGGTCATACATTGACAAATGGCAAATTTGGAATTTGAAAGCAACTCTCCTGATTTGAAGATGATTGCGCTATCCATTACTTCATTTCAAGACCAAGGGTCTACATTATTACATACAGAGATACGATAATGAGTTTTCTGAGAAATTGGTGAAATAGTGATCAGAAAAAAACAAAACAATCAAGGCAATAGATATAGAATGTTAAAACAAATGATACATTTTAAAATTTTTCTTTACCATAAAGTTATATTCCATATTAAGATATACTAACTAGCTTTCATTTGATCCATTCTCACTTTTTTTTTGTATTTTAAAATACCAAAACACCCCTACTAGGTACAAAATAATTATTATATATTTTGTTGGGATAAGCATGACATTTTGTCAAGTATAGGATATATCTCTTACACTGCATAGATTTGTTCTGAGTAACTCCTTTTGTCTGCCTTGGCTCAGTTACTCCAATCCTTTCCCTGCCCTAAATCCACAAATGGCTGCATTCCATGATTCTGTAGAACGTTATTAAGTATTTGTCCTCTAGGGAATTGAGGAAAACATACTTTTTAATATTTTATAATTGTATAATATATTGCATAATATACACTTAAATTTTGTAGTTGTAATAACATATATTATGATTGTTTTACTGTTGCCTAAGAATTAAGCAGTTTTTTTCTAATAGCAGTTATTTATTGATTACTGTGGGCCAGGCAGAGCAAAAAAATATTTTACACATATCATTTATTTAACTCCTCATGGCAATATTACTTGTATATATCAAGAGGCCAGTATTTCAAATGAGAAGCTGGGAGGGGTTAAATTATTTAGCTTAGGTCTCCTAGTTATCAAGTGGCAGAGCTAGGATTTCATGCAGGTGCTCTAGACCGACTCTAAAGCTATATTATGATGTTATATAATATTGTGTAATAACTCATGGAAGTTTTGATATAAACTCACAGTTCAAATTTATATCTAAGAATTGGGCTTAGTTTGAAGGAACTGGTTATTAGTGAACTTTGGTAGCTACAGTTGTCCCTGTATACTTTGGCTGAACATTAAGTGGCTATTATGACACCCTGTTGACAATATTTGTTAATGACTGGAAGTGTATGTTTACTTGGATGTAAAGTCATTCACATATTGTAAAAATTGGACTCAGGCTATTTTCTGGACAGCATCTGCTATGAAACTGACAGAACCACAGCACAGATCCTTGTTCTTTGCTTGATTTGTTTTAGTTCAAGTGTTTAAGGTTGGGGTTTATGAGACTTTAGTGGTTCATGAGTTTCAGGTGTTCTGTGAATTACTTACCAGTATATATATTTTTATACATACATACATACATACATACATACATATATATATAGGTTTTGACATACACATATGCATAGCCAAAAAAAGCTAACAAACACAAAACAAGCCTGCACACACACACAAACACACACACACTTTACTCCTACTAGTTGTTCTGTGTACAGCAGACACTGAAAACAGGTGAACTAGAAGAGCTTTACAGGAAAGAATAAAGAAGTGAATTGGAAAAGAACATGACTCTAGACTTTGGTTGTGTTGCTCACTGCTTGTATGATCTTGGAAGTATTAATTTAAATGACAGCACTAGATCGAAGGGTTGTCATTAAAAGTTAATGAAATAAGGCATGTTGCACACTTAGCACAGTAACTAAGCACAAAATAAGAGACCAAGAAATATAGATAATCATTTTGTTGCATGGTAGTTAAGAAAGCTTACAAGTTAGCTTTGAATCTCTTTTCATAGAATCATTTGGACTGTCAACTAATTCTTCTCTCTCTACTTACTGTTTTCTACTCTCTTTTTTCACTCTCCCATCCTAAAGGGATCAAAAACTATCTTAGGCATGGCGATTTCATTTTCTACAGCATCTACTGGCAAATCAAGTTCTGAAATTTCTGATGTTCATTTTAAGGTTTAACTCACAATAAGAATGATAGAGACACTTGACAAGACCTAAGAGTTTAAACAGAACACTATACTGGTCTAACAGTAGAGAAAGTAGAAAAGGGTTTCTTTCTTCCAGTTACATAATCTCATTTATCTGCTAAGTAAGACTCTTGAACTGATGGAATGGAGGTGCTCACATAAAGTTTACAAAAGCTAACTATTGCTATAATTTGTTCTATGATCACACAAAAAGGAGAAGAAAGGAACTAAATAATAATACATTTTGGTAAATTCTATTGTTGGTTGATTATACCTCAAGTGCAGAATGATGGAGTTGATTTTCACTTAACTAGTGATTTTTGAAGATTGAGTTCTTGATTCTTAGACTATTTGAGAACCCAGACCACTTTGAGATTTGGCCAAAACTCAAAGAAAAGCCTTGAGAGGTCAAGGCTTAATTTTGAAATGTAAAGAAAGAAAAAGGACGCAAATCTGGCCAAATTTTGGAGCCAGAGACCTGTAACTAGAGGACATCAAGATGAGTAAATCCTTTGGAGTCCCCAGAAATCTCAGATTTCCATAAAATGTGAATTCAGTAAAATTTACCTCCATAATATGGTGCAGTATAACAACCTCAGTTGACATTGGCATAATGATTTGAATGTTATAACATGATCTTTGGAAACCTATGTTTATCTTTACTAATAATCCAATTAATAATCTTGCCTGAGTTTATTGTCTGGAGATTTTAAATCAAAATTCCCTGGTTTACAGTTTAAGGCATAAAATCACTACCACTTTGAATGTGTATTATGTTATTTATCTTTAGTTTCTTTGGGCATGATCATATCTCTCAGTTTGCCCAAGTTAGCCTTGTGTTAGCCCTGATGTACTGGAATAATTAATAGAGTATTGGTTTGAACAGTAAATTATGTGATCACCCTGTTATTGGAATAATTTTTATCTCTAAAGGATTACTAACAGCAGTCCATCAGTCTCACCTTCAAGTTTTCTAAATTCACAATGAGACTATCTAATTAGATAAAGGATATGAACTCATTATTATGGAATACAACTGCTCAGAAAGATGACTGCCATATATCTATGATTGACTGTAAAGTAGATGCAAGAGAATCCATTCCTTCTTCTTCTTTACTAGAGCATAGTCATTAGAATGAGTGCTGCCTGTGTTCCAACCTCAGCTTTGGTAATAATTAATTGTGCGTTTCAGAACTTACTTTTGAACTTTTATTCTTTGATCCTTTCTTGCTTTATCCTGAAAATGGAAACACTCCAACTTAATAAACTTATGATAGTTGTGTAGAGTTTAAATTTGCAATCATACAAAAGGATTAGCATTATGCATGGCACAAAGTAGAATAGGATTTGATAAATGGTCATTTTGTTGCTAATATTATTACTTCCTTTCAGAAATGTTCTTAATTATCAATCAAGCAATGGGCAGAGTTTCAAGAAAAAAAATGAACTTCCAGATACCCACTGTTATTTTGTTGTTTTGTTTTTGATTTTAAACTTTTTTATTGTATAGTGTAACACATATACAAAGCAAAGAAATAAAAAGTAATAGTTTTCAAGGTACTCTTCAAAAACTAGTTACAGAAGAGCTCCCAGAGTATGTCATGGGCTCTGTCATATGATCTTCTCATATATTTCCTTCTAGCTGCCCTGAATATAGGAGGTTAGAGGGCTTAAATATTTTTTCATCATCACAATCAACTTTTTTTTCCATCTTTTCTTGTGAAAAATAGCATATATACAAAAAAGCTATAAATTTCAAAGCACAGCACCACAATTAGTTGTAAAACATACTTCAGAGTTTGACATGGGTTACAATTTCACAATTTTAGGTTTTTACTTCTAGCTTCTTGTGCTGGTTTGAAAGGAAGTATGTCCCTTAGAAAAGCCATGTTTTAATCAAAATCCTATTTCATAAAGGTAGAATAACCCCTGTTCAATACTGTATGTTTGAAACTGTAATCAGATCATCTCCCTGGATGATGTGATTTAGTCAAGAATGGTTGTTAAGATGGATTAGGTGGGTCTTGATTGGTTAATTGGAGTCCTATAAATGAGGAAACATTTTGGAGAATGAGAGAGATTCAGAGAGAGCAGAGCAGAATGACATAGCCTCAAGAAGCAGAGAGTCCACCAGCCAGTGACCTTTGGAGATGAAGAAGGAAAATGCCTCCCAGGGAACTTCATGAAACAGAAAGCCAGGAGAAGAAGCTAGCAGATGACACCATATTCACCATGTGCCCTTCCAGCCTAGAGAGAAACCCTGACCGTGTTGACTATGTGCCTTTCCAGATGAGAGAGAAACCGTGACTGTGTTCACCATGTGCCTTCTCACTAGAGAGAGACCCTGAACTTCATCGGCCTTCTTGAATGAAGGTATCTTTCCCTGGGTGTCTTTGAACATGTCTATAGACTTGTAGCAGGAACATTTTCTTGGTCTTAGAACTGTGCACTCGCAACTTATTAAATTCCCCTTTTTAGAAGCCATTCCATTTCTGGTATATTGCATTCCAGCAGCTAGCAATCTAGAACACTGTTCTAAAATACTGGAGACTAAAAGAGATAACAATTTAATGATTCAGCATATGTATTCATTTGTTAAATCCTTTCTTCTCTGTATAACTCTGCCATCACCTTTGATCTTTCCATCCTTCTCTTTAGGGATGTTGGGGCTATGGCAATTCTAAATTTTTCATATTGGAAAGGCCTGTCATTAATATGCAGTAGCGAGATGAAACTATCCGATGTTCGGAGAGGCTGGACTAGGTTTCAGGATTTATCTGGACCAGAGACCCGTCTGGAGATTGTAAGTTTCTGGAGAGTTACTCTAGTGCATGGAACCCTTGTGGAATCTTATATATTGCCCTATATGTTCTTTAGGATTGTCTAGAATGGTTCTGGTTGTAGGTTGGCAGGTTATGATAGGTAGCAAAGTCTAACTGAAGCTTGCATTAGAGCAACCTCCCGAGTAGGATCTCAACTCTACTTGAACTCTCTCTGCCACTGATACTTTATTAGTTACATTTCTTTCCCCCCTTTTAGTCAGGATGGAATTGTTGATCCCATGGTGCCAGGTCTAGATGCATCCCTGGGAGTCCTCTCCCATGTCGCCAGAGAGACTTTCACCCCTGGATATCATGTCCCACATAGGGGGAAGGGCAATGATTTCACTTGCAGAGTTAGGCTTAGAGAGTGAGGCCACATCTGAGCAAAAAAACCAGATCCTCCAGAATTAACCCTTAGGCATGTCTATAGGTAGTCTAAACTTCCTGCTACCTACATAAGCTTCACTAGAGTAAGCCTCATGATCAAGGGCATGGCCTATTGGTTTGGGTGTCCCTAAAATTTGACACAATATCAGGGGATTCCCTGATAGTATAATAGTTCCGTTTATCAATAGTTTCATATTCTTTCTCCTATCCATCAGGGGACTTTGCCAATACTTTTTGATTATCTGCTTAATATACTTGTGCCGGTTTGAAAGGATGTATGTACCCTAGAAAAGCCATGTTTGAATCCTAATCCCATTTTGTAAAGGCAGCCATTTCTTCTAATCCCTATTCAGTACTGTGTGTTTGAAGCTGTAATTAGATCATCTCCCTTGATCGTGATGTGATCTTGATGTGATCTTGAGTGATCAAGAGTGGTTGTTGAAATGGATTAGGTGGAGACATGTCTCCACCCATTTGGGTGGGTCCTGATTAGTTTACTGGAATCCTGTAAAAGGGGAAACATTTTGGAGAAAGCTGAGTGATTCAGAGAGAGCAGAGCAGGATGATATAGCCACAAGAAGCAGAGTCCACCAGCCAGTGACCTTTCGAGATAAAAAAGGAAAACACCTTCCGGGGAGCTTCATGAAACAGGAAGTCAGGAGAGAAAGCTAGGAGGTGATGCCATGTTCACCACGTGCCCTTCCAGCTGAGAGAGAAGCCCTGACTATATGTGCCATGTGCCTTCTCACTTGAGAGAGAAACCCTGAACGTCATCGGCCTTCTTGAACCAAGGCATCTTTTTATGGATGCCTTTAATTGGGCATTTCTATAGACTTGTTTTAATTGGGACATTTCTCAGCCTTAGAACTGTAAACTAGCAATTTATTAAATTCCTTTTTTTAAAAGCCATTCTGTTTCTGGTATATTGCATTCCAGCAGCTAGCAAACTAGAACAATACTCTAGGATGTATCCAGGTATTACAATAAGCTATACAGGATTAAAGGACCACTTTCTTATTCCTTGCTCCCTGTGTTTCATTGATTCAAATGAGCTGTGCAGATAGTTTGAATTAGATTATGCACTACAGGAGATTTCAGTTCCAGACCAAATAAACTTTTCTTCCATTGGTCTCAAAGAGTATGTGTGGTTCTAAAATATAGACACTGTCTTCCTAACCCTTATGTTCTGAATTACTTTAACCCCAACCTGTTTGGTTTTGTTCTTATCTCTAAATATCAGGTTATATATATAAAACAGTCTCTCAAAATCCAGAAATAATAATCACCACTCCAGACTTAATGTGTCTGCTCTAAAAGCTTGCAGTCTAGGTCCCTGTTTTCTTATAAGTATTTTCCAGAGGTTACCATACCGTTCTTGTTCTTTTGTTTCTGGCTTATTTTATCTCATCAAATGTCCCACATGTTCATTCACATTGTTGCATGCCTCATGACTTTGTTCCTTTTTGTAGCAGCACAACCTTCATTCATAAGTATACACCATCGTTCACCCATCTACTTCTCCATCAGTGCATCCTTCAGCCACCTGCATTAATTAGGCATCATGTAGAAGGCCCAAAGTCCACAGTCCATCAACATTCTCAATTTTAGATAATTTCATTGTTCCTAAGAGAAAACCAATAAACACACCCTTGCCAAAAGGAGATCTAAACTTCCTCTTAACTCTTGTCCCTCCCCCCATCATTTACCTCTGCTGTTGCTGTGGTAGTGCTGATGGTTTCCTTTTGAACATAGCTTATAGCATGCAATAGCAGTTTTCTCCCTGTACCCTGAACTTAAACACTCTTTGTACAAGAATCATATCTTTGAAGTAATTCTTGTGAGAACTAATTCATATTTCTAGTGTTAATCAGTGGGACATGTAGGTCTATACAACCCCTTTCAATCTTGTTCAACTTCAATGTGGTATATTACATATAGACCCACTAGAGAACTACTTTCTTAACAGAACTCCCTTACACTGCAGTTCAACCTTACTAGCTAATGGTTCACCCATCTCTAGGTTCTATGTATCTCTAAATTCCTATATTCTGTATTATAATCCTCCATTTTATGCTGGTCATAAAAGTGGAATCATACAGTACCCATCCTTTTGTGTCTGGCTGATTTCATTCAGCATTATATCCTCAAGGCTCATCCATTTTTTCATGTGCTTCAGGACATCATTTTGTCTTACTGTTGCATAATATTCCACCATATGTATATACCACATTTTGTTGATCCACTCATCTGTTGATGGGTATTTGGTTTGTTTCCATCTTTTGGCAATTGTGAATAATGCTGCTATGAACATTGGTGTGCAAATGTCTGTTTGTTTCATTCCTTTCAGCTCTTCTGCATATATACCAAGTAGTGTTATTGCTGGGTCATAGGGCAACTTTATATTTAGTTTCTTAAGAAATCACCAAACAGTCTTCCATAGTGGCTGCACCATTATACATTTCCACCAGTGGTGCATTAGTGTCCCAATTTCCCCACATCCTCTCTAACATTTATAGTTTCCTGACTGTTTAATGGCAGCCATTTTTATAAGTGTAAGGTGGTATCTCATTGTGGTTTTGTTCTGCATTTCCCATATAGCCAGTGAAAATGAGCATTTCTTCATGTGCTGTTGAGCCATCTGTATTTGCTCTTCAGAAATAATGCCTATTCATATCTTCAGCCCATTTTATAATTGGGTTGTTGTTCTTTTGTGGTTGAGTTGTATAATTTCTTTGTATATGCAGGAAATGAAACCTTTGTCCAATATGTGATATCCAAATATTTTCTCCCACTGAGTTGGCTGCCTTTTCACCTTTTTGAAAAAGTCTTTTGAGGTGTGAAGCATTAGATTTTGAGGAATTCCCATTTATTTCTTTTGTTGCTTGTGCTTTGGGTGTAAAGTTTAAGAAGCTACCTCCTATTACTAAGTCTTGAAGATGTTTCCCTACAATTTCTTCTAGAAGCTTTATGGTGCTAGTTCTTATATTTAGGTGTTTGATCCACTTTGATTTAATTTTTGTGTAGGGTATAAGATAGGGGTCCTCTTTCATTCTTTTGGCTATTGATATTCAGGTCTTCCATGCCCAATTGTTGAAAGACTACTTTGTCCCAGTTCAGAGGATGTGGAGGCCTTGTCAAAAATCAGTTGACCATAGATTTGGTGGTGTTATCTCTGCACTCTCGATTCAATTCCATTGGTCAAAGGTTCTATCTTTGTGCCAGTACCATGCTGTTTTAACCACTGTGGTTTTAAAATAGGTTTTAAAGTTAAGGAGTGTTAATCCTTTCACTTCATTCTTCTTTTTTTAGGATGCTTTTAGCTATTCGGGGTCTCTTACCCTTCCAGATGAATTTGGTAACTAGTGTTACCAAATCTTCAAAGTAGGTTGTTGGAATTTTGATTGGTACTGTTGAATCTGTAGATCAATTTGGGGAGAATTAACATCTTAATTATATTTAGTCTTCCTATCCATGAGCAGGGAATGTCTTTCCACCTATTTAGATCTCCTTTGATTACTTTTAGCAATGGTATATAGTTTTATATGTACAAGTTCTTTACCTCTCCAGTTAAGTTCATTCCTAAGTATTTGATTCTTTTAGCTGCTATTTTGAATGGAATTTTTTCCTTAACTGACTCCTCAGTTAGGTCATTGCTTGTATATAGAAATGTTGCTGATTTTTGCACATTAATTTTATACCCTGCCACCTTGCTAAATTTGTTTATTAGCTCAAGTAACTTTGCTGCAGATTTCTCAGAATCTTCCAAGTATAGTATCATATCATCTGCAAATAATGAGAGTTTTACTTCTTCCTTTCCAATTTGGATGCCTTTTATTTGTTTGTCCTTCTTTTAGATTCTTGTAGTAATCTCTCCCTCAATTTTTAAGGACAGCTGACTGGGTACAGAATTCTTGGCTGGAAGTCTTTCTCTTTCAGGATCTTGAATATGTCATACCACTGCCTTCTTGCTTCCAGGGTGCTAGTTGGGTAGTCTGAACTCAGTCTTATTTGGTTTCCCTTGTATGTGGTAGATTATTTTTCTCTTGCTGCTTTCAGGATTTTCTGCTTTTCTTCAACATTTGACAGACTGATTAGTATGTGTCTTGGGAAAGGCCTATTTGGATTTATTCTGTTTGGAGTTCATTGGGCCTATTAGATTTGTATATTTATGTCCTTTGTGAGTATTGGAAAGTTTTACCCTCAACTACTCTTCCTAGCCCTTTACTCCTCTCTTCTCCTTCTTGGACACCAATGATTCTATCTTATATTTGTGTGCTTTGTTATGTCTATCATTTCCCTGAGATCCAATTCAAATTTTTCCATCTTTTTTGCCATTTGCTGTTTTGAGTCTTTGAAATCAGTTATCCTGTCCTCTATATCACTTATTCTTTTCTTCCATCTCTTCAAATCTGGTGTTGTATGCCTCTAATATGTTTTTTATTTGGTCAACAGAGTCTTTAATCTCTGTGATATCCACTATTTTTTCTATTTATTCTTTCAAATTCCTCTTTATGCTCTTCTACCATTTTCTGGATCTCCTTTATATCATTTTCTATCTCACTTATTCTATTAAGTAGAGTTGTATGAGTAACTTTGATTAGTTGTTCCAACGTCTGTGTCTCCTCTCGTGTTTTAATTTGGTCATCAGTCAGGGCTATATCTGTCTACATTGTGATATGCTCAGTGCTTAGTGAGCTGTTGCCGTCTTTGTGGTATGTAAGTATCTTGAATGATTTACTTCAGGAGTTCTTTCTTTCAGTAGTCTAAAGCCTTGTTTGCGGGATGGTTGAACAGCAGGGAGCAAGGTATGTGATGGGACACTCAGTGCAGTGATTTGTTTCAGGGCAGGTATAGGTGCAGGTTGAGGACATTATGCTGATGCTTGTGAACATGGGCACCCAGCAGTCAGGTAGGTTGTAGCTGTGTGGGTGCACCAATCTGTGAGGCGTACCCCTGGTGTGTGCTGGTCTAAGGCATGGGACCCTTTGTGTGTATGTATAGACCTGTGGCAGCAGGTTGGCACTATACCTTCATGGATTGGGGCAGATGTGATCCAGTTGTGTGGGTCAGCATTTTCTCAGATCTGGAAAATGTTACTGAGGACCGTGCACGTGTGCAATTATAGGACTCTTGTAAAGTGTGGTTCCTAGAGCTGAATGACACGACTGGGGGCACATGCATGGACCTAGGAGTGCTGTAAACGGATGTGCAGAGCTCAGGGGGAGTTGGATGAGGCTGTGTGACACCATGGACAGGGGGATAAGGGTAGCCTGGGTATGGAGGTTAGTGCCTGCAGCCTTTATGTGCTGGTAACAGCTTTCAGGAAATAGGGAGGGGGAGGTAGTGCTTGGGAGGAGTGCAGGAGAGGTGGGTTGGGCTGTACTTGGGTTGGGGTGTGGTGCAGGTAAGTACACTGGGGGCTGGTGGGGTGGGGGCGTCTGGAGCATGGGGAATGGAAGTGGGTACTGGGGTTTGGTACATGGAGTGTGGGGTAAGTTGCCAGTTATGGGGCTGCGCTGATGAGGGTAGCGCACCGAAGAAACATGGCCTGGCTTTTTTCATAGGACCCAGCTCCCATCCGTGCACTCCCGCAGACCCTGCACCTCTGCGCCATGATCCAGCTTTCTGGCTCTAGCTCCTCCACCTCTGCAACTAGGGCTGCCACATGTGGTGCAGAAGGCTCCCCCACAGAAGAAGGTCAGTCTACTCCCAAATCGCTGACTCAGTCACCCTCCTGTCTCTTCTCTAACTTTTCTGTAGAGTAGGGCTAATCTCAAGCTACTCTATTCAGCCATCTTCCTGGAAGTCCACTCATTGTTTCTGAGCTATAAAATAATTATTTTCTTATTGAAGTGAATAATGAGAAGCCACACATTTGAAAATATCAGTACAGAAGTAAGCTCTTTATAACTATTTTTAAATCAACATTAAGTATGTACTCATAGTTTGAGGTTTGTTTAGTAACATTTTTTAAATTTTAAACTAATCTAAATTTAGATTACAAAATTCTGGAAGCCCATTTCTCTTCTTTGAAAGGCAGTTTCTGAATTTTGAAAAAAAATTCAGAAAAAAAATTCTTAATTCGGAAATCTTTCTCTCTCAATTGGTTCTTAAATTTTCAAAGAGAAATTTACGTTTCTTTCTTTCTTTTATTTTTTTAAATGCTGAAACCATTTCCTCCTTCCAATCCCACTCTGAATCAGTAACAGCGTTAGAAAGCAAAGATATGACTCTTTTACCAAAATAGAAATTGTAGTGAGGACAGAACCACATCTTACTTTGGCTGGCAGTGAGAAAGTGCTTTTGAGGACTGAAGACTGGCTGCCCCACCTCTACCAGAATTCAATAGAGACCCTTATCCACACAGGGTAGCATGAATCCAAGGACATTTGGTGGCAGTCATACACCAGTGATTACAGAAACCTCACCCATGTCTAATAATGCTATGCATACAAAATATTATGAATTGCAAAATATTTCAGAATTTGTTAAGCCCATAAAATATCAGTTAACCCATATATTGTGCCTTTATTCTACTTACACACAATTATATGCATTCTTTTTCTGAAATTTTACTGAAGATAAACTGTAAAAAAATAAAAATCTGGGGGCAAAATTCTTGGAACATGACTTAGACTTTCAGTGACAAAAGTTTTCATTATCGGGTTGGTAATGTTTGCCCTGTCTACTTTATCCATTTTTTTTTGGATGATGTTCAAATATGAAAAAGCATTGTATTCTAGAACATTTCCAATGATCATAATCTCTCATCTAGACAAAGTCTAGTAGCTTTCTAACTGGTCTCTCTGCTTCTACTCTTGCTTATTCAAAACCACGCTTCATATGGCAACCAGAGTTATTTTTAAAAAACATAAATCAGAAAGAGGAGGGAACCACATAAGACTATTAAAAACTCTTCCATGCCTTGCCATTGAGAATAAAATTGAAAATTCTTTCCCAAACATCAAATCCATGCATAATCTTCCGTGTACCCACATTTCCAATCTTTCCATCCATAGTATTAATCTTTGCTCATATGGTCTAGGAACACTGGAATAGAAACTTCAAGAGACAAGGGCATGCATCTGCAACTAGCACATGGTAGATGCTAAATAAGGATATATTAAATGAACCTGACTTCTGTGTATACTGGCTCCTCTCAGGTAAAATAAATGAAAAACAAGATCAAGTACTTTTTAGACTTACTCATTAATTTCAATTTAATTTATCTCATTTTTTAAGGCTCCAGCTGTGCTTAGTAGGTTTAAACTTGGGACTCTACTGTGGCAAATGGCCCTTATTGCATTGATTTGTATTAGACAATGTGTTTTAGTTTCCTAGGTTGCTTAAGCAAATATCATGAAATGGGTTGACTTACACAATGGAAATGTATTCCCTCTGATTTGAGGCTGGGAAAAAGTCCAAATCAAGGACTCATCAAGGCAATGCTTTCTCACCAAAGACTGTGGCTGCTGTGACTCTTGATTCCTCTGTCACATTGACAAGACACATGGTGGCATCTTCTGGTCCCTCCTTTCTCTTCTGGGTTTCATTAATTTGAGCTTCTTATTTCCTTTGTCTCCACCTCCCATCTCTATCTCTATCTCTATTTCATTCTGCTTATAAGGACTCCAGTAATAGGATTAAGAACAATCCTGATTGAGGTGGATCATATCTTAACTGACATAGCCTCATCAAAAGGTCTTATTTACAGGAATGGATTAAATTTAAGAATATGTTTTTCTGGGGTGCATACAACTTCAAACCACCACAAGTCCTTATCTGTTACTATTTTCCAGAAATTCTAAGTTTTTCAGTTCCTTTTTACAATAACTCAACAAAAATTACTATGGCTATTCCCATAATGCAGATAAAGAACAGAGGCACAGAGTGGTTAAATTAAATTCCCAAGAACACACAGCCAGTAAATGAAATATTGGATTGCAAATCAGTGGAGTCTTTTTTTTTTTTTTTCTTTCTGAGCCTATAAAAAGGAATCTCCTTTTGTCTTTGAGCTTCCCTGGCTTTTCTCTATATCTTTATTTTAGGACTAATCAGCATATGATTTACACTTACTGTGATGGATTGCCATGGTTACCGAAGTTAGTAATACATAAGTTATAAAAGGACAATTTTATAGCTATTCATTATTGCAAGAGTTTCATCTGACATTTCTAAATGGAGTCCACAAAATAATAGTTATTGCTGAAATAATGTTTATACAAAAAGATCTTTTAAAATATATTTAACATGAATTTATATAATACTTATTACCTGTAGGTACTATTAAATGGCACTTTATAAATATAGTCACTTAATCTTCATTACAATCTTATGAATAGATTCTGTTTTTGTTTCCATTTAACTGATGATTCCAGCTGCTAATATACCTGGTTATAGGAAAGTTCATAATTATTTCATTTGGATTTTTTTATCTAGGTAGAGTTATATACTGAAACATGATTTTAGAACATAATTTCCACAGTGGAAGCCTTTAGATGTTGAAAAACAAAGTTCTCAAAAAGCAGGTGATGTGGCAGCCATTGCCAAGAGTAAAGATGTGTTGCTTAAAATACAGAGACAAGAGATCACACTTGGCTCAGTTCCAAAATCCAAGTTACCCAAATCTTTCCCCTTTTTTGTCTCATCTCTTATACGCTTTGTGAGATTCCAAGATAATGATCTCTTTTATCTCTGTATGTGTCTCTGTGTATACACACACATATAAATATTTAGGAAAAGTGTATTTTCAAGCATCTTTTGCAATCAGGTTTGGCCAAATGACTAGTTTAGGCCAATGGCTATAAATGGCGTGAATACACATCATTTCTGGATGAAGCATAGTTGAATTCTCCATGCATTCTCTTTCCTTGTTGTAGTGACCTTAGAAGTCATGTATTCCAAACAACATGGTTAAAAATGCAAGTAGGGCAGTGCAACAGTGACTCAGTGGCAGAATTCTCACCTGCCATGCCAGAGACCCGTGTCTGATTCCTGGAGCCTACCCACGCCAAAACAAACAACAACAAAAAAGCAAGCAGCCTGAATCTCTGAACCACCATGTGGAAGGTGGCTGCCCTACATCAGCATTGTGTGAGTGAGAAATAAGATTTTATGTTTTAAGCAACTAAGATTTTGGGACTTATTGATTACTACAGCATAATTTTATCAGTCAGGAGCTCACCAGAAAAAAAAAAGTTTCAGATTGTTCAAATTGAGTAAGTGCAGGCAATTAAGAGCAGGAAATTGGTTACAAGGATGATGTAAAAGCAGAGAAAGCAAACAGGGGACGAAAGGCAACACAGAGATTAGTTACTGCAAGAAGCTATTACCCTTGACATAGAGGGACAATGGGAGAAGTTGGTATTAATCTAGAAGCCAGTGAGAGAATCAAAAATGGTCCTGCCTAAAGAAAGCTAGAACCATAGAGGGAGGAGCTATCTGGTGGGAGTTGGTAAAAGATGCAACAGAAAGCAAAAATGAGGGGATAGTCATTGTTCTCCCTATCTTCCCGTAATCTCACATCACTGCTTCCCATTGACTGTTCCTGCTTAGAATCCAGAAGGAAAGGGAGCTAGAGAATGTGGTTTCCTGCAATACTGAGCAAAATGAGGGGGTGGGGGGCAGGGGGGTAGGAAGTATGAATCTTAAAGCAAATTGTCCATTGATTGACATAATAGCCTAGAGTATTTTGATTAATAAAAATTGACATTTCTAGGGAGAGAACAGAGAAAGTGTGTACTCCTCAGATCTCAAAATTTAAGCTTCTCTTTGTGAAAATGAGAGACCCAGTGCCAGGACTGTTACCCAGTAAACTATTTTTGAACCTGATCTTTACATATTTCTGGAGGAAAGATCCAAGAGTGTTGTGTGAATGGGAAGGAGGAAATGAGTAATATTCTAAACTCTTCCAAAAAGGCCAATATCAACTTAGCCTTTGTTTCTCTTTTTTAACCCAGTTTGGCTTAATAGCTATGCTTATTGGGAAGTAGGGCTGTTGATTTTGTCTTTGGGGGAGAGGATTATCAGAGAGTCAAAAAACTAGGCTTGAAGGCATTTGGGGCTGTCTCCTTGTGGCAAAGAATGTTGGTTTGCACCCTATTTTAAATTTTATTCAGATTAACATTGGACCAGGTTAAAAGGTATTTTTTCCAGCCTGGCTAGGAGCAAATTGAGATTGTGTGGCCAAATTCTGATATGCTTAAGAAGAGTTGGCTTAGCCTGAAGTTGGAAATTTTTATTCTTCCAGCATTACTCTTACTTGGAAGGTTGAACTGCTGCTTGGAAATCCAGTGGTCACTTTAAAAAATGCAATGAAACTTAGGAACAGGTGTCTCATGGTAGGATGGTAATTCAGAAAGGCAAAAGAAACCTGGTGAACAAGGAACCATAAAGCCTGCCATAGACTATGCTCCTCTGAAGGACTTTTATTTGAGTGATAAATATAAATGCTAAAACAACTATTAAGCTGGGGTTTTATTTTTACACACAGCTTAACTTAATTGTTACTGTTTTTAGTTTCATTTTGTGGCAGCTTCTGTTTATCTACCTGAGTTTAAAAAAGAAGACACATATATTTAGTGATGTTTACTCATATGTTTACTCAGTATGGCTGAATCTACACGTCAGTAGTCTGAAACTTGCCACAAAGTTCAGGGATCATCAAGTGTATTGTCTAAGTTCCTAATACAAAAGAATACAACACAGTTGACTATTTGCAGGCAAGCCATGCATGTTAACACAAGATTGTCTTTCTTTGAGTCTTCCCGTCTGAGTACAGAGATGAGGATTTATCTGATGGACCTACCAGTAGTGGTATGGGTGTCTCAGAGATATTTCACAAGAATCGCCCAATTTAGTCCTACCACAAATCCATCATTGATCCGGAATACAGGCTACACACAGCTGGCAAAGAAGAGGAAATACAGAGTTCAAAGCAAGGTGAGAAGGCTCATGGCCAAAAAATCCCATATGCAGAAGAGTACTTATGGCCTACCTTAGCCCATATGGAGGTTCACTGCTTTTGCCATTTAGGGCTCCCAAGAGAGCCTGTCTGGAAGGAGAAATAAATCCTGATACCCACTAACATCAGATCCTGCCTCCTGCATATGGGATATTACTCAGCAGGCACAGCTGCACTTACAGTTTTATATAAACAGGCTTTCCGAAAGCATGTGCCTCATTCTTTCTCTTAGAGAGCTTTCCTCCTAATTTCAAGTTCTCTGCACATATATTGATTGGCAGAAACTGGACCAAATGTAAATCATGTTAAAGGCTGAGAAGACATGGTATTTGTGCCAGGACCCAGTATGTCAACCAAGTGAATCCTTCCCCAACCCACACCACCCCAAACACAATGTGCCTCAGAGATGTGTGTACAGAGGGCAAAGCCAGGCTAAGACATATTCTTCATTATAATGCGGCTTTTGCCCTGAATCCCAGTGTAACATCAACTTTCTGGGCAGTTCCAGATGGAACCAGCCCCAGACATATCTCACCTGCCAAACATGTGGGAGCAAATCCCACCACTACTGACTTGAGCTTTAACTTTGAACCAAAAACCCTCCGCCGAGAAGGACCAAGGCCAAATAACATTTCCTGCCTTTGACAATGACCTGTTCTTGGAGGAAGAAGGGTATATGAGGAGGAGGCAGGGGCTGGTCCCTTGTGGTTGGCAGATATGTAAGGAATAGGACAGGAACATAAGTTTCCTATAAAGGCCAAGGCTAAGATACTGTATTTATGTCATTTCTCTCCCCTTGCTGGACATGAAATCTATGCATACTTCAGAAGAAAAGCTGTTTTTGCCTGTTTAACATTCCTTCTCTCTTTTATTAGTAACAGCTTCCTGATTTTCCTTACTCATTCCAATTTGATGTGGTTTAGGTGGAGTGAACCTTACCCACTGCATCCAGATGGACAATGTTAGGCAATCGGGGTATTCCTCCCTTTCATCTACAGAATTTCAGAGATGGCAGTGAGACTCAATGTGAGCCAACGAGCCCCAATTTAGGGGACTTCCATCAGAGTTCTTGAAAAGAAGTCATAGTTGCAACTAGAGTTTCTGGGTCTGTTGGCAGCCATTTTTTGTCTGTATGAAAGAATGGAGCCAATGCAGAGGAAAAGGTGTTTTCCCTAGATTTTTTAGTTACATATGGAAATAGTTCCTTTTCTTCCTTCCTCCCTCCCTTCTTTCCTTCTTCCCTACTACTCTCTCTTCCTTCTTTACATTCCTTTTCTTCTCCTCCTCATCTTCCTCTTTCTTCTTCTTCTCCTCCTCCGCCTTCTTCTTTTTGAAGTATTTTAGATTCAATTTCTATCACTTTTACCCCAAATCTTGTCTAATAGGCACTCGTTTCAGATGGTTTTCTACATGTTCACATTCTCCAGATGAGCTGCCTGTTCTGCTTATATGTTAATTGCATTCATCTGGCAAATGTTGTGCATCTTTTATTCATGTACACTGTTTTTGTTTTGAGATCTGTAGGTTATGTTGGAAATAGAATCTTACATCTGGTATTAGTAATCAAAGTCAATGTGAAGAGCTCTCATAAATATGAAGTGGCATTAGTCAGTTTCAGGAAATTTACCTTGGATCCATTAGTCATTTCTGTTATTCCTATAAGAGGTTACTTTTCTTACTAGTCTGTACACTTTTGAGCTCTTCTTTTTAACAGCAGAACTATGCATATGCCAGTGTCATTCATTAACTGACCTTGTCAAATGTAGCACAGAATATTGGCTTGCTGCCATAAGTGGTTTACACTTTGGAGGATATTCTAGATATATTGGGGCTCTTTATTGGGCTGTAGGTTCAATTCCCCATTGATGGCAGTTTATCTCTATCTGCTCTGTAGGAAACTTAGGAGCATCTATATCCATATTGCTTCTCTAGGCAGTTGAACTCAGAGTAGGTATCTACCCATCATTTAATGGAATGTGTGCTAGTTAAATGTCGCCTATCCATGATGAAAGAATGAACCATAAATACATACTTGGAGCTTTTCGGTGAATTGAAACCAAGAACTCCAACTTACAGATATATCATGTTTCATTATTTCTGAGTCGCAAGCTGGCAAACTGAAGGGTTTCTGGCAGGTACTGTTTCCTGAGTAAAACATTCTCTCTAGGCTAAGCAAGCAGACTTCTATAACAGCTTAAATTGCTTCCTTAGTAACAAGGACAATGTAATGGCATAAATGAAATATTTATCTTGAGCCCTGCTTTTTCCTGCAGAATACTCTACTTGCCAGGGGATTTTGTTGAACTTTGATCCCTTTGTCTGGGTGGTCTCCTCTGTCAGGTGTAACTCTCACTACAGCTACTCCAACTAGAGGCCACAACGTTCCTCTTATTTTATAATACAACTTCCCCTGCAGATAATCCTAAATTTTCAGAGGAAACAAGCCCAGGATCTATCATTTTCTTTGTGGAAAACAACATGGAATTGCAATAACCCTTGGCTTTAGGCTCATGCCCTTCCACTCCAAAATCTTGATAGATGGACCAGTCTTCCCTTAACTCTCTAGAAAGTCTGGATTTATAATAGTAGACTAAATGATCACTTTCCAATCTTTCTGTTCCCCAGATACTTCTCAGGTAATTTTAGACTCCAAATGCTTAGTAAAATCATACAGAACATAATATGACTTTTTCATACTCAATATATCATTCAATATTTTGCAGATATGGTGGCAACAAAGCCTGCAGTAGTTCCTAATCATTGTATAATGTCCTAAAGATTTGCTGTGCTTATGGACATTTGCATTCCTTATGTCCATCAATTCTTAATAATTTAGATTATATTTGATAAATTATGTTCTATTGCTCATAAGTAGAAAAATAAAGCAGGTTCACATATCATTTTAGAACTAGTAAGATATGCTTGCCCAATATTATTTTTTTCAAAAAAATCCAAACATACAAATTCCAGAACAAGCTTCTTCATCCTTTATAGGTTAATAACATGCTTTTAAAAATATATTTCTCCAGGTACTTCATATACTATGTAGGGTATTTTTCTATTTTCCAGCAAAATCATCCTTTGGGAGTCATTATATTATCTCAGAGTTTTGACATTAAGATTAAACAGCATTCGTCAGTTTTTAAATGTGACTCTGGGAAGTTTTGTCTCCAAGCTGCAAACTGTGTGAGCCTCTGAGTATTGCCCACTAAATTATCATGACTAAAGACTGTGAGGCTGTACCTGAGGAGGTGGGCAAATCTTTCTGATAGACTTTCTCTAATTGGCACTTCTCTGTGATATCACATCCTGGTATTTACCTTCAATTTTTTGCTAGAATCCAGCTTTTTCAAACATGTGTGAACTCCTATGGCTTACTTGGATTCTGGGGCTTAACTCATAGATTTGCTTTGGGAATAAGAGACTACATCTTGCAAAGGTATCTATATATTTTTCCCCCAAGCCTGTTTTTCTTTCTGCTTTCCTCCCAACAAATTAAAAGATTCCTTCTTCTATGGTATCAAAAACAGTGCAGGCCAAATGTAATTCTATTTATGGTTTCAGCTAGAGGGTTATCTTGCTGTTTCCTTTCTTTAACTCAGTTAACACCTTAAAGGAAAAGTAATGTAACTGAAAACAAAGCAATATGCATAAGGTAGCCTGAGTCCAATTCTTTTGTATGACTTTGATCATTATACCCGAATGGAAAAGAAAAACTCAAAAGCTTCAAGTAAGTGCATTTAATTGTATGAATAAGAAAATGAAATATTGTGCTGGTGTGAAACTGTTATGTACCCCAGAGCGACCATACTTATCAATCCAATCACATGGGTGCAGGCCTATTATGGGTGAGATGTCTTGATTGGGTTGTTTCTGTGAAGATGTGATCCACCCAGTTGTGTGTGGGATCATTTGACTAGGTTGTTTCTATGGAGATATGACTGACCCAATTATGGGTTGGGCCTTTTGATTAGGTTTTATGGAGATGTGATCTACCTAATTTAAGGTGAGTCTTGGGCTATTTACTGGAGTCTTCTATAAAACGAATAAAAGACAGAAAATAGAGTGAGAGCTCAGAACCGACATGGAGAGCAGAGAGATGAAACCAGGGTACACATGTTTGGAGACGCAGAAGGAAAACACCCCAGGAGGCTACAGAAGGACCCACAGAGGTTGAGAGAGCCAGGAGAGGACAGCAGACATCACCATGTGCTTTCCCATGTGATAGAGGAAGCCAGATGCCAGCTACCTTTCCTCCAAGGAGATATCTTTTTGTTGCTGTCTTAATTGGGGCATTTTCATAGCTTTAGAATTATAACTTGTATCTTAATAAGTCCCATTTGTAAAAGCCAATCCATTTCTAGTCCATCGCATTATGGCAGCTTTAGCAAACCGAAAACGGATATATAAGTATTTTCTGGAATGAGAGTCCATTTATTTAGTATCTATTAAACATTGGGGGATTGACATAAATTAGCTAAAGCAATCCTCTAAGAACCTAGTGAGCAGTGCTTTCATTTTTGTGTTGAGGTAGTTGAGGTTGGATAGGCTTATAAACCTTTGCCACTTACTGCCTATTGGTTCACAAATTCTATAGATGTGGAAATAAAGTTTTATTCATAGAGACAATGATCCTCAGACTTTGGTTTCTTCTTAAGTGTGTTTTCATTCATTCATTCACTTATTCATCCACCCATTTAAACATATTTACTGAGTGCCTCTTACATGCTATATTATGCCAGGTTAAATATACAGAAAAAAATGGTTCTTAAACTATGAAAAACATGAAAGTCACCCAGACTTCTTGTTGAAAATACAAATACATGGTCTTCAGACCTACTAAACTAGACTTAAGGCAGGGCAGGGGAGGGGCGTGTGACTACAGGGACCTATTTTGTTAACAAACTCCCCAACTGATTACAGATAGGTTTATCAGCTACTTGAAGTCTTATAATATGATTGTTATTATTGGAATGAAAAAGTTCATGAGTCAGGAATTTAACTATCTTTTAATTTGGAAACACACAGAATTCGATTGAGGGCTTTAATTTAAGCCATTGTGGTAAGCAAAAATATGATCCCACAAAGATGTTTGTGTCTCGATTTCTGGAATTTATAAATTTGTTGCCTTAAACAGAAATTTAGCAGGTGGGGGACTAAGTCACGGACTTTGAGATGGAGAGGTTGTACTGGGTTATGCAGTAGGCTCACTGTGATCCCAAGTGACCTAATAAAGGAAAGCGGGTAGCAGGAGAGTCAAGGGGAGAGTAAGATTCAAGAAGCTACGTGGCTGCTGACTTTGAAGATGGGAGAAGGGGCAACAATCTAAGGAATTCAGGCAGCTTCTAGGCTGAAAAAGAAAAGGGAGTGGATTCTTCCCTTAAGGACTCCAAAGAATACAGCCCTGCTGACACCTTGATTTTAACCCAGGAAGAACTACCTTGGACTTCTGGCTTCCAGATCTGTAGAATAATATATTTCTCTTGTTTTAAGCAACTCAGTTTGTGGTAATTTGTTATAGTAGCGATAGGAAACTAACATGGCCATGTTTTCTCTGCAGGAATTACTGTAAATTCATCATGGAAGTTTCTGCTTTCCCGTAAGTGCCTTAAGCTGGAAGGTGAAGTCTCAGAGCTTCTTTCTTGTTTTGTTTTCTTTATAGAGAAATCAGAGACAGCTTTTCTTCCCAACAATGATGAGGATTATGTCCTTACCATTGTTGTCATGGTGATCACACACATCAGCCACTTGATCACTCAGGAGCTTGTGCTCCACTGCTACTCTGTCCCACACCACCAGTGCAATATTATTAAGTAGATGCCGTACCTACCATGCCAAGTGACCCATTTTTTGCCTGGCCAGTGGTCCACCTTATGCTCAGCAATTAACATCCCTTCCCCTTAAATTCATTTTGGGGATTTTTTTTGTCCTTTCCTAGTACCCTTTCTGGTAACAAATGCTCAGCCATTCCAGTGACTGGCAGGAAACAGAATTTACTCCAAATGTTTCAAATATGCTGTGCAAAGGGACAAAACTAAAGGTTAGCAATATCAGAGCGCTATTACCATCTTATGGCTGTAGCTACCAGGGGAACACACTGAGATCTGGAGCCCAGTGAAAGCTTAAACGACAAGGATGGTACACTCATTGGGTAGAGATTCTGCACAAAAGCAGAGATATTTGGAGATGAAATATGTCAGCCTCTCTTTTTAACAGCATCTGATCTCCTGCCTCCTTTTAACCAAATACAACCAGAATCAAGCTGACAACTGAGCCTGAAAAGAAGCAGCTCATAAAATTCAACTTCTTTGGGCACAGAGAGAGGCAATAAAGAGTGGGAAAAGCATCAAAACATATGTACAGTAAGTAGTATACAATATAAATATTATTTAGAATTCTGTGAGTAACTAATAAAAAAGATAGAAGCAAATGGATAAATATGGTACACTGGAAGATTGTGACTAAATGGCTAAGGAGAGCTTAAGAATAAATAGAGCTGGGAGCTTTCATACATTATTTAACAGTTATTGGATACTACTTAAAACTTTAAAAAATGATCATGATTTGCATTTAAAAAATGTAAAATATAAAGGAGCATCCTATTGTTATAGAAAATCTGGTAAACATCTTAAAGCATAGAGAAGGTAAATTAAAATCATATGTAATGCATCATCCAGAGAAAACCATTGTTGATATTTTGATGTATTTTTTCAGTCTCTTATTTTCTGCACATATGTTTATATATGTATCATGTATTTAGGATACATATAAAAAGGATAAGTTTTGCTCTATAAACCTTTAAAAATATATAAAATTTTCAAATTTAAAATAATATATTGGCTATGTATTATTCCAATATATATGTACATATATGCACACACAAAAACCATATACATACATGTCGCATATATTTCATGTAGCATATATTGAGATATGCAGATTACTTTAATATTTTCAATATTATAAATACTGCTGCATTATATTCTTTTATATACATATATTTGTGTGAATTTCATTGTTTCCTTAGGGAGAATACTTTTCTTTGCTTCTACATTAAAAAACTTTCCATGTCTCCAGTTGCTTGTGATTGTTAATCATTGGGTTAGAGTATTGGGTACTTTTTTCTTTGACTGTCCCACCGCCCCCCTTCTCAAAGCTGTCTTTGTTATTTTGGTTCCTCCTCCTATGCCCTCAGGACCTCATGGTCAGTGTCTTTTCTGGGCTTCTCATCTCACTGTTCTCCTGCTTTTCTCACTGTTCTTTATTGACCACAGGATCCACTGTCCCTTCTGTTTGGTGTCAGACCTTATTTGCCCTGAATATCCTGTCTCTCCCATCTTCTCCAGGGAAAATTTATCTCTGTTTATGAGTTATTTATGCAGCCCCTGTCCCTCAAATGGAAAGGAAACAAAAATTCTGGGCACAGTTTCAGTAAGAAATGTGTCACACTGAAATATTAGATCCCCACCACATTATTCCCAGCTCTAATTTTCCCTTCCAAAAACTTCCTGCTTTTTCAATAGTTGTGAGACTAGGAACAAACTTGCCCTGTGTGAAATTCAAGAGTTAGTTCACAGTCAGATGGCAGTTTTTCCGGCAGATATGGTTATTTCACCCCTCCCCCCCTCTAAACCATTGAATTTTTCTTGTTGTTGGTGTTGAAGTTAAAATCACATCTATGGAAAAAAAATCCTATGTAGGCCATGTAGGTAATACCTAAGTAAGTTATTCATACAGAGCTGATCTTTCAGATGACAAGAGAAATTGTGGATAGTGACCATTCTGTTATACTGTAGATCTTGAATTTCAATTTCATTTAAAACATTGTGTTTCAGCAACTGTCTATTGCTTTCCTTCATGTAATCAACCACTAGAAGAGATTAATTGCAATTTCTAGGAGCTGGACAACTAGTCAGCGTACATGTTCTATGGGTGCTAGAGCAGCAGAAAGCTCACTTACATTGGTGAGTTTATCATTATTATTATCATTATCATTTCTTCTTTATTATATTGCCACAATTACATTATACATTTTGATTACCTTATGTATATCAATGTGTTGACCAATATATCCTCCCACAACAGGTTATATAATCTTTCTTCAATGATGTGTGTATTTTATTACTTTCCTGATTACCAAGAAAAATAATAACATTCTTAGAATTTTCCTTATACTTTTAAAGTCAGTAAATATTCATTTTGTACTGTTAAAATGTGATAAACTCATGGCAAATAGTGAGATAACTGGAAAAATCTTCAGTTGCAAACATCCAACTGTAAACACTTTGAGAATAAGAATCATATCTGACTAATCTTTATATTTCGATATCTACAGCAAAGCTCCTTGCACCGGAGTTCCTTTCAAATGACTGTGAAACTACTGTCATTAATATGCTAATAAAACAGGTAATTATAGTAATAATAACTTAATTTTGTATTGGGTGACTGCCCAGCTCACCATGACTATTTTCTTCTAATAGCTACCTCTGACCCATAGGGACATTCTATTTCACAACAATGCCCTGTCATGTTTGGGCAGAAGGTGTCCTTGGCCCCTCTTCGTTATTAATTGAGCCAGGATTGAGCATCTGTGTGTCAACAACAATCTGTCTCCAACATTTAGAATTCAAACTAAGGATGGACATATAACCAGGAAACATATGTTCCACCTGATCTGTGGGTGAGAGAAGCAAAGAGGTTCATCTGCTCATAGAGAAAATAATGAAGCAGATTTCATACAGGGGATATGCAAGGTTAGTGAGTAGTTTGTCCACTTTTCCATTTACTGTTCTGTGCGAATTACTGTAGCTCTATATTGAATAACCACTTTCTATCTCAGCTAATTCTGGTTGGTTTCTGTTACCTGTATTAATAAACATAAGTTTCCTATCTTCTAATTCTTTGTTTAAATGTCATTAGACTTAGAATAATAGTTAGATGATAGAGACAGCACACAACATTAAATCAAATTCTGCTAAAAGCCTAATAGATTGTATTTATTACTCTTGTGTTTAAAGGGCAATTTCAAATGCATGAATGGGCAATTAATTGTAATATTAGGACTGATTATTTACAAAGACATTTTGTTTTTTACCCAATACATTGCCCTTGCCTTTCTATACCTTGTTTTTCTTAAATAAATGTTCTTAATGTTATGAAATGTATTTCAAATACTCAATTCTATGCAATACAGCAGTGTCAATACAATTGATTTGCATCTTGGTTAAAAAAACGAAAACACTAAGATATTAATTTGCAATACTGAATTACAGGTGGGTTAAAGCATAAACTAGAGTAATAATACCAAGGCCTTATTTTATTAGTTTATAAAATCTCCAATTGAGTGAGGTTTAAATCAGGGCCGAAAAATATTTGGAATTGTAACTAAGTTACAAACAAATAAATGGTCTACTATTGGAGATCAGGAGTCTAAATTGGAGTATTAACTCTCCGTGCAGAGTCCCGCTGCACATATTCATTCTGTTACAGGGTTGCAAGCAGTTTCTGTGTAGAGCTTTGTCTAGACTTGTAAAAACTTTCAATAAAGTCAGGGAGACATTCAATTGCTTCCTGTCTCATGGAAAAAGCTGTAGAACCCAAATCATGCTGCCTGCTATAAAGCGAGTTCTAAGTTTGTGGCCTTTCTTTTAGTGCTTCATTTGAATCAAAAAAAGGAAAACAAAAACTATTACTATTAATGATACAGTGAAATAATTGTCTAGAAAATGTGTGGAGCTAGATTTTTATCAACTATGAGTGTGAAGTTCATTGTTTTATGATAAAAAGCATCATTATGAAGCACAGACAGGATTTGGAATATACTCATTTGTTTTGTGGTAGCACATTCATAATTGATAAAAGTGTATTTTTATTGCAATAATTTTGAAAATGTGCCCACGAGTCTATATCAGTCAACACAAGGGATCTATTCTCTATAATTTTATTAGTATAACTTTTTGCATGATATATTTTAAACTAATATATTCTTGGAACTCGAACAATATTTGTAGCATCAAAACACTTAAACTAAGACAATAAAATTATTTCTATATCTTAGAAGTATATTCACTTTACCTGCTGCACTTAATGTTCATATTTTGCTTGAATAATTACATTAGTTAAAAAATGGTAAAATCTTAATAGCTACCAGGATGAGACAATATGCTAATTTTTAAATGCCCAGATGAATGGAGATAAGAGTTTAGAATACTTTAGCTTTGCTACTTTGATCTCCAATACCCCTATGCTTATAGTAAGGACATAGTAGAGTTTGCAGATCCTTGAACAGATCCCTAACAGATCCCTAAGTTTATGGGATGAAAATATCAGGACCTGTTTCAAAAGAGAGAAAAACATATCTCAAACCAGGCAGCTATGCAGGTTTATGAAGAATTTCCAATACAAGGGCATAAGCAGATACAGAATCAGCAAATAAAAATTTAAAACAAAGAGAGCAAAAATAACAAAGCATGTTATGTAAAATTAATAGAGCTGGATTCATCATACAAATGGATCAGCGTAAGAATTTTTAAATGGGTGAGTGTGGAAGCAAGAATCAAACATCTTAATTCAGAGTCAGTGTCCCAAGCAAGCACATCACGACCAACAAAAAATCAGGATGCATTGTTGAAATCTGAACACTACGATAGCTCAGACTGATTTATTTTGCAATCAGAAAAATGTAAGTCCATCTTTAATTTGCCTGAAAAATTGACCATCAGTCTTTTCTGCTCATCTGGGCTGGAAGGTACATATAAATTATCAAGGAAATCCTAACAATCATCTCTGTAGATAAATGAAATATTTTCTCCTTTGCACTCCAAGAGTGAAGAAAAATAGATAAACAAACAACTAAAATTCATAAAATGATTTTGACAGACATTTTTGAGTGCTGCTATGTGTAAGGCATTGTGTTGAGTATTATATAAGACTCAAAGAAATCCATCCTGTTTCAAAGGATGTGGATGCAAGAGAACGAAACAGGTATTTACACAAATAACAAAGGTAGTCAATAAGTTTAGGAGTAGAGGGAGGGTCTTATGAATACATTTATAAAACACAATGAGAAATTAACAGCTTCAAATAAATAGCTAATACTATGATAGCAAAGGCTTGACCTTTTTAAAAAAATATTTTATTGGTAAATCTTAACACATAAATACTCAAAAATTCATAACATACTAGCTTTCCATACATAGTGTACAATCAATAGCTCAGAATATCATCACATAGATGTGTAGTCATCACCATGATCAATTTTTTTTAGAACATTTGAATCACTCTTGAAAAAGAAAAAGAAAAAAGAAAAAAGAGGGGTTGCATGGGTAGTTTAGCGGTAGAATTCCTACTTGCTATACAGGAGATTAGATTCCCAGCCAATGCACTTCTCAAAAGAAGCAAACAAACAAAAAACAAAGAAAGAATTCAATAGATAGTGTGGCAATAACGGATACTCACATGGAAAAAAGAATGAAATGTGACCCCACCATACAGCATACAGAAACAAAAACAAAAACAAAAAAAAAGGAAAAGAAAAAAACTCATACATACCATACTCCTTACCCCTCCCTTTCACTGACCACTAGTATTTCCATCTTCCCAATTTATTTTAACCTCTGTCCCCCTATTATTTATTTATTTATTCTTTATGTATATTTTTTTACTCATCTGTCCATATCCTAGATAAAAAGACATGAGTTTTCACAATCACACAGTCACACTGTAAAAGCTATATCATTATACAATCATCTTCAAGAAACAAGGTTACTGGAACACAGCTCTACATTTTCAGGTACTTCCCTCTGGGTACTCCAATGCATCATAAACAAAAAAGGGATAACTATATAATGTGTAAGAAAAACCTCCAGGATAACCTCTTGACTGGTTTGAAATCTCTCAGCCACTGGCACCTTATTTTTTCTCATTTCTCTCTTCCCCATTTTGGTCAGGAAGATTTTCTCAATCCCTTCATGCCAGGTCTCAGCTCATCCTGGGATTTCTGTCCCATATTGTCAGGGAAATTTACACCCCTGGGAGTCATGTCCCACGTGGGGGAAGGGGGAAGGCAGTGAGCTCACTTGTCACGTCTTAGAGACAGAGGTCGCATTTGAGCAACAAAAGAGGTTCTCTGGAGGTGACAGTTAGGCCTAATTTTAAGTAGGCTTAGCCTATCTTTTGCAGGAATAAGTTTCATAGGGGTGATCCCAAGATCGAGGGCTCAGCCTACTGATTTGGTTGTCTCCACTGCTTCTGGTAATATCAGAAATTCCCCAAATGGAGAAGTTGAGCATTTCCTCCTTTCTCCCCAGTGCCCCAAGGGGACCTTGCAAATACATCTTTATTCACTGCCCAAATTATTCTGGGATATATTGGGACATCATACCGACCTGGACCAATCAACAAAGTCTCACGCCTTATTCTAGATACCATGTACTTATGGTGCTCAATTAAACTGACCATACAAGTAAAATTAGGAAATGTACTACCCAAAATAGAAATTTTGCACCAAATAAACATTTCTCCTTTTGGGCTCACATAGAAGTTGAAGTTTTAAAATATGGACGGTATCATCCTTTACCTTGTATTCTGATTTACCTTCATCCTGTCCATATTAGCTTCATTCATATCTCTACTCAAAGTCAGATTCTTTTTTCAACTTTTTAAACAGTTCCTGTATGGATTCTGCTGACTTTTAAAGCTTCAGAACTCTAATTCTGAGTCTCAGATGTTACATAAATACCCAAAGTTTCTGGGAATGACCAGGTTATAAACAAACAGCTCAGTATTTGAGAATTTAGAAACAACAGTTACAACTCATGAATATATGTGACTGCTGTAACAGTTTACAATCTAGGACCTTTTACATTAGGTCCCAACCTGATAACCTTTGCTCTCAACTTCAGTTCACCAAGTTTTTATATTATAGTTAGTCCATATGAGGCATTATGATATCTGTCTTTTAGTTTCTGACATTTCAATCAACATACAGTTCTTAAGGGTCATTCACCTAATTGCATGTTTGTCAACTTCTTTCCTACTGGCCAGTCAGTAGTCCGCTGTATTTATAACCATAGTTTCCCCTTTCATTCCTCAGTTGTTGTACCCTTAGACCACCTCCACCCATTGTGGATTGTGAACACTGCTGCCAGAGACACCAGTGTGAAGATGTTCATTCCTGTTGCCACACTCAGCTCCTCCAAGTATATACTGAGCAATGGGGTTTCAGGATCGTATGACAACCCCAGCCCTAGCCTCCCGTGGAACCACCACCCTGCCGTCCAAGGGGCTGCACCTCTCAGTTTCCCTACTGACAGTGAATAGGTACATATCTTTCTCCACATTTTCTCTAGTAGTTATTTCTCTCTGTTCATTTTTAAACAGTTTCATTCACACATCATACAATCCAACCTAAGTATATGGACATGCCTTCACACCATATTCTATCCGAAAATGTTTCCTTTTCTTCCACAGAGAATCCATACCCCTTCCCCATGCCCCCTGCCTGTTGATATTTGGTTTTGACATAATGCCTTTGTTACCTTCAGTGGAAGCATATTACAATATTACTATTGACTATAAACCTGAGCTTGAACTGACTGTACTTTTTCCCATATACCATCTATTTTTTTGTTATTTTCCATATATCATTTATTTTTAACACCCTGCAATATTGACATTCATTTGTTCTCCCTCATGCACAAATGTTTTTTTTTTATTTGTACATTTAATCTCCATCATTCTCCACTCTAGGCATTTCTGAATTACACTGTCTGTCTTTATACTCTATCTTTCCTTCTGGTTTCATACGTACCCCCAGCCGTCTCCCTCTATTATACTCATCCCTTCATTCAGTACTTATATTATTGTGCTACAATCAGGTAGTATTGAGCTATCCATTTCTGAATATTTACAGTCAGTCCTGTTGCACAATCTGTATTCTGCAGCAATTACCCAATCTTTACCTTATTTCTATCTCCTGATGATCTGTGTTCTTAACTTCAATTCTCAAAATTCGCTCATTGATGTTTGTTCACATTAGTGAAACCATATAGCATTTGTCCTTTTGTTTCTGCCTAATTTCACACAACATAATGTCCTCAAGGTTCACCCACAATGTTACATCTTCATGATTTTATTCTGACTTGACCCTTTTTAAACAGAGGAAATAAAAAGCACATGCAATGTCAATTAATGGATTAGTAGTACTGCATGAGAGTAGGAAAAAAATTTCAAATTCTATTAGCATTATTATAATTAAATTGCTTTCTAATCTGAATTAAAACTACCCTCTAAAGTCCAAGTAATATTAATAGATCCCTAGAAAGGAATCCTCTCTTAAGGAGTTACAATGATGTGATCCATTTTAGTTCTATTGGCAAAGCTTCTAATGTTGTTACTGTTATCAGTCTCCGTTTACTCTATGGAATCAACCAAAGTAGCCTTATTAACCGATAGAAAAAATTCTATAGAAAAGGTTCAATCTCTAAAACTACCCTCTAAAGTCCAAGTAATATTACTAGATCCCTGGAAAGGAATCTTCTCTTAAGGAGTTACAATGATGTGATCCATTTCAGTTCTATTGGCAAAGCTTCTAATGTTGTTACTGTTATCAGTCTCAGTTTACTCTATGGAATCAACCAAGGTAGCCTTATTAACCAATAGAAAAAATTCTATAGAAAAGGTTCAATCTCTTTCTCACCAGTTATTAAGATGTTTGAGAATGGTGGGTCATCAATCATTTCAGACCAAATGGCCTCTCCCTGTACATTGCATGGACTTAATAAAGCTTCCACCCAGTAGTAATCTTAGAAACTGACATTTTACAATGATATCAGAGAAAATTCAAGAAGGGTTTTGTTTACTCCTTACAGACTTTTAAATTTATTTTATTTCTATGATCATAAAAAGTAATCAGAAGAAAATTTTAATATGATGAAGAATATTGAAAGCTTTAATTTGAAATTATAATACTAAAATCATTACAAAGATCGAAACTATTGAATTATTCAGCAGAGAGTTCACATAAGATGAAGTAGCAATCGATGAAGGTCATCACCTATAAAATGAACATTTCTGCACTATTAACTACTAATCAAAATAAACATTTTTGTATACAATACTTTTCAAATATGAGAAAAGAAAGAAAAAGAAGGATTATTATGAAACATGAGCATTGCCTTTTAAATTTTAATTGACATAATTTTTTAACAATTATTTTAAATATAGAGAGGCATGAAGTTAGATATAAATTTAGTATGATTATATGTCTGATAAAACCAAAACTGTATATTAAATAAAACAAAGCCATAAAATGCAACAAAAATTTTCAACATTAATTTGATGTGACTAATGATGATAATGTATGCTTTGTGTGAATTATAATTGGCAATCAAAAACAACCACTGATGACAGCTAATTTGAATTTGATCGAGATGAATAAATTCTCATACTATTTTTCTCTCTTCAAATTTCTTATAAATTTGTGAAACTTACTGTAGCATTCTGAAGGCATGTAAATTTGCTTAGCAAATACACATAATTTGTGTGTTAGGTCTTTCTCTGTTCTTTTATTGTTAATTCCACTTGCCATCAACTCGGTAATAAACCAAAAAATCGAATGTGTTAATTAAAATACAATGGTGGCGGCCATTTTTACAAGGGAGTTATCTAAATCAGGGGTTGACACACTACAATCTTACTTACTAATTTAAAAGCCAATATAAATAAAATTACACAACAAAGTTCATTTCCAATTCATTCATGAAGTGTAATAAATGTCATGAGATTGTTAATCCTAAAACATATAAGTTAAATATTAGCTGACTCCCTCAGCTGTAAGGATGATATATATACATATATATTTTAATCAGATACTAGTAGCAGCCCTTAATGTTCACTCAGTGGAAGATGTTATGTTTCTTCAAAAAGGAGGGAGTGAACCAACTGTGAATATCTGCTGACTCTGGTCAGCAAATGGAAACAAAGGAATTCCCATATATATCTCATGTCATAAGATGAAGTACTGTAGTGCTGATTAAACTAGGCAGTGTCAGGGCTTCTATGAGCACAGCTCAGATACAGTAACTACTACATATTAGAAGATTTTATCAGATGTATAATATAAACCTGTCTAAGGATGACTCAAAAGTGGCTTACTGTCCTGCAAGGGTAGTTTAAACACCCTCTGCCCCAGGAATCCTTTCCTAGGCCCCATCTGGATTGAATATCTTCCCTCCTATTATTCTTACCTCTGGTATTGCAATCATTACTTTCTATCTTGCCCCATCTCCTGTGCTGGACTGTCTTGATTTTCTTTAAGACCTCTCCACAGTGCCTACAACTGTGCTTTACACAATGAAAACTTTTAAATTCTCCTTTATAATTGAATAAATGCATAGAATTTTATTTGGTGCATAGTATTACTGTAAATGGGATGATAAAAAATATTCTTGCCAGTTTCTTTTAGATTAGAAGCATGCATTTTAAAAGTATTTCACAAAAATTTCCTATGCTATTTTTTTCCAGTGAGGAGTAAAATACTCCATCAATAAAGTCTTTTTACTATTCTGGCCTTAATTTTTTATCCAAAAGCATGTTAAATGGTACCAATATAAAATACTTTGTCATAGCTACAAACTGATCAATGATAAACAGAAGTCAAAATAAGGCTAAGTATAATTAGAATTCTAGAATACAAAACATACTTATTATTGATGTCGATATTCCCTGTAGACTGAGGAAGCAAATATTATTTCCCAGGCAACCTCATGAGATGAAATTTGTCAGCTTAATGAAGTTGTGCTGGTCCAGGACATGACTATCAGCTCTGAAGTCCCTGATACAAGTAAATGTGTACTTTTCATCATACCATACCATGAACTTGGCCATTGAGCATCTTGTACATAACCAGTATGACAAAAAATTAATTTATAATGACAAGTTGTAAACATGATAACTTGCTTGGATGACCCCTCCCAACCTCAGTTTCTAAATTTCCCTTAAATGGAAAATATACTTATTATTACTTCTCAGGATTGCAGTATTTCACTGTGAAATGTTAAACAGAAATTGTCAGTGCATAAACCCAAGAGTGGTCAAGCACATTTTTTTTCTTCCTATTACGAAGATTTCCTGGCTTCTATATGAAATCTTACTTGGCAATAAAGATTTTGAAATAAACCTAGCATAGGTTCAAAATTTGAAAAATAAAATATGAAGTGTGAATGAAGGATAAAGAGATTACATTTCTATTTCCCAAATGAAGTATTAAATTTTTTATTAAGAAAGGGAATTTTTCTCATGTTTAATTTAGTAATGAGTTGCACTATTTTGTTGTAAAGATCTATTTTAATGTTTCAAAAATTAATTTTGTTTGGACAAATAGTGGGTATTCTTATATATTTTATTTAAAAGTAGAAATAAGAACGGCTTACAGTGAAAATTTAGGGTTGGTACTTTCAATAATCTTACATGAATGCGGTAAATTTTTATCATCTACAACTGTGTAAAGGTGTCAGTTTATTCATGCTAATACCCATTTTCAATTCTAAAACTTCATTTATGTTTGCAAGTAAAACAAGCAAGAGCATAACAATGGAAGATTATCTCACCAGATCAAATGCTTTAATAGTTTGTCTCTTCCTTTCTATATTTGTGGAGTTTATTTGGATTCTGGAACTTGATGGCTCAGGTTCATATCCAAATTCCTCTACTCACTAGGCTGGTAACCTTGACTAAGATGCTTAACCCTATTTCCTCATATGTAGACTAGGGAAATAATTGCACTCACCTCATTAGATCATCATGGCTATATAAGGATGAGGTAAAATACACAAACTCTTTAGTAAAGAGTTTGTTACAATAAATGATACATGTTAAAAATGTTCCATTAACATTTTTGTATATTTTGCATCTCATAATTGTACTCAGAATGCCATGCGAAAGGGATATTTTTTATCCCTATTCCACAGATGATAAATCTAAGAGAAATTATGTAAGTGGTTGAAGTCTGTCTGACTCAGGTTCTGTCTAATCCAAAAATTTATCTTCTCCTCACTACTCTATTCTGCCTTTTTCAGAGTTTTATTCAGCTTTTGCCTTGAACTTCTTTTATATCAGCTTCAATGATTCATATAACTTCCAGGACACAGAATTCTGATTTTTGCACCAAATAACTTGGTTTAAGAAAAATGCTTTCCTTGTGCTGATACTTCTTACAAATGGTTGTAGACATTAAGTCAGTAGTATATCTCAAGCAATTTAACAATTTTACTATAAATCAAATTCTCTCATTCTATATAGTTTTCTAGTCCCTGTTTATAAGCTAAATAAATAAGGGGAACAGAAATAACTGTTCTTTTGAAGTATTTCTTTATATAGAGGATAGTTAGAGTTTGTTTATTTTTGTCCTTCAATGTAGTAAACAGATTATTGTGCATTTTGACAAAATCATTCTTACAATCATTACATTCTTTATTCATTGTTAGTAGGTTGACCCATATCAGAGAAACTATGAGCAATGTCCTTACTCTTCAATCTAATGTACAAGAGTTTAAAGAGTTTAAAGACTTCAGTCAACTCCATTTTAATTGTTAACCTTTGCTTATTATTTTCAGCAACTTCTCCATATATGCTTTGCTAGCACATAGTAAGTAGAAACCCACTGAGAATTACACAATCCCCTCTATTGTGGTACCGCATCATTGCCTTACCCTTTGGTTACTTTCTGCTCTTAAAAAAAAAGTCATCAGGTAAAATTATTAGACAATGTCAATAAAATTTAATCACAATGTTTTTATTATTTTGGCAAGTAAAAATATTTTAAGGTATGGTGAAGGCTATTGTCATTTTTTTCCTTATTTTTCAAAGTATACTGAAGTTCTGTCTAAAATAATATATTTTATTTTTGTGAGCTTTTATTTATCTCATTACAAAACCCTAGCCAAGATAATGAAAGGGTTATGGTTCAATGGCATGGCAGTATTAATAAGACTTGTTACCACTTATTAAGAGTAAATTGCATGCTAAGTACTTTACATTGACTCACGAAATTTCCACAACCACCCTACGGTACATTTTGATACTTAAGTTACAGTTGAAGAAACTGAGATTCAGAGAGTTTAATCCGAGATCGCATAGCCAGGAAGTGACTGAGCAGGAGACTGGACCTAACTTTAACTGACACTTAAGATGTCTTTCCTAATACAAAATGGGTAATTTTCAAATTTTGGGAAACTTGGCTCCTTTAAAAAGGAGTAAAATCTTAATTGCTGGATAATGTAAACAAATCTTCTCAATATTACAGCATTAGCTAGAACACTGGCTGCTACATATGTGTCACTGAAAATCAGCACCAAGGAGACCTGGACTGGATCATAGACATAAAAATTTTTCACAACTTAGTCTAGTTTTCTTTGGCTTAAGTTTAGTAGTATATACAGCAACTTCCATCCCTCACCCATTAGAGGAGAAAAAGGCGGTGAAGGAAAGAAAATGTATGGAGGGTGCGGAGGTAGCTGATGATATAATACAAAAAAAAAGGAAATCAATTCAGGACTGGGGTATATGTCTACAACTCTCTCCCCTCAACACACACACACACACACACACACACACACACACACTATCTTTCTTTATTTAAGTACATTTACATAATTCTTTGGATTGTTATGTTTTCTAGAGTCTATTTAAGTGCAAAATTTCTACTGTACAAATATTCCCAGGTGAAGGCTGATGTAAAACTTGCTTTTTCTTTTTTAAGAGTAAAAGAAGTTGTTGCTGCAAATTTGTATGGGTAGATTGGCAGCTCAGAAATGAATGAAAACTGTTATTTTCTTAGGCAACCGATCTATCCTAGGCTTCACCAGATGTGAGTACAAAAACTACTTCATTTGTAGGAATAATCCTCAAACTCAATTCTCAACACCAGTCTCTTTTGGGATGTGATACTGAGAATCTGCAGAATGCAAGAATGCTCACATATAAAAGGCAAATATGAGAATTGTCACTTTGAGGAAACTGTCGAGGTCGTTTCTTCAGATTGGAAGTGTCTTAACATGTGCAGAGGTTCAGGCTGTTGCCTGCAGCCCTCAGGGCAAAGTATAGTGGTTTCACCGTCCCTCTTCCAACGTTTTCTGTTAGTTGAGCAGTTCTTCTGAGTCCCTTGCCAGCTCTATTTTATAGTCTCAGATATTCCCAAGAGAAGGTTTGGTGAAGTGGAGAGGGTTGGGGGTAGAGGACAAGTTTGGTAATACAAAATTGGACTCAGATTTGGCAATGTCCAAGATTTAGCTAATTTACATACTTGTTTTGGATTTTATTAATCTATTTCATATTTGTTTTTTCTTGGCACCATACCTCCCTACCATAACACATCCAGATAGGTATCTTCTGACTGAGTTGGCAGTCTTTGCAAACATAGGTATATTGGTAGACTCTGAAGTCATATTATTAATTAATGACCAAATCTTCAAAAAGGCAGTGCAATAAACTAAAGAACATATTTGATGGGGGAATATCATAAATGGGATGCTTAATGAGGCACAGGAGACACATTTTTTTCAGGTGACCCGTTTTAATATTTTTATGCATTTCCTGAATTGGAAGTAGGAAAAATCCATATGTCAAACTGCCCATAAGGAAAACTGTCATATGTCAAACTGTTCATATTTGAATTGAGAATTGTTGGTAACATTTTGTTGAATTGATTTAATCAGCATCCTGTTTCATATGAACATGTAAAAATTATGCAAAAACTATTTTGCATGTATGCATGTGTGTGTGAGGGGTAAGGCAGAGAAAGTTATTTAAGGCATTAAAACACTGTTTAGAATTCTGCCAAAGTAGAAGACACTGCTGTCTTAAACTAAGAGACAGATTCATTTGATTTGTAGAAACGGTTGGAGTAGACTACTTATGTGGATTAGCTTTATGACTTGAAATTAAACTATAAATTTGACTTTTGCATACATGATGCTGAAATGAGGTAGGGTAAATTATCAGCTAAATGTTCCTGTATTGCATCTATATAGTGTAAACAGGTAGTAACACTATACTAAATACCCATATCTATTTTACAGAAATCTCTACTATAATCATTCTGTTAACATTTTGATTCATATAGTCATTTTATTTTCTTACTTCCAGCCTTCAATCGCCTATTATTTAAACACTTGGAGAAAAATAGAGAAAAACAGTACTTCTCTTTATCTCCTATAGCTCAGGCACACTGTCAGGATGTATTTCAAACATTACCTGATATAATCTTCACAAGTACCATGTTAGAAAGGTAATTATTTCCAAATATTTCAAATGAGGAAACTGTGGCATAAGAAGAAGAAATGTGCTTATGTTCTCATCACCAACAAAGTTTTAGATTTGGAAGTAGGAACTGGATCTGTGTGATTCCAGGGACCATGATCTTTGCTACTGATACAGTCTTATTTTAAACTTGGTAGTCAAAATTTATTCTTAAATAATAAAAAAAAAATATGATGTCTCTAACTCCCTAGTGGTATAAAGTTAAAATTCCTTGGCATGGCATTCAACATCTGCCATAATCAGCTCTGTCCTACTTTCTCTGGGTAAGATTCACTACTTTTCTCCACATATCTGGTTATGCATTCAGTATAGACTGCTTGACATTTTCTATATCGGCTCCATTCTATTATTTTCTCTCTTAATTTATATTTGTCGAAATTCTATACATTATTTAAGTCCTAAAATAAATGCCAACTTCTCCATGCAGCCTCTCCTCATCTCTCTCAGTTAAGCTCTTATAACCACCATTTGCACCTCTGGTTTATACTTATGCAATCTGAGCCCATGCTCAAGCTATTTTTACACATATCCTAGCACCTCTAAGAAACTCATCTTTATAGTTTCCACAGTGCCTGGCATAGTGCTCTGAACATAGATGGATTGGAATAATTATCTCTTGAGTTAGTGAGTTAATGTGATAGGCTTCTAAAGAGAACCCTAGATGTTATTCTTTATTAGTGAGATGCTTTGGTTGTTGATTCTCACAGAACTTTTCAGAACTGTTAAAACAAAACTTGTTCACAACAAAATCCCCAAATGTTATTCCCAGGATAGGTTCTGGAATAGTAATATATAAAACTAGTTGCAAGACTGTGAAAAGCATTCCAAAATGTCAGAGATCCTGGATTTAAAAACAATACTGATGACATTAATATGGAAAACACATGCAGCAATTAAGGATGTGGACATATGTGTGCATACAAAATGTTAGAATTATTTTATTGCATCAATATACCACTTACCAAAAACTAGAACCCATTTATGACACCAATGTTAAGATAATTTGTCAATAACACATGCATTGGTTCAAGTTATAATGGTAAAAAAATTATAAATTAAGGCACCCTTGGGTCATTCAGCTCAGCTGGCAATACACCTGAATAAAAAAGGAGCGCAGGGCTTAATATCCAAGCCTGTCATTTTATTTCTTTCACACAAAAAGTATGGGACACAGGTGGCCAGAAGTCAAAGATCATACTCTGCCTGCATTCTTCATAAGGCACAGTGCAAATGTATGGGATCTGCTGGCTGAAATAAAAAATTCACTAGAATGGGGTGCATTTTTAGTGACCCAGGTCAAAGGCCATACTGCTCTTGGTGTTTTACAAATGTTTGACACATTAAATACCAACCTCCTAGGGATAGCAAATAGGCCATGCAGCTAAAAGTATTCATAAGCATTAAAGCTTCATTCAGAATTCTCCTTGTGAGAGATGTAGGTCACATAAGACTTGTGCCATGGTTACAGTACTTGTTTTACTCCCCAGTGACTAAAAATTATATTCTGGACAATAACTTTGAAAGCAATTTCAGGTCACTCAATATGAGGCCTAGAAACATAATCAAAGAGTAGAAAAAAGCAAAAGTATTATGCAGATGTATCCTTCCTTGAAATTCATCAATACCTGCAATTTTTCATGTTTCTCCATATCATTTTCATGGATTTAGCCTAATCAGTAACCCATGTAAATTTCTGTCTAGGGACATTGGTACTCCAGGGCAATTATTTTGCCAATATTTAGCAGCTTTTACAGTTCAATAGGAAATTGACCTATTACGAAGATATGTTTTGACAAATGTTTGGGGAAGAATGTTACTTGGAAAATAAAATAGTGTATGGAAAAGAAGTGCTTTATATGTATTGTATTTAAGGAGATATTATTCTTTAAGACAGTATCTCATTATCCTTATTTGAACTCTTTGGAAAAATATGAGAAGAATTAATGTGTGTTGTAATGAGCCTTTCCCTTTGTTAATTTTGTATTACAATTTGAAAATAATAATTTAGCTTTCTTTGTGGCTTTATCTAAAACAACTGTGTAAATTAGTGTGAATTAGGATCACCTCTAGGGCTTGTTAAAACACAGATTGCCTGGCCCCAATCCAGAGCTTCAAGTTCAGTAGATTGGAGGAGTCTGAAAATCGGCAATTCTAGCCTGTGCCTCCGGGGTGCTGATGCTGCTGTGCAGGGAATCGCACTTTGGGAACCACTGAGCTAAATAAATTGTTGTCATAATCAAATCATAATGAAAGAATTCCCTTCATAATCTAAATATGTTCAAATATGTCAATATCTTTTATGTTTTATAAATCTAATATCAATACTCTCTTTAGTTTACTTTTTCATTTGGATATTTTACCAAAATGTAGATTCAGAATGTCTTTCTTCCTAAATTACGTATCACCATAAATTTTTTTTAATAGTGACTCTTAGAACATCTAGAAAATATTCTTATTAATTTTCCTGAAGCCTGCTAAATTCGTTATCAATTATCATTCTTTTCCTGTCATATATACATAAAATATATACATATTTGCTTCAAAACTTTGGAAATAGGTAGTGGTGATGGTCGTGCAATACTGTGAGTATAATTAATATCAGTCAATCACACACTTAAAGAATTATTCTTTGCCATTAGAGGTAATGATGAGTTAGCATGTGCCTAATCCTAGCCATTCATTTTCCAAATTAAATTTTGTTTATGCACCTGCACTCTTATATGTTAGATAATGTTATGTTATGTATAGCTTCTTTTTCATCAGAGGTGGTAAGAGATATCTCTGCCTCTGGTGCCTGCATTGTTATAATTTTATTGTCTAATTCCCCCCCCCCCCCAGTAGATAATGCTTTTGTCATATAGGTTTTATATCTCTTTTCAGTAATCCCAGGTTACTCTGGCTTAAAAAAAATGTATGGATAAGGCTTGGGAAACTATGCTAGTCATTCATCTCTCACATTAATTTTAACAGAGATTAAATGCATTGCATTTATTATCAATAACAGACTTTGTGTACCAGAAGAACTTATTAATATTGTTATATGCAAAGAGGTATGCAGAAAGAAGGTGGGGACAAAGGAATATAAGTTGTGGATGTACCACAGAGCCCTTAGCATCTTATCAAAATGCTGCAGTGGTACTTGCTAGTAAGACTTTTATCCCTCTTACCCCCACCCCCACCTTTAATCATGTACTTTTCTTTAAGGATATTTCTCTGTTGATTTTTTTTTAGGTCATATTATTGAAGAAAGTAAGTCATAATCTTGGTGCATACAAGTTTTCAATTTGTAGTAATTCTCATCATAGTTCATTGTAGGTGAATATTTCTACTTTTAAGTTATTTCAATAGTTACTCATGCATAGAATACTGATTTACTAAGTTCTTTTAGCTTTTTTTTACTAACACATGCAATGTGTTTCCAGACTTAAAAAAAAAAAAAAGAAATAGGAAAGGATTAGTAGCAGCAAGTAAAGGGATATGGTTAGCCTAAAAACACATGCTAAAAACATATTGTGCTTAACTTTGTTATTTAATAACCCCTTGGAAACTTGGACCTGACATCTGTTTTAAAGATTTGTAAATTGCTTTTTTGTATTTTTAGCTTGGTTCTTCATATGTATATATATATCACACCCTCCCCTGAGCCCCCTACAGTGGTGGAGAGAATAGATAGAAAAAGCATTACATAGGAATGGTATGAGTATGAGGAGACAAAAAGAAAACAAAAAAAACAAGGGAAATAGAAGAAGTATTGTAAATTCATTCTGTCCCTTAGGTTATTTTCAGTGGAAAATTTTATCAGATTTGGAGGATGGATACCCTCACAGAGCATATCTCAGTGCCCCAGGCTCACTTTCCTCTCTTCTCTAAATCATTCTCTCAGACCCTTATCCATTCTATTAAAGCCCCTAGGTAAAGTGCTGCTGTAACCTACAATAGAGCGCAAATTAATCAACTGACACTTCTTAGAGATAACAAGTCCTTTTTCTGTTAATCTTTTTATTTCATCCTCATGACTAACTATGGTGATTGAACTCATTAGTTTCTTCCCCCAAATTATTTTTTTCTTGTGTATTAGAGAAGTTTTGTTCCCAAACAAATTAATTCAAGGCCCAAGCAATCAGGGGCAAGGATGTTATGTGTGACATAAGAGTTATGTGTTTGGGTGTGTCTGAAAGTTGCGGACCTGGATTTGTTAAAGAAAATCAGGGTGTTATGCACAGAATTATGTGTTTTTGTGTGTCTGAAAGTTATGCACAGAGGTATGTGTTTATGTGTGTCTGAAAGTATGGGGACATGGATTTATTAAAGAAAATCAGGATGCGACTTCTATGGGAGAATTTCTACTGACTCAGTCTCGTGGCAAATTCCACCCAGAAAACATATGACCCTATTCTAATTTTAGTATTCGTGTGTTGATGCCTAACTCAAATATGCTTCCATTGTTTATATGATAGTGTAAATCATTTGTGCTTATCTAGTCTTTTACTCCTTTAAACTATAAGGCTTGACTCTTCTGCCTTTGAGAAGTAATTAAATCCGGAATATCGTATATAGGACTTATGCAACAAATTTTAAGTGAATTATTGTCCCATTTAAATCTTACAATTTTAATCTCTAAAGGAGTAGCAAATAGAGTTTGGTGTCAGGTATTTGCAAGTCCTCAGTCAAAGAAATAGGTAGAATTAATAATGCTAATAAGTGAAATATGTGGTTATATTTTTACCTTGGTTTGTTGCTCTCTTGCCTCATCCATCTTCCCACTTCCAGACATATATGCAGATGGAGACTTTTTCTTTTTTTGAAACTTGGAAATTAATGTAAACCTGACTTTACTGCAATGGTATGCATTGTTCTAAGACAATGTTTCTATCCCATACCTGACTTGTAATAGTTCCTAATAAAGACGTGTCCTGTGAGTGAGTGAAAAAGATTTGTAACATGATATCTTTTCATAAAACAGCTCTCTAAACATGGGATTCTACTTTTCAAAAATTAGCTAAGAAAGCAAATATGCCCAAGTAGCAATCATATTAATTATTGTTGTTCATTATGTAATATTCTGAAAACTAACTTAAAGAAAAACTTTTTATTTGCCTTTTGGCTTTTTTCCTGTATTCAATTCTTGCTGCAAAAGAATTTATGCTTTGAACTGTGAAGGAAAACTGAAAGTATTAGAGACATCAATCTATGGCCAAGATGTGGCCAAAAGTTTGAGTTAACCCACCCTGGAGCTGTCTACTGCCAGATAATTCACTATCTGGAATAAATCAAAATTCAAAATATTTTTTTAAAAGCCAGTTCTCTCTTGTTTATCAGAAAAGCAGTGTCCAGTTTATTTCAGAAAGATGAGTTTGTAATGTTTATTTTTTATTATATAAAATAAAGACAAAGGTATTGCTTACTTAAAAATTATACAAGTAAGGTGGGCAACAATGGTTCAGTGGCAGAGTTCTTACCTGACATGCCAGAGCCCTGGGCTCATTTCCTGGTCCTGCCCATGTGAAAAAAAAAAAAAAGAAAGAAAGAAAATTATGCAAGCAACATGATGTTACATAGACTGGACTGAAAGAGGGGAGGTATTTTCAATCAAACTGTGGTGAGACATCAGTAAACTGCTGCTCTTGTTGGTAAGAAAAGTTATCCAGGTAACTGAAGGAAACTATAATCCTGATGTCATTCCATTTGGTGTCGCAATGAGTTGTGATTCAGTGGCTTCCTGGGCTCCTCTGAAATCTGGTACCATGTGGGTGATAACTTATTTTCCTTGTATCTATACATTTTCTCATGCTAAATCTTGCATTACTTGAAGTAACTTAATGAAAACTTCTCCTTGCAAATAAAAGTAGTTGGACCTAGAGAACATTATGCTGAGTGAGTCTAGCCAAAAACTAAAAGACAAATGCTGTATGGTCCCAATGATGTGAATCGACATTCGAGAATAAACTTGGAATATGTCATTGGTAACAGAGTCCAGCAGGAGTTAGAAACAGGGTAAGATAATGGATAATTGGAGCTGAAGGGATACAGACTGTGCAACAGGACTAGATAAAAAAACTCAAAAATGGACAGCACAATAATACCTAATTGTAAAGTAATTCAACACTTCAACACTGAATGAAGCTGCATCTGAGCTATAGGTTTTTGTTTTGTTTTGTTTTGTTTTTTACTATTATTACTTTTATTTTTTTCTCTATATTAACATTCTATATCTTTTTCAGTTGTGTTGCTAGTTCTTCTAAACCGATGCAAATGTACTAAGAAACGATCATGCATCTATGTGATGATGTTAAGAATTACTGATTGCATATGTAGAATGGTATGATTTCTAAATGTTGGGTTAATTTCTTTTTTCCCATTAATTAATAAAAAAAAAAAAAGTACAGCTATGGCAACACTCATTGATTTCATTCCCAGTGGCTGCTGACAAAAGTTATCAGTATGCTGCTTAAGTGCTTATTTTTCCCCAAATTGTGGAATGTACTTATCTGATAGTGTCCCCAAAACAAACCCAAACCTCCTTTTAAAAGTTTGTTGTGTATATATTTTAAGTTTTTTCAAAATTTTAAATAAGCAGTTACTAATTACTACTACATTTGACTGCTCAGTTGTGTGAATACTATTCTATGTTTCTATACTCACTTTTCAGAGATTGATTGAAATATCCTGGTAGGCCTAAGTGCTTACACTGACTTTAATCAATGGTGAGACTTACTGAAAGCAAACATTAGCAAACCACAAGGAAAGTAAAGATAATGCATGTTGAAAAAGAAAAGGTTGTACTGTGTAGCTATTGCACAGGGTGCACCCCAGAGTGGGGTGAGTTGGACCTGAGAGCTTCACTGTGCTTCTCTAACTAAAAGATTCAATACTCTTCCTCAGCCCCAGCACAAGAGTTTGTTAATGTTGAGTACATTAAGTCTCTGAGCACGGAGGGTATAGTAATACGTACCCTTCAGGTCAGAAGAGGAGAAAGAATCTTTCTTATGCCAGCTCAGGAGCTCGTAAAATAACTGAATTTTGAGCCATACTTTGATCTCTCATTGAACAAAATGCGCCTGGCAGAGCAGTTAAGACCATGGACTGCATCTGCCTTGACTGTGTCAACCTGCTCCACCATACAGTGATCCTGTGACTTTGAAACTGTGCCTCCATTACCATATCAGAAAACCTTGCAACCAAGAAGGCAGCCTGCTTTGTAATGTTAAATAGGGATCAGAAGAGGCAAATATAAAAGTATCTGATACATAGCAAGCACTTACTAAATGTTAACAAATATCATAATGAAAGAAAAGATATATATATATTCATGTCTATCTATTGGTCTTTCTACTCTTTCTCCATCTACCTTCTGCCTTGTTACAAAAGGCATTCAACATGGACAAAGGTATTATCTCAAAAGTAAACAAGTGTGTCCTCCTGGGAGTTATTAGAGTGCTTAGGAATTTTTAGTAGCCACCTGAATTTGATGCTCCCTATCCTGGACTTGCCCTGAAAAAGTTCTACACATGCTCTAATTTAAAGACCATACAGAGATAGGAACACACCTTGTAAACTGGATTAAATGAAAAATTTCTCTTGCTGTGCAAAGACTAGAGTCTTCTCCTTACTGGAGGTGAGCATGCTTTATTGAGGATCATTACCTTGCATTTGTAAGACCTTGAACAGCCTGTTTTATAAGACCTTTGCTTCTCATTGTACTTTTGAGGAAGGCTGATACTACATGAGCTAAAAAGGAGAAAACTAAAATTGGAAAATACAAAATCAGTCACGTTGAAAAGTAGCTTAAGTGGTACAGGGTTGTTAAATTTTGAAGTTAGTGAGAAGTGGGCAGATGATTCTGCTTCATGGAAATCCACTTTAACTGAAATTCCACGTAGGCACCATGGAAGTCTATCTAGATGGATTACTTTAGATATTGAATGAGGACATAAAATACTGAAACAGGAAGCAAAATTCCAAAAGAAATTTTGTGGCTGTAATGTATGCTGTCATTTTTTGAGTGTTGTTCCATGATTCGCATATTATTAGCAGTTCCTAGATTGGAGGGTTTGCCTCAGAGCCACACTATAAATCATCATCAGAGATAGTTGTGATAGTCACTATTAATACCTTGTGTTCTGTACTGAAATGTCTTTTTCTGCTTATTTTCTCTTCTCTCCTTTGCATTCCACTTATCATCAATCACAAAAGCAGCTTGGCCATTTCTCTCTGTCTTGCCTCAGTGAACTCCTACTTTCCCTGACCGCTAACCCCTCACTGGAATGCATATGGCCTGTCTGTCTCTCTGGGCCCCTATTCACCTCTCCCTATGAGCCTCCCTTCCTGGCACTGGGCTGCAAGGCAATATTTTCCATCTGTTGAATGAAGAGCACGACACCGGCAGTTTGATAAAGTTTGGGAGACCACAGCAAACCAGCGATGCACACTCACTTTTATTCCACAAGCCTATGGGAGCCCAAAGGGATAAGAGCCCTTTCTGCTAGGCTGAGCACAGAGCTTGGCATTCAGAAACAAATATTCCTCCTTGAAAACCTCAATATGTTTCATATTCAAGCCAGAAACATTGTGGTTTGGAATAATCTAAAGATGCATCTAATCGGAAATTATCTTGAAATGTGTGAGCAAGCTTCTCTTTCATGCACCAGCTGTTTTCTTTCTGTTGAATGTTTACTGGAGGGGAGATCAGTCTGTGTTTATTATGCAGTAGCAAGGAAGTTTTGTCTGTTCTGAAAGAACCTACAAGGCCTTTTAAAGGAAAAGAGAAAGAATGGTTCATCATGAGTTCAGACAAGTTTTAGGGTCTTTGCAAATAACACATCCCCACAGTTGGGCATATAATTCTTTATAAAGCAATTTTCTAAAGAGTTTCCTGTGTGCTAGCTCTCAATGTTAGAATACTTGTGGAAAAATTGTTAAAATACCATTGCTAAGGTACAAAAATAATTTTCACAATAATTTTGTAATGTTACAGGACTTATGATAATTGGTAATGTGTATGACTTCATTTTCATCCCTGAGGAGATTTGTAGATATTCTTAAGTGGATCATTAGCTTTAAAAATAAAAATAGGAGGGAAATACTCTTGATAAAGGAAAGAAGTTATTTAATAGTATTTACTTGTTCAGAGCACGTTAATTTCTGTTCTCTGTGTTTGAAATGCACTTTTCCATCAATTTTGCATATTAAAATTCTAACAAGCCACTGAGGATTCTTTTATTAATTTTGCTAAATCTTTCTTCTTTCTTTTATTCCTTCCAATCCTCTCCTTTGGGAATAATCACATTTTAACTATGCTCTACTGAGCATTTGCAGATTTTTGTTGACAGTTCAGTTTGCAACAGTAGCACTTGCTACCTTTTATTGAATAGACATTGTTTTTAGACTCTGTGCTAGATTTGATAGATATGTTACCTCATTGTATCTTTACGACTTTATGAAATTAGTGTCATTACATCTATCTCACAAATAAGGAAGTCATCTTCAAGAAAGTTTATGAAATTTGCTCAGTCCCACTCAGGACTAAATGGTGGAACTGGGATTTGAACTCAAGTATGCCTGATAACAAAGCCAATATTCTTTTTCTCTGTGCTCCCTGAAGTTTTTGTGGATGCTTTTGTAGACACGCACTATGCACTAACATAGACACACACTAACATAACAACATGCTTTTGTAGCACGCATTAACCTGATCTTAATCTTTCTGGATTTTAATGCCTCAAGTCCTGAACTGCTGTTGGCAATCACTTTTACTGCACTAAACCAAAACTGTAAAATCTAGGCTTAACAGAAATGGAATAAGACTAACAGTGATTCCATTTATATATTTTGCTAAGGTTTTGTGCCTTTTACATATGAAGTAACAATTTCTATATATTCAGACAAAATACTCAAGCATATAGGATTTAAGTGAGAGCGTGTGGTAAAACCATCCACCAATTTTCAGACGAAAAATGATTTATTCTTTTAAGTACCCACCACTCACAGTTTTTCTACTTTACTGGATTTTTTATGCTAATTTTGGTAGTTAAAATGAATCTGAATTTTCATCTGTCAAATGTCCTTTACTTTGTTATTTTTGTTACTATTTGGCTTGTGAAATGCTTTTCCTTAGGGTTCCCCAAACTAGGGATTTCAACAATTTATTTTCTCAAATGCAGATAAAATTTATTTGAATTAAACATTTAACCATGTTCCTGGGAATCAAATCAGACTGTTTGACAAACTAAATGAATTTATGAAGATGACTGGGGGAAGGTAGCTTAAAGAAAATGCCAACCAAACTTGTTGAACCAAAGAAGCATTGCGAAGTTTTCTCACTCAAAGCCTATACTAAAATGTGTTGCCTCTTAGGTATATATTAAACAATTATTAAACGCATATAACACTCAAATCATTGCATCTCCCTTTTCAGTGGCAATTACATTGACAATGATATATTACCATCAGCACTATCCATTACCAAAACTTTATAAAACCTTGACTTTACCTATTTCAATGAAACTTAGGCTCTATGCGAGTGTGTGTTTAAGGAGGAAAGTTGTTGAATTGGGTGTTCAATGACTCACGACATTTTAGTTCCTCCACACTTTAAAATGTAATAACATTTACAGAGGCCATCAAAGTTCAGTGTCCTCACAAGTATAAATTTATAACAGCATCATTTGGCAATAAAGTACTTATTCAGTCTATGCCATCAAAAAGCTCTACAATCTATTTTGTGTTTACATGTTCTTATTTCAATAAGATAAGATGATTAGATATATCTTTCAGATACAAAATATTTCCCCTGGCTACAGACTGCCAAACTATCCATTGCTTGCTGGTAGAAGAATGTTTAGAAAGCACAAAGAAGAAAATGATTCTTCTTTGCTTAAAGTCTGTTATGTGCTCCATCACTTGCAGGATAATGTCTAAATTTGTCTGTTTAAAAATCCAGATTCTTTTTAGGATGGTTCCTGCCCACTTTTTCAGCTTTAACACTCTAAATACCACCAGTTCGTCAATACATGCTTCTTTTCATTTCCTGAATTCATCATGCTTCTTTTTTTTTAGAAGAACTTGGAGATATACAATGGAGGAAGCGGTGCTTAAAATTTAAAGTGACTTTTAAAGGAGTGCCAGGTATTGACAGGTAGATAAAGATGGATTCCTAAATGTTTAGTGCTGAAGAGATGAGATGAAAAGAATAAGAAGCATGAGAAAGAGAATTAGAAGAATGAAAAGAAAGAGGGAAAAAAACCTTAATCTTTTAATGGAATTCACTTCTACTATTTCATTTTGTATTAATTGTATTTCAGCAAATGTTTTTCTATTAATATTAAATCCATGTAACTTTGTCACACTTCTTGCTAATAAGCTACATCCTCAAAGGTATAAAAATCATTTTACATTTAATATTGTGAGGCCACACACCTTTCACATTTAACACTCAACAGTTAACAAACGGAGCCCTGGGTTATTCATACTCTTGATTCTTGTGGTTAAAGCCACACATCACAGTACCTATATACTTAGACCTGATTGCGGAGCAGTGGTTCATGCCGAGGTTTTCTTTTACCAATAATGATTTAGGACTGTTGACAAGACACAGTAGAAATAGATATTATTTTAAAATATGTTAATGCATTTCTTTCCCAAAGGTCATCTTTGCCTTATATAGTGCCTACAATTTCTCCAACACATATACAGACAGCCATGAGAAGCAACAGGAGAAGAAAAAGATGATTCTCATTAATCTATTGAAGTTGAAAGTAAAAACAAAAGATGAGTCTCAAATTATTTCCGAGTCAGTTCTCTATCATCATTAATGGAGTTATCTTTATTTCCACGCGTCGATAGTTTCCTATTTCTGATTTAATAGCAAATGTTACTGTTTCTTAAGGACTTTTGTAGCTAGTGAGAAGTAAACAATAAAGTATTCACTAACCACAAGAATGAACATAGAAATGAATATATAAAAACAGTGCTGATTTTATTATACTTCTTATAGCTCTCATGCCTCGATCATAGGCTACATGTTTACAATGACAGTTGTAAAAAAAAAAACAACTTGTTTTGTACCATTTTTTAATGGAAGGAAATCTATTTTATGGATGCACACAGTTTTTATTGTAAATTTTGTTAAAAAACATCAATTTACAAGATACCTAAAATTCCATATTAGCATAGTCTATTGAAAATCATGATTTTTGTCACTAACTTCATTATTTAGATTGCATTTGCAAAACGCTTCCCTGTAAATTGCAAACCAAGTGCTAATGGAGACAAAAGGGTAGCTGTCACTTTCCTTATTTTTATGTCCTTTAAGTAAGTTAGGCTTTGGCAGAATCTCCATAGCTGCCTGCTGTCTTTGCATTTTTTGGGGCCACCACAAAGTCATAACTCCTCCATTTCCAGCTTATCTGACTTCGTGCTACGCTTCTCCATTCACACACAGGTTGACTTCTGTATGTGGACTGGGCAAAAATAACTGACTACACAAATGACAACATGTTATTCCCATGAATTTAAAAGATCGGTATCATTTATTCAATAATTCAACCAAAGTAATAACTCCACAAGAAGAGCTTTCAGCCTGTCTTGTCATGTATTGTGTGCTTTTTAAGGTACTTTTTTATTGCACACAATTGTACATTTTACAACCTTTCTGAAAACCAGTTGCAGAGAAGCTGATCCTTTGCTCTCAAATTTTGTGTTCGATTTACCACTTTATCCCTCATTTAAGATATACCATTGAACACAGTAAAATGCTACAGAAAGCACAGGGTCTCTTTATCAACTACTTGCTTGTCTTGGAATACTAATGAAATTCAAGGGACAAATGTTCTGCTTTCACAAATCTAACCAGAGGAGTTACTACATATCCAATTGTCAATTAACATTTTAATGGAAGAAAACAAAAACTGAGATAAAAGCAGAGTTTTTAAGGTAATGAATTATATGTTTAGAACTAGACTAGGTATTTTGAAAAACGTTATAATTCCATTTGGGAGTTAAATTTTATGCATAGGAAACAACCAGAGAATCATACCTGATAATACATCATCAGTTACTAAATTTTGTTTAATACTTTGTCAGTTTCAAAGGAATTTAACTGAAAGGGGAGAATAAAAATTGATGTTCAGGAAAATTAAACAGTTATTTAGGGTGTCTCAGTGAATGAATATTAGAGTTAGAGTCAAATTTTATTGAGTCCCTTCATTTTCCATCCTGCCACTATTCAATTTACTTTTTTAAAGAAGATAAATTCAATTGATAGCATTCATTTTATGTGGAATATTTATGGAAGACTTCATAGAAGGGGTAGGATTTATCCTGCACAGCTAAGGATGAGAAGGATGTTCATACTAGCCTAATAATTTTCAATAGAAGACATAAATAACATTAGTTCTTGTTCTTTAAATATTCCCCTTTGAGACTCATTGAAGACAAGAAATGGACTGTAATGTCGTCCATGTTTTTTGGTGCTATTTACCTCAAAGATACACAATTATCTTTGTTACTTTTAAATGGGATTCCAAATAACTGTTTTACAAATACATACATGCAAATTACCTGAACCTCTTTACTTTCAGGGTTCACTTGTTGATTATTATAGATATCCCTTTAAATTGCTTCTGTATCTATTTCTCCTACCACATAATCAGGTTATGAAAAATGACTGTAGAACATTGCCTATTACTGAGCATTGACCACATGCATGCACATCACAGTAAGTACTTTAATTTCTCCCTCTCAATACTGCAAACATACCACATACAAACAAAAGTAGGAAGACCAGAAATATAAAGGTGTAGCATGTTCCTGAAGCCAGAGCAAAGTTCAATGATGTGTTCAGGTATATTTCTTTCTCTCTCCTGGGTCAGATCTGGAGTTGGCTCAAACATCATCCTCCAAAATAAAGAACCAAATTCAGACATAAGTAGGACTTTTGTACATGTCTATAGGCAGAAGAGATACTCTGCTCTTACATGGTTTTTGAAATAGTGTACTCATTATTTGAAAGGAAATATGCTGTATTCTATTTCTAACAAGGGCTGATTATCATGTATTTTGTCAATGAACATCTCTGTGCTTTGGTTCCCTCATCTGTTGAGTAGAGATAAGAACATTTGCTTGTAGAATGAGTGGCAGAACAAGAAAAGCAGGCATGTAGACAGGTGTAAAGATAAGACAAACTCCCCCTATAAGTTGGAAATCTTGGCTAGAGTGTTGTTATCTTTATTTATAATAAATATATGTACAAAGTCAGCAGTATATCAGTTACAGGTGTGGGTTAGCATCCCTGAATTCATTGAGCTTTAAGTCTCTGATAGTCTAATATCTAAAATGATTGCCAAAAGGAGATTTGAAAATATAAAATTGATCATGTGATTTTCATGGTACAAGTACTTTATTAGCTTTCCTTGGCAAAAGCACAAAAAAGAAGTCTAAACTTCTCAGGATGTGTATGATCCTTGTTAAACTGGACCCTGATTACATTTATAATTTTGTTTTCCTCCATACCTCCAAGTACACACTAACTTCTACCCACAGTCACCGATTTGTTAATTCCTAACCCAGCATACTTATTTGTTCATTTATACTTCTGAATCTCTAGCACCCCCATATTGTCACCATCTTGTTTTCTTTGACAGACACAGCAATGCCTGGATACAGAGGTCTTGCATTCAACTTGTTGGAAAAATGAGCTTAGAGCTAATAAAATAGCATTCAGTACCTCATCTCATTTAATTTTCACATCAACATTGTTAGTTGGGTAGGCAGGAATTAGCATTTTTCTTAAGAAAAAGAGAGCTCAGGTGAATTCATTCACCCAAGGTCACAAAACTTTTGAAGGATAAAATTAAGATTCTATCATATTTTCTCTAATCCAAATCCTCTTTCCATTAAACTTTGCTGTGTTAAAAACAAAAGTCAAAAGTAGAGAGGCCTCCAAAATTCAAAGCCTTTTAAGCCATTCTGCTTATCTCAGGTTCTAATGTGGCTGGGAAGAGGACACTCTCACCATAAGTAGCCATCAGTGGGGATAATATATTTTCACTCATGAGATGTTCCTGGTTTATGAATCAATACTGATGTGCTCACCATTGTGCTGATGAAATAATTATTCCAGCAAATGTATTTCTGCTATCTACGTTTATGGTGAAAACAGCTAGATCTTCATTCTCTGTGGCAAGAACATCAGTGCAGAATATGAGATGCCAGTTAGAGCACAGAATGTTAGTTATTGTTTTAAATTAACTGTTCATGTTTTTTTTTTTTCAGAACAAGATTCATTAAATTGATTTTCAGGATTTTAGTTTATACAATCCCAGCTGTGAACAGTCTTACCTTACCTTAAGCCTATTCTCCATATGTGACTAAGATGGTATCACCATTTCTGAGAATGTGAGATTTGCCTTTCTTCTCTTTTCCCCTTGAATAACAACTCTTCTAGCTTTTACCCTGAAGTTTCTGTGCAGCGAGCAGAAACACAAGGATCGGTAACAGAATGGGATTTTATTATAGCAGGGCAAGTTCCTGGAAAACTTCTCTCTTGAATTTAGTGAACCTATTGGATCTTGTTGCCCAATTTATATCTGCACAGGTCTATGAAGATAAATATGCTTGGAGACTAACCTGTAGCAATCTAACCCAGCTAGAACAGAAATGAAAAGAAAGTGAACATCCCAAAAAAGATGATGGCCAAACCTCCCTCTGGAGGCTTTGCCTGGGCCTACCTAAGTGAGTCAAGCAGTTGAAAGCAGGATGGGATTGGGGAAGAAAAAAAAAGGTTTCTGGTCTTTAAGGTGCAGAAATTCCAGACACAACATTCTGGCCCAGTGAATGTAACACGAACAGACAATTCATTCCTCTTACTGTTGAAAGAATAAATATTGAGGGAAAAAAGAACAAACGCTGGACAGAAACATCTGGAACATGGATAAAGAGTTCTAATATATCAGGGTGTGGCTTGCCTACTTGTTCACTATTGCCATACTAGTTTCTTGTGTATTTATTGAACAGATGAATCTACAGCTGCAGCTTTACCTATTAGACCCAAAGTTTAAACTGTTGCCTAGACCTTACTTTTCTCAAATTCTTCACCTAGATTTCCCACACATAACTACTCAAGTTAGTGTTTCCTCCCTTTGTGTTTCTTTTTTTAAAATTTATTTCCATCAAAGGTATCACTATTTCGCCAGGCACTTAAAGTAGAAAATGACTTTTTATTCTAGCCTTTTTCTTTCCTTGCCTTCCACCCAATAACGTCAAAATGTATGGCTTATATCGGCATTTCTTACATAGTGCCCAGGACCCTGAAGGAAACACATTATGTGTACACTAATGAGTGAGATAGTTATGTTTGGTAGGAAGCTTTTTAGACAGTGCTGACAAGGTACTTCTGAGATACCTCTGATTGCCTTTGAGACTAGAGAACTTTACGAGGTTTTGCATACCATCTGTAATGTTGTGGTTAAAGGATCCATTTGCGAAGTGAAACACATCGTAATTGATATCCCAGCTTCTCCACTTACTTGCTGGGTAATCTTGAGCAATTCCCCGAAATTCTCTATTTCTATTTCTTTACATGTTCAAGAAGAATACGCAAAATAATAAGTAAACCTGTATTGACTGCCCATTATATGCAGGTTCTTTGCTAAATTCTGGGGTATAAGGAGTGAACAAGACAATATAGTTCCTGCTTAACTAATTTTTGAATTGTTAGGACTAAATGAGACCTTATTTAAAGTGTTAGCAAAGTCACTCACAAGTAAGATCTCTATGAATATTTACTGTAATTATTAACTCAAATATCTATGACATTGAGATCTTAGGGTTATTATCACTCACTTATTTAGTTAGGCCCTTCTCAGAGACTATTCATATAAAATTTCTCAAATACCTTGAATATAATACGTTCATTCATGGCCTATTGTAAAACTCAATTGATGACTCATTAAGAGGCCAAATGCTTGGTGAATGACATTTAAATATTCAATTAGATCCACAAAAATTATCCATCCAATATTCATGTATTCATTTACTCACTTCACTGACAAGGGTTTGCCACCTGCTATGTGCAAGGCACCTTGTTAAGTGCCAAGAAACAAAGTCAGAACCCCTTCCCGCAAGGGACTCTGCCTAGTGGAATAGATACATAAGTGAATGAAAAATTTATGAGATAAGAGGTGATGCACAATTTCTAAAGGCTTGTTTGAAAAAGGAAGGAAGGAGACAAATTAGACTGAAGTAGGAGGAACATGAAAGGGGGATTTTAAGGATGGAGATGATTGCACACTATTTATTGACTTAGGAGAAGAAAAGCAGGAACAGGAGAGTTGGTTGGAGTCATATTATTAGTTGAAGAAAATTGATGGAGCCAAGGCAATGCAGCATATGGAAAAGTGTAAGATCAATTACACAGATGGACAGATTGATTTTAAACAGGAAGAGGGATATCACAGTCTCTGAGATTGTACAAAAGGAGTGCAATAGATGGAAGTGTAGATACATTTATATACTTGGCACAGAAATTTAAAGTAGCTCAAAAATATCAATCATCTAAATAACTTTCAGAACATTTTCTTTGGAAATGGCAGAGGAATAGATTTGAATAGGAGATATGAGGAAAATTTTTAAGGTTTTGAAATAATTTGGGAGGATGTAATAAATTTGCTTAAAGAAAGTCTAAGATTATTGAGAAGCATGAAGTCCCAGGTAAGTTGACAACATAAATTTATAGTCAGACAAATCTGCCTATTTGGTAGAATTTCTCCATGAATGTTCAGGACCTATGGACTGATGGTACTAAAGTTCTAACATTGTGGGCAATATTATGCACATTTATATTCCCAGCTTTCTTAAAATTCCTGGTGCTAAAAGATTTTGTTGTTACTGTTAACACAATATTGGAATTCAATTTTTTCTCTTTGATTTTATTTTGACCACTTAAAAGCCATTCAACCATATGAAGATTCTCAAAAGAAAACCACTTCTAACATTCCAGGGGCTCTTTTAGTCACTTTCAAATGGCACGCATCCTCTCCATGTATGAGGAAAGCTCTCCCATCTAGATCTTCTCTCTATTCTTGCCCCAATCTTCTATTGAGAATGTGCTAATAAGAAAATACCAATTTGTTATAAATGTAAAAAGCAAAGGGCCCCTTTGCTCAATTAAGACCTCTAACAGTTGGCATTCTGATTAATAAAATTCTATGATTAGATTCACACGTGCAGTCCCTTATTTTAATGCAAATATACAAGGAAAGGATGACAAATGAATTTTAATAGGTTTTTTCTTTTGTTCATTGATTCATTTGTTTTCAGATCTTTCCCTAAGAGCCTGTGCCTACAATGAGAAAAGGAGGATAGCATGATACATAAGAGTGAAGCAGGGTATATGTATTGGGGACTAATTGGGAGAAGGGTATGTAAGCAATCAAGAACAGAGAAAGAGGATAGGAGGCCCTTTTATGTCCATTATAACTGCCAAAGTCACTACCTGTTCTTTCTCATGATGATCACATATTCTCTATCCTTTAGATGAAAGCTGTCCAAAAAAAGAAAAAGAAAAAAAATCAATATGGAGTTTGGGGAAGACTAATTTTGAATTTCGTTAGGAATGTGAATTGTAGAAGAATAGCTAGAAACGAGTGAGTGAACAAGGGTTAATAAAGATGGCACAGTGTGAGGAAAAGAGGGTGTGAATGCTGTTAAAGGATGTTTGTAGGCATTGGGGAAAATAGACCTGCAGTTCAGGAAAATGCTAAAATTAGGAGACAGATGTGGAAATGTTTAACATAAAATTTATTTATGATATTCAGGTGATAGAATCATATGTTATTTACTCCTAGAGTCGAATAATGTGAAAAATAACATAATGACTGAGAGTTTTTGCCCTGGACTCCAAAAGATCTGATGCCAAGATAAACTCCCTAAATGTTTATGTTACTTTGGGCAAGATACTCAACATAGTTTCAGCTTGAATGCTGGTCAAATGGAGATGATAACTGCATTTAATTCAGACAGATTCTGTTGAGGATTAAATGGATTAATGCGTATGAAGTGCTGATATTGACTTTGTGCTCAGTAAGTGTCAGTTAATGTTATTATAAATCTTATGATTATAATTTAATATATAAAAGTTAGCAGGCTTGCCTTTCACAAATTGCTGGTTCCTTAAACAACTACCAATCACAATCTTCTCCATCGGATATGTAGAATACTTTAATAAATGTGGAGGAGATTTTTAATGGTCTTTTTTTTTTTAAATCACTAGTTATCATCAGGAAAAAGCACCTGGTAAATGTTAGTATATTCACAGTCTACAGAAAATTCAATTCAATGAAAAAAGGAAATTCAACATCAGTCTGGAACAACTGTCAGTCTCCAAAATTGATTTTGTGGATGCAGGGTGATAATCTTTTACCCAGGTCTCCTAGTGCGAGGGCTTTACAAGGGGGTTGTCTGATAGTTAAGTCTGTTTAAAAGGAGATTTCTGTAAACATGCTAAAGTGCTTCCTGTCTCAGAGAAGTTCTTGCTGAATGACATGGCATTGTACAGTGTGAGTTCCTGGAGCTTAAAATGCAGGAAGCTATAGATCATTCCTAATGAATAAATCATGTGTGTTCCTGCTGTCAATTCTGCTAACGCTTTTATAGAAGCCAAGTCTAGTGCTGTGATAAACTATCAATAATTAGGACCAAACAGGTCAGCTATTTAGTGCTTTAGTAAAGCAGTAACATCTGTTCCTGTATTTCTTTCTTTCTTTCTTTTAAAGCACTGAAGCACAACATATAAAAAATTAACTCCTAAATGTATCCATTTTTGTAACCACCTATCAGGCAATAGAACATCCACAAAAGTAAACTAATTTTTGAATAGTAAAGATAACGCTGTTCTCTGAGGCATTTAATATTCTAATTATTTATTAAAATTGGATTGGACAGCATATATTTAAACCTTAATTGCTTGCCATAACACTTTTGGCAATGTATCTAAAATATTACTAGCAAAAGAGAAATGAACTGGGAATATTAAAAACTAAAAAAAAAATGTTTAAGTGCTAAATCTTTTCGAAACCAATAAAGTTGGCCATTCCCCTTTGAAAGGAAAGCAGGTATTATTAAGGAATGGACAAATCAAATATATAATTAGCAATTTACACTCATTTCAAATGAATTTACATTCATTTTATACACATTCATTTTATATAAGCAGACACTTAGTCTCCCTCTAAGGTCAGAAATGTAAAATAGTAACAACAAAAGAGCTGATCTGTCACTCACTTTTAGATGATTTTTAATGCCTTCTTTCATATTATACTCAAAGCTGCAACTTTGGCCAGTGTTTATTTTATCTCTGAATTCCACCAAAACTTTTCCTCATTTAGCATGTATCTATACAGGTTTGGGAATTTTGTATTTAGTGCAAGTTCATCCATGCAAAATATCCGTTAAATAAACACAACTGTGAAGCTCGTACTATATTTTTAATGAGTAGAAACAGACAAATAACATGTGGTCCTTATCCTAAAGAAGTTTCTAGTAAACTATGTGAAACAATTAAGTGAATACATTTTTGCCATATAGTGTGATAATTGCTATAATGCAGGCCTTTACCGAATACTAAGTGAGCATAGAACAGGGGCATTTAAATCAAATAGAGAGACGATAAAAGTATAATCAGAATAGAGAGTCCAGGTAGGACAGTAACAGGAGATTAGTCTAGAGCACTGAACAAGGTCCTAATAATGAATGAATGATCTTGTAAGCCAAATTAAAGAGCTTGGATTTTGGCTATAAAGCTGAAAGAGCTTTTGAAAAAAATTTTTAATTGAAGTTTTGTATGATCAGGTATGATTTTTAGAAAGTTTGGTCCTACTGTGAGTTGAAGGGTAAATATAATCAATTTGATTGATCAGGATTAGAGGACAGGAGACAGGAGGTATTGTAATAGGTAACTATAGAGGATGGATTTCTGGGCTAAAGTGGTAGTTAATAGTGATAACATTTATAGAGAAGTGGACATATTTAAGAGATCATTAAGTATAAACTCTTAAGTGCTTGGTAATGTGAATAGTGAGGAAGAGGGAGAAGATAAGTCTAAACATACATTTCTACCAAAATAATTCTTCCTTAAAAATTGAGAGATACATGATTCATAAGTATATTTTTAAAACGTAGTGTGCACACTGGGTTTAAATATTATTGTAAATAATATTCAATATTTAATTATGTGTATTCATATGACTGTTAGTGCAAAAATTGTAAAGGTTAAGAACCTGTATTAGTTTCCTATAACTGCTGTAAGAAATTGCCATAACCTAGGTGGCTTAAAACAATAGAAATATATTCTCTTACAGTTCTGAAGGTCAGAAGTCTGACATTGGTATCACTGGGCTGAAATAAATGTGGGGCAGAGACATGCTCACTCCAAAAGCTCTAAGAGAGAAATCATTCCTTGCTTCTTTCAGTTTCTGGTGGGTGCGTCAATCCAATCTTCAAGGTCAGCATCTTCAAATCTCTCCCTGATCTGTCTTCACATACAATCTCCTCTGTGTATCTGTGAAATCTCCTCTGCCTCTCTTTTAACAGTCCACTTGTTTGGGATTTAGGACCTATCTGGATAATCCAGGATAATTGCTCCATCTGAAGATTCCTAGTTTAATCATATTTGTGGAAATCCTTTTTTTTTTTCCAAATAAGGTAACATTTAAAGGTACTAGGAGTTATGTTCTGCTATCTTTGGGGTTAATTCAGTTTATTGCATACCCCAACTAATTACTGTTATAGTCAGAACAGTATAATGTCAAGATTAGTTAGACTTCTCTGTTCCAAACAACAAACAACAAATAATAATCAATAGGATTTAAAAAGAGAGAGCCACAATGTTATAGCCCAGCTAGGAAAGACTATAAACAAGAAGATAAACATCTCTGTTTAGTTATTTTTTCTGTATAAAAACTACTCCACAATTTAATAGCTTAAAAGAACAAACATTTGTTATTTTTCTTTTTGTGGGTTTGTCAGGCATTTCTTCTGTTGTGGGACATCTTAGTTGAGACTGGATGGTTTATGATGGCCTCATTTAACCTCAGCTGAAAAGGCCTGGATGACTGAGGTTTCTTTGCACAGTGTTTTATCCTCTACAAGCCTAGCCTCCAACAGTCAGAGAGATCAAGCTCCAATACAGAAGCAGCACTTGTTGGCCTTCTACTTTCATTACAATTGCTATTGCTCCATTGCACAAAGCAAGAAGGGAATGCCAAGATTCAAAGGGAGGATAATAAACCCCACAGTTTGATGAAAGAGTGGCAAAGTTATTTTGTGAAAGGATGTTCACATAGAGATGGGAGGAACGTATAGCCATTTTGCTATGTATGATACCCTCTGTGGACCAAAAGTGAAGCAGTAGTTCAAAGAGGTGATTGAGGCTAAATCTGAGGATTACCTATTCTTCAGATCTGAAAAAAAGAATATTTTATTTTAAAGAAGGGTTCTGTCTTATGAAAGGCTACTGAGCTGGGGAGACCAGAGGTCACAGGCACATTCTTATGATTAGAAGTAGCTCAGTCCCACCATCCACTTGGTTGAACCTATAATATCGACTCCATTATCCCCAAGGGACGTTTGGAGAGTTGATTCCATGTGAGAAGTCCTGTGGCCAAGATGGAGGTAACTGCTGTATTATAAGACAAAAATAGTACAGATGAAAAGAGTAATAAAACAGCAAAACAAAACAAATGATAATTGTTTCTTCTAAATAATACTACAAAATAAATTCCGAAAATGTGAAAAAAAAATCTGATGCTAAGAAAACCAAGTCAGTCAATCAGAAAAAATAAAGAATATGGAACAATTTGGGGGTAAATGTTTTAAAATAAATGTTTAGGAGATTTATGCTTCTGGCCATGATGTAGTAACAGGACTAAGTTTATCTTTTCTCCTTAAATAATAAGGAAAGAGAACGAAATATATGAAAAAGACCAAAATATAATAATGAAAGAAAGAAAACATCAATGACATTTAGCACAATATCAAGAGTTCTAATGTAAATGCCATTGGGGTCCTAGAAAGAGCTATCCTATCCAATGTGTTGAAAAGCAGTAATAATGGAAAAAACCCAAACAAATAAAAACTTAAATGCAGTCAGAGGAAAAAAAGGCATTTTGTTAAGGAGAACAAAGGTATGAATTATGACAGATTTTTCATCAGACACTACAAAAATCTCTAGAGCAAATTGCTATGTGGTGTGTCATGGAAACATAGGCTCAGGCACAACGAAAACTTTCAGCAGTGGCTGCTTTATTACTTACACAGACAAAGTGTCCAAAGATGAAGAAGGATATCTCCTTGTGGGGATCCTGTGGGAAGTCCAACTGCTCTCATCAGATTTGGTGGATGGCGGCTCTGCAAGTAGCTTTCATGTCAGAGATGATATTTGAATGCTGAGAATTCATACACCCCAAATGGGAGGGAGCTCTGCCAATGAGCAAATAATATGTATCAAGCAACCTTTGTGCAAAGATCCCTCCCAATAAGCAACTGGGGCTGCTTGATACAGATTTTGGTTTCAAGGTATGGTCAGGCTATTCTATTAGGCCTAAAGTCTCTCCCATACTGTGGAATAGAAGCATATTGAAACATCTGCACCCAGAGAAAAGGAGAGGAGTAAATGAGGGCTGGGAGATAGCTGCTGAACCTGTCTGTGATGACCCCAGCAAAGCTATGAGGCATTGGAGCATTATCTTTAAAGCACTGAAAGGGAGTGAAAACCCTCAACCTAGACTTCTATAGTCAATGAAAATAACTTTCAACATTGAAAGTGCAATAAAGAATTTCCAGACAAAAGGGGAGAAAATTCATCGCCAGCAGGCCTGCACTATTATCTCTCTCTCCTTCAGGCAGAAAGAAAATGATACCACATGAAAATATGGAGCTGCCAAAGAATGAAGGGCCTTCAGAAAAGGTAAATATGTGGGTAAGAGACAAAAAAAAAAAGGAGTAAATTAATCATAAGCATAATTCAGCAACAAATAAAGATAATAGCAGAAATGATTGATAAACCTGAAAAACAATAAAGAAAAAATAATGAAACTAAATTTGGCTCTCTGCATAACCAATATGATTGATAAATCTTTATTTAGATTGATCAGGAAAAAGGAGATGCAAATTACCAATGCTGGGAATGAAAGAGATGACATCTCCAGAGACCTTACAGATAAAAAAAGAATGCTAAGTTAAGTGAACATTACAAACAATTTTAAGCCAATAACTTTGACAATGTAGATGAAATGGGAAAAACCCTTGAAGGAAGTAAGCTGTTAAATGTCATTCAATAAAGATATAAATAATCTGAATGGCTTCATATCCATTAAATATATTGAATTCATAATTAAATATTTACCACCTAGAATACTGAAGATCAAGGGCTTCATTTGAGAATTTTTGCAAATATTTAAATATTTAATACCAAATTCTACACTAATTCTGTCCAAAAATAGAAAAGATAGGTGTGCTTTGTAACTCATTTTAGAAGGCTAGCATTATACTGAAACCACAGACACAAAATCATTTCATGAAAAGAAAATTTCTATCCTATGTCTCTCATGAACATAAATGAGAAAATACTTCAAAACTTTTTAGGAAATGAAATCTAGAAATAAGTAAAAGGGCATTGTGATCGGCTGAAAAATCCCTCCCCCACCTCCTGCCCCAAACTCTGGGACCTACGACTGTGTTGCAGAACATGTCAAAAGGGACTTTGCAGTTGTGATTAAGTTAAGGACTTTGAAATGGGGAGATTTTCTTGGATTATTGGGGAAGAGGAGATTCAGTATAATCACTAAAGTCCTTAAAAGCAGAAGAGGAAAGCAATAGAAAAAAAAAAAGAAGAAGAAAGGGACAATCTGTCTAAGGAAGAATGGTCGGAGAGATGCAGTGTTTCTGGGTGTGAAGATGGAGGATGCGAATCACAAACCAAGAACTGTTGGTGGCTTCAAGCTGAAAAAGATTAGGAAGCAGAAGTTCAGAGCTTCCAGAGAAGAGCACAGTCCTTTAACTTTAATCTGCAGAACTGTGGGACAATACATTTATAATGTTTTCAGCTACTTTAAGTTTGTGGTAATTTGTTTTACCAGCAATAGAAAACGAATACAGGTATTTTACCATACTCTAATGGTATGTATTCCAGGGATGCAATGTTGGTTTAACATTAAAAAATCAATCAATGCAGTTTACTGTATTTGCAGAGGGAAAGCAAGAAAAGAGCAACAGAAACATGAGGTCTTCTTAACAGATAGAAAACATTTGACTGATTCAACACTTTTTTAAGATAATACTTCTAAGCAAACAAGAAATAGAAGGAAACTTGGTCAACCTGATAATGCAATCTACTAAAAATGTGCAGTTACTAACATATAGTAAAATATTGATTTTTTAACTCCAAGATGAGAAATGAGGCAAGGATGTTCATTCTCAACACTCCTAACCAGCATTGTACTGGAAGCTAGTGCAAAACTACAAAGAAAACAATTATACTTTGGAAAGGGGGAATATATAAGATATATATATATATGTCATACGAATTAATAGGACTAAGCAACAAGAACTCCAGTAGAAAGTTGGTCAAATGAAATGAATATTCATACCATTCATAGAAAATTAAAAAGTATGACTAATTAACATACGGCAAAATATCCCATACCACTAGTAAACACATACATACAAATAAAATGACAGTGATAGCATATCACACTCCTCAGTTAAGCACAAAGTTTTAAAAATATGGCACGTATGTGGAGAAATAGGAACTCTTATAAACTGTTGATACGAATGATGATCTGTATTTTGCAATTGTTGAAGATATTTACATTATATGTTTTTATATAAATGAAAGACTTTAATATGCTAACATATGTGCAAAAAAAGTCATGTTCATGATGATTTATTGAAACATTGGGTTGTTGGCTATAATAGTGAAAAATGTAATTACTAGATATCTATCAACAACTGAATGTGATAAATGTATTATACATTTATGTTATCATTAGTGTACAGCAATCAAAAAGAATATATCAATTTATATCAATATGGATATTAGGTATGATACTGAAGGCTAAAATAATATATATTATGGTTCTATTTACATCATTTTAAAATAGTGAAAATAATAGTCAATATTGCTTATGGTTGCATCGATACAGAGTAAAACAGTTTAAAAGGTTTATCAGAATGATAGTCATCAAATTCCTGTTACTGAATACCTCAGAGGAGAGATGGAGGGAAGTAAAATCAGGAAAAGCTAAACAATGGAAAGATTATTAAAGACTCAAAACATATAGAGCAAAATGCTCAGGTGTCCTAATCCTGGGTAGGTTTGTAAATTGGTTTTATATTTTTTCCATAGACTTTCCACTATATTTAAACTACTTAATGATAAAGTAGACCAAACTAAAGAGAAACTGTTACTGTCTTTATCAACTGTCCTAAAGTTTGATTTTTAAAATTTTATTATAGCAATAAAGTAATTCACGACAGTTTACAACAGAATTACAAAAGATTGTATAACAGATCCTATTCTTATTCAACCTATTTTTAACTGTTGTAGGAGATAGACCCTACTGAGACTTGTCTGACTGTAAAATTTTAGTCCTTTAGGACGAAGAGGTAAATCTGACTCTATTGACTTTATGACATTCTTTGTATACATGATCTTTTGCCTTCTGTTTATCTTTTTAGCACTGATTTTAGTACCCTCTTCACACACCAGTTTTGAATCTTCCTTTACCCCACAAAGTTGCTTTTTGCCACCATATGAGCGAGGGAACATGTTTAAATATGAATATCTTATAGACAATTATTTTAATATATCTTACAGAAAGATTCCCTGTTGTAAAGGACACTTAAATTGAAAAGATAATGTTCTTCCAAATGTTATCATAAACATAATAATCATTTTTAGGGAGTTCCTATTGCAGAAACCAAAAGATAATGAGCCCATGTAGAACGTGTATGCTTATTTACTTATAAATGAATTTTTAATGTGAATCAGTTGAGGACTGTGACATTCAGTTCTAATAAAATCTCATATTGCTATACTTGTTTCACTTGATAACCAGAGTTTTTACTATGTTGTTTAAAATTTTGACACCTGTGTTTTAATGTTCTTTTTATCTACTTACTCTGTAACTTTTATCTCTAATATAGGGAAAAATATTTACCTGTTTTAGCAAAGCTTTGTAGTATTTGATATCTCTGGCAGTCCTGATTCTAACTTTCACATTAATATCTGTCCTTATTAAAAGAAACAGTAAGCTGAAGCATGAAATTATTCTCCAGACAGTCATTGAAGAATTTAGGTCTCCTGACCTTTAATTTAATAGTAACATAAGCAACATAAAATTAGCTTCTCAATTGGGCAAATTTTAACAAGTTTTGAGCTGGTAGGTAAGCTCCCCTCTACATTTTCATATTGACAAAAATCAAAATTCAAAACTCACCTGAGCCAAATGTTTTAATAACCTAAATTGATGGTGGATCTTTGTAGTGAAATAAAAATGAGGTAAATTTTGCATGGCTTGTAGTTTCATTACAAAGTTGGCTGCATCTGATTGCAGGTAGCTGCTATTCAATCACACAAAAAGTTATAAATTCATACCATTTTAGGCACAATCAAAATCAGTACCTCAGGAGAGGAAATGAAAGAAAATCTACTTTACCTATAGATTTTCTTTTTCTTTATTAGAGAAATTGTGGGTTTACAGAACAATCATGCATAAAATACAGAATTTCCATATACCAACCCACTAGGGTTGCATGCTATTAAATTAATATTAATCTCTATAGTGTGGATATAATATTTAGTAATTTATCACACAGCAAAGAAATCATAACTTGGAGAATCATTACAACTGTAGAACCTTGGAGATGATGAATGATGCCTTTTCCAGTGGGCATGTAGAAATTACATTTTAAATTACAAGTAATGTGAATAAGATAGACAATATTATTTAGCATATCTGATTTTATTTGATATTCCAGAAGGAAGACCATAGGTTATTTGTGAAAAAGATAAAACTTCTATGTCTATATAGAGAGGTTCAGTTCAATTCTAGCTTTTATGATATTTTTTTCATTAGAATGTGATTTATTATCAAGACAATTACTGTCTTGGTATTTCTGAGAAAGAATAAATACATATATATACTCATATATATGAAGAGTAGTCCATAGTCCACTGGCCTGAGGCAGACAGTTCTGAGAGAGAGAAATAATCAAATACTGTATCTAGAGAAACAGAGGTGGGAAACACACTTTCCTATTTATTACTTACTTCCAGGGTCATGCTTTTCAGAGTCTTAGGGATTCTGTGGTTGTTCTTAAGTTGCCAGCATGGAGATTAAGGTGCATTGCCCTCTGCAACTATTTATTCATTGAGACTTCTTGTATTATTTCATTTGAAAAAAGTTTTTTGTAAATAAAAATATTTGAAATTTTGGAGGACACAAAGTGGAAAGTTAACTGCCTTTGTAACATCAAACAACCACTGGTTATAGACCACCTTTAGGTACTATAGTAGTTAGGTTCAGAGGTCAACTTGGCCAGGTGATAGTGCCTAGTTCTGTTGTGTGGACTTAAAGCATCAGCATGTGAAATACATCTATGGCTGATTACATCTGTGGTTGGCTAAGGGAAGTGGCTTTCACAATGAGTGATGTTTAATTCAAGTGCTGGAGGCTTAAAGAGAGATGTTAGAAGAGAGCTCAGTAGCTCAGGTGCAGACATTTGGAGATGGAGAAAGGAATCAGCCAGTGAAAACTGTTTGAACCCAGGGAAGCCACCCCATAGATTCCAAGTTGAAGTATAAGTAAATACTGAAGGGAGTCTTCCAAACACTAAGGGAAGATTTCTCCAATAGTCACATTTCCCTGCTGGAACAAAATTGAATCTAATTTCTGGAACCTCCAATTTTAGGGAATGAATTAATGGAGGGCCGTATTATTTCCAAATAATATATTTTCTTTGCTTTAGTCCAGATCTGCTCTCAGAGCCATGCATGACATTGGCCTCTGGTCAGGAGGTTTACACTCCTGCCTGTGTTACTAGTAAGTGCGTACTGAATAAAAGTGGACTTTATCTGCAGCTTTCCCTGTCCACCAAGTTTTAACTCTGGCAGAGACGTCTATTTAGGACCTGAGTGCTGTTGATTATACCAAACCTGATCCATTATACTATGGCCAGGCACTGGCCATCTCAAGCTGGTGTCTTAGGCCTTCTAAAACCCTGAAGCCCTAAGCAGAATAGCTTTTTCATGTGCTGTATTCAAGGTTTACTGTAACATCACCCTGGGTTATTCAAACTTAAAAACAAACAAACAAAAAACTGTTCTTGCTGTTTTAAATAAAACGTTTTGTTCTTTTGGTCATACCCCACTACCACTTGTGTACCTTTGTCTGGAGAAATTTCATTTTCTTTCTATGAACTTAAGCCACTTCCATGTTTTGTTTCTATGGTAAGCCGTCCTACTCAACCAATGTGAAATAAGGAATGACAAAGCAGTGATGGCAGTGTTGAGGATGAAGAGTGACTGAGAAAGGGATCTGAAGTCAACAAGAATGAGAATAAGGGTGATGATGGAGAATAAGAAGAAGGCCATCCCCAGTATCACAGAATGTGACTCTATTTGGAAATTTTATCTTTACAGATGAAATTAGGTATGTTAAAATGAGGTCATACTGGAGTAGGGTGGGCCCTTCATCCAATATGACTGATGTCCTTATAATAAGAGGAAATTTGGATATGGGGAAAAAAAAAAACAGAAGGGAGAATGCCCTGTGCTGACTGAGGCAGAGAACAACATGGATGGATGGTAAGACACTGCTAGAAACTAGGAGAAGCATGGAACACATTCTTCCCTTCTGATTTTGAAGAAAGCATGCCCGGCTGACACCTTGATTTTGGACTTGCAAAACTCCCAAACTATGAGACAATAAATTTCTGTTGTTTTAAGCCACTCAGATTGTGGTACTTTGTTATGGTAGTCCTAGGAAACTAATGCAGTTTTTGGGACAAAGAGTATGGTGCTGCTGTTACAAATACCTAAAAAATGTGGAAGTAGTTTTGGAATTGAGTAATGGGTAGAGACTGGAAGAATCTTGAGGTGTTTGTAGGAAAAGTCTAGATTGTATTGAAGGGACTGGTAGAAATATGGACATTACATGTGCTTCTGGTAAGACCTTAGAAGGAGATCATGAATGTGTTATTGGAAACTGGAGGAAAGGTGATCCTTGCTATAAAATGACAGAGAATTTAGCTGAATTATATGCTAGCATTAGATGGAAAGTAGAACTGCAAGCAATGAACTTGGGTCTTTAGCTGATGGGATTTGCGAACAAAGTGTGTACAACGTGGCCTGGTCTCTTCTTGCTGCTTATAGTAAAATGATAAAGTGAAGAATTGAGGTATGAACTGTTAAGTAAAGAGAAACCAGCAATTAATCATTTGGAAAATTCTCAACCTATCCAGATAATGTGCTTTGTGAACAGGGCTGGATAATCATTTGCTGAAGAGTAAGGTGTGTGACTCATGATCTCAATCGATTTATCAGCAAAAGCTGGGGATAAAAACGCAATTATCCAGGAAAGATCTGTGGAAGACCCTCTTGAATTGTGGTTTGGACCCCCATGAATTGCACAGTAGATGGGCATTGTTTTTGAGAATTTTGTACGAGCAGAAACACTTCCAGCTTGGGCTGAATTGGACAGAGATGGTATGAAATGGAGGAAAAATGATCTTAATGAGAAAGGACAGAGATATTCGTGCAGAGGAATTGAACAAAGGGATCTATCTCCTCCAGCCAATAAGTCAGGTCCACTGCGCTGGGGTACGGAGATGGTGGGGCCACCACCACGGTGAGCCCAGATGACAGAGCATTGAGCCCAGAAGATTACTCTCAGGCCTTGAAATCTAGCGGAATTTGTTCTGCTGTTCCAGACTTGCTTTGTACTAGCAACTTCTTTTGTCCTGCTAATTTTCCCCTTTGAAATGGGAATGTCTATCCTTGGCCTGTCCCATATTGTATTTTGAAAGCAGATAATATATTTTCTAGGTTTCACAGGTCCACTGATGGAGAGGAATTTTGCCCCAGAAATAAACATGCCCATAACTGATTTAGAGGAGAATTTGGAGTTAAGAATTGATGCTGAATGGTTAAAGAATTTTGGAATTTGGGATGGAGTATTTGTATGTTGGAAGGACACTGATTTTTAGGAGAACTGTTAGGGATTGAACTGTATGTTCCAAAAAGATTCTCCAGAATCTCAGAATATGACTTTATTTGGAAATAGGATCATTACAGATGGAATTAGGCAAGTTAAAATGATGTCATAATGGAGTAGTTTTTTTTTTTTTTTTTTGTTTTTTTTTAGCAAAAGCTGGAAGCATGCTGGCCATTTTAGGAAAGAGGGAATTCATTACAGAATATTAGATAGCTAACAGGATCAGTAGGATGACTAGAGGAAAAAAAAGACAGAACTTGAGACTAAACTTGTAGATAAAAATATCTTAAACTATGCTACAGTTAGGAAAATCCTTTTGGGGGCTTCCTCTCAAACTAAATGTCCAGTAACTACTTTATTGTAATTACGTCTTTCCTCTGAAGAGCTAATGAAATAAATCACCTTTTATTAAAAGCCAGTCCATCTCTGGTGTGTTGCATTCTGGCAGCTAGCAAACTAGAACATAGGATTTGCTTATCATGCTTACATTCTTAATTTAGTTCACAAGTTGTAGAATATAGGGCCATGACAGAACTAGACCAGAACTGATTATGCCACAGAGATCTATATTTTGATCTGGGGACAACATGAGATCGGACTTTGGGGTGTTTCCCTTTTAAGAGGGTGACTTTTTCAGTTCCTTGAATCATGAAAGTATCATGTTAGATGGGAGCCTTTCTTTATGAAAAGTAGGTATAAAAGGAAGGGGACACGTAGCTATTGAATAATCAAAAGAATGGGCTATAGTAATATCTGTCACTTTTTTCTTTCTTTTCTTTCTCTCATGGGCAGACACCAGGAACCGAACCTGGTGATTTTCTCAGGTTTTTGTATCAAGATTATCCTAGTCTCAAAGAACAAGCTGGAAATATTTTTTCTCTGGAAAAATGTTACACAAGAATGGAATTATTTCTGGCTTAAAAACTAACATTTCATTAATGAAGCCATCTGGACCTGGAGTTTACTTTGTAGATAGGTTGTAATTTGTAGTTTCAATTTCTTTAACAGACATAAGACTTAACCAGTTTTCAAATTCTTTCTATTATCAGTTCTGGTAATAGGTGTCTTCTAAGAATTTGTTCACTTCAGCTAAATTTCCAAATGTATTGACATAGAATTGTTTGGTTTTGGTTTTACTCTATGGCTATGATATTCCTAGTTGTGGTCTTCTACTGTAACATCTTTCTTAGGGTTTGCAGATCTTGGTTTAATAAGTAGTTGATATTTTTCATTAGTTTTGGAATATTTTATTCAAATATTGCTTCTTGTCCTTTTTCTTTTTCTTCTTTTTCTCAGACAGCAATTGTTTGTGTGTTGTAACTTTTACGTCATGTATATATCTTATACTTTTCTTTAGTTCCATCCTTTTCTGTGTTTTATTTTATATAATATCCACTAACTTGTCTTCCATTGGCTAATCTTCCTTTTGTTCTGTTAGTTTGCTATTAAATTTAGCTATTGTATTATTAATTAAATTTATTGTTTATTATTCATTATTTATTTCGATTCCTTTTATATATTCCTGTTCACTGGCAAGACTATCCATTTCCTTTTCTATTTTCTTGACTATATTAATTTCAGTAATTTAAAATCCTGTCTGGTATTTCCAATATCTGAATCAATTTTGAGTATTTTATAATTATATTTTATTTGTTCTTAGCCATCCCATACCTAGTGTTGGAATGTCTGGTACTTTTTTATTGAATAATAGAGACTTTTTGAAAATTAATGAAGCCCTGCATGATTTTGTATTTCTCCAAAGAGAACTTGATTTCTTTCTAATCAGAACTGTAATTACTGTCATGTAATTTCATCAAAACAGCTCATGTTATTGCCTTTCTAGCATCACAGATAATAAACAAGTATCTTTACCAATCCATTCTCCTCTGACATCATCTAGTTTGACTACCTCAAAACAAAGATGAGCTCATGCCGCCTTCCTCAGAAACACTCCATGGTCCCGCAGTTGTTCACTCTCTGTGTTTCCTCAACACTGTGTGTACACGTATCTTTCAACACTTGTATTTATATTGAAGCTCTTTTTTATATATGCCTTACACACTGGACTATAGTCTAAGAAGACTGTTTTTCCTATTCCTTATTTATCTTTGTATTCTTAGTGATGCAAAATACATACTCAATAAATGTTTTATTCACTTCAGAGAAACCAAGTACACAGGACATGCCATTTTTTTTTCATAGATCTCGTTACACAATTTTTATTTTTTATTTTATTTTATTTTATTTTTCTTCACCAGGGGAGAGCGCGAACGCAGTCCCCCACTACCACAAATTATGCAGTCGAGTTTCCCACATTTCGGGAAATCGCAGGGGTCAGCACATCCGGAGTGCAATGGATAAGCCTTGCCCTGGGAAAACCACCTTCATGATCATGGTATCTCCCCTGCCAGGTGAGTATTCGTTACATAATTTTTATTTTGTGTGTGTGTGTGTGTGTGTGTGTGTGTGTGTGTATATGTGTATGTACCTGCCTGTGTGTGTGTGTGTGTGGGGGGGGTAAGAGAAACTTGTGACGTTTTATTATTTCTATCCTAAAAGTAGGATCGCATTACAGGTCTGAAAAAAACTTCATTATACATTATTCTAAAATTGTATTTTGCTTCAAGGATATACTGAGTAATAATTTCATTCTTGACGGTTTCAGCTTCTGGGGATATTTCTATCAATAAATATGTAATTCAGTAATTATCTCCTATTATATATCTTCTCCAGTTATTATGACTCAACTTTTTGAAATTTCCAAACTTGAGGTCATTTTGAGGGAGATTCACAATTTTTTACTTTGTTAAGATAAGAATCTGCATGTTTGTATGCTTATGCTTGTCAAAAGCTTTTTCACATCTCTTTACTTGGCACTTAAGAAAAATCACATGGTGATATGAATGTTCTCCAAACTTTAATGATGTAGACCTTAGGTAATATTAAAGTCCCATAACGCCAATTTTTGTGTGTGTGTGGAAAAAGTGTAATTAAAGTGAAACATAAATCTATTTCTCATGACAAGTATAAAAAGGAAACAGTAATCTGCAATACCTTCAACAGTGACAAGATATAAATAAGACCCGAAACTGGATCTCTTAATTATAAGGAAACTATTCACAATACACAAGATATTTAAAAATTATTTAAATATATATGTAAATAAATTTAAAATTACACAATATATAAAATTATCATCTTTTATAAAAAATAAAGCAGTATAGCTGAACTTATAAAGTCATCTTTGACCAGCAAAGTCCTAATCACAGCTCCTTCGTTGCCTAACATATGTTATTGTTTTTTCATTAAATGTAAAAACCTATAATTTATTTGTTATTCATCATTTTCACAAAACAATATCTTAACCTTAATAAATATAATTGAGTATTTTAAGTGCAGCAAAGCACTCATTTGTCAATTTCCATTCTGATGGACATTTTAGACAATCCACTTTTTCAATACTATAAATAATATTTCATACACATTATATACATAATTTGATTAACTTTGTAATTAATTAGATAAAGCATGTAATTGCTCTTGGGATTCTTATCTTTAGAGGTTACTAGAAAAAAATATTGACCATATTTTCAAATGTATGTGATACTTTTAAGTGTGAATTTGTTTTATATTAGTGTTAAAAAAATAACTAGTATCTTTATAGTCTGTAATTTATGTATTATTTTTATGTTGACTTGATGAACTTCAGAAAAATAATAGCCTTGACTACTATCAGAACCAAATAAGACCACTGAAAACATGACTGTCCTAAAACTATGAAAAAATATTTTTCAATAGTTATTTTTATTTAATTCAAGAAATAACTCCTCTTCTGTGCAAGGCCATGTGGTAGGGGATAACATGAGTAAAAAATATAGCCATAAATCTGGGAGTAAGTTATGGAAAAAATATCTAAATATTTTCTAACCATTTACTTGTGTGAAGTTTCAAATGGTAACTGAAAAACATACAACCAAAGAATATAGTTCTAAGAAGAAATTGTATAAGCAAAGGTTGTGTTCGTTGGAAGTAATGTGAATTGGAGTGTAAATGAGAGGATGAATAAAAGTTAACTGCAGAAGTAGAATTTAGATGTAGGATTTTGCAGATAGTAGAACATGAATGCAAAATAAATGGAGAAGTCAAAGAGGAGACATGCTCCACGCTTATCTTCTTATCTTTTCCTAACATGATGATTAAAAGTATAGACTACGGCTTAGAATGCCCGGAATTTAAGCCTAGGCTCTGTTTCCTGCCTGATGTGTGCCTTTGGATAAGTTTCAATTTTTTTCTCTATAAAATGGGTATAATGACATTTATATAACAGAGTTGTATGGAATGAATGACATGTGCAATATATGTAGTGTACATTACTTACATGAACAGTTAGTGGTCAATAAGTATTATTATTTTTTAAAATATTCTTTTGCTGCTTTACCTACTTTGGTGAATAAGTGGCTTTGATCTCCACCTTGTTGGTCAAGACAGAAATCTGTTGGTTGGTCATTATTTCTCTAATACTTCACTTCAAAGGCAATTAATCACCAAATCCATGGATTCTTGCTCCTAAGTTATTTACTTGTCTCTCTTCTTTTCTGTACCTCTACATTCAGCATCTTAATCCAAATTACCCTCTTCTCTTTCTTGGATAGTAGCCTCATATATGGCCTATCATCATTCACTATTACCAACTTGAGATCGACATTTTAAAAAAACAAATGTGGCTATTTTCCTGGTCTTTCACTTATTCAAGTATTGAATGACTTTCCTTCTGTACCAGTTTGAAGCAGACATGTGCCCCAGAAAAGCCATGCTCTTTAATCCTCATTCAGTATTGCAGGGTTGGATCTTTTTATCATTTCCATAGAGATGTGACCCACCCAATTGTGAGTGGTAACTTTTGATTAGATGGTTTCCATGAAGATGTGTCTCCACCTGTTTACAGTGGAGTTGCTTACTGGAACTCTTTAAGAAGCAACCGTTTTGGAAAAAGCTTTAGAACCAACAGAGCCCACATAGCCAGAGACCTTTGGAGATGTAGGAGGAAGTCACCCCATGGGAAGTCTTATGAAATGAGGAGAGAAAGCTAGAATATATAAAAAGTGTCTTCCCAGCTGAGAGAGGTGTTCAGAACCCAAAGACCCCAGCAGATGCCAGCCACATGACTTCCCAGGTGACAAAACTGTTCTGTATGGCATCAGCCTTTCTTGAGTGAAGGTAATCTCTTGTTGGTTCACTAACTTGGACATTTTCAGGGCCTTAGAACTGTAAACTTGCAATTAATAAATTCCCTTTATAAAAGCCATTGAATTTTTGGTATTTTGCATTCCGGCAGCTTAACAAACTAAAACACCTTCTGTTTTAATTTGCTTTTAAAAAAGGGAATTTATTACATTATAAGTTTACAGTTCTAAGGCCAGAAAAATGTCCAAACTAAAGCATCCAGGAAAAGATACCTTAACTCCTAAGAAAGGCCTATGTCTATCACATGGGAAGGCATATGGCTGGCAACTACTGGTCCTTGTTCCTGATTCCATTGCTTCTAGTTTCTGATGCCAGTGGTTTCCTCTCTAAGCATCTGTGGGCCTTCACTTAATTCCTCCAGACACAACTCTGGTTTCTGACTTGCTTCGCATCTCATGTGAAGGCACATGGTGACATCTGCTGGGCTCCAAACATCCCTGTCGAGGTTTCTGCTCTCTTTGTTGGCACTCCAAGCATTTCTGAGCATCTCTGCCAGCTCTGAAGCAACTGTTCTCCATGCGTCTGCATCTGAGATTTCTCCACAATGCTTCCTCTTTTAAAGGACTCCAGTAAATTCATCAAGACCCAGCTGGAATGGGCACAGTCACATCACCAACTAATCACATCTAATCAAAAGACTGCACCCACAGCTGGGTGTCACATCTCCACAGAAATAATCCAAAGTTTCCCATTCTTAACAGTAGCTATGGCCCCACAAGTTTGGATCAGGATTAAGACATGGCTTTTCTGGGGTACGTAAGAGTTTAAAACTGGCAAATCTTCCTTTTTAGGATAAATCCTCAATCTTTAATGGAGCTCACAACTCTATATGATCTTACATCCACTTACTTCCCTTTAAACCACATTCTCCTAGTTATTCAGTTCCTCACTCTTGTTCTCATATCAGTACATCTACCCATGCTCTTCTTTCTGCCTGTATTCATCCTCTTCCTTGGCTTCCCCACCAGGCCTAACTCTACTCTAACTCTTTTCTCACTAGCTCTCCAGACTAGTTAAGCTTTGCTGCTATACATTATTGTTGCATACTGTACTCCTTTCTGTTTCTGACAAACTTTTCATTTGATTGCTTAATGTGTACTTTTATATTAGACTGCAATTTCTACATTCAGGAACCACTCTTTTCTGTTCACTGCTGTGCCCAGCTCTGTTGAAGTGTAGGGATCAATAAATAATTGTTACTGATTGAATGTTTCTACTACTTCAAGCTTGTTACTTAAAATATGAAGCTATTATTGAATGGAAATAGGGAACTCAAAAGAAGTATCATTTGTAGGAAAAGAAAACAAATTAACTTTCTCATGCTGAATTTGAAGTCAGATAGGACTTCCAGGTCTTCAAAGACATTGAAAGGCAATTGGAAATTTGAAGCTCGAAAGAAAAGGAGAAAAAGACATTAATATGAATATAAAACTGCAAGTATTTATAAATATTTTTATATAGATAAGACAGATAAACCTTTGCAGGGAATCCAAAATGGCCTATGTATGGACATTATCTCTGAGGACTTGATCCTTAAAGCATAAAAATTGATGAGATTTCTGAGGACAAATATAGGAAGGAAACCAATGATTTATCCCTGAGTAATGGTGAAACCAAGGAAATGCTGGTATGACAGGTATGAGTTCAATGGGCTTTTCAAGGAACAGTTGAATTATGTTGGAAAGTTAGATTAAGAGTTTTAAAGACTGCTTGGAAAAGCCACAAAGGCAACTAGTGTCAATTAAGGATACATGAAAAGTTGATGTTAATGTGAAAATAGGGCAAATTTTTTTTCTCCTTAAGAAAAAGGAAGATGCTACCATGTATTAGGCAGAAAGAAATCCAATGAACTGGATTGAATTGAAAACTTGAGGAAAAAAAATTGAGGAGGTAACTTACCAGGAAAAGCAGGGGAGAACATTATTTACTCTTATCATCATTATTGTTATCATCATCATTATTCTCAGCATAGACTTGACAATGCAAGTTGAGAACTCTAGCTTTTCAAATAATAAAAACAGCTACAATTTATTGGATGTTTGCTATCTGCCAAAAATCTGTTACATATCCTTTTACTATCCCATATAATAGAAATTATTACTTTTATTTTAGAAATTATGAAAGTGAGGCTGTGAGATTGCTAACTTGTCCAGGTCATATCATGTCAACAGAGCATCCAATCTGGCTTGTCCAGCTTCAAACCCTGGCACTCAACCAGGGCATGATGCTGTTTTTTCTGCAGAAGAAATCATTTCCTTGAAACAACAAAAAGGCAAAGAGGGAGCTATGCAGAGATTTTGGAGGAGAAGAGGAGGACAGTTGTGTAAGCTTAGGTTGGGATGGTTTCAATTTTCTCGGTAGGAGGTGAGGTTATGTACTGAGAGGGACGGGAGGAAGGCTGGGATTAGGACCTGGAGCAGAGCGGAAACATTTAGAACAGCTGCAGGGAGGCATGCAATAGGGAGTCAACAAGCGATAAATAAAAGGATTGCTGAGATACAATGACGGCCCAGCTAAGGTCAGTTGACTGGGTCAACATTGCTTAGTGACTTGCTTCAGCCTTCGAACATGGGGAGAGAAGTTGGGTAGTAGGAATAATTCAAATATGGGGACTGGTAAAGTGAAAATAGGAAACAAAGAGAAGGGAGTTTTAGGTTGTTTGTGAGTGTATTATTGGCCTGATTGTGTGGTTGTGGTTTTTAGCTTCAGTAAGGTGGAAAGGAAGGGTGTGGGTCACAGCCAAGCAGAAAATGGAATTAATAAGGTACTAAAAAGCATGATGAAGATGAAGATAGAAGAAGGGAAGGTATGGGAGATGTGGAAGGATAGGAATCTCTTTGTGGTCTAATGACAATTAAGTCATAATAATTATAATAATATTAATACCTAAAATGTTATGATTACTCATCTTGGATGAGAACCTATTCCTGTGCTACCATGATTATTTGTGATAATAGCCCCATGAGTTAGTATTATCTCTACTTTATTTATCAGGAAATTAAGAGATAGATGAATTAAGTGTCTTGCAGAGGATTTTAATCCTCCTGCTAAATGGAAGAGAAGAAATGCAGGGCCTGGATTTTGAGCTGCAGGGCCTATGATTCTGTGCACTGAGAACTTCACCTTTGACGAAGGCAGAGGCAGCTTTTGTAGCATAGATTTACATACGGCTCCAGTTTTTTGAGATCCATTAGTAAAAACAGATACATATTTGCTTATATGTAATTCTTATGAAATCCAAGTGCACTTCACACATTTCATGTCATATGAAAGCTTTCCAGGGGCCCAGGGACGGTACACACCTGTTAATTGTTACTAACACTCTCAGACATATTTTATTGGTCAGGCTATAGTGCCCTAAAAGATATTTAGCTCTTGCAGCTGGACAAAGCTGCACGTTTTGAAAGCCTGAAATTTGACCTAAGTGGTGTTGACATTACTGTGACTATGAATGATAGAAGAGGAAACAAAAAATCTTGGTATTTTTTTTTTCTTACAGAGCCCTCTTTTCCCCAAATTAATAACAACAACAGACTTAGAAAATATCTCGAACTACGGACTGCAGCCAGCGGTACAGCTGCACAGTTACGACAGGCCCATGAGGACTCCTGCCTTCCAGGCTGAATCCTTCCACTCACAAGAATCCCCTCGTTGTTTTATTAAAGAGTCCTCTGCACTCATATTTTATTTCATCTTACTACTTTATTTTATTTTATTTATATTGAAATTTCAATGGAAAATACCTGCAAGGCTTGAAATAGATAATTTTAGGAGCCTATATTTATTGTTCTATGATGTAAAAGAAACTGAAAGAGGAAAATGTAATCAAAACTCAATAAAACATATCGATAGATGCATTAATAAGCAAACAACTAGGTTCCAAAGGAGATCTGGATGTGACTGAAGCATGGCATGTGTCCTCAGAAATGCAACTAGTTACATGCTCAACCTGAGGTTTTATTGAATTAATATAACCTGAAATGATACTGCTTAGAGAAATTGATAGACATTTAGATCAATGATTATGATTCAAATCTTGAGATTACTTCATTCTGAAGGGTTTTTGAAAAAATGTTTTCATAATGTAGAGAAAGGAGATAAAGCACATGGCTAGTAGACATAAAAAGTGATCAAAGTATCACTGAGCTCATTCTTAAGGATAAGTAAGATTTTTGATAGGTAACTATCAGAATAAAAACCAATCCAGGTGGATAGTACCTCAGGACCACATCACAGAAGCAAGAAAGTGATGATAATTTTCATGAAGTGACTGTTCTGGTTAGTAGCCCATGCTGTATGCAGAGAAACATGAATTTAGGGAAAGTATAGAATGGTCAATTGAGACCAGTTTTGAAATTCCTTTAATGTATGTTTAATGAATAGAAGCATCATTCTTTTGTCAATAGTGAGCAGTGAAAGAGTTATGAACAAAAGAGCCATGTAATCAGTTATATTTTGGGGGTCACAAATTTACTTAAAAATCTGAATAAAGCAACTACCTGAAACTACACTAAATTACCTTTTCTTCATTTACTTATATGTTTTGGTCAAAGTAATGTGTGGATTTTTATTATATTGATAAATACGATTAGATAACTGAATAAGAGATCCCACCCAATGGCAGAGACTTTTAATGAAGGAGAGACAGGAGAGATAATCTCGATGTGTTCAATCACTTCTATTTCTGTCAGCAAAGCAGACCTGATACCTTGATGAACTATGTTATTTTGAGCAACTAATCCACCAGGGTGGGAGGGACCAAATGCTTAGTCTGCATTGCTGAATTGACAAACCAGGGAGAATCACAGAGGACAAAAATGAGATGAAAGCAGAAAATCTAGGAGATAAACAAGCTTTGAAAGCTTGCTTTCACCTTAATCGTTTCTGAAAATACATGGACACCTTGAGTTGCTGCTCTGAAAAATGTATGGGAATCAGAAAGGAGAAAAGTTTAGCCAAAGGTGAGAAGCCTAAGTGAGAGACTCTTCACAAAAATGTTGGAAAAGGATTCTACTAACATTAAAAAGAAGAAAGACAAATAAAACTACCATGTATAATATGTCAGCAAAACAAGCACACCAAACTAACAAAATCTGTCTTCAACTTGCCATTTGGAAGGAAGGGAAAACTTGTCAACCCTCATTTCAAGTTGTGCTACTTCAGGCTACCTGCATGGTCAGAAAACCTCAGGTAGAAGCTGCAACTAAAGTGATTTAAGATTGTTAATGCCTCCATCCAGTAAGTAGACATAACTTCAAGGAATTGATACCAAAGAGGAATTAAAAAGAGGACTCATTCCCCATTTAATTTTTTGAGACTATTATAACTTTAATACAAAAACAGCATAAGGCAGTATATGAAAGGAGCTTTTAGGCCAGTCCCTTATGGAAACAATCGTAAACTCAAATAATAGGAAGCCAATCCTCATTGTAAAACAACAACAAAAATGATATAGCATGAACTCATTGCATTTATTTCAGGATTTCAAACTTGAATTAATGCTAAAAAATACAATTAGTATAATTCACTACAGGAGACAGGGTTATTTATTGCTTCTTGATATATTGATATTTACTCTCTCCTTTTTCCAAATAAATGCAATTTTTACCTGATAAAAACTTTCCCAGAATGACAATTTACTGGATGGGCATGTGCTTTCCAAGAAAACAGTCTACATTTCCCAAACTTGTTTGGGATGCATGTTTCATTTTTATTGTGATATTCTTACAGTTACTGAATCTATATCTCAGGCAGTACATCACATTAATAAAATAAAGAAGAAAAACAATATGATCATCTAAGTAGATGAGGCAAGAGCATTCAAAACATTCGACAATTCTTTAAAAATGATCAAATTATAAATGGAAGAAATTTCATTAAACTGATAAGGGGTGTAAAGAATCTACAACATTCAGGGCTATTATTATAATTAAAATGAATTAAAATTAGCATTATCTTTAAGATGGCAATGGATTAAAGATATCCAGAAATTGTTTGATACTCTCCCATCAAACCTGGGTTTTAGGCCTCCTCTCCTTGAATCTTGGTAGGCTCTGTGAAGAATATGACAGAAGTGGTGCTGCACAAGTTTCTGGCATCAGGCCTTTAGAAACTAGCAGCTTCTACTTCCTTTCCCTTAGAATACTGTCTTTGGGATCCTGGGCCACCTTGCACGTAAAATGTTCAGTTCCTCCGGCAGCACCTTGCTGGAGATGTCATATGCAGGCACTTAGATTGATAGTCCTAGATGAGCCCACATTCTAATTCATTTCTGCTAAGGCTGTAGACATATAAGTTAAGTCATCTTCGACATTGTTGACCAGCCCGTCTGCCTAATGTACCCTATAGCTGGCCACAGTCAAAAGATACACCTAGTTGAGCCCTTAATAAACTCCTTTTGTATTCATGCTTATAGGGACTTGTATTAGTTTTATTTTTTAATTAGTGAAGTATACAGAAATGTGCAGAAAATACAGAGTTCCCATATTTTACTCTATTATTAACACCTAGGGTGGTGCATTTGCTGCATTTGATGAAAGAACATTTCTATATTTGTGCTATTAACATAGTTCATGCTTTGCTCTAGGGCTTACTGTTTGTATTGTATAGTTTTATGGATATTTATTTTAAAAAATATTTATTCTAGGAACATATATACAACCTAAAATTTCCCCTTTTACCCATATTCAAGTGTATGTATATATATATATATATATATAATTGCTCTTAATTGCATTCACAGTGCTGCTGTACTACCATCGTCACCATCCACTTCCAAATTCTCCATCATCCCAAACAGAAACTCTGCACAATTTAAGCATTAACTCCCCATTCCCTATCCCCATTCTGGCTCCTGGTAACCTATATTGCAGTTTCCAATTCCATGAATTTGTTTATTCTAATTATTTCATGTCAATGAGATCACGGAATATTTGTCCTTTTCTGTCTCATTTATTTCACTCAACATGATGTCTTCAACATTCATCCATGTTATTGCATTTTTCAGATCTTCATTCCTTTTCACTGAATGATATTCCATTGTGTGTATATACCACATGTTGTTTATCTTCATCAGCTGATGGACATCTGAATTGTTTTCATCTTTCGGCAATTGTGAATAATGCTGCTGTGAACTCAATGTAGAACTATCTATTTGAGTTCTTGCTTTTAATTGGGATTATTGGGTCATATAGTAATTCTGTATTTCACTTTCTGAGGAAACAATAGTTTTCCACAGAGATTGCACAACTTTACCTTCCCACCAACAATGGATAAGTATTCTTATGTCTCCACATCCCCTCCAACATTTGTAATTTTCTACTTTTTAATAGTAGCCATTCTAGTTTGTGTGAAAAGGTATCTCATTGTGGTTTTGATTTGCATTTCCCTAATGGCTAATTATATGAAGAATCTTTTCCAGTGCTTTTTGGTCACTCATATATCTTTTTGTAGAAATGTCTATTCAAGTCTTTCTCCCATTTTTCAATTGGTTGTTTTTCTTGTTGTTGAGCTGTAGGATTTCTTTATATATGCTGGATATTAAGCCCTTTTGTATATGTGGTCTCTAAATGTTTTCTCTCATTGTGTAAATTATCATTTTACTTTTTTACTCCTCCTTAAGCATTTTTAAGATAATTTTTAAAAGGTCTTTGTCCAATATGCCCACAATATGGTCTTCTTGGTTGGTGTTTTCCGGATTTTTATCTTCTTCTTTTGGATGAGTCATCATTTTCTGTTTTTTTCTTTGTGATGTATTATTTTGTACACACTGTACATTTTAATATTTTAAAATGCTAACTCTGGGATTTAGTTCCTTGACTGTCTCTTTCTTCTGTTTGTAAACAGCTAGTGATATAACAAAGATTTTCTTGAGTGTCAGGAGCTACCAGACCAAACCAACAAAAGCAAAAGCACACTGTTTAAAGTCTTTACCAATTGGCTTTGTGTTAGCTGGTGTTTTCCTTTAGAGTTCAGCCCTCCTCAAGAAGGTCAGCCCAAGGCAAATGCAAAGTTCAAGGTCCTCCCTGTCTTTCCTGAGACTGTGTTTGATTCTGGGCTTGCTAGTGGTCTTAGGAGCTCTCCTGTATTTAAGAATTTGAATGTCCTAGAGAACAGGTGCTCTACCACAGGACTTAACTCAGTTAAGCCTTTGCCCCAAACTGCCTGACTCAATTACTGTTACATACACCACTTTAGTAGGGGAGGCATTTCCCAGGTCAGTCTTTTCCAGCTGGAAGGAGGCAAGGCCCCCACCAAAGGGCCCTCTAAATGGCCTAGGAAGCAGGTAAGTGAGGGACTAGCAAGGGTAGGAAATTCTCCAGTGGTTCTTTGAAGCTGCGCTTTCTTGATTTGACACGTGCCCAGTACATGCAGGCTTTTAACTATTTTCCATAGTTTTGAAGAAGGGTCATTAATTCAAAAATATTTAAAAATTTTTCTTGAGACATTTTTTTATTCATGAGTTATGTAGAAGTGTGCTGTCTAATTTTAAAATAAGTGAGGACGTTCAGCTATCTTTCTGTAACTGATTTCTAGTATAATTTTATTGTGGTCTGAGATAATACTCTGTTGATATGCATTCTTTGAAATGAGTTAAGTTATGCCTATGGCCCAGAATGTGCTCCTTGTTGGTGAATGTTCCTTGTCAGCTTGAGAAGGGTGTAAATTCTGCTGTTGTTGGAAGAAATATTCTATAAATATCAATTAGATGGAGATGATTGATGGTGCTGTTTAGTTTAACTCTATCCTTTCTGATTTTATGTCTATTTCATCTGCCACTTAATGATAGAGAGGCATTAAAACCTGATTATCATAGTGGATTTGTCTACTTCTCCCTGCTGCACAATCTGTTTTTGCCACATGCATTTTTCATGCTCTGCTTTTTGGTGTACACATACTAAGGATTTCTATGCCTTCTTGGATAATTGTCCTCTCTACCTGAGGCAGTGCCCCTCTATTATCCCTGAAAGTTTTCCTAATATTGACACATCCACTTTTTCAATCACCATCAGGATGGTACATGTTCCTTCATTCCTTCATTTTGAATTTGTATGTCCCTTTATATTTAAAGTAGATATATTGTGGAATTGATATTTTGGATCTTGTGTTTTTCTTTTCCCCCCGACAATCTCTATCTTTTAATTGCTGTATTTAGACTGTTTACATGTTTTCTTCCATTTTCTATTTATTTTCTAATGATGAGGGCTCATTTTTTCCCCCACATTCTCCCACTTCTACCCTCATTTCCCTTGAGGGAGTCACATCACTACCTTCTTGTATATACCTCAAGGAGACTTTGCAAGTACTTTGTAAATCTTCTGCCCAGATTACACTGGGATGTATTGGGACATCACCCTAACCTATGGAAATGATCAAGATCTCTTTCTCTATTCAAGGTTTCATGTAATTATGGTGATTGAATAAACTGACCATTCAAGATAAATTAGTTTTCTATAGAAAATATTATAACTCAGGAATAGAAATGACTCCTGTTAGAGTTTACAATCTAGGAACCTTTACAATAAGCCTTCCTTCGATAACCTATGCTCACAAATTCAATTCTCAGAGTCTATACATTATAGTTAGTCCATATAGTGAGGTATTACAATATTTAAACTTTCATTGTTGGTTATTTCACTCAACATACTGTCCTCAAGGTTCATTCACCTAGTTGCATGCCTCACACCTTCATTGCTTCTTAGAGCTGCTCAATATTCCATTGTATGTACACACCACAGTTCGCTCTTCTATTCTTCAGTCAATGTACCTTTAAGTCATCTCCATTCACTGCAAATCGTGAATACTACCACTATAAACACCAGTGTGCAAATGTCCATTCATGTCCCTGCTTTCAGTTCTTTTAAGTATGTGTTTAATAATGGGTTTGCAGGATCATATGGCAACCCTATACTTAGCCTCTTATGGAACCACCACACTGCCCTCTAGAGTGACTGCACCATTCTACTTCTCCACAAATAGTGAATAGGTACATTCCTCTCTCCACATTTTCTCCTGCATTTGTATCTTTTTGTTTATTTTTAAACAATTTTATTCACATACCATACAATCCAGCCTAAGAAAACAATCAGTTGTTCCTGATATGTAGTTATGCATTTGCCATAACAATCTATATGAGAACATTTCAATTTCTTCTGTTCAGAAAGAAGAGGAGACTAAAAATAAATAAATAAAAAATAAATGAGATGAAAAGGAGAAACAGCAACAACACCCAGAATTCCATACCCCTCCTTATATTTCCTTCTTATTGACATTTAGCTTCGGTATATTGCCTTTGTTACATTTAATGGGAACATATTATAATATTTCTGTTAATTACATACCCTAGTTTGCATTGATTGCACTTTTCCCATATACCATCCATTTTCAACACCTTGCATTGTTGACATTCATGTGCTCTCCCTCATGTAAAAGCATTTTTATTTTTGTATATTTAATCACCATCATTGTCACCTCTAGGCTTTCCTAAGTTATACAGTCTCAGGCTTTATTCTGTTTTTCTTTCTGGTGTCGTACATGCCTCTAACTTTCCTCTTCAACCATATTCACACTCAGCTTTGTTCAGTGTACTTACTGTACTGTGCTACCATCAGATAGTATTATGCTCTCCATTTCTGGACCTTTGCAAACAGTACCTTTGAACATTCTGTACTCCTTTGGCATCCAATTCCCAATCTCTACCATCTTTCTATCTCTGACATCTTGTAACCTCAACTTTGACCAAAGTTCCCTGATTAATGTTAGATTATTAGAGTTTGTTTGAGCTGCCTACCCTTGCTTCTAGTTGAGAAAGCATCTTTTTTCCCATAAGGAGTGTCTCCAGACTTAGTCTTCCATGCCAGAGGGGGAGGGGGCCAGTCTCCAGCATTTGGGGCTTCATTTACAGTTCTGTGTTATAATCTTGGCCCTACTACCCATTCCAGACTGGTGTATGATGTGTGTCTGGTCATGAATGTTCCTGAAACAGTTGTTCCAAAACAGTTTTTGGCTATTTAATAGCTGCTCCAGAGGACTAACTAAATTCCACAGCTCCCTAAGTCACCATCATGCCCCACATCTTCCTCCAGACCTTTTATATTTAGAATGATCATTGATGCAGTTCAGTTAGTAGCTTCCATATTTGCAACTCTTTCCTATTTGTTGTCCTTACTCTTTTTTTTATTTTCAGGTTTAGCTTTTTTTTTTTTTTTTTTTAGCTTTTTTATTGTGTAGTATAACATACATACAAAGCAAAGAAATAAGAAAGCAATAGTTTTCAAAGCTCTCTTCAACAAGTAGTTACAGGACAGATCCCAGAATTTGTCATGGGCTACCTTACGATTCTCTTAGATTTTTCCTTTTAGCTGCTTTCCTTCTAGCTGTTCCAGAACATAGGAGGCTAGAAGGTGTACATATTTTTTTATCATCACAATCAACTTTCTTTCTTTCTTTTTTTTGTGAAAAATAACATATACATAAAAAAGCAATAAATTTCAAAGCACAGCACCACAATTAGTTGTAGAATATATTTCAGAGTTTGACATGGGTTATAATTCCAGATTTTTATGTTGTTACTTCTAGCTACTCTAAGATACAGGAGAATAAAAGAGATATCAATTTAATGATTCAGTAATCATATTCATTTGTTAAATCTTATCTTCTCTGTATAACTCCATGATCACCCCTGATCTTTCTATCCTTCTCTTTAAGGGTATTTGAGCTATGGCCATTCTAACTTTGTCATGTTGAAAGGGTCTATCAATAATATGGGATAGGGAGATGGAAATATCTGATGTTCTGAAGAGGCTGGGTCCTTTGAATTTCAGGACCTATCTGATACAGGGACCCATCTGGAGGTTGTAGGTTTCTGGAAAGTTACACTAGTGCATGGAACTCTTCTGGGATCTTTATATATATATATATATATATATATATATATATATATACACACACACATATATCAATATATATATCTATATATATATCTATATCTATATCTATATCTATATATATCTATATCTATATCTATATATATATATATATATATATATATATATATTGCCCTACATGTTCTTTATGATCGGCTGGAATGGTCCTGATTGTGGGTTGGCAGGTTATGATAGGTAGCAAGGTCTAACTGAAGCTTGTGTAAGAGCAACCTTCAGAGTAGCCTCTCGACTCTATTTGAACTCTCTCTGCCACTGATACTTTATTAATTACACTTCTTTCCCCCCTATTGGTCAGGACGGAATTATTGATTACATGGTGCCAGGGGCAATTTATCCCTAGGAGTCATCTCCCATGTCTCCAGAGAGACTTTCAAATACAGATGTCATGTCCCATGTAGGGGGGAGCAGAGAGAAGTGTTGCCCTTACTCTTTGTTTTCTTTTTTGTCTTCTACTTTTGTTTTGTCTCCTCATGCTTTGATTGAGCATTTTATGTGATTGCATAATGTTGAATCAACTACATAGTATGATCTCTGAGTTTTGTAAGAGAAGAAGATAGCATAATCTATTACTTCCTCTATGTATTCACATTTACAATAGAAATAGCTGAACATGGCTCTTGTAAAAGGTAGAATTTCACTTTTCTAAAAGAGAAGAATAGTTGTTCCTCTATGTATTCATGCAACTATTTCTTCAGGGACTTTTGAAATGTTAGCAGCCATATTTACACATTGGTTAGGGTCCAACAGAGGGAGATCTAGGACAGAACTGGCAAAGTACCCCTAAACACATTTGTCTCAGGTATTCAATTCAGACAATAAATCTGCCACTCGCTCCTATACCATTCTCATATTAATTTCAGTTAGAAGCCCGAGTTTCTTTTTTAAAACTTTAGGTACACAAGGATATTTTGGCTACTACTTTATTGCAGTAAGTATTTGAGAAAGTTAAGATGCAAATATAGCTGTTATGCATAATGTGGGAAGAAAACATTTTTTACTGTGAACTTGTGAGGTTGCCTAGGTGAGCACTTCCAAACTTCAAGTACGTATCTTACCTTTATATAAATCTTCGTATTGGAAAGTTGAGAGAGAGTAACCACACTCTTATCAATTAATTATTCATTATTTTCCTCTAAAATGAGAATACTAAGATGCACAGTGTATATTTCAAGTAAAATTGAATAAAGAGTTGATGGTGTGGTGGATGGTGAGGAGGAGGTTGATTTTTTTCCTCAAAGTATTTTCATATTGAGGCACTCTTTCTCTCAATTCAATGGTATTGGTTCAATTTTATGCAAATAAATAAGTTGGTATAGGTCAGAATTAATGACTGCATTAAAAGTAAAACGGTGAAAATAGTGTTTTTGTTCAAAGTTTTATAATTTGAGCACAGCAATAGGGAGAACCTGCATAACCAATCTGCAAATCCAAAGTATTGAGATCATTTGGAAGATACTTGACTATCCTATAAATAAGGCCAGTAAAATTCCAACTCTTTCTTTTACTGTCAGGCAACAATTACGAGAATTAGTTGATGTGTTGCAAGGAAACTAGATGCAGTACAACTTACATGGATTTCCCTGTAGATTACATGGTTCTTATTTATTACTCCCTTGTTGGTTTAAAACAAAGCTGAATTATTTGTAGGCATAATCTATAACTATTCTGTTTTTTGGCAGGTCCTCACACCAACCATGAAACCTACATTGCTTAGTTTTATTTATTAATTTAGCACACATCAAGGATATTTACAATCCCAAGTTGTGCTGTGGTTGAATTTAGTATATTTCACTTAAAACACTTTTAAGTATTTTTTAATATTATGTCCTGATGTGGTACTTGCATAACTTTGAAATTTAAAAATATTTGGCAAATGTACTTGCATTTGTTAAAATTGTCCCCATCCTACACATACCTAATTGAGACTGAGTCAATTTTATTTTACTTGAAATATACACTGTGCATCTTAGTGTCTTCATAGCAGGTCATATGGGTCATCCCAATTGGAAAACAAGACTTCAGATGCTATTTCCTTTACCTAAGCTAATTGCAAACAAATGTTCCCTTTGTCAGTAAGGAAAGGAAAAAAAAATTAAGCCCAGTGGAATAGCTCTTTCTGTGTTTGTTTCTGAGATTCTAATTTCTGGCAGCCTATGTAAACCAAAGATCTTATTTTTTCCTTTTGTTTCTCCTCAGTCAGAGGATCACTTTGGTATACTAATTTTACCCTCCGTCTGACTTCTATTATTTAATTTAACTTAAGAATACTAATAATTAGAATTTATTTTGGGTCCTAAAGTATATAATGCAACTCATTATAGAAATTTTCATCTATTGGCCAGGAAGAAATAAACAAGCTCAAATTGTTAGCATGACAGGTTTCTAGAAGAACAAGATCCAAATGTCACAGGAAGAAAAATGCTAAGTTTCCTAGTAGTACTGGCCATACAGAAAAGCCAGTCTCTAAAGCTGATCAGGTTCCTTAAGTTTTGCACAGGAAAAACTTAGCCCACTGTAGAAAGAGAGCCCAATAAATGCAAAGAACAAGCTGTTATATTCTTTATTTCATACTTGCATCACCAAGTGCCTATTCTGAGATTATTTTCTTTTTGTAAGGCCTTGAAGGTTAGGAACCTATTTAGCCACTGTAAAGTTAAATCATTTGCTTGCTGCATTAGCTATAACACTACATTCTCAGCATAGCCATTTGGCCACCTGTACTCAGCATGTCCTCACACATGGTCATTAACTTTGAAAACTAAAGCAAGCCAAACAAATCCCGAGGAATAAATGGGTTGCCATAAGAAAACAATTAAAAAGTCACCTGTTGTGAAAAAACATATTTAATCAAACCTGGGCAAAGAGACCACCCAAGATTTAAGAGAATGTTTCCTACAAGCCCTGTATTTACAATACAGGTGCATTGTTGTGAATGAGTAATTGTGATGAATATATTTAGTTGCTATGTGTGAGCACTCAGAATAAAGGCTCCTGATACGATGAAAAATTATATTATTTTATTCTTTACTTAAAAATACTGAAGATCTATTTTTCTTTTTAAAAATAAAAACGTATTTTGCACAAAATCAAGCATTAATGAGATTATTAAAAGCAATTGTTAAATAGACTATTCATTGTATACATCAATATTTTGGGTTATAAATTATGTTAAAATTTGAGAAATGAATTTTTTTTTAAGAAATTGTGGGTCTACCAAACAATTATGTAAAAAATACAGAATGCTCATTTACTGCCCCATTGTTAACTCATTGCACAAATGTGGAACATTTGTTACAATTGATGAAAGCATATTTTTAAAATTGTACTATTAGCTATAGTCCATTATTTAACTTAGAGTTCACAGCTTGTGTCGTGCAGTTATAGACTTTTTGAAAAATTTTAATTCTTGTATCATAGATACAACTTAAAATTTCTCCTTTTAACCACATTCAAATATATAATTCAGCTTTTATATATAAATATATATTCACTTTGGTGTTTTACTAACAGCACCAGCCATTATCAAAACTTTTCCATTGTCCTAAATTAAACAGTACATTTTATGCCTTAGCTACCTACGACCTACTACTACCCCAGCAGGAAAAACGCATTCTATAGCTGTTGAAAGATGAATAATTCTACATACTATTTCCAAATGTTCTAATCGATCAGTTCTTTACTCAGGATTGGTTATTTCAAGCACAGTCTTGAGATTTCCAACATGAACATTTAAAAATATTTCAGAACAATTAAATTACTGCATTATATATACAATTTTTAAGTTACTAAATTTTAAAATTTATGGCATTAATGGAGGAAAGCCATCATTGCATTATTTTACAATGAATACTAAATATTATAAGTTCAAACAAAGCGATACAATTTGTATTGAGTACTTTTAGGAGAAAATATGTACACACTTTCACTCATATATGAAAACACATTAAAAAAGAGAGTGCTGGGTGGGCCGCGGTGGCTCAGCGGGCAAAGTGCTTGCCTGCTATGCCGGAGGACCTCGGTTCGATTCCCGGCCCCAGCCCATGTAACAAAAACGGAGAAACAGAGTACAATAAAACAAGAAAATGTTTAAGATGTTTCCCTTTCTTCCTTCCTTCCTTCCTTCTATCTTTCCTTCCTTCTCTCTGTCTTTCCTTTAAAAAAAAAAAAAAAAAAAAAAAAAAAAAAAAAAAAAAAAGAGAGTGCTATGAACAGAATGGTAATATTAATGCTATTAGATAAGGTAATTATTAAGTTACAATATTGAATCAGATGTCACCATTGAATACGTTAGTAGAATCCTCACGCTTTGAGAGGTGGTAATGACAAAATTATAATATGATGGAAATTGTAAATTTCATTTATGGCTATTCCAAAAATCTTAATGAAAACTGTTTCTTCTAAATAGTATTTGCTTTGTCCACTTACATAAGCAGAAAATTTGAATGTCATATCTAAAATTTATAGAAAAGTAACTGAAATAAATTTTTGGACCTGGGATTCTATGTCTGTTAAAATGGGGACAAATATTCTTTTTGTGTAGAGTCAGTAAAGTATGCAAAGTGGTTAGGGATTTGGATGACTAGGGTTTAAAATCCATCTCTACCATTGATGAGCTGTGTGATAAAAGGCAAGTTTCTTAAATTATCTGTTCCTCAATTTGTTCATCAGAGAAATGGGCCTAAGTTAGAATCTACCGAATAGATAATTTTTTCACTTGTGAGATAAAATTATGATTGTGAAATTAAATTACTGATTATTAAATTATGTAATATAAGTTAGGTACTGGGATACCACAAGTGCTATTTAAGGATTTGTTATCGATGATGATGCTGTTATAACATATTTCAAAGGCTTCTGATGATTATATATACATATATATATAAATATATCCTTATACATTCCAAAGCAGCTCCTTGTACAATTCATGACTAGATAATAAAATGTTTTTATCATTTCAATTTGAATTAGTCTTTCAAAAGCATAATATAGTCAGAAACTTAATGCTTGAGTAGGTATATAAATTAATGAATTTACTACAAATTATATAGTGAGAAGTGACAAATGTTTATCTGTCCATGTTTTAGAATATCGGAAAAATGCAAGTGCATGCAACAGAATGATGTTTAATAGTTCACCTCGTTTATAGAGCCTTAGCTAACCATTGTGACCTTTTTATTATTTTTCTCTATTTTATCTATGTAAGACATATCCTCTCAAAGAAATATACTGTAGATATTCTGCAGAGCTTAAACACAGTATTTCCAAAACTATTCCTATAAACCTTCTTCTTTAAGTATGTCTACTTTGCCAGTATATTTAGTTTACCTATTTTTAATAATAATTTTTTTCAATTATTACTTGATTTCCTTTGATCTCCCAGTGTTTTATCCCACACAACTACTTGATCACGTTTCTATGAATTCTACTTCCTAAACAGCACTTAGATTCTTCCTGTTGTTTTCTTTCTGATGGCTTGGTTGGACCCTCAACATCTTTTCTATAGAATGATTATAACAGTTTTCTACTTGTTCTCTCAAACTTTTGTCCTGTCCTCCTAAATCTGTCCTCTGTCTATATACTTGCTATATATCAGCACTCCCTTTGGCTACAGAATGAAGTTAAAACTCACTTGGCTTAGCTCTCTCTCCACTCCCCTTTTTCCTCCCCTTTTTTCCCATTCCTCTCCTCTCCTCTCTTCCTTCTCCTCTTCTTTCCTTCCCTTCTTACACTCTGGCTATACCAAAATGCTAGTCATTCTCGGAAAGTATCATGTCCTTCCATGTCTTCATGATTTTGCATTGTCCTCTCGGGCATATTCTTTTTTTTCTTTAATTAGTGAATCCCATTCATTCTTTACTAGCCAGACTAGTATTTTCTCCTTTGTGAATTTCCCCTTGACAGCTCAGAATAGAAGATTCTGTCATCCTCTCTCCCAACACAATGCCTTCAATTGCGGGATTTACCAAATCCTATTGAAATTGCTTTGTTTTGTTTTTCCACCATTGAACTGAAAGCTGCATTTTGGCAGGATTCTTGTTTTTCTGTATTTGTATCTTTTAAAATATGTCAATTTTTATTTCCAGACAAAAATTTTCTAAAATCTATCATTTATTATTATTATTACCATTATTATCACTATTATGCTATAAAATCAAGGCTGCTTTTACACCAAAAGTTGGAAAATGTATATGCTTAGGAAAAAATCTTCTAAATTCAATGTATAATGTATACAAAAATTTGACTAAAGTTGATTGTTTGTGTGTGTGTGTCTGTTTGGTTTTAAATAAACATGTGAATACCTTCTCATGGACCCAGAAAAATCCAGGGATGTATTATTGGGAACCACTAATTTAACCTACAAAGTTTAGTTTAGTTTAAGTTCAAGAATATTTGAAAGGAACCCCAAGAGCTTATTACATGATTATTTGGAGATGCATTGCACCTAGGAGAGATCGAGGATGAAGAACCTGACAAATAGTCCTTGAAGGAATGAGCATGTTAAGAACAACCAGCCTGTCAATTCATGTGATTTGAAGGATGATGACTCTCTCTATCAAATCATTACAAATCAACTCTTTTTTACTGTACTTTCAGTTCCTCCCTACCTTCCCTTACACTTTAGTTACATTATATACATCTATCCAACCTTTTCCCTTTCACTTAATGTCTTCCACACTACAAAACTCTCATTTTCCTTTAAATTAAAATACTTCTTCTAACAACATTGCAGAATTTTTTTGACTTATGCCCATTTTATGGCAAATTAGCAGAGACATTTGTATAATTTCTGTTTATATGTAATATGCTATTTATACAAATTCATTAAAGTCAAATTCTTACTTCTACAATACCTTTACATAATGGGTGTGTTATATTTATTATTTAATGGTTGCAAGAAAGGAACAAGGTACAGTTTTCTAACTTTCAAAAGAGAAAGAAATAAGCACCTGACATGTGGATAGCAACTTGTAATTCTTATTCTGCTTTGAAACAACTAGATTCTTATTTTGGCTATAACAAAGACCAAAAAGAGTTGTTTGATGTCTTCTTTTTAATTTTATTTATGACTAAAAGGGGAAAATTTCCTTTTTTATCTTTCTTGAAGGATAAGGGATACAAACTAATGAGCCAATATATAAAAAATGTTTTGGACTTCTCAGTAAAATCGATGAGAATAATAATGGTAAAAAGAGTACATATAATAATGATAATGGCATTATTATACTATTTTGAGCTATTTTATCAGGATTTTGAGTTTAACTAAAATCCATGCATGGTTCAAAGAATCATTTTATACTAATAGACTATTATTCGGTGGTTCTTAGTTGAAAATAATTCTGAATCAGCAGTCTAGTTGAATAAGAAATTTAATATGGATCAGCTGTGGCTTGTCTCCAATGTGCCTTTGACAGAAGAAATAGGTTGTAAGTTCTTAGTGTCGTCTTTGAATATTTCCTATCACATTTTCCCTTGAATTATAATTTTAATATGCTCAAAGTCTACGAAATAATTCAAAACCAAATAAAAATGAAAAGAGAACGCTCACCGTGTTTCTCCTGGGGCTCTGGGAATGAGCAGAGCGATCAGCAGCAAAGACCACCAGCGAAGAACAACCATCTTATTAAACAGCAGGAAGGAGCACTCCAGGAAGGACTAGAGGAACCCCAAATAAAGTTCTGTAACATGAAAGGGTACGTGCCTGGAGGGTGAAAGGCAAGATGGCTGTGAACTTCTGAAAATGGTAAATAAAATAGCATGGCAATGTAAAATGAGAAAACACTCCTAATATAATGTGAGCCACACACAGAAACAAATTCAGAATATTCTTCAACTTGACAATTCTTAATTAAGGTTTGAAATATCTTAAAGTTGTACAAACTATTCTTTTAAGTGAATATTAGAAGTCAACAGATGGTATTAATTCCTTTAGGTAACATTTTCATGAACAGTGGCAGTCAGCAAGATGAATTAAAATTTATTAATTTGATAGTTCCAATAATGGCTTCTGGTGACTTGGACCATCTATCTTAAGTATGACTTGTCTCTTATCACTTTTGCCACTTAACATTTTTCTTATCTCTCCTTAAAATGCTGCTCAAAAGCATCTTCTTCCTAATACCTTCCAAGAACACACTCACCGTATATGAACAAACCCATCACAAGTTTTGTAGTTCTGTCCAGCTGCTTCTGGTTCTGATTGTATACTCAATATATTCCTGCCTCACATATTTTCATGTATGCTTGGAACTTGCTTTATTGCCTTCTGCAGTTCGGGTGGTTTCATGTGACCATTTTCCTTAGAGAAATGCTGCATCTTTCCCTTTGCTTAGTGTGTGGCAATTTAATGTTAAGGAGTTTTCTGCCACTTTTGTAATGTATCCTAAAGAGCTTGAAATAGGGTATGGCAGAAATAACTTTTTAATGGGTCAGACTCCCTATTGTTTTTTCTTAAAACACACTCATATATCACGTGCATTTCATCCATTTTCCACTGCTTCTCATCTACTTAAATGCAACATTTATTATTTTATTAATAGTCTGCATTTTGTCTCTTTCATAAAGCCTTTCTTGAGTATTGCATCCAATACTAATGTCTTCATTGAACTACAGCTGGTCTTGAAATATGCACTCTGTTATGTAGCAATAAGATCTCTTAATTATATGAATTATATATATATATATATTATAAATATATATATACTTGTAGCATAGAGAGACGAAGAGATTTTTTCAGGCTCACGGTCATTAAGTGAGATGATACAAAAGCGTTAGCATTAAGTGAAGACTCTGAAGATTAGAAATTACTATAGGCAATGGTGGTAATCATACTAACTTAACTGCCTCACTTGAGATATTTTTTTGTCCGTAATTAGACTCTATGTTCCGTTAAAAATTTTTTTTATTATCTTATGTACCATTTGTAGCTTAGCAAAGTGGACAAAGCATTTGCTAATTGTTTTATATAGCAGAGAGACAGATAACAGGGAAAAGAGGAAATACAAAGAACTAAAAAAAAAATCCTTCCTAGACAAAAAGTATGCAAGGATCAGCTGGTTGCATGCAAGAATTGCTGGGGAGGTAGAGGCTGTTTGGAGACGCTTCCAGAGAAAGAAGAAAGCTGAAAAAATCTATTCTGTGGACAGTGTCTGGCCTAAATATCAGTTCTACAAAACTAAAAATATAAAATTATTTAGTTCCACGCCTGTGAAGTTTTCAGCTTTTATTTCCTTTATATTTTTCTATTACTCTATTGCTTATAAATGGATATACAACCAAGATACAAAAGAATTAGGTATAATTATTTTCTGTGGGGCATAGAATTCATTAAGAGAAAAATAGTATTAATGGAAACTGCAGTGCACAGTTATAGCCCAAAGAAAAATCTACAAAATAGATTCCAGAAACATTACAATAAAATGTTAGACAAAGTGGGAACCAGGAAGGGAAATGAGTTTTAACAGAAAGAAAAGAAGTTTATAGCTTTGTGTGGCTTAAGGGGGAAAAAAGCTCACCCACATTGCTCCCTTTAAGAGTTTTTCCAAGTTTAACTAGTTGCATGGAGGTTCCCATATGGCCGTTAAAGAATTATATTATTAAATAGAAAAATAATAAGTATATTAAAAACAGTATATAATCATGCTAGTATTATTAGAAGGGCAGAGCCATGCCATGAGCACATTATATTTAAGAGTTTAGAGAAGTGGGTAGTCAATAAACACCGTATACAACGTAGCCTTTGAGAGCCTATGTTTTAAATCCAATAAATAACTAAATAAATAATGCAGTCTTGATAATCTTCAAAATAGAAAGTAAACGGTCCATTAAAATAACATATTAAGAAATCTTATTGAATCATGCATGGGACCGTTCGAGTGCCCATTATTATGTCAAATGAACGTATCCATCTTATTACCCACACAAAAAAGTATCTTAAAATCCACTTTCAACAATGTGATAAATTCCCATTTTTAGTCAACTATTGATCATTGTTTCTAACTTGAAATTTTACGACTTTATGATACTGCTACAATCATTTCTTTAAAGTGGCATGTTTTGATGGTTCAGTTTAAGGGAGGAAATAGCAGTCAACATTTTCTCAACCTAGAGCTAGTATCCAACAGAATGGATCTTAAGTGGGTTAAGTGCTCTTATTCACAGTCATAATGAAAGAGATAAAGAAATAGACTTCTTTTCCAAATACACTGCAATCAGACAAATCAGCAGTCTACAGGAAATCATGTAAGTCATATTCCATCAAATGCTAAGGGTGCAGACTCGACTTGATGGTTCACTGGATGCACACCGTGTGAGGATGTTATGTCTGTTTTCTGAATGGAGAACCCATTTCATACAGATCTGTAAAACACACTAATCCAGATGTATTCGGTTTCTTATGGACATACTAATTAAGTCACATTTCTCCCCACTTCTGTCCTTTTAAACGTGCAAGGCTCTTGAGTCTGGCTTCCAGACATACCTCCAATGTTAGGATGAAAATTGCTCACTCAGTTACCACAGGCCTTGGAACAGAATGCTCTGGTCACTGGTTCACAAACTCAGATTCTTTGACAATTTCACAACTTCCAGTCTACTTCGCTGTCCATAAGCTGTCCCTTCTCAGGTCTTGCTGATTAAATTTTAGTTTTATGTCTTTGATGCCTATACCCCTGAATTTGCTACAACCAGGTTTATTTTCTCCACCTTTCCCCTCTGGTAGTTCTTTCTCCTGAGTCTTCTCTAGCTGGCATTTTAATTAAATTTTTTTTTTCTATCAGACAAATTGTAGGTTTACAGAAAAAACATGTAAAAATACAGTGTTTCCATATTCCCCCTTATTATTAACTATTTTTTTTTTTTTTTTTAATCATGGGCAGGCACCAGGAAATGAACCTGGGTCTCCGGCATGGCAGGCAAGAATTCTGCCTGCTGAGCCACCGTGACCCACCCTATTATCAACTATTAACACATTATTATTAACACATTATTATTAACATTTTGCACTAGTGTGGTACTTTGTTACAATTGCTGAAAAAAATTATAGTGTTAACTAAAGTTCATAGTTTACATTATGGTGTATTTTTTTCCCCAATATATCAGCCTATTACTATAGCTTGCATTATTGTGGTACATTAGTTATAATTCATGAAAGAATATTTTTATAATTATACTATTCATTATAGCTTATCCTTTACAATAGGGTTTGCAGTGTTGTTCACTTATGTTTTATCTTTTAATTTTTATTCTTGTAATATATATATCATTTCCCCTTTCCACTACATTCACATACATAACTCAGTTGTTAACTGTTGTACTCACAATGTGGTGCTACCACTTTCACCATCCATCCCCACAACTTTACAATCAACTCAAAGAGAAATGCTGTACAAATGAAGCATTAATATCCTGTTGCCTATCTGCAACTGTCCCCTCATAATCTATATTCTAGATTCTAGAACAATGAGTTTACTTATTCTAGTTATTTCACATCAGTGAGACCATAAAATATTCGTCCTTTTCTGTCTGGCTTATTTCATTTAACATGATGTCTTCAAGTCTCATCCATGTCGTTGCATGAACCAGAATGTCATTCATTTTTAATACTGAATACTATTCCATTGTATGCATATTCCACATTTTATTTATGCATTCATCAGTTAATGGCCACTTAGATTGCTTCCATCTTTTGGTATTTGTGAATAATCTACTATGAACATTGGAGTACAATTATCCATTTGAGTCACTGCTTTCAATTATTTTGGCTATATACTTAATAGAGGGTTTGCCAGGTCAGATGGTAATTCTATCCTTAGCTTTTTCTGGATCTTCCAAACTGTCTTCCACAGTGGCTGCCCATTTTACATTCTCACCAACAATGAATGAGTGTTCCTGCACCTCCACATCCTCTGCAACACTTGTAAATTTCTGTTTTTATAATAGTAGCCATTCTAGTGGGTGTGAAATCGTATCTCTTTGTGGTTTTGGTTTGCATTTCCTTAATACCTAATGACGTTGAGCACATTTTCATTTTGCTTTTTACCCATTTGTATATCTTCTTTGGAGAAATGTCTATTCAAATATTTCACCCATTTTAAAAATTGGGTTCTTTGTCTGCTTATTGTTTTGTTGTAGGATTCCTTTATATATTCTGGTTATTAAACTCTTATCAGAAATATGGTTCCCAAATATTTTCTCCCATTGAAAAAGTTGTCTTTTCACTTTGGTGATGGAATCTTTTGATGCACAAAAGTTTTTTTTTTTTTAACTTTTTTTATTAATTAAAAAAATTAACAAACAAAACATTTAGAAATCATTCCATTCTACATATATAATCAGTAATTCTTAATATCATCACATAGTTGCATATTCATCATTTCTTAGTACATTTGCATCGATTTAGAAAAAGAAATAAAAAGACAACAGAAAAAGAAATAAAACGATAATAGAGAAAAAAAAAAAACTATACGTACCATACCCCTTACCCCTCGCTTTCATTTACCACTATTACAAACTGAATTTATTTTAACATTTGTTCCCCCTATTATTTATTTTTATTCCATATGTTTTACTGTTCTGTTGATATAGTAGCTAAAAGGAGCATCAGACATAAGGTTTTCACATTCACAGAGTCTCATTGTGAAAGCTATATCATTGTTCAATCATCATCAAAAAATACGGCTACTGGAACACAGCACTACATTTTCAGGCAATTTCCTCCAGCCTCTCCACTACATCTTGAACAACAAGTTGATATCTACTTAATGCGTAAGAATAACCTCCAGTATAACCTCCTGACTCTGTTTGGAATCTCTCAGCCATTGACACTTTGTCTCATTTTACTCTTCCCGCTTTTGTTCGAGGAGGTTCTCTCAGTCTCTTGATGTTAATTCTCAGCTCATTCTAGGGTTTTTCTCAGTCCTTTGATGCTGAGTCTCAGTTCATTCCAGGATCTTTGTTCCACGTTGCCAGGAAGGTCCACACCCCTGGGAGTCATGTCCCACGCAGAGAGGGGGAAGGTGGTGAGACTGCTCATCATATTGGCTGGAGAGAGAGGCCACATCTGAGTAACAAAAGAGGCTCTCTCTGGGGGTGACTCTTAGGCCTAAATTTTAAGTAGACTTGACCTATCTTTTGTGGGGTTAAGTTTCATGTGAACAAACCCCAAGACTGGGGGCTCAGCCTATAGCTTTGGTTGCCGACACTGCTTGTGAGAATATCAAGAATTCAACTTGGGGAAGTTGAATTTCTCCCCACTCTCACCATTCCCTGAAGGGGGCTTGCAAATACTTTTCCAGTCACTGATCAAATCATTCTGGGATTCATCAGGAGATCACTTTGGACAAACCAACAAAATCTCATGTGCTACCTGAGATTCTAAGTACTTATGACATTCAATCAAACTATCTACATGAGTTATATTAGGAAATGCTCTAGTCAAAATCTAAATTTTGTAACAAATAAACATTTTTTGCTTTAGTCTCACACATAATGTGACATTTTAAAGTATTAGTTATCATCTATTTTCAGCACCCTGCAATAACGACAATCATTTGTTCTTCTTCATGCGAAAACATTTTTAAAATTTGTACATTGTACATTTCACTATTATTATACACTCTAGGCATTCCTAGATTATACCATCTCGATCTTTAACATCTATCTTTCTTTCTGATTTCATTTATGTCCCCACCCCTCCTCCCTCTATCATTCTCACATGCAGCTTCATTCAGTGTTTTAACATAATTATATTACAGCTAGGTAGTATTGATGTACAAAAATTTTTAATTTTGATGTGGCCCCATTCATCTATTTTTTCTTGTGCTTTGAGTGTAGAGTCTAAGAAATTATTGTCTAACACAAGATCCTGAAGTTGCTTCCCTACATTCTCTTCTAGGAGCTTTATATTATTGGTTCTTATATTTAGGTCATCGATCCATTTTGAGTTAATTTTTGTATATTGTGTGAAATAGGGGCCCTCCCTCATTCTTTTCCATACAGAAATTCAGTTTATCCCAACACCATTTGTTGAAGAGATTATTCTTTCCCAATTGAGAGGACTTGGAAGCACTGTCAAATATCAATTGGTCATAAATGTGTCCATTTCTGAATTATAAATTCAATTCCATTCATCTATATGCCTACCCTTTTGCCAATGCCATACTATTTTGGCCACTGTTCACTATAACAAGCTTTAAAGTCAGAAAGTGTGAGTCCTCCAAAATCGTTCTTTTTTTTCAAGATGTTTTTGGCTATATGGAGCCCCTTACCTTCCAAATAAATTTAGTAATTGGCTTTTCCATTTCTACAAATAGACTCTTAAAGTACTGATTGAAACTGCATTGAATCTATAAATAATTTCAGGTAGAATTGACATCTTCATGATATTTACTCTTCCAATCCATCAGCATGGACTGTCATTGCATTTGTTTAGATCCTTGATTTCTTGTAGCAAAGTTCTATAGATTTCTATGTGCAAGTCTTTTACATCCTTGGTTAAATTTATTCCTAGATATTGTATTGTTTTAGTTACTATTGTAAATGGAATATTTTTTATTTCTTCCTCAGAATGCTCATTACTAGTATAAGGATACACTACTGATTTATGCATGTAGATCTTGTACCCTATCACTTTTCTGAATTCATTTATTAGCTCCGGTAGCTTTGTTGTAGATTTTTCAGGGCTTCCTATGTATAGGATCATGTTCTCTTCAAATAGGGAAAGTTTTAGTTTTTCTTTTTCAATTTAGATGCCATTTCTTTTTCTTGCCTAACTGTTCTGAATTTACAGTATAACATTGGAAAACATTGAGGGCAGTGGGCATCCTTGTCTTGTTCCTGATCTTATGGGGGAAATTTCAGTCTTTCACAATTGAGTATTATGCTAGCTGTGAATTTTTCATATATTCTTTTTATCATGTTGAGGAAGTCTCCTTCTATTCCTATATTACGTATTTTTATGAAGAAATTATGCTGGATTTTGTCAAATGTTTTTTTTTACTCAATTGAGGTAATCATGTGAATTTTCAGTTCCTTTTGTTAAAGTGGCATATTACTTTAACATTAATTGATTTTCTTATGTTGAACCACACTTGCATATGGGGTAAAACTCACTTGATCATGGTGTATAATTCTTATAATGTGCTCCTGAATTCAATTTGCAAGTATTTGTTCCAGGCTTTTGCATCTATATTGCTAAGAGAAATTTGTCTGTAATTTTCATTTCTTGTTGTATCTTTGTCTGGTTTTGGTATTAAAGTGGTATTGGCCTCATAGAATGAGTTAGATAGTGTTCCTTCCTCTTTGGATTTTTGGAAGAGTTTGAGCAGGACTGGTATTAATTCTTCTTGGAATGCTTGGTGGAATTCCCCTGTGAAGCCATCTGGTCCTGGATTTCTCTTTGCTGAGAGGTTTCTGATGGCTGATTCAATCTCTCTGCTTGTAATTGCTGTGTTGAAATTTCCTATTTCCCCTAGAGTCAGTGTAGTTTGCTTATATGTTTCTAGGAATTTGTCCATTTGATTTAGGTTGTCTCATTTTTTTGGCATACAGTTGTTTATAGTTTCCTATTATGATCCTTACTATTTCTGTGGGGTAAGTAGTAATGCCTCCCTCCATTTCTGATTTTATTTGCATCATCTTTCTTTTTTATTTCTCTGTTAGGTTAATTAAGAGTTTGTCAATTTTATTGATCATTTCAAAGAATTAACTTTTAGTTTTGTTAATTCTATTTTTTTCTGTTTTATTTATTTCTGCTGTGATCTTTGTAATTTCTTACCTTTCTGCTTGCTTTGAGTTTAGGTTGCTGTTCCTTTTTCTAGTTCCTCTAGGTGTGGAGCAAGATTTTTTACTTTAGTTCTTTCTTTTTCAATGAAGCATTTAGAGTTATAGATTTACCTCTCAACACTGATTTCACTGCATTCCTCAAGTTTTGATATGTTGTGTTCTTTTCATTCACCTCTAGATATTTATTGATTTCATTTGCAATTTCTCCTTTAAGCCACTGATTTTTTTAAGAGTCTGTTATTTAACTTCTACATATTTTTGAATTTTCCAGGTCTCTGCCTATTATTGAATTCTAGCTTCATTCTATTATGGGCAGAGAAGATATTTTGCATATTTTCAGTTTCTTTTTATATGTCGAAACTTGTATTGTGGCCCAGCATTTGATTCATTCTGGAGAATGATCCGTATGTACTTGAAAAGAATGCATATCCTTCTGTAGTGGGGTGCAATGTTCTTTATATGTTAGGTTTAGTTCGTTTACTCTATTATCAAGTTCTCTGTTTCCTTGTTAATCCTCTGTCTACATGTTCTATCAATTGTTGAGAGTGTTGTATTGAAGTCTCCAACTATTATTGTAGAAGTGTTTATCTCTGCCTTTAGTTTTGTCAGAGTTTTGTCTCATGTATTTTGGACACATGGGTAGATGCATGAATATTTATGATCATTATTTCTTCTTGGTAGATTGCCCCTTTTATTAATATGTAGTGTCTTTCTTTGTCTCTTGTAACAGCTTTTGTCTTAAAGTCTATTTTGTCTGATATTAGTTTACTTACCCCGGTTCCTTTTTCATTACTATTTGTATGAAATATATTTTTCCATCTTTTCATTTTCAATATTTGCATCTTTTTGTCTAAGGTGAGTATCTTGCAAACAACATACAGTTGGATAATGCTTTATTATCCATTTTGCCAATGTGTGTCTTTTGATTGGGGAATTTTAATTCATTAACATTCAGTGTTACTACCATATGGGCAACACTTACTTTAGCCATTTTGTCATTTACTTTTTATATGTCATATCTTTTATTTTTGGTCTCCCTCTTCCTGTATTTTGACTTTCTCTTCTGTATAGTTATCGTTTCTGATGTGTCTTACATATCTCTTTCTCATTTTTCTTTCTATATATTTTGCAAGTATTTTCTTTGTGGTTTCCCTGTAGTTTGTATTACACAGCCTATAACTGTAACCTACTAATTTAAAAAGATACCAAAATTCACTTCAATAAAAGACATGTTCTCTGTTCTTATATCCCTCTGTTTCTCCTCTTTATTTGTTTTTGTCCCGTATTACTTTTTATATTTTGCATTGTCCATTGTTGGGAAATATGCCTGTTTGTTGTTCAATTGCGTTCTGACCAATAGGGAACAAAGAATAGAGTTGTGCATTAAGAATACAATACTATTGGGTTTTGTATTTCCTTTTGACAATCTTCCTTTCTTCACGCTGCTCTGCCCCTTGCTCCCGTCTTTTCCTCTCAACCAGCAGAACTCCTTTAAGTAATTCTTTTGGGATGGTCTTTTGTTGACAAACTCTCTTAATTTCTGTTTATCTGTGAATATTTTCAGTTCTCCCATACGTTTGAAAGACAATTTTAATGGATAAAGAAATTTTGGCTGGCAATTTTTCTCTTTCAGTGCCTTAAATATATCATGTCATTGCCTACTTTCCTCCATGTATTTTTTTTTTTTTTCATATGCTGTATGGCTTGGGTTACATTTCATTTCTTTTCCATGTGAGTGTCCCATTATTGCAGCACCATTTGCTGAATTTTTGTTTGTTCATTTGCTTTGTTTGTTTTGGAAAGTGCCTGGGTCAGGAATCGAACCCAGGTCTCCTGTATGGCAGGCAAGAATTTTACCATTGAAATACCCTTGCACTTCCCTCATCACCGTGGTTTTTTATGAGAAATTGTAATTCAGTCTTTTTGAGGAGACCTTGTATTATGACAAGCTGCTTTTATCCTGCTCTTTTCAGAATCCTGTCTTTATCTTTGGCATTTGACCTTTGAAATTCTAGTTTGTAATTGTCTCAGAGTGCATCTATTATGATTTGTTCTGTTTTGGAGTGCAGTACACTTCTTGGACGTGTAAATTTATGTCTTTCATAAGAGTTAAGAAATTTTCAGCCAATATTTATTCAAATATTACTTATGCCCCTTTTCCTTTCTCTTCTCTTTCTATGACATCCCTAATATGTATGTTTATACACTTCATGCTGTCACATAAAACCCTGAGACATTGCTCATTTTTTTCTATTCTTTTCTCTTTTTTTCTGACTGCATGATTTCAATTGTTGTGACTTCTAGTTAACTAATTTTTCCTTCTTTCTGTTCAAAGCTGCTATTGTATTCTTCTAGCCCATTTTTAATCTATCTTACAGTACCTTTAAACCCCATAATTTCAGTTGTTTCCCTTTAAATTTATGTTCACACATTGTCTTCTTAATATCCTTAATTCTGTACCCATATTTTCCTTTAACTCTTTGAATCGATTTAGGGAAAGTATTTGGAACTCTTTGGTTAGTTGTTCCATTTGCTGTGTTTTCTATGAAATTTTGATCTGTTTTTGTCTGAGCTACATCTTCACATTTCTTAGTATGGCCTTTAATTTTTGGCCGATGCCTGGGCATCTGATTATTTTGATGTGTTAACTCTGCAGATAAGCTTCTCTCTCCAGTCTAGAGTTTTATTATTGGTTGACTTTCTGTTAAGGTTCTACTTTGATGCTTGGTCCAACTTATTCTGGTCCTTTAGAGTAGCCTGAGTTTAACCATTCAGATTTTCTTATCTCTTCACACTATTCTTGTCCTGAATATTCTGGTATAATGTGTAAGATTGCATTTTATGGTGTGTGTGCAATTGTTTTATCTCCAGGAGAAAGCATCCTTTCTTCTGTTCGTTCTCCAGAAATCTTGATTTGTCCTATTTGCTTTAGATAGAATTTTCTCCCCAGATCCTGTGATTTGGTTAAATTCTCTCCCTCATTGAATATCCCCTTTTCCTTACATTTTTAAATTCTAGGACACATTCTGTCTTACACAGCAGCTCAGTCTCCCTCCTGTTTTTTTTGTTTCTGTGAGACTTTTTTGCCCAGGTTTCTTCTCCATTAGGGCATCCCTCCACAGAGACCCAGTTAGGGTCAATCCAGAAAGGTTGGTTTTACATTTAAGTGGTTTAGCCAACAGTGATTGGATTGAGTGAGTTCACTTCCTGCCAACAGTTCTGACCCTGTCTCTCTCTTCCCCTCTCCCCCTGGGGCACTTTTGCAAGCAGGAGTCCTCAAGGTTTTGTGCTCCACATGGACCTATGCAGTTTGGGTCCCTGGACCTGGATATGCATGGATATTCTAATTTTCTGCTGTTAATGGATTTCTAATTTTCTATAGTCTGCATTTGCTGTAGGAGGAATTTGGGCTTATGGTGCCTCTGCATGATTCCCAAGCTGTGTGGGACTGAGTAAAGGGGCGGGGGGGGGGGAAGAGGGTGTGACCCAGATTTGTAGGAACAGGAAGAAAATTCTCTACCTGATCTTGGAGATTATTCCTCTTTTTCATAAATTAAGAATTTGTGGATTGGGTGGGCCACGGTGGCTCAGCAGGCAAGAATGCTTTCCTGCCATGCCAGAGGACCCGGGTTCAATTCCCGGTGCCTGCCCATGTAAAAACAAACAAACAAACAAATAAAAAAATGAAAAAAAAAAGAATTTGTGGATTACTTCTCCAGTTTCTATTGTCCTCAAGAGTTCTAAGCAAGTGGAATTTGGTCTTTTGTTAGTTGATTCTAAAGAAGATTTTCCAGGGGCTATGTTCATGATGTCACCTTAATGTAGTCTTTTTGTCCTCTCAATTCTTTCTCTAAGCTGTAGCTTCTCTTTATGCACATCCTCTACCACTGAACTTTCTCTAATGTGTTACTATTATTACAACTCTAGCATAAGAACTTTTAGCTTGTTTTAACATTAGCAATCTCCAACCTCACTTTGCAGCAGAAAATGAATGATGGCTTTTTCCTGCAAAAAAAGAGGTACATATAATACACACTTACCTCTTTTTTGAGTAGGATTTATGCAGATATAGCTGTTTCACAGCTTATATATCTGGAAATGAATTAAGAATGCACCATGTGGAATCCATTTGATATAAATTTTAAAGCCTAGAATTTTCACATTTTGAGAAGGAATTTGAACAGTATCTCTTTTTAGCTGGAAAGGCAAGATGAAGTGAAGTTTGTTGAAGAAGGGTGGAGAAAATGTATTTGAAAGGAATATACAAAAGAAGGGGGAATAAAAAGTTGAGAAAAAAAGAGAATGAAGAGGAATTATGGAGAAGACTGGAGAAGTCAGAAGAGAAAAGAGGGAAGGAGAAGGGTTGAGAAAAGAGAGAAGAGAGGACAAGAGTGAAGAGGAGGAGGGGTTAGCTTCACAAATAGCATTGTTAGAATAAACTACTCATGGCATAGGTTATGTGCCAGACTATTTGGAATCCTTGTTCTATACCAGCAGAACTAGAGAAGAGCTTAAATGGAGGCCCAGAAGATGCCTTTACTTTCTCCCTCCTTCTGAAGCACACTTTTGTTAGTTGCTCCCTATTAACCCCTTTCTTCCCTGTCTTTAAATTCCTCCAGGAATGCTGTTAATATTATCCTATTCTTCTAACTCAAAAATCTTTCTCCTCCAACCATATAGTAAAAAAGGTGAACATATGTACTTTGAAATTAAAAGTCAATGAGAAAATAAACTTGGTCTATGATAACTAATAAAAAGATGCTGTATTTCAGACTTATTCTTAGAAGCAGAAGAGTAAATAAAATGAATGACCAACAGTAGGAAAATAGTACATAAAAACTGTTTATTCATAGCATGGACTATTATGTAGCCACTGAAAAAGATAATTTATCACCTTAGGGGCATTACTATGAGTTATAACATGTACATAGAGAACATGTACATAGAGAAAAATATATAGTAATATCTAAGTTGTTAATATGGGTTTGATGTAGGTGAGGGATGTGAGTGATTGAGAATAGGGGAGAAGAGGAAAGGGCCAAGATGAGGGATGAGGAATAACTGGAAAAAAAGTATATCGCTACAATCCTAAGCATGTACGTGATTTATATGAATGTGTGCATGTGAATATAAAATAGTTGAAAGATAGATACTTAAATGTAAATTATTTCATATGTGTTTATGCATATGTATTAACCAGCGTTCAGCAGAGAAACAAAACTAACAGGATGTATATGTAAACACAAAGAGATTTAAGATACGAATTGGTTGACGTGAGCATAGACATTGGCAAGTCCTAATTCCATTGGACAGGTTAAAGTTGGGAATTCTGATGAAACCTTCAATGAATCATCCAATAGAACCTTTTTGGTTAATGTAGAGATAGAAATTCTTCTTTGTGATTACTGAAATCATCAGTTCTCCCTTTAAGGACTTCACTTGGTTGGATGCAACTTCTCTCATTGCTGAAGACAAACTCTTTTGTTGATAGTAGATGTTATCAGCATAGAGGACGATTACTTAAATCTGAGAAATGCCCTCATAGTAATAATCAGCCTGTACTTGTTGATCAAACAATTGTATAATATAAGCTAGCCAAACTGACATGAATTTAACCATCACAGCCTAAATACATTATTTTCTTCCAAAAAGTAGTAGAAAGAAATTGATTTTTGCCTTCTCTTCAAACCGTCCACCATCCACTAAAATGACAATTATACATTTGAAACAGTACACACAGATATGTGCGTGCAGCTAACCTTGTTTCTTCTCCAAAACTTACATCATGAGATGTAAAGGTACTTAGGTTGCAAATCTCCAGATTGCATGGGAAAGCTGGAATGTCAGAACTCTAAAATTCGCATACATGCTTAATTAGGATTTTATCTATTCAACCTTCTGCTCAGAAGTGCTGTGTTAGCCAGACATTTGGTTAGGTAAAGATCGCTTTCTATAAGTAAAGGCAAAAGCTATATTGGCCTTGGGGGGCCACGGTGGCTCAGCAGGCAGGAATGCTTGCCTGCAATGCCAGAGGACCCAGGTTCGATTCCCAGTGCCTGCCCATGTTAAAAAAATTAAAATAAAATAAAAAAAAGAAAAAAAAGAACGATCTTTGCTCATTAAAAAAAAAGCTGTATTGGCCAAAAGAAATAAAGATGAACAAAAGGAAAAATGAAAAAACTGAAAATCAAAGAGACTAGAAAAAACTAAAATGAATTTGAAAAATTATCAAATTAATTAATAATTAAAGCATGTTTGTTGAAACAAAGAAATGCTCATTTTATTATTGACTGATATAAATGTCTTCAAAGCTCTATACCAATCTTCTCAATATTACTATATAGGAAAGTGTAGTTTAGTGAAAGTTTATTCTTTACATTTTACAAACTATATGCATATTATTTGAGTTAAAATTTTGTAACATATCACGTTTTCTTGGCTTTTTGAGCAACTTTTTATTTTCTCCGGAGTTAATCACTGTCTTATGTTTTCTGTTTGATTTCCCTCTATCTATCACTAATTTATCAATAAACTCTACAAGAAGTGCAAAATTCCATACTATATATAGTGGTTTATTTAGTTCATTTTATTGGAGTGCTTTCTTTTAAGTTTTCTTGTTTGATCTAAGTGAGTGTCTCTCTGAATATTATGGCAACAACTCTCATCTTGAAGTTATTTTCACCATAAATGCTTGTCTCCCTCCTGTACTAGACTCTTACTTCCCAAATGCCATGACGTTTTTCATGGTATGCTTCCCTTGGGAGCATATCTTCTATTAGCTTTCTTTAAAAGAGTGTGGACAGAGATGATTTTTGTTAAATCTGACATATTGAACTTGATCTATCCTTATGATGGATTATCAAACTGATTAATGCAAAAGATGAGAAGGGAGATTGCTTTCTTTCAGAATGTTGATGTTGTGGCTTCATTTTCTCTTGTTGTCCAGTGTTACTGTACAAATATAACATTATACACGTTACAATTCTTTGTATGTAAACTGTTTTAATCTCTTTGGAAGGTTTTAGGATTTATTTTCTCCCTGGAGTTCTGAAATTGCAAGATGATTTCATTGCCTTTGTGTGTATTTTTTCATATTCTGAGCATTTAGTGGGCCCTTTCAATTTGGACACCGAATTTTGGAAAATTTCTTTGATTGCTTTCTTGATAATGTCACTTTTTTTTTCTTTTTCTTGTTATCTGTATCTCAAATTTCTAGCAATTTGGTGTTAGACCTTGTGGGTTGAATCTCTAATGCTCTTATATTTTCTCTATTTTACATTTCTTTATCGTATTATTTTAGTTTCTGGCATAATTTTTAACATAATTGTTTGAATGTCCTTGTTAAAACTATTCATGAAAAACCTTGAAGAATCTCTTGCCTTCTGCTTATTTTGTACTCATAGCTATTTTTCTTTAGCATCTAAAATATTTCCTTATTTCCCTAAGAATGTTAATAATAGTTTTTGTTTGATTGTGTGCAGTTTTCTTCTGCTCTCAGAATTACCTGTATTTCCGTTTTTTTCCCCTACGAACAGGCATTGGTCTCTGCCTTTCATGTTCAAACCTTTCCTTAAATGTCTGTTGACTTGTTCTTTCAATCATGGTTGTGGTATTTGTTCACATCTTTGTTATTATGACCAATAATTTTAATTCAAAGCATGATTCCTAGAGTTGTTACTTGTGATGTATACAAGGGATGTAACTAACGTTTCATAAAAAATATTAAATGATCTTGAATAGAAAAGAAAAAGCTGCTCTTACTTTTTTTTGCCTCATCTAATCAAATCATGTTATTCAAAGCAAAGTGTTTGGTATAAGTATAATCATATAAGGATAGCTGAACTCTCACAACACTGAAAAACTGCATCCAATCAAGAAACCTTAATTCAAACAAGTTCTATTTGGTGATTTCCTTAATGTTTTAACCAAATTACCTTGAGTCTTCAGTCTCTGAACTCTGCTGGTGCTGTTTGTCAGGCTTCTTTAGCATTCTGCTCAGCCCAGTTTCACCCTTGGAAATTAGCTTGACCTGATTGTTATAACTTTAATGAATCTAGTTTACTTGCTTCTGAGATCTGGCTAATCTAATGCCCTATAAATTGTTCCAGAGAATTGAAAATAAGTAGACACTATTTTTATAAGGAATCGAAATAGGATAAATCCAAAGGAGTATATACAAAGAAGTTTAATAGTCAAAGTTCTGAAAACTAAAGGCAGGGGAAAAAATCTTGAAAAATTTGAGAGGGAAATGACCAGTTATCATAAAAGAAAAACAATTTGAATGACAGCAGAATTCTCATTAGAAATGCTAAAAGCCAGAAATACCTTTTTTTGAATGCTGAAAGAAAAGAACTCTCAATTTCCCATCCAACATGCAATGAAGTATTCTCGAGGAATTAAAGGAAAAATTAGGATAGTCTCAGATGCCAGAAAACTAAAAGAATTTGTCATGAGGAGGTATACTTTAAAAGAATGGCAAAAGGTCATTTATCCAAAGAAAAAGAAAATGATGGGGCCACGGTGACTCAGCATGCAGAGTTTGCCGGAGACCTGGGTTCGTTTCCCAGTGTCTGCCCATGCAGATAAATGAATAAAAATTAATTAATTAATTAATGATGAATGATTGAAACTTAGAACATCAGGAGGAGGGAATAACCAAGAGTAAAAGTGTATAAATACGATAGATTTTCCTTCTCTTATTGAGTCTTATAAATTAAGTTTCACGGTTGATGCAAAAGTAACGGTATATCTGATGTGATCCTAAATGTATGTGGGAGAGATATTTGAGATAATTATTATATAAATAAGGGGAGATAAAGTGATGTTTGTCCTATAGAAGGGGAGGTCCTTCTATACTTCATTCAATATGGTCAAATGATGTCACTGATAGATTGATAAGTTTTATATATATATATATAAAGTAATACTTAGAGCAGCATCTACAATAGCCATTCCATTTGAGATTTTGTACTATGATTTTGCAAGATGTTACATTTAAGGAAAGCTGTTAAAGGGTTCATTTGATCTCTCTGTTTTCTTTCCTTCAACTATATATGAATAAGCAATATCTCAAAATAAAAATTAAATTAAAAAACACTTAGATACCAGTTTTCAACTGTAATGTTGCTGCAAATTAAAACTATAATATCATGCTCTTTGGCGAGGCTGTAGTTAAATAGTCATGCTCATACAATACTGACAACAATGAACAGTGGTAAAACCTTCTGGAGTGTAATTTGTCCAACAACTAACAAAACTGCCTATGCATTTATCTTTCAATCCTGCCATCCCACTTTATGCAGTTTATCTTGAGGATACACTTTCAAATATAAAAAAATATTCACTGCAGCATTTTTTTTTGTAATTAAAAGTACCCTAAACAACTGACCTATCGATACATGCAATCCGGCATTGTGCAGTTGTAAGCAAGAATGAGGAAAACCTTCATGAACTAATTTGGAGTCTTTCCAGGATATGTTCTTAAGTGAAAAAATCCAAATGCCGAAGAGTATCTATAGCTTGCTACTAAATACATAAGAGAGAATTCAAGAAAATACACATTTTTTTCCTGTTCCTTTGTGCAAGAAGTATACTGGAAGTATAAATTCTTAAATTAATGAGATTAGTAATCTAAAGGAGTTTGTTGCAAGCATGGAAGAACATGGTGCAGGAATAGGAAAAAGAAAGAAGGGATGAGGAGGAAGTAACATTTCTTAGTAGCCTTTAAAAATATGAGTTTTAGAACAATAATAGCCCCACAAATAATTTATTAATTTCAACTATGATATGGGACTACCAAAATAGAATATAAAGCTTTGAGAAATGAACCCAACTCTATATCAAATGAATAAACTAAAGACACTGAAGAGAGTGGGAAAGAAAATGTCTGACCAAAGCAGCTTTGGAAAACCATATTTGACTATACTGTATAAGACTTAAGACAAAATCAAGTCTACACAAGTCAATTTAGTAATTTTGTTTTTCACAAGGGTATGGATTAGAAACTCTGAAACATCTTTATTTGTGTTCTAGGATTGAGCACATAAATAAATATGTTATTGTTAATCAAAGTCAGGTTTCTCACAGCCAGGAAAAGCATTGGTATTGAGTCAGGGAAAGTAAAGATGAGAGTAGAACATCATTTATAGGTCAGAAAGTAAGCAAATACTAAAAAATGATGGGGTCATGTTAAAAGAATTCTGGAGCCAACTTCAAAGAGTGAGCAATGGCCAACTCTGGGACAGTTTTAGCCTTAGAATAACCCAGGTAATAATGATTTAAACTATATATAAATGAATAAATAAACAAGTAGATAAATATGCAGTAGAGAAGGACAAGATTTTTCTAGTACTAGAATTCTAAGATATAGAGAAGGAATAATAGAAACAGAAAATTATCCTGCAGACATACTGCAATAATTGTTTTAGTCAAATACTTTCACTGTATGCAAAAATTAGTGGGGAAAGCTTGAGAAACAGGATATATGCAAAGTTTCCAAATATCTCCCCATAACTTATCTACTGATTAAAAAGGGAAAAATAATTTTATAGGGCAGAAACCTGGCAAACACCACATTAACCAAGTGATCAAGTCATTATTACCAATAATGAGACGTTGACATTATGTATCTGATACGATGAACTGAAAAGGATACAACACATTACTGTGCTCTCTTTCCAAAAATGTGGGACCTAGCTTCAAGCAGATTAAGGAAACTTGAAAATTAAACATAATGAAGGATCATGGATTAGAAATTGGACTAGAAAACAGATTTAGTGAGACAGTTGCTACATTGGAATAAGGTCTCTAGACCAGTCAGTCAATAGTGTTGCATTAATGTTCATTTCTTGGATTGGATAATCATATTATGATTATGGCTAAATATACGTTAATATTTGGAGAAACTGAGGGAATGTTTTTCAGGAACTATCTGTACTAGTTTTGCAACTTTTATAAGGCTGAAATTATTTCTTATATAAAATAAATAAATAAATAAATAAAATGACCAAGGTAGCTTTTGTCTCCCAACTGGAACCTGATTGATAAATCAGCTGGGTTTTCAAATTTGTTTATATGAATAGTCAAAAATATTTGGCCCTTCATATACCAAAAATAGATTTATTATATGCAAGTCTATGATCAATGTTTGTATCTGGTCTTAAAGGGTTTTAAGCTAAAGCATCTTAATAAAAATTTATAAAACAATAAAGTTATTAATTTTTAAGTTCATATTTAGATTTTCTTGCAGCTTATATTTTAAAAAATCTGTTACTGCTTCCTTTCTTTTATGTAAGCTTTCTGTAGTTGAATAAAAATCAGGGCAAATTAGGAAGTACTGAAATAGAATAAACCCTTATCATTTTATCTTTTCCAAATAAAATTATCTCAACATACAATCTTACAGGTAGCCCTACTTAAGAAAGAAACTATATATAATTATTTGTGTGTCAGACATTGAGTAAAATATGTTTAAAATATAAACAGTGTTGCAATTTCTCATGATTGGCAAAGAACAGAAGATCCTGGAGTTCTGAGCATTCTACACGGTTCAATTCACATTTACCCTCAATTAGGCATTTGGTGCCTACATGTGAAGACAAAATTGGAATTGAGATAGAATATTTACACTTAATGTTTTGGTAAGGCTGAAACAAAGATAACATCTTATTTGATAGTCTGAATTGGTTGACCTCTGACCAGTTAAAATGACGGTTTTTCCCTGAAAATCTTTATCTACATGGTCAGAATTTAGATGGGTAAGCTTTCTGATTAATTCCAGCTTTTAAATATTTTCATTCCAAATTTTCTTCCTGCCAGGATAATTGTCAGGAACAATATAGATGAGTACAAATGGTTTTGGAAAGATTTTTGTTGTTTAGGGTTAAAAATAAGTTCATGATATTTAAACTTCATTTGCACTTGGTGAATGTATTATTTGTCTTATGCTAGTTTTTAAACATTTTGGAAGTAATCCTAGGAAGGTTCTGTCTAACTCCACTGTGTCATTTGGAAGATGAATTCCAGTTGGCTGAATTTCATAGCACCTGCAGCTTTCTGAAATAACTAAGATTTTCAGTTGACATGCCTTAGATATTAATTTATACTGCAAGTTTAAAATGATTAAATATGTATGATTGTGAGTCAAAGTGCCTTTGTTAAGAAGAACATGTAATTATAAAGAGCAAATAGAGTAAACCAGTGATTTGATTCTCTACTCATGAAGGAAAATATATAAAAGTAATGTCTGAAATTTGACCTCAGCTGTGAAAGAGAAAATGAATTACAAGATAATGTAGACATGTGCATTGTAACTAATGTTTCATAAGTCAAAAAATTAATATAACAATATTTCATGGTCTGTATAAAGCAAACATTATTGTTCTAAAGTATTCTACAAATAAAACATCATAAGTTTTCCCTATTTGTTTAGTTGCTTTTCTGGGGGTTAAAATGAACAATAAAAGAATACACAAGGCATAAAAGCTGCCTGAGTTTGCGACGAAATCCCAAACTTACTCACTTTCAGTGGGAGAAAGTTCTCTTGAGGTCAGAGACAAGAATGATAGTGATTTAAATCTAGTTTTGGGTCAGAGCTCTTGGAACGAGTATGGTCCAGCAATGAACAGGATAACAAATTAATAAATCATTGTAAAAGTTACAAATATATCAGAATATTGTGCATATGACCATATACCTGGATTGCTATTAAATTTAGCAATCATTTGGAAATTCAAAGGGACTGGATTGGGGATTTAGCATGCATGTTTCTCACTAGGGATTTGCAATAGGATAAGGATATTTGATGAGGTATTTTGCCAAGTCTTGTATTTACCTGAGTTTAAATACTTCTGGAAAATAGTGATTGATTCTCTATAGTTGGTTTTGAACAAAAACATTCTAAAGTTGTGAGAACCCTGTACCTGTGACCTTCTACAGAATAGAGAAAAGAACAGCAATAAGGGTGATTTCTGGGCGGCAAACTGGAACACACAGGTTTGTTTATCTATTCAGGCATAGAAAGATTCTATTCGAAAAGATGTGTAGAAGCACAAATGCCGTGAAAGATACACCCCAGGGAAAAAAGATCATAAGCCTCCAGGATGCCTCAGAGACAGGAGACCTTGAAGAAAATCTGAGAAATGTTTGTCGGAGGCTGATAGAAATATGTCTTCCAAAGAGGCAACTAGTATTTCCATCTTGCTTATCATTTTGTTCCCAAGGCATTACATCTAAATACCTGGCACTTAACCAAAATTTTGTTTAAAAGAAAGGAATAAATTTAGTCATTTCTACCTCTGCCTTTTCCTTGCCTTTTGCATCTAACTTCAACTATAGTACTTAATGGAGTATTTTGAATTTTACATGGTGGTGCTGAATTTTGAAAGACCACAGAATTTGGAATTGGACAAACAGGCTGTTCAATTAAATTCTACCCACTACTAGTTTGAAAACTTGGGAAATTTACCTAAATCCATTGAGCTACAGGTTCATCAACTGTGAATTGAGAACAATAAAACCAAATTGATAAAGAAATCTAGCACAAATGTCTAAAATAATGCTGACCAAGTAAATTGAATAACATTGATGATAAATTCAGAATAAGGAATGCAAAATAAAATAATTGCTCATTGGGAGTAATGCATCTGATGAAGAAACTGACCTGAATGAAAAGGCTGCCTTGGAAATGCAACAAAGGGCAAATTGACTCAGGATTTAGGCAACAGTATGCCCTAGAATTTCCAGTGTGGGGGGAGTGGTGAAGTGTTATGGCCTCCAGCAGTGTGGAATATTGAAGAGTTAGTTGAGTTAATGATTCTGAGGTAGGAGTCCCTGCCTTTGTGGCCATGGACTAATACAAGAGCAAAATCGATTCCCTCTATTAGTGACTAAATGGTTGCCAGTAGTCCACTGCTGGAGTAATGCTGGGGTAGCTGACAGGGACACTGGGCTGCGTAGGGACCGAAGTAGAATGCTATTTAATTGAGAGAAGGAAAATTGATGGGAATGACCTTGAAGCCTAGTATATCATGACATGGATGTAGATCTAGAGACTCATGGGTAGAGAGAGGCCTAGAGAACAGTGCCAGAGTCTAGCAATCATTGATGAAACCAGAAGATACAAAGCTGGGGCAGGACCTCATTCTTAACCCACCAAATTGAGGACAAGGAGTGTGTAGATAGCTTTTGGGGTTGACTAAGGTTGTTGATTTGGTTCCTGCCTTAGAACCAAAGGTTAGGCTCAGAAATAAACAGGATAATAGCCCTGTGTGCAACATGAAAGAAAATGGAAAATTGTACAATTCAAATCCAGGGAAAAATCAGAAATAAAACAGATAATTATAAACCCATATAAGCACACAGTATAATACAGGCTCATATTCCCATCCCATCTGTCAGAGAGTTTCCAGAAGAAATATAAATCTTGATGATATACAAAATCAGAGAGGAAAATTTAAGGTTCAAAGAAATATTTTAAAATATGGCTGAGCTTAAAATGTGAAAGGTACATTGAACTGAATTTGACCTTCTTGGCAATTTGTAAAGAAAGATAAATACTTTTGCAAAAGTGGAATTTTTGTTTATCTAAATCAAATGACAAGAATTATTCTTCCAGAGGTCTGCCTAATTCTGGATATCCCATTTTTTACAAAAAAGGTTATCTCCAGATATTTTTATCTAAAATTTTTCCCTAATTGTTCTGTATACTCATTTTTTCCTTCATACTTGAAGGAAACAATAGAATGGAACTAATTCACTTCACAAAACAGCACAGTCATTGTTGGATATGTGTCTGTGTGATCTCATGTCATTAAAACGATTATGACTTGGATATATTTGCCTCATAACTCACAGAGGATGTAATTTTCATTTTTTATGTATGTTTTATTTATTATGAAAAAACATTCTAAATGACAAATTAAAGCTATATTTGCTTATAAAGACAATTCTATGCAATGCTTAGTCTTCCCATTATCTAGAAATATTGCTTATACTGTCAGATGATGAATCTCTTGTTAAGGCTCATTAGCAAACTTAGGCTGAGTTTCAAACCATAGATATTATTTTTTAAAAAAATATTTTAAATCTAAAGCACTTTTTATGGTAAGCCTGAGGAATGAGTCAATAATTTTGATCCCTCTTAAAACGTCTCTGCAACTTGGTGTGCTGGTTTGAATCTGTTGAGTACCGTGGAAAAGCCAAGTTCTTTAATCCTCATTCAATATTGCTGTGTGGTGGCTTTTTGATTGTTTCCATGCAGATATGACCCACTCAATTGTGGGTGATAATTTTTCATTAGATGATTTCCACTGAGATGTGTCTCCAACCATTCAAGGTGAGGCTGCTTACTGGAGCCGTTTAAGAGGGAAACATTTTGGAAAAACCTGGAGAGCCACCAGAACTGATAGAGCCAATAGAATGGACATTGTTTCTGGGAAGCAGCTGAAGACAAAGCTAGGAGAGGTCACCATGTGCCTTTCCAGCTGAGAGAGAAACCCTAAATGTCATCAGTCTTCTTGAACCAAGACATCTTTCCCTGGATCCCTTAGATTGGACATTTTCTAGCTTTGCCTTAATTTGAACATTTTCACAGCCTTAGAACTGTAAACTTACAACTTAATAAATTCCCCTTTTAAAAAGCCATTCCATTTCTGATATATTGCATTCCAGCAGCTTACAAACTAGAACACGTGGTATATATCATTTGGAACTTACATATATCAGGAAAGCACTGTGTCATGTTGCATAGCAAGGAATGGTTCTCTGGGGATTCTCACAAATCATTCCTATGAATTTGTGGTCCTAACTTCAATGTTGATGTTTAATAGACAAGTGGTGAGTTTTAGCCAAAATCATGAAGTAGGTAGGGAAGAAGGAAGTACCACTCATTTATAACCAAGTCCTAGTCTTGCTGGCTTCCTCTTCAGTTGTCTTTTCCAACAGGTTACTGTGTTAGAATATTTTTTATGAAAGAGCAGCTACCTAAAATCAAATAGTTACCATGTTAGAAATAAGATGTAAATCCAGGTGAACTCATTCCAATACTATAGCCAAAATATATCATAAAGGGTTAAAATAATGAATCCTTCCCAGGAGAGTTCAATAAATTTGTGTTTGATTCAATAATCAAGAAAGCACCCAGTGTGGTTCCATTAAAGAAATGCAACTGCTTTTGACATCAATAGAAATAGGACTTTTTCTTGAATTCAGGGTAAGGCACTAAATGGGCCTCTCTGTTGTCTGATCACAGTCTTAGTAATCCCTTAGTATTTACAGATAGGATTCCAGAAAAAGGTAAGTACCTGCTAATCAGTTCCTAAAAGGATTTGACTTTTAAGTATTAAGCCTTCATTTACCTTGTCAAAACATCAGTTTTGTTGGAATTATAATTACTAACCTATTTCCCTGCACAGATGGTCATGGAGAGGAAGTTCTTCCTCCCCTGCTCACAATAATTTATTAGTTTGTTGACAGATTATACAAGACTGAACTCTCTGGTTATCACAATGTCTCAAATATGCCGGAGGAGTATGTATTTGGTACTTGTAAGGTCATCCTGTTACCACAAGCTCTAGCCTGTTTGTTTGAACAAGGCAAGAGCATATGCACAGATCATTCATTAGAATTATTTGTTAAAGGTATAGTGGTCACAAAGATAAACACTCTATCGACACAGTCCCTGAGGAAAAGATCTCAGAATTCCTAGCCTGCCTTCACCACCCTGTAATGCTAGCACACATCTCCTGTAAATGTATTCGACTTTTCATTGTTCTTAGTTTCATACAAATATGCACATAGCTTAATTTACTTCCCTGTTATGTATCAGTATCACAATAGGATTAATTCAGAATTAGTTGTTAGAATTAACAGGAACAAAAAGACCTATGACCGTCACATCTACTATTCATCAAATTTCTTTCATTTTTTTTCTTGAAAGTATGTATGCATAAGATTATAATGCAAATTTAAATTGAGTTAAAGGAGTATTTACTGTAACATGTCCTACATAAGATAGCATTTCTGAGGTTTTTCCTATGCTTTCTCTCTCTCTCTCTCTCTCTCTCTCACTCTCTCTTTTCACCATGCTGGAGATCTGGGAACCAAACCTGGGTCTCTGGTATGGCAGGCAAGAATTCTGTCAGTGAACCACGATCACACTGCCCTTTCCTATAATTTTTTCCCCCTACTTTTAATATTTGAGATTCAGTGTTCAATCTAATGACAGTTCTTGCCATACAATTAAAAAAGGAAAAAGGCTGCAAAATGCCCTTCATTTGTTCAATAGATTCAGATCTAGTCAATTATTGCCAGATGTGGTTCTAAAAACGTGAATCAATTACTGAGTCTACAATTCAAGAAGATGAGAATTGTGAAGACATAATATAAACAAATGAAAAAATTCATATTGAGGGAATATTCCAAGAGAAAAAGAACTAGTTCTCCTTTATCCTTCATTTTTGAAGAATAGGGAAATAAAAGGTTTTTTTTTTTTTTTTTATTCACAATTTACCATTTGCCAGAGATTGTTGAAAAATGGCAGGTTATAACTTGCCTGTGATTGAAGTAGTAGAAGGAAGTGCCTCTCTCTCTGTTTGGAGTATTGCCTGCTTTTGAAGGATTATTTGGTCTACAAGGCACTGAGGAGACTAATTTAGGGACAAAATTAAGAGGGTTTCATAAGGCCCTGCCTTGAGACTCTTCATCTTGAGTCCATACATTCCTAGGACTTGTACTGCCTGCTTTTCCTCTGATCACATCTGTTTTTATTAAGAACAAGTCTGGTTTTGTAGATCAATAGTGAAAAATTTTTCTCTTATCTCATTGCCACAAAGAATTGTTTGTTGTCTAATTTTTTCATTGAATTTTATATTTTAATCTAAAAAATTTGCATTTTTTGGTTTTTGCTTTGATTCTTGTTTACTTCCTTTGTTTTATATCCTTTCTTTAAATCTTCTGTTTGGAAAATGTATATTTTTTTCACTTTATCTTAAGTATATTTGCATCATATTTAGTCAATTACTTCTTTGGCCACAACCTTATTATTTATATTTTTATTTTATATCTTACTTTCTTCATAACACTAACTTTCTTTTTGTTATCTAAGTTTCTAGGTTTATTTCCTAATTTCTATTCTATTTGCTTTTGCTGACTCTTTTTATAATTGCCTCAACAGCATAGCAGCAGAGAGAAGTAGCACAGAGCATGTGTTTGTTTACTGAGATAAATGTTATATGTGCACAATGTGGTAGGCACCGATATTCATGAGAGGTAATACTTCTTAAAGAAGCATATGCTCAAACTTTGGGGCTTATATCTTTGTCCTCATCATCATAACGTGGTTTCAGTACAGTTTCTCCCTGCCAGTACTTTGGGATGGTTCGCGCAGCACCACGTATGCACAGGTGATGCACATAGAGCTTCATGCAGTACATTCCCCTGGTGATCTACGAACAAGAGATCAGATATTCACTAGCACACACGCTGGGCCTTAGATAAGCTTATTGTTGAACATGTGTTTGCTTTGCCCTCTTTTTAAGGATTACTGGACAAATCTCCCAGGGGTTCCTGCCTGGACATAGTTGTTCTTCTGAGTAACTCTTTATTTTATGAATATTGTGAATGACATAGCTGACAATATTCCCCTCTCTGCCTTGGCTGTTGGGGAAATCAAAGTCAGATTTGTCACTCATTCCTTGCAATTCTGTAGCAGGGATTTATAAAATAAATCTGGTATATAAAAACTTACCCTTGGCTGCCTTTTTCCTATTCTCATCCCTATATTAAATTTGTCCTGATTTCTTTACTAATTAATGTCTTTTATCTCCCCCCTCCAGCTATCTGCTTTTTTAGATCTCCTTAAATTAATTTTAAGTGCACTAATTTTTTTTCAATATTATAAAAAGTTTTAATAGGTTGCAAATCTTTTGAATCAAAACTACATTCCATCTGCCTCACTGGCGCTGAGAACAATACCCAGAGAAAGAGGGTGTGAAATCTAGTCTAATTGGTTCCAGAGTGGCTCTGTGTTTTTATTGTCATACAAGAACCATGTATTTAGGGTTCATATTTACCATCATTTCTGCAACAACAAAGTATGCAGTGAGCATTGCTCCTAAAGTTCATCTCTAGGTTGATGTGTTCAGGGCAACAGTTTAAAATATGTTGTAGCTTGTATTACTCCTCTGCCTCCTCAGACAGATCAAGGTTCACTAATACGAGGCCCGCTTTCAGATTTCACCCAAAAGCATTGTCTTTCCCAGGTCAATCGATAGCTGCAACCTTTTTGCCCATTTATTATTGTGACGTTTCCCTACAGCTCACACTGTTACCTTGGGGAAAAATGTTAATTATTTTTCCTAAGATTGGACATTTCATAGGGATATGTATAATGAGGAGCAGATTGCTGTAAAGTTAAGGGAGGTGTTGTTGTCAGAAAATTCTCCTTTCAACCACTTAGACAGAAATGAATATAGGCTACTCTCATGTAGTGAAATTGTATCATTATTATCCTGTATATTCCTAAATGTGGTGCTATATCTGGTGAAAGATTAGATTAGAACTAAAAGCCAAATTCTTCAGGGAAATGTCTGGAGTATAACCTTTGGCTGTCCTTTCCTCTGAGGAGATAGGGAAGTTATTCACATATGCGCCACACAATGAAGAGATTCCTTCCTCCTCTGTGTACAGCAAAAGGGAGACTGCTTGACCCTGCAGGCACAAACCCGAGTTACTTTTGGGAATGAGCAGATTAATGTTTCTCCCCACAGAAATCTGAGGGGATTACCTATATTCTTCAAAATGTCTTTCAAATTTCTTTGAAATTTAATATATATATATATTGTATATTTGAAATTATATATATATATATATATATATATATAAATGTGACAATAAAAATACCTGTGTTAATGACTGTCCCTGTTTGGATACTTGTCTTGGGTTAACATTGTGTTATCTTGCTAGAGAAAAAGTTACTGCAATATTAACTACTCATCCAGGATGAAGTCTTTATTATCATGTATGATTTATCATATATTCTAAGATATCTATCATCTATTCTAAGATATTAAAGTATTTATTACCTGAATAAATTTTCAAATCTAAATCCACTTTTCTAACACAGTGTTTCTCAAAATTGAATATGCATAGAAATTACCTGGAGATTTTGTTCATATTGAATTATGAACACCATTCCCAGAGATTTTAATTCAAGAGCTCTGGGATGAGGTCAAAATAATGCATTTCTAACATACCCCTGGATGATCCATATTTCAACCACTTAAACAGAAATGAATCTGAGCTATTCTTATGCATTGAAATTGTATCATTGTTATCTGTAGGGAAACATCACAGTATGCTGTCACTTCATAGACTGCGTATTAACTACAATTGTGTTGGAACACCCTTTTTTTTTTCAGAGATCCAATTATTTGGATAGCAATTAATGGATGATTTTTTAATGGACAGTAAGACTTGCTAGAATAATGAGAAGATATAAGGATGAATTAGAGAACCCTACCTTTAGATTGTTTCTGTTTTAGCACAAGAGATAAACACAGACGATAAACACATAAAATATCTAAATATACAGATGAAACAATGGAAGATGATATAGACCCTGGTGGGCAGAATTTTTTAAATGCCTCCCCAAAGATGGCCTACCTTTATCCCCAGAACCTATGAATATGATGAGCTATCACTCCCGTGATTCTGTTATGCTCTACAGCAGAGTTAACATGAAGATACAATATTATCTGGGTAGGACAGATCTAATCACATTAGTTCTTAAAGCAGAAAGTTTTCTCCTGCCGATGGTAGAAGTTGTCAGAAATATTTCTGGTGTGAAAAGGACTCCATATGGCTACTTCTGCTTTGAAGATGGAGGCTGCCATACAAGAGGGAATCTGGGTGGTCTTTGGCAATAGAAGGCACACCCTGGCCGGCAGCATATAGCTGTAAAGAAGTGGATTCTGATAACAATTTGAATGACCTTGAAAGTGAATTCTTCCCAGAGTTTTGGGATAAGAACCAACCCCACCAACATCTTGATTTGGACTATGCCTAGATTTTCGATCTACAGATCTAGTAAATGAAGTGTTGTTCAAGCTGCTAAGTGTGGCAATTTATTATACAGCAGTAGAAAACTAGTACATTTATCACAAAAGATAAATAATTACTTGCATTTAGAGGACAAAAGAGATTGAATTTAAATTAATAATGGAGTTACAGGGTCGTGTGATGGTAGCCCAGTGGCAGAATTCTCGCCTGCCGTGCCAGAGATCTGGATTCGATTCCTGGTGCCTGTCCATGCAGATAATAATAACAATAATAATAATAATAATAGAGTACAGAGAAGGTACAGATTAACACTAAATACCTAATACAAACAGATGGAATGTGCACATGCTGATATGAAAAATACAATGAATGGGATTGTAGCATATCAGACATTTCAGAAAAAAAGTTTAGTGAACTTGAACTTGAAGACACAGCAAGAGAAACTGTTCAAAAGGAAGTACAGAAAAAAGGTCCAAATAAAAATAAGAACAGAAAAATGCTGAACTCTGGGACAACTTCAGTTGCCAAGTGTATGTATAATAAGGAAAGCACAGGGTAGGAAGGCAGAAAAAAATATTTGAAGAAGTGATGGCTGAAAATTTTCAAAACTTGATGATAAATTTAACTCATAGATATAAGAAACTCAATGAACCACAGGAAGCATGAAGGGTACAAAAAACAAAAAACAAGGCAGATCATAATCAAGCTGTTTAAAATTAGTAATAAGGAGAAAATGTTAAACAGCCAGAGGTAAAAACGATTCATCACATAAAGAGAAACGATATGTATCACAACTGAGTTCTCACTGGAAAAAATGAAAAATTGAGGAGAGAGGAGCAAGATCTTCAAAGGAAAAAAAAAATCAGGCAAGAATTATTTATCCAGAGAAAAAATCCTTCAAAAAACAAAGAAGGCAAAAATCCATTTTAGGCATACAAAAACTAAAACAATTCATCATGGGCACATCTTCACTAAGAGAAATGTTTTAAAAAGTCCTCAAAGTATAAAGAAAATAATACCAAAAGGAAAACTGGAACTATAAAAAGTAAAGATGTATATCAGAAATGGTTAATAATGAGTAAATGTAAAGACTATATTTTTAAAAACATATATTGCAAAATAATAGCAATGTACTGTGTTATTTATAACATATAGGAAGTATGACATCTGACTAAAACAATGCTAAGACCATGAGGGGGTCTCTATTCATTTGTTAAATGCTGCTGGAATGCAACCATAGCAGAAAAGGAATAGCTCTTGAAAAAGGAATTTATTATGTTACAATTTTACAGTTCTAAGTCCAGAATAATTTACAAACTAAGACAATCAGGGAAAAATACCTTGACTCAAGGAAGGCCAATATCTGTCACATGGGAAGGTATGTGGCTGGCATCTGCTGGTACTTGTTCCTGGTTCCATTGCTTCAGCTTCTGATGCCAGAGGTTTCCTCTCTAAGTGACTATGGGCTTTCACTTGGCTCTTCCAGGACAGAACTTTCTTTCTGGTTTGCTTAGCATCTCATGGGAAAACACATGGCGACACGTCCAAACATTTGCATTTAGGCATCTGCGCTCTCTGTTCGCACTCCAAGTATCTCCAAATGGCTGCTTCTCTGTTGGCTCTGAAACAACCCTGTCTAATGGGGCTTCTGCCTTTTCAAATGTCTGTATCTGTGTCTGCATTGAAGTTTCTCCAAATGTTGCCCTTTATAAATAACTCCAGTAAACTAATCAATACACCCTTTTAATGGGTAGAGTCTTATCTCCATCTAATCAAAAGGTCACACTGACATGTGGGTGTGTCACATCTCCATGGAAACAATCCAATCAAAGGGTTTCCACCCTACAATATTTAATCAGGATTAAAAGAAACATGACTGGATCCACTAGTTTGGATTGGGAAAAAGACATGGCTTTTCTGGGAAATTTAACAGCTTCAAACCAGCCCAAGGTCAAATGGAAGTAAAATGTTTTAAGTTTCTTATAAATAAAAGTGAAGTAGCTCAACATAACTTGAAAGTAGGCAGTAATGTTAATGATATATGCTAAAAACCTTAATGACACCAAATAGCACCACCAAAATAACACCACAAAGAGTTACAACTAGTAAAACCAATAAAAAAGGATATCAACTGGAATAAAACTAAAATTAAATTGGTCTATGAAAAGGTTTAAAAAGAAGAAAATGGAGAAAAAAGAACAAAGGGACAAAGAGAACATGACAAGAAAAGTAGTAGAATAAAATACCTATCTTTCATTATGAATGTTCATGCTGTATTATTTATTGCACAGATATGTACAAGTATTAGATTTTCAATGTGGAAAATATTCATTATCAATATAAAATTTCCGTCTTTTTCTCCAATATTTTCTAATGTTAATATAACTATTTCTGCTTTTTTTGCTTGCGATTTTTCATTGTACATTTTCTTATCCTGTTATCTTCAGTGTTTCTTAGACTATCTCAATATATACCGCAAATGTTGAATTTTCTTTGTAATATGAGATTTTTTAGTCAATTGGTTTTAGAAATATCATTTGCCAGGTTGTGTATTTCCTTTATGCTTTCTTCACATGATATAGATTTTCTCTGTTTTATTTGGTGTTGGGTATTCTTTTTGATGATTTGGAAGCTCTGACACTATAAATTAATACTGTTAAATATCTATTTAATTGTGAACAATATCTGTTGACTCAATTTGAGCAATGATACTAATTAGTAGTAATTCTTCTTGGTACATTTGCCTCTCAGTTCTCTTCATAAATATAACTTTATTAATTATCTTAGCATCTCCTTTATGCTTTTCAAATACTTAATATGACATGCTTTAAATGGTATTTTTTGGATCCTAGCTAAATATGCTAACAAGTGTGCTTATGTTTCCCCTCTTTGGTATCTTCTATAGCTATTAGTCCATATTCTTCTCCATTATTAATTCTGTAGTTAAAGATATAATCAATCTCAGCACCATTTCTTTTGCTGTAAGTTGTCTAATTATTTCTTGGTTGACTATCTTTTTCATTAGTGCTTTCTACAATAAAGGTTCCTAAGAAATGTGTACCCTGAATTTTTGCCTGTTCAAAAAGTTTGAAATTATTATTTCACTTTTCTGGAAGCTGAATCAGATCATGAACTCTTCTCAAGTTGCTCGCAGTCTAAGGATATGTTTCCCCTTATCTTTTACATACACTGACGAACAGGGAAGAATAGATGGAAATTTCATTACTCATTTCATTCATTTATTTGTGTTAGAAACCATTATCAACTTCCTCTGCCCCTTTTCTCTTCCCCATACTATTCTTTAGGCACACTGGCAAACTTTCTCAGCATTACCTGATACAAGTTCTTTGCTTAAGTAGGACCTTCTCAGTTGCTGTTATTTTTTCATAGAGCAAATTCCCAGTCATTAGCACAGCAGAAAGGAAGAAGTTTGTGATACCATTGCAAAAAGTTTTAATGTAAGAGTGAAGAAAGGAAGAAGCAGAGGATATAGTGTTTCATAGGGAAAGAGATGCTATCCTTATATGAACAGAGGAGCTAAGGAAAATAGTGGTGAGGACAAGTTCTTTAAGTTTTCTGTGGGAAAATGGGGACATTCTCATCAAACCAAGAACGTTTTTGATGAACTTTGAAATAAGCACAATCTCAAAACTGTAGATGAAAAAGTCTAGATGACTTGATTAAAGAAATTGGTGTAACATAAAACATGAGGAGAGAAAAGTGAAGCTAATAGAGAAACTCAGTAGAATTTTCAGGTAGTACTGACTGGCAATATAAAGTTATAATGAAATTATTGAAATCTCATAAATCATCAGTGTGCTTTCCTCCAGCAGATTTCCACCTACTAAATGCAAGCATGGAAAATAATAGGGCTTATTCCAGGGTGAATTAATTTTGAAACAGAAAGTTTCAACAATTTCCTTTCAAATAAATCTTTAGAATTTAACTAAGAATCCATTTATTAAATAATTATAAAATAATTATTAAATAAGTATTTATTAAATAATAGGATTCAGTTACAGTAAGAGTAAAAAGATATGGAGTAGTCAAAAGCAATACCCAAGTTTTAGACTTGGGAACTTAATAACTTGTCAAATGGACTTGGAACAGATGAGGAGAAAGAAGTCTCTGGAAGGAAGATGGCAAAGGCTGTTTCTGACATCTGGAGTTAGAAGTGGCTGTGGACTAAACAGATAAATATGCACAGCAAGGGTTTGAGTCCTCTAGCCTAAAGCTCAGAGAAGGCTCAGTCTTACTGTATGCTTTTGACATTTACAAATTTTTCAAAACCAAATGAGCATGAAGTAGATACAGGAGGATTATAAAGGGTTAGAAATTAAGAAACAGAAGGCTATCAGGGAAAACATCAACATACAGTAACCGAGGAATATAGACCCAAGAATATTACTAAAAGGAAACTATAATGAGGAGAATCAAAAAGGATAGTAGTCAAGTTTGCTGTGAATTTTAAAAGGAATAAGTGACCAAAAGTGCCAAATATCGTACTCAAGAAATATAGAGACCAAAATTTTTCCTTTAAGTGTGTTTAGTAGGAAGTGAACTTTAAACTTAATAATAGCTGTTTTGAATAGGTGAGTGCAAAAATCAAATTGTAGTAGGTTGGGCAGTCAATAAGCTGTCTTCAAAGTTTAGAGACTTTGAATGGAAATAAAGTTTTCAAAAACCTTGCTTGACTAAAGGAATGGGATATGGAGAAATGATTTTGAATTCCTTTTTGCTTTTGTTGGCAAGGGGATTTGAGAAATATCAGTGTTTATCTGCTCAGCTAATGTGTCCCTGGAGTCTAGGTGGATAATATAATAAGTGGAGTGAAAAACAGATGGGACAATGTCCTAAAGAAAGCAGGAACATGTATGACAAAGAGCACCTAAGGACAACTTTGCATCGAGCCACAAAAGGGACTCCAGGTGTTTCATGAAGTGGGCATGAATGTTGTTATAAACATTTTATGAGTGAGAAGATAGGAAATTGAAAAGCATATAATTGATTTCCAATTTTCTTCAAGGAAATCTTAGACAAAGTCATCTGAGACCAAAGAGAACGAAAGTTAGTTTAGGAATAATTGCTTTGATGAAAGAGAGAGGACTGAATAAATATAAGGAAAGAGCAAAAATCTGGTGATGGTGCTAAGTCCCATTTGAGGTTGTAGACGAAACATCTATAATGACAATCAACTGAAGAACTTTTGAATTTTCCTGAAGCTCTAAGAAATTTAGGCAGATGGGTATAGACGGCAGATTGTAGATTGCATCTCTGTCCATGAAGCTGGATAGCATATTTTGGAGACACAGCATACAGGCCAACAGATACTCCCTTTAATGCTCTGTTAACAATAAGCCAAAGGACAAATATGCATTAAAAACAAGATTTATCAAAGATTATGTCCATAATAATTTTAAAATATTGCTATTTCAGGGAACCTTCAGATTATAAAAAATTTGATATGGGAACTTTAAGCATAGGAAAGTTCATTCCTGAATTTCAATTCACATTAACTAGTTTAAATGTAGCTGCTGTAAATAATTTCATCCTAAAATATTTTTTTATCAATAAAATGGCTTATTTCATTACAACCAACTGTTTCATTGGTATCAAGTTAGATGGTCTTAACAATTTAACACTACCACCTTACCTATGCAAATGATCTATTTTAGAAAACCTGTTCTGTTTAACCATATTTGATCTTTTTAACAGATTTTCTTCAGAATTATTCATTTAATTACATTATATAAGCATAATGAGTAATATTCATCAGGTATTCACATTTATTTACTTACACTAGCATAGGACCAACCATCTCCCTATCCTCCCTCTTACCATTATAAGCACTTGAAGACAAGACTGTAGGACTCCATGGTAGATTCTCTGGCAATACCCTTCTACTTCAATACCCACAGCCTCTTCAGACTATCTGCAGTTCATTCTATCAGTGTTGTCCTTTGTCACTGTGTATAACAAACATCAAAAGAAACAAAATTTCTTGGACATTTTTATACTTGGATTTTCATCCACAATATTTCACATGCACACATGCAAAATTTTATTTGCAAAAAAGTGCTAAAATAGTCAAGATATGACATCAACCAGCTTTAGGGAATTTTCAGGTCAATATAGCATATATAGTCATTCTAAGAAAAAATAAATTGGAAAAAGTATTCCAATAGCCTATTAACCATTGGCTTGTTAAAATTGAAAACAGGAATTACTAGAATAGTTATTTTTATAAAACCCATTTTTATGGTTTTCAAAGACAATCTTCTTCAAAAGATGCTTTTCTTAGGGTGAATTTAAAACCTAGTAATGTGTATATTAGAGAATGTATCCTAGAAATTTGAGCATGAGTTTGAATATTTTTCCAGTTTAATTTTGCATATGTACAATTTCTTAAACTTAAAAAGTAGAAAAATTTCCTTTTATTTTAACAAGCCATTAAAAATATTATAATATTTCCTTAGTGAAGTTATATTCTTTCTCCCTGAAAAACCTTTTAACTCAATGAATTATTTTTAGCTGCAAGGAATAAAGGGAAAAATGATTTTTCCACATATGCACAAAATTGCAAACATATGCACCCAAAAGTTCAGTTCCTACTATGGGTTATATCACATAAAAATCAATGACAAAATCTCTGCTTGAAAAGTCAATATTTCAGGGGAATTAGTGATGCAGTAAAAATAACCAAAATGATGTTTGTTAACTTTAACTTGAATGCACTTTTATTGCAGTCCAGAAAAGACTATTTATATGCATTAAAAAATATAAGGGAAAATTCAAATATATTGAATAAGGTCAATGACAATAACATTAAAATATGTGCTATTTGTACTTTGAAAACTGTTTTTATTTGATTGGTTTTGTTTTGTTTTCTTTTAGTATAAGGGTTAAGAGAAATGAGGGAGAACCATGTTTAATGAATTAGTACTGATTAATGAGATTTATGATCTAGAGTAAATTTTTATGGCTCTCTTCTTCCCCTCAGCTTTCCATTTAAGTAATTTTATGTATTGATGTTTGCCATAAAAATAATTCTGATGAGAACTTTTCTAATACAGAGTTTGAAAACTACTGGACAGTGTTAGAAAGGAACACTCTTTCCCCAATTCTGGTTTTCTTGAGGAGGATTTTCCCTAAACACAATGCTGTCTTTCCCCACCCCTAGTTCTACACGGGAGATACCTAGTTGATTGGAGTTACTTGGTTGAAAGCTGCCAAACATTGGTCCACAATATTGAAGAAGATGAAGATAAGCTCTCAAAAGTCCTTAGCATGAGATGTCATTGCTTTACTCTTATCTCCATCAGACTGTGTCTAAGTATGTTGTCTTTGAAGATTTTTGTTTCCATTGGTGGGCTTCCCCAAGATTCAGTGCAGGGGTAATTTCATTGGGTTGACTCATTTGTTTTCATGACAAGTTATGTAATTTGGTTTTATCTGTAATAAATGGGTTTTATTTGTAATAAACATAATAAAAGATGGCCTCCATCTTCGTTTCATTTTTAAAATTAATCATAATCTGGTTTGAGAATTAAGATGATGACCACCTCAGAGATACCAATTGATTAGATAATCTTTAAGGTTATTCTCATTTATGCAAGAAGAAAAAATGCTAGTGATTGATTACTAGTGTCATATTCTATCCTAGGCGATTTTCAAAAATCTTCTATCCTAATGCCTCTACAATCTAATCTGGTTGCTATTCTTATGCTCATTTTATAGATGAGGAAATTGAGGGACTGAGATGCTAGTTACTTGCCTAAGGATGTATAGTAAGTAGCAAAGCCAGGACTCCAAAGCATATGGTCTGATTTTTTTTTTTTTTTTTTTAAAGAGAGAGGGAGGAAAGGAAGGAAAGACAGAGAAGGAAGGAAGGATGGAAGGAAGGAAGGGAGGAAGAAAGGGAAACATTTTTAAACATTTTCTTGTTTTATTATATTTTGTTTGTTTGTTTGTTTTTTACATGGGCTGGGGCCGGGAATCGAACCGGGGTCCTCCGGCACGGCAGGCAAGCACTCTTGCCCGCTGAGCCACCGCGGCCCGCCCCATATGGTCTGATTTTAAAGATTATTCTTAAAACAATATAAGCGTATTTGTCATATAACATTACAAATATTACATAAAATGGTATGACTAAATTAACATGTGATTTGGGTACTAAATGAAAAAATTCATAAATTTAAAATACACAATTTAATCATCATTCATCCTAACCTACCATTCAACCTCCTGCACATAGTGAATCCAATATTTGTAGACAATTGTTTATCCTTTTCTAAGATTCCCCTTCCTATTACAAATATAAGCACGAATAAATGTACATAAAGAGGATTTGGGTTTTCATTTGTTTGTATAGTCATGACATGATATCATAATCTACAAATTACCACATAATCTCTTGTTTTTCACTTGATTATGTATCACACATTAAATTATAATTTAAGCTAATTTATGCAATTGTATTTTTTCCATTAATTATTTCATACATGTTTGACTATTAAGGTTTCATTTTTCTCTTTAATTTACTTTTCTCTTTACCCTCTTCTTTCCATACTACTGCCAACTAATTCCCCAACCCAAACACATGCATAAATAAAGACTGAGTATATATACGAGTACATTTCTACATGCTCGTATGGTCACATACAATTATGTAGATTTATAACGTGAGTTTAGTCAAATTGGGTTATGAATACTCAACTTTACTGGATCTTCATTTACTGCTACTATTCTGTCTTGTAAAACATCTCTTTTTATTTTCAAGGATTCTTAAGGATTTACTTTGCTTCACAAGCAGAGGACACCATTATATGAGAGCAGCCCACCCAATCATAGTTTTACAGTTAGTGTGCTTTGTGGCAAATTCTCAATTTGAGACCTCTTCACTTGTACATTCATAGCATCAGAAATATAATGCTAAATGCACCCCATGATGTTATTTCTTTTGAAGATCATGCCATCATTTGCATTGTTTCAAGGGTTTTTTTAGTTTTCATATTTCTTTTTTTCATTAAATATTGAATTATGTAAACAACTTATACATACAGAAAATGTGTAATAGTTACAAAAATTTTAAAGAGAAAAGTTTAGGCAGAAATTAATCAATTTATAAGATTATTCAGATTTTCTCTTTCTTTTCAGTTCTGTATATTTTTTCCAGAGATTTTTCCATTTCAAATTTGTTGACGTAAAGTTGTTTACAAACATTCTCATTACCTTTTGAATGTCTAAAGAATTTATGCTGCTTTCTTTCTTTTTAAATTTCTTTGTCAGAAATTTATCAATTTTATTATTTTGTTCAAAGAACCGTCTTTTACCTTCTTGATCCTCTTCATTTCATGTTTCAATTTCATAAATTTCTTCTCTTATCTTACTATATTCTTCTTTTTTTTACAGTTTATCTTGTTGTCCTTTTTCCTAATATATCCAGATAGATGCTTAGAGCATTAACATTTGCCTTTTGCTTTTCTAGAATATGCCTTTAAAATTGAAAGTGTTTCTCTAGGTAATGCTTCAGTACATTGAGCAAGTGTTGGTATATAGTATTTTATTACCATTTATTTCAAACCTTTCTAAAAATGCTACATATCCAAAACAGACATCATTTTCTATAATGATATGTTTTGGGTATGTAGCATATTTGGAAAACCATTTTTTAGTAATTATTTTTGCTATTGAAAAAAATATAATTAAATTTTGGTCAGAGATAAAGCTCTGTATAATTTCAATCCTTTGGCATTTTGACTTTATTACCCAATATATGGTCTTCTACTTATTGGTTTATTTGTTTGGTCATTTTTTGCAAATGTTTCTTGTATTCACGTCTGTTACTAATGCTGCTAAGCAGTTTTGGTAGCATTCTATAAAGATGCAGGAAATAGAATATGTTGTTCAATTCTTCTATATCCTTACAATTGGTTGTCTATATATTTTAACAAATATTTGGTAAAAATTTCCACCATTATTGTGAATTTGTCTAACTCTCTTTTTAGTTTTTTTTTCAAAATTTTGATTCTACATTTTAAGTACACATTATTAGTTAAAGACAAGTGTTTATTATATTTTCTTGGTGAAACTGAAAAAAATTATCATGCTGAAGTAACTCTTTTGTTGTTAAGTAAAGATTATGTCTTAAAATTTTTTGTGAAATGTGAACAAAGTTTTACCAGCTTTCTTTTGCTATTCTTAAGCTCATTTTCCTATATCTTTACATTCAAACTTTCCATACCCTTATGAATTGTAATGTTTATGTGTAAACAACATAAAATTTCTGTTCTTGCTGTTGCTGTTTATAAACAGTATTTTTCATGTGATTATTGATACATCCTAACTATGCTGAATAGAGATGAAAAATAGACTAAGTGTTGTTGGCATGTCTTTGCTGCTTTAAGACATCTGGTTATCTTCCTAGCTAGACTGAGCCCCAATATCCCTTTCGATAAAACAAGAATACATATTTATATAAATTCTGAAGCTCAATAAATATTTTAACAAGGGATCACAGTTAATCATTTAAAATTGTATATAAGTCCATTATTTGAATCAAATTACCACTAACTGAATAGATAAAAGAAAACAGTCACTTATGCAAGAAACAGAAGAGATTGAGTGCAAAGGGAGTAGGAACTTGGGCAAATATTATTACTGTGGAAACACAATTTCATAGAAAATGAAAGAAACTTTAGCTATGGCACTGGAAATTCCATAACACTTGCCATGAGGATATGAGCCAGCTTTATCTAAAGTCTCAAAGGACAGGGTAACTTAAACAAACTTGGCTAAGTTTTAATGAATTAATCTACTTAAATTAGAATTATTTTAATTATTTGCTTTAAATTCTCCCATCTCCCTGTGTTTCACATTGTAAAACACTTTGGCAATTTATAGGATGGCATGGTTTAAAAATGCTCGTAGTATTATATAAAATGTGAACATCTGACTTATGAGTTTTCAAAGGTCAATGAGCCCTTCAGGACAAATACATATTAAAGTTCCTTTTGTTCCCATTCATAAATGCCAAAAAATATATTTTACCTAATCTCATTTCAGAGCAGAAAGAAAAAGAAGGCTATGCCTCTCATTTAAAAGCTGGTTCAATAAAGATATAAAAGGTTTAAAAACATGTTTAGAGTTTTGGAAAAGACACATGCATAGAGACAGTAAATTGTGAATGAAATAAAATATTTTATTTCTTATGAGAAGTATATATACCTTAGACTTGAAAATACTGAAGTACATCATATATGCAGAAAGCTGCACAGGTTATATGCTGCAGCTTGATGAATTTTGAGAGTGAATATATTTAATCGGTCAATTTCTGTATGCAAAAATATGTGATTGTGATGTGGATTACATTGACACCATGAACCAAAGTGGAAGAAATGGCATCTTTATATTACTAAGTCCTGTTCATGAACATTGTACACTTATTTATTTTATCCTTCAGTTTTTCTAGCAAAGTTGATTTTTGTCTTCCATGGAAGAATCTTGCACATTGTTCATTAGATTTTTTTCAGGCATTTATTATTACAAACGGTGTTTTTAAAAATTTAACTTTCTAATTTTTGGCATCCATATAGAATTATTATATTATTATATTGACTTACCCTCTGAATTTCAATTATTAATTCCAAGAGTTTATCTATGAATAGTGACAAATTCTTTCTTTTTCCTGGCTTTGCTGCAATGGATAGATATCTAATACAGAGTATTGTTCACCTGTATTGGGGGAAAGATGGCCATATTTCACCAATACAGCACAATATTTGTGGTAGGTTTTTGGTAGCTCTTCTTTATTTGATTAATAATGTTGTTTTCCACTTCAGTGTTTTCCTCACCCCAAACTTGTTAAGGATGATCAAGGACCTCCTAATTGTGTGATGGCAGGAAGGCATTTCAAAAAGTTAGAAGTATTTGTGTAAAATCCCAAAGGGTGAAATAACCTGAGAAGCTGCAAATAGTTAGCTGTAAGTAGCTCATAGAATAGAGTTTGGAAAGATTGAAAAAGAAGAGGCTGACCAGAGAGCCAGGTAAAGGTCACAAAGTCCCTACAAGGTGTTTCACAGAGAGTGTGAAGAACAGGCTCTGCGTGCGCTATGGAGACAAGCGATTAGGTTTCCATTGTAAAAGCAAGAGTATCTGTTTCCAAACAGAATCCACAATCTGGGTTTTCTTGACTCTACAATTTTTCTGGGATATCAGAATGTAAGTATCTGCCCACTGGAATTACATGGTTTACTTTAAAAAGAAAACATTCAGTAGCAGTTAACTTCATTAAGGGTGCAAAATTTGTGTACATAGCCTTCATGTACATCCACAGTCCTGACACATACCTGATACAGTATTGGTGCTATGTAAACATTTAAGAATGAATGATAAATGGACATAAAAAGAGGAAATAAAGCAGAGTCTATTCATATTAAAATTGTTCCAGCCTCTTCCAGAAGATGATGTTTTGAGTTTTTTATAATTTAGAACAATTTAATTTTTACTTCACAACCAACATAATATTTTGCTTCTCAATGATTTCCTGTCCTTTTTATTCCACAATTCCTATTGCTTTTGTTTTAGCAAGACAGATTGGGCATGAGGAAGGAATGCTTACTCAATATTCTTTCTTAACTTCTTCAGGTAAATTTATCTATTCTAATCCAATTATTAGTGGAAAATTTATCACAATATTTAATGCAACCCTAGACATATCTTTCCAATCCTAAGAAAACTATGCAATATATCATGCATATCTATCTATATCTATATAAAGATATAAAATCAGTACTCTAAATTTCTACATGTCAACATATATTTGTTTGCCTTTTCATTACCTACACTAATAAAACAAATTTAAATCACAGTATTTTAAATCTAGAAGTAATGTGTTCATCTGAGGCAGAAATTGAGGTACACAGGTCTGATAGATATAGCAGCTCATTCCTGGAATGAGGCCTTAGCTGTGACAGCAACTTACCCATGGCTCTTTATCTGTTTCAGCTTTTGAAAGGCAAGGGATAGTCTATATAGATGTGAAAAAGATAGTGATTTAAATCTCTTATTATCTGATAACCTAAAAATATGAAGTAGTTTTCAGAAGAAGCTAAACGTATTAGCTAGTTAAATAAATTATTAATCTATAAAAAGCATTAGAAAGAAGCACTGAGTGGAATTTTTCAAGAGATTTCAAATTGATTTGTTCCAAAAACAAATTCTTTCAGCTCGTCTAATTCACATACACACCTTAATTTCTATTAAACTCTGGAAATTCATTCATTTATTCAACCACCAACACACATATGGAAAAGCAATTAGGGATGCAGTCTTTTGTTCTTTGAATAGTTTCAAGCAATGCAGTAAATGAGATATGCATATAAATAATACAGAATACAAGCTAAGCTATTTTAGATGTTTGAATATGGCACACATAAAGTGAAAATGGGATTAAAAAATACTGCAAAAATAAATCAGGAATGGCTTCACAGAAAAGAAAGCTTTTGAGTTAGTCTTTGAATTGCTCAAACATGCTGCCAGAAGGAAAAACATAAGCAGAAATAACATAGTAAAATAAAGTCATATTGGCAAAAATGTACCAGCATGGTACCATAAATTGCTAGGTCTTACTCCCAGAGTTTTTGATTCAATATGTCTAGGGTAGGGCCTGAGAATTTGCATATCTAGCAAGTACTCATTTGATTATGATGCTCCTAATCCAAGCACACAATTTAGCACCTTTACTTCCTCCTGAAGAAGTCTCTTCTTTCTGGGTAAGTCACACATATACACATAGCGGCCATCTCCCAGCCATGGCTTACCCAGCCATCTACTTCCTCCATCTGTCTTCTTTTCTTTTGTGCACAATTATTTCAATCTGTGTCCATTCAGCTGCCTGGGAGAGATGTTAGGTCTAAAGAAAAGGCCTGATCATAAATTAAACCTAGAAACCAGGAACAAAGCCCCAAATACTTATCAAGGTGGGAACTGTCAGTGGCAGGGTCACCTCTGCCTGAGTTATATAAGTACCACACCCTGGGTCAGCACAGATTTGTCTCTCTCTCTCTCTCTGATGGAAATAGGGCCTGCGGAGCTTCCTTTACCAACCCTGACCAAGCAGCTGACCTCCCAGGGGCACTGGCCACAATGGGATCTCTTCCCCTGCTCTTTTGGCTACATAAATAATAAAGCAGCCATTTGCTGAAAGTTTTTGTGATGGCTGAGCCTCTCTTCCCTTGCTGCACTGTATTGAAACTGGATCTACACACCCCTTCTGTCTGGGCAGAAGGTCAGCTAAGGTTAGCTCTCACTAAAGTCATGTAGATCACAAGCCCATCCTGGAGTAATCACGGTAGCCTGATACTCCAATTGGCTTGGCTCATAGGTCCACTCCTGCACATAAGAAAAAGTTTACATTTACTGAGGAAAGTAAGGCTCCACAAAGGATTTTTTGGATGCTCATTCAGAAGAAGCGAGAGAGGATTGTGGGCTAACGCAAAGAGCAAATATCTACTACCAAGCTCTAATGTAGATAGTCATCTCAGTTCTGTAATTTGGAGAGCAGGAAATGTAAGGAGATCAGAAAAACTTAAGAGAGGAAAGAGAATGATCAGAACATGCAAAATTTCAGAGATAAAAGAATCAAGGTGAGATGTGAGATATATGGTTGTAAGGTTCAAGATTAAGTTATCATTTAAATCAGTCAAAATAACACATAAAACCAGGGATTATGATATTCAAACCAGGATATCTGGTTGCCCTAATCATGGATTTTCGAAGAGTGGACAATATAAAACTGAAGAGCTTTGCTGTAACCTGACTTTAAAGAAAACTTATTATCTTCAAAATCTTTATACTTCATGTTCTGGGTAAAAAGACTGTCCTCATCATATCTCTTTTAGACATAGGGTTAGTCAAGTGAGGAGATTTTTGCAAATATGCATGCTGGAAAGTAGTTATTGATGTAACCAAGAGGTCACCTGACTATTTTCAATTCCTGATGTGACCTTGAATTCTGAATTCAGAATTTAAGCTGATCTGAATTATTTTTTAAGTCGTATCTCTGAGGGTCACAAAAGTTGAAGACTGTGAATAGATTTGACAGGACATTTTGGGCAGTTTTGATAACATAACATTTTGATAATTAATTCACATAAGCATATTGTATCAGCTTAATTAGTTTTAGAAGAAATTGATTCTGAAGAATTAAGTGAAAAAGTGTTTAGAATCTCCTAATGACTGCACCGAGCTATTTCTATCATGATTAATTTTACTTTTCCTATGAACTATGTGGTCATTATATGTATATCTGATGCTACAATTGATCAATTTTTTTAATGTTATTTTAATTTAGTAATATATGATACTAAATGTATGCATATTAATACCTACTCTCATAATGTTTATTGAGTCATTAGTGTACATACAACATTAATAATAACATTAAATGATTGGAATGTCACTGAAATGTATTATTTTGATTTTAAAATGTAATCATTATAAATAATAAATGAAAGAGTATATACATTTTCAGAACATTTCAATATTTAAAAAATGGCACAGTGGTTTCAAAAAAACTACTGCTATTTGTTTGCAAATTCCTTTCTGTAAATGATACTAGTTCAACATCAGTATATAGTACACTTCAAGAAAGCGGCTCTCACTTTGTATTGCATGTGAATGGAAACCATGCATTTATGCAAAATAGGTGACTCCGAATTACATTCAAAATTTTCCAAAAGATATAGCTCATTCAATAGATACAGTGTTCTTGGATTTAACGTTTTATTGGGCACTATTACAACGAAGTTTTCATAAAGAAAGAGATTATATTTTTAAATCAATAAGACATTTCTTCCTTAACAGAAATGATTTCTATTAGTGTACAGATTCTTAGTGGTCTAAGACTCCTCAATGTCCTTCTGATTCCATCACATGCATCCTTTTTTAGAAACACATTGACTAGAATCCTCAGAAGTCTGCATTGTTCATGGTTCCACAGTCTCTTCACAGAACTGAGATAATGTTGCTTACTTTATAACATTACCTTAAAGAGGTTTATGGTGGTGGATTTTATATATGCCTTTATATATAAGAAACATATATAATATATATATATTATTTCTTGGAGCACAACAGTCACCTACAACACACCAGCAACATATGGAGAGCTTTTTAAACAATTTTCCACCACCAAAAGCTCCTAGTGGAGAGAAAATTATTAAAGCTGAACTGAATTATGAGATGGTGAAAACTCAGTGTCTAAATACTGACAAAGTGGTTTCCAAGTAAACCAGCCATCTGAGGTACATTTTCATACCTTTAAAGCTTGTTGGAAATGGATACTTTGAGAACAAGTGGGGAAAGCAAAGGAATAATTCTCAAAGCAGCCCTGTTATCCTGTAAACTTGCCCTATGAAAAGCTGCCCTCAAGCATATTTAAGGGTTTATTGTTCTGTTTTCTGTGTATATGAGGTATGATTATACATCTGGAGAATGAGTTATGAAATGGAAAAATTTCCCTGGCCTGAGAATATACACAGAGCTATTCCGGCATTGCTTTGGCCCTTTGACAACATTTAAAAATCTTGCTTAGCGCAGCAAGGAGTTTAGTCTCAATTTATCTCAAAGAAGTATAAAAGGTATCCTAGTTTGTACATCTTGCTTGTTTGATTTTATAATTTTGACCAAGAAATCACAATGGCAACTTGTATGTTTAATTGCACAATTATTTTCAAATGTCTTTTGTATTTTTTATTTGCTGGCACATTTTACTCAAACAAATAAAATGTGAATATTTGTATCACTGTCCAAAAGACATAGATGAATAGCAATTAAATAAACCCTGTGTTTTTTATTTGGCTCCAGGTTGCTGATTACGGACAGAAGGGGTTAGAAATCTGATTTTTTAAAAAATAATACTGTATCTCAATTACTTGGAGATGAAAAATTCAATTGTTGACATTATACGACCTAATTTCTTAAAATGTATTTTGTGTATTTTGTGACTAGGTGGTGTATAAGGAAGAAAGAGATGTCAGCATATACATCGACCAACATTCTAATGTTAATATTTCACAATATCTATTTGAAAAAAAAAATGTATACTAAAACATGAAGACAGTAACTTGAAATATCTCTTAGAAGTGTATCGATTTTACTAATTTTGGTAGTTTCTAAAATGCTGAAGGGATTCCACTTTATTTAGATATGTTTTTCAAAAAATTGCTTAAGGATCAGTTTTCATGTTCGATGAAACCGGCTTACTTTCCTTTTCTACATGGAATGCAGTTTGATTTATGTAAAAAATAATTATTCATAAATATATGTCTTTCTTGAGCCATATTAATCTAAATGGAATTAAATGGAAAATGAAAATTTAATTTAAAAAATCTATTTAAAAGAGAAAATATGAAAATAGTTTTGTCTGGTAAATCTCACTATTCAGTATTTCATATCAGACATACCAAAATATTGTGATGCCTGGAAAATTTTTAAATAATTTGGAGTTATAGATATTACACCCTCTGATAGGAAAAGTTATATTTCTATAACACTTATCCAAACACACAAAACCACAAAATTTTAATTTCCTAAAATTAGAGCTAATTTGCAAATGTAAAATAAATATTTTTTTGATTGCCATTGTTTGTAGTAATGGTTAAGTGTAGTATGATTAACAGAATTAAGTAGTGTGTTATTTTATTTGAAATAAGTTTGCATAGTAATTTAGCCTACAGTTTTATTGATCCTGTGTTACATAATACAATTCTTAAAGCTGTGATTTAACAAAATCTTTTAAAATATACGTAGTTAGTGAACCACTAAAAAATGTACCAATCTGAAGAGCTCTTTATTGACATTTTCTTTGGTTATAATTGTTCCATAACTTTAATAAGTTTGAAATATAGGACGCTGAACTTCTTAAGTTCACACATTAAGAAGGTGAAAGTTTTCTCTCCCAAGACAGTTTTGAGGACAGGGAAATTGTATAAAAGCTCTTTCTTCATGGCTGGTTTATTGCTAACATTTGCTCCCTGTCTATTAGTTATATAAGTAGATATTGTCTTAAAATTACATGAACTTAACATTTCAAAACTATGATCTGATGCTTACATTGCATTAAATGGTAGTCTTTCCCTCCCATTCTTCTTTGCTTTTCATTTTATTATGTGTTTGTCCCTTTTCTTACTTGTATTTGTGATACTCATTTGGCAGTTTAGAAAAATCCAGATGAAGTTGAATTATTTAAATATCAAAAGAAAGAAAGAAGTTCCTGGTTGTTTCTTAGTCCTTTGTAGTGACCACTTGGGCACTTTAGATTTTTAGGGGCCAAGTGAGGAGATCAGCCTGCAGGGTGACCCGCAAATGGGTGCTTCCATCAAAGGAACTGGTCTGGTAAAGGACATTAGGTCACTTGAGTCAATGACTATTTGCATTACTTGTGAAAAAGAAATGGTGCTGGTACTGATTTTTTTTTTATCAACTAGTAAATATTGTGAGGGATACTTCAACAATTATAAGTAATTTGGGTTTGCTCTCACTACTAATATCATAGAAAATTCGAACTTCAAAAGTTTTAATATAGTGGGTAATTTTGAAATTATGTTTCTTTTTAGTGCACTGGAAATCATTCAGATTTATTCAATTATATGTGTGTTTATGTAAAAAACTTCTATATAATATCATTCACAATATCATTCACGAAATATATTAAGATATCGAGAAACAGCAAATTATTTTTTAAATGTATGTGTCTTCATGAATAAAGACATATCTTTCTTTAACATGCCCTTAAAAATTTCACTATACCCAAACATATCTCTAGATTTCACAATATTATTCATTTTGCTCAGTTCTGTCAGAGCAAACCTCTACAGTCTAACTCGTGTCTTAAATTCAAAATATTAGTATGAGAAATGGAGCTGAGAATATATAAGCATGGTGACTGGATACTCTAAAGAAGGCTCTGATGATTCTGCCTATCCATTGTTATAAGAAGTTCAGACTGAAGAGCTTTGCCTTTACTGAGCAGCACAGTATTTTTAAAGAATATATATTTTTCTTATGGCAAATGAAAACAACAGCATAGCCAACGAATGAATTCAAGAAATTGGATATTTATTTGTAATGAAATCAATGTCTGTCTGAGGAAAATTAAAACACAATATAGTGGATCTTATATGTGAAAACTAAATAGTCTCCATTCATTTCATACCAACTTGATATAAAATTCCTCCCTCTCTTTCAATTCTCTTTTCTTGTTTGGTCTCAGTAAACTGTCAGAAGTCCGGACTAATTGAAGATGCTTTGAAGCTGGTATCCATCACTGATTTTTTTTTCCTTCTCTCTTAGGGTGATGAAATAACTAAAGATGCTTTCTTTCCTTCCTCCCTCCCTCCCTCCCTCCTTTCCTTCCTTCTTTTTTTTTTTCAAATCTATTAATTTCTATTATTTGTATTTCATGGAAGGTTGATTAGTCATTTTTTCTTAAAAAATACTCCTTCATAATTTTGATGTCCTAAGGAAGTTTTTAAACCTCAAAGGGCATGTAAAATGTTCTGTTTGATATAGCTCCTGAAGTCATAATATGACTTAGAATCCAAACTAGCAGTGTAATAGCCTAGGAATAAAAAAGTCACCAGTTTTCCAGATGAGTTTGAGATGGCAATATTCCAGCATATCTAAGAAAACCCTATCAATGGCAAAGATATACTGTGATACAGCATTAGGGAAATTGCCCAAAGGCCTTTTATTAGAGTCTGTTCACCTTAATGAGTCCATAGCAGCATGTAGTTTAGGTGTTGGTATTTACACAACACTTCTTTATATTGACCTGAAAGTGAAAGTAGTGATCTAGGTGTTTGGGCTGAATTATAATCATAGCATGATCTGTTTTGAAAGGCCAAAGTGGGCATTAAAGACTGATCATTTAAACTTCAAGCACAGATTATAGATTGATTTTTTGAGACTATTTTTGAAAAACACCCATTGAAATTTCCAGTTAAATAATTTGACTTGATCAAGGTTCATTTTAAAACATATTGGAAACTAAATTGCATAAATATGTCTATATACATACACACACATACACAATTTCTCTAGCATAGATGAGAAGATTATATCATAGAAAGTCTGGGAATGTACAGAAAACTTTTCTAGTACGTAGGAAATAATCTGAACATTTTATAAACGCGGAGAATTAAGTTAAAACTCAAAAGACACTGGATAGTATTGTAGGCCATTTATCAATTACATATGTAAATGATTTTTAAAAAAACAGATCCTCTCGATCAGCTTCTGATTTTGGTTGAAAACTAAATTTGTACAACATTTAACACTGCAGAATCAGAAGTAAAATAGTACTGATTTCATTTAGCTTACACATTAGGTGCTAAAAATCTTTTACTTTTTTGATCTAATTATCTATTTTGAAAAAATACATGATGCTCAGTATTCTTTTTTGTGTAGTGTTTGGTGATGTTTACTTCCTACCTCCCTCATTGTGTTTACAATGAACGCACTGTTTGTGTGCAGGGAGAGACCATCAGAATCTCCCAGCTTAATGAAGTTTAGTCTAGAATTGCCTGCTGTAAACAAAGATGAGAAAAGGACACTTGCTTTACCAAAGAATGTGGTCTACTGTCTGAAGTTTTGGTTTGTGGGCTTAGCATATTTTTTAAACTCCATTTTTAAAAATACGCTCTAGCTATCCTATATGTGAGAGACCTTATCGTTACTTACGGCATAAAACTAATTGTGATTTCTCATAAATACACTTACTTTTTCAGTAACATGAAGTGATTTAGGAAATCTAATTGAACTGTATAATGGAGATGGAGATGGTTTGTTTTAGAAGGAATTTTGATGTCTGAAACAGAATAATGAGACAAGGCACACCTGCCCTCTAGGAAAAGAAAAGACCCACATCCAGCAAAAAATGTTCCAGTCCAGATTGAATGGCAAAGTGAATGCCAAATAAATGTCATGAACAAATGAGGGAGGTGGACTTGTAGACAATAAGGAGTTTTAGTCAGAGACATCTTTATGCAAGTTTTGTGACTGAGCTAGAAGCATTTTGTATGAAGTGAGCAGTAATAGGAAAGCCCATATACAGAAATATATTCAGAATAGTAAGGACTCCAGGATCAGAACGATTTTTTATGGAACTGTAACTAGGAGTAAATATAGGGGGAGTAGATTGGACAGATACTCTAGGAGCTTGAGCTTTCTACCAAAGTGACAGGAGGACACTGAAGACATCTTTATTAACTACCACTTCTTGGTAATTCACTATGTTTTCCAGGCTTTGTTGAATGCACTTTACAAGTATTATTTCTGTTTTGTTTTTGTTTTTTACATCAACCCTTTAGGGAAGATAGTGTTATTTTCATGACAAATTTATATTGATTGAGATAGAAAAGCTTGGCTTTCACAAAGTAATTCACTGTGGTAAAGAAATACAATGAAAGGCATATGCTCTGTGTTTGGAGGGCAGTTAGATTAAATTATTTTCATCACTATTTTCTTCTCCTAATCACTGATTTATATTGTAGGAAATATATCAATGTTCTAGACATTGAGCTGAAATTCAATATGAAAGGGTAAACTGGGTATCAAATGAATTTGCTGAGAAGACTGTGTTCTTTCCTATGCCAGAGGCAATAAGTTTGTCTTCAAGAAAGTGGCAGTTGAAAGCCCTCTAACATCATTGTGTAAGATCTTCTCAGGAGAATAGAAATTAAGAGTTGAGATGCTGATTGGCCAGGGTCACATAGTTAGAAAATGGACAATGTTTAACTGCTTCCTCGCCCAAACAATCTTTCATTACGAGTTGCTGTGGGTCTCTTCCAGATAACTGGCACCAGGGTGGAAGCATGCTTGATATTGCATTGCTTTTCTGGTGCTACAAAGCAGTTCTTTTTCCTTTTTGGTCTTTCCAAAAAAAGTATGGAGAACAAAAAACCAAACTTGAAAAATCCAACAAACTAGGTAAAAGGCACCATAATTTCTATTTCAGACTTCGCTGAGATACTGAAAATATTCGGTTTAATTTCTCAAATCACTCTGGATAACTAATTCATCTAGAGCCTCTTTTGCTAGAAACTACTAAAGGTAAATGTCATTTGGAAAAAAGTATTGCATATTTAAAAACGGGAGTTAATCCTTCTTTTTCCATCACAACGCACATTGCTAAAAGACTAAGGAAAACCACACAGTATTTTTTAAAGCCCTATTTTTGTCAATTATAAATTGTGGTATTTCGTTGACCTCCTATCCTATGTCATAAGTAACTCATTTTTTTACCCTTTTCTTCTATACTTCTAAATTACGATATTTATTTTTGAATTTTCATCTATTATCAAGAATGCAGATTTGAATGAAATATGCACTTTCCTTCAATACTCATGTCTTACTTTAAAGGTTGCTATGACAAATACTATACAAAGGTTGTTGGCTTAAACAATAGCAATTGATTGTCTCGCTGTTTTGAGGCTGAAAATCTTCCTTCCTCTGGGAGTTAATAGTCTCTGACTGACAAGTAATACTTGGTGTTCCTTGTCCTTCCTATCATATGGCAATGTCCTCACCTTTCCCACGGGTTCCTGCTTCTGGTTCTTTCCTATTGCTTTTTTTTTCCCCCCCCGCAAGTCCTACTTTGGAATGAAACACTTTAAGCTGATGGCAGCATACATAACACTGTTCAGGGAACACTCAAAACTCAAAAAGAGCTTCCATCCAGATTTTAAGAAGTTGCTAGAAGTAACCAGATGTATTACAGCCTGGTCTCCTACCGTAGGAGGGAGAGCAAGTGAGGTGGGAAAAGCTCCATGATCTGCCTTCCTGTTACTGGTGGAGCCTGAGAACAGCCCTTATAATCTACCAGTTCCTCAAGGAGAAACCACAAGCCACTCTCCTTTTCTGCACTCTCCACAGAATCACTGCCATGAATGATATTCCTGCCAACTTGGATGCAAAAGTCCCCACCGTGATCCCAGGCTTGGAGTCAGCAGGATTGGTCTCTCCGTGCATTACTTGGCCTGTCTTCACCACAACAAACCTTTCCCACACCATGGCAACCACTTGCCCTGAGTGCATGTACTCACCAGGCTGGCATAGAATGAATGGTCCTTCAGGTCAATGTAGCATTCCTTGAGAAGGTCTTCAGAAGCCAGCAAGAATTTCAGATCCAAAAGGCAGAATCCTTTCTGCTTAAAATGCTTGATGATCTCTCCCACGAAGCCCCGGTGAGCCCCATCAGGCTTGATGGCAATGAATGTGCACTTACTGCTGGCCATGGTCCCTCCAACTGCTTGGGCTTTAACTCTGGCTACTGACACCGACTTTTCCCATTGCATTTTTTTTTAATAATTATTTTATTTTATCTTTTTAAATACCAAAAAATACCAAACAAATGCAAACATTCCTATTTTGATCATTCTGTTCTACATATATAATCAGTAATTCACAATATCATCTCATAGTTGCGTATTCATCATTATGATCATTTCTTGGAACATTCACATGTATTCAGAAAAAGAAATAAAATGAAAACGGAAAAAAAAATTTATACATACCATACCCTTTACCCCTCCCTTTCATTGATCACTAGCATTTCAAACTAAATTTATTTTAACATTTGTTCCTCCTATTATTTATTTTTATTCCATATGTTCTATTCGCCTGCTGACAAGGTACATAAAGGGAGCATCAGACACAAGGTTTTCACAATCACACACAGTCACATTGTGAAAGCTTCATCATTACACAATTATCTTCAAGAAACATGGCTACTGGAACACAGCTCTACATTTTCAGGCAGTTCCCTCCAGCTTCTCCATTACATTTTGACTAACAAGGTGATATCTACTTAATGTGTAAGAATAACCTCCAGGATAACCTCTCAACTTTGTTTGGAATCTCTCAGCCATTGACATTTTGTCTTGTTTCACTTTCCTGCTTTTGGTCGAGAAGATTTTCTCAATTCCTTGATTCTGAGTCTCAGCTCATTATAGGGTTTTTCTCAATCCCTTGATGCTGAGTCTCAGCTTATTCCAGGATTTCCATCCCACATTGCCAGGAAGGTCCACACCCCTGGGAGTCATGTCCCCCGTAGACAGGGGGAAGGTGGTGAGTTTGCTTGTTGTGTTGGCTGGAAAGAGACGCCACATCTGAGCAACAAAAGAGGTTGTCTTGGGGGTGAGTCTTAGGTCTAATTTTAAGTAGGCTTGACCTAGCCTTTGTGGGGTTAAGTTTCATATGAACAAACACCAAGACTGGGAGCTCAGCCTATAGCTTTGGTTGTCCACAGTGCTTGTGAGAATATCAAGAATTCAACTTGGGGAAGTTGAATTTTTCCCCATTCTTACCATTCCCTGAAGGGGACTTTGCAAATGCTTTTTTATTCGCTGTTCAAATTACTCTGGGATTTATCAGGGGCATCACTCTGGACACACCAACAAAATCTCATGTCCTACTTAAGGTTCCAAGTGCTTATGGTGTTCAATTAAGCTGTCTATATAAGTCATATTAGGAAATGCACTAGTCAAAATATAAATTTTGTACCAAATAAACATTTTTTGCTTTAGTCTCACACATAAGTTGGAATTTTAAAATATTAATTACAATCTATTTTCAGCACCCTGCAGTAATGACATTCCTTTGTTCTTCCTCATGCAAAAACATTTTTTAAATTTGTACATTTAGTCACTATCATTATACACTCTAGGCACTCCCAGATTATACCATCTCAATCTTTATCGTCTTTCTTTCTGATTTCATCTGTGCCCCCAGCCCTCCTCCCTCTATCATTCTCACATTCAGCTTCATTCAGTGTTTTAACATAATTGTATTACAGTAAGGTAGTATTGTGCTGTCCATTTCTCCCATTGCTTTTGCCACTATTTCTGAAATACTTCTGATTATAAAGCATTCTAGTAATGCACACGAAACCCAAACTTAATTCAGTTGGGCCACATAACTAAAAACATCTTTAAGAGATCCTATTTTAAATGGGTTCACTCACACAGGAGTGTGGATTAAGATGCTGAATGCATCTGAATTTGTGGTTTATAACACAAGCCACAAATCTGTGAGAGAAGGATAGTATGTAACAGAATTGACTCAACAAGCAGCTTTTAGGCATGGACACATCTTACCCCAAAGGAAAGCTGATCATTGGAGGATTTAAGATTCTGGCACCCACTATGAAGTAAAGAGTTATGAGGAGTCACTGAGTTTCCACGTCTTGAGCATTTGAATATGAAGTAGGGGTGATTTACGAGTTAAATAGAAAGTAATACATGTTCTTTAGGTCTCAAGGTTACACAGCTTTTACATGGCAGAACCAAGGCTGGAGCTATCTTCTGAATTTTCTTTGATAAAATGATATTCATTATGCTCCCTTCCCTACTATTGGATCTTTGAGGGGTTCTCACATATAGTACCCAGTATTTCTATCTCAGCGACAGTGCTTTGGAACATAACACTATTGGCTTTGACCTTAATTCTCATTGTATGTTCACTTGTAATAAGATCCAGCTAATTAAATATGGGATGAAAGGAAAAATGAATGAATAATCTCTCTGCCATTTGCTATTACATTTGATACAATGATGAGTTTATTTAAATGATTGATTTCAAATTTTTTTATTCCGTTTAGTGAGTTTAGAAGAATTACATGTATATTACATGTTTCTTAGACTATGTTAAGAAACGTATCCTGCCCCCCAGCTCTGGTATCATTTTTGCTTGTTTTACTGGGTAATATGGAAATGCAATTATGATTAAGTAAAACAAATATTGAAATAAATATTAATTTCAAATTTTAAAGTGGTAGAAAGCTCACTAAACTCAAAGTTTGTTTGCAAAGGTAAAGAGGTGTAAATATATTGTTAGATCAATAAAATGTCTGTTTCAGGCACCTAGTATTTGCAATGTCTTATGTTACACAGGATAATAAGATAAATAAGCCACTAAGTTTCTCCCAGTCCAGAGGAAATTGATAAAATAAATAAGGATCATACAATGAACCAATTATCCAAATAAATGACTGGATAATGTGCTATTGGACTAAAGTGATGAGAATTCTGAATTATTTTCCCAGAAGGTAGAACAGGGGGTTCATTGAGGAAGTGACCTTGCAGCTTTCCAGGTGTTAATGTAATATTCTTGAAAAGTAAAAAAACGTGTAGTATTTTATAGTCATGTTCGTGGTCACAGGTTTTGGGAAAGTTGGTGAAGTTTACATATGGCTATGCAAAAATAAAACCTGATTGTTTAGATATACTTTCACAAGTTAAATTACATTTACAGGGCGGGCCACTGTGGCTCAGTAGGTAGAGTTCTCGCCTGCCATGCCGGAGACCCGGGTTTGATTCCAGGTTCCTGCCCATGCAAAAAAAAAGAAAAAAAATCACATTCACATGCATTAAGTAGTTTCACCCTCAAGCATCTTTCTGAAGTATTATTAACTTCAAGATGATGTAACTGAGCTTGAGAGGAGTTAAGTATCTTATCCAAGCAGAAACATCTATTGCAGCTTAATCCCCATTTCTTCTTATTATGAATGAATATTTTGAACATATGTGAGTTTGAGAGTAAGCTAAATTATATTGTATTTAGGCACATCATTTTAAGAGGAAAAATTATCCAAGACATAATGGGTATGGGGTTAATGAATTTTCACAGTCTAAGAAATGTTGTAATATATGTGTAATTCCTCTAAATTCACAAAACAAAATTTTAAAAATTTGAAATAAAACATTTATTTAAGCTCATTGCTGTTTTAAAGCATTTTAGCAAATGGCAGATATATTATTTATTCTTTTTCTTTGTCCTTTATACCACATTTTATTAATTGGATCTTATAGAAAGTGAATGTCCAGTGAGAAGAGAGAGCCAAGAGCATTACGTTCCAAAACACCATTGCTAAGATAGAAATATCTCACAAAGACATTTGAGAATCCCTTATCCTTTCACTTACAAAGGCAAAATTTGTGAGCACAGGCAGGGTTTGTTCTAAGCATTGTTTGACATTGTACTCAGCACCATTTTTTGCCACATAGTAAGCCAACATAATGAGCTAGTGGATTATGGTAGTAGAAATGAAGTTAGCTTATGAAGGAAAAAAAAAACAGCAACATCAAGAAGTACAGCAAAAATTCAGTGTGAAAACAGAAGTAAAATCTTTAAAAGTTAGGGTTTTAGTAAGAAAAGGCAATTTTTAAAATGTATGCAAACCCAATGTTGAACAAAAAGCACTAGCTTCATGTTTCTAAGCCTCAGTGTCTGAATTTGTAAAATGAAGGTGATAATAATGTCTATCATATAGGGTTGTTGTGGGGGTGGAATGAAGTAACACATATGCCTGCTATAAAGTAACTGCTCAAGATGTTTCAATGATAATTGTTATAACCCTTAACTTCTGCCATCAATGTCATTGAGAATACAGAGAAAAACAGAAGGATTTTCCCATAAAGACTGAGTATTAAAATAATTTGTAATTACTGTGTTTCTTGAAAAAATGTCATTGGGATAACTGAAAACCTGCATTACAAACTTCAAAGAATATGCCATTGTTTCAGAAATTATATTCTTTCAAGATTGTAACATAACTACTTTAGCTCCATTGACTGGCACATAATACAAATGAAATAAGTATCTGTTAAATATGCAAAAACCTTTCATTGCTATATTAGAATGCAACATATCATAGTCCTGTGCATTGGAAAGGAGAATTCCATTATTTCCATTTTTTCTTTTCCTAACTAAAGTACATATCTTTTCTGAGAGGCAGGTCATTTGATGAGTCAATTGATAGGAAGAAAATCTACATTAAAATTATAAAATTCTCTATTTTTGTCCATCAATGCAAGTTTCTACAAGGTACATTTCCTTTCATGATTACAACAACCCATCTCATTGCAATACAAAGGATATCTTAAACTGTGTGTGTCCCTGTGTATGTGTGTATTTTCATGCATGTGCATTTGAGTGTTGCAAGGAAGCAAACTCAAGAAGATTATGTAATTTGAAAGAATAGATGCTTTGATTTTTTTTTTCTCCTTAAGAATCAGGGTGTTGCCTTTTCTATTACCAGGTGGAGAAATCCTTCTGCAGCTGTATGGGTATACATTATAATCACAGGGTACTAATGACAATGAGAAAAATCTCTGGGGGTAATGCATAGGCATAATCATAAGTAGGCTTAGCTTCTCCTTTGCAGAAATAAGTTTCATAAAGGCAAGCCCCAAGATTGGGGACCTGGTCCATTCAAATTAGTGGTCCCAATGATTGGGAGAATATTAGGCTTTCCCCAGGTTGGGAAGTTTAATATTTCCACCTTTATCTCCTGCCCCTCAAGGGGGCTTTGAAAATAGTTTTTAATTTTCTGTCCAGATTACTCTGGGATATAACAGGACATCATCCCAACCTGTACAAACCAACAGGATCTCACTCTCTAATCAAGGTTCCATGTAATTATGGTGTTCTCATCAGCTGACCATACAAGTTAGATTAGATAGTGTACCACTGAAAATAAAAATTTTGCACCAAACATCCCTTCCTTTGGTCTCACACAGAAGTCGAAGTTTTAAAATTCAGTCAATATCATCCTTCCCCTGTTAGTCTGATTTACTTTAGTCCTACTTAGATCAGCTTCATTCATATTTGTAATTAGTGTCTGATTCACTTTTTCAGTGTTTTTAACAGTTGCTTTATGGGATACTGCAGACTTTCATAGCTGCAGAAATTTAGCTCTGACTATTAGGTGTCACACAAATGTCTCGAGTTTCAGGGAACAATAAGATTATACACAAAGAACTCAGTATCTCAGAACTTAGAAGTAACAGTTATTACCTTGGAATAGACGTGACTGCTGTAAGAGCAAACAATCTAGGAACCTTTCTAATAGGTCTTTACCTGATAACTTATACTCTCAAATTCAATTCTCAGAGTTTGCCCATTATAGTTAGTCCATGTTAGTGGGGCACAATAATATTTGTCTTCTCATTTCTGGTATATTTCAACCAATATACTGTCCTCAAGGTTCATTCACTTTTCACATGCCTCATGACTTCATTTCTTCTCGCAGCCACCCAATAGTCCGTTTTAGGTATACATCACCATTTCCCCTTCCATTCTTCAGTCAATGCATCCTTAAGTCACCTCCATCCATTGCAAATCATGAACACTGCCACCACAAACACCAGTGTGCAAATGTTCATTCAAATCTCCACTCTCAGTTCCTCCAAATATGCACTTAACTACGGGGTTACAGGATCATATGGCAACCTCACTTCTAGCCCGCCATGGAGGCACCACACTACCCTTCAGAGGGGCTGCATCTCTAATTTCCTACCAACAGTGAATAGATACTTGTTTCTCTCCATATTTCCTCCAAACCTTATATCTCTCTGTTTGTTTTTAAACAGTTTTATTCACACACCGTGATATCCAAGTAAAAAATCAATGGTTCCTGGTATAATCACATAGTCATGACTTCACCACCACAGTATAAATGAGGATCTTTCCATTTCTTCCCCAAAGAATCCCAAACCCTTTCTCCATATCCCCCACTTATTGACATTTAGCTTTGACATATTGCCTTTGTTACATTCAGTGGAAGCATATTACAATGTCACTCCTTTGAAGTTTCAAAAATAGCCTCATTTAAATTTTCTAACTCTTTTTCAATCAAGATCATCAATTTAATAAGCTGTGAATTTAATTGATATTTTAATATGGACAACCCATTAATAACAATCAGATTTTTTTGGCTCCATCAATATCATCTCTGTACCTATAAGTATTAATTTCTGTGATTATGCTGAGATCTTTTCAGCATAATCACAGAAATTCCCCACTGTCTGTGCCCTAGGGACTTGCTTTTCTCTGCTTCATGTAACTCAAGTCTGCCTCCCAGAAGAGGTCCTTGATCTTGTGGCCCTTTGATTTCTAATATTTTTTATATCTTTCTATAGAGGCAGCCATCAGATCCCTGTAGTTCCATGAAATAATATATTAATATCTTTACTACTGTGCTTTTTGCTGTTAGTTTCCATTCTAGAAAGAAACACACTTTCTCTCATCCAATCTTCAGCTATACATTTCTCTAATGGTCTGCTTCCTACATTCCTCAGACTAATTACTGACTCAGCTAGAGTTCTTTCACAGCAAGCTTAAACTCACTCTGGCTAACTGTAAAAACAAAAGGATAGCAGATGTCTAAAAAATTCGATCAAAAAGCATAAAACTGAATTTGGAAATGAGCAAGAAAAAGTTCTAAGTGGAAAGAAAGGTGGTATATTCAGAATCATTTCATAGCAGAAACTATAGAAGGTTTTCTTCTTAAAAATTACAAATCTAAATATTAGTTTATCACTAGAACAGCATTCAACAACCTGGGATAGAACACACAGTTGGCTAAACTTGTGAATGACATCTGGTTCTTTCTGGGTGAGAGAAAGAGTCTGGCACTTTGGGAATCCATAGTCGAAGGTAGCCTTTACCATCTATCCTGTGCAAATGGAAATTGCACCAAAGGAATTCAGTTTGATGTTTGGACGGAGTGGAAGGGATTCTGGGTAATCAAAACCTGTGAAGAGTCTAGCACAGAATTCTGTCCTTTATTAATTCCTTCCCCAAATAGCAAATGACTATTATTGAGTCATTTTAATCTTGCTGGTTGAGAATTTCCTCATCAGTGCTTTTTTTATTCCTTTTGAATGGTCAGGCTCCCAGAATCGAACTGGCTCTCCTGCTCTGTCGGCAAGAATTCTTGCCCCTGAGCTACCATCGCTCTACCCATCATCAACGCTATTTTAGCTTCTTAATACTTGAAATTTTACCTGTGGGAGAATGAACAAACATCATTTTATAGAGATGAAAAGAAACGAAGGTCAAAGAAAAGTATGAATTAAAAGACCGATGAAAATTTAAGAAAATATTTTCCATACAAAGCCTAATAAAGCCAGTAAAAGTGACACCTTGGAATTTGCCAATATAGTATGGTGTGTGTTAGGATATCACATTAGGGAAAGTACTTAATGTCAAACAATTAAGTGATGAAACTATTACTTATATTACTTATTGGAAATATTACTTTATATTTATATATTATCATTCTTTTTTTCATTTTTTACTTTATTTTTCTTGCTCTACTTAAATATATAAGATGAAACTAAACAAGATGACTCTGGTTACTTTTTTTTCAACTTTGAAAACACGTGAATGGCAAATTGATAACTTTATTTTCAAACAGAATTTGGAGTAATCTATATAAAAGTAGCTGACTGGACAAAGGACTAGATAAGCAATAGAGATTTAAGTAGTAACTAGGTTCACAATTCTATGTATAATTTTGGATGTCTTCACTCTTGAGTAATTTAAGGAGAGATTTTTGAAGGGCGATCTGTTTCTTGTACCCCTAAATAAATCTTAGTTTTTCAACTGGCTTGAGGGGAAAATCTTTTAGTTTTCAACTGGCTTGAGGGGGTAATATGATCCGAAAAGGAAATTCAACCCACACAGTATTGGGCAATTACTGGTGAACAGTGAATAATCCATGGCAACAATTATCGTGATATGATAGTTATAACAATTAGGCATGTATGCATAAGAAGGTACATTTAGAATTTTAAGTGTAACTAAAGTGAATTCTTTATTAAATTCTGAATGAAACAAGGCAGAGAAATTTACAAATATTTAGTTTCCTTTTATCAAATCAAAGCTATATAGTATTTGTAAGGAGTTGCTTTCAGTTGAAAATAGAGATAAGGAGGCACTCAAGGTAATATGTGAATAGTTTATTGAAGATTGTCTGAAGAATGTTTTGATATATTAGATGTAGAAATAAACATTTAAGTGACATGCTCTGGAAAAGACATGCTGTGAAATGAATTGTATCCAAATCCAAATGCAATGTGAAAATATAACTTTCATAAAAAAAAATAAAATTCCCAGTTAAATCAAAGCAATTTATAATTGTGGCCAACCGTGTCCTTTTTCTCAAAGGAAGTTTACATTAACTTTTAGCTCTACGTGTGTAGCCTACATTTGATTGCTCCCATGTTATTTGAAAAATCTCAAAACAACATTGAATGCATTTTTAAAAACACATGTTGCTGTTAATGTCTTTTGGCAAAACAGCTATAGCAAGTCACCTTGTGCTCATCAAGAAACAAGTAAGCTTAAATAGCAATGACCAGCAGATGTGTAACAAAAGTAGGAAAACTGAAAGTCTTTTGGTTCTTCCTCCAACAAAGTAACAGGACATATGGGATAACTACATATTCCATTGCAATCCTTTGACTCAATCATAAAATAAGCTTCATGCTGCTCATTTAAAGCAGCTATAACCATTATTATGGCAATGTGTTCTTTCTATGGACACTGTTTTTGGATCAAGTTATTGAAGACAAATGTCTTATATTGTTTTATGTATTTTCAAACTGTTATTCAAGTTTCATATTTTCTGAAATTACTTAAAATAAAGCAGACATATACCTTTTGGCTTCTCAAATTTGTAATATGGAAATCTAATATAAAATTTCATAAGATTCAAAAATCCTACTTCCTAAATCATAGAGAATTTAAAGTTGAAAAAGGCCTTGCAGCTCATCAAGCTCTACTGCCATTCCCACAATATTAAAATAAGGAAACAGTCTCTGATCAGTTAAAGGAGTTTAAGAAGGTCACCCAAACTATGTGTTGATCAGCTATTTTCTTATAGAAACATATTCTCTCTATCCCTCTCTTTCTCTACCTCCATCTAGTCTTAAACATATGTACATATGAGATCATTTTGTATAGCAAAACTCTAGAACAGCAATGCATGAATGATTTTCTACTTCACTATGAGTTTTGAGGTCTGGCCTGAGTAATGAGGGAGAAAATTTTATGGACACATTTAATACTAGGTATGTTTTGCCATACATAGTCCCACTGAACTACCAGTGCTGGTGTTCTCTTCCTCACCATTAGGATCACTGGGGTGTCAGAGGCGCCATCTTGTTCTGACCAGAGGAAAGATAAGCAAGGGAAAGATGTGAGAGGTCCATGAGAAGTAGTTAGATAGGGCTCAGCAAACTGTTGGAGAAAAGGCAAAAGTTTTTTTTTCTGGAAAATCTGCATACAGCGTGAATAGGCTCTGGTTGGACAGCAAGATGGCAACTAATGGGACATTAAAGGGAATTCAGCACTGGGTGGTGAGGGATGGCCTAAACATTTTGGTTGGCTTCTGAAAATTTCCCCTATCTGGATGCACAAAGAAAGTACTCAGCAGTTCCTAAGGCTAAACCCACTTCTTCCTCCAGGATCCACATTTCCTTCTTTTTATTTTTTAAAATATTTTTATTGACAGATATTCACACACATTCATTCCACATGGTGTACAATCAGTGGCTCACAATATCATTGCATAGTTGTGTATTCATCACCATGATCATTTTTTTAGAACATTTGCATCATTCAAGAAAAAGAAAAAAGAAGAAACTCATACATTCCATAACACTTACCCCTCCCTCTGATTGACCACTAGTATTTCCATCTATCCAATTTATTTTACCCTTTGTCTCCCTATTATTCGTTTATTTTTTTTATCTATATATTTTTACTCATCTGTCCATACCCTGGATCAAAGGAGCATCAGACACAAGGTTTTCACAATCACACAGTCACACTGTAAAAGTTATATCTTTGTAGAATCATCTTTAAGAATCAAGACTACTGGAACACAGCTTAACAGTTTCAGGTACTGCCCTCTAGTCACTCCAATACACTATAAACTAAAAAGGGATATTTATATAATGCATAAAAATAACCAGCAGGATAAACTCTCAGCTCTGTTTGAACTCACTCAGCCACCGACATTTTATCTCATTTCTCTCTTCCCACTTTCGGTCAAGAAGGCTTTCTCAATCCATTGATGACAGGTTCCGGCTCATCCCAGGATTTCTGTCCCATGTTGCCAGGGAGATTTAGACCCCTGGGAGAATCCCATGTAAGGGGGTGGGCAGTGAGTTCACCTGCTGCGTTGGCTTAGAGAGGCCACACCAGAGCCACAAAAACGGTTCTCTGGGATGACTCTTAGGTCTTATTTTAAGTAGGATTAGCCCATTCTTTGCAAGAGTAAGTTTCCTAGAGGTGAATCCCAAGATCGAGGACTCAGCTTATTGATTTGGTTATCCCCACTGCTTGTGAGAATATAAGAAATTCTTGAAATGGAGAAGTTTCCTCCCTTCTCCTCAATCCCTCAAGGGGACTTTGCAAATGTTTCTTTATTCACTGCCCAAATTACTCTGGGGTATATGGGGCCATCACACTAATCCAAACAAACCAAGAAAATCCTATTCAAGAGTCCATGTACTTATGGTGTTCAACTAAACTGATCATACAAGTGAAATTAGAAAATGCACTACAGAAAATATACATTTTGCACCAAATAAACACCTCTCCCTTTGGTCTTCCACAGAAGTTGAAGTTTTAAAATATGGATGCTATCATTCCCTACCCTGTATTCTGATTTATTGTAGTCCTATCCAGATCAGCTTCATTCATATCTCTACTCAAAATCTGATCACTTATTCAACTTTTTAAACAGTTCCTGTATGGGTACTGCTGACTTTTGTAGCTTCAGAGCTCTAATTCTGAGTCATATAAATACTCAAAGTTTCTGGGAATGACCAGGTTATAAACAAACAGCTCAGTATTTGAGAATTTAGAAATAACAGTTACAACTCATAAATATATGTGACTGTAGTAAAAGCTTACAATCTAGGACCCTTTACAATAAACCCCAACCCATGCTCCCGAATTCAGTTCACCAAGCTTTTGTATTATAGTTAGTCCATATGAGTAAGGCATTATAATATCTGTCTTTTAGTTTCTGACATTTCAATCAACATACAGTCCTTAAGGTTCATTCACCTAGTAGCATGTTTGACAACTTTGTTCCTTCTTGCTTCCAGTCAGTAGTCCATTGTATGTTTGCACTATAGTTCTCCCTTTCATTCCTCAGTTGTTGTACCCTTAGGCTGCCTCCATTCATTGTGAATTGCGAACATTGCTGCCATAGACACCATTGTGCAAATGTCCATTCATGTCCCCACACTCAGTTTCTCCAGTTATATGCTGATCAATGGGGTTTCAGAATCATATGTCAAGTCCACCTGTAGCCTCCTGTGGAATCATCACCACTTTCCTCGAAGGGGCTGCACTTTTCAGTTCCCTACTGACAGCGAACAGGTACATCTCTTTCTCAGCATTTGCTCTAGCACTTATTTCTCACTTTTCATTTTTAAATATTTTTATTCATACATCATATAATCCAACCTAAGTGTACAGATCTGCCATCACCACCATAATCCATCTGAAGAAATTTCCTTTTCTTCCACATTGAATCCATTCCCCCTCCCCCCACCTGGTCCACCACCTGTTGACATTTAGTTTTGCCTTAATGCCTTTGCTTCATTCAGTGGAAGCATATTACAATGCTACTGTTGACCATAGATCCCAACTTGCATTGATTCTACTTTTTCCCTATATATCATCTATTTTCAACACACTGTAATGTTGACATTCATTTGTTCTCGCTCATGCAAAAACATTATTCTTATTTGTACATTTAATCACCCTCATTGTCCATTCTAGGCATTCCTAAATTATACATCTCAGGCTTTATCCTCTGTCTTTGCTTCTGGTTTCATGTGTGCCCCCAGCCATTCTCTCTCAATCATACTCACATCAGTGTACTTACACTATTGTGCTAGAATCAAGTGGTGTTGTGTTATCCATTTCTGAATTTTACAATCAGTCCTGTTACACAGTCTGTATTCCTTCAGCACCAACTGTCTAATCTCTACCTTATTTCTATCTCCTGAAACCTGTATTCTTAACTTCAACACTCAATGTTCACTCATTAATGTTAGTTCATATTAGTGAGACCATACAGACTTTGCCCTTTTGTCTCTGGCTAATTTCACTCAGCATAATGTTCTCAAGTTCCAACCACATTCTTACATGCTTCATGACTTTATTCTGTCTTACAGCTGCATAATATTCCATCGTATGTATGCACAACAGCTTGTTTAGCCACTCATCCGTTGATGTACATTTGGCCTATTTCCATCTCTTAACAATTGTAAATAATGCTGCTATAAACATTTGTGTACAAATGCCCGTTTGTGCCCTAGCCCTCAGATCCTCTGAATACATACAGAGTAATGGGGTTGTTGAATTAAATGGTAATTCTATACTTAGCTTCCTGAGGAACTGCCAAACTGCCTTCCAGAGCAGTTGTACCATTTACATTCCCACCAACAGTGGATAAGTGTGCCTCTTTCTCTCTAGCACTTGTCATTTTCTGTTTTTTTTTTTTATAATGGCCATTCTAGTGGGCGTGAGATGATATCTCATTGTGGTTTTGATTTGCACTTGCCTAATAGCCAGTGAAGTTGAGCATATTTTCATGTGCTTTTTGGTGATTTGTATTTTCTCTTCTGAGAAGTGTCTGTTCCTGTCTTTTGCTCATTTTTAAAATTGGGTTGTTTGCCTTTTTGTTGTTGAGTTGAAGAATCTCTTTATATATTCTGGATACTAAACCCTTATCTGATGTGTGGTTTCCAAATGTTGTCTCCCATTGCATAGGCTGCCTTTTTACTTTTCTGACAAAGTTCTTTGATGCACAAAGTATTTAATTTTGAGGAATTCCCAGCTACCTATTTCTTTTTTCAATGCTCCTGCTTTGGGTGTAAGATGTAGGGAACCTCCTCCTATTATAAATTTTATAAGATATTTCCCTATATTTTCTTCCTAACTTTTATGGCCTTAGCTCTAATGTTTAGGTCTTTGATCTACTTTGAGTTAATTTCTGTATAGGGTGTGAATATGGATCCTTTTTCATTCTTTTGCATATGGATATCCAGTTCTTCAAGCACCATTTATTGAAGAGCTTGCTTTGTTCCAGGTGGGTTGACTTGATCGCTTTATCAAAGATCAATTATCCATAGATGAGAGGGTCTATTTCTGAACACTTCATTTGATTCCATTGGTCAGTATGTCTACCTCTATGCCAGCACCATACTATTTTGACCACTGTAGCTTTGTAAGTTGCTTTAAAGTCAGGTAGCATGAAACCTCTCACTTTATTTTTTTGTCAAAATATTTTTAGTTATTCAGGGTAACCTTCTCTTCCAAGTAAATTTGGTTATTGGTTTTACTATTTCTGCATAATAATTTTTCAGGATTTTAATTAGTGTTGCATTGAATCCATAAATCAGTTTGGGTAGAATTGACATTTTGACTATATCTAGTCTTCCAACCATGAACACAGTATGCCTTTTTATTCATTTCATGATTTCTTCTAGCATTTTTTTGTAGTTTTCTGCATATAGGTCTTTTGTATCCTTGTTACTTTTTTTTTCCGAAATATTTGATTCTTTTGGTTGTAATTGTAATTGGAATTTTTTGCTTGATTTCCTCCTCAGGCTGCTCATTACTAGTGTGTAGAAACACTACTGATTTTTTTGGTATTGATCTTGTACCCTACCAATTTGCTGTACTTATGTATTAGCTCTAGTAGATTTGCTGTAGGCTTTTTGGGATTTTCAGCATATAGAATCACATCTGCAAACAGTGAGAGTTTTATTTATTCCTTTCCAATTTTCATACTTTTTATTTCTTTTTGTTTTCTAATTGCTGTGGCTAGAGCTTCAAGCACAATGTTGAATAACTGTGGTGACAGTGAGCATCCTCGTCTTGTTGCTGATTTTAGAGGAAAAGCTTTCAGTCTTTCTCCTTGAGGATGATATTAGCTAGGGGTTTTTCATATATTCCCTTTATCATGTTGAGGAAGTTACCTTCTATTCATATCCTTTGAAGTGTTTCCATCAAAAAAGGATTTTGAATTTTGTCAAATGTCTTTTCTGCATCAGTTGAGGTGATCATGTGGTTTTTCTGCTTTCACTTGTTGATATGGTGTATTACATAAATTTATTTTATGTTGAACCATCCCTGCATAACTGGATTTTTGTATCTATTTCGTTAGAGAGAGTGATCTGTAATTTTCTTTTCATGTAGTACCTTTGTCTGGCTTTGGTATTAGGGTGATGTTGGTTTCTTAGAAAGAGTTATGAAGCTTTCCCTCCTCTTCAGTTTTTTTGTTTTTGAAGAGTTGGAGTAGGATTGGCACTAATTTTTTCATGAATGCTTGGTAGAATTCACATGTGAAGCCATTTGGTCCTGGACTTTTGATTTTTGAGAGCTTCCTGATTAATGGTTCAATTTCTTTTCTTGTGATTGGTTGAGAAGTAGTGTATTTCTTCTCAAGTCAAAGCTGTTTGTTCATGCCTTTCTAAGAAGTTGTCCATTTCATCTACATTGTCTAGTTTTTTGGCATATAGTTGCTTATGGTATCCTTTCATTACCTCCTTTATAACTGCAGGGTCAGTGGTTATGTCTCCACTTCCATTTCTGGTTTTACTTATTTTCATCCTCTCTCTTTTTGTTCTGGCAATCTTGCTAAAAGTCCACTGATTTTATTGATTTTCTCAAAGAACCAACTTCTGGTTTTGTTGATTTTCTCAATTGTTTTCATGTTCTCAATTTCTTTTATTTCTGCTCTAATCGTCATTATTTTTCTCTTTTTGTTTGGTTTGGGGTTAGTTTGCTGTACTTTCTCTGGTTCTTCCAAGTGAAGAATTAATTCTCAATTTTTGCTCTTTCTTTTTTTTTTAATGTAGGCATTTAAGGTAATAAATTTTCATTTTAACACTACCTTTGCTGCATTCCATAAATTTTGATATGTTGTGTCCTCATTTTTATTTGCCTCAAGATATTCACTGATTTCTCTTGTAATTTCTTCCTTGACCCACTGGCTGTTTAGGAGGGCATTTTTTAGCCTCCAAATATTTGTGAATTTTCTGGCCCTCAGCCTGTTATTGATTTCTACCTCCATCAGGATATGAGAAAGTTCCCCTTGGCCCCATGTAGGAAATAATTATAATAAAGACATATGTAAGTATTAGAAACAAGGGGATGTTGGATAAAAGAATGTTCCATCCTCCTAAAGAAAAAGGAATGATGGCGATTGAATTTCCCCACATGCCAGTCTTGAAGGGGCTCTGAGGGAGAGTTTGGCCTCTTTCTCTTGACTTGAGTAAATGCGAAGGGGGAAACTCAAATTGCAATTAATGGGAATAAAGCAAAGTTTCTCATTTGATACGGGACCCATGCTCTCAACTATTGATTCTACTATATTTCCAACACCTCCTCCTTGGAGTGATCAAATTGTTAATGTTGTAAGAATTTCAAACAACTCACAGATTAGCCCTTTGTCTCAACTATTGAATGTAACTGTAGGACCCTTATAAGATGTTCATACATTGCTTTTCTTTGAGAGTATACCAATTAACCTCCTGAGTTAGTTTTCTGTGAGAGTGTACCAAGTAACCTATTTAGAAGACTATGTTGCAAAGTAGGATGCAAGCCTACAGGACTAGTCCTTGAAATTCCAGAGGATCCTTTGATTCTCCATCAGTTAATAGCTGACTTTGATTATTTGCCATAGGTCAGTTCTGCAGTTCTCAATACATGTGCTTCCCAAGATGTTACAATTAATAACAAAGGCCTTTTAGGTCAAAGGTTCAACTGATGTGTAATTGAAGATAAGCCTAGCTAGGTCCAATGAGATGCGACTAAACTTTACTAAAGTTGCTTCAATATCCCCTTAAATTATAAGAGAAAGAAGGATTAAGACTGATAGTAGAAGACTCCTTGTGTCATGCACTAGCCCCTGTAACTTTCTCATACCTCTGATTAAGAAATGAGGAGGACATGGATATTTTTTGTCCAAGATTTAAGGGCTATAAACAAATTAGTAATCCTATGATTTCCAATAGTTCCTAATCCAAAAAATAACAATCTTGTCATCTGTCCCCTCAGATATCAACTATTTTAAATGAGATCTATGTTTAGCATTCTTTAGTGTCCCTCTTGATCCTGAATATCAGATGTGGTGATTTGAAGCTGTTATGTTAGGCTATTTCAATTGAAATGTGACGGACCTCATTTAGAGTGGGTTTTGTTCCCCTTTTTGGAATTCTTTATGAGATGATAAAACATACTCAGAAGCTGAGAGAGGACATTGAAAGAGGCTCACAGAAAAAGTGTCAGAGAAGTGGAGAGGAAGCCACTGAAGCCAGAAGCTGGAAGTGATGAGAGACATGTTCTCACCATCCAAGTGAGAAGAACCAGCAGACATCACCATGTAGACATCTTGCTGACAAAGGAACCCAAGCTCGCTGGTAACTAGTCTTCAGAGAGGAATTGTCCTGTTAATGTCTGTTAATGCCTTAACTTGTAATCTAATAAATCCTCATTGTAAAAGCCAACCCATTTTTGGTATATTGCATTTCATCAGCTTTACCAAGCCAAAACATCAGACCTATTTGCTTTTAAAGGGAGTAAACAAGAAGTAAAGGCTGTCATGCCTCCAGGATTTGCAGAGGCTTCTTCCAATTCCTCTCATATTCTTGGTCAGGATCTGCAAGATCGATATTTCCCACAGTGGTTTTCTTTAACCCAATATGTGGATGACATACTAATTTATCCAAAACCAGAAAAGGTTTATAAGAAAGATTCATTTTACTTATTATGGGTACTGTCCAAAAAAGGACATAAGGCATCTAAGGACAAGCAACAATTTTGCAAAAGAACTGCACATTATTTAGACCATGATCCAATTCAGGAGGGGAGAAGGTTAATTCCTGACAGGTTCAGCACTATTCTAAACTGCCTGATGCCAATCACACAGGGGCATAACTTAGGAAATTCTTAGGGTTGACTGGTGTGTTAGTCAGGTTTCTCTAGAGAAGCAAGCAATAGGAGAGATCTATAAATATGAAATTTATAAATGTGTCTCATGCAACCACGGGAATGGTTCTCATGACCTTCAACCTGGAGAATTGGTATATTGGAAGAGACATCAGTGAAAGAGGGTTTTAGGACCTAGATGGAAAGAGAATTTTCAAGTCTTATTGACCACTACTACAGCAGTAAAACTACAAGTTTCCATCTAGGAATCCACGAGATTCCAGAAGCAGGTGGCATGTGATGTACACAGCTTCTGATCAATATGTTGGAACAGGTAGATAAGACCGGTCTTGAGTTTCCTCCTGATATCTTTTGAAATTTGAAATCCCCAACCTGGTGACCTACCCAGATCACCAATCAAACCCTAGTTCATTACCTCTGACCCAATAAAAAATAAAGCCCTCCATCCTATAAGATGAGTCTATAGGAAAAAATCCTATTCTGTCAATAGGAGTCAAGGTAACTTCCTTCTTATGCCTATAAAAATTGTCAGTTCTGGGTCAAGATGGTGGCTTAGGTTCTGGGTCAAGATGGCAGCTTAACAACATGCACGTTTTAGTTCGTCCTCCAGAACAACTACTAAATAACCAGAAACAGTACAGAACATCTCCTGGGGCCACATCAGTGACCAGACACACAGCGTACCCCCATCTGGACCAGCTGGACCAGCTGCGAGCAACCCCCCGAACCGTGAGTTCCCAAAGCTGCAGTGGCCAGCACCCTTCCCCCACAGGCCGCTTCCCAGAGGGGAAAGGAAAGAGACTTCACCAGCAGCAGGGGCTGAGCACAATCAACAACAATTGTGGAACTAATTAACAAATTCTGACTACTAAAAATAGGCCCCCAGCTCAGGTGAACCTGATCAAAGCAGAGGTTGCTCATTTTTGCCCCGGCACCAAGGGGGCAGGACTGACAGAAAAAGGGGGGGAAAAAAAGAGAAGGAAACAGAGGTTTTTGTGGCTGTGTTTCTACAATGGCTTGACTGCCTCTGGATACAGTGGCAGGGCTTCTCAGGCTGCAACTGCCCCAGGAGTAGGCAGAAGTGAGCTCTTTTGGGGGCTTGTCTGGAGCCTGTGCCTTCCCCAGGGGAGGGGTGAAGTCCCACTCAGGTGGAATCCCTCCATCAAGGAATTCAGACACCAGGGCTTGGTAATTTGAAGCCATTAAAACCAGCCTACAATCTCTCCTCTGTCTCTACCATGCCCCCAGCAGGGAGAGTCTGCCAAAGTTAAAGGTACCACATCAACTTACTATGGTGGGGCCTGCAGTCAGACAAGTGCCACACACAGGGCAGGATAAAAAAAACAGTTCAGAGACTTCACAGGAAAGTCTTTCAACCTGCTGGGTCTCACCCTCAGGGAAAGCCGACACAGGTGACTCTTTCCTCCTGATAGGAGGCCAGTTTGGTCTGGAAAAATCTAGCTGGGGGCTATAATATCTAAGTAGACCTTCCTAAGTGTGTGTGTGGGGGGGGGGGGAGGAAGGCACCACATAAACAGGGCAAGAAACAAGAAAACAAGAACTGAAAAATTCTCCTCTGTTAAACAAAACTTAAGATAAAGGTCCAGATAAAGCTGAACGGAATGTCAAAGAACAGATAGACAACAAATTCATCCAGCAAGAAAACCCTAGATAAAAGAAGTGAAAGTAATCTCCAGAATAAACTAATTAAGGTAATTAAATGCCTAGACGCAAGCAAAAAATAACAAATCACACTAGGAAAATTGAAGATATGGTCCAATCAAAGGAACAAACCAACAATTCAAATGACATACAGGAGCTGAAATAATTAATTCAGAATGTACGAACAGACATGGAAAACCTCATCAAAAACCAAATCAATGAATTGAGGGAGGATATAAAGAAGGCAAGGAAAGAACTGAAGAAGAAACTGAAAGTCTGAAAAAACAAATCACAGAACTTATGGGAATGAAAGACACAGTAGAAGAGATGAAAAAAAAACAATGGAAACCTACAATGGTAGATTTCGAAAGACAGAACATAGGATTTCAAAACTAAAGGACGGAACATCTGAAATCCTACAAGAAACAGAAACTATAGGGAAAAAAAAAGGAAAAATATGAGCAGGGACTCAGGGAATTGAAAGACAATATGAAGCGCACAAATATATGTGTTGTGGGTGTCCCAGAAGGAGAAGAGAAGGGAAAAGGAGGAGAAAAACTAATGGAGGAAATTTTCACTGAAAATCTCCCAACTCTTATGAAAGACTTAAAATTGCAGCTCCAAGAAGTACAGCATACGTCAAAGAGAAGAGATCCAAATAGACATACTCCAAGACATTTAATAATCAGAATGTCAGAGGTCAAAGAGAAAGACGGGATCTTGAAAGCAGCAAGAGAAAAGCAATCCATCACATACAAGGGAAGCCCAATAAGACTATGCATAGATCTCTTAGCAGAAACCATGGAGGTGAGAAGACAGTGGGATGATATATTTAAATTATTAAAAGAGAAAAACTGCCAACCAAGAATTCTATATCCAGCAAAACTGTCCTTCAAAAATGAGGGAGAAATTAAAACATTTTCAGACAAAAAATCACTGAGAGAATTTGTGAACAAGAGACCAGCTCTGCAAGAAATACTAAAGGGAACACTAGAGACAGATACGAAGACAGAAGAGAGAGGTGTGGAGAAGAGTGTAGAAAGGAAGACTATGAGTAAAGGTAAAAAGAAGGAAAATTAGATATAACATATAAAATCCAGAAGGCAAAATAGTAGAAGAAAGTACTACCCATGCAGTAATAACACTGAATGTTAATGGATTAAACTCTCCAATCAAAAGACATTGTCTGGCAGAATGGATTAAAAAACAGGACCCATCTACATGCTATCTCTACTCAAAGGACATGAGGCCAAGGACACAAATGGACATTTACACACCAATGTTTATAGCAGCATTATTAACAATTACCAAGAGATGGAAACAGCCAAAATGTCCATCAACAGACAGTTGGCTAAACAAACTGTGATATTTACATAAGATGGAATATTATGCAGCTGTAAGACAGAATAAAGTTATGAAGTATGTAACAACATGAATGGACCTTAAGGACATTATGCTGAGTGTGATTAGCCAGAAACAAAAGGACAAATACTGTATGGTCTCACTGATATGAACTGACATTAGTGAATAAACTTGGAATATTTCCTTGGTAACAGAGACAATCAGGATATAGAAATAGGGTGAGATACTGGGTGTTTGAAGCTGAAGGGATACAGATTGCGCAACAGGACTGAATATAAAAACTCAGAAATGGACAGCACAATACTACCTAACTGTAATGTAATTATGTTAAAACACTGAATGAAGCTGCATGTGAGAATGATAGAGGGAGGAGGGCTGGGGACATAAACGAAATGAGAAAGAAAGATAGATGTTAAAGATCGAGATGGTATAATCTAGGAAGGCCTAGAGTGTATAATAATAGTGAGATGTACAATGTACAAATTTTAAAAATGTTTTTGCATGAGGAAGAACCAAGGAATGTCATTATTGCAGGGTGCTGAAAATAGATGATAATTAATACTTTAAAATGTCACCTTATGTGTGAGACTAAAGCAAAAAATGTTTATTTGTTACAAAATTTATATTTTGACTAGAGCATTTCCTAATATAACTCACGTAGATAGTTTGATTGAATGTCATAAGTACTTGGAATCTCAGGTAGGACATGAGATTTTGTTGGTTTGTCCAGAGTGATGCCCCGATGAATCCCAGAGTGATTTGATCAGTGACTGGAAAAGTATTTGCAAGCTCCCTTAGGGGAATGGTGAGAGTGGGGAGAAATTCAACTTCCCCAAGTTGAATTCTTGATATTCTCACAAGCAGTGTGGACAAACAAAGCTATAGGCTGAGCCCCCAGTCCTGGGGTTTGTTCATATGAAACTTAATCCCACAAAGGATATGTCAAGTCTGCTTAAAATCTAGGCCAAGGAGTCACCCCCAAAAGAGCCTCTTTCGTTGCTCAGATGTGGCCTCTCTCCACCAACATGATGAGCAGTCTCACCACCCTTCCCCTCTCTGCGTGGGCCATGACTCCCAGGGATGTGGACCTTCCTGGCAACGTGGGACAGAGATTCTGGAATGAGCTGAGACTCAGCATCAATGGACTGAGAAAAACCCTAGAATGAGCTGAGAATTAACATCAAGGGATTGAGAGAACCTTCTCGAACAAAGGGGGAAGAGTGAAATGAGACTAAGTGTTGGTGGCTGAGAGATTCCAAACAGAGTTGAGAGGTTATCCTGGAGGCTATTCTTATGCATTAAGTAGATGGCACCTTGTTGTTCAAGATGTAGCAGAGAGGCTGGAGGGAACTGCCTGAAAATGTAGAGCTGTGTTCCTCTAGCCATGTTTCTTGATGATGATTGAACAATGATATAGCTTTCACAATGAGACTCTGTGAATGTGAAAAACCTTGTGTCTGATGCTCCTTTTAGCTACTATATCAACAGAAGAGTAGAACATATGGAATAAAAATAAATAATAGGGGGAACAAATGTTAAAATAAATTTAGTTTGAAATGCCAGTGGTAAATGAAAGCGAGGGGTAAGGGGTATGGTATGTATAATCTTTTTTTTCTCTGTTATTGTTTTATTTCTTTTTCTGTTGTCTTTTTCTTTTTCTAAATTTATGTAAATGTTCTAAGAAATGATGAATATGCAACTATGTGATGATATTAAGAATTACTGATTGTACATGTAGAATGGAATGATATCTTAGGTTTTGTTTGTTAATTTTTTTAATTAATAAAAAAGTTTTAAAAAAAAGCTCTCATCCCTCAAACTCAAAGCTGCTGCTTTTTTTGCAAGTTATCCAGCTTCTTTTGTGCAGCAAATTTTTGCTATCATGAATAAAAGGCTTTATTTTATTACAGCAAACTCAACTCCAATTTGTCTTTAGACATTTTTTGAAATCCTACTTCAGCCACAGCAGATATTGTCCTATTTGTATGCATTTTGCAGAAGGGATATTCTGTGCAATGTTCTTCTTGAAGGATATAACACCTTCAATATTTCAAAGATTTTAGAGTCAGCAAGCAGAAGCAAAAATAACTTGAGGGCTTGGAACACATTTTTAAGAAAATTGTGCGTTTCAATCATTGTGTTTTGAGTAATGTGATACAGTTTTGAACTTTACTACAACAAGATAATGGTGAGGTTAACAAGAGCTACTAGTGTGGGTGATGCAAATAGGTCAGAAAGATAGTTCAGAAGCTATTACTCCGTGTAAAAAACACAGATCAGAACCCAAGTATAGAATATAGCCATTGCTACCTGAACAATTTACCAATATCCTTGTGAGGTAAATAACAAGACCATGCTACATCTCCCTACCCATTCTTCTTTCCTATTATTGAATGTCTACTCTATGATATGTTAGACCCTCTGCCACGGACTAATTCATTTAGCTCTCACATGCATGGGCACAATCTTCAATATATTAGAGTTTAGGGAAGTGAGATGACAGGTAGTCAAGATTGCAGTTGCCTCTTGGTCTGCTCTATAACATGAGAACCTGTGCTGAAGTATACCTGGGCTTAGTATAAAGGCTGTTTCAAATAATAGTCATAGACGTCAGGTATTGACAACTCATCAGATACTCTTCCAGGTACTTTATGTGCATTATTTTATTTAATCCTTATGGTAAGCTAATGAGATAGTCACTGTTATTTCATTTTCTGCTTAAGGAACCTGAAGTAAGGAATGACTCAGTAACTTCATAAAATCACAATTTATATCTAAGTGTCAGACAAGGCAGCCTGACTTCAGAGCTCTTACTACTTATGTTCAAATTATAAATCAAGAGATAGGTCACTATATTTTATGTATTATTGTTTTGTCAACCCACAACTTCTCTAATATCTTTTAAATAGATAAGGTAAAAAATATTGTCTTTCTTTCTAGACTTCCATGAAGCTTCTAAACTGATTTGCATATTAATATGTGTTCTCTGTACTAAAATTTTTACCAAACTCTTGAATGAAATAACTGTCAATCTCATTGTAAATAGACTGCAATTAATGCAAAAAAATATATATATCAAATACTGTTCTAAGTTAAACAATAGTCTATAAATGTATGGATTCTAGAAATAAACAAAATCCAGTTGATATTTTAAATTTTACAACTTTACCCATATAGGTATTTATTTATTTATTTTTAACATTTCTTATTGTTTAGTGTATCATAGATACAAAGCAAGGAAATAAAAAAGCAATCGTTTTCAAGGCACTCTTCAAAAAGTGGTTAGAGGATAGATCTCAGAGTTTGTCATGGGCTACCATATGATCCTCTCCTATTTTTCCTTCTAGCTGGTCCAGAATATAGGAGCTAGTGGGCTTAAATACTTTTTTATCATAATCAACTTTTTTCCCTTCTTTTTTTGTGAACAGCAACATATATACAAAAAAGCTATGAATTTCCAAGATGAACACTGAAATTGGTTGTAGAACATATTTCAGACTGTGACATGGGTTATAATTTCACAATTTTAGATTTTTACTTCTAGCTGCTCTAAAATACTGGAGACTAAAAGAGATATCAATTTAATGATTCAGCATTCATATTCATCTATTAAGTCTTTATCTTCTATGTATAATTCCACCATCACCTTTGATCTTTCCATACTTCTCATTGGGGTTTTCTGGGCTATAGCAATTCCAAATTTTTTGATATTGGAAGGGTCTATCACTGACATGGGGTAGGGAGATGGAACTATCTGATGTTCTGGAGGGCCTGGGCTGGGTTTCAGGGCTTATCTGGACCAGGGACCCATCTGGAGGTTGTAGGTTTCTGGCAAGTTACTCTAGTGCCTGGAACCCCTGTAGAATCTTATAAATTAAAAACAAAAAACCCTAGATGTTCTTTAGGATTGGCTGGAATGGTCCTGTTTGGGGGTTGGCAGGTAGCAAGGTCTACCTGAAGCTTGCATAAGAGCAACCTCCAGAGCAGCTTCTCTACTCTATTTGAACTCTCTGTCACTGATACTTTATTCATTACACTTCTCTTTTCCAATTTGGTCAAGATGGAATAGTTGATCCCATGGTGCCAGGTCTGGATTCATCCCTGGGAATCCCCTCCTATGTTGCTAGGAAGACTTTCACCCCTGGATGTCAAGTCCCAAGTAGGGGGAGGGCAGTGTTTTCACTTGCAGAGTTGGGTTTAAAGAGACTGAGGCCACATCTGAGCAACAACAGAGATCCTCTAGAAGTAACTCTTAAGTATACCTATAGGTAGTCTAAGCTTCTATGCTACCTACATAAGCTTCACAAGAGTAAGCCTAATGATTGAGGGCATGGCCTATTGATTTGGGTGTCCCTAAATTTTGACACAGTATCAGAGGATACCCTGATGGTAAGGTTTAATAGTTCCATAGTCTTTCTCCCCTCCCTCAGGGGATTTTGCCAAATACTTTTTGATTATCTGGTTAATATACTCTAGGATGTTTCAGGCATTGCAATATTCTATACAGGATTTAAAAACCTCTTTCTCATTCTGTGCTCTCTGCCTTTCAGTTGTTCAAATGAGCTATACTGATAGGTTGAATTAGATTATGCACTACAGAAAACTTCAGTTCCAGATCAAATAAACCTTTCTTCCATTGGTCTCAAACAGTATGTGTGCTTCTAAAATATAGACACTGTTGTCCTTAGCCCTCTGTTCTGAATTACTTTAACCCCAACCTTTTCAGCTTTGTTTTTATCTCAAAATGTCAGGTTATATATATAAAACAACTTCTCAAAATCCAGAAATAATAATCATCACTCAAATTTAATGTGTCTGCTCTAAAAGCTTACAATCTAGGTTACTGTTTTCTTATAAGCATTTTCTAAAGGTGACCACACCACTGTTGTTTTTTTGTTTCTGGCTTATTTTGTTTCAGCAAATGTCCCACATGTTGTTTCACATTGTTGCATGTCTCACGACAATGTTCCTTTTTGTGGCAACACAGCCTTCGTTCATAAGTATACAACATCATTTGCCATTCTAATTCTCTGTCAGTGCATCCTTCTGACATCTGCATTCATTGGGCATCATGTAGAGGGCCTAAAGCCCACAGTCCATCAACATTCTCAATTTTAGATAACTTCATTATTCCCAAGAGACAGAAAACCAAAAAACACACCCTTACCAAATAGGAGATCTAAACCATCTCTTAACTCTTGTTCCTCACCCCATTATTTACCTCTGCTGTTGCTGTGGTAGTGCTGATGGTTTCCTTTTGAACATAGCTCATAGCATGCAATAGCAGTATACCCCTGTACCCTGAACTTAAATACTCTTTATACAAGAATCATATCTTTGAAGTAATTCTTATAAGAACTCATTCATATTTTTAGAGTGAGTCATTGAGACACTTAGGTTTATACAACGGCTTTTAATCTTGTTCATCTTCAATATGATAATATTACTTCTAGACCCACTAGAGAATCACCTTCACTCCTATCTATTCCCTTTCATTGGAATTCAACCTCATTAGGTAATGGTTCACCCATCTCTAGCTTCTATGTATCCCTAAATCCCCTGTATTCTATATTATAAATCCAATTCTACCTTTATGCTGGTCATAAAAGTGGAATCATACAATATCTGTCCTTTTGTCTCTAGCTAATTTCACTCAACATTGTGTCCTCAAGGCTCATCCATCTTGTCATGTGCTTCAGGACATCATTTTGTCTTACTGCTGCACAATATTCCATCGTATGTATACCACATTCTGTTGACCCACTCTTCTGTTGATGGGTATTTGGTTTATTTCTATCTTTTGGCGATTGTGAATAATGCTGCTATGAACATTGGTGTGCAAGTGTCTGTTTGTGTCATTGCTTTCAGCTCTTTTAGGTATATACCAAGTAGTGCTATTGCTGGGTCATAGGGCAGTTCAATGATTAATTTCCTAAGGAACCACCAAAGAGTCTTCCATAGTGGCTGCAACATTGTTCATTCCCACCAGCAGTGCATAAGTGTTTTAGTTTCTCTGTATCCTCTCCAACATTTATAGTTTCCTGATTGTTTAATAGTAGCTATTCTTATAGGTATGAGGTAGAAAAGACTCATTGAGTCTTTTCCCTTATATGTAGTCTGCATTTCCCTTATAGCCAGGGAAAATGAGCATCTCTTCATGTGCTTTTGAACCATCTGCATTAGTTCCTCAAAAAAATGCCTATTCATATCTTTAGCCCATTTTATAATTGGATTGTTTGCTCTTTCTTGTTGAGTTGCATGATTTCTTTGTATATACAGGATATCAAGCCTTTGTTTGATAAGTGATTTCCAAACATTTTCTCCCATTGAGTTGGCTGCCTCTTCACCTTTTTGACAAGGTCTTTTGAGGTGCAGAAACATTTGATTTTGAGAAGTTCCCATTTACCTATTTTTTCTTTTGTTGCTTGTGCTTTGGGTGTAAAGTTTAGGAAGCTGCCTCCTATTACTAGGTCTTGAAGATGCTTCCCTACATTTTCTTCTAGAAGCTTTATGGTGCTAGTTCTCATATTTAGGTTTTTGACCCACTTTGAGTTAATTTTTGGGTAGGGTCATAAGATAGGGGTCCTCTTTCATTCTCTTGGCTACTGATATCCAGTTCTTCCATGCCCAATTATTGAAAAGACTATTTTGTCCCAGTTCAGAGGATTTGGGGACCTTGTAAAAATCAGTTGACCATAGATCTGATGGTCTATTTCTATACTCTCAATTCGATTCCATTGGTCAATGCTTCTGTCTTTGTGCCAGTATCATGCTGTTTTGACCAGTGTGGCTTTATGATAGGTTTTAAAGTCAGGAAGTGTTAATACTCCCACTTCATTCTTCTTTTTTAGAATGCTTTTAGCTATTTGGGGTCTCTTTTCCTTCCAGATGAATTTGGTATTTAGCTTTCCCAAATCTTCAAAGTAGGTTGTTGGAATTTTGATTGGTACTGTGTTGAATCTGTAGATCAATTTGGGGAGAATTGACAGCTTAACTATATTCAGCCTTTCTGTCCATGAGCAGGGAACATCTTTCATTTAGTGCTCCTTTGATTACTTTCAGCAATGTTATGTAGTTTTATGTGTACAAACCCTTTATGTTCCTAGTTAAGTTTATTCCTCCGTATTTGATTCTTTTAGTTGCTATTTTCAGTGAAATTTTTCCTTAACTGACTCCTTAGCTAGCTCATTGCTTGTATATAGAAATGTTACTGAGTTTTGCACATTAATTTTATATCCTGCACCTCGCTAAATTTGTTTATTAGCTCAAGTAACTATGCTGTAGATTTCACAGACTCCTCCAAGTATAGTATCATATCATCTGCAAATAATGAGAGTTTTACTTCTTCCTTTCCAATTTGGATGCCTTTTATTTCTTTGTCCTGCCTGATTGCTCTAGCAAGAACTTCCAGCACAATGCTGAATAATAGTGGTAACAGTGGGCATCCTTGTCTTGTACCTACTCTTAGGGGGAAGGCTTTCAATCTCTCTCCATTGAGTACATTGTTGGCTATTGGTTTTTCATACATTCCCTTTATCATGTTGAGGTAGTTACCATTGATTTTTATCTTTTGGAGTGTTTTTATCAGAAAAGGATGCTGAATTTTGTCGAATGCTTTTTCAGCATCAATTGACATGATCATGTGATTTTTCCCTTTTGATTTGTTAATGTGCTGTATTACATTAATTGATTTTCCTGTGTTGAACCATCCTTGCATTCCTGGTATAAACCCCACTTGGTCATGGCGTATAATTATTTTAATGTGTTGTTGGATTCAATTTGCTAAAATATTTTATTGAGAAATTTTGCATCTATGTTCATTAGGTAGATTGGCCTGTAGTTTTCTTTCTTATAGCATCTTTACTCAGTTTGGGTATTAAAATGATATTAACTTCATAAAATGAATTAGGTAGAGTTCTTTTTTCCTCAATTTTTTTAAAGAAAAGTGAGCAGGATTGGTGTTAGTTCTTTATGGAATGTTTGATAAAATTCCCCTGTGAAGCCATGTAGGAAGATTGTTGATGACTGATTGAATCTCTTTACTTGTGATTGGTTTGTGGAGTTCTTTTATTTCTTCCTGAGTTAGTGTAGCTTGTTTGTGTGTCTCCAGAAATTTTTCCATTTCATCTAAGTTGTCTAGTTTGTTGGCATATAGTTGTCCATAGTATCCTTTTATGATTTCTTTTATTTCTTCAGGTTCTGGGGAAACACACTCCTTCTCATTTCTGATTTGTGTTTATTTGCATCTTCTCTCTTTTTTTCTTTGTCAGTCTTGCTAGTGGCCCATCAATTTTGTTGATTTTCTCAAAGAACAAACTTTTGGTTTATTTGGTTCTTTCTATTGTTCTTTAATTCTCCTATTCATTTATCTCTGTTTTAATCTTTGTTATTTCTCTTTTTCTATTTGCTTTGGGGTTAGTTTGCTGTTCTTTCTCAAATTCCTCCAGGTTTGCTGTTAAGCCCTCAATTTTTGCTTTCACGTTTTTAATATAGGCATTTAATGCAATAAATTTCCCTTTCAGCACAGCTTTTGCCTCATCCCATAAGTTCTGATAAGTTGTACTCTCATTTTCATTCATCTCCAGACAGCTGCTGATTTCTCTAACAATTTCTTATTTGATCCACTGGTTGTTTAAAAGTGTCTTCTTTAATCTCCATATATTTGTGAATGTTCTCATTCTTTTTTTTTTTTTACATGGGCAGGCATCGGGAATCAAACCTGGGTTCTCTGGCATGGCAGGCAAGCATTCTTGCCTGCTGAGCCACCATGGCCTGCCTGAATGTTCTCATTCTTTGGTGGTTTTTGAGATCTAGCTTCATCCCATTGTGAGCAGGGTAAGTGCTTTGAATAATTTCAGTATTTTCAAATTAATAAAGACCTGTTTTGTGCCCCAGCATATGATCTTTACTGGAGAATGTTCCATGAGCACTAGAGAAGAATGTATATCCTTGTGCTTTGAGGTGCAATGCCCTATATATGTCTGTTAGTTCTAATTCATTTATAAAGTTACTTAACTTCTCTATTTTCTTGTTGATCTTCCATCTGGTTGTTCTATCTATAGAGAAGAGTGGTGCATTGAGGTTTCCTACTATTATTGTTGAAACATCTATTGTTCCCTTCAGTCTTGGCAATGTCTGTCTCATGTACTTTGGAAGCCCTTGATTGAGAGCATAAACATTTATGATTGTTATACCTTCTTGGCAAATTGACCCTTTGATTAGTATATAGTCTCCTTCTTTGTCTCTTATGATGTCTTTACATTTAAAGTCTATTTTGTCTGATATTAGTATAGCTACTCTTGTTTTTTTTTGTTTTTTGTTTTTTGGTTTTTTTTTGGTTACAACTTGCATGGAAGATCTTTGTCCATCCTTTCACTTTCAATCTATTTGTATCTTTGTGTCTAAGATGAGTCTCTTATAAGCAGCATATAGCTAGATTATGTTTCTTAATCCATCCTGCCAATCTGTATCTTTTTTTTTTCTGCAAAGGCAAACACCAGGAATAATCTGTAGTTGGTAAACTTAGTCTGTTAACATTCCAGATTATTACTGAAGAGGCGTTTCTTGATTCCACCATCTTACCTTTTTTGTTTTATTTGTCAGATCTATATATTCCTTTTCCCTCTTTCTCTTTGTATTCTTTAGATTACACTTAGTGGTATGCTTCAATTATGTGCCCTCCTCCAGTATTTTCTTTTCAGTTGGAAGAATTTCTTTTGGTATTTCTTGTAGGGATGATTTCCTGTTGACAAATTCTCTCAGGACTTCTTTGTCTCAGAAAACATTAATCGCTCCTTCAATTTTAAAGGACAGCTTGGCTGGGTACAGAGTTCTTTGCTGGAACTCTTCCTCTTTCAGGATCTTGAATATATCATGCCACTGCCTTCTTACCTCCAAGGTGCTAGGTGAGTAATCTGAACTGTCTTATTTGATTTCCTTTGTATGTAGTAGATTGTTTTCTCTTGCTGCTTTCAGGATTTTCTGCTTCTCTTCAACATCTGACTGACTGATCAGTATGTGCCTTAGGGAAGGTTGTTTTGGATTTATTCTGTTTGGAGTTCTTTAGGTTTCTTTGACTTGTATATTTATGTCCTTTATGAGGGTTGGGAAGTTTTCCCCCATTATATCCTCAACTACTCTTCCTAGCCCTTTTCTCCTCTCTTCTCCTTCTGGGACACCAATGATTCTTATATTTGCACACTTTACTTTGTCTATCATTTCCTTGAGTTCCCATTCAATTTTTTCAGTCTTTTTTTGCCATTTGCAGTTTTGAGCCTTCAAAGTCAATTATCCTGTCCTCTGTATCACTTATTTTTTCTTCTGTCTCTCCAAAGCCGGTGTTGTGTGCCTCTAGTATGTTTTTTATTTTGTCAACAGAGTCTTTCCTCTCTATGATTTCCACTATTTTTCTATTTATTCTTTCAAGTACCTCTTGTGCTCTTCTACTGTCTTCCTGATCTCCTTTATGTCATTTGCTATCCTGCTTATTTTATTAAGTAGAGCTGTATGAACATCTTTGATTAGTTGTTACAATGTCTGTAATCCTCAGGGGTTTTAATTTGGTCATTAGCTGGGCTATATCTGTCTGCATTGTGATATGCTTAGTGATCTGCTGTCTTCATCACATGTAGATATCTTGAATGATTTACTTAAGCAGTTGATTTTCTTCAGCAGTCTAAGGCTTTGTGTTTGCAGGATGGTTGTACAGCAGGGGGCAGGGCACAGGGTGGAGCACTCAGTACCATGATTTGTTTCAGGGCAGGTATGGGTGCAGATTGGGGATGTTATGCTGGTGCTTGTGAACATGGGTGCCCAGTGTCCAGGAAGGATATAGCTGTGTGGGTGCACCCATCTGGGATATGTAACCCTGGTGTGCACTGGTCTAAGGGATGGGGCACTTTGTGTGCATGCATAGAGCTGTGGCATCAGTTCTGCATTAAGCCTTCATAGATTGGGGACAGTAGTGACCTGGCTGTGCAGGTCAGCACTTTCTCAGAGCTGGGACAGGAGGATGAGGACTGTGTGCATGCATGGTTCTAGGACTGCTATAACATGCAGTTCCAAAAGCTGAATGACATGACTGGGGGCCCATGTACATATGTGGGCCTGGGAGTGCTGCAAAAGGATGAGCTGAGCTCAGAGAGAGCAGGGTGAGGCTATACAACAGTAAGGGCAGGGGTGGGGTGGGGGTGGCAGTAGCCTAGGTATGGAGGTTAGTGCCTGCAACCTTTATGCACAGGCAATAGCCTGCAGGGAACAGGGAAGGGTAGATAGTGCTCAGGAGGGGTGCAGGAGAGGTGTGTTGTGTGGCACTTGGGGTGGGGGTGGGGGGCAGGTATGTGCACTGCGGATTAATGGGGTGGGGTGCCTGGAGCATGGGGAATGGGAGTTGATGAGGGGGTTCAGGTACGTGAGGTGTTGGGTGCAGGGGCTATGCCAGAGAGGGTAGTGAGCCCAAGCAATGTGGCCTGGCTTAGTTCCTAGTCCCATGTATCCATACATGCACTCCTGCATGCTCTCCTACTCCATGCCTCCATGCCAAGCTCCAGCCCTCTGCGTCTCAGTTCCTTGGCCTTTGCAACCAGGGCTCCCTGGTGCAAAAGGCTCTCCAAGGTCAGCTGCACTCCCAAATTGCTGCCTCAGTAGACCTCCTATCCCTTCTCTTACTTTTCCATAGAGTGGGGCTCATCTCAAGGTGCTCTAGTCAGCCATCTTCCTGGAAGTTGGTATTTATTTTTAATATACTTCTTTAGAATTATCTATATTTCTTCACAATTGCTTGTCCAAATGCAATTATCCTCTGTTACAGGTTGCGAACACCCAGGAAGCCCACTCTAAGTTTGAGGTTACTCTGTACGTTAGTAGAGAATACTCTCGCAATCAATATCTGTGGAAGGGAAGGAACTAAGATTGGCTGGAGAGAGAATTTGGGCTCTGATGCAGTCATGGCAAAAGTCTTAGCTTACTCCAAGAAGAATTCTCAAACCAGGCTGAACTATTCAAAAGTGAATTGAAAACTGAGCACTTGTACTCCTACACTTACTGGTCATTAGATGCAGGCTGTCCCCAAGAAGGGACCATGACATTGAGCAAGGCAGAACTATACAGTGGAGGAACATTTTTCTGAAGGAACCATGAGCTGACAGCCAGCAGCACTCATAGAAGCTATGCAGTTCTTCAGTTTTGAGGAGGATTATGTTGTAGAAGAAAGCATCTGTCACGACTTCCACGATAAAGAATCAGTTAAGAGGACAAAACTTTGAGCAAAGAAAAATATTAGCTTTTTCTTGGACTCTTCTAAATATCTGAGTGATCTGAATAAAAAGTAGCTTTTTTTACCCATCAAAATTTTTAAGTATCCAAAGTAAAATCATTGAATCAGATCGATTAATTTATACAATGAAAGAGTCACCTTAAAATAAGAATTATTAGTGTACAAAGAACCGTGTTACTTGTGCTTCTCCAACCTTGTTCTGAAGTTGAAAATATGTAAAGAATTTCAGTTAGCAGACAATTAATTGTGTTCTGTCATCTTTCTGAGCAAAGAAAAACAAGGATGTTTCAATGTTATTTTAAATAATATAGTAGCAATCATACTGTATAGTAGAGTGATAATTCCATATTTATTATCAGTTTTCCTGCTGACTGATCTTTAAAGAAGCAGTTTTCTATTAGCTAAAGAAATGAAGATTCTAGATATGGTAATGTTTTGCTTTCCATCTCAAGTGCTTGCCAAAAGCCCAAAAGTTATGAAACGTCACTTTCAACTTTCGGAATCTACTACTTTTATTTATTTTACATCTGATCAAAGCAGCCTGTTTATGCTCAAATAGTATCAGATATGTAAAAGCTAATCAATTAATTGGTGATAAAATTATATTGTTTGATAGACTGTTATAAACTAGATAACTTTGATTTATGTGTATTACTAAAGATATTAGAAATTGATTGTGAACTTGACCTTATATCTTTAATCAGCTGTAGATGACTATTAAATTTAGGATTAATTCAGATCAGCATAGACTATTTTTCTCTAAGTTCTGCAACAAAAAATTGATCTTTACATCAAATTCAATTTCATAGAAACAACCTCATTTTTAAAATCTATAGACATTTAACAGAATATCTAAAATTTCAATTAAGAAATTTAAATATGTAATATGTGGCTTGTAGTAATTTAGGTAATTGATTTACTGTTATTAGCAATTATAGAACTTTGCTTTGAATTATTGAATTTGAATAATTACAGAATAAATTTCACGGTGACTTAAATTGGTTTGTAATATTTAGTAGAGATCATATAACACCTAAGCATGTTTATGGTTGTGATTCTTACAGACAAGGTTGTTTTAGTTGAATTAGTTCATAAAACTTGGTGTTTAGTCTAAACTAAAACTCAAAGCAAACTCTAGGCAATTTCAAATTCAAATAAATCGAAAGAATAAAAACATATGTAGTTATTTTTCTTCAGCCTCTAGAAATATCAATTTACTATTTAAAGGGCTTTGTTTCGGTACACTATTTTTTTTAATCATATGTGCTAGAGTGAAATTGTTGACAAAACTTTTCCTAAAGGAAAAAAAAGTGATACATTTGCTCCATGATGCTGGTGATCAAAATTAATATCTTCAGCAAATAATATTGGATAAAGTTACTAAAATACATGTTACGGGAAAGCTTAAAATACGTTAACAGTGGAAGTTACATTGGCCAATTACCCATAGAGAAAAACATCGGGATCAATATCATCAAATCTCTTCTGTTACATAAGCCACCACAAGACACTCATGACTCCTAGGTCACCCTTCACCTGCTGTATTGTAATCCCTGTGTGGCTTTGCACACCCCTTTTCCTGATTCAGGATATTATAATCCTTTGTTGTATATACGCACATATATTATGTCTATATAGTCAATGTACACATGTATAAATGTATAAATATATAAGGCTATATATGGATATACACAACATCTACACATGTACCTATACGTGTATATATGTGTATATACATATGTCTACACGTATGCATATATATGTATGTATAGATTTCATATATGTGTTTGTGGAGACAGAGAGAGAGGGATTGAGGTTCATCGAGTGGATATTGAACTACACTGTAATGTCATGCTCATATTGATATTTATATTTTTAATTTCTACTAAAAAATTAGCATCTGAATATTTTAATTACAACTAATGATAGTATTAAATATCTGATAAAATTCTCTTAATGTTAATTTAGCCTTATTAACCTTAAGAAATTAAGAAATTTCTATTTCAAATGTTTTATTTTTATTATTTCATTGTTTTATTGATTAATATCAATTGTTGTTATCTCTTTTTATTGGTCATTATAATTTTTATTGCTTGAAATATGAAATTTAACAGAACATGATTGTCTTTTTTGATAAAATAGATATTAAGCCCTTTCAAATTTTGCAGGTCTCTATCAAATTAAGTAAGTTTTCTATTCCCATCTTGCTCAATTGTGTGCATAAGTTTCAATGTGTTTCTGTTCTGCAGCCAAGAGTGAGGGGGCAGGTAATGAATGGTCTGTTAGGACTAATGGATGACCTGGCCATACCTTGAGCCCAAGACTGTTCAAGCAGCCCCATTTGCTCACTGGGGCAAAAACTCTGCACAAAGTTTGCTTGATGCCTACTTTTTGCCCAGTGAGAGGAATCCCTCCCCTTGGGTGTATAAATACCTACTCTTGGGCAGCACAGAAGAGAGGGTCTCTCCTTTCTTACACAAACAGGGTGGTCAAGGCTACCATCTACCATCCCAACCCTGACCCAAGCAGTTGGCCATTATAGGTGGGACCAGCCAAGATGGAACCTTTTCCCCTGCTCTTTTAGACCCTTTGTACCATGTAAGTATTAAAGTGGTCATTTGTTGAGAATCTCTATGGTGCCTGAAGCTGTGTTCCCACAACATACCATGTAGCAACTTACTTCACACTGCTACCTTTGAAACCACATTAAAATAGAATCAGCTGGCCTTCTTTCCTCACTTTCTTCCTCTGTCTCTTCTTTTCTTCATTCTTTTATGAATAATTAAGCTATAAAACCAAAAGATATTTTCAAATGAGGAAAGGAATCCAGCAGAGGTTGGAGTAGTGGCATGCTGGTAAAGAAGCTTTTTGTTTACCAGAAAAAAATAGTTCTGATTTTTAGTATTTGCCAATTCCAGTGGTGTAAATAATCCAATTATTGCTTATTTCAAGCTATTAGTAGCTTAATCAAACAGCTTGTAAAATTTGCAAACATTAACAAATCAGCCCTTGTGAGTCTGTATGAGCTAGTTCTAGTACATCACTGGGTCAGAGCCACCTGGAGGGTGAGGAAGGCTGCTGACTGGGTAGTACCTAGCAGGGTCAGGGAATTGGTGACCTACAGGTATTATGTGCCAGAACTGACTCCTTCTGACTTGTGAGAAGCCAATGTGTGCACTTCTTCCCAGCTGTGGCTTTCAGTGATATCAGGTTGCTAGCTTGAAATCACCCACAGTGGGAGTATTTACACTACCAGAAACTGGCAAATGCTATAAGTCAGGGATTTATTTTTTTAATTGTGGTTTTGAACACTTACCAGCACACCACTGTATATATGAGGGACTACTGAGAATAATTGAGGCCAGGTTGCTCATTCTTAGGGATGGGAGTCACAATATATAGAGTCAAGTCTACAGGAAATTAATAAATAAATGTGGAGAAGAGATTTCTCAAAATGAAATGTCCACTAACAAATATAAAGGGATGATGTAATGAGAAAATCACTACCTGGCAACTGTCACATTATAATCAGTACAGAAATTTCAGTATTTGAGGTCACTTCAAAATTTAAATAAGTTGGAATAGCTTCCTATTAGAGTAATGCAAGAAATAAGAGAGGCATTATAACACAAAAACTGGTTGAAACAACAGTGGAAGAAGAGGAATAATAAGTGTATATTACACACACATACATACACATTCATATTCATTAAGCTTACATGGTCAAAAAAATCGTGTCTTTTAGAAAATGAGAGAAGTGAGAAAATAACTTCTTTCTAGTAAACACAATTTTGTTGGTATAGTAACCCTTCATAGTGTTGCTATTAGGCCTTCATAGCACTTTTAAAAATAACTACATCATCATCAGTTGCTGAGTTTGTAAAAGAAAACACTCTTCACTTTCTTGACACAAAGTTGGGCTACTGGAGGAGTAAAGAAAAGCGAAGGGCATAATAAAGTAGAAACGAGGTAGTAATTTGTGATTCATCAAATTTTGACTATAGATTTTTTTCCTCCCTAGTGAATAACATAACTACATGTGTCCATAGGAAGCTTAAGATCCAATGAGGGATAGTTGGCTTGTGACTTTTCTAAATGATGAGAAAATCTCTTAACTTTCCTTCAGGTCCATGACCGCCAATCCATATGTTTCATTCCACAATTCAAAGAGACACTTTCTGGAAAGAACGCAATCACACATTCAATTTCCCTTGTAGATTCTGGACTATTGAATTCAGGCAGAGGTACTGAATAAGTAACTCCAATCATAATTTCACAGGACTTAAGCCTTATTTCAAGTTATAAATGGAAGGAACTATGCAAAATGCAGTCATTCTCTTATAGTTAGATCTGTTGATTCTTGAATAAGTATTCTGGCTACTCTCCAAAAAGTAACATGGAGATGGAACAATAACAGAGAAAAACTCGCTTTATACAGATATCTTTTTAACTGAACTGCCTTGTCATTTCTCTGTACTTTTTGTTAACAGTGTTCATTCAATATATGTAATATCTGAGATGAATTTCCCAGACATTTGGGACCTTATTGTTTAGATATCCACCTAAGCAGCTGACGTCACCTTTTGCAGGCTATTGAGGATGAACCATTTTGTGAAAGAGCTGTTCTTCAGTACTGAAAAGAGACTAAGTGATCAATTGTACATGGATTTGAGCAACTTTGTTTGTTTGGTTTGCAAACAGTATGAAAAATTCTGAATGTTTCCCAAAACACTTTGGCTTACAGACAGCTATGTAAGATTGTATGAAAACAAGCTTAGTTCTCACAATGTCGCTACCTGTTGCAATATGACAAATATTTTCCTTTGATATTTTTAATAGTTTGTTTGGTTACTTAATCCAGATATGCCATCAGATATCCCTATTTCTCTTCAACAGTCAAGCACATTGTGCATACAACATAAAAGTAGGTTATTAATTTAAGTTTTACAAAGAACAATGACCATGAATAGTATTATATTAATTTTAAGTGCTTCCTTTTTTTTCTTTAACATGCTTTATGCTTTTGGATCAATTTTATATTTACAGAAAAGTTGAGAAGATAATACACAGTTCCCATATATCCTACACCCTGTTTCCATGCTATTAACATTATACATTAGTATGATATAATTACCACATTAATGGAAAATATTGGTTTCATTATTATTATAGTTCATAGTTTATTCAGATTACCTTAAATATTGACTGATGTCTTTTTCTCTTCTAGGATCTCATCCATGATACTACATTACATTAGTTTTCGTGTCTCTTTAGGTTCCTCTTGGCTGTGACACTTTCTCAGACTTTCCTTGTTTTTGCTCATTTGACAGTTTGAGGAGCACCGGTCAAATATTTTATAACTTTATGTTCTATTGGAATGTGTCACATGGTTTTGTCATTAGTAGACTTGTGTTATGGATTTGAGGAAGGAAAATCACAGAAATAAATGTCATTTTCCTCACATCACACCAAGGGTACAGAGTGTCAACATAGTGTATCACAGTTGTTATTGATCTTGAGCACCTGGTTTAGGTAGTCAGATTTCTATATAACAGCAAAATTACCCCTTCTTTTCCCCTTTACCAAACTATTATTTTGAAAGAAAGTTACTATGCATAGTCCACACTTAAGGAGCAGGATTTAATTTTTAAGGGTGGGGCATCTACATCATTTTACAAGAATAACTTGCAATTCTTCTGCAATGGAAATTTATCTCTTCTCCATCATTTCTTTTTATACAAAGATTCATTTATATTAGTATAGGATCAGGGATATTCATTTTATATTTTGAATTATGAATTCAATTGAATGCTACTTTGTTTTGTTGCTCAAATTGCTCCAGTTTTGGACAAAGGAGAGCTCTTTCAGGTGGCTCTTGTGTCTCTTTGCCTTGCACCTATCAATGTAGGGTTTGTCCTTTCAGCATTGCTCTTCTTCCTAGCACTACAACATGCTTCAGGCTCATCTCAAATACTCCCTATCTGGGTCCTAGGATAAGGTATTACTCTCAGGAGTCCATACCTTTTTTGCTGGAAAATGGTATTAGAAACCAAGATAGAGATGCTACATGCGATCGTTGCTACAAGGGTGTAATTACAGGCCTTTCAGCTGGCAGAACAAAGATATATAGGTGTAAACTGATGTGTATATACACATATCTATAAATATTTCTCTGTACATAAGTTGTACATGAGTTAATACTTATGTCTCCAACTTTTTAACAGTATGGATTATTTTAGAATTCTTTCTTTGTTTATTTGCAAATTCTCATTGCCACTGTAATTTCCCACTACTTACCATCCATTTACTTAATTGTTCAGTACCAGTATATATGCATAGCTGTATCAGATGAGAAACAACTTTATCAACAGCAGTATGGTGCCAATGTGCAGTTCCTTTGCCTTTAGTCTTACAAATTCTATTCATTTCCAAAGTTACTTATGTCAGCACATTTAACTCACATCACCTTCAGTGACAATTTTTCATACACTTGTAATGCATTTAGATTCTCCTCTTAACAGTATGAAATCCTTTCTCAGATACCCCTAACTTCCTAAATTAAAAAAATTTTTTTTTCATATTATAAGTTTCACTCTTTATGCTATAAAATTTTATGGATTTTGACATATATATAATGTCACATATCTATTACAGGATCAAACAGAATAGCTTTAATATAATAAAATTCCCCTGCACTTCACTTATTTAACCCTCTTTCTTCCCTCTGAGATCCCTGTTAACCATGAATCATTTTAATTTCTCTATATCTTTGCCTTTTCCAGAATTTCGTATCATTGGAATCAAATTATATGATGCCTTTTAAGACTGGATTCTTTGACCTATCAATATGCATTTCAGGTTTATTTATGTCTTTTTTGTGTATCTATAGCTCATTTATTTTATATATGAATAATATTCCATTTGATGTATGCCTCACAATTTTCTTAGCAATTCAACAATTAAAGGACTTAGTTGCTTCTAGTTTTTAGTGATAATGAATACAACTGCTATGAAAATCTACACATTTCTTTTGTGTGGACATAAGTTTTCAAATAAGTGAGGTGAATACTTATAAGTGTAATGCCAGATTTTATTGTAAGACATTGTTCAACTTTTTAAGAAACTGCCAAATTATTTTTCAAAGTGGTTATCATTTGTCATCTCATCAATAGCAATTGAGTTTTCCTACTGGTTCCTGTCCTTTTCAGCATTTGTTATTGTCAGACTTCTGGATTGTAGCTTTTCTAATAGGTATGTCATGGTATCTCATTTCTACAAATTTTCAATTTCCTAATTGCAAATGACAATAACCATCTTTTCATATGCTTATTTGTCATTTGAGTAATTTCTTTAGTGGGATGCTTGTTCAGATCTTTTGACAATTTTTAATGGGTTATTTTGTTTCCTTATTGTTGAATTTTAGTTCTTTGTATATTTTTAATAAAAGTCCTTTATCAGATAAGTGTTTTGTAAGCCTGTGGCTGGTGTTTCATTATATTAATGTATCTTTTAGAACAAAGTTTTAAATTTCAATAAAGCGCAACTTTTTCACCAATTTTTTCCCCATAGATTGTGCTTTTGATATTGTACCTAAAAACTCTTAGCTACAAAATAACTATCTGGGATTTTGAGTTTAACCTATAGATCAAGTTGGCAAGAGTTGGAATTTTAACAATTTTGAGTCTTCTGACATGAACAAGGGCTATGCCTATATATATTTAGGTATTTGTTTTCTTTCATCAGAGCTTTGCACTGAGTTTTCTGCATTTAAAACTGATACATATTTCATAAAATTTAGACCCATGCATTATTATTATAATAATTTTTTTTTTGGCTTTCAAATTTCTGTTGTTCATTGCTGGCATTTAGGAAAAGCATGAACTCTGGTAGATTAACCTTGAGTCTTACAACTTTGTTATAATTGTTTATTAGTTATAGTACATTTATGGTTAACTCTGGGATTTCTACAAAGATTATCATGTCATCTGTGAAAAAGACACTTATTTCTTCCTTTTCAATCAATATACCTCATTTCTTTTCCTTGTTTTATTCCACTAAAAAGAACATCTAGTGTGATATGGAATAGGGATGCTGATAAGGGAGATTCTTCTCCCTGATCTTAGGATGAAAATATCCACTTTCTCATCATTAACTATGATAATAGCTATAAGATTTTTGTCAAGTTCTTTATAAAATTGATGAAGTTTTCCTGTATTCTTGGTTTGCTGAGAGTTTTTATCATAAATGAATGTTGAATTTTATCAGATGCTTTTTCTGAATCCACTATACTATGACCAAACAATTTTTATCCTTTAGTATCTTGATGCGGTGTGTTACATTAACTAATTTTCACATGTTGAACCAGTCTTTTATAACTGAAATAAATCTCCCTTGACCATAGTATATAAATCTTTTTATCCATGGTTGGAACTGTTCGCTAATATTTTGTTAAGGATTTTTGCCACCATCATGAAACACATTAGTCTGCAGTTTTCCTTTTTTATAATGACATTTTTTGTTGTTGGTTTTACCATTATGGTAATACTGCTCTCATAGATTTAGGTAGGAAGTATACTACATCTGCTTCAATTTCAGTATAGAGCTTTGATGTCATTTTTTCTTTAAATATTTGGTAGAATTTACCAGTAAAACCATTTGAACATGGTATTTTATTTTTTAAAAGGTAATTACTGTTTGATTCAATTTCCTACACATACATAGATCTCATTTGATTATCTGTTTCTGTTTGCATCAGTCTCATTAGTTTATGTCTTTTAAGGAATTGATCTTTTTATCTAACTTATGAGATTTGCAGGCATAGATCAGAATATTACGTTTAATAAAAGAATCCTATAAAAAAGGATAATTCCTTTAACATCAATAAGATCAGTAGCAATGGTCCCTGCAGAATTTCTGATATAGGTAATTTGTGTTTTTTCTCTTTTTTCTTTATTAGCCTAGTGTATTAGCTAAGGTTCACTAGAGAAACAGAATAAGCAGGAGATATCTGTAGATACAACCTTTATAAAAGTGCATCATGTAACCATGGAAATGCAGAGTCTAGGTTCTGTAGGGCAGGCTGCAATCTGGCAACTGATAAAGGTTCTCAACAAACTCTCAGGAGAGGCTGTTTGGGCAACTGTGGGAATGAAGGTTCCAAGGTCTGTAGGGCAGACTGTGAAACTGGTGACTCCAACAAAAGGTCTGGATGAATGCCACAGGAGAGGCTCACCAGTGGAAGCAGGAAGAGTGACTGCCTCTTCTAAATCCTCCTTAAAAGCTTTGCAGTGGTTATAGATTAAACGTCACTCCTTGCAGAAGACACTCCCTGAAGCTGATTACAAGAGCAATCAGCTGTGGATGCAGACAACATAATCATGATTTAAGTCCATGAAATAGCCTCATAGCAACAGACAGGCCAGCACTTGCCCAACCAAATTAACAGGCACCACCTCCTGGCCAAATTGACACATGAATGTGACCATGACACCTAGGTAGAAGTTTATTGATTTTATTGATCATTTCATTTAGAGTTATTGTTGATATAAGTGGATTAATATCTGATATTTGTATGAGTTTTCAATTTTTACTCTTATTCTTTATTTTGTTTTCTTCCTCTTTTCTCATCTTTAGTTTTAGTTCAGAATTTTAAATTTTTTCATTTTGATTTCCTCTCTTACTCAATCATTTATAATTAAAACAATTTGCTGGTGGCCCTAGAGTTGGGAATATATGTTTAAAATTAATAGAGTTCCACTTTTAAATAAAACTCTACCAATTAACAGATAGTGCAGGTACCTTATAGCAGACTTTTCCCAATTCCTTCTCCTTAGTATTTAAAAAATTAGTCATTAATTTTACTTACCCACATTCTGTAGTCATACAGTGCATTGTTGCTATATATGCTATATATATGCTATATATATATATATATATGCTATATATACTAAATAAACATTTGTTAGATCAATTAGAAAGAGGTAAAACAGAAGATTTATTTTCCCTTCGTTTGTTTCTTCTCTAACACTTTTCATTCTTTATGTCGAGCCAAGCTCCTGACCTATATAAACTTTTTATCCCTAAAAAATCTTTTTTTAACATTTCTTGAAGGGCAGGACTGATAGCAATAAATTTCCTCAGGTTTTATTTGTTTGAGAAACAAATAAAAAATAATTTGTCTTTAATTCTGCTTCATTTAATAATTTCACTAGATGTAGAATACTAAATTGGTGATTTTTCCTTTAATTCTTTAAATATTTCTCTCCGCTCTCTTCTAATTGTATGGCTTCTGATGGATGTCCACTGAAATTAATATCCATTTTCCTATAAATAGGTATTTTCTTATATTTCCTTTTTCTTATATCCGCCCCCTCCCCCGCCCCCGACTCCCAGCTTCTTTCAACATTTTCACTTTTCCTTTGGTTTTCTTTAGTTAGGCTATGACATGCTTGGTATATCTGGGTATATATTGTTTTTCTGTTTATTCTTCTTTGATGTTCTCTGAGCTCCTGATCTTTGGTTTTGTCTGCCATTTTAATTTTGGAAAGTTCTCAGCTATTATTACTTCAATTGTTTCTTCTGCTCCCTTTTGTCTTTCTTCTCTTTGTATTCTCATTACATAGAGATTGCAATTATTTAGTTCAGGCATATTTTATTTTTTACCTGAAAACAAATCAAAGCGCAGGAAAGCAATATTAATTTTGAAAGACAGAGTGAGAGTAAGAGAGAAGAGTTACTTTGAATGAGGTCAAGTTCTATATTTAAACCATCAGATTCTTTATACTAATTATACTTATTATACCTTGACTTGATTATTTAGTTTATAATGGTCTATATTCAATCAGACTGCTCTTAGATAAATAATAAAGCTAATTAAACTTAAATTTCAAGCCCATTTAACTTCATGAGACCCTTATGAAGCATTTAATATAATATTTTTTTATTTTCCTAAAAGAATGTCCTTCAAATCATGTAAATCATGGTTCCCCAAAACTTGAATCTGCTTCTGTATTACTTTTGCAATATTTATGTTGTATTTCATTCTCAACAGGTTTTACAGATGCCCTAATCAATTCTTTGAACTCTATCTCCAATATTTCAATCTCTTCCTCTAGAGTTATTATCTTAATAATCACTTAAACAAGTTTGTCCGCTTTTAATTCTGCCATGTATAACCCTTCTTCAATCAACCAATCAATTACTCTCCTATGTTTCACAGCCAAGTCTCTTAAAATGACTTTCTATGTCTGTGTAGCAACATTTTTATTTTTCATTCACTCCTAAAATCTCAGAAACCTGGATTTTGTTCTCCCTTCCCAAATCATCCAACAAAATAACACTAAAAAAAAAATTACTAAAAATCTGTTAATACACAATTTAGTAGACATTTATCAAGTTTCATTTTACTTAATTTAATGCAATGTTTTTGTATGCTGTATGGCGGGGTCACATTTCATTCTTTTTCTATGTGAGTATCCCTTTATTGAAGCACCATTTGTGGAGTTTTGTTTGTTTTTGTTGGTTTTTTTGTTTGGGAAATGCATAATTTAATACAATTTTTGATACTGAACGCTTTCTCTTTTGCTAAACTCCACCCTTGAATTTCATTATATAATTCATTCAATTATCACTCCAAAAGTAATTACCAGGCATTCTGATAGAGCAAGGATAAAATGGTGAGCAAAGCAATCAAAATTCATGTCTTTTTGATACTTACAATTTAGGGGTGTGTGTATGTGTGTGTGTGTCTGTGTCTAAGCCTTACTTGAATATTTCCTATGTAAATTAACAATTGTGTTATAAAGGAATGCAATGTATTTTATAAGCAAATGAGTTCATATCACTGGTCTGTTTGTAAGTATTTAACATCCAGCTTTAAAAACCAAACAAACAAAACAAGATAAAACTTTGATTTTCCCCACCACGATAGATTACAAGCTACCAATTTAACACTAATGAATGTGGAGTTAGAATGAAATGTATACAATTGGTTCTCATTGAACAGTGTAAGTCAGGCCTAGAATACCACTGCCTGATATTATTTTGTGATCTGGAAAGACGTTTCTGAGAAGGTTGTGCTGAATACTTACAGATAACCAAGAGTTATCTAACCAAGATGTGCTAATAGCTAACAAATCCTTCTAGAAATATGCACTTTGATTGCAGGGAATGTGGAAATTTCAGAGACCCCCAAAGCATGTTTGTGTACTTAGAGTTAGAGGACAAGGTAGGACATGCTGTAAGATAAGGTTGGACAAGAAGAAGCTTCTTCTTGTGGCCATGGGCCAGCTTCATCAGCATCTCCTGAGGGCTTGTTAGAAATGCACATTCTTTAACACTCATCTTATCCCACCCAAATGAATTAGAAACTCTAGGGGTGAGAGGCAACCATCTGAATTTTAATAAGTCCTCCAGGTGATTCAGATAGGCACCAAACTGTAGAACTAAAGGACTGTTTAAGACATAGAACGTTTTTTAGTTGATAGGTATTTATCATAAGAGTAATGTGATTTCACTGGAAATGGTTTCTGTAAGAGGAGATACCAGAGATTTTGTGCACTTTTGTTTTTTCGTCTTGTTCTTTTTCTTTTAAAGACCACTATGGTTTGAATATGAGGGATACATAAAGAAGTTGGGGATAGAAGGAGGAGAAAATAGTAGCGGCAGAAAAAAATGTTTACATAACTTCCATGATACAACTGATGGGAAATAATAGCTTGGATTGTATATGCAAAAATGAGGATGGAGAAATTAGTACAGGCCAATAGTTAATTAGAGATAAAAATTGACTGTAATTGGCAGTGAATTTAATGTGGGATGAGTGAAAAAAGAGTTGTCAACATCTATATTTTGGCTTGGGTTTGCACAAGTAGACAGAGCACATTCATCTCCACAGTAAGTTAAAATATACTGAATGAGGAGTTAATTAGATGGCAAACTTCATGAGTTTATTTTTTGAATATTTTGAGTTTGAATTTCCTTTGATTTGTCCCAATATAGTTGTCAAATATGCAGTTAAGTATTCAGGTCTTAAACATCAGAGGAGCGTTAATGGCTGAGGAGATAAGAAATACATTTATAGAGAAGATGCCCAAACCAAGACAATTGAGACAGTGGAAAAAGTGCTATGTATAGTTTATACCAATGCAACATACATTAAAAATAGGGATATATTGTCTCCTTAATCATAGGAGTAAATTGAAGCTTTGGATATGGATGAGATTCCTCAAATGCAGTATAGAATAAAAAGCAAGTTAAGTAGCATCTTAAAGGATATAAAAAAGAATGGAAGTGATAACAGAGAAGTAGGAGGCAATCAAGAATGTGTGACATCATGAAAGTTAAGGAAAGAGAATGTATAAAGAGAGTGGCCAGCTATGTCCAATGACCTGACAGTACCAAAAAAAAATGAGGATAGTCAGCATATTATTGGATTTAACTTCTTGGAGTTTTAAACAAAGATGTGTATGTGAAGTGACGTGACTGAAATCCTCATTAAAACAGTTCAATGAGCAAAAAGGTAGTGAGAAAGTCAAGGCCCTGTACAACGATGGGAAGAAAACAGTTAAGGTTTTACTTACAGACTGTGTGGTTGAGGATTAGTTTTTAAATTGGGAAAGAAATTGAACATAGGCTCATACCCATTAATTGATGCAGTTGCACTTTAAAGCACATGATGAGAAAAATGAACAGTAACAGAAAGTACCAGAGACATTCATAAGTCATCATTTTGCAGGGAGCAAGACAGTCTTAGAAAAATGCATTGGACTAAAGAAGAGGAAAGTTATCAACAGGTATTAGCCTGATCTAAAGCACAGACAAAAAAAGAAAGTCAATCTTGAGAAATAATAATCCCTGAGTCTCTTCCATTTTTGTGTGTCTTGATCAGAGGCACTTTTTTCTGGACTATTTTTTCAAGGTTGTTTGTATAATATCAGCTTTAGAAAGAGGGAGAATATCTCCCTCTGGAGCAGGGGGCAAATTAATAAAGTTAATAAAAAGTCTGTATAATAAAGATAATATTTTCCTCAAAAATAAGGTCACACAAGATTACCACTATTATAAAATATGTGATTCCCAAATCCCAAGGTTTCTTTTCTCTACCATGAAATGTGTTAACCAGTCAAGAGCACAGTATTACCTACACACGGAAGAACCAGTCTCAATTCCTCCCTTTACTGAGAAGGTTAATTCATTTACCTTTTTTGATACTTTATTTGGTCTTTATTTTACAGAAATATAAAATTAAATGGCCATCTCTGAAAAAAACATAGGCACTGAATATGCATTTGTCAACTAACAGAATGAATGAATGCATATTATTTTGTCAAAAGGAGTATTCAGTTCTATTGATCATTTGAAATATGAGTGGTAGGAGATGCAATATATATTAAATATCAATTATCATGTATAATTTATAGACATATGATGCAGATTTAGCTGTTGTTTGTCTCTACTGAAAGAATGTAAGTCTCTGCAAAATTTGTTATTCTTCTGTGGATTTATCTAAACTGCAATACAAATGTTTTATATCACCATACCTTGTTCTACAACATAAAAGTCCAGTGATTCTAAGCAACTGAAATTTGTTAGGTTTATTTTTAATTAAAAATAGGCCTGAAGATATGTTTTTACGTGAGCAATATTTTAATTATGGTGCTTGAGTGTCAACCATTTTGAAAACTATTAATAAATCAAATAATACAAGAGAGAACATTTATTTAAAATTCAGTTTTTGCTGCATTTGGTTTTGGCTGCAATCATAAAAACTTTGTTTTTAATGTAATCACTTGCTTATTTTACCCTTACTATAAATTTAAAATATTTTATAAAGTGTTAAACAAGGATGTCAATGATGAGTACCTATTTTTAATTGTTTAATATTGGATTCCCTTGTAATGTAGAACCTTTCTATTCTATCATCTGTGAATGTATATTAATATGACCATTTAACTCTCCAGAGTCATTTAGTATGGAGGGACTTTGATAATTATATGTAAACTTAATTTTTGGAATCCATTAATTAATCAATAATTGAATATAAGTGTGTAGAATTGCCTCAATAAAAGGAACTAAGTCAGGATACCTCTAACTGAGAAGCTTCTCAGAGGGGAGAACCAAGTATCTTTAGAGGCAGCATCCTGCCCACTACATCAGGCTCATGGTTTTGACTTGGTCTTTATCTTTTTACTACCAATCAAACCAGCAACCCCATTAGGACAGGTTTGTTGAAATATTAAATTTTACTCCTTGTCCTTTTCCTCAATAGGTTTTTCACCTTTAGAATATGACATCCAGACCTTTATTATTATTGTTAATAATAATATTAATAAAAGGTATATGTCTGAGATGAAAAGTTCTACTACACTCATGGAAACAAAACTTTGATTTATGTTTATTTCTCTCAACTTGTGCATGTACCAAAACAAAATTACCATTATTCCTATTATATAAACCAATAATACGTTTATGAACACATGATTGTAGATAAGGTCATCTTTCCATCAAAAATATCATTTATCACTGTACTACACACTTTTTACTTTTGAGATTAGCACAGTCTTCGGTGGCACTTTGAATTCATTTTTTAAATCAAGTTTTCCACTGGTATGTTCAATATTCAATTTTAGAGGTAACAACTCATTTCAATAATGAGTAGAGCACACCAGCATGCAAAAAACATTAAAACCATGCAATGCTTTAAACAGAGCTACTTTCTTCCAGTGAATTTACTCTACTTTTGCTTCTAGCACTGAAATGAAGAAAAAGGTCAAGAACCAGCCCATATAATTATTTTTTGTTAATAACAGTAAAAGGATAGCTGGAGAATTTTAAATTTCTTTAGCATAACTTCCTCAAATATAAGATTCTTCTCTGACCTTCCATAAAATAATAATTTTAATTTTGCTTTAAGGGAGAACTAAAGAGCTTGTCTTTTAAAAATATTTTAAAATAATTTTTTCAAAGATATTTTTGTTTCTTTTATTGTTCCCAGATTAAAAAGTACATATGAAGTTGCCATATAATTAACCAGGAGCCTTTCTCATATTCTGAAAATAAACCAAAGGCTGCAGTGCATTTCCAACAATTCTTCCAATTGATTTCCTTCTTAAATTTAAATTTTACGTATACTCAAAGTCCAGAAACAGGAAGGGTCAAAATGAGGAAGAGCATTGCATGGGATGTTAACTGAGTATATGTATAATTGGATTAGTACAGAGAGAAGGGCTTTTGATAAGTTATTCATATTTCCCCCCAAACATAATCTAACCATTTATAATTTCTGATGACTCCTGAGAAGTGATTCAGAGAGAATATCACTGGTCCTGATTTTCTAATCTTGTATATAATAAACTAATTACCTGCAGAACTGAGAGCTTTCAGTGCTGGGACCTTTCCCAGGCTCTGAGCCTCACTCTTTTCAAAGTGTGGTGCCAGTCTATCAACCCCTAGCAGTAGTGCCTCTAGCACAGCTGCCAACCAGCAACTGCAAACATCCGGCCTCTGGTGAGAAGCATAAAGGGCCGATTGATAGGAACAAACTTCAGGATGCCTAGAATTGTCAGGACAATAGCAATTTCATTCTTTGAGTTTAAAAAGATTTAATAGAAAGCATAAATAAAGAAGGAGAACAAAGGAAGTGATGTTAAGCTTATTTACTGTACCATTTCAATTTGACATCATTGCATAGATATTTTTAATGTGCAGTTTTACAACTGCCAAGAAAATAGCAATTTCCTTATTTTTTTTTAGTTTGAAAAGATTTAATAGAAAGTATAAAGAGAGAAGAAAAAGAAAGAGACTGGTGTTAAGCTCATTTCACATTCAATTTCAATTTGACACAATTGCACAGACAATTTTAATATGACTTTTTAAAACTTACAGTTTTTACTTTTGATGCGCACTGGAAGAAAAAATTCACAAGCTGCTTAATAAACAGCCACGTGGATCTCATAGGAGACTAGAGATTTTCTGTTTGTTTTTTCTGGTGAGAGAGTGATATAGTATTTATTCAGATTCAAAGTCACCAGGTGATTTGGTGAATGCAAATATGTGTTTTTCCCAACTGTGACCTATTGTTTAATGCCTTTTTAAAATTACCCATTTAGTTATTACATACTTCCATTATCTCTGGATACCTCCCCTGTCATCATTACTTATACTACCTGTCTTATTCAAAATAATAAGGGAAAAAAATGAATAATCTTTTTTATTATATCATTAGCTCTGACAACATATCAAATTATATAATCATACAACACTACAAATTATGATTAGACTGTGAAAATAACAGCAGAAAAAAGACATTTACTAGAATGAATGCAGCCTCAGAATACACAGAATACACACTTTTAAAGTTAATACTGAGTTTTTATTAAATAGATGTTAAAAACAAAAGAATGGGGTGGGCCATGGTGGTTCAGCAGGCAGAGTTATCTCCGATTCCCTGTGCCTGCCTATGTGAAAAAAAAAAAAAAGAATTATATTTCACATTTGTTTTTTTCCTCATGTCTAGCTGTTGTGACTAAATCATACACAGTACAACTCAAACATTTAACTTGGGAGTATTGGCGAACTCCATATTTCTGGAGTTTGTGTCCCAATTTACTTGATTCTAACATTGATATATTAATATATTTGGTGACCAGGGTGTATGCATGTATCCAAGGGTGGATACATGCATGAAGACTGAAGAAATATAATCAGGAAGGATGTCTGACAAACAATTTATAGTTATTTGAGACAAAAAAAATTGGTTTAAATGGTTTGTTTACTCTTTCAGCAAGGCTAAAGTTCAACTTCTTTTGGCTACATTTATGATAGTTAAAAGCAGAACAACAACAACAACAAAAAGCCCATAATCATCACATTTAGGTATACGTTCAACATTTACTCTGAGACTCCAATGGGCTGTTTTGATTTGTGTTTTTTTCTTATTTAATTTTAAGTAAAAGAGGTTTGAAAAATAAACTGAACTACCAAGATGTTCTCAAACATAATACTTTTTCAAAATAGTAATTCTAAAAGGCAGTTTTTTTTTCATGGTATACAGCAATCACTGAGGAGCAAGGAGGTGGAAAGAGACTAAGGAAAAATCTGTCTCTTTCAAAGGGAAAGAGAGTTAGAAAATGGACACAAGGAACTAAAAGAGAGTCCAATGGGAAGAGAAAAAAGAAAAGGGGAGTATGCTCTTGTGGGAAGATGTTTCTCAAAGCACTTCAGCTCATTTTTAATAAGCTGTTAGGAAATCTTGGGGGGCTGGGGCATTTATATAAACATCTGAGTAATCACAAAATGGTTTGGGAAAGAGTCTTTGGAAAATTAGGATGTTTTAGTTTTCCAGGGCCATTATTCCCCAATAGCACACATTGATTGGCTTAAACAACAGGGATATATCGTCTCACAGTTTGGGAGGCAAAAAGTCCAAAATCAAGGTCTCTATACTCCAGACATTTTCTTGGAGTCAGTAATATTCTGGTGCTGGGTTGTTGCCATGCTTAGGACTCCCTGGCTTGAGTCTTTGACTCCATGACCTAGTGATTCACCTCCTTGGTCTCAATGTAATTGGCTGTGTCCAAATTTGCTCTGTTTTGTGAGGACTCCAGTTATATGAATTAAGACCTACCCTGATTCAATTTTGCTTTATCATTTCAGGATGCTCTTTAGGCTCAGCACAATCAGAAATAAAGTCCATGGTAGAGGTACAAATGTCTGGCTAGGGATTAAAAGAGAGCCCTGATACAAAGTCAACCTGCTTTATTTTTCTCCAGTGTTGCAGAAAGCTTTTCAGAAAAATTAGACTTTAAGTCAAATGCTTTTGCATGAGACAAAGAAGAACATTATTGGCAAACAGGTCAATTAATCAAGAAGATATAACAATTATAAACTTATAAGAATCAAAAGCAAAGCCCCCAAATATTTGAAGCAAACATTAAAAGGAAAAATAGATGTTCTACAATAGTAGTTAGAGTTTAAATATTGCAATTTCAATAATAGGTAGGCCATTTAGACAGAAGATCAATAAGGAAATAAAGGACTTGAACAACATTATAAAGTACTCGGGCTAATGGGCATTATTACTGACTTTATAGAAATTATAACTGAATACTATGAACAACTGTATATACCAAACCAGGTAACTTAGATGAAATGGACAAATTCCCAGAAAAACACAAAATATCAATATTGTCTTAAGAAGAAATAGAAAATCTGAACATATAACAAGCAAAAAGATTAAAATCAGTAATATAAAACCTCCCCAAAAAGAAAAGCTCAGGACTATATGGCTTCACTGATGATTTCTAGTAATCACTAAGAAAGATAATGACACCAACCCTTCTCAAACTATTCCAAAAATGGAAGAAAACACTCCTGAATTCATTCTATGAGGACAGAATTACCCTTATACCAGAAACAGGCAAAGACATCATAAGAAAGAAAACTACAGACAATATACCTTATGAATATACATGTAAAAATTCTGAAGAAATTACTATGAAATTAAATCAAACAGCTATTACAAGGATTATACACCACACAATTCATCCCAAGAATGCAAGTTTGCTCAACATAAGAAAATTAATCAATTCATTATGCCATATTAATAGAATGTGGGGAGGGTCGATCATCTCTACTGATACAGAAGATTTATTTGAAAAATAACCAACACAATTTCACGATAAAAACATTAACAGACTACAAATAGGAGGTATCTTTCTCAATGTAATAAAGGGCATTTATGAAAAATCCATACTAACATCATGCTCATCAATGACTGAAAGCCTTAGAACTAAGTTCTGGAACAATACAAGTAGGCCAACTTTCATCATTTCTATTCTACACTGTGCTAGAAATCTAGACATAATAATCAGGAAGATTAAAATGTAAAGGCATACAAATTGGAAAGGAAAAAGTAAAATCATCCTTACCGCAGATGATGCAATTTTATATATAGACTATCCTAAAGAATTCACAAAAAAACTGCTGCAGTTAAATGAATTCAACAAAGTTGTGGAATAACAAATCAACACACAAAAGTGAGCTCTGTTTATATACTGTAGAAATTAACTATCTGAAAAGGAAATAAAAGAAAAAAGTCCATTTAAAATAGTATCCAAAAGAATAAAATACCTGAATAAATTTAACAAAGGAGGTGAAACAGTTGTACACTGAAATCTATAAAATGCTCGTAAAAGTAATTTAAGAAGATTGAAATAAATGAAAAAACATCCTACATTCATGAATTGGAAGGCTAATTAGGGTTAAGATGGTAATAGTACCCAAGATGATCTGTATATTTAATTTAATCTTTTTCATATTTCCATTGGTGTATTTTGCAAAATGGAAAAGCTGATACTCAAATTCAAATGGAATTGCAAGGGACCCTGGGTAGGCAAAGCAATATTTCAAGAGAAGGATGAAGTTGGAGGCCTTATGCCTACTGATTTTAAAACTTACTACAAAGCTACAGTTGTAAAAGTGTTGGGGGCAGCCATAAGTATAGATATACAGACCAATAGAATGAATTTGAGAGTCCTGAAATAAGATGATATTTCTGTAACCAATTGATGGTCGACGAGGGTGTTCAGAAGACGATTCAATGATGAAAGAATTTTGTTTTCAACAAATGGTGCTAAGACAACTGGCCATCCAAGAGCAAAAGAATGAAGTTGGACCCCTACTTCATAGCATATACAAAAATTAGTTAAAAATTGTCCAAGGAAAAAACATAAGATCTAGAACTATAAAATGCTTAGAAAAAGACAGGAGTAAATCTTCATGATATGGCATTTGGTAGTATACTCCTGGATATGACACCAATAGCACAAGCAACAATAGAAAAAAAAGTTAAATTAGACTATATCAAACTTAAATATTTTGTACATCAAATGACACTAACAAAACTCTAAAAAAGACAGCCCATAAAGTAGAAGGAGATATCTGCATATCATATGTAATAATGGTCTAGTTTTCAGGATACATAAAGAATTCTTGCAATTCAACAATGAAATAAAATTGCAACATGAGCAAAGAACTTGAATAAACATTTCTCCAAAGATACTGACATGCATATGAAAAGATGCTAAACATCATTAGTCATAGGGAAATGCAAATCAAAATCATGATTAGATTATACTACACACCAATAGGATGTCTACTATTAAAAACAAGCAAACAAATATGAAAATAGTAAGTGTGGGTGAAATATAGAGAAATTGGAACTTGCATATCCTATTGGTGGAAATGTAAAATGGTACAGTCACTATGGAAAACAGTGTGGTGTTTCTTCAAAAAAGATAAATATAGAATCACCTTATGACCAGCAATCCTGCTCTTATGAATAAACCTAAAATAACTGGAAGCAGTTACACAACCAAATGTTTGTATACAAATGTTTATAGTAACACTGTTCACTATAGCCAAAATGTGGAAACAACCAAATTGCCTATCAATGGTTGAAAACAAAATGTTATATACAAATAAAAAGGATTGTATTTAGCTCTAAAAATTAACAAAATACTGAGACATGATACAATATGGATGAACTTCAAGAACATTATGTTGAGTGAAATAAACCAAATACAAAAGGGCACATATTGTGTGATTCTTAGTATATTAAACAAGCAGAATTATTAAATCCTTAATGACAGAAAGCAATTTGTTGTTGCATTGGGTTAAGGGAAGGAGGTATGGGAAGCAACTGCTTAATGGACATAGGGTTTTACTTTGGGGTGATGAAAATATTTTAGAACATGATAAATGGCAGTTGAAAACCATGAGTGCACAAAAAAACCATTGAATTGTACAGTTTAAACAATTAATTTATTATATGTGAATTTCACCTCATGATGCTTAATTTTTTTTGTTAACATAGCTAGGTTTTGGTATCCAGTTATTTGGTCAAATTCTGGCCTAGATGCTACTGTGGATGGGTTTTTTAGCTCTGATTAACGTTTACAATCAGTTGACTTTGAGTAAAGGAGGTTACTCTCATTAAAATGAGTAAGCCTCCTCCATTAATTTGAAGGGCTTAAGAGTAAAGAACAGGGTTTCAGAAAGAAGAGATTATAACTGATGACTACACCATCTAATACTCTCTAAGTTTCTAAACTGCTGATTTCCCTTACAGATTTTGGACTCAAGACTTCAAGTCTTTCAATAGAATTTCCAGCCTGCTGGCCTGATTTACATACAGGAATTATACATATACCATGACCAAGTGAGGTTTGTAGAAGTGATGCAAGGCTGGTCAATATTTGGAAATCATTGTAAAGTGCCATATTACCATACTAAAGAAGAAAAATGAAATAATCGTTTAAACATATGCAGAAAAACATCCTACAAACTTCAAAACACATTCATGGTAAAAACTCTCCAAAAGTGGAGATAAAAGTGAACTTTCTCACCTTTATAAAGAGCATGTACAAAACACCTAGAGTGAGAATTGCATCTAATGGTGAAAGACTGTTTGCTTTCCCTCTAAGATTGGGAAGGAGGCAAAAATGTTTTCTCTCATCATGCTTATTTTCAATAGTGCTAGGATGTCCAGCTAATTAAAATAAGGCATGAAAGGAAATAAAATATTTACAGATTGAAAAAAAGATAAAAAGCCATTCCTGTTTGCACATAACATAATTGTCTATGTAGAAAATTCCAATCAATTAGAAAATACAGCTGCTAGAACTAAAGAATTACTTAAGTAATGCCACAGGATACAAAATGAGCACATAAACTTCAATATGTTCCTATATACTAAAAATGCACTGGAATAAACTGAAAAAAATATTCAATATCATTAAAAGTGGACAAAAATTAAATATTTAGGTGGCAATCTAACAAAACTTATGTGGGTTTTGTATGTTAAACCTGCAAAGCTCTGATGAAATAACTCTGAAAATATCAAAATAGAGAGTCATAGTGTGTTCATGAATTAGAAGAACCCCTTACAGATGTGCCCAGTTGATTTTAGTTAGTAAAAAATAAAGCTCAACTTAAACCGCACTGTTATACAAAAATACTCAATATGTATCACAGAGCTAAATCTAAAATGTAAATTTACCAAATTAAAAATAAATGGAGGGTAGGCCATGGTGGCTTAGCAGGCAGAGTTCCAACCTGCCATGCCGGAAACCAGGGTTCAATTCTCGGTGCCTAACCATGCAAAATAAATAAATAACATTATTATTATTCAGCTAATAATACATAATAGCTAATAATATTATTATTCAGCTAACAATACATAATAATGTATTATTCAGCTAATAATACATAATAGCTGAAAATTGGAAGGAACCCAAGTGTTTAATTAATTAATTAATTAAATGCTCACCTTCTATGCGGGAGACCCGGGTTTGATTCCCAGACTATGTGACTGAAAAACAAAGAAACAAAAAAAGTGGGGACACTCATCAGGATCTAGTCTGGTAAATAGTTTTTAGACTTAACACCAAAAGTATAAGTCATAAAAGGAAAAAAATGATAAACTGGACTTTATGAAAATATAATATTTTTCCCTGTGAAAGAATCTGTTAAGTGATTAAAAGAAAAGTTAGAAAGTTTGGGAGAAAACATTTGCAAAGCACTTGTCCAACAAAAGAGTAGTATCAAGAATACATAAAAATTTCTAAAAAATGTAATTAGAATTTGAGACAAAGACATAAAAAGACATTTAACTGAAGAGTATATTAAGATAAATATAAAAGCACATGAAAAATCTTCAACATCATTAGCCACTAGGGAAGTGGGAATTAAAACTTTATCTCACTGTATGTCTGATATGAAACTAATAAAACTCATTCATTTATGTAAAGTCCTATATTATTTGCTTTCATATGAAATTTGCTTTCACAACATATTGTTAATGTCTGTATCATTTTCAATTTCTATTTAGATGCTTTTTCTTCACTGGCTCTCTAAATTGAGTATATCCAGTATTTCCTTTTCTTCTTTCCAAATAGTCTAAATTAGACTAAGTCCAAGACTTGAAATTTCAAATTTATGTTCATGAATTCAATAGTTTAATAAAATATCACACCTATCAGAACGGCTTAAATAAAAAAATATTGAAGTCAAATGATGGTAAGATGGGTCACTCATACATTGCTGATTGGAATGTAAAATGTAAACAGCCACTCTGGAAAATAGTTTAGCAATTTCTTTAAAACGTAAAGATGCCACCATCATAAAATCTAGAAGTTGACCCCAGGAGTAGATCTCAGATGCATGAAACTTACATTCACACAAAAATCTTTACAGAAATACATATGGTAGATTTATACGTAATAGCTGAAAACTGGAAAGAACCCAAGTGTCTTCAATGTATGGAAGTTAAAATAAATCCACAGTACATCCATGCCATGAAATACAACTCAACAATAAAAAGTAACAGAGTATCAATATCCTTAATGACCTGGATGAATGTCTATAGAATTATGTTAAGTCAAAAAAGCCAGTTCCAAAATTCATATAATGAATGATCCCATTTGTATAATGTTTTTAAAGTGACAAAATTATAGACATAGAAGACATTATCTGGTTGCCAGAGATTAAAGAGTAGGAGTTAGGGAGACAAATAGGTGTGGTAATAAAAGGGCAACATGAGGCACCTTGTGTTGTTGGAAATTCTGTATGTTGACTGTAACAATGTCAAAGTCCTGGTTGTGATATCAAAGGGACCCCTATGTCACACAATACATGAACAATCAACTCAAAATGGATCAAAGACCTAAATGTAAGAGCCAGAACTATAAAATTCCTGTAAGCAAACATAAGGGACTATTTGCAGGCCCTTGTGTTAGATAATGTCTTCTTAGACTTTACATCCAATGCACAAGCAACAAAAGAAAAAAAAAAGATAAATAGGCCATCATCACAATTTAAACTTTTCTCAAATCTAAGGACTTTATCATGAAAGGAAAATGATAATCAACACAGTGGGAGAAAACATTTGGAAACATTTGATAAAGGTTTAAAACCCAGGATATATACAGAAATCTCACAACTCAACAACAAAAAAGAGAAAATAAACATTTAAAGATGGGCAGACATTTGAATAGGCATTTATCCAAAGAAGAAATGCAAGTGACCAAAAAGCACATGAAAAGATGCTCAATGTCAGTAGCCATTAGGGAAATGCAAATCAAAGCCAGAATGAGATATAATTTCACAGCCACTATAATGGCTGGTATTAAAAAAGGAAAATTACATGAGTTGGAGAGAATGCAGAGAAAAGGGGAGAATGTAGATAAATCGTTCATTATTTCAGAAAATGTAAAATGGTGGAAGACAGCCTAGTGGTTCCTCAGAAAGTTAATATAGAGTTAACATATGACCTGGAATTCCCACTTCTAGGCATATAGTGAAAAGAAATGAAAGTAGGGACTTGAGCAGATATTTGCATACCCATGCTCACAGCAGCATTATTCACAATTGCTAAAAGATGAAAACAACCCAAATGTCCATCAACCAATAAATGAACATGCAAAATATTTTATATATGCACAATGTAATAGTATTCTTCCATGAAAAGTAATGAAGTTTCTCAAACATGCAACAACATGAATGAATTTTGAAGATGTCATGTTAAGTGGGATAAGGCAGACACCAAAGGACAAATATTGTATGATCTCTCTGATTTGAAATAATTATAATAAGCAAATTCATAGAGTCAGAACCTAGATTACAGTTTACCAGGGGACAGGATGAGTGTAGGGAATGGGAAGTTAATGCTTAAATTATACCGAGTTTCTACTTGGGATATGGAAAAGATTTCTTAGTGGATGGTGGTGATACTAGCACAACCTGACGAACATGATTGAAAGTACTGAAATATATATTTGAATGTAATTACATTTGAATGCATAAATGCTGTAAATATAAAAAAAGGTTAAAATATTCATGGGATGGTGTAACAAAAATAGTGAACCCTAGAATGAAACATGGACTATAGCTAAGAATACAATTATAAAAAATTGATTAACCATTTGAAGCAAATGTACCACATTAACATAAGGTGTTAATAATAAGTTAGTTTGTGAAACCCTTTATTTTATACATAATGTTCCTGTAAATCTACAATTTCTCTAATAAAAAAGGGTGATCTCACCAAAATAACATACCCCAATGTTCCATAAAGAAATTTTTTAATGCCTATTCTAAGCATTTACTGAGAAGCCATTCCCAAACTACTCCAAAGTAACCCTATACCTTCCCATCCTGCTGTCATCATCCTCAATTTGATAGGCAAAAACTCGTATGCTCTTGGGTTTACATTTATTTGAAAAACATAATAAAATTTTTCCGTGTTCAATAAATATTTATTTGAATTTATAAACACATAGTTGATCAATTTCATTTTAAAAAGCTCAAACTTTTTTTTTACTTATGGTGGAATATGATATGACAGCTGTCTCTTTCACATTCATATATTTATGAACAAGATGTTAAAACATGCATATATATGTAACTCGACGTTAAAATGAGATTCTTCTTAATTCAAATTCCAATAAATTGTCATAAAGATATCCAAAATATGAATATTATTGTGAGTTTAAATCAGATGTCAGATTATGCTCCACAATAAATAATATGTGGGAAGGAGATTAGTGAAGAGATTTATTCAGAAAGAGCTACTTGCGTGCCAAGTATCTCCATTACTTTCTAAATGCCTTACAGGCTTTTTTACCTACAAGTCCCATGACAGCATCTTCAAAACATCTTCAAGTGAGGCCTTTGAATGTGTTTCTTACAACTGGGAGTCTCAGGGGTTGATGCCAGATCTAAGCTGGCAAAGCTGGGATGTAATGTGTGTTAGATCTGTTGTTGTCTTGGGATGTAATGTGTGTTAGATCTGTTGTTGTCTTGGGCGATCTAAATGCTTAGAGTTGTGCTCTAAGCACCTGCTTTTGTGGTGAAGCTATTTGAGTACAGCTACATTGCAATGGCCTGCAATGGCAATGTTTTAGGGACAAGGAGGGCAGATGTGGGCCATGGAGGGAGAGAGAATCAGGATGGAACCTAGTTCGGTGCTCTCTTGGAAGGTTAGATGGAGAAACAAAAGAAAAAGCTGGAAGTTTATACCTGGATGAGCAGTACCAAAGTAGTAGTCACAGGTAACCACATGCCAGTTGATTTCAGGAAAAGAGGGAGGGTGGTGACAACATCAATGTGGAAATATAAACAGTTATTGAAAGTCTTTCCTCAGGGCTTCAACAACAACAACAAAACAACAATTGTGAATTTTTCAGAACTCTGGAGGAAGACATAGACTGGAGAAAGACCTTACAAATGCTGAATTGAAGACAGAGAAAAAATATCAGGTAGGAAACCTCATACTAGACCAGCTGGTTCTCCCCTGCTGTCACTGGGTCTCACACACAGCATGAGAAGGGCACAGAAACAGCAACCAGGATCTGTCTCATCAGGGATCTAGAATATAAAATTTTTCACAGCAGAGAGACAGACCCATACTGCCTGGGGACCCAGGGAACAGGGGAGAATATTTCAAGGACCAGGTCAGTGAGGGACAAAGAGTCTGAGAAAATGTGGATAGAGTCTCCATTTCCAGCCCTGTATCCAAAAGCTCTTTCCCCATCCATGACTAAAACAATAGTGTACAGGCTGTTCCCTGCTTTGTGGCTGGCTGAAAACTAGGCCAGCTGAGTGAGTCCTTTGCCACAAATAAAGTAGGGGACACAACCCCACATTAAATCAGATTTTGGCTGGCAAAGTGAAGGCACAGGAACACCACAGTTCAAGCCTCACTTTGTCAGACATAGCCTGGGCTATAATGCAAACAGCTACTAAGGACCATTAAGTTATCAAACAGTGCCATCTGCAGTGAGACTGGAAACTGCATGGAATTGGAAAAGCTTTCACAGAGACTCTCCAGAAAATTATCTCAGATAGTTGGACCTGGTCTAGATCCCCTATATGGGAAAATGCCCTTGTTTTGATTGAGAAATATGGATGATCCAATTGTTAAAGCTGTGCCCTAAAACGAGCCCAGATCTTATGGGCTGGTGCAAAACAGAGCACCACTCAGCATATTTGTTTTACTAAACAAAGACCTTGTTGTGGTACTCAGTGCTTACTCCCGTCTCTGAGGCAGGCTACTGTGGGCACCTGATTTTGGGGTGGGACTGGGGACTGAGCTAATCTGTCAACTAGCCAACAAGAGAGTTGAACAGATAGAGAACAAAGCCAAAATCAAGAAAACTCTAGGCAAATTAGAGAAAGTTACCTCCAGAATAAAGTAAGAAAGAAAATCACATGTTTAGGTACCAGTAGAAAACTATGATTCATACCAGGAAGCATGATGATATGGCCAACCAAAGGAATAAACTAACACTTCAACTGAGATATACCTCAACTTAGTTTAAATTGGAACAATTAATTAAAAATCTTCAAACAAATCTTCTAAATCAAGTAAAAAAAAACAAATCAATGAAGGAAGGAAAATGTGGCAAAAGAGATGAAGAATATAAAGAAGGCAGTGGTGACCATACAGAAGAACTCAAAAGCTTGAAAAAACAAATGGCAACATTTATGGGAATGAAAGGCACAATAGAAGAGATGTAAGACACAATGGAGATCCTCACCAGCAGTTTTGAAAAGGCAGAAGAATGGATTAATGAGCTAGGGGACAGGCCATCTGAGATACTACACACAGAAGAATACATAGGGAAAAGAATGGAAAAATATGAGGAGGGTCTATGGGAATTGAATGGCAACATGAAGTGCACAAATAAACATGTTATGTGTGTCCCAGAAGGAGAAAAAAGGAAAAAGAAGCAGAAAGAATAATGGAGGAAATAATCACTGAAAATTTCCCAATTTTTATGAAAGACATAAAATTATAGCCCCAAGAAGCACTGCATACCACAAACAGAATAGTTCCAAATAGAACTACTCCAAGGCACTTACTAATCAGATTGTCAACTGTTGAGGACAAAGAGAGAATTCTGAAAACAGCAAGAAAAAAGGGATCCATCACATACAAGGGAAACGATAAGGTTAAATGTGGATGTCTCAGAAGAAATCATGGAGGTGAGAAGACAGTGGTATGATATATTTAAGATACTGAAAGAGAAAACTGCCAATTAAGAATTCTATATCCACCAAAACTGACCTTCAAAATAAGGGAGATTTAAAAATATCTACAGATGAACAGACACTGAGATTGTTTCTGAACAAGAGACCTGCTCTACAAGAAATACTAAAAGGACTACTACAGACAGAAAGGAAAAGAAAAGAGAAAAAGATATGAAGAAGAGTGTAGAAGAAAATATAAGCAGTAAGGGTAAATAATAGGGTAAAAGTAAAGAGAAAATTATGACACACAAAATCCAAAAAACAAAATGTTTAAAGAAAGTACTGCCTTTATGGTAATGACATTAGGTGTCAGTGGATTAAACCCCCCAATCAAAAGACACAGATTGGCAGAATAGATAAAAAACAGGAGCCATCTATATGCTGTCTACAGGAGACTCACTTAAGACCCAAGGACAAAAATAGGTTGAAGGTGAAAGGTTGGAAAAAGATATTTCATGCAAGTAACAACCAGAAAAAAAGCAGGGGTAGCTATACTAGCATCAGACAGACTAGATCTAAAATCTAAAGCAATTAAAAGAAACAAAGAAGTACACAAGGTGTTACTAAAGGGACAATTCATCCAGAAGACATAACAATCATAAATAGCTATGCATTGATCCAGAGTACCTCAAAATACATGGAGCACACACTGACAGCACAAAATGGAGAAGTGGAAACTTTTGCAACAACATGTTGGAGATTTCAATACACCTTTCTCATCAATGCACAGAACATCTAGACAGAGGATCAATAAGGAAACAGATGTTGAATAGTATGATAAGTGAACAATATTTAATAGACATTTATGGAACACTACAACCCACAACAACAGAATAAACATTTTTTCAATGCTCATGGATCATTCTTCAGGATAGATAACATACTGGGGCATAACTCAAGTCTCATTACATTGAAGAAGATTGAAATTACACGAAACACTTTCTCGAATCATAATGGAATAATTGGAAATCATTAAGAAGTGGAAGACTGGGAAATTCACAAGTATATCGATGTTAAACAGCACATTCTTAAACAACCAATGGGTTAAAGAAGAAATTACAAGAGAAATCAGTAAATGGCTTGAGGCAAATGGAAATGAAAGCACAGCATATTAAAATTTATGGTATATAGCTAAGGCAGTGCTGAGAGGGAAATTTATTGCCTTAAATGCTTATATTAAAGAAGAAGAAAGAGCAAAAATTGAGGAACAAACTTGAACTGGAGGAGCTAGAGGACTGTAAACTAATTCCAAAACAAAGAGAAGGAAAGAAATAACAAAGATTGGTGCAGAAATAAATGAAATTGCAGACATGTAAAGAATAGAAAGAAACAACAAAGGTAAAAGTTGATTCTTTGAGAAAAGCAATAAAATTGATGGATCCTTAGTGAGGCTGACAGAGAGAGAGAGAGAGAGAGAGAGGATGCAAATGAATAAAAATTGAAAATTGAAATGGGGACCCAACTACTGACCCTGCAGAAATAAAGGAGGCAATATGAGAATACTATAAACAACTATGTGCTAACTAGACAACTTAGAAAAATGGGCAATTTCCTAGAAAAGCATGAACAACCAACATGTACTCAAGAGGAAATAGAAGACATTAACAAAACAATCACAAGTAAAGTGGTTGAATAATTCATCAAAAAGCTCCCCCAAAAGACAAGTTCAGAACAAGATGGCTTCACATGTACATTCTACCAAACGTTCAGGAAAGAATTAGTACCAATCCTGCTCAAAATCTTCAAAAAAATTAAATAGTAGGGAAAGCTACCTAATTCATTCTATGAGGTGAACATCACCCTATTAGCAAACCCAGGCAAAGAACCTACAGGAAAAGAAAATTACAGTCCAATCTCTTTAATGAATAAAGATGAAAAAAATCCTACTCAGAATACTTTCAAGTTGAATCCAGTACATTAAAAGAATTTACACCATAACCAAGTGGGTTTTATCCCAGGTATGCAAAGGTATACAATAAAATCAATTAATGTAATACACCACATCAATAAATCAAAGCAGAAAAACCACATGATCATCTCAATTGATGCAGAAAAGGCATCTGACAAAAACTCAGCATCTTTTCTTGAAAAGAAACTGCAAAAGATAGGAATAGACAGGAACTTCTCAATACAATAAACGGGATATATTAAAAGCCCACAGCTAACATCAGACTCAATTTCAGGAAAGACTGAAATCTTTTCCTCTAAGGTCAGGAAAAGACAAGAGTACTGACTGTCACCACTGTTATTCAACATTATGCTATAAGTTCTTGCTAGAGCAATTGAGTAAGAAAGAGAAATAAAAGCTTCCTAATTGGAAAGGAAGAAGCAAAATTTCCCTGTTTGTAGATGAAACAATACTATATGTAGAAAATCCCCGAAAATCTACACTAAAGCTCATAGAGCTAATAAATGAGTACAGCTGTGGCAAAATATAAAATCAACATGGAAAAATCAGTTCTGTGTCTATACAGTAGCAATGAATAATCTGAGGAGGAAGTCTCCCACCTCAAAAAAATTCCATTTACAATAGCAACAAAAAAATCAAATACATAGGAATAAATTTGAACAAGGACATAAAAATCTTATACACAGAAAATTATAAATCAGTGCTAAAAAGAAATCAAGGAAGACCTAAATAAATGGAAGGACATAATGTGTTTATGGATTGGAAAGACATAATGTTGCTCATGGATTCAATCAAGATGTCAATTCCACCCAAATTGATTTATAGATTCAACACAATACCAATTAAAATTCCAATAAATTTCCTTACAGAAATAGAAAAAAACAATAGTCAAATTTATTTGGGAGGGGAGGGTGCCCCCAATAGGAAACAAATATCTCGAGAAAGAAAAATGAAGTGGGAGATCTCACACTACCTAACTTTGAAGCGTAATAATTACAGAGCCACAGTGGTCAAAACAGCAAGGTATTGGCAGGAAAAGAGATATACTGACCAGTGGAGTCATATTGAGTGCTCAGTGGTGGACTCTCACATCTATGGCCAATTGACCTTTGATAAGGCAGTCAAGTCAACTCAACTAGGACAGAGCATCCTCTTCAACAAGTGTTGTTTGGAAAATTGAATATCCATACCCAAAAGAATGAAAGGACCCATATCTCACACTTTATACACAAATTAACTCAAAATGGATCAAATCCATAAACATTATAGGTGAAACAATAAAATACTTAGAAGAAAATATAGGGAAATATCTTAAAGATTTTGTGATAAGATGTGGTTTCTTAGCCCTTATACCAATGCAGGAAGAAATAGCTAAATGGGCTTGCCTCAAAATTGAACACTGTTACACATCAAAGGACTTTTGCAGAGAAGTGAAATAGTAGCCCACACAATGAGAGACAATATTTGGAAACTATATACAACATAAGAGTTTAGCATCCAGCATATATAAAGAGATACTTAAACTCAACAATAAAAAGACAACCCAATTTAAAAAATGGGCAAAAGTCCTGGATAGATACTTTTCCAAGGAGGAAATACAGATGGCTCAAAAACACGAAAAGATTCTCAACTTCATTTATGACTAAGGAAATGAAAATCAAAACCACAGTGAGATATCATGTCATACCTACTAGAATGTCCATTATCACAAAAACAGAAAACTACAAGTGCTGGAGAAGATGTGGGGAAATAGGTGCTTTCATTCACTTTTGGCGGTAATGTAGGATGTTGGAACTGCTCTGGAGGGCAGTTTGGCAGTTCCTCAGGAAGCTAAATATACACTTGCCATATAATTCAGCTATTCCTCCCAGTGGGGGAAGTGAAAGCAGGCACGCCAATGGACATTTGCACACTGATGTTTATAGTAGCATTATTCATGATTGTCAAGAGTAGGAAACCACCCAAATGTCCATCAAGGATGAGTGAACAAACAAACTATGGTAACTCTCTCTCTCTTTCTCTTTACACACACGCACATGCACACATATACACATGCACACACACAATGGAATATTATGCAAGTATAGGATAATAAAATCATGAAGCATGTAACAATGTGGATGAACCTTGAGGACATTATGTGAACAAAATAAGCCAGAGACAATAGGACAAATAATGTATGGTCTCACTAATATGAACTAACTATAGTGAGCAAACTCTGAAAATTAAAGTTGAGAACACCTGTTATCAGGAGATAGAAAGAGGGTAGAGTTTGGGAACTTGATGCTGAAGGATACAGAACATTCAATAGGGTTGATTGTAAAGATAAGAAATGGATAGCACAATAATATATGATAGCTGTCCAATATCATAAGCATAATGAACAAAGAGGATTGTGAGTATGGATGAAAGAGGAAGGCTAGGGGCATGTATGACATCAGAAGGAAAGAGAGAGGCTGAAAATAGACTATATAACATAGCAAAATCTAGAGTGGATAATAATGGTGATTAAATGTAAAAATATAAGAAATTTTTACTTGAGGAAGAATAATTGAACATTACCACTGCAAGTGTTAAAGAATAGGATAGTATATGTAAAAATGCAATTAATGCAAACTAGGGTCTATGGTTAATGATAGCATTACTGTTCTTTCATTAATTGTAACAAAAGCAATATACCAAGGCTAAATGTCAGTAGGAGGAGGATATAAGGGAGGGGTGTGGCATTCTTGCTGTTGAGGTTGTTTCTTTTGTTTTTCTTTTTTCACCTCTTCTTTAATTCATGAAGAAATGGAAATGTTCTCATATAAATTGTGGTGGTGAATGCATAACTATGTGATTATACTAGGAACAACTGGTTGTACACTTGGGATGGATTGAATCATATGTGAATAAAGCTGTTTAAAAAATAAACAGAAGGATACAAATGCTGGGGAGTATGTGAAGAGAGAGATGTACTTATGCACTGTGGGTAGGGATGTAGAATGATGCAGTCTCCCTGGACGGCAGTGTGGTGGTTCCGCAGAGGTTAGTAAAGGGTCATCACATGATACTGCAACCCCATTATTAGACAAAGATTTGGAAGAACTGAAAGCAGGGACATGAATAGACATTCACGCATTAGTGTTTATGAGGCATTATTTATGATTTGCAATAGATGGAGGTGGCTTAAGTGTTCATCAACTAATGATGGGAAGGGCAAATATGTGTGATAGAATATTGAGCTGCTGCAGGTAGGAATGAAGTCATGTGGCATGCAACTAGGTGAGTGAACCTTGTGGACACTATGTTGAGTTAACCAGGTCAGGAACAAAAGGGCAAATAATGTGTGGTTTCGCTAATATAAACAAAGTATAAAGAGCAACTTCAGAGAAATAAATTTGAGTGTATAGGTTATCTGGGCATAGAAAGTGGGCAGAGATGGGACAATTGATGATTAAGAAATACAGAATGTTCAATAAGGCTAAGTGTAAAGATTCATAAAATGTAAGTTCTTACAGTAGTCACATCTATTCCTGAGTTTGAAATGTTATTTTTAAATTTTGAGATGCTGTGCACTTCATGTATAACCTGACAGTTCCCTAGAACATTAGATATCTGTGTGACATCTGAGACTCTGAGTTAGAGTCCTGCAGCTCTGAAAGTCAGCATTACTCCACACAGCAACTGATAAAAATGTTGAAAAAGAGATCAGACTCCAATTAGGGATATAAGTGAAATGGACAGGTTAGGACCAAAGTAAATTATAATATAGGGTAAAGGATGATATTGTCTGTATTTTAAAATATCAACTTCTGTGTGAGACCAAAGGAAGTGATGATTATTGGGTCCAAAATTTTAATTTCCTCTATTGTATTTTCTAATTTAATCTTTCTAGTCATCTTATGTAAACAACATGGAACCAAGAATAGGCAAAGAGAATTTATTATTCTGTACAGATGAATGTAATATGTGGATACATTCCAGAGTATTATGGGCAGAAAATTTTTTTTAAAAAGTATATTCTAAGTCCTCTTGAGGGATTGGGGAAAAATGTGAAACTACTAATCTTTCCTACCTGGGGAATTCCTGATATTCTCCTAAGCATAGGAACTCCCAATTTAATAAACCAGCCCTAGATCTAGAGGTTTACCTTTGTGAAACTTATTTCTGCAATTGTGAAGCTAAGCCTGCTTATAATTATGCCTGAGAGTCACCCCCAGAGAGTGTCTTTTGTTGTTCAGATAGAGCCTCTCTCTTTAAGCCAACTCTTCAAATAAACTCACTACCCACCAACTCCCAGGGGTATAAGTCTGCCTGGCAATATGGGACATGTCTCCCAGGGATGAACCTGGCCCTGGCATCATGGGATGAGAATGCCTTCTTGACCAAAAAGGGGGAAAGAAATGGAGCAAAATAAAGTTTCAGTAGCTAAGAGATTCCAAATAGAGTCAAGAAGTTATTCTGGACATTACTCTTATGCAAGCTTTAGCCAAATATTTCAAACTATCACAGTGTGCCAAACTCCAAACAACAGTATTCCTGAAAACCCTACGGAGTGCCCTAGGCTGCACCTAAGTATCTATACAAGTTTTTCTTGGTAAGTTTATTTTTTTTCTAAGGACTCCAGATTGATCCTATGCCACATACACGCTGAAATCCAGAGGTAGCAGTCTCTCCAAGAATATCAATCATTCTCATTCCTTACCCAATAAAGTCAACACCATTTTCCAGCATGAAGATAAAATGGCCATTGCCAGATATCCCTGATCAAATGAGAGGATTTAATAAATAACTGTAATAACTGACTGCTTATATAGATATTTCTTTTAGTGTCTAGTGTTTTAGAATAACCAGAAGGAAATAATTTAATTTGTTGAACTGTGATCTGGTAGCCCTGGTCTTTGATAATGATTGTATAACTATATTGCAAAAAGGAAAAAAAAAGTTGGTTGCTGTGTTTGTTTGGATCTATTTCTGGGTGTTTTGTTTTGTTCCACTGGCGTATCTATCTATATATATATGATAATACTACACTATTTTAGTTAAACTGCCCCTAGGGAAAGTCTTAAAATTTGGTAGAGTCCAATTCTAGTGGTCAATAAGAGGATGGGGTAAGGGGTATGGGATGTTTTGGGTTTTCTTCCTTCCTTTTATTACTTTTTCTGGTGTGATGTAAATGTTCTAAAAATGATCATAGTGATGAATGCACAACTATGTGATGATACTGTGAATCACTGATTGCATACTTTGAAAGGATTGTATATGTGAATATATCTCAATATAATTACATTTAAAACAAAGAAAATAGGGGGCTGAAAATACTTCACAAGAAGAAAGTCAAACTTAACATATAAGACGTCCAGAGAATATAAAGTCAGAGAATAAGATAACAATTGAAACAGAAAAATCATAGCCTCTTGCCTTTACTGTCTTCCCAAATTTAGACCCTGAGTATGATCCATGGAGAGGGTGTAGAAAAGCCTTCTTGTTCCCAGTTTTCTATAGGATTATGATCCTAAACACTTTCAAAGTAGGTGAAGAAGATTTTATTCTGCCAAGGTTGAAGTTATTATTAGACAAGACCATCAATTCTCATTACTAAATTTAGGCTATGCTTGTTCTTGAAAGTAAATATAAAATTTTCTGTTACTGACCAGAACATCCCTGAGCCTTCTGAAATGTTCATCTTGAGTGAGGGTATATCACTCAACTCAAATAAAGGTTAAAGACGTGAGGTGAGAAAAAATGGCAGCAAATTGTGGGAACAATTCACCAACCACACATTTTCAACTGCTACATGTTTCTATTCAATTTAATCAAGAAAGAGCTATTGATTACTTACAATACATAATAGCTGCAAACACTAATATCACATCATTGTAATATTATTTTAACCATTTCATTACACTCAAAGATATCTCATTTATAAAACTGGCAAAACTTATACCATTACAGTTAAAACATCGATTTCTTGTAAAGTTGAAATTTGCATTCAGCTGAACCACAAAAGTAATTGTGGACTGTTATTTTGAGATGGTGAAGAAGAAAGGGGAGGGAAAGCAAAAAAAGTAATTGAAGTTATTGATTTCCTATTATCCTATTCCCAGGATTGTGAAATTCCATAGAATGTGTTTTCAAAAGTAAAGTATCCTATAGGTAGCCATTGCCAGTGGTTGCTGAAATTCCCTTGATGAGTTACTTATTGTTGAGATTGAGCTCATCAGGTAAAATGAAGTCAATCGCATCCAGCAGAGATTTGCAACTATTTGCACATCTGGAAAACTGAGGCAAAGTTAGCAATATTTCAGCTTCTTGGGTTATTGCACAACCTGCCTCTTCAGAAAGGTCATATTAAAATGGCTTTATGTAGTATCAATCTAAGAAAGCTTAATTTCTTATTTGATAGTCATCTTTCACTATAGTTTATATTAACTTTTTTCTAAGAATTTTATATTTACCATTCTCCAGATAATCCAACTATGCTGTGTTTTCCTTGCTAAAATTGAAATCATGCCGGCATCCATGAATCAAATAGCAATTAACGACCAAGGCATTTCAGAGAACATTTCCCTATGCACCTCTGAAATAATGAGCTGCAAAGGTAAAGAAAAAACATATTTACCTAACTACACAACAATAGGCAGATTTTTAAAGCTTCCAAGAGGTTTCCTTTCATATGTATGGATATCTTTGAAAAGTAGGAAAGTTTTCTTGGGTGCTATCTTGTGCCATTTGTTTACTTCTTACATTAAATCATCTTAAGTCTATTCTTATATACCCATATGGCAACCATGCATAACCCAGCTATCCCTTATTGTTCTAGTTTGCTAGCTGCCAGAATACACCAGAGATGGATTGGCTTTTTGTAAAAGGGGATTTATTTCGTTAGTTCTTCAGAGGAAAGGCAGCTAACTTTCAACTGAGGTTCTTTCTTATGTGGGAAGGCACAGGATGATCTCTGCTGGCCTTCTCTCCAGGCCTCTGGGTTCCAACAACTGTCCTCAGGGTGATTTCTTTCTGCATCTCCAAAGGTCTGGGCTGAGCTGCAAGTGCTGAGATGAGGTATACTGAGCTACTTGGGCTGTTCTACGTTGAGCTCTCTCATTTAAGTATGAGCCAATTAAATCAAAATCATTTGTTGCAGTGGCCATGCCTCCTAGCCAACTGCAGAAGTAATCAGCAACAGATGAAGTTCACACACCATTGGCTTATGTCCACAGCAATAGATCTAGGCACCTTCACCTGGCCAAGTTCACAACTAACTACCACATCTATTATCATACTTAGCAACATAATTTTCTTACCTCAATCTAGATTCATTGGAAATCATTAGAGGCAGAGAGCTTCTAGCTCTGAAATCACCCCAAGTCTAATACTACCTTGTTCTTTATTTGCACTTTGTCACCTATAGTTTCCTTGACCTTTGGGCAGTAATTCATTTGACACTGACATCATTTTTAGAGTCATCCTCTGTTACATTGGTGGCAGAGCTTATGGACAGAAGTACTTCTCCCTAGAATTCAATTGGGTTTGGGTAAGATTAATTTCTGAAGTTCACTCCCTTGTTTGAGCGGCCCAGCTTACCAGAGAAACCATATCCAGGCCTATTCTACTCAAGACTCCTCCCTTATAAGCAAGCAAAATTAAGCCATTACTATTTTAATTGCTTGAGGTGTGCCAAGAAAAAGCCCTGGACTGGGAGTCAGACCTCTCCATCCCCAAGACTTAGTCTAAGATTTACTCATTTATGTAGCAAAAGGTTTCTCTTACTCTTAATTTATTTTTGCAAACAAAGAAAGGTTGAATTACATAGTCCCAAAGCATGCTTTCATTTTTCAAATTTTATAAAGATTCATATTTTAGATATTTTAAGGACTAAAGGACCTCTAAGCTTCAGGAACTGAAAAAAAAAAGGTTACAGGAGTATAATACTTAGTAGTAACATTTGCTTTGAACTAGAGCCCTTGAAATCACAACATTTAAGTAGCTACTTATTCACCCTATGTGTTAAATGTAACTTGAAGAAGTGTTCAATAAAGGCTTGTTGAGTGTCTTAATGCAGTGCTTCGAATTACATAATCAATGTAATAAAATAAAGGGAAAAAATTAACTGAGTGCCTTGCTCGTAAGTGCCAACCAAAATGAGAATTTTATCCGCTCTGATCAGATGTGTTTTAAATGTTATTTGACTTTGGGTTCCATTAACCTATTCAGCACAAATTCCTATGTATAACATGTAGGAGAAAGGAAAATGTGTTGCATGCTTGTTAATGAGCCAGAAGAGATTATGTATTCAAGTTATATTTTATCTTCCCAATATAATAAAAATCAAAGACATTTTCTCTAACCTTCTTAGTGTTACTCAAATATAAAGTTCTTCCAAATCAAACCATATCTAAATTTCTCTTAGGTGGCATTTTACAATAGTAATATGGAAAGTTAAATAGGTTATTTTTGGGGTTAGAGTCTGAAGCTAAGTTAACTGAGTTAAACTAAATATTGACTATGCATAAAAATGTTTGCTGAACACTGTGAAAACAAGATAGTCACTGCTATCTTTTTATAAGTTGCTCTTCTGTTACCCAATATATATTATTTTTTTTAAACTTTAGGTTATGTCAATTCTTTTTCAAAAGAAACAGGTGTTTGGATTTCATTTTATGGTCTTGGAACACAAAGGGTCATGGTTTCAGTGCACTAAATATTTAGTCACCATCCTGGGAAAGGTTAACAACTTCTTCACCCCCAGAAACTCCTTGCTGTATTTAGAGCAAAATACTGTTATTTTTTTTTTTAAAAGCATTTAGGCTTAACTGCCATACTTGTTGAGTATTTACTAAATATAAAAGAAGAAAGCTATAGTTGCTTTTAAATGCTGGTCATTACTTCAGTCCAACTCATTAAGTTTTCTAAACTCTGGTTTGTGGTATTTGGCATCAATTCTTCTGTTCTTTGATAAGTGCCTAAACAGGATGTCCTCGCAAATTAAATGAAAAATAGCTCTGGAAGCTTTCCTCCCTCAGGAATGAGCATTAAGACTGGCAGATGGCTTAAGCGGAAATACACAGGAATGCACTTTAGCCGGCATTGGAAGTGTACTAGCAGATATTACTGAGGTTAATTCATGAAGACCCATCAGGCTTCCTTCTGCACTCAGATGTTTTAATGGCCTCAAGCCAAAAAAGTTTAGTTTGTTTGTCTAAACTGTAACAAATCAGCCTCAATGAGGAGGAGAGCTTAAATACAACCAGTATAATAAAATAATGACTGATTTCTTACCACAGAAATGTTATTTCTTGAAATTGAAGAAAGAAGAGATACCTCGAGTTGCAATGCATCCTGAAAATTCAACCATGTTTTCAAATTCTTGTACTGCTCAGTGATTCAACAAGCAATTTGAATCTTCTCATTTACCCTCTTTCTCTATCCACGTTTAGGTACATAACATTATATTAATAAAGCAGACATTTCATTTTACTCTCCCAATTGAACGTTCATAATTTAATGAAAAATTGAAGTGCTCAGTAGTAACATTATACCACCATTTGAATCACTTCAATTAATGTTCCAAGTTAAAGATGTCATGTGTTAGAAATAATTGGTAAAGAAATATGTGAAATTTGAAATTGGTGAAATATTAAAATTTGTAAGAACTTATTTTTAATTAACTAATACTTCATTAGTATGAGTTTCAGCATTTTGCAATTATTTTACGTATTGGTGTTTCTAAAATTATGAACATAATACATTCAATGAATCAGAAAGGTTTTAGGAATGAATTCAAATGGCCTATCCAGAATGGTCCAGCAACAATATTTTCAGTGACATAAATTGGACTTTTCTGTAATGGTGATTAGTGTGAATAATGTCCAAATGCATATAGAAAACATTAAAGGAGTCTATGGAACTCTCTTCTATATTTTTAACTCCTTCTTTCCTAATATAATAGTTTACGGCAACAGCTAGAAATTAGCAAGGCAGTCATCCACATTTTATTCCTCATGAAAAGAAAATGTACGTATATGTTGAAAATGAAGGATGGAGAACATTTTTAAAAAAAGATATTGATAACTGAGCACCTTAACTTTTAAGGTTTGCCTTTTCTTGTTCCACCCAAACTATGTTATGCCATTTCCTTTTATTCCTCCTAACTTTCTTTATATTTGAAAGAAATACATTTCTTTATATTTCTGTGTATGTGTGTGTGTGTGTGTGTGTGTGTGTGTGTGTACAATTTTCAGTTTATAAATTGACTGTGGCTATAGTCATTAATAGGTAACAGCAAAATTTATATGTGAAGGCATTTCTTTTATATCCTAAAAATACATTATACTGACTTTTAAATAAGAGGTTACGTATATTTCATTCAGTGAATTCATGTTTTATTTTTATCTTTTTTAAACAAATTTGATGGTTTTAAGATAAATGTGATCATTTCATTCCCACAAGTAAAGTAGACATTATTGTATTTAGGCAAAATATCTCTGGCATCCCCTTTACCTCCATTTTAGCTCCCATGAACCCAAAACCTCAGATCATATCTCAGTCACACCTCAAAATTATTGAAAACTCTCATTATGTTGCCAGCCCAGTTTTCTGTAGGGTATCTTAGGAAAGTCAGATTCAATACATCCTAATCTGGACCCATACTCTTCCTGATTTTACTTTATATTCCTTAGACAAGTCAATGGCATTATCTTCTATCTAACTATCCAAAACAGGAAACTAATTTATTTGGTTTTAAAAGTGCCATATTACTCTTTATGTTCTATGGTTCTGTTGTTTTTGCTTTCTCCTTCCTTGCATTACTTTGGATTAATTAAATATTCTTTTATATTCTCATTTTTCTTATCTGAATTTGTTAGTTATGCATTACTTAACTATTCTTTTTATGGTCACCTTAAGTTTATATCATGAATCTTTGACTTATAAAATTTACCATATATTATTATATGTACAACTTCTCATAAAATAGAAGGATCTTAGAATACTTTAAATGCATATTCCCTTTTAAAAATCCATTTTACAATTTATAACATTTTTATTGGATTTTATATCTAAATATATTGGAAACTTGATAAAAATGTGATTTTCTTAATCCACATATTTTTTCCTGCATCTCTCAGTTACCATATTGGATCATTTTCCTGTTGCCTGAGCATTTCTTAAGTGTGGTTTCATTTATTATACATTATCTCGGTTAATCTAGGCCTGAAAATGTCATCATTTGGTTTCATTGTTGAAGGTTATATTTCTAGTTTACACAATTCTAGGTGTTTAGCTATTTTCTTTAAATGTTCTGAAGATATGGTTCACTGTTTCTGCTTGGAAGCTTCCAGTCTTAGAGTTGGTCTTTTTAAGATAGCATGTCTCCCCTTCCCACTTCCCATTCCTGGCTGCTTTTAAGATTTTCCTATTTTGTTTTGGTCTTCACTTTCACTATGTTTTGACAATGTGCACTTTTACCTGTATTTGTTCTCATAATGTTTTGTAGAACATCTTCATTTGATATCTTTGAGGGAACTACTTCATTATTAGTTCTTCAAATATTGTTTCTGTCTCATACTCTCTGTCCTGTCCTAGGAATTCAAATACATGTATATCTTCATAAAAAATATTTTATTGTAAACAACAAACAAACATACAAACATTCTTGATGTACAAATATTCTTGACATGGTTAAAATCAATGGCTCACAATATCATCACATAGTTGTGTATGCATCACCATGATCATTTTTTTGAACATTTGCAAATGTTGCAAATTTTGCTGAACTCCAGCAAAAGAAACCAAAAAGAAAAAAGAAAGAACTCATATATGCCAAAATGCCCCTTATGCCTCCTTCTCATTGACCACTAGTTTTTCAATCTAGTCAATTTATTTTAACCATTGTTCCCCTATTATTTGTTTATTTCTTATCCATATTTATTACTGATATGTCCATACCATAGATAAAAGGAGCATCAGACACAAGGTTTTCACAATTACAGTCACATTGCAAAAGCTGTATTACTACAATCATCTTCAAGAAACATGGATACTGGAACACAGCTCTACAGTTTCAGGTACTTCCCTCTAGCCATTCTAATACACCATAAACTTAAAAGGGGATATCTATATAATGTGTAAGAATAACCTCCAGGATAATCTCGCGAATCTGTTTGAAATCTCTCAGCCATTTACACTTCATTTTGTCTCATTTTTCTCTTCCCCTATGTTGGTCAGAAGGTTTTCTCAGTCCCTTGATGTCAAGTTCCAGCTCATCCTAAGATTTCTGTACAATGTTGCTAGGGAGGTTTACACCCCTGGGAGTCATGTCCCATTTAGAGGGGGGAGGACAGTGGGTTCACTTGTTGGGTTGGCTGAAAGAGAGAGAGAAAGAGAGACCATATCTGAACAACAAATATGATTCTCTGGGGGTGACTCTTAGGCCTAATTTTAAGTAGGCTTAGCCTATCCTTTTCAGGGATAAGTTTCATAGAGGAAAACCCCAAAATAGAGGGCTCGGCCTATTGATTTGGTTGTCCCAACTGCTTGTGAGAATATTAGGAATTCTCCAAATGGGGAAGTTGAATTTTTCCCCCTTTCTCCCCATTCCCCCACAGGAACTCTGCAAATACTTCTTTACTCACTGTTCAAATCACTCTGGGATTTATTGGGACATCACTCTAACCTGGACAAACCAACAAAATCTCATGCCCTATTTGAGATTCCATGTACTTATGGTGTTCAACTAAACTGTCCACATGAATTAAATTAAGAAATGCACTATTCAAAATACAAATTTTGCACCAAATAAATATTTCTTGCTCTACTGTCATGAGGAAGTTGTAGTTTTAAAATATGAATGACCATCTATTTTCAACACCCTGCAATATTAAAACTCCTTTGTTCTTGTCATACAAAAATGCTTTTTAATTTGTACATTTACTCACTGTCGTTGTATACTCTAGGCATTCCTAAATTATACCTCTCCATCTTTATTGTCTATCTTTCCTTCTGGTTTCATATGTGCCCCCAGCCCTTCTCCTTCTATCATTCTCACATTCAGCTACATTCAGTGTATTCACATTATTGTGCTACAATCTGGTAGTATTGTGCTAAATATTTCTCAATTTTTGCAATCAGTCCTGTATTGTACAATCTATATTACTTCAGCACCAATTATCTAATCTCTACCCTATTTCTATCTCCTAATAACCTGTGTTCTTAACTGAAATTCTCCAAGTTCACTCATTAATGTTAGTTCATATCAGTGAGACCAGACAGTATTTGTCCTTTTGTTTCTGGCTAATTTCACTCAGCATAATGCCCTCAAGGTCCATCCACATTGTTAGATGTTTCATGACTTTATTCTGTGTTACAGCTTTGTAATATTCCATTGTATGTATATACCAGCTTGTTTAACCACTCATCTGTTGGTGGACATTTGGACTGTTTCCATTTCTCGGCAATTGTAAATAATACTGTTATAAACACTGGTGTGCAAATGTTTGTTTGTGTCCTTGCCCTCATGTCCTCTGAATAGATACCTAGCAATGGTATTTCTGGGTCATATGGCAATTCTATACTTAGCTTCCTAAGAAACCACCAAACTGCCTTCCACAGTAGTTGTATCATTTTATATTCCCACCAACAGGTATAGGTGTGTCTCTTTCTCCACATCCTCTCCAGCACTGGTTGTTTTGTGTTTTATTGATAATGGCTATTCTAGTGGGTGTCAGACAATATTTCATTGCTTTTTTTTTTGTCATAGGCAGGTACCGGGTATTGAACTCTGGTCTCTGGCATGGCAAGCAAGAATTCTGCCACTGAGCCATGATCGCATCACCGTAAAGGAAGGTTTTTTATTATTTTTTTCTTTTTCAGCATGTGCAGGCTCCAGGATTCAAACCAGGGTCCCAGGCACTTCAGGCAAGAATTCTACAAAACATAGAATTCATTTCTATTCTATATAAAATAGAATTCTTTTCCATTTCTGCTAAAAAAGCAACCTTTGCACAGCCCTTTATTGTGATTTTGATTTGCATTTCCTTAACAACCAGTGAAGCTGAGCATCTTTTCATGTGCCTTTTAGTCATTTGCATTTCATCTTCTGGGAAATGTCTGTTCATGTCTTTTGATCATTTTTTAATTGGGTTGTTTATCTTTTTGTTGTTCAGTTGAAGAATTTCTTTATATATTCTGGATACTAAATCCTTATTTGATACATGGTTTCCAAATATTGTCTCCCATTGGGTAGACTGCCTTTTTACTTTCTTGACAAAGTTCTTTGATGCACAAAAGTGTTTAATTTTAAGGAGTTCCCATTTTATCTATTTCCGTCTTCAATGCTTCTGCTCTGGTGTGATCTAAGAAACTGCTTCCTATTACAAGTTTTATAAGATATTTCCCTATATTTTCTTTTGAAAGTTTCATGATCTTAGCTCTAATGTTTAGGTCTTTGATCCATTTTGAGTTAATTTCTGTATAAGGTGTGAGATATGGATCCTTTTTCATTCTTTCGCATATGGATATCCAGTTCTCCAAGCATGATTTATTGAAGAGAGGGCTCTGTCCCAGGTGAGTTGGCTTGACTGTCTTATCAAAGACCAATTGTCCATAGATGACAGAGTCTATATCTGAACACTCTACTTGATTCCATTGTTTGGTCTATCTATTTATGCTAGTACCATGCTGTTTTGACCACTGTAGCTTCATAATATGCCTTAAAGTCAGGTAGTGTGAGACCTCCAACTTTATTTTTCTTTCTCAAGATATTTTAGCTATTTGGGGCACCCTGCCCTTCCAAATAAATTCAGTTATTGGTTTTTCTACATCTGCAAAGTAAGTTTTGGGGATTTTAATTGGTATTGCATTGAATTATAAACCAACTTAGGTAGAATTGACATCTTAACTATATTTACTCTTCCAATCTATGAACCCAGCATGCCCTTCCATTTATTTAGGTATTCTGTGGTTTCTTTTAGGAATTTCTCATAGTTTTCTTTACATAAGTCTTTTGTGGACTTAGTAAAATTTATTCTTAAATATTTTGCTCTTTTAGCCACAATTGCAAATGGAAATTTTTCTTGAATTCCTATGCAGATTGCTCATTGTTAGTGTATAGGAACACTACAGATTTTTGTGTCGATTTTGTACCCTGACACTTTTCTGTACTCATTCATTAGCTTTAGTAGTTTTGCTGTGGATTTTTCAGGGTTTCAACAGTTAGTAACATATCATCTGCAAACAGTGAAAGTTTTACTTCTTCCTTTCCAATTTGGATGAATTGTATTTTTTTTTTCTTGTCTAATTTCTCTGGCTAGTACTTCCAAAACAATGTTGAATAACAATGGTGACAGTGGACATCCCTGTCTTGTTCCTGATCTTAGGGAGAAAGCTTTCAGTCTTTTCCCATTGAGGATGATGTTAGCTGTGGGTTTTTCATATATTCCCTTTATCATGTTGAGGAAGTTCCCTTCTATTCCTGTTCTTTGAAGTGTTTTCATTAAGAGAGGATGTTGAATTTTGGCAAATGCCTTTTTTTTGCATCAATTGAGATGACCATATGGTTTTTCTGCTTTGATTTGTTGATATGGTGTATTATATTAATTGATTTTCTTACATTTAACCAGCCTTGCATACCCGGGATAAATACCACTTGGTCGTGATGTATAATTCTTTTAATGTGCTGCTGGATTCAATTTGGAGGAATTTTGTTGTCGATTTTTGTATCTATATTCATTAGAGAGATTGGTCTGTAATTTTCTTTTCTTGTAGTATCTTTGTCTGACCTTGGTATGAGGGTGATGTTGGCTTCATAGAATGAGTTAGGTAGCCTTTCCTCCTCTTCAGTTTTTGAAGAGCTTGAGCAGGATTGGTACTAATTCTTTCTTGAAATCTTGATAGAATTCATATGTGAAGCCATCTTGTCCTGGACATTTCTTTTTGGAGCTTCTTGATGACTGATTCAATTTCTTTACCTGTGATTGGTTTGTTGCCATTGTCTATTTCATCTCAAATCAATGTTGGTTGTTCATGCCTTTCTAGGAAGTTGTCTGTTTCATCTACATTGTCTAGTCTATTAGCATAAAGTTGCTCAGAGTATCCTCTTATTACTTCCTTTATTTCAGTGGGGTCAATGATAATGTCTCCTCTTCCATTTCTGATTTTATTTATTTGCATCCTCCCTCTTTTTCTTTTTGTCCACCTTGATAAGGGTCCATCAATTTTATTGATTTTCTCAAAGAACCAACTTCTAGTTTTGTTGATTTTCTTTATTGTTTTCAACTTCATTTATTTATACACTAATTTTCATTACTCCTTTCCTTTTGCTTGTTTTGGGGTTAGTTTGCTGTTCTTTCCCTAGGTCTTCAAGTGAACATTTAATTCTCAAGATTTTCTCTCTCTTCTTTTTTGATATGGGCATTTAAGGCAATAAATTTCCCTCTTATAACTGTTTTTTCTGCATCCTATAAATTTTGATGTTATGTTTTCATTTTCATTTGCCTCAAGATATTTACTGATTTCTCTTTTAATTTCTTCCTTGATCCACTCATTGTTTAAAAGTGTGTTGTTTAGCCTCCCTATATTTGTAGATTTTCTGGCTGTCTGCCTGTTGTTGATATCCAACTTCATTCATTTATGATCTAAGAAAGTGTTTTGCATGATTTCAATCTTTTTAAATTTATTGAGACCTGCTTTGTGACCCAGACTATGGTCTATCCTTGAGAATGATCCATGAGCACTTGAGAAAAAGGTGTATCCTACTGTTGCAGGGTGTAATGTTCTATAATTGTTCATTAAGTCTATTTCATTTATTGCATTACTCAAATTTTCTATTTCATTATTTATCCTCTGTCTAGATGTTCCATCCATTGATGAGAGTGGAGAATTGCAGTCTCCAACTATATGGTAGAAGTGTCTATTTCTCTTTTCAGTGTTTGCCTCATGTATTTTGCGGCACTCTGGCTCAGTGAATAAATATTTATGATTGTTATATCTTCTTGTTGAATTGTTCCTTTTATTAATACATAGTATCCTCCTTTGTCTCTTTTAATTGTTTTACATTTGAAGTCTAATATGTTGGATATATTAGTATAGCTACTCCTACTCTTTTATGATCATTGTTTGCATGAAATATCTTTTCCTAACCTTTCACTTTCACCCTATGTTTGTCTTTGGATCTAAAATGAGTCTCCTATAGAAAGCATATAGAGGGGTCCTATTTTTTAATCCATTCTATCAATCTATGTCTTTTGATTAGTGAGTTTAATCCATTAACATTTAGTGTTGTTACTGTAAAGGCAGTACTATAAAGCCTATTGGATTTTATATGTCATATCTAATTTTTTTCCTTTTTACCTTTACTGATAGTCTTCATTTATATGGTGTTCTCCACACCTGTCTCCCCTGTCTTTTCATGTCTGCCTCTACTGTTCCCTTCAGTATTTCTTGCAGAGTCCGTTTCTTGGTCACAAACCCTCTCAATGATGTTTTGCCTAAAAGTGTTTTAATTCTCCCCTCATTTTTGAAGGACAATTTTGCAGGGTATAGAATTCTTGGTTAGCAGTTTTTCTCTTTTAGGATCTTAAATATATCATACTACTGTCTTCTTGCCTCCATGGTTTCTGGTGAGAAATCTACACATAGTCTTATTGGACTTCCTTTGTCTGTGATGGATTTCTTTTCTCTGGCTGCTTTCAAAATTCTCTCTTTCTCTTTGTTATCTGACAGTCTGATTAGTAAGTGTCTTGGAGTATGTCTGTTTGGATCCATTCTGTTTGGTGTACCCTGCACTTCTTGGAGCTATAATTTTATGTCTTTCATAAGAGATGGGAAATTTTCAGTGATAATTTCTGTCATTATTCTTTCTCCTCCTTTTCCTTTCTCTTCTCCTTCTGGGACACCCAAAACATGTATGTTCATGTGCTTCATGTTGTCACTCAACTCCCTGAGATTCTGCTCATATTTTTCCATTCTTTTCCCTATATTTTCTTTCATGTGTCAGATTCCAGATATCCAGTCCTCCAGTTCAGTAATCCTTTCTTCTGCCTCTTCAAATCTAATGCTGTAGCTTTTCATTTTTTTCAGCCTTTATACCATGCCTTTCATTCCCATAAGTCCTGTGATTTGCTTTATCAGACTTTCAATTTCTTCTTTTTGTTCACCCAGTGCCTTCTTTTATCCTCCCTCAACTTGTTAATTTGATTTTTGATAAGATTTTCCATGTCTGTTCAATCATCCTGAATTAGTTGCTTCAACTCCTGTATCTCATTTGAATTCTTGGTTTGTTGTTTTGACTGAGCCATATCCTCAATTTTCCTAGTATAATTTGTTATTTTTTGCTGATGTCTAGGCATTTGGTTTCCTTGATTAGTTTATTCTGGAGATTGTTTTCACACTTTTATCTAAGATTTTCTTCCTGGATGGCTTTGTCTTCTATGTGTTCTTTGACACTCAGTTCAGATTATTCTAGACTGCTAGCATAGGTTTTGTTTAACGGATCAGAATTTTTCTGTTCTCGTTTTTCTGTTTCTTGCCCTGCCTATATGGAGGAGAAGAGGCCAGACCAGACTGGCCTTCTTTCAGGAGGAAAGAGTCACTTGCATCAGTTTTCCCTGAGGGTGAGGCCCAGCAGGTTGACACAGTTTCCTATGAAGCCTCTAGAATCTGTGTTTTTCCAATCCTGCCCAGTATGTGGTGCTTGTCTGCCTGTGACTTCCCACCAATGTAAAGCAATTCAGTGCCTTTAATTTCAGCAGATTTTCCATGCTGGGGGCATGGTTGAGGTAGAGGAGAGGCTGCAGGCTGGCTTTAATTGTTTCAGTTTTCTAGTCCATGGGTCTGAATTCCTTGAGGGAGGGATTCCACCTGAGTTGGGCCCTGCCATTCTCCTGGGGAAGGCACAGCTTCCAGGGAATGAACTTCTTTCACCTGACCAGCCTCTTTGTTTCTCAGAAAAGCTTAATTCCACCTTTGCCTAGGGCACTTGGAGCCTGAGAAGCCTTATAGTTCTATCTAATGAGTTGTTATGTAGTAGGAACAAGGCATAAAATAATCTTTCTCAGAGCAGGACCCCTGTTGTTTGGTTTGTTAATCAATAGCTTAAGTTGGTACATTGCTCTATGTATCTCCAGGTTCTATGTGCCCCCACATACTTTTTTTTTTTTTAGGGCCCAGCCCTTTTTAAGTATTTTGTGCTGTCTGATTCAAAACGCCTCTTTTTGCTCTTCTTCAATCAGCCCTGACCCCTCTGTGCTGGGGCAAAACCTCGTAGTATCTTTTTGCTCTTATTTGAGGTTTATCTGAACTGAGGGCCTATTTTCAGTAGTCAAAATTTGTTGATTAATTCTGTAATTGGAGCCTGGTTCAGCTAAGCCCTTGCTGCTAGTAAAGTCTTTCCTTTCCCTTTCTGTTCTGGGAACCAGTCATGGGGGAAGGACACCGGCCACTGCAGCTTGAGGGGACTTATAGTTCTGGATGGGATCACAGCAGGTCCAGCTAGTCCAGACTGGTGTACACTGTATGTCTGGTCACTGATGTGGCCCCAGCAGTTGTTCTGTGCTGTTCCTGACTATTTACTAGCTGCTTTGGAGGATGAGCTAAATTCCACACCTCACTAAGCCATCATCTTGGAACTCTCTCTAAACATGTGTATATCTTATACACATTTATGTATTTTATTTCTTTCTGTACCTTAATATTCCCATCTGTATCTTTTCTTTTGACCTTTTTTTATTTAATTAATTTTCTTTTCATTTGTTTCCAGTTATGTGTTAAACCAATATACCAGTTTCTTAATTCTACTTACTAAATTTTCAGCTCTAGAATTTCCAATTAGTACTTTTTTATATCTTCCTTGTTATTTCAACTGAATTTCTCTTTCCTGTCATTTAATTTATTGAAGTATTAATCAAAATTATTTTAAAGTTCTTTTCTGGTTACCTATGTGTCTGAATCTCCAAAGGGTCTATTGCTATTATACCTCCTCATAGTTTTTATTGAACAAAATAATAAATTTAATTAAATAGAGAGATAGCTTGAAAAATAGAGAGATAAAATAACAACATACTGTTTCCTTTTCAATAATAGATTTATGTTTCGGTTATATGTGAAAGTTCCTTGGGTAATGAGGGGCAAAACAGATAGCCAGCTGGACAAGAAAGCATGAAGACATAACTTAGCTAGGCAACAGGCCCTAGAGGGGAAGTTGGGGAGAATGAGGGTGGTGGAGGGTCCCTTCCTAACCCAGACTCCTGCGAGGGTCCATGGAGCAGGAGAGGAAGAAAAACCTGTGGATCTGGAACTTTTGCCTTTATTGTGTCCCAGAAGGGAGCAGTGAGGCTACCCCATCAATGCCAGGAATGGAAAGTTACAAACTATAGGGCATTAACAACAGAAAAGGCAACTACATAGCCCAAAGTGCAGCTTGGAGAAACTGAGGGCAGCTTCTTAGCTTCCAAGCCATATGGAGATACTGGTCTTGCCAGTAAATTATGCAGTGTGTAAGAGCAAAGGGTTGCATGGACAGGACCGTGGACAGGCTTTTCAGTGAAGAATTGAGTTTGGTGAAACTAAGGACAGCTCTTGTCATCCAAACCTCCTGGAGGTGCAGGCCCTGCTGGTTGTGGTTACGCCCAGAGCAGGGCTAACTGGGGTAGTCATTCAAATGGAAACTATGACTGTCTAAGACAGGCAGGATGAAGAGTCACCAAATACAATTCATTTTATACCATTACAATTTACTTCTGCTTGTGGAAGATATTTGAAGAAGGGCAAATCAACTTAATCTATTCAGAGATCAGAGATTCAATTGATTCAAAGCTAGCTCTAGTTTTTGTGAGAGTTGGTATATTGCTAGACAAATATAGCCCTCCTTCCGTTTAAACTGAAATTTGGGTTTACTTACCATGTCTCTTGTCTTTGGTTGACCCTAAAATACCTTCCCCTCCATCTGCATTAAATGGCAGAAATCGTGCCTTCATGCCAATCTCTCAAACTGCCTCTTTGAAGTTGGCAAATAGCTCAAAAAGAAAGCAGGATCAAGTATAAAGTTCACCTCTGTTGGCCAAGTTGCTCTCTGGGACCTAGGACTTTACTTGATGCTTGAGGAACTTTCCAACATCTTAAAAAAAAACTTTGTTGTGTGCTTTATGTGTTGTTGTGGTTGTGGTGCTTGTTTTACGTTTTATTTAACCATTCTATTTGATTTTGGTAGTAGAAGATTGCTATGAAACAAGCTACCCACCATTGCTATTAGCAAAAATTCTCACAAAATTCTTGAATATCTTGGTGATACTGCAAATTCTAAATGTAAATATATTTTTCTTTAAAATTATTCGCTGTATTGGTCTTCTGCTAATCAAATGTGATAATGTAGAGTTCATGTAAACTTGTTTGACAAATAAAATGTTATCACTGTGCTTTTATTTGCATAAAGTAAAATGAAATACATACATCAGCAGACAATAATATACATGCAGATTTTATATTGAAGTAATAATTGTCATAGAAAATCAGGATAAAAGTAAATCACTGTGGACTAGATTAATTCAAATGTGCAGTGCTGAGCAGCAAATTATAACAGTATTTCAGGAAAAGAAATGACTGTATCTGTCTTGTGAATTTATTAACTTTAAGATTAGGCTAAAAGGTAGAATATAATATTAAAAATATTATATATGGATCAAAATGAGTTCTGGGTGTGGAAAATTCAATAAATAAAAAGAAATGTTTATTATATTAACCCTAGGTTGAGACTTGTCACTTAAAACTTATTTCATTGAACAGTAAATCTGCTATAAAAAGATAATCAGCCAGGCTCAATTTATCTCTAAATGTATCAATCAACCAATCCCTCTTTTTTTTTTTTTATAACTTTCTTGATATACATGACATATGTCCAGGCAAGGTTTATCTTTATTGCAGATTATATAAGCAGTTACATGTCATTTTAATTCCAAATAATTATCCCTCACATAAAATATTTCATATACTGATATGTATTTCTCTGTAAGCATTTGATGTGAACATCAGAAGGACGAGGCAGTAGTCCATGAGAGATGAGTCAGTTAGGTTTTTACAACTTGTATATTTCTATAATTATAAGGTTATAAAAATTAAGTTAAAAATAAAGATTGATCTCAAAAAAGCACACATGTTAAGTTTTAAAAGGTAGATTTAAAATACTTTCATTCTCCTATTGATTTGTCAAAAAATATTCTAAGCATTGCACATTTAATCACAAGTGGTGAGCTTGACAAAGAAATCCTGGTCTAATGGAGTTGAGATACTGAATAGAGAAACGGAAAGAAAAAAAAAACCCAAAAACTAAGCATGGTGTAGGTGTAGGCACTGGGTATAAATGTTAATCATAAATGGGCACAACACAGATTCAGGCACAGTGGAGCTTATACCCTGGAAATACATAAGTAAAATTAAAAAATGTAAACACCTAAACAAAGTGGACAAGATGTCTTCAAAGAATAAAGTCACAACTTTTAAGAATGATATCACAGATTGATTTGAGAGTGTGACCTCACCTTGGTTAGGGAATATGTTTCTAAGAATGTAATATTTGATCCAAGACTGAAGTTTTAAACAGACGTTCATTATACCACATTCCGGGGCACAGCACTCTAAGAAGTGGGAATAGCAAGAGGAAGTCCTGAGTGGTAAACGAGCTTGTTATCCTCCCTGAGGGTGAAGATTAGGGAGATCAGTGGATAAAGAGGGAGGTGGTATTTTAGTTTGCAAAAGCTACCAGAATGCAATATACTAGAAACAGAACAGCTTTTACAAAGGGAATTTATTAAGTTGCAAGTTTACAGTTCTAAGGCCATGAAAATGTCCAAATTATGGTATCAAGGGAAAGAGACTTTAATTCCAAAGAAAGGTCCGATAAAGTTCAGGGTTTCTCTCTCAGTTGGGAGAGCACATGCCCTGCTAGCTGTCTCTCCTCATTTCATAAGGCTTTCCTGGGCCATGTTTTCCTTCTGCATCTTTAAAGGTCCCTCACTGTGTGGGTTCTATTGGTTCTGGTGGCTCTGAGATTTTTCCAAAATGGTTCCCTCTTAAAGAGCTCCAGTAAGCAGCCCCACCTTGAATGGATGGAGACATATCTCCATGGAAACCGTTTAATCAAAAGTTACCACCCCAATTGGTTGGATCACATCTCCATGGAAAGAATCCAAAAGATCCCTCCCAGCAATGCTGAATGAGGATTAAAGGACATGGCTTTTCTGAGTTGCATAGTAACTTCAAACCGGCACAGGTGGAGACTGGTAGAAGGTGATGGCAGATAGGAAGCATGATCAGATCATGCCAACAGGTTTGTTATTATTTATTAGGAGAGAAGCTTTCTAAAGGGGAAGTCAAATCTAAGATCACATATCTTCATATATATTATTGAGTAATAATTCTGGCTACTGTGTATAAAATAAACCTTGGAGGAGCAAGTGCAGAAACAGAGAAAATAGGCAGAAGGGTGTGGCAGTATTTCCGGCTGAGTATAACCGTAGCTAGAATTTGAATGATAACAATAGGAAGAAAGATGTGTAAAGATTTAGGATGCATTTTGGAAAAAGTACCAATGAAACTTGTTAATAGATTTGAAGTACTGTGGTGAGAGAATGAGAAGAATCAGCAATAACTCCATGTATTTTATCTTGAAACACTGGATAGATGGTTGCATCAGGTACTAGGTTAGGAAGTGTGTAGGACTAACTAGATTTGGAGGGGGGTAAAAACAAATATTACATTTTAACACTATTAAGTCTGAGATGTCTATAAGATAGTCAGATCAGGTTGGAGATGGGGTTGGTATTGCATGTAGGAGAAAGAATTCAGTGTAGGTGTAAATATTTATAAAACATTGAATGTCAATTCACTAAATGCTGAAAAATTACAAATTTTAAGAAGTAAGACGACATATTACTTACCATGTGATATAAAATATATAACTACATGAGTTATCCTGTTTTCTTATGCTTTCAAATATAGTTTTAATGTGAAAAATTTTGACAGATGAAAAAACCATTTTGTTTGATAAAGATTATGAATGATTTCTTAATCATAATTTCCCTCATTTCCCTCCGTCATCTACATCTGCACATCTCCACCACTTTTCCCGTCAGTTTAATTTCTCAATATTTGGGCATTTAGCTTTAATCTCTTATGTACGTACGAAATATTCTCTATGAAGTCATCAGTAACCTGTCAAGTCTATTCCACCACTGGGGAGCTTTTCCCATTTTGTTCTTTATAATAGCAGTTTCTCTTATACTGTTCTTTACGTATTTCTTGTAAATCTTATCTTCTTTGCTGCCCCCTCTTTCCTTTTAAACTACTTCAAAGACACATTTTACAGGTGCACGGGTGGTTCAGTGGTGGAATGCTTGCCTTCCATGCGGGAGACCCAGGTTCGATTCCCGGAGCAAGCACTCCCCAAAACAACAGCAACAACAAAAAGACACATTGTACTAAAGGTCTTCCCTGGGCCACTTTTCCTTTCCCTTGAGATACTCTCCTTCTGTAGTGTTGCCTCTTCCAAATGTTTTATCTGCTACTTTCATTTTGAAACTTCCAAAGCTGTTCTTTAGTTCAAACAGAAACTTATACTGCTGCCAAAGATGTATGCATGATTGTTTTATATTATACGGAAGAAACATGCATAAAAATAAGAGTAAGTATGCTGGCATACTTAGTCAAATGAATTAGAGTGAAAAACACAGAAAGTGAAAACATTGTGTGATAATTATTTATAAAGTACAAAATATTATGAGAGGACAAGAAAAAGTGGTTTTTCTGGCACAAGAAAAGAGAGTTTAAATAGGTAAGGGGAAATTTGGATTCGATCATTAACAACGACAGATAATTGATTAGGTTACAAATCAAGAGGACAACAAAAACAGCATATAAAAAGGGTAGAGTTTTGAAAGAGTGTGGCATGAACAGAACTAGGAATAGCTCCATATGGTAAAATTTTGGTTATGTATGAGAAATTAGAAAAAGATTGAGCAGAAGGCAAATAGGCCAGTTGTGAAGAATTACAGAATATCATAATGTCATGCCAATTGACTTAGTACTTCTTTGAGGAATATGTGAAATGGTTTTTACATAGAGGAGTGGCATTTTCTTATTTGAAATTTTGAAAGTGGCGAGGAACTAGTATTTTGTTTCAGATATTCTTTTATTGATGATTGGTACCAAACTCTTTCCAGGATCTTAAATTTATTTTATTAAAGAGACAAAGTAATGGTTTGTATAATTACTCAAATTCAACATTTTAATACAATGAAATGTATTGGCCCCACTTCACATTGTTCTTTCCCTTCTTCAGTATTCCCAATGCCAAAGTTAATTTTAAAACTCATTTTCTCAAGTAAGAAGTTTTATTTTATTTCCTTGCTCCCAACAACAAATCATTCTTCAAGTCTAACTAACTTTATTTCCTAAATATTTCTTATATGCTGTATTTATCTCATTTCCTTTTCCATTTAGAGAGTGAGGGGTATGGGTAGAGAAAATAATGGCTGTTCAAACATGTCAATGTACTAATCCTTAAAACCTGTGAATTTGTTACCCTAAAGGGGCAAAAGGGACTTTATAGATGTGATTAAGTTAAGATTTGAGTTTAGAAGGATATATGGATTATTCAGATGGTCCTAATATAATCATGAAAGGTTGAAAGAAGAAGGCGGGTGTGTTGGTCAGAGAAAAAATTGTTACAGTAGAAGCAGAGGTTAGAGTGATATGGAAATAGGAATGTAGGTGGCCTCTAGAAGCTGGAAAAGATGAGGAAGGAAATGGATTCCTTCCTAGAACTTTCAGGAAGATTGCAATCTTATGAAGACCTTCATTTTAGCCTAGTGAAAACCATTTTGAACTTTTGATGTCCAGAACTGTAAGATAGTAAATCTGAAATGATTTAAGACCCTCATTTTGTTGTAATTTGTTATAACAGCAATAGAAAATTAATACACTGGTCACTTCCAAAAAAACATGAAACATGAATGATGTAAGAAATGTAGAGAAGTTCAATTAAAGTTACGTTATGAAGACAGGGCTATGAAAATGATTGTGTACAGGTAATGGTTGGTACTGAACATGGGAAGACACAGTCAAGACAGCTTGGTCTAAATTGCACACAGAAACGATCCTGTGGCCTGGGGTTAGGAAGGTCTATGGTACTCTCTATACATAGAATAAAAGGCTTTTGAGCAACTGGTCTGGGTGTTGGATTCTGGAGAGAACATTGAGTAAACATATGTGGGCGCACCCAGGAGACAAAAAAATGGACCCTATTATCTGTCTGATATACTTAAAAATTATAGCAGATTTTCTTTAGTAAGAGAGAAAGAGATCATTTTTACAAGTCAGCCCTGTCTGTTAACCTGAAGGACTTCTTTGCTCCAAAATTATTCTTAAACAAAGTAATCTCATATGGTAGAACTTTTCCAGTTTACCTGTATGCCAGAAAGTGATTTCCACCAAGTGAAAGTCATAAAGTGGACTATTTATTACTATTTGCCAAGCTTAATATCTTTGGAACCTGGTTTCTCCTTTCCCTAACACCCTTCAGTCATAGTAAATAGAGAAATGATTTCCACTGAAGATTTTACCTTCTTAAGGGATTTAAAGTTTTCCTTAAAATTTTCCTCTTGGAACTCCTTTGAGTTAATTTAACTCAGTGATTATTAGATAGAGGCAGAAGACTCAGACATTGACAAAGCTAAAAAAGAGGTCTTGACCACTGTAGGAATAGGAAGCCATGAAAAGGTATGTGAATTACATAATCAGATTTAAGAATTTCTGTGTTCTTATGGCTCCTGAACCAATCACTAAGAAATGATAGCAAAATGTTTTTAAGATATTTGGCAAAACTTTGTTCACATGGAATACTCATAATCAAAGAGAGAACTAAAGCCTTCCTTCATAAGGAAGTTTGGGTGCCTGATTGCATCTTTGCAATTTGATACACAAGACTGAGATAGATCATTCTGGGATCATCCCTTTCCTCTTTCCATAGTCTTTTCATATTGTGCATTTGTCATAATTTTGACATGAATGGAGGTTTAAAAGCATATCAAGGTGGTGCAACAGTGGTGCAGTGGCAGAATTCTCACCTGCCATGCTTGGAGACCTGGGTTCGATTCCCAGAGCTTGCCCATGCCAAAAAAAAAAAAAAAAAGTGCATGTCAAAAACAGTATGCCAGTTCATCCATTTTACATGCACATGGTTTATATGAACAGGTTATGTGGCAGTTATTATGTATAATGATTCTATTTTCAATGTCATAATCCTATAGAACTATCAACTTCGCCTGCTGCATTCCCTATCAGTTCTCAGAAGGTTATGCCTGGAAATGTGGAAGAGTCTAGTATAAATAGGTTTTATGGTAGATTTCCTCATAACCTACAAAATCTCTCATTTTGGATGACACGTTGATATTGCCTCCCCCAAAGAATTTCTGCTAAATTGTTTAATTTGGTGACCCTGAGATAGGACACACACACACCAATGAGTATATTGTTATGATTATGGATTTTGTAAATTACAAGGCATGTCAAATAATGTTGGAGCTAATTACTAAAATATAATTTGAGCAAAATGTATACTGGATAAAGCATTTAACCAAACTACTGCTCAACATTGAGGCACAATTCATCTGTTCACATAGTGCTATTGGGACATTTGAAAACTCTTTTAAAATAATAGCCTTTAAGTATGATAACATGTATTAGGATAGTGCAATTTTTGCTGTGATAATAAATTACAATAAAATCTCAGTGACTTGACACAAGAAAAGTCTATTTCTAGTAAACATATGATATGCTACAGGTGCAGACAATTCCTTGGCAGCTCCCCTCCATTAGGGGCATCAAGATAGCACTCAGACTGTTAAGGAGTGTGATCTGGAGAGCACACACATGACCTCAAGCTACAGCCTACTCACCAGTAGTTGCCACTTAACCTTCCCAACTGCGATAGAAGATGGGAAAATATAATCTGTGTGTGACCTGTATTGGGAAGAACAGAAATTCTGGTGAGCTCTAATCAGTCTATGATGGCAAATGCTCTTGAATCAAATATTAACTAACAACAACAACAACAACCTGAAATCCAAAGTGAAAATGATCACTTTGTAAATAGGATAAATGAAGGAACAACCTCAAAAATATTCTTACTTTAGTGTCCGAAAATGAAAAACATAAGAACTAATTTGAAATATAACTGTATTAGGGTTATCCAGAGAAATAGAATTAATTATATTTATTTATTATAAGGAATTGCTCATGTAGCTGTGTGCAGGCCACAAGCTGGAAACTTCAGCAAAGGTGATTGTGAAGTCTGACAAATGCAAACACTGTAAGTCTGGTCTCAAGCTGGAAGCTCTGAAAAGGTGAGGCAGAAGTTGAATCCAACTTCCCCTAAGGAAGGTGTTGACTGAAGGTGAGGTAGAAATTCTTCTTTCTAATCACCATATCCTCAATTCTGGCTTTTAAGACCTTCAACTGACTGGATGAGAACACTCCACACATTCCTGAAGGAAATCTCCTTTGCTGTTTGTAAATGTGATCAGCCATAGATGTAATCAACTGATCATAGATATAAATCCATCTATGAAATACTCTCACAGTAATTATCAGGCCAGTGCTAGCTTGATCAAACAATTGAACACCATAGTCTAGCAAAATTGACAGTGTTAACCATCTCACTGTCATTACCATCTGACTTGCTATTGTGTTAGTTCCTTCTTTCTGATCTTTTGTTTATCTCTTCCACCCTACCTCGACAAAAGTAAGTGGACACTAATTACTTTGAAGAATTCTCCTGAGAATTAGAAGTACCATATTCAGAACAGCAGGCAATTCTATGATAAACATGGATTCAAAGTTCTCTGGGATCTTGACAGAGACTAAACAAATCTTCATTAAGTAGAATTAGCTAGGCTCTTCAGGGCAATTTCTGTTGATGCAAATACTACTTTTTTTGGATTTTTGGCAAAGAGCAATACTTTCACATCGTCTTTTTGAATTTTACTTTTGGAATAAATAAAAATTAAAAATGGTTGTTAAATACTTATAAAAGCTAGATGTGCTAATCAAATAGTGGAGCTCATATTCCTTTCTACACTTTTCTCTATGCAGTTTTTAATGAATATCTTCTTTCTCATTTGAGATGTTTTTATTGATACTCTTCACATGTTGGGAGAAATTCAGTAAAAATGATCAATGTTCTCTTCCAGGAAGATATATCCTATATCTGGAAAAAATGTTTAATCAGTATCCCCAAAATGTAGTCTTAGAATTTACCACTTTCGGTTATCATTCAGCATGGCGGGAAAAACAGTAACAAAAAACCCTCCCACAAATTCCAGGGTCAAATAAATTTAGAAATATGACTTAAACAAAGAAAAATGCTATCTTTATTGCACAGATTTGAATACATGAATAAATATTCTTAATCTCTAGATTTCTTAATGCTATATACAAACAGATTTACTAGTTCTATGCACAAATATTTATAGCTTTTCCCAAATTAACTTTGCAAGGGATGCTTTTCTGAATTTCTTTAATAGATACTGGTGTTCCGCATATAATCAGTTAGAAAAAAAACAGATATATGCTACATTTGTGCCCTCCTCCTCAATAATTCAATTTTCAAAATATGGCAAAAACAGTTCCACAAATGGCCTCATTGTCCTATTCATTCTTGGCTAAGTAGATTCATTTATCACTCACAGAATTTTCTGTTCTATCATACAGCTATATTGTCATATGTTTATACTGATGATAACAAAAATGTCTGTCCTGTCTTCTAAATCTGGCAAAGATATCACTTCTTTTAGGAGGTGAGAAAGCTAAACCTGGAGCAATGGGACCTTATCTTTCTAACCACTTTATATGAGAAGGGTAGGTCTGAATATTTGCAAATAATGTTTATCTTCTTATTCCTGCTTTTGTTTCTTATATCATGATTCTGATCATCTATGCTGGATCCATTATTTTCCCTTTTATTTTGTGTCCTGTCTTCTAATTGTCAAGCTTGGCATGTCTTCCCAGCTTTGGGTTCATTACTGTAATTTATTTCTGACCAACATTCCCACTAGTACATACAACCCTAGTTCTCTTTTTATATAGTCTGAGCCTATTGATCGTATAAGCTATGCTTCCTCTCATTTAGCCCCCTTCACTTGACCCTCACATAAAGCATGTCTTGAACATATGCTTTCTTTAGCTAGTCTTCTTTGCAGAAAAAGTAAAATAAAGTATCTGTCTGCATTTCCCATGTCTTCCACTTTACTTATTCACTTTTTCTGAGTTATTACCTGTATCAAAAAGGTATATGGAACAACAGAACACATTTAACAAACTTTCAGATTAATCACATTAATATTTTGTCATATTTATTGTTTTCTTTGTAAATCAGTAAATTATTGAAATCAGGTCATTCCACTGTCCCAGCCCCAAGAAACTCATTGCTTCTCCATCTCAAATTAGGTATTCTATGAAGTTGATTTCCATTTTTCTCATAAAGTGTTTATGTTTTCTACATAGTTATTTATACCAAAACAATACCTGAAATAAAAAAACAAACAATTAAGAGAATATAAAATATTATTTGGGATGATTTTTAAAATTTATATCAGTGTTTATGGTGGTAGATTTAATTGTATATTCCAGCAAAGATATGTTCTTAATTTAATCTGAGTTCCCATGGATGTGAACCCATTTATAAAAAGGGCCATTTGGAGATGTATTTTTTCATTATGGTGTGGCCCAACAGAATCAGGATGGGCCTTAATCCATATTTCTCCAGTCATTTATGAGCAAAAGAAATTTGAATGCAGGGAGTCAGAAAAGACCAAAACAAGAAGCTAGAAGCCAGCAGAGACTGGAAGAGCAGACACAATAGAGAGAAAAAGATTGTCATGTGATGGGAGACAGAGATGCAAGCCAAGGGACCCCAAAGATTATGGCAAGCCAGTATCAGAATGTCAAGACTTCAGGGAGAAATCACAGACTGGCAGACACCTCTATTTTTACTTCTAGCATCTGAAACAGAAAGCTAATAAATGTTTTATTTAAGCCTACCAATCGTGTGTTATGTTACATTGGAGCTCTAGCCATCCAAGACAGGTATTGCGCTGTATTTATTTGTAATTTTTTTTATTACTTGTTGTTCTAGTTTGCTAGCTGCTGGAATGCAATACACCAGAGATGGATTGACTTTCAATAAAAGGGGATTTATTTAGTTAATATATAGTTCTTTAGAGGAAAGGCAGTTAACTTTCAACTGAGGTTCTTTCTTATGTGGGAAGGCACAGGGTGATCTCTGCTGGCCTTCCCTCCAGGCCTCTGGGTTCCAACAACTTTCCCTGAGATGATTCCTTTCTGCATCTCCAACGACCTGGGATGAACTGTGAGTGCCAAGGTAAGGCATGCTGAGCTGCTTGGGCTGTGCTACGTTGAGCTCTCTCATTTATGCACCAGCCAATTAACTTAAACATCATTCATTGCAGCAGGCATGCCTCCTAGCTGACTGCAGATGTAATCAGCAACAGATGAGGTTCACATACCATTGGCTCATGTCCACAGCAATAGAACTAGGCATCTTCACCTGGCCAAGTTGACAACCGAATCTAACTACTACATGTCCACCCCTTTTCAACTTGGCAACTACATGCATCACCTAAACAATATTAAGATGCAAATGAATTCTTTTCTAGCTGTGGACCTATGAATCTCAAAACAAATTATCTGGTGCCAATATGCAAAGGGAGACATTCACAGGATCCAGATTTTCATTTCCATAGGGACAAATCGGAAGGAACACCTGCAGGGCAAACACCATTGGATTTTAAAATCTGAAAGTCATTATCCTTTAGCTTTAGAAAATGGCAGTCCCACCCTTTCAAAGGGCCTATGCAGTCGCCCACCTCTTTCTGGATCAACCTCAGCGAACACTGAGGAGACCACCTTTTTCTCAGTTCCACTCTCTCCAGGCATCGGGGCCATACCTAGGCTCTCTGCCATTTCTGGTGCACATGCTCAACCCCTCCACAGGTGGCAACCAGGCTCTCCCCACCCCCAAGTTGTGAGCTGTAGCTTCTCCAAGGCCTGAGGCTGCACGACTCTTCCACTGCAACAAAGTGAGACACTCATACTCGCCTTTTAGGGTAAACTCACCCTCTCCATGTATATGGGTGAGTCCACTCTCCTGACTGAGGCTTCTTGGCTTCAGACCTGAGCTTCCATGGTTCTCACTCTACAAATTACAATTTGTCCCTTTTGTGTCCCTCTTTATCCAGATTGGCAGTGGTTCCATTTACTCCAACAGTCTCTCCAAGCACTTCAGGACATCTCCATCATTCTCTTCACAGTTTCTCCAAAATCTTCCCCTTAGCCATCTGTCATGGTTAGGAACAGGTGTCAACTTGGCCAAGTTGTGGTACCTGTTCATCTGATTGGGCAAGCGCTGGCCTGTCTGTTGCAATGAGGACATTTCATAGGATTAGGTCATGAGCACATCAGCTACATCCACAGCTGATTCCATTTGTAATCAGTCAAAGGGGAGTGTCTTCTGCAATTAGTGATGCTAAATCCAATCATGGGAAGCCTTTTAGGAGGACTCAGAGGAGTCAGGTTGCATTCCTGCTTTGGCTGGTGAGCCTCTCCTGTGGAGTTCATCCAGGCCATCCATCAGAGTCATCGGCTTCGCAGCCTGCCCTGTGGATTTTGGACTCTGTGCTCCTACGGTCACGTGAGACACTTTCATAAATTTTATATTTGCAAGTGTTCCCTGTTGGTTCTGTTTCTCTAGAGAACCCTAACTAATACATCTTGGTACCGGGAGTGGTTCTTAAGGAACAGAATCTTAAAAATGGGTTTTTATGAATGGTTTTCTACTCTGACTGGGCTCAGAGACACTGAGGACTCTGATTCCCGTAATCAGAATGACACTCCCAATCCATGGACTGAGTTGGCAAAGGAGATAGTCAAAATATCATCATTCGATTCTCCTAATGCTTCGCTTGTACGAAGCCAGACTCTGGGGGATAATGTTTTTGACACCTTCACAGAGTTTTGTAGGAATAAGAGTATAGAGATGTTGGTTGGTTGTTGTTAGATACACTGTCTACATTAAAGGGTGAAAGGGATGGGCTTAAGGCTTCAAACAAGAAGCTTAAGTGCCGTCTGGAAGATGTAGAGGTTTCTATGAGTATCCTGAAGGAAAATTTTATTTCCTGTAGCCGTAGACTTGAGATCTCTGAAAATCAGACTCAGAATCTTATTGTTAGAGTAGCAACTTTACAACGTAAACTGAAATCTCAGTCTTGCATGGTGTCTGCCGTTAAAGTGAGGGCATTGATTGGAAAGGAGTTGGACCCTGAAAAATGGGATGGTGACATATGGATTGATAATGATGTTGGGGGTGAGGTTGAAACCCTAGACCATGCTGAGCCTTCTTTAGATAACCCTGTAATAGTCTGCCCTGAGGACATAGCCACCCCACCTCCAGCCTGCCTAGAGGAATTGGCCACCCAACCTCCTCCTGAAGGGATTAGCCCTAGAGTTATTAATCCTGTTTCACCAGATGAAACTGCAAATGAAAGCCCTGAAGCAAATGGCTTGGGAGATATTTCTAATTCTTTTCATGACCCACCCCCACCACCCCTCATTTCTTCTAGACCTATAACTAGACTAAAGTCCCAACAGGCCCCTAAAGGTGAGGTACAAAGTATCACACATGAGGAGGTACGTTATACTCCAAAAGAACTGTGTGAGTTTTCCAATTTATATAGACAGAAATCAGGGGAATATGTGTGGCAATGGATTTTAAGAGTGTGGGATAATGGTGGGAGGAATATAAGGCTGGATCAGGCTGAATTTATTGATATGGGCCCACTAAGCAGAGATTCTGCATTCAATGTTATAGCTAGAGCAGTTAGAAAAGGTGTTAACAGCTTGTTTGGGTGGTTGGTTGAAACATGGATCAAAAGGTGGCCAACATTACCTGAGGTTGAAATGCCAGAACTGCCCTGGTATAATGTAGATGAGGGGATCCAGAGGCTTAGAGAGATTGGGATGTTAGAGTGGATTTATCATGCAAAGCCTGCTCTTACACCCCAGGAATGTCCAGAGGATGCACCTTTTACCAGAACAGTGAGAAATAAATTTGTGAGACTAGCACCATCATCTCTCAAGAGCTCTGTGGTTGCACTTCTCTGTAGGTCAGATATTACTGGAGGAACTGCTGTCACTGAGCTGGAATCCTTAAACACAATGGGGATGACAGGATCCCGAATTGGCAGAAGCCAGGTGGCAGCACTTAATCACCAAAGACAGGGTAGATGTGGGTATTATAATAGACAACAAACTCAAAGGAGGCATCAAAATTATATGACACGCAGAGATTTGTGGCATTGGCTAGTAAATCATGAGGTGCCTAGAAATACAATAGAAGGGCAGCCTACTAAATTCTTATTGGAGCTGTATAAACAAAAGAGTTCTAGGTCAAGGGAACAGAAGTCTAACCTGAATTACAAAAACACAGAGTCACGGCCCCTTAATCAATTTCCAGACTTGAAACAGTTTACAGACCCTGAGCCCTTTGAATGAAGGGGAGGCCAGGTCCCTATGGGGAAGAAACCTGTTACACTGCCACAAATTTATACTGTTAACTTTCCTCTAAGTCTTCCCCAAGGAGACCGACGGCCTTTTACCAGGGTAACTGTGCATTGGGGAAAAGGAAATGATCAGATATTTCGGGGATTATTAGACACTGGTTCAGAAGTGACATTAATTCCAGGGGACCCAAAACATCACTCTGGACCACCAGTCAGAGTGGGGGCTTATGGAGGCCAGGTGATCAATGGAGTTTTAGCTCAGGTCCGTCTCACAGTGGGTCCAGTGGGCCCCCGGACCCATCCTGTAGTTATTTCCCCAGTTCCGGAATGTATAATTGGCATAGACATACTGAGCAACTGGCAGAATCCCCACGTTGGTTCTCTAACTCATGCAGTGAGGGCTATTATGGTGGGAAAGGCCAAGTGGAAGCCACTAGAACTGCCCCTACCAAGCAAAATAGTAAATCAAAAGCAATACCGTATTCCTGGAGGGATTGCAGAGATTACTGCCACTCTTAAGGACTTGAAAGATGCAGGGGTGGTGATTCCCACCACATCCCCATTCAACTCTCCTATTTGGCCTGTGCAGAAAACAGATGGGTCTTGGAGAATGACAGTGGATTATCGTAAACTCAACCAGGTGGTAACTCCAATTGCAGCTGCTGTTCCAGATGTAGTATCATTGCTTGAGCAAATCAATACATTCCCTGGTACCTGGTATGCAGCTATTGATCTGGCAAATGCTTTTTTCTCAATAGCTATTAGTAAGGACCACCAGAAACAGTTTGCTTTCAGCTGGCAAGGTCAGCAATATACTTTCACTGTCCTACCTCAGGGATATATCAACTCTCCAGCCCTATGTCATAATCTTGTTCGCAGAGACCTTGATCGTTTCTCCCTCCCACAAGACATCACACTGGTCCATTATATTGATGATATCATGTTGATTGGACCTAGTGAGCAAGAAGTAGCAACTACTCTAGATTTACTGGTAAGGCATTTGCGTGTCAGAGGATGGGAGATAAATCCAACAAAAATACAGGGGCCTTCCACCTCAGTAAAATTTCTAGGTGTCCAGTGGTGTGGGGCATATCGAGATATCCCTTCTAAGGTGAAGGATAAATTGCTGCATCTGGCCCCTCCCACAACCAAAAAAGAGGCACAATGCCTAGTTGGTCTTTTTGGATTTTGGCGACAACATATTCCTCATTTGGGTGTGCTACTCCGGCCCATTTATCGAGTGACCAGAAAAGCTGCTAATTTTGAGTGGGGACCTGAACAAGAGGAGGCTCTGCAACAGGTCCAGGCTGCTGTGCAAGCTGCTCTGCCACTTGGGCCATATGATCCAGCAGATCCAATGGTGCTGGAAGTGTCAGTGGCAAATAGAGATGCTGTCTGGAGCCTTTGGCAGGCCCCTATAGGAGAATCACAATGCAGACCCTTAGGATTTTGGAGCAAAGCCTTACCATCTGCTGCAGATAACTGCTCTCCTTTTGAGAAACAGCTTTTGGCCTGCTACTGGGCCTTAGTAGAGACTGAACGCTTAACCATGGGCCACCAAGTTACCATGAGACCTGAGTTACCGATCATGAGTTGGGTGTTGTCTGACCCACCAAGCCATAAAGTTGGGCGTGCACAGCAGCATTCTATTTTAAAGTGGAAATGGTATATACGAGATAGAGCCAGAGCAGGTCCTGAAGGCACAAGTAAGTTACATGAAGAAGTGGCACAGATGCCCATGGTTTCCACTCCTGCTGCCACATTACCTTCTCTTTCCCAGACCAGAGCTATGGCCTCTTGGGGAGTTCCTTACAGTGAATTGACTGAGGAAGAGAAAACTCGGGCCTGGTTTACAGATGGTTCAGCATGATATGCAGGTACCACCCGAAAGTGGACAGCTGCAGCATTACAACCCCTTTCTGGGGTGTACTTGAAGGACAGTGGTGAGGGGAAATCCTCCCAGTGGGCAGAACTTCGAGCAGTGCACCTGGTTGTTCATTTTGCTTGGAAGGAAAACTGGCCAGAGGTGCGTTTGTATACTGACTCATGGGCTGTTGCTAATGGTTTGGCTGGATGGTCAGGGACTTGGAAAGACCATAATTGGAAAATTGGTGACAAAGAGGTCTGGGGAAGAAGTATGTGGATAGACCTTTCTGAGTGGGCTAAAAACATGAAGATATTTGTGTCCCATGTGAATGCACACCAGAGGGTGACTTCAGCAGAGGAAGATTTTAATAATCAAGTGGATAAGATGACCCGTTCTATGGATACTAGTCAGCCTGTTTCCCCAGCAACTCCTGTTATTGCCCAATGGGCTCATGAACAAAGTGGTCATGGTGGTAGGGATGGAGGTTATGCATGGGCTCAGCAACATGGGCTTCCACTCACCAAGGCTGACCTGGCTACAGCCACTGCTGAGTGCCCAATCTGCCAGCAGCAGAGACCCACACTCAGCCCCTGATATGGCACCATTCCCCGAGGTGACCAGTCAGCTACATGGTGGCAGGTTGATTACGTTGGACCACTCCCTTCATGGAAGGGGCAGCGATTTGTTCTAACTGGAATAGACACATACTCTGGATATGGGTTTGCTTTCCCTGCACGCAATGCTTCTGCCAAAACTACTATCCGTGGGCTTACAGAATGCCTTATCCATCGTCATGGTATTCCACATAGCATTGCTTTGGATCAAGGAACACACTTCACAGCAAATTAAGTGCAGGAATGGGCACATGCTCATGGAATTCTCTGATCTTACCATGTTCCCCATCATCCAGAAGCAGCTGGATTGATAGAACGGTGGAATGGCCTTTTGAAAACTCAATTACGGTGCCAACTAGGTGGCAAAAACTTGAAAGGCTGGGATAATGTTCTCCAGGAAGCTGTGTATGCTCTGAATCAGCGTCCGCTGTATGGTGCTGTTTCTCCCATAGCCAGGATCCATGGGTCCAGGAACCAAGGGGTGGAAATGGGTGTGGTACCACTCACTATTACTCCTAATGATCCACTAGGAAAATTTTTGCTTCCTGTCCCTGCTACCCTGAGTTCTGCTGGTCTACAGGTTTTAGTTCCAAAACGGGGTGTGCTTTCTCCAGGAGAAACAGCAGTGATACCACTGAACTGGAAGTTAAGATTGCCGCCTGGCCACTTTGGGCTACTTATGCCTCTGGATCAACACACCAAGAAGGGGATTACATTATTGTCTGGGGTAATTGACCCTGACTATCAGAAGGAAGTAGGACTGCAACTACATAATGGAGGTAAAGAAGAGTTTTCTTGGAATATAGGAGATCCCCTGGGGCGTCTATTAGTACTACCATGCCCTGTGATTAAATCAATGGAAAACTGCAACAACACAATCCAGGCAGGACCACTAATGGCTCTGAGACTTCAGGAATGAAGGTTTGGGTCACCCCACCAGGGAAAGAACCACGGCCAGCTGAAGTGCTTGCTGAGGGGAAAGGGAACATGGAATGGGTAGTGGAAGAAGGTAGTGATAAATATGAACTTCGACCATGTGATCAGTTACAGAAACGAGGACTGTAATTCTGTTTTGTTTGTGTTATACTATTTTAGTGTAAGATATCAAGTTTAAGAATGAATATTGCCCAAGGATTCGCACCCTATTCTGGAGAGATTTAATGTGTTTCCAGTTATATGCTGGACTGTTGAGTATTGTCAGGTAAAAGAAAAAATGTGTGCTTATTTGTTTTCATTTGGAAATTAAGTATGGTCTAAGGTGATATATATATATATGTGTGTGTGTGTGCCAAGTTGACAAGGGGTGGACTGTCATGGTTAGGGACAGGTGTCAACTTGGCCAAGTTGTGGTACCTGTTCATCTGATTGGGCAAGCGCTGGCCTGTCTGTTGCAATGAGGACATTTCATAGGATTAGGTCATGAGCACATCAGCTACATCCACAGCTGATTCCATTTGTAATCAGTCAAAGGGGAGTGTCTTCTGCTATTAGTGATGCTAAATCCAATCATGGGAAGCCTTTTAAGGAGGACTCAGAGGAGACAGGTTGCATTCCTGCTTTGGCTGGTGAGCCTCTCCTGTGGAGTTCATCCAGGCCATCCATCAGAGTCATCGGCTTCGCAGCCTGCCCTGTGGATTTTGGACTCTGCGCTCCTACGGTCACGTGAGACACTTTCATAAATTTTATATTTGCAAGTGTTCCCTGTTGGTTCTGTTTCTCTAGAGAACCCTAACTAATACACCATCCAAAAAAAAAACCATTCCAACATATCTGCCATTTGCAAACCTCAGCAGCACCACACTTCTGGTACCAAATCTGTTCTAGTTTTCTAGCTGCCAGAATGCAACACACCAGTGATGGATTGGCTTTTAATAAAAGGGGATTTATTTCATTAGTTCTTCAGAGGAAAGGCAGCTCACTTTTGACTGGGGTTCTTTCTTATGTGGAAAGGCACAAAGAGATCTCTGCTGGCCTTCTCTCCAGGCCTCTGAGCTCCAAAGTCTTTCCCCAGGGTGATTCCTTTCTGCATATCCAAAGGCCTGGGCTGAGCTGTGAGTGCTGAGATGAGGTATGCTGAGCTGCTTTGGCTGTGCTACATTGAGCTCTCTCATTTAAGCACCAACAATTAAATTAAACATCATTCATTAGATCAGGCATGTCTCCTAGCCGACTGCAGATGTAATGAGCAACAGATGAGGTTCACGTAACATTGGCTCATGGCCACAGCGACAGAACTAGGTATCTTTACCTGGTCAAGTTAACAACTGAATATAACTACCACACTCATTCACTTTGTGGAAGTTCTCCATGTAGAGATATATTTAGCACTAATGCAAGCATGTAAATTGTAATTGCATTTTCTATGGTATGAATGCATTCTAATTCATCTCTTGATTTCAATATATCTAGAAATTCGCTTTTATTTTCCTTTCCTAATTAATTCAGTAATTCTGCTGGAGACATACCTGAATCTTTCTGCTTGTACCTATGTCTAAGAGTTTGACTAAGAATTTAGAATTATATTGAATGTAATAGTTAATTTGGGAGGCATTTGAATCAATTATGCTATTTAGTCTTCTTATCTCTAAACCCCATATATTTCCTTTCATGCCCTTCTAAAGGTTTTATATTTTTCCTTATAATTTTTTTTGTATCTTTGGTTAGCAGCATTCCTAAATACCTAACTATGATACTGACATCTTTTAAACATTACATTTCCTAATTGGTTGCTGCTGCTGTATAGGACACAAATGATTTATATTGATCCTGTACATTTTATACAGCAATCTTATTGAACTTAGTCTTTAACAGTGTGTTTGTAGATTCTCTAGATACTTTAAGACATTATCTACTATCTGTGGATAATGACATTGATTTTCTTCTTCTTTATTACTTATATCACTGAAGAGATATACTGTTTTTCTTTCCTTAGTTCTCTGGCTCAATCCCCCAGTGTAAAATTAGTGATAATAGCATCTCAGTAATGTTCCTGTGTTTTAAAGACAATTTTTCTAACATTACCTATATATTTGTCGTAATTTTTAGTAAATAATCTTTATCACATTTGCAAAGCAAAGAATTTCTCCTCTGGTAATAATTTTGTGAAACACTATCTTTTTTATACTTAAACTTTATGGATTAGAAAAGTAATAACATTCTCTTCTTGAATGCTTTATCTTATGAAATATTTTTCTTTATCTATTGAAATGATCAAAGCAGCTTGCTTCCCCTTGTGCTCACTATTTGATAAATTACATTCACTATCTCTTATGGTTTACCACTATGACAGCTTTGTTTTTTTGATGTATCTTTAATATTTTACCATGTATACTAGGCTTAACAAAGACTAAAGATAATAACATTTTTAAACTTCATCTAAAAATAAAATATGCCTAACATATTTTAACTCTATTACCTTCGCTTTGCCAAATTCAGTTTATTTTTGTTCCAGTAGATCCACCTTATGTCAGGAAACGTCTCAAATTGAATTATGTAGTCAATACTGAATTTTTGACTCACACATTTATCAGTTTCTTTGCCTTTTTATTTCCTTCCTTTTATTTTAGTTTTCTTCAGCAGTTCTTTCAGTGAGAATTAATTAGAAGTAAATTTTTTCAGTAATTTATGAGAAAACCTATATTTTGTCATTACTCTTTCATGGTAGATTGATTTAGTGCAGACATCTAGGAAGGCAGCTATGCTTCTTCAGTACTTTTCAGATACCATTTTACTGTACTTTGGTTTCTATTTTTTGTCAATCTAATTGTTTATCTTTTGAGGATGGCCTCTTTTTTTTTTTTACCTTCTTTTCATTTTAATCAGTGCTCTGCAGCTCCACTATGATGTGCCTTGTCTAGATTTTAAAAATTTATACTGTTACTTGTGCCTAGATTCTTCTTGACTAGGCTTTCTAAATTGTTATCTCATATCATGTCTGATGAATCATATAATTTTAAATTCTAAAATAATCATAGCCTTTACCATTTCAACTATTGCATATCACCCATTCTTTTTTTTTTTCTGGAAATATTACTAGATATATGTTTGACATTTTCATTGTATCACATATATATCATGACTTAGCTTTCATATTTGTTATTTGTTGAACCCTCTAATAAGCATTCAGCATTATTTCCTCAGATCTACCTATGCCATAATTCTTTTTGATGCTGTTTAAACTATCAGTCATATTTTCAAATGTAGCGTATATATTTTAAATTCTAAAGATTTTATTTGGTTGTTTTTTAAAATCCAAAATATTTCTTAATTATAGTGTCTCACTCTGCCATTATGTTCTTGCCTTTCTTTTATGCACTTAATGATTTTAAATCTATTTGGCAATCGTTTCTAGATTGTTATTTTCTTTCTGAGCTACTGCAGAGCTATTGCTCAAGTTTGTTTTGCTTGCCAAGTCTCTCTTCTGGTGTAGTGTTTCATTCAGTGGCTCTTGTATACATTTTTTTTTAATTATAAGCTCATCTCCAGAAGGCATTCTTCTTTTCCTGTGGGAGCACTAAGTACCCTGGGTTCCTGGAGAGCACTTCTGTATTTGATTTTGCTAGGAGACATAGTTTTCATGATCATTTTCTCATCAAACTTCTTAGGAAGCCCTTATTAAGGTATTCATACAAATTTAGACTTTACATATGCCTTGTTGTATATTTTGTTTCATAGAAATGTCTTATATTCTCTTTTTCCAAATACAAACTTAAAATTGCTATATCTGTCTGGGTCTCTTTACTGACTCTGTGGGCAGATTGTTTTAGGCTGTCTGCAGTCTAAAAAGTAGATATTTCTCATTTTTAGCCTTTTATCTCATTAGACATTAGGTATTGGCCCCCGTACCAGCACATGGATTCAAATCTCAGCCCATACTTTCAGGGGACTGTATCTGAAGTCAGTTCACCCATATTGCCTAAGTCTTGTTTTGAGTTTCTTTTTCCTTAGGGCATTTTTTAAAGTGGGTGATATACCTCCATTCATTCAGTTTTCCATGCACTCAAAACTGAAAATACATTTCCTTCTTCAATTGCTCCAATTTGATTTTTTATCTCATCACTGCACTGAAAGTATTTTCATAATTATAACAATGGTATGAATGCTGCATACCTTTCTGATTTCATCTATTTGTTCTCTTGATAGTATGTAACTATAGACCCCTGTCTCTATTCAAATAATCTCTTCTCATCATTTCCTACTGCATAGTGTCATCTGTTTTCTCCAATTTTCATCTCACCATGGGGTACATAGCTACAAACCACCACTGTGTCCAATTAAAGGTAGGATTTTCTTCATCATCTGCCAGAAGTGACGTGTTTTATATACTGCTCTTTACTGAAATTATCACCAGTGGTTTCATCTCCAGTTCAGTGTAATTATTACAGCAGCCATATTGTATGTTTGCACACAGACATTTTCTGTATGAGGACACTGTGGCCTGTGTGCCATCTGAATAGTATGCTGCTTTAGATTTGACCCCCATTCTCATCACAGCAATGGCATTTTTCTGCAATGGTTTATTGTTCCAGGTTTAATGAAATCCTCACTTGTTTCTATGTAAAAGTAGCCCATATTCAGCTTGGTTCTATGAAAGCTCCTTTATCCTCTATCTTCCATAAGGTAATGAGAACAACCTGAAAATTAAGTTTGTACGAATAGCAGATGATAAACCAATAAATTATATTTCAAAGAGAGTTGCTTGGTAATCTCAGGGTGTCCTACTTTATGAAGGAAATAAATATGCACAAACACACAAATACATACATACACACACAAATTAATTTATGACAATCTTAGGCTCAGAGATCAGTACATGTTTGCATGCACACACACACAAAATAAGTAAATATACATATATATAGACACACACATATGCACATACACACACACACATATATATAATATAGTTGCATGATGGATAAGGATGTAAGAGTCCCCAAAACATTATAATGTTTTTAAAAAATAGTTTACACAACTGATGGTTCAGTGATAGAATGCTCACCTTCCTGCGGGAGACCCGGATTCCATTCCCAGACCATGCTCCGCCCCCTACCCCGCAAAATAGCTTACACAATTTCCTACAGTGCTAGTTTTTAAAATGTGTGGAGAAATTTGCCTCACTCTGATCTACTCATGATTATTTGTTAATTAAAAATGCTGGTGCTTCTTTAAAAGGATTGTTCATCATGTCAGATGAATATAGCAGACCAAGGCTTCCTATGCTTAAATTCAAGAAATGCCTATTTTACATTAATCTTTTCTCTTGAAACAGAGAACAGGGAATTTTTTAGGTGCCTTATTAATCAACAATATGCGGTTAGTGTTGCATGCTATGTATTTCAAATGCCATGTATTTCAAATATCTGTAAGGTGATAATAAAGTTTTAAGAAAAATACTAAGTTAGTTGAGACTCCAGGAACAATGTCCCTTGAAAACTCTACTGTCAATTTCTTTTAAAACATCAGCAAAGTAATTTTCAATTGCATGTCCTGAAACCCTTTTTACTTTTTCAACTAGTCAAACCACCACCAAACTTTTGTTTCCAAAAATATGCGACAAAGTGTCTTTCTTATCTAACTACATTTGGAAAAATCCATTCATCACACAGGTGTAAGAAAGTTGGGTCTTATGATGACAGTTCTAAGAGAGTTAATGAATTTGCACCTTAGGAGCCATTTCCTGTCCACCGCCCCAGGGATTCTGTTCAGAACCAGATGGAAGTATCCTCTGCTTTCTCATCAAAGGCCAAGAAATTCCTGCTCTTCCTCCCCATACATATATTTTACTGATCTCACTTTCATCAAGAATTCCAGATGTTCCTATATGACTTTAGAAGAATAATGCTGCTATTTAAAAAAAAGGTTTGAAATGAAAGAAATATAGAAATAAAAAAGGAGGTAAGAATGAGAGAAAAACAAAACAAAAAAACAAACAAGAAATAAGAAAGGAGAGAGCAAGGAAAAGAGAAAAGGAGAAAGTAAGAAATAAGAAGAGAAATAAGAAAAAAAAGATGAAGGAAGGATGGGAAAAAGGAAGGAAATTACTTTCACATAAAATCAATGAGCTTCTCTACCATTTTCTGAGAACTGTAACTGCCTATATTTTCTAATTTTTTATAATAATTTACCTTTCAAAATTTTACTTAGGGAAGCAAATACACAGAATTACCTGTTTTTTTGCAAAGTATCTAGTACTTTTATGTGTTATATGACATAGAAACTTTTTCTTCCTTTTTTCATACTACCATACATTGCCTGCAACTGTATAACAGAGAGAAGAATATTGATGTATTAAATAATAAAAAAGGGCCAGCTTCTGCTTCCTATATGAGGATTTAATTATTGCACTGCATTATCTATGAAACCTCTTTGCTAAGAGCAAATCTCTTTGGCAGTTTGCTCTGGAACTGCTGACAAGACACACTATTATCTTCTCAATTTCATCTTCCTCTGCTTTCCTCCCTATGGGAGAAAAACATCCGTATGCCTAAGAGAGAATTAAATAAGTTACAACAGATCTCTTGAATTTCAACCCATTAAGAAGGGTTTATTTATTCAAACCTGCTTATTCTGTAGGAGTGGAAGTTTTGCCAGTGGTCTTACATCAAACTCCATATCCATCCACTTAGCAATTTATTCATTCATTTGTTTAGTTAACACACATTTATTGAGGCTCTACTGTTGATCAGGCCATGTGTTTGTACTTGGGATTTAAGAATAATGATAAAGCCTTTTAATTCTGCAGGAAGTATTTAGACTCAAGTCGAGGTTTTCTTATTTGAAGAGTCTTTTAAAGTAGAAGAAACAAAAGATACCTTTATTCATTTTTTCTGAAATAGTTCATGTTAAGTATGAGGTCGCTAAAGGATTCCACATGAGACAGCAAGTTAAAACCTAAGGGGTTTATTGCTAGAAAGAAACAGACAGAGAGCAAAAGTAGAGCAGGCAGGTGGGAACCAGCGAAACCTGCTAGGAATAGAGAAAGGAAAGATGGCTCCAACACTCTTTCTGACAGCTTGTGGTTTTAAAGGAAAAACTGCACCAAGAGGGACAGGAGTGATATGTGGCTGCAGGCATCGCTGGGAGATATCAGGCTGGTGCAGATTATGACTTCATGCTCATGGTTATCTGGTCTGGCCTCTGGCAGGTGGGGTGTCAGCACGTTTATGCGCATCTGTTTTGCAGTCACATCAGGTCCTGTCAGAAGAGCTGCTGAGGGAGAGAAACTGAAGGGGTCCCCATTCTGCAGAATTTAGTTTGTATGTTAAATTTTATTTTCTGATACCTGACAGTTCAAATTGTCTCTATGTCATGAATTCTTAAGACTAAATCATGAAATAAAATATGTGAGTATATTCTGGCCTTAGATAATCATTTGGAAATGGGGACTTTGAACTTTGAAATATTATTTCTAAACTTTAAACAATGTTTTACAGAATTTACACTTTATATTTTAACAAACAACTATAAGGGTCTCATCAATTTAGAACTAGGCATAGGTGAGAGGAGTGGGGGATAGTGAGTGCAGATGTGGGAAGAAGATAGATAAGGGGTTTTAAGAAAATAAAGCTGGGCTTTAAATCCTTCTTTATGTCTCTGATCTCCAAAGGACAAACTACTATCTGGTAAGGAGAAACGTCTTAGCATGGAGTTTCCAAGTTTCTTCATCTTTCTGACCTCCTTAAGCATGAGGATTACTAATATTGCACAGGGTAAAGGCAGTCAAGCCTTAATCATTGACTCAATGCTGCCCATCTCCATAGAATGACAGTGTAGGGTAAGGGGAAGACGATGGGTTTTAGAGCAGACTGACTAGTCATTTAGGGACGCTGTAGACTGGGGCTTACTTACTAATGTCTCAATTTCTTCATCAGTAAACACCTAAAATATGATGTGATATGGTATGTAAGGTAAAATATTAGTAAGCAGAGAAGTATTTTGTTTATAAAGACTCGTTTTTGCATCAGATTAAAAAGTCTATTTTTAGCCATATGAAATTATTAAAATGACTTCCTATTTTGAAATGTCTCCTTATTCTGCCTTCCCCTCACTTTTCAGTGCTACTTACTTACTCTTGATAGTCCTTTAGAATTTTCTTTCATTCTATCTTTATTGCTTCTGTGAATTCACTGAAATCAGAGTTTATATCTTTTTTTAATGTTATCCAACATCATGTCTTGCTTATGTTAAACACATCAGAAATTCTAAATGAATAAATTAATGACATAATGAAGCATTCATTAATCAGTCAGAAAAAGTTGCATGTATAAAGAAAACTCTTCTAAAGTATTATGCTTGAGAATAGGGATGATTTTTGAGTGGTAAAAGCTCTGATAATTGGAAGAGATGTTTTGATGGGAAAGCATACAGGACACATCTCCTACAAATATATTTATACTCCGATAATTGTCATTGAGATATTTGCTGATGCAAACTAAATTTGTGTCTGAGGAAACTGAACATAATATTAATACAGTGATTAATTTGAAGAAAAGCAATAAATTTTACTTGATCCCATAAGCCAAATACAGATTTGTTTACTAATATTTATCATTTATATGATTTATAAGACTCAATGCTGTATTTTTCAATTAATTTTTACAAAAATGTGACAGAGAAATATGTCATAATTATCTTTACATAGTAATTTTATTCCTAACTCACTGGATACTATTAATATACTTTAATTTAATTATCTCTAATATTTACTATAACACTTACAGGTCATGCACTGTTGTAAGCAATTGAACTATAGTAATAAATGCATATTAAACTATATCCAAGGTGGGCCACAGTGGCGTAGCAGGCAGAGTTCTTGCCTGCCGTACTGGAGGCCTGGGTTCGATTCTTGGTGCTTGCCCATGCAAAACAAACAAACAAACAAAGAACCATATCCAAGGGGCAACAATGAGCAAGAAAATTATTCCTCTTCATGGGAAATAATTGGAGAAAACAAGAAAATATCAAGCACATAATAAACAAGAAAAGTATTCTCTAATAAATACTTAAAAACTAAACTTGGTTATATGACAGTGATTTAAGAAGATTAAGTTATATTTTAAATTCAGTTCTAAAGGATGGAAAGAAACAAGATTAAAAAGTAGAGAGAGAAAGGACAATGGTATAGGTAAAGGAAATAGATGTTGGCTATATCATGAAAACATCTTGGTATACTTAGGGAACAGAAAGGAGAAGAGTTTGGTGGATAGCAATGAGTAAGCAGAGTGACATGAGCGCACCACAGACAGTTCTCCAAGAGCGAGATCATTAAGAGCTGATATGCCTTCTTAGGAGGTTGGATTTTAATGAACGATCACTGAGAAACTAATGAGGCACTTAAATATTTAATATTTTAATCTCTAAGGACTCAAAGTCTATGTATTGAATATTTAAATAATGGAAAGTGGAACTTTAGATGTCTGTGTGACACTTCAGACTCAGAGCTAGAGTTCTTCAGCTCTGAAAGTCAGCATTACTCCATACAGCAATTATTCTTGTAGAGCAGATTTAGACATAAATATAAATATTCAATACATAGACTTTGAGTCCTTAGAGATTATAGCAAAATTTTAATCATTCTCTTTCCTTCCTGTACATAACAGGATTTCACTTCCTAGCGCCAGTGTGTTTGGCTTGGTTCATGAGTAATGTGTGTCATTTCCAGGCTTGTAAATTTAATTGCCAGTGTGAAACTCTACAGAATTCTCTGGTTCTGACTATGATGATTGGCAAGATTCCAGATAGTCACTACTCTGTTAGCTTGTGTCCTAAGGTGAAAACAGTATATGGTACAGCATAACCATCCTGAAAGTACAAGCCTAGAATTCAAGAAAGGATTATGTACTAGAGACACTAATTTGGGAGTCATTGATATATAAATGTTTTTTTAAGTTATGAAAGCAGATATAATCATATTGAGGAGATGTGATAGAAAATATATAGAAATATGGAGTACCCAAAAAAATCTCTGAAGTAATCAGTCACTAAAAATATAGATGAAATTAGAATGAATCCATTCCTGTGTGTGTGAATCCTTGTAAATAAGAATTTTGAAGTTACTTCAGTTAAGGTGTGGCCCAACTGAATCAAGATGGGTTTTAATCTTATTACTTAATCTTATACTGACATATAGGGAAGGTCACACAGAGAGAGAAAGCCACAGAGCTAGTAATAGAAGATAAAGGTCAATGGAACTCGTAGAGAAGAGAGCGGCCAGGAGAGGTTCTATGTGCATGTCATGTGACAGAAAAGCCAAGAACCAAAGATCACTCTGGGCTGACAATAGCTTATTTGCCTTTTCTGCACTTTTTTTGAGAGAGAGATTATGATTCTTTTGTAAAATGGAAACCACCTCTTACCAGCAAAATAAACATAGAACCTAAATAGGATTTACTGCTTTTATGAATGCTGGCAGAGTCATATGGGTAGAAAATTCAGTTTGGTTAGATGTGTGCTGAAAATATTTCTAACAAAAAAAAAAAGGAAAAAAGTGTGCTAGATATTGCCATACTTTTCATATCTTTCAGTTAACAATGACTATACTACACTGTGTTCTCAATTACAAAAGGCTTTTCTCTGCCTTTTTTTTTTTTGTACACTGTATAGCAGGGATCTCATTTCATTCTTTTTCCATGTGAGTATCCTGCTATGACAGCACCATTTGTTGAATTTTTGTTTGTTTGCTTTTTGTTTGTTTGGTTGGTTTTTTGGAAGTGCATGGGCCAGGAATCAAATCTGGGTCTTCTGCATGGCTGGCGAGAATTCTACCACTGAAATAGCCTTGCTTGCCTCTTCTTTGCCTTTTATAATATGAAATATTTTCTTGAGATCAGAAATGAATGGAGGCCAACTTAATACACAATTGTACTGTTTTTTAAAAAGACATTATCTGATAAAATGTTGTGAACAATATTAAAAGTCATTCAACTTGGAAATGAAGCTTCAATGTATTTAAATAAATGGAATTATGTATAGCATTTACTAAAGTTCTGGAAAGACATTAAATTATACATTCTGAGGATATTGTTGAGATAATCCTCACATCACTATCTCATACTACCTTTCAAGATATCCTTAAAGATATGTATAAAAAAAGAAAGTCTATGGATAACCCTCAATATGAATAAACCTAATTATGTCAAACTGAATAACGTAGTTGATTCTCAAAATAAGGCTTTCCAAGGAGGATGTCTCTCTTTAATTGTTATAATTTCAATATGAGAATATCAACAAGAGAAAATAAAATAAAGTACATGGTGTTGAAATATATGTATAAAGCTATTTTTATAGCTCATGTATATCACTCTTTCAGTTTTCCTTTCCCTTGTTATTAAAAACATGCCAAATAAAGTGGTTTCTAAATTATTATACTTTGTGTTTATGTAGTAATAACAATAGATAATATACATTACACACACTTAAAATCTTGCATTGTACTGGTTTTAGAGGAAAATTTCATCTGAATTCTGATATTTCAATATTATTTTTTCTCGAAGTTCTATCTTATGTTATTTTTAATTAGAGTATTAATATAAAATAATAAATTTATAAAAATATAATTAAAGGTATAATTTTTGGATCGGGCTGGTTCAAACTAATATTTATCAGTCATTATGACTTTTCTTATTGCTTTTCTTTTTCCTGTACCCAAATTATCCTCGGCGAAGTAACCCACTCAGGAATTAGAGAGTTTGTGGGAAAATATTAACCTAATGATGAGACATTTAAAAAATAGATGCCAAGGAAATGATGGCAATATAGTGAGGTTTGGAATTAAGTTAGTCCTCCAGGGTAGCAAGTAAACAGCCAGAAACTGTCTGAAACATCTGTTTTGGGGATTTCAGTGACCAGACATACATTGTACACCAGTCTGAAATGGTTGGAATGGCTGAGAGCCTATGCAGAACTGTAAATCTCCCACACCTTGGAGACTGACACCTCTCCCATACTGGTACAGTAAGCTAGCTCAGAATTGGTTCCCTGAGGAAAAAGTAAGTCCACTATACTAGGATCAAGCAATGTAGCTCAATCAAACTCCAATTGTGGAACTAATTCACTAAGTCAGACTGCTGAATACAAGATCTGAGCACAGAAAAACCATGAAAGGGAACTGGAGACTTTGCCTAAGAAGATAGGGGGTGGGGCTGACAGGTAAAAAAAATACAGAGGAGTCTTTTTTAAGTTGGATGAGCTCAAAATACTGGAAAAGGGCTGGGCCACTGGGGAAAAAAAAGGAGCACATCAAGCCTGGTACCATCTCCAGCTCTTGATTGAGAAACCTGGGGTACTGGGGTCCAGTTTGATATATTTAAGATACTGAAAGAGAAAACTGACAACCAAAAATTTTATATCCAGTAATCATTACCCTTCAGAAATAAAAGAGTTGAAAATATTTTCAGCTGAACTGAGAATGTTTATGAACAAGAAACCTGCTCTACAAGAAATACTGAAAGGAACAATAAAGACAGATAGAAAAAGCCAGGAGAGAGAGGTCTGGAGAATAGTGTAGAAATGCATTCTATCAGGAAGGTAAAAAAGAGAAAGGAAAAATAAGATATGACATATAAAATCCAAAAGACAAAATGATAGAAGAAAGTACTGCCTTTAAAGTAGTAACATTAAAGTCAATGGACTAAACTCCCCAGTCAAGAGACATAGACTGCAGAATGGATTAAAAAACAAGACCCATCTTTATGCTGTCTCCAAGAAACTCACTTTAAACAAGAGGACAAAAATTGGTTGGAAGTGAAAACTAGAAAAAGATATTGTACGCAAACAACAACCAAAAGGGAGTGGAGATAGCTATACAAATATCAGACAAATTGTTCTTTAAACATATAATGATTAAAAGAGAAATGGAAGAACGTTATATATTAATAAAAGGGACAATTTATCAAGAAGACATAAGAATCATAAATACTTATGCCCCATGCCGGAGTGTCCCAAAATACATGAGGCACACCCCGACAACACTGAAGGGAGAAGTACACATCTCTACAGTAAAATGTTGGAGACTTCAATACACCTCTCTCATCAATGGATAGAACATCTAGACAGATGATTAATAAGGAAAGAGAGATGTCAAATAGTATGATAAATGAACTGTAGTTAACAAATATTTATAGAACATTGTACCCCACAAAAGCAGGATACACATTTTTCTCAAGTACTCATGGATTATTCTCCAGGATAGATCACATATTGGGGCACAAAGCAATTCTTACTAAATTTAAGAAGGAGGAAATGATATAAAACACATTCTTGAATCAAAATGGAATTATGCTGGAAATCAATAACAAGTAGACAGTCATAAAATTCACAAATAAATAGATGATAAACAACTAGTTTATCTTAAGCAACCAGTGGGTCAAGGAAGAAATTATAGGGAGAAATCAGTAAATATCTTGAGGGAAATGAAAATGAAAACACAGCATATAAAAACTTATGGCACATATCAAAGGTGGTGCTGAGAGGGAAATTTATTGCCCTAAATTCCTATATTTAAAAAAAGAAAGAACCTAAATGAGGAATTAACTGTTCATCTGGTGGTACTAGAGAATAGCAAACTAAATCTCAAAATAAAGAAAAGGAAAGAATAGCAAAGATTAGAGCAGAAATAAATGAAATTGAGGACATGAAAAAAGAGTGAAAATCAGCAAAACAAGACATTAGTTCTTTGAGAAAATCAATAAAATTAATGCACTCTTGACTAGATTGACAGAAAAAGAGAGAGGATGCAAATAAATAAAACTAGAAATGGGAGGTGGGACATAAATACTGATCTACACAAATAAAGGAGATAATGATAGCATACTATTGTCAGCTATATGCTAAAAAACTAGACAACATAGATGAAATGAACTACTTCCTAGGAAAGCATGAACAACTACCATTGACTTGAGAGGAAACAGAAGACATCACAAAACAATTACAGGTAAAGATTGAATCAGTCATCAAAAAGTTCCCCAAAATAAAAGTCCAGGACAAGATGACTTCACTTGTGAATTCTACCAAGCATTCAAGAAAGAATTAGTACCAATCCTGCTCAAACTCTTCAAAAAACATTGAAGAGGAGGGAAAGCTACTTAACTCGTTCCATGAAGCCAACATCACCCTAATACCAAAGCAGACAAAGATACTAAAAGAAAAGACAATTACAGACCGATCTCTTTAATGATTATGGATGCAAAAATCCTCAACAGAATACTCACAAATCAAATCCGACAACAAATTAAAGAATTATACACCATTACCAAGTGGAATTTATTCCAGCTGTGCAAGGGTGCTTCAATACAAGAAAATCAGTTATTGTAATACACCAAATCAATAAATCACAGCAGAAAAAACACATGATAATCTTGATTGATGCAAAAAAGGCATTTGACAAAATTCAGCATCCCTTCTTGAAAAATACTTTCAAAGGATAGGAATAGGTGGTAACTTCCTCAACATGATAAAAGGAATATATGAAAAACACAGAGCTAACATCATACTCAATGGGAAAAGATTGAAAAATTTCCCGCTAAAATTAGAAACAGGACATGGATGCCACTGTTACCATTGTTATTTAGAATTGTGCTGGAAATTCTAGCTAGAGCAATTAGGACGTGGAGAATGAGGCATAGTTATTCACTCTTGGTGGAAATGTAGTAGAATGGGCAACCACTCTGGAAGGCAGCTTCTCAGGAATCTAAGTATAGAATTCTGATATGACCCAGCAATCCCATTACCAGGTATATATTTTTTATATTGAAAAAAATAAAATATTTTTTATTTCACGTGTATACATGAAATACGTGTATACACTATTAAGTGCCTGCAAGAAGGACTGAAGTCATGAAGCACAGAACTACATGAATGAACTGTAAGTGGATGTGGAATGAAATAAGCCAGAAACAAAAAGACAAATATTATTATGCCTCACTAATATGGACTAGCTATACTGTATAGGCTCTGAGAACTGAATTTGTGAGCACAGATTATCAGATGAAGGCCTATTGTAAAATTTCCTAGATTATGAGTTTTTAGAGTAGTCATATCTATTCCAGACTTGTAACTGTTATTTCTAAATTCTTAGATGCTGAGCTCTTTGTATATAACCTGGTTGTTCCTAGGAACTTTGGGTATTTATGTGATACCTGAGATTCAGAGCTAGTATTCTGCAGCTATGAACATCAGCATTACCCCATTCAGCAATTGTTAAAAACATTGCAGAAGTGATGAGACTTCAATTACAGTTATGAATGAAGTTGATCTGGGTAGGAAAAAGGTAATCAGACTAAAGGGAAAAGGATAATATTGACTGCTTTTAAAACTTCAACTTCTGTGTAAGACCAAAGGAAGAGAAGTTTATTTGGTGTAAAATTTATATTTTTGGTAGCATACTATCTAGTCTAACTTGCATGGTAAGCTGATTAGAACATCATAATTAGATGGAACCTTGAATATGGAGTGCGATCCTTTGGTTTGTACAGATTGATTTGATGCCCCGATACATTCCAGAGTAATCTTGGCAGAAGATTAAAACATATTTGCAAAATCCCCCTGAGGTACTGGGGAAAAGGATGAAATATTAAACTTCCTAACCTGGGGAAGACCTGATATTCTTGCCAACACTGGAAACTGCCAATTTGATGGACTAGGCCATCGATTTTGGGGTTTGCCCTGATGAAAGTTATTCTTGCAAAGGAGAAGCTAAACCTACTTATGATTATGCCTAAGAGTCATTCCAAGAGAACCTCTTTTGTTGCTCAGATGTGGCTTTTCTCTCTAAAGCAACTCTGCAGATGAGCTCTCTGCCCTTCCCCTTATGTGGGACATGATTCCTGGAATGAACCTGACCCTGGCATCATGGGGGTGAGAAACACTTCTTGACCAAAAGGGGGAAGAGAAATGAAAGAACATAAATTTTCAGTAGCTGAGAGATTTCAGATAGAGTCAAGAGGTAATTCTGGAGGTTATTTTTATGTATAGTATAGATATTCTCTATCAGTTTTTGGTGTATTGGAGAAGCTAGAAAGAAATACCTGAAAAAGACAACAAATAAATAAATAATAAGGGAAGATGATGTGCATGGGATGTTTTGGGTGTCCTTTTTCACTTTAATTTTAATTTTAATTTTTGGAGTAATGAAAATGTTAAAAAAATTATTGCAATGACAAATGCGCAGCCATATAATGATACTGTGAACCACTGATTGTACTTTAGATGGTTATATGGTATGTGAATATATAATAAATGCAATAAAATTACATTTAAAAGTCAGAAAAAATACATTGACTTATATTATTTATTATATTTTTCTTAACATTTTTGGAATATAAATTCCATGAAGGTAAAGATATTTCTTATTTTAGATTATATTTTCTTAAAGTTCTATGCCAATCACAGAGAAAAAAGCACAAAATGTTACCCAAAACTCTTAGTTCAGATTACAAAATGCATGAGGATATGGTAGTTTATAAATTTACTGCAGTTAGTAAACAAAACTGTAGGTGTTTACTTTGAAAAGATAACACACTAAAATAATCAGCATGAATTGCATGACTCTGTGGCTAATTATAATGATCTATCAATATGTCAGAAATTTATTTTATTAAAACTGCATTAAGCTTTTAATAAGTGTCAGGCACTTTTAAAAGCTAAAATATTACCTTGATAAATAACTAAAAATATATACAATAACAATGCTTAATAAGAAAGTTAAGAAGGAAGGGGGAAAGACAGGAAAGGATAAATAAAGTGATGGAGGAATGTCAAAATAAATATCACCTCACATTTGCTAATAAAATACATTTACATTATTTTTTAATGTTTTCTATATAATATATACAGTTAAGGAATAAAAACAAATATTTTTAGTGCAAATTTATATAACTTAAAAAATGCTATACTAGATCAGGCTTTGAGTTCAGCCACAATCGTTGTGGAAGATAATTCACTTCTGCTCTCTGAAGACCAGTTTTCACTTGGAAATAGGAGAAATTTGTAATGAATAATCTCTATTATGATTTTCTATCCACAAATTAATTGCAGGTTCCCTCAATATTATTGACTGAAAGACCACTAGAGGGCTCTCAAAACATGTGCTCTGGCAATTTAAAATCAGATAATAGAGTTAATATACATTATAACACTTAATTTATACCCACACACTGACTCAGTTATATTGTTAGGAGAGACTTTGTAGTGGACCAGGGGATAGCAGTTTTTTGAAATGATCAGCTTTCAGAAACATTTATGGAAAGTTGGCAGTATGAGTTTCTGTGAGTTATAATAAAACATGCTAGTAGAAAAAAAATGTTTCAATTTGAAATTTCAATTTATAATTAAATGAAAATTTGTATATGTATTTAGTGATGTGATGTCTGCCCTTTGATTTGTGTTTTGCAATTTATTTTTATCAGCTAAGGATTGAAACTTTGAATTTTCAAATTAACAATTTCAGAGTGGATTATGGTGACACCAATACCTGATGAAAAAATGTTTATTTTTCTTTCCAAAGAATAATTTTAGTTAAATAAGTCATTTTATATAAATTAGAGATGTTAACTAATAACAAGGTTTACGCTAAACAGGACTCCCTATTATATGGCCCATACTGGAATGTTAAGAGCGTTACTTCTTATTGGTTCCATTGTTTTTGTAAATCCTTACAAAAAAAGTCACTAGCTAGAAAATATCATTACCCATGTTTATGAGAAAAATGAAGCTTAGAGAACTTGGGTTGATAAGCTACCCAAATTGACATTTATGCAAAGAAAGATAAAAAAAATAGCCAAAAAGTATTCAAAAAGATGCTCAACATCATTACTTATCAGGAAAAAGTAAATCAAATCACAATGAGACACTTCATATCTACTAGGCTGGCCGTTACTAAGAAATAAGGAATACATGTATAGTGCTGGCAGAAATAGTTCAGCCCCTCCCTGTGGATGATGGTTTGGCAGTTTCTCAGAAAGCTAACCCTAGAACTCATTCCAATACAAAATATACAGGCATATCTCATTTTATTCACTACAATTTTTTTCCTCTTCACTGATATTGCATTTTTTACAAATTAAAAGTTTGTGGCAACCCTGAAGTAAGCAGGTCTACAGGTGTCATTTTTCCAATAGCACATGCTGACTTTGTGTCTCTGTATCGCATTTTGGTAATTCTTGCAATATTTAAACGTTTTAGTTATTATTATATGTATTATGGTGATCTGTGACCTGTGATCTTTGATGTTGCTATTGTAATTGTTTGGGGGTGCCATGAACTGTGCCTATATAAGACAGCAACTTAATTCATAAATGTGGTGAGTGTTCTGACTGCTCCACTGACCAGCCTCTCCTCAGGCCTCCCTATTTCCTGAGTCACAACATTATTGAAATTAGACCAACTAATAACCTTATAATGGCTTCTAAGTGTTCAAGTGCAAGTAAGAGGTGCACATATTCACATTAAATTAAAAGCCAGAAATGATTAAGCTTAGTGAGGAAGGCATGTTGAAAGCCAAGATAGGCTTTTTGTGCCAAGCAGTTAGCCAAGTTATGAAAATAAAGAGAATGCTCTTGAAGGAAATTAGAAGTGCTACTCCATTAAATTATATGAATGATAAGAAAACAAAACAGCCTTACTGCTGATATGGAGAAATTTTGTGGTTTGGTTAGAAGATCAAACTGGTCACAACATTTCTTTAAACTAAAGCCTAATCCAGAGCAAAACCCTAACTCTCTTTGACTCTATGAAGGCTGAGAGGTGAAGAAGATGCAGAAAAAAAGTTTGCAGAGATTGGTTCATGAGGTTTAATGAAAGAAGCCATCTCCAAAATGTAAAAGTGCAAGATAAAGTAGCAACTGCTGATGTAGAAGCTGCAGCAAGTTAATGGGAAGATCTAGCCAAGATAAGCTGGGTAGATGACTACATTAAAGAACAGACTTTCAGTGTACATGAAACAGTCTTATATTGGAAGATGATGCCATCTAGGACTTTAATAGCTAGAGAAGTGAAGTCAATGCTTGGCTTCAAAGTTTCAAAGGACAGGCTGATGCTTTTATTAGGAGCTAATGCAGCTGGTGTCTTTAAGTTGAATCCAATGCACATTTACCATTCCAAAAATGCTAGGGGTCTTCAGGATAATGCCAAATATATTCTGCCTGTATTCTAGCAAGGAAATAACAAACCCTGGATGACAGCATAACTATTTATAATATGCTTACTAAATATTTTAAATCCACTTTTGAGAACCACTGTGCAGAAAAAAGATTACTTTCAAAATATTACTATTCATTGACAGTGCACCATGTCATCCAAGAGCTCTGATGAGACAGATATACAAGATTAGCTTTGTTTTCATGCCTGTTAACACAACATCCACTCTTCAGCCCATGTCCCTAAGAGTAACTGTAACTCTCAAGTCTTACTGTTTAAGAAATACATTTGGTAAGGCTATAACTGCCATTGATAGTGATTCCTTTGATGGATTGAATTAAGTTCACCCTTTCTGCAAAGAACTCAACATTCTATATGCCATTCAGAACATTCATGATTCATGAAAGGAGCTCAAAATATCAACATTGACAGAAGTTTGGAAAAAGTTGATTCCAGCCCTCATGGACGACTTTGACGGGTTCAAGACTTCAGTGGAGGAAGTAACTGCAGATAAGGTAGATACAGCAAGATAACTAGAATTAGACGTTGAGCCTGAAAGTGTGACTGAGTTGCTGAACTCTCATGATAAACTTGAATAGATGAGTTCTCTTTATGGAAGTGCAAAGAGAGGGGTTTCTTGAGATGGATCTACTCATAGGAAAGATGATATGAACATTGTTGACCACAAAGGATTCAGAATATTTTATAAAGTAAGTTGATAAAGCAGCAGCAAGATTTGAGATGACTGACTCCAATTTTGAAAGGAATTCTACTATGAATAAATGCTATTAAACATCATCACATGCTACAGAAAAATGTTTTATGAAAAGAGGACCCAATCAATGAAGCAAACTTCACTGTTGTCTTGTTTTAAGAAATGGCCACAGTCACTCCAACCTTTAGCAACCATCACTATAATCAGTCAGCAGCCACCAACATTGAGGCAAGACCCTCTACCAGCACAAAGATTAAGAATCGCTGAACTCTCAAATGATGTTTACCATTTTTAACAATAAAGTATTTTTAACCATGGTATGTATATTGTTTTCTTAGCATAGTGCTACTGCCTACTTAATAGACAATGGAAGAGTGTTAATATAACTTTTATATGCACTTGGGAAACCAAAAATTTCATATGACTTACTTTAATGAGGTATTCACTTGATTACAATTGTCCATATTCAAACTCACAATATCTCTGAAGTACACCTGTACAAAACAACTGAAAACAGAGACTTGAATAAATATTTGTATACCAATAGTCATAGCAGCATTATTTACAATAGCTTAAAGGTAGAAGCAACCTAAGTATTAATTAATAGCTGAATGAATAAACAAAAGATGGCATATACACACAAGGGATCATTATTGCACTGTAAAAAAGAAATGAAGTTCTGATTCACACTACAACATGGATGAACCGTGAAGATATCATGGTGTCTGGGTTTGAAGCTGTTATGAACCCCAGAAAAGTCATATTTTAATCCTGATCCAATCTTGTGGGAGCAGCGGTTTCTTTGAATCCTGATTCAAAGGGTGGAAATTTTGATTAGGTAATCTCCAGGGAAACGTGGCATGCCCAATTGTGGATGTGACTTTTTCATTAGATGGGGATATAACTGTCCATTTCGAGTGGGTCTTGATTAGTTTATTGGAGTCATTTACAAAGGGAAATATTTTGGAGAATGCTCAGAGCCAATGTAGACGTTTGGAGATGGAGACAGAAATAGCCTGGGTGTAAGTAAAGTATCACAGAAATAGCCAGAAACTGAAGAGAAAAAATCTCTGACCTGGGAAGATGCTAAGCTAAGAGATCAAACCCAGAGTTTTGTCCCAGAGCAGCTGAGTGAAGGCCCACAGACACTTAGAGAGGAAACCACTGGCATCAGAAGCTGGAAGCAAAGGAACCAGGAACAAGGACCAGCAGACCCCAGCCATGTGTCTTCCCAGATCACCCTTCCTTGAGCCAAGGTGTTTTTCTCTGGATGCCTTAGTTAGGACATATTTGTGCCATTAGAACTGTAAACTCATAACTTCTTAAATTCCCTTTTTAAAAGCCATTCCATTTCTGGTATAATGCTTTCTGGCAGTATGAACAAACTAATACGATAAATAAAATAAGGTGGACACTAAAGGACAAATCTTGTATGATGCCACTTATATTATATATCTAGAATATGCATATTCATAAATCCAGAAAGAAAGTAGATTACAGGTTACAAGGGGCAAAAGGCATAGAATTATGTTACATTGCTTCATAGATACAGAGCTTCTGTTTGAGATGATGAAAAAATTTTGGTAGTGGATGGTGGTGATGATAGCACATTATTATAAATTTAATGTCTACCAATGAATGGTACACTTGGAATTGGTTAAAATGGGAAATTTTACATTATATTTATAATACCGTAATAAAAATTAAAAATAAAAGTTAACAGAAAGAATGTGTTTCAGGCCTTATTAAGTATCTTTTTCTTTATATAAGAGTAATATGCATTTTTTTTTATGTTTAGAAGTGTAGAGTTCCATTTCTGTTATTCATTGAGCATCTTCTTGGCATTTTGTTGTATAAGCTTATAAAAAAGTCTTTGTATCTTCACATCTATGGTTATATTGTATTTAAACCACTTTTTTTCTATGATAGCTACTGTTCAGAGAAATGCTGGGAGTTTGAATAATGAGCTGGAGAGTCAAATTAGCAAAGTAGGAGAATTTGTTAAATGAGGGTAGCAAATTAGGGGCCAGATAGCTAGTAGTCTTGCTTTGTGTCTATCTTATTTCTTAGAGGGCTGGTTCATAATTGATGTATAGGTCACTTATAAGTTAGTGTTTAAGCTACTGCACATGCCAGGTGGGCCAATTTTGATTAGATCCAGCTTTGTCTAGCAAGATAGTTTTTGAATTGGGGCGGGTTAGTTCGTGGTTGACTCAAGGCCTTTTATTAATGAATAACAGTGGCTGTCTTTAGCGATCATAAGACTAAAGTTGAAAAACAGGATAACAGGGTACAAGTGAGGGTCAGTCACAAGGATTTTACAATCAGAAGATAAAAGTGATAATGTTATACAACATCATCAAAGATCAAAGCATCTGGATTACAGCTCAATATTTTCAGGTATTTCCTTCTGGCTGTTCTAATACACAAGAAACTGAAAAAGAAATATTTATATAATGAGTCAATAATCATAATTATTTATTAAATCCAAACTTCTCAGTTAAGTAAAACTGACTGAGCTAAACCTTTAGTTATATACATATCTTAATGCTTGACACGCAAAAATTACTGACAAAATGACCATAGCTTAGAGAGTAAATTTGCAGAGCAAGTGCCTAATTAAGTTAAAGTGATCAAGGCAGTCCTTCTCAAGGAACGGACTTTTTTTTTTTATTTATTAATTAACAGAAAAAAAGAAATTAACCCAACATTTAGAACTCATACCATTCTACATATGCAATCAGTAATTCTTAACATCATCACATAGATGCATGATCATCATTTCTTAGTACATTTGCATCGGTTTAGAAGAACTAGCAACACAACCGAAAAAGATATAGAATGTTTATATAGAGAAAAAAATAAAAGTAATAGTAGGACCAACTGAGAGAATTGGATCGGAAATCCCCCAGGCCGTGGAGGAACGGACTTTTAAAAGAAGTCATAAATGATGAGAAAGAGAGATATCCAAAGTAACACCTGAGATAAATGTTTTCTAGACATAAGAATGTAAAAAGGTACAAAGTTCTTAGAAAGGAAGTAAGCATGGAATGCTCAAGAGATACAAGGAAAGTTTCCATGGATTGAGCTAAGTGAATATGAAGAATTGAAAGAGAGAAGGTCATTAAGTTAAACCCAGTCCATGTCCTGTAGGAACCTGGAAGTGTGTGTAAGGAGAGTGGCTTTTAATCATTGCTAGGGAAGCCAATGGAGGGTATATGGCCAAAAAATGGCATGGTTGATTTCAGTTTGGAGATATTCTGGCTGCTAATGAACAGTGTTAGGCCAAGGAAAGAGACCAGCAAGGATATTGATAAGCCAGGGAAAGATTGGAGGGTTTTCATGAGAGATCACTGGATTTTTCATATGTTTTGCAGCTGATGAATAAGTTGACTAAGAGGCCTTCAATGGAATCAAAGATGAATCCTAAGGTAGAGTTGGAGCTACTCAGTTGATGGTGATATCATTTATTTATCTGGGGAAAAGTGATAGAAGATATTTATTATGTAAACAAGACCTTTACCTTATAGCACTACTAGAATCTGACTGTTTTGAATACAAATGTTGTCAAGCAAGTATTTATTGATATTCTTTATAAGTACCTCAATTGTTTATTTTAAATACAAATGTGTGTGTGTGTGTGTGTGTGTGTGTGTGAGTGTGTGTGTCCATTATATGGCAATTATAACAGGGTAAATAGCAAATATCACATGTTAGTAATATACATAGTCTTTCCAAAGATGCCTCTGAACCCAAAACTAACTGAAAATGGAACTATCTTATTTAGAGAATCTAAATGAACTTTGATGATTGTATAAGTTTAAAAAATAGTTTACTGATGACAGAAAAGCAGGGAAGGTTAATTCTTAGTATTCAAAGACAGAGAAATTCAACCTAAACTGCTCAGTAAAAATGGTAACGATATTAGACAGAATTTTTCAATTCATAGAAAGTACAAATACAAATTAGAATGTTAAGGGGAAGATGATCAGATGTATTTGCAAAGGCTGCAGAGGGAAAAATCAACACAGAGAAAAGGAGTAGGAAAAGCATAAGAGAAGTAATAATTCATAAGTTTTAAAGATGTGTTAATTCTAAAGAATATACAATAGATTTTCTGACATCAGGTACAATAAAAACAGATGGAAGCAAAATCGCCCTTTAGTACACTTATGTTGCAATGACAAATTTTACTATTATGTAAGTTCCTGTTATTGTAAAACAACATCTTTCACTGGGAGTCAACATGAAAGTTCACTGAGTAGAGCAAAGAGGGGGAAGGCTTCTGGAAGTAGTAAATAAATATTAAAAGTGCTAAAGAAAATGGTGTCAATGCATTAAATGAGATGGGCATGTAAAACTGGAAATAGTCAAGAGTGGCAGACAATTGTAAACATCCACCATCCAAAGAAAGGACAGCTGAAATGATTGCTCAGATTACCAGGTCTATTTCTCATGTATGCTTTGATCATCCACATATACACAAAAAAGGAGGACAGAATTAGAATTGGCACCAACATGTGGCAGAGTGAGTTGAACTAAATTGAATTGAACTGCTTGGAATTGAACTGCATTGAATAAAATTGAACTGTAGGATTTGTACTGATTCTGAATAGCAGGCTGTGTGGAAGAGTAGCTGAGTGATTAGCCAAGAGCTTTATAAGAAAGCCAACTGTGCAAAATTGCTGCAGAGTTAGTGGAAAAATAAAATGAGAGTTTGCATCTAACAGGAGCTGGATATCAAAACAGTAAAGTCTGTTTGTTAACAAAGCAGAAAAATAAAGCTATTTAGAGAGAAGAAAAAAAAAAGTTAAGGTACAAATAGATGCCAGGAATCAAAAGAAATGAGGACAAAAGAAGAAACATAAGAATTAAAAAATCTTTTGAGTAATATATTAAAGACTGATTATTTGATTTGGCTATTTTCTATTACTATTTGGACATTAAAACCAAGGGGTTCTCATGTCTTCTTTCAACAGTTGGATGTGATGCACAAATCCTCATCCCCAAATCAGATGAGCCATTAAAGAAGGCATTGCCCACTGATAGCTCTTGGATGATGACAAAGTAACTTTGAGTGTTTGTGTGGATTCATGAAGAATTTATTGTTCTACATCAGTTTTTTTTATAACTGCATATTCATTATCTTTCCAAATAGTAAAAAGTGAGAACTAAGTAATATAGCATGTTCCTGTTTCACAGCTCTCAACAAGGAACAAAGCATGGATTTGCTTAGAGCCCCTTTGGGAATAAGAATACTGGCAAATAGAGTAGTCATTCATTTTAAAACATCAAGCATAATGTTAGACAAGCCCTATTGCCTTTCTAAAGTGACTCCCTGAAGTTAACTATCTTCACTTTTGCTTTTTAAAATACCGTATTTTGTAACAATCAGTTCTGTCTGCCTCTTGGTTCTTTGTAATTTTCAAATGACATTTATTCTAAACAATAGAGAGAATGACTAAATAACTCCGGAGATTAATGTCATATTAATGACACAAGAAAGAATATGTATTGTTCTTCTCTTATTAAAAGCAAAAAAAAAAAAAAAAGAAAAAAGCACCTAACATTTAAGGAAGATAACAGAATAAAACATGATAGTTTACAAAAAATAATGGCATCTTAAGGCACCAACAATAACCAAATAGGAAATAAATAATATAAAGGAGAATTTATGATGATAAAAAGTATAAATTATCTACACAGTTATCTTTATTGAGGAATAGATGGAATGAAAAAGGTTTCCTCAATTTATATCAAATACCAGCACACTGAGCTGATTCTAATATCAAACAATTGTAATCAATAAGTTAGGATTAAAGGTATGATTATAATTATTGAATGATTGTATAGACATCCCTTTTGTCTCTCTGGTATATTAAGTAGGTATATATCTGAAATATTTGAGTTGTAATCCAACTGCCTTAATCTCTGATAATGATTGTATAGCTTTTATCCTGTGCCCTTGTGATTGTCAGTAAACCTTGCGATCAACCCTCACTTGTACCTATTTTATGTGGTTTTTCAACTTCGGAGTCTTGTGATCACTAAAGATAGCCCCTAATGTTTATTAATGAAGGGCCTTGAGTCAGCTCAGAATAACCCACCCCAAGGTTATCTTGATAACCAAAACTAGATCTAACAAAAATGGGCCCACTTGACATGCACAGTAGCTTAAACTTTAAACCATAAGTGACCTATACCTCATTATAATATTAAAAATCATGCCTTTCAGCATATTAAGGCCACCATGTTCTTAATTTCATTCTGTGACTAAGCATGTAATCATTCAGCACATTCTCAATAATTATATCAACTCTAACCTCCTCATCTCCAGCCATTGTGTTCAATATTATTTTTTTTTTAGAAATCATTCCATTCTACATATGAAATCAGTAATTCTTAATATCATCACATAGATGTATGATCATCATTTCTTAGTACATATGCATCGATTTAGAAAAAGAAATAGCAAGACAACAGAAAAAGAAATAAAATGATAATATAGAGAAAAAATAAAAATAAAAATACAAAATACAAAAATATATAAGAAAAAAGAAAAAAAAACTATAGATCAGATGCAGCTTCATTCAGTGTTTTAACATAATTACATTACAATTAGGTAGTATTGTGCTGTCCATTTTTTTTTCTTTTTTTAGAAATCATACCATTCTACATATGCAATCAGTAATTCTTAACATCATCACATAGATGCATGATCATCGTTTCTTAGTACATTTGCATCGGTTTAGAAGAACTAGCAATATAACCGAAAAAGATATAGAAAGTTAATATAGAGAAAAAAAATAAAAGTAATAATAGTAAGAACAAAATAAAACAAAACAAAACAAAACAAAAACCTATAGCTCGGATGCAGCTTCATTCAGTGTTTTAACATGATTACTTTACAATTAGGTATTATTGTGCTGTCCATTTTTGAGTTTTTGTATCTAGTCCTATTGCACAGTCTGTATCCCTTCAGTTCCAATTACCCATTATCTTACCCTGTTTCTAACTCCTGCTGAACTCTGTGACCAATGACATATTCCAAGTTTATTCTCGAGTGTCGATTCACATCATTGGTACCATACAGTATTTGTCTTTTAGTTTTTGGCTAGACTCACTCAGCATAATGTTCTCTAGGTCCATCCACGTTATTACATGCTTCATAAGTTTATCCTGCCTTAAAGCTGCATAATATTCCATCGTATGTATATACCACAGTTTGTTTAGCCACTCGTCTGTTGATGGACATTTTGGCTGTTTCCATCTCTTTGCAATTGTAAATAACGCTGCTATAAACATTGGTGTGCAAAAGTCCGTTTGAGTTTTTGCCCTTAATTCCTTTGAGTAGATTCCCAGCAATGGTATTGCTGGGTCGTATGGCAATTCTATATTCAGCTTTTTGAGGAACCACCAAACTGCCTTCCACAGTGGTTGCACCATTTGACATTCCCACCAACAGTGGATAAGTGTGCCTCTTTCTCTGCATCCTCTCCAGCACTTGTCATTTTCTGTTTTGTTGATAATGGCCATTCTGGTGGGTGTGAGATGATATCTCATTGTGGTTTTGATTTGCATTTCTCTAATGGCCAGGGACATTGAGCATCTCTTCATGTGCCTTTTGGCCATTTGTACTTCCTCCTCTGAGAGGTGTCTATTCAAGTCTTTTTCCCATTTTGTAATTGGGTTGGCTGTCTTTTTGTTGTTGAGTTGAACAATCTCATTATAAATTCTGGATACTAGACCTTTATCTGATATGTCGTTTCCAAATATTGATTCCCATTGTGTAGGCTGTCTTTCTACTTTATTGATGAAGTTCTTTGATGCACAAAAGTGTTTAATTTTGAGGAGCTCCCATTTATTTATTTCCTTCTTCAGTGCTCTTGCTTTAGGTTTAAGGTCCATAAAACTGCCTCCAATTGTAAGATTCATAAGATATCTCCCTACATTTTCCTCTAACTGTTTTATGGTCTTAGACCTAATGTTTAGATCTTTGATCCATTTTGAGTTAACTTTTGTATAAGGTGTGAGATATGGGTCTTCTTTCATTCTTTTGCATATGGATATCCAGTTCTCTAGGCAGCATTTATTGAAGAGACTGTTCTGTCCCAGGTGAGTTGGCTTGACTGCCTTATCAAAGATCAAATGTCCATAGATGAGAGGGTCTATACCTGAGCAATCTATTCGATTCCATTGGTCGATATATTTATCTTTATGCCAATACCATGCTGTTTTGACCACTGTGGCTTCATAATATGCCTTAAAGTCCGGCAGCGTGAGACCTCCAGCTTCATTTCTTTCCCTCAAGATACTTTTAGCAATTCAGGGCACCCTGCCCTTCCAGATAAATTTGCTTATTGGTTTTTCTATTTCTGAAAAATAAGTTGTTGGGATTTTGATTGGTATTACATTGAATCTGTAAATCAATTTAGGTAGGATTGACATCTTAACTATATTTAGTCTTCCAATCCATGAACACGGTATGCCCTTCCATCTATTTAGGTCTTCTGTGATTTCTTTGAACAGTTTTTTGTAGTTTTCTTTGTATAGATCTTTTGTCTGTTTAGTTAAATTTATTCCTAGGTATTTCATTCTTTTAGTTGCAATTGTAAATGGGATTCGTTTCTTGATTTCCCCCTCAGCTTGTTCATTGCTAGTGTATAGAAATGCTACAGATTTTTGAATGTTGATCTTGTAACCTGCTACTTTGCTGTACTCATTTATTAGCTCTAGTAGTTTTGTTGTGGATTTTTCGGGTTTTTGACGTATAGTATCATATCGTCTGCAAACAGTGATAGTTTTACTTCTTCCATTCCTATTTTGATGCCTTGTATTTCTTTTTCTTGTCTAATTGCTCTGGCTAGAACCTCCAACACAATGTTGAATAATAGTGGTGATAGTGGACATCCTTTTCTTGTTCCTGATCTTAGGGGGAAAGTTTTCAATTTTTCCCCATTGAGGATGATATTAGCTGTGGGTTTTTCATATATTCCCGCTATCATTTTAAGGAAGTTCCCTTGTATTCCTATCCTTTGAAGTGTTTTCAACAGGAAAGGATGTTGAATCTTGTCAAATGCCTTCTCTGCATCAATTGAGATGATCATGTGATTTTTCTGCTTTGATTTGTTGATATGGTGTATTACATTAATTGATTTTCTTATGTTGAACCATCCTTGCATACGTGGGATGAATCCTACTTGGTCATGATGTATAATTCTTTTAATGTGTTGTTGGATACAATTTGCTAGAATTTTATTGAGGATTTTTGCATCTATATTCATTAGAGAGATTGGCCTGTAGTTTTCTTTTTTTGTAATATCTTTGCCTGGTTTTGGTATGAGGGTGATGTTGGTTTCATAGAATGAATTAGGTAGTTTTCCCTCTGCTTCGATTTTTTTGAAGAGTTTGAGGAGAGTTGGTACTAATTCTTTCTGGAATGTTTGATAGAATTCATATCTGAAGCCGTCTGGTCCTGGATTTTTCTTTTTGGGAAGCTTTTGAATGACTAATTCAATTTCTTTACTTGTGATTGGTTTGTTGAGGTCATCTGTGTCTTCTTGAGTCAAAGTTGGTTGTTCATGTCTTTCCAGGAATCCGTCCATTTCCTCTAAATTGTATTTATTAGCGTAAAGTTGTTCATAGTATCCTGTTATTAACTCCTTTATTTCTGTGAGATCAGTAGTTATGTCTCCTCTTCCATTTCTGATCTTATTTATTTGCATCCTCTCTCTTCTTCTTTTTGTCAATCTTGCTAAGGGCCCATCAATCTTATTGATTTTCTCATAGAACCTACTTCTGGCCTTATTGATTTTCTCCATTGTTTTCATGTTTTCAATTTCATTTATTTCTGCTCTAATCTTTGTTATTTCTTTCCTTTTGCTTGCTTTGGGATTAGTTTGCTGTCCTTTCTCCAGTTCTTCCAAATGGATAGTTAATTCCTGAATTTTTGCCTTTTCTTCTTTTCTGATATAGGCATTTAGGGCAATAAATTTCCCTCTTAGCACTGACTTTGCTGCGTCCCATAAGTTTTGATATGTTGTGTTTTCATTTTCATTCACCTCGAGGTATTTACTAATTTTTCTTGTAATTTCTTCCTTGACCCACTCGTTGTTTAAGAGTGTGTTTTTGAGGTTCCACGTATTTGTGAATTTTCTGGCACTCTGCCTATTATTGATTTCCAACTTCATTCTTTTATGATCCGAGAAAGTGCTGTGTATGATTTCAATCTTTTTAAATTTGTTAAGACTTGTGTTGTGACCCAGCATATGGTCTATCTTTGAGAATGATCCATGAGCACTTGAGAAAAAGGTGTATACTGTTGTTGTGGGATGCAATGTCCTATAAATGTCTGTTAAGTCTAGCTCATTTATAATAATATTCAGATTCTCTATTTCTTTATTGATCCTCTGTCTAGATGTTCTGTCCATTGATGAGAGTGGCGAATTGAAGTCTCCAACTATTATGGTATATGAGTCTATTTCCCTTTTCAGTGTTTGCAGTGTATTCCTCACGTATTTTGGGGCATTCTGGTTCAGTGCGTAAATATTTATGATTGTTATGTCTTCTTGTTTAATTGTTCCTTTTATTAGTATATATGTCCTTCTTTGTCTCTTTTAACTGCTTTACATTTGAAGTCTAATTTGGTGGATATTAGCGTAGCCACTCCTGCTCTTTTCTGGTTGTTATTTGCATGAAATATCTTTTCCCAACCTTTCATTTCAACCTATGTTTATCTTTGGGTCTAAGATGTGTTTCCTGTAGACAGCATAAAGAAGGATCCTGTTTTTTAATCCATTCTGCCAATCTATGTCTTTTGATTGGGGAATTCAGTCCATTAACATTTAGTGTTATTACTGTTTGGATAATATTTTCCTCTAACATTTTGCCTTTTGTATTATATATATCATATCTGATTTTCCTTCTTTCTACACTCTTCTCCATACCTCTCTCTTCTGTCTTTTTGTATCTGACTCTAGTGCTCCCTTTAGTATTTCTTGCAGAGCTGGTCTCTTGGTCACAAATTCTCTCAGTGACTTTTTGTCTGAGAATGTTTTAATTTCTCCCTCATTTTTGAAGGACAATTTTGCTGGATATAGGAGTCTTGGTTGGCAGTTTTTCTCTTTTAGTAATTTAATATATCATCCCACTGTCTTCTAGCTTCCATGGCTTCTGCTGAGAAATCTACACATAGTCTTATTGGGTTTCCCTTGTATGTGATGGATTGTTTTTCTCTTGCTGCTTTCAAGATCCTCTCTTTCTCTTTGACCTCTGACATTCTAACTAGTAAGTGTCTTGGAGAACGCCTATTTGGGTCTAATCTCTTTGTGGTGCACTGCACTTCTTGGATCTGTAATTTTAGGTCTTTCATAAGAGTTGGGAAATTTTCAGTGATAATTTCTTCCATTAGTTTTTCTCCTCCTTTTCCCTTCTCTTCTCCTTCTGGGACACCCACAACACATATATTTGTGCGGTTCATATTGTCCTTGAGTTCCCTGATACCCTGTTCAAATTTTTCCATTCTTTTCCCGATAGTTTCTGTTTCTTTTTGGAATTCAGATATTCCATCCTCCAAATCACTAATTCTATCCTCTGTCTCTTTAAATCTACCATTGTAGGTATCCATTGTTTTTTCCATCTTTTCTACTTTATCCTTCACTTCCATAAGTTCTGTGATTAGTTTTTTCAGTTTTTCTATTTCTTCTTCATGTTCAGCCCATGTCCTCTTCATGTCCTCCCTCAATTTATCAATTTCATTTTTGAAGAGGTTTTCCATTTCTGTTCGTATATTCCGCATTAGTTGTCTCAGCTCTTGTATCTCATTTGAACTATTGGTTTGTTCCTTTGACTGGGCCATATTCTCAATCTTCTGAGCATGGACCATTATCTTCTGCTGCCGGCGTCTGTGCATTTAGTCAGATTTCCCTGGGTGTCGGACCCAACAAGGTTGTAAGATTTTTCTGTGAAATCTCTGGGTTCTGTTTTTCTTATCCTGCCCCGTAGGTGGTGCTCGTGGCACACGTTTGTCTGCGGGTCCCACCAGTAAAAGGTGCTGTGGGTCCTTTAACTTTGGAAAACTCTCGCCGTCCGGGAGGTTCACTAGCCGAAGCGGCTTGGAAGAGTGCCAGCCGGCCCGGGGTCCGAACGCGGGGAGGGTCGCTGGCCGCTGCAGCCCGGGAAAGCGCCCATCCGAATTTCCTAGTTGGCCCGGGGCGCCAAGTGTGGCGGGAGGGCGCCACCCGCAGCGGCCCGCCTGGGAGAGTGCACGTTCCTGGGGAGTCACGGATTTGGAAGGGCCCCCCCGTCACCGTTCTCCGCGGTCTGGGGATTTCCGATCCAATTCTCTCAGTTGGTCCGTGGGGCCGCGCGTGGTGTGGGCGCCAGCTGCCGCCGTTTGAGGGGACCGCCTGTCCAATTCTCCCAGCCGGCCCGGGAAGGGGGAAGGGAGTGACGCCGGCCACTTGCCGCCCTGCCTGGTGAAGCCCGCGCCCCTCGGCTATCTCACCAGAGCGGGTTCTCTCAGCCAGCCAGCCGTGCCAGGATGGGGTACGCTGTCTTTTTTATCTCTGTCGTGGCTTTGGGAGCTGTTCTGTATCATTTCTACTCCCCTAGTAGCTGTCCTGGAGGAGAAACTAAGATCCGCGCGTCTTACTAAGCCGCCATCTTCTCCGGAAGTCTGTGCTCAATATTTTAAAACCATCCTATCTTTTAAACCTATAATGTAATAAGAATAAGTGCAGTTCAGGGAGACATATTTTGGGGCCAATAGGTCATTTACTCTCCTGCTTCCCACCTAGCAATTAATCTTTGTGTCTTTGACACCCAGTGTCCTAGGAATTGGTCATTTGAGCACATCAGGAAGAGAATCCACCACCTTTGCCAGGTAACAAAATGATAGCACAAAATACTAATTATAAGTAATTTGATTTATGAATGTGGATTAAAATTATATGAAATAAAACATTAGCAAAGAAGTCCAACAGACTATTAAAATATTACCCCAAGAATATAAAGATGGTTAAACAATTTAGTTTTTTCATTAAATTGAATGAAAAAGAAAAGCCCATTCCAATTAGTTCATAAAAGATACATATTTGAGGAAATTCAATGTTCTGACTAATCTCTTTGCAATGTAGCAAGAACCTTTCTTTTAACATGCCATTAAGTACCATGTCAGCATGTGTGGACCAAGGTGTTTTCCAGACCTACTCCTAATTTCAAATTGTTCTACAAAGCTACAGTAATCAAAAGAATGTAATACTGGCAAAAAGATAGACATATAGACCAGTGGTACAGAATTGATTCACACATCTACACCAAATTAATTTTCCACACTGGTACTCAGTACTTGCAATGGGGAAAGAAAAAAATCTCTTTCACAAATGGTGTTCGAAAAATTGGATTTCCACATGTAGAAGAATG